>NC_133936.1:37366594-40092428 GCF_031877795.1 Strix aluco
TGAAGGTGCCTTGCAAACTATTTCAAAAGGTGGTTTTGAAACCCAGAAATCCAAGATAACCAAAGTGCAGAACAAGATAACATAGCTAAACCAAAGACATCTATCTTGTCCGTACTATTGACTAGCAGCCAACTACTTCACTCTATAAATACCACCATCAGGTTGGGTCCAGTTTGAGCTCTCCCTGAATTGCAGCTGGACTGCACGCCAGGTGACTCCCCCCTTGAGCAGGGATGCCTCTCAAGGTTAGAGATTCCTTACCTGAGACCAAGAGAATCTTCCTTGCCCAAGGCAGAGAGGCTTTACCTACAACATATCCTTGGTAAGTGACTGATAGCATGCTGAATTAATACTATGAAACATCACTAATCCATGTAGCTGCTGAATAGTATTATAAACATTGTATCAATAAATCCATTAGACATAAACCGTTGACCAAGTCTGAGACTAAGACTGGACCTAGCTTCACCTAAGCTCCAAAAAGTAGTTTAGAAAGCAAGAGGGTCTGCTCTGAACCTCATAACTCAATGGGAGGGTCCTCCTTACTCTTTGTGTCTCTGGTCTCCACGTGAATCATTCAAACTCGATTCTAACTCAATTTTCCTTTGTATGTTTCTTCCATGCAGTAATTAATAAGGTTAACTTTGCCATCAAAAACTGAACCTTGTCAAACCACTGTTAAAAATTTTAAATTCTATCAAACTTGCTGAACTCTGTCAAATTATTATTTTACCTCAATAAAATATATTGCTGCTTCTCTCTTCTCAGTGAGGTGCATTCCACTCCTCCACAACGATGCTGACCACAGTGGTGGAATATATGGGCAAGACAGCAATAGAACAGGTAAGTAAGAGGAAAAATTATCTTTAGAGCATGTTATGAAGATTACAAAACTGGCAATCCCAGGCCCTCAAAATTTTTATTACTGATATATTATGGAGACTCAAAATTGTACTTTTAATGTGTCAATTTGTTTCCTGGATGTCTTCTAATTTTCCAGCTTTCAGGGGAAACATTTCAGAATGTAAATGCACTTTTAAATGTAACTCAGGAATTTTAGTACTGGGGTTATTAAATGTTTAGGCAGACCATAAGGAAAGCATGTACCCAGAAGTTTGCACATTTTTTCACCTACGTGCAAAAAAAACAAACCAAAAGAAGCCTTCCCCAAGAGAGGACTACCAAGGTTTCAAAATGTTGGATTTTAACAGATTTTAGAGAGCAACAATGTTATTAATGTCTGTAGGTGCTACACCTTCTGGGACAACACTTGTGTTAAGTACACTGTCAAGTATTCCCTTTACGTCCAAAAAATTAATCGTGAGTTTACACATATAAATAACTATTTTTTTTCCCCTGCCCCAGAAGGTAGTTTGTGACCCAAAAGAATTATCTTCAGTCCTGCTTACCAGATCTTCCTCTGCCATTTTAAATATGTAAACTCATCAAACCGAAAATCCATCATGTTCATCCTGTTAGAATCTTTACAAACTTTTCTTGGTCAAGTGGATTGCGTGTTCATAGCCTCTGGTACCCCCTCATTGTTAATAGATAAACTGATAAATCACAGCCAGATTCAAATTGCTGTGCTTCTGTGAGCGTCTAGGTGTATATACCTCTGCTATAGTAAAGCAGAATGGAAAGAAGACTTAGCTCTATTTTGAATTCTATAAATTTTACCACAGTAATGCAAGAAAGCTCACGTATCACTGACTATTTAAAAACTCCTGAAAACAACCGTATTATTAAATAATAGAGCTTTGTGAGATACGTAATGGGCAATGTAGTTATCAAGCGTAGCTTCTTTCCTCTTGTCTGCAGGCCACTCTCAGATTCTCTGAATTACTTAGTTACTCATAACTGTGCATCAAATCATTTGCCTGCAGAAATGGATTTATCTGTAAGTGGACTCCTCTCAGAATTTGTTAGCTCCGATTCAACACACAAAGTGATCTTTCCCTTCCCTGACTGAACATCCTCAGCTTTTTTAACAAGAGCCTAGTGAATGATGAAGTGCTCTTCAATATACTTGTTCATATGAAAATACAGGTATTTGTAAACATTGAAGAACCTCAAACATTTATAGGATCCAGACTGGACATGGTCTGCTTAAGTTACCTTTTGATCTGAATGCCAATGAAATTGGTTCTGATAACAAACAAGGAGCGAAAGTGGTTGTATCGAAAGGCCGCACCCCGCCCCATTCATACAGTAGCACTTCACAGCACGGGTCAGTCAGTCATCCCAAGCCATGTAATGACAGAAGCATTATAAGAAATAGTAAGTCTGATGAAATCTAGTCTGTACTGTGAGTGTCCTTTGCTGTCCTATTGATGTAGCTCTGTTGGTTTCGATGGGACTGCTTAGGAGAGCAGCATCCCCGTAATCCAAGGAATCAGTTCTGCACCCTGGATGTTGCAGTGCTGAAAATGATTAGAAGAACTTCATGGATCTCTTGATGTAATGGCAACTAGTCTCCTGTTATAAATCAAAGGAACTTCACAGAGATCGGAAGAACTCTTGAAACTTTAGGTCAATTGAAGGTGTAGGTTTTTTTTCTTCTCTATACTTCCACTTTTGGACCAGATTCTCGTTGCTTTCTGTAAATTGGTTAGTATTTTCCAACACAACTCTTCTAAATTCATAGATCTATTAGCTAACACAGTTCAGCATTTGACCCTTGTCTGCCTTATCTGACCTCTGCTTTCAGCAATCTCCATTCGACTCTTTCATGTGTCTGCCCTCCGAGGTGGCTATTTCCTCACATGAGTCTCTCACTCATGCACATTGTTCATTGTTAGTAGAATATCATTAGGGAAAAGAAGAAATAGGAAAGAAATTATGTTCTCATGATAGCATCTTCCACGCCACATGGTGCAGAGTGATGCTTGGATTCTAAGCTCATTAATGATGTCAGTCTGCCTTTCTCTATCTAGCATTTAGCTCTCAGCAAAGTTACATTCAATCTCCTTTGATAGTTATTAAGTACTGTATCTCAGACTAATGTTCTAAAAAAAATAAATTTCTCAGAACTTTTTGTTGCTTTTTTTTTTTTCCCATGCTATTATTTGATCACTTCATTAAAGAGGAACTATGACTGTGTTACCCAGATTGGACTTTCATATTTAGGGCTGTAGTAGTGAATGGATCTCTATGCACCTTGTAAAATTGATTTATGAAAAATACTTGTGAATATTGTCCAGTGTATGTCCACCTGTCTTGACTCTCAAAACCTGTATTTTCCACAACTACCAGGACACATATGCTAAAACAGTTGCACAAAATGAAGAAGGAATTGTCAAAACCAAGCAAAGTGTACTGCTCTGTTGTGGACAAACAAACCCTGTATGATTGTGAGTAAAAATGGTGCAAAATGATCAATTCCTATGTATCACAACATTAACTGTTCTCCTATACAGTGTGCAGTGTCCAGATAGGCATTTGTTTAATGATAGTAAAATAAAATCTTATAATTTTCTAATAATTTATAATCTTTAATTTTCAGTTGTGTTCTTTCAAACTTACTGACACTTTCTTATTTTACTTGAGCAGGATATAACAAAAATGATAGAGCTACTGGAGAAACACTGTTCATCTTGACAGTTCATGCTCAGTGAGGTTGACTGAAGTTTTTTTTAAAAAAAAGGCAAAACAAAACCAAAGCAAACAGTGTGAGCAAATAGTGAGTAAAAAACTGACTGTTGCAGGGCTCTTCAGTCTTGTCCTAGAGGTTCGCAACTGAAATAGAGGTGGTTTAAAGAAATTCTGTATACTGCATTTATTTCCAAAGGAATAAACCTTTCATGTAAACAAAGTCCATTTTATCTACTTGCAGTAACAAGAGGATAGTACAGTAATTCTTGGGGGGGGGGGGGGGGGGCGGGGAAGGGTGCTGCTCTGTCGTGCACTTCATGCTCCTTTTGCTTGTGTGTATCTTTTGGGGAGGGTCGCTGGTGGTTTCTTTCACGTTAACAGCAGCTGAATGTTGTAACCAAGCAAGCGTATGTGTCCTGTGAGGCTGATCCCTAGAAGGAGCGGGGACAAGAGTCTGCAGGGTGCTCATAGCCTGCCAGCAGCGATTGAAGCTGGCAGCAGCAGCGAGAACTGGCAGCAGCCAGAGCAGACCGTGTTGAGCCCTCCCACACTATTTGTGTGCTAAGAAACCAATCTGTTTCTCTCTGCTCTGCGCTGACAGTAGAGATCGCCTTGCTGTTGATAAATACAGTGTAAGGTTTTGAGTATGTATGAAGCCTGGTCAAAATTTAAGGAATTCCCTAAGCCAATATTTGAAATCTGTGCTTTTGTGGATGGTGAGCCAAAGTCTGTGCAGATGCTTAGAAACCATCGTATGTTCCTGGTTTTCTTGTGGAACAATATTCCGTTCCCAGTGTCCCTTTCTGTCTGTCTGAGGAAAGATTGAGGTACCGTTGTATAACTGAAACAGTGATGATTTGAATTAAGGCACGCAGGCTATAAATGAGATTGGACAGTTTGTAACACTTTCCATTTTCATTACTGTTTCTGTCATCATGATAATAGATACATGTGGTATCACTTTCTTGTCCCTTTACAAATTTTCACATAGAAAAGATGCATGGGTATTTAAATGCCTGATTTTTTTGTCACAGGAGCATGGTATATTAGTTTGACCTGTCAATTGTCTGCTGCTTATTTGTCTTCTTTTGGTTTGTTATTCCATTTTTTTTCTATGCAGATTAATTATCCTCTGGTAAAAAAAAAAAAGATACCATTAAATATCATATCCTTCAGAAAGGGAATATCAGGAAGATAAATTCAGCACAGCCTTCTGTTGAATTTCTGTTTCTTTCTCTTTCCTCACTTAGAAAGAAACGTACCTTAATTAAGATGTGTACATCATGAAAGCATTTTAGAATGAGCAGGAAGGAGAAGTTAGCATCATAGGAGTAATTAATAGTCTTCTGTAGTCTGAAAGGATCAAGTTCAAGTACCTCTACAGGTCTGCATGTGCCAGTCAGGGATTGGTAACAACAGAGAAAGACTGTATTGTATCACTAAACAACACTTTATTTGGCCAGTTAAGTATCTACACTAACAGATGTTATTTCCTTTCAGGTTTTATTGTAGCCTGACTGAAGGGTATTCATCAAAAAAACCCCCCAACTTACCAGATCCCAGACATGTAACAGGGAACTCTATGGGAAAGGAAAAAAATGCAGTATTCTGAAACTATGATTTTAGTCAATAAAAAGCATAGCTGAAAGTATGCTGGCTCTTTTCGTGGGGAAAAAAACAAAAGTATGTTGATTACATTGCAAAAAATGTAACACTGAAGAGCCGGGAATTGCACTCCAACTTACAAATGGAGTCATCTGTCATAGTGGTGCCAGAAGTTGTGGAATAGAGCAATTTAGTTTATTTCTACTGTCAAATATGTCATGTGACCATTATTGCTAAGATTCTCTCTGAAAGAGGCAATAAGGACTTTATGTAACTTAATTAGGCCATATGGATATTGCCAGGTGGGACATAGTTCTTAATGAGAAAGCAAAGAACCTTGGAACTGAAAAGAAAAACAGGTAATATTGTGCACAGGCTTGTGCAGGAATGACTAGAGGGAGGAAAGGAAGGAAGGTAGGAAAAGGGAAAGGGAGGTTGGTTTTTGAAAAACCCAACATGGAAAAATTTTGTCTTATAGTGAAAATTTCTACCAAACTTTCCCCCTCTAGTACCCTACAGCCTCAAGTCATTGCTGAAGTCATTTAAGACACAGATGTAAATTTATAAAACTATTTTCAGAAACATTTACCCAGAACTTGCATCAGATATTTGTTGTTCAGCTGGGGGTAACTGAGGATCATTTGCTTATTTGAGCAGTTGAATAGCTTCCTTGTTAAACATTTGGTCAGTTTATTTATTCTAGCCTCACACTGGGAAGTGTGGATAAATATGTGGTCCTTGACATGTAAATCACATCTACTGTCCTCAATTAGTCCTCCATGGATTTAACTACTTCTGTGTTTGCCTTTTCTGGAAATACAGTATCATATCTACTGACTTTGATGACTTTGATCGAAGATACTTCTTATGTCCCTTTTATTTAGGGATTATGTAATTTTGAGGCCCAACATCAGTATATGAAAGATGTTCCCTCCCATAGTAACTTAACTCTAAGGATTAGCGTAGAGGTAATTTTTATTACCATTTAAGTATTAAATTAACCAGTAAAGTACAAGCCTAACAGACAAATCACATTAATGAGCACATACACTGGCAAGATGTCAATGAAAGTTCAACTAAATTACTTGGCTTATTTATTGCTCAAGAAACTGGGGGCATAATAAATCCTCTGTCACAGCTCCTAGACTGCAAATATCAATAATGATAACAACAGTATTTTTCAGTAGGCTACAAATATTTCTTTATTACTTTCTTTATTACTTTATTTCTTTATTGTCAGATTTTATAAGATTTTATTTTTTTTGTTATGAAAAAAGTGTGCGTCCAGGAAAATATTTTATGACAGATTTTCCTGTAATTTGTTGATAGGAACACATAGATATTTAGAATAAAATTGAAAGCTTTCAAGAGTTCTGATTAAAAAAAACAACCATCAAGTCTTTATGTGTAAATTCCTACAGTTTATCCTGTGGTTTGCTTTTACCTCCAATAGATCAAGACCAATAGAGATTAAGAACATACAGTCAAGTCACTGGTTTTAGGATTAGCAGCTTCTTACTCCATTAATGGTCGCTTTGACTCTGTCTGGAATGCAAGAGTGCCAAGAATATCAAGAGTAGCCCATGGGCAGGCTTCATAGCTAGGCAGATCACAAACCTGTGATGTGTTCAGGCTTGCGGAGATGTGCATAGGGGACACCCCTCAGAGCTTGCCC
Organism: Strix aluco; assembly: GCF_031877795.1. Taxonomy (NCBI): domain Eukaryota; kingdom Metazoa; phylum Chordata; class Aves; order Strigiformes; family Strigidae; genus Strix; species Strix aluco. The sequence goes on from NC_133936.1 coordinate 37,373,469, forward strand.
CCTCTCTCCCACCCGGTTTGTCAGCAGCCACTGCTTGCTGCAGGCTCTCCCTAAAGGAACTAGCCATCAGGAGATACTTCCCATCCCACTGGGCACTTTGGAAGATACTTTTTCTCTGTACATAGTCATAGCTTTTAACTGGTATTGGAGCTACTTGTTTTATAAACTACTGCTAAACATGAGTTGAAATTCAGAATCTGAACTGTGATAACTCTGGGGATAAACTGGCTTGAAGCTGGGAATTTCTGGAAATCTGGGAAGACTGATTTTTAAGCTTGGTGGTCACTTCCCATCAGAATGTCTCATGCCAGGAAGGTTGACAACATTCGTTTGTTAAGACTCATTACATTGGTAAAGGAAAATCAGAATAAATTCTATTAAGCATAATGAAATCAGAGACATCACTGCAATATAACCACAATACCCCAGATAACACTAAGTAGCTTCTTTACCAATTAATTACTTCAAGACAACATCAACTTTTGTGAAAACTAAAAACACCTGTCACCATAGCATGCTAATGTGAAACTCATGGACAGCTCAGAAGGGAACATTAAGAAAGCCACCCTTACCCTGTTTCTCTTGTACTAAAGTAATATCTTTTTCTCTCATTTCTTTTACCCTCCTACCTTCCCCTCTATGCCAAATGACAGCTATATAAAATAAAGTAATAACAAACACTTACTTGGACCTCAGTGCTTAAGTCTGACTTGCAGTGTGATCATTTTTATTAAAGAAAACATAATAAAACATTGATTATTTCTGGGTACCTCTATTTTCTTTAATGAAAGAAGGGAAGAAAACATGAATGTCTTGCAGATTAGAAATTCAAATCCAAACATATAAAAATAATCCATCAATTTTAGTGTCTCGTGTTCATCCATGGTCTGAAATGAGTATGGTGGATATTTATTACAACAGCCCAGGAATTTTGACAGAGGATTTAAGGACTGGGCAGACAAGAAGCAGAAATAAGGTTAATTCTGTATTCTCCCTAACTGAAAATTTCTGAGTGCAGTTTCAAAATGTGGGTCTAGAGACCAGAGTCTCCAGAAAGACAATGAAAAATCAGAAACACATCATAACTATGTCATTTGACTCCTGACATCCCAAAATTGTAGATCTGCAGAGACAAAGAAATAGCTGCTCCTGAAAAAGCAATTAATAATGGAAATGAAACAGCGACCCTAGAAGTTTGGAATGCCAGTTTCATACAGTAAGCACCACAGTAATCAGAAGGGGGGAAGGTAAATGTGAGAGTACAGAGAAAAATACGCAGTATAGAAACCAATTGTTAAGTATTTAACTTTGTAGAGTCTGATGGTAGTACCAGTCTTAGTACCAGTGTGTCTTTCAGGAGATTTTTGGATGTTCTGCACACAAAAGACTAAATGACGTTTTTGGTTTATCAAATATCAATTCTAACTTGATCCAATGGACTTAGGATACTAATGATCTGTCTGAACCTTAGGTGCACTAAGTTAGCTACAAAAAACAGACATAAGTTACAGTTAAAGTAAGTTATAAAGTGTGCTTTCTCTGGAAGTGATTCCATTCCAGAGATTTTCCTAGAAATCTAGAGTACCTCATCTGAGGAGAGGTTTGCAGTTGGCCCATTATAGAACAATTTGTGGTAATAAAAAAGCACTATAGCTTAGTATAGTCCCCATTTTGGATCTCAAAGCTATCAAGAAGTCAAATTTTAGGTTCCTCTCTTTGCTGTGATGATGATGATGATGAGAAGTGGCTGTTCTATCAGTAGGCTCGAGAATAAGTTTTCTATAAAATATTCAGCATGGCTCAAATTGCATTTCTTTCTCCTTTGTAATGTTGTATAATATCTGAAAATGCCTGGTTATTTGTAGGTGCTGTTGCTATGCAACCAGTTCACCTTTCTTGCTTTTAGAGATGAGCAGGTAGAAATCCCCCTCTAAATGTTTTAACCAAACTTGCAAACAACAAAAAAAAAAAAAAAAAAAGACTGTTTTGTTAATGCTTTTATAGCTATGAATATATTCCAGCTAAATTTAAGACCCGTTAAAAATAAATCACGAAATACTTTAGACCTTTTTCTAGGTAAGTGGCGTTTTGTTAGATAAACAGCCCCATGAAAAAATAGGAAGTCTAAGTAAAAATTTTACAAAAACCAGAGAGGTCAACCCAAAGAATATGAAAAGAGAGGAGCTCTTCCCAGAAAAACACATTCACACGTATACACCCACCTGACATTATGAGAGACATACTGAAAGATCTCATTTCAGCAAATCATTTATGTAGGTGATTATAAAACTATTTAATGAACAATAGAAAATTAGGCATATATTATAAAGGCAATAAATGAAGGGCTATGTGATACACAGTCTGCATTCTTTCATATGAAATGGTAGAGTACCTGATAGCAGACATGTCTGTATTTACTAAAGTGGTGGAAAATGTTTGGCAATGGTTAACTACCCATATGCAGGTTTTGGCTCTACTGTCTTGGTAATATAGAGCATTTAGCAAGACTGCCTAGATAGGTTTGGTTTGTAATTTGAAGCACTAGAAAAAACAAAACAAAACATTGCTAGTCTTTTGTCGTACTTCAGAAGCGTATTGCAAAGCAAGCACAGCCCTTGTTCTTCATGTGCAGTGTCCTATGGTATCCTTTTAGGATTTGACATTTTTCTTTTTCGGGACTCTATGGTGTACACAGCGCAGGTGCTGCATTGCCTTTTACATAGTAATAATGCAATCCACAACTGAAACTAATTACTGGTATTCATCAAGTTCATAGCACTGCGTTTGTCTAGCTCTCTGCCTCACCCTCAACCTTCTTGTGCCTGCTCTAGTCTCTGACTGGTTTCAGAACCTCAGCCTCCAGGTCTTTCAGCTGACGTGCTGCAGTGCCCTCCTCCATCACCTCTTGTACTATCAGTCACCTTCACTCAGTAAAGGAAGGATTGAAATGAGAAAACAAACAAAACCTAAAAATAAACAAAAACCCACACCCAAAAAGAAGGAAAACCAAAAGATTATTATTTCCCATGAAAGCCCAAAGATTTGTTTGGGGTTTTTCAGTACAGTGCAGATTATATACCTCCTATTCAAATCAACATAACTGACCTTGACTCAGATGGAATACAAAGAAATGAGGACATAGACCAGATCAGATTTTTCTTTCTTACAGAAATACTCTCAGCATGAAAAAGGATTTATGCCCTCTGCTCCTTTTAGGCACTGTTCTTCAGTTGCACTGAGACACTTCACCAGCTAAAATCAGCCCTTCCATGCTAGGTACTTATAATTTCATATGAAGTCATAAGCAACGGTGTGTACATCTTTAAATATTCATATTTAAAACTCCTCTTAAGTTGTTAAAAAAAATGACATAAGGTACATCCAAAATTAGTAGATAACACTCTTACTATCTCTGTTCTTCATCTGAGTGTAATTCTACACCAATAAAATGGTATTGCATAGGTTAATTCATGTTTGAGAAGTACTTTGATACTGTAGCAATGAGTGCCACAGGGTGGGCAAAGCATCAGAAAATTAATAGCTCCATCTTCAGAGAGAATTTCAATACTGTACAATAAATGAAACCTAGAATCACTCAGACAGCACCCTTCCATACTTATGAACAAAGAAGGGACTACATTAAGATTACAGAGAACCATACTACTTTTTCTAACTTGAATACATGATCTGTTATCTTTAACGTTATTTGGTTATGTTTTACTCCTTTTTTTTTTTTTTTAGTTTGTAACTGTGTCACAATTCTAGTTAATAAAGCATATATTTTTTCCAATTCAACACATAATTTTATTAAATTTTATTACGAATAGTGCCGGATGGTTTGTTACAAAGAAACACTCAACATCATCAGAAACAACAATGCTGAGACTGAATAAGCTTTTCCATTTAGGTTAATAGTACAAGGTAAGCTTCATTTCTTTGAAGCTGAACAGATTGTTTGGAGAGGTAGATTAAAAAGGTTTTAACCTGACTTCTGTGTGACTGTTTACTAGAATATGGAGCACCGCTTTAGTGTCTGAAAAGACTTTTGGGAAAACACAGATTTCCATTCTCTGGTATCTCTTAAAAAAAAAAAAGGCACAGGATCTCATTACTTTAAGTGGTTATTATTTGTGAGACTCTTAATTTCTGGAATATCTGCAGAAAGAGGACAGCACTATTGGCACTCAATCTCACCGCAGTGTTCTGTCAGACACTAATAAACATAGGTAAATATGTTGCCTGGATCGTGCATGCCACAGAAAGTACTCTTTGTCATTTGTAAAACATCTTATTTCAGGCCTATTTGCTGGAATAAGACTTGTGCTTGGAGACTGATAGTGGGTAGCATCTATGTGATTTGCAGTACCTTGAGGTTGTTACTTTCATTAATTGCTCTGGATGTTAATGGTCATTTAATCGTATGTTGTGTAATCCAGCAACCACTATTTTGTAAAGGTTAATGAAGCCTTTAGGCAATTATGATCTTTACAAAATTCCCTGACCTTTGTATAATAGCTTGTTCCTCTAAAAATTGCTATTGACAGTAAGTGTTTCACTGAGGGTGAAAAAAACCCCTGCCTTTACAACTATTGAGAGCAGAAATGGAGGCAGACAGCAGAAGAGAGACTGAAGTAAAATGCATCGTTAAGCTTTTCACAATATATAAGCAGAAGGAGCATTCACAGAAAACGTTCTCAAAGATTGATCAGAAATACCTCCGCATAATTGCCTAAATATACCGCCTACAGCTAATGGTATCTCTTACCACATGGTCCCACAGAGGACGTATTCTGGATGATCAGTTCAGAAAACAGCTCCCACGGGCAGCTGCCGCGCTGGGAAGGGCTCGAGCAAGGCACACCGGCCCTACCCAGCACTCATCGCACAGCTGCTCTATGCCTGCACCCAGAATCTACAGCTGCTCCTGCAGGACACCAGCAGCAGTAAACCTGATGTAATCCTCTTGCTTGGCTTCTATATTCAGAGGAGCCCTAGTTGTAAAGATGACATTGTGTTTATACCTTTTTTCATGTTCAGCAATTGAGCTGATACATGTTACTGTTATGATGCAAATCACTTTTATAAATAGTTGTGGGGTTTTTTAATTGCTAAAACTCCCTCATAAGCTACTATTTGTGCTAATCACCCCAAGAATTAAAAATACAGTTTAAAACTCTGTTTATCAAGAATCTAAATTGGGATATGCGTTTGCTTCATGTATTTCTCAGTGCATAGGATCAGTGCATCCAGAAGAAGAGTGGATAAATACAGTGCTTACTACAATCCCTATTGGATGGCATTTGTAGTATCTGACAAATATATAAGGACCGAGTGAGCAAAATCCAGAAGGAGCGCAGTTGGCGTAAGTGGAGGCTGATATTGTGGTTTTTAACAGTTTGTAGACCTCGGCATGGATCAGATACAACATGTTCAGTTTACTGACAACTTACTCATTATACACACCTTCTAAGCACAGAAGCTGCATACTGTTGGAGCTGCATGTCTCTATGACTACTAGTTTCATTTGCAGGATTAGCTGAGTATCTGCTCGTTCTGCAGCCTTCCCCCATCATAGTTGTTTCCTTCATTTAAGCAGTCAATAGTATGCAGAAGACAGAGTGCCTAGTCTGTAGAACCAGTGAAGTTTTTTTTAATGTGATTGTGCTTTGTTGATGGTAATTATATTTCTTACTAATAATGCAGCAAGATTTTATGTCTGTCATTACTTCTATAAAGTATCATTTTGAACATATTAAATCCCTCTGGAAAATAATAATAATGTATTTATTTCAAACTTCACTAAATGGAAGCTGAATGACACCGATAGCTGATCAGCAAGCTAATTTTTCTAGTCCTAAAGGCTTGATGTTTTCATTTCTATTCTGCAATATGATCACAAAAATTATTTACTACCCCAGCTCCCTGAAACTGCAGATTCCTGACTGTTGTTATCAGTGTTTATAATTATTTTCATTAAATACACTACTAGTTAAAGGAGAGAGCGCTGACTATGGTTTGGCTGCTTAACAGATACTGCTATAAATGGCACTTCTTGAAAGTGCTCTCATTAATGTATTGCCACCTTCAATACGTGCCAGACTGAATCTTTTTCAGTTAAGGAAGTGTCTTTTTATTGTCCAGTGTAATTCATCTCCTACATCACTTGTGTTTTCCAGAGGAAGCAGCTCTGTCAGTCTGACCAAAAAAAAAAAAAAACCAAACCAAAACCAAACCAAAAAACCCAAAGAAAACCAAACCCATTTACTGTTAAAGCACTTGCAAACTACTTCGTTCCAAACAGCCTTTGGAGCAGTTGAAGTTGGAGGAGGAGGAGGGCAACCAGGCTGAACATAGGACAAAAGAAAGACATCATCTTCCTCAGCAAGTTTGCAGATGACACCAAGCCGTGTGGTGCAGCCAACACGCTGGAGGGAAGGGATGTGCCATCCAGAGGGATCTGGACAGGCTGGAAAGGTGGGCCTGTGTGAATCTCATGCATTTCATTTAACAAGGCCAAGTGCAAGGTCCTGCACATGGGTCAGGGCAATCCCAAGTACAAATACAGGCTGGGTGAGGAGTGGATTGAGAGCAGCCCTGAGGAGAAGGACTTGAGAAGATGATCAAGGGCCTGGAGCACCTCCCCTGTGAGGACAGGCTGAGAGAGTTGGGGTTGTTCAGCCTGGAGAAGAGAAGGCTCCAGGGAGACCTTATAGCAGCCTTACAGTACTGAAAGGGGCTACAGGAAAGATGGGGAGGGACTCTGCATCAGGGAGCGACTATTCATCAGGGAGCATAGGGACAGTAGAAGGGGTAATGGTGTTAAACTGAGAGAGGAGATTTAGATTAGACATAAGGAAGAAATTCTTCCCTGTGAGGGTGGTGAGGCACTGGCACAGGTTGCCCAGAGAAGCTGTGGCTGCCCCCTCCCTGGCAGTGTTCAAGGCCAGGTTGGACGGGGCTTTGAGCAACCTGGTCTAGTGGAAGGTGTCCCTGCCCATGGCAGGGGGGTTGGGACTGGGTGATCTCTAAGGTCCCTTCCAACCCAAACCATTCTCTGATTCTGTGATTGTATGACAGGAGTTCCACCTGGTTAAATTTTAATTAACAGCCACAAACAAGAAAAAAAGGAGTGTAAAAGAGCCACCCAGAGGTTTCTAGTCAAAGCTTTTCATTAGAATACACTGATCTGTCAAAACTGAAGTGTTGTATGAGTGGGTTAGTTTTCACAAAACTCTAGTCAAACACAAGCTGTTGAGAAACACCTTGTTTCCTCCATTTTCCCTGCCTGTTACTTGGGACTGCAAATGTTTAAAAATTGGTGATTCTGAGCCAGAAAGCAGTCAAATACACAAAACTCTCAGTGAAAGGGGAAGGCTGGGTCCATCACCCTGTGATAGTTGGCAGGGCTGCACAGCTCTGACTGCCCTGGGGAGCTGGGTGCCCAACAGCTTCATACTTTAGGAGCCAGGTTTTCACATCCTTGCCTCTGTTTGCAAGGCAGAGTTGGAAATCTGACTCTCTGGACAATCCTCAGCCAGTCAGACACTGAAAATTACTTCAGACCCTAAAACCTTGAGCTCCCAGCAGATCGCAGAGGTATTTCTAGGGAGATATAGATGAGTGTGTGAGGTGCAAGAAATAAGGTATTCTCACCCTATATGCTTTATACCTAGACCAAACATTTTTAAACAATGTCACTATTTTTTTGACAAAAAAGACCAGTTGCAAATTTTCCACATGCTCCAATAAAACCTATTTGATACACATATAGTGAAATACAGTCTCTGAAGCTGAAAATGTGTAGTTTAATTTGACCAGGCAGCTTTTTTGGTAAGATTTTTTTCTTTAGGAGAGAAATAACCTTAGGTGGAAGAGACCCTTGCTGACAGCTTATCTTGTTAGCCAAACCTTTCTGAGTCAGTTTATAAATATGTATGGTTGAAAACCTTAAAGCCTTCCACCTTTAAGAGTATTATTTTTGCCTAGTGCACTAATCCTCTGCTTCTGGAGAGCTAATCCAAATCTTGGCCTGGTCACACACACATAACCCTTTTTTTCCTAAGGAGCACAAGTTACATGAGTGGCAGCTTCTCTTTAATGGGAGAGCCCAAAGTACAGAAGAAACTGGTTTCAGAGCTCTGCAGTACACTAAGCCACTGCAGTAAAGATAAGCCAACATCTCCTACTGCTCCATCTTTTCCTGACTTACTGAAAAGCATCCATACCCATGCACTTCTTAAAACCACTGCCTTGAAAGATTTCTTGATATATTTTGTTGTTCTGATTTACCCACAATAATGAAGGGTCAGATGCAGCAAGCAGGATGCAATAACTTCACTTGCAATCTTACTATTGCCTAGAAACTGCTGATGCTTGCTGAGTTCACTTTGCTTCAATGACCAGTGCCTCTGAAAAAAGTGAGAGTCCTCAGCTGAGGAGTGTTTACCATTTAGTCTAGTATTTATTTGGTAGAAAAGGGTCTGAAGTCTGCTTCATATTCAATAAATTTGCCACTTACAACTTTTCCTTCAAAGTTGATTGTACTATGAAAAACACTTTCGAAATGGCTAGAAAATGGTAGCTTTTATAGCTTGCTACTCCCCAGAAGTTCGTTGTAGTTGCCTTATGTCTTCTCTTACACTGATTTGTTTTAATTATTAAATATAACTGATATTTTCTTTGGAGCAGGGAATATTTTTCTTCTGTCTGAGACAAGTTTGTGAAGAGAGTTAATATCTTTTATTAAAGAAACTGATAAAGTTAGGACAAAAAAAAAAAGAGCTTTCAGGCATACAAGCTGGCAGCAGCAACATTTTTATTGCATGTGCTTTTATAGAGAAAACCTAAAACTTAAGTAGCGCCTCTGGAAAGTACTATAAAAACAGACAGGAATATAAACTGTGCTTAATTTAAGCAACATTTCTCATATCTAGACCGCCACTCAAGAATCTCCTTAGACTATGGATCCTTTTAAGGCAAAGAAACCTACTCAGCACTGATTACCACTTCATAATAACTAGAAATTTACTGCAAGACAGTATCTTATAATGGTTTTTAGTACAAAACCAACATTTTTCATCTACTAACTGAGCAGAAATGTTCAGAGGCTTCACAATTTCTTTTATCTATGTGTATGAACGTATGTTATGGTTTAAAAGTGTTCTAAGGTACTTTTCTTTGTGATACTCTGCTAGCTCTACCGTACATCAAAGCTAAACAAACTAGTGATATGCAGAGTTGTGCCACAGTCAGCTAAGCAATCATACCAAACAATTGATTTTTAAATGGTAAGAAAGAGTGCTATGCCTAAGTAACATTAGCATTTTTCTTATTGTTGTGTAGGACTTTAGCAGATTAAGATACAGTACATAAATGACCATGTTATTTCTTCTAAGAACAACCAAAGCACTCAAATAAGAAAAAAAGTAACATTAAAAATCCCAATGAACTGCAACATGATGTACTGAAATGGTAGATGAAGCGATGGTTGTGTTCAGCTTACTACCGCTCCAGTGAGTGCTTCTGTGAGAACAACAGAGGCTGTAATTGAGAAGACAGCAGAGGGGAGCACGGGTGAAAGGGTGAGGGGTCAAAAAGAATCTTGCATAGCCATAAGCCAAACAGGAAAATTTAAGTCGACTAGTTTTGCAGCACAATGCTAAAAATGCCATTGCTACTTTCCCTAATGCTTTTATACTCACAAATGTCAACATCAAAACCAGACCAATCAACCAACAGACAAATGTATGTCTGTCCTATCCGACTGCAATCTTTCTCCTTCACTGCTCCTCCTGTTTCAAAGCCCTGTGGATTTGGGTTGGTTTGATCCAGTCACAGAGCAAACAAATGGAAGCATCAAAGATCTTTGCTCATCTAAGAGAGCAAGAGGAAGAAGGAGAAGAATGGCTGATAGATAATAGCTACTAAAATAAAAGAGAAAAAGTGTGATAAATCTGTATACGATTTGAAGGTTTTCTGGATGCCTTGGTGTGACAAAACTTACAGATCACCACTTGCCATGGCTAACAACATCATCTTAATAATCCATTGCTAGGACCTATCACATCATCATTATTGAACAAATAATAAATACCCATTCCTAACAATTGCTGTGGATTTCTACCTACCTCTGCGTGGAGAGTATGTTGTGCAAAGGACTGTATGAATTTTGTAAAGGAGCTGTGGTGGTGCAATTCTCGCCCCTCCTTGTTGGGCTGCTTGGTGCTAGATGTAATTCCACCCACCTCCCCTGAGCTGGACACCAGTCTGTGGAGATAAGGACTGCTAACGTTAAGGTGCCCCCTTAACAAACCTGGCTCCTGCCCCTCCAGATTGCTCGGAAATGGTTATAACAGCCCATCACCTCCTAAGGGCCTGGGATGGGGTCAAATGGGAACAATTAACAGACCTGCACATTCACCAAGTTCTTGTGCAACTGCTGGAAGGCACCAGAATACTTCGTTGTTTGAGCTGGGCGTGAGCAAAAGGTATCTGACAAAAGTCCATTATCTTGGACCCTGTAAATTGCGACCACAGGGGAGACCCTTTGAGCTCTCCTGGATCACAGCAGCCTGTGACCAGCATCTCCCCTGAGCTGGGATGCCTCTCGGGTACCAAAACCCTTCAGGTGTCTTCTGCTGCCTGAGCTGAGGGAAGGCCAGGGCGAAGTCCACCCGCTCGAGTCTCAGTGATCGCCCGTTGAGGAATGCCAAGGCATTGGGAGTATTTAAACTCGAGAGGAGGGAAATCTTTCTTTGAGCTAGCTTCTCTTTCACCCGCTCTTTTTCTGCTCACTGGTGTGTGGGTACATACCTCATTCTACTGGATCCGAATGCTTTTATCTCTGTGTGCGTTTGTACGTTTTGTGTTTGTGTCTGCGCATGTGCATATGTATAGATTTAAAATACCATCAAGTAAGTTAGTGTGAATCTTGTCATCTTAGAATCTGTAAATAAGTCGCTATTTTTATAACATTTTCTGAATTATTTTGTAATGATCAATTGCTGTTAATTATTAATAAATCTAGATTTTCTGTTAAATCATTACAGTGTTAATACTTTCATCCGCAACAGGACCATTGGCTCTTTGTTGCCATGGATGAAAGACAAGAGGAGCGCTATTGAAAAGAAATGGTTTGAATAAAGGTAAGTATATGAATAGCAAAAAAAAAAAGCTGGAAAAAGTATCCAGACAAATTTATTTATTTTTTTAAGACAGAGTATTATAGATAAACTGAAGGAGCAGGAGAAATACACAGTTTATAAAACCGCACTTCAAATTTCTCTTATGTTGTGTTGCTCTCAGTCTCAGCCACCTTCTTTTCCAAGCCAGCCCCTTTCCCTTAGCAGTGATTGTATTGTACACTGCATTCAGCTTTCTTCTCTCTGAAAGTAATTAATTTCAAACTGAACACTATAGCAGAAGATTATTTTTTTCCTCCCCCTACAGCTATTACAGTTGTTCCATTCCATGTTAGCACAAACTGTGAAAGCCAAAAATGGTTGAATAGGCACAGAGCAGACCTGCCAGGGTTTAAGGTTGTGTCTTACTCTCTGTTCGGGGGAGAAGACCTGTTCTAGCCCTCTACATTTTTTTTTTTTTTAAAACACAAATACCTTTTGTCTTTTCACTAGTTATTCCTAGATAATACCAGACAGAGCTTTCTTCTTTGGGTTTTGCTTGCTGTTTACATGGGACATTGGCTTGGTCACATGAAATGACATGGCTAGAGGACAAGTTAGTAATTGTTTCTTTGCCCCTTTGCCTTGAGCTACAAGTAGTAAAAGCAATTAAAAATTATGGACCCAGAGAATTCCTAGAATAAGCCTAATACTTTTACAACTAGCACACACAGTTTCTCAGGAGACAGGGTTTTTATGTTATGGCACTATCAAATATGCTTAGCTTATTTTTTACTTATGCAGAGTTTGCAATACAAGAAGCTAAGATGGTAGCAAAACTTAAGACTTAATTATCCCCTTTCTTCCTGTTTTAAAGTCCTCAAGGAGTTGGTCTTTTTATTTCAAGTTAGCCAATGTAAAATACTGGCATTAAAACTTTCAAAATGGGGTCCATATGCTTAACATTTATAATTACACCTCTGAAGAGTGATCAGCTTTCCACAGTGCTGAAAGAAGGCGCCTTAGTCCCTCTATCTGCAAGCACTGATGTATTTATTGCTCTTTCTGCTGTCCCTACTATTTCTCAGTTTTTCAGTTGCAGGCCTCCTTCCAGCATGCTAGTCCTCTAACCAATACTATACTTATGTCTGCTTCCAGAAAATCAGTTCCACAGGAATTTCAGTAAGAGATCTTCTACTAGTGATTTATTCTCCAAGACTGATCAGATTTCGGATTCATACTCAGGGCATGACAAGTGCTTTCTGGATTTTGGATGTGCATTAACCTGACCTTCAGAAGGTTGTTTTCTTCCATCATCAGTAGCATTACTTGTATGCCACTAGAGCCATGCATTTTATTTTTCCTGGATGCCTAAAAGGTACATTATGCATTGTCTGTTTTACAGAAAAAGATGAGAAAAGAAAGCAATGGCCACACTTAGTGGATGAGGAAACTAAAGTTCACAAAATCAGAAGAAACACATTTATTAATCTTGGTAGGATGCATTTCACACCCAGACTGAATAATGGATTAAGTGAGACCACACTAGAAAGATTTTCTAAAGATAATAACTGAAATCAGATTTCTGGAGTCCCAATTTGATAGTTGGTACAAGCCTTCTTTCACCACTCATGTAAAGTCTGATCACCCCAGTTTGGCTTCCCAATTTGTACAAATTAGGAAATGACTGTCTCAAGAGGGGCACCTGCCCAGGAGCAGTCAGAGTTACAAAAAAAAACCAGTAATATGTTGCATGAAAAGCAGCCAGTCCAACAAAATTTGAATAAGTTGTGGAATTACTGTAGGATCTGAAAGCACAGTTTGCTTTCATACTTTGGATATTTTTCTTGATTGTTAGGATAAAAGATTTTGTTACTGCAATCATGGTACGCAGAACAGAAATTTTAAGCTCCTTTAGATCCTGCTCACTTCTGCTAAATAACATGTAACCAATAACAATGTACAACTTTTGCTATGCTGTAGCCAACCCCAGGATCAGCGGGGAAAAAAAGAAAAAAAAAGTGAATCAGTCAACACTGAAATGATTCAATAATACTGAAAAGGTAAGTGGCACATGCTTATTTTTCTCTTGGAAAGACACTATAGATGAAAACGATAACCATTTTAACTGCAATAATGCCAAGAACAGGAGTAACACCCACAGAGATAAGTGTCTGCAACAATCTCTCCCAATTATAGGCCAGCTGCTCTGTTCAGCTCATCTCTACAGAAGATTAAAACCATAGGCTAGAAGGTAGAAGCAAGAAATCAGACTTTAAATCTCAAAAGTGAATCACTAAGCAGTCACACCAGCCTGACTTTTGAAAAAGCCTTTGAAATTTTACTTGGAAAATCTGAATCTCCTACAGTACGGATTTATTTTTTTTTAATGCTTTCTTTCGAAGTGGTATGTATGAGCCTCAGATTTGGGGCTCCGACATTTTAGTTTGATTGTTTAGAAATATAAATTAATCAAAAAAAGGAGAGAAGTTCAAACTGAACACAGCCATAGAACAACTCCTGGACAGAGACACACGTTCCTTAACACCATGTAATTTGATCACCAAAATAAACACCATCTACAGGAGTTAGTGTAGCTTTTTTAAATTGCCATTACAACAGTCATACTTAAAGTACCAGTTCTTAATCTTAAGGACACTATGTAGGTTCATTCAAGATATTGTTCCATTTATGGCATTTTACAATTGGTCATGGCCACTGAAGGCCATATAAGGCAAAAGTAGACTAGTCAGTTAGACACCAAATTCACATTTCCTATAGGACTAGAGATAGGGCCATCACCCTAGATCTGAGTATTAGTGATTCTGATACCAATTAACAGTGGTGACACATACAAAATTTCCTTCACTGAGCTAAAGCTAAAGCTAGGGGGCTTGTTTGAATAGCTTCCCCCAGCTCCCCATCACTTGCCACAACATGTGCCTCCCCTGCAACCCAACAGGGACATGGGGTGGGAAGGAGAATAGGAAACCCTTTTAAAAGAAACTGTTGCCAAGATAGGAAACAAGATGATTGCAGGCAACACCCTCACTGTAAATTAATCCCACTTTCACAGCCTCTCATGGGAACAGTAGTAAAAGTGACTTAAGAAAAATGTGTCAACATATGTCCATTAATTTCAACCTAAACAGCTGTGCTACACTGAGAAATAACTCCAGCTTCTGAGATAGTAAGTAATATCATTCACTAGCACTTGTCTGGTACGTGTTCTTCACAAATCTCATTTAACTTTAGTCCTTACTGAACTGAAGGCATTTTAGCTGGATTATTAAATCAATACATTAATAATATACCCTATTTTTCTACAGAAAACTAATCCTTTTTTGTGACCACACAATCTGTCTTCACTCCCATCCACAAAGTCCCATTCAATCCCTCAGGAGAAAATCTGTATGGGATTACAGAGCTGTGTTGAGATTTCACCCTGGCTCCCATCACAGGAATGGCAGCAGTAAATTCCCAGCCATAGAGCGCTTTCTTACCATTAGCTATCCATGCTGAGCAGCTCATACTCTGTTTCTGTCATAATGCAACTACTGTGCACATCAAGGGATTTCTTGGGTTGGGGAAGGTCAGCAGAGCACATATCTCTGAACTACAAGCTATATTCTGTACTATTTGAGAGCCACAAAAGCAACTGTGACAATTTAAACCAACCGAGTGAGGTTTAACTGCAGGGGTTTTTCCTTACTGTGTGGACAGACATAAATATTCCAACCACAGCAAATGCACTAAGTTTGATTTTAGTTCCATTTCCAAAGTGATGAACAGTGTCGTATAACTAAAAGCCCTCAAAACGTTGGAAGAGAGAATGCCATAGATATGATACCCCCAACACAAATTAGAGACATTTCAAGACAGCATTCACAGCTCCTAGTTCTCTTGTAGTGCATCAGTGAAGGTAAAGCACAGTAAATAAGTGAACTGAAAGCAAAGTGCTCTTCCAACTCCCTTTCAAGACAATATTGCCTGGCTCAGTCTCTCTCGCCATGCTAAATTTCCACCACAGATCAGTACTTTGTCATTTTGTCACCATTTGAAACATTGTCATTTTAAATTATACGATCGTCACAAAGAAAGTACCTGATGTGTCCAAATGATGAACCACCAACTCCTGCCAAAAACAATAAAGTGGCAACACTTATTTTCTGCTGGGTAAACCACTTCATTTCTGTATTACAGAAGACTTCTTCCATAGCTGAAAAATGTCATGCTAGCAGCCCAGGAACATTTGCAATCTTGAAATCCTCTCTTCCCAATGCTTTCCCTCACCCAAACAAGTTTAAAAATCTGATGGGAACAGAAACTGCTGGAAGTTTTAATCTTTATATTTTTTCCAGTATTCCTTCTGAGTTCGTGACTATTTAGCATGTACCTCAAAGAATTGTGTAGTGCACCATCTGCAAAAATGGTACGGATTATACAAACTGTGGAAACAAACAGGTGTTTGTCTCAACTTCCCACTGAACATTGGAGATATGTCAGGAACAACAGCAGCCCATCATCTGTGGGAAAAAATACACCTCATTGCAAATGGACTTGGCACTAGTGACACTTTAAAGTGAAGAATGGGGAGCATGTGCTCTAAGTGCAGGCACAGAGCATGATTTTATCCCAGAACAAAAGATCTTGAAAGCATACTACTAGGCTAGATTGAAAAAATAAAAACAGAAGAACAGAAATATTCGAATGTTCATTAGCCTAAGTGCAAATTCAAGTGAAACACTTGAAAAACTGCTAGTGCCAAGGGATTTTACAGGCACGGCTACAAGACTTTGTTTCATCCAGGAGGCTTTTTTTTTTTTTTTTTTAAATTGTCTGAACATGCAATATATCCTTGAGTTATTTCAATTGCTTTTGAAAAATATTGGTAAAATGCTTTTGTTTGTTTACCATGCACTTACAAATCATCCTACACCAGACAACTAGAGATCTGTTACATATATTGCATCAGTTTATGTCAGATTCCTCTGAAGCCTGTGTTGCTGCACAGGAATCCAGTGGATCCAGTCACTGAGAAGGCAGGATCCCTGATCCTGTGCCGGGATCCCTACTAAAGCACAGGATGCCTGGAAAAAAACAAGCTGCCTTCATGACTAGTTATTCCTATGCCATGTTGTTGCTCCTGGCACTTAGTGTACAGGTCAGAGACCTGCCTTCCTTGGGGAATATTGCCATGAGCTCCCTTCTGTCCCTGAGGATGCACGTTCAGGTTTTTGGGTGAGTAATTTTGTAAATGGCCCCTTCCAGCTAGCACTGTTGAGCATAAGGAATGGTTATCTTCCTTTCTATATAAAATTGAGTGTAAATTAGGTAAATTAGTTCAGCTACAAGAAAATCACTTCAGACAAAAATCTAAGTTTTTGAATTAAAAAACCCCAAACACCCAACTTTGCCCTGTGAGATCTGTGATAAAATTTTGGACACTTGTCTGACATACATATATAGTTCCAAAAAAGATCCAAGGAGATCTAGCTTGAAAGCATATGCCCAACTTACTTCTAATTCCCTCAAGTGGTTACTTAGCTCCTAAAAAAAGTCTTCTGCTTTTTTTAAAAATTATTTTCTCCTTTGTGAACAGGAACATCCTGCTAGTTTTTGAGAGGTGAATGTAGCACTTTGCCACTTACAAGCTTAACAAGGTGACAGGCTACACTTGCAGTCCCAGACCTTTTCATGTATCATCCCCTGAACATGGTGGTCTGCCACTGCAGTTCACCAACCGGCAGGCTGTCCTCTTGCATCTAATCTGAAAGAGTAGGGCAAAAATAGATAGAACCATTTTAAAGAGTTACAGCAGCATAAAGAATCTCGATGAATTGGGCCACGCTGAGTTCTATGCTGTCATGTGTAGACCGGTTACAAACAACACTGGTCTCATCTGCCATGTTACAGTATGTCCTTAGAATATATGCAAGAGGTTCCTGACTGAATTCAGGTTTCAGGCCATCATCTCTGGATTACAATAAATTGGGCCATCATCTCTGGATTACAATAAATTCCTCAGCAAAAAGTAGTGCTAATGTCAGATCCAGAGCTGTAATAGTCTGCAAGTGGGTTTTCCGGATGGATAATTTTCTGTGCTAATTTTTGAGAAATATTGCCACGATGGACGCTTGGACACTAGCAAGTGTTGCTTTGTTTTGTTTTTATGTCTCCACCAATAATAGTGATATAGCATAGCCCCTTTTAATGGAAAACCATTAAGGGCTTTGTACCCATCAAGATTGTTTTATTTGATTTAGCAGCCCCAGAACTGAAGCTGTTTGATAAAGACCTCGGTTTTATCATATGCTTTAGACTATGTTTCAGCCAGCCAGCATATATACCATTAGGTTGTGAGAAAACATGAAAGCAAGCTATCCAGCAAAGCTATGCTTTGATTTCAAGGTGACATGAAGCCACTAAAGAGACTGTCAGGAAAAACATTTTGTATTTCTGAAAAGAACTCATGATTCTAAGCAGGTATTTTGCTTTTTGACAACCACTGCTAGGTAGCAACAGCAGAATTGCTAATTTCCTATGCTGCAAAGCAAAGAGGCTTTTTCTGACATCTGCTATTTCTTTAATTCAGTTTACAAAAAGTAATTCCATTAAGAGGTATATAATCAGGGCACTTTTTCTACTCAGCGTTATCATCATCATGGCCTTCACTACAGTTAACAAGAGGTCTTCCTCAGTTTTGAACTCTTTCAGCATTAGCAATTAAGTGACATACATAAAAAAGAATGGTTTAATATGTACAGCAGTGGTGAAACAGGCAGTATTTTTCCTGTTTCCAGTTCACTTAGCTAAAGACCTAGGAAAACAAAACCAAAAAGCAACTTACTGGACTTTGGAAAGGAAACAAAATTATTTCACCCTTCAGTCCCAGCTCATAAGCAGTTTGCCTGCTTTCTACCTTAACTGGAAATTTTAAGCTGCTGGGGGCGGGAGGCGGGTGGGGGTGGAATGGAAAGAGGTTTTGGGCATTGAATTTGGGGAGGTGTCCATATTTTTTGTTTGGGTGTGGGTGTTTTTGTTAACCTCTCCATGTTTTCTTTCTTTGTGTTGTAAAACATTGCTGATTCAAGGGTAATAAATTTCATCTGGCAAGAGCCTTTTGTGATAGTCAAATAAGAGGTAACGTCTATCAAGGAAAATGTGTGTTTCTCGCTGACATCACTGGAAAATAGGAACAAAGTGGCTAGAAATTTTCCAAAGGTTGAAAGTCAAAACTCGTAGCTAAGAGTGACGATTTGATTCATGATATTGATAGTGTTTGGCAGCATGAATTAACACCTTCATTGAGAAAAAGTAATGCTGTCTGCTGTTCAGAATTCATTATTTTTCTCCTCCATAGTATGAATTGTTGTCAGGTCTTTTTAATGAAATTTTAACAACAGTTATCAGCAATTTACGTTTTCCTCAAGCAGGATGTATAAATAGGGTTTTCCCTCTAAAAGGTTTCCATACATGGAAATAGTAACCTAACAGTAGGTATATTCATGAATTTCTAAAGTTTGAATGCATTACCAAGCTTCATCTTTACATTTTTCAAACTAAAAAGATACTTTGTAGTTTTTAATGCTATCTGTATGCCTACGAAGACTTCTGTACAGAATAATTCTGTGCAGAAGCCAAATTTGAGAAATCTCTGATAAATTTTAGATGGTTCACTGATAAGTGATATTCTTTCTCATTCAAAAACAAATACTGCGTCACTTTAGATGCCACTAGAACTGATTGCGACTGAGCAGGAAGAAACAAGAAATTCAGTTGCAATACATTTGGGGGTTTTTTACTTAAGCATCATACCAAGCTTAGTATACCTTTACAGATAATAAAACCACTTCTAGCCCAGCGCCTTAAGTTTACATGTTCATTTACACTCTTTAAAGGTAAAGACTTTCCAGTCAAATATATCAGACTAATACAAATAAAGAAGTTCACCCTCTATTGCACTTAGTTTCACTTTCAATAGCATCAAATATAGCTTCTAGAAGTTAGGTATAAGATGGCATCAGGAAACAGTAAACTTGCCCTTTGTCTCTTCAGGCTGCTCTGGTGGTTTCATCCTTTTTGAAAGATTAAACATTTGGGCCTAGTATCTCATTAGAATTTGTCTATAAATCAAAACATGTCATGGTCTTCCCTGAAAAATTAGAAGGCCCCTTCACCAGCTCTCCTTTTTGGCAATGATAAACTATTCATGTAAGAGCAGTCAAATTCCATCTCAGTTGTCATCTTGATATATTCAACAGATTGACTTACTTCAGTTTATCAGGATTTCTTTAGTTTTGAAAACGTCAATGTGGGTCTTTTTTTGTTCTTGGATTTTTTAAACTTTATTTGCAAAATGTGGACATCAAAGCAAGACTGAACATTTCAGTATCAGAGTATTAAGACATGTATTGATTTTAGATTTTGCCATCCCTCTTACATAGCCGAGAGGATGAATACTGCAGCAGGTCTGGAAGGAAAACTCCCAGGCTGATAAATATTAAGCATCACTAAAGCGGCACAGAAACATGTACAGTATTACAAATGTAAGGCCCACTTGAATTCACTCTATTTTAATGTTGTTTACCGACCTTTCTCACTTACTGCCTTTTCCTTAGTTTATGTATCATAGATCTGTACTCTGAAACACTTGGTCTACGGCTTAGCAGATAATATATGCAAGTTACTTTTGAGAGAGAAAAAAAAAAATAGATGACTATAGTGAAATTTAAAGTTTCAAATTCTAATTCAAGTCATGCTTGTCACCTAGTCCATTAACATTTCCAAACCTGACAAGGTACTCCCGCTTTTACAGAACACGAGGATTGATTTAAAGCTCTGCTGACTGAGCTAGTATTCACCACTCAGTCAAATCCACTCTAGAGATACAACTGGCATGTTAGATTTAGTATCTTCAGATAAAAACAGAGAGCAAATGATTTTATTGTTGGTATAACCATCACACCACTGACATTTTTTATTACAACCTTACATACTTAGCTGAGGAGAAGAATTGACAGAGGAGAAGAATAATTGAATTCTAGCTTATGACTGAGTAGACCTGCCTTTAAAGCATTACTATATCTCTACCAAGACAACAACAAAAATTTTAAAATGGAAGTGTCCTCAGTTTTTGTATTTGGAATGCCTTTGGAGCCAGAATACCAGAGTTATTAAAAAGCAATAAATGCAAAGAGATTTAAAAATCCTCAGAAGTAACTAGGGCCATCAGTTTAGAGTAATTTGGGTTGGACAGTCACTGCTGGAGGGTCAGCACATCAGTATAAAGTGTCCTTCCCACCCCCTTTTTAAACTGCAGGGCAAGTCCTTTCTTGCTATAAATTGTCACTAGGTGTTTACCAGCCATTAACTTAAAAGTGGCTATAATTTCTCAGTGTGTAATTAGTAATGGTGACTAAACCTGATCAAGCATCATCCTGTCAGCTGTCTCAGATTACGGATGCAAGGCACCTCTCCCTCTCTTCGAGTCATGACAATTCATTAGTTCTGCTGTTTGAGAGCAGCTGTACCATTTGAGACATAATTTATTCAGATTCCCTCAAAATTATTGCTGAAATGTGGGAAGATAAGTGATTTGATGAGGCTATGTATTTACTGTCAGATAACATTATAGGTTGGATGTGTGGTCAGAAGTGATAGAAGATCATGTTTCATGAGAAATATTGCCCTTTTTATGGCACAAAATTGTTAGATGAGGCAAAGGACAAAATGCTTTAACATGTCACTCATGTCTCATACTGTTAGCCATAAAACACCCCTAAAACTTAAATAAAATTTAAATTTTAAATTTTACCTTTCTGTCCCAGTTTATTAATGTATTTTTTTAAAAAACACCCGATTTAGTCAAACAAAGCTGTTCAAAGGCTAAGAAAATATAAAATGCTCTGTTTGATTAGTAAGTAGCGTGAGACAAGTAAAATTCAAGCAGACTTAAATGCCAAGCTAAAACTGATGGATTAAGAATTTAAGGATTTAACTCATGCTCTAAGAAATAACATCGGTGTGTATCTTCTGAACAGACCTGGAACAAATCCGCAATACTTAGAAAACTCAACAATGTAACTTGCATCTGTTTTTTTTTTTTTTTTTTAACCCCAGTAACACCTGTACAAGGCAACATAAGGCTAACTAGGAGTGAAAGAGCAGACTGTGAGGTTCTAACCAGCTCATTCTCCTGAATTAACTTCTTATCTCACCTTAGTAATATACCAGAACACTAGCCATACTGAGCTGGACCCAAAGTCCAGCTTTTAACTTCAATAAACTGCATGTCTCTATTTCATCAGAATAATGCTTCTTTTCTTTCTTTCATGGTATATACGTTCAGGCTTGCTTCTGGCCCCCATGACTAACTGTTCCATTGCTTATGATGACAAGTTTTCCTATGGATTTGACTTAGGCTTTTGTCCAGCTTTAGCATTCAAATATATATACACATTGAGTACACTAGTGTTTTTCAAGCAATGAAATGTCATAAACACTGACAACCTCTTCATGGTCTTAAATCCAATATCCTCTGTCCTCACTGACTTCTGGATTTTAATTTGCTATCCCAGTGCACAGTAATTTCTGGTTATCTATGTCATAGTCTTAAGCACATCACAAGATGAAATTTTGGCAGGCTGTCATATTTGTTAAGAACAGGTGCTCTGACTTTTTTTGCAGTCTTTTTTTTTTTTCTATCTACTCTTTGAAATTGGACACTCTGTGTGTGAATATATAATCTCTGACCATCTGAATATGTAGAATTTTTTATCCCCATTTTTATACATACATGCACAGACATTTAATTTTGATCAGGGAAAGCTAAGATGAAATACCAATAAAAGAGAAGTTGTTAGGCATGACATTTCATTTATGGATATAGCTGAGAAGATTAATGGCTGAGCCAGCAGCCTGTCCATTACTACCTTCAGCTACTGAGGAATGAAACGTCATATATGACAACTCATTCCTCACTGGTCATGAGGAATTCTTATTGCTATTTCATTCTATCGCCCTCGATTTCTCTATACAATAGTGTTAATTAAACCATGATATCCAGATAACTTTAAAGAAGAAATTCTGCGTGATCCCTTTTCCAGGGCACATGTGCATGTGTGCATTTGTATTTTTTCTTTTGATTAATATTTTAAATGTCTTTAATGTGCAGCTTACATGAAGTAAGGTTAGCTCCTTGGGACTCTGCTTATTGAAAGACTTCAAAGCAAATGAATGTACCTATAACCTGGATTCAACTAAAAGACTGAACTAATTAATTCCCTTTGAGCATTTTATGTGGCAAGGGGTGTTTTTATGGTTTGTTCACAAGCAACTAGTCACATTTATTTGTGGAGCTTTCTCTTCATAATATGGTAAGCTACCTTTGGCTGGATACACCGGATTTATTGACAGAAATGGCAAGCTGGTACTTATCATCATTAGCTCACCTGGCCCAGTAACAAGAAGTGAAGTGAGAAGCAAATACCAATAGAGTCAGAACAAAGTGAAGATTAATTAACTGAGAATACTGAATGGATACCTTTGATAATATATGCTTTTACAAATAAGGCACAGAATTTATATATCATCTAGAAAGAGTATAGAATAACATAGTAATGGCTTTGGCTGGAATTGATCATGGTTGAATACCTCCTTTCATGCCAGCTCTTCTCTTTTGAAACCCATTCTGTAAATTACATAAGGATGGGTGTAACCAGAGAGCCCGCTGGTTCCGATTAAAAACAAGCACAGCAATGATGTCATTCCTTCTTCCTCTGGGTAGCCACCACAAACTCAGCACAGTACCATCTTCATAATGCAGTGACATTATCCCATTCTATACCCTGCTTCCAAACAGCTGAACTGCTCTATGTTTAATCAAAGCGGATCATAAAAGGGGTTGGGTTGTTTTGGGTTTTTTTTTTTGAAAGTTCAGGGTTGGAAATCATATTCATGCAGTGCTGTGCTATATGCTTTGAAACACAGAGGGGGTTTATTCAGTAACCCAGGTACCACTGCATTGTGCACTACCAGGAGAAAATGTGTTAACAGGAGAGTCATTTGTTCTGATTATCAGGACATTGGCCTTATACAGGGATTGACCGGAATACATTTGAAAAATGCCATGCCAGAGTCCGGTCTTGAACATACAGCCTTTAGTGAACACTGAGCCATTGTGGTTTTCTGCAATTTTGGACCAGAAGATTACCTCGTGCCAGAGAAAGCCTTCATGATTCCACTGTAGGAAAAAAACAAACAAACAAACAAAAAAAACCCCCCACAAACCAAATCTGGTAGATTGGGTAGAGAACAACTCTATTGCTCCCCCCTAACTCCAGACACCTAAAAATAAATATATTTGGGTAGTGGGGGAGAGAAGGAGAAGAATTAGGGAAATGGAAGAGAAGGGAGAACATGGGTGAAAGTGAAAGTACGTTTGTTTGCAGACATCAATGCCAGAATGATAATTCTACAACTGAGTTAGGAACTGATCCTAAGTGTCTCGGGTCTCTTATTTTCAAACCTCTCTATTCACACTGTTAAATTAATTTCATGCTATTAATGTGAAATGAGAAAAATACACTTTTTAGAGAAAAAAATTAATTATATATGAAGTACAACACCTAGAAATTAAGAAAAAAACCATTTTATATTAATGCCTCTAAACAGGGGGATATCTTTCCATTTTACCTCAGGTTAGTATTTAACTGATTTTAAACAAAAAATACATTGTCTAACTTACCTAGCACATAGGGATATCCCTAAGAAGAATATTTATTTGCACAACAGATTAGAAGGAAAATAAAGCATAAGCAAGTTTGTTTGGAACAAAAGTAAAATATGGACCTAAAGTAAAATTATGACATGACACCTGTGTGTGTGAAAAAGGGAAAAATAAAAGCAAGATGTTCTTTTTCCCATGAATGCAAATAGATTCATCCCAATCTTTCTGTAAAAAAAATAAATATAAATCTTTCTGTAAGTGCAGAGATCAAGGGTATTTTCTACACACTGTAGCAAAGGAATATCTTGGATATCCTAGGTGATCCACAGGAATAGTAACTCTGTACTAACACTGAAAATGTCGTCCCAGTAATCTAAGATTCTCCCTGATTTCACATGTGCATCACATACACAGTAAGATTGGCAGAGAAAAAAAATAAAGAGAAGAAAAAACCTTATTAACTCAAATAACAGAATTTGCATCATTTATGAAACCTCTGCAATTCAGAGGGTCCTGGGTGTTTTGAATCATTGTCCAGGACTGCATTCCCTTATTTGTGGATATTGTCCAAAAGACAGTGAGGAAAATTCAGCCTGTTCAAGATATACATACTCATTTGCACTACATAGCAAGTAGTAAAAAGACTGTCCTTGCCTTTATCAAATGTTATTTCTAGCAATGTTTTATATATTTTACCTATATACTTCACTAAACACCTTTATGCTGTCTAGCATGCATTACCATCCAAAGACAACTTGACATCTTTTACATTTTTCAGAAGGGGTAGCTTCACAGAAGACTAGCTAGATTTTGGAAAGTGTTATAGAAAGTCACTGGAGAATTAATTGTTTACAGTGACAATGGGTTTCTTGAGGAGAATGCATTGGCTGCTACCAGCAGGTATTTTAGCACACAGCTTTTTTCCACTCAAGAGCATTCTTTCTGCAACGCCAAAATGTCAGACTCTTGGCAGACGCTTTACATCTGCCTCATTTCTTGTTACTGGAATTGTCTTTGGTAACAAAAGAGAAACTCAAAGCCAGTTTTTCCACTAGGAGTATTTGTCATCTCTTTGGGCTTCTTGTTCAATGCATTTGGAAAACTCAGGGTAAAGTGTTTGACATACAGGTTGCTTCAACGTAAAAATCTCATCATTTCCTTGCAATGCCTATCGCGCTGAACAGATAATGAGGTGGTTGTGCTGGAATAGTATGTGTTTGTGTGTGTACAGGAGTCAATATGTTAAACATCTCCCTGGAGAATTAAAGAGAAAAGAAAAATTACAATTCTAGGGAACAGCTATTAACACAGCAAAATCATAAAACAACACTTTGAAGAAACTTTTTAATATTTTTTATAAATTGATGCACCACTTGAATTAAAGAGATCAAGGAAACTCTGCTTCTCACCTCATGTCTGCACATAAGAATGAGCATTTTCAGGTGAGGGGTGACCATGTTAGGAATGTGCTGGCAGCTTTCTGATCACAAACATCAGTAAGTCCATCCACCATTAAGTTTTCTACTATTCAATTTATGTGGCAAAAGCACATGATGCAGTGACTGATCTTAATATCCAATTTTAGTATAGAGGGAACATTCATTAACTTGAACTGGGCCTGATATAGGCAGACCAACACATTCAGAAAAATAAGTCAGACTACCAACAACAGCTAATATTAGCCACCAGAAATTTTTTTTCCTTTTAAATAAATACCTGGAAATTAAATACAAAAAGTCAGCTAAGTAGGGTAAATAAAAATGTTCAATTTTTTAAGTGACTCTGTGTTAGAGCTATCATTGAAGGTTCCTTCCTGTCCTTGTATCACTGCATCACTATTTCCAGCTTTTTGCTGCTACTCCCTAAATGCCAAGCCTAAAGGAGAGTGCATGCAAGTCTCTAGATACACAACCTAGTGAAGAATCTCTCCTCCTCCTCCTGAACAGCAGTAAAAGAGGGATCGCTATACAAGACAGCTCTTTTCAGGATTGTACAGTTCATGCAATTCCTCTCCCTCCTCCTTGCCCTAAATAACATTTTCTAACATCAGGGTTATCTATCATTTCCTAATTAATGTATATGTTCATAGTATGGTCACTGTAAAAATCACCATTCTGACAAATACTACACAAACATATAGCTGGGCTTTAAGTATGTCTAGGAAAGAAAAAGGAGCAAGAAAAGAAAAACAGACATAGGGAACAAGTCACTCCGGTTGCTCCATTATTAGTATTTTTTGGCCAGGAGGGCTGATTACGTAGCAGTTCCCCCATGAAGGGTTGTCTTGGTGCCCAAGCCTCCTACCAGAAAGGCAGCCAGGAGGTGAGAAAGGGGACTCTTATTTGAAGACAAAAACCACAACAAAACTGCAACTTTTTAGCATTTACTTGGGTATCTGCTTCCCAGTTGTGCAGGACAACATGCTTGCAACTGAGACAGTGTTTGCATTATCCCTCTCCCCTAAGCCTGGAATTACCATTTACTTCTAACATTCCTTCAGGGGAAAGCTCACCTTCAAGTTTTATCACTGAGCCAAGCTAAGATGCTTTTAAAGTTACCTAATTACAAACATTATTATTTCTACAGTTTCTTTTATATAAGAATTACAAAGAACTTCAATAAACAATTTCATTTAAAAAAAAACCTGAAAGGGGAAATGTTAATTTTTTTTTATTTTTTTTTTTTGCTAATCAAGCCATCAGGTCTCATAAGATGCAGGTGTCATTCTCACTCCTGCTGTAGACTTCCTGAGTAGTTGTAGGGAAATGATTTGTGTTCTTTGTGCTTTAGTTCTCTGTTCATTAAACTGAGATAATAGAACTTCCTTTCTCTGACCTTTTGTACATTTCCTCTGAAATCTATTGTAAATTTTACTGGGCAGGTACTATCTCTTATTACATGTAAATTCAGTATCTATTAAAATAAAATCTTGGTTTCAGTTGAGACCTCAAACAAAAACTACAGAAGAAACAAAACATACAGACATTTCAGTTGGAATAAATGTGTGAGTTATTATTTTCTTTTAAAATATAACATGCTTCAGCTATGAAGTTTTAAGAAGAATGACAGTATAAAACAGTTATTTTAATTCTGTGCTTTGTAATGTCACATCATCTTGCAGGCATCCAACATTAATTGTGGAAATCTCTTCCAGAATGTAAGATATTACTTCTAGCAACCAAAGTAGCATTAACTCATGCATCCTTTTTAAGCCCTTAAAAATTGTATAGGTTATGCAAGTTATTTTAAAGACATAATCTTGAAGAAAGAGACTTTTGATATATGAATAGCACCAATCCTCTAAAACAAAGCCTGTAGACAATGCATATTTAACATGTGACCTACTATTATATCAAGATTGATTTGCTAAATAATTAGAAAATGAAGAAGCCACAGGCAGAAGCATCCCCTACTTAATGCAGAGACATTAAAAAAAATAATCAAAGGGCATATTAGAATTGAAAGCAAAGACTCCTGACTGTTCTTCAAAATGCACAACACCATTTCAGAGAAAAGATGATTTTCAAGGATAGGCTGTTATAGAGCTAATTTCCTGATGCCTTCCCTTCCTGACTATTTCAATGTAAATGTTAAATACTAGTGTTTCTGAGGATTAGTTGGAGTATTCTCTTAACAGACATATTTTGATTATGGAACAATGGTTAATATACATCAAGGAATGAGCAAGGGTGATGGTAAACCCTAGATTAACCCGCTGGCTGTACGTGCTTAGTTTTACTGTATTTCAGACCTAGTGTTATACAGGAGGCCACCGGAAAGCTAGACGCACACAGTCATGAACTCTGATAGACTAAATGTTCTTTAGCATTGCCTTGTACTACTGAAGAAAAAGATAGTCTCAATAAAAATGATGTGGTCCTAACTTCACCAGTAAGCGGGATTGGAGAAGACACTCATTTCTAAGAGTAGTCCTTTCCTGCCCTACACTGCCAAGGAAAACTACTTTTTTCCCCTCTCCTCTCATAAAATAGACTCATCATTTCCTTTTTCTTCATTGTTCTTGTTTACACCTTTGCCTGGATTCAATCTCTTTAGCTATGAAAGGCTTTTCAGATGCACCCACAGCAGTCAGCAGCATTCCACTAGTACAAAAACAGCTGCAGTAAATTGATTTTAATATTATCCCACTTTTTAATTGTTTAATAAAAAGTAATATTTTCTGTGATTGTTTTTCTTAAGGATAAAAAAATAGAGATAAAGAACAAGGGGATGGGTAGGTTGCAATGTTTGCTCTGATATTGCTGGCTTGTACCACACAATCTCCAAGTGCAGGGTTTCAGATTCATGATTATTTAAAATTAAGCTTTGAAGTTATTTATCCTAAAAGGTGAAGTCTCACTGAAAAAAGCTACCATTTTGGTTGCCAGCAGGCAGACAGAGTTTTGAGAACAGATAAAATTATTTGAATTTCAGAAGAATTTCTACATCTTTGTGAGGTAATAGCTTTGCCTCTCTATTATTTTGCTTGGAAAATTATCTGGGTTTTTTTATAGGTCTACTTCAAATCAAAATCTGTCAGCAATCACCTTGTAATTTAGAAATATATTAGAAAGACTTACTAAAAAGTCTTTTTAATATTTTAGTATAATAAAATTAATGTAACAGCAGTGAGTCTCATCTAGCTTTACACGGCTGCTTAGTGTCTTCAGTATAGATCTCCAAGAGGCTGCAAACTGCACACTACTGAAATTCGTAGATTGGAAAGAGTTGCAAATAATCAAAAGATTAAAAGAAGGCTAATTAGTACAGGTTCTGTGGACCTGAAAATATAGGAAATAAGGTTGTTTTCTGGAAAAGCAAGCTAATGACATGCAGCTGAAAAAGTATTATTCAAAGACAACACTTGAAAAATAGTATTTCTGTTTACATCTATATATTCCTGTTATTTAGTTACAAAAATAATTGCAATCTATATTATCTTAGGTCCCTTACATAGTCAGACAAAATATAAAGATCATACAAAATTAGAAACTACTACTACTACAACAACCTCTCTTTGTCACCAAAGGAAAAGTCATGAAAACATCTCTAGCTCCACATATCCCACCCTGCCTGGCCCTCCTCTCCTCTACCTGATAAAACAGTTTGTGTCTAATGAGTTTCTAGGAGGTAAAAACAAAAAAGCCCACCAGGTAACTTGTGAATCACTCATTTATATTCTATAAAGGGAAATGTCCTTCTACCAAAACCAAGAAGTAGCCAGCAAATATCTGGAGTAAACAGCTCATATTGTGATTACTGTGGCAGCCATCAAAAAAAAAAAAAAAAAAAAAAAAAAAAATCTGTGTGGCACAGGTAGTGGCAGAAGTCTTGCTCAAAAGATGTGGAAGAACTTTGGCTTTTAGGTACAAACCCCTAGAGGTATTAGGAAAAGTAAAAAACAATAGAAGAGATGAATTAGTAAATTACTAAACAAATCAGGGGTAGAAAAACTCCCAGCTAGTACATTGGGAATGCTATGGCCCAAGAGAGGAGGTCTACTGAAAACAGTATTTTGGCAGAAGGAAGATGTTTTGAAGGTGTGCAAGAAAGGAACTAAGACTGAGAACTGACAGCTAATTAGATATAAACGTGTAAATTGATATGACAGCAAAGAATGTTACTGTAATTTTACACCATATTAATAAAGATTTCATTCTGTGGACAACAGAGCTAATTAAATGTCTTCCATTGACAACTGTTGAGCCCAAATTTACCATATTGCACAAACCTGATGCAACCCAGACAGATACAGACAAACTCAAAGGAGTATGAGGGGGAAAAAAAAAAAAAGCATTGCCAACTGTATGTGAAGAAACATTTCAATAACATTAATTAGGGGGTTGGACAAGATGACCTCCAGATGTCCCTTCAGCCTCAACAATTCTGTTATTCTGCAATTGTTCAGATGGTTCAAGAGACATGAATAACCGACAGAAAATTTTCAGCACGGGTGAGACAGTACATTTCACACACTAGAGAAACTGTATTTCTTCATAGGGAAACAGACTGGGAAGACAGAGATAGTATTTATATGGGTGAATGCAATACAGAGAGAGGTTGCTGTATCGGTTAGGGTAGCCCTGTACCAACCTGAGACTTCAGTGAGGTTCAATTGAAAAGTGCCAAACTCCAATTTAAAGATCTGTTGTTCTCACTGGAACATTTTGAGGGAAGTTCAGAAAGTTTTCTTTGACTCAGTCTCAATTAGCAGATGGTCAATATTGTTTTGCCAGGACCAAGGGACAGGAAATACATGTTTTCTTCCTGTCTAACCTAGTTTATGACCAACTTCTATAATCACAGTGGTCTGATTACAACGCAAATCACTTTAAATCAGAAACATCTATTTCAAGAATTGACATGAGCACACAGTTGGGAATCGCACAGAATTTTCATAGCAAGCTTAATAATTACTTTGCCTTCTTTCCATATCCTGTCCTTGTCTCTCTACATCAGCTGAGGAAAGGAATTAATCTGTTCAGGCACCATCACATGACGTAAAGGAAAAGAAAAGCATTCCTACACAGAATCCTAGTTTGTTCCTAGTTCGCCTAGGGAGAGAATATCACCATTTTCTTGCATTATGAGGAAAAGACAGACAAAGCAGAAGGTAACTTCATTATCTCTTTGGGTATCTGAAATACTTATGAAATATTTATCCTTCAGGGGACATTGCTGAATAGGTTGTCTTAGCAATAGTCTGGAACTGAAGCTGCTCTTCAGTTTTCAGAGACTTCTTTCCAAATTTTCCATTTAATTTCAGCCATAAGTTTTCCCTGTTAAATCACTATAACTATTACTGAATACTAAAAAATCCCACTGTAATAACATACTACATATACTTAAATACATGTATGTCTATGCATATATATGTATGTGTGTATATATACTTAACAAAAATTTGACTTGACAGTCAAATAACATTCTTCACCATCTTTTCGTTGGCTTATAGATTTGAACCAGAGCCCTGAGAAATTATAAAAGCCAATGACAATTCCAACTTCAAATTTAGTGTTTGCTGTTGGAACATCCTCGAGAAAGTAAAGGAAGCTTTCATTCATTCCCATGCAGGGCACACAGCCAGTTTAGCTGGTTAACAAGTGAGTCGTCTGTAGAAAGGTGGTCTTCAGGCAACATGGGCAGCAGCAGTGCATACATCTACATTCCTTGAAGAAACCCTTGTTTAATGAATATTAAGCTGTTTCGAATAGATCTGTTCAGATTTCACGAGACTGTGAGGAAATTTTCGTGATCCATTGTGAGACAAGTAATCCATATGTAAAGCTAAAATGATATCAGATGGCAATTTATAATGATGGCTGCAGTATCATGTCAATATTAAGAAACTAATTTCTCACTCTACTTCCCTCCTGCAATTTTTTTGAGATTTAACTGATCATTCCTCAGCTGTAATTTTGAGCTCCGCTGAACTGTTTTGGATGTTCCATTTAAAAAAAGGGGAAAAAAAAAAAAGAACATGTGTGAACAGATACCAACCTTACAAGCAGTCCTCAAATGGCAACTTACTGTCTTTGTTGGATAAAGCAAAGATATTAACACTAACCCTGGTTTTTTTCATGATTAAAAAGCCACCATCACTAATAGAAAGACAGAATCTGTGGATGTGTATGTATATATTTATATTTTATGTATATATCTGAGTATGCAAGATTTGTATTTTAGCTATTCATCCTTCAAATCACGTTCTTTGGTGAATGTGATTAAGAGCTTAGAATGTGGGAGGAGAAGTAACATCTAGTCTTGTCTGCTACAACTGCTTTGCAATTTTACCCAGATGTTTATTTTTCTGTCCACTTTTCTTGAAAGGTGGACTAACACAAGCTTGTTTGAGATCCTTCAAAGTAAGTGGCTACAAAAGTCCAAGCCACATCATGGATCACAGTTGATTACTAGTTTTCATATCTCAGCCTGTCTATGGTTATGGTTAGAAGCTAGGCTATGGTCAGAAACAACAAAATTGTTCTGCAGTGGCAATTAACCTGTTTTTTGTACTAAAACCCAAGTTTTGATATACCTATATTAATTATTTGGCTTTAGTATAAAACTGTTTGAATCTTGCATTAGAAAAATACTTATGAAGTATTTCAATGATTATCAGAATAATTTTAAAAGTTATAATTTTTAAATACTTGTAGCAGAACCTTACTAATTTCATTATTTCCATTATCCTATAGTTCTGCAACATCAGCTATTTGTGCCTCTGTGTTAATGAAATGAACAAACTATTCAGTTCTGAGGCCTTTTTCTTTACATAGGATTAAGAGTAGTTTTATGAAAGAATGAAACAGCTGCAGTAGGAAGGGAATTCTACATTTCCCTGCTTCTGATGTACTGTAGAGATTTAGATATTGTGAAGCTATCCAAAACTCCAGCCAATGTTTTTTTTCTGAGCAGGAAGACCTTCAAGTGCTAATATACTGAATCCATCTACCATTGTTTAAAGCAATTGCTGTTGATTTTTAGTCAAAGAAAAACATTGGACAATACAAAAGCAGTGTAATGTTATAGGATATAATAGAATAACAACAATAGAATGAGAGGTTTGCAGAAGTGTGAGGAATATTTAACTACGATACAGAAAAGATTATGTTGGAGCAGCACCTATATTAATTCCTCTGTGGAGCTGTAATAATTTCCAGTATGTAGTTTTGCTTTTTTCTCCACAAAGAAAGTTATATATTGGTTTCCAAGGTCACAGATTTTTATTCCTTAAAATTCAACAAAAAATGCCTACATTGTTTATAGCTAATTCATTCTGGAAGGCTAGCAACATTTTAAACGTATCTGACACATTCCACTTGTTATCAGCAGAAGGCCTATTACCTTTTACATTATTTCAACATTATAATTTAACTACTGTGGAAACTCTACATATAGAAGCTGCATTTATTAATAAATATAAATCAAAAAGTCTAATGTAAATTATTGATATGCTGTATTATCTCAGCTTTTCTGTAGAGGTCGTCATAAAAATTATTTTAGTTTTGACAGTCTGACTTCCAGGTTTTTATAACATAGCTCTCAGTAGGACAGAATCATGCATATATATGTTAACCTTTAAATAAATTTTCTTTAAACAAATATAATCTCTTTGCACCAATCCATGCACATCCATATTTTGAAGGTTATATTTTAAATTGCAATTATTTTGACCGTTTTCTTGCAGTGAAAAAGCTAGAGATTTTCTGGAGGGAAGATAAAGATGCTCACTATTAAAATATCTCAGTTTACAAAATAAGTTATTCTTTAAGTAAAACAATTAATACATCTCTCAGAATTAACCTTTGTTGCACACCCTCCACCACCAGCCACACGCTTGCTTGAAAACCACATACAGTTAAATCTCGCTGACCTCTAGATACGATACACAGCGGCGAAGTCATAGTATGATGCACAGCAGTTGACATGCATACCACAGCGTGGCAATATACCTACGTTCATATATACACAACACAGTGATGATGCATGCGTATGAGCCTAGAGATACTATATACGTTCCTGCCCGTTGCCTGTACAGTTTCATACTCCTAAAGGCACTAGATCCATTGTCCCGAAAATTAAAGTCTTAGATGCCCAACATAAACATTCCAGTGAGTTTTGTATTTTTAAATTTTTTTTTAAAGAGTAATTATAGCATCTATCTAAACAGGCCACATCCAGAAATAAGCTAGGTAACCATACCTGTCAAAGGTATTTATGCGTCACCAGTAGTACCTAGTCATTATAGAGAAACGATTACTGGAAAGAATCTAAATCACTGTTAGAGTAATCTCAAAGTACAATGTTGTAATTACAATTTGAATTTCAAATACAGAATACAGGGAGCGATATGTCTCTTTGGGCCAATTTTTGCTAGTCTTATTGCCTTCAATTTTTGTGGTTTTTTATTAGAAAATAGTATTTTCCATTATATTTTATAACACATTGACACACTGCAAATGCATTTCTACAGACATAATATACAATGCTATGAATATATTTACATTTACTCTAAATATTTAAAGAGGAAAGCCCTGGAAATAATCACATAAGAGTTATTTCTAAGCTGGTATATTTTTGCACTTTATATGTGCATTCCACTGGGGCTGAAAATCAGTGGAGAAATAAATCACCAGCACTTTTTGACTACATATTCAGGCTCTGTCAGTTTGCTTGAAATATATCAGATGATC
The DNA here is from genome assembly GCF_031877795.1 of Strix aluco. Taxonomy (NCBI): domain Eukaryota; kingdom Metazoa; phylum Chordata; class Aves; order Strigiformes; family Strigidae; genus Strix; species Strix aluco. The sequence continues at coordinate 37,407,515 of NC_133936.1, forward strand.
CTTACCGATAAGAAATAACACACCTGTTCTAACAAAAGACCTCTTAACCCTCCTGTCAGTGACTGAAGCACCGTGGTGTTCCCAGGAGGAAGGCAGCGGTCTCCACAGGCAGCAGCATCCCCCATGAGACCCACTGCCTCCTCTCAGTCTCCCAACAGCAAGCAGGAGCAGCAAGCCCAACTCTCCTTACCTTCCCCGCACATTCCCCTTCCCTCCATTTGATACAGCTAAACTTAATTTTGTCTGCACTTTTCCAAGAAGCCCCACATATAAACTTCATTCTTCACACACCGCAGGCTACTCAGAACTGTGGATCATTGATACATCAAAACAAATGTTAAGTACGCAATTGTTGTCATCTTCTGGAAGTATTTTAACTTCTGCGTTGTATAATTTAAATGCCATCAACTCAAATGAGATATTAACAACTGGCATTAATTGGAGCACAAACAACAAGGCTGTGATGAAATACAGTAAAATACCTTTTTTTTTTTTTTCCCCTCCTCTCCAGACTGAAGTTTTTACTGTGCTGAAGGTAAAATTGATCCTTCTCTATCTGGGTATGTAAGAAGTCCTGTGGAAGCATTCCTTACACCGGTGTAGGCTGATGGGGGTGGAGGGGCATTTTACCCTCCAGCAACTAAACTAGAGTAGATATTTCTAGCTTCTGAAGAAGAAAGGGTTTGGGGGCTTCCCTGTTCTACCATCAACCCTTGTTTTTGGTGGTTTAGTTAAATTAAAGAGAGTATTGTATCTAGGCTCCTAGCCAAGATGATTTTTAACCCTAGCTCTTAAGAAAGACTGGTGGTGTTTCCTCTCAAATTAGAAATTTTTTGAAGTAGAAAGTATTTGTGGCCAGGAATAGTTAATGCCCAGCGATAACAAAGAACATTTCTGTAAAAAAGAAAGTGTTTTTTTAAGACAGTATTGATAATCTGGTATTTCTTGACTGTCACACTGAAGTATCAAATGCAATGACCACTGTGATGGTCAAATCATTCCTCTGGAATCTCACCTTTGAGCAGGAATATTTATCTAGGAAAAATGACTGCTAATCCTCATGACAGGTTTATTATTCACATTTCAATTTCCTCATAGCAACATACCAGCCTTCCTAATTAACAAACAAACAAGCAATTCAGTTTCTCCAGTTTAAAACACAGATGTTACGAAGATCTGTTGGGAGACTTCCAGGCATGCTTTGTTCTGCCAGTTTTCCCAAGTTCTTTCCTTAATTTTAAAAGCTTTCCATTCTTCTCATTGTATGGTGGTTTGCTGTTGGTTTTGTTGTTGATTTCATTGGTTCATTCTGGGTTTTGGTGGGTTTTGTTTGTTTGTTTTTACATGCTATTAATTGACTGTGCTCTGACTGGCTCTATTTACATTTCTTTCTCTCACACCCCTTCAGAGAAATTCAAGAAAATCTCTATTTGTTTTTCTATGCATGAACAGATTTTTTTTTATTACTGATATGTCCGATTTCCCATTAACTGAACTCAGGTGATCCTTCATGATGCTATCCTCCCATCCTTTTACCTTACCATACCAGTACAGTTAATACTGAAGGACATGCTAGCAGTCTCCAGAATTCATTAGAATCAGCTTTAGTATCTTTTAAATTACATAACTGACAATACTGCTAATGATTCAGAAAGGATAATTGGAATAATAAGAAGCAAGTTCCACATGCAAATGTGATGAAGGAAAAACAATAATTGAATTTTCATTAGAATTCAGTACAGCACATGCATTCCTGCACACCGTTAGTAATCCGGTCAGAGCTTCAACAGGGAGTCAGTAACTGTGTAATGTATAGATGTTAAATCCTACATCTGTTTGATCTTTTACGAGTGTTCTGTAGTCAAACCATACAGGCAGCATGTCTAAGAGATTTGATATAGACTGTTCATGCTTTGCATAGTCAAAATGTGTGCATGTTAGGTCCAGAACATCCAACACATAGTGCAGCATGCGCATGCTCAGCTTCAGATTTATTTGACATTCACTATACATTATACATCAAGGTTTCTTCCTGACATTCCTCCATTATACATGCAATATACATTATTGCAGATATACCTAATATCAGATTATAGTTTGTTTCAAACTATTTTGGAATGAAAAACATATATAGATACAACAGGCAAGAATGTTCTCATTGGAGACTTAGGGAGTTGTATGATATGGAAGCAAATGCTGCATAGCTTAGATGCTAATGGGGCAACATACTCAAGGCTCAGACACTCTTAAATCCACACTTGTAGTAGATAATAAAATATTAATGCAAACCAAAACTTTAATAAGGAAGTATTTTTGATCATTAACTAATCAATACTTGCAGCAGTTAGTCACTTATAGTCAGCAACCTCCAGAACTGTATTATTTCTATTAGGTGTACTTTATGGAGCAACAGTGGAAAGTACTACGGGTTTCTCTCCCAAAACCTTGCTATACAATAAGGTTATCTCTTGTAGATAAATGTAGCTACTGGAGATAGATCTTTAGTCAAATTCACAAGGAAGTTGAACATCTCTGAAAATCTTGCCCTAATACTCAGTTGTTAAAGATGTAAGCAGAGAAGTCATAAGAGGAATTTTGCAGCAAAGGCTAAGCATATGAGTAATGACCACTTTGACAGCTACAGAACATAAAAAAGAAGGAAAAAAGCCCACATAACTCCTGAGGTTGGCTTGTCCCCTTCCTTTCATTTACAAGGGTGAAAAATATGCTGCCTAATTGGAAAATTGTGTGATGCACGACATTCTCACAGCACGTATGGGAATGAATGTGAGCAAGACAGGCTCAGCTCATCAGACAGAGAATTGACAAGGCTGCACATAACTAATTAATACACACTGACCACAAATAAAGCATGGTATAGAAACTATATTATTTTCATTTTAGCTGTACGAACAATGGTCACTTCACATGGATTCAGAAAGACAATTGGGAACTGCATGTCTGACAGAAATAGCACTTTTGAAATTAAAGCAGTAATAAACTTTTATATTTGTCACTCTCTTACTCATAAGCACAAAAGATGGATCAATGTTTTAAGTCTGCCAAGCTACCAGTTGGGCACAATTAGTTTTCTGATTTTATTATAAACCTATTTAATATGTTACATACCCTATTACCACTGTACAGTTCAAGAACCTTCTAGCCCAGAAAAATCTTAGACAGTACAGTAAACCACAAGAGGCTTTGAAGTATGTTTTCTCACATGGACTAGCATTTCTCAATTCCAAATTTTATTCTATTCTCAATGATCCAATAACATATCGCTTCACCAAAGGCACCCCAGTGTCTATCCAATTTTTACACAGAAACTCTGGAAATACCAAATTTTCCAGCAATATAGTGAAGATATAATATATGCAAAGTCTTGTGAGAACTTAATGTAGCTTAAGAAACTATATCAAGGAAAAATTGTATCCTAGAAAACTCTGCTTTTACATTTGCTTATAAAAATCACTTAATAGTTATTTAGTACATCTATTATATTTATGGCACTTGAAGTTAATGTTCCAAAAAATAAATTTGTTCTTTCCCTGAAAGTGATTAGTATTGTTCCTGACATGTGCTGTGAGAAGAATTAGTTTTAAAACATCAGAAAGCTATTAATGTTCTTATTTAAACATCCTGTCTAAGCTATTTGGGCTTTGATAAAAATGAATATGGATCTCCCCCTGGTTCCCAGAAGTTGTACAAGGAGGACTTTAGGTTGATCAAAGAAGTTTCAGTCACTTAAATACAGAGTCATGGAATCTCTGAAGGAAGTGTTTCTTAATCCTCAAGAAGATACGAGACTGTCCACATGGGTGCAGTTGATCCTGGGATCTAACCATTATTGACCTTAACTCATGCACTTCTGGTTTATGGTTCACATATGTAAATAGCTGTTCTGGACTGAACAGCCCCTATGGTTCTCACATTTCCTGTTATTTTCTCTTTCCATCAATATCCTATTAACATAGAACAATTTTCCTTAAAGATCATTTCATTAGAAACATAATATTTCTTAACTTTTGTATTCTTTAGTAGGCATTTCTATTCAAGCAATTTTTCTTAATATTCCAGCTTAATGTCTTTCAGCCTTCAGTATATTCGCATCCATTTATTACAGAACATGCATCATTTCCATAGTAGCACAATCAATCAGAGGGGTGGGGAGAGTGCAGAGAAAACCGAAAAAAAAGACACATAACCCTCCTAAAGCCCTTCTGACGTAGCCCGAATTTTTCTATTGCATGCAATAAACTTAACCAGTGATTGAGGAATGTCAATAAAGCAGGACAAATTAAAAACAAAATGGGAAATGGTACCATAGAACTTAGAGGCAGACAATTATAATGCTTCAAGCTTCAAGTAATTTGTTTGCTCTTCCTGACCTCTACAACCCTTGATCTTCCACATACCACAATGCCTTATTTAAGCTGATTGGTTTATCATTCCTGTATCCAAATCTCTGACTTCATTGCCACTAGTGAGACACAAACCAGCAATCCCCTCCTGGTACAAAACCATTAGAGGCTTGACTGAGTTCAGTTATTGCTTGAATAGTTTATCAAGTGTCCACGATTTCGTTACTGGGGAGCACAGACATTGAGCAGACAACAAGGTGTTAGTCACATTACCAAACCCAGTCCCCCAACTATGTTACAAAAGGTTGAGCAATAAGCATTGACAACTTCAGCTTGATACTAAATGTGCATAGCAGCCACGTCAGTCATTGATTAGCATCTTTCCAGGAGTAGCAAAATGACTGATCATCTTGGCTGTGCTAGAGGGCTGACAAACCAGGGCTGTTTGCACTTGCTTCTACCACCATGCGTTTGGGAGGTGTATGTGGAATACACTTTACAACTAAGAAGGTAACCCCTTCCAGAAGCCAATGCTTCAATCCTTTCCATACTCTGCCAGAAGCTTGATTTAGCAAGTCTAGCCATATCCTACACCATTTTATAACAGAAATGGTTCAGTGCCAGCCCATTACACTTGGGACAGCAAAATGCCAATTTGCTCATAGCTGAAGAGCCTTGAGCTGAATCAATATCATTTATTCAGATCAGTATAATTTATTCATTACTCAGGAATATGTGATTTTCATGAGTTGGCAATCAAAGGAACCCAGGGATGCAATGCATATTCAATAGCTGGCCTTCCTTGTCTTCTGTGTTGCACAAAAGGAATCCTACCCAGACTAGTTGAGGGCATCTCTCTGCACTTGTGAGTAGATGGACCATGAGTGTGTGGACTCAACTTGCTTAGAAAGTTAACCAAAGACGTCTTCCATGCAGTCTCTAGAAGGCTTTTGTTGTGCTAGTCATGGCCTATGGGACAGGTCACTAGAGAACAACATGTCACTCTTACCTTTTCCCCCTTCATGACTAGCAACAGAGTGGATGACAGTGACCATACATCTATACACACATTATAATGGCAATAAATATGGACCATAGATCTTTAACTATATTCAAGGTCTCCAAGACCTGGTACAATGTAAGTCATACCCCTTAACCTTATTAGCCAAGGTTCTAGAAATAAAGTGTCAAGTTCAGACATACAGGTTATTATCCAAATACACCAAACATTTTGCAGCCCTCGCTATCCTCAGGACACCATGATTGCACATACCTGCATAGGTGATTTATTTTTTCCTTCTAATGTACCTATATTTAATTGCTTTTAGCTAAAAATCGGTATAAGGAGATCACCTCAGGAACTACAGCCATTAGCTACCCAGTCCTTCATTGTAAGGAAAGTCAAAGTCAACACTAGTCTTCTATAGAAATTTTAGTAACATTCTTAAACATCCCTACAGATTTAACCAGTTTCATCATATTTCTGGACAGAACTGTTTTGTCATAGTAGTGACAGTTTGGGGAATAAGCCTGTGTCCAAGTTTAAGTTTCATCTGGTTCTGTAAACACTAGTTGTAAATATAGCTGTCATTATGTTTTACATCATGGCATGACAGGCAGCTAAAACATCAGAAAAGTTACATCTCAAAAACACAACAGAGAAACCAAAGGACCATCAGTACAGCTCCTTGCAAGTGGATTTTTTTCCACACGGGATCTTTGTATGAACATTGTTTTACAGCAAACCATTCGAGGACACTGAGGCCAGCCCAATGACTGGGTAGGACAGTGGTTCTCTTCCCTGAGGGAAAGCCAGTCCGGTTAGAAAGGAACATTCTTCAAATCCCAGGGAACTGTTTTTCCTTCAGCAGAAAGCAGCCTTCAGCAGAAAGCAGTAAGCATTTACAGGCTCTTCTCTCAATCAGCTAGTATCAGATCTTGGGCCTGATGAAAGAAGCTAAGAGCTGATGCACAAGGATTGCCACTAGAAGATTAACAGGCTTTCTAAATCTGTATGTTAGTGTATAGTTGCATGTGTCCATCTTCCCAGAATCCTATTGTTAGCCCTCTTTCTGAGTGCCCCTTTACCCTTGAACAATAACTGAGCAATCAGCTGTACCTGTGAGATCTGAAATATTAATTCTCTTGTACAGATGGCTGTAAGGTAAAACCTCACCACAAGAAGCATTACTGCTGTCCTGCCACCTCCTAGAGCATCCAGAGCTAATAAGCATCCAACACCATCTTGACACTCAGAGTTTCACAACAGATGCAAGTTAGCATCTGGAAGTATTAACAGCCGTTTAGTTTCCAAGCAAAAAGCCACACAGTATGTGATAGCATAGCCTGGGTATTTAAAAGGCTCTCTCTGAAGGCTCTACCCCCTCCTAAGAAAAACAGTACATGCCCCACTCATTCAGAAATGGGGGAATTTCATCCTCCTGACATTTTATACACAAACAGCTCTCTGAAGAAAAAGCTCATATACTTTCCTACAGATTCATTTAAGTGGGTGGTGAATTAAGCCTGCATGTGTTACACTTAAAAATCCTTCAGGAGGGAAAACATTGTTTAAGATATCAGATCTTTTTCCCATACACACACAAATTATTTTGAACTACTAAGCCATTAAACCCCTTCCATAGTAATACATTACTTAACCACACTTCATTTGAATTCACTACAAAATTCCACATAATTCATATCTCACCCAAGAAAGAGAGGTATGTTACAGCACTTGCCAAATTGCCAGCAACTAACTGTTACCAAGTAGGTGTGCTGCATTCCAAGCAGAGATTTAAAGTCTAAGCACTTTTGTAGAGGCAAGACACATTTGTCTTGGTTAGTGCTTAGGAAAACCACAGTATATTATGTCACCCCACTGCTCTGTTCTTAAAAAATAGAGGCACTGACCTCACAGATGGGGCTCCTGATCCAGGTGAGCAGAGCAGGGATGACGATAGCAATAAGACCCATCAACAGTCCAGTGATCCTCAGCAAAAGCAGGGTTACATGTCAGGCCCAAAGTCAGTCCAGGAAATCCAAACAGTAGGTCAGGAACAGGACTAAGAACAGATATACTTAAAACAGCTCAATCCAAGTCTGAACCTTCAGGCTGGAGCTTAAATGAACTCCTGGGTTGATGGGCTGCAGGTGTGAGTGGAGGGCCAGGTGAAGCTGGTCTAGATTTGCCGGTACAAGGCTAGACAGACTCCTGGTCTTGCCACCTGTGGCTCTTCTCAAGTTAAGTGATTTTCTTTTTATAGCTCCGTGTATTGTTTGCATCTGCTCTGTTTCAATTCAGGTAGGGAAGAAAATGTACAAGTGATACTGGGCTCATGCTCCAATTGCACCTATGCATAGCTGCTTAAATTGCCACTAACAAATAACCTCAGCCTCCCACTGCAGGCAGGGCAATCACCTGCAACAAAAATGCACAGGCAGGACTTTTGCCCCACATTTAAGACTACAGCTCTCCTGTTGATGCCCTTGAAAGCAAAACTTGACCAAAAATACTAGAGCAAATGTCTTTCAATTCAGAATCCAGAGTGAGATCTGACTTTCACAGCCACTCTCTAGAAAGTAATTTGCATGTATGGGCAAACTGATGTCCCAAACCAACATGAAAGTTCATTTTTTGAAGCTCAAGTACAACTCTACTGTAGCATCTACTAAAAGAAAGTGTAGTAAGATATTCAGCTGTAGAAACCAGAGGGATAAAATGCAATTATATTGCATGTAATGAAACAAATAACTTTGATATTTTGACTGACACAAAAGATCATATTTCTGCCACACATCTGGGAATTATTATTAAAGAAAGGTTTTCATATACACATGTACATTCCCCTACAGAAAAACAAAAATTGCCATACAAAGAATTAAGCCATTATATTCCTTCTGCTCTACCTCAAATGAGTCTAAACAGGAAAACAATGAATTTGTTCCTTTTCCTTGAAAAAATAAAAGAGAAAGAAAGCAACTTTATACCTCATCAAAAGAAAATAAGCTATTTACAAGGGTTCCTTTTCAATGTTCACTTTAAAAGTCTCATTGTAAGCAGACAGTATTTCAGAAGAGAGAAGATGTATCATTTTCTTTTGTTGTTATACATGAATATATTCTCCAGCCTGTCAAACATCTAAAGTGTAAGCTGAGATTCTTAAAAATCTACAAGGCTTACTTATTTTTAAAATTCTTATAGATCTTTTTTTTGAAGATATGAAGATTGTGAAAACAGACTTCAGAGAAAACGGATCAGACAATTTTCCAGATTAAATAGTCACAAACCATGTGAGCAAATTCAAAAATGAAATAGTATCAAACCTCACTATGGCAACACTGAAATTCCCATGTTCTTTAAACATGGCAAAATTGGACACACCTTCCAGACCACACACCTTGGCCTACCACATTTGAAGAATGGAAAATACTTCTAGCAAAAATAGCCAAATAATAATAGTGGTGTTATTGGTATTTTAAATTTGCAACACATTTTTCAGCATATATTTAGTTCCAGAATTACTTGATTTAAATATTCAGCTTTAATAACATGTCTGCACCTGCTGCAGTAAACTTCAAATTACGTTCTCTACTTACTAGGGAAGTCCAACACAAATCAAATGGAAGTGCTCTATTCATCTAAAGAAGGGTTTCCTTTGGGTAGCCACATGACAGTGTGAGAAAGACACTAAAATAGATCATTGATTAAAACAGACATGATTCTTGCCAAGCACTGACATAGGCTAACTACAGAACTGACTTTAATTCCATTAAAATTATATAAAGGATGCAATCCAATCACTTCAGTGAATTAGTTTTCTCTCCAATGAAGAAAATATTACATTATCAAACTTGTTATGCATTCATATGATGACTTGATGCTTTTTAGAATGGACTCTATTCACCAGTAACATCTACCTTCAGAGGGTTCTTATATGCTATTGCACATACTGAAAACATTTCTAAAAGCTGCATATGTGTTGTAGATCAAGCTACAACCATGATCACTACTTAGATTCTCTTTTACTAAGCACACCATATACATGTATTAAAATTCAAAATTTAAAAAAAATGAAAAAAGAGCTACCAAATCAAATGTTGAGATATATATATAAATTGATGTGTGCACCCTTTGCCCATTTGTGTATAGAAAATGCATGGCCCATAGCGTGGCACACTGGGAACTAGTATGGTTTGTTGTATGCCTCAAAAGTAATATTCACTTATATATGATGTCTTTGCATTTTCCAAAGACAAGTGTTATAGCAAAGATTCCTATAACTAATCAGTGTTACCACAACAGCCTCAGAGGCAATAACAGAACCCTCAAATCCTGCCTTGCTGTACACTGTCTTTAAGACATCGGACTAAAGCACTTAACTTGTGTGGGTTCTGAAGCAGCTATAAAGTTTGGAATTATATTTCCCTCATCTGTTCATCAGCTAAGACAAACTAGCTGATTTTATGAGTGCTCCTATTCTATTTCTGTAGAAACAGAAAACAATACATTTGATTCATTGCTGAAATTTTCGAGGGAGTACGTGGGTAAATCATGACTTCAGAAGTGCGAATAACAGTTTTAGGAAGCCACTCCAACAGAATTTTGGGCTATGCTTGGTGTGTTATGTTATCATTAAAGCTGTGTAAGGAAGGTTTTTGTTTGCTTCAACTACTGAATTAAAAATAGAACTGCTTTAGAGGAGAGAAGAGTTGAAATGCTGTGGCTTTCTTCTCTCTGATGAAATAATAAAAATTTTGTTCAGTTCAATCAGTGGGATCTATAGCAAAGCTCTTGGCTTTCAGGCTCATGGAAGAAAAGCAGTGAAGGGCAGCAAGTGGATTTTAACGTTGCCTTGAGCTCTACTTCTCCGCTAGACTGTACAGGATATCCCTGTGAGTGGATATCCCACTTTGTACACGTCGCATAAAAAGTCGCAGAGGACAAGGGAGTGAGACCAACTCTCCAGTACGATACCTAGTACAATTCAAATGGCTTTTTTGGTGACTTGTTCCATAACTTTCAGAGCGACTCAGGTGAGGCTGTCTGGCTCGTAGTTTTCCAGATCTTCTTCCCTTCCCTTTTTGAAGACAGGCATCATGTTGAGTTTTTGTAGTCACTGGGGAATACCTGTAATTGCCGTGATCTTTCCAATGTTGAAGAGCAGCTTCGCAACGATGTCTCTGTCCTGCATCACCTTCAGACACATTCCAACTTGTCTCCTGGGCTTATATAGGCACAGGTCACTGAAAGAGTAACAGTAGTAAATGATGTTGTTAATTCTGGGTATTTTATATGGGGAACCACATACAGTGATTCTCACTGTCTGAAAACAACCCAAACCAGCCTCTGGAACTTTTCCAACAGGCACAGAAATGGAATGTAATTTTTTTTTTGTATTATTCGTTAAATTGCAGCACTTAAAAAGTCTCCTGATTTTGAAGAAATATTTAAAGATGAAACAAAAAAAATTTAATAAACATGCACTTTGATATCTCTATCCAGTGTTACATTACAAAATTAGGAAATGGGAATGCTTTCTCAGAGCCCGATGTAACATGTTGGGCACTATAGATTTCTAAGCTTTACCATATCCCACACAGATATTAACACCCACTGTGGTCATTTCTGATTATAGAATCTCATTTCTGAGGTTCTGAATCATCAGGTAAATATGAGTCAGAAAAATATTGCTGTTTTAATAGATGCAATCAACAAGAGGTTGGGGGACAGAGGAGGAAACATCTTATTGCTACAAGTAACAACATATTTCTTCATAACTACCGACATCTATTTGGAAAAAAATAGTTTTCTTTACCAAGTGAAATTATCAGCAATTTATGTGTAGCTATGGCAACTTTCACAAAGTATGAAAAGGAGAAACGGATAAAGCAGAAAAATAAATTTGCAGGGAGATTTGGAACAAATAAAATTGAAATTTCCTAAAATCAAGGGCATTTCCATTTAAAAATTATCCTCGCAAAAGGGAATTAAAACTCTCCCAACATCCTGGTATTTTAGACTACAATCAGTTCTTATAACTGGAAACCTGTCAAGAAAAAATGAGTCCATTTTCTACAGCAAGAGAAAAAGAAGAGCTTCAACAAGAGATTTTTAACTGCTTACAAAACCATGCTTTTGCTTCTGATTTAATCCTATAATCAAACACAGTATGCAGACAGAAAATGTTACAGTATTTACTTGTAGTTGAATTGACTGAGAAAAGTGTTACTGTTAGGCACTTGCCTTATCTTAAGAAGCATTAAATCTGCTGGATGTGATGAAATCTGTTCTAAAGTATTTATCAAACACTGTGAAAATCGGCAAGATTAGTAACATGGCAATGTCATTATTTGTCTAGTCAAGGGTAAAAGGTTCTTGGAAATGGGAGAAATAGAGAATATTTACTTCAGTGAGTAACCTCAGAAAACTTTGACATACTATGCTGGAAAAGCCTGGAATATAGATGTCGTTCCTACACAGCAGTTCTTTTGAATGCACTATCAAAAACTTTGCATGACTTTCAGTGCTCTTGGCCAAAGTCCCAGACGGTGCAGTCATTCCCAAGGCTTACACTTTGAAACTACTGCTCTAAAGATGAACTCAGTCTCACACCATGGTAAATGCCAGCTAAGGGATGAGAAAATGCTTACTCACCTGAATCCCCTGCTGACATGGAGAGAGGGGATGGAGCACGGTCCTCCAGCATGGGTAGCTGATGGGCGTGGGAAGAAGTGAAAGTCACCTTGTCACCAGCAGAGACAGGCAAATGGCACTTAGTCACTGTGGAAGATTTGGATGGGTTCTTCATGTGCATCACTGTATGTTGTAGTTGAGTCAGAGATACTTGATGGTCCAACCTCCCCACTACCACCACTCGGTGTTCTCAGGCAAAACCTCTCATCTTCTGACATTGCTCGATATGCTGCATAGAGACTGTGAATTTCTGCAGCTATTATCCCCCATTTCCATGCTATAGCAACACGTTGCTTCTAGGTACAGGTAGATTGTTTGGGAGTCTGTGCTAGAAAACTACTCTGTATTTTATAAAGCTGAAACAATTTAGTCAAAACATAAATCAGCTTTTTTTCTACTCATTTGGGAGCCAGTGGTGGCATTATTCAGTCACCAACATGTTCATGTTAAAAATCAGGGATCTAGCAAAACAAGAAAATTAGGAAAGCATATGAGAAGGGAAGATGTGGTTAAAAAAAACAGGGGTGAAAATAGTTACATGTAACAAGTAATTAGGCTTATCAGGGGAAAAGGCCAGATAATAACAGACCTTTGACAGGAAGACTGAATGTAATACTTGTTTTAAAATAAGGAATGATTGAGCAGGAACAGTGTGTAAAATATAGAGATCTTATTTGTCTGGGTTTTTTTTTTTGGAAAAAAAGGCACTTTAAAAAATGTAACACTTCTTTCTGACAAAGGGAAAACTCATGTCCAATGTTACCTACTATGTCTGGGACTATAGGCCTTTTAAAAGTGTGTTGCATCTGTCTTACAAAGGCAATAAGGCTATGTCCTCAGAAATCAGTGATGTTAGACACTAACCTTAAAAGCCTATGCTTTTTAGTAGATACATAATATTTTCTTTCCTTCCAAACATCGTGCGCTTGTGGAAAATGAATCGGAAGAATTAAATAAAATTTTCCTTCTTAATAGCAGCTCAAGAGGTAATTATTTCATTAAACAGAGACCTCCAGGGCTGTTCAAAGCACAATGCCAGTTTCACTTTGAAAAGACATTGCTGTTCCTCATCCTGACAGCTCCACTGAGAGGGGGAACTGTACCCCTCTGCTTGTTACTGTGCCTTATGGACTGCTCCCAAGAACGACGTGCCACATCGTGCTGCACGGGATTGATAGTGAGCCAGCAGCGCAGCCCCCCACAAAGCAGAAGCCGAGCACGGTCCTCATGGCTCATTGCTACGTGGTCTGATAACGGATAGCCCAGCCCTGTGATTCCCAATGTGGCACAGGGCATTAGCATTCATTAGATCTGCAACTGATTGGGCTTCGGAGAAATACAGTTGTGAAGCAGATGGGTAAACTGGTTTTAATCTAATCACACAGCCTGGATGTAATATAATTTAACAGCACCCATGAATAACCTCGTTGGATAATGTCTATGACATGGAAGGCAAATGGATTTGGTAACAGATAGGAAGGCCAGATCTGGAGATTTATCAATATCTCTCAAGACACAGCGATATCGGCTGTATTCACAATGGGTAATTTGGAGTGTACAATCTTCATACAAGATGTAGGACAAACATGCTGGTTTGAATCCGTGGGGATTTAATGCTACATAAAATCATTCCCCAACTGACACAAATGATAACAGCAGTGACGCAATGACTACACTTCTAGCTAAAACTGATACCTGCACTGTTTCTTCATGTAGGTATAATGTTACTGGATTTTATTTTTTTTCACTGAAAAGCTTCTAAGTTAAACTAAAAAAGTAAATCAAGATAAAAATTAGTATATTGAAAATCTAATGAAATAACAATCATGTTATTTTTTTCTAAAGTGAAATAATTTTGTTGTTAAGTGTAGAACAAAAGCATAAGTAAAATCCACAGCATATGAATAAAAATCCTTACAGCTGCATTGCCTTCTGGCTACACAGATCTCTCCACTTCTGTGGCACAGTTAATATTTTCTTTTTATAAAGTACTGTGTCCATATTCAATATTCATGTAATTAGGTATTTTGGCTGACTTCTCCCATCCTGGAATTGAATGAGCAATTCTATGTCATAAATTCCAGCTGATTCAGTGGGCGGTGAAAAGGCAGCAATTTCTTCTATTCATCTAGAGATGGCTCTCCTAAAGACATTTGTATTGTCCCACATTGTATTTTAAGTTTGAGGTGCCCACTGCACTGCATCTTGGCAGGTACAAGGTCCCCCAAAAGCTGTTTTATTTGTCTCTGTTCCTTCACTTTGACATGTGAGTATCAACAAATGTCAGCAAACCAAGGATGTTTGTGATGCTATCGCAGTCATGCAGAATGAGGGCCCCTAATAAAAAAATACAGCCCGTGTTGAGACATACAGTCTGCTCTTTTCAAGCTATTGCTGCTTGGCACCCATGAAGTCCTAGTGAACTACTCCAACCAACCCATGAGCAGCAATGCTCCGTCCAAACAGATGGCTGCAACTGCAGGCAGCCAAGAGACCACGGGTTTTATTCATGACGTGTGGGTGTTGACAGCATTTCCAGACATAAATCCAAATGGCTGTCAGTTCTGAGTTTCTTGTCTAAAGAGGATATGTCAGCGTTAATCTACCTCTGAGACAGATTACCTTTCACAATAGAAAATCTTCTGCTTATTTATAATTGGTTTACCCTTAACACTTGCAGATCTTTCCTTTCCTGAGCTGTTATATAGTGGGGTTTGGATGCTTTTAGCATCAGTTCACCTCTGAGGTAGGTGGATCTCAAGAATGAAAGACTAATTTGCACATGATTTGGGGGTTTGATGTTTAGTCCAACACATAGGGCTAATTACAAGCTAGCATAGAGGTAGGAGTATTGAAAAAGTTTTTTGGCTTTATGCTTGTTTACACACAAAATAAAACACAGGCACATACTTCTTCTATGTTTCCAAATGAATAATTTCACATCTGGTGTACCACTGTTACATACTGTAAGGTGCTTATGATCAAGAAGACTCCTCATTCCAAACCAGGTCACAGTAGAATTCCTACACTGGTTTTTAAAGGATGACGCTGATATATGTAATAAGAGCACATGACCTGTCAGAATTTAGTGATGAACTGTCAAAATCAGCCAGGTAAGTCTTAAGGCATACCTAGTCTACACAGAATATGTGGAAGCTTTCCAAAAACCCTTAATTAAATAGAGTGGTGAACCAAGTTTTAAAAAGCTGATTTCACCTAAATCTACATACCAATAGCTGCTCTGGCATTGCCTAATACAGATAAAAGTATTAAGAAAATTAAAGAATGCATAGAGGGAACAGCAGAGGACTATCCCTAGTCTGTTTCAATATACAGTTAGATGGTGTTTGCAATAAATCAGTGACAGAATGTTTTCATCACCATTAATTTGTACTTACTTTCTCTATTAGCTCACAAAAGCCTTAAAACAGCCTTTGTTTATGCGTTATGTCCTGTGGTACAGCAAATTTCCACAGCCTTCTGCATCCCAGACCTCAGACGAACCCTTGACAAGGCATGGTCATTCTAGAGAAACAATATCAGCTCAGTATTAATTAAAGAAATGTGCATGAAAACTCTCAGTACAGTTAGTTCCATCAGGTGAAATGAGCTTTCTTTGGATTGCAAGCCAATGACAGCCCACAACAAAGCATGGTATAAAGCTATCTTAAGATCAATTAAATAAAAATGAAGATAAAAATCTATACATTGCATTCTAATTTTCTTTCAACAAAGGACAGATTAATTTAAGAAGGCCTAAAATGCTTTTATCCCTGTTGTCCATGTGGCTTCCTTCATCCACATGCCACAGTAATACTTCACATTCAATTAGGAGATGGGAAGAGGCAGATCCTTCTAAAAATTAATGTCGCTTTTCTTTCTCTGCTCCATTCCCTGTTAGTGAAGCCTTTCACACATCTTAGGGATGATTAAAGGCTAAGATACTTTAGCCTGAGGCACCACTGAAGAAGAGAGATGGTGCTTTGGTGTCTTCCTTCGTTTGCAGTAGAGCTCATGGACTCAAATAATTCCTGTACCTTCCTCTACTCAAGACTGGGGCTATCCTTCTGTTTATTTGCCATGTTATCACAGTACTTAAAAAGCTTTGTGAGTGTATTTACAGAGAAAACAATCATTAATAAGAGGCCTCCTGGGCTCTCCCTTGGAAATCAAGTCATCAAGAACGCAGCAGACATTTCTGTTTGTCAGAGGGACAAGGACTTCATGGACTCATTTCCTCACCTCCAGGAGCCCACCCAAGAGCTGGGCTTCTGGCAGACAAAGCCCTAACCTGCCCAGAGGCACCACAGTTTGAAGTGCCGTATTACTTTCATAAGCTTGCCATGGACAATTATATTTTATCCTGTGGATCCTAGAAGCGATGTGTACGGGCTGCAAATTCAACATGAGAAAAAGGAGTATCTCACATAGATTATCAGCAGCTGTGCATGAGGTACTCATTTGAAATTCTCCCATAATTGTAAAGGGCCCCTTGAGAAGAACAAATAAGCCCTGCCATGTTTCCTAATCTTGCTACACTAGTTATACAGAGAAATGTTCGCTCCTAATGATGACACAAAAGCTGCTGTAAGCTTTTCTTCTGCAGCGCCGCTGCTTATATCAGCTATTATTCAGTTATTCCATCCTAGCAGTGGAGAATCATTTTTGTGCTTTTCATTCTTCCTCCCAGAGGGCAACAGATGTAATAAGTTATTCCCTGTCTGGCACATTAAGGCTTGAAAAATTAATGCAGTGCTGCCGAGATTTCCACTTTCCGCTTTACTTAGAGTGCCAAAGCTTTGAATTTCAGTGAAAAAATATTAAGTAATAAAAAGCTTATTTTAAGTTTGTTAATGTACTTGTCTGTTTTAATGCCTTTCTGAGGTTTCCACAAAATAAGAATTCCAGTGACTAATCTTCCTGAATTTTTTTTGCTTCTAAGCTATGACTCTACTGTCTAATTGAGACCTCTCCCCTTTCTCAATTATGATATACCAACTAAAATTTAAACACTATTATGAACTGCATTATGTTAAAAAAGTAATCGATTACGAATATCCAATGAATGTAGATATGCTTACTCGCAATGTTTTATCAGGCCGCTCACAAAAAGCCCCTGGTCACATCACCCCACAGTTTAATCAGTCACATATTGCTCTGTACATGTAGCTTTCGCTTTATACCCAAGCCTATCCATTCCTTCAATAATATTGTCCAGTTACATGACTTTTGTAAAAGAGAGTAGTAGTTCAAACCAAATGTCACCTGTGTTTTATTGCTTTTGCTCAAACTGTCCCTTTGGAAGCAGCATGTGAAGCTTGCCTGGGGTTTTGATAACCATGACACAAGGCTTGCAGCAGAAAATTAGAGTCCATCTGGTTGAAGAATTCATCACAGAGGGTCCAGAGGATGTCACAGAGATAAATGTATCATATAATCCCTTGGAGAATTACTGGGGATGGGTTTATGTATGCAAATGTGTTTCCCTCTAAATTAGCACTATCTAATCACTCATGTCATACACCTTCAACAGGCACATCTACAAAGTGGCTACCTTTGCAAATAATAAGCAGACTTATATCAGGTGATTATAGCAAGGGAAAAAGGCAAAGTGTAGTAAAGTGTAAATTGAAGAAGGCTGGGAATGAAATCAGAACATGGAACTTCCTCCTCTTCCAAAAATAATGCAGAATTTTTTTTCTGTCCTCTCCCAGATATTCACAGTAAAAGAGATGAAACAAACCCTCGATTTAGACTTTATCTGTGCAGAAGTCAGTTCTTAGTGTCAGAATTCTTACTGAAAATAACAGGGTGGAAAGCCTCAAATTAAATACACAGGTTCAAAATGCATTAGTTTACAGGAAGAGAGAGTCCCAGGCAATTTTCCCTAGCACTGTAGAGCATTTGCAAATCCTACTGCTTCGTGTATTCCAAGTCTGCAATCATGGGAACCGGAACTAACTACACATCATATCAGGCTGTCCTTTCACTCCTACATACAGCCACTTAGCTCTTTTTTCCTCCTTGGATAGAAATCCTCAAATAATTTCTCCTTTGTCCTCCAGGCTGCTGGCTGGGCCCCAGAGAGTGCTGAGCATTAAAGAGCACAGACTTCATATTTCCAGTCTCTAGCAACACTTGTTCCTTTATTCCACAGAGAGGGATCTCTGTTTCCTTAAAAGCTGGCTTTGCTGATTCAAGCTTCCTCATCTCAGCAGATTTCAGTTCAGAGTTTGATCTATCAGCATCAAAGACATCCTTCTGTTCAGAGCATGCCTCAGCGATCAGACAATAAGCAGCAGAAAAGTTTCAAATGAGGCTAGTGGTTCCCCAGGAGACCAAAGGCAATTAATAACATGTTTTTCTGCAAGGAGCAGAGCTAATGAAGCCTGATTTCCTACACATCTGAGACATTAATCTTCTACCCTGTCTGTAAACTGTTAACCCAGTTACCACTGTAAACCAAGCTCCTCTGCCTCCCGCCTCCCGTCTCACCTGACGATCCCCCCTTACCCAATTCTTCCTGTATCTTACTGTGACAATCTTCTTGTTTAAACAGTCTTTGACAAACATCCACTTTCCTCTTGTTCCTACCAGGACCTCCACAGGGTCCTCAGCTTTCTCTGTGCATGCACATTTATTTGGTCTATCACTTGCAAGATGACACATGCTGTGGTGAGCCCAGAGCCGCATGGGTACTCAGGGGCCAGCAAACTGCTGCCAGGCAGAACAAGTAATGTTTGCACCTTCAGCAGAAGGCATATTAATGTGCACACTAAATGAAAACCATAGGCACTTCACAGCTACAAGACTTCAGTTCAGCCAGAGTTGCCGAGTTTGGCTGAAACAGGCCAATAAACACAGAAGTTATCGGGAAGCATTGGACAAGTGAGACAAAAGGAGCAAGAAGAAACAGTGTCAGTGCAAAATTTTTTCTCTGAAAACCAGGCAACCAAAAGAACAAAGTCGTCTTTCAACAGCTGAACTGTGACCCTGAGTCAGTCACATATATTGATCAGGATCTGATATGAGCTACTGCAGTTGTGACACTGGCCATCTTTTTCAAATAAAGACGTGGAAACTGTAATTTTATTAATACCTGGATCATGATGGTTGACTGCCATTTTAAAAAATGAACAATGTGAAGCTAGAAGATGAACAGAAGCTGATCAAACTGTCACTAAAGAGACTCACTTGGTTCCCCTCAAGTGTGTCATTAAACTGGATTATTCTCTATCAAACAATGTGGGAGCACGCTTAGAGGAAACTTCTGAGCTCTCCAGCTGCTCAAGGGACTCATCCTGTGGACTCTTTGGATATAACTTTTGAACATAGTATTTAGTCCTATCAGCAGGAATATGAAGGGGTAATTATTTTCATTTAGGGTTCCTCACCAAAATTTTTAAGCCAACATCTGACCTAACCTACAAACCAATACATCTGCCATTAGCTGGGATTTAGAACAAGCCATACAGATTGAAGTGTCTGATATCTATGGAACTACTTAATAACATCTCTTACCTAATCTCTAGATTAACTGGACTGTACCTTGTCTTCAATCATGCGCTATTGTGAACAGTTTCAAGTGGGAACAGAGAAGACTTTGCAAAATACTCTTTCAAGAAAAGAGTTTTCATTTAGCAGGTGGCAACTCAGGGAAATGGAATAGTCTTTATGAGATGCTGTCTACCTTCCAGTCAACGGTTTTCTTATAGGTCACAGCATATTGTGATTGCTGCTGCTTGTAATAATGTCTGCATGACTTGTTTGCAGGTTTCTCTTTCTTCTTATTATGAAACCCAACTCTACAGCTGAAAAAAAAAAAAACATCAAAGAAGCATAACATCTCTAAGAGCATGGCAGTGGGCAATTTAGACTGTAGATTCAAAGAAATTCAATACTGTTTGGTTCTGGTTTTTTTCCAAATACAAACTGTCATACGGATATAAATCAGCTATACTAATTGCAGATGTTGAAACTCAGGCATATAATTTCTGCAAAGGGCCTGGAATAAATGTCCTTATTTCCCATAATCCTTCCAGTCATACTACATCTGTTAAACAGGACTACAGCTGTCAATTAAAATTGAGTAAATAGATGTTGCCATTCTGATCAGATCATTTATACCTTTCTATTTAGTGCTCTAAGTACAGGAATTACAGAATTGCATCTTTTTCTGAGGGGAGAAAACTTCTGGCATGACTCATTCACCATGTAAGACCTTTTGTTCACACCATTTAAGAGATCTACTTGGAACCTAATTATTTAACTTATGTTCTTTTAACTTGCTATTACAAAGTAAGATGATCACGCCTTAGATTTAAACTAGCTGATCACAGGAGCTGAAAATCGGTATGTTTCTTGAAGATGAATGGAAGTACCATCAAAGGAAGAACAGTTTGTTTAGTTTATTTCAAACTGTGAACTAGTTCTGAACTGAGGGGCAGGAGAACGATGCATCAAATGGCTTCACTAAGAAGGAACTTAGTAGCAACTTGGTCAAAGAATCAAAAGAAAAACAAGGTGATAGGAGAAAAGGAGAGACCACAAATTAAGTAACTATTTAGTTTATCTCAGTCATGTCCTGGGTTGATCTCTATCTATCTAGTGCAAAATTGTGCTATATTAGAGTCATTGACTAGTAGCTCTTGCATTTGTAGAAAATGAATGTTTATGAAAAGAAAGAGATTCTTTAATTTTCAAGACAGAGAGTTCCTGCAAATGAATTTGTTAAACATCTGCAAAGCCAAAGAGAAATATTTCACAGAAGCAGTGATGGAAAAGCTCAGACTGAGGATTTACAAACCATGTGTGAAACTATTTCAGACAGTTCTTAATCAATAGCTTAAAAATCAGCAGGTTCTCTGAATGTCACTGATATCAAGGTGAATGTCACACATACTGCAAAGGACATTTTTTAATTGGCAATGCTTGAAATGGATATGAGAGGTTTTGTAGACTATCAGAAAGGTGCAGAAAATATAGAAGTGATAGAATGCCAATGCTGCACTCATTGCAGATGTACCCTTTCACAAAACATTTACTGAAACATTGGAAAATTTGCAGAACATTTTGCTTTAACTGGAGAGAGGGAAAAAAAATAAAAATACTTTCAGAGTCAACCCTCTCCAAATTTGAAGGGAATGAGTCTCCAAAAATGGAGAGGGAAGAGGAGAGGACACAAAGATGAAAAGGAAAAAAAAAGATTAAAGCCATTTACAGCATTCTGAGACCATACAGTGAAGCTGTTTGTGACAGACTCCAAACAACCTCTTTATTTCATAGAATCATAAAATAGTTTGGGTTGGAAGGGACCTTTAAAGGCCATCTAGTCCAACACCCCTGCAATAAGCAGGGACACCTTCCACTAGATCAGGTTGCTCAGAGCCCCATCCAGCCTGACTTTGAATGTTGCCAGGGATGGGGCATCTGCCACCTCTCTGGGCAACCTGTTCCAGTATTTCACCACCCTCATTATAAAAAAATGTCATCCTTAGATCTAGTCTGAATCTACCCTCTTTTAGTTTAAAACCATTACCCCTTGTCCTATTGCAACAGATCCTACTAAAAAATCCATCTTCATCCTTCTTATAAGCCCCCCTTAAGTATTGAAAGGCTGCAGTAAGGTCTCCTGGAGCCTTCTCTTCTCCAGGCCGAACAACCTCAACTCTCTCAGCGCTTCCTCATAAGGCTTTCCTTCAGCCCTCTGGTCATTTTTGTGGCCCTCCTCTGGACCCTCTTCAACTGGTCCATGTCCTTCCTGCGCTAGGAACTCCAGAGCTGGACACATTACTCCAGATGGGGTCTCACCAGAACAGAATAGAGGGGCAGAATCACTTCCCTCAACCTGCTGGTCATGCTTCTCTTGATGCAGCCCAGGATACAGTTGGTCTTCTGGGTTGCAAGTGCACAGTGTCAGCTCATGTCCAGCTTTTCTTCCACCAGTACTCTCAAATCCTTCTCCACAGGGCTGTTCTCAATCCCTTCATTCCCCAGCCTGTACTGATACCAGCGGTTGATCTGACCCATGTGAAGGACCTTGCATTTGGCCATGTTGAACCGCATGAGGTTCACGTGGGTCCACTTCTTGAGCTTGCCCAGGTCCCTCTGAATGGCATCACAGCCCTCATGCATGTCAACTGCACCATACAGCATGGTGTCATCTGCAAGTTTGTTGAGGGTGCACTCAATCCCACTGTCCATGTCATTGATGAAGATGTTAAACAGTACTGGTCCCTGGGGGACACCACTCATCACTGATCTCCATCTGGACATTGAGCCATTGACCATTACTCTCTGGATGTGACTAGCCAACCAATTCCTCATCCACCAAACAGTCCATCCATCAAATCCGTATCTCTCCGATTTAAAGAAGGATGTTGTGGGGGACCATGTCAAAGGCCTTACAGAAGTGCAAATAGATGATATCCATAGCTCTTCCCTTGTCCAGTGATGTTGTCACTCCATCATAGAAGGCCACTAGGTTGGTCAGGCAAGACTTACCCTTGGAGAAGCCATGCTGGCTGTCTTGAATTACCTTCTTGTCCTCCATGTGCCTTAGCATAGCTTCTAGGAGAAAATCCTAGATGGTTCCATGATCTTCCCAGGCACAGAGGTGAGGCTGACAGGTCAGTAGTTTCCAGGGTCCTATTTTCAACCTTTTTTTAAAAATGGGTGCAATGTTTCCCTTTTCCCAGTCACCAGGGATTTCACCTGATGGCCACGACTTTTCAAATATAATGGAGAGTGGCTTGACAGCCACATCAGCCAATTCTCTCAGGACTCTGGGATGCATCTCATCAGGTCCCATAGACTTATGTATGTTCATGTTCCTCAGTCCCATTGATGAACTCCTTGAACAGCTAGAAGTTTGTTTTCCTAAAATTCAGGGTCCTGACTTTACTTTTCACCTGACCCATATCCCTCAGGACTGTGAACTCCACCATGATTGCTGCAGCCCAGGCTGCCTCCAATCTTGATGTCACCGATTAGCTCACTTGCGTTGGTGACCATCAGGTCCAGTATTGCATCCCTTCTGGTATGGCTATTACCTCGCTTAAGAATTTATCCTCAATGCATTCCAGTAGCCTCCTGGATTGCCTGCAGCTCGCTGTCCTACTTTTCCAGCAGATGTTGGGGTGCTTGAAGTCCCCCAGTAGGACGAGAGCCTGCAAGCGCAATGCCTCCTGTAGCTGGAGGGAGAAGGCTTCATTAATAGGATCCCCTTGATTGGGTGGCCTGTAGTGAACACCAACCACAAGGCTCCCTTGTTGCCTTGGTCTCTAAATCTTACCCATAAGCTTTGAACCTGCTCATGGCTATTATTCAGAGACAGCTCTTCACATTCTAACCATTTCTTGATGTAGAGGGCAACCCCTCCTCCCCTCCCTTCTTCCCTGTCCCTTCTGAACAGCCTGTAGCCATTGACAGCCGCACTCCAGTCATGGGATTCACCCCACCAAGTTTCAGTAATGACAACTAGGTCATAGCTTTCTAGCAGCATGGTGGTTTCCTGCTCCTCCTGTTTGTTGTCCATGTTGTGTGCATTGGTGTAGAGGCACTTCAGCTGGGCTGTTGGCCATGTCACCTTTTCTGATGTACTTCACCAGTGTTTCCCTGTTGGCTCCTATTACCTCAGGAGCCCCTGGCTCATCTCCATAAGACTTCAAGTGTGTACCAGTATAGCCAGCAAGTCTCAGAGCAACAGGCTGAGAGCCCTTGCTAGCACCTGTCCCTCTAACCTTGGCATGTCATCCCACAGCTTCTCATGGGTAAGCCTGATATTATCCCCCTCCCTGTTCAAGCTCCTCTCTACTTTAAAGCTCTGTCAATCAGCCCTGCTAGCTTGTAAGCAAAGATCCTCTTCCCCCTTTGAGGAATGTGAATCCTATCTGACACCAGCAAGGCTGGTGCCATGTAGACAGTCCCATTATTGAAAAACCCGAAATTATGGTGACACCAGCCACGGAGCCATGTATTAATAGACTGGGCTGGTCTCTTTCTTCCAATGTCACTGCCCACAACTGGAAGGATAGAGGAAAAAATAACCTGTGCTCTAGATTCCCTTACCAACTGTCCCAGGGCCCTGAAGTCTCTTTTGACTGCCCTCAGACTACGCACTGCAGCTTCATCGCCACCCACATGGAAGAGCAATAACAGGTAGTAGTAGCCTGAGGGCTGTATGAGGCTGGGAGGTTTCCTAGTGATGTCCTCAACATAGGCCCCATGGAGGAACAGACTCCCCTAAGAGGAGGGTCTGTCTGGCATATTGGACCTTCTGTTCCCCTCAGGAGGGAGTCACCTGTAATTGTAAGCCGTCTTTTCTTCCCTGTGGAGGTGGTCATGATACAAGTGGTAGGCCTTTCCGACCTTGGCAACACCTCTGGTGCAGATGGACCATCATCTACATCATCCGTTGATTGACCTTCCGCATCCAGAGCCCCATACCTCTTGTAGAGAGGCACCTGGGAAGGTGATGCAGGCAATGAGGGGGTTCATCTGCTGCCTCAGACATGGACTTGTCTCTATTCACTCCTTTCTTTTAAGCTACTGCCTTCCATTTGGTGGTGGGAGGATACAGGATCCCCTTACCTTGGGTTTTTGCCGGTGTCTGTTCCTGTTTCTGACTCAGGGAGGGCAGAGCATGGTTCCACCAACCTACCTCTTTCTCAGACTCCCTGATGCTCCTTAACCTTCCTACTACATCTCATAGTTCTGCCCCCAAGCTGAGCAGATCATTCACTTGGTCACACCTCACATGACTGTTCCCACTACTGCCACCCAATACTAGCAAAAGGCTCTGGGATGCCCTGCAGCCGGAGACCTGGGTGGCTGTGTGTTTTCGTGGGAGCTCTGTCTGGGTTGCCACATCTGTTCTGGTGAGTGCAGAGGACATAGGTTTCTGCCGGGTGAATACCACTGCTAAGCTCCTTCTGGGAGAGTGAGGACCACCAGATGAACTGACGTTTCCAGCTGGCAGGGTGACAACACCCTTCCTGCATGCCTTGACATGCCATGCTCTGCTCACTAGTGCTCCCAAGGCTGCTTTGTATAGGCGCAGGGTGGCCTGGCAGCACACTCGCCAGCATCTCATGCAAGAGCTGCCAACTCCCAGCAGGTCTCTCCACTGCCCCAGCCCTTCCCTGCCTCAGGGAACCCTAAAGAACATTTCCTTTTCTAACACAGGTATGGCATACAGCAGCAACATTTTACACCAGCTAAGAATCTCAGCACCTAAGCATCTCAGTAAACCTGAATC
This sequence comes from Strix aluco, assembly GCF_031877795.1. Lineage (NCBI taxonomy): Eukaryota > Metazoa > Chordata > Aves > Strigiformes > Strigidae > Strix > Strix aluco. The sequence goes on from NC_133936.1 coordinate 37,432,833, forward strand.
AAGCATGGCTACTTCTGTCAAAAAAAGAATGTTTCTTAAAATACTCCTGGACCAGGCTCAGCTGGAATATCCTTATGAGTCTGATTGTTTGCTCCAGTTATACCCCACGAATGCATCAGCTCCCTCCACGAGCACAGCGGGTTGCACGGACCCAGCTCATATCCGACATCACACAGCCTCCACAAGTTTGTTGTGGCCACCAGAATACCCGTTCAAAACAGACTGGCTTTAAGATGAAACAACAGCTGATTACTTTTGAAATTACACCAGCTTTCCTTCAAGGACTTCTTACAACAAAAATAAACCAATAAATATTAACTGTCATTTCAGTTGTTAGAGTAAGGCAGCTTCAGTTTTCTCCTTTCTTTCTCTTTTTCCTCCTTAAAAATTGACTTCATAAACCACAAAATCTTTAATAACATCCCTGGTTTTGCAATGCAAAATGTGAAAATATTACCTCAAATACCAAAATGGGCATGACTCCTACTTAACATGTTTCAGGGGAGACTAAAACAGTCTTTGAAAAGAGTAACTAGTTGTACATACAATCATTTGCAATGTACAGAGCATTAGGATATAATTTATATTTATTAGACTTTGTGGGGTGCAATAAATCATTGTTTTCATTTGTAGAGCATTATTACAGGAGTGATTTAACTGAAGAAATTCTTCCTCATGGCTTATAGGAGTGAAAGGTTAATGGCATAATGAATTCCTATAAAACAAATAGTAGACTTTTGCCATCCTTTAGCCAGCAGGTGGTAAATTAGCAGGTAATAAAGTGTGTATGCAATCTGCATTCACAGGCCAATAAATAATATTCAGGGGCTAGTTTTACCTGCTCTAGTTGACAGTGCATTACTGGGACTATATGGTTCCATAGCATCTAGGAAAGGTACAGAGAGCAGAAGGGAGCTGATTTTGCAGTAGCCTGACTTTTAGCACTGATATATGTCAGATATTACCAGAGAGGCATATCTGGAATATTATAGCAATGCTCATAAATTCCACATTGCGCTGTAATAAAGTACTGCTTCTACATGTGGCAAATACACATTCCTGTGGTCCCTTCAGCTTGTGACATTTACTCTGCCATCCTATTAATACTGGTGGCATTTCATTCTGGTAATGGAATAGCTGAGGGAAAAAAAAAAAAAACACCTTAATATGCAGCACCACTCTGAAGGCCAAAAAAACCCCCTCCTAAAATAATATGCTAGCTCTCACTGTGGAAGTTAAACATATTATCAATGTATTTCTGTGAATGGGCATTAATTATCCATTCAGTCTACAAGACTTGTGTAATGTGTTGATGCTCTTCAGCTACTAGAAATACTGCTACATTGAAATGCAATTAAATCAAAGTATTATTAAAAAGGAAGTAGTTTTCTATTTTTTTAGCTGTGATTGTATTCTTTGCCCTAACCGGTTTCAGCTTTCCCTTTTCTTTCCAGTATTGGAGAAGAACAGGCCCCTAGTTAATTCTTTGCTGTTGTTATTGATGGTTCTGTACTAGACAAGTCAGGACGCAAGACTTGTGTAAGGGGTGTTGTAGCGAATCCCAGTGCTGAAAGTAAATTCAGCAGCTTTTTTAAAGTTTGTTTTTGTTCTATATTTCCAGGGGAAAGAAGTATTTTCTGACAAGTAGCTGGAGTTTTGGGATAATATTTGAAATCCTTTCACTCTGAAGAGAAGAAAATGGGTCACATGTCTGAGGATATTAGGATGTTGCTGTCTTCATCCTGAACAGATCATATGGTGACTTCTGAAAACCTCATTCTGAGTCCCATGTACCTTGTAACGTAATCAGCCTCAGGGACTTGTTTATACTGTGAAATGAAACTGCTAAATTAAGCCAAGTGGCACCAACAGAACAAGACCCCAGGTCTCCTCAGGGCCCCAGTGGTCCTAAAATATAATTACTGTTTGCATTTGATATTTATTCCATAAACTACCTGTAGTATGAGGCATGCACAGCAGGCAGAGTGGTGCTTTTCTAGCACGTGAAGGTGGAGGAAGGAGCCAAGGCTGCTGGGGCAGCGCTGGGGACCTGTGGGGAGAGCCCACGCCACTGCCAGGCTTCCTGGGGGCACTGCCTGCAATGGGGCAACCCAAATCGCTCCCCAGAGTTGTTGCAGAGACTGATACCAGTCATGAGTCAAAACTACATTATAACCAATTGCAAAGTCTCCTCTTAAACCCATATATTTATACTTAATTTTGCTAATTTCAGTAACTAATTTTATTACGTTCAGGGGAGTTACTTCTGTGTTATATAAGTTTATCAATATCTGCTGAGAAAGTAAAAATTCATACTTAAGCTCTTAGCATTATCTCAAATGACATTTTCATTTGTGAGCTGATTAAAAAAAAAAACCAACAACCCCAAACCAAACAAGCCAGATCAAAAAATCATATCAATCAAGCCTCAAGTATGTTTTTTCTAGCTTTCAGGAAAACTCTGTATGACTAAAACTTAAAAAAATAAAATTACTGTCATCCTACTTATTATTGCACTTGAGTGAGGGTATGAAAAATGACATTTCTTTAAGTGACAGAACACCACAAAGGCAAATAATGCCACCACAGTGTTATCAATGTTATTAAATTGCTGTTTCAGTGAGAATATGTGACAACTACAGACAGATCAAGGAATACCATGAGTTAGTCCATACCTTCTTCGTTTTCTTTCGATTTTAGTTTGACTTTTCCATCACTCCAGCGTCAGGTTAACATTAAGCTTATACTTATACAAGGTTAACCAAAATGTCTGTATCCAGAATATGTAATACCTGTAAGTTGTATGCTTTTTATAAAGCAATATTTTCTGATGGAAGTCAGGAGGAACTGTTATGTTTCACTCTCTGGACTTATTGCTGCACAGGGTGTCTCACTGCTTCGGTACCCACATCAGTGCAGATGCTGGAATTACTAGCGGCTTTTTAAAGAACATTTCTCACTTTTAAATAGACAACATATGACTCAGCATGGGAGTTCAGGGCTTTTATCAGGTGATAAAAAGGGACATTCAGGAGCCCTGCTGGGGCACAGATACAACAAGCTTCACAAAATGCTTTACTTCTGCTTTAAAAACACATAATTGTGATTGGTGTAAAAAATAGACAGGTAACTGTGGATTGCAATGTTGCTTTAATTCTGAACATTGCCTTTTCTACACGAGGGCCATACAACACGTTTGGGTGCATATATTTGCACATATTTTGAAATGGTTAGAACAACTTTCCCCCTTGCATTTAGCTTATGATTTTTAACACCTGTTTGAGGCAGTTTCTAAGGTTTTTTTGCTAATGAGTAGTTTCCACCTGTGTACAATGTCGGAAAAACATTTTGCAGGAAAAAAAAAAACAACTACAAACAACAACATATACCTCTTCATGATTTTTAGGTAATATCTACTTATTGTAGAGAATATGCTCCAAAACATTAAACAAAGCACATTGGATATGGTATCACACAGATATTAAGATCATACTTGTTGGTTGCAATTCTAAGACCCTCCTGCATAACTGTATTAGCCAGGCTGAAATAATTTTGTCAGGAGCAATATAGCTATACCACATTTTGAAACTAGGACTGACATCTTAAAATCTATCACAGAGCCTTTTAAACTACAGCCAGTAGCTGAAGACAGGGAGCCATTTCGATGCTGCTGGCTGGAAACTCTGCCCTCAGACACGTGCACTCGGTGGTTGGACAAGGTTTCCCAAATGCCTCCCTTCACTCAGCCCCATCTGCTGCGATGGCATGGTGCCTGCTCGCCTGGGATGGTGCCAGTTTTGCTCGATGCCAAGCAAAATGAGTTTAGATGGGCAGTTTGTGAGCAGTATCTCTTCTATAGAAAGTCCCTCCTCTGTGAGGGCACTGGCGCACAGGTGCCAAATGCCACTTTATACTCGATTGCATCTGCTGGTACTTACATGCCAAGAGAAGAGCACCTAAATGGAGATGGTAACAACGATAGGAATCTACATTTATACTTGCCAAACGACTGCCTATGCTCAAACATAAAGCCATTAGAACAACATAGGGTATCAAACTCGTTGTTAAACTAGACCACAACCTCAGAAGAGCCTGTTAAGGCTAATTCACGACTGATGATGACATCAGGAAACAAACCCACAAGGGAAAAAAGGTCCAAAACACAGTTTTGCACCTACCTGAAGGACTATAAAGCACCTACAACCATATTACCCTTGTGTGTTCTCCGATACATTTATGGTGGAAGAATTAAAGATGATAAGTTAGAAACAATTCAAATGCAAAGATACATTGAAAAAAATCAACCAAAGCCTCACTAGAAATTCCTTAGCCCGTCTTCGATTTGCCTGCACAGATGTTTATGCCCTACTCATCCTCTTAATGGGCCAACATGTTAAATAGTTGGCTATTCCAGACCTCATAAGCAGAAAAACATCACTTTTCTTTCCTTTTAAGGCAGAAAATTACAAACATTTAGAGACACTCTTCAAAAGACAATAGGTGATTACTGATATTTTTTTTCCTGCAGCTTCCTCCTTTTCTGACCTCACTTACTGATAAGCTTCTGACATTAATTTTTTTTCCCCTCAGAGGCTATAAATTGTAATGAATGATAATTAAATGTTATTTCATTTTATTGTTTGTACATCAATAAGAGGTTTCTGTTGCATTAGGAACCGTACACACTCACAAACAGAGAAACAGGCTCTCCCATAAAGAGCAAACAGTCCTGTCCAGACAAGGCTCAGAAAGGCATCCTAGGTGCTGCTCATCAGCTTGTTATTCCTCCTTCCTGAGATGGGGAGAAAGACTAAAGCAGAAAAATATGTTGCCTCTAGCTTGCCACATACTTGAGAGGTTGTAAGTCCAGGAAATTCTTCTTGTGTTTGTGTAAAGACCAACACACAAAAATTTAATTATTACACTGTAGACCTGCTAATCTCCTTCAGATGCTCTGATTGCAATAATCAATAAAATCTTCCCAGTTCTTTTCCCCCCCTCTCTCCCCTTCTTGTCCATCTGTCTCTATTCTGTGACTCAGACCATGAGAATGGCCACACTGAGTCATGGCAAAGGCTCACCCAGTCCCTCTCTATCTGTTCTGGCAGGGGCCTGAGGGGACTGTTGGAGCAAGCACAGATCAAGATGTTTCCTACAGTGCCCTGTTGGTAATTGGTGATTATATATCTAAATCGTCCAGAGAGCTTCAACTCTCATGCTTCTTTTTTTGTGTTTTTGTTTTGGTTTGGTTTTGTTTTTTTGTGAAACTTTTCAGTCTTATTTGTCTTTAGCGAAGGTTTTCACAACCGATTTTTCACAGCAACTTTAACAGAGGAAGTGTATTTTTTTGTTAACACCTTATATTTCAAGAAAAAATCTTAATAAAATCTCTTCCTTTACTCTAGATGTCTGTAATATATTTTAAATGTTTGCATCTTGTCTGAAAGAAGTGTTATCCTATTAATAGATTAGGTGGCAAAAACACACATAGGCAGCCAGAGCACATTACTCACCATTTTCTCACCTAAGCTATTTATGAAACTTGCATCTCAAGGAAGAGGAATCCATCTCATGATGTTACTGCCAGGACATAGCAGGAGCTTCCCCAGGCTGAATTTAAATAAAGTCCCTGGGAGAGGTGGATGGAGGTCCCAGGAGAGGCTACTTAGGGTCATTGAGGTGTATTAGTGTCTCTCCTGGTCTTCTTTTGGCTATGCTTTCTACACTGCTGATATTGAATGGCATTAGTCATTCATTCAGGGGAAATGTCTCTATCATTTACTGAGACTTCTGTAGCTTTATTGTCCTTTTCAAAAATCGTCCCAGATGTTTTCCTGTGCTGATCCTGGAAATCCTTAAATATGTAAACAACCTTCGCATATCCAAGTCATCCCCCTGACACCCCATAAAGTTATCTTCCTTCTTCACTCTGTAATTAGGTAATTTTTACCCTCTCAATGTCAGATACACCCATCCTGCCTCCAAAACAGCTTTGATCAGACCCAGTTTTAAAACCACATCTCATCTGAGTCAACTGCTATTCAACTCACTGGAAATATTAAAAAAGGTCTTACTGGTTTTACCAGGAACTGAATCGAGCATATGATCTTGTAACTGCTGAAACTCCTATTGCAACCTAGCAAACGTGTCAGTTCCTGGCAGCCCAGCCATACTTAAGGAATGCTTAAATATCAATATTGTTTACTTTTAAGCAAGTGTAGCAGTCCTATTGCTCTCAGAAAGACTTTAGCACATACTTATATTTAAGGATAAGATGAAATATTTTCCTGAGTCAGTAATATATATTAGAACTGCTTTTAATTACACTAATTTGTAAATATGTCTTTTACACTGTACTATCTATTACCTATGTTGGATTGCCAATAGGTACTAGCATTTTTCCACTTTCAGTACGCTGCTTATTTCATCAGCACAGACTGTGCTGTTGTTTTTATTCTCCAAAACAGCCTGACTTTATGATTCTGTTCATTTCACACCTGGCAACACAGAAAATGCAGAGGTAATAGAGGGGAAATCCTTTAGCAATCAGTAAAACGACTAGAACTGCAGTGGTGATGTGCGTTATTTTCTCAGGCAGCAATAAAATGCACGTGAATTTTCAAGGGAGCTACAAGTCATTGTTTGCCACAGTGACATGCCAGTGTATGCTCATGTTATCGTTTAATAATATGGAAGACAGCACTCATCACAGCCATCACAGAGCAAAATACCAGGGAGGTAGGTGTTGCAATACAAAGTAACTCAATGTGAAATATGTGTAACACCTGTTGATGTTAGAAACAGATTTTATGTAGACATATAAACACAAAAGCTCACAAACATACATAAGCATACAAATGCATGCTCTTCTATTGCTTAGAGTAGTGAAAAAGCATGAAATATACTTTTACCTGAAACATGATGGAAAGTTTAGACTCTGAAAAATAAGTCCAGCAATGACTTTGTAGAATTTCATGTTTGTGGTTTCATGATGTTTACTTGGTCACAATGTCTTCTACCTTAGGCTTCACTAGTGATGACACATTTCTTCTTGAGACTGTAAAGACAAACTGTATGTTTTCCAACAGGTATTAACAGGAAAGAGACGAATAAAAATCCTACATCTGAACTAGTAAAAATTTTTCAATGTCTTCATCTAAACAGTGGTTTATGTAATCATTTTATTCACCAACAGTAAACCATCTACAGCAGGAACCACCTGTTGTTATTATGAATCCAGATTCAACCCATCTTCCTCATCTGTGGATGGCAGAGGAGGTGAGGAACTAGAGCATGGGCCACGCTCAAGTTCTCCAGGTTGAATTTCTGCAAGATATCCAGAAGGAAATACCAGAAAAGACATCTGAAACATGCAGTGGGAGGGAGGTCAGGTCTAGATAACTTCATGAGTCCTTGTCTTAACAGCTAGCTGAAGACATGTAGGAAGGAAAAAATTCCCGAAGACAGAGGATATGGAATAAGAAGAACATCACCACAACAGGGATTAGATCCAAGTCCCATGAAGGACAAAGCAAAGGCAACCAAGACTTGGAAATTCTCCTTCAAAACTATTTTACACACTCCTGACTATTTCAAATTTATTTTCTGAACTTTTTTTCAAATAAATTCCTCTACATGTTTCACCATAAAAATATACTTCAGAAAATCCCTGGTGATTTTATATAGTGTGGAAATGTTGTCATTTTACTTATGCAAGCTAACTTTCCCAATGTTTTATTTACTGCTTCAATAAATACTGTGGCTGCAATGAAATAAGACCTCTTCCAGTCAAATATATCCTGAGGAACTGGTTCACAGTTAGTACAGAAAGTGTCTCTGAAAAATAATATATAAAGAAGGGATTCAAATGCAGATTGTTTAATACAGTATAAATGATTAATAAACATTTAATAACACTAAAAAGTAATTATGTACATAATATATACATATATAAAATATATAAATATTTAATACATTTTTAAAGTTTCAATAAACATTTATCATTTAAAGTTGATAACATTAAATAAATTAATTCCTAAAAGCTCCAAAATGGTCACACAACAGACATATGCAAGAATATAAAACTTTTGGGAGAAAAACTTGTTATTTTAGTGGTATTTTACAAATAATCATTATCCCATTGTTTCTAGTAAAGGCTCTTGCTTTAAAAACACCCTTCCAAAAATATCATGCGTAGAGAAAAAAAGCATATACTCTAATGACTTTATGCCTTATTTTTTTCAAGGAAGGGCAAGCCTGTAGAGGCCTTAGGGAAGGCAGGAAACAAATGTCATCTTTCTTTTCATATAATTGTATACCCATGTGCTTTACGTAATCAAAATGAATACTTCAATTTGCTACATATTTAGCTGGAGGAACAGAAGGCATATGGAAAAAAAAGCCCCAGGGGCAAATGATCTCACTCACCTGGAAAACAATGTGTGTGTTAATAGAGTAATTTGTTAATTAAAGATCCTAAGATGTCCACCAAAGCCATTTATTTCTGAATTACCACTTCCTAGAGTTAAACAAGATCCCGGGTAAAATGTAATTAGAAACTCTATTTTCCCTCTGTCTCAGTTGTTCCTGAGTGCAATCAATTTGACAAATATCCCAAGAGTTACCTCAGCAGCAGATGGTCTATGCACCAGCCCAATCAGCACAGCGCACCAAGAACAAAAAAGATAAAACAATTTCACGCCTGTCGCTAGAGCTCTAAGATACAGTGTTGTATTGAATTATCTTCAAATTAAGCTCCTTACTGGCGATGGAACACAAAACAGGGATGACTGCAGAAGACAAATAAATATTCATTTGTAAGACTCCAAACACAGTGAAAAATTTTTTTTAGGGAATGCTTAAAACATAGGTGGTGCTTTTTCAGCTCATGGTAGCAAACATGAGAGCTTGGCCATAAAGATTTATCCAGCAGCGAGGTCCCCTGATACCTGGGAATACTTTCCATTTCAGCTATTGCCCATTGCAAAACTGATAGCTGTTTTTTTTTTTTTAAAAAAAGAAAACAACAAAGAATTACTGTGTTCCATGTTGAGAACCCTAATAACTACGTTTTGTTTGGTTCTGGTTTTTAGAAAGGAACAAACACAAATTACTACCTTGCACTTACAGCAGTAATATGAAACAATTACAAAAGTAACCCACAGGTGTGTGTTATTCAGGAAAGCCCTAATTTCCAAGGCTTTCCAGGAGGCTTTTTAGGTTTCTACAGCAGGAAAAAGGAAGAATTGTTCTGGTAGGAACCATTCTGTTTGGCTCTGACTCCTCTTCCTGTTGCTGCTGTTGGCTGTGCTCCCGGATTTATCCCCCTGCATGGAAATTGGTCCTCCATCCCCCCTGAGGCAAGAACCCAAAAGGATGAAAGAAACTTTTGAAGAGTGGTAGGGAACTGGGGTTTATTTTTAGAAGTTCACTTCCAGGTGAAAAATACAGTAGGAAGGTGGAGCTAAGACAGCGGAGAACTGCATACGGCTTGGTATGGTCGCTCTTATTAACGGAGGAATGTGGCCAAAACCATTGGCAGATGATGTTTGAATTATAAGTAATTACAGCAAAGCTTCCTTTTGGCAAGTTGCTAAGAGACATGCTTAAGATTTCAAAAGCTCCATTGTCTGGTCCTCAAGAAAACTAGGAAAAATCTACACCAAAGAAAACTACTCACTGTATATACTGTAATTAGTCTTAGGGTTTTCTCAGACAAATGCATCAATGAAGAGCTATTCTTATTTATGGACTCAGGGGTAAACAGTGCTTATAACACATATACTCTCTTACAGCAAGTGTTGGGCAGTGGTTCTTCACCAATTTGTTTATATAGGATTGTTCCTTTAATTAATTAAAGGTTGTTCCTTTAATTAAATGTATACAATAATGTGTTATCAAATTTTATAGTTGATAGTAAGAAGACGTTCTCTGCATTAATACTTACTTTGCCATATTTAAAGTTATATTTATAAAAACATAGCTGTCTTTACTGATTAAATCATATAAATACATATTTCTAGACATAAACCCCTAAATCTGCCATTTTTAATTTTTGAATCAAATGCACGTTATCCATCAGTCAGAGAATGTACTATGAACTCAAATACTCCTAAACACTCATCCACTGAAAAATCATTTTGCGTAGTAAGCATTTAAAAGCAGAGTAATTAAAATTGACATGAAAATAACACAGCAGGAAGGTTAGTACTCTAAACACAGCATGTAAGACATGATAGTCCATGAAGGCATATGGTAAATAATGCTATTCTGTATGTCAGATGATCAGTATTTCTGGAAAAAAGTGACAAAAGTCTCAGCATTGCAGTAGCAGAATGCTTAACATACGGGATTGATAGCTCATATTCTGGCTACTACCAATAGAGAGGTTTGATCTTTCTGCGTTGGCCATCGTATCGTCAAAGCTCAGCGATTCTGTTATTGGCCCTCTCTTTCTGTCGAGTACTTATATTTACTTTTGGCATTCGGCTTGATTTCAGTCATTGGAAATTTTTAATGGGTTCACTTTGCAGTTCTGAAATGTGTGTTTCTTTACAGGGGAGAGCTTTTCTTTTCCTAAACTTCCTGGATACTTTGTCATACCTTTCTTGACTTTAAAGAAAAAACCCAATACTCTGTGAACACAACCAAGCCTCATTTTTCTTCTCCAACAGTCAGATACGGAAGTGATCTAAGAAGCCACCAAACCCACCAGCTTTTCTATATCAAAACTGCTTAAATTACTTTCCTTCTTTTCCTGCACCCTAAGTGGCCTCTCCAATGCCCATTTTGCTTCAGACTGTCTTCACCTGTCTGTCTCACAACCTCTTTCAACTTGGACAATTAAGTCTGCTCTGGCCAGAGAGAATACACTTAGTGCATAACTGACACACCAGAATAACATGCTGAAGGTTTCTAAGCTTCTTTCCATAAGGTAGACCAATATACCAGGAGGAAATATTTTATCTTTCTCCGAATCTTTGCAAAGCACTGTCAGCTCATTTCAATGCTACAAAAATAAATAAATAGGAAACGTGTTTCTGTGAGGGTCTGAGAGTCTGGCTGCATGCACCTCCCTGTCCCAAGCAAAGCCTAGTCCATCTAATACAATGTGTATAAATTAAATATATTTAGTCCATATCTGGGATTATAAGAGAAGCCTAGAGATATTGCTGGGGGATTGATGAGATGAAAATGCAAATTCACTACTTTTGTTGCTCAGCAAGGACATTGTGGAAGTCCTTGCATTTCAGTCTTGGGTTTGGGAATAAACCCACCATCTGCTGTATTACTTCCTCCCTACAATTGCCTGCTTATGCCAAGGTAAATTAATTTGTTATTAGCTTGTATCACCACCAGTGTCTCCCGTGATGCAGACTGGGATCTTCCCTTTTCACAAAGTAGTGAAGAGTCTGCAGTAATGTGGAACTGATCAAAAGCTGTGCTGTTACGGGAAGGATTACTGGGAAGAGTGAAAGATTGGAGAGGCTGTCCCATGTTTATAGCGATACTCTATCACTTCCCTAGGAGACGAACAAAGAGGAAACTGTTCTAGGAAACTGAGGGGAGACAGTTACCGGATTTTCCAGTAACCTGCACATTTCCTTGATAAGGAATGGTGGGGCCCATTGTTACAGAGAATCCCATCTCATACTACCAGCTCAGCAATCTCTGTCTTAGATATTTGTGTTGCAGTGTAATATTTGCAAGTTCAGGCAAAAGTCTAAATGTATTAGTTTTGCACTAAAATGAAAAGGCTGAATACAATTACCTTTTGTAGAAAACTGATGTGTGTGCAAACTAAAATAAAAAAGGAGAATACATTACTGGGCTAAGATGAATCAGTTAATTCCAATTTCTTTGCCTAAACTGTTTATCAGTGGAAAATGTGCCTAACATTAAATTTTCTTTTATTTCTACGTGAAAATATTATAAAAGGGAAATCAGACTGAAAACCACAGAGACTACTCTGCAAACTTAGTTTGTGAAGAGTACTTTGGAATACATTTTAAGGCTACAAATAAACTCTATGTTCTTATGGCTGTTGGCAGAGCAGTCAGTAAATCAATGCTTGGCAAATCAATAAGATAATCTAATGGGACCACATGAACAACTTGAAACTCGAGATGTTGAACCAAAGTCCTGAAGAGATCTGCCACTCTAACTGAACTGTATCTTAAATTACTTGGAGGAATGGAAGAGTTTTGAAAACCTTTGACCCATTCTATTTGATAAAATACAACTTAACTGTAAAATAATCAATAAAAGTAGTAATTCCCTTAACATCTACAAGTGAAAAGGTTTCACTTGATGTAGTGAATAAATATATGGCATAATTGTGGTTTGTTATATCAACTCTTGATGAAATCTACAGAGATTAGAAAATGTCAGTTTCCAAAAAGGTATTTAAACTATTATAAGAAAAGTATAAATAAAAATGCGATCTACCCCAACAATGCACCCAGGGAAGGCTGGATTAAGTTATTGGTAACTATACAAAGAATGAAAATTCTCACATTTTATGTCTTGCAGTGTGTTTTGAGATACAGCCATCTGTCATTCTTTTGCTTCACAATAAAAGGTGAAGGAAAATACAAATAGAGTTAATAAATAATCTGGGATTTGAGTGCCACTAACCAAACTTGGATTTCAATTTTTTTGGGAGGTTGTTGTGACAGGGTTTAATGGAGATGCTGATTTATCTCTGCTCAAGCATGAGACTTAGCTGTCCCTTGTAGCCCCACTTCTGTTTTGGCTGATTTTTAGCACTGTGCCTCTAATGAAATCAGTAGGATCTAACAGTCTTCCATGCAAATTAGCAGGCCAGCCATAGCTCTGTCTACCTGACTCCTGAAAACCTCTAAGGATGGACGTTCCATTGCCTCTCTCAATAACTTCTCCCACTACTGTCTGAATGAAAAAAAAAAAGAAATAATATATATATATATATGCAGAGCTTCAAGCTTCAATGGAAATTTTCACTGAAACTCTATCAAAATGTTCAGACTTTATTTCCCAAATTTATGGGCAATTAAAAAAAATTATATTTATAAATAGTTTAAAATAAAATATAACTAAAAATTAAATTAATAACAAATGTAATAAGTAAAACATATTTTTTAAAATTACATAAGATTTCAAAAATGGATTTAATCTTCCCCCACGCATGTTTAATTAAGGCTTTAAATTATATCATCCTGCACTGTTGAGCAATGTTTCCTTCCATTATTGAGCAATAGTTTCACATCACAACAAAGGTAAAGGCAACATCAGGCCAGTCTGGCTTTTCTCACAGGTTTTGGAATGTTTGTGTTGAAAAACACTCACTGATTCATTGATATTCACCATCTGATACTTAATTATAAGAAATATATATGAAATATTTACCAATGTTTCTAATCTATTCCAAAATCCACCAGAACTATTTTATTAATGACAAACTTAAACAGTTTAAACTAAACCAGTATTAGCTATAGTACATCACATTCCACATAATACATTTTATGACCTGGCTTTTCAACCCACCAAGAGGTTTTTCTCTAAAGTCTTAAGAGCAAGCTACTCCATTCAAATAATGCAGAAGGTGGGACATAAGCCTAATTGCGCAAAATCAGTCATCCTGGTTAGTTCTGTTATTCTTCATATTTGGAAAATGAAATATTACACTACTTTGACTGCTATTATATTAAGAAACAAATCAGGCATATATACGCCATTTGCTTTACAGGTATTTAATTTATATATTCCTTTGAGACAAGTTGTGCTGCTTTAGCTGAAAGTTTTAATAATTTGAGGGTTTTTTTAAATGATGAGCCATTGATTGAAATTGAGGTAAAAACATGTATCTAAATACAAACCCATACACATATTTCATCTCATTTAGCATTCCATTGTTACCACATAAGTCAAACAGTAGATAAAGCTCTACCATATTGGTCACCAGATATCTCGAAGGAGGTGTCAGTAATTTGCTTTATAGTCCCTATTAATATGGGAACTATAGACCATTTACTACAAATGCCCATCACTGGATGTATTTATAGTGAACGGCACCAAAATCCAAAAGCAGCCTCGTTAAGTTCATGAGACAATTTATGAAGTGCTCCTCGAGAACAGAATTATTACACTCTAACCCCAAATAGCTAGGAGGAGACACAAGAAATGTTACATAAAATGTTCTTTACTCACATGTAAAGTGTTCTTACCTAAATTTGCTCAGTACAGAGCTTTGTTAGACTTCAGCCATGCACAGGTCTTTGGCACCAAGTGAATGCAATTCCTGGGCATTATTTCAACTGGGAGTTTTTAATTTTTATTCTGTCACTGGTATTGTCTCTCTGCTGTGAAATTCACAATGTAAAGCTGAATTTAAGTGAAGCCTATCAGATGAAGTCATGCTCCTGGCTACGTATTCTTTAATGGGATGGGATTTTGCCTCTAAGCTGCCACATGATCAACTGTTGCTTTCCTGGTGGTTTCAGCATTGCATTGCCAGGATGCAGGCATGAAAGAACTGCACACAACTGAAAGTGGAGGGGAAAGAACAAAAATAAACCTTCAAAAATTCAAACAAGCAAGACACGAACAGCATGCTACTGTAGAAATAATCCCCTGTAGTACATGAAACCTAAATTCAGGCAAGAATCAGCAAGGATCTAGAAAACAAAAGTGCAACTAAGAAAGGAGAGAAATGAGACTATCCACTCCGTTCATAGATTGAATTCCATTTAATGGCAAGGCACTCAAGAGAAAGTGGCCACCTACCCTGCTTGTTTTATCAGTACCCACTCATTAGTTAGCGATCATGCACTTGAAATGTTTTTTGTAGATACCACAGCCTTAATTTCACAATTTCAGCTGTGAACATCTGAATAATAGGCAATGTGGATAACTAATAGGGGTAGGATCCACCCTCCAGTAAGGAACATTTCTAGCTAGTGGGCTCTCTATTTGTAATTGAAAACCATTGATTAAAGAGTTCAAAATGAAAATGTTTGCTTATAGTGTAGTCTCTTTGCAGATCAGAATTAAATTCACAACAGCTGTGACTATGATCACTCTTCTAACCCTCAAAAAACAATTAAGGTTGCTGCAAGGGAAAACATTAATCACAACAGAGCAGAACTGATGAAGAGTTGAAGGCAATGGGCATGAAAAGCCTGTTCAGATCTCATCAACTATGTAGCATGCACAGGCTGACAAGAAGCTGTACATATCCTGTAAGAGCAGGTTGTAGCAGAAAGATAATGATGCATATCACCTCTGAGCTACACATTTACACACAGCTAGAATATACTTGTCTTTTCTCAAGGTACATATTGAAGGGGTTTGTAACTTTTCTGGATAAAGCTTATTTCCAAATATCCGCCTTTTAAATATTATACATAAAAGCAATTAGGTAGTGACATCATTAGTAATTTACTTAAACTCGAATGTACTACTTTCTATTTAGAAGTTTCCTTGTATGTACCGTTCCTATGGTACCATGTGTACTCCACCCCATCCCACAGCACCCACCTGGGACAGCAAGATAAAGTAAAATTATGTATCGTATAATTGAACTTACATTCACATTCTTACAGTATGACCTGATACAAATGCCTTTACAGTTTTGGTTGTCATTTTTCAATCTGAAAGAAATTTCTACACAGCAATGGCATATAGCATACACATAGAAAATCACTGGTCATCAAACTCACTGTAAAAGGAAAGATTTCTTAAAAAAAAGTGCAATTACTTTCTTATTTTGTACTAGACCAAACAAGTTGAGGGAAAAAAAAAGTTGTGTGACATACCAAAAATGAGTAACTGATTTTTTATAAGATCAGATGTGTTCTATATATATATTGCCTATTCAGCAGCAAAATCCAACACAGTATCTCAGCCTGTCCTTTCCTACACTGCACCTACAAAAACACAGACTGAAAATGAGCTATGGGTTACTGGCTTCAATCCCCTACTGATTCAAGCACCCATAAATAAATCAAGCTTCATTAAAAAAAAAAAAA
This sequence comes from Strix aluco, assembly GCF_031877795.1. Classification (NCBI taxonomy): domain Eukaryota; kingdom Metazoa; phylum Chordata; class Aves; order Strigiformes; family Strigidae; genus Strix; species Strix aluco. Next base: position 37,448,840 of record NC_133936.1, read on the forward strand.
ATCCAGTTATTGTATTTTTAGAACTACTGGTTTACCACGATACTAGTTTTACTGCACCTTTTGGTATTTGGTTTTTGGGGGTTTTGTGGGTTTTGTTTGGTTGGTTGGTTGGTTTTTTTTCTCTGGGTTTTTTCATAGTGGTGTGGGTATTTTTGGTGGTTGGGTTTTTTGTGTTTTTTGGTTTTGGTTTTTTTTTTTTGGTAAAAAGTACATCACATAATCAAATACCTATTTCTGCACATTATAAACTCTTTGGCATTTTGCCTGCCTCTCGCCGATAAATGTTGGCATGCCTTGGACAGTTACAGAAGAGTGGATTGTGGCTGATCACAGGTGTCACTATACTGCCTTGCACAGACCCAGCTTACATCAATTAGCACTATTCCCAAGCAATTACCAGGCACAGTTTTTCATTTTGAACAACCTGAGGACCATTCCTTCCCTGTTTGCTGCACACACACCCCTTTCCTGGGGCAGTACAAGAGCCTTGCCACCGGGCCAGCTGGTTTCAGCATCCAGAAACATTTGCAAGCCTGCTTATTTCATTATATCCCAGTGAAAGAAAATGCTCTGCTTATGAATTCTGCCAGTCTATTAACTGTAAGGCAGTCTCTCTTGGTTGTTTTTTTTCTTATTGTCTTGCTAAATAGAATTTGGGATGACTGGACAACTTGTCATATTTTGTGATTTCTACTAAACAAGCCCAGACATAATTTAAGAACTGGATTTTGCATGTTCATTTTCTCATTAAAATATACATAGGTATCACAAGTGCATAGGGATCTGTTGTTTGATTTTACTGTTTTTTCCAGGTTGTTTTCACAGAATCACAGAATCATCAAGGTTGGAAAAGACCTTGAAGCTCATCTAGTCCAACCATTAACCTAACACTGACAGATCCCAACTACACCATATCCCTCAGCGCTATGTCAATGCGACTCTTCAACACCTCCAGGGATGGGGACTCCATCACTGCCCTGGGCAGCCCATTCCAATGCCTAACAACCTATTCTGGAAAGAAATACTTCCTAATACCCAGTATAAACCTTCCCTGGCACAACTTGAGGCCATTCCTTCTTGTCATATCGCTTGTCCTATCGCTTTCCCACGTAAGTTTTTCTTGCTCCATTTAGAAAAAAACTGACCTGACTGTAAGATGTGGTGAGATATCCATAAACAGAAAAGAGAGTTATTTACAGTTAGTGAGAGTGGAACAGTCTCTTTAAAAAACTGTAAAAAATGATCTTAACTGTCTTCAGAATACATATTAGATCAAAATCAAGCACCTTCTATAATAAGTGCATTACCAAAATGATCACTGAATCATTTAAACACTGAGACACTAAAGAAATATATAGTCCTGGATCATTCTTCAAGTCCCATGAAATGAGGAGCGCATTTTCATGTGCATCAATTCACTTCTATGCACTTTATTACTCAGACTGAGCAGAGACTAGAACCCAGCTTCTGAAAAATTGATTTAAAGTTGGATTAGTGGCACTGGTGAACATTGTCACTCCAAACCTCTGCAATGTTTATGGACCTTGGCCAGCATTTATGGACTCATTAGAATCTGGGACCAAACAGAGTGGCTGCAGAATGCCTCCCTGTTGCTTCAATTACAGGAGTTATTCTCTGTATTTCTTTCAGAAATTATTTCAGTTTGTGTAAAAAGTAGACTAAGGATTTACATCATAATTTTTTCTGAAGTAATTTCTGAAAGGAATACAGAGTGAACTTGTATTAAAAATATTGTATCTTTTTCTTTTCCTAGCCGAAAACTTCATGAAACTTAAAAAGTAATAAAACTTTTCATCTACTGATCAAATATATTAGAAGAAAAGTGTATCCACTACATCAGAAGGCAATTGCAATTGTTACAGTCTCCTAAAGTAAGCAGAGAGAAATTATTTCTGTCCAAAGTCACACACCATGTTTGTGAACGAGGTAAAAAGCAAATCTATGACCCTTCATTTCTGTCTTCATGTACATCTGCTCCTCACAATATAATAACGAGTTCAGGATCCTGCATATGTTCTAGTGTAAATTTCCAGGGCTATCTGACAGTAACAGAAATTCCTTCCTAACCCTGAAATGTAATCAGAATGCCACATGCAGCAAGCTTCAGATGTGTGCCAATGGTAAACAGGAAAGGTTTTCTTTCTCTTCCTCTGTGTTTTGCAATGCAAAATGAATCCCCAGAAAGAAAGGTGTGTTTTTAATCTTCCTTTTTGACAGCTCAGGTACCGACCGACAGTTTTAAGACACATTAATCTGACAAGGAGCATCACAAGACACAGAATTGAGAAGAAACAAGAATTGTGTTTAAACCTTCAAAGAAGTAAAGGTTCATTTTTTTTTCCTGAAAAAAAATCTCTTGGGAAAAATAGTCATTCTCTTATTGCATAACAGAGCAAATATATTAAAATTTCTGGATGACTTGAAAGAAAAAAAAATTATTGAATATAAAATTAGTTCTTTGTGACAAATAGCAAAAGAAAACCAGCTTTCAAAATTTTCCCTGCTTGCAAAAGGAGTGTGCAAATTATTGCATAGACTTTAAAATAAAAACAATATAGCCAGTATTTTTAAAATTACCAAATTCAGTTGCTCTAAGCAAAATTTGGTATGGTGAGATCTTCCAGGACAGTAATTAGATGAGACCCCATTTATGGTTGTTTGTACACAAATATTGTATGCTTGGTATGATAAAACTCCAAGGAAGTGGCTGAGTCCATGAGGCTCACAATCAGTGCAACAGGTTTGGGGAAAAAGAAAATTCAAAACTATTCTTATACAGATTCAAAAAGAGCATCCAGAACCATTTAATGGCTTCAGAAATTCCCACCAGACCTACAAAGCTGTGAAATGTAGGCTCAGTTCAAAAGTTTGCCATGAATATCCCAAATTCAAAATCCAGACCTTGGCTTGAGATTTCTGAGCTACATCTGCATAGAACCAAAAACTTATTGTCAAAGACTAGTTCAGACTGCAAACACAGATTCAGAGCAGCTCATCAAGATACAGATGCTGTAGGTGAGGATATGCAAAGTTAAACCAGTACCTACCTATTACTATTGTAATAGAATATTGAAAAGTAAAAGGCCCCTTATCCTAGTATCATAGTTGTTACCACATAGTAAGAGAGTCACACATCACTTACAGGAATCATTAATTCAGTTCCAGGGTAAGATGCGTCTAATAGTTCTGTGAAAGGAAAAGGAGTAATCTCTAATAGGACAAGCAAAAATTATTTGAAGCTGAATTATCACAGAGTGAACACAAATATTGGTAACTAAATCACAATGAAAAATAATTAGTCTGACACAACGCTAAACTGGAATGGTCTGCATGTATTGTAGACCCATGAAACTACAGGAAGAACGGAACATATGTAAAACATGAGCATCTCAGGTCACCTGGTACCTTGATATGTTCGTTTCTGATGACCAGAAGCAATCTGCTGCAGAGGAGCACTCACTGGGAGAACACTGGTAGGACATGGCACTACCCAGCTGAGTGAGCTCTCACTGTCCTGAGGAAGATTTCAGTTGCTGGGGTTTGAAAACACAAGATTTCAGTCACGATGGAGTCTTCCATTATTATCCATTTCTAAGCAGGAAAGAAATTACATCTTGTATTTTATTTAAAAACATATGAAAATATGCTGCTTACATTAGCTAACACTCAGAGGGTACAGACAACTTGCAACATTTCTGTGTTAGACTATTGAAGGTTAAGTCTATAAGGTCCCATTTCCATTCCTCACCATTTTTCCCACCTCTGCAATGTACCACTGACATCTCCATACCCTGGTTTTCCTCAATGGCAGCGACACTTTATGGATCCTTTCCCCTGCTCTCAAATCTCAGAAGCCACTCTCCATCCCGTCCTGTCACCTAAACCTACTGAGGGACCCAGCACCTAACTGAGCAATCCCAGACTCTTTTCCGACTAGCATCCAGGCTCAGACAACTACAACCATAACACTGAATTTTGCTTCCCTGTAAATTTAGGCCAGGATAATAACATAGAAGCTCAACCTTACCACGTACCTGCACTAGGGCCAGCCTTGAAGGCTATCGCGAACTCCTGACAATGTGAGTACTTGGCATTATGGCTTTAAGATAAAAGATGGATCTATTTTGCACATTATTTAAATTACCTTACATTTTTCATTTCCACTGTTATTAAACTATAATGAATGTATTTGTTTATGGAAGTGTGCACTGCCTGTCTAGTACTGTTCTATAATAGCTGGATTTAGAGCCAGCCTCTGATTTCTATCCTAGACATCATTAAACAATTTATTTTCTGTGATAGGGGAATGTGCTCTTGGGCAAGAGCTCTCCATTAATATGAATTATTAACAATATGTATATACATGTATTATGGATTCAAAAGATGAAAGAAAGCTTGCCAGCTATTCTATGGAGCTTTCACCGTCTATGAGGCCACCGAATTTCAGACAGCTGTCTGCTGAATGGTCACAGACAAGGAATCCCTGATGGCCACTAGGATTTTGCTTTCCTGTTGGAAAAATTATATAAAATGTTTCAGAAAAAAATGATCTGGTTGGCAATATTGCTTAGCTCTCCACTACTTCTTTCAATTGTAAGGTAATGTTGTAATGGTTCCCCAAATATCAGTGCTCCCTGGAAAAGGGTGTCAGCACTGCCATCAAAATGCATATAGTTTTATTTAAAAATATCTTACAAAGAAGGGTATTTTTGTAACTGCAGCATTTGAGAAAATTGTGTCATATTTAGATGTTCCTGCTGACGCATCTGCTAGTGATGTGTCAAATCGCATCTATCAGCTATGTTAAGCTTCATAACCCTGCGTGATAATGAAAAATGATGGGAAGAAGCAGCTTTGATACCGTACATCACACTGCGACACAGCAGCAGAGTGTCTAAAACATTTAAAATCTCAAATAAAACCTCTTAGACATGCAGCTGCAGTGGTCTCCATTCATGTTTCTGTACAACTTTGCTCTCTGTGAAAAACACTCTAATTGGTGTTTGCTCCTTCAACCTTTCCAGGTAATTAGTCCCTGTGCTACTGCTGGATTCATACATCCCACTGCTCATGCTAATGCCACACAATGCTGTGTCAGGAAATCCCACTGCTTGGTATCCAGGGGTTAAAAAGTAAAAGTACCCCCCAGGAGAACTGAATAAAAGGAGGTAGGGGGGGTTCTAGAGATTAATTATCACTACTCTGCAGGCTCAGATAGAGTTTATTAAAGCTCCCTTTAAAAACCCTTGCAGCACTGCCCCCTTACACCTGCCCTCCCTCGTATCTCTTGGCATTGCTGTCCAGCTTGATGAATATTGCCAGGTTCAACGCCCGCCCCCCCCCCCCCCCCCTTTTTTTTTTTCTCTAAAAGTACCTGCACATTTTCCCCTAAAACCACTTTCTATTGTCCAAGACATTCTTCAGAGTAGCAATTACTGCTACCCCTCTGCATACCACTCTATGTCCCACAGTAATCTGCTGTCCAGAATGTAGTCACACTCCCAGTACTGGACTGCTGACTCAGAGGACTGGTTTACAAAAATATTGTATATATAAGGATATTTTATACTGCATGTAAAGTATTATTATTGTTGCTCTTATTCTTCATTATCAATTTCTTACCTTTGAGAATTCCCTTGTGATAGCTTTGTGATTGACATTCTTTATCTCATCCCAACACTTAGCTTCTATTTACTCTGCTTTTTACAACCTGAACAGTGTTTTGCCTTTTTTATTAACCAATAACACATTTAATACCCACATCGTTCTGTGGAAAATAAACCACAAAATACCCTCCATCCTAGATCAGGCTTCCTCTTATGGCTCCAAGCCAGACCTTGTCCCACCACAAGAACAGGGTCCTGACTGACCTCTGCCACGGGTGGGCAACTGCACCTACATCCAACAGACCCAAGGAAACCCCGTCAGAGATAAGAGTCTTTCCACTAACTAAACATGAAACTGGCAGACAGCTGGTGGGCATGAGCAGAAGCAATGCATCTGCACCCTACGCGTTGTACGTGCTCCCATACATCACTGCTGGCCCAATGACCTTGTAACTCCCCATGCAGAAACTGGGCTACCAGCAACAGAACAAAAGTAAGGTCCTTCACCTGGTTCTACCAAACTATCTAGTCAAACAGGCATAAAATGATGATCTTCCCTAGGAGTGAAGCGTAATTCACTTCTTTGCCCACCCAATCACTGGCCAATTTCTTATGAGAATTCTCACTGCCAAAAGTCTGCAATGCAGAGAACTCAGTAGGTCCAGAGCTGATGGGCATCTAATGAGACAGCAAAGCACCTCGTTCTTTTAAATGCCTTATTCACTTAAACCAATTTGCCCTAGTGGTTCTACTCGCACACTTCTGTTAGACTTCATTCTGAAGTAGGTAAGAACAGAAAAATAAATGCCCAGTGATGGTGACACCCTTTCCGCTTACGGTAACACCTCCGCTGGGAAGAATGTGGCTAATCCTTCACCATGTTCCTCTGCACACCGTTCTGGCCAAACTGGTGGTTCTAGAAGAAAAGGCCTTCCTTTTCATTTCTTCTGCTTCTGGAGGATGACAAGCTAACAGAAGGCAAGCAAAGAGTGTAGTTGCAGGCAGTGGCAGACAGAGCAACGTGCTTATTTTGCGCACTGAGGGTTCATTCTAGTGAATAATTTCTCCAGAGAGAAAAGAGACTTTATTAAGAACAAATTGTATGCAGATCTTCTCTCACTATCCTGTCTTTTTTTGACACTGATGGATTGACAGACCAGCTAGCAAAAGGCATACTAAGGAAAACAGTACTGGTAATTTAAGTAGTAAAAAGATAGAAAATACAGCCAGCCAATAAAAAGCAGGTGAAGTAACTTGAAGCAACTTCCCTCCACCCTAGAGTGAAAAAGATGGGTTTATGATACAGTAATCACTTCTTTTTCCTTATTATTCTGTGTCAATATTCCTCCCTTCAATGGTTTCTCCTCTTCTACTACGTACATTTCAAACAAGCTATTCTTACTACTACTTAATTACAGGGCAAAATTACATATAGACAAAATAATCCTGAACCAGTAACCTGGTATGTGCATGCCAACACACACATGCACACCTGTATATGTGTAAACATTAAATCCAAGTAAACTTCTATTTCCAAATACAATTCCACAGCTAAAAAGTTTTATTTAGGTATTGGCAGATTCAGGTTTCTTCCTTCCAGCATATATTACAGCGATTGCCTCCTCTTTAGTTCAACAGGCATTATTAGCATGAGAGAAGAGATTGGATTTTACTGTCATTTTTCCCAGCAATCCAGTGACATAAAAACCATATATAAAAGAGCCTGTTACATGCAAGAAGGTTTTGGGTCAAATTACCTAGGCTGTTAGATCACAAGAAAAAAATTGGACCTAAGCTGGGCTTCATTTTCTCTATATTCACAGTACTGCAAATATACTAATTTAAATTGATCTCTGATTTCTTACAATATAAAAGGAGGATTTTGACCTTTTGAAGTAGAACTTTATATGTTTTACCCTAATTCTTCCTCGAGATTTCACCAGACTAAATCAAGATAAGACTGCACTAGAAATGCACGATGTTTCTTTACAACATGTAGGATTTTGAATGCACAATACTTGCTGTTTCTCATCCATGAGAAAGGTACACAGGTACTACCTACAGTTGATTTAGAAATATATATTTTCAAAAGTATTTTCCTGTTTGCTGCTTCTTTTGGGGAAAAAAAAGAAAAAAAAAGAAAATAATTTATCTTTAAAAATCTCATTCATAGCAAACAAGCACCACTGCTGATTTAACAGTAACCTTCTTTAATTCACATAAATGCTACTACATCCATCATGGATTCACATCTGAAGCTTACTTAATTATTATGTTTTTCTCTACATTTTGATCTTACCCCAGCAAAAATAAAGACTACTGATATATTATTTTACCTAAATGTTGTATGAATGTAGTCATACTTTGCAAAACTTCTAAATGAGCCTGTACAGGTAGAGAATCCAACATTTTCATTAACTGTTCTTTTCTTTGGTATCAGAATAGAAGGTGCATGTATGTGCTTCAAAACACTGATGATACAGAACAGAAATTTTTAAGATGTACCTTTACGGTCATTAATTACACAAAGACCCTTACAACAAAGGAGGTAAAAGACTGATTTAATATGGATTAACTTTTCTTTACTGGATTGTGCTCCTCATCGTACCTTACAAAATTATTATTCAACTGAAAGCAGCAAGTATTAGGGAGTTTTAATAATAAAGAGCTCTAATGCCCCAGGTCAAAACAAATCCTCAGTAATATAGCAAAGCTTCCTTAGACTTCATTGGTTTCAGAATTTCACCACCAAGTCAAAATTCAGACTCAGGGTAGAAATTCTCCCAACCTTTTATAAAATTCATGAAATAAAACAGAAGCTTGAAGCAAAAATAAGATGTCTTATAATTCTTAAAGTCAGTATATTAATTTTTGCAGTTAGAAGTAATAAAAAGGCCTGATTCATATTCATAAATATATAAATTCCAATAAACTCTGATAATCTTACTCACAGACAAACAGAAAAAGAGAAAACTTTATAGTGTTCCTGAAGTAAAGGGGAGAAGGAAGGACATAATATACAAAACCATGCCTGCTGCAAACATTAAATCAAAGTGATCTATAAAATAACATACACATTTAGATAGTAACTCATGTTAATTTAAAAATAGCAAATGTTCTTTATACAGTAAAAATGTCATTTCTTTCAATAAAGAGAGTTAATATAGCTTTGTAAAATTTTACAACTGGTAGGCATATTGCATAAATACGTGCACTGCTACATATACACAAGTCTTTAGGCAATGTACAGTAACGGAAATCAGAAAATGAATGTATGGAGTTTAGAACATGTAGACTATGAGCACCACGGTAAAATACACAGTAGATTAAAATTTACCACCTTAGTTACAAACAACTAACTGTCTTCAAAATACATTCACATGGTCATAACGTATTGCCTTAATCTGAGAGTTAACAAAATCCTTAACGTTGCAACACGAGCAATTTTTGGTTGGTACAAATCTATGAAATTCCACCGAAGTCAGAAGTTGTACATTGATTTACACTAATCAAGAGTCTGGCCAAATATACTTAAAGCTGTGTTTTAAATGCAGCATATCAAGTAAATATTATCATAATGCAAAACATGTATTTTGAGAAAAATGCACAATTATAGAAAATTAACTTGACAGAAGAAGTATAGCCATGTCGTATGTTGTGTAAGAAGCATATTATCATGTATAGTAATATATTAGAGAAATGGACGTCACAATGGTCTTTTAAAGCTTAGGTTGAATACCATATCCACATTACTTTTTTACAAGTGAAAAAAGTTTGTGAGCTAATAAAAAATTACAAGTAAAGAAGACATTGCTTTGTAATGATTTCACTGTTTGATTACACCAAATGATAAAAACATTCTTACTCAATACTCCATAAAAGGTGTTTCTTTTCCCAATGTTTGTGATCAGCAGTTTCTCTGTACATGACTACCCATCACTCACTCCTGTAGAATCTGAAAACTGGTGATTTCTCCCCAGCAATTAAAAGCTTGAATAGCTTCCAGTTTGTGAAGGAAACCAAATAAACAATTTGATTCTTTGCATGTATTGGTAGCATTAAAAAGATTCTGTGTACTTACAGACGAGGGAAGAGTCCGATTACTCCAAACTGCCCACAACAACATGAGCTGATAGTGTTCCTTAAGGCCCGAAAGCTCCTCTAGACCATTACCCTATGGCTCATGTTACCTGAGAAATGGTACGTCCCCAAGAAGGTCATAGTCTGGACAGATTGCAACTTTCCAAGGACCAAAAAAAAGATACTCATCTCAGTGGAACAGATTAACTTTTCTAGCATCCCTCTGCAGAACTGTTCTGGGAAATCACTTAACAAAATCTATAACTTCATTCAGGTTTAGGTCTGAAGATTTAATTCTTGCAATTCAGGTGTATCACTTTTAGTGTTTACACTAGGAAGACAGCCCAATAATTTTAAAAACTGGCAAACTGGCCAGGAACACAGACTCACTAGATCTGGGTAAATTTGAAAATTCAGAAGTAAATTAATTAGATTTAACAAATTTGGTGGAAATTATTTAGAATGATAAAAATTCCATTATTTAGCATTTGCAATCATTTTTACTTATAAATTAGACTACCAAGTTGAGGAATAAAAATACACATTTAATCAAAAATACCAGATCAAACATGAAAAAGAAGAACTTCCCTTATATAGCTTACTCAAAGTTATATATTTAATAATAAAACAGAAACCAAAAGGAATATTTTATTAGGTCATTTAATTTAGCGTGTTCAATTTTAAACTGAATTGTGATTTATTTTTATATTGGTTTTGCTTTTACATATGAAGTCACATATACAAACAGTTCTAGCACTAAAGGCAATACCATATTAGAAAATTATTACAATTGATGGTTATTAGTCTTTTATTGTAAGTAGTTTATACACTATTGAAAAGCAGTTACAGTAGATAATATATAATTGTGCAATGTCTTAAAATTGTTTAACAACTTAAAATAGGAAAAAAATTAATTTCAATTGTAAGAAAAAAAGTAAAATCCAAAGCTGTTGGAACATTTTCTTGAAAAAATGTGGACTTCTAAGTTAATAGATGGGACTTTTCAATGAACATTGCAACTGAAATTTCAAATTGGTGATTTTTAACCTCCTGCCAGATAGAAATGTATGGATATGATAATGTGTAATCATAATTGTCCTATGTGGTTTCTTTTTTTCAAGTGTACTGCTATATAATTAGATGGATTTTGTCTTTGATAGGACATCAGAACCCAGAGGACCATCGGTGCTGACTACTGCAGAGGAGCGCAAAAATGCAAAGCCAGCACAAGTCAGCTCAGGCAGGAGACGAAGCAGCTAGCATGCACCTTCCAGCTGCAAACAAGAGATTCCCGTGCTTGGCGCCTGCTTGGCACCTGCATATTACAGGAGGTAGCAGAGACACACAGATTACGTAAAGGAGGAGTATAAAGTCACTTATATGCTATATGTTTAAGGTACCAGACAAATAGAAATGGGCATTCACCTGAAATTGCAACTAGAGAAAATATACCTTCTTTATGGCATTACAGGGATAGATGCTCAGCAACATCCCGCTCCATGCCACAGCCTCACGCAGGGGATCTCAGCCGCTCCCCAGAACTTGACCCCTCATCTGCTCTTACTTACCAACTTTTTGCTTACTAGCATAGTTTAGCCCTTTGTAACTGCATGACATGGAAAACTCACATCCCTTGAGCAGCTGACACAGTAATCAGAGTGGCAAGATGTCATTTGCTATAGTTTTGATGTAATATTATACTAAAACTTGCAATATTGATACAGGTAAAGTTCTAACGCTAGAGATGCAGAAAATAATGTCCAGATATATATGTTTAAGGACATAATATTACTTTTCAAATGATTAATGTCTGTAGCTATTAATATGCAATGTATATTAATAATATTCCAAAATTACTATTCTGTCAGTTTAACTGTATATAATTTTAATATACTATACAAAAAGGTGAAAAGAAGTAATTAATTGGAGAGCTAGCACAGAGAGCTAGCATCTTTTATTACAGGGGGCCTACTTCTAGCACTAATGGTCATGCTGCAAATCCGTAGCTTCAACCACATGATAACACTTCATTTTAACTCAAAGAGATGGCTCTATCTTCAGAATGACTTCTGTATTTTTTCTGGAACGTTACAGGTGTGGGCCTGACATATCTCATACTAAAGCACATGAGAAGATTTCACTGGCTAATGCTGGGTGAGGTTCAACAGCAATAAAAAGGTTGCAGAGGTAGGGAAAAGTCTCTGAAATACAGTTAGAAATAATGTCAGGATATTATTATTTTAAATAATCTCTATTCTATGTTATTCTATTTCTTTACCAAAATGCTGCAGAAAAGAGGGGGGTGAAGTGAGGTAAGAATTTATATCAAACCGTGGTGGGTTCCTCTTCCTGACCTCCCCTTCATGCTCATGCATTCTTGCTATGTTCACATATTGCAGAGGCAGCAGAGACCTCACTCCGACAGATCTGTCCCCCACCGAGGGCTGTGTGCCATCAGAGAAAGCATGCTTGGTGGAACCAAGACCTTCCCTATGCTCTACTTTTCCACTATAAGCAATATTCCCTTTAAGTCAAACTGCCATTGATATTTTCCATTTTGTCCCCCTCTATCATCGATGTTATTTTTGTTACATGGTCTTTTTGTGGTTTAGTATAAAAGGGATTAGCTCAGCAGTTTGTGCACATACTACAAGTAGGCAAAATTTGTCACGGTGACATCAAACCACTAACACAAACAGATCTATTACCCTTTCTCTCTTGCTCGGTAAGACAGCTGCCCTCAAGTTATTAGCCTCTCAGCCTTCCTGATAAATCACTGACGTATAGGAAACCTGATTATCCCAACATAGCAGGGGTAGAGGATGCTATTCAGCTGCAGAAGAACATGGAAGAACAACATCCATGAGGCTTATAATGAAAGATTTTTGATATACTTAAGTAGTTAACAAAAATTTATTGCAAGAGATAGTTTGTCACTAGATTTACAGTTTCAGAGAACATAGTACAAAACATAGTGCATCAGCTTTGTCTAAACATTAAATAGGTGCAAATACACAAAGATAAAAACCAAAAAGTGAATACTTTACAACATAAGTTATAGAACTATAAATATATTTTATATACATTATACATATTCTAAGACATGATTTTCACTTCTATACATAGAGTTCATATTAGTATCAGTCTATTCAGTGCTTTAGTTATAGTATAGGTCTGAACTTTACATGAATGTTTGCATCATTATACTTACAGTAAATGCTTCCCAAGGAATGAGGAATGTTAACCAGTTTGTTTCACAGAACCATTTTGCAAAGCCGAGGGGACTGCAGAAACAGCAGGACCGTTCAGCTGAGGGCTCCTTCCCCCATCCCCGAGAACCTGTCCTAAAAGAGGGGCTGCAGGGGAATGACAGCCGGGTGCGGGGACAGCAGGGATGGGAAGACGGTGTGTGGCAGTGGAGGAAACGCCAGCTGGGTCGGGTGCAGGACTGAGGGCGGCAGCAGCGGCAAATGCGGCGGGGCCACGAAAGCTGCGTGGCCCCCCGGGCAAAGCCTCGGTCCTACTGGTAGATGAGGTAAAGGAGCTCTGGAAAGAGCCGGGACCTGCGAGAGGAACTGCTGGTGCGGCTGGAGAACCTTCAACGTACTGGCGGCAGCGGCAGCATGCTGCTGCAGGATGGTGTGATGGATGGTGGTAACGGAGGTAGAACATAGTGGTGGCTGCAAGGGCAAGGGCTGCAGCGGGGAATTCGCAGGCTGGATTGCTGGGGCAGGGAAGGTGAACTTCACTTTGTTGGCCAGCATGTTTTGTGGCATGATCTGCTGATATGCCTCGGATGGGAGATCTTTGAATTTTTCGTGGTTATCTGGAGGGAACATCAATGTCTGATCAGGCAGGGTGAAGGGGGCTATTAACTGCTCAGTAGTTAAAAAGGTATGACTGTTTACATGTGCTTCTTTGAAGGGCAAGGGCGGTGGGCTGCTAAATATGCCAGGATTACACTGTACCCATTCACTGGTCACCTCATTTACTTTCTCATGTGGTAGAGGCTCGGCCAATTCATAATGGCAAAGATAGGATTTAGGAGGAGCTTGTTCCAAATGCCTGTTGGGGAGGAGAACTTTGTAATGAGCTTGATTTTCACGACCGTTGGCATTTTCTTTTTTCTTTTCATCTTGCAGAACATCCTGCGTGCTGACAGGTGCTGGAGCACTGTGCTCTGGAACAGAAGCAGCAGAACCTGCGACAACATCTGAAAATGTACTCGGAGCACTTTCCATCGCTGCGCACACCGTCAGTTTGTCGTTTTCCAGAACGCATGAACTATCAGTTTCTAGAGAAGACTTGCTTTCCTCCAGCTGCATTGTCTCATCCATATCTTTTGCATGATCAGCTTTGGGATCCACATTAGTTTCCTCTAGACTGTCTTGAGTCAAGAAGTCCCCCAAAATATTTAACGAAGAATTTGCAGAATTTTCTTTGGAAGGTCTGGAGGTCTCACCTGCGTTCCTGTCAAGGAATACGTGATGGACTTTAGTTTTCCTTCTCCTGCGCTTCCCTTTTGCTTTCTGATGTGTACCTAAAGTACGCGCTTGTCTTAGATATTCCTCTGCTGATAATGTCTGTCCATACGAACTTTCATCTGATGAAGAGGAATATGTATGCTGTCGCCGCTTGCGGTGGGATTTTTCAGGTTCCTCTGTCAGAACATTGTAACCTCTCTTTATGGACTGGTTTCGACTCGGACTCTTCTCACTGCAGTGCCCTGAACATTTATGCTCTGGGCTACAGCTTGACCTCCTGACTTTCCAGCTACAACACGTTTTAGAGTACCTTAAGCTGTGCCTCCTGGAACTCAGAGCCAGCTGCTTTGCCTGTCTCCGAGAGCTTGCTTTGCTCTTTCTGTGCAGCCGTTTACAACTGTGGTGTTGGCCGCTATTTTTTGCACTCCAAATGCCACACCAGCCTCTGTCCCCGTGTACGTGATCTGACACAGACATGATTCTCTTATGAGCATTTTCAATGCCCAGTTTTTGATGAGATTGCTGTATCTCACCTGCAGCTAGCCAGATATTCCCTGCATCATGTCTGCACTTCTCTGGGTTATTTTGGAGGTGCTGATACTTATTTTCATCTCTGGAACTAATTTCTTTTTCAGTCACTGGGGACATCTCCATTTCTGCTGCTATTGTGTCCCCACAATGATGATGATGACAATGACATAATTTTCTTCTCCTTTTCCGTTTTCTACTTTTGTGAAGCCATTTTTCATAGCTTGCTTTGATCCAGACTTTGTTATATTTCTCATCTATCACAGTGTTTTGTCGTAAGTGATTTTTAGCAATGTGATACTTTTCTATTTTTCTAATCCTGAATGACTCATCCAAGGACACTTTATTTTGATTTTTTGCAAGATCACAATTTCTGATGAGGGAAACATCACTTATAAGTGGTATTGTATAGTTGCACACATTTTTATTAATTCCTGTTTCATAATCACCACATTCTGAAGTAGGTTTACTTGTAAAATCCGAGACTAAGCTATGGTTGGATTCAGTTTTATGGTGCAAATGAGGTATGTTCGGCTGATGCTTGGGATTTTCTTGGCTGTCACTTGCTCTTGATGACTTGAAATCAAAATATAAAGGATTGCAGCTATAAGAAATTGATGGGTCTGTACTTGTGTAAATTAACATTTCTGATGGCCACTGAAGAATATTTGATCCATGTTTGCTAAGAACAGGAACAAAGGGTTCACAAGGTCTCTTGCGCATGTCTGGTTTGCTTTGTGGGGCTCCACTACTACCTCCTTCAGATGGTGATGGAAGTAATACATCTGCCCCCAGCTTTTTTATTTCAGTTGTGGATGAATCACTGTTCCTCTCTTTATCATTTTCCTCCGCAACATCCTGCAGAGATAAACAATCCTCCACAACCGCCTGCACAAGAGCCCTGTTTGCTCTCAGCTCGTAACTGCTGCAGTCCAGGGGCAGGACCTGAGCACTGTCTGCAACCGCAGGCAGCGTTTGGTCCGGTAAGTCTGCTGCACTTACATCAATACCATAGCCATCCATTTCCGAGGACACCAGTTGCTTTGAATGCGACACAGCAGGGGTTAATACGGGACTCTCTAGCACCCTGCTTTCTTCACTGGCCAACTCTTTTGACTCCTGAGCTTCAGGAGCTTCTGCTGTGTCTATGCATTTTTCCACCAGTGGGTGAAAACAGTTATGTTTCTCCTCAGGGCACAGGACTATTTCTGCTGCTGAAGGAGACTGAAGGTTACATGCTCCTGGAACAAACCTACTTCTTCTGCTAAATCCATGCTCCATAGATGTTTCGTCATATTCATAGAAAACGGCAGCTGAAGACTCCAGTTTGACTGCTGCTTTCTTAGGAAAAGCAAAAGAGAACCCAACTCTATGTCCTTGAGCTCCTTGAACCTGATCTCCACATTTGTTAGCATCGGTTTTATTACTACATGCATTTCCAGAAGTGGAAGAAATAACAGAAGCAACATCTTTGCAACTCTGTGCATCATGCATTAAGGTGCAGCTGAAATCCTGTTTGTTGGCAGACTCTATGGCAGCACTTTGTGGGATATCATTGCAATGATCTCGCACAGTCACTGTAGTGGATTTGAACATCGGGCCACTTCCAGGAGCACTAGGAAGGAAAACAGAAGTTGCAGTCAGTACCTTTCAGAGAACTGCAGACAGAAATATGGTGTTACATTGGTATCTAAGAGATTTTTTTAAGGAAAGAGGAAGAATCTGTGGATACGTAGATTTAGAATATGAAAATATGTCATATTTTATAATACGATCAGTTGACTAGTATTAAAAAAAACCTAGTAAATACTGTGCCCCCAGTTCCTTCATGTGAAGTTATCAGATGACAGGCTAATATTCCTACAAGGTAGTTCACTTTTCCCAGACATACTGGCAGGCCTAATAAGAGACTGTATATCTCCCTAGAAATCTTGCTTCTCCTCCCAGAAGACCATCATGGTTACAACACTATTACTACAAATAACAGAGGTTTTGCATTCCTTTGTGCTACAAGATATATTAAAACAGAGAGCGTCTCATAGACCACTTCCCTCTTAGTCATCTTCCTAGTGACTCCTGCTCTGCCCACGGGCAATCACCCAGCAGCTCCCATCCTATTTCTGTTCACAGACCGAACCATCGCAATCTCAGCAATTTCTTTCATGGAAAAATAATACTGGGGAGAGTATTTCAGCTGACAGTAGTGCAGTAAGTGATTCATCCCTCTTGAGAAAAAAATTTATCACTGTCTACTTCAGTTCTTCATTTCATGTCCTCTTCCCATCTGTTCTATTTGACTTAATAGGAAAGCACAGAGAAGAGCAAAAACTGTTTAAGGTGCCAATTTTCCATGATCCACAGGAACTGCTCAGCACTAGGAGCAACGGACCTATGTTAAAACAAGGGTTTTTTTGTTTTAACCAAATTATTCTATGTTACGGTGCAGAGCAATACTGGATGATGGGTCATTAGGAAAACTTGCAAGTGTCGTTTAGGATCCCAAGAAGTGCTGAGATAAAGAATGACAAATTTAATCTACTGGATCTAGAAATTAAGGTAGAGGTTTTATGAGAAAGGAATTCCTCATGAGAATTCCTGCCTTGTCCAGTTCTTCATAAATTGAAAATATGTATTAAAAAATCCACACAAATCCTTTCTTTTAACAGACTAAAATGGTGACTTCAATAAAATCAACTTAGAAAATATCATTTAAAAAAATTCTGTGTGTCTGTCTATATCACACCTCTAAGGATGCAAACTGGTAGTAAACAGCAATTCTTAAATAAAAAAATAAAGCTCAGGGATAAATTCTCCTTCAGGAACTAGAAGAAGGATTTAAGAAAAGAATCCAAAACAGAAACAACAAAACCCTGCAAAAATCTGTACTTCACTTGCATGGAAAAAGGGAAACAGTAAGTTCCTCTTTCTCCTGAAATATGCTAAATTCAGATTTTGAAGTACATTCAAGTAGAGAAAAAGTCTCTACATTAGTTATCATAAAAAGATTAAAAAATTAAAATAAGTGTCATGTTGCTCATGTCAAACAGATCTCACAACATTCATGTCCCATACACCTGCTTAGACAGACTCTGCTTCAGCATGCTGCCCATCATCCAAACTATGGAGAAAGAGACTATTACTGAACAAGAGCTACAACTTGGTTGGACCTCTCTGTTAGTTCACCTAGTGAGACGAAGACTGGATAAAAAAAAAAAAAATTTACATTTGAGCACCTACTTTTTGCTTTTTTCCCCCTGAGATTCCACTGTGAAAAGTTGGTACGTATATTTTCAGTGGCTTGTCAGTGTCATAACTGTGTCATACTTAAGAGACAATACAGTCACTACTAGCAAGCTCAATATTAATTTAACAGCATGCCTAGATGCAATACTAGAACGTATGACTAACAAGGAGTCAGTTTTGCAGAGGGAGGTAAACACTCAGTTGAGCAGGGGGAAAAGGAGCACTTACCTTTTAATATAAAAAAATCCAGTTATTGAAATTTAAAACTAGATTTCTGGATGCTTTCCCAGGCGAGCAGTTTGAAAACTAAATCGCAGAGATCTTTTACATCCTAGAAAGACAGACTGCATTCCTCACCTCATCAATGAAGTAGTGTCAGACTGCAAATGCATGACCTAGTTCACTCAGCTTTCAACGAATGTGCCTGGTTTTATGAAATATATATGAAACACATCTTTTTTTAAACTAAAAATACATGTCATTTTAGCTCCACTGAAAAAGCAAAGTTAAACATTCATTTCTGCACATAGTGTGAATTAAATTACTGTACACATACTCCTTCCAAAAAGCCATAAAAATGCATGTGTGGGGCTCCAGCCAAGGGACTCCAACAGCCCTGTGTCCCACAGCACCAGCTAACAGTGAAGGGTTTATTTTAAAGTATTTTTTATGTTTCAGCAGCTATACACTTACCACGTTGTCTCTTTCCTTAGCTCAGCTAGCTTGTGCAAACGTTGAAGGGCTTTTTCCTGTTTCCTTTCATCTTTTCGTGACTTAGACGCTACGTTTCGAGCAAACTCCCTCTGTTTCAGTTCCTTCAGTCTCTGAAAGAAATAGTCATATAATGCACACAAAAAAAGCAGGTATGATAAACATTTATAATGACAGTTACTTGCCGGTAAGCACTCATGGCACAAATTATTTTGGAAACTAGCCAAAGCGACCCATTCAATAAATTTCTACATTTCAAGTGAATAACCAAAATACACCGACATACTAGAGACAGGTTACCTAGGTTAGAGATAATGTAGAAAATTTTACTGTAGCTTTTGTGATTAATGTAGACCAGCCTCAGTCAGATGAACCAATGTTCATCCAGAATTTTGCTCATGACTCTCTTCCAAAAAACCTTCCCCAAAGCCTGATTGCTCTTTGAGTTAGTAATATAAAATAATGAGACCACCCCAGATATCTTTCCACAAAGCCGCTCTGTAGCCTGTCAACCCCCCAGCCAGTATTAAATCTCATGTTTTTTCTCCCTGAGATGTTGGGCATAGCATTTGTCACCACACAACCGCAGGACGTCCCTGTCAGCCCTTTTCTCCAGCCTTCTGGACCTGCCCTGCCATGTTATCGGTGTAGTATCATCTGCAAAGCTCCTGAGAGCATGCTGTCCTGCTACCCAGGTCATTACTAAAGATGTTAAAGGGTCCTGTCTCAGCAGGGATCCCCAAGGGATGTAATGGCTAGAGAAGTCTTGCATTTTGAAATGGGAAGATCTTCCCTGCGAAGGTCCTGCCCTCACTGGTGTCTAATGCAGCAGTTAAGCAGACACTGAGGTTTGACCCAGTATCTCATTTGATTTCATCTCCAGCCTGTTTCTTTGGGGGGAAATTAAAATGCACAGCTCTGATTTTCCACAAGGAAAGGTGATTTTCTTTTCTTTATATCACAGATAGACAATACAGAGACTTTCCTAATCCTTCATGTCAGCAAAAAGTATTCCTGTAAGTCCCAAACCCCATCAGCGTATCACTCAGTTGCTCAGTGTGTCCCCAGTATGGTCCACAGTCTAGATGACATCATCGTATGAGACTGTAATCTCACGATTCTGGGAAGAACCCAGTAACTTGCCACCATTTTAGTGTCTGAGGGCTAAAGGCCAGGCATGAACAGGGGCCATGTGGATTTGTAAAAGCAGTAATTCTAACTTCAAATTGTTCGAGGGGTATTGAGAGCTTTTCTGATCATGGGTAGGCACATATTGGAGACACATGTAACAGAGTTTGCAGAATTCTATAAGCCCTGCTCTCCTGCTTCTTCTCAATTTTTTATTTTGCCCCTTTTGTGCTTTTTTTTTTTCCTATTCACAGAAAAATATCCCTCATATAACATTATTCATTTACACACTGAAATTTGTCTTTGCTATTTTGGGTGATGCTAATGCTACCTTGGCAGTCCATTTAATGCCAAGAAACATATATGTAGAAACATGCTGAGAAAGCAGAGAAATGCTTGCAGAAAAATGAGTACTACTCTCTATTTTCACTTTTTGCATTATTTTTACAATAACTGGATACTCCTTTGAAGACATCCTTGATAGATACAGAGAAATAATTTGAAAGTTCATCACTTCTTCTATCATTTGTATGTCATAGATAGTTATCAAAATTTGTTTTATTGTGCTAATACAGTATAAGGTTATAAATTCACTCAAAACGGGATCTACGGTAACTTTTTTCCAAGGAAAAAGGCTTGAAATGTGAAGCATCTTTGTAGAATGTTTCTTACTCCTGTGCCTACATGTTTTCCTAAAAATAGTATGATACTGACCCTGCTTCCCACCAGCCACTCGTGAAACCTGAAGTATTTAATTTCATAGGTGACTTCTGAATACTCAGAATACCAGAGAAGGAATGAAGTTTACTCCTTCCCCTCCCCATCTTCCAGCCCTTAGCATTTAAAGACAGGATTTCTTTCCATTTTGTAAAGCTCAGTAATTTTTCAGGTTTTCTTCCCGTCCAATGTCTAAGGAAAGAAGTATGTGACAAACCAAGAGAAGGAAAGAGAGACAAAAGAGTGCTTTTTCACAAGGTTAAAAAGGAGAAGCTGAGGTGTATGCAAATCCATAATCACCCTCCAGCAACAGCACTTTACTGTAATTACTGGGATGACTATAATTAGTGATTTGATTCTGACCAGATTTTGACCCCTTTTCTCTTACTGCTGAAAGTTAACAGGACTCCACGTTTCAGGGTGTGAGTAGGATCTCACTCACAGTGAATAGGGACAGTGCTGTTAAAGGAAGTTTTACATGATCTTGGAAGCACAGAAGATGCATTTCATGCCTATCATTGCCAAGCAAACATCATATTACCGATCTGAGCCTCTTGTCAGTCTGATCAGTCATTATCTGTTTAGCACAAACCAGTTCTCCTACAGGACTGTACAGAAATTTTAAGTAATTGAATTGTTCTCCCTGATTGCTTACAAGTAGTTGTCAATGTGTAAGACAGAGGAGTTTGGCAGAAGTTTTGTGTGCACAGCCTTCAGGCCGGACTATCTGCTCTTCTCTTCTGAAAAACTACTCATTCCAGAGCTCCCCTTCTGTCAGACCTCCTGTCAAATACACCTTTCCTCTACAGAAAACTCATCTTAGCAGAGTATGACCTAGTTATACAATGTGGGTTTTTTTTTCTTACAACTGATATCTCAGCCTTTTTCATGGAGACCTTTAACAATCTATATGGATTATACCTCAACAACTCCTGAGGACAGTATTCAGCAAATATATACGTATAAGTAGAACTTTTCTCAGTTGTAAACTACAAAACATGCACCTGGTATGAGTTAGTTTGAGGCCTGATTGGGCAGTTTCCCAAAAATACTATTTTCTATACATAAAAGGTCACCCAAGTGAGAAAATGTGTGTCGCATTTTTTTTATATTGTAGTTATTTTCCATTTGTCTTTATTTAGCCATCTGATAAACTATCATCACCTGCATTCCCTTACTGCACTCATGCTAGTGATTGCTAGCACTGCATTTATACAGCTTTGTATTTGTATTTTGTTGGTTTTGGTTGTATTATGAAAATGAAAACGAGATATTACCCAATTATAAGTAAAATGCTATTAGTCCACGCATTCTGAGTATCACAAGGCCCCTACAAAACTTGTTCAAAGTAAATGGCAGTAATAAAAACACAAGTGTGCCTTACTCCTAAGAAGCATCTTTCTCAACATTTTTATGTCTTTCCGCATGGCAGAGCTATTCACCAATGCTAACTTCAATCGTTAGTTTAATGCCTGTTATGGTGTTTTGCTTCCATGGATCAGTAAGCAAATAATTAGCAGGCAGTCATACAGTATTTAAATATGATTCCCTCCTGTATTTTGCTCTGCTTATGAACCAGCTCAAAATGTGTAGGTCCTAGCACGCAGAGTTCAACAAACACTTCACAATGAATAATTAAATGACATTTCTCCAAGAAAACTAAATGCCTTCATGGTTATCCTGATACACTGTACTGCCACTTCCCATGTGCAGAGCAGAGACCACCACTGTGTTGCAGATGACTTCCCCCAGCCTGGAGCAATGGGAAGCCTGACCCTGACCCTCCAGCCTTTCAATGGATCCTGCAACTGAGCTGCTTTCACTTGGTCAGAAGCTGGGTTATTTTAACAAATCTAACTGTTACACTGGGCCTGAAGCAGAAATACTCCACCTATTTCTAACAAACTCAGCCAGGAATGTGACTGCACACCCATTACATCATGCTGAGCTATGCAAGATGAAAAGGAAGACTTTAACAGCTCCTACATACCTATGTCTGGATGAAACTATACATCAGTAGACCACATAAGGTCCAAACTCAGGTGTGGCTGCATTTCGCTCAGAGGCATACAGCTCAGGTGTCCCCAGGCTTGCCATGGAAAATACCCATCAAAAAAAGCAAAGAAATCCTAAGTGGACTTCCAATGGGACCCCATTTCTGGTTACTTCACCTTTGTCTTCATTTTCCCATTTACCACATTAGGCAGTTAATGTCAGCATGCTGCTTGTCAGAAAGCTCATGCTGAGTTTCCTAATTCTCCCCTGCATTTTATAATATGGGAACCACAAGCCCAGATCCTGCTGCCTAAGCCAGGTGCCTGAAGACCTCCATGGATCAAAACCTCTCTAAAGCAAAGACACATTATGGCATTAAGTTAACTTCTTACATCGCTGTTACAAGCCTTCCATCACCTTACAAAGTGATTGTTTTGTGGGTTTTTTTTAAACTCAAGATTTAAGCACTTGTAACAATAGCACTTCAAAATAATAGGTCTTCAAAACATAGAGAAGACATTAATTAATAACTAGAACCAGGACAGCAAAAGCACATAAAAGCTGAACAGTGAAACCCAATGTGCCTGAACACTATGATACCAGGTGATAAAATAAGAGGAAAAAAAAAACCCCAAAACACAGCCTCAAATAATGTTACACCTTGAAACATAATTTAATGTTATCAGAACTGACTCTCAAGAAAAGCAATGAAACTTTTAACAAAGTTTATGAAACCAAAGGGGAAATCATAACAAGCATCAGGATTGATACAGGCTCTCTCTGTACCGTTAATATCTCACACAAAAAACAGCCATCCCCTCCAGCACAAAGGCATCATCTAAGGACTGCTTATTCAGGGAGGCTCTCATAAACCACCCATGCAAAGCTTATCTCCCTAGTCTGGGAACAACTTTAATAGGGTCAAGAACCAATGGGAACAGTTTTCATAATAGCAGGAATCAGAAAGATGCCTATTAGGGGATTTCAGGGCAGTGCAGTTCAGATATTATTATG
Organism: Strix aluco; assembly: GCF_031877795.1. Lineage (NCBI taxonomy): Eukaryota > Metazoa > Chordata > Aves > Strigiformes > Strigidae > Strix > Strix aluco. Next base: position 37,472,367 of record NC_133936.1, read on the forward strand.
CTAATCTGCTTTTGACCTTAGATTAACAATTAAATTACGTGGTCTTTTACAATGCTGAAAATACGTAGATCATAAATTCATTTTCTGATCAATGGAAGTATAAAATTACAGAACTTAACTGGCATGACATCAAATTTTGCTGCTTTATTGTCTTTTTATTTTATCAGGAAATGACCGTATTCCCAGTAGTCACTGAATCATGAATTTTTGCATTTGTTAGCTTTTCAAAATAACTCATCAAAATAGAACTTCCTTTTCTTGCTCCCTAACTATGAAATACTGAAAGCTGAGGCCTAAATAGCATAAGAGTTGCGGTCAACAGCTCAATGTCCTGTCCAAGAAGAGACCAGTGACAAGTGCCGTTCCTCAGGGGTTGGCGGTGGGACCAGCGCTGTTTAACAGCTTTGCTGGCGACATGGGCAGTGGGATCAAGGCACCCTCAGCAAGTTCACGAAAGACACCGAGCTGTGTGGTGCGGCCGACACACTGGAGGGAAGGGATGTGCCATCCTGAGGGACCTGGACAGGCTGGAGACATGGGCCCAGGCAAACCTCACGAAGTTCTACAAGGCCAAGTGCAAGGTCCTGCACATGGATCAGGGCAATGCCAAGCACAAATACAGGCTGAGAGATGAGTGGATTGAAAGCAGCCCCAAGGAGAAGGACTTGGGGGTACTGGTGGATGGAAAACTGCCTATGAGCCAGCAATGTGCTCTCACAGCCCAGAAAGCCAACCGTGTCCTGGGCTGCATCAAGAGAAGTGTGGCCAGCAGGGCGAGGGAGGGGATTCTCCCCCTCTACTCTGCTCTCATGAGACCCCCCCTGCAGTGCTATGTCCAGCTCTCGGGCCCCTAACATCAGAAGGACATGGACCTGCTCAAGTGGGTCCAGAGGAGGCCACAAAGATGATCAGGGGGCTGAAGCACCTCCCCTGTGAGGACAGACTGAAAGAGCTGGGGTTGTTCAGCCTGGAGAAGAGAAGGCTCCAGGGAGACCTTATAGCAGCCTTACAGTACTGAAAGGGGCTACAGGAAAGATGGGGAGGGATCATCAGGGAGGGTAGGGATAGGACGAGAGGTAATGGTTTTAAACTGACAGAGGGTAGATTTAGATTAGATGTAAGGAAGAAATTCTTCACTGTGAGGGTGGTGAGGCACTGGCACAGGTTGCCCAGAGAAGCTGTGGCTGCCCCCTCCCTGGCAGTGTTCAAGGCCAGGTTGGACGGGGCTTTGAGCAACCTGGTCTAGTGGAAGGTGTCCCTGCCCATGGCAGGGGGGTTGAAACTAGATGATCTTTAAGGTCCCTTCCAACCCAGACAAACCATTCTATGATTCTATGATTCTATCAGATAAATACTTGTCACACCAAACCAGATTAGTATCCTTTCGTAAAGAGGATTCAGCTTAATCAATTGTAAGTAACTAAATAGATCAGAGCTCCTGTCACACCTGTAAACATTTAAATGGGTAACGAAACATACCATTTAAAGCAGAAAACATTGCTTACTAAGATGTAAAATACACATATTTCCCTTCTGTCTTTGGTGGTTTGTGCGGTTATATATATATTTCTGTTCTGCAACTGGAGACCCCTCCACTTTGCACAGCATTTTTTCACTTGCACTGTGGTCTGCAGTTCTACATACTTTTCAAGACCCTATCTTTTATATTATTAAAAAAAAAATCTCTCTTATTAAAGGTTATAGAAAATATTAAAGCTCCAAGAAAAAAATACTAGAATACAAGGAGAACTTACCCTGTTACTGCTACAGGCCTTCCCCAGCAGAAGTTAAAGAAAGCAAGTTATTTCCACAGAAAGGAGAAATATCAAGATTTCTCAATGAAGTTAATAAGTCAACCGCTCAAATAAGTAGGCTAAAGAAGAAATTAATAGACTTTTTTTTTTTTTTTTCACGCTCCCAGTATGGAATTAATTGCTGTAATATGTTCCTGCAATAAAAGAGGTACAGGGAGTAATTTTAACAGCAGTCTACAACCACTTGATGGGGAGTTGCGCAGCAGATGGGAGTCACTTCTTGCTAGTGGCAGGGAAACCTTCCTGCTAGGGTGTTGTGGCACTGGAACACACTACCAAGAGGCGCTGTGGAATCTCCAACCCTGAAGAAATATAAGACACAGCTGAAAAAAGCCCCATCTTACTCTGTGATCTCATGTTGGTGAGCAGGAAGCCAGTGATGACTCCTAACCATCATTTTTACAATTTCTGTCTTAGGCAGTGAGTTATCTCATCTCATCACTTTATCAGTGTATGGACTACACTGGCCACTCACTTTGTTTTTGCTTTTAATAAATAACATTGATCTATTGCTGGTTTATAAATAACTTCCAGTTTGTGGCAAGTTATAAGATGCTTCTGACTGCCCCTGCTTGTAGCTGTATGCATCTCACTTCAAGCTGCAGAATTTAAACCATTTCTTAAAAACTGAGAGCTCCACAAATTTGGAACAGAACCACATTTAATATGATCAGATACTAAGCCATCCAGATGACAAGGAAGATGCAGATTGTGAATAATCCTTTTCCTCTCCTATTTCTACCACAAATTGCAGCCATGCCCTCCTGATGGTCTTTTAATATTAGAAGAAATCCAACACACAGAGATATAGATATATGCAAGATTTAAAAATAGCAAGTCCTTGGAGCCCACAATATTGCTGAATAGGTAGATTCAGCTGAAGTGAAACTGTGCTCTTTTTTCAGCACTGTCCTGAGCATCATCCCAGACTGGGGAGAAAGTGGAGATTAATTAAGAGGAAAGGAAGGTTGGGATTGTTTTATCTGCCCATCATGGGCCCGAAGGGAGGCAGGTGATGAGAAGATGAGATTCTTCATGATTCAGGAGATGTTTATTAACTTTAAATGAATTGATGTAATGCAAATGTTCACCAACAACGGACACTTGCTCATAAGCACACTTGAGCAATACGCAGTAGCGCAGTTTGTTGCATAGTCTGCAAAAAGGAACTGCTGAAGTGGCTTTTACAGGCAGATCCTACAAATATATATTAAATACATGTATTATGCTATAACTGAAAATTTACATTGGTCTTTTCTACTTTTATAATATAAAAACTGAAATTATTTTATCATGAAATATAACTAGGTTTTGAGACCACTTCATACTTGTATATGAAGTATTTTGCTTGTAAAGTATCTCGAGTTTTCCTACATAAGTTCACGGGGAAAAAATAAATTGAACTTGAGCTTAAAATGAAAACAAAACCAAACAAAAACATTATTGTTTTCAAAATCATGAAGAAAATCAGAACATTAAATACTTTGCACACTTGCACCTGTAATATACATGAAAGCTAGTTATCTTTGATAAAGATCTTACTAATCACTCTCAATTAGGTGACTGCAAAAGATATACTCTGGAGCAATAGAAGGAAAAATAAATCTTTCTTAGCTTTCTATTCCTTTTAACGCTTTTCCTTCAGAAATTATCTGCCAGAAACAAACACATACTTCATTATGTGATGATTAATGCCCTTCCCAGCATAGTAAGCCTCATGTTTCATTTGACATTATTCTGGTGCCTGCGCATCTTCTGCTCCTTTCCAGTATCCCCTGCTGCAGGATTCAGATAGCATTATGGCTTACAGTAGAACAAGGCTCCAAGACTTTGACAAATAACAGGTTATGGAGCATAAATTAAGATTTTGTTGCTTTTGTTTTAAGATAACAATGTTTTCTAAAGTTGACTAAAGGGCCACAGCACTGCCATCGTGCAAAAACATTGTTTTAAGCCTCCAGAATTGGTGAGTGTTGCATACTGAATATTCCACTGTGGTAGCTACTAACCACGTGTATAACAACAGCCTGCTCTTATTGCAAGCTGTAGGGTATTTTTTGTTAGCTTCAGCAAAAATCAGCTGAATACTCCATAAATATTAAGGCCAAGACGAAAGAAAACAGCATACAAATACAGAATTAGCATCTCGCCTATCAAATTAATTTTACCAGATAATGAAAAGAACATAAAGCTGACACACACTTGTACATCTGGAAAGTGGTTACATATGCTAGAGTCTAATTTAAAGGTATTTATTTTAATGACTCTAGGCCTAATTCTACTTTTCTTGAAGTCAATGGAGAAACTCCTGCTGAGCTCAGGGAGAGCAGAGGTTTTAAATTCAGCATGGAAATTTTCAGCAACACTTAAAGAAGCTTCTTCAGCCACAAAGATTAAAGAGAAGATCAGTACATGCCACTTCTTTAAGGATCACTTTACCTTTACACCCACTCCTGCACCACTTAGGATTCTAATTCAAAAAAACATATGCAACATTTTAAATTCTGTCAAGAAATAGTTATTCCTAGCACTGCTAGAGAAAAGGGCAATCCTGTAGAGAAAAGCGCTTGACTCCACACTTCTGGGAAATTGCAGGCAAGCTGTAAGCATGAGGCCGCCCTCAGAGGCCACAGCTCCACGTTGCTGCTCTGGAGGGACAACACAGCACACGCTGTTGCAGACATCATGTGCCGGTCCCTGGTCCCACAGCATTATCCGCCACCTTCCCTTCACTCCAGCAGTGAAGTGTAAGCATCCAGAATACTCTTTCTGAGTACAATAGTTTCAAGTTTGACAGTTCTGCTGCAACCAAAATATTCTACCTCCTGATATTTTCACTCACTGAGTGCTAAATGTTGATGACTGCTTTATTCTCTGGCCAGTTACAATTTCCCATGCATAAATAATGAGAGCTCCACAACATCCCTTCTAAACTCTATCTGGAAAGCTTTAAGCTATTGGAAAAATCCCCCTTTGAGCAGCATTCATCTTCCATAAATCTTTTCACAGGAGCAATGGCTTCCTCACCAAGAACTCCTTTCAGAGAAAGGTCACCTCTACACCTCTTTAAACAGGGAATATTGGATTTCCCTTTAGAATGACTTTCTAGTGGAAGACAAGGCCACAAAATGGATGGCTCCATCAACACACAAGCATTGGATGGCTCAGCTGTTAAAGATTTGCTCATTTGGAAGACTGCTTTGCTGTTTTCTGCATGAATAACATACTAGGCAGCTCTGAGATCTTTGAGACTTCATCCAACCACTCTTCAGTGCCCTCTAACACCTGCTGGTGTCTACCGTGACCCACCAGGTTTTCACCTTGGTCAAAATGGTTCAGGCGGTCTCCAGCATTGAAGTTCTCTGTCGGATCATGCTGCTATCCTGATTATTCTTCCTTTAGTAAGGAGGACACAATATCCTTTGTACAAGCACATTAAAAATTGCAAGCAGAAATTTTTGGTCTATGTTTTCAACCTTTTTGGTCACTGACATTTTAGGAAAGATGGCCATGGAGACTAAAATGAACACACCAAATCTTAAATCTCACCAGTCTCTACCATGTGCACAATGACTGAAAATAAGGAATTAATATTTACAGTCAGGTTCTCTAAAGGATATTTTCTATAATCCTTGAAGAATACTCTAATAACTCGGATGGGCTGAAGGAGATACATGAATTCCCTCAAAGCGAGCTCTTTATTTTAATTCTTTATGTCAGAGCTAAATCACAATCACTTTCTCATACCAGTTTTATATTGGATCACTGAGCCATTCAAAGCCTCTGTTCACAAATTGCTTCTCATCAGCAGGATCTGGTCCTTGCCAGAGACTATCACAGGACCATGACAAGCTTCTTCAAAGAATATATAAAATTTGACCAATGAAAATTGAGACAAGAACGGGCCTTTGCAAATTTTGAAACATATCTCACAGCCACAGATAACTGGCACAGACAAAATCTGTTATCCTTAACCCAACCTTTAATACTATTCACACAGACTCCTCTGAGAAAAACACAAGATTAAAGAAAAAAATTATTAAATATGAAGACTGCATCTTGCAAGGCAAAATGAATTAATACCATAATTTGACTTACGCTTTCATTTTCAGCAAATAAAATATGTTGTAAATTAACTTTGATAACATACCACTGACATTACCATGAGCAGTAGATGTTGGTAGCAAGCTGTTATGAGAGCACACGTCTCTATTTATGTGTGTCTTCTACTGCATCATTGCTTTTGAAAACTGAAATATTAGTGACTGTAGATCAAGGATATATGTGTCACCACACTGTGTTGAGAAAGTATTAAGTTATCAGTAAACCACAGCTTGGAGGCTGCTGAGGGAAACACAGACCCCCCAAAAGGACAAGCACAAGGTCACAGCAGAGGTTATGGAAGTGGAAGGAAGGGGATGACACCAGCGTCCCTGGGCTATAAACAACTCACTAGTGTTCAATTACTGCTTGCTAAAGGAATGCAGCTTTAAAATGTGCATAAAAGTAGGTTTAGGGATAAAAACAAAATGAAGAAGCATCCAACATAATGTAAACTACACTACATATAGCAAATTTCACTACAATATGTAATTGGGAACCGCTGGAGCGTGTATTCATGTTAGTAAATACATTAAAATTACCCCAAATGGACCTCAGAGTGAGGAAAAAAACCCACATCAAATTTCACCCTCTTCCTGGCAAAAAGGAGGAAGAAATCACCAATATCAACATCACACTCCCCTCCACATGAAGAACTTGCTGTGCTGACAACTTGTAATGACACCTCCTTTTTCTCAGGAAGACTGCAACAACAAAAAAGGATCAGACACTAGAAAGCTTACATATTCTGTATCATTAGCAGGAATGAGCTCTTATATTTGGATAATTTGGACTATAAGCACCAGTATCACTGTAATTGGCCTAATAATAATTCTCCTAGTAGGCTGTTAGGACTTTAGCTAACCTAACAACAACAAATTCTTTGCTTTGCACGTCAGGTGTGTTTCTTTCACCCACCCAAAGGGGTTTGGTCAGGTACCCCAGTCTCAAGAACTGGCTGAACACATGACAGAGCTGATGTACAGAAGGTCCAGCTTTCTATTTTAATGTAACCCAGCAGCAATTCATGGCAATATTCCCCTGCCTCAATCAGATATGAACCTTTCAAGGAGGTAATTTGCCCTTGATTAAGAATCACTAGGAAATTAATAAAAACAATAATTAACTAATAACATAAAGCTCATTACTGAACAGAAATGTACCCAAATCTCGGTCCACATTCTTAAAGGCAGAAAGCAGTTCCTAAGGAAAATTGACAAAATCCTTTTTTACATTTTCTTTCTGATCACAACAGCCAGGATAGAAATACATCCACTCTCACGATACAGGTTCTGATTAACAGGTGAGCACCACACAAGGAGGACAGCACAGAGCGCTACCTACAGTGCTGAATGCTGAAATCTGAACTGCTATATGCTCAAGCTTTGATGAAAAGAAAATGGAGCCCATAAAAAGCTGTTTATCTGACACATAAATAACAGGGGCAATTAACTAGGTGGACCTTCTGTATATCTCAGCAGAAGATAGATTTAAAATGTCTATACTCAGCATGAAGGTATTGCTGGATAAAACACTGCCACAGAAAATGGAAAATAAGAGCAGAAGCTTTATCATCTCGAGGTCAATGTAACCGTATGTTTAGAGAGGTTAAAAAAAAAAGTTCCTTATTCTCCTTCCCTACAGCAAACTCCAAGAAAAAAACAAAAGTACTTTGCAGCTAAGACCTACTGGTGAGAGCTATGAAACCCTTACCCACTCTTCTTACAAAGACCAGAAAAAAAAAAATCTTATTCTGAGAAATCCCAGCCCTGCAAAGAAACCTCTTATCATCCTCACGTACTACACAAGCATTGCTACAGCACTCCACAATTAATAGACTACAGACCAGATTCTCTACTTTTGCACAAATTTTACACTATTCAGTTGAAACAGGTATTTTTGTTGGTCTTTAATTTGGCAGGAGAACCCTCTGAGTGATCACTGTATTTTTCTGGTTCTGATTCACCAAAGTTGCTTTTTTTAATTTTGTCAACTATACAAATCTCTCTCTTTTTAGAAAATCTTATGGGCATTTTAAATGAAGAACAGAGGAGAAACTTTCCACAAATTTGGGTTCAGATTTCTTTATATACTTATTTTCCTATGGATAGCTATAAAAAATACAGAAGCAAATCATGACATTTCCTTCTACCCTACCAAAAATTTGGCTGTTCTCTCCATGTTATCTTCCATGGAAACCTACGTATTTCAGATACCTGCTCTGTCTTCACAACATCCCTTAAAGTACGCTGGTCTTAAAATGTTACTTCTGCCTTAAGGTTTCCACATTACTGCTCCAAAATTTCTTAGCAGTATGCTGTAGTGTCCTCTGGACTAGGATAGGAAAAAAAAATCTGTAAGACACTTGTCTTTCCCCGCCACATCCTTTCCCTTTTTTTTTCAGAATTGCCACAGAAGATGCTTAGGGAAGGTTAGAAGAATACAACTTTACACAAGCGACACCTTTTTCCCTCTGCAGATCTTGGACATATTGTTGGAATTCTCTCTCTTAATGGCAAAGTGACTCATCCTTTATGAAGGTCTTGAAAACATTCATCAAATCGTCACCCCAAAAAACTGTTTCTTGCCTGCTTGTGCAGGATGCAACTATATAGGCACAGAAAGACTCGGAAAGGCTTAGAAAATTTATGAAGTTCCAAAGCTTAGAAAGTTTCTGAAAAAAACTTACACTTTTACCTCTAACACAAAAATACACACATTAAAATGTCTTCTAGTTCTAGTAAAAGCATGCAGTTCAGCAGAGAACAGCATTATTGCTATTATGCAGTATGTATGATGAAAGACCTACTGTCCTTACCAGTGTGCCACGAAAGTAGGCTACATCAGCACATGGCACACTGGGTGGTGAGCACATTTGTAATTAAAGGAAAGTATGGCCAAATAGGCTTCAAATAAAGACAGTCAGGAGACCCAAGCACCATTCCTGGCTGTGACTCAGATTTATTGTATGGCCCCAGTTGCAAATCAAAATAGCCTGTCCTTTGAACTCTGTCTGTAGAATCGAGTTAGTGTGAAGCAGCTGCCATGAAAAACATTGCACAGTACCGATATTTCATCTGATTTCTTATTTGAGAATATTCAGAAGTTGCTGCAATCCACATGACCCATTTCATGTTGTTTTGTCTTATTACAGAGGCACAGAGATTATCAAAGTCATAGATCATCACTAACATAAGGCAAGAGAATGGTTCACAGTTTCATCATCCAAAGCATTTCTTCAGATGGAGGAGCAGACAAACATGGCACTTCTTTCAGTTGTGAACCAAAACCTGCACCTGCACTGGCTAGGACCTTCCCAAAATTTGAGAAATCGGGTCCCTGGGTAAGCTGCTAGCAGCCAACTAAAGCTCTTTCTTGATCCCACTGCCCAAATTAGAGCAATTCGTCTTAAACAACTTGCTAAAAGATCACTGAAGATGGAACTAAAGTAATAGCTACTTAGTTTTAAAAAATTGGTTGTAAGTTATACAGTGTTTTCTATTCTCATCAAATCTTATTAATGTATAGCACTTTACTGCATAAACTCAACATAGCTATACCTTGAACTAACATCTTATGTTAGGGTTTTAGTCATTTTTTCCTCTAAAATTCAAGAAGGGTAATCAGATCCTGGGTGAAAAATTGCAAATGGCTGTCTTTGTGAAAGAAAACCGTCTTTTATACTGACAGCCTTCCAAAATGTATACTAATAATTACATTGAAAAATGGACACTGAAAATAAAATATAAGGACCACTTAAGTAATTTTCATAATTTTAAGTACCTCTAGTATTAAAATACCAATATTTTGCAGTGTTAAAACTTCAAACCTTTCACTTAGTGGGTAAAAGATGGTGAAGTTATAAGAACAAAATCACTGAAAATCTGAATTTGGATACTTGGCTTCTCAACAGAAATACAAAGCCTTCCCTGAGACACTGTATACACAGCTGCACCTAACACAAGCACAAGGTGTGTCTATTCATCAAATTCATTCCCATTTAAGCAATGAAAGTCCCCAGTACTTCTCACTGCTGAAACCAGATCTAGTGTTTTCCAAATAAAGATTTCCAATTTCCAAATAAAGGCAATAAAGAGTTCTGATATGATTATAGGTAGCAGTCTCACACCTTTACAAGTAGATACATAGCACAGCTTCAACTTGCTTTCCCCTTTTAACAGCTGTTGTGGAACAAATCTCACGTGCCTACAATGAGTGCATGCCACTCTGATGCTGAAACGCTCACTTCTACCTGGGGCAGTATCACTAACAATAAATCATTCTGTTTGAAATTTCACAGAATCACAGAATCATTCAGGTTGGAAAAGACCCTTTGGATCATCGAGTCCAACCATCAGCCCTGCTCTACAAAGTTCTCCCCTACACCATATCCCCCAGCATCTCATCTAATTTCTACTGACCCTCAAGACACCAGCTAGCATTCTGTAAGCAGCATATCTGCAATCTGTGTCCAGATTTCTGCTTGGTGCCAGGGAAAGCACTGCCACTCCCACTACTGCTCTGGAGGAATTCTCCAGCCATTGATATGTGACAGAAGAGCTTAACTCTATCTACTAGCTGCAAATAAATGGCCAATGGGATGTAGAATTTAGGAAAGATTAAGTCATGTTACTTTTAATGTCCATTCACATTTAAGTTAGTTGATCCTTCCTCTTGTACAGCTCCTCAACTATTTCTGGTTTTCAGTAATGGCCTGTCGAATTGGGTTTATGATGGATATGTCTTCCATTTTCTCATACTTAATCCTAAAGGTAATGGAAGAACCTGGGGCAACAAACATACTTTCTAATCCCTGCTCTTTGGGGAGACAGAGTTCGCAGCTTGGTTTTCCATGCTCAGCCCAACTGGAACGTGAAAATGAAACTAATCACTACTGATTTTGATAGTTTTGTCTTTCACTCTTGAAGATCCTGAATGTAGTGAAATCATTAATTACATCATCTTAACAGAGGTTTTTATACTTCAGAGTCAATGACCTGAAGAGGAACAGTTTATTGGCCTCTCCCAGTTACTGTGTGTTCCCCACATTACTGTAACTTCACCATCTTCCAGGTCAGAGGGAAAAAAATTTAGATTCTAGAGCATATAGGAAAAAAAAAACCCACACCAAAACACATCAAACTCTCCCAAATAATATTCTGCTACAGCACTTTCAGCAAGTAGAAGCAAATGCACTGCCTTTAACTTGAGTTCTCTTCAATGTGATCTGATTAGTGCCGGGGTAATTGCACCATTCATCTGCTGACATGTAACCCAAATGCAGAAACCAGTGATTTCTGGTGACTCAAGTACTCAAATACAGAGAATAGTATTTTTCCTTACTCCAAACCTATCTTTCCAATAGCAATGAATTCTACAGTGTAACAATTGCTTTTTATTCTTTTCCAGGTGCTGGGATTAAGGAGTACACCTGTACCACATTGTTCATCAATGAAACACAACCGCTCTTGACTTAGATGTTAGGCTGATGTCTGGCAGTGCATACCAATTACACCAAAGGGCGAGGATGGGAAGAGAAGAAGCCACTATCATCAGCTGAAACTGCAGGGGGGATTAATGTAACAGAGTCTAATTACCTGCCTGGATTTTGGCCAGTGCACGACTGGAGTTACCACCCTCCCTTCCTAAGAAAGCAGTCTGGGAACTTCCAATTATCGTGGTGGTCAAGGTCTCGGTTTTATATCTCGAAGGCAGCAACTCTGGCAACACAATTATATTGCTCCAATACCGACTCAAAGGAAAAAGTGCCACCCGTTGAAGTACCATCATGTCCTGTAGCACATAAATGTTAATTAGCGGTCTTTTTTTAGAAATTATGAGACGCTCTAGTCCTGCACAGTGTGAGATTTGATGAGATGAGAGCACTGGGTGGTATAGCTAATAAATCAGTTTACTGTACAACCTCATTTCTTTAATGAAGAGCAAATACCTGAGCCTTAGTAAAGCAAGAGCCCCAGGCGTACACTTGCAAACCAAAACGCTGGATTTAATTTCTGTGCATTCTCTCCAAAACAGGGAGTGCTGACCTACCGCTAGTCATTAGAGAACACTCTCATGTCAGGGAGCAATTGCTAAGCGTAAACTTTGATGTCAGAATTAAAAAACACAAAAGAGATGAGTGGCAAGGCCATTATGGGAGAATAACCAGTAGAGGTATTGTTCTCATAAGGGAATAACTTTTAAAAGCTGACAAGAGCTGTCAAGGTGTCAGGCCAGGAGAAGAGACAGCACAATTAACATATACTAGGCTTCAATCTACTGGGAGGGAAAAAAGCAGGATTTATTTTGGACAATTACAAGTTAATAAATGGAAGTGTCAGTTCCTCTGTAGAGCACCCATTAAAGCGTACTAAAGGTCAAAACCTCTTACAGTTTCTGTCATGGTAGGCAACACACTACCATTATTTTATATTTCAAGCAATTTTATTGTCAATGACAGCAGTTACAAATGTACAAGAAAATATTTTCCTTAGCAGTCTATCAGGCAGTTTACTTTGCAGAAATCATCTGTGCTCCCAGAAGTAATTAGTATTTTAGATTTTTATTATGTCCACTGTGTAATTTTTTAATTTATTTTTTATTTTCCAAAGAGCGTACGTATGAATTGAGTGGAGTGCTTGAAGTGAAGCTCCCAGGAGGGCAGGCCATACCACTTCTTCACATCCTTCAGCTACATACAACCCCTGCCTGGGGAGTGACAGGCACCTACCAGGGCACTGGTCACTGCAGAGAGCCGAGCAGCCTCCCGCACGCCTGCAGCCGCTTCCCGCAGGAAGATGAGCTCTCCCCTCAGTAAGTGCAAGGGCAGGCAGAGTATTGCTCCCTCCCTGACCTCACGGGCTGCCCTCATTTCCCTTGCTCCGACTCCCCATTTAACTCAGACCTTGCACAGTGCACAGAGCCATTACCTTGCTTGCGTAAAGCTCACCCCAAGAGTTAACTGAGCTCGGAAATGTGCTTCTGCTTTTCTTTCCTTCTACTTAAAACAAATCAGAACAAGAAGAACTGGGTTTGCTTCACCTGCAGAGTCACTCACCCTCTGCAGTGGATACACCCTTTGTAAGGCAAAGCAGATGTGAGACAAGTCAGGAGTCAAACATGTTTTTATTCAGTGAGCATATAATGCTCACAGGTAGACTATAATAATTTACTTTATTATACACTACATAACTTCTAACGAACCTTTATAGTAGGCTGATGACAGGAAAATGTACTAATTGGGGTATTCCTTAGAAATGCAAATCTCATGACTATGAGCAGAAATGAGAGAAGAAAATTAAACCACACATGTAGCATGTGTTGTACTCACATCCAAACAAACAAAGGAAAAAAAAAAGGATTCACTAAGCAAGAAGTGAGTCTTGAGATGGCACAGAAGAAGAGTCTTCTGCTGGGGCAGAGAAATGGGACTGCAAAGAGAGACGAGACTGAAGAAGAGGTGGCAGCAGCCTCTGTCTCATAAAACAGAAGTTTTAGCTTAATGCTCATGTTAGCTTAATGCTTGCTTAGCAAAAGAAAGTGAAAACAACCAAGGATGAGTTTGATAAGCATCATTTTAATGTTTTATTCACTTATTTTACTTTTTTCTGATTTGTCCCATTTGTGAGTTCATTTTCAGATTAATAGAGCCTTTCATTTTTTATCACACCTAGTGACAGCAATGTCTCATACCATGCCTTTTGTTCATGAGACAAAGACTACTGATAACCTTCTATATCCTTAAACAAGTGCCCTGCTGTTGCAATGCTCACTGTAACCATCATGCCCCCACAAAAGCAGCCTTTGGCTTTTCTTGCAGCCAGGAGAGGGACAACAATAATAGTAAGGGAGGAAGATGCACAGAGGTGAGGAGGAGAAGACCTGATCCTTAAGGGAGTCTGCGATAATGATCCCCTAACCTCTGGTACGATTGTAACCCTTCTCTTCCATGCTATCGCTGTGAGTCTCTTGCTTTGTTTCTAGCTATCACTACAAGCAATTTGTAGGCAGATATATCTCTCTGTAATTATAAAACATGTAACATTATGAGATCCTGTACCAGATGTGAACATACATATGCCACTGCAAGCAAGCACTTAATAGCTATACAAAAATATACAAAAAAAGGGTGGTTAAAATAAATAAATAAAAATCAGCATTAAAGAAGGTGGAGGTTTTAATAGATTTTTAAAATTTTCTTGAATTTCAGTGCTAGAAAAGGGAAGGTGGGTTACAGGTGAAGAGTTAACTTTTTGTATTCTCTCTTGATATCATTACATGTATCAAGACTGCATATCAAGACAAAAGCAGTAAGTCATATCAGAGAAGCCACACATTTAAAAGTACTAGCATTAATTGTGAATTAACTTGAATGAATATTATTTATATTACCATATACCATGGGTCCCTCATCAGTTCTAATTCAAGAAGAGATGCAACATGCTGTTGGGACAGACAATTCAAGGAAAGAGAAGGATGCCTGCAAGAGGGAGGCACAGGCACGTAGACTGCTTGTATTTATACTGTCTTCTGCAGATTGAATGTCTTAAAAAAAGAAAATAAATCATTCAACCAAAAGACATCAATACTTTCAATTGTTTTATGTTGAACCACTACTGTTCTGCCACACTTGGAGACTTCGGAAGAAACTGAGAGGACCTCTACAGAGTAATTCAGGTTTGTCACAAGGATGTTTGTCATGAACAAGCACATGTGAAAGCTCAGTGAGAAACTAGGAGGTATTACTGGAATAATGGTGTATGCTAACCTTGATCATAAAGGAAAAGGCTCAGCTGAATCCAAAATACAAACAGAACTGAAGGCAGGGGCACACTTCTAGCTTTCCCTTCCACTGACTCTTGGATTCTTCTTAAATGAGGGCCACTGCCAGTCTGCCAGCAGAGGTCAAAACAGACTGCATTCCTGCTCACCTAGCCTCTCACTTCAAATGCTCACAGAGCCCTTATTTAAGTCTCTTATTTCAGTCGTTTGCAGTGTGAGGGTGGGGAAAGTTAAAATCAGACCTCTACTGGACAACTGTAGTTGTAGCACTAATTAAAAAACAAACCAAAACAAAAGCCAACCAATTAATCACTGCATCTCAAACCCAAAAAGCCAACCACAAACATAGGAGAAGCTCTGCAGCTAAATTGTTCCAAGACTGCATCGACTGCATGTGGAAAAAAGATGAAAAACCCGAGTTAATATTTTAGACTTTGCTGAATGCTCCTAGAGCGGTTTAGAAACTTGAAGACATTTCTGTTTAAGCTGCTACTGAGCTGGAATTAAAATATGCAGAACAATGGTAATTATTGTTTCTAGAGTAGCATTAGTCTGCTTAAAGAAACCACAGTGCTAGTTGTCTGCTCCAAGCACACAACCTTTCTTTAGATGTACCGTAAGTTAACCCCTGGCTCTGTGGAGGTACCGCACCCAGCGTGCAGACTGAGCAGGAACGATCCCTTGAGGGAAACCCACTAGCACTTCCACATAGTTTGTTTGTCTCATCACATCTTGTCACAAAAGGCAACGCTGATTGCAACACTATGTTTCGTCAACAGTTCAGATCAACCACTAAAAAAAGAACAAGCTTTTTCTGAAATTAATGAAGGATTGATTTTGCACAGATCAGCAAAGACTGTGATAATGACCCTGAGATTTACTGTGGCTTGTACTGAAAAGGTTGTGCAGTTCTTCCCAATGACAAATGAATTCTCACATGTAAACCAGCATGCACAAGCTGTAGGGCATAAAATACAATCCTAGCATAGCTCCTAAGGAAAAACAATATCCTGAAACTTTTTTTTGTTAGCAAATAGGAAACTATAAGGTGCTTTTTGCAGCATCAGGCTGGGAGTACTAACTATTCACATGCACCACTTAATTGTTTTAGCAAATTAAATCATGTTAACATCATAAAAAATGATTCACCTTGAGAGGTCAGCATTTAGTATATTACTAGCAACATATTAGTTTCTCCTTCACTTAAGGAAATTTAAAACTTCATTGGAAATACTGTTTTTCTCTACGATCACTGACAGCTCAAAACCTTGGAGAAACAAAATGCGTTTCGTATTATTCACTACTTACACTTAATCTATATTCTACTTGATTACTTTCAGGACAGCAATGGAATTGCATTTGGAATTTCTGAAAATTACAGAAAAGGTATTCTGTTGATTGGTTTGAACTTTGCAGCCATAGTAACGCTTAAATTAACTTTGGGAGATTGAATCTGTTAAAGAAAGAATGAAAATGAAAATAAAAAATAACATTTTTCTTCCAGATAATTGCTTAGCTGATCTATAGCCTAATACAACAAGTGATAGGTAAACTATCATCTGATCTCCAAGTTTGTGTAACACAAGTTTTTAATCACTTCTCCCCATCAAAACACTGTATGCCAAAAGATGCATTACAATATGCACGATGCCTCAGGAATCGTGTACTACACCACTATATTATTACCTATCTTCAAATCGTAATTATTGTGTCCATTCTTATCCTAGTGTTGAATGGAAAAAGGTGTTTACTTTTGCAAGTGATGGCAAAACAGCAGAAACCTGAGAAATGCTGATACAGTAAAGCAAAGTTTAAAATTAACCTCAAGTTCAGCTAAGTTACATGTAGAAAATTTCACAAACTGATTTAAAAGACAAAGCTGAACTGAAATTTATGAGTATGGTTTTAAAGAAAAGAGTGAACCACACAACAGTAGAAATGCATGTCAGGGAGAAAAACATGCACGATATATGGAGTAAGCCAGGTTTCCTCTCTCCCTCTTTGCAATGGCATTGTATTCCTCCCCTCACCCCCCCATCCCGAAATAACTTGCTCAATGTAGACTTGGAAAATAATAATAACTGAGCAATGGATAGTTGAATTAAATTTGTAATTTTTTTGTATGGAAATATAAGTTATCAGACTGATCTGGATATTGAAAAGGACAGAAAGAAGACGGCTGCAATAATTCCAAACAGAAAAACAAATCAAAGAACTGCGAATAAATACCAAGTTTCTAAACTGAAGAAGGGTTGTCACTGGGCAAGCCTACTCTTGTGTTAAAGAACAGGCTCCTCGTGGAATCAGGAGTGTCAGTGCATGGGGTTAATATTCTATCTACAGGCTATTAGTGGGACGGATAGGGTATATACTTCTCTACTATAATTATACTTGTTCTAAAAATACTTTTTCAGAAAAAGTAAGTCAATTAGTTAATCAAACATTATTACAGAACAGATTTTCCCAAGCATGAAAACCCAGAAAATGCTATACAGTATCTTTTCTGTTATAATTACTAAGGCAGGAATGTAGTGATATGTCTTTTTTGGTAATGAAGAAAGAGAATGTTCATTCGCAACAAAACTGGATTTGCAGTATTAATATTTTACTTAAGAATATCTTCATCTAACCTGTCAGTACAAGTTTTGAGCTAAAGAGTGCCTAAATACTTTGTTACACTGATACCAATCAAGAAGCCAATTTCTGGCACTAAGTTTTATAGGTAAAATAAAAACTGGAAGAAAAATAGGTATTTTTTCCTTTCATCCAGGAAACAGTGTGTGGAATTTCTCCCTAAATATACTGAAATACTCATGAAGAACAGAACTTGACTATTTAATTTTAAAATACAGTCTGTAAAGCAGAATAAAGGCTACCATTTGTAGCCTTCCTATGCAGACACATTACTAACAGAGCAGCAAAACACTTCCCAAGTGGCTTTGTGCCCCAATGCAATGGGACTGTGTTTCTGCTTTTCCTGAAGCGTTCCAGTTCCCATTACTTACCTCCCTGCACTTCACTCCATCTACACCAAAACTGAGCCCAAACCACCCACCCGGGGGTGTCAGAGGTGACCCCAGAAGCAGCACTCTTGGTAGCCTACCATCCAGAAACAGGTTCCCCGTTGGAAACGTCTCTCCAGCATTTGCTCTGGACACATCCTTATACTGCAAAGGAGCAGAGATCCTCACTCTGTTTCCCTCCTCCTTCTTGGCCCCGTGTGGTCCTGCCATGCTGGCAATTCTGCCTTTCTCTTCAGAGTAACCACAAAAGGTTTTTGGCTGTGTTTTTTTTAAAGGAGTTGAGAAAGGACACACAAAGTCTATTGCAATAGTCTGGTCCAATGCTACCAGCAGTGCTGAGCTATAACAGGCCTGGTGATGACCCTTATCAGCATCACTGTTAGTATATGTGCTTAAAACTTAAAAGGTGGCTTTTTACTAAAAAAACAAACAAACCCCAACCTGACCACAAAAGACCATTAAATAATGCAAAATTCATGAAAAAAAAATTGAAATACAGTGATAAAGTAGCATTTGGAAGAGGAGAGGATAATTTTGTGGTTGTACATTCATTACAAATATACATATGTATATGAACACACAGCTGAACATTTGTTTGTGTTCCCTTAATATTTAAAAAGGCTACAAAGATGACTATCTTTTCCTGAGGAATAAAAAGAAATACAGGAAGAGATGCCAAGTTACATTCTGGGAAAGAAATAATAACAGTAAGAAAGAGCTGCACAAGATCAATTCAAACAAAATGTTTGAATCCTCATCTATGCTTACTTATCAGTCGCCTCCTCCGTCACACAAGACACCACGGGCTTGGCACCGAGACATCTGTACGGGCGTTTTTCTGATCCAAGATCAGCCTAGGTGGTTCTTGAAGAAGTGATTTATTTGATCACTCTCAGGGATTTTCATGGCCATAAATTCTCACCATGGCCTTCTTGTCTATTTTGTCATCTTAAACATCCCTCTTGGCTGGGCTCAGTGTGCAGCAAGGTACAGCAAAATGCAATGCCATTTCAGGCTGCCTTGAGCTATACCAGGGCTGCTGACCGGTGGAAGGGGACAGGACCCAGCTGAGAACAGCCGACCTCAGCCTCTGCCTCCATGTCTCATCAGACAGAGCCCGTCAAAGCTGGACACACATCACGAAATGAGTGCTGCCTTGCTCTGCACTGCTCCTTGTGAGCCCCTTCACCATTACCAGATAACCAACTCCAGCTTTTCCACACAGGGGCTACGTTTAAAATTTGAGAAGCAGAGTTTTAATATTCTTATTTTATGAAATCTCTTACTGGCAAAATCCCCAAAACTCTGACTCACTATATATCACATTTGTTTTGCTTATGAAGCAAATCTTCAGAACATTTTTGAATCTCTTAAGGTTGTATCCTGTACTACAATAAAGCTCTTTATTGACATACTGCTCTAGAAGAGGATACTTTTTTTTCCAGAATCATTATTTCTACACTTCCAAGGTGGCATACAACATGTTGCTTCTTAGTATCATTCCAATAGCTTCAGGGGAACCCAACCTGCAAAAAGCAGACCTGAAAAATACAATATAAAATACTGTTGGCTCCCAGTAAATAGATAATGTCTTTCATTTTGTAATTCTCCCAGTATGTGTCACATTTCCCTTCAAACAGATATAAACGCTTTGGCTACGCCAGGAGCTGCAGACGGCCTGTGAGCAGACCCACCGCAGTGCCCTGAGCTGACCTGCTTGTGGCCAGCAGATGCACAGTGGTGCACCCTCTGCAGGCACCAGCCAAGTAGAAGAGATGGGATCTTTTCTTTTTAAGAGGGAATAATTCTACAATGACATTTTTTTTAAAAGCTGTAATGATGACTACAAGGATTTTCTGCTTTGTTTTTAAATTGCAGAGTCAAACAACTGAAAAGATTGTTATCTTTGTTGAGAATACTGGCATGCCCAAATGTGCTACACTGCTTGTATACCTTACATGCTTCATATCTCATAGGAGGTATACCTTTAGTAAAATTACAGCTCTATTATTATTGTTATGCCTAACCACACCCTTCCACTTTTGATTTTCTTTTTCTTCACCCATATTCCTTCAAATATTTATTCAAACACAAAAAGATGTTCAAAGTTTGGACTTCTGATTGGCTACAGATTGATGTTTGGCATTGATCTCCTAACAAATCTGCAAAGAAGAAAAACATGTAGCAAGGAGAAAAATGTAGACAGGATAAATCCATGTCTGTAATAGGGAAAGAAGATACCTACTAATTTAGTCTTCCTGCACAATTTGTGTTTTAGTACTTCCATACAATTTAAAATACATTTTTAGAGCAGTGAGATCATTTTCATCCAGGGAGATACAGTTTGAGAAATGACCTCTGATTCTGTGGCCAAAAATTCCTACTTATAATTTACTTAATTGATTGTATTTACATATCTAGATGCAAATACATTAGGGCTATTCATTTTATTTTTCATCACAGCTTTTTTTTGTTGTTGTTTGATATTTGGGAGAGCACTCCTGGGAGAGGAAACAGCACCAAGCTCGGGTGAGCTACTGTAATATTAGGTGATTAATCAGAAGTTCTGGGATGGAGAGGAAGACTTTCAAATACAGTAATAAAACCATTTAGTTCTTGTAGCGACAAAAGTCTCTTGAGGAATGACTGATGTAGGGGACCTAGCTGTGTGATCCAGCCTTCTTCACTGACAAGACTAAACAACTCACCGACTCTGAACAGCTACGAGACAAAAGTCATTCAGAGCCTTAGACTTAATGCTCAGCCACATTTATCAAAACCACAATGTTTCGAGGAACACAGGCAGGATTTTTTTCACCCTGCATGAATACAGCACTTCAGAGATCTCCTCATGTGCTTCCAAATACTTAAGAAATGCTGCATAAAATTATACAGATGTTTTTAAAGTCCTGGCATGGGTCTCAAAAGCTGCATTCCGTGATTTTAGACCATTATCATCAAAGAGCAATTCTCTCATTACTGTATTAAATAATAGCGGTTCTGCCTTAGTTACACTTGTCTCTGTATTGAGGCCAGAACATTTTTTTTTAAGGACACCTGCATTGTAATTTGAGGTCTTTTTCTTTTTTTTTTTTTTTTTTTTTTTTTTTTTGTCTAGGCTTTCAAAGCAAACAAAAGAGTTCATTTTTCTCCATTATCTCTGACTTCTTGCAAGTTGCTTTTCCAGGAGTATTTCATAAAGGCTACAGATAGCAAACCATATTGTCAAAGCTAAGAACAAGAAAACACTAAGAGAGGCAGTGGAGATCTTGAGACACTGGTCTGAACTCCTTCACATCCTAGGAAATAGAATTAGCTTTGCCCTGTTTCTGCCCTGTCTTTCTGGACTGGTCAGAAGGACCTCATATTATCTCAAAGCAGGTGTTAAGAAGCTGCAAGACACAATAAATCAAAACACAACCAACCCCTAACAGTGAGGCCACCCCATCCAAGGGAGGAAAACCATAAAATTATAAAATCTTCTATTTTAAATCCTGTAAATTTTCTGTGCTAGCAACCTTTGAATTGATGGAAAGAAAAATAAAATCTTCTACAATAAAACTGAGGCACAGGAGCAGTTATGAACATTTTCTCTGACAAACCATCCCATGGCTTGAATGGTGTGATATCAGAGTGCTCAATTCGGAGTAAATATGGCTTTTCAGAACAGCTGGGATGAACTCAGGTTTAGGCAGAGCTTTCATCCACTTGATCATGTGGAAACCACTGTCAGGTGCTGGGATCAGTGAAACTGAACTAGCTGTATATGCTTACAACTATTCTTGGATCATGGGAAACTTTTCCTACTAAGTGCTTCCCCTTACCTGTCCATTATTAGTAGAAAGGTATGATCAAAGGGAAAAAGTTAGAGAAAAATATGAAGCAAAATCCAAAGACATTACCTATTCCTCTCAGCCCTACTGAACTGCTGGAAAACCTCTGCAATTCAGGTAGGAAGTTTCAAGACAAAGGCAAAGTATTCAACAGTGGTACCTGCAAATTTCTCTAGCACACTTAGTAAAATTAGGTTACTCAAAAAAAGCACATGGCATGAAGAAAATTGAGAAAATCTGAGAGAGCTTGCACTGCAGCATATGCTGCCTTTCCCCTTTTTTCACCCAAAATATGGGAAGAGGAATGGTTTTTCTTTATACCACCAGAGAGACCACCACAAAAGACACTCCAGAAGTGTTAAACTTGACTTCACGTTTTAATCTCAGGAATCAATGCTCTCATTTGCCAGTAATATTACAGAAAATTACTACTTTGCCCAAACAAGCATCCGTACAATTTTTTCTACTGGAAAACTAGAAACTTTTATCTGATTTCCCACCAGGGAGATTAAAGTTGTGGAGGTTTTACAGAGGAAGAGGATGGCTTCCTGTGTTCCATCAAATACATCCACAAAGCCACATGCAGACAGAGACACACAGGTCCCTATACTAAAGATGGAGAGGTAAGATCTGCCATGCTCCATCAGACACTGGTGCAGTGCCCACCATCTCCTGTCTAAAGCCCTCAGAAAACAAGAATAACTATGTGACCCACTGGAAACAAGTCCCTGTTCAGTCTCATACCTGGCCTCAGTTTAAAAATCAATTTTTCATCAATACTTAATAGAGGAACAAACACTGCAGCCTTCAGGTGCTCATTATTTCAAAGTGCTTCAGAGCACTTAAAAATTAATAAATAAAAATCCTAAGAGTTCAAGTGCGGAAGACTTTTCCCATCACTTCTTTTTTCCTGCCTTCCATAGATGAGGTGCTGCTGTGTAAACATAACACCTGAAGAATCAATTCCAGCTGTATTTTAACTAAAAATATTTGCAACTCATAATAAATATCTATAGGGTGCAATAAAGCTACCAGTTAATTTCTTATCTAATACATCTTTCCCTCCAGCTTCTCATAGACTGTTATTGCAGCAGAGGTCCACATCTCCGTAGCTCTCAAAACTAAATCTAACACTCACGATGACAGTGTAAATTATAGGCTAAATAAAAATACCAGTGAGAGAGAAAGGAAGTGTTTCAGGGAAAAGGGCTGAAGAAAAGCAAATCATTGGCTTATGTAATACAGATATAAAACGCGTGTAGCAACTCATCTACATTCACCCTGAGCAGAATTACAGGACAAGGAGAGATTCAATTAGAATGAAAAATAATCAATCCAGATCCACAACCACATGATTCCACCAGATTTAAAAAAAAAAAAAATAAAGTACAGAATAATTACCAGCTAAGTGGACCATGCAGAAATTTCCTGTATAGTTATTACATATCTTTATATTATCACTACATCTTTCTTCAGTGGAGTCAAGATGCACTGTATTTTCCTCTGAGAGGTCATTGCAGTGGGATGCACTGCCTCTCCTGTTATGTGGAAGCACTGCTTTTATGTTACCAAAGTAAGACACACAACTTGGAGGTGCGTTGATAAAATGTGGTGGTAAAAATGTAAATACCAGTGTTTTAAAGCTAACACATATCTTACTGTGAACTGAGCCAGAAACTTTTCATTACCACAGTTGTTTTATATTCAATGCATTTAAGTAAAATCATAGCCCATTTCAGAACTGTATCTGCACTAAAAGAAGGTTTACCAAAGAAGGTATGTCAGGTTTCCTATCCACATCTGTTGCAACAAATGCTTCCCAGTAAGTCTTCTGTTAGGTATACCACAGTCTTTATTTATGTGCAAAATTAAACTGATAACAAGGAAATTGTACATTTACATTTTTAGTCATATTTTTCATCATTCCCTGTTCCTCTTCACAATTTAACTGTTCACATGTTCCTTTCTTTCCATCTCAGAATTTTTGACTGTAAAATCTTCATGTTAAGATTTGTTTCTAAGAAAACAGTGTATTTTGCTTCCCAGAACCTGAAATTTGGACACAACTCAACTGTGATTTCCAAGCCCGCCTGAAGGACATCTTATTCCATTATTCTACCTGAAACTAAGTTGAAGTAGTGAGCAGATTCCTCTTACCTGTTTGTGAGCATGATCATAAGAGTTAATGTGATTGTCAAACTCCTGGTGTTTATAGTACTGCTTGTCACAGAGTTCACAGTAGAAGTTGGCTTTAAGATCTTCCAGAGCTTTTGCTATCGTGTTTTTCTTTTCAGCATAATCCTGGAGGGGGGCGGGAAAAAGTAATTTTAGTTTTGCCTTTGATGCCGCAAATGGATTTTGTGCTCTGCAGTTAATCATATTTGTAAACATTTACACACCTCCGTAACTAAAAGCCTTCACATATTTGCTGTGTTACACTGCACATATTTACTGTATCTGCTGTGAGGCTGAAGATCTGCACACATCAATTTGCTATACAGTTGCCAGCTCCCCTTAGGGGCTCTGTCAGAGGCTAGCAGGATTTCCCCAGGTTGAGACTAAATACAAATATTTATCATGCTGGAGGCTATTTTTGAGTTAATTTTGATACAAGACTCACTGCTCCAAAGATCTGCTAGGCAATATACGGAAGCAGAATAAGCATGAAGATACAAACATCTGTAATTTAGTTGCCAGCTTTTACAACAAAGTGTGCTTATTAAAAAGAAAACAATATCACAGAAACCCTGCTGGGTCCTTTTTGAACGCGTGTATACATGAAAACATGAGGAATATGTTTCATAGCTGAGATGTAATGAGTATCTTCCATAGCTTCGTTATTTATCATTCAATATTAGAAGGACAAACACATATCTCCATTTACCATACATTAGAAAAAGCATTACAACCAACCTTATAATTCATGAGAAAATTATATACAAGTAATATTTATTAATTTTTGAAATCCACTGATGATAACATGGCCTGCTCTGAAAGAGCATGGAAATGGTCTGTCATCTCAAATTAGTCTAATACCAGTTAAACACTGAACATGTATAACTTCAGTGCAATGACTTCTGCTTTTGGCAAGTCTGTCTGGGATAGAATCACACCCTGAAATCCCAAATGTGTCAAGTATTGTTTAAGAAAGTACACCCCTTTGATTTGTTTCACAAAACTTCATCATTGTGAGCTCTTTGGAATGGACCCTGAATTCCCCTTGCTTCTGTCTTCTTCATTGTTCAGTCAGATTAAGATACAATACGATCTCATAATCAGAACACTCAAAACTGAGTTATTTCTGAAAAAAAAAAAAAATCCCTATTTGCTTGCAGTTTGCACAGCTTAGGACTTCCAATACATTTGGGGAGTTTAAAATCGAAAATTTGTTTTTATCACATTATAATATTTTCATGACAATGGTATTTATTAAAAAAAAAGAGGAATACTAGTCATACAATTAGAATTATACCCATAAAGTACTTATTTAAAATAGTACTTTAAATATAATTCAGTGTGACCAGACAGCAAGCCAACACCATTGATTCATACCCAAACTGAGGTACTCCCTCATCAAAATTTTGTCCATTAAAAGAATTGCAAAAGTCACTTCAGAATGGTGCTTTGCATATTGGCTGACACATGAGGAATTCACACATTTCTAACACATTTCTAAAACGATGTTTCATAAAATCTGTTTTGTTTAAAACCAGAGTGAGTATCATTTTCTTTCAAGAAACAGCAGTATTTTACACTTTGAAATACATTTATGCTGTATGGAAACCTAGCCTGGAAACTCTGCACTTAGTTCTTGGTATCAACTAGAAAGGAACTATAGGTTTTGAGCCACTTCAATCATTACCAAGATGCCTATGTTTAGGAAAGCAGTGGAGACAGCATACCGAGACCCTAAGGAGATATACTCCCTTGAAACACTTTAAAAGTAATTCTCATAGTCTACAAAGGGATGCCACCTAAATTTGCTTTTTTAAAACACGAGAAAGAAAATTCTGGATTTGGGGCAATTATCAGAACTCTGAAATATTGGATATGACATCTGTGAAGGCTAAGAGCGAACCTGATGGATTCTAAGGCAAGATCAGTGAATTGAATAATTTTTCTTTATATAAAGATCTCACAAGATGTTGTTAATTAACCGTCAAGCCAAATTTTGCAAGACTTACTAACATAGCATAATACCTTGAATAAAATTATGTAACTTCATTGGTGTTCCTCTTGGTGTTTTTTTTAACAATATACTTATATTGCAGACTGTAACCTGAATGCAATTACATTTGACATCCCAATGCATCCTAATGGAGCAGACACTGGAACCCCAGGAACAACTTTACTGCAAAGTAATAAAATCTCATCATGATCTTGGGGCTTCTACTACCGAATTCCTTCGTGTAGATTTTTTTCAGGGGTAGGGTTAACTTTACAGTACAATATGACAAAGTTTCAGAGACAAGTAAAGAACGCCATCACAACATCTAAATTAGATGCAAGTGAGTAGATGGAATATAGTAATGGAGTTGGATCATGCATGGTGCAGGAGGGGAAAACAGGACTTTTAAATGACAAGATTGAGATCTTTAAAAACTAGAACTATTTGACCTTAGGAACATATGAATGACTGTATTGGATAAGGTCAACTTTCCGAACCTCCTTAAGATTTTATTCTGTAAAACTAAGGAAACTGACTCTTAACTAAGGACCCTTCCCTGTTGTTTGCTTTGAAGCTGCATTCTGCTACTTTTATTTGTTCTCATATTTGGAAGAAGTCACAAACACCCAATTTTTACTCCCTTTGTCTGGGCCATTTATAATTATATACACCCCCTACCACACTGTCTCTCAGGTATGTGTATCTCTGAATGACATAGTTCCAGTTTATTCAGGCATTCCTTATACCAAGGTCACTCATTACCTTTGCTTGTTCTTTTCAGCCACCAAAAGAAGACATGATAATGCAATATGCTATGGTGCCATACATTACTTACATTAATGTTCTCTATTTTCTTCCCTATTCCTTTTTGTAGTAAATCTTAACATATGAATTTTTAAAAATCACCATAGAACATTAAGCCAACATTTTTATAGAACTCCTTTATCATCTACATTCTTTGTTGCTGTATAATATTTTGGTAGCAGGACATGTTTCTATCCTTTGTGAAGGGTGTTCAGGAGATCTCCTGCGGCCATGGGATACCCCAGACTGCGTCAGGATTGAGGATAAATTGCTGTTGATGGTTGGTATCGGAAGGCAAGGAAAGTCCGATTTCAAGAATGAACAGGGAATGGAAACAGGAGAATACAGACTGCTGGTTCTCTGTCTGCTAGGCTACCACTATTGATTTCACAAGGAGTACTACCTTGGAAGGGGAGGCTTTTGTGAGCTCTATCGATTTTAATGAAGGATAACTGCCCAAAAATGGACAGTAAAAAATTTACATTCCCTGAACCTGGATAGTACTGGGCAATGGATTGCAGACAGAAATGACCTGGAAACTTACTGGAGCGAAATATTCCTGCAGTAAAGTAGCAGCCAAAAAACTCACTTAAAATGGTTAAATATGATCAAGCTTAGTCTCAATTTCATCAAGATTTGCAAACCATCCTGGAAGTTTTAAAAGAACTTTGAATTATGATTCAGTTTGGTAATGAAACTCAGAACTGAGCATCACTTAGTTTCATTATTTTTTTCCTGAAAGGGTTATTATCTGAAAGCCTACAGCTATAATTCACTGTAGCTATTTTTCATAATTTATACGAAAGATCTCTAATAAGCGATCACATCTATCAGCTGGTTTTATTTCTCTAAATCCATCTTCTCCATCCTCCAAAGCCTTAAGCCTGGGCAAATGCTACTGCAAATGTCTGATAAATTGGATTAAGAGCGGGCTTCATCCACAGAGGGGCTACCTGTAACTACCTAGACTGGACTTTCAGCTCCCATTAAATGAGAGAAAAGAAGGAAAGCTACAGAAACACTAAACACTTTACGTAGATAACTTTGGAGAGTTGAATGGATTCCTCAATCTAGTGGATATTTTTATAGAGTGCACTTCAGGCTTATACTTCTATTGTCTGCAGAAAGGTCAGCTAGAAAAAAAAGTAAGAGTGTGAAATTATAATACATCATCTACTCCATGGTGATTGCCAGTGTGAATATTCTTACTTTACAATAAATGTGAGCTCCTTTTATTGCAGTAAGCTATTCTGCATTTACTGTAGATTTAAAAGGGTCAGGCCTGCAGTCACTGCAAAGTAAAATGTATTACAGAAATAAACCCCTTCTTCAGGATAATTTACTGGTATAGTCATCCCAGAGAGGATTAGACTGCTCTGGTCTGATCCTCTGGATTAGACCACATTAGACCTGACAGATGTCCCAGCATAACCTTGTTTCACAAAAAATATTTAAAGCATTTTTTTCTGTTCCAATAACTAAAAAAAAAAAAAAAAGTATTTTGAAAATTGTCAAAAAACTCGAGCTAGTACTCTTGATTTGGCAAAACTACTCTATATATTAGCTGTATTTATAGGAAAGAATCTGCCTAAAAATACACTGTTACCAAAACAAGAAAAAAAAAAAAAGAATAAGAAATCAAGGGAAAAATTAGACATAGCTTAAGAGCACACTTCTCTGTAGTCAATTAACTGATACCCGTGGACAAAATTAACAATGGATTCCTTAATTTCTGGTGTATTTACTATGTATTATAAAGACAGCATGATGAAGCAGATTTTGCTGAATAAAGTAAACAATTTACTAACAACTCCTCTGCTATCAATCTCGGTATTACTTGATACATACAATTTTTTTTTAATATCTTCGCATATCACTTTTTTTCTCATGTAAGAAGTCTGTATATCATTCACTGATGCCATTGAAGGAATAAATAAAATATAGAATACATTAATAATATTAATGCAGAGTAGTACCAAAACTAATTATTTATAAGGCTCTTGTCCTTATCAAGGTGGTGAGACCAAAGCAGAAGACAATTAGATGCACTGATCAAATTACTCATTGATCTTAACAAATTCATTTCCAAGCAGCGTATAGTGAGTTTCAGTCCCACACCAAGTTTACAAGGAGACTGGCTGGGAAAATGAATACCAAGAATATTGTCAGATCTTTTTGGTTACCTTACCTGAAACTTTCCCATTAGCTGTGAGATGTGATAGTGACCTAAAACTCACAAGGCCATGAACATCAGATGCTATTTCCTTGATTTCTTGCTCTCTTCTGACATTCTCCTTTCAGGCAAAGGAGTTTCCACCAGCAATGACCCCACTGTTTTGCTGCTTCACTGCACTGGATGAGGATGGGCCCAATGAGGAAGTGGTATCCTGAAGACCCCTACGTTAATGGAACATCAGAGGCTGAAAAAACCCCACTCTACCTTTACTTTCTCTTCAAGATTACCTGCAGACAACCAATTCCAATCAAAACACTTGCTACGTACAAGAGAGCTAATCAGTATTCTGCTATGTGCATACTTGAAAATGCTATTGAAGACATGCAAATAATTATAAAACTAGTTTTTCAGCTTCCTAATAAACACACAGACAGTATTTCACATTTAGATAAACACCCTAGCATTAAGATGAATAACACAGTGCAATTAGAAGGAAATAGCAAAATTTATTCCAATTAGTGCTGCTGGCTTCCTAGTGCCATCCTCATTTTTTTTGAAACACCAAATTTGTTAGCCATACACCTACTAATGCAAGCAGCTGAATTCCACACCGCCTGCACTAAATGGAGTGAGATGGATGTGAACAGGGACAGAGCTGGACTCAGTGGAGAGCAAAGCAATGCAGAACAGTGTCCTGCAATGTTAAGATTGAATTAACTTGAAAGGAAGTTTATGATGAGACAGCGATTCGTTATCAGATTTGTCTGTCTCATTAACTTACTTCAGGCACTTATACTGTATAATTACTTTTAACTGGGACTCAGAAAATCACTTGATTGGGTTTTTTTGCCATTAAAATTAAGTGTTGTACATAGATCTGTAGAATTATTTATTTATTCTAGTGCTTTAAAACCTACTTCCAGGCAGAGCATGCACTTACAAGGCAGGAGTGCTGGCCACAAATCTTTGCTTGGATACTTGTATTAAGAAGGAACTCTTCATCAGTGCTTATGAGAAAGCATGGGTATAGTTATAATGGAGAAAACTTTATCTACCCCATCTCTAGCACTAATCTTTTGACGACCATACAAGGCGGAACTGAAAAAGGCTTTGCTGTAGAAAAGAAAGAAGGTTTAACTCTAGATAATATCTTCTTCACTGAATGTTCATCACTGTTT
Organism: Strix aluco; assembly: GCF_031877795.1. Classification (NCBI taxonomy): domain Eukaryota; kingdom Metazoa; phylum Chordata; class Aves; order Strigiformes; family Strigidae; genus Strix; species Strix aluco. The sequence goes on from NC_133936.1 coordinate 37,502,245, forward strand.
AATGATAAGCAAGGGAAGAAGGAGCCTGGCATTAATCTCCTTTACGTTAAATAGTCCAGTCACACACTTTAATTAGAGCAGAATTTTGATTTAAAAACATCCTGGGGTTGATTTTTGGCATTTAATTTCCTTATAGCAGGCATGTAGACATCTCAAGATCTTCATAGCTACTTAATGTAATTTCATTGACAGGTAAGTGTCCAATGTAATTAGACTCTTCAGGAAAATCAAGTTTTTCTATTTGATCCTTCCAATGACACACTAAATTAAATGAAGTGCCTTTTAACCCTGCAGAACTTGCAACCCCTCTTGAGCATGAAAACTGAGCACTGGAATAAATGTCAGTGTTCAACAGCCCTTCAATCCCAGGGGTGTGACCACGTCTTTCATAAGGCGTTTCAGGACCTAAGGAAGGGCAAAGGATTGGGTGAAGGCGAGTTGTTTATTTATTTCACTGCAGGTTAACTGACAGACAACTGACCAGTTGCTATTAATTCGTATTAAAAAGTTGCTCTAGAGATATTCAAGCTTTAATATGTTGGTGAAGTTAGTTTTTGGTCTAGTAAAAATTGCCAGTAAAGTTGGCCAGGGCATTGGAGTAACAGAAAATTGGACCCCATTTTATTAAATGTATTTAATTTTGAGCATATGATTGATCTATGGGAAAACTTACACATGAAAATCTGCATATCTGTATTTTCAGGATGACAGTTCTTGGTGATTGAGTTCAGTTTTCCTAGCTTTGGCTTCTGTGCTTGACCATAATACATTCATTTCAGCAAGATTTTTATTGTGATCCTCCACAGTGATTTTTTTTTTTTTTTTGCTAAGTTTTCAAAACACTATTTTTCCTGTGTTTTCTCTTTTCTGCTTCTACTCATATTTTTAAAAGATTTTTTTTAAGGAAAGCAAAAGGGAATATAATAATGTTTGAATGGAAATAAAGATGTTTCTGTCCCACTTTGTTCCTCTTAAGAACACAACTTCTCCATGACTGGTTAAAATTATATTTTGTTTTACTTTCAAACAAATCTGAAACTTTGTTACTCACATGTAAATTAATGTCTCAAAAATGTGAGCATTATAATTGCCCTACTGAGGAAGTTTCAAACCATACTTTAAATTCAATAGGTCCACTGCGTTTTCACAGCCAATGTGTTTGTTCGGAGCAGGGTGCTACTGAACGGCACATAGTGCCTACTGAAGTAAGTGCTCCTGAAAATCCCCACAGCAGGCTCAGTGATTTTTCTTTACAGACCCTTTTACTAATTCCATTTTACTATGGCTTTCCAGACCATTAAACCTTTTCATGCAAATTTACTATCTTTTTATAGCTTCAGGGACCCATCACAACTAGCCTTACATTATGTGTTTTGAAGTTATGTGCCATGAGCACTTAAATACCCAGCCATTGAAAAAGAGACCTTAGAACTGGGCCAGGTCTGTAACACTTCTAAGCAGGTTTGTGTGCCTGCCCAGCAAGTCCTGGATGCAGATAGGAAACAACAGCAGCTGCAAACCTGAAGGATTGTCTATTCTGATATATAGCTGATGGTCTGTATCAGCCTACCCCACTGGAAAAAGCATTTCCTACACAGACATTTCGTTATTAAATGGAACACATCCTGTAGGGCTGGATCAATATACTTTTTAGTTTTAGCTAAAAACCACCACCACTACAATAACAAATCCCCAAAACCACTAGAAGGTGCTCTCCTGAGCAGCTTCAGTTGTCTAATTATGAATATCTACGAGCTTAAGATTTGCATTATCATACCACAGAATCACAGAATGGTTTGGGTTGGAAGGGACCTTAAAGATCATCTAGTTCCCACCCCTGCCATGGGCAGGGACACCTTCCACTAGACCAGGTTGCTCAAAGCCCCGTCCAACCTGGCCTTGAACACTGCCAGGGAGGGGGCAGCCACAGCTGCTCTGGGCAACCCTCATAGTAAAGAATTTCTTCCTTGTATCTAATCTAAATCTATGCTCTTTCATGTAGATTTTGTTATGATGCAGTATGATACAGTAAATACTGACTTTCCTAAAATTACCACAATCAGAAAAAGACGTCATCTGAACACAAAAAAAAAAAAAAAAAAAGTGGGAAAAAAAGCATCATTTCTTTTGGCATCTTTAAATAATGTAAATAAATATTTTTATTCAGAAGCCCAGAGAAAGTTTGTCCTAATGGGAAATGGAATTAAGTTTAAATTTCCCATAGAAAAAACTCCTTGAAAAAATTCTTCTAAAAATTTCTTCTAATTTTGGGTTGATTCAAAATGCTCTTCACAAGCAGTAATCGAGCGTGACGAAGATGCTCAGTCTAAATGAAAAGACAGTAACGCTACACAGAGAAATGAGACTGTAAGAACAATGGTTTGCAAACACACAAACAGGCTTTGGAGATTTCTTCCATTTCTGGGATTGTTTTGCAAGCTACCAAACTGTGAAAAGAGCCCTGCAGGAGCCCTGATTTACCTCAGCGGATCTATGCTAGCTAAATTATGAGTGACCTTGTTGCAGTCTTAAACCCAGATATAGCATCTTTGAGATGAGATGGGCCTGATTTTTGTTCTGACGAGATAATACAAAATGTTGCAAACTTCTGAATGACTCTAGGTTAAAACAAACAAAAAAAAAACCCAACAGTGGGGGAGAGAAAGGAGATTGGAGTAAGTGCAGCCACTGCTGAAGCAGCTGACTATATACTAAATACAGTAACCAACGACCCATGGCAAGTATCTTTTTTCCAATGACTTTTTCTGCACTTTTTGGTGTGAGAAACAAATGGCAGATGGAGCATTTATCATTGTTATGACCCTCACATATACAAAAAGTTATCTGAATAGATGCAACTCATGAGAATAGCTACTTTATGTGAATGATAATACTTAAGATTTGAAGACTCTAGGCCATAAAGCTGGATAGCTAATAGTCAATAATTTCAATAAAAGGGAAAGACAGCAGAAGCTTAATAAAATTACCACTTAAGGCTCATAAGTGCATTAAAGCCTGATTTTAACACCAGCTCCTGGCCAAAGGGGAGAAGGAAACATTTTGGTGGATTTGATACTATTCACTCATCTTGGAAAATGGAGAGAAAACGAAGGACTGTGGTACAGCCATGTGTCAGGATGTACTGTTGGGCAAATGCTTCTGCAGTTGAGAGTGTCAAATATAGAAAAGGAACGAGAAAGCATTTTTATTGATCTCTTCACTGTCTTCCTACCCAGGCAGGTGTTCAATAACAGCCAGCCTTGCAATGAGGATAACCAAACTCAAACGTCTTACATCCAGTATCTGTACAGGAGCTGATGGAAAATACCTAAAAATGACTGGCAATTTTCACCAATGACATTCCAAGGAGACTCTTAAAACAGCACCAGGACTGTGGCTGTGCTCTGTACCGCTTTGCTGCCAGCACTGCAGTATGAGCGGTGCCTTTCGCTACGAGATGAACACACAAAGATGAAACATCTATCCGGCGTTGCCCATAATCATTAACCATGTTTAAAGAGATGCAGAGAAAATGAGCCACATCCACAAAATAGTCAAAGTTTCCTTAAAAATATCATACTGAAACTTACACGTTTGCATAAACGATACATTTAAACTGATCCTTAGTCACACTATTCCATTTTTCTTCATTTTCTGCATAGCAAATTGTCAAAAATCCCTGAAGTTGAGGAAAAATGCAGAGAATGACATGTTGTTATGCTGTCAGGTAAAGAAATGTTTTTTAAAATACATTTTCAAAATACACTCACAAAAGCTCAGGACCAGACTACAGTCGGAGGTCTGACTGAAGTTCAAGGGACTATTCCTGTCAATGTATCACACACTGCAGCGTTCGGACCAGCTATCGGAGAGGGAGATACTAAACCACAAACCCTATGTAAGCACTGCTAGTACACTTGTCTTGACTTTTCCTAATAACGGGGATATTGCAAAAACCATCAGGTCCAGTTTGAAACTCTGGTACAGAAAGTATTCCACATACCTTACTGATCATTTCTATTAGAGCAGGGCCTATAGGTTCCCATTGTTTCAGGGACTCTGACCAGAATATAAGACAGTTTTAGAGTCCCCAGAAGTTGAAGTGGTACCTTATAGGTACCTCCTCCCCAATAGCAAGGCCTCTCCCCTATGCCTAGCTACTCTTCCTTGGTGCCAGCACACTTGTTTGCAGGAGCATGCATTTATTTAGACCAGCAAGCTGATTTAGGTTAAAAATACTTCTTCAGAAAAAAAAAAAAAAATTAATTAAAACCTGAATCAGTTCACATATCCAGCTAAGCAGTGTTCAGCTCCATCACCACCATGCCAGAACAAACGACAGGGTGGTTGCATGAGATGTGGAACAAGTGAGAGAGCTGGCTAAGACTGACCAACTCTATTCTCTAGGGGGAATCAAAGCTAATAGCAAAAGCATAAGGTCCAAAAGAAATTAGTGCAACAACCAAAACCGAAGCCTCCTAATGTTGGGTGCCCTGATAAATGTGCACTTTTAGGTTTCCATAAAACTATAGATCCAAAGATCTTTATTTAGATCTTTTATTTATTTAGTCTTCACGAAGTTGCTATACAGTTGTGAACTGCTCACCAGTTACACAGAAGCATGGCCTTGAGGCTCAAGGATCCTCTGATATAACTAGATAAAAAAGACTGGAAGGGAGAAATAATGGCACAACACTCTAGACAGAAATGTATATTGAGGAGATGCTAGTATTAGTGGTGACCTCAAGGCATTCCGTAAAAGAAACTGATTTCTTGCATACAAGTGCTGATTTTTTTTTCAAAGGCTTCATATTCTTGGATTATTCAGTTCTTTCTTAGCCCTAAGCCATCCCTGTCCAGTCAAAAGTTTTCGCTTTCTAGCTGAAAGGAACTCCAGCTGCCTTGAAGAAACAAACAGCAGACAAATGTCCCGCACCATGGAAACTGCTGGATTACAACAGGCTTTTCCAGCAGCAATCATTGGTAGAACATATGCAAAAGTCTGAATCCACTAATCATTTCTGTTAAAAAGCAACAGTATCTGTGGTATTGCTGATATAGTTAATAGTAAACCAACAAAATCTAATATTGATGTAATATAGTTACTTATAACAGAAACTAAAACTGACATTCTGGATACAGAGCTTAGCAAGGCCTACTTAAAAAACTGATCCTTAAGTAGCAGTGAGCAGACAAAAAGATATATTCCCAAACTTTAAAGGTCTTTGGATCTTGGACTTTGTTCTTCAATACAAAAGAGCTCAGCCAGCAACTGCAGCAACGATCTGATTTCCTATTGTCTTGAGCTTCAAGTGTGGATCCTACAACATTTATGAGTAATATCCTCACACTATACTGAAAATACTCACACATTACCTAAAGTAGCTAAATATCCTCACGTGCTACCTAAAGTACATACCTGTAGTAACCGAAATAGATTTGGGAAACTATCAGGCCAGGTTCAACTTTACAAAGAAATGACCCATAAGACCCAATGAAATTAGGTAAAAAACAGCGTTAGAAAAAAATGTCAGCACAATGGAGAGCCTTAGCCTGAAGTCTAAACTCAAGGTGGTTTTAAACCTGACCTTACCAGAAAGAAGTGTCAGGACTGTCTTTCCTGCTTTTGGCTTTTCTGCCAAACGCTGGGAGAAAAAAGAACACAAAAGTGGTGAGAGCTGGAGGTGGTAGTGCTGGTACCAGCACACCAAGTGCTCTGCTCCCCCACCAATATTCAGTCCTTTGCTGCCTCTCCCATGTGAGAGCATAGACAACTCTTTTGGATCAATATTCCTGTAGGATTTTAAAATACATTAATATAGCATGGGTTTATCACACAGAAAAGAAGTACATACTAACACCTTGTTTCTTAAAATTGTGCTAACAGTTACAAGGAATCCTCCTAATTATTATTATTACATATTTATTGTATGTATTCTGGGCATCCATGAAAAAATAACTATTTCTGGAAACTGAATTCCATCATATGATAAAATGCTTCATTATGAAGTTAGATTAAAGTCTTTTAACCACTCCAGACAAGCAATTAATTTCTTCCAAACAGGGTGGAAGGGTACCCAGCAGAGGATGCTCATGTTGAAGTTATGTGTCAAGATGCTGCCAGGAGCTGTTAAATGAAGACAAAGCACTTAGGTTTTTTTCTTCCAATTTCATCCACAACAATGCAGATGAAGCTTTTATATATGCATTATTTTTAATGGTTTCATTTTAAGCATTGTTTTATCAAAGTTTTTGGTGTATATTTTGATCCCTTTGCATGTCATAAATTTCACAAGCCAAAGGTTAAAATTATATGTTTAAATATACAAATATGTATACACATATATGTGTATAAAGATAAAGTAGAGGAAACTTCATTTATAGTCATTAACCTTGTTTCTATAAACAGCTATTCAATCAGTTTTATCTACAGGAGCACATTAAATCAAGTAATGACGATGTCCTGCATACAATAAGACTGTGCTGATAGCAAAGGAGCTCAGTCAGCTCTCGTAATATGAGTCAGCAATTGTTCTGTGATATCTTTAATTTGCTACAAGCTAAATCCTCTTAAGAGCGCCCGCTGAAATCCAAAAGGTCAGACAGAAAAGCGGCAGAAAATCAATACTGACAGCTTCTGTCACCCTCCACAATCTATATAGCTCTTTCTAAGCTAAATTGCTTCTTTCTAATCTTTCTAATATTCGGCTGCTTGAGTGTTGCTAATGTAACATTTAAAAAAAAAAAAAAAAAAGAAAAAAGAAAAAAAGAGAGAATTACTTTCCTGAAGAGAAAGTTGTTACTTTTAGCACTAAAAATCAGAACAAAGCCAGTTCTTGGTTGGGGTTTGTGCAGATACTGTTGTGATCAAAGTTGTATTTTCATACAATCCAAAGCCACAACAAAATGACTGACTGCACTCCTTTATCAGCTAGAACACTTTTGAAGTGGGTTAGCCCAAAATTTGAAAGAGATATTAATAGAAGTTGGCCTATTTGATTTTCTTACAGCTCTTTAAAAAGTACAGTTCCTTTGTTTACATGTTTATAAGGGTTAATATTAAAATGCAGTGAAACAAAAATGCCAGAAGGCTTTAGATTAAGCTTTAAAAATGGTTTTCTTGCCTCCCGTATTTTTAATTATGAATAAATACCAGCACTAATAATCAATATGTGCAACATGGAAGAAAACATTAATTTTTCAAGAAAAGGGTTTTAATATGAAGCAAAGAAAAGGTCATTCTAATCTAAACCAGATTAAAATTAAAATAAATTAAACATCCCTTTAACTCTGATATGGGTATTTAACAGGTGCTGCAGCTGTTAGCAATCTTCTATGATTAAAAAAATGCCTTAACAACAATAATAGGAGAAAAATACTTATTTTAGCAGACAGGGAATGACAATTTGTGTCCTTGAAAAGAAAGCTGAAAATACATCAAAAAGAATCAATGCTCAGTGGTATCCTGGTTTTATTTGGAGTCTTTCCTTCAAAATGCGAGACACATCTGTTGATTATATTATTTTTTCTGCATCCTGAATTTGTGAGGTTTTTCCAACATTTTTTACAGGACTGTGCTCCTGTCACCTTAAAATTGGGTTTTATAGCTCACTAATCACAAGTGAGCAACTGATGAAAGTAGAAAAGTTGTGATGGTGGTCACTGCTTTGGATTTTTAAAATAATTCTGTTAAATGTTTTCAAACAAGCTACTGAAGTACTGATTTTTGTCTTTATTAAAAGAAAACCTTTCTTTGGACAACTTGATACAGCATCTATCTGCATGGAAGCATAAGCCTTCAGCAACTGCAATTAGCAGAAATGAAGATCAAGCCTACAATACCAACATCTCATCACATATAAAAGACCCCCTCGTGCCCAGGACCAATGATGCTTCCCAAAACTAGCTCCAGCCAACCAACCACTTACAGCTCCTGGCCTTCAGGTCACCTCCAAACCACCCGTTGACCAAATGCCTTTCCAACAGGAATGGAAGGTGAGATTCCTAACTAATATAAAGCACACAAAACCCTGTAACACGGCATGACATGGATAAGTCTTGCACTTTCCCTTGCTGACTTCCTTTAGAACTTATCAAGTATTCAAAACTGTCACAAGACTCATTAGGAGAATAACCTACATGAGACTGACCAAATCTGACACTTTAAGAGGTTAGCATCGATGCTATATACACACATATGTTCTCTACAAATAGACTATTTCCATTTTGGAAATATCTTACCAAAGGAGGTGGATCTAAAATCGTTGCTGTGAATAACAGCTCCTGGAAAAGCACTAGGAAGAAGTAAAAATTTTCACTCTTTTCTCTTTCTTGAGCCCAAGTGTTCAACTTCTGCTTTAAATGGCAATTCAGCTGCTGAGCACGGGGCTTTTAATGTTGACCTTGCATGCTTAATTTTAAAGGCATTGAGAACAGAACAATTTAATAGAAATTCATTGACCTTTTAAAAAGCTTTCCTACACCATTTTCTCTCATAAATTGGTAAAATATTTACTAGCATGAAGCTTTTACTTTTTCCACTAACAAATACTTTTTCCCCTGCCTACTTGATTCTAGTCATAACATTCCTTACAATGTACCTATATGCCACACAAATAATTATGAAATAAAGTATTTTTAAATTGCATTTAAAAGTAATAGAGTCACGAAGAGAAGTAGCAGGCAAAATAGTTCAACAGTATGTAAGTGAAAATGCAAATTCTTTTACCGTATATTTAAATGGCTGTTTGCATAGTCTCAGAGCTCCCCAGGTCTAGTATTTCTTGCCTCAGTCTTTATTCTGGGCAGCCAAGCACGTCAGAAAGATGGGCAGAGAGGGGGGCAGAGAAGAGCTGACTCCCAACAGATGTCATCCTACGCCCAAGTAATCAACCCCAAACAGCCCATCCACTATACTTGAGGGCCTAACCACTAATGAAATAATATCTAATCACTTGTAAACAATTAGGTTACCACTTATGAGAAGATGTGATAACTAGTCACATTAATGGGTTAACAGAAATTTCTACCGGTGGCAGGGAGCCAAATAAACCATGCTGGGAGAAGTTCCCAGCAGAAAGACATGACCTGGCTCATTCCCACAGGTGCACAGCTGGTGACTAAAGCAAGAAAATATTGGCCTTAATAATTTTTTTATTCATATCTTCTGAAATTATGAAACACAAGTTCAAGCATACATCCCCAACACATTCTCCAATTTTAGGCAACAGGACCCATAATGTTCTTGAAGAAAGATTTAAATAACATTTGCTGTCCAACAAAACATGGCATTTACTTCCTCAGTTCAAAAACTTTCTTATATTGAAAGGTTTGTGTTCTGGAGTTTTTATGTTGTTGCTTTGTTTTTTTTTTTTTTTCCTATCTCTGGAACGTTTAAATAATGTTTCCAAAAATCTCTCATTATATAACTCAATATGGTTGCAACAATGAAATTTCAAGTCTTGTTTCTTCTCCAAAAGTGATATACATGATTTTATATATATATGTATGCATGTATATTTGTACCTCTGTTTTTTCATTTCAGTGGTTCTCAGTTTTCCCACACTCACACAGGTTGAGTTTTGGTGAAGAATTTTTGAACAGAGGATCATTGCACACATGGCATTTATTAATGCTAGAAGAGACCTTTCAACTTTCCTGTAAGCCCTGGCCTATATTAATGTATAGCACACTAGCTCTGCCACTGCACAAGAGGACCAGAAGACAAATCTATCCTATTGTACTTATTTTTTCCAGTGAAGGAATAGCTCAATCTACTGCTGAATGTTATTGACTTTACGTGAACAGAAAGGTGACATCAGTATCATAAGTGGGCAAGATCAATGGAAAGGCGGTCGTCAAACAATCCCACCTACATACAAGAGGACCACATTAAAGACACTGTAAAATCAGCACTGATTTGATTGAACAGCATGGAGGAGAAAACGTGATGTGTTGGGCTAACACTTAACTTCATTAATGAATTTAAAACTGTACTTTTCAGATTTGATTATCAACATAGCGGTTTGGAAATACACACCGTCACAAAAAAAGGATCTTTCCAGCACTATGTAATTAAAAGCAAACATTGATCACTTGACTGTTGAAGCCAGAACCTCTGTCAAATACAACTTCATTGAATGACAAATTCAATTTCAAATTTGCTTATTCTTTTAAGATTAAAGCATGCTGTATTACACACACAGAGCTACATACTCAACACAAGTGGAAAGTATTCATTACAAAAGCAGTCATGCTTCAGTGACAGCAATTATCATCTCGCACTTGTTAAATGCTACACAAAATGAGACGTGCTTCAGATGGTTCTACTTCAGCCCACCTGACCTGACTCAAACTAATGATGTACTGCCAAAGAGACACTTATACAATAGCCAACACCACCAATTGATTACCATGTGGTCTTTCTATGGGTTTTAGTACAAAAACATCAGAGTGAATACAAATAACATCTTTGATTTTACTTAAAATAGAAATAGTCCATGCTTGCATTCATCATGGAAAAGCAGTTTAATAGATTACATTTCAAAGATGTAGCTTAGAGCTATTTTAAAGACTCAGTTTCAGACTGAGCTTACTCCAGGTTTATAATCTTGAATTAAATATATTAACAACAGTTTATTATAAGTGATATCTTCAGGATGAGAATATTTCCTTATTTAAAATGTGTAAATACCAACACTAACAGTACCTAGAAAAATGGTTTGAACCTGTACATAAGGGCACTTAACATTTTATCAAGCTTCCTCTATTCATGCCAAAGCAATGGTTCTCAATAGATCCTTTCCATCTGATTTAGCTATTTATGTTACAGGCTGCAAAGAGCCTTTTCGAAAAACAGAGGAGGAGAGTCTGAGGACTACCATGCTCGAGACATCTGTCACTTTTTCTGTCAAGGTTTTAAAAGAGCTCCAAGCACGCTATAGCTCTCTTAAAAAATGACAAGAGAAAGCACCGTATGAATGAAAGGCTGATTAGCTGCCAAAACTCACCTGCAAAACAGCATTTACCTTTCAACTAATTAAAGCACAAAAACTAGCTGTCTTCCTAGCTGTCTTCACAGGGCTTGTACATCGGTGGGCTCTCGGGTAGCTTTTCTGAAATGCAAACCAATTGAACCAAGGAGGTCTCCTGACAATCTTTCTTCCCTCATTTCATGTACGTTTATAAAGCCCACTGAAGCTGATCTTCCTTGCCATTTATATCCAGGTAATAGGGGAGAACTAAGGGCTATTCTCTCAGCCACTACCTATTTCAATTGTTTGGCAGAGCACAGGTTTTTGTCCATTTTGAAGAGCAAAGAAAAGCTTCTCAATAGAAGAGAACAGACTGAGCTAGGGCAATAAAAGTGCTGGTGAACTACAGATACTGACAATACTTTCTTTAGCATATTATAACGGATTTGATCAAAATTGATAAAATCCATAATACTTAAACAAAACAAAACAACCCTCTAACCTCCCTATCAACAGGATTTCTCGATCACCAAACTTTTATGTTTACACTTCCTTCTCAGCTCTATATGTAAGAAATTCTATTTAGGAGTTTAAATAACCTCTATGTTAGGAAGCAAATTCTTTCTAAATGGCATTGTCTATCCTAAAGAATCAGATCTCTCAGGTAAAGTTTGTTCTTTGAAGGTAAATACAGACATTATTCACATCTGCAAGTACAATTTGTGTCTCATTTCTTAGTCTACATATGAAGGAAATATCTGGAGCAAAACATTCAGTTTCTAAAAGACTGTCCAGCCCTAACATATATATAGCATTTTGGTCAATAATACTCCACTGCAACATGATGTTCACAAAAACAGTAAGCAGGTTAAGACTCTTATGTGAATTTACCTTTCTGAAGGCAACCTTAAGACCCAATACACAGCTCCTTTTGTTGCTTAAGATGGGATATTACATATTGGGGAAAATAGTTGCAGTTTTGGGAGCTTTAAGATTACATACCACTATAGCATGAGGCTATACTCAGTCAAAGGTAACAACCGATTTTGTTTCAGTAGATTTCTGTGTAAGCTCCCACAGGATCGTGTAACCTTCTCAATAGTCTATTTTAAAAGATGTTATTGTGTTGAAAGGCTGGTATTTTTCTGAAATATTCCTGAAAGGGCATTTTCTGTTTCCATAGAAGTACTGAATGCTTGTATTACTACATCACCAATATTTCTTTCATAGAACTTGTTAAATTAACTCTATTCTAAAACAGTAAATTCAGTCAATATATGGCAGAGTTTTACAATCCATTCCTCCACAGTTCTCCCTGGTCTGGAAGTTCAGATTAATAATCATCTGGCTGAAAACTTAACTCTTCTACATTTTGTTTCCTCTGTTCCCCTGACACTACGTGCGTCTTTCATACCTTAGCTGCAAGAAAACCAGGAGATTTTATATTAGACCACAATACAGCTAGAAATTGGTGCAGCAAGCAATTTAGATCTGATCATGCTGATGCCCCACTCCATTTGATGTGTTTGACCTTGGTAAGAAACAAGCTGACAGGCCACTGTCTTTAACAATGACACTGATGAAATAAGGAGGACCTGCCTACTCCAAAATGTGTTGGGGTCAAGTGGTGTGGGGGAGGCTGATACACATAATCAGCTTTGGGCTGTTTGCCTCAGACAGCTCAGACTCATGCTTCAGAAACTACTGTTCACCTCTGGTCATTTATTCAATATTCATATTTCTAACCAAAGCTTAAGAGAGACCAAGCAAGCATCTTGAAAGCTAAATCTAAATGAATAATTTACTATAAGAACACTTTTTGCTCCAAAGCAAACATGTTTTGAGATGCTTCATGACTACCAAATTACAGCTAATACACAGTCAAAATTGAGAATGTAAAACTGGCAAAAGGAAATGGAAAATTTGTTATCCCTTTTCTTCCTCCCTTCCCCAGCCTTTCTAAGAAGCACCATCACAAAGACTAAAGGCAAAGAGAAGGGCAAGAGATCCCCCATTCAAATGCATGGCCCTTGCTGAGAATCAGAATGGCACTGAAAGTCAACAGGCCTTGCAAAGCATAATTAGATTCCTCCAAACGAGACTTAGAAAGGCACTGAGGAACACAGAGACGGATATCCCTCATGTGCCCACCTACAAACACACCTATCTCATTCTTTTCTGAACTATCAACTCAGAAGTGAATTTGAACTTCTTCTCAATAACCTCTAAATCGATATAACCAAACACACCATACTGACAATGCTACATCTTTTTACTGGGACCAGTGCACTGTCTATTGTTTCCACAATTCAGCCATGCCATTCTCCTCTGCCTTTATTCCACAGAAACAAGAGGGTAACTCTGCTGGCTTTAACAGTTTATGTGATTTCCTAGGTACAAGCTGAACAACTAATACAAATGTAGTTTGACTCTAATGAAAAAAACATAGCACATCTTCAAAACCTTGAATTTCTTTTTTCTTTCTTCCAAAGAAGAAGGGCAAATTTTTTCAGTTATTTGCTTCTGTATAATTATAATCTTCACATGATTTTTGTATTAGAACGAAGTTTCATATCAGCTGAGAGATAAAGGGAAAATTTTATCTCTGACAGCTACTCACAGAAGCTGCGAATCAGCTTTCTTAAATGGATGTCATATGGCAAATGCTAAAATTCATTGTGGGCTGACTATGTCTGCAATTTTATAAGAAAAGTCTGCCACTTCAGTGACTTCAATAATGACAGTAATTTACATCTATATTGATGTAACAACACAAGGCCGGTAAGGTCCATCCACTGGGATCAGGACTGTGCAAATATACAGAAAAGAACAGTTTGCCTTGAAGAGAGAGATCTCAACAAACCACAAATATCCAGTAAAAAATGACATGAATCTTCAGGTACACGGTGATGTAACAGTGAAGTAACCAACCAGAATAGTTTCTCAAGGAATAAAAGATACAATCAACTAATATGCAATTTCTAACTACATTTAAAAAATCTAGCTAAAGACCTAATGCTAGAAGAGGTCTGTTGTGCCATATTATTAGTGTTTTTTTAGTGACATCTCTCTTTTTTTCAAGAAATCAGAGAGCTTCTGAAACATCTGGAGGTAGCCCCCAAAGATGGGATTATTACAGCTGTTCTTACAGCATTGCTGAGAACATCATACAGCTGTTCCTACATCACCACTCTTACATCTGAGAGTAAAAGGGGAATATTTTATATGAGAAATGCTGGTACTGCGGCCAGCTTCTAGAGGTCATAATTGCCTCCTGCATTTAATCAAATGTTTTTTAAATAGGCTGTGGATTTGTTGTTTGCCTTTTTGGGGGTTTTTTAAAATGTGAATATATAAAATATTTTTGCACCTAGCAAAAGCAAAAATCAGTTCTGGGCTGATTAGAACCTTGTACTCTGCTTTTTATCATGGTCCACAAACACTTCCTAGAGCCAAAATACACAAGCAAACTAGATATTGTCCTGTGGGGTGTTCTCAAAGGTCACAAATTTGGAATTTGAGTCAAAGTGGTTTCATCCTTAGAAGAAAACAACCACAGATTCTACCTTGGTCTCTGTAGAAAAATCTTTGTAGAAAACTAAGGAGCTTGGAAGCCTTCTCTCTGCCCCATTTAAGTATCTATACACAGACATAAAAGGTAATTATTATATTAGAATATTGTCATTGCAATATAGGATTTTGGTCAACACAAATTGACTGCCCCTTAATATAAACTGAAAATTGCACACACATTTGTCACACACATCAGCAAAGCAAAAAAATCCAAGTACCCAGGAGTCCTTCAATACATTTAGGTGGGATGGACCACGTACAGTCTTCCAAAAAGCAGTTTAAAAAGGACTCAGGAAATCAGGACTGAAGGCTCTGGCCCCCCACCACAGGATATGTGTTACTGGATTTAAGTATGTCTTCCCAATCTTCATGAAGGTATTTTTAAAATGTATTTCACTCTGAAGGTGTGAAGAACCTAAATTATATAGCTAATACTCGTCACTCTGCTCATTTCCACCTAATGATGTTTCTGAAACACACAAAAGCAAGTTCCCATTATAGTTTTTGAGATAAGCTTTCCCATCTAGCCATACAAGATGAACCAGACCCTGCAGATCTGGCATACACAGAAAGAAGTAGTAATGTCATCCTTTTCCCCTGCCATGTTCAGTTCAAAGGAACCTGGACAATAAGCCCTGAGTATTTAAAATGCAAAGGTACACCTAAGCTTCCCTAAGCATTTGTAAGGGTACAGTCAATGGTAAATTGAGGTACAATCAGAATACAGGCTTATGTGAAAAAATAAAAACAAAAAGTAGGTATTTATGTCTGGACAAGGACACATCTGTCACTGAATTGACCATAAAGGCTTGAATGCCATGGCTTTGTTAGGAAGAATTAGGGAAGAATAAAAACCAGCTTCAGTTACTGGGCAAATGTATCAGCCTGGTGTTGGGGGTTGGGGCTTGGGGGAGAGGGGGTTTGCCAAATATCTTATTTACTTTGAATAAGAATATAATTTTTCTGAATATAAACATTTGCTTGAATTAATTATGGTAGCATATCACAGTAGGGAGAGTATCCAGAGAAATTTGTTGGATGAGTGGGTATAGTAATAATTTCTATCCATACTTGTTAATTGGTTTTAAATAGACACACTCAAAATTAAATCACAGATTCATAGAAAGTTGAAATTCTTCTATGCAAAGAGGGATGCATGTTGGTACAACAGATTTCCTTGTGGGAAAAGTACAATTAATAACTACATCTCTACTATAAAGTCTTATGGGAAAAACAGATGCTTTTGGTCAAAAGAATAGTAGCACAATACAAAAAAAAAAGACATGAGGTACAGGGAGAAGGAAGTAGATATTTCTTACTCTACAGGATCCCTAATTTTGAATCTTCTCCCAGACCACCCTACTACCTGGCGAGTAGGGAGACATGAAAGAAATAACCGTGTGCTACAGTAGCTAAATACCTGCGTACTGGACAGAACAGTGAGCTGAATTTCCCAGTGCTCTTGTAAAGCTAATAATATCCCATTATAGCAGTGTTAATGAACTCAGTATCAGCTTCCATTCTTGTAAACAAACACTTAAAAAATCTAAGGATATGTCTAGGGCATGCAATGCCAGCAACTTACATGGCCAGATGGAAGGAAGGGATACATACTATACAGATATTTTCAACAAATGAAAACCACATTCTCTTCAATAAATTATCCTCAGAAGAGGATATGACGCACATAATCTTTGAATCAGATCTTTTACCAAAGAGTACATGTGTATCTCAATCACTCATATTGTGATGTGGCAAGAATTGCCAGCCAGAAGGAAAAGAACCTAGTGAATCCTAACCTCCAGTCACATTTCTCCAGTGCTCTAATCTCCATAAAAATAATTTGATAAAAAAAGAGTTCGTTTATATTTTTTTCTCATTTTGGTTTTTTTTTTTTTTTTTTTTTTTTTATACATAGCAGAATTTGCAATGACCTCTACAGACTGCAGAAATATACTCAGCAAATTATTTTGGTATTTACAGCTTATTTTTCTGCATTTTTCTTATCTGGAAACATAACAGATAAACAAGAAAGACTCTCTGTCCTCCAGTTCTTAACAAAAACTGAATCTGAATGGCAAGTATTTAAAAATAACAAAACCCGGGTATTTTATATAATACCCATGGAAAACTTGGTGATTGTGCAAGTCATTTAACAGCCTTCAGTGCTCTGCAGAAGTACAACTGGAGTGTCATTAGTTACTATTTGGTGAAGTCACTACACCCCAAATGACAAAGGGTGCCATTAGTAGGTTCTGCATCAACAGCCTGATGTTATGTCCTGTGCAGAACAAGAAAAAAAATAATCCCAGTTTTGAAGAAATAGAGACAAACAATGCAAAGAAATTACAACTTTATGGTGTTGGGAGAAATTACGCTTTTGCCTCATTCTTCACTTTTTTATGGAGACAACACACAATTTGGGGTAAATTTACTCTTCAGAACTAAATGGCTGAGGGTTTGGGGCTTTTTTCTTTTTTTTTTTTTTCCTGAATTTATATTTTGGAAATTGTCCCTTCATTGGCTTTTTTATGTAGTTACTGTAGCAATGCTGTAAGTTACAGCATCATTTATCCTAGAACCACATTTCAGCCTTTTCACTGGCAAGTTTCTAGTGCGATAATCAAGAGTCAAGTTGTTCCTTGTACAAATACAAACCTGAAGAAACTTCAGCTGAGTTTCTCCAGGTTTACTCCAATGGGAAATTACATTTTGACACCTGACCTTAAGTATTTTAGACACTGGTTCATTTTAATCTGATTCCCCAAGAGAAAAGCAGTGTCAATAACATGCTTAGAGCTACGAAGTTATGTCAATATGCATTGTGCTGCATTATTGGAATATCTCAATAAAGCTATTTCTAAACTACAGGCAGGCAGTTGCGTTTCTAATAATATATTCTATATTCAAAGACTTACTGAACAACATATGCTTAATTTACTCCACAGGAAAAAAGGCTTTTTAGGGTAGCTTGAAAATGCACGGTTCTTCTCCACTCCCACCTCTGCTTCTGCCTTTCTTTCACTCACTGAAATATATTGAGCAATTAAGCAGGTTGCTATATTTGGTGTGTCTAAACTTCACAAGTTGATAGCATAATGATTTTAATAGCTACTTTAATTGTAACATTGTGACAAGTTGACACCCAAGGTTTGCATCCTGCAATTTGATTTTTCCAGAATTCTTTTGTTATGCCTCAGGAATAGTAATATGATTAGGAATAATTTCTTGATAGTGCTTCTTACTTTTAACTTTTTTTTCCCCCCTCCTTTTTTCCCCATTATTAACACTGCAAATCTACTAAGTACAGGTACTCTGGTATGTATTGAAAGTTGATTCTTCTACAAAGACTCGCTTTACCAAAAGGAATGAACTAACATTACTAGAGGCATACAAATCACCATGTAGTCATACCCTCTGTGAAAATATGTCCAGTAATACACATCCAGAATAATGGTATTATAATATTTCAGTGCTATAATATCAGTAAGCATCTCAAAGAGCACTTGCAGAATCATAAGCATCAGAGTCTGGCTCCACTCACAACAGCCAAGACCCACACCCTCAGAAGGCAAGGAATCACCATGTCCCTTTGCCCTTAAAAGAACATGAAGCAAAATATTCTTGAGTGCTTTAGCCAACATGAAAGCTAAAGTGTTCAGTAGACTCATATATAGAAACTGGACTCTTGACTCACATGTAAGGTGGCCTCATTTCTTGGTCAGAAAAGATGTAACATCACAGGAAAGATGTGAAATAGTGCTTAGCTGTGTGGAATACTTCAGAGAAATACCAATGTCCTATCAGATGCTTGTGTATTGCTACAGCCCTCAAATACGTATTTTATGTCTTATTTTTCATTTTTATATTTTGTACAGTACTTTTCCCAGTTTTTGTGCATTTTGATACAGCCTTACATTTTGAAACCAGCTCTCAAAATTCTGTATGTGTACTGAAAATAACTTTAATTGGAAGTGCAGTCTTCAGAGAATTGGTATTTAGCACATTTCAGTAATCTGCAGCGAAGTTTACTAAGTGTGTTTCATGATGCATTTTAGCTGAGAATGAACGGACATAATAAATTCCATATTTTAAGAGTGCGCATAAAAACCAGGGAATCACTAAACAATATTCCCAACCCAAACTTTACATATCCGTCTTTGACATGCTCCTGTCTCTGAATCGTATTTTAAAAGTTCTTAAAGCCGACAGTCTTTACATTGGCTAAGTCAGACATGTAATTTTGTTTGCTCAAGTCAAGTCAAAGAGAGTTGAGTACTTTGGAGTCACTGAGCACCATTTAATGAGATGTCTGGTTTGCTATGATTTTATATAATACAGTTATGACTAAGAAGACTCATCTATTCATCTATTTTTCAAGATAGATAAATCTTCATTGAATTTACAATGTCAAACTTCCTCACATAAAAAAAATCGCTATAATTTCAAGATTGTATCAAAAAAAATGTAGCAAATTCTGAAGGAATACTAATGATATGCATTGAAAGCATCTTTCCACCACCCTGATTTTCATCATCCTTAATGAACGCAAAAATGTAGCTGAGAAATCCTTGGTGATGTGTAAGAAGTAGTTTATGGAAAACATTTTAAGATCTTTAACTACAGAATATGTATCAGTGTTTTTCTGTATCCAACCTTGAAAAAATTACGTCTCTGGTAATGCCAGAAGGTTTCTAGAAGATAGAGAAAAGTGATAAAAAGTACTTAGAAAGTACTTTTATGCCATTTTCATGTTTAAATGATGATTAACCGGGGCTCTTTTATATGCAGTATCTAATCTGAGAAATTAGTAAAACTCATATTCATTCAAATTACGTTGGGAAAAGTGCAGTCTCCAAGAAGTAGCATTTGCTAGTTGCTTGTGATGAAACAGTCCTCCAGTTTAAATTTTTGTCATATAATTTTTACATTTTCAGATGTTCTTAATGGTATTTCATTGCTGTATTGAAAATAATCAGGCAGGCATTAATTACTGCCTTTAAACTGTGTTTTAATGAACAGGTATGGAAAACACTTAAATGGTTCTCTGCTTTGAGAAAAAACTTATTTTTAACACATGGTGGGATTTGGTTGCCTAAACCTAGAGATGAGTTGGTACTTTTGTTTCTCTAGAGTGTCTATGACATGACAGGACCTACAATACACCCGCACATTTCGGAGCAGTAGCTGCCAGCCAGACAAAATATTTTAGAGCACTGAATACATTAGATTTTCTCTTTATAGACAGCTAAATCCACCCATGTTTTTAATTTTTCCTTTGGAAGTCAGTTAAAAATATTTCTGGCAATGCACAAAACTCTTCTTGACCTACCAACACTAAAAAATTTGGAAGATGACACTTGTCTCCAAAAAAAGATTTGTAGCACAATGTCTCGAAACCCCTTGCAACCAGGGTTATTCTCTTTTAACAGTCTGCTGAGCCTAGATGAATTTTTCCTGAGACTCTAAGTAAAGCTTCTGACTAGAAAATGACTGGGCTTGCTAGAGGGAAAGGCTTGATATCTTATTTTAAAATTTTGCTTGAACACACTCTCCACTTACCTTTTGCAATAAATATATTAATGCCAACATACAGCAAATATTTTCAGGAGAACCTTTCAGAGATTTGCTGTCCTGTATTTTGTATAATATTTATCTTGGTTTATAAATGCAATAATAACCACCTCCATTAACATATTTTTAACAGGTGAAGTCTCAAGTATAAACTCACATGCCGTGTTTTTATCTTAGAACTGCAAATCTTGGCAGTCAGATGAATTTAGACTTTATGCAGTAGTGTCTGTTTAAAAATGCATACCACTTCGGGTCTAAAACAAGAGTTACACTTAGATTGCTCAGTGGCTTTGTTCTGCAAAGACTTGACTGACTGACACAAACTTCCCTCACACACCAATGCTCTGCTCCTCAGGCAAGTGCTCATCCCAACTGCACAGAAGAATACCCTTTCCACCTATCTTCTGCACTCCAGAACACGAGTGTCAGGTAACAACCACATTTCAAATCCCCATTTTTTTGTCTCAATGACAATTTTTAACTACTTCCTATTCAACCAGTTCCAGGCTAAAATTATCAGATCAAATAAAATTTTCTGTTAGCATAAATAATTCAGCTAAACATTTAACATTGATTTCTCACCTGCTGTAGAACTGCCATAGCGAAGAACTGCAGTGCATTTAAACACTAAATTCAATCTATATCCATGCACTTCGATGATATCCACTCTATTATCCATACATTTAGAAAAATCTAACTGATCTCTTTATTCTTTAAAATGCTGTCACCCCCCCTCCCCCAACTGAATACCGCAGATCTACTACAAAAGTACAGTCTTCTATAAAAAGAGCCTGTATGTATCAGAAAGAATTGGAGCTTGAAGTACAAGAGTGAATGGTAGTTCAACCAAGAGACTAGCATTTCTGTGCTTCGTTAAACAGTTGGGACTTAAAAGGAAATAATTACATACATTGTAATCTCAGAAATCACTGAGATTGTACTGTTTGTCTTGGAAAAAGTATAATATATAAAATCTTTCCATTTCAAACACATGAGAAGTAGATGTAAAAGTATTTAAAGGTATGGTTCTCCAACTGAAGACCAAAGACCTTTATTTCTGTCCTCCGCCAGGAACGCACTTGTGTATCTACTGATGCTTAAACAACACCTGCAACTGCATTATAGCCTAATCATAAGTCTGCTACAGATGAAGGATGAAGTAGCCATTCACTCCTCTAATGCTCAAAACCATTAAGATGGAATAAAAGCAGAAGAGATATATAGTGGAACGCTCAAAACACATGGTTAAAAGCAGTATTTGACAGTGCAAAGAAGATGCAAAGCCTTACAATCAACATAACATGTTACAGGCATCGAGAGTATAAATTAGAGCTCGGAAACAATATGATGGCTGAATTTCATCTAGGTAATCTAGCTGCAGCACTCTGAATTAATTGCAACCTATTCAGGCTAACATCGTTCTATTTAATAGCAAGAGATTGTGGCTATAGCAGGAGTATAGATCAGCATCATACCGCTAACAACTGCAAGATTCTTGGGACTGATTCCTGCAAACTGATGGGCACCAATCTTAGTGAGATTATTCAGGGGGGTAACACCGTTTACCTGTTTGCAAGCTCAGATCCACAGGCTGTAAGAATAGTCTGTGTCTAAAAAGAAATGTAATAACAACATATTTTAAAATACTCTAGGCTGCAGGTCTAATTATTATTTCAAAAGGTTACAAAAAAGAAATATATTTTGCCTTGTACAGCAAGTAGTGTGCAGTTCATCTTCTCGTAGCTACAGACAAACACATTCAGCAGATCTGGTTGCCACTGTCGATCAAATCAGCACAAAAAAGTCTCTTTAGAAGTAAAAGAAAATACCATACAAAGGAAAGAAATCATTACAAGTAAAAGGCCCACCAATTAATTTCTTTCCATCAATAAAACCTTGCTTATCTGAGTGCAGCACAGGGAAATGGCTGAGAGTCATGGAAGCTTGAGCTTCAGCTGCTTGGAGACTGAGCTAAAAAAATTATATATATATATATATAAATATTCAACAAGAAGCAAAGGTTGCATACTTTTCATATGCATTTATTTTCACCTGTGTGTTGATAAGACTTCAGACTACATCACAGTGTACAACTCCAGAGCAGCATGACAGAAAGCCTTTTGTTTGTACTACCTTAGCACAGACTAATAGGGAGGTAGGAAAACACTGTGCATTGAAACATTTCTTGTTCTGCTCTTACATCTTTAATTTCAAGGATTTAGAATTACGCAGGAATTAAAAAAAGCCATCATGACCAAAGACTTGGCCCTTCCCCCAAGCCTGGATTACTTGAAATATGCAAGCGAGGAAATTGTGTTTGCTTTGCTGTGGAAAGCTGATTAATTTGTTAAGAATCCAGGCCCTAAAACTCAACCTCACAAAGAAACTGTATGGATAAAAAGAAGCGTACTTACACAGTTTATTAAATACTTTAATTGTAATGCTATGCTGAGCAACTAATCATATTAGGCATTTTAAAATAAAGATACTGTATCTAGATGACAATTTTAAATTATGACTCTCTTAAGGTGAGAGTTACATCAAGGACTTAACTAAACTTTGAAGGAAAATTCCAAGGATTTTCTTTAGCCTAGATTACACTGTGTGTAAGCTTCACAGAAAACCTTTTGGTTTTAACAACTTCTGTCTTCTAGCCTGTAACACATTTCATTAGATGCTTTCTTTTAACAAAACATCAATATCCCATAACAAACATGAAAGAGTTGTTCAATGCCGAACTCTTGTCCAACATTATATTTCACTGAATCACACATGGATTTATTGCTGGATCCTAGTGTTAGTTACAGACACAAAAAAAGTATGCAGATTTAGACTAACAAAACCATATTCAGGATCAACATTAAAAAATGGATTTAAGTTCTAAAGGTAGTTTGACAATGACATTTTCTACCTTCAAAAAAACTTCCTGGGGTAGCACAAGTAGATGATATTTTTGAAAGAAAAGCAGAAGAAATTTCTTCCACAGATGAGGAGTTAAAGATGGTGTTCCCTTCCTCTTACTGGCTACAATGGCCCACTTCACCTACATCTAATATGCTCTGTGAGCAGACACAAATCAAGCCTGTTCAGCTCCTCAGCACTAGGATAACACATATAATGGCAAGTGTAGCATCAGGCAAATACAATCTAAATGCCAGGAAATAGTAGAAAGAAAACACATCATTTGTCATATGTCACTTTCCATAAAAGTTTTTAACAGGCTGGTACATAAAGCATGTATTTATATATAGTCATATTTAGACTATTTTACATGAGGCACTTGCAGACAAGAAAACCTAAGCCGACAGCTATGCCTAAAATGTTTAGGCACTCTGTAGGAGAAAAAGACTATTCACAGAACAAATACAGCCTCATACTTCATCTCATCTTTGAAACTGCAGTTATCTCCCAAGACAAAAGCTTCTTCAGTAGAACAGTACTACTGTGGTGGTTTGCTTTATGTATATGAATTTGGGTTAGGGACTGTAGAGTCTCTACTTTAAAAGCTAGAGGCAATACTGGGAAACAGAAAAAAATTAACACCACTCAGAACCTATTTCTTCCCTTTATAGAGTAGGAAACTCATAGCAACACTCCCAGAAACTCTCAGGGAAGCCTTTTCGTTCCTCCAACGCTGCAAGAGTAGAGGGAAAAAACAGACTGGATGGGACAGAGAATTCAGTCCTGCACTACGTCTAAACCAAAGCAATGAATATAGCAATAATATGAGAGCTACTAACATGGCAAATACCAGTTTGGTTTCAAAATTCTCAGGCACAATGAAATAAAAGATAGAAGAGGCAAATAGGAATAGGCAGACAAAAAATAATTATAGAAACAGAGAAGAGGTGGAATAGCTAACAGCAGGAGCAGGGCAAAACAGAGGATGTCATAGCCCAAAAGGAAGATGAGGTGGCACGGTAATCTTTCTGCTCAGCATCGAAATAGCAAAGGGATTCTCGGGATAAGGACCACTGGCCATTCAGTGCACACCAATAGTCACCACGATGCAATATCCTGTATTCTGCATTGGGGTTCCTACCTTGTATTTTTGAAAGTGTTCTTCCTTCTTCTCTCATTGTAAAAGTTGCAAGAACAAAGGTTGTCAATCCTCTATAAATAGAAAATGAAGGCATCTTTTCTGTTAACTTCATTCTATTCCGATTAGTCTCACAAATTGACCTGGCTCCCCTGCTTTTCTTCCTAACAGTATTAATAAAGAGAAACCTAGGAAACTTTCCTGAGCTGAGTTAATGCCTGGGGAATTAGTATATTTAATATGAACAGTTCAGTGAGTTTAGCAAGTCTCTAGATAATCGCCTTCAGCAATGCTTCTAACTCTTCTCTCCCGAGTCTCTAACATTAAGAGCATAATTCTGTATTTTGATTTCTAAAACAGTACGTTCCTTTATTCCCACAGTTTCCAGACACACATACACAATCACTACATTCTACTGAAAGAGATCCCAAAATTATAATGCTGGGTTTGTCTTTTTAAAAAAATCCAGTCAGCTATTAAAAATATATTAAAATAAAATAGAGAGAAGAAAAAGGTTACATCTCCAAACTTTGAGAACTGTATTTTTAATATATCAGAGTACTTTATTCACTTTACAAACACCTGCAATATCCTTTGTTGTATGTTGCACTTACACATACTAAACCTCATAATTTAGCATTATTATAAGTTATTGCTGATTATAACCATTGCTAAATCAATGTAGAACATTACATTGTTTTGACAAAAGCAGATGTCTTTCTTTGCATGAACATCCCAATACCTCTGATGTATTTATTTTTGAAAACACGTTTGAGAACACTTTTCTGAAAAACTGTAGGCTATTTTAATCCATATTGTCTTGTAGAGTATCTTCTTATTTGGCTGACAAATTTTCTCTAAGTGAAACACAGAAAAATACCACTATATTACATTTAGGATTGCACCTTAGAAATAGCTGGGTTTAGTCAGATTATCATGGTGCTAGAATTATATAAAACTTGGAATTTTTAAACTGTCTTTATTTATTTGGAGATGTGTTCCCAGATTCTGTTTCATGACCAAGGTTTTAGTAGGCACTCTAAAAGCTGCACACGTATTATATCTAGTTTATATGTCAATAATCTATATTGCTACTGATAAGTACTTACTGCAAACTGCAAAGTTAAATGCAAGTATCCAATTTTTCTTGGTTGTAATTGCAAATTCTGTGGGTTTTATACACTTCTTGAAAATGCTCCACTTACCTCCCAAATAAATTATGGGAGAGAAGAATAATCTCATCAGGACAGACCAAAGACACCTCTAATTTAATACCTTGTCACCAGTACTAACAGATCTTTTCAAGGTCATTAAAACCATTTCATGAAAGATTCTGGAAAAAATAAAGTTCTCATAACAAAATTTCTTTCTTCTCCTACCTCTTTTTTTTTTTTTTTTGTAAATTTATTTAAAGAATGAGGGATTTTTACAGCCTTCCATTTTCACATTTCATCTCCTATAATTGCAGATCTAAAGAAAGAGATGCTCTGATTTTTCTTTAATCATGCTCTTGGCCTCAATGGTATTCTGTCATACTGAATTATCCATGACTTCAAACTCCTTCTCTTGGTTTTACATGTCATGTTCTTCAGTTTCAATGACTGTTCATTTATTATTGGATCCGAACAATTTTAAAACAGCCCTAATTGCTATAACTTGGGTGGGGGAGAGTAGGAGCCCTCATTATTTATGGGGAAGGGAAGAGACTCTATCAACCCCTCTGCCTTTAATAAAAATCACACAAAAGGCTTTTCACATCTAAAATTACTTTCATACTTTTCTCACCTTGCACACATTTTTAATGGCCTCAAAAACTGTTAGTAAAAGCCTGTTAGAGAAACCATGACTAAAACTGTAATTACTGTATATCTACATAAATGAGCAATGGTATCAAACAGTACACACAAGAAAGTTGGTACTGGAGTTTTTACAGTAGTTCCTGAAGAATTTGCAGAATTTTAAAGTCTAGTGTACTTCCGTTCATCTTAAACAGAGAATTACCACGTTTTCAATAAAAATGTATCAGCTTTTTGCATTTCCTTTGCTTCTTTGTTCTCAGAACGAAATTAATGAAATTATAAAAATGTTTTCAACATCATAAACCTTCACAATGATATCTAGATCTTTTCCACCCATGGCTAGTTTATGCATGTGTATATACACACCATGTTGTCTGAGGATAAGATACTGACTTCAGGATAAGCAACTTGCTCTGGATGGATTTTATCACATAAATTTTCTTTACTTAGACCTAAAATCTGCATTTCAATAGATTAGCATAAATTAAGAGGAAAAAAAAAAATCTAAAAGATACATGAAGCAAAATCAATTATTCAAAATTAACCATTCAACCGACTACAATGTGTTTAGATAAGCCCTATTTACAGCTCATTAAGACCTGAACCAACTTCAAAATTCGTTTTGTGTTTTCCATTTTTGCATAAAGTATTAATAAAACCTGATCATGATCATGATGAGAAATGAACTGTCCAAAGTGGTTTTTAGGTGATTTTTCTAACAGAGAACATCACCTCACTCATATGAAAATTCTCCAGTGGAACAGAGTTGGACTTCCTATACAAATCTGTGGGCAAGACAAATGTATTAAAATTTCTTGCAACATTGCTCAGCAAGCTTTTCATCTATCACGGCTGATGGAAATTTGGAAGTTTTGCTTCTATTCTCTGCTCTCTCATCAAGATCCAAATTCTCATAAGAACAGAAATTAATGCTTCCAGGAAGCTCTAACGAACAACCAGTATAAAACAAAAGCATGGTTTACTTTTAATTAGTCAATCCTTAGGAAGCAAACCCAACAATTTACATAGGAAGAAATTATAGTAGAACTCAGTAAAAAGGGTTGTTAAATTTTATCTCTGTATACACTAACTACAAATTGTTATCTTTTAGCCTTTGTACAATTTTTTCTGATAGTAGAGGCTGCAAGAAGAAAGTTACTTCATCACACTGTTAAAAAAATAAATAAATTACAAAGTTCACATTTCTGGGAAGTATGATGTACCACTTGACCGTGCTAGGTGCTGTACGTGTACATTAACTGACATAAGCAAAGAAATCAACAAAAGGACACAGCTGGTCAATCACACAAAGAGAAACATAGGATGAGGAAAGAATAAAAGATGATTTTGTTGTCACCTACCATCCTTACACCCCTTCAATATTCACCTATCACGCTTCTCATTCTTAGATACCTGCACCCTTCTTTCTACCTGTAATCTTGATATCAGACAGCATTTGAACACATTGCTCACAGTTCACCATCTGAACCAGAATGGTTTTTACCAGTAATTGAGTGTCTTCATTATTTTCAGAATACTGAGATACATCATACTCCAGGCAGACAGCCCTGTGTAGTAAGTACATTCGGTCTCTGGCTCAGTAGAAAATAAACCACTGTCTGTTTTAAAGTTACATCATTCTCCATTGTAAGCAGTAAAAAAATAATTATTATGCTGTTAACCATAAAGCTCTGAACTTAACTTACTTTTCTTCTACACTGCAAAATAGCCACCTAGGTTCTTCCAGCTTTTCATCAATACTTTGTACCAAGCCAGTGCCCTACAGAACTTCATTACATCAGCCAAATTTGTAATATCATAAAAATGATACCAAGCTAATTTGACAAGGTCTGTTTTCCATAAACCCATGCTGATTAGCAACAATTATATTACCCTTGTTTAATTCTTTATTAATTGAGTCCTTTAGAAACGATTCCATTATTTTGCCTGAGATCAATGTCAGGCTGACAGACTTATAATTATCTGGGTCGTTCCATTTAGCCTTTCATTGGCACAACATTAGATTTCTTACCGTCGTCTGGAACTTCCCCAATATTCTATGACTTACTAAAAATCAACAGTAGTGACTCAGAGAATGACTTAAGCAGATTTTTTTAAAACTCTCAGAGACCTGTAATTCAAACCTGTTGATTGCAAAATGCCCAGCATTATTTATCCATTATCAATCATCCTTAGTTACTGTTGTAATGAAATTTTGTCATGCTCGAGCAGGTCCATGTCCTTCTTATGTTGGGGATAACAATAGGTGGTTCCAAAAGTCTGAACAACTGAGAAATTGATAGGTTTTCCTAACCAGTGTTGCAATTTGTCAGCTATGTTTGTGGAAGTTTATGAAGGTTCATGTCCGTTTGGACTGAAGTGAGAAGAATTTTGTGTGTCTCAGGAGGTCAGCTACTGTGACGTATTTCTTTCTAAGACCCATCTGATGCACACTATATTGGTATCAGAAAAGATGGAGAGCTCTTCACCTTTGTTACAGCTCACCTTTTTGAGCAAAACACATCTTTGACCCATCATTAGGAAAAACTTTGTGATGTGGTGTTATTCTTTGTTTATGGATAATAATAATAATAGTACTTTGTATATATGTAATTGGTTTGATATAAACTTTCTCAAGTGCTTCATAAGACAGATAAACACCAAAAACCTGGGAAGACTGCTCTGGGTTGTACCACATCACTATATTCTGTCTCTGGCAGACACCCAGGACAATTTCTGAAGTCCAACCTGTAATCCTTTGCAACTCAGTTGCTTCCTAAAGCCAGGCATGGTTCATACCAATTTTTAAACCTTGGCACATTTCTCTTATAGTAATTTTTCTAATCTGCCCTACATAATTTTTAGCATCTACAACATTCTGTAGCAAGAAGTTCATGGTTTAACTACACCTTGTTTGGTGAACTACCTCCCTTTTCTGGGGTCTTAAACTGGTCTAATGCTAATGCCATTAGCTGATGACTGGTTCCTCTGTTAGAATAACGAGTAACTGCTTCCTGTTCAACCTCTCCACGTCATTCATTTTTTTAAAAACAATTACTCCCTGATTACAGTTGGAGTGACTACTGCACAGATATACAGGACTTACGTATCCGAAGGCCTTGTTCCATAACCTGTAATTACATATAGTCATATAAATTTTTATCCAGGAGAACTGTTAAGGTTGGATTTTCATTATTTTAATTTGAGTAGTTCTGATTCTACCTCTGCTGATTAAGGTAGGGTTTACATGGATAAAAGTAGTAAGTTTAAAGTGCACAAGGCACATATGTGGCTTTTATGTTTGTACAGACCTGCTCAATAGCAGGGAATAAGCACCTATATATATTCTACAGTTGAAAAGTCAAAAAATAAGAACTTTCATGATAAATAATAATTTTTAGGTAACAGAAATTTTATGTGAAAATAGCAGAATTTAAGGTATGTACAGAATGTATTGAGCTCAGAACAGAAACATCTGAAATACATCTGTATAGCCCAGAGGCCAAATAGACTGTTTCATAGCCTGCTCATTTACAGGGGATAAACAAGCGCATTTATGCAATATCTGTAATGAATATCTTGCCTGCATATCAATTAGCGGTTTTTTTCCTCTTGGTGTATGTAGGATCTGTCATCCAGAATTAGGGTGAATATTTTTGTTGTTTTAAAGATCAATTTCTCAAATAAACTATAAAGTAAGCCTAGTATTCTGCAAAGAAAAGCACTATTGAAAAGCAAAGCGCACCCTTAGCTAGCACTCAACAAAGCAATGTAAGAAAAAGAATTTTTGCAGCACCTTGAAAGCTAACTCTCTATGTTAATAATAAACTCCCGAATTTCCCACCAGTACTGTTTTTATAATACAGTTTTCCTGCCTTAGGTTTTATCTAAATTTATGCTGGCTATATTCTAAATTTAAAATTGTTTGGCAACATCATCATGGGATATGCGGTAATTTACAGTGGTCATAGCTTTTCTCTGAAGCATGCAATTGGTTTATCTTTGGTTATCTGTGGTCTAATGAGATAGCACGGGTTTTTCTAAGCAGGTGCCTTGTTATCCTCATACAACATGGACTTCTGTGGTATCAAAATGCTTATCCATCACTTTTGAATACCTGGAGAAAGCCTGATAACAAGAGAGAAGAGTAGTGTCTGTACACTAATGTTCAAATCATTTTTTTCTACTGGACATCAGAACTCATTTACTATCAAAATAGAATAATTCACATGTAGGTGTTATTCTTTTTGTTTCCAGGGCAAATATGAAACTCGGAGCCTAAAGCTACCTGTGACACTGCATCACAAAGACTTCCTCAAACCAATAAGAGTGTACTTTCATTGAGTTAATGCAGGCTGTGTTTGGAGCTGGTTCTGTAATCTTTCTCCTGGTTTTGTTATCAATGGGATTGGTCCTCTAATACAACTATGTCTATGGCTGAAGTTTCCTGCACTGCCTTAACATGTGGTGTGCGTTAACTGTTTTCTACAGGTAACTTAAGTGCTTTGTATGGAAAAGCAAGAATGCTAGTTATTGCTTTCATGGTATTTTGGTAATTGTATTTCTACAACACTACAATTTAGCATGATTGAAGACATACTAAAATCCTATGTGGCTCTATCACAGTTCTTGATAGAGCTGTAGAAAATGATGAAAAAGATCAAAGTAACAAGGAAAACAAGTAAAGAAAGGTGTAAAAGGCATTTGCTTTTTAAAAATGTCATGAGATGGCAGCTATCTGGCAATATCAAATATTAAAGGTGCAACATTTCACGAGAAGATGCAGTGTTTCAACTGATGCAATTGGTGAGAAGTATGCAAACTTAGCAGGAACAGCTAATGTGATGAACCGTATTCAGTAGTGCTTCTTAATAAGCCATGATTTTGCTTAACAGACATTCACGTAATAGCATCTGAAACTTGTGGAGAAACTGCCTTCATGTGTTGAACTCTGCATACATCACAAAATTTATTTTGTAAAGGTATTAAAGAAAAATTAAGCTATTTCTTTTCCAATCAACATGTATTGTTCTAGTCTTAAAGAAGCAGTCTTTGAAAGATGTGGGATGGATACCCTTAAGGTATTTCTCTGTTGATGGGGAAGGTAGTATAGGAAAGCATTTAAGGTATTCAGTAGGAGCAGTATACTAGGAGGTCTTGTGGATTTATCCATCTTAATTTGTGTTGTACAACTGATGCGTTTTCTGGCACTGTAACTTTTTTGTGGCATTTGTATCCTGCTTACAAATACCAATCATTCACTTGACTGCACTGTCGAAACAGAAGACTTAGGAGTGGACTGAAAATGTCAGCATCCCTTTGAATGCAAATTATTATTTTCAAAGGATTCATACAATTAAAATCTATGAAGTACAAATTGATTTAAGCTAATACTGTTGTCATGGCATTAAACAATTCCGTTCACCACAGGTTTGGAATATTTTGGCAATGTTGATTAGTGTGATCGAGCGTTTTAGCGTGGA
Source organism: Strix aluco (assembly GCF_031877795.1). NCBI lineage: Eukaryota > Metazoa > Chordata > Aves > Strigiformes > Strigidae > Strix > Strix aluco. The sequence continues at coordinate 37,533,686 of NC_133936.1, forward strand.
TCAGGGGTGCAGTTTTGAAGTTAATCTCTGGGTCATCTCCACTTGCCACATGTTCATTCACGTTACAGAGCAGTTTTCCAAGTGACGTCCCTCTGGGTGCATCCTAGTCAGCTCTGATGGACCATGCAGCCTTTAGTGGTGGGGGAGGAGTACTTTTAACCCAAAGGAAGGCCTCCTGAAATCCACTCCCATTGCACCACATGATTTACTAATGGAGGGGGAGGCAAAGTTTAATTAATGTTCCTTTTGAATTTATTTAATCTTTTTGTCTGCCCAAACTATTACCTTGTCCCACTTCACCACCTTCCAGTCTCACACGTGCACTTAGCTATTCACAAGCTTTTTACTTTTTTCATTAAAGAAATTAAAAGCAACTATCCCATCATTTAAAAAAAAAAAAACTTAAAAAAAGATAAAAACAATCTCTTTTCCATCAAACTTCAATTTCCCCTTCTATTTCGTTTCCATGAACCGCTTCACATATGACTAACTGATCTGTAGATTTTTTCACCTGTAACACATTTCTTGCACCATTTACATCAGTTGGTCCTTCTCTATACTGCGTTATCGAAATTTTTAATGATCTGCTTTTAGCAATTTGTTTATCTGATTTGTCCTCCTCATCTATCTTGCTTGGTTAGTCACATTTAAAGCTGTTAACTGATCCTTTGCTAAACTCCTGTCTTCCCTGGGCTTTTAGGATACCAAGATTGTTCTCTTTATCCTACCATATCGGTGAATTACTCACTTAAGCAAATCCACAATAGAACTGGAAAAAGGGCAAAGGAAAGCAGCATCCAACTAACCTTTTGTGCTATGGGTAAAGAGAGATTCTTGACATGAACCGTAATCCAGGACAATATTTTAAGATACGGGATTTGAGGTGTGTTGTAGGGCTGGTCTCTGGTAGAAGGAGGTTTACTGCATGTTATTATTATAATAGGAGCTGGTCTTTTAGAAGGGAGAACATGGCCAAGGGCACAAGTGAAAAGAACAGATGCAAAGGGAGAAAAAACATTAATTTAGCACAAAATCAAGATACTAGAAAACTACATTAATCAATACATCAAAAAAGATGAAAAGAAGGAATGCTTTGCCTTTGTGCAAATGTTAAGTGCCTGCAATAAATAAAGAGTAATGAAATCTCTCATTTAGAATAAATTTGAACAGGTTGCAAATAATGTAGCCAAATGGGAAAATTCAAATGATTGAAAGGCTGAAAACATATTTAAATAGCACTGAGAGGGAAGAAGAGGAGAAGTGGTGGCTCAAATATGAGGAATTTTTCTGTGTTCATAATAATTTATGAAGTAATTTTCTTGAGTAACTCACAGCTCTACTTTCTAATATATAATTTGTAAAATGGGGATCTAATTCACTATGTGCAGTAGGCCACCAGCAGAGAGCAACATGGTCAGCTCCTTAAAAGCCTCCTGGAAAGTGTAGGAATTAAAAATCACTATTGTGGAAGACTTCAATTTGTATGATGTTACTGGAGTCACACTGCCTTCTAACAGTACTGTTTAAATTTATTTAAAATATATATATAAATAATGTACATAAATGTAGAAGATTAATTTCCTTTTACAAAATCTGATTTTGAGAAAATTCTATATTAGGCCTCATCTTCACATATGAAGACAAAATTACTGATGATTTAAGTACCAAAGGGAGTAAATAACCAAAGTACAAAAAAGGATGAGTTCACTAAATTCTGAGCTGCAAGAGTGATTTTAGAAAATCTGTGTGTGTGTGTGTGTGTGTATGCATATATATGTATGTGTGCGCAGTGCGCTGCAGAGGCCAGATTTTGAGAATAATTGTGACATTTCACATTAAAAAGAGAACTCACTGAGGGCAAGGGAGAGTGGTTAAAATAAATCAACAAAAACAGCGAAGGGGAAGTTGATGTTAATAATTATGAATCAGAATCTAGAAACTGTAAAAAGCTACTGCAGAATATGTGTGTGTGTGTGTGTGTGTGTATATATACACACACATATGTATGTAGCCTGGGCTGCATCAAGAGAAGTGTGGCTGGCAGCTCAAGGACCCTCATCATAAAAAAGAATTGGACTGCTCAAGGAGGGCTGGAGCACCTCCCTTATGAGGATGGGCTGAGCAAGTTGGGGGTGTTCAACCTAGAGAAGAGAAGGCTCTGGGGAGACCCTTGTAGCAGCCTTCCAGTACTGAAAGGGGGCCTATAGGAAACATGGGGAGGGACTCTTGATCAGGGAGTGTAGGGATAGGACAAGGGGTAATGGTTTTAAACTGAAAGAGGGTAGATTTAGCTTAGATGTAAGGAAGCAATTCTTTCCTGTGAGGGTGGTGAGGCACTGGCACAGGTTGCCCAGAGAAGCTGTGGCTGCCCCCTCCCTGGCAGTGTTCAAGGCCAGGTTGGACGGGGCTTTGAGCAACCTGGTCTAGTGGAAGGTGTCCCTGCCTGTGGCAGGGGGGTGAGAACTAGATGATCTTTAAGATCACTGCCAACCCAAACCGTTCTGTGATATTAATAAAATCTGGATTTCAGGTAAATGCCAAGCTGAGACTGCTCATTCAAAGTCAGAAATCAGTATGAAAATGGGTTAATGTGCATTTGAGCATTCACAGAATTGCACTATATCATACATTGTATATCATATGCTCTGCTTTAAATAAAACTGATGTAACATTCCAGCTTCTTTTAAAAGTAAATTTAGAAAAGTCAAAGTAAAAAAATAATTCACTTTAAAATACAAGTGGTAGGCAAAATGTTACCTGCTCATACTAAAAAAAGAAAATTATTCTTCTGATTTTTAAGTATACTTCATTTTTTAATGATTTATTTTAGAAAATTATTTTTAATCAAGCTTTTTCTTCCAAATCAGTAGTGAACTTCACCTTTAGCAAGTTCTGCTACTTAAACCTCTCCTCGTTCATTGCCCACATGCAAAAATTCTACAGGATTTAGCTAATACACTTCCAAGCACCTGCGACATCGTCTGACTGAATACAGTTTAGCGTGGAAATGAAGAGTGCCAGTCACTAGGGAAGATGACAAACCTCATAAGAAACCCATTTCTAGCTTTTCCCTTTACTGTTACAAGCTTGACAGTCTGCAAATATTGAGTTGTTTCTTTGTATCACGCATGTTACTTTTTATGCCATTCTTATATTTGGTAAAGTTTCTATTACAATCACATTTGACTTTCACAGTTACTGAAAACTTTTACATTTCCCCAGGTTAATGCTGTCTGATTAGAAAGTTTCTACGTGACAGTTTTCATCCAAAACCAAAACAAGTTTCTTACCCTTCCCATCTCTGAGCCTTCCTCTGCAGTTAATGAAAAAATTAGACAGTGCCAGTAGTCTGAATTTGTCCTTTTTTAATGCAGATGGCTAAAATGGGAGGGCTGCAGTGTCCACTGCAAGTGTGTAAAATGGAGTAGAAATCATCTTCGTAGATAGCTGAAGTTAATTGAGATGAATCTAACTCACTGCACAGCCATACATTTTTAACACTACATTTTTTCCTTCAGACAGGTTTGTGAGTTAATTTTGGCTAATTTTATTTATTACTGAGAAGCAACCAGAAGTTGAATTTCTAAATGTAAAGGAAAATCTAATTCACAGATTTATAGATCATCATCATCATCTCAGTTCCACTTCTAAACTTAAGTTATTTTGGATTTATTCAGAATGGCACAAAATACCAAAGTTAGTAAGTATAAACACCCTCCTACAAAATGCAGCTCCATAGCTTCTGCAAGACATAAAAGAGTTTGATTTGACTCAATACATGCTGTGTTGTTCCTCTTTTCCTAAGTAATGTGGTGAATAACGCTCCAATTCCTTTTTCAATTGGACTAGTGATAGTCCAGTACTTTGGTAGCCAATCCCGACAATTTGGAAACTCTTGGCTAGACACCAAAACGGCAACTCCAACTGAAACTAACAAAATACAAAAGGGGACAAAACCAGAACTGGCATAACATTGCACGAAGAAAATACTATCTGGAATTAGATTTTGTAAAATCCAAAGTTTAAAAGCTTTTAGCATTAGCTTTCTTTTATTACCTATTGCACCTCAGATATCCATACAGATATCCATCATTACATAAATTCTCTACGGTGGAACTTTTTCCTTCACAACTCTCCAGTACAAATCTTTCAGCTCAGTGACACTCCTGGCCACATTTTATATCTTTGATTTTTTTCATCCTCTTTGACAGCCATACCCTTTAAGGTAGCCTGAATGCTTCCAGCTTCTTTGAGAAACTGAGTTTTCAAAGCACTGGCCTCACAGGTGCTAACATTTCCTTACATTTCCTAACCCTAGAGAGCTATTAACAGTTTTCTCACAGTATATGCTTTTTGTTCTTGTGCTGGCTGGCAGAAGGTCTGAAAAAACCCAACAGCTCAGTCTCGCCAAAGTCTGGGATGTAAGTTGTCAATCAGGGCGAAGAAAGGAAGAAGCTCAGCAGGGAGTGCTCTTCACAAAGTCCTTCAGTTCCTATCGACTTCCCAAGAGGAGCTGGTGCACATCCAATTGCCACCTTCCAACCTTCCCTCAGAGACAGCGGCAAGATAGGACAGGGACAAGGCCACACTCAAGGTCTTCATTATCCTCAGTAAGGCAAGATTTGGCCTCAAGTGAGGATGTGCTGCGTAGCCCCTTCAGACTTCCTTTTATTATTTTTTTTTTTTTTAAGTGAAGGGCAAAATAAGGCATCTTCTTGAAATTGTTTGAAGTGGATTGACATTTTTCAGTTGAAGACTGTTGTTAGTTTCACAGCAGGCCTAATTTTTAAATTTAATGTTCTAGCGCATATAAAAAGGAAAGCATCCTAGGGGGATAATAACTTTTAGCAATCAATTGATTGCATATAGCTGCTGGTTTTGCAGGTACAATCTCTTTAAGGAGGTTGTAAAACAGGAAAATCGTAGCCTTCAGATGTACGGATTATCTGAGTTTGCAAGAAAACACTAACGTAAGGACTATCTGCTGGTATGTTTTAGAATTTTCTTCTTTAATCATAAATATGTCAGAGTAAATAAAGCAGTAAATGGTCATCAGGTCAGAATGCATCACCTATTTAAACTATCACTCTCAGGGTTTTGTTGTGTTTTGGGTTTTGTTTTTTTTTTGTCTCTGTAGTCACTTCTGAAGAAAACTTGTTAGTAATTTTACTCAGAGAAAAAAGTAAGATTAACCTAAACTATTTTAACTACATAGCTCTACTCAAGTCAACTGAAAGAGATTAATATCATATTAATACTGCAGCAGTGAACACATTCCTGCACCAACACTTTTTCAGTTTTCGTTAAGTCCCTTACTTTTGCCATCTTTTTTGCTAAACACGTATATTTATGTTATACACACAGAGTAGTACACAGAGGACAAGATATTATTAATATTTAATAGCAGTGTATATTAAAACCCTGTATCCCATTTTTCATACAAAATGCAGCCTCTCAGGTGGAAAAGAGTTCCCTGAAACCCATCTTCAGGTTTGTTTTTGCATTAAATTAATACGATTTAAATAGTAAAGAGAAATTAAATGGATCAAAGACACTACTATTAACTTATGTTACCATGTAGTTATTAAATATTACCTTGTTATATACAATGTATGAATTAGAAAAAAAAATAAGCTGTTTTCTAAATGCAGGTGTATTACATTCACAAAATGTTAGCACTGGTGAAAAATCAAGTTTCCATACATGCTAAGACGATTCAGTCAGAAAATCTTCATGACTTTTGCATAAACTTTGGGTTTAGTACTCTTTTCAGGTTCCAATTAGAATCAGTAAGCACTAGTCAAAACCAAGGAATACAGAAATATAGAAGTCACCAGTGACAGATCTAAAATGAAGCCTGCCTCCTGTGTCTTGCATCAGAAAAACAGGGAAACATGGGTACCTGCTGTACGCCACAGAACTTGTGAGAGATGATGCTTTAGCAATACCGCTACTCTCCGCTCTGAAAAGTGGCTTTGAAGATAAATTTGTATTTGTAAACTAGTTATTGTGAAGGATATTAGCCTGAAAGCAAGACTTAATTTTAAATTTGCATTTATACACACAGTGGCTTATGCGGTATAGGCAATATACAAGCTTGGGAGTGGCTAAGTTCACACAATTTTAGCACATTGCAAATATGAGATTTGCAAGTTTGTAAGAAGATTCATAAGGTTTTAATGTCAGACCAGTCTCTTCCCCTTTATCTCCTAGTATTTGTTTCTATCACAACTGGAAAGACTGGATACATTCTCATTTTCCTCTGTACCTGCTGCTCTTAGCCAGGCTTATACATAAAAAAATAGGAGATACCATACTTCCACATGAACTGAACTCAATAAGAAGTCCTAAAATTGCTCTAGCAGTACCCCTGACATCAGACTACCAGCCACACTTCTAGATCAAAACAATATATGCATAGGAAGATCTCAACCCAGGCTCTAATCACAATCAATCAGTGAGGTAAGTCTATGTTATTAAAAATATATTGCATCCTTTTATTCAATTACTTAATCACAATTACACGACATAAGAGATGAACTTGCTTTTAAAAAACTCAAGGTTCTGGACTGTTTGAGCTTAACAAGGACAAAATAATCAGTTGCAGATGCTTTCACTTAACATTCAGAAAGATCCCATGGGACAGCAAGATTTAATTTTATGGTCATCTGCCATTTTAATGATGTGCTTGTTATAATGCAGAACATCTCTGTCTTACTTGCCTGGTTATAGAAAACATACTAAACTAAATTGGGAACGCATTTAGCTGCACTATTGCTACCTTGTATCACTAACAAATAATACATGTCCTTGGAATATGAATTTCTAATATATCTGTTCTATTTTTTATTTAAAAGAAATAACATAAACCTTTGCTACTTAAGTAACATTTAAGTCTGTGAGTTGCTCTTACCTTTTTTTTTTTGCTTCCAATCTTGAATTTCATGCAACCTAAGCCATTTTATACATCTTCAATTCTTCCCTTCCAGTGCATTTCTTTCTATTTGGGATGTGATATAATATAGAAATGTTCAGAGACCGCACGTGTTTTGTCTGGAAGAGCATAAACTATTTCATTTTCAGTGAGGACATTTACAAAGAAGGTGAGCTTTTCACCTACCATTACCTACAATGAAACCTGTGGGTATTAAGCAGCTCTAAAAGAAGCCATAAAAGAAGAATTACAATTCATTTGCACAGTGTGTTACAGGTCAGATTCTCTACAATCCTTATATATAAAAATCCTAATGTCTGTTGAAGATGGTAACAAAACCAAAGCAAATGAGCCAAAAAGATCCCTTCTAAGGGTTGAACACATATTCATGGACTGTTTTCTGTTCCCTTGCAAAAACATAAGATTAAATTTTTACCGTAATGTGTGTAACAGACCAAGACTATAGACAACAATATTTTGAGAGAAGGGAAAAACTGTCATATGAATAAGTGTATTTTTTGTTAAGAACTAAGTAATACTTACCATATAGTAATGCTTAATCTAAAACTAAATAGTGGTAGCTCCCCGTATTTTTGTCCAGGAGGAAATTAACACAGGAAAGGAGAAGTCAATCTATGAGTATAAAATGGCCATTTCCTTCAGGTTTCAAAAGTCCAGCTGGAATTACTGCTCTGACTGGAGTCCAGCCAAAGAAATGCAAAGACCAAATCAGTTTATCACCAGAAGCACCATTAATATATATGATTACTATATTTAAAATTTATATAATTTAAAACTCATTATATCATTGTAAGGACCTTGTATTCTTCTTGCTTTGCTTAGGTTTCCACAAAGAAGCTATTTCTATGAAGATTAAAACTCTCTTCTTAACAGATCTTTCACAGATAAGAAAGAAATAGCCAACACTTCCAGAAAACTAAAAGTGAATTTTTAATTTTCTGCTTTCTTCTGTGTTAGAAATCAACCTTTAAGATTCAGAGCATAAAGCTGTTAACAGAGCAACTAGAAGAAGATCTAAAGTAGAAGGGTGTCCATGCTTTCCAAATACTTAGCAGCTTTTAGGAACTTGATGCCACCTACAAATACTCAAGTGCATTTGAGTAGACAGAAAGTTATTACAGTTGATACTGTTATTTCTGCTATCATTGCATCACTTTTCCACATACTAAGACAGACACAGGGACAGCACAGCACTCAAGTCCTGATTCTTAGGTCCTTGTTCCAAAGGAACAACTTAAGTAAATACTTCCTTTCAATACCTCCTCTTCCCACCAAAATAAAGGTGGTATAGCTATTAACACTTCACAGATGTGTTCATATTACTTTTATAAAGTCTCATGACAAACCATGGCGTGCTGCCTCCAGTCTAACAATACAAACAGACCTTAATTTGCTCATATATTAATTACAACACAGAATCCCATATGCTACAACTCATCAGAGGAAACTGCCTCAAATCAGTATCAGTTGCAAACAGCAGCAGCAGTAATATCAACAAGATATGAATCTGGCACAAAAACCAAAGACAGAGAGGCAGGCACTCAACCCCAAAGCAGAGTTATCCCCACTGGCAGTCAGAGGCTTGTACGCTTCCCTCCTTGCTTCCACTGAACTTGAACATTAAAGTTCATATCTTTCTACAGGAATGAAATTTTAGTTTATCTGCTCCTAGGTAGTAAGCCTTTAATATAAACCTGTCTTTCTAACTAGCATTTCTGCTCCATCCACATTAAAGAATCCAGCCCAGCTTTACATCAGCAGATTCAAACTCACTCCCTATAAAAAGTGGTAGCAAGTATTATTTACTCTACTACAACATGTTGTTGCTCCTGAGTTCTCTTTCACTAGACCTGATGGTAGGCACAACAGAGAATATTTCAACATTGCCATCTGTCTCCTTGGCACTTCATACCAAGTGAGTCGCTGCCACTTCAATGGTAAATTAGAATTTCCCACCAGATATATTAAGCCAGAGGCTGCTGACAGGTTGCCCTATTTCCCTCAATGCCTTCTTCCCTTAAATCTGTATTTTATATTGAACAATCTGAGCATGTTAAGAACAAGCTTCTACATGACATGTATTAAATTGCAGGAATCAGCAACAAAGGAATAATATATGGTCTGAAAAAAATCTTTTTATAAAAGACTTGTAAAGCATCATTAAATTTATTACAATACTTCCAGTACATCTTAGGCATTCTCAAGAGAGATGGTCACAAAAAGTTCAATGGTAATGCTTGGGAGGGAGAAGATGGACATGGTGATCAGATATACCAGCTCACAGAGAAGCTGAAACAGTAAAGTGAGGATTGGCCCATGACTGCTGCTAAAACAGCAACGCAGCTTTTCAGCATGTTCTCTCAAATCTAGCTCCCTTTCAAGATAAATCACTATAGCCATGTTAAGAAAGTTATAGTCCCAGTTTCTCACCACTGATTACGCTCTTGCCTGACACAATCTAATTCTTTATTTTAACTTCAATTTCCATAGTTTAAGATGCATGACTCTACTGGACAGCTGACCTCAGAGGAGAACTGCAGACCTTCTACTTCAGTGCTGCAGGGAGGGTATGAGTAGGTACCTTGAGGGACCAGAAAACGTTGAGGGTACATTTTGTTGCTGCTGTGAGGTGAGCAACAGAAGATCCTCCTGAAGGTCTATCCAGTTTAATACAAAGAAAAATGTATTTTCCAACACCTTTGGGAACAAAACGTATTTCCCAACATTTTTCCAAACACCAAAGCCAGGCTTTTCAGGTCAAACATGTTGCTTTCAAAAATAAGCCCACTTCAACTCCAAACAAAATACAGTGTAAGAGTCCAAGTTACTTCAGGGGGATGTTGATTATGGGGTAAGTGATCAAGAAGTGATTTAAAAAAAATAAACCATTCAGAACAAGTAGACTAAACGGCACATGGGAAGGACGGGGATATGCTCTTCAGTGAAGAACCTCTGAATAGCAGTGCCAGACCTTGCAGAGCAAAATGACAGAATCCACATGCTGAACTTTGTTCATACACAAGTGAACTACAGAATAGTATTTATTATGTAATAATAAACCACTTGAAGATAAAATAAGACACCATCCAAATTTCTAGCTTGATGTTGAGATAAATGCAAGGGAAGGATCAAACTCACACTATTACCAAAGGTTTCTGTTCCTGACAATAAAAATTTTATAGTCTTTGATTGAAATACTCTTTTCAGTCTTTCAACATATTTTCATGACTATATTTCTTACGTCAAAAGATTCAGGCATATAAAAGTGTAATAGTGTAATTTTGTTTCTGAACATGAAAAATGACAGGGACATATCTTAGCATCATTTTATTTAACTGATCCTGAATGGAGAATTCAAGGCACTTAATAGATTTTCTCAGTGAACTGAAAATTTTAAAAAATTACAAATTTCTCATCTGATTTCCATTTGATACACAGGACACTCAGGCCAGTCAAAAGATTTCTGTAGATGTAGCTGCCTGATCCTAGGCAGGTAAATGACTCTACGCATGTAGGTAATAAGAAACAAACACAACCAAACACTAACCCACTGTTTAAGTTTGCCATATGTGGGCTGTCAGGAAGGCAGTTGTCTCCAAAAGACACCTCTCCCCTGACAGATACTCACTGCAACAATCAGTGCAAGTATGAAGAGATGTTTACATTAAAACAAAGATTATAATACTAACAGTTTTATAGGGTAAACAGCCTATGTAGTTGTTGATTTGCTCTGAGATATTACTTACACAGGCTGCTTCCTATTCTGAAATGGTTAACAGCTCCTCTGGAAGATGTGGAAGTGGAAACTGGATTTGCCTGGACAGCAGAGACCACCTTTCGCCATGAACTCTGCCTGATATCTATTTAAGCCCATTTGGCACATTATACAACACAACCTGTTATTCAACATATCTGTACAGCAGAGGATTTATTTTCCCATGTTTGCTACTGACCATTCAGATAAGAAACTTAAAGGGGTTGCCGAATTATTTCACTCAGACAAAGCCTTGCCAGTGCTGGAAGGGAGGGCGGGCAGCTCTCCCCTGGGACACAAAGCAGTGTATTAATGTTTGTCCTTATGTCCTTGGGGCATAAGGTCCTCTTCGGCCACTTACCTAGACTTCCTCATCCCAATGACAGGGCATTCTTTATGCCTTCTCCCTGAATAAAAACTCTTCCCAGATTAAAAAAAAAAAAATAAAAATTTACAGGGCTCAAATTTGGGGATTTATATTCCAAGTTTCTATCACCAAATTTGATAAACATGCTGCCTTTGAGGATTAATTGTTTGACACTAGGGAGGGGTTAAGAAATGAGTTATTATAAACTATTATTTCTATACCATAACTACCAGGAAGTCTAAGTCATTAGCTTACCTAATTAAACATAGAGAAACAGTGCTTGTCAAAGACAAATGCAAAATAAGTTTAACTTTCTGACAGATATACGCCATCCTTCATCAGGTCTAAACTCTGGACACTCATTCCCTCTCAACTGCTACGGTCCTGCTTAGCACATCCCGCTATCACTAACACCTCTGTCAGGAGACACATGACTTCAGAAACATATCAAGCTCCTCTATGTCATGGGCTAAAAATCACACAAGAAAATACAGGCAAAATACCTGCAACTGCTTTTACAAGATTTGCTTCCGTCTGGTTTACAGCATTCATGAACAGGAAAACATGAAGTGTTGCTCATGAGAACTTCATAATACTCAAAGTTTTTACAGCAAGTTGGGTCAAATTTGCATCTGAATCTGAACTGAAGCAATTCGATAATTAAGAACCTTGAGTTTGCCTTCCAATGAGTTGGATTTCAGTTAAGTCTCTAACACTCAAAATAAAACAAAAAAACACTGAGCTGCTAAGGGAGCCAGGAAACAACTCTAGAAGGGAGAAAGAAAAATAGAGGAGAAACTTTCGTCACAATTCTTTCAAGCAACTAGAAGATAAACTGAAAATGATGTTTATTATAATTCATTAAAAACAGTTTTTTCTTCTTTCTACAAGAAAAAAATATTTTAATTTATAATTGAAGTTAAATAACAGTGGTGTTTGAATCAGCATGATTTCAATAGTTTGTAATGACTTCAGATTGAATGAATTTGATTATTTCCATTTCCATTACTTTTAGTGTTTTGAAATGCGCTTGCATGTGCCAGTTTTCACTGTGTCTTTATCCTCCACAACTGGCAAAAGTACTTCATTGTTATTAAATGCAATGTGTTTATACACAGATGAAAAAATCCAAGTTTTTATTAGTGGAAAGATAGATGAAAATAGCTATTAAACCCCTTTTTTCAGCTAAAAATCAGGGATTCGCAACAACATAGAGCACTAGGTATCCCACATGTTTAAGAGTGGCAATCTGCTGGTTCACTGTTTTAAAGTCACTTTGATTAGTACCCGAAACCTCAATGTGATTTGGTGTTCTAGGAGCAAAATCATGTATTTTTAATTTCTCAATATTTACTGATGAATCAAAAAAGCACCCAACACAACCTGTTTACCATATACAGTAGAAGTCAATCAAATCTATCATTCAGTGATTAAAGCTACTCTACAATGATATTTTGGTAAGTCTATTTCCTCAACTGGAAGCTTCCATCTTACAAATTTACAAAGTTCAACGCCATGAATATTCATGCCCATGAATATGAATTAATATATCCCATCCTTTCTCTCCTCTTACAAACGTCCTGTGTCCTACACTGATTCTGTCACAGTCAGACCCTCTGAGAGGGTAACAATTCACTAACACAGTGAGTGCATGAAGATACAAAAGAAACAAGAGTATTTCAGTGTAAAATTACTTTTTCCAGACTGTATTTCTTATTATGATGCCTTTATACACTTGCTATTCTCAACCAGTATTGCTATTCACAGCTATTACTACTTGTATTTCTCTTGAAATATGAATTTTTAAGAAAACAACAAAATCATGAAGGTCTCTCATTCTCATTCCTCGTTTCTTGAAAACCAAACAAAAACCCCCTTCTATTTTCCTGCTGCAAGCCACATGCATCATGCCCATCAGTAGAAAGAGGATTCATACAATTTCATACAGCTAAGCAAAGGCTCTTCAGTAAGCTAGCCAAGATGCAATGTGGGGAAGCATTTACCATAGTAAATGTGAACCACCCCAAAGTCACTAAGGTTCAGAGAGCATTTATAATTATCTTGCAACTGCTCTGAGCATATTTTAGTGTCCACGGAATTCCCTCCTTCATCTGCTGCTGCTTATCCTTCTCAAGCAGAAGCAGTAATACTGCATTTGCTCTGAATTGACGCCACTTTTGTTCACCCTTGCTGTCCTCTGACAGCATTAACATTCCTCGGTTGGGATTAAATTTCATTACCCTAGGTCATGATAAAAGGAAAACTGTGACAACAGACATAAGAAACAGTGACTATTTGTGTTGAAAACCATCTACCAACTTCGGGTTTTTTCCACTCTAAATGGAAGGTTGTGAATACTTTATTTTCTAAAAATAAACTAATCTCTGAACAAAACAGATACTCCCCAAATTTAAAGTTTTGATTCAGACATAGTATCATGAAGTACGTGCAGAAGTTAGTTGGATTATTTAATGGACTCTGTGGAGCAATCTGCAATCCAGGTTCTCTTAAACTGCATTACACCAAAACCATGACACCTAATTCTGCATTTCTCCCTTGTAATCAGGATGAAGTCTGAATGAGGGGGCAAAATTTCCACAAGGAACTCAACCTGTTTAGATTGGGAAGCAAAAATCACACGGGAAAAAAAGAATCTTTAAAAAAGCCTAACAAACAAAAAAGAAACCACCCTACTTGACTTTTTCTGACTAACAATAATGTTAACTCATTTAATAAGGCTCTGACATTTGCTTTCAGAACCACCTGGGACATGGAAATAAAGTTTAGTATCTAGCCTGCAGTCAGACCTATTATTACAAAAACCAGAGCCCTTTTCTATATGTCACAGCAGAGTTTTTATATTCAGTCTCTCAGTAATCTGTTTTCTCCAGCATGCTGTTCAATATGTGTGACATCCTGGCAAAATCTTTTCTAAACCACAGTAGATCACTGTATATATGTCTTCAGATAAGATACAATTATATCCCACAGAAAATAGGAGCAGGCAAATGCTTCTGAGGTACATAACAGCATCAAGAAATAAGACAAAGGTGGAAACCTTCACTGGTTAGAAATAGAAATAGTTAGGATGCAAAGACTTAGATTAAGTTACTTTCTTGGATTGAAACCAACTCGTTTAATAGGATCCTTTTGACCCTGAGGTGACATAAGGAATACGATTTAATTTCAATAAATGTAAATGTTGCACATTTTGCCAGGCTTCTTCCTGACCATAACCACTGGAATTTGGACAGAAAGTTATAGTTCTGCTTACTTAAGCAAAAATTAAAATGTAGACTAGTAGTCTCAATGTAAGAATTAGATCATACATTCACCTTATCTTAATATGACATGAAAAAAAGAACCATGAGGTTCAGAAACATTAAGTTGGCAAAATTTGTGAAGATCTATTTTAAAAAATAGTGTTTATCTCTTATTTTATCTACTTTACATATTGTTTCCAAATATTTTTCAGCTATGCATTCAGTTTAGAATAAATCCTGATAATTCACTTATTCTTTTTAGCGTAACAAACACTGTGCCTCTACTAGTCTCTTTCCCCCTTGTCTCTAAGTTTATTTTTGTCTTGCAATTATAGCAATAAAGGTTGATTTCTGGATTTTTATTCTCCAGATGTATTAGAAAGTTAGCTGCCTGGTGAACTAAAGGCCCGTGCAGTGGTTGGATTTTATAAATCACTGTACAGTTATGATTAGAAGCACACACAAAAAAGTCACTGATCACCATCAGATAGCGTCATTAGCATTCTAAACTGGCTGCAACAAATTAAAAATACAGAAACTTTGAAAGACCACATATAAAGAGTGAAAGACAACAATAGTGTAAGCCTCCTCTGAATTTCTATCAGCAATTTCCATCTGACCTGCAGCCACCCAAGCCTGCTCTGAAACCCAGACCAGTGGAGCCTGCTCCAAGAGACTCCATGCCTGAACTCATAACCTCTGCTTAGAGGATTTGCAGCTGAAAGGCAGCACCATACTGATGCAATGGTACCGCTTTTAGGACCTGACCTAAAATTTCAACATTTAAACGCTTTAACATTTAAAACTCCATGTGGATACACCAATTCCAGATACCTTTCATCACTTCAGCACATGTTCCCATAAAGCTGGAACTATTCCTCATATTAAAATCTGTACTTATACCATTTAATATGTTTGCATTATGCAAAGATTGAATATACTTTGACAATTTCTGGTACTAACTTTTAAGTAGCTATGTTATATTACTTCATGTACTTTTAAATGAATATTCTGTGGTTATCAGATTCAACACACAACTACTGACATTTTAGGACAAATTTTGCCCTCAATTAAATCTATGACCTTGCTGATGCCGAAGCAGAACAACCCCCACTCACACATCAGAACCATCTGTCATGATTAAATGTTTGGTGAGAAGTCTTGCACATGAACATTTTTCATCTCTTCCCACCACTGTCCTTTAGGTGTTGGCTGGCTCTCTCAACCCAACACCAAGACTTTTAAAAACCATGAGAAGTCAAGAACAGCAGACACTGCCTGTTCAGTTCAGTGTTTGGAGACGTGACTTTTTCCTGAAGGAAATCCCAAGTTTATTTAAATAATTATGTGTTGTACCCTGAAACTATTAATACATACACCCATGATTATCTTGATTGACTTGTGTTGTTCAGATTTTTTTTCATACAATATATACTACTTATCTAATGAATAGCATATTATTCCATAAAAAAAAAATCTTCCGTGTAACACCTAAATGTGTTAGAAAGGTTAATATGCCATTTTATAACACACAGGCTGACGACAGAAAGTAAAAATGCTATTCTGAAAAGCAGAAATGTCAACACATCTCTAAAGACATAAAATGACACAAAATTAAATGTTACCAACTGCTGAGTCTGAAGAAAAGCTTCTTGAAGTTAAGGGATGAAATAAAAAAAGGCACAAATCATATTTTAAAAGCATAATAATCTACTTAATGAAACTTTATAGAATGCTTTTTACACATGTAAGCTTCCAGAAACACTGTTCATTTCCTTTCCACTGCAATAATTTCAAAGGATCCAAAAATAGAGAGGTCCACAAATGCCGATCATTAATCACTCATTAACTTTTGTAGCAATTAGTATCTCTGCTTCTATATCTTTTGACAAATTATAAATCATTCAACGCAACTTCATTATTTGGAAGGACATTTTGTAAAATGAATCATGACTTTATAGTTAGTTTCATAAATAGGGATGCATTTGTATATATACGCAGACACACACATATTCACTGTGTCACAATATCTATAAACACATACATATTTATAGAGACTATATATCAACATCACTGGGCGAGTATACATCTGTAGGCAGACAGGTTTCCAAATAGGTACTACCAGATATTCAAAGCAAATTACATCCATTAAGTTTGCCTGATGCAATCCTCAAAGCTTGAGGAGGAGGACAGGAAGGTGGAAAAGAAGGTGGGGAGAACGTTACAGTTTCCCTTATATACTAAGACGCAGGAATGAAAAATATTTGTTTAAAGTAACCACTTCAAAAAAAACTAAACATCACTAACCTCTAATTAGCCCAAGCAAAAGAACGGGTTAAATACAAAATGAGGAGACTTGTTAATCCTGGATTCCCCCAGTCCAGATTTCAAATCTAATCCATTAGAAAGGTTTTGCAAAGCTATGAAGTCAGGGAAATACAGTGTCTATACTTTACCAGCATCAATAACCCGCAGCTGCAATAGCACAGTTATCCTTACCACCCTACTGATTTCTGAATTATCAGCATTAAATCTTGAGCTCCTCAGGTTTTTCACTTGATGCTTTTAAACTAACATGTCCAAGGGCTAACATCTGTAGAAAACAGCATAGCCCAAGGTGTAAGCCTGCAAGGAAGTTTAAAACGGTATCTTATATTCCCAAATATTCAGACAAAATCCCACTGGGAGCAGAAGCACAGCAACTAGCTTTCAGTGAAAGCTGTAGTACACCTTTATTATTGGCTCAGCACTGCATCTTTTAGTTGCCAAACTAGCCCTGGGAAAAAGTCAGGAGCAGAGCTCTGTATGGGTACCCGAGAGGCAGGAGGGCCGTACACTGGATTTACAAAGGGAATTTTAATGCTGCAGAGTCTTGAAGGCCTGGGCCACTTTCTGATGCCAACTTTGAACCACACTTGCCCAAGCAAAGTTAATTTTATTCATAATACAGACATTTTTTCTTCAAATTGGATGCATCTAGGTAGTCAGCAGAGCTTATCAAGCCAGCTTTGTGATTTTTTTTTTGAGAAAGTAGGAGTGAAACCAGGCATAAACAGGACAAGACGAGCACAGACTCAATTCTTTCAATGTAGTTCCTATAGAAAGTACAAAGTATGTTCCTTTGCACTGTAATTATGATGCTATAATGACTACATTCCTAGCAGACATCCAGGAAACATGGAAGCCAATTTGGCCCTCTTCCTTTATGACTTTAAGTTAATCAAACCAAAATCTCAGCAAAAGGGAACAGCCCAGTGAAGAAAGCTCATCTACTTCACTCTGGAAGGGCTTGACTTAAAATTCATACTCACTTGCTCATTTCAAAACTCCAATAATGAGCATGGATATGTTTATCATACCGTGACAGAAATGGAAGCAGAAAGGAGGGGGGAAAAAGAGAGACAAATGATGAAGGTAATGTCTCCGCCTGACGTTACTAGTCATTATAATGGAAAATGATGGCAAAACATTTGAAAGACAAATCCATCCTAAGATATTTAATCCAATTTTTCATTATATTGGACATTAAAGAAAATTTCATTTCTGCAAGACAAATATGGTACGTGATAGTATTTTTAGAGGCAGACAGAATCAATTTGAAGGGATACGGATGTGTACAAACACAGATGTCCATGCAGGTTCCAGCACAGGAAGGGTATTTTAATCTCCCCTATTTCCTATCAACAGCCACGATGCTGAACAGCTCCAGAGAGTAATAGTTTTCTTTCTCCTTCTAGAAAGGGCCTCTCTTCTATGAGATGGCCCACCAAAGCACTATTAGACTTTTTTAAAAAAAAAAAACATAATAAAATGATTTTTTGCTTCTGTATGTTTCTTCTTTCAACAGTGGCTGGGTCAGACCCTGGGAGAGAGATGCAGGCAGGATTTCAGGCTAATTGTTATTTCCATCGACAATGTGCACATCTAGTTAATGTTTTTAACTTAGATTTTTCATGACAACAATTTTTTCTTCCCGTAAAAGCAACTTCCAAGTGTTCAACTCACACAGCACATAAGCAAATTATAAAGGGTTACAAAGTAAGACCAGCACCCATTCAGTACTGCTGGTCTAGTCCCTTCTCATAACATGAAGCCAGGAGGAACTATACATACACAGCTACCCTTCTACAAAGAATATAATGAAAACTCACTTCAATTTCTCTAACTAATCAGAGATATTGTACACAGATGTAAATACATGTTGCTAAGACTAATGCTTTCCTATTTAAAGGTACATTCAGACAATTATTAGCTTTAACAAACATTTGCCTTCTAGATCAATAAATTCGGGGAAAAAGAAACAAGCGTACTAAAGAAACCAGAAGCATACTACTAACAATTCAAAAAGCTTCAGGCGAAATATTGCTAAATATGGCAGAAGTAGAATAAATTAGTTACTTCTGGGGGAAAAAAACCAAACACCACAAATGTGAAGCATATACAGAGCACAGTCCTCAGGTCACAGGTATGCTTCCTGGAAGGTTCAGTGGATAAACAGATTTAGTTTACTAAAAACGTCCCTTGTGAATGCACAAATGATTCTGTTGTTGCTCAAGATTAACAACCTACTACTATTACACTGGCATCATACATAAGTATCCATGAGTTATGTGCATAGATTTCTCTTAAAATCTCTGAACTGTTCACAAGTACGTGCATAGGTTTACAAAACAAAGTTATGACAAAAGTTGTAGTATACTATAGCCACCACTATTTTCTGTAGAGAAGAGGAGTCCTACTTCTTCACAGTCTTTTAGTCCACACAGATTTTTACTTAGTTCACAGGAAGTACTTTTGGAACATAACATAGCTTCAGCGTCTGAATCTGTACATTAACAGAACCTGCATGACTTGATTATATGATGTGGAGATGTCCACAAATTCATTCTTAGTGCAGACTCCAGCGTAATCCAAGTAACCATCTTTTCCAGTATTTAGACACTGCTTCATAGACTTCAGCGCCTGCACAATCTCCTTGTTTACTGGACACATTCCTGTTAAGCTCCAATTAATTCTGCAAGGACTACACCTTCTATCCCTATGTACTAGCTATGTGCAACTCCAGTCACAGACAAATCTCCATTTATCACATTAACACCAGGTTGGGAAATTCCAGCACAGCCGTAACAGTTCCTATGAACAGGGCCACAGTCATTCTACATCTTCCAACACAGCTGCAACAACTGGGGAAGGCATGGCCTAAATGTGCTAATGCCCAAATCAATATCTATTTTCCAAGACCCCTGTAAGCTTTCCAATTCCTGCAGTCAAGAGAATTTCCACATCTACTCACCAAAGCAGTGGATAAGCAACAGTAACAAAATTATTAATATTCTAATTAACAGAAAATAAAAACTATACTTTCCTTCCTGCCAAAGATCTCTTGCAATAAAGCAACTGACTCTGCCCTATAAATTCATCTTTCATTGGGTTTTTTCCTAGCTCTGTGCTACGCCAGCTGGTCTGCTTAGAGCAATGAGCTGTTGAATTAGATAACATGTTTTTAATAAGTCAGTCTAGTAAAGCAGTTTTGAATGGCTTCACAATGCACAGATGTCTAAATTGTCTATAGAGTAATATTAATACTAAGTGGTAAAAACAGGGACTTATGATTTTGTTGAGTTCACAAGTGACAAATACACATTTTCTCAGCACAGCTATCAGCTTTTAATTGGTGTTTTAATCAGTCCTAAATAAAATTGCACATTTGTATAGCATTAGGAATTATTTTAGACAAATTACAGGTTAATAGGAATAAAGCATCCACCTGAACTCAGAGCTAAACTGAATGCATAAAGGAGATATGTAATCCCTAGTTAATGGTGAATAAGGAGAATTTGTGCTACAGAAGAGAAAGTTTCCTAAACTTTCTACTCAGACTTTTACTGATGCCAAGAGTCCAAGATCCCAAGAAAAGTCGTAACCCTGCAGGACCAGGTAAGCTCAGGAGTCCCATGTGCTCCAGGATGCCTGTGATGGACACACTTGACCCTTTAACCCAACTTGCAGTACTTTGGTACAGGCTCCAAAGGAGTGAAAGGCCTGATCTGCAGATGGGCCAAGAACTCCTCTAGGAAACCCACAAGAGAGCAGAGTGACCCAGTGAGCATCGGTGCACGTGAGCTTGGAACAGTGATCATGTGATCAACACATGAACAGCGGGTGGGTTTTCCAAGAGTCATTTGTCAAGGAACAAAGAAAGTTGTGGGGACAAGGAGTCTCATGCACACCTCTCCCACTGTATGCAATTCATCTACAAGCCAACCACTTTATCCCATAAATATTACAGCCTACATAAGCCTTCTTAGAGCACTGCCTCATAGGCAGTGTGGTGGCAATCTCCGCTGGAGCTGAGACACCTCTCAAGGTTGCTTCTTGAGGAAGAGAAACCTTTTACCAATGACAGATCTTTAGATGAGCCCAATTTGACCTCTCCCTGAATTGCAGCTGCTGCATGCCAGGCAACTCCCCCCTTGAGCAGGGACACCTCTCAAGGTCTGAGATTTCTCACCTGAGACTAAGAGATCCCTCCTTATACAAGGAGAGACCCCTTACCCAGGATAGATCCTCAGTAAGTGACTGATAGCATGCTGATTTAATTGTAATGAAATCCATGTAGCTAATTCCATTAGACATAAACCGTTGTCCAAGTCTGAGACTAAGATTTGGGGACCTAGCTGCACCTAAGCTCCATCGTGAGTTTAGAAAGCAAGGGGGTCTACTCTGAACCTCATGACTCAATGGGGAGGATCTCCCTTACCTATCTGCATCTTCAGTCTCTGCGTAAATCATTCTAGCTTGATTCTAGCTTGATTTTCCTTTGTGTGTTTCTTCCATGTAGTAATAGAGTGAACCTTGCCATCAAACTTCACTATATCACACTTTCACAAATTCATATGAAAACAGAGAAGACAAAAACATACAGAAATTCATACAGAAAAGATGAGAGAAAAAAATAATAGAGTATTGAAGTCTTTGGTTAGAAGACAAATCATTGTCTTCCCAGATTTGACGGAAGGATTAAAACTGAAACAGGTTATTGGGCTTGCAACTGTAAGTTCCCCAAGAAAATTTATTTCACAATATATAAAAATACCCTAAGGTACACAGCCTACCTGGAGCAAATTCCAAGTACACCAAAACAATTTCAAAGGATTACAAAAGCCAAAGTACTATGACCTACTGCATTCTTGAAATACTCTTGCTTCTATTGTGTCTAAGATTTCCAGGATTAAGTTTGTTGATCAAGTTTAGACTGTAGCATAACTGCCAAAAACTTAAAATAAGTCTAACTTTAAAATATTTAATGTATGTTAAAAGTACCAAATGTAATAATCAAGGTAGAAATCACAGATTTTCTTTAAAGTGTGTTTTATATCAAGTAATAAAGTTAACAAGGTCAGTCAAGACATTTATTTATTTTTTTCCCTCAGGCTGCTAAATCTTAAGACCAGCTCTTAAGAGAGCTTGTAATTGAAGAAAGGGGAGATGAAGGAATAAACCCATGGCTGAGAGAATAATAATGGAAAGAGAGAAACAACTTATATTTCCTGATCTAATGAAAACTCAAATAGAGAATAAATATAACTTCACAGCAACACAGACCTATTGATCAAGTCAAAATATTGTTGAGCTGGGCTAAAGGACTGTCTCAGAAATGTGCTAGAATGGCACAGAAGCTCATAAAACTTCCAAGCACAAGACAAATAAATTGCTTTTTAAGGGAATATGGTCTTGGGGAAATAATGGCTTACTAAATCACAATCCTTGGATTTGGCTCACACTGATAGCTCTTAGCTCCAAAGGTATCTAAAATGCAAATACCATTAGGAAGTATTTGTCCTGTCTCATGTTTTTCCTCCTCTCAGATAAGATTTGGTAGACATGACTTTGAAGATGTTCAGAACTTTAAATATTTATAATAGTAAATTTGACATTTATCAAACTTTATCAAGTGATCCCCCAATAACTAAAAGATCACTAAAAGTTTAAATCACCATTCTTAGCCATTACAGCTCACCTAAACCCCATTCATGTTTTACTCTAAGCTGTAAAAACATTCAAATGTATCCAGAAGCATGTGGATTTCAGATTTGTTACAGAAATGGAACCAAATCCATAGCAGTTCTCCACTGCACTGAAAATGGACATGCTATGTGCATTAGGGGGAAAAAGGAATTTTAAATACACTGCTTACAACAGTTTACCTCTATAAATGGACTTGCAAGCTAATGTTGCTAAGTATGTTAGAATAAGAACTCTCATAGACATTTTCAAGCCTAGCTCCTAAATCATCCATGAGAATTGCCATGGATACAAGCTCTGGAAATGCAACGTAGATGAAGAGAAGGAATCCTCAAGGAATGAAACAATCTTTAGTCTGTTGTGAAATTCTGCCTAATCTTTAGAAATGCAGATGTGCAGACAAAGCGATACCACATTCATTTTGTTCTGACTTATCACTTACTTTTAAAGCACACTGCCTAGCAGTTCCATATTATAAATAACTCAAACAAAGTCAAGTTTCAAAACCTTGTGTTTTGAGGTCAAAATAGCTGATTTCAAAAATAGGTTTACTTTTTAATACTGATGAGTGCTTACACACAACACATACACACCCACCCGTATTCTCACAGTTCTGCTGGCAAAAAACTACATGTAACATCCCTAGGTGTGCTAAGTATATGCAGACAATATTACAGAAACACTTTGAAATGTGTCCAATTCACATAAGAATCTTATCTCTTAACTAATGCTTACTTTGCAGATTTCACATAATGTTTCAGTTATTAACCAGTATATATATTTTTTATATATATATATTTTTTTAATCTTTGCATGACACCCAAGAGCAAAACACACATCCTGTTTCACTGTCAGTTTTGGTATTTGTGCAACTGACCTCACTAGAGAGAGAGAGAGAGAGAGAGAGAGAGAGGTTTGGTCCACGGGATGAAGTCACAAAGCACAGTCCAAAAGAAGTCCTGTTTCAGACATATCTGAGCCCAAAAGAAGTCCTATCCAGATCAAGTCATCCTTACAGAGAGGAAACTCTCACTCAAGAAGGAAAGACTTACTCTAGCCTCATTAGTGGAAGTTGCCTATCGCATCATGAAGTGTTTTGCCTTTCAAATGAAAAAGGAGGTAAATACTTAGTGTGCAGAATTTGGGTAAGCCTTAATTTTAAAATATTATCAATAATATTTATGATCTTTGTTGCACTTGAGTGAACCAGATATAAGGTGGTAAGTGAAGACTGAATCATCTCCTTAATCATCCCAACATCTTTTTTTTCCTACCCCCAAATTTCAT
This sequence comes from Strix aluco, assembly GCF_031877795.1. NCBI lineage: Eukaryota > Metazoa > Chordata > Aves > Strigiformes > Strigidae > Strix > Strix aluco. Next base: position 37,557,337 of record NC_133936.1, read on the forward strand.
TTCAAGCTATAAAGAGATCTGAAAAACTTAAACAGAAGAAATAGTTCAATTGCGTGCAATTAAAATAGCGGTAACAAAAGTCTGCTTATTTTGCAGGACTTGGATGATATATTTATCACTACACATAGTTTATATTTCTACTAGCATTCAGCGTACTACTCAAAACATGTAATTATATACCAGAACTATAATTTGCAGATGTCCTTACTTCATTGAGCACAAAGAAATTAATTGCCCTTTTTCTAAAGAGGCTAAAAACTTTGCAGATAGGTCTTTGAGTAACTCTCAGAATATTAATAATGTTACCAATATAATATTACACAAAATGATACTAGTGGTAAACTTTCCAATTCACACTAATAATTAATCAGAAGACTGCCAGAGCAATTAAGTAGTCTCATACATTCAGTCATAGACACTGTCTTTCCAAAATAAACTAAAACTACCAAAAATATTCAGAATATAGAACTATTTTTTGCCGTGGATACTAGCAATACTCTAACTCCTTCTACAACATAATAGGAACCTTGTACTGTTCAGAAACCAAATCTAAGAAGCAATTGACTACAAAAAATCCTCTGATGGACAGATTCAGACATTTGAGGCTTTACTTGAAGTGCACCAGAATCCAGGATTCGCCCAATTTAAAAAAAAAAAAAAAAAAAAAAAGGGCCCTCCTCTGGCTTTCCATATTTCAAACTAGCCCATTATACTTCATTCATACAGGCTTATCGTTGAGTGTGATGAAGTTACCTGAAAGTTTGGTATCAGCATGGAACACCAACACCTTCATTTCAGGATGTGATGTATGCTGACTCTTGGAGGAGCTATCCTCCATCAAGTCTCCTTCCCTTCTGGTTATTTCAGGCACTTAGCAATTGGCTCACTTTCAGGTTTGAAAAGTAAAGTGCATGGTTAGCGATTTCTCTTTGGCTGCAGTGGATCACTTGGAATAGTTCCCTGAGAAATAACAGGCTCAAGTGCTTACAGTTTTTCTGCATTGCCCCTAAGTTTTTCTTATATTTGAGTCCCTTACATAATTCACCTGCTTCTTAGATTCACAGAAGAAACCTGCTGTGTTAGTCTCTTCAGGCTTTGTGCAGTCTCCCCTTTTCAGCCATGTCACACAGTTCACCTTAATTTCACTTACATAATCACAACGCCTGACCCTCCAACCAGTCAAATATCATGGCAAATCACATCACAGCCCCTAAACTGGGGTTGCAGCAACTTTATTTGATTTCATTTCTATTTCTGAATCACAAAGGACAAAGCAATTTTACATTCTTTTACACAAGCGATGTTTCTAATTCTTCTATGTCATCTTAGTTAGTCCATCATACACCATTTAAGAAAATAACTGTTTAGTGGGGGGTTTTTTGTTAAACTTAAGCTATAGCTACCTAGCAAAAAGTATACACAGGTTGTGAGACATTTAATACATATATCTACATACATAAGGAAGGCCAACTGACCTCTACATGACAGTGGGACATAGTGACAGGTACCAATGGTTACATCTGGGCTTTTACTATGGCCCAGGTTAAAAATAGATTGATTATAAGGACTAATTTGGCAATAACTAGGGTTTTTTTCTAAGATGTGACATTCAGCTTTAGTTTATATTGTTGTTCTGAGAAACTAACGCTGACTCTGCACAAACAACAAGATCAAACAGGAAACACAAACACCAGCAAGCATTATAGACTACTTCCCTGCTTCCATTGGTAATGCTTCCCAGGTGCCTCAGGTTCGGCCTCTGGGCACAATTACTCAATCATTATTCAGTCCTGATAGCATAACGCAACTTTTTTTCTCTATTATGCTGAAACTATTCAAGAATTAATAAAACTCTTCTCGCCTCTACCTGTCTCACCACCAAGACTCATGCGGGCAAGTATTTAGGTACATGGTCACATCCAAGGTGACACAAACTGCTGCTGTGTCTGCTCACACAACGCACCAGGATGTGACAGTCTTTGGATCATCTTTAGTCTTCCTCCTGGAGGGGAGCTGAACCTAAACCCCCTGGTCTCAGTGCTTCAAAAGGAAACACTCAGGCACTCCTCTGGCTCATCGGGATCCTGATCTGAGGAACCTCACTGTGCCTGTTTATGAAATCGGAGGCTCCAGGACCACCTCAGGTGACAGGCAAACAGATGAGAAAGCACCAGAAAATTACTGTCTGCAATGCTGTTCATGACACTGACCACCTTTTCCCCAGGATTTAATTTTCATGCCTCTATTCCCCTCTAAGAGGCGAATTACTTTCATACCTCCCAACCACACTGTAAAAATCGATGCTTTGCAGAGAACAGCACTGCAGCACCAGGCTACATAAGAACATACCAAATTCCAGTTCCTTTACATGGACAAACTGAATCCTTATTCCAAAGTAAGTTACTATTTCGCATGAGCAGAAGTACCAGGTTCACAGCCTGCCAGCACAATTCCTCTCAGGAGGAATCATTATTCATCCCAGCTTAGGACATACTGACTTAAACAGCTCTGACAATTATTTTACCACTTCATACTGCATAAGGAAATGCTTTCAAGTACAGATTTGTGGTGGCAGGAAGGTTGTTAAATGGACGTTTTCATTTTTGCCATTCTGCTGTAGTGAGCTGAGACTGCAGATGTAGTAAAAAAAAAAAGCCCTATGTAACATTTATTAGTTTTGTATTTCATACTTTCATCCTCACTCCTTTAAAGCTTTAGCTCTGTTTTTCTGGAAGCACGATATAAACACTGTCACTTACACTGAGATATAGAAAAACAATGGAGAAAACACTGTCACTTACACTGAGAAACAGAAAAACAATGGAGATTAACTTTGCTTTATTCCGGTGACTTGTAGTTTCCAAATAACTTGCTTCCAGTAGTCATGGACAACAGCATAAACATGAATAAGAACAAGGTAATTTGAAAGGAGGAAAGTCTTTAGCAAGAAATGAGAACTGAACACAACTGGGGAGGAAAAAAAAAAAATCACAGTACAGACTAGTTAGAAATCTCCATTTCCATATAGCAGAACAATTTATTTCAGAAAAAATATTTCCCAAAGAATGAGCCTTGAGCAAGAAATATCCTGTCATTCTTGATATTTAGGCTCTGTATATGTGAATCTAGCTGAATGCCAGGTAAGCAAACCAGTTAGCCAACTTAAAACCAGCAAAATAGCTAATAGGAAAAGCTGGTTGCAAACTATCGTTTAGTTCCCAACACTCTGCAGTATTCTCCCACCACTCACCGCTTTGCAAAGCCTCACTCTTAGGATTACCCCCCAAATGCACACACCTTTTCCTGCTGTTGCTTAGGTCAGAGGAAATATTATGGAAAACTTCAGCAGAAATGGTTTTGGCAGCTGTGTAGAACTGTTTTTACAAACAAAGCTAAGGGGAAATAAGTTATTTTGTCCATATCAAAATAACGATTAGATTTCCTTCACTGGGAAACTCCAGTCACTTTATAGTTTAGGACTACGACCAAAAATTTACAAGTAGTGTTTAAAGAAATTGGAAGCCACATAAAAAAAACCAAACAAAAAAGCACATTTCATGTATGTTCCTTACATGCTCACCAGTATCAGCAGCTAATTCTCTGAAGATGCCTTTTACAGTGCATACATATCAATGGTAAGATCAAGGGAAAATATTTTTATTTGAAGAAGAACACTAAAGAGAAAACAAAAATGGCGAGGAAGAATTCAATTAACATCTTAGCTCTTAATTCCCACAACAAAGCAACATACTGCTAAAGAACTTACTGAAGAATGACTGCTTGCAATCCTGCCTCACTGCTGTGTCTGCGCAGGGGGTGGGAAGAAGCATTTCTTCACGAAAACCCTCCAGCAGAAGACTCCCAGGCTTAAACAAGACATCTGAGCCCAACATGCTGAGAGGTCTGAGGTTACCTCAGGTACGCCTAGCCTGGAAGGTACTGTCAATACTTCAATTTTATTTGTCTTACACTTGAAAGCGATGATCTCACCCAACAGATGGGGCTAAGCGTGTAAAAGGATGCTGATGAAAAGGACCCAGGTTTGTAAGAGAATCTCTTCTGTGATCAGGCAAGGCAGCACAGATTTTCCATCACACCCAGAGCTGTAGGAAGAAAGAGGCTTTTGTACTTCTGGATGATAGGAAAGGTTGTGCTGCAAATCTGATTCTGTCAACCTCCACTTTTGGGCTAATTCTCTAGTACAGTTAATTCTCTTGGCACAAAAATGGGAGAGTAAGAAATTAGCTTTTACAGCCCATGGCTTAATTTGAGCTCATTCTTTTAACCAAGGTTAAAAACTCTACATAGACTTTGGTTTTAAGTCAAGTTACTGCTGTACAATTTGTCAGTGGAATGCCTTGTCCCCATAATCAAGCTTCTTTCACCTTCCTTTTTCCAAAAACAAAGCACTGAGATGTGGAAAACATCCTAGCAGACAGATCTTCAATTACTAATGCGGCAGCAGAGTGCAGCATCTAATAGTTTCTAGGCCTTACTCAGCACTGAGCTGCTGTGCAATCCAGAGATAATATTGACAGTGCTTTGGGAATACCTAAAGGCAACACAGCAACTCTTCTTACAAAATTTATATTCATTAGTTTTAGCGTGCTCTTAATTGGTCAACGCAGAGGTGATTGTTCAGTGGATTCATCACCGATCTGTGATTAGTTAAACACATCTTTGGGAAATTCAGTAAAACTGACATTTGGTGCCAGCAATGCAGATGGAAGTCAGAAGCTGTGAATTCTCTAAATTTACTGCAAGATGTAAAGGGGAGATCAGGTAGTACTGATAAATCTCGAGGGCTGCCACAAAACCCCAGTCAGATGTCACAAGCTAAACTTACGCAGAGGGTGACTCAGAATAATTCTTTCTGGGGTTAGTTGCGCTGTCATGAGTTATTTCTGCTGCAGAGGTTCATTTCCCTGCAGACACAGCCGGGCCAAGCAGACCCTCGTGGCAGGCAGCAGTTGGCTCGCACCTGGGATGAAGCTCTCCAGGTATCCGCTGCAAGGCTCCAGCGCATTCGAACACATGGTGCTAGTCCTAAGCAAAAGGTTTCTCAAACAAAAATGAAGCGCTGACTTCGGTATCTGTAAAGTCCCGCTACGACTAATTGCCATGCACAAAATAAAATCATTAATTCAGTGCTTTGCAGCAGTTCTCACAGGATAACAGTTATTCCCTTTCACACTTTCTCTGCCTTTTTAAACCACATTTTCCCATCCAACTTTATTTAAAAAAAGGAAGAAATTAATTACATCTGAAGTAATTAGAAATTTAAAATCCTTTAATTCACTTCTCTCAGACACACAGCTTTAGAATATATTAAGAAGATGTTAGGTCTAATACTCTCCTCAGAAGCCTGAGAGACTAATTTATTTCGATGGAAGACACACACGCCTCTGAAAGCAAATATAGCCATTAACTCCTTTAATCCCTCCCCATCACAAATGATCTATTTTGTTATTTAACTACAGAACTGTTAAAATGGTGAGTAAGAAAGCTTCCAATATACTCAGACCCATGGATGCAAGAGAGGCCTTGCCCTAATGTGCCCCTCATGCCCTGGCAGGCAGCAGCAAAGCAGGTTGCAGTGTTCACAGCCCTGCCTGGACACTCCTCTGTAGGCTGATGGAGCTGAACTCCTCCCTGGCATAAACATTACTGGAGATCTTTAAATCAGTGCACCAAGAGAAATTTGGTATAATGTATTAAAAATCAATAGGCTTGAAACATTTAATTGACCATGCGTTTCCCAAATTACATCTGTTTACAAAAATACTAACTTTAAATGTAATTTATGTATGTACTGCTGAAAAAAGAGCCACATTTCAATATGATGCATTTATTTTTGAATTGTAAGAACATTAACTCATTTGGCAAAACAAGCAGCAAGTACACTGAGATAATTTTATACCATGTCGCTGAAGTAAATTGGCATTAAATTCCAGCTTCAGCACCAAATGGCAAATTAACAAAACGAACAAGCTGAATTTCTGATCGTGTCCCAAGAAGACATACTGGCAATGCACAGTGCAGCACTTGGAGGAAAGCACTAGTAATATACGATTTTACACTACAGCGTTTCACATCAGATCCATCCTCTGTGCGTTCTGGCTGCATTAGATGGTTTGGCCTGATCGCTACAGACAGTCTGCAGTCACAATCTGTTCTCCTAATCTAGCAGATTAAAAATACATCCCAATGATTAAATGAGCATAATAATTTTTTTCCTAGTATCGTAAATGCTATCTGACATAATAGCCTGCAGTAGGTAACTTGACTTTTAGAAGACCACCTATGTAAGTATTAAATAATAGAGAAATCTATGTTTTTGTTAAAACACACAGGCTGCAAAACAAACAAGAGTTGGACAGGTCAGAAAAAGTGGTTTAGAGAGGAAATGTTGGTATATTAATAAAATTATCTGTGGAAAAAACTGTAATATTCCCATACCCAAACACTGAATTTCAAAGTAGCCCTCACAGTATATTAAAATAGATCAAAACTCAGTAAATATTTATTTCACAAGTCACCTACAAAAGGCCTATAATGATCTTTTTCTGGAGCTTTAACATGAAAGATTAGCAAGTGTTTAATTTTTTTTTTTTTAAAGCAATGCAAGCAGGCAAAGCAGCCTAAAGATGATGAAAATTTGAAGGCACCAGCAGACACTTTTAGAAGCCTGAAGATTAAGAGCTTGTTATGTTGCAGAGCAGTTAACACACTTGAACTTAAGCAGGGGATAATTTCTTCCAGATGAGGAAGCAAGGTGGACAGAGGACTCATGATTAATAATTATCCTAATCTACTTTCACCATTCCTGCACTGAGGTTTTTAACAGAATGTGATTTAGCAGCAAAACAGGATAATTTGAGCCTGTGTGCAGGGGATGACGGTAAAGAGGTTTTCACTGTATGCACTCAGTCAGGGCTGTCTCGTTAAAGCTCCGAGTCCCTTTCCATATGCAGTCTTCAACACCCCGTTAAGAGATTTGCTGGCACCCATCCACATGGCAGAGATGCACTAGGCTCTGAGGCCATTTGGCAAAACACTAGAGGATGGTTTTTAAATGTTACATCTAATCCACAATATCCAGCACTAGCTAGACACTACTAGTAGGTTACCTTGAAAAGGCTGTAATACTTTAACTGTTTTCAAAGCATTCAGAAAACAGGATGATACTCACAGCAAAAAAGGAAAGGCCTTTTTTTGGGGAGAAGCTTGAGGAGCTTCCTCCCACCTAATGAACACAACAAGCAGAAGGACGGGACATGTGTAGGAAAGATGGAATGTATAGGGTATATCCCCTTTTGGGACCGTGAATCATTCTCTGTCCCGAAGGCAGCATACTACATACAAAGTGGGATTAGGGGTACATTCTTTGTAGCCTGAATGTCCATATTACATTACATACTATATTACATTATATTACCATATTTGTAATTGTTCAACACAAACAGCATTGCTGCAGCACAGTGACCACCAGAGCCATCGTACTGGCAGCAGCTTGAACCAGTAACTTGGGAAACACTTGCAGTCTGCTTTGTTGGGTTGAGTGGTAAAACAGTCACCTTGGCATAGCCTGTGATGCTCAAATACATCTGAAGAAAATTGTAATGAAGACCTGTATTGATATTTCAAAGGAAAAAATAAAAAATGCCCTAAGAGATATGTAGTCGTGTATGCCATGAGCAGTGCAATCCCATGACAGATGTAGCAGCAGTCCCCTCAGGTACACTGACTGTAGAAAAGGTCTGCCAAAAGCCACATAGGGCTGCTGAAAAATAATTTGTCACAGCTCGTCATAGCCGGGGGAGGGGACTTAAATTAGAAAAGTCACGTTGTGTTAAGAAAAAACGGGAAAAAATGAAAAATTACAAGAGTGAACAAATGGCATCTTCCCAGAAGACTTTAAGTAACATTTGAAAGTAATCCAAACACAAATATTAGATAGAAAAGAAATCCATTTTCAGAAAATAAATCCATGAGGATGATTATTTTGAAGGTTTGGTACTTAAATGCCAGCAATAAAGTCCTTCCCTTTCCCATGACGTAGCTCTGAACAGAGGCTGACACATAACATAGTGACTTTGCTTTTGCAGCTGTAATGCAAGCAAGGTCCCCGCATCTTAGTTAGGCAGCGAAGAGGGAACTCAGCAAATGAGGTAGAGTACAGCAACAAAAACTTTACCTTCCTATTTTTGTGCCCGTGGATAGATAAGAAATTATTCAGGAGAAACTTAGACATGACCTTTTGGATGGATTCTCTACACTGTACTTTCTACTTTTATACTTGCATATAAAAAAGCCCAGCACTAAACTGGAATTTTATACATGAAGTACAAGAAAGTAAAATATGCAAATATCCCAAACATATAGGTCATTAAAAAAACCACCAGAATCAAACCTCTAAAAGATACACCGTATGCGTATTTTCTTTCTGTGAGCTGTCTTACTACCATTCCTATCAGCATTTCCATCTTGGTATTTAACATTTACAGAAGCTGACAAGCTTTGCGAATTCTTCAGGCTCTGCAGAGTCACCTGCCATGAAAACCACCTTGCAAATACCTGACATAATTAGTATCTAGAAGAATCACCATACTTAAAGGTGTGAAATCCAAAAGAAATACAGAAATACAACAAGGATAACCAAACACAGAACAGGGTCAAGTCAGAATGTGCTATTTATATGAAGGCCTTCTGATGCTTCATAATGCTGGTCCTCCCTTAGTTTTTAAAGAAATGTTTTTAACATAATAGGGGATGTTAGAGGTAGCACTATGATGGTAAAACAGGGAATAGAGAATGCACAGATAGGAAATTAGAGTTAAAAATGGTCTGGAAATGAAGATATTGTACCTCTATCATAAAAAGTAAAAGCAACAGATGGAAAATAAGAAGGTCACTCTGTCTGGAAGAGAAACACAAGTAACAAAATTATGCCAGAGATTTTTCACGGATAAGGACTCCTCAGCTAGGATTTGGGTTATTTTTCTGTGAAGTTGCACAGAAGGAAAGGGACTGGCTTTCTCCCTCTCACTATAAATCAAATTTTCAAGCATCATGATAGTTACTATGCTCACAGGAAAGAACAGGGTATGTTTACAATAGTTAAAAAACTAGCATCTGGCTGATGACTCGTGCAATGTGAATATACCAGGTTGAAAGATAAAAAAACCTCCACTCTGAAAATAGGTTGGGTTGAAACTCATACACAGACCACTACACAGATCGGGTCCCTGCAGTACGTTAAAATACATGAAAATGGGCAGAATTTGCCATGGTCACTGCTACTATAAAAACTTGCATATCATTAACTTGAGTCATTTCCCTGTAATGAATTAAAATTGACTAAGATATTGTGCTTGCCAAATGCAAATGCTAACTAAAAGGATGAGCATCCATCAAAGTAAGTTTGGACTAAATGGTCTGTAAAAATAGCGCTGAGTGTATTTTATACAAGATGCTTCATTTTTGTCGTGTTTTCATTGTACTGAAAACATACCTTAAAAAAAAAGGGAGCAACTAAATATCTGCATCTTCAAAATCTGCTGTCTCAGCAAGTTATTTTCAGATTAGTTTTAGTAATTTTGGTTTTCATAAAATAAATTCAATCATTTAAAATTAAATTTTAGAAAACTGTAAGGAATTCCACACGGCAAAACTTCATAAGCACTCTTAACAAACATTCAGATACTTGGTTTTGTTGTTATTTTGTATAATTGTTCTTAAGTGTTTAGTCTTGCAGAGTGGGGCAAATTCTTCAAGACTACCAAAAGAAACTTTGCATCCTCAAGTCAACGAACAGTTCTGAGATAGAGTCTTGTTACCAGAAAAGGACTTTGGGGGTTTTGTTTCTTTGTTTGTTTAGGAAGATACTCAATATAATCTACAAACAATCATGTACTGAAATAAGAAATTATGTGAACTTCATATACTAAATTATTTTCTTTAATCTAAATAGTAGTAGAATCAGTGTGACAAAATACATAGACAATAGCTAAACTGGACTCTGCAGTCAATTTCCACGTGATTAATACACCACCAAAAACTATGCTGGGACCTCTAAAATGTTTATCAAAAAATGGATGAAATTTTACTTATGAAAACTGACTTGTTAAGTCAACAAAACCACACATGCAGGCAAAATCTCCATGTGTAAATGGACTGAGATTTGTAACCCAGACTTCAAGGGAGCTGCGGCAAAAAAGGAAGTAAAATAAAATTGGAATTGCACACAATGTAAATTAAGAATTGAGCAGACTGTTATGAGTTTTCTATAGTGCTTAATGCTAATACATTAATGCTTATATCATTTCTCAGAGGTGTTCCATTAATCCCAGTTTGCTGACAAGAAATTCAAGAACCAAAAGACTAAAGCCAACAGCATAAAAACAACAACAAAAAAACCCACAGAGACAAAAAAAAACACGAATAAATAAATAAAACAAAAAAGGTCACTAGTTATTTGAGGACCCAAACACAGATGCTTAAACACTGATTTTCATTTTTTACCCCTTGGAAGTGTAATCTTCTTATGGCAGTCATGACTACCCCATTTTGTATGTATTTACATAGTAAATATAAGCATACTCCTACAGTAATGTTTGTTGCCCTTCTTTTTTAATTAAAAATTCTGTTTGCTTTTATGTTAGGCATCATTGCTGCAGTCACTGAATTCCTGCTGCAGTCATTCACACACCATGTCACAAAAAGCAGGATCCTCTCTAACACAATATAATTACTGAAACGAAGAGCCAAAGATCCATGCTGTACATGAGGAACATGCTGCATGTATATGGACCACAGTACTACACTTCCAATTCATTTGCAAAACTCCTTGCTGAAACTAAGAATTCACTATTAAAAAAAGAAGAAAAAAACAACAAACAAAATATCATTGCCAAATACAACTTACACCGAAAGGTTTGGTGTTTTGTACTACTTCAGAAAGACTCGAGAATACAATCTGCAAGACGTGCACATATAAAGATCAAGATGTTCAAGACACTGTCTCTGAATTTTTAATTAAAAATCCATCTCAGTAATCCCAAGTATCTGCAGGGATTTTCTTTATGATTTTGCGTATTATGAAATGACATAGAGAAGGTGAAAAGGAAACTACTGTTTAGCTTCTTCCACTACGGAAAATTAGTAAGCATGTAATAAAATCGAAAGCCTGAGGTGGCTGTTTTGAAACCACATGCAAGTATGTTGTAGGACTTTTAGTCACAGAACTTTTTAGGGACTACAAGTGACATGGGTTTAAAAACAGCTAGGAAATTAAGGGGCTGGGGGGCAGAAAATAAATCAGTCAAGGCTATTGAATGAAGATCAGTCATGCTCCAAAAGGAAGAGTTAGGTAGGGATTACCTATCCGAAGAGAACATTTTGGAGACTCAGAATATCTTCATGACAAACAACAAATACTAAATTCAGAATGTATGCACAGAAACCAATACAGCTACCAAAGACAACAGTAGTGAAGACAAGCATCTCAACCCAAGTAAATGTACTCATCCTAAAGCTAATCCAAGCAGAATGCAGCTTGCTGAAAAAATTCCCCTCATCTTTCCCAGACTAAACTATGTGTAAACAACACTTAAATGTCTGCCTGAGGACAGCACCAGGTACTACGAGTTAGACTGACCAGAAATGTTTGGCGATTTCAGTTCTTCAGACCAAGAGCCCTCTCCCTGAACTCTCCATTCATGCAGGTATTGACGTTCTTCAGAGATGAATCCACCAGGCTGGACCAATTATAACATCTAGACCATCCAGGAGAAAGGAACAAGCTCAAAAATTTGAGTCTTGGGCCTGTTGTTATACCATTCATCCTCCACAGTTTTGGGTGTTTTTTTTAACATCTACAGAGTTCATTGAGTTAATCTTATTCTATTTAGGTCAGGTTAGAATCAAACCCTGAAACCTTGCTATCTCTTTCCAAGCCTCTCCATTATAAACACAGCAATCAGAAATCTAAAAACATCCTTGTGAATTTAATCCTTCATAAAGGTATATAGTCTCTGCATACATATAATTATAGCACTTGACACGGAACTCCCACTACGACAACAAGGTCATCTCCCCATTGAGAGCTACTAGACAAGAACATCTGTCACTTAGACAAATGTCACCGAGTATATATCAACCTGAAGACTTCACTTATCCACACAGAATGAAAAAAAAAAATATATATATTTTCAGGTTTATGAGGTGACATCTGTTTGAATGACAGATGCCTCTGCCACAAGAGTGCTGAACACTGTTTCATTGAGAATCACCTCCAAAAGACTTTACTAAGTACAATAAACTAAGTGTTCCTTCTTTTATGATAAGCTCTTTTCATACTTTTAAAATCCCATTTATCAGGGATTGAAGTTGCAAAATTTGAAAGAGCTGCATATGCTCAAGTAAATCAGCCTAAAGCACTTAGAGACACTGCATGACTTGTGCCTAAGCCTAATCCTGATGTTTAGATCTCATTATCTTGGTTTGACCACGAGACTGCAAACAAGTCATGCAAATTTGTAAAACATTCAGCATAATTTATAGTAGAATTAAACACTGCTTTGGGTATGTACAGTTTTGGGATATTTATTTTTACTGCTGAATGCTACACTAATCCACAACTGAATTGATCATTGTATTGAATTAGCTATTATTTGATGATTACCTCAAGCAGAACAGAACAACCCCAAACTAGCAGAGAGTCTTTATGTAAAAACAAAATCATACAGATTAAAACTGTGAAAACACGTAATTTAGTAATTAATACTTTTTAGTTTGTTTCATTAAAATTTAAATACATGTTAGAGAGGCTGTTCATTATTGGTAGGATGCTGTAAAATATTCTATCAAGGATTTTGTTTGTCATTAAATTATCCTGACTGCTTGAACAACGGTCTTCAACAGTCTGTTGTTTCAATGTCTTTGCTATTATATAGTATTTTTATAGGACAGATAAGTAAGTAAATTTTGTATTCTCTTATTGAAAAAAAAAAATTAAAAAAAAAAAAGCCACAGCCTGAGAAGAAAGATCAGAAGATTTGGCAAAATACAAACGAAAGCGCTCTAGGCAAGGTATCTATGGGATAGTTGAGTCAAATCCATGTTCTCCCTCAGAAGATATAGCAGGACTATTAATGACTTCTCCATCAGATCGAGTCTTCTGGCAGAAAATGAACTCTCCGTAATATCTATCAGATAATCCAAATCATAATATTTTATCTCCTCCTATTGATCTGAGAAGCCTACAAAAATAATTAAGGCATTTGATTTCAAAATAATTTAGCAAAACATTGCAAAGCACCTCCCTGTCTCCAACACCTTGCTGCCTGTCCTCTTCTGTGGGTGGGTCTCTCTGAAGAAATGGTGCTGCCATTATAAAACTCCATCATCTCTCCTGGCTATACAGTTCATCAGATTAATTACATGCAGAGGAGCTGCAGGTCTGGATACTTTACTGGAAAACCAGTTTACCCTGATGGGAAGTGGGTCACAGGGGAAAAACACCTGGTGGGGGAAAAGTGTAGCTCACTACGAAGCATTTTAGCAGTTGTTGTGCAACTCCAGGTAAAGCATTTCTGTTCTGAAAACATCAAAATACATAATTCCCACCCCATCAAAGCTACATTTTTAAAAAAGTCATTCAGAGAAAGGGAAAAAGTGAAGTTTCAACCTTCTCCGGTGTCTGGGAGAAAAAAGTAATGCTGGTCCATCATAATTTATGAATTCTCCTCAGCTCTAAACTTCACATAAATCCAACAGATTCACTACAACTTGTGAACCTTATCCCCAGGAGGGCTGACTGTTTTTACAATGGCTCCCTGGACATCCAGGGCCAACCCAGCCTTTGGTCCTACCTCCGCAACAAAGGTGAGGGGACATCCCCGAACACCAGGACAGGCAAGGGAACCCCTGCTGCCCAGTAGCTCTGCAATGAGGGAGAGCCTGCTGCAGAAGAGCATATGATGGGCACAAAAAGATGATGAATTTGCAGAGTAGGGTGAATGGCACCTCTTCCCTGGGGCAAGCAACTGGGCCACTGCAGAAAGCTCTGGCCAGGACGTAGAAGGGGTAAGGAATAATAAGTAGGTTGAAGAAATGGAGCCCTCTACTCAGGCTCCACAGGAGAGACTCCTTCACAACAGCATTTTCTCCAGAATAAATTTAGTGTCACAACACTAGGAAAAAAAATTTAAAGCAAAACCAGTGACAGCTGTCTATATCTCAGCTCATTTCCACTCAAAAAGGATCATTTTTCAGATGCTTACAATTTAAGTCTTGTTTTTTATGATAAATTTAGCACATTTATTCTTACTTTGTAAGTCATTTTTAAAACCTTTGAAATAAAAATGATTAGAGGGGAAAAAAATGCTTAATGCTTATCAGTATATATTTATGTGTAATCACACAGATTTTTTTGTGATAGGCGCTCAAAATGTGAAAACAGAAGCCATCCTTAAGATTACAGCTAAGTCTTCTGGCTGACCAAAACCAGCTACAGAACTTTCTAATTTCTTCTTTAATTATTTTACAGTATATTGGATAATTTTTTAAAGATGCATAAATTAACTATGAAGAATATTATCATTGCAGTATGATGTTCAGTATATACAGCAAATAGGATTGGACTAGCTCCTTAGGTCAAGACAAAAATTGTGGTCCTCTTTCACTAATCTTCACATCAATGTGCCACAAACAATTGACTTTCCCAAACATGTCATACAAAACCAAAGATACAAAATGAAACAAAAATACAAACCAAAAATATGTAAAGTAAGTAAGTAAAATGTTCCTCTTCATCTTATTTTCCACAGGTGACTGAAGCCAGACACAGTCCAGGATTTTTGACAGCCATTAATTGCATTCACATCTAAATTTTGTTTTTAACTTCCCTGCTCAAGGTCAAGGATAAATTCATGAGCTGCATCCAGATCTCCTGTACCCAGGTTAAATCACTAAGCCACAGAAATCAAAGCCAAAATCCTCACTGAAGCACAAAGTAGCTCACTGTAGCACAAAGCCAAAAGCCCTAAGGGGCTGTTAAAATATTAGCATGTTCTTTCATTCTGGGCTATTACAACACAGTCCCCATATGTATCTGTCCTGTTAAAAACTGGTATCTGAAGAATTATATCAGAATAAAACTTGACCATATGCCTTAATGACCAGGTACATCATTGTAATTCAAAGACAGAACAATAAAAGACCTGATAAGAAGTTCAGTAGCATCTTATCATTAAATCAGCATTACAACTATGGTAGGTGCTATTGATGTTGATAAGGCTATCATAACTTATGAACAAGTAACACTGAAAAGAACATTTTTCTTAATCCCTAACTTTCAACCATGACCTTATAGACTAAAATGGCATATGGGTAAAAGGGATTTAATTATCCATGTAGCCCTAAAACACTCAGAAGATCATCAGAATGAAAGAAAAGTATTTCACTATACTTTACTGTAAAAATGTAAGATTAACTTCAATTAACTTCTCTGCTTTACAGTTAAATCAGTCCAAACTACTGTGATTAGAAGAGTTAACTATTTTAAGTATGTTGTTGCTGGAAATTACTTAAGAAATAATTTTTCCCAAAAAATTCTTCTGCCCTTCTCATTGTTTTCACACTATTTCAAGTTTTTCTTAGTTATGCATGTTTCACATTCTTTCTCAAGTATTGTGACACTAAAGCAACTTATACTTCAAAGTATTTTAAATTACTAGTGTATAAAAATGAATGAAGGCAATCAGCTTATTACTCTAAAAAGAAACCTGAATTCAAGGCAAAGTATATTAAATTAAATTAAAATCAGATCAAACTAATGGGCTTTAAAAATATGTATTTCATGTTAGTGATTTTATTTATTCATTCTGGCTAAATGCATCTCAAACACCGTACTCATACGACTTGTTAACACCACATCACAAAAATAAATTTAACAGATCAAAACTTCACAAGTGAGGTTTAAAGACTTTTTAATAAAACATGTCAATATACCCTAAAACAGTCAGGCCACAACTGTATGGTGCCAGAGAATCCTATCTCAACCATCCACTGGCAGACTGAATCACACGGTACGCTCTAAGCACTGAGACTAAGATGACTGTCCTGGCTGGACCCGCTGTACACAAGCTTCTGGTATCTGCCTTCTTCCTCTAACCCTGGGAGTCCTTCTGACTTGGCCAACAACCAAGTTCACACAGTGACACACACGTTAACTGGCTTACCTTGCAAACATCTTACTGTTGTATTCTTTTCATTAAAATTAGAAGGAAATTAATACTGCTCCCCTTGCAAAGGTTATTTTATATGATTTCTCCACTCCCTTTCTGTGCACAGTTCCTCCTCTTTTCCTCCTTGTAAGCTACCTCCCCTTTTTGTTTTGCAAGGGGAATTCTGTGGGGTTCAAGCTCATATTGCTGCTTATGTGCTTTGTATACAAAGCTCAGCCTGGAGAAAGTCACTCTTGGTATTTGGTTTAGTCTTGTACAGAACAAACTGATGTGGAGATCTTTCTCAACTCTTTTCACAGTTGTCTCAAAATCCCCCACGTAGGAGTTCTGCATGTTCAACTCATTGGCATGCTCAACCATCAAAACCTTTCCCTGCTAGAAAAGAGCCTGTTAGGAGCTGTAAGGTCTAGCTAACAATCAAAAAAATTTCCAATAATTATAAAGCAAAAGCAGATCTACTTCATCCAAGCATGGTACTAGAACTATTTTTCTTTTATCTTTCAGCAGTGATTTTTCTTTAGCCAAAGGGATATTAAAAACAAAAGTGGTCATTCCAAAACTTACAGGAGTTTTAATGTCTGTAAGAAAAAAAAAAATTATCACCAGATACTTCATTATTAATTTGTTCTGTTTGCATAATCCTTGAAAACTTATACCTGGCAACAGTAGAAATTGAGATACGAATCACTTTGTGAAAAAAACACTTCTAAACAGAATTTTTATAAATTAAAGAGAACTATTAAACTAATGCATTGTGGATGCGCAATTACTGACATAAGAGTTCCAGGAGTTACCAGCTTGAATCGTCTGAATCATAAACCATCACAGATTTTATGAAAATAAGGCAATATTTACTGAGGCACTGGTCTAAAAATCAACAACGTTGGCATTAGAAGAAACCCAAAAGTACTGTTGATCTAAAGTGATAGCATACTAATGTTCTGAATACTAAACTTATTTCTGCTATAAGCAGAGAAATAGATGTTAGTACCCAGCACGTGAGTACAAATGGAAAATGGGTGGGAAGATTTTTTTGTGTGTGACAAGTGATATACTATGAAAAAACATATGTACAAAAGATACAATGATTTTTCATTTAAAATAAAAGATATTTTTCCCATTCCTCCTGCCACTACTCCACCAACTTTTGGACTGAGCTTGTAAGAGCCTCACAAGGTTCAGCTTGCCTTTTTATTGAGAAAGCTTTTATTCATTGTGAAGAATATAAGACTACTGCTTTTCTAACTACCGAGTATCCTGGTAAAACTAAGCTGGACTGCTAAATTTTCCTAAGCATTTTGCAAAGTACCTTCCTCCACAGATTTTTTTTTTTTTTAGTGGTGTTATGCTTACTGTAGAATTTTTGTACTCATATGTTGAGATTACAGTTTGGGTTTTTTTTCATTATTTAAAACAGTCGTGTACTATGTGGATAAAATTCTAACCATCTCGTGCTATATTTTAAACGAAAACCCAGTCTTTCAATCTACCCATGGCAGATTAATGTCTTTAGCAGGAAACCTCGGATTTAACACTTCATTTGTTTCCCAGAGTAAAACTTCTGAGTATCAAGGTTATCCAGTTCCCCAAAGCCACACCCAATGAGTCATTGCTGAGGTGTTGCAACAGGTATGCATATACTTATACAGTACAAACTATTACATTTAACACACACCAGCAGAAAAACAAAGATGAAAATTGACTTCAAAAGCTCTGTATTCATAATGATGATGCTACAAAACTGACCATGGTTTGCTCCCCACCATCCAACACGTCAGGGTAAAACACCAGAGGGTTTAGGGC
This sequence comes from Strix aluco, assembly GCF_031877795.1. Taxonomy (NCBI): domain Eukaryota; kingdom Metazoa; phylum Chordata; class Aves; order Strigiformes; family Strigidae; genus Strix; species Strix aluco. The sequence goes on from NC_133936.1 coordinate 37,575,390, forward strand.
TGAGGGAAGACAAAGACAAGGAAAGAGAGAGAATGAGCGGCTGCTTCATAACCATCCTTCGCAGAAGTCTCAAGAGGATTTCAAGCGAATTACAGACCACGTTAATCCCAGCTCCCTGCCTGACTGCCTGAGTAACCACCATAAAGGATAAGAATAAATTTATAAGGTGTCTGCTGTCACAGGACCAGAGCATGGAGCAGGTGCCTCCAGCCCCCCTGACACTCAATGGTATGCAGAAATGGCACAAACCTCTTATTTCTGTGTCTCTTGATGCTCCATGTACATGGCCAAGGATTTGACCCTAAACAAATAAAAAAAAGTGAATGCTGTAGTACACACCAATAAAAGCCAAACCCCCTGCAAAAAAAAAAAAAAAAAATCCTAAAACAACTAAAAGCCCTCCCCATTAAAAAAAAAAAAAAAAAAAGTGTTATTAAGGAAAAAGAATCCTGAAATCCAGACAATGAAGTCACGTCAGTGTAAATATAGAAAAAATATGCTGCTGAGTTTATACAGAGTATCCAAGCTCTGAGATTGCCTTCTATATATTTTAAAAATATATATTATATTTTCAAAGGATCCACATGGATATAGTTATAGCCACTTCCATAGACCAGTAGTTACACGTTTAATCCCCATCAGGAGGAAAGCATGGTTTACAACAAAAAAAGAGTTTAGCAAAGTAGTTGGGAAATCAATTGCAATAAAACTCACCAAACTAAAATTTTTCTGATTTGGCATGTGTGGTTCAGGGAGGGATTACCAATTTTATTCACTTCTATGTCTACTTAATAATCCCAAATTCATCTATATGACGTACTAGAAAGACAGATTTAAGTCTGTTCCAGAAAATCTCACCTTAGAACTGATCAGCCTGATGGCTGCTAGCTGATGCCTGCAAGCAGTTGGTGCTGATTGCTGTAAGGGGCCTCGGACAAGAATGCGCCCAAGGACATAATTTTTGCAACTGTGATGGGTACATCCCAGGGAGGACAGAGAAACCAACAGAGAACATGTTGTAGTCAAAGATAAGAAAGCTGAGAAACTTTACAGATAGAGCAATGAGCCAAGACAAGGCCTTATATGAAAAGAAAAAAGACACAACTCAGAGTTCATGGAAAGGACACTAAGAGACACCTCTTCAACAACCACTAGGGACCACCAAAAACCTCCATGGAAGCCCCCTCAGAGACCCTTCCCCAGATTGTACACTTGCATAATGTATTAACATATGCATTAGATCCTCTGAAAGTAGGTGTGTACTTCTCGGAAATTACATGAATATTCATTTATTTTATTATATACAATAAGTGTGCTTTTGTCTTTTGGCATGCATGTTAGGTGGAATGATCCACCGTGCATCCAGTGCTGCAGTAAAGAATGCCTGCCTTCTAAAACTTCAAACTAAGTCTTAGGGGGTTCTTTTGAGACCAAATTTATGGTAACAAGCCTTACCCAATTCATCTTTTCTCCACTCTTGAGATGGGGCTGAAGGCAAGTAGTGCACCCCCATGTCACCATGCGTTTTAAAAGAAAAAAAGACGTTGATTTTACTTCTGTACCCTTGCCATGGTCTTCCAAGGAAAGAAACAGTCAAGTTTCCAAAAGGTGTTTTATGACCTCAACTCTTATGTTTTTAAAATAAATAGCAACTAAAACTTTACTCCTCAGATTACTGATCAGAGGCAATGGAAAACAAGCATAGGAAGATAATACTGTAGGTCAGCCAATGCTGTAATTGTAAGTGTAAGGAAGAAGAGATGGGGGAAAAAAGCAACTATCAAGAGTCTGGCCAACCACTTGTACAAAACAACTTTGCTTAATGTATTTAGAGTCACTCTCGGGTAGAAATAGCTAAGCATCGCTGCACCAAGAGAGCCAGGAGATGCAATTAATGAGGTCACTGTCTACGGGAGAACTCCTGGCAGGAACCAAGGCTGAGGTTCCTGGCAGGAGAACTCAGGACCTGCCAGAAGCTGCAGGAGTTGGATGAATCAGATCTTCACACAAACGTCTGAGTGGGGAAAAAGGAAAAAAAAGAAAAACCCCACAATGTGAAAGCCACCCTGCTTGTGCAACTAACTACATTAAGCTAAAATTTAGTAGTCAGTGCCACAGGATATTTCAGTTGTATTTTTTAAAGCAGCTTTGAAGGCAACATCTGCTTCCTAAAAATGCAGTCCAGTTCTTCAGTAGATTTCTCCACCACTAGATCACAAACCACTATGCATACATGTCCATCATCAATATCCATCCCTGAGATTAAGAGATTGGTAACAGAAGGAGACTTGTGGGAGGATAAAACTTGCCTTATATCAAACAAAACAACATGAAAAGGATACAAAAAAAAAAGACACGTGGGAAGTTATTTCAAGTTAAAAAATTTTCTTGCTGACAAGAATAATACACTTTCTTCCATAATGGAGCACATTGGTCCTCCTAATTTGCTAGTCTTGTAATCGGTAGCTTTATCTAAAAATTTTAATTCTAACCCTTCCTGCAATGAAAATGTCTAAACCTAATCAATGCAATTATGTAATTAAGGAAAATACCAAGTTTTCTTGCAAAAAAATACATTTTTATTGCTAATGCGCTTGTGTCATAGACCTTGTCTACTTCCTTGAAAAGCAAAACAAATTAATATAGAGAAATATAGTGTTTCCCTGCTTACTCAGAATAAGAAGAAACAACCCTCCTGGACATGAACAAAAACAAGCACTGCATCTGTGAAGGTATTATTGACATATATTCAGAATATGAGGCACTGACTGGCCATGCAGAACAGACAAGACTAAATTATGTCCACATAAAACTGGAATTTTAGGTCTTCAGACTTTTTAAAAAAAAAAAAAAAATCAATTTTACAATAAAAGGTGTATTTTGTGACACAAAATTACAATCATTAGGTGAGTTACCCTACTATGAAATAATTTCATTATAATATGTTTAGCTCCTTAAAATTGTCTTTGTAGATAGTTTCCTAGTAAAATATTTTTTGCAATAAAGTAATTTACCAAGAGCCAAATTGCTTTGCTGCTGTTAAGACTTTCTCCTTTACCTATTTTATTTTTGCCTTGACAATGTATTTTAAAGGCAGTAAAGCAGAAAGCAGTAAAAGAAGCAATAATGAAGGAAGAGACACACGAAGTGATCCTTAATGGATTGTCAGCTCATGAAGGCAATTCACAAGCTGGAGCAAAATGAGTTCTACGCACAAAAGAAATCAATACTCATTGTAGCATCCTTCCTGCTACACTGCAATTTATCAGCTAAGCAGAGCACTGTCACGTCTCATAGGCCTCAGAAAACTCCCTGCTCTCGGAAGCAATATTTATTCTCCACGGGTTTCTCCCCAGCTGAATCAGATCCATGTATAGTACCCATGTGCTGACTCGCAGAAGGCCCGAACAAGGCAGTTTCTTCACCAACAAAGACCAAGGAGGCGCCTCTATAACATGAGCTTGAGAACCACGCACAAAACAAGACATCCCTGGAGTGCCATCTATCACTCTTATTGCTGCTAACATCTCTTTAGTTACCATATCAGTATTTACACAAGTAAATATACCGTAACATTTATCATTTAGCTTTAAACTAGGTACATATTCAGACTACATGAAGTTTGCGTCATGCAATGTATTTTAAAAACAGCCATTAAAACAGGAAACACTTTCTTAAAAATTAATACATTAAAATGAACAAGGGACCATCCATATACTTACATTTATGAATCCAAACATTTCGGAAGTTGTGAAGAACAGTAATAATTTTGCCCTGGGCAAACTCATAGTAATAACACTACTACATCTAACCTTGAAATAAGTAAATACTTCCCAAGTCCTAAAATTGGTCCTCACAAGCCCAATTTATTAACATGAAAATTTTTGAATGTAATTCAAATTCAGAGGCATACAGCCCCGCAAGCCTACTAACGTGGCTGGAATAAATAAGACTACAGAACCAACCAACACGAAGGTCACAAACTCACCATTTACCTAATGGAGCATATTTCTGCATTTCAGATTATCTGAAGTCTTTTAATGAAACATTATGCTGTTAAATAAGATAACCTCCCTGTTAAAGAAGTGCTCACCTCAACTCACTGCGGTAAGAAGATTCCTCGATGCAGCGATCGGCTTCGATAGGGTGCGAGTGTTCTCAGTAATTAGCAGTGACACAAACCAAGATTGAGTGGGCAGAAACCTCTTCCTGGAGAGCAATGATGTCAAACTACCTGCTCTTCCATAGGACACAGGAAGATGCTTGGAAATTGTGGATAAGATCTGAGATTGGTTTTGAGTTGCTCAGAGGTCAAGCTATGAGTTTTCAAATGGTAACTTTCAATCCTGCCCCGGGAAGTTTTAGAGTGTCTATTCTCCCTCCTTCCCCTTCCTCCAGACTATATGGCCAGTGTTTAAGACACCTTTGGCATTGGTACAGTAACTACGCTGTCCATTTCACTGGTAGCGTAATAGGAAAAACTGGAATGAAGGAAAAAAGCGGAACTGAAATGGAAATGGGAACACACCATTCTGTTTCATCAGACTCCTCCATGCACACAAAGCACCCTGGATACTTGTCAGACATTAAAACATGGGCCGTAATGACAAGATCACCCTTGCAGACCAGCTCAATTCCCTCAAAAGGTAAAATTTACTGTTCCCTCTGAAAAAAAGAAATAAATCTTGAAGGCAATCACTCAAACCCACAGTCATTTCATGCTTCCAAATACCAGCTACAAAAGTCCAGCGCTGAAAACCCCAATCTTTATTTTAAATATCCATTATAAACAGTATAACGAAAACACACTTTTGAGGAAAATATAAGAAAACTCTCAGATGTGTTTTCAGAAAAAATTTTGATGAAATTTTTCTTCTCCTCCTTTTTATTAACAACAGTACCAAACCAATGAAGCAGGACTGAGGAGTAACAGTGAAGCTACACTTTTTAAAGACTTTCCCCTGAGCAAACAAGCATCTTCAAGAGCTGATCAGTTTTTCTTCTGATACCTTGCCTCCCTCTCTCAAAGAAAGAGAAGATTTTGGTCAGAAAACTTAAGAAACTGGTACAATAGACAGAGCAAATTTGAAAAAAAAACCCAACAAAAAAACAAAAAAAACAACCTCTTGGGAAGATGCTGCCTACATTCTGGTAATCTTGGCCATTTCTTTTTCTAGAAGATGTCCCACTAATTGCAATGGAAGTACTCAGAGTGAAATATTAGTTCATGCAGGTAAAGCACTAAAATCTAGGTCTCATCAGGCAACACTTCTCAAACACAAACAAGTCTACCACAAAATTTTCTGTTGAGTTTCTTTCAGCTAAAGAGCCTTGGAGCACCATACATTAACGTCAGGAGGACCACAGAAATTAAATGGGACGTGACAGTGAATGCCAAGAGCATGTGAGAGAGAAAGAGAGACGGTGTATAAAAGATATTGCCTCCTAAAAAATTAGTAGGAAAAAAGCTTGAATAAATATTGTGAACATAGTTATGAAATTATTTTCTTCTTAATAAGCTTCAACACAAAAATACAGCAGACTGACATATTTTCCTAAATTATCAACATTTAGTATCACTTCAATACGCACAGAATCCTCGAGGGTTTGTTTGGCAAAATAGTTAAACCTAACACACACAAACCTGATAATTTAGTGGAGAGGGGAAAAGAAGGTCTGACTGTATCAAAAGTTGCTAGTATCTGATGAGCTATGCTGCAAAAAGAGAGCTATGAAAACACCTAGAGAGCCCCAGACATAGAACTGCTAACCTTGTTAAAAGGAAAAAAAATCAAAAGGAAATAAAAACCATCAGTGGTAACAGACACTGAATTTCAAAAATAGACAGTGAAGATCCTCTGACAAAACCCTCAAAAAAATAAAGGAACTTTACAGAGGAACTTGCTGGAGCTTTGGATTTATTTCCAAGACACTTATCTTAAGAGTAATGCAGTGAACAGGAGGACATTCAGTAAGAATATTCTTTCACTGGTTTAAATAGTAGTTTTCACTTTGGTCTTAGAAACCTTTGGACTGAAAGATCTCTCTGCACATTTCAAATTTCTACAGGATCTTCCAGTTCCAGAGCACTTGGTGAGGGCGTGCAACAGGAGCTGGGTAGAAGGCCTCAGCCAGAGCCGTACTCAGTTGTAGCTGCCTGTAAGGTGATTTGGATGAGGATGTGTTCATTATTTGGCACTTCTCATCTACTGCTGGTAAATCTCCACACAAACAATGAAAACAATTATTTGGCAGATTACGGAAACAAAAGACTTTCCCTTCACGAATCAGCAGTTTTAAAAATAACATTAAACCATCCATGCACCTCTTCATCCTTTCCTCACTAATCTCTACCACTCACTCCTTTAAACCACCATATCCTGAAAATACACATTAACCCCAGATCCTTCACACACAACTCCACTTCCAACATATAAAACTCAAAGGAAAAAAAACTTACATAGTACACACATAGTTCTGTGGCCTATTCATAGTTCATCAGTCTGTAGGTCACTGCTTAAGGCTTAAAGCAGGATAAGATTAAAGATTAAAATATTGTACAGTCTTTGTACGAGCAGAGACATTTTTTTGATTTCTTCTCATTGGAAAGGTTACATTTAGCAGGAAGAATAAATACCTTGGTCATTTCAATGTAACTACAGTCTACCAATAGTCCTGGTTTTAAAGCAGTGAGGAAGACTTCCTCCTACCACTACTATAACATATTTTTTAAGGGCTTGACACATACAAAATAAAGCAGGTTGATATGTAGGTAGGCTATAAAAACAAATATATTTGTGCAAATAGTTCAGGTACATGTATGTAAACTATAGAGCTGAATGTTAAAAGTTGAGCACGAAACCTGTACATATTTAAAAAACAGACATACGCATACATATGCACCTATATATGTATTTTATGTACACACAGAGTACATATAGATAAATGATAATCAATAGCCAAAGTATGTAGCCACTGGACTGAAAAAGCATGCTTAAATTCTCTCCATAATTACTTCAGTAAGAAAAAAGAAAACTGGAATGGATAACTCATCCCTACTTATTACAAGATTTTCAGTCACTTAAAGGATAATATAATATTTAAACAACTTTTAATAGACAGAACTAGCTGCATCACCTACTAGTAGCCAATTATGTTAGATTTAGACAAAATACTAACCCTACTAATGTGTATATACATCTTTTTATTGACTTTTTATTGACTATAACCAGTATTCCACTTTCAGCACTGAGTCTGGAAAACCACTATGCATTCTCAATATTTTGAGGCCAAAACCTATTCAATATGCTAATCTAATTTATAGGTTTTGTCAGACATACATACAAGCTGACAGTCCAAAAGAGCTTCCATCTTGAAAAAAAACCCAAGATTTCTTACAAATAAGTTGCACCTCTTACCAAGACATGCAGAGATTAATTAGTTTATTTATATTACTACATTTTTTCTGTGTTTGTACTACATGTTTCTCAATAACATTATAGCCAGATGCTTCAGTTCTACTAGGTCAGACCTTTACTGTCTCCTTGTCACATACACAACGTGTATATACAAAAATCAGAACTTTATATATGGAAATATGAAATTGTCTGTTTTCTCAACATGACAGGCCTGGACCAGAAGTCACCATTCCAAGTCAGTGATACACACTGCCATGCACATCAGAAGAACGTGCACATCTACCAAAACCAGGACCACAGACAGCAACTGCAGTGCTGCCTTTCCAAAACAGCAAAAAGAGGAATGTTACTTTTCCTCTGGTTATCAGTAGACTCAATAGAGTTTTACCACTCAGAAGATATCGGCATTCCTTCTTCAGACACTCCAAGCATACTTAACTTTACATGTGAATTTTCAGATTCTTTTCACTCCTTTATCAAAGAATTTACTTCCCTGCATGACAGAATCTATCAGATGAGAAAACATCAGGGGTAGTCATGAAGTTTCCGAAAGGAATTATCACAGATTATAACAAAGTTGTCACCTTAACGGGATTTGTCACACACTATTTTAAATTCACTCATTAGATCTACAGAGGATAACAATTACATTAAAATATAAGGACCCAAACCTGAATCAGTCGTTAGGTCCATAATGGACTCTATCAACTCACGTGTAAATCCCAGGCAGCATGCCCAAGAGCTTGGGTTTGCATGTTTAAACCAGAAAGCACATGTTGCAAAATACTTCACTTAAGCCTTTTTCTTTTCTCATGCAATCATTTAAGTAATTTAAATAATATTATAGAAGTCTTTCTTGTATTAAGGCATCTACTACACTGTGAAGAACTGTAATCTGCTCTAAGTTCCTTTTTGGGAAACCATCTCCTTTACTCCATTAAAGTCAGTTCTAAAAGATCAAAATAATTAATCACTTTATCAGTTAGGCTAGCAGAATGGTAACACTGCTTAAAAAGAATAAAACATAATATACACAACACTCTTGGTGATACCCTGGCCCTTTCTCAGTGAGCTTTGGGACTTGATGGAGAGCAGGAGGAATGGAAGAAGCCTCTGGATAGCTCTGGAACCTGCGGTGCATTAACATCTACCCAGTTCCTACCACATTCGCTCTAAACATTCAGTGGCACAGAACCCAAAGCTGTCATGAAGAGAAGGATTTTGCATTCATGAAAGCAGCATGAACCTTGGAGGGGTCAAAATAAATCTAGCCTGTAATGTCTCTAACCCCCTTCTAACAACTGGTTATAGTGAGAAAATCACCTTCTTTTACATCAGAAATCCAAACAGGGGGGGAAAGGGAGAACTTAAAGCATAGTGTCATCAGTAGGTAAGCAGACATGGCTAATTTACTACGTGCATATTCACAAAATGCTTTTCAAAACGTGTATGAGAACACTAGAGACAGAGATGCTGACAGGAGCATCAGTTGCTAACACATTTCTTCTCTAACCTTTTCTCCTCTTCATACACACCAACCCAAGCAGTTAGCAACTGCTACTTAATCCAAATCAGAAGATGCATACAACTGAGTTTATCTCAAAAGAAACCACAAAAAGGCAATCAAAATCAATTGCCAGTCTTCTCGAGAATGCCAAATACCTAACACTCATGACATGAGACTGGAGCTCAGACAACCTATGCTTGCTAACTGCTGCCCCAGTGTGGTGTATGTTTTAACAGACATAAGTATCTGGATTACAAAGAAAAATAATCCTGCTTCATACTTTTCTCATATTCCTTCTTTTGGATTTTCCTTTAAATCTCTACATAAGTAACAGGGAATAGTGTGCTTACGGAAGATCGCTATGTGTCAGATTCCCCCTGTACTGGAAAAGAACCACCCAAACATACATTTCTTTTATTTCCTGATTCAACTGTTCCTTAATTTTACCTTGGGTTTGTCAAGCCAGATACACAGCCAGCTTTACATCCCTGCCCATCCCCTCAAATCAAGGATTTGGGAAAAGCTGACTTACACAACAGAAGAAAAAAGGTTAAAAGTAGAAAGTTCGGGGGAACAAATAAACACTGGAGAGGAAACAAGAACAGGGTTCTAAGGGAAAGTCCAAAACGCCTTGAATCAGTCAGAGAGATGAAGCAGTATCTAACACCCATAAGAACAGACAGACACCTGAGCCTGTGAGGAACTAGGAACTAAGAACCTCCCACTGAACTGCATCCTATTTTACATGTTGGTTTCTACTTTAAACAAGAGTCTAAATCAAATACACTAAACTTTAAATAATAAACTAAATCAAATATACTAAACTATACTGTAAATCAATCTAGGCTGCTCCAGATGATGGTGTCAATAACAACAAAAAATTAAGTACAGTGAAATTTAAATTCCTCGGAATTAAAGTGTGAGCCCGTGACTCTGTTGCGTTAATATCAGCCAGCTGAGCTGTTGGAGCTGTTCTCAGGTATGGGTCCCTCTCCTGGGAAAGCATCCCTCTGGCTAAGCCTATGACCAAGCCCTTTACCTCCTTTCTCCCTTTAGGTGCTCTAACTATACTTTATCCTTAGCCAGGTCACAGCCAGCTCTTTCCTGGCATCTCCATATTCCTCTCTGTAAAACTAACTGGTGTGGCAGACTCAGTCTTTAATTCCCCTTTTCAACAGCCCTGAAGAATACAGTGTCCCTTTTCTAGTCCAATGGAACAATAACAACGTATAAAAAAAATACACAAATAGTTGTAGTTTTTCTTTTAAGTCCCCAACTTGCTGATGACAGTTAACATAGTCAACTCCCCCAATCCATTTTCACCTACCCTGTTTTATCTCACTAGCTAATACTGATTTTTTTCCATTACACTTATCTCTAATGCAACAGTTTCACAGTACTCAAAGCCTTCATAAGAATTCATTGATAAAGACTGCAAAAATTATTAAAATTGAAAACATATAAGATATGGACATAAAATCAGAGTAGTTATAGATCTCTTAACACAAAAAATCTTTCCCACCTCCCAGAAGAACCCATACCTCTTATGATGTCATCATATTGGATAGTTGGCCATAGTACAGGCGAAGATGAACTACAGTTCATGAGGACAAGACCCCTCAAGGACAAAGCTCATATTTCCAACCTTCTGCTGCTGCTCAGAAGTCAACCCTCTACTTTATTCCCTTGCATACTCTATAAACCAAGGATGGCACCACAGATCCCATCCAAAGTGGACTCCCAAGGTCACATTCACACATGTTTATGGATGCTGAACGTGCATGCGGTCAGATCACTGCTGGAGCTCAAGCCTGGGTTAGGTCAGATACAAAGACGTATGTGAAATGGATTTTATGTTGGATTCATGTTGTCGGCAGGACAGACAACAGCAGCTCTAGTTTAACGCTAACATAGACAGGCTATGTGTGATTCACTGTAAAGTGTACTGGCCAAAGCTACCCTTTCACATCCAGATAAAGAGCGAGATCTGTGCTACATCCAAACATTTTTCTAAGTTTGGCAGCAAACTCAAAGGGCACATAAACTAAAAAGAGAGAACAGTGCCATACTCCAGACAACAGCAAAATTCTGTTTTCTGTTTATTTGCCCAAAGTGAACTAATACCTATCTTCTCCTCAACTACAAATGTCTATCATCCAGTCCAGTATTCATCCCCACTGTGCTCCAAAGAAATTGCATTTGAATAGACATGTCAATACTCAAATAAAAACTCCACATATGTAGTCCAACCAGAATGGTTAGTGATTCTCTACAGCCTACAAAATCTTCATATGAGGTACACTGTGTCTATGTAATTATTTATTACTAAAAGACAGGAATATAAAACACAAGCATCCTCTTTAAAGTTTGGTGTTAGGATGAGTGGAACTATGCTCACATAGCAGGTTTCCTGGAATACTTACTTTGAACTTGATAAGCAGACTTCTAAGATTACCTTACTTCCAGGCTAATTTATTTGTAAATTGCAGTAAGGTATTATAAATGTAAAGTACTCACTATTATCTTAACAATGATTAACAATTAAACTCTTCCATCCTTAGCAGACCTCCACAAAACCATTGTGATTTTATCTGTATTTCTCTTATTACGCTAATTCCCAAGGGAATATATGATGTTAAAAGTTGCAAAAACAGATTTTTGAATAGGAGCAAAGCAATGACCTTCTTGACTAAGTTACTGTGCCTGGAAAAGCTCTAGATAAAATAACCTATCCTCCTTATAATTATGAGGGATCTGGGGGGAGGGAAAAAAAGGAAGTGCTATAATTTTAAACTAACTTACATGAATGCTACATGCCCTAAACTCCACAAGTAGATTTTGAATTAAAAGCATACACCAATTAAAGCAGAAGGACAACCAAAACCAAACAAACAAGGCCACAGGAGCAACCTGCGAACAGCAGAACTGGCCAAACCAAGAGAAAGCCCCCGGCAGAAGGGGAGAGGAGGGCTGACGCTCAGACAAGCCTCCCTGCACTCACAGGGGAAAAGGAAACTTCTCCACTTCTCCAGCCCAACCAGACAAGAATAAAGGAGCCGATAAGCTCTCACATTTTTCACTACTTTCCTACATAAACATCTTATACAACATAATAGACCATCCTGTTGGGTTTTGGGGAGTTTTGGTTTGGTTTGTTCGGTTTTGGTTTTTTGGGTGTGGGCTTGTTGGTTTGTTCCCATGGGACTACAGATGTGAGTGCCTGGGCTGGAGATGTGTCAAGAGTTTGAGACCAAATTGGTAGGCAACAAGAAACATTTTCCCTTTCAACAAACAGTGAAACCACAGTACCACAGTTTAGGCACGAAGTACAATAATAATGATTTTATCACAGCTTTGCAGCTTTTAAATCATCATGAAAAATGGCAAATTTCTCCACATTTGTTTTTCACACTGAACTGCTTGCTTGTGTACTCTATTGCTCTTCCATGAGGCCAAAAAGACACAAGTATCTAGCAGCATTTCACAGAGCAAGAGGAATCTCAGTCTCCTTTGCTGTGCACTTCCTGCCTAAACCCCAGGCATCAGGCTGCAGATGAGGTACTGGGAATTCCCATTCTCTCAAATAAATTCCTGGTATTTAAAAGATAGTGGAAATTTGTAAGAGAGGGAGACGCAAAGAAAATTAAGCTGGGGTCTGCTGCTTAAATAGATCCTGTGCCTTTCATATATCTGTATGCTCTAATCAAAACTTGTATTTAAGAAGATTAGAGTCCAGTCGATAGAAAAGATGAATATTCAGAATTATCTCAAAGTATTAAAAAAAATAATTTAAAAATCTCCTCTCAAATATACTTGCATCTTTGAAATGAAATAGATGAGAGCAGGAGAGAAGAGGGCAGCAGGGAAGAGCATTTATTATACATTTTTTCCAAAGTAAGATCATAAAAAAATACAAAGCAACAAACTTCATTAGTTTTTCTCTAATTATCTTCTCTACCAATATCAAACAGATGTATTCAGGATACAGACTAAAGTTAACTTCATTTCAATTACAGGACTTTGCTATCTGAATCGCAAGAAACCGCAGTACAAAAGTACAAAAAAACTACCCTACTTTTAATAAACCACTTTTTGGCAAAGAAAATTAGATCAGCTCAAGGTTTCTCCAATGTCATGCAACAAAGATGCTGCAGCACCCTCCCACCCTGCCTGGGAGTCATCTGATTCACGCTCTCGCCTGCCAGGACATGGCTAATGGCTATTTCCAGGCTTTGGCTTCCCATTCCCGTACCCAGCTGTGCTGAACTGCTCTTGTCCTTATGCTCTCTTTGACTAAGAGCCAACTAATACTGCTTGGATGTACCTGGCAAAAGCGAGTCCAGTCACGAGTCTTTTTCCATAAAAATCTAAAACTAGAAACAGAAAAGGGGGAAAAAAAAAAAAAACAAACTCAGGTTTTCAAAATACCTATGCCAAGTGGCAGAAAACGGTCACACTTTTACCAAAATATTCTGAAATATACAGCGCTACCCCTGGCTTTGCACTGGAAATGTACAGTTATACCCCACACAATATTTACTGAAGCCAAAAGGAATTAAGTCTTGTTTGGTTTCAGCTTATTTTATTAAAAAATGAGCAAGACCTGCAATTACAGCTCATGTGACAATCTCAAAACTCAGTATTTCTCCCTGCTCTATCTACATTATTTGTTCATAAATGACTGTTTCTAGCTATACTGCTACTAAACTTCAGATCAAAATTTGCACATTATTCTTTTACTTTACACACCTATTTGAAAATTAGCTTGATCATATCTCTTTACAACTGAGAAAAGTCAATTATTTTTTTTTCCCCTAACTTTAACTACACAGATAATATTATTGAGCCAATAAACAACAGTAAATGTTGGAGGTGAAATAAGGAAGGTAGTCGGTAGGGATTTTAAGACGTGCCCATATATTTTACTCCATTTTTATTGAGCAATTTCTAGGGAGGCAAAATGCCAGCTGAACAGAAGGACCCAGTGCATGCAGGTAGCAGTCACCCCATTTAGGACTATTATGTCCAGTTGTTAAGCGGAGCTGTCAGCTCAGGTTATACATCAGTAACAACAGGAAAATGCATCACTACCAACCTAGCTACCTGGTAATTTAAAATATATACAAGTGAAAATACAAATGACCTGCATGTATCTCATTCCATAGGAAAATAGTATTATTTAAACTCTGTGCAAAATACTTCTATACCCAAAACATGCTTGGCCATTTATTGTTTTTCTTTGAAAAAGGCAGAAATCTACAGAGATATTAGTCTTCCTTAATTACACAAATATAAATCTCTTAATGCATAAAAACATGAATATTCTAACAGTTATTGTAGCTTTTTATACACATCTCAGCATTTAGCTGCAACAATGGTGAGCAATAATGTCCCAAAAGTTCACGTAGTACACATTTAATCATCTATTGCAAACACTTGCACATATTTTACATAATCAGGGAAAAAAAGTTGCATACAGACAACACAGAGAGGAGCTCAAACTCAACAGACATTTTGTCATCAACTTTGATGAGAAACCCTTGCCATTCAGGTTACCAAAGTGAGAAGGAGACTCAGAAACAAGAGTGTACTTCAGAGAGGTAACACACACTGCTTTGGCCACATAAGGAGCTTCTCAGACAAAGGAAGCCTCAGCCGTGTCCCACCGCAGAGGAGTGCCATATAACCAGCACAAGACAGAGCAAGAGCAAACAAACCTTTCAGACATCCCGAGCTGTCCACCAGAGTCACTGTCCCAGAGACAGAGCAGAACTATCTCCAATTTTTTTATTTAATTTTTTTTAAATCTTTAAGCTAAATCAGTTTTTCCCCATGCTCTTTCAGATGTCTGGATCTAAGGCGAGGTGAACAGAACCAAGGCGAGACTGAACAGAAGCACTAAGTTATTTTGATGCCGTGATGTTGGAACAACTGCTAAAGAAATGCAAGAGGGCAGCTCTGCTGAGTCGGTGCGAAGATACTCTTCTCTATGTGAAGCACAGCACCTGATTTGACTTAATTACTGAACTTCTACAACAAATTCTGCCTAGTGTCAGATGAAAAAGTATTTAAGGTTTTAACCATCTTTAAATAACTTTTCCAAATATTGTGCCTTGTTTTTCTGGCCCAGCTCATACAACCCTAAATTAAAAGAGATTAGGAATTAAACATAGGCAGTGCGAGACTCGCAAGTTTTGGTCTGTGAAGGTAGCTCAATAAAGTGAAATAGAAAGGATAAACTACTTAAAGATGTGAAAAAAAATGGAGAATGCAGGGTTAGATAGCAAAGGTGTAATTCCTCCTACTGATGCTATTGCTCCTAATGAAGCCAGAAGGACACAATCTAAGGGGAACATGGATGGATGGACGTGGCACTAATTCTGCCCTCAAATGCTCAGGAAGAGCTTGAACTTTTCTTGCAAATTCAGTTCTTGGGTGTTTACTTAAATGATATCTCCACTGATTTTAATGATGAGCAGACCAATTAATTTCAAAGGACACATGAATATTCTGCTGGAGAAAAAGAAAACCCAGGAGCAAATATAGTTAACTTAATAAAAACATCATGGGCTTTCATAAACATAGCATCAACCTCTCTCATACTTTAATCTCTCACCTGAAAAAACAAACCCCCTTTTCTAGCAAATGTTGTTTGGCAGAAGTGAGCTCATGAGCAGATGCGTCTGCATTAGTACTTCAGTTCCCAAAGCCTGCGCCTCCGGACATCCCAACTGCTCTCATTTACTGTGTTTTGATTCACACCATGGAGAAGTTCTGGAGCACACAAGTGAGACTGGAAAATGTACTCCAGGGCTTGTTTAATGCACTCCACCTGCTAATGGCCTTTCAGTCCACTGGGGCGGATCAGAACTAGCAGGAAGGAAAAGCCCTCAAGTCCACCCATTGCACATACTGGGGTTTTGACGCTCTTGCTCTACAAACCTGCTTCCCTTGTGCCTCCTTACTTAATAAAACAGACAGTGCCAACCATGTGGGGAAGAAATTCTATTCTATTCTAACCCCATCTGTGCAAGACAGAATGTTTGCACGCAAGCACATAATATGAAAATTTGAAATATTTTATTCTTGTCTTGCTTTATCACCTCATACACTGCAAAGGAAACAGTATAATTATTGTAAGTATAATATCTAATTGCACTTTCATGTTATAGAGTAAAATACTGATTCTGGAAATAGCTCAGTCTACATTATATGCAGACATATGGCCATGTCTACAGTATAAAGAAATTGCACCAGAGGATGCATCTCTATATTGATGTAGTTAGCGTAAACAAACGTGTACACAAGCAGATCAGGGACTTGACTTCAGACTAGATTTATTCCAATTCCCTAGATCCAAAGCATGTATTTCAAAGCTATTCAAAGGCCAGCCATTGGTTTGGACCCTTACTGATGGCTCAACATATATTTTGGTAGACTCACAGAGAGGAGTTCCATTTTCTCCAAAAGCAATCTAGCTCACCTGTCCCAGCACTGCCATGCAAATCACACCAACACATGGTAAAGGGGGAAAGGCAACTCACTTCAAAACTACAGTATCTCTCTGAAATTAATTATAATGCAGGTGCTGGCAAAAATAATTTTACAGACCTTAAGCCACCTCAGTGAAGCTCCTACGGCTCAAACAGGCAACCCCAACTTCTCACAAGGTTGTACACATCAGCTGTCCTCATTCCTGCCCTTAACAGTAAGCAATATAAGGTGATTCAAATTAGCTTGGCCTAGGAGGAAAGAAAGCTAAGCTGAATCGATTTACTCATTGTTTCTCAGGCTAAAAGCATGCTCAGATAATGCAGAGTAACATTTCTAAGCCAAGGTAATGCGATCATTCCTACATCGCCATGATTGACTTAAACATTCTCCAATTAGTACTATAGGAGGCATAAGTAGCTCTCTTCTGATTCCCACTCATTGGCATGGAAGGCCATGTGGAGATAGGTAGAAGTCTGAGCAATCTTCAGGATATTCAACAGGTCAGATATACATAACATATCCAAACACACATATATATTAAACACTAACATCAGAATAAACATGTGATTCAGTCACCACTGTCCAGTTAAAGCAGACCATACAAGGTATCGCACAGTGTATTTTATTATTGGAAAAGCAAGACATGACCCTATTTTAAAAGCTGTCACTTACTGACAACTTGTAATATGCTGTTACAAACACTGAAAATGAGTGAGATAGACAAGACAGACACTTTGCTTTGGGAAGAATGAGATCGGAGCCACTGGTACATGTCTCGGTCTCCATACATAAAACTTAAGTCTGATGATAAACAAATGTTTCCAAGACTAACAAGAAAAGCTTGACAGTTAGAGGATTGAGTGCATGTATGAATCTACCATGGGATTAATTTAATTTACCTCTGAAATTCAGGCAACATTAAAGGAAACAGAAAATCTATTGCATACATTTGGAAAACTAACATTTAATATAGCTTAAGCAAGCAAAACATACACTACATAAGCAGGAATCTTTCCAAAACCCCACTTTTTGTTCACATGAAGAGAGTCAGGAGTGCTATGTTAAACTGCTAGAAAGGCTCATGATCCCTGCCTGCCTTGCAATTTGAACATATTCAACTATTATTCTAACATGCTTAATGAAGTGTAATGAAGCCAGTTCTCTTCTGATATCTGACACCTTTAACCAATTAATATATTTCAGTACAAACTGTGTTTTCAGGTAGTTAGTGGATTTAAGTATAAAATAATCAAAAAATGTTTTTCCTATCAGTTGAGTGATTGTAACATTAAAAGATAGTAACGTTATTGCATAAGAACTGCTCAGCTTTTTCCTGAAAGATGCTGGTCTTTAAATATTTCAAAAAGTTGCTTTTTCAGGCTTCGAGTGGCAATAAATATTTTTAAAGATGTTACCTCCTCACTGAATGTCTCGTTAAGTGGCTTTTTTGAACAAGATAGCTGCTTTCCAGCCATTTAGCTTTTCTACACACTCCAAACATCAGCTTGATGAACAGCACGTAGGAGTGCTGAACTCCTCACAGCTGACCTTCTTCCATGCGCATCCACAGACCAGCAAGCACATGCGTGTGTATGCATAGGTAGCACTGAATTACAATACATATGTTTATTAGAGTATTTGATTATTATTGTCATCTGGAGAGACTGTTCTTATGGGAGATGAGCTGGAGAAAGCAGAAGGGAAACTGTTCAAAAAAGCTTCAGTGAGGTTTGACTGTTAGGAGGAATCAGAAGTTTCTCAATCTTGTTTTAAACATTTCACTATGCCTTTCAGAAAACACAGTTTCAGCAATATTAAATTTTCAGTATATGCTTTTTTAGTATCTTCTTGACTTTTTGACTTTACGTAGCTCACAAGTAAAACAGAAGGAGCAATTCCCAACATAGCTCGTTACATACTTGAGCAAAGCTACATGCTTCCACAGGCCCTTGAGATCTGCTCAAGAAACGGCCAGAGAGCCACAGACTTCTCTGGAAAGTCCATCTTTCTGCCAGTATGATCACTGCCCTCTTCCAGCTACCAGCAGTTGAGCCCACCTCAGCATCTCTAGCAATGCTACTGAAGCAATCCATATGCTTTGCTACCAGCCAAGTCCTCCTCTGCTTCCACACTCTCTCCCCATTTCTTCAAAATCAGTTTTTCATTACTTCTTTACATTTTTGTTATTAACAACAGCTCAGGTCTTTATCTTACAGACCTGAAGGCAAATTCACCATCATGATGAAGGACAGTTTAAAATGACAGACTTCAGTTTTAGCATTGTGTCTTTGTCCAAGAAAACCAAAGATCATTATTGCAAGAAATTTTTACAAGAGATCTCTTCCATTTTCATCTGATCACACCCTGCTTACTCAAGCCTACCTGAATACAGCCTTCATCATGCTGTTCCTATTATAAAAGGAATAATGATCCTAAAAATACATTTTATATATGTATACTTACGTGTGCACACACAAACACTCACCCTGGTGTCCTAGTCGGTTTCTATCAAAAGAAATAATAGTAATAACCATGTGCTCATTTAGAAACACAAACTGAGTTCTGTCATCTAGTCAGGCTTTATGAGGATTTTTCTCACTTGTAACTGCTCACAAGAACAAATGTGGAGTAATACAAGCAGTGAAATAGAGTAGCATAAACCAGTTTTACCATTCTCTCATTTGCAATGTCTAAATACAAAAATGGTCATGTTCTTCCAATCAGCTAAATGCCAGCTGCAACAGTATCATTAAATCTGTACCAGATCTAACAAATTAATGAGCAAAGCAATTAAGACTGTATTAGAGACCTTATTCTTACAACATAATCAAAAATGCTTCTTTACTTCTAACCAAAAAAAAAAAAAAGGTCAAAACAAAAGCTCTGGGCTTGAATTCTCATTTTCTGATTGACCAAAGTGAGTTAATCTAGTTCTAAAATTGGTTTTGAGAAATAATTTGCAAAGATTTGGGATGTGAAATGGAATGAAGCTCAAAATATACAAAAAGGAAAGAAATTAGCATTAGGTATAGGCAGAAAGGAAAAAATTCAAAAAAGAGCACGTGAGAAAGAAAAGCAAAGCAGGAACATGGGACAGACAGACATTAAAGAAGACAGAGACTATAACAGAGAATTGCATTTAGCAAATCACCTTTTCAATTACAAGTAACGTAGTCATAGGCAGCCCCCAACCCTCCAAATGATGGATGTAAAAGAAATGGAACAGGGGAATAGGAAAGGCAGCAAGAAACATAAAATACTAATGTTTACTGTACTTTTTTTAAAACAATAACTGTTGTGCAATGTCAAGGAAAGTAATCACTAAATCTGTTTATTTTCTTCAAGTATTTCTCATACCTAGAGCTTTGACATGAAAATGATTGCTCACCAGACAATCCTGGCATCCCAGCATTTTATTTCATTTTTTAAAGTGTTCAAGCATGCATATTAACTTGTCAGCATTGTATTTTAAAGTTTTATGATTTCTTTCCTTCCTTTCATTGCCAAGTTTGGTACTGTAACCAGAGTGAAAGCCAGGTAGCCATGCCACCCCAGCTGGCAGGTTAGTCCCATCCCACAGGCACCCCACGCCCCAGAAAGAAGGAGGAGAGAGAAGAAAATGGCACAGTTGCCCTGAACCAAGATAACATGAAATGTCAGCAAGTTATGTCCTGTACTTCTCTGCAGAGATGGAGGGTGAAAGAGAACAGACAGATGTAAGAGCTAATCCTGTTATGAAAAAGTTGACAATAACAGGTATTTCTGCAGCCTGGCAGTCTATGGCATCACTGGGAAATGGATGTTGCAAAAGCAGTATGCTTCTTCAGATTAAATAAACACACTTCTTGACGGCTCTCATGTTTCATTACAAGTAAAAATTAACTTAGGGGTATTGGTGACTAGCATTTGTCTGCTGTGAAGCTCAACTTCATTCAATTTATGTCTGTCGTTTTAAAAATTCAGTCTATGAAGAAATGATGGAAGTACCTGAAGTCGTGGTAGATGGTAAGTGATGAGAATGCCAATCTATTCAGGATGGTGAAGTTGAGAAAATTGAATTGTACAACTGTATAAGAATCAACAGCGACATCTAAGTTCAACGCAACGCAGGTATTTCCAAATATTTGTAGTGAAAGGAGCAAATTTGATGGGTTTTTTTTTCAAAAGAAATCCTTAGTGGCTTCAGATCATACCACTAGCCAGAAAAAGCATGTAAGAAGAGTCAGCTAAAGTGGACTGGGAGGTCAAAGAGCTGCAACAGAAAATGGACATACCCACTGAGGTGAGGTTTGCACAGAGCAGGATAACAGCAAAATGCTAACCAAGCTAGGTAGATTTCCCACAGATGGGGGGGGGAACACAGGGCGGGGGGGGAACAAGGCAAAGATTAAAAGACAAAGAGGTCAGAAATAAAACTTATGTCTCTGTGCAGAAATACTTAGTATTTAATTCTGCTCTTTCACAAGGGAAAGTATAAATATATATGCACATATATATACAAGTTTGAGCAATTAATAGTGCGAAAGGAAATAAATCTGTCAGCTCCTGGCAAGGATCACATTATTCTTACAAAATACAAACAAGCCTATCTTACAAGTGTTATAATCGGGGATTTATCAAAGCACCTTCCTGAGAAGTTGAAAATTATATCTGATACATCAAAGGCAACAGAGAAGTCACAGCACAACTAAAGGCTCTGGAAAACTATAAACTCTACCCATAACCAAATGCTGCATTTGCGGCAAGGAATTTGATGAGTGGAGGAGGGAATTGGGGAAGTGATAAGAATAGGATGAAATGAGTGGTCCCAATGATGCTAGCAAGACTATGTATAGAATAAGCACATGCCACTATAAATACAGACTGCACGATCCACCCCCAAGTATCTATACATCAAGGAACCACTAGCAACATCCATGGAATTCTTCTAATTTCACCTTTTATATGGACTACTGGGAACCATTTTGATAGATTTATGTTGAAACGCTGGAGTGAGTTCAAAAAAAAAAAAAAGCCACAGCATAATCAAGACTAGAGGAATTGATGTATGAAGAGGAAAACAGCTAAGCGTGCCAAGCTTGGAAAAGATGCAAGTAATGAGGATTCTTACAGCTTACAAGTATCTAAAGGATGTAACCATCGAGGAGGGACAGTAATTAGTCAGGACAAAATGGGCTTAACTTCAAATAACGCAGAGGAAACACAGTTGCAAAATAGTAATAGTATCAGGAAATGCTTCCTGACAGAAAAGTGCAACAACAGTTATTTTAAGGCATAGAGCATCCTATACAGATGTGCACATTAGATCACCTTACATGGCGTGAGTTGTAATCTACACCTCCATGAAAGTATAGTCATGATCCTACTAGATGGCTGCGGACACAGGGGTCAACCAAAGAGCCTTTTACCATTCTTTTTTTGATGTGAATGATGCTGCCTTCTATTCCGAACCAAACTGCACAAAAGGTTTGTATGGAAATATAACTATACTGAGTACTTATGGCTATTCATTTAAATGAAAATTCTGGAGTGATTACAGCTAATAAACATGCTATTTCTAAACCTCTGAAGTGATATTATGATTCTGATAGACCATATGGTTTCAGTGTATTTATACTGCAATGAGCTCCTTGGAGCCTTTTTGCATGTCAGCTGTGACTGAGGAGGTGTACTGGGGGCACACAGCAGGTTTGGGTGGTGGAGGGGCTGCGGGGGGACCTATGGTGGGACCTATGGTGGGACTTGTGGTGGGCTATCGTGGTTGGTCGTGACACCGCTGTGAGCCCCTCACCCCAGCTTCCCCACCGCCAAATTTAAGGAAGTGTTTCCTCAATTTAAATCTTCTTTACCAACCTCAATACCTGAATCAGTAATTGAAAGTTGTTATTAATAGATAAGGAATTAAATTAAGCAAAATTCCCAGTGTTGAGCCTGTTTTGCAAGCAACAGGAGCAGATGCTTTTCTAGAGGTCGGTCTTTAATTTACTAAGACCCCATTGACTTGCTGACAGCATTGAGCTTGATCAAGACCTCCTCTCTCATCAGGAAAGTCATAGCTGCTCTTAGAATCCCCCACAAGTAAACAAAACTGAATAATATAAAATGTCACCAACTTCTTGCAACATCAATACTATTCTTTAGAGGTATGACAGGAGAATCTCTGAAGAAGAGGCACACTAAGTATTGCTTCTTCATAGGTCACTGAGATATTAATATTTTTTACTTCTTTTCACTCTGTTTCCATAGAGTTATGTCATGAGACAGAAGTACAGTCACATTAACCCTATTGTAATCCTGCCATTCAGTTGAAAATGTGGCCTATTAGTAATTAATCTTGGAACTGAAGGTAATAATAGCACTCTCCACTTCACTGATAGCACTGCTCATCCTGCATTTATAGCTCATACAAGGGCCCTTGACAGGGGAGAGAGAACCAGGGCAATGTGTTAGCTACTGCAAAAATGAGATAGAAGCTACTGACTTTGTAACCTGTAATTCACCAAAAGCTTTTTCTTCATTACTTCTGCAGTTAAACACATACTTTAAAAGACAAAAGGTCCATTTTTTTCTCTCAATGCACACATGTGAGACTCATCAATGTTAATTGGATTTATGAATGCCTATTGAAAAGAGAAGAAACTGTAAAGATTTCACATTTGCAGGGAAACAATCAAAGGAACAATTTCTTGTGCGTCTCACTGATGAAGAGATGAGGAAATAATGGATGAGTCACTTTATGATTCAAAATTCTTAAAATAGAAGAGATGAAAACTCTGATTTTTGTACGGGTCATATTCATGTAAGGGACTCTTTCTAAGAATCCAATTTGAACCTTCAAGTGTAGTCCTGCTTCTAATTACCTACACTCCAAGAATAAATCATCGTCTCTGAATTGTAATTATACAGATTTGTTGCTGTAATTCAATTTGGCAGGTGTAAAATACAAGTATGATTTCCTCTACCCCCCCATAGTCTTCAAAGAGACACTGAACTTGAGCCATTTGATAATTTATTCCATATTGTAGCTTTCACATTTATTATGCATCAAACTTCTGACAGATTTTTTTAGAAAGCAATTATATATGGCTCTGGTTACTCTACTAACTGATTTGAAAATAAATCCAACATTCGTCTCTTGACTACAACATAGTCAGCATTAGTCACTATCTGGCCTGCAACGACCAGAGCACTTCAAGGCAAGCTCAAAAATTCTGCTATTTGTGCTGGGGATGACGGAGAACATGCACAGTCTTCACAAGCACAGATTTGCTTTATGGGAACTTCTTCGAGGTTGGTCTTCTGCTCAGTCCCATTCAATTAATTGGAAACTGGCTGCCTGTATGAAATAGCCCCCTCTTACAGAAAAGAGAGATTCAGCCACTGATAAAGAGCTTTGGCACTGCCTTCCCTCAGAATCATACATAAATCACAAACTATGAGTATGATGACACACCACTATGTTAAACAATATGCCTGAATATACAGAGTATATATTAAAAATATAATACACAAAATATTTTATCTAAGATAATATATAAATATTATATAAAATATAAGCTAAGTATATAAATATTTTAAAAAACCCAAAATTAACCCATAAGCACACCATACCCACTGTATGAAAAGATGCAAAATTTCCTGACCAATTTCCTGTAAATATTCAAACCACAGAAGTATACACTGTCCATCCCACAGTGCAAGAGCTCTGTGGGCTGAAGAAGATAAGTTTTACAGCTTGTTCCTTACTTTTCCCCTTTTTGCCACAATCTGCACCTCCAGTAATGCAGGAGTGCAGCATACAATGCCTTTAGAAAATGCTCAGCTTGAGTTCTTCTTTCCTCTGCATAATGCTGTTCTAATGACAACAAATCAATTCCTCTATCAGTAGTGTTCCTCAGTACCTTTTAAAAGCCTTTCCAAAATGAAGATTATATACTCCAGCAATTTTTAATATGAAAAAGTGTAATCAATAAAATACTGCTGATAACGCATATGATTTGTGGAGAGTGAAAGCTAAATATGAATTAGCTTTGGACAAGTTTGAGTTCATCATCATTCTTAATTACAAGTTGGGTCACTGACTATAAATTGCATGACTCAGCTTGGGAATCCCTAAAAAGAAATCATAAGTAAATCAAAAGAAATCATAAGGTGCATTTGATTTATTTGTTACTCGGGGCTGAAACGAGCACTGTATTTCTGACAGATTAGGAGTTGCCCAGAGAAAGTCATTGGAGACACTGCTCCTGCCAGTCAGCCATCATCTGGGACAAGGTGAGCCAAGAGCACCCAGGGGTCCCTAAAGGTCGCCAGCAGGACATGTTGCTCCCCAAGGATCCTCATGACAGAAGATTAAATTAAAAGCTGCTCTCCTACAGATCAAACATGGAATCATAACGTTAACTGAGGATGGAAGGGACATTTAGTCCTACACCTTGCTTAAAAGCACAGCCAAGTAGATTAAGGCTGCTCATCAAGGTTTGAGCATCCCCAAGGATGGATATCCCACAGCCTCTCCAGCAACCTCTTCCACTGCTTGACCACCCTCATTTTTTTTTTTCCTTGTAGCTGATCAGATTTCCCATAACCCAACTTGTGCCCATTGCCTCCTACCGCACACATCTAAGAGGAGCCTGAGCAAAAATTCTCAAAGTCTGCTCAATTTCTCAATGCAAGCACCTGAACAAACAAGGCAGATACTGCCACCATGAATACGCTGACAGTGCCAGGCAAACAACAGTCCCTGAGCTATAGTTATTCTCCTTCTCCAGTTCCATCTTATCATTAGTCACAGTAATTGTTTGCAACTGTTTGGTAACTTTTCCTTTCTCTGTATGAAATAGATTGCTTATTTTTGTTTCCTTCACACACCTAGCTGCAGTTTCCTCTCAAATACAAGCATACTGGAAAACTGCTTTCCTTCTCAGTTATTTATAAAGCAGGTCTACTCTGGGCACACTCTATCACCACCTGCAGTTGCCAGCACAATGCTACAGCTACCAGGTTTCAGCAGTTTTTGTAATTACACTGCCTTGACACTTGCATACCCACGAGCACTCAAAGGTGTTTCATAAAGAAACTCTCAAGTATTTTTGACATCTTGTTGGTAGCAAGCTCCTATCTCCATTCAACAGGCCATTAGTATCACAACTCCATAAAAATCTTTGGAAGTGGTCCTTTAAAACTGTTTTAATCTCTAATTCTTAATTCTACCTGCTAGTTCACTCACATTTGCTATTTGCCAAACAAACAGGTGTCAGATGATTTAGTGGCTCATTTGCACAGCAGAAGGACAAGCAAATATTATGTTGACTTTTCTCCCTCATAAGAGAAAATTTTCCTTAACACTATCAGAAATAACATTACCATTAGGAAAATCAGTGCAAAAAACCAGCAAACCCCAAATCTATTCAGCAGTATATTCCACTTCTAATTCGAGAGTATTCTAAAGCATCAACTAACTATATTTTAAGACTGTATCATAAATAAGCAGCACAAAGTGTATTTTGCTTTAAAAAAAGTCTATGAAAAAACATGTTTCATGTGTATAAACAGATTTTTACTGCTGATGTAAAAGTACATAATGTTCTTTATGTAATTACATTAAGTTTTCAGCCTCACTTTTAAGCAAACCTAAACTTTATATCACTTTTGACAGTATTTTGTAAAAACACTTCTTAAAACACTACTGTAGACGATAGTCTAGTTGTGCTATGCTGCAAGCACATAAGAAGCCCAACATCTCCAGTATAAAGTTATTTATACCACTTCTTTGTCATTTTTTTTAAATTTAGAAACCAAACCAGGTGATTAAATAGTCAGTACTTAACACCCAGATAAACATCTTCCTATGCTGTTAAAAGCAGGGCAGCAGAATTAGTTTTGCATTAATAAAATAGGTAAGTCCTTTTTGGTATCTCCTATGAGTTTCTGTTTTCCTCAGTATTAGTATTTGGAGGTAATAAAAGCAAGTTATCCAAAATGCTAACACCAAAAAAAAAAAAAAAAAAAATCAAAGCCTTAATGTAAAAGTTAGTTACCTTCACTTCTTCACTGATTAATTCAATTCTGTTGGTCCAGAGAAGTTTATTACTGTGTCCACAAGTTCATTTAAACCCCTCCCTGCCTTTGGAAAAGGCCACAGGAGCTGATGACACGCTTACTCCTTGCCCGCATGTCACGGTCCACTCGGTGGACTCGTGATGATTCGTTTGCTACGATCTCGAAGGTGCAAAATTAAGGTGACCAACACCAAAGGGGATAACAGTAATCAAACAGTGAAACTTTATTGGGTTGCCTGTGAAGAGGCACGCGATAGTTAGAGATGGGTGAAAGAAAGGAGAAAAGTAAAGTTAAGTTTTAGAGAGAAGAGGGAGAGAGGTTATAGCTACCACCGCTGATCTCACGACGTCCTAACGGTCCCGGGTCCAGCTGATGCTGCGTCGTCGATCGTCGTGGTCCTTGGTGGGGAAGCTTCCAATTTTCGTTGTCCAGAAGTAATCTTTTATGCTTAGTAACACACCTTGCTCCACCTCTGCCTCAGGGGTCTCCGCCCTTCTCAGAATTAAATTATCATATCTCCACCCCTCTCGAGCAAGGCCATCGCGCGTGCGCGGGGGGGAGTGTCCGAGGTGTGGTCAGTCTCAGAGGCGGGTAACCTTCAACCAGGAGGTGTGTTTTGGTATTATAATGAAGCAAAGTTCATCTGAGGTTCATGATTTCTTCATCGGTGTTATGGCAACAGTCACGATCCATCTTTTTGACAATGGCTATGCAATTATCACTAACCGCTCTGGCTAGGCCCAGGTACCGAACAATAGCACAACACTCTTTGTACTGCACGGCTCAGACACCAAAGAACAGCACTGCACTGCCTGCACCACACGGTTCAGTACTCAGGAGAACAGCACAGCACTGGCTGTGCCACACAGTTCTGCATTCAGGAGCCTTTGCACCATATTCCATTCCAGGGGTCGGCAGCTGCGCTCCAAACAGGCCGTTGTCGGGTACCTCACTGTCCATGTCCCTGATGACAATGTTGAGACAATGCTGATCTTCTGACCGACTCTTACACCGCAGGGAGCAGAAAGCCAGAGTGCTGTCCTGCTGCTGGTACCCGTGTGCTGCTCAGGGCACTTCCCCATCCTCCCCTTCCACACCTCATCGCCACCCCGCTGCTCCTTCCCAGCACCGCCAGCAACCAACCCAGAAGTTACAGAAAAGTGAACGGGACAGGAGATTAGAAGACTACAGGTTTTTTCCTAGCAGCGTTGCCGAAAAGGCAGAAAGCAAACCTGCGAATTGGGAACAGCCTAAGAGCTACGTGGCGAGCCTGGGACAGGCAAGGTTAGAGAGCAGCAAGGCTTGAAGTGAACAACTTTGGAAACAGTTGGCTGTATCACACGAGAGAATAGCGTGGACAATGAGGCAGGACCAAACATACAATTAAACATCTTTAAGCAAACTTCCCTAAATAATTATATATTTCAATAATGACAAGTTAAAACAAAAACAACAAAATAAAGGCATTTTGCTTTACAGATTTAGGCTCAGGTTGTTTCATGGACTGCTCGACTAGACCGCTGTATGCATCAGAACCCTACACAGACCCAAGAGTGTCCCCAGGTTTCAACTGCAGACATTTTACCAAAATCCATTTTATGAAGTAATAGCTGATAAGCTATTCTGTAATAGGTATTGTGGTCTCCTGTTAAAAACACTTTTAGCAGAAATTAAATACTTAGAAACTGGAGCTATTTAAACAGATACCCTAAAAGAACTATTAGATTTTGCCACTCAAATCAAGTTGTAAGTGTATTTATTGAAAAAAAATCCATATACTTTACGAACACCTACACACAGAAAATACTTTTTTTTTTTTTTTTAAATTACAGTCTCACAGGTCTCAGACACATTGATTTGTATTTGTATTTGCTGTGAAAGTATGTTATCAGTAAACCAGAAAGGAAGCAGTTTTCCTAGTCCAGAAACTTATTTCTATAACGTGAAGAGGCAAATTCTACCAGACATTTTGCACTACAAAGTTTTAAAAGAGAACCACCTGACCAAGATTTGGCCAATATAAGTAATAAAGCTATATGCTAGCTGTGAGAAATCTAGCTACATGAACATTTGAGTTGAGCTGGGTCCCAGAGGAGGTACCCTGATCACTTGCTATTTGGGGAAAGCAGTCTATCTAAATATATCATTTTCACAAAAAAAAAAAAAAATTCATTTTAAAGAAATGCAAATCAGCACCGTCAGACAAAAAGCCTGACAAGTCCTAAATCATTTGTTCAAAGCAAGAATATCGATGAGATACTAAAGAAGAAAAACAACGCTCTCAGCTCCTCAAACCAAGTCTAAACCTCTTCCAAGGCGTTTCAAGAATTTTAAGTCAAAATCCTGTTCTTTATTGCATGCAATGCGGAGAGCAATGCCAGGCGGGAGATCTGGAGATTACTCTCCAGGTTTTATTTGAGGATTTGCTCTTAGACCTGTGGGGGAAGAATCTGCATTTCCTTTCCTACCACACTATAACTACCACCATTTAAAATTCTATATTGAAAATATTTGGAAATTCACTATCTGAACTAATTAAAAAAAAATAGGGTTTCAAAGAAATTCGTGTTCGCACACAACTCAGATGGTTCAGAACAAACATCTTCTGCCAAGGGAAAAACTAAACCCTCTGCCCAATCTGTACCCCTGCCATGGCTAGTCCTCAGAGGAAGGGAATCATAAACATATTTTAACAAAATATATTAATTACACTAGGAGTTTAAAATTCCAGTTTCCTGATGCCTTCAGGCAGTTTCTTATCTCTGTTGAAAAAACAAGGTTAAACATGACAAATATCGTGCCTCCTTGTGCGTAAATGTTGTTTTGTTTACTTTGGGGGTTTTCAAACAATATTAAGTCACAGCTCATCATATAACAGTCTCTCAAGAATGCTGGAGGAAAACGTTTGTTTTCGCTCTGAAAATATGTAGAAAAATAAAAGGGTCTGACTACTATTTGTTTATAAGGGATTGGCCAGATGAGCTACATTAGGAAGGCTTATTCCTTCTCCCATGTTTACATTTGAATCCAAGTGAGCAAACAAAAAAAACCAACGCACTTTCTACCACCACCACCAGGCAATGTTAAAGAATCTATGCTACAAATACAGCCACCATCATTAATAACTGCATTAAGATATTAAATAATAGAAAATGCTCTGGATTGATTTTGTGGTATTATCTTAGTCCATCGGTACATCTCAAGATGCATCTATTCAATAGCTTTGATTTTTGCAGAGATTAATTGTTCCTCTTGGAATGCCTAAGTACCATTCAAGAAAGGGGATATTGTAATTGTCACCAGTTAGGGGCATCCAAGATCTTACAGTTACTTATTCAAGTTCTACTGAAAACCCAATGTGCTAAACTAAAAGGCTACTACTCAGAGTCCTCTAGATGTGCTCCTCACAGTTAACTATTTTCTTCATCAGGGTGAATCCCTGATGATAGGAAGGTCAGAAACCCCACATGTTCCCACAGCCTACAGGAAAGGTGAGACTTTCAGAATTGCAGCCTGCACCTTGAGAAGGTTCAATAAGTTTAATGAATCCAAAAATATGTGTTGTTTTGAAAATACAGAAGCCAACTTGCTGTTTTCTAGTTAGCAATATGTTAAAACAACATGTTAGCAACGCTGCTTCCCAGTTTGGGCAACGTGTTAAAATTAATGTTATGTATCTCTGAGCTATGAGATTGCTACGGATATTTACATCAGAAAATATTCAAGGCAAAGGCTCTCCTCAGACTTACTCTTTAAGGCCTTGATCTGAAAAAACTAAACAAGTGTACTAATTTAACCATGGTAATAGTCTAATTACATTCAACAGAATACCGATGTGTTTGAAGTTTACCATGCATTTAATAAGCTTTTACAGTACAAAAGTCTGCCTCAGTAGTAGCTCTGAATCAGAAGCTGTCCCAGTTTAAATCTGCTGCACACTGGACTCCAGCTCCTATTATTTTCTGGACCAGACAATGCACTCATACATAGTCTGATGGACATGAGAGTGCAGCATCTCACTGCATGAGACTTGCAACCTCTCAGAGTTGCTCTGGAAATGCACCCGAAATTGTGATAGCCTCCTGTTTGCTCACCAAAACGACCCCGTGATGATGTTTTGAATCAGTACTATTACCAATAGCCTTATTAAAAAGTCACTTGCATTCATACAAATGAACTCTAGAAGTAGAATACAGATATGATTGTACTGTTACTTCCATTTTACCAAATTATTTTGTTGTCTTCTGAGTAGTTGCTTTTCAATCATGATTTAAGTGTCACTGATTAACTATTCAAATTAAATTAGGTAGAATTTGTTTTGTCATTTTAATGAGTTAGGGCTTTTCATCTCTCATAGAAAAGATACGAACATTTTCAAGTTCCAAACTCAGGTCATGAGCATGCTGAGATGCCAAAGATATCAGCAGATCCACAGGGGACAAACCACCAATGAAAGCAACAGGTGATTTTTCTCCCTTAACCAATATAACTCTAGCCTAACAACTCTACCCTACAAACTCTGCAAGGCTAAAGATGAAAACCAATACATGGAAATAGTTTTATTAAACTCTGCATGTATAAGACATAATTTTAAAATTACCCTCAGCTACTGGCAATATACAATATGGACCTGTTTTTACCGGTATTTAAAATAAACTTATGTTAAGTATTGTTTATTTTACATATGAATTAGCCTGAAATCAGCAGACATTTCCACCTGATCATGCAGAAGTACAACAGCTTCAGCTGTTTTACACTGTTTTACAGGTAGTTTACTGCTTTCTTACTGTAGCAGAGTATAGACATTTGTAATACAAATTCTCATAAAATAGATTTATGTCCACCACAACATTTACTTTAGTTGATCTAGAAACACAAAAATGTTCTACAAACTGTAAAAGAACTAAAGACAACAAACAGCCTGAACAACAGACGACGTTTTCAGAAGACACTAGCGTAGCAGTATATAAACTCCATGGAGTTTTTATAAAAGCAGAACTAACCACTAGGACTTCTAAAATAAGTTTTTATATAGAAGTATTTATATACACACACAGAGGTATATAAATAAAAATTCAAAGCAGTTTTGTACAATGAACCTGAGGCAAGATAGCTGTACAAACAACTGGATTAATAAAAGATGATCTAAATAAACATCCAACAGCTTTTTAGACAGCCCTGTACCTGTATTGCATTTTACAGCTCAACATGCACTCCCTGCATCCATGTCCAAGCTGACTGGGAGGCATGAAGCTGTACGACATGACAGCCACCTGAAGTTCATGTGATCTTCCTCTCCACAAGGCTTACCACAAGGTCAGAGTTTGACTCCAGTTTGAGGTAACTTGTGCCTGCCTCCCTTGGAGCTGGGGACCACTATTTCAATACTACTCCTGAAGTCCCCTGTGTATATATTTATAAACAAAGTATAAATCCACATATATATGTGCATGTATCAAGGTTATTGTTATACACAGTAATAGATTTCTGTGTTCAGTACATTTGAAACTACAGTCCTTTATCCAACCACTTACGAGGAAATTTTTGATCTTACCTACTTTCTATCAGTATCAACAAGACACTTCAACTTAGAATTACAGTAGAATTTTCTACCATATAAAGGTCTAAACTTTTCACTGACAGCCTTGGGCAAGAAATAGGACCTTACTCATTCTGATCACCAACAGAAAAAATATATTTGTCCAATTAAAAGAAGTAAACGAGCCCTACACGGCCAGTTCTCCATCACTGAAAATCTCAACGAAACAGAAACAGAGCCGTTTATACAAGTGGCATATCTCAGGGCGAAATAGCTGATATTCAGTCCCCACCCATGTGGCAGCTACTCAGAAGACCAAGACTGGTCTCAGAAGACCACTTCTCTTGCTGACCCACCAGAAATCGTACACGTAACTAGGATAATGCCTTAAAATGGTTCGGTTTATATTCTGAAAGACATTTTAAGGATTTGGCAAATCACCTGTGGTTGTGACTCCAAGCAACTGATTTCTCCCTCCAGAGAGCTATTTTTTCATACAAGTTTCAATACTTTTTAAGATTACAAACTGCAAGACAGCAGCCACAGCAAGGAAGATGAATTACAAAGAAAGACTAGTGTAATTTGACATCAATAACATAAGGCATAAAAAAAGAACACAGTAAGTGCGTTGAAACTTCAGGAGATCCATGGGCAAAAGAAAGAGTTTGTAGAAACAAATTTCTACAAACTGCTACTGCTAAAAAGAACAGCCATGGGAAAAGCTTCAAAGTCACCAGGTATGAACCAACCCTGACAAGAAATGGACAATATTCATTGATTAAAACACCAAGGCATAAGGAATATTACATAAAAATGCAGAAAGAGCATCAGAAATTTTCAACATCATTGCATATTACTGACCCACATGGAACACTTTGAGTTTCTTGTTCGAAAACCATCTGCCACACAAACACCAGACAGCAGTTGGTTCACTTGCAACAGCACTCCACCAACAAAAAATCCCTTCCAAAGAGCTGCCACAGAGCACTCCAGTAGTAGATTAGGTATCGTTATGAGACCGTATCTATTTGAAGGATATTTCAGACAGTAGAAACTGCAATGGGAGAGGATAAAGCCTTATCCAACAGCCCAAATACCATCAATTTCTTTTAACCAAACTGCTGCATTTTCTGAAAGAATTTTAGGAGTTTGGATGCTGTTCTTCCACATGTGCTGAGTCTGTTTCCCATCAATACATAATTTCGATTTATTTTCTTGATAAGGAACAGCAGATTATCATTGGGTAACGGTCCCTACCCACACCAAACAGTCACCCCGTGTACTGTGCAAAGCTGTGCCATCGGACACCCAGAATTGGACGTAGATACATGTTCCTTCAGTTTCCCCCACCATCTCACTGAAGGTTCATTAACAAGGAATTGTTTCTTACTTAATTAAAGTGGGGTTTTATGGTAGCCTCTTTTCTCAGTTTGCCCAAATCCACCCTTTGCTTTGTTTCCTCTTCTGCCTTTCACTTATCTGCAAGGTCAGGTTTTCCCCATACATCTTACTTTGCGGAACAGAACCATGGCCTTCCCTTCCCTCTCCTACCTCATATCTTCATCCCTCACCCATTTCCCTCCACCTCCCAAATAACCCCATCTCAAAGCCCTGCACTCAGTAGGCATTACAGGTAGATATGACTTAGAAAAAGGCCTAGATATGACTTAGAAAAAGGCCATGACTGGGACCCAGGCAATATTATTTCATCTTTTTCATCAAAAAATAACTCTGATGTTCTCCACTGAGGAATACATTTTTGGAAGGACAAAGCTTTGTGCTTCCTGTCCCCTACTAGGCGAGCAAGGGTTTGTAGCTCCTTCTTCCTGTTGCCTTCTGGGAGCTTTGAACCAAAACTTCATAAAGCTTTAAATGACTAATTCTATGTGAAAAAGGACATGGGCAGAGGATGAACACGCAAGGATCACCTGCAGGGACAGTCAGGGAAAAGTATTTCTCAACGGCCTGTCTTGGAAGAGTAGGGCAAAAAAGATGAGTTGCAGGTGAATACCAGGTCACTCCAGGGTAGCACAGTAGCCAAAAGCTCTAAGGACCTTCCTCCCCTGAAACCTAACCAGCTCAGGGTACGAAGATACACTACATGAAATCATCTTGAAACCACAACTTCATCATTTGACTAGGACCAGCACTTTCCTACTTGTTGTGAAATTCTACTGTAGTTTATGTGCTCATCTTTCTTTCTAGATAGAGTGTAATGGCAGAACTCTGCAAGAGAAGCAAAGCTTAATAAATGTCCTAACTTTTGCACAGAAGCATTTCTACACTGTACAAGCAGAGGCTGTTTTCACGTTCTCCTCAGTTTACAAGGAAGCCGGGATTTTAGAAAGCTTGGAGCATAGATGGAGACAGGCTGAATGCTTTACAGCAAAATAGAAAGGTATGTCTGAAACAGAGCAGCTCCAAAATATTTCTGGTTTTTAGAGTCACAAATTGTAGTTTGTTTTAGTCATCTCCTAGTCTTATTCTAGGATGGAAGACATCAAGAGCCTATTAAAAGGATACATTCTTATCAGAACTTCCAAAGACATATTCTACTTTGTATTAATCAAGCTTTTCATCCTTTTAAGTTTGAAAGACTATTTACAGCGAAAGCGACTGATCCTCTGAAATGACATAACATTTGATTTTCCCATAGAAGCTGGTTGAAATGTACTTCAGCGCCTCAGAACTATTAGTCTGAACTATCCAATCACCCTGTATCACAACCCAATGGTATCTTCAGCTCTTTCAAATTAAAAATCAAACATAAATAAAAGTCTTGATGTCTACATACACAGCATTTATTTCATAGTAAAGGACTTCATTTTGCTGTCCACAGAGCCAACATCAAGAACTCTCCCTTTTTAACCCAGCAAAAAGTTTGAGTTACATGCTTGCTGCCCACAACAAAAGCTTTGAAAGGTAAGGTTTCTCATGGCAAATCCACAACCAATACTATCCTTCCTCCCCTCACATCCATCTCACTGAAGAGCAAGGTTGAGTTAAATTTCTTTCCAGAGTAAGAGTGTTTCAAAGCCTACGCAATATCTTTATTTGAATTT
The DNA here is from genome assembly GCF_031877795.1 of Strix aluco. Taxonomy (NCBI): domain Eukaryota; kingdom Metazoa; phylum Chordata; class Aves; order Strigiformes; family Strigidae; genus Strix; species Strix aluco. Next base: position 37,610,472 of record NC_133936.1, read on the forward strand.
TAAGTCAACACCAGTCTTCCCCAACATAAGTTTGGTCACTAATGTTTTTACCAGTAAATAAATCAATCAGGAACACTGAGAATACATGGCTGCTTTTTTGCCAAAGGGGGGGGAAAAAATTAAAAGGCAAGAACAAAATGCTATTGAAGCAGAGTCAGTTATGAATTGCAAGATAATACACAGTCCAAACGTTACATCAGAGCATTCTCAGTCCTGCCAAATGCATCTTTACTGAAATTGTTCAGTAGAAAGAAGGCAATGTATCGTGCAATTATTTAAAGTGTACCAAATATTTCTACAGTAGGTCTTGGTTTCACAACTGTAAGAGTGAAATACTATATGCATATTGCCATCTCATGGATACTACAACTACTTGTTTAAAATTCCAAGAGTGTAATCCCGAACAGAAAAATACGCAGAATCCACAGCAAATAAAATTATGGTAAGATTTACAATGTGAAAGCAGGAACTTTACATTTGAAACAGTCCAAAAATCTGCCTCAGATTCTCTCGTAGTAGTTACTATTTTTATGACTTGGCTCAGACTTGCTTTAATCTCTTTATTTAGGGAGAAATTGCAAGCTTGCCAACTGTAGTAAATGTTAAGTACTTTAGTAAATTCCCCATCAATATAGGTCGTGCATTCGAGGGAACAAGAACGTGGTAAGTTCTGCTCCATCTCCTCCAAAGGGGATTTCGGAGTAAGACAGCGATGGGAGAGAGCGATAAACAACACAGCTAAGCCCCTCTTTCAGCTCCATCCTACTCTCCAGACATCTGTCCACACTTTGCTGTGCCGTGACTGAGATGCTACGTGATGCAGCTCACCCAGCCTGCTGTTATCCTACATCCCTCTTAGCTGAACGGGCAGGAGAGCACATGTATTGCCGATACTACCGCGTCATAACTCTTCCATTAAAGTTCAGTAATAGTAGCGAAGCGAGTCCAAACGAGTCAGCAAAAACCATAGGAAATCCAATAGGTGTACAGATATCAAAGTATGGCACGCGCATACAGAAACAGTTTTAATAGCCTGCACAGACTTTCCGGAGTATCTAGACAAATTGCCTAAACCCATCAATTTCTTTCAAACCCAGAGTTCTGCTTTTAAAAAAACTTGGCAACCAGCAAACCCCAACGTATACTGTTTCTGAAGCTATTCTCGAACGAATGAACCTCTGCACCCAAGCAGCTCAGACCTCAAGCAAACAAGTTTCGGGTCCCTCCTTCACTTCACCCAGCAGGACCCCCCGCTGACCCAGCACCCGGTGACCCAGCCGCAGCCCTCCCCGCCGAGGGCTGCCCGCCCGCCGCCGCCTCTCCCGGGCCGCGGACGGGGGAGCCCCAGCCCTGCAGCTCCCCGCCGGGAAGGGTCTCCGGGCTCTCCCTCCTCCGCAGCCTCCCCCTCCGCAGCCAGCCCGGCAAGGACGGGCCAGCGCCCACCCTCCGGCCGCGCAGGCTGCCCCGGAGAAGAGGGGGAGCCGGGCACAGCCCCCCCGGCCAGGCGGGGAGCCCGGCGGGCGGGAGCCGCGGGCGCCGCATCCCCGCGGCGGTCAGGGCAGCGCCGACCGCGCAAGAAACCGGCCGGCACCCCCCGGCGACGGACACGCGGCGGTTCGCAGTTCAGCCGGAGCGGCTGCGAGGGGAGGAGGAGGAGGCAAGAGAAGAAGCCATTACCAGAGTTTTGTTCCCGTTCTTGCTGAGGGGGCCTCGGAAAACTCCCTTGATGTTGCGAAAGTGCCCGTTGCTGAGGTGCGCGGAGCTGATGACAATGTAGTAGCACTCCATGGGGCCGGGGACGGGGCCGGGGCCGCCTCCCCGCCAGCGGCGGGGCGCTCAGGCCGGCCTCGGCTCGGCGGGGAGGGCCGGGGCCGGCGGGGCCCCGCGGCATGTGCGGCACCGGCGGCCGGCGGAGGGGCGGGGAGCGGGGTTGGGGGGCGGGGGGGAGCCCCTCAGGCTCGGCGCGGCGCTGGCTGCCGGGGGAGGAGCGGCGGCACGGCCGCGGCGGAGCCGTCTGAGCTGCCGCCTCTGGTGGGCATAGTGTTATTATAGCGAGCAGCCTTGCCGGTCGGCTGCACTGAGCCAATGGCAGGGAGCCACTGGGCTGATACCGAGAGCTGTCAGAGGAGGACATCTGTCACACGCCGCCTTCACCGCCACCCACAGCCCCACGCCCCGCTGCCCCCGCCGCGGACGGGCCGACACCCCCGCCGGGGCGGTGCCGGGACGGGCGGGGCGGCGGCAGGTAAAGGGGAGGGGGGGGCGGGCAGGCCCGTTACCCCACCCGCAGCGAGCGCGCCGGGGCCCCGCGCGTGGGCTGTGCCCGCGGAGGGGCTCCCTTTTCCTTGGGGGGGTGCACGAGTGTGGCTGCGCCAGAATTTGGGGGGGGGACGGACCAAGGAGAGATGGCCAGGGGCGCGCCGCCCCCAGCCCAGAGCTCCTGCCCCTCCTCCCTCCCCTCCTCCGCGCCTTGCCACCGCTCCCTTTTTTATTATCTATATGTATTTAATGGCTGCCCCCCAGCCGGCCGGGCTCGTTAGCGGGCACTCAGCGGGACCGATCGCCGCCGCCCGCCGCTCTCGGCTCTCCTGGCCCGCGCCGGCGTAATTGGGGGAAATCGGTCATTTCTCATCCCCGGGTCGGGCAGGCTCCGTCCCGCCCCTCCCCGAGCTGCAGCCGGTGGTGCAGCCGCCGCCGCCCATCGCCGCCGCATCCCGCCCGGCACTCCGGAGAACCGGGAGCGTGCTGGCAAAACTTCTGGGTCACGGCGTGTTGGCGGGGGCGGCGGGATGGGCCGCGGCCCCTCCAGCGTGTCCGCCGCGCCGCCCTCCCTCCGTCCGTCCGTCCGTCCGTCCCTCCCTCCGCCGCCGTTACTCACGGCTCTCCCGGCGCGGCCCCGGGGGCGGCGGAGGCAGCTCTGCCCGCCCGGCCTGGCTGGGCCTCGGCGGCTGCCGGGCGGGCGGGAGGGCGCAGGGGTGGGTGCGGGCGCCGGCGCTGCCTCTGCCATCGTCGCCCTCAGCCTCCACGCACCTCGATAACGCACCCGCGCCGTTTGATAGAGCCCCCGGCAAACTGGGGATCGAAAACCATGAGGTACCTCAGCATGAGGTGTCTGTAATACACACCATACTCCCTCACCATCGTCAGCGTTTCTTTTTGCAGCTCGCAAATGAGAATGTGCTGCTAGAACCAGAATTTGTCTCAGTATAAGACATGTGTTTAACAAAGATGCTCAAGTCCTTCCCCCCCCCGCAAAAAAAAAAAAAAAATCTACGGTTTGCAGCTTTATCACGTAACACTTTAAACACTACTAGCTGGCTCATCTTCCAGCCTACTTTACCTTTATTCTGGATGGCAAAAATCAAGATTTATGGGGTGTCATTCCAGTGCCAGAAGAGGGAACACCTTAGGAAATAAGCCCAGAACCATCATGTAACATCTGAAAATGTCTCCTAGTCAGCATTTACTGCTGGCAACATAATGCCACCGTCCTATCACCTTGTCCTTCAAAATAAAGGAACTGCTTCCAGGAAATCAGGGGACACACACTTTTCTAGCAGAAATTCCTGTCTTTGTGGTTTGTATCTTTCATAAAAGAAGCACCAGTTTATGAATGGTACCTTCCTCTGATAAGCATTTTCTAGCGTTACTTCCCTTCGTACACAGTGAAATTTTGACAGCTGTCAGTCATCCTTCATCATTTTCAGTACCTAGGAAGGAATCACAGAAATGGCAAAAGTGGAAAGTTTTGACAGCTGAGAGACAGGTGAGAGATCAGAATTTGCAGCTTGTTACAGCCAAAACAGAGGGGGAAAATGTACACGCAGATAATAACACCATTTTTCTGCTTATGAGGATATACGTGTACATCCAGAAGTAACCAGCAAATTTATTACAGTGTAAAAATGAAGTCGATATTATAAATACCTGATAGATTTAACAACACAGGACATTTAAGGCCTGATTCCCTTTTCAGACATGATCACGGGAGTGGTTCTCTTTCAAAAATGTCAGAAGTTTAGGTAGGATGTTTAGGTAATGAAAAGCCATAAAATTACGCAACTCATTTCTGGGAATAAATCTGTTCCAACTTGGACTAGAACAACAATTTTTCCCACCATCTAAAGTTACTGATATATGTCAGGACCCTTCTGCCTGGGAGTGAAACTCTTCACAGACAGTCTACTCCATGCACCCACCATTTCAGAGAATTGAAACATTTTTCTCTGAAATCCTTGCACTGACTGTTCTAGTGCATGTCACTGACACGTTTAATTACACCTGCTACAACCATATGTGGGCCCTTTCAGGGTTGTACAGCTGCTTTCTGGCCTTTCAGAGGCATGCAGGCACTGCTCCCACGCTCTTGTTAGAGCCCAGGACTTGGGAAATGCCTTATTGTAGCTACAGAGAAATAATCTACTCCCGTAGCCCAAGTCTGAAAGGATCAACAGGCCTTGTAACAAACGAGAGTGCCCGAAACAGCTTTTAAAGCTGCTATAGCTTCTGCTAATGAAGACTGTTGTCCTCCTTCATTAAAGGAAGAAAAAAACCCTACAACTACACAACTAAACACCACTTGATTCCTCCAGAGAACTCTATAAAGAAATGTCAAGTTGTACTATAGCACCTAATAAGCAAAATATACATTTTGTACTCCTACTTACTGGCCTCATTTTTTTTTTTTTTTGGCTGCTTCTCTGCTATCTCCAGTTTTCCCTGTGTGTCTTCCTTAAATCCCTCACTGTACTTTTCTTGCCTTATTCTGTTCCTCTATTGTGATCACACTGGCTGCTTCCTTTCCAAATACTGTTTTTTTAAAAAATCTTAATAAATTGCTAATTTCATCAGTCCCTAATCCCGTGGCTCCTAACATACCTTCAGTCTTACCTATTTCTGTCTCTGCCCTGCTCTGCTTGGTAAGTATCTGGGTTTTGAGCTGTATATACTGCTATTTATTCACACCTTGGCCATATAATAATAACAAGTGCTGCTGATTTACTCGTTCTCTTATTCTCCCTGATACTTCCCATTTGGAAAAATCTTCAAGGAGTTGTTCCTGTATAAGACTGCAAATACAGACTCAAGAAACAGGCTATAGATTTGAGAGACTTTCTGGAAAACTTGTGAACTAGAAGCCAGTGAACCAATTACACTAATTCACATACATTGTACTGGTTTCCTGCCTGTGACAGTACTCAGTATTCTGCATTTTAATGTTTAATAATATGCATCATTCAAGAAATAGTCCTGGCATAACCCAGAAAAAATATTCAACAGAATAAACAATCCCCTTTTGGTTAACAGTCTTTAAAGCACGGCACAGAGTAAGTGTTACCAAGTGAATATATCCTGAGAAATCATTCACTCACTCCTGAAACATATCCATCAAGGATAGAAAGAAATATCTCTGCTGTAAGTCACAAGAAACTCAATTCAGCTCCCATAGCAATTCTTATTGAATTCAATAAAATTCAGTTTATCCTAAGAATATCTCCCTGTAAGTAATCTGCTGTCTGAGACACACCTTTTTACCGTCTCCTGCACTTTCAGTCTCCTTTTATTGCGCTTTTTTTCCCCTTTTCACTTAGCCTTGGACGTTTTTCCCTGCTTCAGGTGTCTGTCATCCCTGCATTAAGCATAAGGAAAAATGGGAATATACTGTGTACCTTTTAAAGGCCATTATGGTGTAATAAACATTATAGACTATATTACAACTGCATTCATTCATCAACTATGGGGGTGGTGAAGCTAGAAAAAAGGAAACTGGGACACTCTGGTAGCCTAGTTCCTCAGCACATTCTTCACCGTATGTGAAGAGTACCAGAGTGGGTTCCCTATCTCAACACATGAGCTAAGTGGAGCACTGGTATCACAAAAGCTAAGGAAAGGCGACAGTGACTTAAAGCCCCGTGGCATGCAGACAAGTCGTGGGCTGTACCCTGCAGCCCTCGAAAGTCACAGGAAGAGGACTGCGAAGGCTTAAACGAGTATTTCTGCTTGATCCCAAAAGTAGCAATAGATTTATTAAAACACACTGTATTTTTTTTCCTTTCTTTGCTTCTTCAGCCCTCCAAAGCACATAATTTTATTTTACCAATTAAAATTTTTCCCTTAAACAGCTAAAACTTGCTTTCTTAAAGAATACAACACTTCAAAGATACTTAAGAAATGAAAGGCTTTTAACCAAAATAAAAGGGGCATCAAGAGAAAACCTGGTAAACAAAAGCAAATTAGTGAACAAATAGGAAAACAGTACATTTGGAGATCTAGGATAGCAGATGAGTTGTGGCCATTTATCAGAAGCGGATTATTTTCCTTGCCAACGTCCACACAACTTTTTCCAGAGTTAAAAGATCTGGAGTCTAAAGAACTGATCAAAAGTCTTCCACAGTCAATAGGAAACTTCACCTACAGTGAGCTTGGGCTCATTTACTGATGTAGTAGGTATTTCCATGGGAAGAAGCCCTGCAGCTCACCTCAGGACTTGGCATTAGCTCCAAGCTTTTCCACTGGGTGGTGGTAATGAGATCAAGAAGTTCAGGAGAACAGATAATAGAAGAACTCGGATCACAACCAGTATTCATTCATTCGTGTATTCATTCATTCTGTCTATATATATACACGTGTCTTTTTTGTGTGTGAACATGTATACCTACTTACGTGTACATACACAACACTGAAAATGTATATATTCTTTAGTCTTTATGCCACAGTAATGAAAGGATGAATAAAATCATTTCTAAAATCTTCCAGAGGATGAAAGAAAAATTTTAAAACATTTTGGGAAGGGCTAGTGTACTAACTCTAAAATTAATCTTAAACACTGTTTTCTTCTTTAGCATTCAGCTGAACAATATAATTTTCTCAATGTGAAAGCTGAAGAGAGTTGGGCTGATGCTGATGACAGGTCAGAAAGTAGCACTATATTATTCCTGAATGAGCCAATATAAATTATAGACCTACTGAGGAAAAAACTCCAGTGATTAGTATTTTAATACATTTCATTGACTTCAATATATGACACACTATTATGGCTTCCTTTTTCATGTGATCTATAATAGTCACAGAAAAGAGTGGAAATGAAATTAAAAATGATGTGTTTACTTCCCTAATATTACACATTTCAGTGAGATCCAATTTTTAGAATGGGAATGTTTGGCATAATCCGAAAATCAAACCCCTTTACAATATTTATGGTTACAACCTCCCAATTTAAGACACCATAAATCACATCAGGCATTAATTGGTTGACTTTCACAGGGCGCTTGTTCTAACAATACCAAAACACAGCAGAATATTAAGTACATGCTGGGGAAGGATATTTCTAATATTGTATAATATGATGTATTGCCATGTACAATTTAGATCATACCGCTTTACACCACAGCTTATATAAGGAGCAGGTAACAGTTATATACATATATAATCAAAAAATTTGTTTTAAACCTTCAGCAGCAGTGAGATTGGTGATGATAATTAAGGCAGCCCTAGCTTTACCTCAAGGATCCTGGGCATTAGAGCACATGACATGCGTTGTCAATAGCACTGCAAGGCTTGCTTGGGAAAACAAAGCAAGATCCAGAAGCTGTCAAGAGCCTTACGTCTATATTGGTTTACTGTTCTGCACCAAAGTTTCATCTCCTGATTTTATCAAAATAGACTTTTATGGTTAATTTACCTTTTTTACTCTACAGCTTAAAACGGCTGTAGAACTCCCTGCAGGAATATGTATGAGCTGCACATAGAGTCATAGAATGGTTTGGGTTGGAAGGAACCTTAAAGATCATCTAGTTCCCACCCCCTGCCACGGGCAGGGACACCTTCCACTAGACCAGTTTGCTCAAAGCCCCGTCCAACCTGGCCTTGAACACTGCCAGGGAGGGGGCAGCCACAGCTTCTCTGGGCAACCTGTGCCAGTGCCTCACCACCCTCACAGGAAAGAATTTCTTCCTCATATCCAATCTAAATCTACCCTTTTTCAGTTTAAAACCATTACCCCTCGTCCTATCCCTACAATCCCACCTTTCCTGTGGGCCCCCTTTCAGTACTGGAAGGCCACTATAAGGTCTCCCCAGGGCCTTCTCTTCTCTCTCAGCCTGTCCTCATAATGATTTTAAAACCCCACAATTTTTATGACTTATGATTTAAATACAGGTAGATACATGCATAACAATAATAGTCTTGAAGTACTCATTATGGTCCTCCTGAGTGGTGCTTAACACTATCAACTTACTGTGTGAAAGGCCCTGTTTACTCATTAGAACAATTATATTCTTATTTTCTTAATAACTGATGATTTACCAATCTTTCTGCTGTAGCAAAAGAATATAATTTCAAATAGGCATGTTAAAAACACTATCAAAAGAATTTAATCTAACTGTCAGAATATTAATAATTTGCGTGCTTAATTAAAGATAGCCATATCAAAATAGCCTTCAGCATATTATAGATTACTAGTCTGAAAAAATTTCATTATAAGAAACAAAGTCAGTATTGGTCTAAAAATAGAGAGGATTTCCAAAGCCTAGCATATCAGTTTTGGCATTTTGACAATTAAAAAATGTCTACATAATTCATTTAATTAAGTAAAAACTTCCTCATTAGCTCAAGCTATATAAATCATGCTAAGTTTTATCAAAATGTACATTTTCTTGGGTATCTGTAAAACCTGTGTAATCAGAAGACAAGGCAGAATACTATTAATAGCAATATCAAGACAACTGCCATGGGTAAACTGAAAATCTGTGCCCAGGCAGCAACACGAGCAGTTGTTTTTTCATCCAATTTTTGAGTTGCCTTGGAGTTATATTGCTCTTGTATTGCTGAACCCTGAATTAACAGTCCTTCTTGTCTCCAAGATGGGGGGATGAAGTATTGATACTTTTCGTGACTACACATTAATTTAATTAAAATAATAAGCATTCTGATCTCATATATTTATTATTTGAGTGGAAAAAGGTTTAGGTAATTCCAAGATTTTTCTGCTCTACAGCTATGTTCACATGGCCCTTTAGACCAACAGTTCCTGATGGAAAGTACATGGACCTAAAAATAAACCTCCAGTTGTAAAAGACCATCTTCCACTTCCTTCTTTGCATAATTGTGACACAGTGTATGCGTATATATATATATAGTTAGGAGCTTAATTTTCCACTTGAATTTTTGCTATGTACCCTCCAATGTCATTTGATGTACTTCCATAACTATATTACGCTTTCTCTACACAAACCTGAATTTAACACAGGATATCTGTTATCTATATTTACAAACACTCAAAATAATGCATATTTGTTGTACAGAATTTCAATGCTGACACCTCCTAAATATATTAACTTACCCTTGAACTGACCTCAACATTGGCATTCCCATTAGTACCAATGACCCTAATGTATTTGAAATGCAAGAAGTAAGAGGAAAAGAAAGTAGAAAAAGTTTTAAAAGTCAAAACCAAAATAAAACGCAACTGTTCCCTGGGAACCAGTACGCTGTATAATTTTTACAGGAAAAGGCATTTCCTGTAGAACAAAATCATTAAAACAAACATGTAGAAAATATGAAGAAAAAATCCAAAAACCCCAAATCCAAAACCAATCTGCACTTAAATTCTTACAGCTCTAGAAGAAATAAGACATGTTTAAATCTGCTGATCTGGAGTTAGTTGGAAAACAAGAAAAAAAAAACAAACCAAAACAAACCAAAACAAAACCGACAAAACAAAACCGACTTCTTTTGAAGCAGATCTTGAGATTTGTACCTTGTAGTTATTAAGACTAGGTCTGGTAGATTCAGCGACTGCCAGGATGGTCCCTCACCCTCTTAATGTTGTCTAAACTTGCCGCTTTTAAATATCTTTACTGCTACAATTTTGTCAGCTTGAAATCCCCATCAATTATGTGACCTAATGCTGAAATCAAATAATCTTCCTCTTTACAAATACTCATGCTTTACTGCAAGACACTGAAGTCCCTGTATTCCTGTGGCTTCTGGTAAAGCTTTATTGTCATTACTTAATTCTTGAACATAAATTGATTCCTTGAGCTTCCTAGTCATTTTTGCACATCTCTAAATTCCCTCCACTCACTTTCCATAGCAGAAAATTCTCTTATAAAGGTATATTTATATCTAAATGACCAAAAGTGTAATCTACTTTCAGGCAGATTATATTTAAAGATCATCTCTTAAAGACGGCAATTTAAGTTCTTAGGCTGGATATTCATTTCCATTACATCCTCCACGTTATTTTCAGAAAGCAAAACACGGATTAGTTTCATAACAACACCATAAAGGTTAAAAAGCAGGAGTTGTAACAAAATTGTCTCGTTGAGAGACTTTAAGAACAAAAATAACATTCGTGGAATGTCACTGCAAAATGAGATTGAATATAAACATGCGGGGCACACGTCTACCCCTACGTCACTTCTCCTTGATAGTCTCCTTCATCTTCCTTGCTTTATACACGGAGGTTCTCTGGTAAGGGCTGACATCAATACTCCAGCCTGCCCTTGCACTCTCCCTTCAGGGCTGGCAAGCCCGTGCTATCTTTCATATCAACATCGCAGACTCCTCACATCCCCAATTTGTTTTTCTCATTGCTTAATTTTCAGTACAGTCAAATCTTTGACTGTAACTGATGCTTCGTTTTGCAAAATATGTTTTCTTATCATTCCTCATCTGCAGTTTACTCACCCTTCATATGAGGAACTAATGAGAAAGCTGAGAGACAACCAAATACTATTTGTATTAATTTATTAGCAAGAAGCCAACTTTTGCTCAGTGTTGCAACTGCGTATTTTGGATTTAACAGAACATTCCTTGAACTGAAGGCTAGCAGCAAAGTAAGTGGATTTTGGACAAAGCATTTTCTGACCTCATGAAAACAGCAGCAGGAAACCAACTCCAGTGGTCAAAATTGGATCATTAAGATGAAAAACCATATGTGTTTCTGGTCTTTAAATTGCTACTCTACAGAGTGATAAGAGAAATCATATAGAACCTTATCAGGATTTAATTTCCTAACAGAAATGAGAAAGGAATGTGCAAACCCCCCCTTTACGTGATCTAACATTAGATTGCAGTACATGATAAAAATATCTTAACAACGGTCCTATACCTAAGGAAGATAAAATTCCATCTCTTCTTCCTGAAGATGCTTTCTATATACAAATCCATTTAAAAATAGAGTATTTCTGGTTTGCTGTGCATGACTGTCTTCTTCAGGAAATGTTTTTTGGCAAAATCTGGTCACAGTTACTGTATCTTTTTAGTGCTTCTGTAATGATATCTCATAAAATGCTGTTAGTATATGAGATTTATGAATTAAACCTGTCAAAGTATATGTAGTACAAAAACATCCTTGATAAGTTTCTTTGTAATTTAATTCTTAACTGTAGTCTAACTGTACCATAAAGGGTCTATACTACAAGCCTCCACTGCTATATGAAATATCTGTCTTGTATGTATTTGTATTTTGTACATGTATATTTTCCATGTCATTCTGCATCTCCTCACTGACTCTTGTATCCTAAATTATATTTTAAAAATCCCCAACATTTTATTACATCTCTAAACTCTCCCAACTACAAGGTTATTTCCAGATTAACTCAGATTTTGAAAGGGTTCACTATGAGCAATGTTGTCCTTTTAATCAAGAAAATGAGTAAATTTTACCACAAATTCTATACTTTTCATATTGTGATGTACTTACTGCAGGGATGATATAAAAAGCATTTACAAATGATGCAGACATGTTCAGCATCTGCATATGGCCTCTGGGAACAGCAGAGACAAGCAGCGCTCTGAATCTGCGAGTACTTCCTCCACTATGTAGTGGGCAGCATTTTAAGATGAGTGGCTGTAGGAAATTAGGGCTCCCTCCCTCAGCTCAGTCTTTTTTTCTGCTCTACAAATTTTGCAGTTTAACCTCCTAGTATTTCTAATCTCATCTAATTCTAAGATTAAAATTGAAAATAATTCTTACAACAGTCAGAAGGGGATTATTTACTACTGTAACTATGACGTGTGCTGTTCTCATTTTACAGCACCACTAGTACCATTAAAGGGAATAGTTTTCTATGGTTATCTTATATTTTTGTTAGGTAAATTTAAAAAAGCTAATTATTAATAAAATGCAGTAACATATGTATTCCTGAACACACTAACACTGTCTATCCTGTCTTTTTTAACAATTTCTGCGTACCACCTGCCATACTTCCAAAAAGAAAAAAAATTCACAAAAAGCATTTATAGTATATATTCATCACATCGCTTCCTAAAAATGTCTCAGAGAAGGGTTGGGTGTTGGTTTTTTTTTTTTTCCTCTCCATATCTATTGGATGATGAAGCAGATAGGATTTCCCACATTTCTCTCCAGTATGTCTTCTGCGTCAGCCTGTTATGTGACTCTGCAAAGCATAGTATATATCTTGGTTGTGTGCCAAGTCTGCTTGGGAAGCCAGACTTTCTACCAGCTCTTCATGCCACAACCAAAATCATCCGACCTTACAAAAATACACAGCAGACTATACTGTTAAATACATTTCAGCATAAAAAAGCTTCAGCTAAGAAAGTTTCAGCAGAGCCTAACCTTTCCTTGGACATACTTCAAGACTTATCGTAACTTTATGTTCCAATAATAGAAACCTCCCAAATGAATAGGCAAATATTTAAATTTTACAGATACCACCCTAAGGAAAATTTTTAGTTAAACATAAATGGCATGATTACCTAATGGGCATAAGCAAAATGTTAAGAAAGAGGAGTGTTTGGATAAAACAGCTACGATTAATTTTTCATTTAATTTTTTTCTCAAATATAACATGCTTCTGGAGATCATACTTAGTGAACATACTCGTGGTTCCAGGCCCACACAGTATTTTAATTCCATAAGGTGCGTGGGAGGCTTTTTTAAATCCACATATTTTTTTTTTTACATATTAAATTATTATCATCAGATGGAGGGGAAATTAAACATTCTGAATGTGTTAAAAGCCTCGGTCTTCTTGACTCCTATTACCAACTGCTAACTACTGCTAAAACTCATCCATTTTTGGAACATGAACAACCTTGATAACATCAGATGAAGACAAAATAAAAATAGAGCTTTGGCAAAGCCTGTGAATTGAATTCCGGTATTTCAGAACACGGTGTAAAGCTCTTGATTGCCTTTGCAAATGTAACTCACTACATTAATATTGAAACTAACTCATTTCCTAACTTTCCTAAGAGCAGCCAGAACTATGGTCATGCTGGAAAAGCAGGAAACTAAATAAAACCCAGGCTATGGAAGTAGCTGTGATTCATTTTTTCCTGATGGATAACAAGGAAGACTGTAAGATGACAAGAAAGGTTTTGTGAAAATTATTCTTAAACCTCCTTATATCTAGTTTTCCTTTCTTTTGGCACACCATATATGTTAAGTTTCCTCTTCTTTCCTTTTTCTGAGGATGGTAAAAGCAATCTTTTTCATTGCCTTAATTATTTGCCTTTTAAGATGACTGGAATTAAAACACATCCTGTATGTTTTCTTTATTCATATAGTCCTTATTTTGACATATAGTTCTGTATACAGCATTTGGATTTTATCACTATGCAGACATGCAATAATAAAGATGCTTAATGAGCAGCAAGCTTGGTTTTTGCTGTCTGGGTCCTGTTTATATGACATGACCGTGCATCTGATGCATCGAGAAGAGGTCCCTGGAGCACAGCCCTACACAGCAGGGGAAATTCTGGGTTGTTGAATAGGACAGTGCTGTCTTGACCCTACATGTCTCTGCAGGATGTGTTGATACATGCAAGGTGGCAACCATGTTTTTCACAATCCCTCCAGCAGTATTCAGAGCAAATGTGCTCTGCACAGACCTTCAGCAGGATGATGTGACTCCCACCACCTTCACGTCACAAAGCACAAGGCTGAAAACCTCCACTTCAACGAATGCATCTGTCTGAGCTCAAAAATCCTCCACTCCAGGTATTACAGCTCCTGTCCTCAACACCGGCATCCGTCTGCTTGCTCGACTGCAACGCACCGATGAAGCCTCTGCCGGACCACGAGCTCGTAAGGATGCTCGGATGAGGCAAGTATGTAGGCGCTCTATGGCATCACACCAAGGTGCAACATCAGGGGGGCCATGTCATGTGAAGGCAGATCGTTACTTGTATATATATGCAGTATATATATGACCACTTTTCCCCCCTTTCACAGATGAAGAGTTGCCTGAGGTTGGGCAAATGGACTAGGAAGGCTGCAGGAGGTGCTTGTGTTTCTAGACCATGCTGGGTGGTGGGAGAAGCGATGTCCCTGGGAGGAGTGGAGCCCACCAGCACTGTCCCAGCACCAGCCAGCGAGCAGCGCTGCCCAAACCAGTGCCAGCATCTCCATTGTGCAATCAAGGTGATCTGTCCTGCTCCCCAAGGCCCAGCTGAGAAACAACCACAGATGCCTGGGCTGCCCTTGGGTCCCAGCTGGCTCTTCTGCGACTGCCGTAGCCTGACAGCAGGCACACGAGATCTCAGCCCACCAAAGCTCCTCAGCTGTGCTCTTATGTATAATAAACAGGTTAAAAACAGTGAACATCAGGAACATCAGTGACAACATCAGGCAGAGGCAGTTCTAGATTTATATGTAGAGTAGTTTATGCTGATGTAGGTACACTAAAAAACATTCTGGTATGTCTTATGTAAAATCTTTTACTAACCGAAATCCTATCACATCTAGAAAAGCACGTACATGGTGTCACCAGAGGGTCCATCACTCAGATGTGGTGCTTCACAGGGTGAAGCTGCAGCCACAATCCACAATTTGAATGGAAAGACGCAAAGCAAAATTCTGCCTTCTGCTGCTGTAGAAAACGGGGCAGGGATCCAAAGACACATTTGGTATCCCTTCCTCCCTCCTCTTTGATTATTTTTGCTGATTTATCCTTTCTCCACGGGGTATAGATGTTCTGAAGCCATTCCTCTGACAAAGGGAGCTATGCAACTGCTGTCTGTGGCAACTGCAAGCACAGTCAGTTCAGGACAAAGAACCGTAGTGGTTGGGGTTCCATGTAGAGAACATATAGGAATGGGTACTGGTGCGTGCATAAGGCAGCTCAGTCATGACAACGCATCCAGCGCATGGTTACAGTCAATACATGCTACAGGGGACCAAGCTTGGATACAGCTGGGAAATGCCACTCAGCCTGGGCCCCCAGGAACTCAGATCAAACGATATGTAAGAGCTCTCAAGCTAAAAAGTGGTGAGAACAAGGGACTGTTTTAACAATCCTAAATGTGTCTGAATTCCAATCAGATATAACACAGGCTTTTGAGCAGCAGCACGGTTTTGGTTTTCCTACCTTTAAATTTCTACATCATGTTAATTTTACAATGCTGAATCTCATACCTTGAGAGGAGTCCCTTAGAGAACAGTTGTTCAGTCTAGCTGTAAGTTAGTAAAAATAACAACAGAAATCAAGTTCATACCTCAATTTACGTATTTCTAAAAACATAATCATTGCATGATCATTGTCATTTAGGGTACTTTACTAATAGTTTTTATTTGGTAGACGTCTGTGTAAGTCTTTTTGCTGCAAGGTGAGAAGAGAGAATAGATATTTTTAAAAAGCATGGAATATTTTAAACATTAAGAACCACCAAAGACCCTGGATTAATTCAATTTCAGATTTAAAAAAAAAAGCCCAAATGTCAGGTGATCTCACTGCAGTTATAAATATCTGGAAGTTGTGTAATTATTTAATCTTTCCTCTGTTTGTAAGCCTCTTACAACAGGAGCACATTCTCCAGAGATCATTGGCTTACTGTGTACCTAAGAAAATTAAGCTACAGTTGAATTATGGTAAATATATTTCATTCCCCCTAGGAGTGGGTAGGTGAAAGTGCTTAAGTTCAAATGGAAGCTAAACAAAAGTTTTAAAAAGTTAACCCCTAACATACATGATAAAGTCCTTATACAGCTTTGCAGGAACGTGTCCTCACCACCAGTGTAGAAAACAAAGTCTGTAGAGCATATATGTTTATTTCTGTTATGGATTTTAAATCCATTCTCAAATCCTATCATTGAACAATCATCTTTCATTCAATAGCTATGTATTCTCTGAAGTTCTTTAAATAATAGATTTAAAAACTAATATAAAAGAAGCAATATGCAGCATTTATTGATATCCATCTGTATCCTGTATTACCACACAAAGCATAAGGTACAACTCAGCAACAGAAGAGATCTTTCCATTGGAACTGGGTAGGCATACAGTGCTTTGGCTACAGCCTTTACCTTCCCTTTGCCAGTTTAATTTCACCATAATTTTGATGGAGTTTCCAGATGGTGGGTTTGCTGTTTGGGTTTCCTTTTTATCCTATAAGGTCTAATAGGAAACAAATTGTTCACGTTTCTTTTAAAGCTCTACAACATTTTGAGTATTACACCAGGAATAGTTTTGCTGTTGCTGGTTTTGCCTTCAACTACATTGCAATTTAATGATCCATAAAGATGTGGAGGCCATACTTCTGGAATCCTTAATGCACTACATCCTTAAATGCACACCACTGAGTGACCCTAATGAAGTCAACAAGACCACCAATCTACACCAGTTGAGGTAAGTCAGTCTTAAAACCTCAAAAAGGAGTTGGCTGAAACAGAGATACATAAATGCAAATCTATTGGTAATAAACAGAATCAGAAACTGGAGAGCTGAATGGCTTTGCTGAGTGCTTTAAAATCAAGATTAAATCAGAGGTTGTCTAAGAACAAGGATACCTGCTTCATTGACAGAGTATGGTACATCAGAAAGCAATTAAATCAAAGGCTTTAGACTTTATTTTTGTTTAAACTGCAGTCACTGCCAGCCATTGACCAATAACAGTATTTAAATAGCAAGCAAGCAGTGTCACTGTTGTGCAAGAAAAATGACCCGGTGAAGATTAGGAAATACACTGTGGGGGGAAGACAGCTAAGCACAGGCATCAGTTATTTAGGGATTCTGTCATGCCTTGCTTCCCACAACAACAAAAACAAACCCATCCACTGTGTTTTCAGAAATGAGGCTTCTGCCAACAATATCACAGTAGTTGCAAATGCTAAAGATTTCAACTTAATTGCTATGATATTCCTGCAGGCCTTGCTAAGCAATAACCTTACGACAAAGGACTGATCCTGGCTCTGTAAAGGATGTCCAGCATCCTTGTTTCTCTCTAACAAGAGAGCTTAGATGTGAAAAGTTCCATTTGAGCAGTTGAAATGCTTGAAAGCACCACCACTGCTATTCAATCTCCTTCCAGTTCAGATACTCTTGTAGGCCACAGACAGTGACATATTATTTCTTATGGTCTCTGCTGAGATCCTACAAGTCCATAAAAAGCCTCTTGCTCAAGCACACTGCCACACATTTGTTGCATCCTCCTGCTCTTGGAGTTAATCAGGACTACAGCATGTGTTTCTACTAGGAAGAACCCTCCATTACTCAGCTGAAATAAACATACATATGTACACATACATATATATTTTATAAATACACATGATAAATACATAGGTATAGATATCTATTGCAGAACTTTTACTCCCAGGGAATGCATAAAATATTGATACGTCCATAATGTATCATTAGATTGTAATGTATAATTTTATAAAGTATCATATTATGATTATCATACTAAAACATTATAGACAAGAGAATCTGAGGCATATAAAAAGCATAGTCATTCGCTCTTATGGAAGAGCTCTCATTTCAGACCACACAACAGATCCAAAATAATACATGGAGCCCTGCAAACACAGGCAGGAAAAGGGCAAAGCACTTTTGATTGGCATGGGGATAAGCTGCTGCTCAAGGAACTCCCTGCTCATGCTAGTAATTCCCTCTGCCAAATTCCTCATGATTGATTTTCACAAGTAGGAGTAAAATAGAATCATGCAAGCTAAATTTTTGTAGGCAAGCATGCCTCAGAAATAAATCTTCGAATTCAAATGACAAAATGAGTCAGCAATATCATCAGGACCACGACACAGCTTAGGTCTTCTTCCCAAAAAGCAGGAGAACCTACTCAGGAGTCACATGCTTAAAGAAAAGCAGTTACTGTGGGCAAAATGTGTTTTTAATGGCGAATAGTGCCGGGTTGGGTGTGCTGGTACAGTCTCAATGGCATAAGTTAATGCTGTATCAACTTAAATCCCACAAGGTTCTGGAACAGTAGCTCTGGGTGACAGAAAAGCCTTCTTTATACACTACTGAAATCAAATGAAAGGAAAAAGGAAAAGGAAAGGCAAATAGATTACAAACACATCTGAAAAGGAAATTTAATGGGTGAAATTCACTGTTCCTTTTCCTTTCACCCCTTCTTGCCAGTTCATTGTTCACATCTTACTCAGGGCTACCTTTTGCCTACCATAAATGGCCTTGGTCTTTTACACCCTCTGAATAGCCATTTCTAGCTACCACTTTGCTGTTCTTGGCTGAGTTATTTTAATGAATAACCTTCTTAGTTATCACAGAGCTATTTTCCATATAAAATTAAACTGACTAGGCAATAGAAGTAGCAGAACAACTCTATGTGCAAAGAGGAAGGTATTGTTCTGACTACTGTGGCCCACTCTTTGTTTTTACTGAACAGTGATAGCTTACCTGCAGGGTACTTATAAACAAGGAAGCCCCCTCCAAGATCATCTCCTGATATTTAAGTATGGTAAGTTTCCTAATAATAAATAGTTAGACTTAATGGAGAATGGATGAACACTATCCCAGTGGACATCTAAACGTGACACTTCATTCCCAGTTCTCAGTGTTATTGCAATAATTGTCATTGCAATTATAGAGTTATAAATGTATTTACAAGCAAACATGTTCCAACATGTCACATTTGTGATACATGGTGCTACTGGGGTAACACAACATATAAAGAAAGCTAAAAATTAAAAACAATATACCATGTACCTAAAAAGTCATACAATGCTAATGCAGAAATAGACATACAACGTTTTTGCCTCCTTGCTCCATTACGTCCTGTTAATGTAATTCCTTTTTCTGCTCACAGCACCTGTATTTTCATTCCTTGCTGGTCCACACATTGCAAAAGAGATTACAACTTATGCACACTAAATTTGCATCATGATACTTATATGCTTATATGCAAAGGTATTTAGGGGAGAACAGAGAGTGCTGAAGGGGCAAATGTGCAGTCTTTGCCCCAATTTCATACATTCTGGATTAATTACTACAGAGTAGAGAAACTGCTGAAAAAGCTGTCTGATGAAAAGGATTAGAAACAAGGTGGGGGGTTAAATGAGTTTTGTTTGTTGCATATCCAGGTGAACACTTTAAAAAAAGGCAGCTGTAAAAGCCAAACCCATAAATACAATTTTTCCAGGCAATTCGTTTTCAAATCTGCCTTCATTCTTTTCCAGTAATTTCACAGAAAAATTCAGGTGCATCCAGAATGTTATAAATAGGGTATGGAGTTAGACAAGACACTTTTTTTGCAAGAATTAGTGCCACATAAAGGAGCTGCAGAAGCACTCCAAACAATCAAGTCTCTGATTTCTAACTTGGAAACCTGCAACTCAAATCTTTCTCCTCCTTTCAGTGTAAAAGAAACTAGTGAACACATGAAGATCTTTTACTGACAGATTTCCAGCCCTTCTCTCGAGCAGGGAAATCTGAATGATTCTGAAAAACTCTGTAAGAGGTTTGACATATAGAAAATTGCTATATAGGTCCATATACAGGAAGCCCTGTTGCATAGTTCTCCAGATCAATTGGTGAACTTGGATCAGCATATGCATTTTTTGTCCCTCCTAACAAGACAGAGTCAGGATTGGCAGGCTCAGCCTAAACTCGTCCACTCATAGTGCTCTAGGTCCACAGAGCAACTGAGCTATTAGCTGACTGGCAAACTTCTGTGAAACTTGCTTTTCTCCTTGAGGGATTATATATTTCGGTATAGCTACCCTTTGTCTGTATCTCTATTTTCTCCATCTGAACAGGGCTGTCTTTGCTGAAACAGGCATTCTCTCTTTAACTTTCAATAGAATAATATTCAGTAATAACATACAAAGTGAGTCTTATAAAGCAATCGCTTTGACTGTACAATCTCTAACATCAGAAGTTACAACAATTTCCTCTTCCCATCACCTTTCTTCTCACTATAGAAGTCCAAATTGACATCCTCTACAAAGAGAGACTCTCACACAGGATTATCAGAATTTGTATCAGCAATAGCATAGCCAGCAGGGACAGGGAAGTGATCTTGCCACTGTACTTGGCACTGGTGAGGCCGCACCTCAATTACTGGGTTCAGTTTTGGGCCCCTCACTACAAAAAGGACATTAAATTCCTCGAGCGTGTCCAGAGAAGGGCAACGAAGCTGGTGAAGGGTCTGGAGCACATGTCGTACGAGGAGCGGCTGAGGGAACTGGGGTTGTTTAGTCTGGAGAAGAGGAGGCTGAGGGGAGACCTCATCGCCCTCTACAACTACCTGAAAGGAGGTTGCAGAGAACTGGGGATGAGGCTCTTTAACCAAGTAATAAGTGATAGGACAAGAGGTAATGGCCTCAAGGTGCACCAGGGAACATTTAGGCTGGATATTAGGAAGCATTTCTTTACAGAACGGGTAGTCAGGCGTGGGAATGGGCTGCCCAGGGAAGTGGTGGAGTCCCCATCCCTGGAGGTGTTTAAGAGTTGGGCTGACATAGCGCTGAGGGATATGGTGTAGTTGGGAACTGTCAGTGTTAGGTTAATGGTTGGACTGGATGATCTTCAAGGTCTTTTCCAACCTAGACGATTCTGTGATTCTGTGATTATCTGGGAAGAGACATAAATTATCCAGAGAGCGTTTCCTTCTTACTGGTAGCCACTCCACCATCTGGGACTTGCTATTGCCCAACCTCTGCAAGACCTGGTTTCTCTTGCTATCACAGATACCCTATGTTATACAGGAGGCATCCCTTTATTTTTTCACTTTTTGCTTGTTCAGAGTAGCCTTCAAGTAACAATGCTGTTACTGTGTGCATCTACAATACCCGAATTACATGTTTACGCAGTGCAGTGCTCTGGTATCATCTGGGAGCACTGCTCCTCTGCAAAGCACTTCAAGATTCAACCCAAATGGAAAATATGGGGTTTTTTAGTAATGATCAATAGCTTCTGTTTTTTATTTGCATCAAAAGCACATATACTATATTTCATGTTGAATGTAACAGTTTTTCCTTCTGCTCAGTGAATGGATCATAACAAATCAGCTGTAAACCTTTACAGCCAGCAGATGTAAGTGTGCTTTCTCTCCAATTGAGCTGTATCTGCGTGCCATGAAAGTACAACCTGTTCTCCTCCTGGCTCTCACAAATCTTGAAAATAGTGATATCAGCTGCTTCGGAACAAATATCAACAGCATTTATTCTTCCTCAGACAAATATAACTTGTACACCACTAATAATGTTTTCCCACTTTTTTTTATCCTATTGTCATCTCTCAGCATAAAAGAATCTCAAATGTGATGTGGATAATGTAGGAGGGAAGAAGTGTCCATCAGTGGTAAGGAGCTAAGGAGAAGAGGCTAAGTGATTTAAAGCATAACAAATCAAACCACACTTAGGTTAAAGAAAAAAAAAATCAACCACCTGAGATCCCTTTTCAGACCAAATTCTCTCCATCCCAAAGGTTTTATCTACCACATATGCCCACACACCCCCTCAGAAGCCAAAATTTTCTGCTCTGCCCTTTCTGTTACTGCTTACTGGATTAAAGTCAGCACCATCCTAACAGCTCCCCACAACCGGTCTAACTCCAGGACAGGCAGCAGCCAGCACTTGGCATCATATTCTGCAGCTGTTAGCGCATCCTGAGAATAGAAGTGGAAGAATGAATCAGCTATTTTAGAGTTATAGCATATCTTGGCCATTAGCAGAATAAAACTATAGGAGATAGTGATGATTAACATGTTCCTCCTTTTTCTGCTTCTCAGTTAAGCTTACAAAGGTTTGCCTGTTAGCTCCCATTCTTTTGAATCCCAGCATACATGGGGTTTCCTATGATATAACTATCAAAATGCAATGTAAAAGAAAGGTTTCTTGCTCTTCAACATCAACCGTATTTGTAGAGGACATTATAGCTCAGGGAAGAGGGAAAATAATAATAGATCTGTGACAGCAAGGACAGAATTCAAATAACAGCATTCTCAGAAGCAGTTACAGTTTTATTTTCCTTACTAAGGATGATATAAAGTTGTACCATAGATATTCAAAGGGGCTTGAAGAAAGGGGAAGCAAAATATTTCTTCTTTCTCTCTCAAAAAAACAAAAGGTGTCCAATTTTAGGGAATCGGTGTGGGTTGCAGCATGACTACTGTTCACCCAGTCCCAACTCTGAAATGGAAAGCACTAAAATAGCCAGTTATTTCCCCTCCAGCTACATCACTGGGGAGCTGGAAACATGTGACATCTCCTTGAGGTGTGGCTGAGGCTGTTGACAACCTCAGAGCAACCAGAGGCCAGGTAGATCTTAAGGAGGTTTGGAGAGAAGAAGCGGGTTTGGTGGCAGGGGGGATTAGGCACTAAGCTTCACTGGCTCCAAGTGTATCATCAGGATGACTCATACTGAGGAAGAACTGTGGTTTCTGGTGACTCACATGATGGCTAGTTTGGAGTTTAAGCTCTGTGTTCAATCCTTAGCCTGCAATCCCTTAAATAATCTTTTAATATGAAGTTTAGTTCATATACAGGGCCAGCAGAGCTCCCTTTGCTGAAATTAATTGGAAATGGATTGTGAAAAGCCACTCACATTAATCACTGTGAACGGTAAAAGGAAAATATACTTCTTGGGGTGGGTTTTTTCCATTTTATCTTTCTAAAGACTATCAAAAGGCCTACTAACCAAAGTCGGCATGATTCCATCGGAAAAAGCAAAGGCTTTTTGGAACTCTTTGTAAGCACACAGCATCCCTGAATCAGTGGAGGTAGCTAATATCCCAACTTAGGCTCAGTCACAAAACAGCCTGTCACACAACATGTCCCCTCGTCCCCCACCCCAGCCCCACCTTCCTCCCTCCCCGCAACACAGCCAGATGGCTTAAAAAATGTGTGGAATATGACATTTTAATTATAGTTCACCTGCAGGTAGACCACGAGAGGCCTCTCTGAAGAATAGGGAAGAATAATTTAAAAAATGATAGGCTGGTTTCTAATTTTCTGTCTCCTCAGATGGCAGGGTGAGAAACAGGAAAAGAGAGCAGACCGAACGACAGGCCAATTAAAGTTATTCTTCTGGCCAGGGTGGCACTGGCACCAAGCCCAGATCACAAGCTCCTGGCATCTCCTTTGCGTCCTACAGCACCCTCCATCTGAGGAAAAGCATCTCCCGCAACCCCACTGAGCCAGCTTAGGGCTCCAGCTGGTGTCTTCAAGTTTGGCATTTGCTTCAGTGCCTTGCTGGGCTCCAAATCATCCTCCACCATGACCAACAAAAAACTTTTGGTGCAAAGGAACTGGCTTGAAGGGTGCATGCCCAGCTGATCCCAAAATGATCACCAGTGCACTAGGAGATCTGATAAGATTTTTGAGCTTTCGGGGGCCACAGATGACCTTAGATATGACAGCTGTCCATCCACAGGGGCTGTTAGACCACATCAGATTAAAAGTTTGAGTTTTGCAATAGATCTTTGTTGTCCACTTTTAGTTAAACTGGCATTATCTTATTATTTCAATCCATACGTTTTTTGATATTACCGGTAAATGGTTTAATTCTTTGTATGACACAGTTGTTTCAGTTCTGAATTGCTCCCCATCAGTCGGCTTAATTCCATCAATAACAACCTAATAAAGTAACTTTAATCTTGCAGTAATGAATACTACTGGCAGCTTACTCCAGAGTAGCCTTTAATTAAAGCAATTTAGCCTCAGTACTGGTCACAGCCGAATGATAGCCTGCACCACTAAGGTTTTATGCTTGAGATCCTGTAGCTCAAGCCTTCAGAGCAAGCCATGTAAGTGGAAAGAAACTGTATTTGTGGATTGGAGTGGGAAACTACTCCCCAAGCTTTGTGCATGCCACCTTGCTCCAGTTAATAGTGAAAGCCAGAGAACATTAAGGAGTACAGCCAGCTTTTGGGGCTGCACTGTGGAAGATAATGGCATTGGCAGTTTTGCTTTCATGAAGCAGTGTTGGACCCTTGCCTGTCCATGTCCCTTCTCCGTCCTGCCCACTATTCCTTGCAGCTGAGGGGCTTTTTCTCCTCATTATCAGATGACACAAGAGTTTGTTAATCTATGTCTCACGAAAGGTTCCTGAAAGATTTCTTTAGGCCTCCACAGCAAAAATGATCCACACTTTTTTTTTTTTTTTTAATATGCACAGCCTGTTTTAAACAGATTATTAATTTATTTTTAAGTGAGGTTTGGAGGATCAGAAAACAAAATAGTTCTCTATCACAGATACCAGTACAGGTTTAAGAAACAGTACAAGGGAACAAAATGTCTCTGTTCCCTGAATATTTCCATGGATTTCATCAGTTCTGCAAAAGGGATGGTGTTCTCAAACAGGTCTGATTTCAAACACGTTCAAGAATTAAATATTCCCCTTTTCTCTGCCCTTTCTTAAGAGTTCTCCATCTAACAGAAAATGTCACAGTTTATCATTGTTCTCTTTTAAGCTCCCAAGATTTTTTGCTCCCTCATCTTCAACATGATTAATTTCTCTTGTTATATTACCTATTTTAAAGATCTTTAATATTACACTGAAAAAGAAGAATGCAGATTGCAATGGTGGTCTGGGCAGTCTTCAGCAGCCTAAACAAGTGACTGCTCTAAGGCAACTCTAACGCTGCCAGCACAAATGCTCCACAAGTCTGGGAGAAGACAGATGCTGCCATTTTATTAATATCTTCTATAAATGAGGCTTGTCATTAAATTCAGGAAGAAAAACAAGGACTGGTACAATGTGAAAAATGAAAAGACATGAAGTATTTTGGGGAAAGCAATTTACAATGAAAGTAGAGCTGTTGTAAATGTAAAGTCTCAAGCTAAGGTAAAACTACAGTTAGACTTACGATGTAGAGAAAAAACTTAATGATTTCCTCAAAGACTCACATACCAAAATTCCCTTGACTGATGCCATATTTAAACAATGCTAAGTGAGATCAGACTGTAAAATATTTAATCAATTAACTTCTTTGAAACATTTCGTAGTCAGAGAAAAGCAATGCTGAGCTGTAATAACAGCTATCACATTTTTAGACTGATAAATTGAATTAAATACTGTAGACATTTAAATTTCATAGCATAAGATAAGAACAGAAACATTAAGATCCAGATAATTCTATCACCAAAGTGCTAAATTTTTCAAATCAATATTCCCATGGCAACTTTGTTACTGCCAGCAATGAATATGAGACAATAGCACACATCAAGTGTGCAAGATATGAGTGAGAGAGAGTATCTAAGTGTTTGCAATTTTTAAAGTCACAGAATAATTCACAATAATAGATGTAACCCTACAGCAAAGAAAATGCATGCTGTATAACGGGAACCCCTTTGCATGCATTGACATACCCTGAAAAAGGTTACTCGGAGGTTACAGAATAATCACTTCTATTAGATTTCTAAATTCAAGAAGATAGCCATCTATCTGGAATCGTCTAGGAACAGGGTAATCTCACATGACACTAGCATATGGGCTAGACAATGCATCTCCTCCAATTTTAGGATGCTAAATTACTTGGACCTCTCGCCCTCTTGTTATTCCCATTGACAGAGCCCTGCCTGTACCTATAGACTTTAAAAATGGAAAAATAATATAACTCAATGCATTACTTAACTTCCTTCATGTGTATGTTTTATGGACCCATAAAACTTGCAAGAACATTTTAGCAAATTGTTATTAGAAAATAATAATTAAAATTATATTATTAACAAGCAGTTTTAGAATTTGTCTTTTGGGCTAAGATTTCAATTTCTCCCAGTTTTCTAGTCTAAGACATTGCCAAGCATCCAGCTTCTTTCTTCTATGTTAGTAAAAGTCTTTTGATCTTCTGTCCAATAATCAAATTAACTTTCTCTTTCCCACATTACTATAAGTCCATTTCCCTGGAGTCTCAAACATCATTACCTCATGCTGTAAACTCAAGACATTTCAGCAACAAAATCATTAAGTCAGTTCATTGTCTGGGGATAGATGTGCATGTCTACTTCAAAACTTTTAGGACTTTAGCAAAGGTATATGCTAATCATAAAAATTGCAGCATTTATTCCTTGTCTTTGGGTATCTGCTTAGGTGTCTATATACCACAGGTAATTTTTTGGTCCATTCTCAGCCTTAGTTTCCAGATTTGATGATATTAGTCAATATCTGCACAGCTAAGAATCACAGCTATTTTCAACAACTTTCAACTCCTGGCATATTTGGGTTGTTTCATTGCTAGGTACCATTCTTCAGCAAGTCACTACAAAGGTCTAGGTGGTTTCAGTCATGGTCAGGGACTGCTTCAAGAGCATCCTGGCGTCCCTGCCCAAACACACTCAGCAGCTCCGTGTGCTGCTAACAGGACATTGGGTTTTCAGTATCTCACCAGTGATGTCCATGCTGGGCACGGTCCAGAGGCTTAGCGACTGGAGGTGGCACTCCATTTACAAAGCTATTGCACAAGTGAGTGGTGTGCACTCAACTCTGCCTGCAGCCTAGAGCGTTAACCAGGGTAGGCAAACCGCCCATGCGACTTTTAACGTTTTAGCCATCCCAGCATGATCTTGATAGTTGGCACTGAGGTTTATGTCAACAGCTACTAGAAGGTGACATTAATGTTAGCCTTAGTGGCCTTAGTCTTTACTTGCAATTTGTTTCCTCTAAAAAAAAAAAAAAACCAAAAACAAAAACCTAGTAATGAAATTTGTACAGAAGTGTTAAGAAAAGCACAAAGACCATTTTAGGCCAAAATATAGTTTACATATATACATTTTGGAATGTGTATCTATAATGTGTGCACATCTATACATATGTGAATATAATGCATATATAGAGGACATATATACCCTTTTTTTTGGCTGGCTTTGGAGAGAAGGGGGAGGAAAAGAAACTGGAAGATGCTTCTTCCTTTATTAAGTGAGCCTTTCCAACAGTCTTTGCTCTTTCATGTAACATTTTAAGCTTGATGTACTCCTTTAGAGTTAAGGTAGGTGTAATTACAGGCACAAAGGAAAAAGACTCAGAGAATGGTTTTCTTCTGACCCTTACCTGAAGCTAAATATCATGCTATGAGGCTTTTTTCCCCAATAACATAAATAAAATAATTTTGTGATGAATAATATTTAGACTTTTTCCCACTATTAATATCTTTGGTTCTAGGTGGCAACACAGAGTTTGGAATAAAAGATTATTCCATACTACTCTTCTGGGTCATAACTGGACCCTCAGCTGATGGCACAGACTTGACTGGACCCCAGAACACCCCCAGGCAGCAGTACCCACAGTGCCCTGAGCATCCTCAATGTCTCACTGCTGTGCAGAACTCTCTCTTCCCATTCTTCTTTGCTGTAGCAGCATGATACCCCTTTCCAAGCCGTTTTGCATGAGTTCTCCAAGTGACAGCTGAAGCTGAGAAGAGACACTGTAGTTTACTCAACATTATCACAATAAGAATTAAACGGGGAACAAAGTTCACAGACACAAAAGACCCCCAGCACAATGCAGCCTTGCACGCAGAGGTCTGAAAACACAACCAAATCTGAGCCTACGAGACAGGGCTTCGCTCCCCCATGGCTACTCACGAGCAGCAAGCAGCCTGGAGAGCAGAGGGCACATTGCACATTTTCTAGCATCTGTCCCTTCTGAGGGGGACAGGTTGGGGGTTTTTTTTTCCCCCAAAAGGCTTTAGGTCCTCTGGAGCTGTAGCAGTGGTACTGAGAACATGGCAATTTTACTGAAGTGTTTCCCTATCTTCCACTTCAGAAAGTAGGCTGAATGCTCAGGATAGGCTGCTAATAGTTAAAGCCACTGTGGCTAAAGCAGCTTTATAACCAGTAAGACTGCTAGCTGTTGTTGATTTGCCAGGCATCTTTGGTACAGTACTTAGCACTTCCCCGTTCCTTCCTCTGTCAGATACAAGGGGGAAAAAAAAATAAAAATCTAGCAACAAGCTATACCAATGCAAATTCAATTGCACTTGTAATAATAGCTATCGTTCTTCTCACTTTATTTTCCAGGTATCCTTCTCCTTTTTTCCTGGACTGAAAGAAATTATATTTGAGTTCTTTTCTCATAGCTTATTCAGTGTTTTGAATCCTGATATAAAGGAAGAGTATCATTATGCACCATTGTTATGGGGATAATGGGAGTAGTTCCAACAGTGTGCACCTTACTGTGATGGGTTTATATTAATGCACTGGTCAGAGCACATTGCAGAGTCAAGAAAGGAAGTAATTCCTTATTGTGGAATATTCCATTCAATAACTTAATGAAATTTCACACTCTCGATGAAAACCCAGCCAAACTGTTTTTATACTAAAAATACCCAAAATAGTTATTATCCATTTACAAAGCTATTTAATCCCCACTCTCCAAAACATTAAGCGCCCATTATTTGTTCACCTTTCCCACTCCCCGCAGAGTTAAATATTATTGCATTTCCATATGTGAAAGCTCTAGTTTGTAGTATCCCAGCACCTTATGAAATTAAAATCTATGCCAGGAAATGTTTCACATTTATAGATAATATTGCACTCCATTGAGTATTTAAGTATTTTGTATTTTAAAATATGATGCTTTAAGATCCAGCTCCTCCCAAAGTTGATGATAATGCTTCTTCGCACTCCTTAGATTACTACTCACTTCCTTACTGAAAAGCCATCTCTGCACGCTTTCAACCTCTCTAGCTCTTTCTGTAGCTATTGGCAGGGTGAAGTGTTGTGCACATCATCCAGTATTATACTTTCACAGTGGGAAACAGTTGGGTTTTGGGCAGTATATCTGTGAGAAGGTATTCTCTAGAACTTTTCTGTTTCAAATAACAGGCAGGGCGAATTTTTAACAGAAAGTTTGCAGCAATACAAGATTTATTTTTTTTCTCCCATAGTCACATGCCCACATTCTTGTTCCTACACATTCATGTAAAAATCACTGTTTTTTTGGTCAATACTTCACTTTTGGTTCCCATGGTTTATTTCATACTTCATATATGTCTCCAGGGCCTTTCATAATCAGGAATTTAAAAGAAAAATGTGAGCAGAAACAGGGAAAAAATACTCTTGGAGGCAACAATTCCAATGTTATAGACCAAATGAAGCTAACAGAGTGACAGCAGTTTTCACATTATCCATGAGGACAGAATTTGTAATGTTTTTCAGAATTCTACTAGAATTTAAATGCTTGCTTTGCTGCACCAAATACACCAAACAGTTTCTGATACCAACAGAAGAGGGTGTCTATCCTCTGTGCTTTGCAAAAATCAGCAAAACAGTGAGTGATCATCTGAATTGATTTATTTCTTTATGATATAGTTTTGGTGACACAGAAAAGCTTAAAGGTGGAAGGTAATAAGCACACCATACAGACAGAAATATCTTGCCTACTTTTGCATTGTGTAGCTTTTTTTTTTTTAATGCAAGACTTAAGTAGGTCAAATTAGTATTAAAGTATCTTATTTGTAACAATGATTTTGCTAATAACTTCCAAGATTACTTTAATCACTTTGACATCCTCTATATTAGGTTTCATACTTCTTGCATTTATATATTTATCTGGTTTTGCACTTAGGCAGACTTTCCTATTAAGGAGAAAGCTTCAGTTTGACTACTTCTACATTCCTACTTAAAAAAAAAAAGGCCTTTAACATTTAGATTATCTACACTGTAAAATAAAAATTCAAATTACTGTCACAAAATCTAATGGGATCACATCATTTCAATTCACTGAAAAACTAAGGTCATATCACTCAGCCAATAAAGGTTTAAAGTAGGAACATTAAAAGAAATAAACCAGAATGAAAATGGGCAGTAAAACATTCTGAGCAGAAACATGGATTGTTTTCTTTTTTCCTTACTTAGAAGATACAGGTGGCAGTAGGGCACATGTGAAAGGTGCTCAGCATGGGAATAACTCCAGGGACTTTCTACGGGCTTCAGCAGAAGGAAATTATGGTAACGTTGAATGGAAAAAAACCTCCTCAATACATAAGAGCTGTCTTTATATCCCAACTTCCCTTTAGGCTAAGAAGATTAAGAAAAAAAAATCATAGAAAAGGAAAATGTTAAAAAAGGTAAAAGACTGCCCTCCCACTGAGACAACAGTCCCTTCTAAAAGTCTTGGTCAAAGACAATGACTCCTTACAAATTTTTCTTGTAGAATGCTGATTTTGCACTCCAAGACAAGTGATACCCATCCATATCGGTGAACATGTAAAATATTCAGGCTGTGTCCAGCTGCTCTGGTCTATGCATTAGGACCACCCTAAGCACTGTACCTCTGGAACATCACTTCTGCAGCAGCCTGGAAGATCAACAGCTGCTGCCCCATCACTGCTGGTCTAAGCGCAGCATCCCCAAACCCCTCAAGGTCAGGAAACAGAGTATTGCACTTTATATTCTTGTTTTAATAACCACGAGGAGGGTACAGGGTCTCCCCAGGTAGTACTCCAATTCAAAGCTGTCAGTTCTCTGCCAGCACTCACTCACAGCAAACAGTAACATCGCATTGCTTGTAAATGATGAAAGATTGCCTAATTCTTCCCTAGTTCGTTCACATACATCTGGAGAATGCAATACATGGGTGACAAGTGACAAAGAATCAAAATGTTTTAAAGTAATAGTTCATCCTGCAGGAAACAGAGCTTCACCTGTCTGTCTTGGGGGCTAAAGGAATACGCTCCGGTGTACAGAAATAAATTAAAATTATCAACATACTGGCAGAAATGAGGTTCAACAGGAATAATAGTTTTGGTCTTTCCTTACCTTAGAAGCAACAATAATATTGTCACGTAGCTTTTCCAAATAATTACAGTTCTTCCTTTACAAAGACATCTACGGGCTCATTCCATTTTAAACATATTTTATTAATGAGTTATTCCACTGAACAACTAGATAATATCTACTTCTTTCTGTGCTTTCAAGGGAAGAGCTATCAAGCTATTTTGCAAAGCAGCCTCGGTCAATATTCTTCCAAGGGTTTTTTAATGTGTCATGTCAGGTGATAAATATCTCTTTTTACCTCCACTAAGTCAAAAAAGCAGCCAAATACTTCAAGGAGACTGTTTGATATTTGCAAACTTTGAAAAATAAATGACAACACATAAATTGTACCTAAATAGAAGAATACAGCTATCCAGATAGAACAGTTCAAGATATAACACCGAAAAATGCCAAACCTTCATTTCCTGGAAAAGAAAGCTTGCTCAGTTCCTAATTATCTTGGGTCTTTTTTAGACGGAAAGCATTTTGTCTAATGTGGTAGACTGTAAACAAATATAATGAGTGGAATTTTTCAAATGACAATATCCCTTTTCCTAGTCACAAAATAACTTACAGAGACATTAGCAAATCAAGAACACTAGCAAAAAAATCTTACAGTAGCTGGGGTACGTCTGTGTAATGTAAGAGCAAAACTGATAGTGCGTTATATTTTTCACACAGTCTGCATGGTCTTGTACAATAATGAATTCTTTAGATACTCTGATTAATGCATGAATATAGCTGAGGAATTGACCAAAATAATTTAAAAGGGGAGGGGAGGAAAAAGGAGGAGAGTATTCATTCAAGCTTAAAAATAAATTTCTCGTGAGCCATATTTACTTCCCACATTAATTTTTTTGGGTCACATTTATAATCAACCCTCAAAAAGCATATATTAATTTTGAATGCAAGAAGGCTGATGAATTTCAAATATTATGTTTAACAATAATACATGAATAATCTAAACTACCAAACCAGTGCATCTAGGGCAGGATAAAGCTAAACCTGCCAACCAGCTTCAACACATGCCTACTTTTATACCTATCAGGATTTCACATTACACTTTTGGCTTCAGCAGGTGTTAAGAGTTGCTATTGTTTTCTCTATAATAGCTGAGCTGAACTGTAAATTTAAAGCTGGACCATTATTTCTTCAGCTCTCCAGTAATGACCCACATCTGTTTATCATCACCATCATCCACAGAGACAAGCCTTTCAAATATACCATACTTAGAACTGTGTGGGTTGTTTATTCTGTTTTTTAATGGGGCCTAGCTTGATTGTTTGGTTTCAGTGCATCACTGGCTGCCTGATTTTATTACTACGGCTTTCAATAACAACAGCATCACCAAATACAGTAATAACATTTCTTGAAAACACGCTTCATAATTTATAATTAATTGATTTTTGAAAAATTCTTTAGTTTTCTTGATTTTGAAAATCTCATCCTCAGACTCCTCTTTTTCTGTAGTACTCAACACCTTGTTTGATTTTAAACCATTAGTTCATGTGTCCTGCAGCCTGCAGATAAGTTATAGGCTTGGAATAATCAGAGCAGCTTGGTCTTCTTCAGATTATGTCAAGAGTAGTCTGAAAAGCTATGCACTTTTTCATTAAAAAGTTTGCATGCTTGTTTAAGAAATTAGTAGGACTAATTAAAAATCAGTATTTTACTGATCCTTCCCCAAAGACCTCCTATTTTTATTCAAGCATTCACATCTCATTGTCAATGCTAGTTTTCTGCTACAGTTACAGGCTGCATTGGATGGATCTGCATTGATCCCTCAGACAAATTCATGTCCTGTTTCCACTAACAAAAATAATGCATATCTTTATTACACAGACATACAATAAAAATTAAATACTGAATCTGAATCTGATACGGAATCTGAATAGCTGCACTACATCTTTAAATATTTCTGTTTATTAAGAAGTGGTGCAGAGAGTGCCCTGAACTCCAAGCCAATAAAATCCACATGTGGTCTTATCAGTCTAGGACCAGGACAAATATAACCACATCATGCAGTATCTCATGTAAACTAATTAGATCTACTGCAACTGATTCAATTTGGTGCATTGTAACTGAAACCAGACATACAGCCTTCAGACTCAAACTGGTGGAGGACAGAGTGGCAGCATGGAGTAGGGTAGGAGGCAACATCTTCTACCAGTGCAGAGGGACACAGCTTACCTGTCGCACAGTCGTACTGTGCATGGTTGAAATGTAACTAAGGCTTGGGATGTTACATTAAAAGGAAAGTAGCTCATTAATTAGTTATCTAAGTTTACAAAGGCTACCAGACTTGAGAATTCAAACCGTGGAAGAGGTAAACATGAAGGTCCTATCTGGAGTTCCCATCCCTGAGCTTCTGAAAATAGCTTAGTTTATAGCATGGGAAGACATTTCAGACAGAAGTGAATGAATAACTATGTCAAGAAAGAAATAAGGGATAAATAAGAAACAGCTAGTAATAGAAAACATTAGTCACCAGAACTGAAATGCAAGTCACATAAGTCATGCCTTGCAGAGCTAACAGACAAATGCACAGTCACACTGAGCTGGATGGTGTAAAGAAACAAAAACAAAGGCGGGGGGGAAGGGCTCTTCAGCTGAATATTTCTATAAGACAGACATCAAAAAACCAAGAAACTTTTTCTGCCTATTAGGCACAGGATAAATCATGTTGTGAAAATAAGACAAGTAATTTTCTTCACATTTCAATAGGACCAAGATGATCATCTCACGAAAAAAAGCAGGTGGAATAATGGAAATACAGGACAAAGAAAAGGATATTATTACAACTAAAGGATGGAAAAAAACACAGACCATGATAAATCCAAGAATCTAGGCATAAAATTACAGATCCAGTAGTGAGTTTTTGTAACAAATGATCAAAATCATGGATAGTTTCATGTGTAGACTAACAATGTAAACACTTATGTTTAGGTGGGAAATGGGATAGGAGAGTGATCTGGACCATTTATATATGGCTGTTCGACTGATTGCTTTAGTATGTCAGAACAGCTTTTCATTTCTCAAAGAAAAGGATGTAGGTTTCCATCCTATCAAGCAGGACTTAACTCTGATAAACACAGCACCAAGTACGCCGTGTTTATTACGAGTGTCACTGGGTGCTAATATCACAAAATAGCTTTACATTGTCAGTTGAGATTTTATCTTGTGTAAGGCGATTAAACTAAAATATGAAATGTAAACTGGTAAAAGTAGATGTTGGTGTGCTAAAAGTGCAGCAGTGGCAAACATTTATAGCTGTACTCAAAATATTGATCACCAGTTTTAAGAAGAAACTCAGGTAACATGTTATCAAGCCAGGCTGTTCTGTAAACTGCAAGTAAACCTTGGGTATAATTTTGTTGTTGTTGTTGTTTGGGATTTTTTTTTTAATAAGGTGTTAAGCACCAGGCAAAACCAGGTGTTTCTGGTATTAAAGCAGGGCACACTTTTATGCCAGTCAACTTTCATTCTAGAAGGTTATTTCTATCAAAAAAACCACCCAGAAGGAAAACAGGAAGGTATGAAGTCATCAACCAAAATAGAAGACAATACTGAGGTTTCTCCAAATTGTTCTGTTTCTCAGAGCTTTCTTTTCTTATTTTCCAATTTGAGCAAAGTAAAATAGATGTGGTTGCTGGCGCTCGCAGTTCTGCTGCCCTTCGCCACCCCAAATGAAGTGCACTTAAATAACAGAAGGAATATATATACACATGAAAGTTTACAGGCATAAACTATTTTTGACTCAGATATGGACAATCCAGTGATAGATAAATCAAACAGTAATTTTTTCAGTCACATGAAGAAGGTAGTTTTAGTAGCTGTTATACATTTATCTTTAGAGTATTTTATATAAGGTCTGTCAAAGACTTGAAGAATACCATAGATTTGAAATTTCAATGTAGATGGATAACAAAAGTAGCCATGGGCTCTTGTTTTGTCTTGAACATAAGTTGTCACCTAAAGTTCATAAAAATGTGACAGATCTGCACGTTGATATTCAACTGCTGTACTTCATAGACACGTCTTTTTTAGTGGAATGAAAATACACATTCATGTGTTTTTTCTACTCAAATATGAGATGTTGTCTAATATATAGTTTTATTATGAAAAATTAAATAGTTTAAAGCTAAAAAAATATTTACCCTGACTTAACCAAAACAACAAATTAGACTGTCTGGGCTGCACATCTCAAGTTAGCTTTTCCTCCCCCAGCCTGAATAAGCAGTGCTGACAGTTTTGCTACAGTGGCATGCATAACTGGCTTCAGGCACTAAGTTTGTTGATCGCTGCAGCTGATGTGGTAGATTTAACCTGAGATATGATAAGTTAAAATAAACAGGGTGTGAAGGAGCTGACAAAATGGGCCTCTGGAAAAAACACTAAGATCATGATTAAAAAAGGATATTATCCAATACAAACTTTCAAAAAGACTGTGTTTTTTAAAAAACATGTATTGATAGATTTTAGCTTTACTGGCTAAACTAATTTACTGGTATTGAAACAGAGTTTCAATATTTATAATTAGATTTAGCTATGACTGGCTCTTTTTGAATCCAGCCATTCCTACCAATGTTTCCTCTGTACAGTGTATAACTAAAAGTCAAAAGTACATTATTCAAATAGTCAGAATTGCTTGGGAGTTCTCATAACAGTCTTAACTCTGCTTCCTCCCAAGTCAGTGCAAAATCTTTCTAAATGCAACTAGAAAGAGAAGTTGTGCTTGGTTCATTTTTTACCAGTTACATCAATGTTGTTGACGTGGTAAAATTTTCCATTGCATCAGTCACTGTAGGCAGGGAATTACCAAAGAATTTGGTTATGTGGCCCTGCAGCTTATGAAGGAACCTGCATTAGTCAGTGCATGAAGCAGGATATCAATGTGGGCACATCAGCTGCATATGGGCTTTACCCATGCACTGCAATGACAATTTCTGGATTTTGCCAATCTTAAAACATGTATTTCACCAAGCTTCTGTTAAGTTTAGAATTCATGTAGATGGTAGGAATCTCAGTCAATAGGATCACAGGTTAGAAATAACTCACTGCGATTACCAAGTTAAGAGCCTTAAGATGAGAATCACTTGGGAAGTTCTTTTTAGTGAGATTACCAGTCACACTTTTGGAGTTTTTGTGGAAAAGCTGTTTCTAAAAAACATCGTCTCTATAAAACCCTTAATATGGGACAATGTATACTGCAGCATGGACAGTTCAGGACCAGCTGATGCTTTTCTACTGGATTTGCATTTTCCTAGCTCAAGGTGATGCTTTGTTACAGGCATTGATGACTCAAAGATCAGATGTACTGTGAAAAATGTGTATTCATGAGGTCAAGGGCATGAGATCTAAGCAGAAAAAATAAGTAAATATATCTACGAAAATAATATTCAGAGATATACAGTTGCAATCACAGATACTTTTCTATCAATGCTTCTTTTATTCCAGTTGGCCATGTTGTTGATTAAATAAAGCTGTGCATAAAGATCAGTTATGAAGGATGCTACAGATGAAGAGTATCAGCCCAGGAACAGGATCTTCATAAATTGCAAATGCAACTTATTTTATATTTAAACTTAATCAGATTAGTCTATTTCTAATACTGTATGCTAACAATTTGGGCCCATAGTCCCTCCCATAATATTACTACACTGTCACAGTGCTACTTGTTTTATATATTGACAGACACATTAGAGATGCAACTGTCTCTAAAAAGAATTTTAATTAAGAGAACCAAATCTTTTCTTCAATCACATTGTAACATTTCTATCAGATCTTTTACAGCTGAAGTTTTAGAGCTAAAATAGAAATGGTAGATTCTTTAATTGATTGCTTCATCTGTTAAAGGAAGCAATAAAAATAACAGGTACATGGATAAACCCACTATCTTTCAACATTTGCCTGAATTTACTTGACATCATACCTTTAATACCAGATTGAATTTGGCTTTATGACTATTTAAGATAAGAGAGAAAAAGGACTTCCCGTCATGCAGCCACATGGGGGTCTCCAGAGCTGTAGCTCCAGGCTTACAAGAAAGGTCTGGGTGGAGAGGGACTGGGCTTTAGCACAGCCAGTGAGTGGTGAAAGGAGAGAAACTGCTGGAGGGTAAGTTTCTGCAAAAGGAAACACCAAGAATCCTTTTACTTCTCAAATGCTGGCACAGGGCAGTCAGCCACCATCCAGACTTTGGATCTTAATGATAGATGAGTCTTGATTTCAAGAAAGGAATGCAACAGCATTAGAATTAATTCCCAAGCTGTGTGCCTTCTGCACAAACCCTCTGACCTATATCACAACAGCACGGTTTAATGCCAACACAAGCACCCACTAATTACGACAGTCTCCACACTGGAAGGAAGAGAGCGTGTCCTTACAGTCAAACAGAAACAAGCACTGCCAACCAACATCACACCTGTGCACCCACAGGTAACATGCAGATCACCACAGGCTACACTACAGTCAAAGAGAGCAGATGTACTCCTTGAGCTGGGAGTGCCAAGGACTTTTTCCAGATTTGGCAGCTGTTTTTCCCAGCCTAACTTCATGCCACCCAAGTCCCAAACTTGTACTCGCACTTGGCCGCTCACTCCTATGAGCCAGCTGGACATCATCTGGAGCACAAACATACCACAGATCCATTAATGCCTCCATTGGGCTCCTAAAATTTTAAGCAAGAGCAGTCCCTGGCAGGAAAGGATTTGTTGCCTGAAGCTCAAGAGGAAAATGTTCAGGAGAGGCACTGTCTGTACCTCTGGTAGGCATGGATGTGTGTGTGTCCCCAAAGAATCTTATCGATCTTCAGCACAGATTAAACCACCTTCTATAGATTATCACTGGCCAATGTTACAACTATAGTTTGCAAATTAATTGTAGGTCTGCATCCATGTTAATCACACAATTGCCGATACTAAAGACACTGTAAATTTTTAAAAATTATGAGAAATACTACATTCTTCTTGCTTTTCATCAACTCATCTTCCTCCCCTGCCTTAACGACATAGAGGTCTGCAGTGTTACTCCCACATTGCACATGGAAATATTACTTCAGCAGAGAGAAGATTTAGGTATTGTTTTGGCTGAAGGTACTAATCTACTTCAACAGTAACAAACAGCCTGCTCAGGCCTGAGCCACAGGATAACAACACAATTCTTCACTGTAAAAAGCTCTGGTTGCAAATAAGAGGGAAAAATACAGATTAATTATCCAGTTAATAACCCAGAACAACTCTAGCAAATGAGATTTGTGCATGCATTGTGGTGTTTAAATGAAGAACCCCTTGCAGCATTGCTGGCACTTCTGTCCCTGAACACTCTGAAGCATCTGCCAGGACAAGAGCACAGCTACGAGAGAGGTGTCTTTCTTCATCTCTTAACTCTTCGCCACAAGCCATCTATAAAATAAGGTGACTCGGGACAGTGAAGGCAGAGAGTGCATTTACACACCCCTTATATTGATAGATGAAGATAAGACATTATTAAAATGGCCTAACAAATATTTAACACACAGCCAGCCTCTTTGATGGGGTCCTCAGCGAGGTCACTCCTACCTGCCCTTCAGATCTCACTTCCACCAAAAGCACTTGACTCCAGGTGTTACAATTAACTCATATTCAGTCCTAACTCAAAAGACATTAAAATAAAACCTTCAAGAAAAAAAAAAAAAAAAACAGAAAGGTAGACTTAACACACTAAGAATTACACCTATAGTCTTGGTAACTTCCTTCCGGCCACCGAGACAACAAACACTTCTGCTTTCCCTTTCCCCGACTTAAGGGTCAGTTTACTGATTTCACAACACCTTTATTCTAACCCACCTTTAAAAGCAAGCTCATTTCCCCCACTGATACTACATGCTTTCACTATACAGTCATACCACTGTATTTCAACTTTGAGATAGGTAAAGCTGTTCGTTCCCTAAAGCCACCATATGGCTGTGGTAAACACTCCTTGTCACATCTGTCTCCACATAGGTTGCTACCCCAGATTAAAAAGAGTATGTTCAGCTTCCTAGTTAAGGGTATTCATTTTCCCTGTATGTCAGCAAATGCCAAAATTTGTATTTTCCCCATGTGGGATGTGGTTACAGTATCTGTACATACAGAAGGATGTCTCAACACCTATCCCTTCCAGTTATGGTTTTCATCCCTAAACCTCAAAGCATCTACAAGGGACATCATCACTGACATTTTTTCCCTATTCTATTCACCCGAAAATCTGTCACCCAGCCAGAAATGTGACCCATTCAATAGTTTAAAGGCTGAGCTAGAAACACGACTCAGGTCTCCATCAGATGGATGCTCTACTCATATTTCAACAAAGAAAGGCGAGTGGGGGATTTTCCAGGTGCCCCTTTCATTCCACCGTACAGATTCTATGGGGATCTGGCAGATAAACTTGATAAAAGTGCCTCTGGCTTCACAACCCCATCCATCAGCACAGACCTTTTCACCTCAGTGGACCTTCATCAACTGCAGAGAAATTTCACAAAGGCAGCATATTATAAAAACATGGGTGTTATTAAAAGTAGATTTGTCTGAGAGTAAGCACATATTTCATGACAACACAGCACTATTTAAAGAACATTTTTTTCTTTGCTCTCTTTGAGAAGAATGGTATTATTTGTTTTATACTGTAGCTCAAAATACCTCTTTAAAATCCATAAGATACTATGGAAGCTGACACGTTCACGATTAATACCCTCTCCTTCAGATGAATTTCGGTTTTATTCTCTAAGTGGAGCACACAGTGGCAAGCTTTATACAAAAGTGAGTTAAAAGTAGATGCTTTTAAAATGAGAACTGTTGTCTTGCACAGCTCTGAAGTAATTGTAAATCTACTTTCTAAATATGGATAGGTGGAATTTAAAAAAAAAAAAAAAAAAACTGTGATGTGTCAGGAACATTTATGAAAGATAAGTACTATATGTAGTTAAATAGGTAACATCCCACCTTTCCAAATCAAAGTAACAGAAGCAATTATGTCTGGTTTTGGACTCATATTCATGCTCCCGAGCATTTTTTTAATGAAGGCTGGTTTCAAGTTATATTCAGTTAAACATTTTAAAATATAACAATAAAATGGCCATATCACACTGTATAAACTGTGTTTAAAAAGACTGTTTATGCCCCTTGAAAGCCATATTTTAATAACTGAAACAGAGAAACCATACCTTTAATTCACAGTGAATTTTGGCTATTGAGTAACATAAACCTCCTGAAACATACAGTCTAAGGAGAAACACTGAGACCAGTATTAGAGAGCTTCCTACAGCATATAATACAGTTTTACTTACCTGAATTGCCAAATCCTGAGAAGATGGACTTCAGAATGACTCTAGAAACATAGTTGTGTTGGTGTTCAAAGTAACAATTTTTAAAGATTTCTTTATTTTGATGATCAAGTGCTCATTATTTTTATTAATCTTGTTGTTAATAACACTATCAATCTTTATCAAGGCTTATTATTGCTGCATCGGTAAGACAGTCTTAATCTTCATTATTAATTTTAAAGGAATATTGAAGTCTCTAACAAGCTGTATGGATGACGAGAAACTCCCTGAAAAGTCCTCCTCTGAAAAGGTCATTCTTATCAGCAACTCTTCTGTATACTTAAAACTGATTGTGGCACTCAGCAAGTTTCATTTTTCATCTGAATAACTCAACACCTGTAGGAAGCCATTCTGAAAGCTTTTTTCACAGCGTGAGATGAAACATAAGTGGTACATGGACGAATATTTGAAATGGCAAAGTTACTAGGCATCTGAACATCCAGCCAAAATTAGTGCCAAAAAGAAAAACAGCTGGATAAACTCAAGGAAAAGTCAAGAAAAGCAGGCTTAGTTAGAAGACAAATAGACTTCAAGAACTGTATCAACTATAGTATTTTCAAGGACACCTCTCCTCACACTGATAAATCACTTTATAGATTATTTTTTTTCCCCATTTGCTGCTTATTTTATGCTTATGCATAAAAGTGTGCAGCCTTTCGGATACTGACTACCTCCAAGCAACCCACCTGCCTTGGTCCTGGAATAATTATTACTACTGTACTTCTTTGCCTTTACGAATAAGATCACACATCCAAAAAAGTTTCATCAGTAACTCAGCAGCCCATGTGTCTATGCAAGCCAAGGTTCGATCTACTATTCAGTATTCACTAGAGGATGGCTGCTGCGTGCCCAGTAGTTGATTTCTCCTGGTTTCTAAGGGCAGCTATGGTCTAGAAACATTGCAGCTAATACAGTAAGTGCCATGGAAGCAAGTGACAGCCCTAACAGCAATTGTACCTAGAGCATGGGACCTGCTTCAGGGAAAGGAAATAACAGCAAAGAACTAGACCGTCAGAAATGGAGACTGCCAAATTCCTGCATGGGTCTAAATCCCCTAGACCCCAGCACGCATGCTCCGGAAGTCACTCCAATTTCCCTTGGACACAGATCCTAGGCAGTGACATGTTGAGCAAGCCCCTCAGTTAGAAAGACTGAGACCAAGCAGGTTAGTCACATCATTTACATTTCCTGGAGCCTTTCAGACATGTCAGTGTCGGATGAATACCCAAGTGAAGGAATATTCTCTATCTGCTTAACGGGTAATAATTCTCATAATGGACTTTTCCTTAAAAATTAAGAGGTATGGCTCATATAAAGAAGTAAAATAGAAATATTTCTGTAATAGAATATTTCTTACTGAAATGATGTACAGATAGAATTATTAACAAATATGAACTAAAATATAGTCTTAGATATTTGCCATAATAAAACAAAATTAAATTGCTATTCATAGCGGGAGTGATAATCTGAATACACTGGATGGGATCATTTTGCCAAGAAAAAAAAATCTAATATTCATTATTAGTAGTTCAATTTACTTTACATTAGATTTTTAACTACAGCAATCCCACAAAAAATAACAACAAACAAACCCAAACTAAAACACTGCCACAAATGAC
Source organism: Strix aluco (assembly GCF_031877795.1). Taxonomy (NCBI): domain Eukaryota; kingdom Metazoa; phylum Chordata; class Aves; order Strigiformes; family Strigidae; genus Strix; species Strix aluco. Next base: position 37,652,350 of record NC_133936.1, read on the forward strand.
AGGTATATACAAACACAAAATCAGACTCTGTGCCAGCTTATGGTGTGCTATCTCAACAAGGGGGAAAAAATTATATACCTAGACATATTAAACCTTCAAATCTCACTAAGCAAGCACAAGAGATTTCTACAACATTTTAATGTTACTGTCATTTTTGCATTGACTTTCTTTTTAAGTTCCTATGAGAAAATGTAGAGATAAAAGATCAGCTGGTGTTCTTGTGCAAATCACTTTAGTGTAGATAAGTGAGGATTATAAGACTTACATTTGGCTTTGCAGGAAAAAATAGTTTATGAAACTTTTTAAGATACCTGTTAGCTTGTAAAAGGTAGGATTATAAATATTCTAGTCAGACTTTTAAGGAGTTATCAGATAACAATATACCACAATAAAAAGCAATACACTATAACAAAATTAATTTCAATTTATGCCTGTCTAAAAAAACCCAAAAATTTGGTTTTATATCCTAAACCATAGGTATTGTGGTTTAAAAAATTGGAGGAAAAAAGTCATTTTACTCAAATGAATAATGAACTTTCTTAAGGAAATTAATGTGCTGCTTTTATTCTTATCAGCTAACCTCTATAAAACCTTTCTATACTCTATAATACAACTATGAGCTTCCTCATTAAAAGTAGAGAGATCATGGAATGATTTAACCTTCCAGAAATGACAAAATAACTTTTTTTATTAAAAATGGAACTTGATAACCTCCAATTATTTAATTTTTACGTTAACTACCATCTTGCATTCTGTGCCAATGACATTTTCTTTTACCATTTTTGCTTACAATATGCAATATACATTATTAATAAATAATTAACTGGATCAAAATATTAGCAAATTTTCAAGTGTAAAATTAGAAATAATTTTACTTTCCACAATGTAAGAAATGCAGTCCAGGAGTAATTCTACATTTCATTTGCTTTTAAAAAAGTTATAAATAATAATTATAAATAGATGTTTGAAAGGACAAAAGGCATGCACCATTAGACCAGCAAATATTTGGATTAATTTAGATAACTGAGTAAACTTGTCAGATTTTAGCTCATATATTAAAAAAATAATTTTGTACTAAAGGTTCAGCTATGGAAAAGGAAAATCACACAGAGTTTTTCTTCATTTTTAAAATTGATTTTATAGTCTTTATAAGACTGTTTTTAAAAGGTTGTGTTGTTTGTTGAATGTCTACACTGAATTTTCATGCATTAACACACATACAAGCACTTCTGTATTTCAGCTCTGATGGGGACTGGAGCTATGGGAGGCAAAATATTCTGGAGGAGGACAGCTTGAGGTATTTATGGCACAACCTGAAGCAGAAGATACTGAGAGGCTCATTAAAAGTCCCATCCTTGTAAGATCTCTTATAAAATTTTGGAGACTTTAAGACCGTTAAGTGCTTCAAAAGTCTTGTTACTGTCTTTGCTTCTTCCAAAACAGGTGACACATCTATGCATTTTAAAGGTGTTTCGATATTTTTTCAGGGGTTTCTTAATGATGCTCGCCAGCAAAAGCTGCAAAGGATCCAAGTGTTTTTGCCAGATCTAAACCACATCTGATTCCTCAGCACAAATTTTGTTACTGATGCAATGCCTTACGGGATCAAATACCTTGGAGCAGTTTATAAATTCATTGTAAGGAAATAAACAAAACAAAGATTACACCAACTAGACCTACCCCATCTTCTGTGACTTTCCTGCTCTACCAGCTGTCCTGCTTCTCCCAAAGTTCAGCCCTTAACAACGTGCAGGAGCGATCACACCACCTCTTATTCTCATCATTTGCTACGACTCTAAATTTGCTCCTCTGTCATCTGCAATCAGCAGTGTCACTGGCCTATCCTTGCTACCTGCACAGCTTTCCAAACAGAAGGAATACATCTGACAGACACAACATCCCTTCTTCTAATTGCCAGATTATTCCATCTTAAATAGCTCAACCATCCCTTGTGTGACTGCATTGCACTTTCCTGTCTCCTGTGCTTTTTCCAGCCAATTGTCCTCTGTAGCTTCAGGTTTGCTGTTCAAACAAGGACACAAGTGTGTCACCTACTTAAATCACTGCCTCCTGGTTCCATTGAACTCTTTAGATCCAAGTTTCTGAGTTATATTTCTGTTCAGACCACACAGGTCCTCCAAAACTGGCACTCAGCTGACAGCACTGCCTTAACTTAAGACAGATCTACCAAAGCCACCTTGTCTGTAAATTTACTGCTGCAATAGCTGGTTGTTCCTTACTTAGTCTTTTCAATGACTCCTTTGCCAAAAGACTTAAACTAGCTGTAAAGCCCACCTGCAGAGAACATGCCCGGGACAGTGGCTCACTCCCCCGTTGCACCCTTGTCCCAGGGGTCCAACTGCAAATATAGGGACAGCAGCCTGCAAACACCAAGGGGAAACAAAAAGATAGATGAATAGAAACAAAATTTATATACCACTACCATATGCCCAGAAAGCTAATGAGCATCACTACAAGGAAAAGGGGGGTGAGTCAAGCAGCCAAAACAGCGAAAATATTCATTAAGCATCTTTTCCCTATGACCAGAAATACTTTATTATTGAGATATTTATACTCAAACGGAGGCTTTTAGAAAATCAGCATCTTTTAGCAAAGAATTGCCCTGTCCTCACAGGTATAGCTCAACATCAGTTATAAAAACTTCAAAGCAATTTGTAGTGAGGTGAGACTCTACAGTAAGAGAAGACTGAGGATGCTAATATAGCTAGCTCCCGTGCTTTATGGGAATTTATTCTGATTCACTACAGGCTCAGACACAATTTTACATTGCAGATTACATCTCAGCCCTATTTGGAATAAGGTGTAATCAGCAGTAGGAGTATTTGGAAGCAGATGCTTCATTTAAACACTTTTCTAAATTTCAGCACATGACCACTGAAACAAAGAGCAGTACCAGAGTGTACATGACTCTCTAGTTACTTAATGTGCGTAAGCAACGACTGCAACAGGCTGGTTCTTTCCTAGCAGGTAATAAAAAGAAACTGCCATTCTACACAGTCATTACAGCAGTGGCTCAAACTATGACAATTTCTTTTTCTCTGTAAAGCTAGCAAATGCCAATTGTAATCTATCAGCTAGTGTTATGTTAGGATAATATTTCACTGACATTTTCGAGTGAGAGATACAGCTTTAATTGCTGTTATTGCAGATTGCTATGATTGTAAAATATCATTTTAGGTTAATCTTTCCTTTAACATGTTTATGAAAAGTTAGGGTGCTTATATTCCCTCTTTCCTCTCAATGCCACCCTCAAAGAATCAAGAAAGGCAAAGGTATGAACTGCAAGCACAATTAGTTTCCTTCATTAAAATGATAAAAGGTAAGGAAATTCAGAATTTCCGAGTCCTTTTAAACGCACTCCTATTTCCGCATTGAGGCAGAACTGCCTGTTAGGAACAGTGACACCAGCCATTTATAGGTATAATCCAAAAGCCCTGCACTTTTATTTCATAAAATTTTAAACATCAAATGATACACTGCAGCAAAAATGCTTTTACAGATTGTTTCCTGTGTATAAAAGCAATTTGTGGATAATATTAATTGCGTTACCTAATTCCAGAAGAGAACTTGATCTCACCACTTTAAATACCTCTTCACTTTACCTACACACATCTGCATGGAAGAATTAAAGACACCCTGGCAGTTTCATGTTGGCACCTCTAGCCTTTTTGGAGGTTCTGCTACAGCTATTTATTCATTATTTCCTAAGTTTTCTTGAAGTAGTGATGTTGATATTTGTATATTAAAACATTTAAATACTAAATCCACTTTCCATACATAATTAGAGAAGGAAGACATATGCAAAGTTATTGAGAATAAAAAATACGCCAACCTCAGAGATATCTATCCTGTTCCCTGATTGAAAGCAGAGTGCTCTGGGATGAGGTAGAAATGGATAAACTCAGGATACAGATTTGAAATCACAATAATACTTACATTTGAAAAGACAATGATCTTTTTCAAAGTGCTTTCTGGAATGTAAATGTATATTTTCTCTGCTTTCTTTTTCTAAAAACATTTCCTATTATTCTCACAATAAGAGAATAATAACAGTGAGAATAATATTCTCAGAGGGAGAATAATGTTTCAGTTTAAGTTGTTTGAATTCACGCATTAATAAAAATAGATTTTTTTCTAACAAAGTGCTTTAATATCAAACATATCAAGATAATGAAGGAATTATGAAATTCTGTCCTTTTTTCTCACTCTGTCCTAATTTAACCACAGAAATAAAGCATTTCATTTATCCCTTGGAAAACTACTAAAAGGTATTAAAAGCTGGGGTTACTATTTTACCATTGGTACACTGAAGCAGAAGAAGTTAAAGCTTACACCACATTGCCCAAGATGCATTCATTTAGGAAGCATTTACTGCCGTATCCAACAGAGATATTCACATCATCACAGATATCTCACCTGAGAAGCACCTAGTACTTGAACCAGTTCTCTAGTAGTGGCTACAGTGCCAAGTATGGCATTTGCCCAAATAAATCCAAGACTACCATTGGAATTCACACCTTGAACAATATTTTAGGAGACAAGGCTGAAAATCACAATGATTCACAAGTTCAATATTCCCATTTTATTTGAGGAAAAAAATCTCAGCCTAAAAGATGTGTTACCTGCTATCCTCAAAACCATTCCAAACAGTGTAATAAAATCTTATTAACAAGAGAAATATCCCAAAATTTCCACCTTTCTTTGAGGAGTATTAAGAAACAAAAGAGATACTTTCTTGCTTGTTCATTCTTTCTTTAGCCTCACAGATCCTGCATTCCTGAGAGTACATACATTCAACAAGAAGGATGGAGGGCATTTGCACTGGATGCTGCGCTCTGCAGTCTGTGGGCCAAAGAAACATCATCAGAAGAAATAGCTGTAGAGTCAGGCACACTCAGGCTACTAAAAAAACAGTACAAATACTCTCCCATCAGGCCGAGGTACAAAAGGTAGCTGTTAAACTCCATTACTATGCTGAGAGATTTCAAATGCTGAGTGGATGCAGGTTTTATTCAGGTATTTTTATTAGCTTTTCAATCAGCAGATGAGGACATTGTTTATGTCAGTGATACTACACTGAGTTCAGGTCTGCATTCAGAGACAAGCGGCTCAAGATAGTTATAGCTCCGCTTTCAGGGGGGAAAGAGATGGAGTGAAACCATCCTTACCTTGCATCAGCTCTGTGAACCAACAAATTCACACCAAGTTAGAGACACAGTCAACATATAAATCAAAGAGTCTGGGCTTTGCAAGAACAGACATGACTGACCTGCTCTGAATCATTCAAGTGAGCCTTGTGCCTCCCAGGTAACTCCCGCAAGAGATAAAATGGGCACTGACAGCAAGTAACTGGTACAGTTCCTCATGTCTTATGTGAAAGGTAACACAAGAAGTCCACAGCCCTGGCACTAAACAATCCTGTCCCTGCAAAAAGAAGGTGGTTATTTTTTTTTCTTCCCTTTAACTAGCTAAAAAATAAATCAGCAATTTACTTCCACTTAACGAACAAGCTCCATGAGTACTTAGAGCAGCTCTGCAGCAAATACCACCAATACAACAGCAGCCAGTGTCACCACATCACAAATACAAGTTGAAGACAATGGCTAAGATCCAAAGCAGCAGCAAAGAAATGTTAACTCCCAAGCAGCACTGAAATACTACTTTTGTACTCACTCAGTCATGGAGCAGTCTGTGCTGTTGCCAGGGTAAATAAGAACTCAAGCAAGGTGGCTCAAATCTCCATCAGATGACAGTGACCTCCAGAGCCTGGTGTAATCATTGAAAGACAGGTGGGTAAGAGGGTGTGAGCAGCCACACAAAGCTTGTTTCAGGAGCTTGTCATCACATTAAGGTTTTGAGACTTTAAGGCATATCTGTTTGGCTGTCTCACTAGTTTGTCAATAAGATCACAGAGAAGCCATTTGCAATTATGGCATTAATAGGGGCATTTTAAAGCTACTGTTAGGATTGAGTTGTTTTGTACAATGCTGTGTGTTGTTTAGGATACTATTTAAGAATTTTTTCTATCCTGCATAAATTCAGATATACCTGCATCATATTCACAGTAAGAATATTAACTCTAAAAAAGATGGTATTTTCATTCTGGTGAGCAATACACAGATCTCCTGCATTTTAGCAGGGCAGCCGATTCTATGCCAATATGACACTCCTGTGATTCTCCTCCCACCCATTTTAGCACTGCCATTTGCTTTAGGGCCAATGACAGACTGAATGGCCATATTCAGTGAAACTACAGCCAAAGGCATACTAACATCAGCATACTAAAGTTGCTCTCTGAAAACTCTTCTTATTCTTTCTTTATTTTACAGGTCAGCTTGTGTGGAGATAATCTAGAAATATTGTAAAATACAGGGAGGGGATTTTTAAAAATGTTTTTCTTCACAGGTTTTCTGTCTCTTTATAAGACGTACAACTTTCTTATGTTGGTACCCAAAAATGTGACCAGTCAAATACAGTTGTCTTGGGAAAAGGAAGGTGGATGGATTTTTTTTTGCAACTATGGGGATCACTCCAATTTTAGCTTCTGAAAAGCTAGAGTAGAAATGCAATTTCTACTCTAGAAGATATGCTTAAGGAGCATGTAGCACTTGGCATTTAAATCTTGCTTTGGGAAAGTGGTATTGAAAAAAATTAACAAATTGCAACTTATTGGTATTTTGGTTCTATTTAACTATAAACCTTTTCCTTAAAAAACAAACAAACCCACCCACCCACACCCCCCCATTTTGAGACAAAATAAATATCCGTAGTGAAACTGTGGTTTACCTTTTTATCAGCATTTACAGAACCTCAAAATTTATAATGCCACTTTCTTCAGTAGGCAGGTTCTGCTCACCTAAACCAGGTAAATCAACCCAACTGGAGAGCGTGATGAGTGAGGACAGCAGGATATTCATCTTCTCAACTAAAATAGAGTTGATTATATTTATTTATTAAGTCCCCAAACATGTCAATATACATATATCTAACTATTTACACTTGGGTTTCTTGACCAAACTCTTTGAAAAGCTTTCTCCTCTTCACAGAAAACTCTGGTATGCTTCCTCCCCTCTGGCTCCAAACTGAAGCATTTCAGCGTGGGAATACTGTCATGTGCCTAATTGGACCTGCAAGTTACAGCTTGCTTGAAAAATAAATCCTAAAATTAGACCATCACTACTGAAACACCATCAAGAACAGTAAAAAATTAAACTAGATTCCCCTGAAAATTGTCAAGACCAGGATGGAAGTAGTGAAAATCTGAGTGAAAATCTTCTTTCACTAAGCTCAGTGATGAACCCTGCATTGTATTTCCTACAGTGTATAGAAGACTTGCACATTTCGTGCAATCCTATGAAAAATCAGGAACTGTAGTATTTGTGTTAAAAACACAGGCAATAGAGTAATGGAAAATCAATATTCTATTTCTGCAAGAATGGTCAGAGTAATCCAAATTTAAATTTCTTCAAGAGTTAAAATATATATTTGATCCGACTAAAAGTTTACATTCATATAAGTAAATCTGATGGTAGTTAGCTTCAGTTTTTTTACTAGCGTGTGTGTGAAAGATCTTTTTTAAAATGTTTTTTTCTGTATTTTTAGTTTTGAGGATATAGGCACAAACATAGAGATGTAGTCATTTATAAAACAAAAATGACAATTTTATATAAGACATTAAAACTACATCTCATTAAAAGTATCACAGAAGTTTATCTAGAGTTTATTATATTATGTGAGTGTGCTTAGGATAGAAGATTTGCCTGATTTTTCCCATATAAGTGGAATTTCTGGGTTGGATGGAAATGGGCAATACAGTGCTTGAACAAATCCTGATCCCTTCAGATTTACACGTCTATTTCTGTGTCAAATTAATAAAGATAAGCATCCACACTTCTGAAGCAGTAGCTTTTTTGTAACTGCTTTACCCTCTGAAAACTTCTTCATAACTTTTTCTCTATTAAATATAGTAAATCAGAAATATATTTCTTACCAGCAGTTCACCAGTTCTAAAGGTAAAAGCGAAAGTTGCATACAACATGGTCAGCATTTAAAAAGCTATTAAGATCCTATCCACTAGCTTTATAAGAATGCAGTGTTGATATAAGGGCTTCATTTTTCACAGCTTCCCCCCTGGTCCTCTTCCCTAGGACAAGAGATATCATCAAGATGAGATGCCAGGGAATAATTTCACGACTTAAAGTAAGAAGATCCAAAGATAAACATCCAAAAATGTGGACACTTCCTAAAATACTGTACTGATTTCAAAAACCAGGAGAATAGGAAAGCAAAGGAAATAAATAAGGGGGGTGGAGGGGGACGGGGACGGGACGGGGGGACAGGAACAGAACATGGCAAGATGCTGAAAAACATGAGGAGACAGCAAATGATGCACTTTGCAGCACGGTACAGTCTACTTTTCATCCTCTGAAAGACCTGAGCTGAACCCCAGTGAAGCAAGGTCAATCTGGATCTGAATTTCTATGGCATATAATCATAAAAGAGTTATACTGTTGGGAAGCTGCTTATCGTAACAACTGTTAGCACCAGGATACACAAAATAGTTAGGCGTATACTTCCTATTAAATGCTATTAAATTTTAAAGAGACCACCATTAGCACAGGAAATCTTGGAGCCTTGACTTGCTGTAGGCCAGAGTACAGAGGTACCTCTGACAGAATAGCTCATTTCAAGCTTATAGCTTTCCTCTAGCATCCATTACTGGAGAGTGCTAGAAACAGGGTACTGAGTGAAATGGATCTCTGGTCTGACATGATACAACTTGTCTCATGTTCCTAGTATGTACATAGTAAATGCCACAAAGAAAAACATCACACAAGAAAGTCAGAAGAACAGAAGAACATTTCTTATAACATTCAAAAAACCCTATTTCCTGTTTTTTTTAGATATTATCTTATAAGTGAACATGATCAAATAGTAGCTCACTGTAATAGAAATACACTCATGATAATTGTTGTACAGTTCTGTGTAATTTAGGGAATCTACAGTGTTAGCCTTTAGTAAGGCTAACAATTTCCTCCTGAAGCAATATAACAGTATCTGCCCATTGTGCAACTTCAAAAGTCTGAAGGTTTACTAAGGTTTTGCTAGGCATGGAGATAGGAGCTTGTAGCCAGCAAGCGAAGTGTGCTTAGCTCCTGTACGGCGTCTGGAGAGACAGGGCCTCAGACACTTACTTCACTCTAAAGTTTATCAGTTCTTTCTCTTTACTATTAGAAATGTGCATTTCAGAGCACAGGCAAGGTATTTCTGATGGAGATACCCTAGAAGGAACACGACAGAAAATGTAGGTAAGAAAATGAAGTGATGAACACTGTGCAGAGAAGCACAACACAGAGTAAATAAGCATTCAGAATAAGAAATTTGATTCTCCAGCTGTGATAGGATTTGAGTTCTAACATCAGTTAGACCTCTGAGACTTCTTGTATTTCATTCTTTTTTCCCCTAAATAATTATCTTCTGAACATTTATTTTTCTTTTATTCCCCTTTTACTTATACATATGTGCTCCCCCTGATGGAAAAGCATTATTGGTCTGTGAATCAACTGCAGCCAGTGAAAGTAATGAAGTAAATAAACACGAAAAATATGAACCCTGATGTAGTAACATTCTAAACTTTAGGGTGTCTTTCTTCACGATCAGCACAATCCAATGAAAATATAAAACAAGTAAAAAACATCTGCTTTAAAGAACTTTAACTCATCTGTGACTTTAAGTTTTCTTTGAAAAGAAATGGAAATTATATTTGTTACTATAAATTTGAGAGAGAACTGAGTAGGTAGAAGTATTCTACAGAAAGTTGCTTTTTTAAACGCAGGAAACTGGAGAACTAACAGCAATCTGCACTGCACAGTTGCAACCACTGACTTGCTGGGAAGAACTGTGAGAATGAATCCTTTAAGAGATGGTGATGTTGCACTGCTCCAGCAAGTCATTAAAGCAAACATACTCCTTCAAGCACTTGAGCAATCTCACTGAATGCCTATACAAGCTTAAACTTAGGACATGCATAAATACTCATCTTTCATTTCTGTTGTATCTGGTTTTTATTATACCAGAGGTAGTTTTAAGCTTCTTGTGCTAGAGTTGGACCACATCAGAAAGTCATTTAACTATATTTACTTTTACTGTCAACATTTAACTATTGCTATGACCATTAGGTTTCTAATGAGTAAAATAACAGTAAGCTTTAGCCATCAGGTACCAGCCACCAGAATCTCAAGTACTGGAATCCACTCAAAGAGGCACTTCTATTTTTCAGCATCCTTGCTCTGATCTTCAGTTATGAAGCAATCTAATATTCACTAGAAAGAAACTGATATCGTCTGCTATTATTGTACTAGCAGGTATTGTAATCCAGGTTGAAGGGATTGCATTTCACTCTAAAACCCCTTGACCTTTATTAGTGCTTCAGGGAGCTTGAAAGCCAGACAGGATAACAAAAAAGTCAATAAAATAGACTAGTACGTATTTTTCTGGCTTTCTGAAGCAACGGGGGAAATAATAACCGTCAGGGTTAAAGATTAATTTGGAATGAAATGCTTACAGGCAAATAGATATGATAACTGCATTAAATCATATACGGCTTGTTTTAAAAAGGGACATGGAATCTTATCATTAAATCAATTTCTAGATCATTTTTAAGTTATATTATTTTAATTAATCTATTTGAAAAGAAGTTTGCAAATCACTAAGGCAGCAATTAGATATTGCAGTTTAATCAGTATTTCATTTTGATGTTAAAAAAGTAGATGAAGGCTTAAAATAAGATTTTTAGACTTTTAAAGACCATTAAGATATCCATATGTATTATGATTGTGGAGATTTTCATACCCTCATAGCAAAGGAACTACCTGCTCTATTTTGTTGTACTAGGTTTAGGGATCTTCATATAGTTTATAAGTTGCATAGATGTACCAAGGACATAAGTTTTATATGTACAGATAGCACTGTGCACCTGGAATGACTGACTAAAGCCCTGTATGATTAAAGTAGTATCTCTGCTGGCATTTTACTTCAGACCCCGTTCTCAAAGCCCTTTTCTACTTACATAGCACTTTACTTCGCACGTAATTAACCGAGTGGCATAAAAATTAACAGTTTTTGCCCTGGATTTGAAATAAAATTAAGACAGATCTGGAAATTATAACAACAAATTTAAAGTCTTCCTCAACTTGATGAGGAAAAAGAGGGAGGACAATTTCCATGACTAGTAGCAAATCTCTGCAAACCCAAAAGCTAAAACACTTCCACTAGCATATTCCATACATATATATATATGAGATAATTTATAACCCATTTTGAACTACTGACAGGATGAAGAGCATATTTTTATCAAACTTATACTTTCTACCTAGGAAATTTAATTTTTTTTATTAGGCAATTCTGTAAACATCATACATGCCATTTCAAATACCCACTTTTCAGGGAAACTCAAATACAACTTATATATGTGATTCTTTAAGGAGAGTAATTATATCTGGTTGATGCTAACTTCTTGTACCAATATTTCCAGGACCACAACAACCCTACTGCTTAGAAAAAATTCCCATCCTATTAGTTCAGTGGATCACCCATCCTAAGCCCAAGCAACACAAGGCTTTTCTGGGCATTCGAAAGAGAGTATAGAAAATTCCTGTGGCTACAGTCTAAACCCAAATGACTCTTTTTTTTGTCCCTAAACCCTATTTCCAAGTAGGATTACAACTTGTTTTAACGGGAATCTTTTTATATCAGCACAGTCTGGCTAATGCTAACAACCCATCAAAGATTCCCTGCACTAAAAGGCTCTTTACTGTATTTGAGTAACAAAGATTTTGGAAGCAGCAGCATTTTTTCCTTGACTGACTTTGGGAAGTCAAACCCAAACCACTCTGATATCACTTTAAAGCCACGTCAATAAAAAGAAAGATGTTTGCTAAAATTAATTTAAAACCCTATGTTAAAACAGGAATTTTTAAAGACTTTTTTCAAGGTTATCTAATGCATCTTTTTTATACTAAGTTAGCCAAGTTCTTAAAACTCAGAAATATACATTAACTCATAGCTTTATTTAATATCTCTATCCATATAAATCTAATGCTCAATGCTTCTACTTGGCTGCAACGACTTTTTTAGAATTGTTACAAACTGGTTTAATATGCGCTTAATATCTCAGTTTTAGATATTTCTATGATATGCACTAAATATTTCTGCTAAGAACTGCAAAGAACAGTTCACAGGGTAGTGCACAGAAGTTGAAGTTCTAATTTGGAACTCTAAAGAACATGATGTTTAAAGTTCTTTGGACTTCTAAAAGGACAGGTATGGCCTTTTAGGCTATTTTGGTCTCAAACTATAGCTTTTTATTAACAAGTACAAAGATGCATTATCTGGTATAGTACTAGAATGGAAAAATTGTGTGCAAAATTCATAATTTGTACTATAATTCACAATTTAATCTGCATTTTTACTTTGGTTCTGGCTAGGAGAAATTCCATGTAAAAAAGAATGTTGAAAGAATGGCAAAAGAGGTCTTTGATTTTTATGCGTATTGGGGGAATAACAGCACCCCATTTAAAGAACACATACAGATATACGTATATATAAAAACATGGAAAAGGATGTTCTTACTTGCAAAAGTAGTGATTTATGAAGGACCACATTCTATCAACTTCTACATAAAGCTCCATAAAGGCAAGATCACTTCTTATTCCTTTCTATAACTTTTTGACATTAATATTTTTTTATTATTATTATTGGTCTGGTTACATATTCTAGCAGATGCATGCAGAATAGCAGAAATTCGCATACAAATAAAAGCTGTGTAGTCATATTTTGTTCTAATTTCCCATATATGTCCCTAAACAGCCTAGGATATACAAATTACAGTATCATTTAGCTAACAATCTTTGATGGCTATGTGTAATAATATAACCTTCCCAGGATTTAATTAAGCAAGTTCAGGACATGAAAATTAGAAGTAAGGAGCCACAAGAGAAGGATAAATTTAAAGAGTTGCCCTCCATTTTTAAGCTTTTATGATTTTACTGCCTTTACTAAGAATGAGGGAAAAATGCAGAGAGGATAAACAGTTACTGTTTATCTTAAATTTTTCTTTCCAAGACAGAGAAAAAAAGACTTTGCTCTTAGTGTCTCACCCTTTGTAGTACTTTTGGAAATGTCTTGAATTTTCATTCCACCACTTTCGTGGATAAAATCTGTCCAGAAAGAGTAATGTTAAAATTTTCCTTCCTCTCTCTCATAGGGAGTGGAGGCTGTGTATGGACATACATAGCATGATGATGTCATCTGAAAATGGATGAGATTCTATAGACTAAACATCACAAAATTGGGACTATACATGTAGAATATTTTCTTCTGCTCATATTTACACAGCACCAAGAACAAAAAAGTTCCCTTTAAGAGTAAACATAGTGTTTTGCAGTGTCTGTATTCCATTTGTCTATATAAAACAGTTAAATGAAAATTAACTTTACCTTAAAGAGGAATAACCATATATCCTTTTATTGGAGAAAAACCTGTGTTATTTTGGGACTTGAACTGTCAAAGAAAAATCTTCTGTTCTGATTTTACATGTGATGTTTTTGATGCTTATTATGTTGGTTCACAGGTAACACAGCAAAATCTACCCGTAATGTGTCCCACAGTAAGATCTATTCTGAAACTCAGAGGTAAAAATGAAAGAAAATTATTTTACCCATACTACCACTTTTTTCACTATGAAAAATCTTTACACATACATCATTTAATTTGCTTCTCTTACCAGATGCAATTTTGTTTGTATTACCAAATCATTTATTGGATGGTTTATTTAATTATGTGGGGTTTGGGGATTTGTTTTGGGTTCCCTTCTGTCCTGATCTAATGTCAGGGGAGGTTTCAATATGATCCCAAGAGTGAGATTAAGACACAAACGAGGTCAAATGCCCTACACCGAAAACATCCTTTTATTATTAAAAGTGAAGAGGGGTAGCGATAGGACAGAATGGAAGGAAAAGACAGAAATCAAGGAAGCATCCAGAGTAGAGTCACAAGAATAGTCACCACCATGGATCCAGCAACATCCCGTTGGTCCTCAGTCTTCAGTTCTTCGGTGGTGTGTGCACCCACAGCAGAATTCTCGGTCGCCTTTCAAGTTCATCTTATCAGCTGATTAGCATATCTGCCCACCTGTAGTTTTTCCTCTGGTCCCACAGGTTTTTGCTGACTTCATGCTTCTGGAGCAATCATCCAGCTTCTCGGGCAGAAACACTCACCTCTTGTGTCACCTTCGAAGGTGCGAAGTCATCAGCGATACAATAGAGCCACCAAGTATCGGGCTTAGACAATGGCCAGCGATCAGCGGTCCTTGTTCTCCAGGAGAAACACCCGGTTTCACTCAGTCCACCTCTTCGAGGCTTATCTAAGGAGTTTGTCAATACAACTGCAAGGGAGTGGGAGGGTGCATCCTTCCATATGCTCCTGCTTCCTTGGATGAATTCCTTAGATTAATTACAAAGGCCACAGCTGGTCCTTGATGAATGGTTGAGGCGTTACTGACACCACCCAGTGACTGAAAGCACACACACAAGCAAGCTTTGAAACAATCATTTGACATTCCAGTCTCTCACACCTTCCCCCACTGTATTTTAAATAGGATTTATAGGAAAATTGGTATTATAGAGTAATCTTCCTTTAAGTGTTATAGAAGTGATCAAGGACAAGGACACAACTAGGACTCCTCATCTGTGTTGTGACAGATATTTAATTCCCTTCCACTATTAGATCGGTTGTCATGAGTTTATACATCTACCACAACACTGATAAATGCTTGATCCAAGGTAGATCAAGACTCATCTTGCATGGGATTTTGCTACAGTGGATAAATCCATTGATTTATTTTTTTTTATTTATTATGAGTTTCTGTCAATCTCTTGACAGTGAACCTTTGTTAATCCATCACAACATGAAATTCCGGAACCATGTCCCAAAACAGGCCATGTAATGTTTTGGGATTTTTTCCAATTAACTAAGTTAGGGGGGTCCAGTTTTGAGGTCAGTAAAAAGCTGAAAGACTTTCTTGGGACTTACGCCTAGGAAAAGATTCTGCAGCGATTTTCATGGAATTTAATCGTATTTCTCTTCTAATTCTTTAATAAAAAGGATTTGTCAACATTGTTAAGATCATCAAAATGAGAGTAAAGAGGGGACAGTAAGGGGGAAAAAAAATCCACAAAAATACCACCAAGAAAGTAAATTAACTTCCACAGTACCATATTAATAACTAGAGACCAAGGACTCCATAGGTTTGCAAGTCTGTGCATATGTCATCTTGGGAGCCCTCAAAACTTCATGGTTTTCCACTAGTACTCTATTTCATTATCTTTTTTTAAATCAGTATTGCTAGGAGGCTCAAGTAACTTTGCAATTGGGAGGACATCCTTCCTCTCAGGTACTTTCAGAATCTATTTCAACAAACATGGGGTATCCCTCATATTATATACAGATTCCTAGGTACAGATGCTCCATCTACATCATATAGGCCTTTAATATATGCAAAACCAGTGGGATTATAGATTGTAGCTCTGTTAGTTTCTCAAGATACCAGCTTCAGACTGAGTCAGTTGAATAGATATTAATTTATACATCAAGCAAAGTGGCTTTGTCATATAAATTAGTCATCCTTTTTTCTACATTCAGAAAACTATTATCGTGCAAAATACTGTCCATCATGCCAAGGTTGACACTGAGGATGAAATGTTCTGTAAATTTTTAGAGTAAGGACAGTGTAACTGTTCCAAGAAGCTACATCAGTATTGAGGTTTAACTAATAAGACTGTAAAATGATGATTACTTAATAATAAATGTCTCATTCCATAACTGAAACAGGAGTCTATTGATTCCCTTATTGTTTTGTTATTTGTGGGACACTTCACTCAAAGCACTAAATTATATTTATATAGTTCAAACAGCTTTATTATTTGTGTATTTCATGACTTACATGAAATTAAATCAAAGATGTTCCCAGACAAATAGCAATCACCAGTTTGGCTAGTAGTAGCTAACGCTGACCAGAAAGACAGCGGATCAAGAGGACACGGAGAACTCTTTCACCAACAAGGGTCTACTCAGCATTCACAACACAGCTCTTCGCTGCTTCCCTTCTGTCTTTCCATTGTGTGTTAAGGCTAGAGCAGGCACTTTCTAGTGGCAGGTACGTGCTCCTAAAGTTAAGGATAAGGCAGTATTGAAAAATACCAGGGAAGCAGCCCATGCTGATATCAAAAAGCTACAAAAAGCACCACAGCCTTGGGCAGGAGGTGTACAGAGCAAGCCCAGGCTTGCCTCACATTTAGCTGCTCTTGCCACTTAATTTGGAGAAGAACTGCAGGTTTTCAAGCAATGGGTCAGAAAAGCAGAGAGACTGGTTTGGGAGTTGAATGGTTTAAATAAAATAGATACTAGGGATCGCAGATACAGGATGTGACTCAAATTGCATAATGTCAAATGTGCACATATATACGCAAGCGCTAGAAGAGCACTGACCCTTACTTGGTTGACATAGGTCTGTGTTTTAGAAATTCAAGAAAGGCTATTAGAAATAAATGATCATTCACCTTTACTTTCTCCAGCTTGTCTTGCTTTCACCTGGAGTATTTTAGCCACATGGTTATCCTGCCAGCATGTAAACTTCCACAGCTTCCGCATATCATGCGTATTGAGAACAGGGCTATATATCCTCCTTGTTCAGGAAGACAGAGTTGTTCATGACTTACATATTTGGTCTTTTGTTCCATATTTTTAACCAAAATAAAAAGAAGAGGGAATATTGCTCTCAAAAGCTAATAGTGACGAGAACTGCCACACAGTGTCCAAACATGTTCACTTAAAACTACTTCTGCATCTCCAACAGTGGCCAGCAGATGCTGAGGAAATGAGTACAAAAGAAAAAAGGACAAGATCTCCTTTCTTCCTTAATGCACTCATCTTTTTTCTGGGTATCAGCAGTTACAGACTTAAACTTTATCAGTGCTGCAATGCAATATCTGTTCTCATATTGATGCTTTTCATGTGGAATCATAACTGCTCGAATCCATTCCCTAAATCCCCATGTTGCTAATAACAGATAGAGATTTGGTTTGGATCAAATGACAGCAATCGGGGAGTTTTAAGCAGAAAGTTCTGACCCCATCTTTGTTACCAAAACCCAGCAACAATCTAGTAATCTGACACAGCAAGATGTATTTCATAAATCAAGAGTAAAATGCCTTCATTCCCTGCTGCATGCTAAACTCCTAGTGCCTGAACCCGAGGTGAAATCCTGGTCGTATTGAATTTAATAACAACACTCCCATTGACTTCAGTGGGTCCAGGTTTTCACTCCCTGAAGCCACAGGGGTTTTGAAACACTAGTTTTGGCATACAGAGAAAAAGCGATAACAACTTCATATATTTGGCTTTTCTTTTACAGTAATTCTAAGCACAGTTATTATATTTTCTTAGAATCAATTATAGTCTCTTCTACTTTCCTTAACTATTGACTATTATGTGATAGATGTATTATTTTGAGTAATAAATAAAAATCTCATACCTACTTATTGACAACGTGCTAAATTAGATACCTTTTAGGCAATTCCCCAGCTTGAAAGACCAAGTGTTAACAGAGTGAACACTAGACATCTCAATACCACAGGTTGTTATCATTTTGAAAATAAAGGTACATATTAATCAGCTAATCACTAATCCCTGAAACCCCTAACTGCAATATTGGCAGATCTTCTTAAAAAGTATTTCCAAGCTTGCATGACTGTTGTTGCATTTATTTAACGAATCATCTGTCACATAAATGGCTAGTTAGTAAAATGAAGTAATTAGCAGAGAAATTAAAGGAAGAAATAAATCTCAAGCTCAAGACCATTGAAATGCTGTCATCCTTTCCCATCCAAAGCCACTAGAAAGGCTTACACTTAAGAAATATGGCTGCATTTTGAAAGCCTTTCACATATGTGAATTGTGTATGGTTTCATCCATTTTCTGTTATATCATACTGAACAATGGCTTCATTTTTTATATTAAAATACATGCAGTACATTACAAAATACAGTTGTCAAAGTCTGAGCCTCATTTTTCACTTGCCTTCTACTTGAACCACTTGCTTTTCCCTTTAAGACAATTTTGAGAACTATTCTTGTACATGCTTTTGAACTATTTTATTAATTTATTATTGATCTGTACCTTTGGGACTTACAGATCTTTAGATTTGTGTTTAACTTCTGTTAATGTTTATTCCAACTATTCTGTGGTATCTAATCACAGTAGATATCCAGTAGGTGTATACATATATTTTAAACTCCCTCAATATTTTGACCAATAGCATGCTACAGGACCCTTGAAATCAGTTTAACTTTTTAGCCTAAAACTAGCACTGCGATTGCTTCAATTTCCTCTTATGTTAATAAACTAGAGTATCTTGTTGAAAGAAGTAGGAAACAGATGGACACTTTGTCACAGTGTGAAGCTCAATGATTTCAGTGATACCATATGTGTGTACATGTGTATATATATAGATCTATCTGAATAACAACATTTTTAACCTCTAATACTCCAACTACTTTATATAGTAATCACAATTTTTTTCTTTTCCACACATAAAAAATGTTGACTTATTGGAGGAAAAAAATAACTGACAAGCTCGCTCAGTAGGATTATGGCAGAACCCAGAACTGAACCCTTTTCTCCCAAGTTTCAGTCCAAACCTCTGCGAACTGGAAAGACAGGCAAGAACATAGTGTTCCTGTTAAGCACTGGTAATGAAAATCTCCCCCCACTGAAATTCTATAAAAGCATAAAAGATAAATTTACCTTCTTAGACCTGAGCAGTTTATCTCTGATTTACCCCATAATGCATCGAACATATTAATGGTGTTTTAACTGAGATGATGTGGGAGTTAGAATAACACTACCCAGCATTTAGACCGCTAATGGCTTCTTAATTACAAAACAGTTGTAGGCTACATGGGTAGCTGCACTGTAATGCTCACAGCTCCTTTTATCCCACTTTAGCTTTTCAGTATTAATGACTGTTTTAATCTCACCGTTATTTTGTTCAGCTCTTTCTTTGACAATTTCTTGGTTACTTATTTTCAGTATCTCAGTTACAGTGTTGATATTTATACTAATCACCCTCTTCTAGCATCTGCAGTTTCAGTTTGGAGCTGATTCAGGAAAAGGCCATAAAATCATAACACTACTGTTTCTATAATTTTCTGCTATTTAGGATGCATATAACTCTACTTCTGAGCTTTTAAAGATGTATGTGTAAGGTCTCTTGCCGTCATTTTGAGGAAAAAGAAATATAAATCTCAAACCACATTTGTGTTCATGATATACAAACAATTCTGTTTCCTTCCTCTGCTTCTGTGAACATACAGTATTTCTTCCTCATAACTGTGATAAAAGAAAGCTTCAAAGTTCAAAAGAAATAAACTGAGATATTGGTTCCTCTGATTTAACATCTTGTATCTATCCAGTTTGCTTTGTGGACCACTATTATCTGATACAGATATCATCCTTAAAACACCATGGCCTGCTTATTCTCTCTCTCTCAATCTTTCATTTTTCCGTGATGTAAATCAGAAACATCTCAAACCAAGTCAAGTGAGTTGCTCTTCTATAAAAGCATGATAAGAATCACAAAATACAATCACCACCTCAAATATCTATTTCTTCTATTCAGGAAACAGGTAAGATCACAGCTAACACAGTATAACAAATATTGGTAGTTTAGCGCATAGCAGCATATTCAAATGCTTGAAACCAATAAGAGAAGCAAAAATCAAGAGACAGTTTAGCACTGATCTTCCACAGCAGCAGTATTCAGATACAGGAACCAGCAGTAAAAGTATCTCTGCTGTCATACATCTGAACAGGAGCAGAAAAGTCACAAATAAATATGGCTTGTTTACCTAGCAAGGCCCAGACTATCAATTGAAATCAAAGCTTTACTTCCCAATAAGAAATGGATTGAAAACCACCCCAATACAAGCACTAGCTCAAGCTAAGCAGCTGTGTCCAATAGGTAAAATTGAACATGCTGTGGGTATCCAGCTGAACTTTGAAGGACTGAATATCTGCCTGTGGGTCAAAATACCCCCAAGAGTTCCCATAGCAAGCACTGATTTCCAGCTTTTGTCATATCTCACTGCTGTTATTTTATTCTGTAATTACCTCAACTATGCATCAGACAAAGCAAACTTACCGCTCACCCTAAGACATGCAAAACCAATCATTTTCATTATTTATAGTTCTTAGTCTGCTTTTTGTGCTGCTGTGGCAAAGGTTATAGTATTCTGCAGTCCCTCACTCCTAATAAAATAATCAAGGTGAGGTGATAACTTATTGTGCTGATGCTTTGTGCCCACCAATGATGCCTGCAAGGACAGAAGATTCTCTGCTACTGATTTCAAGATCAAACCTATTGCAGGTGAAATTCAGATCTTGCTCACTATCACCATTGATTGCAAAATTTTCTTGGGGGTGTCTTTTCATCAAGTCACTGAATTCTGAGAGATTGCAACTTTGCATTCAAGTATGACCTTTTGTGTACATCCTACTAGTGCGAAATTGAGACCATACCAGTAATAGCTCCCAACTGAAAGCAGCTGTAGGGCAATTGTTTTAACGCTTAATCATTACCTTACTATAATTATAGGGATGGCATGGAATAAAGTCAGCCCAAAGGAAACTATACAAATGCTAATGTTCTCTAAACAAAGAACTTTTGATAAGAGCAAGTCACACCAGAATAAGCCAAATCAGGTTCCTGGAGTGCCAGAGTGCATACTGGAGACTGTTATTTCACCTGTAAGATGTGCAAGTTTGAGGATCAAGTGCATGTGGTTAAAAAGATACTTAGAATTTCTGACCTATTTTGCATACAAAATAGGCTGCCTACATGACTGGGAGAGGTTTGTTTACATATCTGCGTAGATTTAAACTAAGGGGGTACCGATTCATTATCACAAAGCCTGAACAGAACCTTCACTGCCAATTCAGCAGATTTTTTAAACATGTATGAACTAAATACCAAAGCAAGAAGAGATCATCTGAGTCTGTGTCAGCAGCAGAATTGGATGATAGCAGCAAACTATTCTTATGGGGAAAGGAATTGGCTTTGTTTTCTGCAGAGTTTTCATCTTCAAGATAATGTAGGCCTTGCTATTTTAGAAGTCTTGGATAAGAGGACCAAGATATTTTTCCCTATTCTATTAAAGCAAATTCACATTAGTAGCACTAAACAATACATTTATGTTAACCTTGCTGACTTAGGGTAAAGAAATTAACTTTGTTTCTAATGCCTTGACATAGTTAAAGTCAGTCTAACAAAGAATTGCATGCTCTGTGGCAGCTGCATCTTTCCTTGAGCATTTTTGAAAATACTATTTTAATAGAAATTTGTAGAAATTTGCATCCTGTCCAGAAGGCTTGGAAACAGTGAACAAGAATATGGCTCCCACAGGGCTTCCTAGATGGGAATTTTTCAGTATCTGTACTCTGCTAATTCTTTAATATCTGTATTTACAATACATTTTTACTTCTCTCAGATACCACTACAGGAAGATGCAAGAAACTTCAAAGCGATACTACAGCACATTTACTTCATTCAATGGAATCCAATAATCCTTTAGTGCTCCTTAATAGAAATCAATCTATTTTGCTGACACCTGACTGCTATGAACAATTTAACATGTTATTGTGGCTGTCATTTACCCATTCTCCTACTTTGAATGCTGCATGTCAAATGCTAAAATATGCAGGGCTTCTTACAGAGATGGCATAACCTTCATGCAGACTTCCCATTTAATTGAATGCAAAACTTGCACCCAGCTCTGTGTATGCACTCCCCTCTCCTATCAGCCCAGCAGCAGCTTGCTGAATGTAAAATTCTCCCCACAGTTGTTTCACTTGAAATTTGTATTCATGTAGAACGTTTGTTCTGTTGTAAATGTTGAAGCTCCAGTTCCAGGACATGAAGATCATTCTGGGTCTATTATATACTTCCCAAATGCTTCTCTCACCATCCCTTCTAAGTGAATTTAGCGCCTGTTAAAGGTGGCAGATCGACCAAGACTTATGGTTGCTCTTTATTCCCCAGGAGCTCCAGAAGAGGTAACTGCATTGCAAACTCCTACCTACAGGTGCCAAACCGTGTCCATCACAAACTGGTGGAAACTAAAGAAGTCACTAGGGATGGTTTATGTGGCATGAACCCAGGATCATTAGTCTTCCTGCAGCTATGGCTACAATGCGCCAGCTGTACTACAGACTAGAGTAAAACAACCCATTTTTAGCACCCAGGCCATACAAACATAACTCTTTCTGTCATTTTGGACCAAGATGATCAACCCAGGAGTGAAAGGCTTTGTATTCTGTTATGAACTCTCTGAATTACCCTGGTCCCTGGGAGCAACCTTTGGCTTGGCTTTCCTGAATCATACAGCTTGGGAGAAATGGTCAGCTGGGTCATTTATTGTAATGCAAGTCAGATTTAACTAGGCTTTAGATGTTTAAAATGTTAGCAGGCACTGCTTTGCTCAGGGGATTCATGGTTTATCCACGAGGTATTGCTTTATAAGCACACAAAAGGGGTTGCAAACAGATACTGCTGCAGTGAAAAATCTGCATACAGCAAATCGCTCTCACAGCGTGTACTGCTGAGAGATCTTTTGCAAATCATAGTGAATAAAACGAGATTTTCTTAATGCAGGCTACTTCATCATCTGTTTTACACCAAAGCCTTCATGTTATACCTCACATAGTTTATCCTCTCTTGCTGACAAAGAGAAACAAAGAGAGGAGACAGTCGTGTAGACGCTGCAACAGAACCAGATGGTCCCACTCTCCCAGGTCTTGGCATTGTGTCTCTTTCTATAACTTTGGTATTTTTGTCTTCCCCCACCTCTTTGGTCCCATCTGCACTCTCCCCCTCTGTCTCTTTGTCTGTCACGTTATTTTTTAGTTTGGCTTCCCCAGGAAGAGATGCTTATATTGTCATGTTCCTTACAGTGAACTGAATGCACTGGACAACAAAGCCATGTTTGAAAAAGGGATGGGACTCCTCTGAATGTCATGACAATATGCTTAAGCAAAGCAGAGATGCCCCATGACTGTGAAGGGAAAGGCTCTGTGCTAGGCTTCCTTGTGAGCCCCCATGGGAGGGGGCCATGCAGAGGGACCCCTGGGGCTGTTCACAGGCACTCAAGGTGCATGAAAATACCCCTAAAGGAGTGCACGTGATGTTGCTGCTGTGATGAGGACTCAGCTACAAACTGTAGGAAACCAGACCTCAACAGGCCTTGTTGATCATCTCGCACTCACTTTGAAAATTTTTTTTACACAGCTTTTACCCTCCACATTTTCCTTACTGTGCATTGCTGGTGATCCTTACACATCTTTCTGTCCATCTCCCAGCCAGGCTAGATCTCGTCTCTCATGTAGTTGTTGATCCCCTCCTGCAAGCCCCTTCTCACACACCTGTCAAGAACAAGAGGCAGGTGAAAAAATGAGCATGAGGCAGAGAAAATGGAATTTCTTTCTCTTTGCTCTCATCCAGCATGTATCACAAAAAAAAAAAAAAAAAAAAAAAAAAAGCCCCAACAAATCAAACTATTACTGCATTGCTTTCACTGCCAGCCAGCACTGACTTCAGTGGGCAGGCACCTCTGCATCAGTTGGTGATCTGATACTCAGACCAATGGCCATAAAAAACTCCCAAATTTATTCTTAGTTTCAGTTGCAAATAATGTTTTAAAGTAAAGTAGATTGGTTTTAGCTGCATAACAAACAGTTTATATCAGAAAATCACTAGATTAATTTACATCATTCAAAGGTCATTGCACTTAACTATAATTTATAAAGGAGTTTCTTCATATATTCAAATATATACTCTATATTTAAATTTAATTTTTATTAAGTTCTGCCTTCATATGAATATTATTGTGTACCAAGGATAGGCTCTCTTTGAACTCTCTAGCCCTTACACTCAGATTGAAATTAGTGTTTTGCTTTTAATTCTCCCTCTGCTTTTACTGCTTTCAGGGAACAATAGGGAAGCCCTCTTGTAATTAATTTACCACCTGAAGACACTAAATAAAAGTTGCAGGACCTCATTTATTAAATCTTTCCATAAGATTGAAAACATTAGGCAGTCAGTCAAGGTTGTGTTTTTATTAAATATTTTAATCAGTGAAATTAGGAGCATTTATCCAAACAAACATAAGGGAATGCAACATAAAACAGCTGACTTATTGGTGACTGCTTTAAGTGGGGTTTGGAATGCTGACCTCCTATGCTTGTCCAAAGCACTATACTATATTAATTTCACTTTCAATACCCATTATTTTACCTGGCTTTTTGGTAAATTATCTGTTGTGTGTTATTTCCTTTATATTATACCTTTTACTAAAGCATTTTGGCACACTCAGAGTAAAGCTAGGGGAAGAAAATAAACTTGCCCAAAGGGAAGTATCCCACGCTCTGGGTGCTCCAGTTTGTTCCAGGCTCTGCCACTGACCCAAGACCATTTCCCACAGTAACCTCCACACTGAGCTTGTGAGGTCGGACGCTGTTCCAGTGCATTTTCTGTCTTTCTGGGCAAACCAGTCTCTTTGTTATCATGAAGAGCAGAGACCATATATCAAGCAGAAATTACATCAGCTGGAATTTCTCTATTTACACAAAATGTGAGGTTTATACTTCTTAATCCCAGCACAGGATTTTTACATTCAGAATTGTCTACAGATGTCACTATTGTGGTTTTTAAGTGCACAAGATCACTCTTGTCTCTTACCTCATCAGCTCCTGCCTGCTGCTGCTGCTGCTGAGTGGCCTGTTTACATGAGGACTTGGGATTGCAATAAAGGCTCTTTGGCTGCAAAAAAGTCAGAAGATACGTACTGAACAGAGCTCATTGTCATGGAGAATTTTTGGTCTACATGAGATTTTCACACTTTGAAATTTGGTTCCCTTCTAATTCCTAACATACAATATTTTTAGATGTCCCACAAAACAGACGATCTGTACAACATTCCTTTTGGAAACACATTAACACACAGTTTCTAAAATGAATTTGTTCCCTCAAACCTCAGCAGCTGCTGACTGAAACAAAAATACTTCATAGCCAGTTTGAGTATAGCCTTCACCTACAGAGAAACAAGCATAACAAAAAGATTGAGATGATAAAACTATGTTTACTTAAAAGGCTTTATTCTTTAAAATATGATTTAGCATAACATAATCTAATACGATACTGTAGACTATTATCATGGTTCAATTGTCAAATGAATTGTGTCAATGTAAATTAAATGCTGGTTTTACTTTTTTTTTTTTTTGCCTTAGAAGAAATTTTCACCCCTCTTCAAATTTTCCCGTGAATTCAGAAGAGACATTTTTCAAAGGCATGGTTGTTATTGTTTATGAAACATCAAAGTTCCTGGTGAAACACTTTGAGATTTTCCCAACACCTCTGTTTTCAAGCTGAACAGAAGAAATATTGCTGAGCTCCAAGTTCTATCATCTCAGATGCACCTCTCTGACAGCGTGGAGAATGGCTCCATAAGAAACAAGTGACTTCCCAGCTCACTGGATATACAGCAAATACCAAAGATCAAGTGGGCAATAACGTGCCCATCAGTCCCAAGGTATTTTTTTAATAGCACTGGCAATTAAACATTGGTACACATGAAAATTTCCGCCAGGCTAAATATAACTTGAGATAAATGAGAGTAAACACTTACCCCTTTGACTGAACGTCGGTATAATGCAACCAGATTATTCTGCATCTCTCATGGCAATGAACAACATGCCCAGAAATCCCTGCCTGGATCAGATTTGTTTGCTACATGTCCAGTGACCTAGAACAAGTGTTATGTTTGCTTTCACAAAAGCACTCATCCGTGGGAATGCTGGTACAGGAGTGAACGCTCCAGGTGTCATGATATTGATTTGACTGAGTCTCTTAAAGCAGAGTTAGGCCTCGCTCACGCTCTCCTGGTAGCTGAATAAATGCAGTAAGCAGTGAAAGAAAGCCCACAAGGATGGGGACTCAAAACACTGAAGTTCAGCCACAGGGGAGGACAGCCAGGCTCTGTCTCTCATTTGGTTATTAATGGGTTATCATTTTGCAGATGTATTGAGCATGCACCTGCATATAGCTAAGGGACATGTGATAGAGAAGATTTTATACCACATAAATATACAAAACCAGTGTTTAAAACAACCCTCTGAGATAGAGAAGAACATACAGAAGAAAATCACTAATGTGACATCTCTTCCTCATTGGCTTGGCTATCTTTCATGGCTTGGCCTTCTATGAAATACTTTTTTCAACTTTATCTTTCTGGCTGATAAATTAGGTGGGTAGGCTGAAAGCCAGCACTTTCTTGACTTCTGCACTATAAAAACTGATATTACATGTGTATCACCACATAAATATATATACACATAAGCACATCCATATATGTTTGTGCCATTAAAAAAACCCCAAACCTTTAAAATTCTAACACTGGCTATAGGAATATTTCAGTGAAAATCGTTGAAAGAAAAAGTCAGATATAAAACAATGGTATCTGAGCAAACTCACATAAGCTAACAAATTGATACTAATACAAACCCATAATTTGTTTGCATCAAAGCTCTGGTGATATGGCATCTACAATAGAAAGGAAAAAAAAAAAAGAAACATTTAGTAGAAGACCTGGTAGTAATAGTAGGTGACCATCTTAGTTTTGTTAATACAATAGTTGTTAATATCCTCGATACAATCTTACTAAAACCACATCTCAACTAGAAAGGACAATGCGATTGTAAAGATGTTTATAATTAGTCTGATTTACCAACATGCTCTTATTACAGTTAGTATTTATTTTGTCATTACAGTTCTACCTAATATATATAATTGAACCTGTCCTTCTACATTTGGGTTCATTTATTTATGGCCACTATTTGTTGTGCCAGATTTGACTTTAAAACCTAATCCTAAAACAACTGTGATTGTAACTATTTTCATCCAAGTCCAGTAGGATTTCTTGGGGGCTTAAACATATACTGGATAAGTGCTCAACACCTTATGCTCTTCAGAGTAAAGACCAATGCTTTTGCTTGTTTATACGAAGCCCTCGGATATATTGCATCTCTCAGAAGTAAAAAAAAAAATAAGAAAAAAGGATATGACTTCACCTTTTCACTATTTGGAATGAACAGTAATGAAATAAGAAATAAGAAAGGAATACTTAATTAGAATACTGTCTCCCCTATGTTTTTGAAAACTAAACAGGCAAACATTATATCCATTTTTACTACCAGTAATAATAAATTTCTAAACTATTTTAATAAATTAATATTTATTCAGCTTTCCCAAATGTGACCAAAAAAGAGAAATTATCTTCATGAAAATAGAACCATCACAATCCAATTCAGTAATACCAGCAATTTCATACTGATATGAATTTGTTTAAAAGGTGACCTAGACAATGAAGCAAGTATAATTACATTGGAAACAGCTAATTCAATAAAGTACTGATGTCAAAAGTAATAATTAGAGGAAATTTTAGTGCAACACTCATCTACAGAAAGGATCATTTTGGAATAATGATATGATTACGTAAAGAAATTTAAAATATAAAATGTCTGACAATGGTTGATTAAAAAATAGTACAAAAAGTGGTTTTATTTTAATAGATTATTTAAAAAGTAAAAAAAAAAAAAAAAAGAAACAAGATTGCTATCATTAATATGACACTACTGGTTTCAATGGAACAAAGAAAGCCTATTGAATTTGATAAAAGTATATGCTTTCTGGCTTGAAATGGTTAAGTATAATTAAGTTTCACCCAACCTGAGCATTAAAGAGAGTGCACATGTTAAATTCATATTATATTTTCCAGAAGACAGCTGTCACTGCATAGGCATTCACTGAAGAGTATCAACCATTCCCACTATGCACGAGAAGGAGAACTCAGCTAGTGCATAAAGCTACATTTCATCTGCTCTCAATACAGAAGGTAAGCCTACCTACACATCTTTCATTTTTGTTTCTGTAGAAAATCAAGACTAGTTTAATATTAATTCAGTATCTTGATTCTCTGGTCCAGTACACTTATTGAGCTGAGGTCAGTATGGATGAAATATCCAGTAGCACTCTATAGCAAAGGTCGTGCAACTCTGCCGACTCTTTAACCATAAAGGTGAAGTTCACCTGTCCAGCACACAGTGTCATTTTTAATCAACTTTCAACTGATCGAAGACAGGGTAACAAGCTCCTACTTGACCTTCAGAAATCTCATGCCATTCCAGACCAAATATAAAGTATGTGGCCTAAACTTTTTTTTTTTTAAATGGTAAGGTACTTTGAAATACAAACAAAATTAAAACTATCAAAATAAATTGCTGTCTTGCATAAACTGTTCTCCCAGAGTGAAAATTGTGAGAGAGAGTATGAACAAACAAACCAGACTTTTGTACCATTGCCTATCGAACAATAGTCCCACTCCTGAAGTTTATCCAATTTTAAAACACTACCAACAGTTCTCCCTGAAAAAGTAATCAACAGTCTTATATGTGAGCTCCTAAATGTGTGCACACATGTAGGAGAAATATTCCTCTAACGCTGCCTGTTTCTTCCAGGTAAGGTCTATTCCAAGCACTTTGCATTTATTGCAGAAGCATATGGTTTTCCCAACTGCAGGCACTGCCCAGAGTCATCTCTTTTGTCTGCTCCAAGCGTGGGGTTTCGGGCTGGAGGGAAGAATCCCATGGGCAGATCCAGCCTCCTGGCTGTAACCTGGACCAGGAGGCTTTCATGCAGTTCTGGGAAGTGGTCAGATATTGCAGCAGTAACACCACAAGGTGTTATGAGGAGGAGCCTATATCCTAACATATTAAGTATTCTCCTTCAGTCTTTGACCTTAAGCCACAAGCCACTCTGCTCACCTGTGAGCTTGGCCTTCCTCTGGGTCCATAATAAATTTCATCCCCAAATCCATTCTGAGCAAGTTTTCTTTCTGGCTTACTAAACCAGCTCCTTGGCATCACTTATTCTCAGATGACATCTCTGTATCTTCTAGTCAACAACTTGCACAGGTTTCTCAGCAGATTCCTGCTCTCCACACCTTATTGCCTGCTCCATTTCTAGTCGCCTTCCGCCTCTATAACAGGAAAGTAGGAAGAAGGGGTGAAAAAGCAGCAAGTGGTGAAGAAACTATTTAAAAGTTAAGTAGCTAAACTATCTGTCAAAAAAGATGTTACATACGTGACCTGTTCTAAGTTTGAAACTTTCATAAATTTATCGTCCCAGAAAAAAACAATGCACTAGTATAATCAAGGATTAGTATAAATTAGGGAAGGTAGTTGAAGACTGGCATAAACTATACAGAGCACACAAACAAGCAGGTATCATTTCCCTGTTTATAAAATAGGGAAACTGAACTTGATTTTGCCTTGTGCATCATAGGTAATAACACCCTCTTGGGTCTGACAGCGGGCATCGCTAGCAATCCAGTAAGAGGAAGAAATACTGCAGCTTGATTTTCAGTTCCCATGCTGAGCTGAAACACAAGCAGTTAGAAAAATCTCTGATTGACTTGTCAGCTGAGCCAATTTGATCTGGAAGTCACAGAGAAAGAAATGTATGGAAGCCTGCAATGTCATTTTTCCAGAGTCACTTTTTCTGACTACAAGCACACTTTAATTTGTCAGTCAGAGTCTCTCGGTCCCACATAGATATTGTTTCCCTGGAGACGAATCTTTTAAATAGCAGTTCAAAACACCAACCAGATTGGAAGAGAAACTCAATTAAATAAAAAAACATCTTGTTGCATTGGGGGTCTGTCCTAGTAAAAGCTTCTGGAACATGTATTTCTAGTTTCCCTAGATGCATGTCTAGGCTTTTCTATTTATTTGTTATTTTTTAGCCACTTACTGCTTTATTATAGGTAAGGATAAGCAAAGTAAGATTTTAGCTGATAATTTGATTATATTGATGTTTGCTATTTTTTATTATTAGCTAATGACTTGGATTAGTACTGTTTTTCAACCTTTATGTAATTTCATAGAATCATAGAATGGTTTGGAAGGGACCTTAAAGATCATCTAGTTCCAACCCCCCTGCCATGGGCAGGGACACCTTCCACTAGACCAGGTTGCTCAAAGCCCCGTCCAACCTGGCCTTGAACACTGCCAGGGAGGGGGCAGCCACAGCTCCTCTGGGCAACCTGTGCCAGTGCCTCACCACCCTCACAGGGAAGAATTTCTTCCTCATATCTAATCTAAATCTAACCTCTGTCAGTTTAACACCATTACCCCTCATCCTATCCCTACCCTCCCTGATGCAGAGTCCCTCCCCATCTTTCCTGTAGCCCCTTTCAGTACTGGAAGGCCGCTATAAGGTCTCCCTGGAGCCTTCTCTTCTCCAGGCTCAACATCTCCAACTCTCTCAGCCTGTCCTCACAGGGGAGGTGCTCCAGCCCCCTGATCATCTTCATGGCCTCCTCTGGACCTGCTCAAGCAGGTCCATGTCCTTCTTATGTTGGCGGCACCAGAGCTGGACACAGCACTGCAGGTGGGGAGTAGAGGGGGAGAATCCCCTCCCTCGACCTGCTGGCCACACTTCTCTTGATGCAGCCCAGGACACGGTTGGCTTTCTGGGCTGTGAGTGCACACTGCTGGCTCATAGGCAGTTTCCCATCCACTAATATCCCCAAGTCCTTCTCCGCAGGGCTGCTCTCAATCCATTCCTCGCCCAGCCTGTATTTGTGCTTGGGATTGCCCTGACCCATGTCCAGGACCTTGCATTTGGCCTTGTTGAACTCCATGAGGTTTGCCTGGGCCCACCTCTCCAGCCTGTCCCGGTCCCTCTGGATGGCACATCCCTTTCCTCCAGTGTGTTGACAGTACCACACAGCTTGCTGTCATCGGTGAACTTGCTGAAGGTGCACTCGATCCCGCTGTTCATGTCACCAATAAAGATGTTAAACAGTGCTGGTCCCAACACCAACCCTTGAGGACGCCACTCGTCACTGCTCTCCACTTGGACATCAATCCATTGACCACAAGTCTTTGAGTGCGATCATCTGGACAATACCTTATCCACTTAGTGGTTCATCCATCAAATTCATGCCTCTCCCATTTAGAGACAAGGATGTTGTGCAGGACAGTGTCAAAAGCTTTGCACAAGTCAGACAGACGACATCACTTGCTCTTCCCTTATCCACCAGTGTTGTAACCCTGTCGTAGAAGGCCCCCAGATTTGTCAGGCATGATTTTCCCTTA
Source organism: Strix aluco (assembly GCF_031877795.1). Taxonomy (NCBI): domain Eukaryota; kingdom Metazoa; phylum Chordata; class Aves; order Strigiformes; family Strigidae; genus Strix; species Strix aluco. The sequence goes on from NC_133936.1 coordinate 37,683,694, forward strand.
GTGAAGCCATGTTTTCTGTCACCAGTCACCTCCTTATTTTCCATGTGGCCTAGCATGGTTTCCAGGAGGATCTGCTGTATGATCTTGCCAGGCACAGAAGTGAGACTGACTGGCTTGTGTGTTTCCCAGGTCTTCCTTTTTTCTTTTTTAAAAATGGGCGTTATGTTTCCCCTTTTCCAGTCAGCAGGAACTTCACCGTACTGCCACGACTTCTCAAATATGATGGATAGTGGCTGAGCCACTTCATCTGCCAGTTCCCTCAGGACCTATGGACGCATCTCATCAGGTCACACGGACATGTGCACCTTCAGGTTCCTTAGATTGTCTTGAACCTGATCTTCTCCTACAATGGGAGGTTCTTCATTATCCCAGTCCCTGTCTTTACCTTCTGCTTCTTGGGCAGTGCAGCTGGAGCCCTTGCTGGTGAAGACTGAGGCAAAAAAGTCATTGAGTACCTCAGCCTTCTCCGTATCCCAGGTAACCAGGTCTCCCGTTTCCTTCCGGAGAGAGCCCACATTTTCCCTCGTCTTTCTTTCATCACCGATGTACCTATAGAAGCTTTTCTTGTTGCCCTTGATGTCCCCAGCCAGATGTAATTCTAATCAGGGTTTTGGCTTTCCTAACTTAATCCCTGGCCATTTGGACAAATTCTTTGTATTCCTTCCAGGCTACCTTTCCTTGCTTCCACTTTGTAGGCTTCCTTTTTGTGTTTGAGTCTGTCCAGGAGCTCCCTGTAATTTAAACCATTCACTTATTTAACTTCTTGACAATGGTTTTATTTGTACAATGTTGTTTCTGCTATTTGAATGAGAAACTTTTAGAAGACAACAAAATTATAGAAGAGTTAATCTTAATTACATGGTTTTTAGATCGAACCCAGCTGAAGAATACTGTTGGACTGGAATCCTCTAGTCCAACATCAAGAGACATTGTATCAAGAGATCCCCAAACCACATGATTCACTCTCAGAAATTCTCCAAAGTATGAGTTTTGAGAAAACCAGAGATTTCTTATCATGTAATACAACTCAAACATAATTCTGTGTCTGCAAACATATAATTTCCATACATAGACACCATTCCCAATGATACCTTTAAAGAGAAATTTTTTTATGAAGATGGATATGCTTATGCTTGAAATAGAGCTCTTTGGAATTTGAACCCACATTAATAAAAACTCAATTTTTCACTTCCAGTCAGCTGTGCAGCAGTTGCCGATGGAAAGAAAACAGTAAATCACTTTCAGGCACTATTACTTGAAGCAATGATAGGCTGTTTCTAAAAGTTAAACTTCTGTAGCCATAAAAGCCATTTTCATAAAAGCAAGTGTAATTAAACCTCTCTTTTCTTCACACATTCAAGTACAATTTTCTCCTTTACCTGTAATGTTAGCAAACTAAATTTGGTGCTGATTTCCCAAACAGATTTACCATAAACACATCTTACCCATCCCAAGAAATAGTAAAATAGAAAATAATTTTTTTTAAAAAAAAAGGTAAACTGAAAGCCTAACCACTCTTTTTTCTTGCCGTGGCATTTTATAAGATGTAGGATGTTCTACACTGCTGTGCTGGGCAACAAGTGCAGTCTCCCATGATTTGCTCACATCATGGATTAAAATCAGGTCTCCATATTGCTGAATGAAGACTTATTTGCACAAAGTAGACTGGGGACTAAATAGGAACAAGGGTAAGTTTTCCTTATGCCAGTCAGTCATGTAATCCACTTAATACTTGTCTTCAAAGCCTTGCCAAATCTACCATCTCTTAACATTACAAATGATCAGCACTGTTTGCTGTGGTATTTTGTTACACATCTGGGAGCCAACACTCATTCTCACTGTTGAGAAATGGATCTAAAGAAACATCAAATATATGGAGGATTCTCCCCTTCCTTGCACCAGACTAAAATCAAGAAATACTTTCACCTTTGGGCTGACAGCCACAGTGGATACTGACCAATATAGATCACAGTTTATCCATGCAAAATTAGTGAGATGTCAACTATTTCTTCTCTATTGCACCACAGCAGATCACACACATTGAGGAAACATACTGCCTCATTGGCTTTTAAATAGCAGAAAGAAATAGTGTCACATGGCTTTGTTAATGCCAGTATTTATGGGAAGATGAAACATAAGAATCTGTAAGGACTGGTTTCCTTTAAAGATACTGTCAAGACAACAGAAAAAAATTAGTACTTAATCTTGAAAAAAAAAATTGTATTTAAAGCCAGTTTCTTTACATGACTGGGCTACGGGTTTTCAAAGAAAATTTAGAGCACTAAAAGGCTAAAACTTTGTACAGTGCCTAGCACAAAGCAAATTACAGATACAGGTGAGGATTTATATACTGCTTAGTTTGAATTGCTCAAATGAAGTGTTGGATCTGAAGTTAAGAGCATTTGGTATTATTTAAATAATATTGAGAAAAGGGTGGAGTTATGACAACAGTCTTGTGCTAGACATTTAGTAGAGAACAACATATATAATGCAGACAATTTCTGTCTAGTAATTGCAATACCATTATTATGTTCATCGCTTCAACACAAATAGAGTAAGTTCACCCACACGCTCTAGATGAAAGTTTATTAAATGCAAGATAAATGGATTAATAGGACCTGACTTCACCATTTAAAAATAACCTAATTATTCTTCATATGAATGCTGATCTCCAGAAACAGCATTTTTATGATTAAATTAGTTCTACTATTTTTATCATACAAAAGTATGTTAAATTATTCCTGAAAACATTAAAATTACTTCAAAGTAGGAGGGGGGCGATGTACTTTGTTTTTAACTGAACATAAAGGATATAACATATCTGGATATAACATATCATTTATGGTTAAGGCCTTACAGATTTTTCAACAAGAGCAGCAGTGAGCAGCACAGTAAATAATGGAGAAGATAAGTAAAACTGGTGGGGCCTGATCTAACATAAGGCAAGAACTGGATGCTGTGACAGACCTCTCCAGTGAACACAATGGGGTTTCCAGACAGCCTCCTCCAGCAAAAGTGGTCTGAACCCCCATCTAGATAGGTTTGATTCTTTATAATGTCTGTTTATTCCTACTTCTTCTAACAACAAAATCATGAGAACATACCAGGCCCTTGCTAAAAGAACCTAGAGATAAAGAGATTGAACACCTTAGAAACCAGTGAGTGAAACCAGCACTTATTTCCCAAGGCTCTCTCCGGCTGGATTCACTCCCTTCCTACAGGCTTTGCATCGTCTAGGAAAGCAGACAGTGTCATAGCAATGTATTCAAAATCAGCCACTGCCTCTGAAGTTGCTGGGTTTAAGGCTAATGCAATACAACTGTAAATATTCTAAGGTTTGAAGTGGAACAGCAATGCTGGGAAATTCTGTTACTGCCCATTTTTCTCATCTGTTGTGGTCTCAGGGAAACATGCAAATAAAATACAGAAGCAAGAGATTAAGCTGGAATTCCTCCATTTAGATCCGCACCTACTTGCTTGGATATTGCTACCTTCCACATGCAGAAGATACATAGCTTTCATTATGCCACTAGGAAAGCAAAAATGTGGTTAAGCATCAACACATTGATAGTTGGTTCTATAAATCCAAACTCACCTCTGGTAGGTTTACATAAGGTGATAATTAATAAAACTAGCTTTGAAGCATGCTGGTTGACATAGTAGGATAATGCTTCATAGTGCACTGGGCACAGAAACAAGGAAGCAGGCATAACAGAAAATATTTTCAGAGCAACTCCTAATTGAAGAACAGTACAATTTTTTTTCCCTTAATTCACATTTTTTAAATGGAAGAAAAAATATGCCCTTCTAATATAAAACAATTTAAGGATATTATTTCAATTATACAGATTTATTACAGACTCGGGCTCCACCCCATTCAGCTGAGGGAACAGTGCTGAAAAATGAGATGGCGTGTTGCCAGGAAGGGTGACCTGAATCAGTGGATAGCCGGGAAGTCTAACTGCAATTGTTAAGCAAATAATTCTCAGGCAAGATTTCCTGCACAATCTTCAGCTCACTAAGTTTAGATGCAGAAATCTATTCCTTTGGCCTTTATTCTCTGAAAATTCATGTGGGCCTTGAAACTCAGTCATAGCTCACTGAACCTCTGGTGAGCTGAATTAGCATCAGGATCAGCATCTTTCCTCCAGCTGACTGCATAAGAAGCTGTCAAGAGAAGCACTCTCCCTCCTGGCAGTAATTCCTTTTGGAGTGCATTTATTCTTTCAAGGAAGACACCAAAGAGACAGCCAGTATATTATAGAGCTACAAAAAGAAGCAATCTGTCTTAATAGCTAGGGAAGTTGTGATCAAAAGCAAAAGTCCGATTTTTGAACCCTCCTTCAAAATTACTTCAGTTATCTAACAGTGCAGGACAACTAAAATAGGTGATGTTATCCATTATTCCAATGTCATTTACAATATAAACTTTTTTAAAAATCATGATATCAGGAGAGGAAAAAATGAAGGGAGAGGGGACTGTATTGCATAAAACCTGAAGAAAAAATGTCTTTTTATCATTACCTAAGCAGGCGATTTTTACTGGTTGGAAGATGAAAATCCTAACAATTATAGGTTTTGATCATCTGATAGTATTTTATATTCTACTGTAAGTTTTTAAATTACTAGAGTCATAATTTATACATCCTGACTTTACTCAAAAGCACTAGATGTAGCAATGTACAGATTTTTATATATATATATGAAAATAATTTTTGACCCAAAAAGTTTAAATAAATGCTGCACTCCATTTGAAAATAAATAATTTGTTATTTTTACCTTTTTAAAAAATGATGGAAAAAATGTAAAACAGTATTCAGAACAGCACTGACCATTTAGAATTACAAAAAATTGCTAAGTACCACCACAAAACTGGGCAAAAAAGAACCCTTCTTGTAATATTCTTTGAAAATAATAAAAATTCCTCCCAATCCATGCTGAGAATCCATTTGGTGAAGAACAGCTTGATTAATATTTACGTATTTGAATGATCTTTATGAACCTGAACAACAGTGAGATTCAATTCTCACCTCCACTGACATCTAAAATTTATGCTGGCAACATTTTGGCATAATCTTTAAGATATTGAACAAACATGCCCCAAGACAAGTCCTGAGAGATGTCTATTCAGGAAAGAATAATCTTTGTTTTATCAAAATAAATAAACAATGGGTTTGGGGGAAGGGGTGTTTCTTATCATTGCTGCCCCCTCCTCTCTTTTCACGTAATTATTTTTGAATGATAAACCTGAAACTTAACTCATATGCTCATAAATTAGGAGATTTGAGGGAGGACTTTGCCTTCCCTCAGCTCTGCCTGTCATTTTCCAGTCACTAAATCTTTACTTTCATCCACACTGATGCTGATCAACACCGGAGAAAAAAAAAAAAAAGAAGAAAAACCACAATTAACTTCAATATGCCTTGGACAAAGCCCAGAAGCAGCAGCTTACGGGTCTATCAAGCCCAGAATTCCCTTTTATGCCCTTGGTCAAAATCTCTCTCTCATATCCCCACTATTTAATTTGTCACTTTCCAAAAACTGTTTTGTTTCTCAAATTTTGCCCAGGCACGCACTACCTTCGCTTTTTCAGCCCTTTGAAAGCATACTGTCAGATATATGGTGAACTATATAGATCTTTGGGGAGTCTCTAACTTCTTGGCTTTCATTGCAAAACCCTTCTGAAATGTGCTTTGAATACCCAGAAGATCAGCATCTCTATCAGAAAAATACCCAAACAAACCAACAAAACAATCCCAACATAAAAGGACAAAAAAAAATTTGAAGAAAAAGGTACTCAGTGATCTATTTCCAATAGGGAACTGAGATATGTTCTCGTATTGACAAGGGATATGGTCCTGTTTCTGTGAAGAGAAATTCAGAGCAGAACCTCCACTTAGGTACCTTGCCTCATCCTCCAGGGAAACCTTTCTCACTTCATTGAACATAAAAGAGTCTATACAGGAGACTAGCCAAAAATGAGGCAGAAAGAATACTATCCACAGGGAATTTGTAAAAATTACTAAAGACACAGGTTGCAAAAAAACTGCTCAGAAAACCCTGAATTCAATTCAGATTTCAATAGAATATTCAAAATGAATTTATTTTGGATTTACTGTCCCCATAGAAAAGGAAAAAAGATACATTTAAGTCACACACTTGAAAGACTGGATTATTTTCCTATATATAGCATGAAAATCAGAGGGATAAAACACTTAAGAATTGTTTAGTAGAAACTTCTCATCTTAGAAGTTGACAGAAAAGTTTAATATCAACTACTCACTAGAAAGGAAATTTCTCAAGAGATTAGATGAACAATTGCAAAAATAACGTGCTGTATCTACACAGAATTATATCCTGCTTTAAAATACATATGCAGTGAGGATTATCATTATTACCATTATTATTGGATAAAAAGAGTGATAATAATATAAGAAATGGTATTTCCTCTGTGAGTAATAAGGAAAAAAATGTATGTTCTCTATGCGTATTACAGACGGCGGAGGAGGGGCAAATCTGAAAATCAGTGAGGAAAGGGAAGAGTTGCATCTAGTTTGATTTATGCCTGCTCTTCTTTTTATGTGTAGCCTGGGGAGTCTCATGATGATATGTAATGAGTCAGGGTGAAATGTGTATAAATAAATGCACTGCCAATTTGTGAAGGCTCTTTAAAGCATCTTTTTTTATACACTCCATTCCAAATTGCATTTTCTGGGGGAGAAATGGGAGACATCACGAAAAGACAGAGCTGACATAGTAAGAAAAATCTCCACTTTCATTCCATTTCTTTTCTTGACTTTGCTTTTTCCTTTTTTTTTTTTTTTTTTTTTTTTTTTAAGAAGGAAAACTATTGTCCAATATTTCATCCTGATGCAATAATAACCAGGTGGACAAAGTTCAAGATTAATACCTTTGACAGATCTCTGTATACAAGAAAGTAGCATGAAGAAACAAGTAGCATTCCTTCTCCTCCCTGGAACTAGGGAACTCCATGGGATAAATACAGTGTTAGTCTTACTGGCAAAACACCAGAATACCTTTCCTCCTTCTTTTTTCCCCTCTTCCTAGCCCCTCCAATTTGCAATTCACTTTGTTTTCCTAGAATATTTAGTGTGAGTGTTCAAGCAGCTCCTTCCCTGGCCAAGGAGAATATATAATATCCTAAACAATGTTCTTCATTTATGGAAAAGGGGAAAAAAAACCCAACCACCCACCCACCCACCCACCAGGAGTTCCAAAATCTAACTTCCTGCACAAGAAACAGAACAACCCTGAATTGTTCTATATCTTCAAGTACCCTTAATTACAAGGGGTAGCAGAACTGCAAGTTTCCTAGGTTATGGTAAATTTTTATTCAACCATAGTCAGCTAAGGTAGCCAATCCAGCATTTTTTACTAAGACAAACTAGTAATATCACTAATAAAAAAAATAAAGAAACATTCATCCACCCTTATTTTTAATTTTATATTTTCCCCTCTCCCAATCCTCAGTCACTGAAAAATAAGAAAATGTCTGGAAGATCTTACAATACCAACCTGAATTATAATGTGCTGTAATTCAGTCCCCAGAAAAAAACAATCCCTTCTCCTTTATAATGTTGAGATTTATAATGTGTTCTTTATATTTATTTCCTTTTATTCTAACATTCTTTCCAAATGCGTTCCTTCCAATCATGAGGAAATTTTTAATAATTTACAAGACTTAAAGAATAGTGGTTTTAAGAACCAAAAGCAATATTGTGAAATTCAAAATAAAATTACAAAAGCTGTCACTTACACACAGAAAGGTGTGTGCATATATATGTAACAGCATTCTTTTGCTATATGAAATGTTATATATGCCTAATAATCTTCAGCTTCTGATGGAAAAAACTACTAAAATCAGTTATGGTATTTAATAACTGGTAGGTGAGAGTACAGTGCCACAAATTCCTGGGAGTTCAGGAGCTCCTTTATTAGTTTCAAATTACCAGTTTACAGACTTATCACTCTAGGGCATCCCTACCCAAATTCTAGCCTTCACTCACTACCTGGTGAAGCTCAAAATGAATTAATGCAAGCTAAAATTCTGCCATGACTTTGTTGCAATTATTGCTATTCACTGGAGATAATGCACCTAAAATACTTGCTACTTCTGCCTGAACTTACTTGCATTTGCTTAGAAAGCTGCTAGGAGTTGCTTGAAAAGAAAATCGAAGTCAACTGTATTTTTATGAATCAACGTGTTGCCTATCTCTCAGAAATCTTCATTATCTAAGGAAATTAGAACAAGTAGCCTTCTTAGTGGGTAAGTACCTGTTCTGCTAATGTACTGGAAACACTATTGATTTTAATCGATAAGAGTGACTAATACATCATCATCATCCAAAAGTAAAAGGCATTTTCCTCTATGAAAATAAACACCTTTGTGTGAGCTCACTGTTTATCTTTTGATAAATGTCTCTGCTGTCCTTCTGTACTTATCACTCGAGAAAGAGGAGACCATTACCTGCAACAGCATCCAATTCCCCTGACATTATTATCACTTGCACCTCCTCTGTCTTACACCTCTTGGCTCTTTCACCACCTTCATGTTTGGAGTAGTATTTATCAAAGGAAGTTGGAAATTACCAGTGTCTCAATTTTGCTTTTCATCTGATTCATGAAGCACTTCTCAATGTGAAACGCAGTTCATGAATTGCTGGAGAGCCAGCAGAAGAATAGTAGTGCATCTATTTCCATACAAATGGCCTCATTACTATGCAGACTTGGGATAATTTATAAGAAGGGATTCTTGTCTGAAAATAGGGGTCCTGCTGGCAATGTCCTTCTGTTTATACACAAATAAACACAATTTCAAAACTGTTTAAGAAATATAACTTTTAAATCAGTAAGGTGCATCTCACTTTGACCCACAACAAAAGCACTTATTAAGTGTGGAGCTTTGGCAGACAACAAGGGGCATTTTAATACTAGCATGCCATTTTTTCGCCACTTTATAAAGCAGTGAAACCATATCCTGAAGAAAGACATAAACGGCAGTTTTAAGAAGGTGTGAATATCAAAATAAAGCATGTTTAAAATGCACAGAGATAAGACATAAGATAAAACATATCTAAAATAAAGATTATTTCTATAATCGCACTTAAAATCAACATATTTACAAGAAGAAAGCTGTCATCATCTCCACTTATAAGGTTTTGTCTGCCTGTCAATGTTTGCTGGGTTTGTGTTTCATCACCTATTATTTAGAAAGGTTTTACCCAGAGATTACACAGATGACTGAGTTTAAGCTTCCTTTAGATTAAAAGAAAAATGATTGCATATTCTCCAAAAGTTTCTGGTTTACAACCTCTATCTCACAAAAGTACATTGCAAATATCAAAGAAACGAGTTTGTGTGAGATTCTGTTGCAATTTTCCTACCCTAGTCAAACAACAAAATGTCTCACAATATTTTGCTGATATTAGTTATTTCCTGCACTTTAATTTCACAGGTGAGATGTTCTGAACTGTATTCCTAGTATAGCTATACCAAAAAAAAGAAAAAAAATCTCCTCCTTTTTCAAATGGTTCTGAAAGAGAAATAAAGATTCAAAAAAGTAATCTTTTGTAGATACATCCAACTCAGTCTCTTACAGGGAATGAAGAAGGTCCTTCTCAAAGTTTTACCCAGCAAATAGAAAAAAATCTTAGTTTCAGGAGAAAGCAAAATTATGGAACGTGAAAGAAACATTTATTTCTTTTTAGCTTGCTTACTTGAGTACAACTATTTATAATTGTAAGTGCTATGAGGACACAGTATGGCAAAGCTGCTCCTGCTCAGCTATTTCACTTTGTGTGCACAATGCTTAATTTCGAATTTAATTGTAATTTGAATGATGATTTAAGCAGATGGAGAAAATATGAGTGCTACGTGGGATGAGCAAAACATTCAGAGACCATGTAAAAGGAGAGCAGCACTGGCACAGAAGGGAAGAACACAGATCCCCTGCCCTTATCCTTTTCCTGTGTCAAGAGGAGTGCAGGAGGACTAACTGGCATACACAAGTTGTTTTAGATTATTTTGTTACTTTCTCTCTAGAACGTTAAATATTCTTCGTTAACAACTAGTGTAACATCAACATACCTTCCTCAGATGTACTGTTAACTTCACAGGGATGTTTCACCCTGCCACATCCTTTGGACACTGTCTGAAGCCCCAGTACTGCTGGGGACCAACCCCACTCCATAAGGCTGGAAGTTATTTACAAGCACTATACTGAAACACTGACTTCATACCAGTTTTCTCTGCAATCCTGGGTTTTTCACATTAACAAGTCTCCCACCTGTTAAAAGTTACTATCTCCAATGCCAGCGTTGAACAAATTAACAGAATTATATATTCAGTTACAAACCACTTATTGTACCAGCTGAAGGGTAAAATTCATTATGAATGTCCCTACTCACAGTATAAGTTCTTAAAATTAAATGGAAAAAGTACATACAGTTTAATTTCAAAACATGGGAGCAGATTTTTTCTATGATTCTGCTATTGAATATACTTACATTCCATATTATATTTTCCATTTTAATTTATCCTTCATTGATAGTTCCTCAAATGGCAATTTCTGACATTTTTACAGCAAGGTTTATTTATTAATTATAAATTTACATGTAGATATACACAGACCGCGCCCCCCCCCCCCCCCCCCAAAAAAAAAAAAAAATCCTTAATTATCTGGGAAGGACCACCAAACCAGAACAAAACTCATCGCTCACATTAGCAGCAACATGTTGCCAAATGACAGTCTTTGAGCAATCAACTGTATTTTAAAGAGATATCAAAGAAAAACTTCATTTCAAAACTCAGTTCTCCTCAGCATTACTTAAAACCAGCAAACTATAGACTGAATTTGTAGGTAAGACCCATTTGCTAAATATAACAAACTGAAGATATTATATAAACAAAAAAGGAAACGTCAAGGCGTTTTGGAAATCCGGACTTCTCTGAAAATATCTACCTTTTATGAGATAGTTGCATATAGGAAGGGACACGTGACAGTTTCCACGAAAGTTAGGCACGGATGGAAATGACAGGGAGAAAGAATTATTAAAAACATGAATCCCCAAAACATCAAGTTTAGAATAACAAGCTAGTTCCAATTTAGCCACCGAATTGCTACGATAGCACAATACTTCACATTTCCACCTCACAATGGAAGTGTAACCTTACCAGAACAGCTAACCAAATAACAAAATCCAAAGCAGTAATTGTTTTAATGGAAGTATCAAGTAGCAGCTGGAAATCCTGATCTCAGGCTCATGTCCTAGGCATAAATTTTTTCCTCTTTTATTAACTATTCAAAGTCATTAATGCTCATCAGGTTTGCCCTCATTCAAAATTTCAGTACCTCAGACACTAAAGGTATCAAGTACGCGTGATCCACAAACTGGGACATTTGTGAGGGGGAAAGCAGTAGGGAAGGCTCCTGTGTGAGCAGCTCGGACCACTGACAGCCCCATATACTGATACATTAAAAAAACTGAAATTCAGCTAACAACTTTTCAAAGTTCAAATTTCAGAGGGTCATGATTCTAGTATTAAATTCAGCTTGATTGTAAACAATACATGCCTGTGAAGATTGTAAGCAGCACTGCTCACTGAAGAAGCGTTGAAATATTGAGATAATTTTAACTCTGAGAGATGTTGGGAAACATAAACCCATACAATTTATAAATGCTCCCAATGGCCGAGTCTGCAGAATTGTTGTAGCTGAGCATATACTACCAAGAAACAAAAGAAAATGGATTGTATTTATGAGACACAGCAGCCTTCACATACTTTTCTTGAAACTACTTGTTCTTGGCCTAGAAGCCTTTGTAAATGTTGTGATAAAGTAAGTGCCAGAATAGGGAGCAGTCATGCATGTGATAGGAAAATTCACTAGCGTGGCAGGGGAATATATATGAATGCTTGCATTTGTTTGTTTGCTTGTTCATACTTTTTACAGCAGAAAGACATTATATTGGATGCTCTGAAACACTTCTAAAATATGCAGGATTTTACAAAATATTTTCATAATTATAAGGAAGAAATGTTCTGCTTTCTTTTAAGAATGATTACAGGAAATTGGTCATGGCAATTTAATATCCTGTGTTATGTGGCTTCATCTCTCCCCATTCTCTGCTAACCTGCTGGAAAAGGTTGCTGTTGATTTATGCTTTTGTTTGTGAATTACGCTGTAGAGTATCAGAAGCAATAAGAGCTGGAAAATTGCTTCTTACAGTCAATGACCTCCTTGTAGTTTACTTCCTTATTTTATCATAATGGAGACATATTCACATGATGGAGATTTCCCTACCAAAGAGAAGGCTCTGATCCTTGACCTTAATGACAATGTTTTTCTACCTGCTCAAAGCATTACCAGTATTTTAGTGACAACCAGCTTCGAGCAGAGATTAAAATAGGGTTTGTTATTCACTGATAAAAGTGCAGTCTACTGAAATAACTACTGCTGTTAAGAAAACAATGGTTTATCCTTTAGATTACAGTACCTCTCTCATATAAGCTTTCATTTCTCTTCGCTGGCTAATTCATCTTCTAAACAGGACCAGCACTACTTGATCACCACTGTTAAGGCTATTTATTTGCACCTCAGAATGAAATAGAAGTATCTAATAAGGGCCCAAAGACTTCCGAAATCAGTGGGAGGCTTTTCCTCAACTCCAGGAGGATCTGATCAATCTCTATACACACGGAGTAATTACATTTTTCAGATGAGGTACAGAGGGCCTTCTTCTCCTGTCGCCGATACTCATGTAAATGAGGATTAACGCCATTGCAGTTGAGCTAATGGAATTACATTGCTATATGTGACAACCAAATCAGGCACTCAGCAGGGGCACTTTCTGGGTAAAGGCTGAAAGTCAGTCCATGAAAAGACGACATACAGATGCCTCACATCACATTTTCTGTGAGTGTAAGCACTTGTTACTAATGACAGACTGAGTGCTGTAATGCGTACAGAGATGTGGTCAGCTAGTTAGCATCAAATTGGGCATCCTGAATGTGGCCTAGTCATTTAGCATCATTAATTGATTGTTCACAAATACAATATTTCATGAATCTGTTACAGAAGTAAGCTTCCTTTTCGAAGCCCAGCTCAGGATTCCCTCCTTCCTAAGGAAACAGAACCTATAAATTCCCATTGTCCATCATCCTCCATCCTGTAATTCTCCAAACACCAAACTTCTCATCCACTCCTAAGAGCCAAGGTCAAGCCTATCTGACACTGGGGTAGAATTACCAAAGATGTTAAGCTCCCAGGTTTGTCAGAAGAGGTGGCATGAAACGACCAAGGAGAGAGACAGATTAATACTCCCACTGAAGAAGTGTTTACAGAGCAGATTCAACCATTATTAAGAGATTCCACACAACAGATGGCACTGGAGAAAATCAAGCGTCATGCATTCTGCCACTTACAGAAATACTTGTTAAATAGGATGCAGAATAGTCGCTAATGAAGATAACACGTAAGAGAGCATTATTCTGCTCTAAGGCTTGATTTTACTGGGAGGGAGCATTTCCATCTATCCCAGGCTGCTATTTTTTTTTTTTTTTTTACAGAATTTCTTTGATGCTTTTTTCTTTTAACACGTTTTGTTCTGTTACCTTGATGATATGGCAGTAAACAGTGGAATGAGATTTCTCCTAGGTTTCTTGACAAATTTCATTCCCTAAAAAAAACAACTGAGGTTGAAAAGTCAGTTTTCTTTGTCTTCCTTACTGTGCCACTCCAATTAGAGCCTCTCTCTGTTGATGAGTTCTTGCTTGTCTCATCTTGTTAGATGTTGTAGTCTTCACACTAAACATTTTTATATGCAGAGTTTTGATGTCTCCTTAATTTAAATACCTATTGTCTTCCTGCAAATTTAATAACCTATTATTCAGTCATGTTCATGCTTGTTTTATTCAAATTTTTGTATCTTGGTTTACAGATAATCTCAGGTAGCACAGGAAGATAGACTAGAGTAAAAGCAAATGTTCAGCGTTGTTTTGTGGGTTTGGTTTTTTTTTTTAATTAAAATAGTAAGGATGAAATTGCTGTATATGAAAGTAGAAAAGAACAGCAGAAGTTCCACTCCCCCCCCCCCAGCCTAGGCCACCAGGCCAATCTGATAAACACGTATCAATTACTGTATAGAATAAGATATATATGCACAGGGCTGATGAGTTTACCCTCTGGTTATGGCTCTCCAGCTTCAATTACTAGCTAATCCCTATAAGTCCAGAACAAATGAAAAATGGCAGTGACCCAGTGAAAACCCAATTTTAGAAATGACATTCAAAAAGTTTCAATAGAAGGGAAGAAAAATACTTGCATCATAAAGTAATTTAGGTCCTGGATGTTAAGAAAATGTCTTGGGAGATACAGGTTGTAATTCTTAGAATTGAAATAGGAGCAAAAGTTAGGTCCCCCACTCCGAAAGCATGTGGCCATCATGAAATATCTACAACTCAACGAGATGGAGTTCCCTCACAGAGGTGGCACGTTCTGAGATTTCTGACTGAACTCCTTCATCAAGGGTCGCCTACAATTCCAGATCCCACCTGGATTTGGGCTTTCAGAGGGAACATGAAGATAAAGGAAGGAGTAACTCCAGATTCCTGTATCACAGTAAAATAGTAAAGTGCCTATGCAATGAGAACTGTAACAAACTGAAGATTTCCTTGGACATGAAATAAAATTCTTCCTACTTACATGGTTACCTCCTACGCAGCCTCCATTCAGCCATCAAGGTTTCCTGTTGGACCCAGGCAAAGATTACTGTTCTCTCAGGACAGATGCTTCAAATGAGAAGAGAACTTCAAGGAGATCAAAGACATACTAAAATAAGGATAAATACCTTCTGAATCTTATGTCTCCTTTCCACTATAATCAAGAATTTTCCAACAAGTTGCCACACTGCTGTAGAGAGCAATGGAAATAGCCAGAAGACCACAAAATTCAAGCCAAGTGGAATGTACAATCACAAAAGCACAATCACAAATGTACAATCACAAGCACAAAAATGTTATTGTTGCGATACAACTAGATCACCACCACCACGCTCACAGCAAGGGATGCAAAGGCACTAGCACGCCAGTTCTACTGGACTATTTTTCCAATGATTAGGTTTCCCATTACAAAGCAGAGGAAATTATGTTTTTACTATCAATAACATAATCGATTACGATGAACAACTGCAACACGTTAGAATAGGATTTATTTGAGGACTTACTGCTAATTACCATCCAGAAGCTTTATCATTCAGCAGAACTCAAAGGAATTCATTGCATTTATCACAGGGCAGAGGTGAAACTTAGGGGTTTAGATGAGGAACTGTGTCCATGGCAATAACTAGAAATTAAATTAAATCAGTCTTAAAGTTCTCTTTCTGAAACAATGATAGTTTTGTCTGTCTTATCTCTTTCTTTCATCACCCAGCAGCTGTTTTTAGAGACACTTCCATTTTATAAACACATGAATATTTCTTACTTGTTCTTATTATGATTATTTTTTCTCTATACTCCTGTAAACTCTTTAATACTCCAACAATAAAGAATATTTCATTTGCAGTCCTTCTCTGAGCAGAATAAAGCCATTCCTGAGACTTACCTCTTCTTATGTAAAGCAACTGCTGATTACATACATCCGAAAAGACCATCTATTGATGTCCTCCTGTTGTGCATAATTGCCCAAGACAGTTAAGTGGCATCACAGGGTCTTGAAATTGATATGATCTGGAATTTTTTCTGCCACTAAAAGGGATAGCAACATTTTTATTGTTAATTTTTTTCACTGCTCTTTGTGTCTTTATTGAGCTAAATATTAGGATAGACAGAAGGATTTTATGTTCTCAAGATAAAACTTCCTTTTATTCTAATGAGGCAGTCTGTTTTTTGAGGAAAGGAAATGCACATTTCTGTGAGGTATTACAGCCAGCCAAGCTCCTACAATGCAAAATATTAGGACATTCACAACATTTTGTAAAATATGGCATACATTTCTGTTTCTCGTAAACAGACTTTAATTCGGCTCGCTCTCTACCAATGGACAGTGGGTGTCTGGGCTTTCAGGAAAAACAAGAAAAATGCAATCTGGATAGGTTTTAAATGTAACTTGTTTTAGTTCTATTGAAAGCAGCCTGGAAGAAAGGAAGCTGAACAGTGTTCAAGAAGACTGTCTACTTTTAGAAATTTTTTGCCAAACACAGAAGACAAGAAAGCTCTTGCTGGAAGCAGACAGAAACCAGAACTTTTCCCCTGCAGCAGACCTTCCTACAGAGATATGTATATATCTGACAGGTTTTGACAAACTGTTGAGAACCCTGTTGCTGTCTAGGAAAGGTCATCTCCTACAAGCATGATCACCACTGCTTTCAGCTTTCTGCTGCATGCTACTACTGTTGTGAGGGTTCATAACCTGAATTTTCATTATGCACTGCACGTGTAACTCACATCCCTTCAGTGTATTTCACTCCTCACCCAGGGAATGGGTCAAACAAAGACATACATTTTTGCTTTAAAACTTACAATAATTACATTTATTTCATTAGTGACACATCAGTGTTCTGTCAGTGATTCATCAACCATGTCTGACAATTCTTGTTTTATTCATAACATTTTTTTTTTCCCAGTCTTGTCACTTTAATTGTTCTCCTTTACTGAGAGGGGAATGTCCTACCCTAGAGGGTAAATTCCACTTAATAATACAGAGTTCACAGCTGCTTGGGTCACATGCAGTCAGGAGCAGATGGAGCATGTTGTACCCTGGCTTTCCACCAATATAAATTTAGGTCTCACATCTGCCATCTCCTCCTCATCTCTGACATCATCTGCTTCAATCCTCCTTCCTAGCTTCTCCATCCCAATGGCTGATTCTTCTTTCCTATTCCTAAAATGACAGGATAATGGGGACTGCCATAGCAAAGCATAAAAATGTTTTGCCAGCTTTATGCCAAGAGCAAGATTGCCCAGTCAGCAGTTTTGTGCCTGCTACATGGTCACTTATTCTGCTCCAACAGCATAAAGAGGTCACAGAAAATCAGAAATTCAGGCCTTCCATGGCTGCATGACAGCAGGAATTTAGAAGGTTGTATTAAATTTGCTGTAATGAGGATATTTCATAACATCAGATAAACTTCTGCATCTAAAAAAGTATTCAGAAACATGAACTTCAACTTAGCTCTCCCAGTCTACATTCCCTCTCAAGACACAGAAAGCAATGAGTTCCTCTAGGAAAGGGTTCAGAGTCAGGTTTTAGTTGAAGCTACTCTAATAGCTCTTAATTTTAGCTATAGTCTTCTCATTCAATGAGCAAGAAGATCCAGGGAGAGCAGTTTTCTCAAAGTTAGCTGCTAAGAATAACTTCTCCCACTCCACACCAAAGCATGATAGAAGCTGTGTTCCAAAACACCTTTGTAAACTATGCCTTTAATTTCAGTATTATCTAATACAATTTTAAAACACTATATGAATTTCACTAAAAGATGCAATCCCTCTTGGACTCTTTTGGTCTTCTGAAGTTCTACTGTTGTCAGGTATCTTAAGCCCAAGATTTCTTAATATTGCCAGTAACTGCTCAACATAAATCTTCCTTTATTCATATGCAAATCTATGCAAATACCAGTTTATGGATTGTGCACTGTGTATGCTGTGATGGGCTGATTACAAGAGCAATGGCTATTGATTTTAATGTTTCTTGGAACCATTCTATCATACAAGTTCAGGGTATTTAGTTTTTTTCTTCCTATTTCAGCTTTCTCTTATGTAAAATGGTATAATAATTATAATCATACCATTTTCCACTTTCTGTACACAGGAGAGAAGAACCTTGGCAACTATTAAATTGATATTAGTATTACTGAATGAAAGCAGTACTAAAAAGATCACATTTTTAGAAATTAATGGGATTTCTTGATGCATATCTAGTTTCTGTCATCATAGCATAATTACCAAAACTTCATTTTATTAATGAACAGCACAGAAATGTTCAAAAATAAATATTTTTATCTCATTTCAAGTCCTAAATCAATGAAGACTAGAAAAAAATAAACAGCTAGGAGACTTTTTGTGGGGCCTGGTATAGCTTTCTTATTATTATTATATACTGGAATTTTATTAAGCTATTTTGTATTTACATAAATTTGTTCTTCCTGAGAACATAAAGTTCCCTTTTTGTAAGCAGAAAAAAAAAAAAAAGAACATGGTAAAAAGGATAATCTAAAATAAGGCATTTGGTGGGTTTAGTTGAGTGGCATAGTTATCTCTGACCTGTGTTTCCAGTTGTGCAGTTATGATGTGATGCCCCTATTGTAATCATAACCTCATGGGAAGGAAACATAGTAGTAGACCAATCCTACAGGCATATTTGAGAAGACCAAGGTACTCCTGCTGCTAAAATTGTCTTCAGAGACTTTCCACTTATGTGCGAGATGCGTCCAGCTGACTGCCCAGGAGACAAGTAAGGGAATTTCTTCTGGGACTGCAACAGCTGGATGTTAAAATTCGTAAGTCAGGCTATGACTTACAAGGCAACAAGCTGTCCCTGGCAAAGTGCTCCTTCCTGCAAGCAGAAAATTATTTAAGTAATGAGTTTAAGTCCCAGTTCCCAAATTTGCCTCCTTCCCAAAGGTGTAACATCCAATGCACAGTGAAATTAAATCAGTACAATTACAGGCTGTTATAATAATAAATATTATTCAAAATTAGAAAGGTAAGTCCCAAAGGACTCTTTTACCATAAGAACAAGCATTCCTCTAAGTTTTCTTGAGGTCCCTAGCCTGGGGATATGCTTGCAAGTCAACAATGTCACTGACCTCTTGAGGAAAACAAAACAAAACAAAAACCCAAACAAACAAAAAAACCCCAAAACACTGTATTAAACTAGAAACACCATGAAAACCATAGGCAATGAGGAGGAAAAAACCAATTCAGAACAATAAACAACAGTCATATTCCTGCTGAAATTCACCATTGCTGCTGAGGGACTTTACGAACACTGCATCCAAGTTGGAATTCAAGATATGAACTCCAGGGGCCTTATGCTTTTTTCCAAACATGCTTGAAAAACATTTTAAAGCATCTTATCTCTTGTCCACATAGACATATTCATGTCTCGTGTCTAACAGAAAATGCTTTCAATATGAAAGATTTCTTTGAATGTCTCTAAGCAGTTTAGGTAATTGCTTCAAACAGCATTCCCTGCTTGAGAAATGCAGCGCACACCTCCCCACCCACTCCATGGCAGCCTACAAGTTTTGATTTAAAGCAATTGAAAATAAGTGGCATCTTGTCTTACTCATCACCAATTTGCTCAAAAAAAAGGTTATATAATATAATGTCAAAAAGTGATACAATTATATGTAATATTACAATGAGAACCCAGTCTTCGGATAACCAATATAAATCCAATATGCTGAAAATCAGCTTTTAGGAATTTTCTTTGCTACTCATAAATCCCTTACAAACAGTCCTTTGATTCTAAAGGTTCAGGTTGAGATGACATTGTAGGTCCATGTGTCATAAAAATCTAACATTTTAAAAACGAGAATTATGGCCATCTTCTTATCTGTTGCATGGGGACACAGTAAAAAACATTAAATGTAAGGTTTGCTGGAACAACGAACTGTGCTTACATTCAAATATAAATCTGAAAAATTGAAACCTGTTCCAAGCTCATATTGAAACCTAATTGGTCTTTAATACTTTGTCATTGAAGAAAACAGGAAAATTACAGATTCCGAGTGACAGTGTTGCTAAACCCCAGGAGTATGGAAGCTTCTCAAAAACACACCGAAGGGATGTGTATTATGCCAGTTTTGTCATTAATTTGTGTATCCTGATTTGTTCTGAAGAATCTACACGCCATAAAAGTAAAGCAAAACGAGGAAAAAGTTTTAAGGCAGAACATTTCTACTATAGGACATACCAGCTTTTGGTTTTGCAGGTATCCTACCATATGCAGTTAATGTGCAAATTTAGTTACTTGTAATCAGTGAGGTATCAGGTTTTATATACCTTAAAATGTTTAAATGGAATAGAGGTATAGTCAGACACCCTGACTACAAAATTCACTCTTCTATAGGATACAGAATTGCGTCCAGTACTGAACCCAGAGAGAAAAAATTCCTTCCATCACAGGAAAATACTGGTATTTACTTCTATTGTACTTCTATTGGGGGGGGGGGGGGGGGGGGGGGAGGTGTCTACCTCTTGTATAAAGTGGATACATTTTACAACAATTTTACTAAGACCATGTACTTATTGCATGCTTTTGCAAATGTTATAGAGGGCTATGGGCTATGTACAAATCTTTACCAAAATTTTATTACATCTGCTACTTTACCCTAACCTCACATCCTTTTCATTTAAGCATGTTATGAGCAGTCAAAGAGGTATGATTTGCTCTTGACAGTCTATCATATCGGCAGCTTATTCTCAGTTTCTACATGTATACATATGGATCATTTCATTTCACAGCATCTTCTTTGCATTTTGTAATTAGGCTGCCTGCTTAATATTTCCTGAAACTCTCTGTATTCCATCTGTCTTTGGAAATAATGCTTATTTTGGGCCATCTCTAGTTCTCTGGGATTTTACCCAATGTTAAACACAGACGTTGCTTTAGATAGTTCTGAAATGCCCTAGAGTAAAATTCATCAGATCCTGTTGAGCTGAAAGCATCTAAGGTAAGAGTTCTTTGACCTGTTCTTTATTCTGTTCCTGATCCCTGTTGTGTTTTAATAATTGTATTAAAAGGAATTAACCTTTTATGGGAAAACTGGAACAGAATAGGCATTTAATATTCTGTATCTTCTGTTGTTTGCTCACCTTTCTCATTAAGTCATTTTGTACGAGTTGAACAGTAACTTATTTTAAATTCTTCCTTAAATTAAATGGCTACAGATTTTCATATAGACAAAGTTTCTATTCTACAGGGCAATGGAACCTTTTTTCTAAACGTTCAGGTTCAAAAATAACCACTTTACAATAAATTGCAGTAGCATTAGGTAGAACATGGAAACCTTTGCTGACATTAAACTGTACAACACCAAATATAGTCAGTAAGACAAAAATCTATCAAACCTATGAGTTTTTCCACAGTACAGACCTGTATGGAAAAGAGTGACACATTAAGACCATCACATTAAGTCTGTATATATGCCCACCATGTCTCAATTAATACCAGCAAGTCTAGGGTCATGAATATAAGTTAAGGAGATCATTCTTAACTAAAAATCATTTATATCATTTAATAAAACACTAGCATTTATTTTTGTGTTAAGACTGCAGTTTTACCAACAGTGATGAATAATACTGAAGGCAAAAACTAGAAGCTCTGGGGTTTTTTTAAATTAGGCCACTGAATCACCTGTAAACAATGCAGCAATCCTTTTATAGTGGCTTGTGCATGAAAACTACTGTTGTTGATTAAGCAGGAATACTTCTCAATGGCTACTTTTCTGTCTCTTAAAATAATGAAGTGTAAGCTGCTAAAAACCTTTGCTGGATACCAGCTATTGCCTCCTGATAATCATCATGCATCTCTTTTATAGTGCCTAAGACAGATCCATAACATTACTATCATTACTCTCAGAAGCAGACCTGGCACTCTGTGTATTTATATATCAAGCACTGAAATCTCAGACTTGGCTAGGACCCCACTGCAGGTGATACCACCTCCATTTACAGTTCCTCACTGACAACTCAGTAATCTACCTTGGTTTTTACCACATATGACTGTAGGGAATATCTTGAGTTACATGCTTAAATTTGCTTTCCTTAGTGCTGTTAGTTTGCATGTATAACCACATTCTCCTGTATCTAAGATATACCTCTTAAATGGAGGATGGAAGACAGAGCTTTTCGTTATTAGCAACAGATAATAAAAACGTATAATCATAAAAAGTCAATCTTCAAGACAAAATGAATCCTTAATTTTGATGGAGAAAAAATCCTTGCCTATACTTATTACAAGTTGTTTTCAGGAAGTACCCTGCACAAATAACTATTTCTCAGGCTTTCTTTTACAGGAATCTGGTTGTCATCCAGCAAAAATCAACACGGATCTACTCATCTACAGATTCAAAACTATTTCAGTGGGTGTTTTGCCTACTGAAGACTCACCGATAATGTGTCAAAAGATACCACAGGACATTACACTTCGGCTGAAAGAACAATTAAACATCTTTCCTCTAGTCTTGCAAAGGAGGAAAGGCTCAAAGCTCTGCATTTCACTTCTGCTTAACCTCATAGCTGTGAAGTAAAATATTTAGTGATTTTAAAACACCTTTAGGACAACCTTTGTAACTTCCCTTTTTAAACTAAAACAAGGGATTGAAACAGGAATATTTCCTATGTGGCCAGAAAGAGGTAGAAAACAGTCACGGTGAGAGGTTACTTCCCATTGAGCAATGAAATGTCCTTATCTCCCTAGTACACAGTCTTACCAGAGGAATTATTAGTGTTCGTACTATACTGGTCCTAATCTACAGTTTGAAACACATCAGTGCCATGGAAAAAAGTAGCATAACAATTTCCCAGATTACACAGTGGAGCAATTAGCCCTAAAGAAGATCAGTAATATCAATGGTTTGAGCTCAAGGATAAATAAAACCTGATATTGGTAACAAGTTAATTGTGTTTCAGGCTGCTCATGCCAGTGATAAAAATTTGATAAGACTGAAGATTTCAAAGCCTTATTGGGGTTTTGTTTGTTATGACTAAACTAGAGGTCTAAGCTTAGACCATAACTCAATTAGGCTGAGAGATATATATGAACAAGAAAATAAAAACAAGGAATTTAATCTTATGAAGTGTGATCTTAACTCTGCTACAGTGACAACCCAATGTGTCATTCTGCAAGTATAAGATCAACGGCAGGAAGCTGTTCTGCTTTGCCAGTTTAATTTAATAGAAGTTTTTCAGTGTAAACCAGAGTTTCCTTAGAAGATAACAGGGGCCAAGATCTGACCTCAACAAAGCTGATTCTGTACCTTGATGATCATCAGCACCTGACAGGAGATTGTTCAATGTTTTGTGACTATAAGAAATCCTGTAAATATATCAAATGTGTTGTTTGTTTTTTGTTTTTTGGTTTTTTTCTCAAAGCTATACTAAATCACTTGGAGGTAAAATTGTGCATTATTGAATGATCAAGCCACTAAAAAGAAATATAGGTGTAACCAATAGAGGCAATTAAATGCTTCCTTTAACAGTATATCGACATCAACATTTTCTCCCAGAATTGCTCTGCGTTACGGAAAGCCTCCTAAACAAATATGCTTAGAATATAAGTGCTCAACTTTTTGCATAGTTAAGTAAAAGTGGTAAAATCTCATTTACACTTGAACTCCTATATACTTTCCAACAGTTTGAAATGGTTCCTGGCAGCAGTGTGTTAACAGAGAGGCGTGTTATGAGTTACGTGGAGTAAAAACGATTATTTTAATGTTGAATAGGATTTTTCTCATTTAAATGATCATTGGATTCAAGGTGACTTAATCATGTGCTGAATCCAGGGTAGTTGAGGAGTGAAATTTAATCATAGAAAGTATCTCCTGAGAAACTAAACATAATCTTATTGTGGTAATATGGAATCAGTCACTTACTGAAACATCTCTCATTTCAACCCTAATTCCCCTCAGAGTTCTCTTTTTTGCACAAAACTCCGCTTGCTATCTGGAATTGCTCTTCCACTGTTTCTGTGTCACTCTTGCTGACTGGAATATCAGTTATATCTGTATGTGGTTGTAGTACTTGCATACACATATTCACCCCATCTCTCACTTATGTTTTCCCATTTACTGATTAACTCTAGGAAGGAAATTTTCAGAGGCATCCCTGGAGATTACATGCCTGACTTCCACTGATTTCCAGAACTATCTTTCCCCTGCATAGAAATTACCTGGCTAACAACTGCACATTTAAAAAAACTTTGCCCATTACCACAAATGGCTTTGCTGAATCTCTGTTTTCACAGTCCTAGTAATCATATGTGTCACTACAATCTTTATGTGTATTTTTTTAGTAGACAGATCCGTTATATAACTGTGTGTGTGCATTTAGCTTTGAGAATTTGGTAAACATGAAAATCACTATCTCTTTCCTGCATACAAGTGCCTAATAAAAGATGTTTTCCAATTAATATTTTTACATACACTTGTCTTTTTCTCTACTTTTTTGGGTTAAATTACCTTCTAATTCAATCTAAGTACATGCCCAAGAAATGATTTCAATATTAGTTAAGAAGCCTCCTGGTAATACTCACTGTAAAAGAAAAAAAAATATAACAGCATGGGCAAGGTTCCTATAGTGCCATATTTCCTAAATATGAAATAAGGCTAATTAAAAATCTACCCCATTTCAAAGGAAGAAAAGTACCTTGTTATGATTCAGTTTTCCTAACCTCTGTGTAAACAATTATAAAATGCAAGTATTTGTCCATTTATGTGTAAAGCAATCACCATTTTTCTTTTCAAAATAAAGAAGTGTGGAAGTCAGTTTCAGCAACAGTCCTTGGACTCACTGAGAGTCACTATCTGACCAGACCAGCAGACAAAGTGCCAGGAGCATCAGAGATCTGGAGTTCACCTGCTGCCAAATTGAAAACAGTTTCCACAATATTCTTATTCCACAAATACTGGAGAGAGTTGGAAGTTTTTCAACACAGAAATTATTTATTTATTTATTTATTTCCAGGCTACAACTTGTGCTTTAAATATGTAACACTGGGGTACCTTCTAGCAACCTACACATTGTACTGTTTAATGTCACTAAGGCTTTGTAGATACAGGGGAGCAATATTTCAAAACAGGTGATCTGACCTTTAGATTCTTTCTGGGGATTCCAGTCATATTTGTCTCAGACAGAAATTGTATTTTGTTCTGGATTTTATTTGACAATGGAAGGTTAGGCAAATACAAACAGCCAGAGGAACAATCGCTTGTTCACGTAAAGATACAAGTGTTGAATGTCCCAGAAGTACTGTAGGCACCTTCCTAATATTTCCACTCATGCTAACTTGTAGCTTGTCTCTTATCTGTTTAAGTTTCCATGTTTGCAAAATGTGATTGTGGCTGCTTTGTACCTGTGTTTTCCTGTTGGTGAAAATAATAGATCAAAAAGTGGCACTAAAATTTCTAAATAGACCATAGGGCAGGTTGTCTCATTCTAATGCTGCATATTACTTGTAATGGTTTTAATCACAAAGACAGTGGAATGTCACTTCACTTAATAAAAAACACAACTGGAAAAAAAATTTGCTACACTTAGGTCCTTCCACAGTGCCAGAGAAGTGCCTTATGGAAATGTACGCTAGGCTGTTTTAATTAATTATGTGAGTAATCACTTTGCAGGAACAGAGACAGAAACCTTAGCATCCTTTGAGTACAAGTTCTGATCCTACCCAGCGAAGCTGGTGGAAACTACAACCTTCAAGCAGCAGCTTGTATTTCAGAGTCATCTGCAAATGCAGATGTAAACTAAAACTGATGAATCCCAGTAGTAAAAGAAGGAAGAAAGGACTTGCAGCAAGATGAAAGAGAAAGAATAGGACACAGATTAATAAACCAAGTACTTTAATTGGACTGAGCTATTTGCAGGGAATATTCCAGAGGAATGAAATGTTATTAGTTATTAACCAACACATTTACCAAGCAATTATAAGCCATTATTTGTCCGGATAGGAAGCATTTGAAAAATTATACCTACTTACATTTTCTGCTGAGACTGGACATGAGGAGAGGTCCTTGCTTTCTAAGAGACAATGCACCAAAACTTATCTCCTGATCTTGTGGACCTAGTGACAAAGATTACATATTTGTTGATGGTCAGAAACAAGTTAATGCTTCAGGACTTAGAGACTACTCATAAAACTTTAATACACTTGCTGTATTGAGATTGACCCTGGAAGAATCTCATCTCAAAAAGCTTCCTACCATGTCTTACTCATTCACTTAAAATATATACTTGAATTTTCACTTGAAAAAAAAACCACCTATTGCAGTTATGCTCCACGTATTTTACACAGTCTCTCTCCAAGACCAAATAATTCTTTGAGGGATTAAAAAAAAAAGTTATGTTGCTTTGCTAGAAACAGGACCAACCCATGGTGAGAGGAAGTAAGAACTAAGCAAAACCACCAAAAAGTAGGATTTATATAAGCCTATTTATGAAAGTTTTTCAAGAATGTACAAGGAACTTAAGAAAGGTCAAATACAGACCGAACATCGAGAAATGTTCCTGGCAGTGAAAATGCAGGCTAAACAGCCAGAATTATTCTTGACAGCAAAATTTTGCAGTTGGTGAATCAATCTTCCAAAGTAAGTGCTTGGTGACCTCTTCAGCTGGAGCCCTGAGAACTAAATGAAGCAAGATGTGACGTACAAAATTTTCAGAACCTTGGGGTTTACATTACCTGTGCAGGTGCAAATTGGCAGGACCTACTCTGGATGACATAAGAAAACCTGTTTCTTTCTTGCTTTGCTAGTTTATGGTCAGACACATCTGAAACTACTGGCATTACATGAAGTACTTGTCTAGATTACTTTTTTTCTTAACATTCATTTCTATTATGGAAAAAGTTTTATTTCAAATTACTGTACAATCCATATAAACACTGTATAAAAGGCATTTATAAAAGTAAAAAAATTAGAATTTCTAACAAAGCTGAGTAAAGCAGTATGCATTTCTCTATAATTAAAATTTTACAAAAGTCACTACCTTTATACAAATCTCATCAGAATAGGCATCTTGCTTGCACCTAGCTGTGAGACAGAAAGCATCTGCAGTAAAAGCAAAATTAAAAGCATCCTTTAAAAGAGAGCCTACTGTTCCTTTTCTTCTATTTCACCTCAGATATTGTTATTATAATGGCTTCTAGCAATACCTAACAGATGTAGAATTAAAAACTCAGATTTAAAATACAACATGTAAATCTTAAAGGTAGTATTTTTTAAAAAAAGCTTATAACTCCTGGCTACTGTTGCCAGAAGAGTTATTGATATAGGATAGAGTGGGTGAGTGGAGCAGAGAGCCCAGCTGCATGGAGAACAGCAAAGTGTGCTGCCCCTCAAGTATCTATCCCAGCTGTATGGCAAAATAGTCATCTAGCGAAAAAATGAAGCGGTGAAATTATGAGAACAGGGAGAAAGTCCCCTAAGGATGTTAATTTTCATGGACTCTGTAAGGCATTTGTTTGTACTTTATGTGGGAACATGTTTAAGACAGCACACACAAGTCAGCACTTACACTAGTGCAACTCCAAACTCACCCCCAGCAGCAAAATGAGTCTAGCATGCATTTACATCAGCATAAACCTAGAGTTGAATTTATCCTTCTAATTATGAGCTTGCTCATACTTTCTCCCTTTTTTCCCCCCTATCTCATTCATTTAAAGCAGCAATAAAACCAACAAAAAGTGCCTAATATGGCTACTGCCTCTTCATTATTGGCTTGGGGGATGTCAACCTGCAGTTATTATTGTAGGAGTAACCATGGGTGAAAACTTTCTGGATGCCTTTTTTTTGACTCAGTGCAGCATATAAATCAAAAATTGTTATGTACAGCTTGCATGTTGTTTACTCTCCAGCATTATTGTAGCTGCATTTTTACAAGCTTAAGCTCAAAACAGACATTCAGGGGATTTTGGACACCTTCAGGTCCCATCATTTTCATTAACAGGAACTAAATGTTTATATGGACCTGTGAATTGAAAACCGTTCTAGGTCTCATCTGTACCAATGATGTAGAGATAGCAAGGAACTTATCTTATCCTTCAACAAATACCACTGCAGCAATCGTAATACAGTTGGGGATGAACTATTTTCAAACTGCTGAGGTGTCTGAATTCTGACAGGACTGCCTCAAGGAAGAAAATGCAGAACAGTGATTTCTCCCAGGAGAATCTGGGACACTTCCTATTTAGAGATCTGCAGAGTATCTTTCAGGATAGAGCATAGACCATTCCAAACAGGGGTTAAAAACCAGTAGCTAGAGAAGCCTCCTTGGTTAGAAAAGCCACTGTTCTTCGGGGATGAAAACATAGCACTGAGTGTTGATTCCATGTTTGCACAGCCTCTTCACCCCTTCGCTGCATTAATCTAAAGCAATGCTGGGAAGACAATTGCTTACTGTTTTCTCTGCTAACCGCAATTTTGCTAAAGACTTTCTACGTCTGCTCTGTAGATGTCTCTTTGACAATAATGATTCTTTCCTACAGCATGTCATCTGTGTACAGAGCTCATAATCTTCCAGGAGGATTTTGCTTTCCACATTGTGAAATATACAGAAATTAAATGCCATCAGAATATTGTGGACTATTCTACAACTCCTCTGTTCCAGTTCCAGTGCAACACCAGTGCATTACGCACATGCAAATAGTAAGTGGTAAATTTAAGCTCTTTAGACTAGACTGATTCATTTTTACCAGAGTCTTCCTATTATTAAGCAGCTTACTTATGATGATGTTTTTCTCTTTACACTATTTAAATGTCTAAGTTCTGCCTGATATAGCTGCATAACATACTTAGGGTACATAAGAGAGATAGAAACCCCTACTGAAAAATGACCTTAAGTGATCAGAAATGAGGATTTGTGAATTAAACCCATACTTTAAATAGCTTTAATAAATTCAGCCACTTTTTTTTCTAAAAAAGCATAGTAACGCTTTTAGATCAAATTTGCCTAAGGACTGCACATCACTGAAACATTGAAATGAAACAGGCTGAAAAAAATGTGGCGTTTTCTGGTTCACCTGTTATGTATTTCAAATCTTTTATCCAACATATGTGGAGAATTAGCACTCACTTGCACACAGAAATCATTTCTGTTCAAATAACTGACAGAAAAACTGGAGGAGCAAAGAGTGGCTCCTATTCAGAACCTACAGGGAAAAAAAAAAAACAACCAAAAGCAGAGTTAATTTGCTATTTACTTGGAATTCCAACCAGTTGACATTTTTGCCTCAGTTCTTTAGCAACAGGAAATAGTTTCTTCCTGCTGATTTTCTAAAGTTTTTTGGGTTCCTGACTTCTTCTATCAGTGGGCAGCTGTCTGTCCAGCTACAGCTCTCTCAACACTATTAGGCTTAAGCAAGCTGCATAGTCTCTGAGTTGTTCTTGAATTTATTCCTACTATAAATGCAATGGAGTGTTCTGGTTCCTACCATCTCTTACCAGTTCTTCCTGGCTTCCTCTTTTCTATTTTGCTTTATCCTAATTATTTCCTCCTTTGTTGTATTACACATTTCTCTATTGCATCCCTGAGCTGTCATGCTAAAACCTCAGCACTCCTACATACAAGAAGTTCAAATCTAACTTTCCAGGCGATTACCGTCTAGCTCTGTGAGATACTGTTCTCCCAAACTGTGTTACAATGACTGTCAGCAATAGATCACTCTGAATATAAAGTACTATTTCTGCTTTCAGCGTTTTACATATGACTTCTTGAAAGGATCTATACACCAAAATAATTAGTGGCAAAGAGCTGAGGATCATGACAGCTCTATTAGGAGAGCAATCAGTACTTCAGTGATAGTCAATAACTACCTTAATAATTATTTTCAGTCAAATCACAATCACACAGTGTGCATGATTTACCTGGGGTATGAATTTATAGCAAAAATTACAAATATAGCACATGGGGTTAGCAAAGGATGGCTTTAAACAGCTTGCAAGCCCTTCAGTGGCACCTGCCATGTTACACACTGCAAAAGCATCCAGTAAACTGTTAAAACAGCCGTATAAATACACCTATGATAGATGCACATCTCGGTTGTCACATGAATTAGCAAATAGGTTGTTGCCAGTGCTGTACATACATGCTGGTTTAGCTCTAAAATGTTTCAGAAATCAAATGTGAAGAAAGCTTAAGATACCCTAGTAAAACACTTCATAGCAGAAAAAAAAAATCCAGAGCTAGCTGGATTAGTGAATTGCTAAACTGACTTTTTTTCGAAAGCAATGAAATCCACAAAACAGGTGAAATTTAAGAAAAAAACAAACTTTACTGCATTTTTAAAACTATGAACAGCCAAAATTACCAAATGTTTAAAGCTCCACTGAAAGCTTAAATCAGATTAGACTGCTAGAGGCTGTAAAGTGCCTTAGCTTTGAACCGAATATGAAGGCTAGGTGGGGGTGTCAGTAGAGTCAAAATAATCCAGCATGGGCAGGGCCCATCACACAGTGCTGTGCAGAAACAGGAGAATCAAAGAGCCTACTCTTTATAGACAGAGACCATCTCTAGTGACACTTACTCTTGCTTTCTGAAAAGCAGTCAGAAAATAGTAGATTCCAGCAAACTTCATGAGCTCAGCCTGCTTCAAATATTTCTAATTATTTAATTTCTAACCTTAATTTTTAAATAGTGCCATAATATGTACCCACAGAAGGATCAGCTCTCCTATCTCATTATGGTTTCTTTACCCAGAAAAGGCTCTTTGCTACAAAGGAGTAAGGGTGGGAGTAAGTAAAAGTATGCAACTAATATGTCAAGATAGATCAAGCCTAGAAAGAATTTTTTTCTCATAAATTGTCACTATATATTTGGTATTCCCTGCATGTTGCAAAACATGCTGATGTTAATGAGTTTTACAGGATAAGGTAGAATTGGAAGTGGCTGGCAATGGCATGTGGCTACTATCATACTGTCTGTAAAGGTAAACTTCCTTGACTGGAGCCCTCTAAACCATTATGTTTAACGTAAATCTCAATGGAAAAAAAGGTCAACATCTTCAAATTGGAATTGCTTGCCTTGCTCTGCAACTGGCAGGATTGCCAGAGAGAGAAACAGAATCAGATCAGGGCAAGAGAGAGAGAAATAATTCATGGTAATTCTACCTTCCCCACTGCTTCATTTCTCAAACTGGCTTTTCACAAAAAATATCGTTCACAAGCGCTGCCAAGGAAAATCTCACTACAAGCGTAAGGACAAAGCAAATCCAGGAAAGAGTGCAAAGGGTTCTTGCACAGCTCTCTACCTTTTATTTGTCTTTTATTTTTTCTCAGAAAAAATTATTCCACTTTTTACCCCCTTGTCATTTCCTTGGCAGCTTACATCAGCTCTCATTACTTTCATAGATTTTTCTTTTTCTTTTCTTTTCTTTTCTTTGTGTTATGTTTTGGGCACTGCTATTGGTTTTACACAGCACTACACATTTGCCAGTGGGGAAATCCAGAAAGAAATAATCCAAATAAACACCCAAAAGTTCAAATGTCCTGGGAGTTGTGGTCTAGAAACAGAGGTCCCTCCAAAAGAAGCTGTAAATTAAGCTCATGAAGCAGCTTGTGTCTTCACAAATGCAAAAAAGGAGGTAGGGGAAGAAAACAGCCATAATTATGATTTGTCCAAACACCTCTAATACAATAGACAAAGGTTGGGACATATTACTGTGATTTCGTTCTCAATGTTTTTTTCAACTGATTCTGAACAGCACACCTTTTATGAAACTGACATTGGAAAAAGTGATCAAAAAAAGTTTAAAAGCTTAAACAAATTTAGTGTGATTCAGCTGATTTAATACTTTTAAAGGTGCAAAAAAACCCAGGAAAAACTCAAGAGACAGAACTGTTGGACCTTGTGGCAAGTAGTTGGTGTGAAGGGGAGGTGGCAGTCACCTTAAAACACAACCTTCTGTCAACCCGCTGGCTTGGATTGTATTTACAGTGTTACCGTGAAAGGAACAAGCATTCATATTACAGGCAGCCAGCAATCTGGCTGTTTCATTGCTCAAACAGAGCTCACAAGGGTGCATCTGTTTAACAAGGGGTATAAAGCCATCGAGTTCCAGTAGAAGATGAGTTTTTACCCACTGAAATTACCTACTAGAAGGTGTAAGTCGAGTTTGACTTTCACATTTGAAAGGGACACAAGTTGACACGGCAAAAATCTATTTTTACAGACTTCCCAGCTGACACTGAGTGGTGGATGGAGGGAGATGGGACAAGTCCACACACTTTTCTGCCCTTCTCTCCTCCCATCCCACAAAGAGGGATCTGAGACCTTTTTCTGTTTTGTTCCTTTGCACAGGGAAAACTGAACTCCAAAGGGAAGCTGAAAGCACACTGCTCCCCCTGACCCAAGTCATCCCATCCCTGCTGTAAATAAAGGAAGATCATATTCATGCAGCTAAATGTCACAGCCTCAAAGTTTTCCCTTCAATATAAGGATGATTTAAGTAGTGAAGATTTTGTTTTAAGCAAATGTTAGCACTGAGGCTTCATGTTAATGAATAAGACTATCAGTAGTTTCACCACAATAAAGCAGGGACTATTTAACAAAATAGGCTCAGACAGGTTGCTTGTAAGACAAAAAGTTCAAATATTTACAAAGGAAGTAAAATGATGTAACAGCAGGCAGTGCCACAGCTACCTGAAGGTCAGTGGGCACTACTACAGGTTGTACCTGAGGCGGCTTTACCCAGGTCTCACAGCCATGCTTCCCCTTAAGCTTAACTGAACCACATAAGTCTGTTTTCCATTGCCCCTTCACTTGATTCAATCAGTTCCTGCTCTATGCAACACTTTATGAATAGTGTGTGAAGGAAAAAATTAAAAACTAATCAATCTGGAGAACATGATGCTTGTTTAACAACCCGACAACTCAGAAATGTGGGAGGCTGAAAAGACAGACAGACCCAGACTAGATAGGAACATTGCCCAGTTAACCTAACCTTTCCTTTCTTTGCTATAAATATCATATATACCATAAATACCTTATTATTTATTTCAAAGTCTTTTCATGCAAATTTTTGAAATTATGAATCAAACAGGCAAAAAAGCGCCAAATCTTAGACAAAGAGAGCCCCATGAAAATTAAAAATAAAGGTACAGCACAAAAACCTTATCTTGAATTTTTTGATCCTTAAGATCAGAGCCTCATGATTTCTTGACAAAATGCAGTAACATCCTTGGCACTAGTGCTACCAGGAAGACTTCTATACCAGCCAATATAAAGTCTTCAGCATCTTCGCTCTGGCAGCAGACATCCCCAATCATTGCCACACCCCACATTTCCATAATTTGGAGTAACAACCAAAGACTATATTTACCTCCACATTGTCTTCCTCCAGTGTTTGTTTACCTCCCCCCCCCCCCCCCCCCCCCCCTTACATCTTCCTGTGGTTGCTGCTGCAGCTACACGTTATTCGTGGCTAACAGGGAAAGCAAAACAGTTTCTTCACAGCATATACAAATGTAAACAAATACAGTGGCTGGAAGTATGGTCGGGTTTCTGTTCCGCACTGGCTCATGCTGTTATATCATGCACGGAGTTGATCACCATGGCAATGAGGTGCCAGAAACCATTTCCAAACTTTCGTGAATATTTAAGCATAGGCAGAAAAGTTCAAAACAAAATAGTTTTGTAACAATGTTTTGTTTCTTTTTCAACTCATGAACTGTTACAAACACCATCACGATTTTCTGAGTCGTTCATTAGTCATAATTATTTTCAGATTAATTTTTACAAACAGTTAATATTATTGTTAATGCACTTCAATTACAGCCACAACGTGGAGTTCAGAACAGTGGGACAAGGTCACATTGCACTAGACACTGAAAAAATATGGAACAGAAAGATGGTTATGGCCCCAGTAAATTGGCAAGTATCACAAGTTATTAATCAAAAGTGTTATTGGAGAACATCACACATTCAAAAGTGATTTAGTGTAATTGGAAGGTCACAATTCAGTTCCCCCTCTAAAGAAATGGGGACTTATTTGCTGCACAGAGCTGGTGTAACTATTCTGTAATTTTAGTCTAGACTCCCATTCAGGAAAAGGGAAAATAATTTTTCACAATTACTACCAAAAACCAATACAGTAGGTACATAAGCATAGTTAAAACCATTTTCTTTAACAGTCTCATAACTAGATTACACAATAGCAAATGAGCTTTGATGCCATGAAAACTCAGCAAAATCACAGCTTTGTAAAGGAGTAGAAAGTGTTTTGATTATGACCCTGTTAATGTCTCCTTTAAAAGGTGTAAGAATTTTTTTAATTTGTACACATTACAAGCATTAACAGATACAAACTTTCTAATAAAAACTTTTCCTTCTATTACTAAACCCCAAGATTCTGCCTCTTCCTCACCCCAAATTTAAGGCAAATAACATTACCATACTTTCAGTATTTGCTGTTAAAGTAAATGTAAAAAACCCAAAGTGTATGAACTTGCTCCAAAAGATGATATTGTAACCTTTACAAAAGAACTACAAAAGTAAAGAAAGAAAATTAAGTTTCAGCCATCATGTGCTTCTGCATTATTAAATGCATAATCAGTTTCCAAGTCTTCCTGAAAGAAAAATCCAAGTGGTAAATTCAATTTTACTCTGCCTTTTAGCCTGAATCCTTAGATTTACTGCATCCAAGTACAGAAGACATCTTCAAGCCAAAATTCTATCCCAAACAAGCCAGCACATTGCCTGAAAGCTGACGTACATCTTTTTATAAAGCTTGCGACGAGCTGCCATCAAAAGTTGTTCTGCAGCACTAAAGCCAACAGAAGACCAAATTTTCCACCCCACCACAGACTGCCCATCCTTCCTTACTCCCACTTTCATGGTTCTGTAACATTTCAAGCTGCATCTATAACAAGAGGATCCCTTTTCTTCCCTAAGCTCATCCAATAGGTAGAAGTGCCAAGTCAGATACGTCATTGCACCAAGAAATCTGAAGTCTAAATGGATTTTTAGACTTCACATTGATCCAGATGTGTATTTATAGCCTCTATACATGATGTGTGGGTGCATATATAAATATTACCGAGACTTTAAACAAACGTCCAGTTTCTTATTGGGCAAGTTTGCAAGTAGCCACATACACACCAGCAGTGTTTTACCCAAGGTGACTTAAGGATATAAATATGACAAGGACTGGAAGGAGATGTAATATTTTAAACTACTATTTTTGGAAAGAAACAGATCATCTTTTGGACACTAGATCTTTCTTTCATCTGAGCAAGAAACAGAAACCTTTAAAACTAAAACAGATGGAGAACAATTGCTCAGAGTTTAAAGTTGATTATGCTAATCAAGAAAAGTCTAAAAAGAGATTGCTCCTTCCTACAGATATTGCTGCATTGGCACGGAAGCCACCAGTGTGTGATGTCCCAGGTTGCTCCCAGCTACAAAGTCCCAATGTCCCAGGTCCCACGAGGACATTTTGAGGGCAGGAGCATTCCAAGCTACATACTTTTCAACACACAGCACTGTAAAACAGCACAGACACAGCTCTATAACATGTTTCTCTAATTAATCTTAATTTCAGGTCTAAATTTGTTTTTGCCATAATCTGCATTAACGTGCAGGGGTTCAGGTCCAGAAAATGTCAGTTGTAAAGGCAGTATTTGTGTCATGGGAAAAAAAGCAGATAAATTCTTTAAATAATAACATTTGATTGGTTTTAGATCAAGCTTTATTCCAGTAAAAGTTTACCTCTATCAGAAGTTTTCTAACTGCTTCTCTGCTGTCTACATTAACTCTTGACAAGATAATTGTTGGCAAGACACGAGCAAGCAGAAAACAAGGCATCAGACAGACAACGTATTCCTTACCAAATTAAATCAGTGTCTCTTTTCAGCTTGGTTTGTCTAGAGGAAAACAACAACTAGAAATTAAGGACAATACAGCTCATTTTGGCCAGAATGCTTGGATACATTCTTAATTATTTTGGAGAGGGAGGGGGGGACATGCACCTACTCCATCCCCCTCCCCCCCATATCAATGTATCAACTGTTTGTGAGCATTTTTATACTTCTGTTTTGTTTATTTTAGTCCAGATATTAGTAATAATAATAAATGTTTATAAAATTCAGATTCATTCTGAACTGACTACAAAATTACTTGAACAAATGCAAAGTCATTAAGAGACACAATCTGTTTCTTTCCCCAGGACATGAAAATTTATTTTCCCATCTCTTAGTTAATATAATCTATTCTTTTGCTCTTCTGAAAATTGAAGTTTCAGCTCTAGGTTATTTATTAACAGCAGAGACAAATTTTTAAAGGGTAATTTTCCCTACAGAAAATCAAACTCTGAACAATTTGAAGCACTTACTGCTATAAAACCTTTATTTTTTTGAAAATAATCTTTGCTCAAAAC
This sequence comes from Strix aluco, assembly GCF_031877795.1. Classification (NCBI taxonomy): domain Eukaryota; kingdom Metazoa; phylum Chordata; class Aves; order Strigiformes; family Strigidae; genus Strix; species Strix aluco. Next base: position 37,719,803 of record NC_133936.1, read on the forward strand.
TCAGGGGTTTTTTGCATATTTCATAGACCATAATTAAGTAATTGCAAATTTAATCTCTTACTTTTTTGAAACATGGAGGTTGATTTTTCATTAATTTCAAATTCTGCATTTGAATGCTTAAATTAACATATAAAAGTATTTTTCTGGAGGGAAACATATCACTAAGCTGTGTATGAAGCTCAGATATAGCAGCTTAATACTTTCCAATGTTTGACAGAGGTACGTATCAAAGGATCTCATTCCATCTAAAGAAAACAGTCAGTTCACACAGACTGTAATCAATATTTGGACATTCTCACAACTTATATTTTTACAAATTAAATATGCAGTTAGAGATGGATGACAGTGTCGCTACTCTCGCATGCCAACTGCTTCAGATACTCTTAAGTTAAAAGCATTCAGCGTTCAAGACAGACTTTGGATCTCAGATGAGAATGTAATTCCAGAGGGAGACAGAGTTGGTCAGGTGTTTTTGGTTTTTCTCCCCCCTTTTTTCTTTCTTTTTCTTTTCACCCCTCTTCTTGTATATTTATAGAAACTCTAAGTAATATCCTTCATATGACTTTAGAGACTGTTAGTAGTTTGCGGGGGTTATATGGCATTTAGAGGAAACAAGTCTCTTTCTGTCCAATAAATACAATCTTTATTTTTGCAGGAGAGTTTTGATCAGGACTTGGCAATAATCATGTAAACAATGTGCATCTTAGCCCTCATTGTTTGACATGTAAAGCTGAGTAAATGATTCAAAATTGCTGTCATCTTATGCTCAACTAATATATTTGCAAATGCTCTAAAATTTAATGCGAATATCTAGCTTAACCCAAACAGTTTTCTTTAGTCAAGTTACTTACTTCAGCTAGGACTTAAGTACTCAGCAATTTGAGTATATGACTGATCAGGGGAGCAACATGGAATTGTTTGGGCAGCTTGACTGGATGATCTTCTGTTGTCCTGAACAGGACTGGTGATTTTGGGAACAGCAAACAAAGACAACTGCAAGGAGGGTGAAGGCAGCAAGATTCTTGTGTCTCTTTTACAAAATATATTCTGACCTTCAATTTTCCACATCTGTTTTCACTTTCAGAATAAAGTTGAATTGAAGTTTACAGGAACAACTGTATAAGAAAAAATATGGATACTGTTTTGATCCTTTCGCTCTTAAGAGTTATGGATTTTCTTGGTCTACATCTATTGCCCCAGATCCTTTTAAATACAGAATATGTGAAGCTGAATTTTTGAGCAGACATACTATCAAAAAAAAGCTACCTGAAAACCCATTCCCTGAGCGTAATTCAGAGAAAGCACTTCTTGCAAAGGACTCCAGTTGTGAAATCTTATAACAGGTCTTACAAGTTTGGTTTGATTATGGCAGATTTCAAAGTCATACTTGGAAGAGCAAGCAATTAAATTAGGTCAGCATCGCTGTGGGAGAAGACACAACAGCAATGTCCAGTCTGCAGTGGTTCAGCATCTTGAGCAAAATCCTGTATCACCATCAGCTCAGACACAGACATGGAATTAAGAGAGTAGTTCACAGCAGGTACAGATCAGGGTGTTCAGAAAGCGATTCTGTACCTGCGGCTGGCTACCATTCATGCTAGCCCTGAATTGCTAACATTCGTAAATAAGAGCCTTTGCCAGTTAGAAACGTGGTAAAGCATTCTTAATGTGACACTTTGTCCAGCATCCCAGCAGCTAACCAGTTATAACACCTCACAGGTCAGAAGACTGCATCCAGCCCCTCCTCTCCTGTTTCTCACTCCAAGTGAAACTCTCAAAATCCTCTGCTGAATGTGCACATCATTTCCCTTTCAGCTAGACCCATCATTGAAAAAAAAAAAAAAAAATCACATCCTGAACATATACTATGGTTTTGGTCACGCTTAAATCTAATTTCTACATCTGAATATATTTTGTATGGGCATTAAGGCAGGAAAAATCACCCTCTTTTCTCTAGAGCTTCCAAAGCCATTCTTATAAATTCCTTAAGGGTCAAAAATGAAATAGGAGAGTAGTTAAATCACCATATGATCATTTTGTTTATGTTCCCTCTTTTGCACATCTTAGACTTTTCAGACATTTATCTTTCAAGTCTAGATTGGCTGTTGTTTCTTTATACTTTCATTACAAGCTCTTTATCAGAGATTTGTCAAAGGAAAAAATCATCAATAATTTGTCCTTCTTTTTACATATATACCAATATTAGGTTTCACAGATTTTCTGCAGGAACCTTAAGACAACTTCTTCTGGGAGGCCAAACCGTAAAGTATTCTGTCCTTAATTTTTGCTGTGTTTAGGCCTTAGAGTTCAGGATAACTTTTACACTGGGCACTGTAGAAGCACAGAACAGATCAGTTTCTGCCAGAGGTTTACATGGTTGAAATAAGTAAAAGGATGTGAACACACTTGTGACTTAACAATTCATGACCTGTAACCTTTTTGTAAATGGCTCTCATTTTTCTACTAAATATTTCTCTACTTTTTTCTCCATTTGTTACTATATTCTTACTTTTTTTTTTGCCACTCTGCAGTTTTGAGAATACGTTGAATTGCAGTATACTGGGAATACTTACATTTCACTTGACTCTCTGAGGAAACTCATAGGAAAACCTGCATATTACTAGAAACATCAGGCTCTTTTGGTAAAAGAAAGTGGTATAGCAGACATTTTGAAATGTTTGTTTTATGCAGGATGGGCAAAGATCATTTTGGGGGTAGATATGGAAAGGGCTTGGATCAGACACCTGACAAAAGACGCAACCAGTAATTTTATGTCATCTTTAATTTTCATCTGATTAGAAAAATTATATCCTTTTTCCCCCACCCCTAACAGGATGAAAGAAAGCATATAAAGTCCTTAAATTAAGGTCATCTATTTAAATATGACAGCTTGAAAAGCATTTGGGGATCTCATTTCTTGGTATGACTGAGCCTGTTTTTCCTGTAAATAAGAATATTACATTTAGGTAAAAATAGTATCATAAAACTATAATTGTCTATCTTTGCTGGTTTGAAGCTATGTCTAACGTATCTACAATGTGGAAACCGAAAGCACTTCCAAGGTACTAGACCCTGACTTAGGTTCAAACAAGAACTAGGCACACATTTTTTTCCCCTTGCTTCCTTTTCCTCTCCCTAGGCCCCCCATTTCTACCAAAAGGGACCTCATCACTGAGGCTGCAGACGCCAGATGCAGGATAGCTGAAGACAAGGGCTCTGGGACACCCCTGGGAGGATGTTTCTTTCAGAACGGTTTGCATTGGTTTACCTGCTGGCCTCAATATCTCAACAGTCTTAAAAACTAAGCTTAAAACAGCAATTTGAAATTTTTAGCTAAGAGTTCATCTGCAAAGTAGTAAACGTTGTTGAACCTGTATAAGGACTATTACTTTCAATGCTTATATTTGTTGTTAACAGACTAATACCTTCAAAGCTGCTCTCCAAGCGTGAATTTTCTATAAATTTTGAGTTCCGTGGCACTGCAAATAATTTTACAATTTTTACTCTATTAAACTTTATACTGTAACTCCATTTACATGACAGTAAGATTCACGCCACCTATTTTTGTCAGTTCATAGGACAGGAGATAATACCTATAGATTATGCATGTCTACCTATGAACAAACATCAGAGAGGGCATAAAGAAGAGATCTCCCTAGAACAAATAGTCAGAGTATCTGAAAGAGGGAATAAATAGAAATATTCCCAGCAAGAAAAAGGAGGTCTGGAGAAGAGTGACAAGGAACCTTGAGGGCTTTCTGAGAAAGAACCCCAGCAAGAGCATCGGTGCGTGCACTAACCCAGCCTGCCCCTGCAAAAGGTTACCAAACTCTGGTAAACATTGCCCACGAAGGATGCATCTTTCACAGCAGAGATGCTCTCAGGCATCTGTAAGTGCTCATTCAGGCAACTTCTGCACCACTTTAGCAGATTTCTCCTTCCTTCTTCACTTTTTGGATGTAATTGTTTAAGATGAAGGTCATAAAAGGGGTTGCAGGGAAGGACTGCAGATCACGAGGAACACTTCATGAATTCAGGCATGATTTGGACTTATCTATACTAATGACTTTTAGCCTGCGAGACATTTTCAAGCTGCGGATATATAAAGATTCTTATTTTACAATAGTAAGATTCCCAGAAACCAAATCATTTATTAATCCTGCAAGAGTCACCCCTAGAACATCATATAAGAGAGTCAGAAGGAAAAAGAGACACAAAAGGATTCTGGTATTTGGCTAACTTAATTTGGTTTTCATTTGCATTAGAATAGAATTTAGTCTGTTGACAGAATAGATCAGATACTTAACAACTAATATGTAAAATACAAAATTAATTTGGCAATTTTACAGCTGGGCTTAAAGTGCCCCAAATAGTTTCTTTATTATTCCTCTGTTGTTTAAAACAGAAGTATGGATTGTATTTAGACAACTTTAAACTACACTGAAATCTAACAGCTGACTGTACATTGCCTGGGGCATGCTGCTTGTATCTTACTGCAGGCAGAGTATTTGTTGAGTTGGGCAAGTACATAGCAGCTGAATAGCCGTATATTTCCAGCCACAATGTACACCTACCCTTCTACACCAGAAACTGTGATGTATGCATAAGGTACGCCCAATGAAAGAGAGCTCTAAATGTGACCTTTCAGATATAGATGCACATTTTTTTATTCACAAGTAGAATTTCTACCTTTCTAGTTTGTCGGTAAAGATCTTGCCCCTCTTTTATGCACACAGAACAGGAGAATTTACTCACTTTTCCCTCTATACCACAAAACTGGGGCATGTAACACTTTTTCTTTCCGGCACAGTACTTTCAACTGAATCACAAATGCTAGCAGCTGACTGGAGCAAAGACTCAAGTGCAACCAGAGACTCATACAGAAGAACATATGGGTTGGAGTGTTGTTACCTAGATAATTTACTGCTTATTGTGCTTTCAAAATGGAACAAAACCCCTCTTTTTGAACAAAACAACATGAAGAATAAGATTGGTTAATAGGATTCTCTAGTACATAGCTTCAGCACTCAGAGAAGCCTAGGTCTTTGAGCACACACCATCCAAGAAGGAAATCAAGGAATTGAGAAGGAAGTGTGGGGACCTGCACTAATGTCATGAATAGTGACATTTGTATTGTTGTCTAAAATCCCTGTCACTGCACACAGCAGCGGTACCAACCTATCCTCAGGGAGAAATGCAAAGAGATTCTGTTAAAGTACCTGAATTGTCTCCAGAGAACACAAATCTTAGCCTGATTTTTTTGATCCGTAGCAGAAATGCTTTACCTTAAATAAACGTAAGATTCCATGAGATAAAGCTTTCAAGGTATTAACTATTTTTATGTCCCAGTAGGCTACCTGGTACCAGAGGAAAATAGACATTAATTGCCTTCTAGAAGACAAATGAGAATAACATTTGCATGTAGATTTTTTCAGTAAGTTAATGTATATGTTCTATAAAGTCTCTACCTTATTGGCTAAATTATGTGGAATAAATTAGGAAAGGATCCATTCATAGAATAACAAGGTTTCATAAGTGTTTGATTTAGGATGTATACTTCAAGCTGTACGCTTCCTAAGGCAGATATCATGAGAAAAGCAAAATACATTATTACACATTGCAGTGCTTACTCATCATGCTTACATTCAAAGAACAAAGTTTCCCTAGATGTAAATTCGTGTAGGACGTGTGTGCACTACCTTAGTATCAAACCAAACAAGGATTTGCCAAGCCAGATGGGGACAACAATGTATTAAACCAATATTTCATTTTTTATACTTCTTGTCAACGCAAGTGAAACACTGTTCACCTACCTACTGAGGCCAGGCCAGTGTTTAGAAATCTTAAAGTCTGAAAAAGAGCATCAGTGGAAGCACAAGCTGCTCTTGCAGTCATGACACTCACCTGAGACTCAGGCATAGCTTCGTATTATCCTTGCGCCCAGGACGGAACATCCTGAGACGGTTTATATCCACTTGCATTTATGAGTGCATACAAACTACTGTCTGGTGACAAGTGTGAATAAAACTGCTTTTCTCATTTTTGCCTTCAGACATTCCTAGAGACATTTTATTTTTGCATCACCTGTCATTACTGAATATTCCTGAATTAGTCTTCTCTAGAGCTTGTATTTGCTAATTAAGGATACAACACAGCACCAAGCTCTGCTGAAAATTTTGAAAGAGGTTTTGGTATTTCTTTCAATAGCAACTGATTTCCTTAATCCAGTTCTTTAGTATAGATTGCAGATTCTTCTGTTGAAGGTTTAACATAAAAAACCAATGCTACCTTTAAAGCAATATAGTTAAAGCTGCGCAACCAAAAATCTGTGCATACATCCCGTAGACTTCCAGCTTAATTTTTCATAGTCCATTGTAGTGCAGTAATCAACTGCAATGACGGCTCATTGTATGTCCTGAAAAACTGGCTCCTGTGATGAGAAGTGATGGCAGGACAGGATACAAAGTGCCAACTTGTATCTCATTACTCAGATGGTAATGAACACTCACTGTTATTAATACATTGAAGCTCTCAGTAAATTTTAAGCAAAGAGAAATACCTATCACCAGCTTCAGGATCTGAATGGAAACAAACTGTTAAAGTAAGTAAAAATAAACTAAGGTGCTCCAGTTCCAAGAGCAATTTATCCCCTATTTTCAGCTAATGTTCAGTAATGTACGTGATGGCTAAGGAAAGAACTTAACAAATGTTCATCTATGCAAAGTTGTGTATTTTTCCTTATGATTTTGCAGTCTGGTTGTTTCAGGGGAAGGAAAATGAGTAACAGCACAGACAGGGTGCCTTCAGCACAAGACAGGGGGAGCTGCCTAACAGCAGCAAGGCCTCTGGGACTAACACACCTATTAACGTCTATTTTATTCCGCATGCATTCGGTCCACTGCATTAACAAGCATCAGTACTGGCAAGGAAAGCTTAGCATACAGCCCCTGAGGGGTCAAGAAACACAGATGAGAACAAGCAATATCAAAAAGTAACATGAAAAGCAAATTGTCCTAGATGTGAAAAAAAAACGTTAAGAGAATTATCTTTCTAACTGTGAGGTTGTGAAGAGAAGGAAAAAGGAAAATTAAACAGTATAAGAAAAAAAATTTCTTCCTGGATGTACCGTCAGAAGAAAAGAAATCTTTAATTAACACCCTTTCCTAAACTTGTAAAAGAAAAATTAAAAACCTTTCTGATTTCAAAAATCTTAGTAAGTGCTTGGAACAGTATGCACATTTAATACAATATTACACCTCATCAGAACAAGGGGGAAAAGGAATACCAATGCTGAATACACTTCATGAAGTTTTCTTAACAGGTTAGCTGGGGAAAAGAAGAGGAGAAGAGGAAAGGAAACTTAGAACGAAACTTGTGCTTTTTGTTAGGAAAAAGAATTAACTAAAACTTATTATGTAAAGCAACTGATAAATAACACATACACTGACTCGTCCATTACATTGCTCATTACAGAAGAATACCACCATTAATATGTTTTGGTCACAGCAACATTTTTGGATTGCCTTGCCCTGCCTACTTCTTAATCTATAAAAAAATAAGGCAGTAGGTTCCGAGGGCACTAGTGACATAGTGGTTTGTATCAGGGGGCGTACAATTGCACAGAATCACAGCAAACAAAGCCCTGTCTAAAAAGAAACCATAACAATACTACGATATTCAGTATCAACACAGAAGAGACCATGAGAAGTGAACCTTCCATGGGCTGTTCTTTCCTTCCCCCATTAGGCAGCAATGCAATACTTCCAGCAGGAGTAGATTTACTTACATATATAATTAAATCTTGGCAGACTTACTTTCAAAACTTGAAATGCTCGGCATTTTCTGGTGGCAATCTTTATTGGCATCTGAAAGCCTTTAATGAATACTAAACAACTAACAATCTGTAACAAGAGTTTGAGACTCAAATATCTGTCTGAATTTCTCTGTAAAACCACAAGGAGTTTGATAAAACTTGTTTGCATTGCTAATGATTACTGTGTCATGTCCAGACACTTCAGCTGGTTTTCCCGAATCTCCATTATAGAAAGATACAGCAGTAAAGACACAATGAGAAACAGTTCCCAAGTTCTTGTGAAGGCATAGTTTATGGAGAATTTCAGCAATATTTTTATTGGCCCTTACTTCTTGGTTTTCATCTGGGGAGAATCAAAAAGTAACCACAGATAATGGAGAACTACCATATTTATCAGGAAAGCACAAATATGATATTGAATTAAAAAATAATAAAAATTAAAATTAAAATAAAATAAAAAGAACAGTGATTTTGCATGAGGAGGTTCTGACTGTCCTTCCACATCTGTGCACATGTGGTACCTAAGTTCTCTTAAATTCTACCTAATCATGTTACAAATTTAGGATTTTAGCTAATGTACTTTGATTATTTTTATAACCCTTTGAAGAGCAGAAGACAGAAATTAGTAATGTATTTTAATCACTTCCTACTTATGCACATGATATCTGTCTTAGGCATGACAAGTACACAGCAAAATAGACTACTATGATTTCACAAGAGTTGGTTGAAAAACAAATTCATTATTTCTTCAGAGATCTTTCATCACTAAGTTTTCATAAAACTAGAGTTGAACAGAAGTCAAAGAATAAAACATTACTATTTTTCACATAAATTCAAAGTTTTCCTTCAGTACTCTGATTTTGAAAAACATCTTCTAAATAAGATCTTTTTTTCAGGATGAAAAATCTATGTACTTTCCATCATATTTTTATGTACCTCCACACATCTAAAAATAATGCCTGGATAAGTCTTTTCAAAAAAAGAAAAGAGAAAAAGAAAAAACATTTCCATTGAAGACCAACAGAAAGCAATTGCTCAACATTTCCTGTCAACCAGCTTCAGAGGTTTTTGGGACCTGGAAAATATGACAAGTCAGACAGTTTTTTCCCTTCTAACATAAGGCTTTTGCAAGTGGCTTTCATTTTCAGAGCTGTTGTAACACATCTCAGCTATTTGGGAATCCAATCTGTTTAACCAAAGCAAATGCTATGATTTTTATATATATACACACACGTATACATGCACACACCCACCCCTTCTGACTTGCATGTTCAGCATACCTTTTTTTTTAAATATTCTTATTCCAGCAACAACTCAGTTGAAGTCAAAAAAGAGAGTATGGACTCGTACAGCCTGCAGTACACTTAGAAGTCCTGTTCTCCTGGGACCCTGGCGAAGCATACTATAAACTCACATCCAGATTTTCTCCCAAGAAGAAACACAGGATTTTTTTTTTTTAATCATGGAGCTAGATGTAGCAAGATGTGTCCCTGTAGCCTGCACCATAAGCCACATCTTACCCAAGAGAAGCCATCTTTTTTCTCCAAGTTCTCCCCCCCCTGACATTTTTTATTTTCCTTTTTCTCTTTTCAGTAACTAGATGAACTCTTCAGACTAGACCCTGGCCTGCTAAGTGTTTCCTCATGTGTAAGAGGCCTACACATGGTAAATTAACTCCTAATTTCAGGATTAGGACACACAACTATTTCAAAAACAAACTAAATCAACTCATAACCTTCCACTGCAGTTAACAATTACATGGTGCCTTTTAATTTTGTTTTAGAAAACCAATAAAAGGAGGAGATCCGTGATTTGAACTCACTAGAAATAGTTGAGCTTTGGCTGAAGATAAAGAAGCAGCAATAGGAAATGCTTGGTAAATGCAGCAGACGACGTTTTCAAGGGCCCGTAGCACAACAGAGCAGGCAAGATGAATACAACTCCATCAACATCAAAGAAACAATTACCTGCAAACATGAAAAAAATCATTCCACTAGAAGTATTAAAATACGCACTGCATTGAGAAATCCTGAGCACACAAAAATTATTGTCGCTCTAGTGGCTTCAACTTATACCACTGTCAGCAAGAGCTCAGAAACAGTGGTGCCTCCCTTTATCTCCTTCTCGTTGTACAGCACCTAGCCATGATACAGAGCTTACATCATACTTTGAAACAGCTTATTTGTAGGGAACAGGTCATTAGCTAGGGTAAATGAGCATGTGGCTCTAAAGTTTCTCTGTAGTCTACTGATAAATTAAGAGAAGTCATTAAATTATAAGAAAAATTAGTATTGAAAAATAGTGTTTCTGGAAATCACAATACACAATGCGTTCTGCAGGACTGATGCTAAAGGGGCACATCCTTAACTGTGCAAATAATTCAAACTCTTGGCATCAATAATCAAGACTTGAGTTTTATATGATTATCAGAGACTCCAGTGTCTTCAGTAAGTATCTCTGTTTCTATATCTACTCATTTATGCTTTTAAATGAATGCAGTGCTACTATATTCCAGAAAAACCATAAGCACACAATTCCTTGCTTGTTAAAACATCTTTACTAACAAGTTGCCTGTTTCACTTGTTTCGGCAAGATGGAAATAAACATATTTTCATTTGCGTTCCATTAAATTATTCCGCAACCCATATGCAGTGTCTTGATGCAGTTTGAAAGGTGAACAGATGGGATTTTATTTTTAGCTCACGTTAACACAACCCATCAAACACTCATTTGCCTGATATACTATCATAATATAGCTTACTACTCAGCCTTTAAAGTATATCTTTGCCTGTCTTGTAACATCCAAATGACAAAAGAGAAGTGTGTGATAAATATTTAATTACAATCATGATGATGGCTTTGTCACTGAAAACTAGCAATTGTAAGTGAATGGAAGAACTTGGGTTTTAAAGAGGAACATTCAGCAACTCTGTGCTATTGAAATCAAAGCACATTTTTTAATTATAATATTTCAAATACAGGCTTTGTCAAGATCAGAAGAGTGCTTGCAGGGACCAAATATATGCTGTTATACTGACATATAAGGCATTGCAACACCTGTTAGGTATCAATGGAAGTAGGCTGAAACTTTCTTTCAATAGTTAAACTATATATGCCTTCAACTGCATTTTGGATACAACGTAATAGTACGTATAATAAAATACCGCCTACAAAAGCATAAGATAGAATGATAAAGTAGATGAAAGTGCTAAAACTGACTTCTGCTTCCTCACTCAAATAATTTATTAAATAAAATTTAGTGTAGCCTCCACACCAGACTTTTAAACTTTGTTTTTACTGGGTACGTACACAACCACACGGAAGAAAGACTGAGTTTTCCAGGTTTGCATGGTACAACTTTTAATTTTACCTGTTCTCAGTACACACCATTCTACAGTCAAACTACTCATCCTTTCATTGGTATCTATCAGACAAAGGATAGCAGAATCAAACGCCAGCCCACCACCACAGAGAGCATTTCATTCACACAAATATATCTTGCCAAGTGAGAAACGCAGTTGTTAGAGTTATAAAGAAACAGAGAGCAAGAACCCTCTAGGATATCTTGTAGGTATCTGAAGGAAAAGGTGCAAATGGTTCACCAGAGCACCTCCTATCCTAATAACTGTTTCACACGTTTTAGGTAAATCTCAGCAAATACAGAGGAAAAAAGAATCACAACTCTGCAACAGAGCTGCAGCAAAGTATTCTATGTCCTGGAGAAACCACCACCAGCTTTCTAATACGGTGTCTTAGACAGCGCTGAAGTATGCAGCGAAAGCATGCACGCACTGCAAATTTTATTGGAATCATGAAAGAACACAATAAAACCATGACAACTAGAAACAATCAAATTTCTGTTTGAATCTGGGCCAACTCTCTTGGCCCTACTACAGCAGGTCTGTGTCCTTAGTATCTGTTTCAAGAGTACAGCCTCTCCGCACCAGCACCTTCAAGGGCAACACAGCCCATTACTATGTGTTAGCTGTTGTTAGAGTCACCATAGCAGCTTCTCTCCAAATAAGAGATAGGTTTCTGCAGATAAATGTCTAATAATTTTCACATGACAAAGGAGATGAGAAGTTTTCACACAACGCAAACACTGCCCTTCATTTTTACACAGGATTTCTGCTGTGAGGAACAAAATACCTTTGAGAAAAATGATCACAAGAACCAACAGACAGGATTCATATTAAAATAGAGCAATACCTTTAGTGATCATCAGTGCTGGTAATTTGGAAATGTTGGGAAAACTTGGAAAAATAGCAGGATGAAATGTGAAAGGAAAAAGTAAGGTCACACTGTCTCATAGAGCTTGATTTTCACATTTGGTGGGAAAGACTAAATGTGCTTAGATACCACTTACTGCTAAATCAATTGATGGTAAGCAGATGTTACCCTCTCCCTCAAATCTTTGTTCATGCTCCGTGCTTCTATCTGTATTACAAATGTGAGACACAATAGTGATAATAAAGTACCCAGAAATAGTACAAAATCCCATGTGAAGAAGATAAATCAAATGAGACAAGTCAGCTATATATAAAGGCCCTAAATTATTCAAGCTGCCTAAACACCCAGAAGTGCACTCACAGCTTTATACTAATGATTGCAAATTCCAAACAGCATCGTTATATTCTTTTCTATTTTCTTTTTTTTCCCCAAACATTTCAGCACATAGGAATTAAGTCTTTAAATCCTTATTTCGTCAGCAGACACTCTGTACTAATTAATATGGAAAACAATGACCATAGGAGAGGAGCAGATGGTGTGAAGGCAGAGAATGAAGATAAACTGAGAGATCTGTGTGAAGATACCAAGTGCATACTCTAGAATTTCTTAAACACTGATAATCTACAATATAGGTCTTTAATAGATAGATTTAGTTTGAAACAACATTTTAAGCAGAAAGGTCAGATGAGTGTCCACATTTAGTCAGCAATAAACCATTTTTCTAAGCTCTTTTTTTAATCAAATCACATGAGAGATAAGATTATTTCCCACAGGATGCTGATCATTGTGGTGTTTGAAATATTCTCATCATACACTAATAATTAGGAACATTTCTTCATCCTTTGTTGGTAACTTTTTTAATGCAAGAATTACATCTGAAATAGAGAGAGGAAGAAGAAACGAGACTAGCATTTTTACAATATTAAAATGAATTAATTTTTTTTCTGAATCATGTTTCTTATACGTGGCTTCAGAAGACAAAAGGAAGAAAATGTTTTGATAACTTTAGATATGAAATGAGTATTACTATTCCATGTGAAAATTGACTCCTCAACAGGAGGTAGGTATGGGATCCTTAGAAAATCCCAATTCCAAATTATTTCAATTTTTACATTCTTCTTGGTAGGGTCACTGCAGTCTGTAGCCCTAGAATAATACTGTAAAACATTTGTATTCCTTTTAAATTAGAAACTAAAAAACCATGGGAAAATAGCTGCAATGACCTAGTGTTCATACTTATTAATCAGGGAACTGACTAGGCAAGCTGATGGGAAGCATCAGATTTTAGCTGTGCTGGGTTTCTCTGCCTGGGGCTCATTAGCCAAGAGAAGAAAGGAAGGGACAGGTGTCTGGAAATGCCCATCAGCTGCTGCTGAAGTAGCAGCAACATTATGTTGAGGACATAAAGGCAGAAAGGATACAGGAGCATTTCAGAAGACAGTTTGGCTGAAGTGATTCTTCCAAGGGCAGGAATACTGTGAACGACAGACCCTGCTTTTTCAGGTGGGAGCAGTGAGCTCCCAAAGAAGTACGTATGTGATTTGATGGAATTATGCATAATAATAGAAAACAGGTAGATGTATAACCTCAGACCCCCAAGACCAGAACCAGCCATTTCTTATTGTTTCACTGATTCACTCCCTTCTCAGTGTGCCATAGAGTTGTGTCAAACTAAATCACAAAAATTATTCAGGTTAAAAATCCCCCACCCCCCACCTCCCAGAACTATGGGGTTTCATTCTGAACCTCAGCTATGGTACTAGCACTAAAAAGAGAAGTTGATCTAACAAAGTTTTACATCTCTGAAAGCATCAAAGCAGTATGTTTTAAACATCCTAAATAAAACAATTCATAACCGTAAAATAAAGCAGGGAAAAACTGAATGAGTAAAAAACCCACACAATGTTACGAAGAGAAACACAACATTTTGCAGAGCCTCATGTTTTGTTTTTGCAGATATTGAGTAAAACTCACAACAATATTTGAGCAACATTTCTTGGCACAAATTTCAAAATATGGAGAAAATCAGTAGCAGACGTCTATTGCAGGTGTTGCATATTTCACACTGAGGTTTAAACCTCTGACTGATACGCAAATATATTCAGACCTTTTTATTTTTTATATGTAGACCTTTTCCTTTAGACTACTCTACTAGTAGATATATTAAAACTATGATCTTTCTTAGTGCTCACCTGCTACCACACCATAATGAGTTTTATATCACCATTTTCAAATTAGTTTACTTCTTATTTATGATATTTCCATCAGGTTTAAACATAATTTTAAAATACTGTTTCAATTGATTGCCAGTTTTTTATGGTTTTACAGACATATTTCCTTATTTAAACAATAAAACCCAGGAAATTATGTAACAGAAAGGTATTTCTGGGCATAAAGGCTGAAGTGCAATAAAGAACATACACATAACCTACACCCAAAAGAGTAGTCTCAAAAGCACTCTACCCAAAGTCTCATTAAACTTCAATTTATTTCTATTATGTTTCTACGTCCCAATATATAACTCTTTAACCTTTCACCTTTCCAAGACGTAAAATTAACAATGCTGACATTTACAGGATATTGGTTTAAAAATGTCAGTAAGGGAAAATGAAAAACTAGAAACAGAACAGTATTTATCAGTTGCAAAGATCTGGCTATGATAAATGCTAACATCACTGTTGACAAAATTATACACCTGAAAGTATTTTTCTCTTCAAAGTAGAAGCTTCTATATTTCTGGCAGGTGACATTTATATAAAATGTACAACAAGAATTACTATGGTAACAAAAATATTTAAAAAGAAAGGATTATTTTTCTGTTTCTATTTCAGAATAGGTTATCCCAGAACACTAAGAAATCTTTATATTCTTTTTCCTTGAGTCTGCTATTGAACTCCCTTAATTATTGACCTTTGGCCAGAGATGCTGGGCTGTCCACAAGTCTTGGTACTAAGGGGTGTTATGCTGCTTTGCATTTCAGATGCTAAGGCATGTTGCAAATGACAATTGCAATACTAAATGATTCCACCGAAGAGACACACTTTTTTAAATTGCAGATGAAAAGTAATAGGTACATTACAAAGCCCATCTCTTGGGATATTTAAATTATATTGAGAAAACAAAATCCTGGTAGTAAACATACCATCCAGTAGAGAACAATCCCAAAGGAGATGGAAAGCACCTATTAGTTTTACTTCTATTCCTCTATAACTTACAGGATTCTGTGCTAACAGACATATAGCTCCATTCCACTGAAATAAGAATATTTTATTGATTTCAAACTCCCTCATAAACTTGAAATATTTTAATTACCAAATAATCCATTTTGCATTTCACAGACAGCAATTTGCTGAGCAACATAAACCTAACAAAACAATGTCTGATTGAAAAAGTGAAATATATTCCTGTAAACAGAAAGTACCTGGTGTGTCCTTGAAGTCTATTGTTTTGGGAAGGTGCCAGAGAAAAATATTAAACTCCCTAATGCACGAGAGGATTCTTTTGCTTTTAATAAGTCAACTTTTGAAATTCCCATAGATTAACATGAGCCAGAAACCCACCAACATCTGCATTTCAAAAATGCTCAGAAAACAGGGTAGGGTGAGAAAAGGCAAGTATCGGCTAGAAAGTCCACTCTGAAGACAGACAAGAGAAAGTTGATAAGGGTCTCCATTCATTGATGTTAAAATCAACAATTGTTCCCAGTCTAACATTACAGAATTTGTAGCAAGATAGTAACAACCAAAAACTTCCTTCAGCATCCAATGTTCTTCTTAATAGCCAGTGCAGTGGCTTCAAAGCAGCATTTGGCAGCATTGCAACTTACCTACAAAAGCAAATGACAATCTCCTCATCCCAGCCTTGTTGACTGCTTTGCTGCAGCCCAGGCTGCCACAGTAACTGCTCCACACATTCACCCAGCAAGTTCCCCTTTGCAGGTCTGCAAGCAGATTAATTATAAGAAAGAATTGCTATCCCTACTTCACAGATGAAGACACGATAACAAAGAGGTCATATCCGCAGCAAGTATGAGAGATTAAAATCAGATCTTTACCTTGAAGACTTTAGCAGTATGGTGCAGGCTCTGTCATGTTTCTCTGTCATTAGCATAAATATTTCTTGGTTGTGTTAATCAGTATGGGTGCAAACGCATTTGAAAAATTTTGGGGTTTGTACATGGTCCCAGAAAAGTAGCACATGTCACAGTTGAACATGCAAGACTATTACATTTCCTAAAGCTAGGCCAAAATCAGTGTAGATATGAATATAGCAGTTGTCCCCATGCTATAGAGCTCTATGGACTCCACAATTTTTCTTGATACGGTAAAAAGACATAGATTAAAAATGTCCACTGTTGCTCAGTGTAAATATATATACTATGGTATTCAAATTACAAATCTGCTATAGCAATGTAGTTTTAACCTGCAAAAAAAAGACAGAAACAGAGATTAATCACTGTAAAGATAGAGCAAGCAGAAGATTTTTTTTATTATTATTTAATATTTGGGTTAAGTTATGGCCTTTTTTCAAGATAAAGTAATGCATGAAAATTAAACTCAGTTTTAATCTCCTTTTCTGACTTGCTTTCATTTCCCAGTCCACATTTAATCAACAGTGTAGCTAGTCCCTCAACAAAATTCCACCAGAAATTTTCTTTAAAATTTTCCTTTATTTCTGCTAACAGCAAGACAAGGGAAAAGGGAAAGAAAAATGAAAAAAAAACTAGTTGGGTTTGCTGGAAGAAGTGCTGTGGTTTTCTTTGAGCAAAGTTACCTAAAACCACACCGTCAGCACCTATACATTAGCTGGAGGAGTAAGTTAGAGGCACCCACAATAGATCAGATTAGCCAGCTTTTGCAAAAGAAATGAAGTAGCAAGTCATCATATTGTATTTCAAGGTTTTCTGCTGGCTGTTTTCATTGCGGTATGTGACCATCACACACTAAATTCTGAACACAATCATTTTGAGTTAAATTTTTATCAATATCAAGTGAAAGTCATTTGGATGGACACTCTCTTCACTACAAGCTTCTGGGTGCAGCTCTGCAAGAGGCACAAGAGAAGAATCCACTTTTTCTGAGTTTGGATGCAATGGGACGTTTCATTGCACTGTGCCTGCAAATTAGCATTTAAAATTCCAAGCCTAGCTTACCCTTGTGTTTATTTCAGTTGTTCCTGAAATGTACTGACTCTCACTTCTGTCCCCCAACATTTTGTTCTTCCAGAGACAAAGCTAGAAATGCTAAACATAACACAAATACAGTGTGTGGGGCACCCATATGCTTCCTTTTTATGCCACAGAACTGTACTTGTTCTGTACATCTCTAAAATCTTCCAGTGTTTGACATCTGGATCATGGTGTTTGGTGGGTGAAGCACTGCAGTGGGAGAAGGTGGCCCCATCCTTGGGGCATCAGAGCCCAGGAGAGATTTGTTTTTCCCTTCTTACAGTTGGACAAAAAAACAGGAGAAACCCCAAAGCCTAGGAGGGGAAGCTGAAGGACAGCCAACACACAAGGAAGGGCCGGCTGAACAGCGTGGCACGTCTCGCCAGATGCAGCTCCAGTCAGAGGGCTGCCCAGGGCTTTATTTAAAGCATGAAAGACGTGCTGCTGAATTTTCTGCTTCCTGACTCTGGCTTGGGACGCTGCCCGCTGTGTTTGAGCTGCACTGAAAAACCTCAGCAAACAGAAAAATATAGCATCTTCTGCAACCCTTATTTCCAGTTTGGAGGACTTTTTTCTGATTGTTTTGGAGCTTTAAAGTTTTGGAATAAATCTGGCTTAACACCCTCACTTAAAAATGCAAATAAGTTTTTCAGCAACGAGGCTCCTGAAGAGCCTTTTTCCCCCGCATTTATTGAAAATGTAAGACTCTTATGCACTAAGCTACGTTATCCAGGAGGGAAAAAAACCTGTGGGAAGAGAAAAAAGTGAGCGAGCCCCATGCAAAATGCATGAGTCTTGATAGCTTTCTCTAGTCCACCATATGCATATTTCATGAATTCATTACAGCAACTACTGCATCTATAAGTCAAATAAACCCAATTGTTCAAATAAAATGACCGGCTTGATATAAAGAAAACAGATGCTGTTGGAGGAATACTGACACTCTCCAAGCTGAAACTGCTACACGGCTGTCAAGACTACTGAGTGTCCTGTAGTCTTGATCAGAAGAAGAAATAGGAGAAGAAAACAGTTATTTCCACAGCATCTGCATGAAGGAAAATGACTAAAAGGTTGTTGTAACCCAAACACTGATCCTCGAAAACAATTCTAGTAGCTGAGCTACAAACTGTACTTTCAGTCATTGCTAACTCACATCCGAAACAAAAGATCACAGATAACAGACGATGCTCACAATGGGGATCTGCATGGGGACAAATATTGAAAAGACGACAAGGATGGAAAGAAACTAGCAGTAAAAAAAATACTCTGTGGTTCCCCCTGTCAGACTGTGTGCTGTATATTCTATACATGAAAACAGCTTGAAAATAAAATGGGAATGAGAAATTCAGGGTGTCACACACAAAAAGAAACAGCTGCTCAGTGTTTTCGGCAAGGGTGAATATTATTTTCAAACAGGGCCCTACGCTGCTTTATCGCTTCCATATGGGAAACCCTTTCTGATCATTTGCAAATCCACTCCAGTGGGCACTAACTACAGACAGAGCCCCTTCCCCCAGCCTGGAAGGGGATAAGAAAGAGATGGGACCTCAGTGTACAGAGCCATCAGGACTGTGCAAAAGTATAAAAAAAGTGGCAATACCAATGGAAATTGTTTTTCATCTAAAAGCACCAGCAGACACACCCCTAAGAGAGGCCCAATTGTTTACCAGCATGGATACAGGGAGATTCAAGAGTATTATTGATTTGGCTGATCAGAAGCTTGAACAATGAAGAACAAGAATCTGAACACCTATTCTTTCTTGAGATTCAGATAAAAATAGAATTTACACCTAAACACCTCCAAATTTTGAACACCAAAACACAATTCAAGTTTTTCAAAATTGAGACTCACACAGAATGCCACAGGAATGTTTCAGCCAAGACTGGTAGGGTCTCACCATCATCCCCTCCAACCTTCCATGCACCAGGTCCCATACTGAGAACCCTCTGAGTGCATGACATGGGTTTCTTTTTTGTGAAACAAAGCAAAACAGCTATGCTCCAAAAGTGCACCTAAAGCTCTTCCACAGGTAGCAAGTATTCAGCACACAGCACTGGACTAGATAGAATTCAAAGTGCAAAACAGCATATTTCATCAGGTACTCAGATCACTTCACTCTTGTGAAAAAACAGAACCTTTCCAACACAGGCACAGGCAAGCAACATCTTAGTTTTTCTTTACCAAAAAAAAAAGGCCAAAATGAATCATTTAATCATCACATTTTGGAGGCATGGAAATTTAATGTTTTAATTTCTCAACTGGTTTGATATTCATTCACAACCAAAGCATGGTTTTCAAGAGCCACTTACATTTAGCAGGCTTTCAACTTGTCACTGTCCAAGTACTGCCTTAAAAAAAAAAAAAAGAATATTTAACCTTTCTTCTCTGGGTGGAAAATAAATGAAAGTTTGTGAACTTTATACAGTAACATTTGTGCTTTGAATGAGCTTCATGTGCCTCCAGCAAAGCTCTACGACATTCACCACTTCACAGTTTAAATGTGTGTTCTAATAAAAGGTCAAGAGAATGAGGAAAAAAAAGGGAGGTCCTTCAAGGTTATAAATATATTAGACAGGAAAAGCATTTCTGCTCTGCTAAATGCCTGTTTAAATATAAATCTATTAGTCTGATGAGGTTAAGACCCTGGAATGTAAATTTTTGTCTGATTTTGAAAGGACAGTGGTGGTGTTCCCTCATCTCCCTCTGTTTTCTAATTCTCTTCCCTTCTTCCTCTGTTCTTTCTAAATACTCTAGAGTTCCTGAGGTTTTGGACTTTAAGATTTAAAAATAAAAACACACAATTAAAAAAAAAAAAAATCTCATCTGAAGCAGTTAACTACTTTCTGGGAGAAGGTGAAGTTAAATATTTTGAAAGGACAAATAAACTCTATGGTTGGCCATGAAAAAAAGAAATGAGGGAAAGAGGCATACCTGAATAGAGACTTTGCCATAACAGATATATATTCCAGGAACACAGTTATTCAAGTTAGTAGAGTAACTATAATGAAATAAAGGTTTTAATTTCAGAATAACATTTTCATAGAAGACAGTATTCTGGAATTGATAATATACAGTAGTTGCTTCTTCATGGCCATTAAGATTATTCTTCCTATTTTAGTATGTTCGTGTTCAGGGTGAATGCCATGCCAACCCAGTAACACTACACACTCCATCCTGCACCAAAAGAGCCAATCTCTTCCTCGTACTCAGTTACATCATGTAGATAAACATCAGGTTTTCCCACTCAAAATGAGATAGATGGTATATTCAAGCAGTGTGGTAAGATATCACAGGATCTTTTCTTGCCCCAGGAGTTGAGTGTATTGTTTCTGTCAGCACATTTTAGTACATCAAACAATTAGTTTATATAAAGTAACTTTTCTCCAATCACAAAGTTAATTCTCAGTCCAAAGTTTTAGAAGGGTGTGAAGCACATGAATAACTTAAAACTGTTCTCCAGCCTATATATATTATAGAAAGACCTGCTTTGCAGTTACTGTATAGGTCAAAAGTAGAGAGAGGTGGATTGTTCCCCCCCCGTTTTTGGCTGGTTAATTAATAACCTCACTTTGAAGAAGTGTCAAATTGGTCTAAATGAACTTGTGACTTCCAGGCTTCTGCAATATCAGAGGCTTTTTCCTGCAGCTGCATCATTTTTGCCCATCCCATAACTCTCTAATAACTCAAATCTAATTAAGCGTCTTTCATCAAAAGAATTAGCCTGTGACAGAAGAACTCTGAAAATCTATTAGCTTATTTAAAAAGAATTTGTTCTATTTCTCTGTAGGTGAGGGATACTAACTAGTATTAGATATGTATTCAGATATTTAAAGTTGTAGTTTATATATTCCACCTCAGTAAGAAATACATACCCTTCATATAAAAATTTATAATGCCTAAGCTCCTGTTTTATACTTTCTAATTGGTATTTTTATCACTGAAAGGATAATTCTAGCATTTGTAATAGGAAATACTGATTTAAATCAAATCATATATTTTAAAAATGTCATGCACAGAAGTTGATTGAATAACATAAAACTTCCACTGCTCTATTAATTTTTTCCTCACTTTTTAAGTCTGTTGTATACTTCAATTTCTAATTTGTTTTGGCTGATATACTGTAAACTTTAAGGTTTGTGATCACTCCTGCATCTGTGATCACTTTGGCATTTAGGCTTAGAAACTTCTCATCTTGTATTAACATACAAGCCTGAGCCTGCAAATTCTTGCAGGGTAACTTCTTGTATCTCCTTTTGAGATATCCACAGAAAAGCAGTGATTAACTACAACAGTTAAAGTAAGATTTGGTATATAGTTTCTAAAGATTAAGAAAGCAAAAACTGAAAAAACAAAATCATGCTGATTTACATGATAACCAGTATCTGAGATTCAGTGTTTACCTGAATATTAGCCAATAACAAGAAAAACCTTGCTTCTAAAAAATCAAAAATTCCGGCATTCCAAAATTCTATTAACCAAGTTCTGAAAGATCTGACGGATAGAGTTTACAAAATATAAGACATTGTGTTTGCTGAACTGAAAACTGTGACATTTAAAATTTTTTCCCCATTTATTTGTATATTTCAGGAAAAACACATGGGAATTTTCAAAAACTTGAGGTGGAAAAAAGTTAGACATTCATCTCTCCACTTCCGTAATTCTTGCTAGAATTAATGCATTTATATCCTTTGGTTGGAGCCAATTATCTTTGGTGCTCAACAATTAAAAGCAACTATTTTTATTGCCAGAATCACAATGAAAGGGAAAAGAATGAAAGACAATCTCATTTAAAATTTTCTTTAAAATGAGCATTAGATCCACTGCATTATTTAAATTATATATCTTGTGAAGATTAATTTTTTAAACAACACTCAAAGTAGTAGGAAAAAAGAGCAAATCCTCTAGCCTTCTTTGTTTTCATTTTCTGTTTTCACTATGTCAATGGTTTAACTCTGGTTTGCTCTTAAATCTTTGCAAGTGTGTCCTGGATGTTGCAAAGGTATAGGCAAATAATTAACTCTGTCTGGACTTATATACAAGGTGGGATGAAAAAATATTTCCAAGAATAGATGAATAGAATATTTAACAGCACTATTAAGACACATCAGAATGACAATTGTATCTCTAATATTACCAGATTCATCATTATAGTAGGAAATCCATTGGTTGTACAATCACAGACATGGAGTGTGGCTTCCTGCAAGGTACTAAAACCCAAGCTCAAGCAGCAAAATGTTTTATAGAAAGTAAAGACTCCACTTAATCTATTGCAATACTTGGTAGAAATACCTATATTCAGACAATATTTCAAAGACTAATTCAAATCATTAAATATTTTAACAATGCTTATTTGCTCCCCCCCCCCCCTCACACCTCAAGGGAAAGGCTGAAAATTTGCATTAGACTATTAAAATAGGCAAATTCTACACTACTCTTATATGGCAGATATTCATTCTCACAGCATCCCTCACCTCACCAAAAAATTTGCCTATACCTTCTGTGGGCTGTAAGTAATATGGTAAAAAGACTTTCAAATATGTCACCCTTAATGGGCTGATAGCTTTAATTCTAGCTATCTGGGAATTTTGATAAAACATTTCTTTTAGCAGATAAAGACACTTTGTCAAAACCTAAAAATTTGTGTGAAATAGAATTTAACACGTTCCCTGACACATTTTTGTGCAGATGTTTCCAAACATCCAATTGTTATAATTGCAAACCGAAGTTTTACTAAAAGTGATTTTTTTTTCAAAATAGCTAAGTAACTGACAAAAGCAAATTTTTTATTTTGCTTGTAAAGATTTATAAGATTTTGAGATATCACCTTGATTCACGATACAGTTTTTTCAAATATAAAACCAGGTCAAACTATCACTTCATACTTAGTGCTACTACACAGAGAACAACAATTTCTCATAATTACAACTGAACATGATAAATAGGTTTTCTAAGAAGTCACTGCAAATTTCAGAGGTGGAAAAGGATTTTCTGAGAACTCCACAGATTCATACTTACAACAGTTATCTTACCACTAGTTAAGCTCAGCTCTTAGCCAAACCATGAAAATATGAAGAATAATGCTTTGTGAGGGGATTTCAGCTTCTACCCCCTTTTAGGATGATATTCAGACACTTCTATTTCTGAAAGTTGCAATTCTACATCTTCCATAAAATTCACCTACTTTAAAACAAGACCCTGAATGGAAAGTCAATTTTTGCCTGGCTTCCTTAGGGAAACAATAAGAATTCATGGCTGTAAAAAAGATTTTGACCATGAAGCCACTGACTACACTAATAATAAAAGCTCATCACACGCTTAATTCACCTTACTCTTTGAGCATCATCTGCTTATTTCACCCTTGGTGACATGTCCTACCCTTTTATTCACTTTTTACCAGGCAGTAATTGTGTAAGAGTTTTCATACCAACCACTTACAGTTTCCTGCAAACTTGTGAACATCGGGTCCTTAACTCTTCCAGCAGACTAGAAGTATAAGTGAAGAACATGGGAAATGTCTTTAGTAGGTGATTATAAGGAGTTCAGAGTTATCTGTTGATCTTTTAAATTGTCATTCAAAGCAATGTTTCAAAACTTAAGATTACCAGTGAGCTGCTTTTAGGTTCTCCAGAGGCCTAATGAAAACTGATTAGAGTTAAAACGTACTGTTCTAAAAACTCCCCTACATTACTGTAAAAATATATTCATTATGTATAAAAAATTCACACTATCTTTGTAGCAATGCATATTTATCTTTCTGTCCATCTCCAGAAAGAATATTAAGAGTCTATTAATCCACAAAAGGTGAGGAACAGTTAAAATCCCAAGTGGTTTCAACCAGACAAAATTAGGAAAGAACATACCACTTCCAGAATGTGTCATACAAGTTATACACACCAGTGTGTATTATCTTCATAATATATGCTATTTATAGCATACTATTAAACAGAAAAGGATATCAAATAGGTTTTTATAGCTTTAAGCAGGTAAACAGATAACTAAGCAGAAGGCAATTGCTGTACAACATACACCATCCTTAACATTACTGTCATTTCCTAACAAAAAGATGTTGTTTATACAGCATTTATAATAAAACTTGACTGCTAGCTATCATTTCCGAAACATTTTCCTAATATCATGTGTCTGTGTCCTTTGATAAATGTTTTTTATGACGCTACAGCAGGGAATGGCACCCCCCACCGGGTCTTACTGTGGATTTCAGACGCCGGCTAACACACATATCACTCGCCAGTGGATTACTTCTCAAGTACTCTTGATATCAAATGTTTGAAAAACCAAGTGCTAGCATAACTAAATACAGCTAAAAAGTACTTCAGTTCCTCACATTTAATGAGCTGATAACCCTTCAATAATTTTCTTGTGGAGCAAAAAGATATTCATGACAAATAACAGAGAGCAATAAGGCAATTAATAAGTGACATGAAATCCAGTAAAAGTAACGAGTTAAATATAAAACAAAAGCAACATAAAATGGCTGTTCTGAGCCACACCAAAAGATCATCCAGCCATGTCTCCTGTTTCTGACAGCTGCCAGCAACAAAAGTCTGGGAAAGGGTGCAAGAACCACGTAAGCATAAAATGCTAATTCCATATGACACTTTTCCAGGTTCCAGTCATTACCACCTCAAGGGCTTCCGACACCAGGGACTGCATTTTGACCACAATTATTAGAGCAGATTGCATCTAACACCCTCCTAGATTTTTCTTAGGTAAATACGCCTGCTAACCTCTTGAAAACTCACAAATCCTGAAAAAAATGATTACACTAAATTACCAATGATTCAGAAGTCAGACTATGATAAAAAATTGGAAATGTCCTAAGTGAAATTACGGTTCTTTAAAATAGTGGAAACAATAGGATTTTATGACACTGCACACAGTTACAACTCAATTGAATGAAACAGCAAAAATACATGCATGGGTATAACTGGATATGTACATCCATAAGGCTACAGGCACACACGTTTTTCTGCGTTTTGTTCAATGTCCTTTAACAAATACATTTTGACTGCATCCTCTTGCATTTTGAAGTCACTTACATTGTAAGGGTACCCAAGCAAATGACTCTGCATACAAAAATATTCACTAAAGTATTTTAATATACATTTCAGAATAGTTTATTATCTCCATACGCATTAAAAACAGTTCACATGTGAAACTACAAACACTGAATATTTGAAGCAATTCCTCTAGTAAGGAACCTGAAATAATGCGCTGGCTGAAATGTATCTTTAGAAAATAGTCAAAACAATGAATAATTGAAAACAGGATGACTTCACTAACAATTTAGAAGAGAAAAAGCTAAATTCTATGAATATGTTCTTTGCTCTATATTCTTTCTCTTCCCCTTCCAGTCACTTTGCATAGTGTTTTATCTACCTTGAAATACATATTACAATAATTATGCATTAAGAATATCAATCCTTCAATTTAATATTCTGTAAGACCACAAAATAATTGTTATTTCAAAGAAATTATCTCCTTTTGTTTCATCTATCTTTATTTCTTTTTAATGTATTCCAGGACATTTGCATCGGTTTTCAATGCTAGACCCATAAATCTGAACAGGGAGGGGGGGAAATATTATGAATTAGCACCTCAGCTGAAAAACCCAAATTCTGTTCACACTGAACTTGCTGGAAAATCCCAGTTCCAGCAGGTTTCCAACCTCTGCACGATCAGGGGCATCTGCTCAGGACACTGGGCAAGTCCTCAGGGCTTGAACAGCCTCCTGAAGGCAGCCAGGAGGATGCTATGTTTGGGGGGCTTACCTGAAGCACGATTTTGACAGAATCTGGCTATATCTAGGTGAAAGACAAGAGTAATAGATAAAGATGAGGTAAAGTAAAAAAACAAGGAGGAAGACTCCCAAAAAAACGTGCAAGGTTCAAGTTGCAGCTGACTGGCTTTACCATATTAGCTCCTTTTCTGCAGGCAGCTTCCATCTCATAAATACTTAGGATCATAAAATGTTGTAATATCTTTCCGAGTAACAGATGTTATTTGGCTTATACAATGGCTTCAAGTACCAGATTGCAATGACTTATAAGAATCCAGAGTACAGTATGTTTTTCTAATACTTGGCAATTCATGAAGTTGAAAATATGAACTATCATAGAAATCAATGTACGTCTGTAATTTTTTGACGGTAAATTGCTGTATAGGAAGTTGTAGGTTTTTATTATGATTTCTGTATTTCAGAAGCATCTATTCAGTAATTTCTGAAAATAGAGATATCTCTTGCATATGCAGCTGGTGGGTTCATATTATCCTTTCAGAGCATTTACACAGACAGAGCCCATTGCTGGCAGATCCCCCACCTCTCTCCTCGCAAAGAAAGGCTCAGATTCCCATATCTGAAACTTTGACATCACAAGAAAATACAATTCAGGGTGCAAATCTTGAGTGTGTTGCAAAAACCCCAGGCTATCCGGGACTGGTCCTTCCTGCCAAGTAATCCCACAGAGCAAAACTGAGAGTATCCACATTATAGAGGTAAAATTGCTGCCTCACCATAGAAATGTTTTTTCCCCCCAGTCCTTCTTCCCCACACACCTTTTCTGCATCAGGACCTGCTATTGAGTAGCAAACATTACAGGGGCTACAAAACTATCCTCATTTCAGTCCCCAGGCAGAGGACACTCTAACCCCTGTGCACCACACAGTCCAGAGGATGGCTGTGCTATAAACAGAGATGCGTAGCCTCTGCATTTGCATTGTGTGGAAAGCACATTCACAGTTTAATTAGCATTTAAATTCCAAAGGTTCTGAATATAATAGAGTGCTGCAATGTTTGCTCAGACTGCATCGTGCAGTCTGTATATTTTATGCCATAGTTAAAACAACGTAAATAGTAATATATTAAAAATTGTGTACACGGAGGGTAGGACCTGCATTGTGCCACACAAGTATGCTTAGGGAATAAAAACCCTCAGCAAATAATCTGAAACTGAATTTAGCTCTTCAAGTATTTTACTTGAAGACAAAAAGTTAAGCCTAAGTACAAGCAACTTAAAATATTTTGTTAGATAATAAATAATTAAAAGATAATGAAAAAAAATGAATACATTTTGGACTCCAGAGTTACACAACAGAGTAGTCACAAGCTAGTGGATTTATAGAAACTATAGAATGCTATTAAAACGCATACGTTTGTATCAGTAGAAGTGAAGGTACAGGCTGCATAAGTGAATAAAAATTTGCATGTTATAATTGTTTCTACAAAAGACTGAGAGCATCACATTAAATGACAGCTGTCTTTTTCTCTGAGAAGCAGACTTTTCACTAGCTTCACCACCTTTATTCAGTCATCGGCAGATAATGTGGTTCTTTTGGAGCGTTCTGAGTATCCACAATCATATTTTAAATTTTTTTTTTCATGTAGATGAGAAATATGTTTTTCTAATTGCAGTTGTAAATTTAAAAATTATCAAGAAATGTATTCAGTAGCACCATAAATTGGCATGCTGCCACCTATGCAAGATGTTACCAGGCTGTTGCAATAATTTCATTTTTATTAGATAGATATTCTTTTAGCAATATTCTCTTTGCCTGGGATAAACATACTTGTAAATAGGTAGAACTGGTATTCACATATACCATAATTGGGAAAAAAAAAAAAAAAAAAGACTACAAATCTCTATCCAGGTTTTGAAGATAGTTACACTGAAATTAGGAAAATTTTGCAGATTTTTCCTGGAAAGGAAGCAACACAGGAGGAAAAGCCTCCTTTGCCATCCTATAAGCAGTAGTGAAATTCCTGCTTAGGACCTACAGAAAAAAACTAAAACATCCAGAGACATAGTCCTTCAGGAGACCAAAACACCTCCTGATATTTAATAAGGAATCTCTCAAGACGCTTGTTCCTCTGTAAGGCATCAGATCATGCAATTAGCACATCTGATACTCAGAAGTAAATCAGTTTTCCTCAAGTGCTTGCTTAGCCAGGATTTTACTTGCCAAATAGCTTTAGCTTTTATGATAGTCATGAAAAAGACAATTATTTGGAGCTGTATCACTTTAATAAAAAGCCTTTTATAATCTGAGTTTGCTTTTTCTCTCTTATGCTATATACTGAGAAAGAATATAGGGATATGTCATAATAAAGATACTGAAATCATAGCTATACATACACCCTTCCATTTTTCATATGTTTTCCTAAGATGCCCTTTTACTGGGAGTATAATGCACTTCTCATAGGAAACAGCTGAAAAATGGCTACAGCTATCTTTATAAAGTCCCATGATGTAATGTACCATTATATTCACTGAACTTCACTCCCTGTATCCCATTTAATACCTTATTATTCTTCTCAACATTTGAAGAAGAATTCTGCCCATTATCTAATGTGAGAAAAAATTTTGATGAACAGGACTCGAATTAAAAGCAGAGGAGTCTTTAAACTCAGATCTTTGTTATTCTTTCTGCTTCCTTAGCACTACTGCAATTATTTAATTATTCAGGAAAGTAGCAAATAGACGTGTTTCATCTTGAAAGCACCGAAGGCTTTCCACTTACATGAGCCAGCTCCAAGGACCTCCTCCCTCACTCCGGCTCAGCCAGGGGAACAGCTCACTTAATAGGTTTCCATCATCAAAAAGCCAGCATTGGAGAAGTGCCTCTATCAAATTCTTCACCAGGAGCCAAACTGGCTGCGGTTTCAGAAGAGAAGTGCGGTGGGTTGGGGTAGAAGCAGTCCACAGCTTGGCAGGCAGGAGCATTATTCACCCTTTGGCCAGCCAATCTCTGTCAAAAGTGAGAACAAACCCCAAGAACTGCGCACATGGGCAAAGTTTCCAAGGCAAAGTGACATTGAGCTTATCCCCACAGTAAGCAAACTGTCCAGACCACTTCTCTTCCTTTTGGGAGAGAGCAAAAATAACAAGAAAAATCCACTGTTAAAGGGTAAATTATGAACTGATGCTCAACTTAGAAGATGTTTCTACTGGTCATTAGCAGAATGGCAGGCAGAAGAAATGAAAGGATCTGACTTTTAATTATAAAAAATAATGAAGGCATGAGAGTTTGCACATTTGGGGAGGCTTTAAAGAGATACATATAACACAAAAGCACATAATATAAACTATCACAAATTCTTAACAAGATTGAAATAGGTTAAACATCCATTAAAACATATTTTATTAAGGTGAATATTTTGCACTTAAAGTAAATCCATGTAAGTAGTAAGACTGTCACAAAGACAAAAATGGCAGATTTCATCAAGGTATTACTTCAAAAATGAAGGCAATGACTATATCCAGATTTCCCAGTGTAAAACCAAACTTTTTTTTGCCTATTCTAAAGAGTCTGCCAAAAAAAAAATCTGCTAAACTGTTCAAAATCGGAATTCATTGTATTAAGAAAGTCTTTGTTCTTACCAAAAGCATTTACTATGTGTAAAAACATAATGTACATAAAAAGTGTAATTTCAATGTCTAGCTTTATTTTCATTCCCACACTCATTTACTTTTGCAGCTACTTCAAATTCAATTTAAAAAGGGACAATTTAACTTGGAGTTTTTGTAATGGGACTTTACGCACAACATTATCTTACAGACTTTACATAGGGTCTAATCTTGATAGAAATATCTCCTTCTTTATTACCCAGTAAAATCCTCACTACCTCAAAATTTCTATTTTAAACTGCAATATTTTCTAATGTAGATTGATTTTAATGGTAAGGTTGCTTAAGAACAGCCATGTGCATTACTCCCCAGCAAAGTTATTCCTTAAAGAATAAATGGTGGAAGTTGATGAAGCAATCTACATTTTAATACATTTTTGCTGCAGAAAGCATATATTCCTATTACAAAAGCTTTGTTAGTGACATTAGAAATATTTTCTGTTCTTTCTATATAAATTTGCTTGCAGTAGGAACAGTGGACTACTGTGCTAGCCAGTAGCGTACCGACAGTTGTGCAACATATTTCCACTGAACCATTAGCCAAATGCCCAAAACAAAAAGGTCATTCCAGTAAAATTTGAGCTGATGTAATAGCCATTTGTCTTCATATTCTGCACACTTTGTTAATGACAGATTGAACAACACCGTGCCTATAGCCAGCTGACAGGAATTCTAACCTGATTAAATGTCCCAGTATGTTTTAATACCCTTAAATGGAATTTTTATGGCCTGTTCTGCACGCATATTATTAACACAGAACCATCAAAGAAACCACAGACACGCATAATAGCTCATCAATTTGTAGCTAGGCACTTTTGACCTTGAAAAATCAGCTGTCTTTCAGATTAATGCAGCTATGTTTTGGGCAGAAAAAAAGAAGCTATAAAATTATCATGCTTATTTTTGTCACATGTCAGCACCGCAATAGGGAATAAAGGCCACGCTGCTGGCTTTTTATTGATATTGCCGTCAACCTCTGACATCTGAATTAGAATCTGGGAGACCTATTTCTAATAAAAATCCACTTAGACATTAACATTTCGGCTATAGCAGATCACAAGATGCGCTGCTAGCAGGAAGATGGCGTTTAGTCTGACTTCCACTCCCCCATCAGTGGGTCTTCACATTTCCTGTCCTTCACAGAAGGCCCTAAAGCACTTAGAAAACAGAGCTAGTTTGGACCACAACATCCACCCACAAAACAAGTCAAAAGCTCTTCTGGGGGAAGAGATGGTGAAGGAAAAGGACGAGTGGAAAATGTGAATGCCATCCTCATCTCTAAAAGAGGTAGTAGCACATACAATGTACTGGCAATAAGTTAATAATTGTTGAAACATTCAGGGAACAGAAACATGTGTGTACCTTGAGAATAAGTTTGCAAATTAGCATGTCGGGAAAGAAATGGAAAAACTGAAGATGAAGGCTGTTATAAAAGGAGAATTCTCATACTAGAGAGAAGCCGCTAATGGGCTTTCTGAAGGACTGGTCTTAGGATCTGAGACAGGGAGATGCCCTCTGTGGTAAGAGGAGTTGCAAATCATTCCAGACTGTAGAACGTTTCTTTGCATAACTGAGGAAAAGGCCCAGGGAACACAACGTTACAAACAGATTTTTTTTTTTTTTTCCTTTCAGTATCAAATACTCACTATTGGTTATTTCTAAGCAGTCTTTTCCCTTGGGCCTGTTCAGCTTGCATAAACAACGAAATGTACTTCCAAACAGACAACTCAATACTGGTCTTCCATTTTCCAGCAAAATGCTCAGGACACTGGGGTACAGAAACCACGTCTCATGCCTTCAACGAAATACTTATTATATTACTAAAGTCAAGATAGATACTTGACGTCCCAATTTACAAATGTGTTTAACTTAAGGAGTGTGCTTTAATTCCTACCGACTTGATCTAGTTAACTTTATCATTTACATAAATACTTTGCACTAGGATAGTCTTACAAAGGATTTCCAAATACCTTTAGCCAGCCTGAAACTGCATTTTAAGCTGCATGAATATGTTCATTTAGAAAAAAAAAAAAAATATTCTTCCCCACATTCTGTTCTTTGTAACAGACTTGTTTGGAAAATTAAGTAAATCAAAATTCATATCTATGGTTATTTTTAACATAGACTTTCAGTCTCAGTTTTCTTCCTTTTGTCTTTACTTGATTTGTTGGGAAACAGTGAAAGTGAGATTCTGCTTCTCCTGGTCTGGCTTTTTATCCTTTAGTCTTTAGATAAATTAATAAAAAGAAACGTCAATAAAACAAAAAAACCCGAGAACAGTATGGGAAATACTCCCACACGGGGCTTTTAATGCTCTGTCTAGCTTGATTAACAACCTGTGCCATCCAATCAATTAAAAACCCAACCAAGATAGACATCTTCCATTCATTTGTATAATTACAATGTGGCATCCAGAAGAATCATCGTCATTAACAGGTGACAGAATCTCTCTGGTACATATGACTATTAACTTCACCCAATCTTACGATTACATTAACATCTTTTAAAGAAGACATTATCAGAGGAGGCTCATACAAGTGTTATTCACTACTGATAACCGATATCTGACGAGGTGAAAATGGCTACACCAGCACTACAAACCATCACATCTTTGCCCACAAAAACAGAGCTATTAAAAGCCAAAGGCAATACTGATATCTCCCTCATTGAATTCCATCAAGTAAAAATTTGAAAATTGAATGAAAAGTTTAAGATGTCCTTCTTGAAACACATTCAGGATTATCTGTGAGATCTAGAAAGGACTTTGAGTGGATACCATTACTTAGCAAGGGCAATCTAGAGGCAGCAAAGATGGAAGCAAAAGAGTGAGCAACCAAACAAAAAGTCCTGCAAGACTCTAATTTATAAACCAGGAAAATTAAGCAACCTATGCAACAGTCAAATACTCCTTGCATACAAAAATTTGTATTTTAGCTAAATGTCAGAGTCCTCCACACATGTGGTAATGATGTTAAAATTACCATGTTCTCCTGCAATCATCTTCAACACCATCCTTAGTACAAGTGTCCCAGAAACAACACCTGAGCAATTTATCCCCACCAAAACAATCTCCTGTTTGTGCCAAACTGAATCAAGGGAAGGAGAAAAGCCTGCTCCCAGCCTACACATAAATACCGGGCATGTTCCAACAAATCATGGCAGGTTGCCTAAAGGTTTCTAAGGCTTCATTTTATCTCAGAATACTCTTCTGTTCTCCCAGAGACTATTTTCCCAGAGCAGAACAGTGACAAACATTCTGGTAGAAACACTTCTGCTCCGTTAGTGAGATGACATATTGAACCATGCAATGAAATATGTACCGTCCTTCCAAACGCAGATGTACTGCTGCATCTAGAATTCCCACCACACTACCCAGTGACTTCTGGAAAAATGAAAATAGCACAGAGAGATAAGGGACAGAATCCAGGTCTTTGCAACACAACAGTAACAGATGATGGGTTGTCATTTTTGTTGTTTTTAAAGAGACACCCCTGATTATTACCATGTTTTAGTTTTCCCAGTGGAGTAGTCTTGAAGCACATGAAGAGAATTCTTTGGGGATGAAACTGAGCAAAGAGGCAGCATCCAAGAGCCAAACTAAAGCACTTCTCTCAGTTGAGAGGACTCAGCCACAGATGCTACAGAATAATCTTCCCTCCAGCATATTTAACATGGATGTAACATCCTTGAGAGCAGCTACTCTATCAGACCTCTATGGGGCCATACCACTTGCTAAAGTGGATATACCGTCTTACATATCTTTTTGACAAAAAGGGTTGAGTATGCATAGTGTCAAATAATCTTATTGCGTACTGCTCTCTAGCAACTGTGCTATAGTGTGGTTTTTTCTACAGATCTGCATTTCTTTGTTTTCATCATTTTACGGCTTGAAAAAATTCACCTCCTTAACCCCAAGGTTTCAGCTAAGTTGAATGAAAAATTCAGACACGCAAAGTGCACAGTAAAACTGTTTAACCTCTATGTTAAAGCTGTCTGAAGCTCAGAGTAACTACAAGCTCATTAGTCAATATGAAAGAGAGGTGGGAAAAGCAGTCAAATAATTTTGTAGAAAAATAACTTCCATGCTTCATAATAAAAATTAGTTTACATGTTTTACCCTCATGCTTTGCCAAGTTGAAGAAATAAGGCTGATACTTTTTGTTCATATTTCAGAGCGGGTCAAATAAAACTGACCACAGCTTATGTATTTGTTTCCTTAAACCATTATTTGTTCTTGCATTTGCACCTACCTGATATATCATTGGAAAGGTGTACATAAAAATCTATACAGCCAAAGGGGTTTGGATTTCACAGTAGATACACACTCATTTCCAGAGCTAACCCCATTTATAGAGTTTGTAGGGGTAGGGTTTTTTTCCTTAATTTCAGGATGTCTTCCTCTAACCGACTATGGTTAACATTCCTGCAAACAGAGGAAAATTCAGTAGCACAGATCTCTGAGATTAATTAAGAGGAAATGACACTGCGTTACTTTTATCCCCATTAGTCCAACTTTGAAGCTGAAATTGTGGCAAACGCCATATTTCTAACTCTGCAGCAAGAACCTTTGCTACAATCCTCCAGCCTGCTTTTCCAGTCTTCAGCGTATATTTCCCTTATACTTCTCAATGATCATTTGAAAGCAAACTCTAAATGGGGTAAATACAGCTGAGAAATGTACCTGCACATATAGGATCAAGGTTACAAACAGAACATGAGGTTGGACTGAATCATCAACTTCAGGTAACACCTTGGCTACAAGTCCAGTCAAGACCCTAAACAGGGAATGTGCACACAAGCTCTTGGAAAGCCATTCCTTATCATCTTCATACTCTTGAAGATTACAAAGAACTTTCTGGGAGATGTTAAATTACTTTAATTATAACATAATCTGTTGGCAAACAACACAAGCTATCTAAAGTGTATAGCATATATATAGATCTTGTCTTTCATGTAGCAATTATACTAAAAGCAAAATGTCTTAATACAAACAAATCAGTAACTCCCATTTTGCTGAAACAGAAAAAAAAAAAAAGTTATTTCAGATAAAAATAGAATTTCAATCAATTTAAACCTGACAAAGCAAATGATTAAGACATGGAAGAGAGTTAACTGTCATGGGTATGACAGAGTAAATAGCAAGCTGTAATGCACCTAGCTACTGGGCTTTACTTATAAAAAATGAGATCAGAGCTTTTACCCTACTTATTTCACACATTCACACCTGCTCCCTGCACCGCCACTTCAGCATTAGGTTCACTTGGTCTCAAGGTCCCTTCACAGGAGGGAGGTCCAAGAAGGTTGGGCAGAAAGTCACATCACTTTGTGCCGTGCAGCTGCTCACAGCTACTGGTTCTGGGTTTTACTTCAGCATCTGTCTCCATGCATCCTTCTGACCTCCAGGACCTTCCTCTACTTCCACGATCTTCCCTCCAGCCAGGTTCTTCATCTTCCGCTGCCATTAGCCTCTTGTTAGTGATTCTGCATTTCCCTCTAGTCATTACAGAATTTAGGACATGCCACTTTTGTTTAGTCCATGCCTTAGCAAAGTTTATAACCAGCCTAGACTGGCTGCAGCTAGCAATCAACATCTCAATTTTAGACACACATACCCATACATATGCCCAATTATCTGCCTGCCTCCCAACCAGCAACTTAATCTTAATTTCTTTTTTGCCAAAAATAGCCTTCAGTTACACTCTGAATAGTAGCTGTATTTGCTATTTATTTTTTAATTTCTGATGGTGAATTTTTTTTGGTTGCTGTTTTTCCCCTCTAGCACTATAGTAGAATCACAACAAAGTTCCATTTTAAATATCAATTTTAGCAATTCAAATTAAAATACCAAAAACGTGCATGGGCACAGTATTGTTTTAGAGGAACTTTGGACTCTATTCACAGAAAAGTAATTAGACTAGCATTTTATAGAGCAGATTATTTCTTTTCAAAGGTAAATAAAGGTGAATCTGTAGTTATATAGGCAGTGAAGGTATATTTCACTCCTTATCTACATAGAGAGCTGTGTTCCCATTATTGACAGAGCAATATCTTCGCAGGGCTCTAAAATGGTATAAGAGTTTCAAAGGAAGCAGGTTAAGTGATAGATCTGCCGAAACCATTTAGGCCAAAATAAGTATTTATCCATAGGTCTAATCATACATTGCCCAACAGTCAAAAGTATAGCTTCTTCAAGAGATTGCACTGATGCGAATGTGCCTCTGAATTATAATAAAAACTACCCTTAGACATAGAAAGACAGAAAAACATTGCCAATAAGTAGTGAAAAATCACAGGGTGTAAGGAAATGGATTATTTGAAGGGAAAGAGCTTCCTGCAGCACTGACAGATCCTGATTTCCATTTTAGTTGCATCAGCTTTACACCAGTATAGCATTCTTGACTTTTCTGGTGCTATTTTCCAATTCATGGCAATAAAGAAGAAAGGGCATACAACAAAATCTAACTACAACCACTGTAAAAGAGGGAACGAGTTTCTGTATTATGATGACACTGCTAAAGAACATTCCATTCAATGCAAGCTCATGTTTTTCTTGGATTTTCTGTAAACATATTCTAAAGAAGTGATATATCAGCAGCAAAAAGCTGTCTGAAAAAAATGAATTTTAATGACTTAATACTATGATCATCGTAATCATTCACTTTTGGATTTTCCCCACACACTTGGTAAGGAACAAAAGACACTAATTTGTTCTACTATTGACTATTGCATTTCTTAAGACTGA
The DNA here is from genome assembly GCF_031877795.1 of Strix aluco. NCBI lineage: Eukaryota > Metazoa > Chordata > Aves > Strigiformes > Strigidae > Strix > Strix aluco. The sequence goes on from NC_133936.1 coordinate 37,756,177, forward strand.
AAAAAGAGGTAAATCACATGATACAGAAGTCTGTAAACGCAGAAGGAGCATGATATTGCAGTTTTCTGGTGCTACTAAAGAGGTTGGGCTCACCTTCCTTTCAAACACACATGAAAAAAAATATACTGCAGTTCTTCAACTTTCATAGCTTGGCAAAAAAGACCAGATCAATAAATAAGGTATATCACTTAAGTTATAACTACTATCTAAGTATTAATAGTCTTTCATTTATCATTTAGCCTAAAACTATTTTCTCCTAGACTCCTTTTAATTATATTTCTGTCTATTTTATTATTAGTTATGAAGTACTATATTTCCATGTTTGCTTCTCTCAGATAACTGCTTGCACCAGTAGTATGGGGTCATGTGGTTTTCCCCATGACAGGTATTTCTCCTTTTATTTTAAGGATGAAAAGAAGGATATGAAAACAAACCAAAAAAAGTAATAAACAAAATAAAAGGCTGTGCTACGTTTCCAACTTTATTTATAAATTATGTGCTAACGTTATATAAAGCCAAAACACAAAGTGATCTAAAATCTTTGCAATAGAATGTGGGGGAAAGGTGTCATTTCCTACTAACAACAAACCAATTTCAGATTTAGCATCCATTTTGCTATATTTTATAAAATAAATTTTGTTTTTACTATATTAAATGCATGTAGATTCTTCTTGTTGTGAAAATAGTCATTGTGCTGTTATTTTGCTACCTGTGTAGCCAGGACAGCTGAATAACACAAGCTTCATACATGATTTTTACCTCAGTCAAAGCAAGTGTCTTAGTTCTTATGCTTAATTATTAAGAACAGTGACCATCTGCATTCACAGATGTGCAGAACAGATTGTACTTCAATTTTGAGAAGGAATTTGTGGTTCTGTACTCCAAATTTCTTACCTGTTTTTTAAAAGAAAACAAGACTGGAAAAGACTGGTTTTGTGTTACAGTGCTGCTCTCCATCTACCTTCCATGTATCTGTCTATTGCTGCTCCTATACTCATGTTCATTTGATCCCCTTCTTTCAGCTTCTACCTTGTACCTCTTTTTCTTGAGGTTGAAAAATATTTCTTTCCACAGCAATTAGAAAATAGATTTTTTTTCTGAGCTCGTCTTACTGATATTTCATCACTCATAAAAGTATGCTTCACTGCCTATTTACCAGGATATGGCTACTCCTCACAGGCTAAAACTGAGCTTAGCAAAGCAAAAGGAAAGGCCGACCTGTTCCTGTAGCAGTACAGTGAAAGCCAAAAGCACTTCTTCCATGTATTACTCTTTTAGATAATTCAAAGCAGATATTGGATAAATAACAACAACAAAAAGATAGTAGACCAAAAATACTTCTGGTATACCATTAAGTACATATAGAGCTAGATTACAGAGAGAGTCCTGAAGGTTTGAGACCTGAACCCAGGCTTTGAACCTTGCCAGAGTTCACATGCATTTGGATTACTGTTTGTGCTCAGGGCACTGTGGACCCAGGAAGAGGACTGTGCAGTGAAAAGGCTGGTTGGGATCCTATCAAAGCTACCAGAATTGAGGAGCATTTGATTTGGTAATTCTATTCTGCATGACCTCCAATTTCTATTGTACACAAAACGTGTGTCCAGTTTCCTGTTCTTATATACTGTAGTTAAATTTCTGTATCATATTCATATAGCTTCATGTGTCTAAGCATATATATAAACAAAATATATCTAAACAATCAAAATAATACTTTTTTTTTTTTTTCATTCTAGCACCAAACCACATTTTCAAATATTGGAAAAAATTATGGTGATTTTCTGGACCATAACTCCACGTCCCAGAACACAGTTATTAGCGGTTAAAGGAGAACACTTATATCTGGCTAACAACACTTCAGCAAATCAGCACTTAAGAGAAGCACATATGGTTCTGCCTTATGCCTGACTGCACACTGCCAACAGGAAGAATAGAAACTTGATTTAATGTTGGCACTTACTAGGAATCTTTTTTTATTTTTTTTGTTAGTAGAACCTTGTTGCTTCACATATCTGGCACAAGATGGACAATCTTTGAGAAGTGTGAGTAAGCTCCCAACACAAATAGGAAGCTCCATTATATGTATTTACAAAGGTTCATGCACCCCATTGAGATCAGTACATTAGCCATCTACTGGATTGGTTTAACTTTGAGAAACGGTGCAGCTATTTTACCTATTTGCATGAAAAAAATAGGCTTTTACCTTTGCAATGCAGAGAGCCATTCAGTTAAACACTTCAGGATCAAAAGCAGTGTTGAGCTTCAAACTCCTTATCCCAGTCTCTCCTGGTAAGGATACACACATCCAGCCACAGCACTCAAGTACCCAGAGGAACTGCATGGGCTAGCAGCTCTGTTTGCACACAAAGGGCCTGGCTAGCGCTGCTACTGGAGGTGGGAGAGCCAGCTGCTTTCCTCCTGGCCCACAACCCAAGGTGTTTTACACAGTTTATCAGCCCTCAACCCAACTCTTACTCTATACAAGTTGCAGTGACTTATCAATCTTACTTTCATGTACATTAACAACAGTTAAAGAAATTAAACTTTTTGATGTAATGTAGGGTTGCCCAAGAATAGCAGAGGTGAAAAAAGTATACTTTTAAAAATACTTGGCCTTCAGTGGAAGTTTATTTCCTTAATGCTTCTGCAATCAGAGCAGCTAAGCTGATCCTGCAACTAATCCTTCCTTAGCTCAAGAGTCCCTCCAAGTCCCACCAATTCCAGAAAAGACTAGATCTGCATCATCATGCAGTCATCATAGCCCTTAGACTTTTCCATGACAAAGCAGGGCACGTCAATCGTGTGATGATGCTACGAGGGGAAGATTTAAGAATTGCAAAAAATCATAAACTCAAAAAGTCTTTGAGTGAAAAGAAGTTGGATGACAACTAGCAACAGCTTTGTAATCCAATACTACTCTGTGGGGACGATTACCACACATGAACATTCTGTACAAACGTTTATTACCAGTGAAATCCATGTGACTGGAGAATACAAAAAATTTTATGTAGAACTGACATTAATTATTAATACATTTTCAGTTTTATATCTGTGTCTTCCTCCAGGTTTTCAGGAGAACATCTTATTTTTGGAATTTGTCAGTTGATAGCTGAGATTTTAAAGAAAGGATAAATCTATGCAGAAATACATTAATATTTTTATTAAAATTAAATTTAATTAAATTAAATTAGCTCACAGGTAAATATTCTCCTTTATCTCCCTTCTCCTTTCAAATAATCAACTTTAAATATTTATGATCCACCAAAGGATTAATGAAATTGAGCTAAACCTACTAAAAGACTTCATAATGCCATTTGATTTGTCAGAAATTTTAAAATAACTTGAAGAATATGAAGGAATTTCCATTAACACTGGATCACTGCCTTAGGGCTCCAAGATCCTTAATACTGTGGCTGAGTTTGCAGCTTTGGAGCTGACATATGGGAGTTCAAAATTTGAGAGGATGCAGGCAAATGTATTGGCTATCATTTAAGTTATAATAAGTTCTGTTCCCTGATGACTACATACACTGTGTAGAGGAAAAAATATTTAATACAAGAAGATAGGTTAAGGTAAAATCATTATTCTCTATAACCTGACTCAGACATTACTTCTTTAGTATATTCTGTGAGATGCACTTTGTATGTGTGGTCCCAGCTCTAATTAACACCCCTGGCAATTACTGAGTTTAATCTTGCTGTACTATTTTAGCTCAAGTCCAAGCTGCCTAAGAGAATTCTTTTTTTCCTCTTTTGTTTCCCAAATTAATTAACAGTTGCTGCTGTCTTGCCAATGGACCACATTTTCATTTGCTTCTGCTTCACGTACAAAGCTCTGAATTCCAGTGATGCGGCTGTGTTGACTGTTCACACTGGTTCTGAATGAAACTATATGTTTTACCAGTTTGTATTTATTTTAAATGTATCACCTGCATAGAGCTATTATGGTAATGCTGTGGGTAAAGGCTGCAAGACACAGACATTGTTTTCATGGGGTGGACAAAGATCTGATTGTTCCTTGCCCTAGGAACACCATCATGCTTTTTCCCATGTACTTTTGGTATTCCTTTAGAAGACAGAATAGATCCTCTCCTAGATCCCCAATTCCATTTGTGGCTAAAAGTTTGCTCTTATGTATTCCCCACCACTCACCTGAACTGCACTGGACAAGCACCACAACTCTGCATCCAGCCTCTTGAACACTAAGAAATTTTAGTGCAAAGTGTCTCAATTAGGCACTATTGCATTAATACGTTGTCCACAGGGAGAGAAAACAGGAAGCAATGGTAGAAAACAGGCATAAGAATAAATCTAAAAAAGAAATGGAGTTCATCCCATATATTAGGTCTCGCTGAGATGGAGTTAATTTTCCCCCAGCAGTCCTCACAGTGCTGTGCTGGGCATCGGTAGCTACCAAGGTGTTAACACACCAGTGCGTTGGCTACTGCTGATCAGTGCTCGCACAGCTCCAAGGCTGTCTCTCCAACATTCCCCTCTCATCAGTGAGCTTGGGGTGGGCAAGATCTCAGGAGGGGACATAGCCAGGACAGCTGAGACAAACTGACCAAAGGGATCTTTCAAACCATATGACCTCTGCTCAGCAATAAGAGCTGAGAGAAAGAAGCAGCATTAGTTATTTGTTTGTCTTCTGGAGCAACTGCTGTGCATACTGAAGACCTGCTTCCCAGGAAGTGGTCAGGCAGCGCCTGCAGATGAGAAGTAGAGAATAAAATATTCTGTTTTCCTTTGATTTCATGCACAACCTTTGCTTCTGCTTTATTAAACTGTCCTTTTCTTGATCCACGAGTTATTCATTATATTCTCTCTCACCTGTCCAGTTGCGGAGGGGGAATGATAGAGCAGCTTCAGTGGGCACCTGGCATCCCGCCAGAGTCAACCCACCATGGTCCTTTTGGGCATGAGGAATTTGAGATAAGGATAGTAACAGGAGAGGTAACAGGCAAAACCTGAACTGAACAATGTTGAGAATGCAGAAATTTTTCTGTTGTAGTAATTGTGGTGATGGGACAAGGGGTGGATTGTGTGTAAATTGTCCATTTCTGTTTGGTGCTCTGATGATGTTTTGGTTTTGGTGTGGGGAGCTTGTTTTCGTTGATGTTTGTGAAGATTGTGTGATGAATATGGATTTTAATGATTATTCTTAAACATACGATTCACAGAGTCAAGGAGTGGAATGTATTGGGTTTGCGTGGCAAGGTTTCACTAGCTGGGGCGGCTACAGGGGTGTCTTCTGTGAGAAGCTGCTAGAAGCTTCCCCCATGTCTGATGGAGACAAGGCCAGCCAGCTCCAAGACAGACCTGCTGCTGGCCAAGGCCAATCCCATCAGCGACGGTGGTAGTACCTCTGGGATAACGTATTTAAGAAGAGGAAAAAGTTACTGCGAAACAATTGCAGCCAGAGAGGAGTGAGAATATAAGAAACAACACTGCAGACACCAAGGCCAGTGAAGGAGGGGGAGGAGGTGCTCCAGGACCCAGAGCAGAAGTTCCCCTGCAGCCCATGAAGAAGTCCATGGTGAGGCACTTGTGCCCTGCAGCCGTGGGGGTCCACAGTGGAGCAGATGCCCACCTGCAGCCCGGGAAGGACCCCACAACAGAGCAGGTGGATGCCTGAAGGAGGCTGTGACCCTGTGGGAAGCCCATGCTGGAGCAGGCTCCTAGCAGGACCTGTGGACCCATGGAGAGAGAAGCCCACCCTGGAGCAGGTTTGCTGGCAGGACTTGTGACTCCGTGGGGAATCCACGCTGGAGCAGTCTGTGCCTGAAGTACTGCACCCTATAGAAAAGACTCACATTGGAGAAGTTCATGGAGGACTGTGTCCCATAGGAGGGACCCCACGCTGGAGTAAGGGAAGAGTGTGAGGAGTCCTTCCCCTGAGGAGGAAGGAGCGGCAGGGACAATGGGTGATGAACTGACCACAACTCCCATTCCCCGTCCCCCTGCACTGCTGGGGAGGAGGGAGAGAAATCAGGAGCAAAGTTAAGCCCAGGAAGAAGGTAGGGGTGGGGGGAAGGTGTTTTAAGATTTGTTTTATTTCTCATTACCCTACTCTGATTTGATTGGCAATAAATTTTTACTTTTCCCAAGTCAGGTCTGTTTTGCCCATGACAGTAATTGGTAAATGGTCTCTCCCTGTCCTTATCTCAACCCTACAAGTCATTTGTTATATTTTCTCTCCCCTGTCCTGTTCAGGAGGAAAAGTGATAGAGGAGCCTTGGTGAGCACCTGGCTTCCAGCCAAGGTCAACCCACCACATCTTTTTAGACCCTACAGTTAAAAAGAAGTCTCTTTCTTAAAAAAAATAGAGAACATGCAGGTCAGACAAGATAAAAAAAGCCACTGTTTCTAAAGCTGACTTAATTGCTTAGTTCTGCAGTTCAGACATGAAGATATGAAAATAATCCTGAGAGCTTGCAAATTTTTTCAGGTTAATAGAATTCCAAATTTTATCATTAAATCATACATAATGAGTTTCTGCACAGTGGCTAGTTCTAGGAGCTAGCAGAAGTTCTCAGACCTCAACAGTATTATTCAAATGTCAGCATGAACCAGACTGATGTTCTGAAGAAAATTAACCATGGAAAAGAAAGAGAAATAATCCCCAAGTACTGGTCATTTGACTTTTCGTACACCAGCATAGCAATCAGTGCCAATGCACTCTGCAAACCTGCTTTACAAAGCTGTACTGAGACTCAATATAGGTATTAAGGTTACAGGAGTAAACTTGAGACCTCATCATCTTCTATTCTTTCTTAGTCCAGGAAAATGAGGACACCAAAGTTGTCTTATAAATATTACATAAGCTTCAAATGAAAACCAAGAGCTTATTAGAGTCAAGCCCTAACTTCTTGATGACTAAGTTAGAAATCTCCTCTATCTGTTATGAAGAATACTTTTGTGTTATGGCTTGGCTGTGGAAACCCCACTGACTCTGAGGTTAGCTGAGATTATCAATTTACCCTCTTCTCTTCCTCTCTTGCTTGTTTCTTTTCCCTCCACTACAAAGACTGACTTGCTGCCTTGGAAAGCTTTTTGAAGTTAAAACTTTAATACAATTTCTTCCTTTGTATGAAATAGAAATCTCTGACCTCCCTTGCTTCAGGATTCTCTTCCTCACTCAGGTAGCCCTCAGAGCTATGAGAACATAGTTCTGAACATTTCAAAAAATATTCTTCCTAAAAATCTGGAATTAGAGTTTGGGTTCCCCTCCATCGCTCCCCATATACTTTAATATAAATAAAGCCTTAAATACCTAGAGCTCATTGGAAGAAAATAAAGCATTCAGATCTTTTCAGATTAAGAAGTTTTAAAGTCATTTAAGACTGCTATAGTATTTCATAAACCACCCATCATAAGAAATATATCCAGTATAAGTATCTTACCAGACTAACTTTTTCTACTTTATTTTAAATATTCCCTTAGGTAAAAAATTCCAAAATTCTTTATTCCTTCCATTTTGCACTTTATTGTTACCCTGACCAGTTGAGTTCATATAGAGTAAAAGCAGCAGACGTGTAAGTGTGAAAAATGTACTTTAATATCTCCTATTAGAAGACAGAAACAAAGATGTAGATTTTGTGGGAGAAAAGCATTTAAAGCAGCAATATACAAAACTGAATTATGTCACTAGGGCAAAATCAGATTGTTCCCTTTCTAAGCAGTGCAAAAGCAGATACAAATAGAAATAGAATGATTCCTGTCTAATAGAGTAGAGAAAGAAGAAAACAATCATACACAAACATATAGTAGTCAGGGATGTGTATGTGTATTTCCTACATATACAATTAAAAGATGTGTGTGTGCATGAGTATGGACATATACATGTCTAAAAAAATGTAGGCATAGCTGTCTGCGTGTGTGTTTAAAATGAACCAATAAAAGCACCTCATTATTACCAAGTACAGACATCCCCCCTAAAAATTTTATTAGCTAGCTAGAAGAATTGTATTTGGTCTCATTGCCAATTATGGCACATAGGTACAATATTGTCCTAATTTCTTTCATATTAAAGGTTTTCTATAGTTTTATGTTTTCATAATTTAAAACCCATCTATAATAATCTTATTCTTGTTTTGCTTAGCAGTCTAAAAAGTTATTAGCAATATATTATTTAACTGAAAATTTCTTCCAGTTTAGAGTACCACTGCCAGAGTATTAGGAGATAAGGTACCAGCTCAAAAATAATACTTAACAAATATTAAATTATTAAAATGCAAATGTAACTAAGGAAGAAAATTATAATTTTGTATTTCTAAGGTTGTTATGATCATGTCTTTAGTCCCAGATAAGAAAATATTTTACTACTTCCCTCGTTATGGTTTATCCTTCTTATTGTTCATCTCCTTCATGAACCTTAGACAAAATACTTGAAGACAGAGAATGTACATCACTTGTGATTATCATTTCTTCTAGAACTAGAAAAGTCTTTTACTTCTTCAGTGAATGAATGCATCAAAAATTCAAGTATTTAGATAGCAAACTGATACGTACCTTTTAATCATCATTTCTGTTTCTGAGCTTAGTTTAGAGCTACAGTACATTCATCTTTCAGTCAGCAATTTAAAGTTTTTGTAAGAGTGAGAAACAGTGGAGACATACCATGAAAAAGAGGGAAAAAGTTCATCCAAAGTGTTTGTCAAACCTGAGAAATGGAGTCGGATTTTGTCTTGAAGGAAGTAAGCAAGCTATAGGTATTTCCTGAGGCAGAAATATTCTTGTGGCTAATGCTAACCTATCTTCATGTGAGAATGAGTGCAATATATTACCTGCCGTTTGCATGTGTTTTCTGGAGAGCACTCAGCAGACAGGCAGGTGCCGTACAGTAGAAGAGCAGGATATCTTCCTGAGCAGCACACTGATGCTCTAAGCATAAAGGTATAAGAGGAACTGGAGAGATGGAGCAATGGACCTTTTTCAGCAAACTTAATAGTCTATACAGTCTCCACCCCACCAGTCAACACTTCTGTCTGCCTCTCCAGGGAATGAAAAAATATAAGCAATAAGTAGACTTATGACAAATTATTTGGTCACTCACGTATCAATAGCTTTCCTCCAACAGGTACCAAAGAATGAATTACATTATTTAAGAAGCTGAGCTTTAACTCAAATAAGGAAAGATTTGGTCCCAGGTATTACAATAACTCTACTCATGCAGTCAGAAGTGTTATTCATGTACAGCTCTAACATGAATTCCCTCTTGGGTCACTTTTTTTGTTTTTAAAAATAGCTTCCAAAACATTGCCAATTTCTGGGAAATCTTTTTTGCAGCACACTGTGGTGCTAAGAATCTAACAGAATCCTGAAGTGAGTTTTGCTGAGCCAAGGAGAGAATATCATATTGCTAATTAGAAGACCTTGGAACTATTTTCAGGCTGTTTAGCAATTAGGGAAAGCTACTGAACACTTCTCAAAAAGTTATAAATAGACTACTTGACTGCATTAATTTATTAAATAATTCATCTACTGCACAGCAGCTGCATGGTTCCACTAGCCCAGCTTCCTTCACTTTCACAGTAGATGAACTCTACAAATTTGCTCCTCTTCAGTCTTGTAGGTACAAAGTTTTATACAGGAAAATATTCAGAGTAGAACTAAAAGCAGAGGAAGGCACAGTTAACAAAAAACCCCTCACATCAGCCCACTGATGTGGTAGAGCTCAAGGCACAAAGCCTGCAAGTCAGTGCTGGAAGAACACAATCCCAATAGCATCTCAGCCACACAGCTTTTAGGGAGAGGTTCCCGGAGCACCATATCCCCTGGACTGTTCCTCATCTTTGTTCTGGCAAGGACTAGAAGAAATGATCCAAAGCAAAGCCAAAAACCTGACCTTACCGTTAGGTAATGCAGGTGGTCAGGGTACCGTTTACGTGCTCTCTGATCTTGCTAAGAGTGCAGACACAGCTCAAGTTTCTCAGAGAAGCAAAACCAGATAGAAATGAAGGATTTGTTATGCACTAAGTCTTTTTCTAAAGAGACTGCACTAAAGCAGTAGTTCCCTGTGATACAATTTATAGTAGTGCCACTACATAATGCTATACTAATTTGTGAATGTACATGATAATTTTTTTTTAAAGACGCTTATTCTGCTTTGGTGCAGAAATGAAACACTTCCAAGCTCTGTTCTGCACAGTCCTGGGAATATAAACTAGGTCTTCTCTCATTTCAGTAATGCCAAGAAATTCTTGGATTTTACACTGGCAATCTCCCAAGGAGAGGAAATCGGTGATTTATAGGAAAAGACAGCTATGAAAAGCTCTCGCTTTTTTCAGTTTTAATCGACTACAGCATCATTGGCCTTTTGGATTTACTTCCCCTCGAGACATCTTTTTAAACTACAACATGCATTTTGCAGAGTGCAGATTAGACTGCATCTGTTTGTTTTTCCATTTCTCTTCTAAGAGAAAACCTCAAGAACACAAATAACAAGAATGTGGAAACCAGAGTTGTGGGACCCAACCTGCCTGGGAAGGCATTTCTCTGGTATTAACATTTCCCACCAAAACTGCGGATCATCACACTGTAGACACTGAGGTACATCTAACACTGACTATATCTATATATCTATATCTATACACACATGTGTATGTAGGCCAAGCCTACATGCCAAGGCATGAGGCCAAGCCTGCAAACAAGTCTCGTCAGGCAAAGTGTTTAATACTGACATTAACACCAGTGAAGCATTGTCTCAAACAGTGTAAGATACTTTTATCCCAAATAGAAAAATTACATATTGTTCTGGTTCGCTAGGATGCTCAGATCCTAACAGAAAACCCTACTTGAAAAGATGAGCAGAATCATTCTCACCCATCAACCCCAATGTATACATAAACTAGACCCATTCTGAATAATGCTGCATCCTATAAACCCTATAAATTCCCTTTTTCACCTGTTTGTGCTGCTACTCAAAGAAATTTCAATACGGTATAAAACAGCTACCCAGGAGGGGTGGAGGCTTGGCCCTTCAAAGCAGCCCTAGCTGTGCCCTTCTCTATGCCATTGCTCTGGATATAGAAATTCTGTTTGATTGTTTCAGCTGCTGAAATTAGTAGTATTTGCCTTCAATACTGAGAAGCAAAGGTATTGGTACAATATTAAGCAAATAATCACACTACAGAGAAATGCCTGGGTACAGCATGTAAGTGATCAGAGAGCCATCCAGTGGACCAGTAGGAAAAGGAAGAAAAAGTCATCTCAAAAAGGAAGATGAAGTTATATCTAGAGAATTAGATATCATTCCCCTCTGCTGGATGTTTTTCTATATCTATCTTTAGCATGTGCAGTGACCAACAGATAAAACAATCCTTATTTAGGGGATGGGAAAATGCAGAACCTGAAATATATGCAGACTCTGCACAGATGTTAAAGGGCATATTTTCCTAGCCTATAGCGTCATCTCCACTTTCTCTTTCCACAATGAGAATTGGAAGGAAAGGATTTTTTTTTTTTTCCTTTTCCTAATGCCCCAATGCTATTTTCATCTGTTTCTGGCTCTGTCATCTTATTTTTACACTGAAAACTCCTTCATGAGTAAAATATTCATAACCAATTATTCTTGATCAGTCTTCACCTACTTCTACACCCTTAATATCATAGGAAAAATGAGCTTTCTTTAAATAGCTTTTCCCAATGCAGAGCCTATATTTTATTTTAATCTAAAACAGCACACATTTTAACTAGCAAGGCACAAGAAACCCCATACACTTTACAAATATTTACTATCTAAACTCCTCCCTTCTGACTAGTTCTCAGTCTTTAGCAAAACAGCATTTATCGTTACGAATGGTACAAAAGAAAAAAAAGTTTTCTGTAGCAGGAAACAGCATTCAGTTAATGGAGACAGTAGACGAAATAAGAGCCTCCCTGGAATTATAGGGATTTTTACACTACAATTTTTTTTTACCCCACTCATTTTATAATTTATTTCAGTTTAAGCAATGTGGTATTTATTTTTGCCTTGTCATACAAAACATTGAGATCAATAAAAATATTTGGTTTGCTCCAAAACATTTGAGATTTTAATTGTAACTGTCAAAATTTTTAGGTAATCTCCCATGCCTACAAAAGAGGAAGCAGAAAGGACTTACAGCTGATTAGATACCCTGATGGGAAAGTGACTGCCTGGAGTCCCTGGGTAGGACACACAGGCTAATAGTACTCTCCTTAGAGGTCCCAGATTTTGAAAGGGACATGATTTAGTTTGCTACAGTAAGCAAATATGTTCCCAGATAATGTGAGCAAGAAACAAAACCATAACTCATCATTCTTCTAAAAGTGACAGTCGCCACCACTGAAATAAGCTGCAGTTATAATTAGATCTCTTCTCCAGGTTACCCTGCCTTTCCAGAGCATCACATTAGCTCACCTTTGACAAAATAAATGGCATGCTTTTGCCTCAACCTGAACTTGCAAATTGTTCAAGCAGCACGATTGTTAACACAAAATGAGCATTTTGTAGAAGTGATTGAAGCATTTTGACCTTGATACATTCCTCCATATGGATTTATACTTGCAGGTCTACTGCTATATTCTTGTTTGAGAAGGGTAGTAAGAAAGAGTGGAAGTACCAACTAAAAGAATCAATGCTGATATGGATCAGCTGCTTATTTAAAGATGTCTCCATACCACCTCCATACTACATCACACACGTTACGCGGCGATTGTAGCTCTGTTCTGGAAACAATCCTACAAACGTTATCCTAAAAGAAGCTCACTCTTATTCCTTCATTTACCAAAGACATAATTAAACAGCATCTTGTCATACTTAAGCAGGATTTCCAGGGTTTAAATGCTTGCGAAGGGGGAATTTCACAGTTTGCAGCGAAATGACACAAAATTCTAGAAATAAAACTGGAATAGGAGGAATTAGACCATTCATTGTAGGGTTGGTATTGCTGTCCTAAGCATATGTTATGAAATTTCTATGCTGGGTATATGAATTCATTTTATATTAAAACCAAGTCATTTGTATTAAGGTATATGCCACATGACTGAATAGGGTTGACGCTGCATGCTTACAGAACAAACCAGAGTGATGTTTATATTATATCTCTATACACTTCACAGGTAAATTCTAATTATGTTTTGCCTTTTTAAGATCAAAACTGAGTCTTTACTCCATGGCATTTCTATCACATTCAGAATTCCTCAGAGAAGCACTGAACTTCTCTCTCATATCTGGTGTAAGATAATTTTAAATACCGTTTTAAAGACTGCTTGAAAGTTATATTACTATTTTAAATAGACATTTTAATGCTATTTATCTAATCACTGAAAATATAGGAAGGATTGAAATCAATGGATTAAGATGTAGTTGGTGAATTAACTTATTCAGTTTACACTATATTACATTTAATGAGCAGATATATACTGTGTTTTGATACAATTATTTCAATATCATTCAGTACTAGTTACCTATTTTCTTGTGATTGGAGTATACTCACAGGTATCTTATTTTATTATATGACTGAATTAGTGATAATTAATTAATATATCCATGGAAGTCTGTGACAGTTCTAGAGGGACTCATAGGTAGAAAAGCTGTAGTATGTTGAAAGGACTCATGAACTTGGTGAACAAAACTCAGCAGCGGGGCCTGATCCTGTATCTCTATGCCCAGAGTATGGATGCCATTCTCCCCCCATTAAGATTGCTCATCTGCACTATGGTATGCTGAAATTAAATGGGATTTATGTATTTTAAAAAATGGAGGATAATTCATGTGGACAAGTAAAAGGACACCCGAAGTGACAAGACACCTAAACGTGAATATAATTGCAATAATTCTTCATATTAAAGAGAATCATAGCCAAAATGCCTAGAAGAGGTCAAGAAGTCACCTAGTCCATTTGGGTTCCCAAGGTAGATACCATCTATACTCAACCCATTCCTGCAACATATTTTTCTAACCTTTAAACACTTCCAGAAACTGTTAAGTACTTTAGTCAAATGTTTAATTGTTGTATTTCCTAACATTAAATTCTAAAATACAACAGCCTAAACCATAATTAATTTAAAAATAAGAAAACTAACCAAAAAAAAAAGATGGACCAACTATATGTATCCTTGAAACTCTGGACAACCAGAAGAGAACTGGTGTAAGAGGCACACAGGACAATTCAATAAAGCAAACATCTTAAAACATAATCTCACATGTAATGTTTCTTTGCAGGGATATATAGTATGAGTGTAATGTTTCCTTTTATAAAATGGCACAATTTAGTAATAATACAATACTACTGTAGAATCAACTTTTATCAGAGCATCATGCTTATACATAAAAGCAAAACACTCAATTCAAAGGAATTGAGGGGTGCATCTATCATAATACTAGAGAGTAGAAAAGAGGCCTGAGATATATTTCACATAAATATAAAATGTATTTTATTTCAAAACAAGGGGTCTAAACAAAAAACCCAAAAATTTTTAAAAGTTTTTTTTTCTTTAATCATGTACTTTCATAGGAGAAAAGCATTTCCATTTGTTTTTTCCTCAAGTCTAGGGATTGTTTTTCAGTTCAATTGTGTTAATGTCAGAAAAAAAGATCAATATAGCAATATATATCAAACTTCCTTTCATTGACAGAGTCAGAGAAAGTCATGAAGCAGATTTAGACTTCTAGCAGAAAAAAAAGCTGAAATGGAAACAGTTCACCTCACTGGAGGACAAACACAGACTTGCTAATATAGAAATAAGACAAAGAACATCTTACAGAAGTACAATAATCATATAAAGGAAGGAAGATAAACAGAATTTCTTTGTAGAGAACTTTGTAGAAAATTGGGAGCGATATCACAATTTATCATCCTCTTTTATAGAGAGAAAACACCCATTTTTTGTCATAAGATTACAGGCATTTGGACAGTTATTAATGCCTAAAATCCACCTTTTCATAGGGGTAAGTGTAAATCCATCACAAAATGTATCCTACTGTTTTTTCTGCATTCAACAGTGGTTAATATGAAAAAAAAAAATCACACAATTTTGGTAAAGATGAAGATTCACACATCCTAGTAAAATATATAGGTATGTATACCGAAACATCTTCCCACATTTTTCTAGCTTCCCATTTCAAGTGGTACTTGTTTTCATTGCTATTCACTAAAATAATCATATTATTCTAGCTAAATATTATAAGAAAAACAACAAATACAGCAAAGGAAATAATCAGTCACATAATAACACTTATTCATGTTCAAGTACATTAAGAGGGCAATAAATAACTGGTATATACAAGTCTCTGCAGAGAAATGCAGTGGCAATTGATATTCTTGCCTCCCAAAATAAAATTATGCTAAAAGAATAATTGCAGAGTCAACTCTCAAAAAAAGCACAGAGAAACCCCTTTTCCCTCCATGTTACAATATGGACAAAAGAGCAGTACAAAGCATCTGATATGGTAATACAGGCTTTCCAGATAGAAAATAAATGAACAGTGTTGGATATCCTCAACCTCCCACACATGAACTGTTACAAATGGATTCTTCCACTTTCCTTTCATTATGATTAAAACACGGGAACTATGGAATTCCTCCCCACCATCTGCAACAATATAGTTTCCACTACAAACTAGTGCAAGTTTCCACTACAAAGTAGTGCAACAGAGAAGTACAAGAAGCGTCATCATGAACAAGATAAATTTTCTTTGTAGGCAGATTGTATTTTCAGATCCAAGTATCCACATCCAGAAATATATGCTCCCTTTTTCACCCATCTATCTTGCTACAACATACACAGAGATTTGGGGTATTAAGTCCTCTCTTTAAAATAATCAGAGTGGTCTTTCTTCCCCCATGGGAAAAAAGGAACCTGGAGCTGGGCTGACATCTTTTACACACCAAGACCATCCTGCTGCCATGGCAAATGCCATTTTTTTTACACTTACCAGTCCCCACTTTCAAAAGCAATTTAGATATCCACTTCCATCATTCCCCTAGCTTCATACTCAAGAAACTGACTTCAAACATTGTTACTGATATTTGAAAACAGTACTGAAATAAAATATGTTTTGCAAAGCATTATCTTTTCAACCAGATATAAACACAGGATTCCTTCAACATGCTTCTGGGTGTGTATAAAGTCTACTTTTACATAGGAAAAGGCAAAACATCAAAGAGCAAAATACTTCATCTTTGAAAACAGCATTTACTACAAGGTATTAGACACTAGAGAACAGCAACTGAAGTAGTAGGGATAAGGGGGAAACAAATAGATCTGAGAAATCACATGTATTTCATCTTCAAAATACAAAAAAAACCACCACAAAGCAAAAACTTCTATTTTTAATCAAAGATTACTTTTTAAATGTGTTCTGCCCATTAAGATAAAGCTCAGAAAACCTACTTGTTGCCAAACTCTGATGAGTTCAGAGACCAGAGGCTAGAATTTATTGAGACTAGCTTCCTTCAGCAATCACACCATTTCCAAAAAATCTTTTATTTGTCACAGAAACCTAAGCAACGGGCAAAAAGCCAAGCTTACATACCCCTCTCTCCCCAATGCACATCCCACTTGGCATTTATTTCACATCCAAAGGAGTTCTCTTCCAATAGCCCACCTAAATCTCAGTGGGCAGCCAGTTTAAGCATCATGTTTTCCTTCAGGAATATACAGCATGACTGACATTTAGAGTAAAATATTTCATTTTGGTCAGACTTCAATCTCACTTACCAAATGAGACCCCCGAACGGCAAGATGATTTCTGAATCCTCAAAGCAGTATGTGTCAAGATCTTACAAAACACTGAGACGTGAAACAACAGCCCTGGCAAGGCACCAGCTCCTTGACAGAAGTGACAGTAGTTTAGTGTTGTTTTGCTGATTTGCGAAAGTAAATTGCAGCCACAGCTGCTGTGCAAACTGAATCATACTTTCCACAGAGGAAATAGAAAAGGAGACATCTTTCAGAAGACACGCTGTCTGAAGAAGTACTTCCAGATGCATCACCATGTACAGGGTACATTTCCTATTCTGCTGAAGCAGAGGTAAACAGCTCTGCAGAAATTACAGGAGTCCTTCAAAAATTTCAGGCACAAACAAGCCCTTACAAATTCCAATGGTTTATCATTCCAGGTGTTTTAACTAATCTTCCATGAGTTGTGGGTAAATTAACGTTTCTGGGAAAAGGGTGATGAGTCATCTGGCTTTACTGGGGAAGGTGAAAGGCAACAGTAGGATCCCATGACAGTGATCCACAGAAATTGCACCAGGAAGATTCTCTTCAAGAGCAAACCACCCTGGCTTGTAGAACCAGATGCTCACCTCTGTTTTTTTATCATGTGTGGGGGATTTGTTTTGGGGTTTTTTTTTTTTGTTTGTGAGGGTTATTTTGTTGTTGGTTTGAGGGGGTTTTCCCCTAAACATACTTGTCAAGCAATCAGTTACTTTGATATAATAATATATGACAAACTTACCATAACCATATAAGGCTGAGGAAGTCTCCTAGCTAAAAATAAGGCTGAAAGAGGGAGCAGGAGTATCATATGAGTTTGTCCTAACATTACTTTTCCCGATGAATCTATTTATGGCTATATGTAGATAAAATACAGCTATTTCTTCATAAATAAAATTAAGAGTTTTCATATAAAAAGTAGCTGTATGTAAAATCTGACAAACTTTAACCATTTTTTCCAGTGTTCATGTTGTTATTATCTTGGTCTGAAAAACCTTCATTCTGAACAAACTCCAATTTTGTGGTAAGTATGTCCATTAGGGAGTGGAAAATAATTTATTATAGCAAGTAAATATTGTCAACTAATCTTTGCCACAAAATTTAAATGAAAAATACTCAAATTGGGGTTTAAATATCCCTGCTTAGAAGCACTTAACAAACATATAGGTTTGCCATTGATACCCACAGGAAAACATTAGTTTTCAAGTGATCTCTAAAAACCTGTATGACAAATGACATTTTAAAAGCTTAAGAAGCAATACATCTCTGTTGTTTGTCATTTCCTCTCAACAGCTACTGATTTCTTCCTCAGAAAATGAAAGTTTACTGTAATACATATAAGCGAAGAAAATCAAAATACAATAGATTCAGAAGAGACTACTCAGAAAGAATGTGTAATAGATGTTCTGTGCCTTTTTGCTATAATATACACCTGATTTTCAGCCAAACCACTAAAGTAAATATTTGATATTTTTCCAGGAATTGTCACTGCTGTGGATGTAGTCAACAAATTTCTTGTTTACTTGACATTTTCTTTTCTCAATTGAGTTTACTTCATTTATACACTAACTCCAAAATGACAATTTGCAGATGTACCCAAAGGTAGAATCTATCCTTTCTTATTCTAGACCACTATAACTGTGTCTTGAGAGAAAGGTTCAAAACATCACAAAAACTATTCTTTTCAAGAGGATCAACTTTAAGCTGACAAATAACAAGAAAGGGAAACACTAACCAAAAACCACTTGCTCAAAATGGCAGAAAGATCAATTATTAAATCAGCAGTTTATCCCAGGGTAGTAAAAATGCTAAGCTTCATATTGGAGTCCAAATTCACCATTATGTTGAATATAGATGAACATATGTATTTCTGCACTGGATCATCCACTCGATTAGTTCTCCATGTAGAAGTAAAAGTACTCCATGAAGTTAAAAATCACAGCTTTAACATTTCTCCCTTGTTAGAATGCTGGTAATTCACACTGGTGCAGTTATATTACAAGCAGTATGCAGTAGATCTCTTGAAATAGAAAACAATTTCTTTCTAAACTGTTTGAAGAAAAACAAATATATAAAATGCACATATTTTATTCCCTTATTAATTTTTAAAATTGTTTCTCTGGCCTGCTTGCCTTACAATAATGTTTCACCTGATTGCTTATGTCAGATATATTACTGTCATGTCACAAACCATGCTGTATTCCAGAGTAGATTAATGATGAATATTTGGTTAGAGATGAGAAAACAACACTGCACTGATTTTTGGAAGGCAAGGTCTGAGCAGAATTAATAAGGCAATCTGCACAGGGTAGAGATCTGCTTTGCACAGCATTGATGTTAACCACAGAATCTGTAGGCTGGCTAGGCAAAAAGGCAGACTGATACAACACACAAATGTTTTCAGACAATGAAACTTTAGCAATAATTTTCTGATATCAATAGAAAATTTTGCTTGAAAATCAAAGTTTCACTGAAGTAAATGGGACATACAACATAATACGTCATTTTCTGCATTTTTAAATGAATGCACTTGCTCAACATAAGCAGCTAGGAATGGGCAAAACATGGAAAACCTTACCTGGAGCTATATCATTCAGTCTGATCATAAACAGAGTGTCCCACTGAAATTAATCAGATTTTTTTCAAATTATTACTTTGCCACTTCCACCTAAGGTACTTATTCTAATTTTTTCTGCTTAGATGAGGCAAAACAGACTTAAGTCACTATATTGAATTCAGTGCTACTTTTAAAGACAGACATAGGAGGAGGAAATATCCTTATTTTAAAGTATCTCTTCTCCAAAATTTACACTTATTTGAGAAAAAACTCACTGAAATTGCAAATCATGGTGTGCACACATTTCGCACATGTTGCTGTACAAGTATGTATTTCTTACAACCATCAGCAACCTAAAAAAAACAGCTGTCCCAAATACCACTCCATTCTTTATTCTTACACAGGAGATAAAATACAAATGTTTGTGATGAACTCACACCAAGGAATGGAATTCTGTCTTAACATTTATAAATTCAAAACTTGACACGCTCCAACACACCGCTCTTCCCTCTCTACTTTGCAACATCCCTGTTTGAAATCTGCTGCTCCAGAGACTCTCAAACTGTCTCCCAAACCTGTTTCTTAATGTCAGTGCAGCATTCAACGGTCAGGCTACAATGTGCTTATCTTAATTTGACATTATGAAATGGAAATTCTTGGCAGGGAGAAGAGGAAAAACAATTTTCCAGATGCTAAACATTGAGTCCATTTCTAGGTAAACTGCATATATGTTCATAACTAAAAAGCTTATTGTTTTATCATGGGAGTGTTCGCAAATGTTCAGTTTAGCCAATTTTACTTTACAGTCGAGAAACAACAGGCCAAGCAGTGCATGTAATGTTTTTTCTACTGTTTATTCTGCTAGGTAAGGTTTGCACTGGAGAAGAGCAACAGAATACAGAATTTTTACACCATGCTATTGGTCTGTCAACTACTTTATGCATTCACCTACTCAATTCCCAGTAAAATCCAACCACCTGGCTGGAGCAGTGAAGTAAATGGAACATATAACATTGCTTTTCCATTTGAAATCTATGCTAACAAATATGTAATAGAAGGAAAAAAACTCTGGAAGTCATTTATAAACTGTCGTCAGGGTTAGAAACAAGATTCATGGGGAAGGAAGCATTTCAATTATACATCCACAAAGCACCAGCATCATAAGATGCATCACTTGACAAAGCACATAATTGTTTATAGGAGATAAGTAGGCATACCTTTGAAAGCTTTAACTGAACAGTGTCACATAAGTGACCACTGCAGAGTACGTGTGTCTTGCAGGATATTTAGCTGAAGTTTACTTTCAGCAATGTAGTGACAAAAAAAAAGCAGTTCTGACATTTGATTGAAAATCAAGTTGCTAGCAAATACTGGCTTGGAGGTTTACCACCACAGATTTAAAATATTCCTTCTGTTTACCCCATTACTTTATTTAGCCTTCTAGACCTGGTAGGAAACAAACAGAAAATGCACATCTGAAAAAGCAGTCCAAGGACTCATTATATCAGAGTGGGTGAGAGCTGTCTTAGGAAAACACTCCATTCTCCGAAGTGTGAAATACCTTCTCTTATATTGCTGAGTTCACAATATCTGTTGTTTATCACAAGATTTTTTCACACACACCACTCCCCCCGCTCTCTCTGTACAATAGCCTAAATGATTGCTAATACAGTTTGTTCCAGAAATTAGGCAAATCATCCTGGTTTCTCTGAAAATTGGGGAATACATTTCTATACCTTTAAGTCATGATAGATTTAGGTTGGTTATCTACAGAGAGGGTATTAAAATTTTTTATCTTTATTTTTTAAAAATCTTCCTCCACCCCCACAAATATCATACACGCGTGCTGTAAATCACACTTCAAATTCAAAATACATACTGGATAGTACTTGCTCAGAATTTACAACCAAAAGCTGAAACAAGCACTTGCCTACTGTATCTGAAAGTCATCACAGTCATGTAAAGAAAATTAGTCTACCAACTCATATGAAATTATTTTTTATTACTTATTTTGTCTGTCAATCTTCATCCAGACAGTTTCATCTTCTCTTTCAAGGTCTGTGAAAAATCTGTGTCTGAATCTTAAGTGATTATTGAAAAGCTTTAAACAATCTGATACTTTATTCAATTGTTATTTTTCCCTCTGAATAGCTACTACACCAAACTGTAGCTTGTAGAACAAGGACAGAGTGAAGAGACATGTTTGAGCTACATCTTCTCTCTAAAGGATGCCATTGAGGACCACTTAGTTGATACGTTCTTTTACTATTCTTGGTATAAAAGGAATACAGGCAGAAACTTGTAGAGTGATTCAGTATCAGTGAACAGATTTGACAGGGGATCTTCATTGTTAAAGGACACTTCCCCATTTCAGGTAACTGTGAACAGGGAGTTTTACATTATTTGGTGTTTTTGTAACTGCTTTATCCAACAAAGACAACCGGCATTAAATTTCCTTAGATGATTTCCCACACCCTCCCCTTTCCAAAATAAGGTTTTCACCAAAAAGTCTTCTGCCATCTTAAAAATAGAAGTTTTGGCCAAACCACAAATTAGGTTTGATTCAATTTGGGAAGGGAGGAAAGAGAAGAGGATATGGGGTTGATTCAGAGAACAACTGCCATCATGTTTTTACCTAGTAATTCAGTATTGAGGACAAATTGTGTGAGCAGATTTGAAATCTTAGCAGTCATGTTCCAGGAGAACACCAGAACAACCTGTGTCATGTCCTCAGGAACAGGTCCTCTAAAGACATTCTCACTGATAGTTTGCCACTTGGCATAAAATCCCCGTTGCAAATATTTATTCTACCTCCAGATGAGAGTCAGACGTGAGACTATGGAGTTACTCTGCCCCTCATTCTTATTAAATAAGTAGATACACATGACAGTGACTATACGGTGAAAACACCCAACACCTGTTCAGCCCAGCTACCAGCATTATGTTAATTTGACAAAGGGCCCTTATCTCTCTTGTAACTACCATACTACAGATTCATTCTTTTGCTCCATTTCTCTGACATAATAAATACATTTATATATTATGTGGATCACCACATTGGGTGTACAATGAAAGCAGATTCAACTCTAGACCTTCCAGCACAGGCACTGTGAACAGATCAGTGCTGTAGACTCCTCAGTCAGAATAAAGTGATAAAAGTCACCTAGACGAGTGCCTTAATTCCCTGTGTGGAAGTGAAAATAACCTCCTACAAAAAACAGTTTACAAAATCTATAGTCACTGTTGGAAATTATGCTTTCAATAACACAATACACATGCTACCAAGAAACATAAAAATACCATTCTCTCAAAAATATATGATATACATAGTAAGAAATACTATACTACGTTTACCTGGGTTTACTTTATGGGTGAACTATATGGTTAGTACTATGAATCACAGCTTGAGCTTATATACAGAGCTCTGAGGTTTTGATCCTAACCAGAAAACGTCTATGTATTGACTACAGTATTCTAAGCTCAGTGAAACAAGGATGTGTCACCACAAAGCTGCAACCTTTGCTCACTTCACTGGAAGCAAAGTAGTTGACAATAAATCATCATACAAGGATGGCCACCTAAGAAAACACCATACCAGTAAGCATTGTCAATAATGCTAGAAATTTAATCTCATCTGCCAGCTTTCATGGCTGCACTTTACAATTTTGATTATCACTCCAGTTATACAAACATTTCATTCTTCTATATTATTTCTGTTGATTTTCACCAAGACAAGCAGCACCTGCCAGAAGAGTTTCAACACAGTAAATTAGGCCATCATTATATCTATTTAATTCCCCTATGTTCCCCTCCTTGCTACTTCACAATAAGATGAATTGTGTGCAAAATTTTTTATGAGCTTCCAGAATTTAAAACAAAAGTAACATGATCAACGTATATATTAATACGATACTAATATTTTAAGTTCGATTGTTCTTTTCCATTTGAATACAAATGTGACATTTTTTCTGACATAATCCATTTCAGAAAAAAAAAAAAAATTGAGATCTTTCTCTGTAACAAGTTCTTCTGAAGAAACTCTTACAGATGTGTATGAATATGTTTCAGATAGCTAAAATGTCTAGTAGTTAAAGTAGGAAAGCGATCAAAGAATTCATTAGACTGCCAAAAGTTCCTTATCATCTGAGACAGATGGAAAATATGTCTAGAATAAGGAATACATTGAGAATATTTTATTTAACTAATAAAAACAGCTTTTTATTTAGAAGTTACAATTTTAAGCTATTTTTTGTACTAAATTTGCTAATGAACAGTTGTTCACTGTGTCTATGCTGATTGAAAACCAGCACCATTATGCTTGCAGTATTGTCCTGACACTTTTAATACAGGAAGAGTAGAGTAGCACAAGGATGAGTGATGGGATGCATAATTATGCACAGATGTCATACTAGCTAAAGTAACCCCTGACTGTTTGTGATAAAGCTTCAAGTGAGGTTAATAAATCAGCATATTTTTCTTTCATTAGAAAGGATAATAATCAAATAAAGATGCTTTACTTATATCCAGGAAGGATCCAAAGCTCAGTTTTACAATTGAATCTAGACAAATACGGAAATAAATGTTTATGAATATGTTTCTGCATCCTTAAATGTATTTACATTAATTGTTCGGTCACCTATTTTGTTTATTTTATGCAAATATTTCAGCAAGAATTTTGATGACAGGATGTTTATACAAACATAAAATTTCAGATAAGTTACTTCCTGTAAGTATTCTGAAAATTCTAACACAAAAGTTCATTGAAACAGGAAAAAAATCTCCGTGCAATTTCTGCATCCTATCAAACAGCTTCCATTTCAAATGCCAAGTCTTTAAAATTAATTATACATAAGCAATTTATACCCCAAGAATTCTTCACACTGACTGTTTGCTCCACACTACTTGATGTCAAATAATAAATACATTTAAGGACATCTTAAAGTCTTTGTGAAATTCAATTTTTAAAAAAATTATTAAATTATTTCTATTAGTGAACTATTTGCACGCATCACTTCTTTCAACACTAAGAGTATGTCTGAAATAGGGACCACAGCAACACTAATAACTTAAGTGATGTTGATGAGAAATCAGTATGGATCCCTGAGTATGAGCTGAACACAGGTATGTGGATCTAGATTTTTAAATTCTGGGGGGAAACAGATTGCTGAGGAAAACCTAGCAATAATACAAGTCCCAAAAATGCTGAAGTTCCCAAATACAGATCATTAGCTAAAAAGGTAGAAGCATGAAAACGGTACCACAGTTTTCTTACCTGCCCTTCTAAACAGTTATTTTTAGTGCAATTGGAACCTTCATTCTAGATGTGAAACTTTCTAGTTCTTCCTATATTTAAATCTATTTTTAGAGCAAAACCAGGAAACCCCTCCTCTGTTCAATCCCATTTGTTATGAAGTTGCAACCATCTAATGATCTCATTTAAAGAAAACCTCACGGTATAATCACACAAGAGAAGAAACTACACATCCTATGTTTTTCAGAACAGCCTCCACATTAAGAAACATTTAAAGTGTCGGAAAAACCTAACATCTCACTTAACTTTATAATGTTAACACTTAAACATTATTAACCATGCAAGGATCCCAACAATTTATCAAAGACAGAAGCTACATCCCAAATCTGACATTAGCTACTGCTGGGATCTAACTGCTCCTTTCAGCAATGGAAGGACTAACATTGAATTCCAGTAGTGTATAATTGGTCTCCAATTAACCAGAAGTAAACATTTTATCTTTGGTCACTAATCATCACTAGCCAGCAGGTTTTAGACTAATTATTTTAAAACATCTTATAGAAAAATTGACTATGCCATTCTAGTGAGTAACTAGAAACAAAATTCATGGCCCTTCACTTAGTGGGGCAAAAACTGTTTTACTTCATAATATTCAATTTAATAATACGTCTTAAAAACCAGTTTGCTTAATTCTGACAATAAAATATTAACTGAAGTTCTTAAATTACCTAGACTTTTCTCATAACACTTCATCCAAGCTTAGCTTTTACTGGAAAAAGAAGTATCACAAATAACTTTGGGGGTGGGGGGGTGGGGGTGGGAAGGGAGGGCTCAGGTTTTTTTCACTTGAGCAATATAATCTTACACTTTTTAACTTTACTTATCCTGAGGACTTAGGAAGGATTTCTGCTCATTCCATTGCATTCTGGCTATCAAACATTTGGGTGTAGCCATGAAAGTTCTCTACAAGGCCTGCAGACAGAGGAAAACAGAAAATAAACTTGCTTTAAATCTAGGCACACTTAGTGCTGTTTTAGAGTCTAGGTGTACAAAGACCAGGCAGGTTTGTATAGTTTGTACTTTGTCTCTGACAGCTGCTTGTAGAATAGCACAGCACACCACTTAAAGAGATATTCTTAGGCCATTGCTACATTTGCTGTTGCCTGTACAACTATAATCCATTGGACAGTGCATAATCCCCCTGTACAGAGCAGAATGACAGAGCATAAGATATGATTTCTCATCTTTATATAGAAGTTAGTACTTCCAGACCCTTCTCCCAAGCATGACTACTCTCTGGTAAGCCACATCCCTGTTTAATCCTTTCACATATCAACTTTATCTTGTTACAAACAAGAATTTATCAGTTCTCCAATTAAAACAAAACCCTATGCACATCTTATTTTTAGTTTATTTAAACTGCAGCGAGTCCAATAACAGAAAGACCTGCAGTTCTTTTAGATGTATAGGAGGATTTTTTTTTCTTAGTTATGTAAATCCACAGTTATCCCTTTGACTTCTGGGGTTTTCCTGCAAGTTCCCTACACTTTTATTTTTTGATATGTGGTTTTGTAAAATACCACGTTGCTTTAATATGTTAGGCATCATGTTTCACACACAGAGTGGAAACGTCAAAGTCTGATGTGTGAGTTGTTTCCACAGTTGGAAAGTCTTGTACATTCTGAATATGTTAAGAACTCAGTTTTAACATCTTGACAGAGGATTTCTCAATGGGGTTGGAGATCACGGTAAAAAACAGAACCTTGGAACCAGTTCCCTAACCATTTCACTACAGACTTTGATTTAGAGTCCTGTGGCCCATAATGCAGCATTAAATTCTCTCCTGATGCATAAGAATTAAGGGAGGTAAAAGGATTTAAAAAAAAAAAAAAAAGAAAAAGAAAAAAATCACACACCTTCTTGTAGTAAGTTAACTTTGAAAGGGATAAACCCAGCTAAACTTGGGCTATGGTGCAGACCTCAATTATTCTGCTACAAGAGAGTAGAAAAACACTGTTAAGGAATCCCTTTTAAATCATCTTTTCCTATCTGTGCATTATTTTATGTGATATATTACACAGAATACGAATTTCACCTAACCAAGCATTTGGCATTGCTATTGTAAACACAACTAATAGATAAATACCACAAAATCTAGAATTAAATATTGATTTTGTAAATTAATATTGCCATTTGCTAATCAGCAACCTTTGCTCCTGAGGAGCAGAACCACAAATGAAGAGTTTAAATGTAACTTATTTTTCAAACATCAGTAACATTCAGTCTTTTTTCTGGCTAAAGAGCGGCTATGAAGTGCTCCCTTATCACCAGCTGAGGCAAACACATTTTTGAAAATCGTGTTGTATGTTCCGTGGGGAGAAGCAGATATGTGATTTCTCCCAGTTTCTCCATACAAATACATACAAAATAAGTGCTGCTCTTGGTTTCACAGCCATTTGCTGGTAGTTTATTGTCTGAAAATTGAAGCTTGTTTGGGCATCACAGAAAAGGAAACTCCAAGCTGGAAAAGCTCAAACATATCAACTGGATATTTTAAAATTAGTCACTGAGATTAAATTTTGTTAAGTATACCATGGAATATTAAAGGAAGCAAAACCAAAAATTGCTCTTAGTTGTCTGTTACATTTCAAGCCTGAGTGACAAAATAGTCACTTTTCCAGTTTGAGTTAACATTTTTTTTAATTCAATAGCTAAACTGAAAAAAATCCATTTTCTAAACTGCTTCACTTCCATCAGGCAATTTTTCTCTCTGCTCTGAACAAAATCAACAGGAAGGGGATTCCTTTTTTATGCATGAGCAAATAAGGGCTGAGAAAATTAAGTGCATCTGAAATGATTAAAGGATTGTTTTAAAATAAGAATATTCATGGAAAAGATAATCCCCACATTCCCAAGCATTACACATGTTGTCATTTAAATTGTACCTCATGTATGTTCAGTAGCTTTGAATTACACTAAGAAGTTGCAATTTTACAGCTACAGAGCAGGTACATCATTTAGATGCAATGTTAGGTCAGAGTTGACTACTGCTTAGAGGAAAAGCACAACTACACTGAAATCTACTTTAAATTGTTTTCTTTCCCTTTTAGGATAAATGCTTTATTTATAACCAACGTAGTCCATTTATGAAAAGAAGAAGAGACTTTTATATTTTTATAGCTTTAATGTATCTCCCAGGGATCCATATGATTCAACACAAGAAACAGTAAGATAAACACCTTTGCATTCCCCACATATCTGTGGTAAAAGCTTTTAAACAGAGCACTACATAAAGAAAAAAGAGTTAAAAAACACCAAACAAAATCAATACTTTTCTTTCATTAGCTATATAAATACACTATCAATACAGTGTATGGTAAGTAGATATCGCAATTTACAATGGAATAATTTTTAAAAGATCTCATTCTGATCCTAGTTCTGATTTGAATTAGGAAAAAAGTATTGGGAGAAGAAAGGGATTGTTAATGTCAAAGTGCCATTGGCTATTGATTATTCAAAA
The DNA here is from genome assembly GCF_031877795.1 of Strix aluco. Lineage (NCBI taxonomy): Eukaryota > Metazoa > Chordata > Aves > Strigiformes > Strigidae > Strix > Strix aluco. The sequence goes on from NC_133936.1 coordinate 37,784,190, forward strand.
AAGAAAATAGTATTAAAGATAAAGTAAAATTAAAAATACCAGTGAATGATCGGAGTCCAAAAGCTTCACTTGTCTTGGTTCAGACTTGTAGGTATTCTTAGGTTAAAAGATCTGCAATGATTTATTCTTGATGATCTGGTCTCTGCAGCTTCACTTTATTTCATTTACTCTAATTGCATTGGCATGGACAAGGATAATACTTGGCTTGAATACAAAGCCTGTGCCTGGACCTATACTGTCAATCTGATTTCTTCAGTCATATTTTTCAGAAAGAATTTCAAAATGGGTCAAAGAAAAAACAGGACTACACTGGAGGTAGAACATTCTGTTCTGACTGGGACTCTGAACTGGGAAGTACTGCTTTGCTCAAACCTCCATGTCCACACCTAAATTCAATAGGAGTTGTCCTATGCTTCTGAAGTTGGATTTAAAAGCTTCCTTTTATATTCCTCAGTCCAGAAAACGAAAAGCATCTCCAGGCAGTGTTATGAAGGGCTTTGTCTTCTTTTATTTATTTTTTTTAATATCAAAGGGATCTTCATTTATGTGCTAGTGACAAAGTCAAATATCTCCATCTACGGTTTATGCAGTCATATTTAGTACCGTACATGAGCCTTCTGAAAAGAAATAAACAATATCACTTTAATTAATCTTGAATTTAATTAAATTATTTTTGCTACATGTATTTTAGACACACACATTTCTGTCATCAGAAGTGAACTTATTTAATTGTGAATAAAATGTAAATAACCTCTTCAGTCAGAAATATATAATCCTTTAAATCAAACCAACTTTTATCCCTATGGTTTGTCTGAGGTCAGAATAATTAATCCCCCCTGCAAAACACCCAGCCAGCTAATATCCTGATACATGTGGCAGAGGTTGAAGTTTGACTTACACATTTAAGTTCAACATCTGAAGCTGAGAGATGCTGGGTCTTGAGTCCTGCTGTCTCAGCGTCTTGGTAGCTCATGGTCCAAGCTTGCAGACACTTTAAATAAAAGTAGCTAAATGTTTAGGGAGGGTTGAATTGTATCAGGAAAAGAGTTGTAACACCTTTTCACGTGAATTATGTTGCCTTGGCGAAAGCAGTCCCTTTTAAGCAGATTCCTAAATTAGAAACACTTAGCCATCGCTGAGTAAGTCAGTCCAACATGTTACCTATCACTCGTGAGCAGCAGCGGGGCATCCCAGCACAGAGATCATGGCACAGGTAAGAGCACCCAAACAATCATCACGCAGTTCACATGATTCAAAGTGTATTTCAAGTGAAAGAACAGCTGTGGGATGGCAGTTGGAATGGTAAACAGACTTACAAGAAAATGGACTTTATGCATTTTATGAAAACAAGGTGGCATATGGGAAGAGAGGAAGATATGAAAAATGCTATCAGAGATTTTAGGGGGAAGCTCAGCAGCTACTTTGATCATGTTGAGAAAATTGCATTGAACACCTTCACCCAGAAAATTGGGGTAGATACCCTATACAATAAAATGCAGGGGACAACAAAGAAAGTGATTCTACTCCATGAATAACCTTAAAATAACCTGAGTTACTTTGCCTCCATTAAAGAGAGATTTAAGCATGATCCTTTATGTGCATTTTGTGCAAAAACTAACTACACCAGGAGCACACAATTTTGTAACATGTAATAGTACATTGACAGGGATGAGTTTAATATCTGCCTATCGTATACACATCTGTCCAGAGCATAATAGAAAGACAAATAATCCTGATCATAGGCAACTGTTGTTATCAACAGCATCAACAGCTCTAAATTCAGCTCAACGAATAAGGAAACCAAGATCAATGATTTGCATATTGATTTCATACATTTATCTAGTGTGATACGATCAGCCCACGACTACTTGAAGTTGCATATTCAAATGTAAATTACCCACCAAGAACTAGGAAGCACTATTTGTATCACTTTTGTTGAAATACCCTCCCCCCTTGAACCATCAGGCACTAAAATTAAGGTGTGCATTACAAATATTAATTCTTCATATAAGACAAAATTATTTGTGCTGTTTCACAGATATGCAGGGTGATGTCAGTTTTAACCAAAGCAGTACCAGTAAGACAACCTACAAGCTCAATTTAGGTTCGATAGGTCACAACAATCACTTGCACATTATTTTTATTTTGTCATTTTGCTTGGATAATCAGAGTATACCTGCATTTCAGTCTTTCATAATTTAATTTGGCAAAGCCTTCATCCATTCAGGTCACTTGAACAATTATGGCAGATAATTTAGGGATGTAGACAAAGATGAAGAAGAAATCAAAGCTGACATGATGCAGAAAAAACTGAATTAATATTTTCTCTTTGTCAAAGAGGCTCCTTCTCCACCTGCTCTCCCCTCTCCTCCTCTTGGGCATCTATCTAAGCAGAGTATTCACAGGTGTTGACAGGTTGGCAGATTTCTGTTAATTTTTCAGATTTGTACACATCCATACTTTATTTAGCAGCAATGCCCACCAGTTACAAGTAGCTTTAAGGCAGTGCCGTTCGTGATGCTGTCTGGGGTCATTGGCTCCAGTGCAGCCTTTCAGAGCCAGTACTGCACAAGAACTGGGTGGGCTTGTGAAGGTCAGAGGAACATTTTCAACCTCTAGTAGTTGATGATTCAGGTTGAAAACTGTGGCAAGTCTAGAAAATTCTGCCATTGTTGTATTAAAAAAGACAGCAATTTTAATACAAATAATTTTGCTGATTTTTCTTATCTGAATGTGGGGGGAAACCTGTTATTCAACAAGCAATTCAATTGCATATTCAGTATGCAAAATATTTTAGTCTGGTTTCTAACATACTTTTTGTTTGTAAGCAAGAGTCAGACAAGTAAGAGTGAGAGGGAAGGCAGTCTGAAGTATTAATTATTTATAAGGTCTGTTACAACGGTCTCTAGAGGTGTTATTTGTTGACACAGCAGATACTTAAAAGCCACATTTGGATAAGCAACCAATACAACACAGTTTCAAACCACTGCTCAGAAACTAAAGCACACTAAGCATTGTAGAAGAGCGTTGAGTTGCTTGTTGGATTTATTGTTATTTCTTAAAGTATTCCAGAAGCAAAAGGGAAACCTCCCCCAAAATTAGCCACATCTGATTTCAAAGTAATTTACACAGAGCAAATAATGTTCTCCTACGTTTTAGATGTCAGATCAATTAAAATTTCTCAGACAGGCATGGATTAAAACTCATAAGCTGGAAACTGTGCATGACACAGCTTACAATACAACAGCCTGAAATTCAATAAAGTAAGGAAATGACTACAAATAACTTCATGACTGGAAGAATCAAAGTCACAACTTTAGCAGAGTACACCTCCAAGCACCATCCTCGGGTGGGTGTTAACCCAGCCACAGAGGCTGGAAATTTCTACATTCAGCTTACTCTAATGCTGCACAGTATAAATGAAAACAGACTGAAGCAACAAGTGCATAGATACTACTGAGTACATTATGGTATAGTAAGTAATTAAGACATCTGTATCAAAAATAGAAAAAAATAGCAGAATAGGTAAGCCTCTAAATTTATTTAGTAACTTAAGAACTATACTAGCTATATACTGTACCGATATAAATAGCTATAGCTCTCTCACTGGTAACAGGGCTGCTGCATCAGCAAGTTATGTATGCACATATATTCATATACAGAAGGAATATGTACAATTGTCCACTTGTGAGCATTAAGACCTCAGTGCTGTAAGCACTCTCCTGTAGTTTATAATCAAAATACTCCATTGTCTGGCAGTACCAGACCAAGACCTCTTTAAAACTTGTATGACTTCAAGAGTACCAGAAGTATGCACAAGTTCTCACATGTGCACCATTCTCCATGCTTACAAATGGATACGTTCATCCTTTAATTAAAGTGCACTTTATTTGTGTTTATTTCCATCTCTCCTGCACTACTAGAAGTTCAGGATCCTTTACAAGTCAGACATTCAGATGAATGCACAGAGCTGGGATTTAAGCTAAAATAAGCTTTTCTTTCAGTAGCAAGAAGCTCGGCAAATGATTGATGAATCTGTTACTGATGAAATTTATGAAGAGTTTCCATTTGAAGAAGACTGCTGAATAAAAGTAGGACAGTTTTTTGAACACCTGAAGTTTCAAGAAATTACTGACAGAAAACTTCTCAAAGACTTTTCAATCACAGTTTCCTTGGTCAGTTCCTACATCACTTTTTTTTTTTTTAGTTGAAATAATTTTTAACTGACTCCATCTCTCATGGCCTTGAAACCACTTACAGCTGTATTTCAGTTCTGGCCATGTTTTCTTATGTCCACTATTAAGCTCAGTAGGATCATCATATATTCTTCTGTAAAGATTTTTCCACCATACATTAGTAGGACAACAGGTAGTCATCAGCATTTGCTTCCAGAATTCAGAATAAAAAATGAAAATGTTCAAGCACTCTTATATTAGTACCCATTTAATTTGAAAGGAAAAGCTCAGCTAACAAAGCAGACTTTGGGGGGTTGTTTCCCAAATGCCTAAGAACACAGAAGGATTCCTTGTGTTGATGCTTGATGAAATTTATGACAACTCAGGTCATTTACACGTTGTTTACAACTTGTCCAAAATTACATAAATACTGACCTTAGTACATTGTGTTGTGTGATTTAGAGCCCTCCAGCAGTCTTAACAATCTTTCATGATGAAATAACATTTGATTTTGATCCTTGAGGTCTTTGGTGTTTATTTCAGAAGTTTGCTTTCTGTTTTACTGTAAGTCTCAGTCCCATCTAAATTTTTTTTTTAAAAGACTAGGTTTTCAAAGAAGAAAAAAAAAAATCCACTTTGGGAATGAGATTAGGGGTGGGCAGGAAGTTACCAGACTATGTAGTCCTCTTAGACTGAAACTATAACAAATTCTTAAAAATACACAGAGTGCTGCCCAACACACAGCAAATAGGGTTTTTAAAATAATTTTTAAAATAACAGAAAACAAGAGAAGATATGAGAAAAAAAATAACTGCAAAATCAGAGACTGAATGGACTAAATTTTCAGGAACAACTATGTGTTCATGCTTTCAGAAATACTTCAGTCAGAAGTTCTTCGGTAACTAATCTCCACTGATTAGAGACTGGATCTTCAGCATTTAAAAAGAATCCAGAGTCATAGATCTTTGCAGCACTGCAACCTTAAGCTTAATTTGCTTTGATCCTTGATACCAAGATATCAAACAATTTTTCTTGTAAAAAATAAAAAAGAAAATTCATTTTTTACTAGGTTACAAGTAGCCTTACAATTTAGACCTCTCTTCACTATATGCAACTAAAGTATGAGATTCATATGCTGGACTCCAAAACAGTGTCCTTGCTGTGTTTGTAAGAAATTAAAGATATTGCCCTTTGAAGTATTAAGGGTATGTGTAATGTAGAGTCAGTGGGCTCACTTCTATAGCCTTACTAACATTCTGACAGGATTGACAGTGACAGAGCTGAAACTTTTGGATAAGCTGCAATTATTTTTTAAAGGATAAAAAAGTTTTCACAGAATCCACATTAAGAAAAAAAAAAAAATTAGTATTATTACCAGACCAGGCAAGAAGAGAAGTATGTTCACGTTAGGCAATTGCATTGCTCTATCTTAAGAACAGAACCAGACAATTTGGCCCTTTCACATGTGCAACAGTATTACTTCATTTCCATCATTTTTGCTTCTTTGAATCTTCTTTTCATATAAGAAGCTTAAAGGCTTTGGACTTGGGATTCTCCTGACCCAAATATATGATGCTTCAGAGAATATTTCATTGGGAGACACTAAAGAAAAAGATAACTATTTAAAGCATCAGAGATTCAGGTGAAAATTTAAAATTTGATTCTTCTAGTGTCTTGGGGAAAATAGCATAGCTGGAAATACCCTGAAATGCAATATAACATTGTTTGTCATGTATATTGTAGTCACACCTAGAAGATTCAGAAAAGTCTAGCAAAGGAAAGAAAAAAATCCTTAATTCAGAGACTCCACTCTAAAAGGAGATAAGAAGCAACAGTATGAGATGGTGCTAAATATGCTTGACTATAGTAGTGTCTGAGATGACCTCCTGTCAGCCCTTCTACCCCCAGTTCTCCTACGAACTTAGGATGCTAAGCTAATGTCCTTACACACATAGTAATAGGAACTCAATGACATGGTACAGCAAAGTAGGGTTTCCCTCACCAACACAGTTCAAGAACACATTGCATTACTGAAAAATGCATTTCCGTAGACAGGTACCCTCAGAGCACCAATATAGCTTGATGGCTTTGAGAATAGAAGAGGACCAGAGGGAATATCTAGTTCTTGTAATTAATTTAGCAGTACTAATCAATAGGCTGCCCTTCTTAACCAAAGGTTTAACATGTCTTTTGGTAGCCAAGGTCATCTACAAGCTATTCCAGTCGTATTGACAAAAACTGTACCTTGCATATCTTTTTTCTGGGGTACAACAGAAACTTCCCAAACAAGAGCTGTTATACAGGAGCCAGATCAAGGGCCCTACTTTAGCTGCTTCTGAGATGCAAAGCAGTCATAGATCCATCTTTCATGAAGGAGAAAAGTCCACACACAGAAAAAAAAATAGAATTAGATGAGACGCATGTAAGGGTTCAATGATTCACAGCTACAGCAGTAACTACAACAAATATGAAGAGCTGGCACAAAATAACACAGCACAGACTTGCACTTGACTTTGACTTGCACTTGTATCTAAACAATGTCCTGTGAACACACAAAACCCATTTCATTTAGAATCTACCCTCTAGGCAATGTAAACTTGATTGCTTTGCTGCTTGCACATTAGCACAGTATTTCTTCATGAAGTTTCACTTCCAGGACCAAATATTAGGTAAAGTTCAGTGAATTAAGTTAATTTCCTTTCCTTAGAAGGAAAATACAACAGTAATGACATGAAAGTCGTACTGCTCAGGATACCACATCTATGGTGTGGAGCCGTACTAAGGATAGCAACTGTAAAATGGCAGGGCCAAAGAGGAGAGTCAGCTATGCCAAGGTACTCTTCATCAGCTAGAGCACTGACCAAATTAGTCTGTTATTCCTTGGCTGCCTGTATTACTGCATGGCTAGCAAAAAAAAATGGAGGGATTGTGCATTATTAGAATTACTAATTTTGAGTATCAGTCACATATAAGTAATATTTTACTTTATGAAAAGGAAGAAATTATGGGTAAATACTCCTTGCCAGCTTCAGCAATGAATTGCATTTAAAGAGAAAAGTTCCTGCCCAAACCTGAAGACAGAAGTCTATATCAAATTCAATCTTCAGTTTGCCCTTGTGACATTTAGGACCCTGGATAAAGGAGGAAATCTACCTGTTTCATTCACAAAGAAAGGAGCAATTTGATGTAAACTTTACCCTCCCTTTACTCAAGTGTGTGAAGGGTGTTTTAAAACACAGCATTTTTAGAGGTATGCAAGTTTAACATTTCTATTTGCTCTGATATTACTGATTAACATTTCTGTAACACCACTCCTACTCATTCACTTTTGCAATCATTTCTGTCGAGACCTTTATTTTTTGCACATGCAGAAACAGCTTCTGCTGTACAAAGCTTTCTTCCCTTATCAGTAATCAGACATGCTTTGAATTTCCTCCCCATCTTGCATATTCTTTTTGTTTCTATCAAAAATAATTGAAAATTACTAATAGAAGACAAACTGACCAGAGAATCTTAAAGAAAAAAAAAAGAGAGGTGAGATTATTAGGGATAGCAAGAGTCTTGTGCAAAATTAATTGAAGCATCTACATGACTTTCTGCTAAATGTCTTGCTATGTGGTTATAGTAATATGAAAGACAGGCAGGCTGTGAATCATAGCAAAGAGTGAAGAATAAGAAAACCCACCAGCTTTAATTAAGCTAAACACCTTTCATGAAAAATAATTGAATTGATGTCCAGGGTAATTCGTGAAACTGGTGAAAAGCAAAGGTTACAAGGAAGACAGTGATTGACAGCCTTTTTCTGACATATTACGTATGTTTCAACTGATCTTGTTGATAATATTCAACTATATGTTACAAACTAAAAAAAACAGAAATCACACACTAGAAGAACGTCAGAAGCAGAACAGACGTTACACCTAAACAATCTTGAGCATAGGCAAGCAGTCATAAGGGAAAATATTAGAGACATCTTTAATGATAAAGAATAGACTGTCTGAACAATGAATGCAGTAAGTTTTCTTCTCTTTCCCCAGTCCTCCAAAAAGACAGAAAGTAAAGAAAGTGTTGAAATCTCTAAATCAATAGACTAAAAAAAAAAAAAAAGAAGGTCCACTAAAGTAAGACAGGTCACAAGCTCCCTGGCTATATATATCATCGGGAGGGGTGGAACCTGAGGGAGAAAATACCCTGTAAAATTCCAGAAAGATACATCAGCTACATCCAGAATATTTTTTTGAAGGAAATACATTCTATTAGTAGGTCAAAACCCCAGCACAAATGGTGATGGGATAACTACAGTTATTTTTCTGTCTAGGGTGATGAGGGAACAATAACTGATGACAAAAATGGCATCTAGGAGAAAAGTTTTATTGGCAGCCATTCAAGAACACATTTCTCCAAACATGAAAAATGTCAATATGCAGCTAAAAATAATGAGTTTCACAGTTGAAGCAAAAAATGTTTAAGTAATCTTAAAATGGTGTCAAATAAAAAAGAATAAAGAATTCAAAGTTACTACTAAAAATATCAATAAAGTGGGAGTAAGAAAGAACTATCAGTTTTATGGCCGATTTTCATAGATGCTTCGCACTAACTCTATAAAACATAGCCCAACAGTCCATTTTCTTTTGCTTATTTCATCTGTAATTTCAAGTGACTTCAAATCTGGACATATAAGCATTACAGCACCTGATTTCTCTTTGCAAGTAATGTGCAGAAATGAATCCTGGAGTTCATCAATCAAAGCGTATTTGATCAGGTGAAAGACCAGCCATTTCAGAATTACAGACTGACTGTTGTGTGCTGTTTCCTGAAGAGGCATCATACAATTTAACATGAAAAAAAATTGTATTGAGTTTAACATTAATTTTAAAAGTAGTGAAAAAATACTGTATATGCAAGAGAAAGTTAAAGAAAGAACTAGACCTCTTACTGAACAGACATAAGCATTCACATATTTTGGATAGCCACTCACCTTTTAAAGGCTGAATAGAGGCAATTACAAAAGAATGGATGGTAACTCATAGTGAGATGAAAAGCATTGCTGCTAGCAGTTAAACCTACTCTTGAAAAATTAGTTATTGCTACTGAGTCGTTACATGACTATCACCTGGCTCAGAGATGATGTTCCACGTTTGTCAGAAGGAGAAGCAGGGAAAGGATAACATCAGAATATAAAGAATAAAATCAGATACTGAACTAAAGGTATCTCATGAAAGACAAGTGCTAAAATATTTGGTGGAAAGAAAAAGGTAAAAAATTAGAAAGGCAAATTAGAAAGAACACATGATATCAGTCACTGCCTAAGAACAATAAAGGAAAAAACGTTTGGTGAAGAAATGAAGTATTATGTTTGAGGCATAGTAGAGGCGCACAGTGGAACAAATGATATTTATTTTGGTCAACTCACTGGGAATGCAGCAGGTGATTATGATGGCGATTTGAATGTCAGAGAAATTTGATGAGGCACACCTAGGAGCTACATGTGGCTGATTTTCAGCAAACAGATTATAAAACTTAGTATTTTTCCCTGGGATTTGTTATCAAGAGACAGAGCCTATTACAATGTGTTCACAGCCTCCCAAGCCATACAGAGTGCAAGTTCATGGAGCCCAGTTCTCAATTTATTCAAGCAAAATGTCAGCCAGAATAAAAAAAATTCTCTCTAGAGAGCAGCAGAGCTGCCCCAGGAAAGGAGAATTCATACAAATAAACTATTTGCCTCCAAACACTCTGATGCTCTGACTCTTGTTCTGTCCTTTACCTTCATCCCAAGGCAATTCATTTTTAGGAAGGCTCAATTTCAGATCTGCCAGCCAAAGCCACTGCTTCAATCCCCTTTAAAGGCTACAATCCCCTTTACAGCTCTTAGTCTGTTGACTAATAGTCATTCTAATATATTTCCAGCAGTATCGATCATCGTAGAGGCTGGAACCAGTAAAGCCAGAGCATCAGTGTCATTGGGAACCCAGGGGTGGATCACAGCAGTGCTGTAACAAGCAGAGATTTTCTGTTGTGGATATTGTACCTTATGGGAGATATAGACCAAAGGGCTGAGTTGGTGGCATTACCAGGCAATGCTGACAGTACACTGAAATTTGGCTTCCCAGGTGCAAGATATCACTGTTTGGAGATAGAAATCATGACATTCATCTCAGCTCAAGTGTAAAAGTTTTACTTTCACTGAAGAATCAAAATGCAATCTCATTGCAATTATAAAAAGATACTTTTAATTAAATCCATCCCCTTTACTTGGAAAAGTAAAGTTTGATAAACTTTATTTTCCAGTGGGAAAGCATGTGAATTAAAAAAGAGAATTCTGCCAGCTCTAAAATGGCACTTTTTATCTCCATATGAGATAAAATACAATACTTTAAAACACTGACATATTAAAATTCAAAATAAAATTAGTCACTGCCACACTAATGTACATGACCATCTCCTTCATAATACTTAAAAATTAGGGGACTACAAGTATCATGAAACCAAATTATTGAAAGAATAGATACAAAACAGCCTAAATCTACACTAGATACGAACTGGCATTTCACTAGGCTGCAATGAAAACTGAAGTCTCCTGAAATGCTTTCCCTTCACTTGGCAGCCCTTGATAAAACAGTACTATTCCCTGGATGCAGTTTGATGATGTTTTTGGCTGTCTTCTATAAACTGTCAGCCCCAATGTTTTTTTTTTCTAGTCACTTTTTCAACCTCTGTAACAAGTAGTCTTGCTTGTCTGGTATATTGTGGTGTTTTGGTTTTTTGTGGGGGTTTGGGGTTTTTTGTCCCCCCATGCCCCAAGTTTTCATTTTAGAAATAGGAATTTGTCATATATAGGAAATTTAGTTTCTACAGGGCTGTTTTAGCTATTTAGCTTAACTGGAGGCATAGGTACACAGGCATGAGTACATACATCTAACTCTCCTTTCTCACCTCCAGTTTGCCTCGCACTTTTTAAAAGCCGTAATGCAATAAGTACTTTCTCACAGCTAGATTCATTTTCTGTTCCCAGCCTCCTGACTACTCTTTCCTTTTACTCTCAGTCATCCTGTATGTTCCCTGTGACATTAATAGCACCCCTCTACTTCCACAGCTCTGCAAGGCACAAGGCACAGCGCAATGGTACCTGTCTCTGCAGGAAGGCAGAATACATCATCTCATCCACCTTCACCACCCCTCTGTCTGCATCAGTGCCAAGATGTAGAAAGTCCTGATGTCACTTTGAGGTAGGGCACTGCCAGCCCCTTCCCAGCATAGCTTCATTCACAGCAGTTGCCAACCAGCAAGGTACATATCACAGATGCAGGAGAGATGAGCAGAAGAGATTCAAGGGAAGGGAAAAAATAAGATGCTTTCTCCAAAAAGGTTGGGAGATAGTGGTTTGCCTTGCTGTACTGGCAATTCATCTTTTCAATTACTCACGAATTCTTACAGCATTTATTTACACATGGGTATCTGTCAACAGGCTCGCAAGAGAAATGTGTTTCCTTCTTTATTTTCCCTCAAATCATATACTGTGTACATTCAAAAGGTTAAAAAATAAAAAAGTTATACTCCAATTAGCAATTAGTACTTAAATGGCAAATAGCTCCCAAAATATACAGTATTTTTAATAAATACACTTCTCAATTGGAGACTTTTTTAAAAGAAGCCATTGTAGCTGTACTGTATACAGTAACCCTATGTCTGTCAATTAGAGAAATTTCTATGACAAGCAACCGTCAAATGGTCACAACCAACTCAAAACAACCAAAAGATATATAGCTCTAAATATCTGATTCAGCCTTTCTCTTCCAGCTTATTTCTGAGAAGTCAAAGTATGAAAATCTAGTTTTAGCACAAACAAAGTTTATGAGGGATTAAAGATATGCAGAGCAGAGTAAATAGAGGAAATCCTTAGACATTATATTGGGTGTTTTAAGAAAATTAGTTTGCTACCGAAAATTCTTTAAGAGTAGTCTCCACAACTAGACTTGAGCAAGTTATTTGCAGGGAACAATTTATTCATCACATTTAGCCTGGATTTGCCCCTAAATGAAAATGAGCTAAAAGAATTACATTACACAGAAATAGCTTTAGCTAATCCTTTATAATGCACCAGGGATATATGCAAATTAATTTGCTTCTCAAAGTTTAAAACACTGCATAGTGTAGAATCATTTTATGATTGTCTGGCAAATTGTTGTAATGTTTGTTTATGCCCAATAATGCATACTACAAAAAATGCAAGAATTTAACAACAGTGTACCAAGGGGACTTATAAAAACACTGTAATTTTTTCAGTGTAAAATAAGAGAATCAAGTCATATAAGGATGGATTATTATAAAATATTGGGAATATCTGCAGCATCTCTGTGGAAAAGCCTCTACAGGGAAATTCCATATAAGTTGTCTGAAGATTTTTTTTTTTTTAACTAGCACATCAGTGGTTCATACAGAAGCTGCTCTCCGGAGATCTTCTGGAATATTTTCCTTTGGGATCTATCTACAGTAAATATTCCTGATGGGAACCAGGTTTATACAACAATGATGACTTGTCTCATGAAGAAAATTCAGAAGCTAAACTGTCTTTATTTGACCATGAAAGGAAGAAGGGAAGAGAAGCATCTCCTTCCCAGAAGTATTTGTGTACCAGTACAACCGCTAAGCAGTACCATCCACTTGGCTCCAAGCAATTTCCTAGTACATAACATACATTAGTTAGAGCTAATGCTTAATGGAGGTGACAAGTCAAACAGTTGAGATTACTAATTAAACCATGTCTTCTTTAGACTGACTACTCCTGCAAATGACTGCCATCAGCTGCAGAGTCATCTATCAGCCTAGATGACTTGGTATCGAAGGGTATTAATTAAATGAATAAATACCTGAAGTCATACTGCCATCCCACTGAGCTGACAGAGCCTCCAGAATTTTTGCTGGTGATGGGCTGTACAGAAGTGAGGAATTGTTCTGTAAGTCACAACTTTTTTTGTATAAACTCGGGTAGAAAGACATCAGAATGTCAACCGTGGCACTCCAAAATAGCCACCATGGAGAAGAGAGTCAGATATCATCTGCAGTTCAAGATTAAAGACAGCAGAAAAATCTAAGTGTGAGATATACTAAATTATGACCTTGAATCTTGTTTCTGCTATATTTGCACCTCTACAGCAGTTTGATATCTGAACCACATTTTGCAATAGCAGTGTTTTTGCCGTTACGTGTCTATGATACACATAAGAATAAAGCCCACAGAACAACACGTGGCCAAAACAAACTCTCCACTTCTGTGCAAATGTATCAGAAATGGAGGGGACTCTACATGTTTCTAAAACATCTATTAGATTATAGACATTACTGGAAACAAATACACTAGTGTTTATATCATAATTCCAGGCCAGAGTAACTCCATTTATTGTTAGATAATGAGCTCTTTTACACATGTACTTCTCAGGTCTCATGGTACACCCCTAGAAACATAGAATAATTTTCGAAGAACAGAGGAAACTCTTCCTTTTGTCTGCCTCCTCCTCTCCCTCACCTGTTTTGCTTAGATTGGTAAAGATTTCAAAGTTAAAAGTACCCTAAGTATAAAATTGTAGAGAAATCAGGAAATTATGACAATTATCTGGATATTAAATAGAAAATTTACTGACGACCTTTTGTTTTGCATTTATGTCAACATCTGCTTGGGCATCTCTTAGTCCTGAGTCTCTTCAGGTTGAACACAATTTATTCCACATGATATTTTCTTATATGCCATGTCACACAATGATTATGATGAAAGCAAAGACTGAATGTGTACTTATATTAATTAGCAATTATTAAAAGACATGTCCCTGTGATTACTGCTTCACAGACATGAAAATGAATTCATTACTACAAGACCATTACCACTGAGTGAATATCTGATCAGCTTTGGCAGATCAAAAAAGCATATTAAATAAAGGAGTAATTAAATGATAAAGTGTATCATTTGTATAAATTACTAAAGGACAACCTCCCCTTCTGACTGAGATGCTCACCTTTACAGAGATTTACGCAGTTTCACACAGCAGGCAAATCCTTTGTTACCACAAGTCACACTTGTTATGAGAGAGATTGAAAAAGATACTGACTTGAATAAAAGTTTTCTGTGTTTTGCCTGATGGTTCCATAGCACACTACTATGACAGGTTCAGATTTTAACTGATTAGTCTTTTCATCCACACCATATTTCTATTAAAAAAAAAAAAACTGAAAGAATGCTCAGGAGGGACTGAGAAGGCAACCCAAGATATTCTAGATCACAAGCAATAGAGTACACTTACATTCTGTGATATTTTTTTGTCAGGGAGTGCAACAGAGGATTATTATTTTTAGAAACACTCAAGGCATCTGTAATGACCTAGTCCAATACAACCTAAAAAAAAAAAAAAAGCTTTTTTCAGGCCCCAAAATGTATTGTTTGATATTTAGATACTTTACAAAAATAGGTGGGCTTTTCTTCATAATTGAAGTTGTTATGAAAATCAACAAGCCACTAAGGTATTTCATAAACAGGCAGCATAAAACCAAAGGATCCCATTTTAAAGAATTACAGGTTAATTGGAGACAGTAGTCACAGCTTGCTGGCCACTTATTTTTCATATTATAGAAAAGAAACAGCAGGCAGGCAGGAAGTTATTGTAGAGATTTAATTCATATAAATTTGAACATATGTGTAAGAAAAAACAAAATTATATCCATTTCCTCAAAATTGATTTAAAATAGCTATTGCATATGTTCCAGAATTCCTTTTAGCGTGCCTTGCTTATATCTGAATAGTGGCCAGCAAGTTGCGTCTTCAGAAGGACTGATATTTTGAATTCATCTAAATTTAGAAGTTGTCCATTTCATCAGAAAGCTATATTTTCCAGGTTTTGTTGTTATTGGGCATGTCTCTTGTGGATAAGGCTTTCTTTCCTGTGAATATATTCAACAGCAATGAAAACTTATTATCCAGTCTAATGATTAGGAAGTTAAACCATATATTTTCATTTTTCAGAGAGACAAAAAGGTGCACAGAAACTGGCTGAATTCATCAAGTGAATCAGAAAATAATCAGAGCTGAAGGTAAATTTCCAACTTCTGGTTGCTGGTCTTCGGTCCAATTATACATCCATTTTCTAGTAAAGAAGTCCCACACTTCTGCTAAAACATAATACTACCCCCAAAACTTATCCTCACACATAATTACATACTTATATGCATATATCGATATGGGTAAATTTTTAGTAAAAATAAAAAAGTGATATTATGTCAACATTAAATATTTCAGATTAAGAAAACTTTTCCGTTTCACCTTAATATCTTTCTTTGTATGCTTTGCTGGGCACCTTGTTATGGATGTTTTGATTATGAGAGTAAATAATGCTTTTGCTTAATATAGTATCTTTGAGACCCAGTTGACCATTGTTGTTTATTCTGATCATGAGTGGAGAAAGATACTCACCTTGGTTTCTGCTTCAGTTAAAATGCAATCAGGATATAAATATATGTTTCCATGAAACTGCCAGTTGTGAATATTTTTAAAGATGAAAACTTAAAGATATACATGGCTGAACATGCTCCATATGTGAGCTTCCAATGAACAAAAATTAGAGTATTTATTTCAGTAATTTTGAAGCTACAAAATTATGTGTGAAGAATAGTAAAATTTAAAAATGAAACAGTAATTTTTTTTTATTGACAGATGTGGACTAGGTAATTTGTTATGGCTTGTCTACAAAACCAATAAAGAACTAACTGGGCAGGTTCAATTGATATAGTTCAATTACTCAGTTGCTATTTCAATTTACTTACAAAGTTTTATTAATGAGTAGCATTCACTTATGCCGTTTGCTACAGAATCATTGCACCTAGTTATCCACAGTCTGTAATGAACCTTAGAAAAGTCAAAGAATTAGTATAAAATTGGCATCTTCCTCCCCACCCTCCAATGCCCAGAGCAATCTGGAAGTTCAGTCACTGCCTCTGACTTCTTTTGATGCTCTATACCAGACCATTAGCTGGCACACGCAACAAAATACAAATACAAAGCAAATAAACATAGTAGAAACAAAGGCATAATCAAGCTAGTACTCCACCACACACATACTTCTTGTAGTTTAGCAACTTCTTGAATCTGGGATCATCCATAGATTTGTCTTTAAAGAGAGAGAGCCCATATAATCATCCAGTAATATAATGATGGAGTTGCAGTATACCAGAGTTTTCCAGAAACACATACTTGTAGTGGCACAGCTGCTTCTGGATGTGACAGTCAAGTACGACCGTTTTAAATAATATTTTCAAAGGCATAGTTCAAGAGGGACAGCTGACCCCAGGGATATCCCAGACCGTGTGGCGTCATGCTCGGCACATACAGCTGGGGGAAGGAGGAGGAAGGGGGGGACGTTTGGAGTGATGGCGTTTGTCTTCCCAAGTCACCGTTACGCGTGACGGAGCCCGGCTGTCCTGGGGATGGCTGAGCACCCGCCTGCCCATGGGAAGGGTGAATGAATCCCTTGATTTGCTTTGCTTGTGTGCGCGGCTCTTGCTTTACTTATTAACCTGTCTTTGTCTCAAGCCAGGAGTTTTCTCGCTTTTACCCGGCTGATTCTCTCCCCCATCCCACTGTGGGGAGTGAAGAAGCAGCTGGGTGGGCCTTAGTTGCTGGCTGGGGTTAAACCACAACACTTCTACATCATACCTCCTTGCACACACCTAAATGCAATCTAGGTATTTCTGATATCATGTTTCAGAACATGTATTTTAACATCATGCTGAAACAACTCTCCTCTCCCAATATTTCAACATTATATTTTTTTATGACTGATTTCTTGTTTGGTCAAAATAGGTGTACACAATCTATGTTTCCTCCTTGACCAAACTTACAGCATTCTTTACAAGTTTTGTTTCTTTATCTAGTTTATGGCTAAAATCCTTTCTCACTGATATACCTAGATAGATTGAAATCTATAATCTACTTCTAAAGCTTCATTTCATCCATACTGCATTCCACTCAGGTTTTTCTTTTATTTTTCTCAGTGTTTCTTTATCTTTTTAAGCTCTCCCACCTATTCCCCCAAGATCATTTTTCTATCATAAATAATGTATGCACATGCCTGTAATTCCATACTGAAGCAAAGTGAGTATTAACCACATTAAAAAGATCAAATATACACAAATTCAGTAAGCTGAAAATCGGCTCAGAATTTCTGAATTTTTAGCAAAACAATTTCTTGAGCAGAAAATATTTACAGAAAGTTCTGCTTTCACCTGAGTAACTTTATTGTTGTGGTATGATACATTGAAATTTAGAATTTTTGTGAGGTTGATTGGCAAAGTGATATTCCAGTTTGAAATTATAGGAATGTATTTTATTTTTGTCATTTCAGTTAAACTAGAACAAACAAGTTACTTCACTAAAGGTAGACAATTATAAAATTTATTAACATGAAGATTCTAAAAGACTCTAAAAAGTAGGATACATCTAGCAACACTGGTTATATCAGGTTAGGTGTACAGACAAAGCTAATTACCAAGGCAAACTCTACATTCAGTGGAGGCTGATGGACACCAGATGACATTTTGCTCGGTAGATAGATTAATTAGGTAGGCTGAATCTGCCTCTTAAAATGCCTGATTTTCTCCCTTAAACACAGAGGGAGTCCAGGCAACTATCTTAAACTAATGATACAACTTGCAGACAGCGGAAAGTAACTGAGATGGATGCCATTCTACCAGTGTGACTTTTAAAGATTAAGTAACCCCACTCTTTCTAAAATTCACAAGCCACTATGATGAATGATAACATTGATAGATTTTCATAACGATGATCGAGTGCCTTTTTCTGCAGAAATCCATGACAAGTAAAAGAGTGTAGCACACACCATCACTATTCAAAACAGCTTCCACAGCCCCTAGACCATGGGCAATTTTTGGAGAACTAATGTATAATATAAGAAGTAGTTTAATGATGTAGGCATTAGTAATTAATAAAGTTAGTCTTATTTTAATGTTAAAGACAAGACAAACTTTTTTTACTACTACAGAAAAAAAGATGAAAAGTATTTGCCCACAACAAATCCTACTCATCTCTTGCATTCATGCGTAGGAGAAAGTAGTAACTGCACCAGTGTCTGGTAATAGTTAAACTGTGATAGTTATCGAATTCAACATGAAGAAATTTCAAGATGTAAACTTCTGTCTGAATAGTACGTGGGGGATGATAATTACAGAAAACCTCATGCCATCACCCATCACAAAGCAGAAAAGCAGAAAAAATTGCTGCTTTCAAAATATTCCCACTTTGCCAATTAGTCAATTGTTATTCAAGGTGGAAATTCAGTAACTGCTCAAACCAAAATATCGTTCTTACATTTAAATAGAGCAAAACACGGAAGTTGTATTGCCTGCATCTAGCACCTAATGCCAAGACACATAGGTCCCCGTAATTATAGTTACTGGTATTTTAACTGATTCTCATTAGGAGTCACTGAACAGGTGTGTAAATAGCAACCTGTTTTGACCATAGACTTTTCAAATTAGTAAATTTCTTTATAAATGTATATCATCCCATTTGCAGCTTTTCTAGGTATGTTCCTTTTCTAACTAGGAGATACAAGCAACAACTGAGAGATCCTCCTAGAGAGGGACCAGACTGACTAGAATCACACTATCCTTCTCACATCTGATTAGAAAGCTCCAAAAACAACCACAAAACCACTTTAAGAAATATATATATTTTTAGATACATCCCATGTTGCACCAAAAAGATTAGGAAAGCAAAATTAGAAGTAACTGACAACACCTAGAATCACTGTGTGTATTAAACTGCTTTTCAACAAGAGCCCAAATTTCTACTCAACATAGTTAAAGTACACTGCTTCAAGGAGTAGTACATGTCCATACCAGAGCCTGTAACAGAGACCATGGTGAGCTTCTGGTTTATTTTTTCCATGAAAAAAGTTAACTACTCTAGTGCCAGGACAAGAGCCAGGAAAGGGGAATTTTTCACTTTAGCATCAGGACTCAAAAGTCATTTAATTTACATTTAAATACATGGAAAATATAGTTAAACTCCTAGCTATGTCTGACTAAAATAAGGGCTTCTATTTTAAGATTTATTTCTAATTAGAATTTAATACTTTCTAATCTCTGCCTTAAGTATGAGTCACGCCAAAAATTTAAACATCAGTGAAAACTGGAAACTTTTCCACAGCCTTTCATGACCTCTGTGTTAGACCCTTACACTTTTGGCATGGCTCCTCTTTTGTTTCCAGAAATGCTATCAGAAAAGGTTTCATCCAATAAGCCTGTTATCAAACCAAGACAACAACCCACAGTAAAATTGTCCCACTGAGGACTTTTGAACTCTTCATATTCAGTTTTAGTTGTTCCCATATTCCATCTTTCACATAGCCAGTCCATGAGTGAATACTTAAAGTGTGATACAGACACTGCCTGTCAAACACTTGATCTGAGTACCACTTCCCAGATCAATGGCACACATCGAGATGTTTGCAAATACTGAGCGGTTCAGCACAGTTTAGCATTAGGGTATTAGATGACATTAACATGCAACCTTTGGCTCTCATTCGCTTTCTACAGTTTTGAAATATTTTCTGTAGGAAAGAGTTATTGGTAAGGTGAGTACTCTCCAAATCATTTCTCAATTTGATACAGCCATATGTGATAGACAAGAGACACAATTCCGTAAGAACTCAGTAGTTTGAGTTGCTTTTGCAGTCTACAGCATAAAAGAAAACAGGATTTGCAGCAATACTTACAATATCAAATACTCACTGATCCCTTACACATCTAAGCATAACTGAGAGAAAAGCTAATTTGTAAAGAATTTTAGAGACATCCTCAGCACTATCAGGCATGCTGTCACGTGTAGCAGTCCAGATCCCAGAAGGAAATGGAAAATACAGTATTGATCTAAAACCGAGAATATTCATCAAAAGTATTGGAAGTATCAGCTATCTAATTAAATGATTAATCAGAAGTAGTAAGACTGCTTTAGCATAAGCATCCAGGAGATATTGAACTTTCATTAATATTTGTATTTATAGTCACTGTAATATATACTGACAGAACTGAAGCACTGGCTGAAGATAGAAAACATGCTTACTGCAAGCTTGAGAAAACTGCATTTGGTCCTCAAACTGTTTTCAACTGTCAAAAATATCTTGTGGAAACAAGCATAAGAGATTGAGGGCTTGTAAAAGTACACATAGTGAATTAGGAAAGAAATATATGTAACTGAAGGCAGTTGAATTAGCAACAGAAAAAATGAGAATATAATCAGCTGGTGTATATGCATCAAAATTTCCCTGTGAAGTGCTTTTTCCCGATAGCACCCACATAAGATATCACAAAGCAACCAAACAAGTTTTAATTGGTTAATACCACATCATCTTAAGTGACCCTGCAGAGAATTGTGTCAAAGGACATATTTCCATCCCTAGCAAAACTGGGTTTCACTGCAAGCAATGTTTCACATTTACAAAGATGGTCATCAAAACTTTCAGTGATTACAATGAGAAATTAAATTGCTTGTTACACAAATCTGCAATAAAGTACTTATCACAAAAGCAGCAAGTTGTGTTTCTCTACTTCATCACATCTTCTCCATCAGGAAAGTTAAGCCATGGGAGATTTGGGGAGGAATGAAGGCAGACATTTTTAGACTATTAGAGCAATGAACTGTAACTGCATTGTAATTTGTTCATATTTTGAATTTACAAAAGCCGATTACCTTTGTAGAAGATTCAACTTTACTTTAAAAATAGTGTTAGCTATACATGAAACCAATAAATTACAGGGTAAGACTACAACATTTAAGGGACTTTAATATATGGTCCACAGGCTCGGTGATTTTGCAGATCCTTCCTGCCTCAAATTCCATAAAACCATTACATAAATTATAAGACTGCTTCGATTTCTCAAGCTTGCCAGTACTTGATAATTAACATGCAGAATTGTTTTGGAATAAAATTCCATGAAGTCACACTCATCTTGGATTAACAACACACTTTTTCATTAAATTAAACTAATCCCATAATTCTTGTTCTGAAGTATGACTGCCTACCTGGGAAATTCATATCAAAGCAATTATTCAGAAAAAATATTCCAAAATGGTTATTTTGGGACATTTGCACATGCAGTCAAAACACTAATCTCTCTACTTGAATGAGGGACAAATCTTGGCCACAAGTTGTATTCTCTTTACCTCATTAATTGAAGTCAAATTAGTTTAATAGAAATGAATTCATCCTGCTGCAGCTTCAACTTGTCTCTGATTCACTTGATAAATACTTTGGAAATTGCCTGATTATCTCTTAAGTGTCTTGGACATCTACTAGCACCATAATAAATAATAAACAAATAGTAGTTTTTAAGAAAAAAATCATTGTATGCAATTTTTCTAATTCCTCAATTTTAAGTGACATAAAGAAAATAATTCACAGCTGAAGAAAATAACATTTGGTCTTGATTCAGCTGTTTAAGTGACTGGAAGTGATATGGGGAGATCTTAGTCCCGTAAACAAATTACTCTCAGCATCATTTTCAGCACTTTTAGTATGAATACTCAACATAGCTTCTTTGCAAGTGGAGTATGGTGTGATTTACTATTGGCAAGTTCTAAAGCAATAGAAATTAAAGTATAAAAATCTAACCAATATATTTTGTCAGAATTTAAGAAAGTGCTGCAATATATAACTGAAAATGGTATATCAGCCCTCAAGAGCAGAAGTCTAAAGCTTTCTATCTAATTTGAAAACAGCCTCTAATAACACACAGCTCATACAAGGAACATGCTCAGTATCCAAAATTACTACTCTAAGGCTTCTTTCACACAGACTTTCAAGTTGTTCACAGCAACTTACAAATACATAACTTTGCAGTTATGTGTACATCATCTGAATCTGACTGAGAATTAATCCCTGGAAGAGTTCTGCTTTCCAACCAGTCTCACAGTTTTACTTCTAATTAAGAACAACACCCCATTATTATGAACATTGCACATGCTTAATTTCCATTAAGTGCTAAGAATTTAGGACTTCTGAATAACACGCCACAAAGGCAAAAAAAAAAAAAATAAAGCCTAAGCTTGTTAGATGAAGGGTGTTGGGTTTGGAGCACAGGCAAGGAGGAACAGATTGTGTGAAACACAAAATTATAGTTTCTATTTCAGAATGCATGATTCCCAAACGCTTGTTCCTTCCCTCAAAACACAGCAACGGGAATTGCTTCAAATCCATGCTCCATTAAATTCCATAAAAGCAGTGCTGGAAAAGCTGTGAGCTATGAGTTTTCAAAGGATGCAGAGGTGTTTCTCCCATTCTTCCACCTCTAGCTGTAGGATAGATATTCTAAAAAGATAACCATCTAAACCAGTAATTAAAAACCGAAGCTAAATTTAGCGAGAAGGGAATGTCATTGGCAAAATAACTCCATTGAGTGAATGACCTGACCATATGTGCAATCACAAGGTAAGAAACTAATTTTCGTGGACCTCTGCTCAATTATTGTGAGCTGGCACACTGTTGTCAGTTCTAAAGGTTAATGCAGTAATGAAAGATGACAATCTCTCCTAAGCGATTACTGAATGCCCAAGCAGGTATTCACATTTTAAATTAAAGGTGCTCCAAGCAGCCTGAGGATACAAGGTTTGTCCAAAGTCTCTACCACAGCCCGTGTAGAGTGCCAACGAGGTGCTGATACACTGAAGTGTTCTGTACAGCTCAGAAGCTAAGACGATGGCAAAGCTCCGAATGTAATATTCGGCACAAAACTGGGTCAGACATTTACATCACCTGAACTGTTTATAATTGAATCCATTGTGATTTTTCAGAACACAAAACGTTTGGGTATTTGCTCATGCCTAATGTTGATGTGTGTTTCCTAGAATCTCATTTCAGGTAAATGGGGAATTAAATTATAAATTAATAATCACAATTCCAATTCCCTTTTTCCAAAACCTTTACAGGCTAATCTGAGCTCACTGATGGCTATCATATCTTTATCCAGAGATAATAGACTCCAGGGACAGACCCAATACTGAAACAACCAGCATGTCCAAACAAATGCTCCCTTAGACACCCATAAATTGCACACAAATATGCTACATATAGCAAAGCTAACAGAAGAGGAGAGGGACTAATACCCATTTACACTCTGGGTAATCCCAAGACCACTGAAGTCTCTGTTATGCCATTCATAAATAAACATAATTAAATGATAACTAGCATCAGTGAACTAGTACTAGTGGGCTGTTCAGGCATACAATTTCCACTAAATCTTCATCCCTGCCAGCTATCACAACACTGAAATGGTTGGCCTCTTGGCCACCTCAGTTTTAAACAAAGCAGTGGTAATCTCAAGTTCATAGGTATTCACTAACACCTACAAGGTTTACCAAGTACCTCCCAAGCAATTCATACAAGGCCATACTGAAATAGAACTGTTATTTGCAGAAATACAGCTTTTGTCATGATATTTTTCATTAGGGAGCATTTCCTGAAGTCTGCAATAGCTATAAAACACACTCAGGCACACAAGATGTGGCACAGTTCTGACACAGAAGGAAAAACATAATCATTAGAGCCTCGCCCACATAGCTCCTTCCCTTACAGATGATCATTGAGTCCCATTGCAACTCTCTTCAAGATTCACTAATCCCTTTCGGATAACTTTATGCATAGCCATATCAAGTCTTGATTTCAGCAACACACGCATAACTGTGCATGTGGATGTCCAACATGGCAAAAAGCTACAGAAGCTGTGTCATCTGAGATAATTAAATACTTACCTGTCCTGAATTATTTTAGTTTTCATTTGTAATTTTTTCAGCTATGTG
This sequence comes from Strix aluco, assembly GCF_031877795.1. Taxonomy (NCBI): domain Eukaryota; kingdom Metazoa; phylum Chordata; class Aves; order Strigiformes; family Strigidae; genus Strix; species Strix aluco. The sequence goes on from NC_133936.1 coordinate 37,808,223, forward strand.
AAAAAGTTCTCTGCTGTCCCAGTTCTGGGAACAATGAGAAAAGAAATTCAGTATTAAAATGAAACATCCCTAAAATGTCGCAAATTTGGAGGAGTATAAAATTAAATAATTTAAGTCCTTTTTTAATAAGATATTCAGACAAATGGTTTGTGTAATACCTAGACATGTTGGTAAATTTTTGGTGGGAAAAAAAAAACAAAAACCAAAAACCACACACAAAAAGAAAGAAAGAAGTAAGGGAATGTAACTTTATTACTCAAAATGAGACTTAACCATAACATTTTCAACGATTGTTCTTCGTGTCATTCATTACCACATCCTTTTTTCCTTCAAATTAAAATGTTCATACAATCAGAAATTAGTTTTATTATACTTAGTACCTGGCAAGCATTTACAGACTTCAGCACAAAAGGGTTTCAATTCCCATCCGAGAGGAAAAGATTAAGCCTAGGGTTAAACACAAAATGAATTCCTACCGACTGCCCTTTAAGCAAACTGAACAAAATGGATTAAAAAAAAAATAGAAAACTGACCCCAGTACATGTAAAGTTCTTTGGTTTTAAATATTTTGTGTGTTTTAAACTAATCTTTGTTATTCTCCATTTAGTTTAAGCAGCAAAGTAGTAACCTTTTTTTTTAATATGGTAATTATCAGTGGTATCTTTTTTATTGCTTTTTATTTTTGCTTACACTTTTCCTTTTAAATACCAGAGGCTGATAGAGGGTATTGAAACAACCAGGTTTAAAAGAGTCTACATTTCACACAATATTATTTTTGCCATTCTGCTCCTAGGTCAAGGTCAGAGAGGAAAATGCTGTTCACAGGCTCTCTTTATAGTCTCAGTGGTCTCCCTAATGGAGTAATTAGAGTCGGTCGAGCCTGACTGCAACACCACACCGAGTAGATGCATTTGTAGTCCCAGCTGGCAGAAGGGCTCATTCTGGTCCATTTTTGCTGGAAACAGCTTTTTAAATCCTTCCTTTGCCAAACATAGCTCAAGGCTTACAGACAGAAAGGCTAGCTCTGGAAAAAATCTACACATCCATGAAAAATACACATCTAGCAGAACTGGCTAGTGTTATATCAAATGCTTTCCTCAAACCACTTCAGAAGGTCCTGTGGAAATTGATATAAAGGTAATACTTTCTGTAGAATGCATATAGCCTAGTTAATACTATTACAAACTCATAAAATAGTTTGAATTCAGCCTCAACGCTGCATCTTTATTATTTTGTCTGCTCAGAGGGAGACACATCAGATAATACAAAATTATGTTTTCTGAACCCCTCAATAAAACAATATGCAACTTCTCAGTGAAGGTGGGTGTTTCAGCAACAAAAGTGTAAGACTTTCATGGGCAAAACAAAACAAGAAACTGAGATGCCACCCAATCCTAGTAATATTTCACTTTTACTTCATGGTCTTCCTTATCCAGACTTCTCTAAGAAACTTGAAATCCTTCACATGCACCCTACAACTGTATAGTTATATACTATGTGAGTTTACATTAAAAGTGAAACAAGACATTTTCCTTTCTATTCCTGCATCTTAGCTATAAACACACTTTTTATGCTGTCCAGCACGTGACTAATGACACAGAAAATAACAAAAAAGACAGATAAGGTGGAAAAAGTTCCAAGTTTGGGTTCTGAACTATAGCCTTTGCTTTTTTCTATTAGAAAATACACTAATTTCATTGCTATTTCACAAGACCTTCAAAGGCCACACTATTCTTAAATATAGCAAATCCTCCAACAAAATATTGTCCTTTTTCTCGTAAGCCTTTATCTGCTAGTTGCAGATGATATCACATTCTCTTTTTAAATAATATTTAAAGGTCAAACCAATAAGGCATAGAAAATGTTGAACATCTTGTAAAATTCAAACAAGGCACCGTAGAAGCCACAGGGGGGTACTTGCTAAAATGATCGAGCACTTTTTAACATATTTATTCAATGATTACCAGGGGCACAATGTAATCCACTTCTAATGGAAACCCATGAGAGCGGAAAACTCTGCTGAAAATTAATAAAAAAAATAATCTTCAGAGTATCTTCCTCATCTGTTTTCAAACCATAGAAACTAGAAGTTATAGCTCAGAATACCTCTAAACTACAACTTATTATAAAGATACCCAAGCTAGTTTTAAATGGCTTCAGGTACTCAAAAGACCCCTTTGGCAATAGGGATTTCCAGATGAGAGAGAGTTGACCGAGCTGGGAAGCACAGGGGTCCAGGGGCAGACAAATACCATCAGTCTTGGGTGATTCTTGGAGTATTTGGAGCATTACTGCCAACAAGGGCAGCTTCTCATACAACATAAACTTCTTTTTAGCTACTTACCTAAGCAACTCAGTCTCACTGGATAATCGCAACTTTGTTCTGTATGCTATCGCCTCATCCCTGAAGTGCAGAAAGTACAGACAGGAGAAAGCATTGATTTTTCTAGTTCTGACTAGTACAATTTACCAATGCAGATCTTTAGTCAGGCTGTATCAGACACTGCTAAGGTGATCTAATCTACATGCAGAAGTAACAAACAGGTAGATATTAAATTACAATCCTGTTTCTATTTGAGATTAAGTGTGTGTGGTTTTTCTTATGTCATAAATCTATTCTAGTTAGAAGGGACCTTAGAGGAGCATATAACCTGCTACTCAAAGGGTCTCAATGAAGTTGCTCAGGGCTTTATCCAGACTGGTATTTATGGTCTGCCATGCCAAGTTCTGGGTGTTCAGTCCACAACAGCAATCCCTGAAGCCATAAATTCCTATACTATGCATAGAGAGCATTAAACATGTCAAAAGAAAATTCAAAACCAACAGTGACTCAGAGGGGTGTTTTGAAGTCAGCACCTTCTACCCTTGTAAGAAATAAAGCTTTCAGTTCTTCTGAGAAGCAGCTTTTAAATTTTCTTTCTCCCTGCATGGGTAATGGCTGCAATCTATAAGCTGTTACAGTGTCAGGCATTTCTCTGATCACACACACACACAAGAGAAGAGGGAGACAGACCTGTTTTGTGAGAAGTCGCATTTTGCTGGAACACCGTGTAGGATGCTGAGCCTGCAGGAGACGTAGACATGCCTGGCACAAGGACACCTCAGTGCTGACAACAGGCAGCAGCCAAGCTCCTCCAGCCTTTTAAAGCGGAACAGTTTTGCCCCACCACAAGAGCAACTTTTGGATGTCAAAGTTAGGGTACAGCTTCTAGAGGCATCAACAGGTTTTGACGGCCAAATGTTTTCCTCCATGGTGGATTGAGCCGTTGTTCAGATCCCTGTAATTCTGGGCATAAACTCTATTTCAAGGTACCAATTAGGAGAGTGCTTGAGTGCAGTCTTCTTCAAGCATTAATTCAATTTAAACAAATGCCTAAGGCACTGTTCAGAAATGCATTTACTTTTAATGGTAAGATAAGAAAAGAAAGCCTTCATGACAACACAGTTATGTTCTTAATTGAAAACTTATACATGAATCTTGGAGGAAAACCAGAAAGAACATAGCAGAAAAGAAAACTTTTAAAGCAAAACTCGACTTTGATTATTACTGTCACATGAATGAACATTTCAAAGTACACCTGTATGCTGGATACACTAACACTTCGGAAGTGTGTGGGCACATATGCCTATAACAGATATTTATGTATGATATTTATGAAAATTTGTATGATATTTGCATATGTATTACATATGTTAATATAATAACGTATTATAAGAATTTATGCACTCAAATATTATTGCTATAGTTCACTAACAAAATTTAACTTTTATGCGTCCATCCTACCACAGCAGAGCTGCACTGCACTTGCTCCAGGGAAAAACTGTCTCCAGACAGATGGGTTTTAACAAGACTACTTCCTTAGAAATCCCTCTAGCAGTGTGTTTGAGAACTTCTGTTGAGTAATATATATCAGTTTTTGCAGACTCACCTCCCTGTTTCTGGAGTATCCTGATCTGAGTTTGATTGATGGAGTTAATTTATTGTGCCGGCATTATCTCACAAGAGCAGTAAAACTTTCTGCATAGCTTGTTATCATGGGTATTGAGTTGGTATTGACAGTCCAAACACCACCAAAAATGCAATTTTCATATTCTCGGAATACTAAAATATAAAGAAATTCCTCCTGCTCTTGGTCAGTCTTTGAGACAAATCCTCTCTTCTTCCAGAGATTGTAAATATTATATTTCTAGTAAATTTTAAAAACACAAACCTCCATCCTATTCAAAAATCATCAGAAATCCCTTAATCATTCATAGATTTGTTAGTTTGCTTGCTTACTTAGCCTGAATGCTTGTATGAGCAGATGCATTGTGTGTAGAATATATTGAGGATATTTAGTTCTGAAAACAAAGGGAGCCTGTGATCTTCTCATTCAGTGATTAATAGATCAATTTTCTATTCTAGACCTCATCTCAGTTCACCTAGGATCCTCATTTCAATCACTATCAAGAGCTCCACATCCTCTTGGGAGCTTCCCTTGTGTGGTCAACACCACTGGTGTCACCAGCTGTAGCTACCAGCAAGGATCATAAAAGCCACAGGAAAAAAAGACAGCTTTTCTGATGACTAAGACTTGACCAATGGACATCATAGGACTGAGACAATGAACTAGAATCCGAATTCAATTAAGGATCCACAAGTAACACATTTTGATTGGCGACTTACATCGTTAGGTCAGAAGGTCTGAGGAAAATCAGGGGAAACAACATACGTTGTCATTTTAGAGGTGTTTCTTCTGGGATCTGTCACATGGGTGATGAACATAAGTTTCACACATCACAGGTACAAACTGATCCAAGTATATCTAAAGTATACAACTGCTATTTTAAAAAATCAGTAATAAGTAACCTACATTTGCAGATTTGCTGTGCAGCAGTTTTAGTGTTTAAAGCTGATTCTTAATTTTGACATTTTTCTCATATTTTAAGAAATGGGGGGGGGGGGGGGGTGTGACACTGGGGTTAATTCTTCTTTTCAAGATATCTCCAGAAGTGAACATCCAGTGCCTACATGCAGAGTAATCTTAATTTTTATACATTTAACCCATAAGTCAATGGTGTTTACACAGACCCCACACATTAGCAATTAAAAATGGCCCAGCATTTGAAATATAAAGCCTGTTTTTAATGCTATAGCAAACCATTACACTTAAGGCAGATATGTAAAAATTTACTAAAGATATACACAAGAGGTAGAAGCAGATGAATATTTAAAATATAAATCAGAAGCTGTACTTAAATAGTATTCCTTTTCTCCTTCATTTTCATCACAAAATTTATAATAAAAATCTCTTGCTTGACAGGCTTCTGGATATTAAAGATGGTATTAACAGCTACTTTGTCAAAGAAGAAAATACATTAATGGAAGAGGTTTGAATCTCATTGCTATTGTTAAAAATTTAATCCTGTTCTGGAAAAGCAACATTCAAAAAGAGACAGAAGAAACAGCACAAGAGACACCACTTTTGAAGCAGAGAGAATAGACGTTCTGGTCAGTCACTCCTGGGCTCTTCATCTGTTTATTTCCACTTTTTCAGTGGTGAGAGTTTCTCAGCAGTGCTGGAAGGAAGAGAAAAGTGCAAAACTGAATCACAAATTTGTTTTTTCAGGTGCTTGTCTTGATGTTTTCAACTCAATGTAGATGACATTTCTACCTGTGTCTTCTCTTGGCAAGTTCCCTCTTTCTATCTGGCTCTGTCAATAAGATCATAGTATCTTTCAGAAATAGGAGGATGGCAAGGTTGATTTCCAGGAAGTTGTTCAATGAACTAATAAAATGAGTTATATCAATATTTCAATCCCTAAACACCTTTTCTCAAAAGAACAGAACATCCTATTTCCTCATGGGTTTGTTCACTAACTGGATCCACTTTGTTATACTAATATCATTCCAATAATTTCCAAATGTTTTTTAATGCTATTTTCAAGTTACCATCTAAACACAGTTCTTGAATTAGGTTCATCAGAAACAACTCAGGTCTGGAGCAAGTGGAATCTTGTCCCATATGGGAGGCAGTAAGGAAGTGAGAGAGAACAACATACCCTTGAGATGGACTCTGTTTATACACTTGTTCACTTTTTCTTACAAAGCAGCCAAAATATGTAGCATGTAGACATCCCATTTTTGCTTGGTTTGCACCAGCCTTCTGACTAAGTGACCTGCAGGCCTCTCAGCGTAGGATACTATAGTTCCTACTAGTTTACATGGTTTTAAAGTGGATGGAAAAATTTATAAAATAAGTAACAGACTTTTAAATACAAAACCAAAATATATTCAGGTCAAAGAGTCCATGAACTGCAAATTGTTAATGGCTGGCAGACCCCTCTGAGAAAATCTCACTAAAAGCTTGTCTAGTTAATCTGTTTTTTCCCCAAGCATCATCTAGTAGCCATTTAAAATACAGGGCTGGATAGACAAAGATCTTATCTGGTCAAGCTGGTCATTTGTTCTAGTGGAAAAACTATGCTATTCTCTCCAAGGGCTTTTTCTTTTCTAAACAAACAAACAAAAAAACCCCACCCAGTACCTTCTACAGATGAGTACCAGTCATTCATCTTTCAAAAACTGCTTAGAATAGGTAATGGGAAAATAAGAGTACATGAACAGTTTCTTAAACACCTGGATCTCTTCCCTAACCAGACTGCCAGCCTTCTAACCCCAAAGCATTTTCCCCTACCCTACTCAATTTTTAGTTCATGCCCTCATTGGAGGAAGAATTGCCCCTTTTCTCTCCATTTCTCTGTTCTCTATCAGTATTCTCCCCCACCCAGTTTGAGAAGTACATAGACAAGGGCGGGTGGTTACAATTGCCAACACATTCCTTTTAAACGTATGTTGAGAAGTGAAAAACGTGCTGTTTATTCTAAATATAGATATTGCCGCTGAAGTTATACAAGTCAATTGACTTAAAACTACATGGCAGCAAGATTTACCTTGACTTTGTAAAAATTTAAGTCCACCCTACATATAAGTAATCATGCACTGTATTGTGTTATGCACAGACTGAACAACTGCAAAGATCATTACAAACGCAGGTCTCTTTACAAGTGCTACTAGCTAATAATGGCTCTGTCAACTTCTGTAATTTTCCTCTTCAAAACTATGTAAAAAGGAAATAATGCAGCCAGTCTGAGCTGGCAAGTTTGGGGTTCTTTTGGGGTGTCAGTAGATGAGTAAATGGTTCCTCCTTCTTGTTTCAAAGGATTCTTTTGGTGGTTTTCCACCATAAAATACAAACTATGTATTCAAGATACACCTCAACTCTGTTATTGTGATCTACTTAAATAGCTGTTCCAGGGATTGTTTTTACAACACCCAGTAAAATAGTTATCTGGCTTGTAGACAATGATATTGTTAGCAGCAGAATGGATCTTAGTGACAGTTTATATTTTTATGCATCACCAGAGTTGATGTAAGGAGTAATGGCATTCCTTCCTCTTTCAGAAAGGAAGCTGGCATCATGCTTTCTTCCTAGCCCTGCTGGGGTAATGAATTTGAGTCCTCTGTAATGAGACCTTTTCAGGCAGAACTTCTTTCTCTTACAGATTGCACCATAACCTCCCCTTCAGTTTCATTTTATTCCTTGCTTCCACAGAAATGCCCTTTCACCAAGTGTCCGAAGCCGATGTCAGGGGAGGTTTCAATATGATCCCAAGAGCGAGATTAAGACACAAATGAGGTCAAATGCCCTACACCCAAACCAGTTTTTTATTATTAAAAGTGAAGAGGGGTAGCAATAGGACAGAATGGAAGGAAAAGACAGAAATCAAGGAAGCATCCAGAGTAGAGTCACAGGAATAGTCACTACCACGAATCCAGGAACATCCCATTGGTCCTCAGTCTTCAGTTCTTCGGTGGTGTGTGCACACACAGCAGAGTTCTCAGTTGCCTTGTAAATTCATCTTATCAGCTGATCAGTATATCTGCCCACCTGTAGTTTTTCCTCTGGTCCCACAGGTTTTTGCTGACTTCATGCTTCTGGAGCAATCATCCGGCTTCTGGGGCAGAAACATTCACCTCTTGTGTCACCTTCGAAGGTGCGAAGTCATCAGCGATACGATAGAGCCACCAAGTATCGGGCTTAGACAATGGCCGGCGATCAGTGGTCCTTGTTCTCCAGGAGAAACAGCCGGTTTCACTCAGTCCACCTCTTCGAGGCTTATCTAAGGAGTTTGTCAATACAACTGCAAGGGAGTGGGAGGGTGCATCCTTCCATACACTCCTGCTTCCTTGGATGAATTCTTTAGATTAATTACAAAGGCCACAGCTGGTCCTTGATGAATAGTTGAGGCGTTACTGACACCACCCCGTGACTCAAAGCACACACACAAGCAAGTTTTGAGACAATCATTTGACATTTCAGTCTCTCACACCAAGTTACTGTTACCTAGAAATGCAAGCCTAATTTTAAACATTCTCTTAAATACTTGTGGTTTTGTTATGTTTTTTTTTTCTTTTAGATTAATGAAGTTTAACAAACTTAGAACAGCCTGCTATTACTTTTCTTAGGATGCATTTCATAAATAAAATTTATTCTATTTTATCTACAAGGCTTTTCAGTTCAAAGAACAAGAATGTGACCACTCCAGTTTTCGAAGAACTAGTGGACATACATACCTGATCTGCTGGGTGTGTACAAACCTAACACATCTGGTGGGTAGCTTACAGTGCAGCATAGTGCTGCATCACACATACAGCAAGTGTTTTTGCATGCCTGCTACATTTCCTGCCTATAAGATTTACAGTGGAAAAAAATTGGAAACAGAACATTTGTTTCATTAAATGTTAATTCACTGATGTACAATTTTGAAGGGTTTTTAGTCCGTTCGTTGCACTGTTAGGATTTTTTTCCTTCCATTTCATTTAAGCTGCTGTTTCTTGTGAAGTAGGTTCTACTGAAGTGACTGAATGGCAAATTTTTTAGAAATAACTTCATTGTTTTGGTCAAATCAACTGTGTTGTTAAACATCACTGATTATTTGCACGATCTTTATAATGAAAGTGTCCTCAGTATGCTGGCTGACTTTGCTATGTTAGGCCCAATATACACATTAATCATGTAGCTAACCTAGTTCTCATCTGACCTTGATTTAGTAAAACCACAATATTGCAAAGAAATTAGGTCCTCTGGAGGTATTTTATCAGGCTTACAAATCTTTATTGCTACCTACTTTTTCACTTTGCAAAAGGATTGAAAGGTTATTGGATACTTTGCTCATATTCAGCCTCTCCATCACCTCTTTCTCCTCTCTGGTTATGAGTGTCACTCAAACATTTCTTGTGGGTTTTCCTTCTCCCCGAGGATTTCAAAATAATCTTGGGAAAAACATTTCTTTTCATTGAGGTTTTCATCAAAAGACTCAATCACAGGCAAGTATACAGTAATAAAACTATGAAAGCAGAAGTCCACACAGCCAGGTCATAAGTTACTCCCATGACAACACTTCCTTGGCACGTTTAATATTAATACACAGGCTCTCCCAATCTTGAAACTTTTTATAGTAACAGTGTGGGGAAGGGAAATTTGCTGTTTAATTATAATACAAACATAACATTCAACTGTGCCCTAATCTTTCTTCCATTAATATTTATAGCCTAACAAGCATCAGTTCAAAGGGAAGGGAGAGATGCACCAGGTTCACATGGGATGTGAGCTCTCGGGGACAGCAGTACAAGTTCTTAGAAGCCCTACATAGAAAGCCACAGAGATAATAACTGGTACTGGAGCAATTAGATATGGAGCAGAATAAGTATTACTTAACCAAAATCCCCTCTCACATAGCAGTTGAAGAGGCTACAGAGACTACACCATAAATGCTGCTGTGCTGCAAGAGCAGCTCCACTGCCCTTCTCCCACCAGAGAAGTCCCTGTTCTCAGCCTCTTTGCTAAGGATTGATGTAACAGAGGAGCTATTAAAATGCTTTAAAAATTGTTTCAAACTAAGATTTTTTTTTGACCTTTTAGTGATGAATGTGAACTGAGAGTTGCGAAGGTTCACCCTCCTATGACGATAATCCTCTTGGAAACCCGACCAGTATTCCCTCCTTGCCTCAGGCAGGTGACAGTCGCAGTGATGACATGAGGTGTCACACTATCAAAGTTAGACAACTTTAACTTGGCACTGGAGGGCAATCTTTAGGCTTGAATCAGTATAGCGTAAGCCTCTGTACATTCCCCAAATGTTTTATTCCACAGAGGTTCATCCTTTATCAAGTACAGTGTGAGTACTGCTCCCCCTCACAACAGTGTTCCAGAGAAACTGGATGATCTGCCACCTACAACACATAAAAGCTACAGGAGAGATGCTGAAGAAACTAACTATTGAAAACAAGGACCAGAGAAACATGCCAGTGTAAAGACAAGGATGCAATAAAAGTTTTACCTGTTTACACACAGGTTGTAATTATTCCTAAAAAAACCTTATTTTAACACAGCAATTCTCTTTCTCATTATGCCTGGTATCTTGCCTCAAATGAAGAGCACCCAGTTCAGGAGCCTCTTTCTTTCCCTTCACCTATTTAACCTTTTGCTAGGAAAAAAAAAAAAACAAACACACACTACACAAAACACACATTCATATGGCAGACTGGAGGTCCAGGTAAGCCTATTTCAGGTCCCCATGAATATTGGACTTGATGGTCTTTATCTCAGCATAAACTCAAATGAGGTGTGCTCAGAAGCCAAGGGAGAAACTGCTCTGAAGTTACTGGTGGAAAACACAGTAAAATAGGAAGACCAACATGAAGAACCAAAAGAGAGTATAGAAAAGTTGGGTCAGAAAGCCCAGATAATTTAAGAAGTGTATGTCAATCAAGACCTGGTTACACTAGATGACAAGCCTTGTTTACACTTTTCCTTCTCACTCAACACCACAACATCCACACAAGTGGCCTCTGCCTTCCACTGCTTTGAAGACCTGACCAAGGCAGGCTTCAGTCTGAGTTGCAGCCCCCTGTTAATGAACCCGGTCTACAGTAAACCTAGTAGACATTCAATTCAAAAGCTTTTTTGTTTGTTTCAAAGTTTCTGGTACTTACACATTTTTAAATGCACCTGCCTATGCCACTCCACTTACAGGAGAAAAAGAAATGCCACTAAACTCATCCACCACTTCAGCCTACTTCTTTCAGCAGCCTCAAAACAAACATGCCCACAAAACAGAAACTGAAGGGGCTTTTCAGCATGTCATCCTTATCATGAAACTGGACCTACAAGAACCAGGAGGGGGAAAAGCAGCACTGTAAAGTGTCATTCAAATGCTGTTGCTATTATTTAGATTTCTATTTAGCATTGTGTACACATCAAAGAAAAAAATAATTTTTATTGTATCTACAAGCAAACCCATTCCTGTTTCATTTTTACTGCATGTATGGTATTTTTAAATTCTAATACATATTTACATGGGTAATTAAGCATAGTGGCTTAAAAGAATTTTTTTAAATGGTAATTATCAACTGGAATTATTCCCAGAAGCAATTTTTAAAATCTGGGGCACTGCATTTGAGTAAGTTTCAGTAGTATATACAGTTTCCTACTTTTTCTTCCCAGCTAGATGTAGATCACAAAACTATTTGATAGAGAAAAAATTGCTATGATAAACATGAACTGTGGCTTTTCACAACTAGTATTGCTTCTCTAGCAGTTTCAGAGAAAAATCTGTCAATAAGCTAAGACTGCAAATATCTAAGTAAGAGACTCCCTGCACTTTGCAAAGAAAATGCCAACAAGCACAACACTTGTACAAAGATTATGTAGTGTAGCCATAAAAGTACAGCCATAAAAGACTCTAAAATACCAGGAACCAAAATTCCATTTACTTGCACGCACATAAAAAGCCTCTTCCTTCTCCAAAGCTGAACATAAGCTGCTGGAGCTGGACTTTCAATCTTGACATTCATAACTGATAGCAAACTAGAAGTATTTGCCTGTTGATTCACCTACATGTCTGAAAACGGTCAGTCCCTTCTTCAATAGCATGTTTTAATGACCAAAGTTTACTTTAAAGTAAATTTTGTCCCAACATACCACTGTTAATAATAAACCAAATTTAATTATTAATTTGAAAGGCTTTAGGAGTTCTCCTGAAATGTGGGACAAAGGCACCACAGTTTAGGAAGTCAGCAGTGCTCACAAAGCAGGAGTCAAATTAACAATATCAGATTCATATACCAGTCATTAAATAGGAGTGAGTAGACAGGTGGTTTCCTTTGTTGAAGGCTCTTCAAAAGCTACTGCTGGAAGTGGCAAGAGTTCAGTGCCTCACAGTATGATTCAGTGATAAATCCCAAAAGGACTAATTAAAAAAGTGATTTTTTTTTTTAAATTTTTTAAATTCTTGGTAGGTGGCAGTCCTGTAATCCAATCCTATAAATTTGTGATGCAAGATACTTTCTACCCCAGGACAAAGAGCAACCTCAGAGAAGTCCTGATGATATTGCAGGTCCCAGAGCCAAGTTAAAGCCACAGAAGAGCTCCAAACCTTTGTCTCCATATATTTCTCTGTCTCTGTTGTTCCTTCTATGGTCAGTTTCCTCTTAACATCTCCTTAGCAAACACCAAGCAAAATTGCTCATCACCCCAAAATCCTCCTACCAAGCCAATATAATACCTCATGCGAAGTTTTAGTCATATCTATTAAAATTTAGTTTGCCCTTTTAGGTGACATGCTAAGATCTTTTAATGAGGTTAAGCCAAGTCTCATTATCCCACAGCAAAAATTAGTTGAAACCACTGTGACAAATAATTTTGCCATAGCTGCAACACCCAAGAAAAAAAATGCTGAACTACTTTCAGTGCAAAAAACAGCAGGAGGTGATGACCAGAATAGAAAACACCATACAAGAGAGTTGAATGCAGCCAAAATGAGGATTTTCAGAGTGGAAAGGTAAACTTCACCATAATTACAGGTATAGCAGCACTTGCCTTTCATTATAGAGTGACAATTCCCATTTTAATAGATTCTCCTGAGAAATAACCATTTTACACCTCCATAGTTTGGAGCAGCCCTTTGATACTTCACCTTGAATCATCCTAAAGGACACCTTTTCTTCATGCTGTGAATTTCCGCTCACGTTCAAAGTGGCTTTGTTTTTAAAAAAAATAGTTTTCCTTCCTCCCCATGAACATGCATTATGAAACAGTACTTAACTGCATAACCACATTAAGCTTTTTCTACAGAATTCCCACCTCACTTGTGTGGTTTAAATTCAAAAGAAGAGATGCACCTATCACTTAAGCCATCGTAATTTTGTTATTTCCTAAATTTTGGTACTTGTCTCAATCTAAGTCACATTCTTATGTATATTTTTGTGTTTAAGACCACTATGCATTTACTTCACAGTATTACTTCTTAAGCAATACATATTTCTGATAATTTATCAGTAATCGTAAGTGATCACTGTATCTCTGCTCTATATAGTTCATAATATAATTACATAAATATATAAAACAACCTCCTAGTAATTGCTAACCTCATAACAATTAGAAGTACATAAAGATCACATTACTTAGAAACGATTCACTTCTATCACCAGATCTTTTCACATCTGAAGGCAGGCCAGAGATATCTAAATATACGTCTTTTTCTCAAGACTATATTTTCCTTCATACTAGTATGAAACTACGAATAACAATCTAAGAGAATCGGTACCTGTGGCCCCTGGTAAACTAGAAAAATTGCCAAAACCAGTAGGAATCTTCTGTGAAACTTCCCAAATGGGTTCAGTTTACGCTATTCGTATTTGAAATATAAATCAATGTCCTATGCACAAAATTCTCACAGAACAAGCCCATCCTCCTGCGGAACTTTCCCAAGATAGTCTACTACCAGAGTCCACAAAAAAAAAAAAGTGCTAAATGCTTAGTTTAAGAATACACATTTAGAGACATATCCATGCACCCCGTCTCCTTTTACCCCATGCCGCTCCAGTTGTTAATCCATTTTTTTAGATTATAAGCTTTCCAAGAAAATACTGTAAATTTATATAGCATTTGGCAACTACACATACTAACTTTAATTGACCACTAGACACAACCACCATAATAAACCAGCCTTTAGCCTCAACAGCAGCCTTGGAGTTTTATTCTACAGCCAGCAATGAAGAATTTCATCTACAGAGTTCCCACAAGACAGGATTTATACCTAAGCATCTTCCTTTGTTAGCACAGCTTTCTGTATAAAGCACATTCTTGTCTGAACACTGATGCCTCTACTTTTTGAAAGTCATTGACAGCCTGATGGTTAGCTATTTCTACAGTTAAATTATATTCACCAGGAAAATGAAGTGCGATCCACTTTGAATAGGGCTTGCACTTTCGGAGTGCCATCATGATTCATACCTTTTTCCGCGTGATATTTTGAGTATATTATGGCATACCAAGTATTAGAAGGTTTTTTTATGTCTAGCAAATTAACTGATTGTTAATGACTTTTGCTCCTTTATCAAGCTCTTATTACTTGTTTTTTCAGATGAATCATTTAAGTCATTTCAACAACTACACGATCAGATGAAGCAGATTTTAAGCAGCACTAAACACCACCTTAAAATATCCCCCCACTTCTGTGCCTTACAAGCTACCATCAGTGTGAATACCACATCGCTCCAGTGAATTTGACAGTGTTATACACTGAGACCAGACTTTGGTCTAAGGCATACATTTTAATGCATTTTTCATTAGAGGATCAATTCTTTTCCAGATTTTCTTGGTGCCAAAAATATAGTACAACCAAGTTTCTCAATAGGAAATAGTTATAAGAAAGTAAGATCTGATTAGATATTCCTTAAATATTCCAGGTTTGCAACATAAATGCTTAGATACTTCAGTCTCAAAATTCAGTAGGTAGGAACATCTATTTCATAATTTCTCCCATTGATTTTTAAAGATAATTATCTTACATTATTTTAAGTTTCAGGCAAGTAGATACACCAAAAGGTTATATGTATCCTTGAGGTCACAGTCTTAAACCTGAAAAACCTCAACAGGAAATTTCTGTAGAAGCATTCATTTGTATTTTGCTGTGGGCAAAGGAGCAGTGCAGTTTCTAACAAATCAATGCAAGCCAAACCAAAATTAGCAAATTATCTGATATGACAAAACCAAGTTGAACACTTGCCTTCAGGAGGAGAAATCTAGCAAAGCTAATAATACCATTTGCTCTGCTACTAACAATCTGTTGTGGCATAACATAGATGGTTCATTTTTTTAAAAATCCAAAATATTGTGAAAACTTAAATATAATTCCAAGTATCTTTTTTGCAGCACACTCCTTACTCCTATTGGGATCACACTAACACACAAATTCCTGAGATTTCCCGCCACTCCTTGTTGAGCTCTAGAGGCCAGGGGTCAGACAGATAGATAAAAGGTCATCATGCAAGGCAAGATGAAACCTCAAATAGGGAGCTATGCACTGAATGACTTTGTGCTCTACTACTGCAGGAGCAGAAAAATCTTAGAGCTCAATACTAACCAAGCATTTGCCAGGTAACAGACTTCCCATCCAGCTCTTCCTGCAGAAATATAGCAACACAACTGTCTCCAGAGCAGGTACCATCACTAAGTGAGGAGTACAATGTCACTGCTGTCAGAAGTACTAGCAGAGCAACTTGATGGCAACATATCAGAATAACTGTGTAGGACAGGACTCATTATTTATGTCCCTGGCTGAGTTTTGATAGAGCCAATTAAATATTTGTACTTCGATACTACACTAATTTCAAGAAACTTCACAGCTCTACCTGGCAAAAACCTAGTGTCTGGAGGAGACAAGAACTCTATGGGATTCTACCACGTCGCTTCCACAGCTAATATAGTTGTTTTGGACAGGACCAAATGTGTAGGTTTCTGTTGGTTTTTTGTTTTGTTTTGCATTTTGTTGTGGATTTTGTTTGCTTGTTTTTTGGTTTTGTTTTTAATTTGTGGGATTTTTGTTGGGTTTTTGTTTTTTTTTTTTTTTTTTGTTTTGTTTTTTTTTAACAGGACCAATAAGTAAGCTCTATTTTTAAAAGGTCAATTCTGGCAGTTTACAGAGCAATTAATCTTGAGCTGAGTGTGGCTATTGGCCTGGAGCTGCAAGATCAGGAAAACCATTGGTGTGACCTTGATATCATTTCTACCTGAAGCAGTGTTAACAGGCACTCAGATTTCTCCCCTTAAACTATTCCCTTTTGTGCAAAAACTCTATTGTGGGAAGTTACCTAGATTCCTAGAGCAACTGAGGCCACTGGCGTACAATCACAGCAGCCTCAGGGGAGTCCTAAGAAGTAGAAAACATGAAGCATTCCATGTTTCATTATGCAATATGGCAGCTGCAAAAGCAGAGGAGAGACTACTGCTATATGTCATTCAGAAATGATTCAATGCAGACTGCTTTGTTATAAAGATATAATGTACATACTCTTCTTGAATAATAACAATCTATTTTTCTTTTTGAAATTCACTGTGGATCCAAAGTGACATGTTTCAACTACCACATAATCCACCATACTTTTCATGCACAGGCTATATATGTGGTACATGCATATAATAGGTTATATTTAATAGGTCATAAGTAATGCTATTTTTGTTTAAAAAAAATGTACTGCATGCTATTCTATAACTCCTTTACTGCCTTTTTGCTTGGAGATATTATTCCTGATTTATTAATATTTAAGATGATACAAGTGGCAGTCACAAATATTTTATACAAGTTGTTGACAGGCTAAGCTGTAGACCAGGTTATTGTTTCCCTGATTAGAAGCAAGATGAATACATGTGCCAGAATAACCTATTCATTTCTTACATTTCCATATCGCCAGGGCCTTTTCTTCAACTTGTCAGATGAAGTGTAGATTAAATATTAGCAGATTTAAATCTAACATGTTATGTTTCTTTTTATGCACTTTTTTTGTCTATTTTGTTTCAGCTGATTACACACATCAACACAATAAACTGTATGTGAAGTATATTGCTATATATAGTGAATATATTCCCCCGACAAAGAATGCTAATGTATTCTTGGGACTAAAAACTGTTAGAAAATACAATGCAGAGGCACTGATATTTTTTTTTTTTTTTTTTTTTTTTTAAGATGTGCTACAAGCTCCCACTAAGAAACTCTCAACTTGTCAAAAATCAGATGGTCTCCTCAACACCTGTTCAGGTCTTCCTTTGCAAAGTTCAGTTAAAATGTTTATTTTATTGCTTATTGGCATTTCAGACTTCATAAAAATGCAGTCAACTAGGAAAGGGGCTTAAACTTGTCTACCAATAGTAGTTGGGCTATTAAGCTAGTTATAAAGTGAAGGTTTATTTTTAACACATTTTAAAACAGTATTGAAAAATATAATCATAAACCTAGAGGAAAAAACAAAAAGACTGGACTAGGTTCTGATTTGGCATGATCAGAGCATATCAGTAGTGCCTTTGATGAAATCAGTGGTTTCACTACAGTATGAAAGAAATAAAAGTTATTTTCCAGTGCATATATACAGTTATAAATCTCCAGTGGACTCAGTGTTTTGACAGACACGGGGCAAGAGACTTACCACCCGTTGCCCTCTGCTCACCTTGACAGGCAACTCCATCCCAATGGCAGGGACACTTGACCTATTCCTCAGTCAGCACTAGGACCATAATAGTTTCAGACAAGCATATTTAGGTAAACTAGCTAAAAAATGCAGTCATTCAGCAACCAATTCATGATCAGATTTGATAGCCCTCTCTAGGGAGGGAGCAAAAACCAAAGATTTGAATCAGAGTAGAGTGATAGTGCTTTTAATTTTCTCTCTACATGTATCATCAGAGACATAAGCTAACAGAGGTCCAAGTAATTTTTATCATCAGTGTAATGTAGCATTTTGCTTAGAACTGGATCACAGCTGCAGAATTCAAAGCAGGTTTAATATTTTGGGTATTCAGAGTCCAGTTAAAGCAATCATCCTAACACATCCCCAGTTCTAGGTATGGTTCTGTGTGCACGTTTGCTCTTCTTGATCTCTGGGCATCAGTCACTGAACGATTCAGATCTACAGCTGTTACACTACTACATGGCAAAAATATTGCCAGTCTTGAGCAAAACCAAGCTGACAACAACAACTTAAATGGCAACATCTCCTCAGGTTCTGTTCAGGCCCTATGCGGGGGATGATACTTATCTCCTGGCATTTCTTTTCTCTCACCATAATAAAGGAAATTAGTTACTCAAAATGAAGCCAAAGTTTCAGAGTCAGAAGTAGATGATGCCAGGATCTTGACCTGTCCAAGTATAAAGTACTGTTCTTAAATCAAGAAAGGTTTAACTTTTAGTTTATGGCTCACATCTATCCCTGCTATTCTCAGCCACGCTGCTGACACATTGCCAGATTCATAAAAGGGATCATTTTAACACACATGCTAGAAAAATAGATGGCAAAGCACTGCTGATGTTGCAGTAACTGGAAGAATGTTCTCTATTCCTCAGCTGCAGAATAACATTATTTTTAGAGAGAAATATATCTAGCCATCACTGAAAGTGGAATCTATAAAAAATGCTGAACCTCTGGTTTGTTTTATTAAATCAAATCCAATAGGAAGCAATGTATTGTGATGCAGATTTCCTGCAAAATACCTCTGTGCAGAAGCACTGAGTAATCAATCTCTACTCTTGTACTCGATACGCAGTTCAGGCACAATATTCATGATTGCTGATTGCTTATTCATCTGATTTTTTAAGATGGAATTAGAGGATCACATCCTGGCTTCCCTTCTGAGCATGAAAGCAGAGAGATTTCAATAGGCTTTCAAATCTAGAGGAACTTATCCCCTGAGAAAGAAGGCCTTACCCTTATGATGGTCAAACCTTGCTTTCTATTGGCAAATAGGAAGCACATCTTTCATTTATATATAAAATATATATACCCCAAGAATTTATTCTTAGTCTGATATTTCAACATGCTCATTTTTAGTTGAAATTAGCTATCACTAAAAAAAAAGAATGAGATAATTTAAGTGTGCATATAAAAATTTTTACCTTTCTGGTGTCACGCTCACTCTCCCCTGCTCCTCTGGGTCCTTCAGTCAGGGGTTTCCTTCCAGTGTTGGTGTGGTTAGAGAGCTGTCACCATCACTAGTCCTTTGCTAGGAAAAATAAGATGTTCATGCTGATGGTTTCTTCTTCCTCATTTTGGGATGAGCTCAGGGCAGGGTTTTTTAAATATATGTTTGCTAGCATTTTTATCTCTTGTTCTTTCTACATTAGTTTGCAGCTTCACGTTACATCCAGATTTACTATGTGATACCCTCTATGGATGTTGGGCACCAATTGTTTTGTTCTTAAAGCCAGTTTTGCCCAGCTCAGGTGCTCTGCATTTCTTTGCATAACCACAGCCAAGTCACTCACAACACCATGACTCCTGTATTGCCACTCTTCAAGGCCTCCGTTACCACACCAGGCCTGGATTTCTCTATATTATGTTATTTGTGAGTCATGAAACTGTGGTGACACCATACAAGGATAAACAAAAAGTAAAACAAATTTGCCACAGGCACTTGGGCCAATTACAAGAAATTTCTGTTACAGCAAATCTAGATAAGACAAAGCTGCAGACAGGTCGTGAAGAGTCCAGCCCGAGCAAGCCCAACGGGCCTCACTCATGAGGCCTGCCAAAGTTGGTACAGAACCAATGGTCTGCTCTTAGCCATAGCGGTACTGTGCTACAGGGCTACAGACTTGCACCAGTTGTATTACCCCCTCTCAGCTGCATGGCACAGGTTATACCTGTATGGAAAAGGCACAAAGGAAAGGAGGACTGGAAGTGACTCAGGGCATGGCTTTCCAAGGCCAATGCCTCCAAGCCATTTCAGGTAACATGAACATGGTACGCATGAAACTGCAGAGCAGCTTTCCACACCACCAACAGTATTGATGGAGTCAAATAGCATAAAGCATAAAAGCAGCATCTCATTGCCAAAAACTCTCATTTAGTGTGCAACAAAATAACCAGTAAACAGAAGATTTTACCTAAAAGTGAGAAAAACCTGCTTTGATTGTTCAAAGTTATGAGCTCCATGCTTCAGCTTAATTCTGTCCACAGAGCTACCTTTGTGTCAATGCAAGTTTGACCAACACTTAAAGTAAAAAATTTATCCATTGTGAGAAAAGCTTTTTATGAGGAAACATTATTAGTAAAATGTACTATACTCATCTCATTGAATGCATAATAGAGTTTTTAGTATTTGAACAACAAGAGGAGGAGTGAACAGCACCACACTCAGCTGCACACAAGCCTCGTGGCTGTTCGGTGTCTCATTTATCGGTGATGCTTAGATGATTTCCAGCACTGTGACACAGACCTCCACAATTCATGTAACGCATCTGTATTCTAATGTACTATACACATTTAAAGTATGCAATTCAGATGATGCATATTTTCTACAGATAACTATAGATAAATGAGACAAAAAGGTAGCTCTATAGAGAGAAAGCTTCTACACCTTCACAAACAGTTTGTAAAAAAGCACATTCAGTAACAAAAGCAAAACTTCTGCTTTAAGCATAAGAACCAGTGTGACATCAGAGTAAATAGAATTGAAACAGAGTTGATAGAGACTAGTGGTGTAGTTAAGGAAACTAAAGCTCCTTTCAATGGAAAAAGACAGTAGTAACGTATCTGCCAAATTTTCAAGTGTTGAAATACTGCACACTTCTTTCCTGCATACTAAATGTAATCCAGAGATATGAGCAGACCTAGGTAAATCTCATCCTTTCATAAGGTGGGGGTTTTTGACAGTATTTTTATTTTATTGTTTCTATTCAGGCTTTCCTACATTTTTCTATCTTCCTCCTGCTTTTGGTTCCAGAAACAATTTTAGAGGTCAATAAAACTCTGCCCCAGTACTGCAGTAATCTGAACTCTCACCTCCGTGAGAGCCAAGCAAGAGTCTAAATTGACATAATTTAGTTTCCCAACTGAATCCCTTCAAGGACAGTTTATAATGCAGCACACTTTGAACATCAAAAAGGTTAATTAGACATCTCTAATTCACATCCACACACCAGTCTGGAAGTTACATGCTCCAACACTGCCCATATTCCCATTTTTAGCCCAGTACTACACTTTACAGACAATGTTATATTATAGTCCATTACACTACTATGCAGTATATATCCAGGCACAGTGCAATATTTTGGCCTGTGATGTAGAATCTTTTGAATTTAAGGTCATTAAAAGGTAGCATAAGGTTGTTTAATCTTCAGATGTGCTATACTGCATCAACTGAAAAAGGTAGC
Source organism: Strix aluco (assembly GCF_031877795.1). NCBI lineage: Eukaryota > Metazoa > Chordata > Aves > Strigiformes > Strigidae > Strix > Strix aluco. Next base: position 37,829,472 of record NC_133936.1, read on the forward strand.
AACATTTACTTAAGTCTTCTTCCCATTTTATTTTCCTTTGTCAGAGCAAGATACTGCACTGGAGTATCTTTCACGCACGCTGCTACAGTTTTGCAGAACCACAGCCACCTAGACCTCTACGTTACGCTTGCTTAGTTTGTTGGGAACATTTTCTGCCTAAGAAGATCTGGCCCTTCCAGGTCAGCCTGGGAAATTGAAGTCTGAGCAAGAGTGACTCAAAAATTAACCTAACAAAGAAAACTGAATTTATACAGCACTTGGCTTTCAAGTGATGGCCTGCTTTCAACTTAAATCCAATTTTTGCGTGCCTTATACACAGAGGTCGCATAACTTGCTAAAGGTTGCAGAAGAAACAAGGAATGCTCATATCTGTTCTCAAAAATGCAAGGTTGCAATGCTTTCCACTTTCCCCCCCATCTAACTCTGAGGACTGAAGTGCCCTAATGATATCTAGACCATACTCCAATCTCATCATTTAAGATTCACCTGCTGAAAGAATTAAACCCCGCACTGCTCTAGTTACACAGCAGCTTCAGGCCTTCGCATGGGGATACCCCTTCTGACCCTGCCACCGCAATTTGTCAGTTGCCCACAGTATTCATTATTGCAGATACCCGCAGGGGACAGCTCTAAAGACATCTCACACGGTACAACACAGCAGCAGCATCGTTCCATCAGTTTGGGGATATAATGGGCCTGCGAGTCATCCATAGCAGATGGCTGCTGAAGCGTGAAAAAGTACATTCCTCCTAAGTGAGGGCTGGCTGAAGACAGGAGGTGCTTTTTAACACCAGCAGAAAAGCCTGCTGGGTCTGTACTAAACCTATAGAACAATTATGTTTAATGGTGTATAGAAAGGTTATTAGCAGCAGCTAGGGCTAAAATGAATTCCACAGAATTCACAGGATGACATCTGGAGTCTCCACCATGGCCTCCTGAGTTCACCAAATCACCTAAAAGCATTCCAGTGAATTGCAATAGAGTATTTCAAAAGAAATTATAGGTTTCATTTCCATGCAAAAACAATGCTGGGTTTTTTGTATGTGTGTGTCAAGTGAAATAAAAATGTTCAGATTTTTAAAACTTCATAAAAGGCTAGAGGTATAATACAGGTTTACTTACATAAAAGCAAGAAAATAGTGCATAAGTATTCATTAAATCATCTTCACCAATTAGGAATAATGTTATTCCAATGGTCTGATTTGTATTCTAAATGGATTTTGCACAATTACTCATGCTTTTGAGAAAAAAACTAATGAGAAAAATTACAAAGAAGAAAATGCAGCAAATGTGAATAAAATTATCTCCAACCAATTAGTCATTCCCAAACAAGAAAGATACTTAAATTCATACTCTGCTTTTACCTTAACTATTATTTCCTATTAAGTCTTAGGACCCAAGAAAACTATTAAAAGCACTTAAGATTATTTGAATGCTATCTAGTTAAAAAAAGACCATGAAAATAAGGGAATGGCTAAGCTTTACATGAAGAGGTAACTGATATGAAAATGTGATACATCTTACTTGGAAGACATTACACATGTTATAAACCATGTCATTCATATTATTTTTAAAAAGTCAGCTTCAGGTCTAAAAGCAAAAGTAGTCAGGAGAGCGCATGACTAGTTTAAACTGTATTCAGGGCAGAAGTTCAGCACGTGCTCATCACTTTTCCAACCCCATCCCAGTCCATGGTGCAGGACATCAGATCACTGCACCTTGTTGTGCTTCCTCCAGTGGGGAACCTTCTCAACCTTGAGAAAGCATAAGAGGATAAGACCATCAGCGGCTGCCAGTCCCCTTTTCTCCTGCATTACAATTCTAGCCCTGACACCAAGTAAAGTTCTGGGCATGTTCAGGGTCTTTCCAAGAAGTTTCAAAAGACGCTGCCCTATTTGAAGTGTGTCCTCATGCTCCACTTGATCAGCCTTTACAGATATGCATGAAGTTGTTATTACATACTACATTTACATATTTTTGTATACGGAGATTAAAAGGTATATAGAAGAAGCGTTTAAAGTATTTCTTCAATTTCAAGTCAGTTTTGGAGGCTTCAGGTAGTTAAACAGATTAATTTGTTGGATTACAAGGAGACATTGCATACAAGCCAATTCATAATGTGTTTTGTTATCAACAGTTACAGCTGTAAAGAAGTTGTAGATTTTCATTAGGCAAGCTTAAAATCTTGTGGGCTGCACAAGTTCCAGGTGCTAGTCTGTCTTCCGATAGAAGAAAAAAGTTTATTATTGTTGCAGACAAAGGCTGCCCTGTTCCTTCTTTCTTCATAAACCACACAGAAATAGTTATACCCATTGTTTTTACCTCTGAAGTAATAAACTGTAATCTCATCAGTTGCTTTACAATCATGTATACACTGAGAAATTTGCAGCAACAGCCTGGAACTGGATCACTAAGATTGCGGCTGCCTCCCTGCATGGCCCTTCTCTGTGCTCTGTCCCAGAGACACCACATCTGATCTGCTGGCAAATCCACTCTTGCATCACTTCGTATTACACATTTAGCTCTCTGTAGTAAGGCAAACTGAAGTAAAAGTTAGTTACCATACTATGCCAGACTGAAAACTGCTGCTCTTCAGGACCTGATTCATGAGTTGAGCAGACAACCCTGCCTCGGGGACAGAAACATCCACCAAAGCGAAGGAGCAAATGGCTGGGGACAGCAACAGCATCTGTTGTCAAGTCTGATCCTCATCCCTCCTGCGTCTCTCAGAGCCTGTATTTTCCAATGGGGACTAGGTTAAACCAGAAAATATCTTCGTGTCTGCAACATCAAAGTCACGGATTTCTAAAAGAGCTGGGGTTTTTTTGTTGAGCAAAATTAAAACCAAATCACTGAAATATATGTTCATGCCTTCCTCTGTTTTTAAAATGCTACACCAAAAACAAATATTTAATATTATTTCTAGACACCAACGTCTAGAAATATGTTCAGAGCACTACAATAAAGCGGCATTTAAACAAATACCAATGAACACACATTAAAATAACTTAATCTGTCTAGCAGGAGTGAACAGTAAGAAAGTTCAGAGAGAATAATTGAGGGTAGGCACGTCTACTTTGAAAGCACGCGCTTTCAAGCATTATGATCAAATACCCTCAGTGACAGTGAAATTAAAAGTAGTGTTATTTCATTTTGGAGATCAGATAGTCTAAGATGAAATTACTTGAGCACCTTAATGAACTAGCTAGTTACTTGAAGTCTACTTTGAAAAGCACCAATTTGTTGCCAGAAGCAGCATATGGCTATCTTCACCTAGACTTCAAGCCTAGAATTTAATTATTCTTTTGACTCTTGAACTCCTTATTTTCAAGACAATGAGCTACAGGGAACATCACTGAATTGGAAGCAGGTTTTTATGTGAATACGGTTGACAAACAGTTATTTTGTTACTGGAAAATAAGATAGAAGAACAAGAAAGCATAGTGACTTCCAAAACAATTTCATTTTAACATATTATTAAATCAACTCCAAACAGGAGAGGTGGGTAAAGGAAATGGTCACAGGATGAAGAGTACACTGTGGAAACACAGATTATAATATACTATGTGTTTACATATGCCAATAGAGAACTGATATTGTTTAGTGAAGTTTGATATCTTACATTTGAGGTAGTAGCAGATGACAACAGCAAGGAATTCTTTTGCAGCTTTATTAGGATTTAGCCTTCAACCTAAAGATATTACTGCATATTCCTTAGAGAAGCAGAACTAACCATCTTAACATCAGATCACATCTGATTTCATGGAGGAAAAAGAGATTGCAAATGATGGCTTTCCATTCCTAGAGCTCCAAGAAGCTGAGTTTTAGCTGATCACATCCTGCTAAAGCCTCATTGCCCTCAAAGGATGCCAGGGTCTCTTACAAAGCACCTGAAATATAATTAAGTAACTTTTTATATGCTAATGAATACAAAGACTGTATCTTTCAGTCAAAAAATATATTTGATTTTATCCAAAATAGTTTCTGAATTTGTTAAATTGCTTTGCAGAAAATATTTCCCCAAGAATTGTTGGTTTCTCCTGGCTGAACTTTCAGCGGTTGTTTCCCCAGAAGATAATAGATTTCTGGGGTTTTGCCTGGAGGTAAAAGTATAGCACTAAGAATACAAGTTACATGAGCTTTAACTTTCCCAAATACAAGACATTTACACCATTGAAAGTTCTTATTTTTTAATTACTCAACTTCAACTAAGCAAGCCAATTCCATTTAATTGGTAGCGTTGCATGGAAGTTGGGACACCTCAATTTTGCTGTTATCTTTGATTCTGCACAAAACATTGTCAGAGAAAAACCAAAACACGTTGTGTACCGCTGCTTGTCAACAAGAACACCTCTGGGAACATCCAAGGAACCTCCAAGCCAAGAAAATGGTTGGAAAAAAAAAAAATTTAGAATATATTTTTAAGCCCTAGAAGATTCCAGCTTAATTTTAATGAAGTAAGATTGAGTCAATAGCTTTTAATATGCTACTGATATAAAAAAAATCAGGAGCTGGGACTAAAAGGATTGTAGCATATAATCATGCCATTTTCTCGCAACAGTTCAAGTGGTAAGAGGTAAATTCCACATTGTGCAAACTTTAGCAATTTTGTCAAGTGCAAGTCAGGGTATGACTGATGAAGGACTGACACAAACATCAGGTAGAAAAAAAATATACAGATTACTATTTTTTTTTTAAATATCCAAGTATGTAATATCTACTAGTCACAAAAACCTTACAAAACACAAACAGACCACACAGTGGTGGAAGAACAAGCACTGACATATGTGACAGAATCTTCCAGGGAATGGGAATTCCAGCAACCTCTCTCAAATATATATTTGAGAGCCAGTATTTTCTTAATATATGTTATCCAGTCCAGTCCTTTATTTTCATATTTTCAGCCTCTCATACTTTAATCTCAGACATTTTTTATCCACTAAAAAGTGTCTTTAACACTGTGGTCAATGCTGTTTGCACTCTCTCCCACTCACTGAAGCTGCAAAGGATGAAGGAGTTCATCCAATATGCAAGAAATAGCTTTAATAAAGAAGTTGTATAATGTCACAGCAAGTGGTACATTTTTCTAGAAGCAAGGCCATGAGCTTAATGAATACAGCTGTGAGTGGCAAGGTGAACATTTTGCTGGTGCTCTTGTTTTATTGAAGATAATTTTACATGAAACAGTGTTGACAGGGTTGAAAACTGCGGCAAATGGTTAACATAAAACCTTTATGTAAACAAGAAACAAAAATAATGTATTTGTATGGTGAAAGCTATATTTAGAAGTAGAAAAAATATTTTGAGAAGATACCTAAACACATAAAGTACTAGGAAAGCCACAAGTCTGAAACTTAACCTTCAGCAGTCTCTTTTTATAATGCAGCTCTTGACCCTTTAAGTTAATAAAGCTGCTAACAGTAGAACCAGAGCATCATTTTACTCAGGGTGGTCCACCCACCATCTGCACCAAGCAACAGGGACCACCCCCACAGGCCAGAGTCAGAACCTCCAGACACTGATTGGTCACGTCCATGAGGGAAGCTCATCTCCTGACATCCTCTCCACACCTACACATGCGGCAATAGCTCTGGCTGCCTGCACAGTCCCATCCCACAAATTCTGTCCACAGTCCACCCAGCCAAGTATGTATAAGTACTCCTGCTATAAGTACTCCTGGTTTTATTTGGTCTTACAGAAGGTCTTTTTGTCCTTCATTCCAGTTCCATTGGAATTACTATTCTCCTCTCTTAACATCAACTCCACAAATGCTTGATATATTACTAACATTATTACAAAATATTAACAGTGGTTAGTTACATTAATAACTACTTAAATACTTTGTTTGGATTAGAAAACTCTAAAATTTACTTCTGCTCCTAAATGTGAAATCTTGAGAGTCACAATATATGAAGTAAAACCAGTCCATGAAAATCCTCTGAAAAAAGAGATTATCCCACAAAAATTCTACTGCAGTTTAAGAATACATTTGTTTGGCTTTTCAGTATTTTGAGAAAAAACCAAACTTTTCAAGCAGGATGTTTTTACATCATTAATAGCCCTAATGTTGGTTTTCAGATTTCTCCCCCACCACACTATTATCAACTTGTTTGTGTGAACCAAAATGATTATTTCCTCAGAATACTACACAGGCAAAACTCAAGACAAGACAGCTGTTGTTTTTACTTTGACAAGATCATACAAAACACTGCGTGTTAGGAAAATTACTGAAAATGGTAATGCAAAGTCAGTGGGGAACCGGCTCACTTCATTAAACATCTGCAACAGAAGTCTGAGACTCAGAAATTAAATTGGTTTACTGTAATCCATAATATTTACTGTAGCATGTTGTCTCATGTTTTCTAGTATAAAGTACTAAACAAAAGCAAACTAGTCACTATTCCTCTTCCATAAACATTATGATTCCTTTGCATTTAATCTCTAAAGCACTGAAAATAAAGTGATTAAGATATATTCCCATGGTTTATGGAGGAATTTGCTCACTTGTTCACCTACTTCTACCAATTACTGCAAAATACCATTAATACTGACAGCATAAACTATGTAATCTAAAACCCAAGATTTCCCCATAACCTGGTAATTTCACACCAACTGTCCATAGCAAAGTACTAGCAAATGCTGTAACAGCTCATACTAAACCAGTCTGTACTTCCCTGGTGTTTGGCACACTGAAGGCTGAAGACAGTATACAGAGAACTGCCTACAGACTCCTTTTGGAAGGAGATGAAAACAGTGCTCTAGAGAAAGGGGGCAGGGATATAGAATTAGAAATTTAAGATTGGAACTAAAGAGCTTTCTATGAAGAAAGCCACCAATCTGCCGATTAAGACAGCTGTCTTAAGGTATATCAAGTGACAAGACTCCTGAAATTATTCAAAGGAAATGCTCAAAGTAACTTTTTCCCCTACCTCTGCACATAAAACCTTAAACTCTGCATTTCTATAGACCAGTCACTTGCAGAGGACAAGTTTTCAAGTTCAGGAGAAACCTCACAGCAGCGAAGTCTAACCCTGAACACAAAGTGCACCATGTATATACTGTTCTTGATTAGAGACCGTCAGCAATAGCTTTGGCTGGAACCCATTACTTTGTATACATGGTGCTAAAAACACCTTCCCACTCCCATAAGAATAAGATACTTGCTAATGGATTTCATATTACTCAGAGCAACCTCCCAGAGATTATTACATTTTGTTTTGCAGAAGGCATGGAGCTAAGAAGTCTAGGGTTTTCCTCTTCCACATCACCAGCTACTCTAGAAATATCAGGGTGCAGATACAGACCCAGCTTCAGCTTAGAACAGAAAACAACCTCCTAAGTAGTACTTCCTTGTGCATCCAAAGGCAAATCATGAATTGCTTTACTGAGCCACAACAGTTTTCTGGTATTTCCTCCAGCAGCGTACCAGTTGAATCGTCCTTTCCTTTCAGGCAAACAAAACAGCTGAGCCCACAGAACTGAACAAAGTGACGATCTCCATAAACAGACAGTCCCCTCCAAACCCAGCAAGCATGGATCTCGTCTCACATTCTCTTGCCTTAACCAACACACAGTGCTTCCCTTCTGTAGGATGAAAGAAGACTGTTAGTCAATTCGAAACATAAGGGAACATATAATAGGAACATCTATTTCAGGGATAAATTTGCTACATGCCTTCTCAGTAAGACACAAGTGTTTAAGGCAGATAACGAGAAGTTGTTCTATCAGGGAAGAGTAGATTATTAAGTGATGCTGTAATTTATCCTTAATTAGTTGGTTTAGGCATCTGCAGCTTAATCTTGCTTAAAACCCAAGGAAGCATCCTCACTGTAGATAAATACCACCGATTCATTTACCACTATGTATTATTGTAATACACCCATATATTCACCATATTCACGTACTTTTTGTATTGAAAGTGAGGGACCATAATATAAATGCTTTTTTCAAAGTTTGTGATTTATGCATCAGAACAGTGATGACGCAGCATTACTATCCTGTTTTACTGCTTCAGGAGATACAGCTCGTTGCATGCACTATTCTGGAGCTTCTCAGGCAATTGGGCATCAGTCCTACCCCATGCTCAACACCTCAGGGGGCCACAGGACATTAACAATCTCATTTCCCAAAAATGCACATTAACAATCCCATTTCCCAAAAATGCACTAGAACCATAGCTGTAACTGGCACTGGTGCAGACACTCAAGGAAATAAAGCCATGTTCACTTTACTTTGAAGCAATCTTAACCAGTTAGCACTCTGACAGCTGATCAAGCTTTGACACTTGAGGCAAGGCAGAGATTCAGACTAATACAACATGAATAGACAACGTCGTTAGGTCTGACCAACAGTACCAGCACAAAATACTGTAGTAGTCACAGGTTCAGCCTCTACCTAAAACTGTTCAAGCAAACAATCCAATCTAAACACTGTGCTAAGTAGGACTGCACTGGAAAGTGCTCTGAACTGGCACACTAAGCAAAAGTATGAGGAATTTTCTAATTATACCTCAAAGATATCTTGGACATGAAATTGAGTCAGAGAACAGTTATAAAGAACTTAAGAAAAGGGCTTGTAAAATCCTATTGAAAAAGAAAAGCAATTGGCCTGAAAAGAAGGAACAACTGAGGTAGAGGCATTAAAAAAGTGATGAAGCAGAAAGGATGCTCCAGTGAAAAATGGGGTTTGTTTCTTTATATTCCTCCATACCAGCCCAAAGCATGTGTCTTCATACATGATAGGCAAGCACAATGTAGCAGCACAAATTAAAATGCATTGATTTTTGCCAAATAAATATTTGTTTTAGTGAAAATCTATTGCAATTACTTAAAGTATCCTTTTTCAATAAAGATTAATTAAGAATACACAGACTGACTGCAGTGGCAAAACAATTACAGTGTATGAAATGATAGCTCTTTGTGATGCCCTTGAATTTTGTCCTTTAGAAAAAACCTACTAAGAATAACTCTGCAGATATTTGCCAGCATTGGGGCTTTTTTGCATTATAGCTTCCAAGGCAATCTTGCCTATATTTCAATGTTGGGTGTATATAACTGTCTCCATGCCTACTTTTTGGCTTTCAACTGCTACTTTAAATCAACATGAATGTAGTCACAATTCTTTGCCCAAAAAGTTTGATACCTTCCATATCTTTGGGATTAAGAGCCCCTTTCAAAGGCAGCCTTCTTCCACCATTGGCTCCAGTTACATACAATACAAAACTCTGAAGCCATATCTTTACAGTAGCATCACCAGCCTTTTCTACCCAACTCAAACATAACTCAGTATCTGTGGGTGCTGCTACTGAGCTCAGCTGAATGCTGCCCTTTGCTTTTCACCCACTGTTAGTACTGGAGCTTCAGATGTTGTCTCAACCCAGAATTAAATGGTGAATGAGCAAAGCTGTTACTTCGTTTACATTCTCATTTTGTACAAAAATATGAATTTTTTCTTATAAATGCCCTTCTCCACCCTTTTCAGACAACTCTGCAAGGCAGAGTCATATTTAAAGTAGCACGAGGTTCCTAGTACCTTCTAAGCGTTCAGCAAGTCAAAAAAAAAAAAAAAAAAAAAAAAATCAAACCCTGACTACATTTTAAGTTAAGGAAACATATTATGGTACCCTCAGTTTCCTAGATGTGCAATCAAAATGCGTCCAGCTTTAACCTAAGTCCAGTTACAGAGAAAGGCAAAAGCTCTCAGGGAAGACATAGATCTAATGTCATGAAATTAATTGGTTTTATAAGTAACTCTGGAGAATCAATTTATATCAGGATTTTTTTCTTCTTTTCTAAGTTGGCATAGTCTTATTATTCCACCAATATTCCCAACTCCATGTAAATTAATATTCTTACAGGGACTGAAAGTAAGGCTCTGTTAAGAACCTTGCAAGAACTAAATGAAGATGTTCTCATACTCTCATTCACTCAGATCTGTCCCATGTTAATAAACATATTGATTTCAGGAAGTCAAAATGTGAAATTATTATTCAAAAAGGAGAAAAATATATGTAAACTACTTGTGAAGCAAATTTCTGTTCAACTTCCAGTGTATGAGAAACTACTCCTGCAAGTTCACTGATATACGCTATGCTATAAGTTATATACTTTTCCTTCTTCTGATGCTGCTAATTACCCAATTAAAATCCATCCCAGATAGGATGGCTTGTACTGTTTATCATTTTTACAGAACTATTAATTAAATACAACACCAGGCAGACAATTTACCATGTTGTCATTGTTATGTGAAGTCTCATGATTTTAGGTTACACACTTAGCTTGACTAAAGTCAGGAAGCAAGTGCTCTTGGAACACATTTCTGGGCACATGAAGGAGCAAAAACAGTTAGGAGCAGTCAGCAAGGATTTACCACAGGGAAACTATGCCCGACCAACCTGACCACTTTCTATAATAAAATGACCAGATTTGTGAACAAGGGGAGAACAGCACTTACTTTGTCTTCAGTAAGACCTTCAACAGAAGTCTTGTATCCAAGTTCTGATGTTACACTCTAGATGGATGGGTAGGTTAAACAGTTGGATGACCAAGCTCAGACGGGTAGTGGCTAATGGGTAAACCATTTCTCTAGCTGCAGATCAGTAACAGGCACCTTGCTTACCTGCAGCAAGGTCAGACCTAATGCAATAACCGAGGTAAGGAAAAGCTCTAAAGGAACATAAATGAAGAGGTGTTCACCTGAGTATTGTCAAGAACAGATCAGGAGTTACTACCATTGAACTATTTGCTTTGCCATCTTCCCAGATGTCTGATAGGGACAGGAGTGTTTCTGGGTTGCAGCTGAAAGGAAGATGTGCTGTGCTAGCAATTTACACTATAATCCACCTGGAAAAAAAGTTATTTTTATCTTTATTTCTGTTTATAGTGACACAGCAAGATTACCTCAAGCTGCATTAATGCTCACTATGTTTCAAGGTTTGCTTAAAAATTGTGAGAAATGGTGAGGTAACAGGCTGTGGGCAACCCTTGCATTTTCCAGATAGGGATCAAGCTTACGGTAAGTCTACTATAGATTTTTAACGAAGCCAAGTTTCAGTTTAAGATATTCACTCCATTTTTGGCATTGCTCCCTCATGAATATTGCTCCACAGCATTCTGGCAATGCTCAGCCCTACAACACACAGCCCTCTTCACTTGGATATCAGCAAGAAAAACTTCAAAGGCGATTTTGGAAGCATTTCAAAAAGCATAGCCATAATATTCTTGGCAACAGTTTCCTATAACTAGAGATTCATTTTTCACTAATGAAATGCTAATATATAACTAACTGAATATTTACTGAAGTTGAACATTAACAATGAACACAGTAATAAATAGCACAAACATCCATTTAGTATGTAATTTTTTGTAATTGTATTTTTCATTAATTTGTATTTTTCTACTGCAATTCCCTTCATAGAAGAGCTACATGTTAGCTAAACCTTGCATTATAGACCATAAATAAGCACTACAAGGATACTTTCTCTTAACACAAAGAGCAAGGGTTTAAGGAATTTATAGAATACTCTTCTGCAGGCAGAATTCACCTCTAACTGTGGATTTATCTGCTGCACAGACTTTGTGCCATCCCTCTCCATCAGTGAAGTCATAGATTTTCAGGTACCCATCTAAAAAATAGACTACAATGAAGTTCCAGTTGTGCAGCGATTTATATTCCATCTAAACATTGACTTTATACAGAATCCTTGACGTTTATATCTGTAAAGCATTAATGTTTTTATACCTCAGGAAAGCTTTTTATTAATGGATTTAATATAGCCTGCAGACAATATGCTTGCAGTACACACCAGATTATTCATCATAGTGCTGATATTTTTATTCCATCTTAGGTTTAGTTACTTTGTGTTAATTTCCAATAAGATAACTGTGTGGGACATGACAATAACCCAGTCAGAAAAAGTAGTGAGAAACAAAGCTGTAAATGGAGACCAGAGAAAGGGCAATTAACAGCAATTCAAAAAAAAAACCAAACACCCAACTTCATAGAAGTGTGGAAGTTGCATTTTTCATCATCAATGACATTGCCATTGTCATTATTAATATCTCTTCTTACATTACTGGCACTTTATTGCAGTTAATGGCCCATTTCCCATGCTACCTCACTCTTAATCTGTGTCTTTCTTTATTACACTAGTAGTAAGTGAACAAAGACAGTACTCTTTATTAACGCCTTCCAATGAAGATTGGATGTTGCACTGGTTTAAACAAGAACTACACAGATTCTTAGAATGATAAATAGTCTTATATGATAATCCTTATATGATAAATAACCCATGCAATTAATGTCTTAATTTAATAGTCATAAATTCAAAGACTATGTGGCAATTTATTTTCAACCTATACTTTATTTACAAAATGGACAGAAGGATGTTTCATTTGAATGAGTGTATTCAGAGTCAGCAATGCAGCTTTTTTTGTGCTTAAAGTCTCACAGATTGGAAATACTGATATTAATGTTGTTTTTTTCCCCTTACTACTGATTTAATAAAGTCAAACTGATTTTCAGTAATTTTTTTAATAACAAATTGTTGTTCTACCATTACTGTAGAATTAAAATATGCACTTAAGGATAAACACTCATTTTTTTTCCAAGAACAACTACAGAAAGCAATTTCAAGGAAATAAAGAATACAAGTCAAAATATGGAAATAGCTATCGTAATTACTGGTTTATTACCCAATAAAACACCCGAAGTGAAATGTGAATATTATGTTAGGCCACTCACTACCAAGTAACTGTTTATCTGGCAGAATTTTACAAATAGACTAGATCAAGGCTCTCAAGAAACTGCATAATTTTCTTTAGGGCTGACTATGCTGATATGGGAAGGTTACTCATAAATTTGCCTTTCTTCTCTGTTGAGGCAAGGAAAGAAGACAGGGACACTTATTTTGCATCAAAAAGTAACTGTTTGGGTACAAACAACTTCAGCAAAACCATAATGGATTACAAAATTTTGAGGGAAATAACTGAAAAGGTCTGCTAATGGTTGTGCTTACAAAAGTTATTTTCTCTCATGAAAATTTTCTAGCATCGTTTGCAATGGAAAGCTGCATGAAGCCAGTTTTACCCCATCTTTTCCTACAGTAAATGGTTCTTTTGATCTATCACTGGAAATACGGAAAACTGGTCATCTATTTCAGAACAAAAATATTCCTTAATAGCAAAGGCTGTTTGGATAAAGTAAACTGGAATTTGGTGCCCAGTATGAGGTATAGCTCTGATTGAAATATATTAAGGGAATGCAAGTTTCATGTCCATTAAGTTTTTTTCTCCAGGAGAAGAGGTAATCACCCAAATATCTCATCTATTACAAAAAAACCCTGACTACTGCATTCAGTGTCTTTAAGACTTAAATCAACTGTGATGATATGTCATTTGAATTTGCAAGGCTCTGTAAAGCCATCCATCACATTCTTTAAAGTGCAGCATATCACCTTGTGCACAGAAGATGCTCAGAGGGAAGAAAAAAAAAAAAATCACCAAGATGATGCTATGTCACCCTGTAAAGTTGCACTATAAAACAGGCTCCAGGAGATAGTTTTTATCCAAAAGTTATACATATAGTGAAAAATAATGAAAAAAAGACATACTTCATGTCCCTGGGTAATTCTCTAGAAAGAGAAACACTCCTGGTAAACACAGATACTTGATAAAAGCATTAATTGGAGTTTTTTTACTATCCAGTTACACTCAATAACGTACATCGAATGATTCAGGACAACCTTTTTCACAGAGCTGGTCTACATAACCCACATAACACTCAAGTCTTCAGTCCCTCCTCAGGTAAGGCCATATTCCTAACAGCAATAGCATAGCATCCAAAACCCTTGCCTCCCATTTAAATCGAAGTACAACCTGTACATTCAATACCTCCAAGGCTCTTCCCTCTACACCAGCCTCACTTCTACACCTCTGTTTTGCTTCCAAGATTGGAAAATTACCCTGAAGACAGCCAAAAAGAGGAAATGGTTCAATACCATGAAGTTTGACCACATAACCCTCACTTGGTCACAAGTCTAAATACTGAGATGTGAAGAAGGGGAAAAGGAAAAGGACAGACTGATGCGTGATACAATCTTTATAGAACAAAAATTTAATTTCCCAAAAAGTGGGTTGGTTTTCTTTTTCTCTGTAGCATCCTGATTAAGGGGCAAGGAGATGGCTAGGTCAACATTCAAAGCAGTAGTTTTGTTCAATCATCTGACAAATGAAAAGCTACCCTAAAAGGTATTTGGGACATAAATCTCTGCTGTGGCTATATATACTGAACAAAAAATCCAGCACTACTCCTAGCTGTATAAACATGTTTACTGATTAGTACTAGCTCAATTTATCAACACTTCTTCCCTCCAGCAGTTTACCAGTCTACAGACCATTTGCAAACAGCTTTATTCTAAATGTAGTAGCTTGCCATTTATAAAGTTTTCAGCATTACATGCCCTCAGCTTCACCTAAATCCAGCCCCTGCAGCTCAAACAGTAGTCGGCTCCAGTTTTTGTATCACTCCAGTTAACCAATATATGAACCTAGTTGTGCAACTGAATTAAGTTTCAGTTGTAGTTTCTAAGACTGAAATGACCTATGCTGAAGACCAGAATTTGAAGTTTACAAATCTTTAGTGGAGATTTCCATTAGTAAATTCTATTAGTAAAATTTGACCAGCTGAATATTGATTGGAAGTGAATACTTAAGTGCAAGGAATGTAAATATACCATATTTTACTTTCAAAAAAGCATCAACATATTTTGTTTATTAATTGGTCTTATATAAAAGGCAGAATATATTTGCAATATAAATATCTGTTTCTGTAGCCATTCTATGTAGTCTTGTTTTAATTATTCATAGCCTCATCTTTTTCTCCTGAAGTGAAAGCAGAAAGCCTTCGTGAATAAGTGTATGCAAACTGTTCTTTGTTAGTATCTCTGAACTGTCCAGTTTCACAAGTATTAGTTAGTTCTGAGTTTATTTTTCAGTCAACCAACAGCTGTCAACTAATACCTGTCTGGAAGTTAAATGAGTAAATGCAAACATAATATTAGCCAGCCTAGATAAGAGACTCTTACACAGTGCAACATAGGGCAAGATGGTTCAAAAAATACATGAGGAAAATGAAATATTTTGTATCTCTTACAACTGTATTTAATGGGAACAGCATATATTGTGCTCCTAACTGCATTTCTAGATTTTAGAGAGTACACATCAGCAAAACAGGTTTGTAGATTACTGTGATACAGTACACAACACAAAACAGTAACACTTTAAAATAATTAATAATATGCTGTGGCAAACTACTTCTCTCCCATTATAAACTGATAATGACAAACATGTATCATTTGTTTATTTTGCAGTGACAGTCATCAGTCTAACCGTAAGCTCATGAACAAATCATGACAAACAGGAGGTTAAAGGTATTCCTTCATTTTTCTAATGGTCACTAAAAAAAAAAAAAAAAATCTAACAAAGGTGTACATACAATACTGACAAAGGCAGGAAGCAAGGGTGTTCCTCATAAGCACACTGCCTATTTTCTTGTATTCTATTCACCCAGTCTCTTGAAACATTTGGTTTGTGTTTGTATAGTTAGTGTTTTTGAAGATGCTGCAATTGAAGTCTAATGCCTCTCCTATGGTCAGTTCGTAATTATGAAACAGCAAGCCAGGTCACAAAAAATATTAATTCAGAACTGAATGTTAATTAGTCCCCAGCATTGCAGAATACCCTATGTACAAAATAAATCAACGTAGACTTTCATATATCACTAAATTACATCTACAGTCATTGATTACCAACTTAAAGCATGACAAAAGGTGTAAGGGGTGATTTTTTCACACATTTCAAAGGTCCAAAGGCCTTTTTCTGGCTACACCAATAAAAAGGCTATCGATTCCCCTTCCTCCTTTGTCCAGGTTTATGGGATTCTCAGCTCCATAAAGGATCAATAAGCACTACTGAGAGGCATGGAACAGATGTACTGATAATAATTCAAAATACACTAAGTCAAAGACAGCCTAGGAATAACTCCACAAACTAACCACTGTCCTATCTTTAGGATAGCAAAAACTTTTTCCATTCATCACAGCTTGAAGTGGCACTGGAAGTAGCCTACCTACATTTTAGTTTCTATTCCTGCATGATTATTCACATGAAGTTGAGAGTTAACAGAGAGGACATAAGACAAAGAAAACCCCACAGAATGGTGTGCACAATAATTCTCCTAAAAATAACCTAGCAGGTACTAAGGCAGTGCAAGAAACTGATTCTTGCTCACTCAAATATTGGATGATTGCTATAGGACTTGGCCTACTTAAGACACCAGAATTCATTTATAATTCTACATTGGAAACCTTGTTTCCTCTTTGAATTTGACCTAAATTCATGAACAGTTTCAGATCACATTTCCCTGTATAGGCTATTCACCAAGGGGAAGACATCCCCAACTCTGAATATTAAAATTATGAGAAAATTATCCAAATAGCTTTCTCCAAGAAAGCTCATGAGAAAATATATTCTGGTGTGGAAATTTTTTCTGACCTTTTATTAAGCATTAAGAAACTCACAGAAATATTTTTTGCCTTTTTAGTCACTCAGCAGTTCAACTTTTTCCCTTCCATCCTTTTTGCACACTGGCAACTCCCAAGCACTACCTGCTTGCTGCTTCTCAGCCCCAGAGCACTCTATCCCCCTCTACAGCACTGTGCTGCTGCATGTCCATCTTTTTCATCACAGAGCTCAGACATACACACTACAAACCTGGTTTTGCATTGCATTCAAATGGACAAACTGCTGTGGTTAGATTTTTTTTCCCCCTCCTTTTCTAAAGGTCAGTTTTACAGTAGGCCGGTGATTATCAGAGATGAAGAGGTAAGAAGCCATGCTATGCATTCTTAACAGAACAATTTAAATGAAGAAATCATGCAGAAGCACAAAAATAAGTATTCACTTATAGACTAACATCTCATTGTTTGAGCTTTTACTAAGCTTCTTGCAACAACCTATTTAGGTAAGGCACAAAATAGATTAAAGTGGTGTTCCTATAATGCCCATCGATAACGCTGTATATGCTAAAACATCATTTAACATTTCATCCATTACACAGACATCTAACAGGTTATTTTTCTAACAATTTCCTGCTATAAGTTTGATGGATATACTTAACTATTTCAAGAACTGCATAGTTCACATTTTTTTCTATTGTTCCGCCATTTCATCCAATCTTATTTTTGGTTCCTTTGTCATCTAACCCTTAACTAATTATTACACTACTAGGTTTTCTGACATCATTTTTCTTAACTGCTGAGGGCCACTACTAGTTACATGGCATCACATAGTTTACGTCTGATCACATAGTTTATGTCTGTTTCAGCAAAAAAATTAGTCTTCCATTAGGCCTGATACAGAGCTCCAACACTAAGATGGCAACTACCTCTGTCTCCAGATATTAAAAAGATTCTGTTGCTGTTTCAGACTGGCAGAGATAAATTCACTACTGATCTTCTACTACTCTTCCTTGTAAGATTTAACACTGAAATTGGTTACAAAGAAAAACAAGGCAGACAAAATTAAACTTCAAATATAAACAGAGAAGAAAATTGGTTCAAATATCTGTCTATCCTTTTTTAACTCCTCAGATCTAATTATATATTCTTATATAACTTACTGATCTAGAAATCTATTGTATAAACAACCAAATACAATATAAAAATATTCAGTATTAAATACATCTGGAAAATCTGCGTAGAATTCCTAGAATAAGGGCAAGAGGAATTATATCAGACTTGGAAGTGCCACATACAGTAATTGACCATTAACATCTGTCCCATCTTTTAAAAAACTATGCTGCTGAATTGCCAATATTTTTCACAGTTCTCAAAAAAGTTTTCATGTGTAATTAGACCAAATTTTATCCCTAGTCAAATTAAAAAACACAGGATATTCAAAAATAATAGTTAGCTTTCACTGGGAATCTGATCAACTGGCTGGAAACATCTTTTTACAAAGTGGCTCTTACAGAATAGATGTTTTCAGAAAAATCAAACCACCGTTTATGTGGTAATGACTGGGAATGTTTCAATTTCCACTCTGGTGGTCTGTGAAGAGCAGCTTCCAGCCTTTTAAAACCTGCTTGAGTATTGAATCTGCAAGCTGAGATAATGCAAGACACCACTTCCAAGTGATGGCTTAGTCAGAGCATTACAGAGTGATTACTTCCCTATCACTTCTGCTGAAAAAGCTGAACTAGCTATAAATGAAGTGCCTCGTACTTCAGCAACAACTGCTGACCTTACAATACAACCACACCAAATGCTATGTTTGACTACAGGTAAGAAATTCCCATCTGAGAAGTAACGACATTTCTAACTTTCAGATAGGAATCACAGACAAGCAGCACACTGAGAGCTTTGAAGGAACAAATTCAGAGTGAGCACTTCTGGTGCCTCAGTTTTATTCCTCCTTTATTTATCAAATATTCAGTAAAGGGTTGGGTTTCTAGCTTTGACGTCAGCATCTAAAATAGAGTCCTGTGGCAGATGTTTTCCTATTGTGTATGGTGGGTTATAGAGCACATTTTTTACTACCTTATCACTATAGGCATACCTGACAGAAGTAAGCACACTGGCAACGTTAAGTAAATTGCCTGCTATGAATAATCATTCATCGCAGGAAGAACAACCAGGCCCACATTATTGGAAAGACCAATGACTTCGTATTCAAGTAGCCTGTATAGTCATTTCCCTCACTGTTCTGAATCTTACAAATCCTTATGTCTTTAAGCAAAGATAACATAAGAAGTCTAAAGCTGCCTAATATCTTCAAGATGACTACTTAACTCAGGCATTGTGAAAAATTTTGTATAGCACCTTAAGAAAAAACAGAGTTTATTTTTACTTTAGGAAAACACAGATACCCTGGAATTAAATATTCAATTATTGCTATTAAAATGGTTACCTACTACAAGGAGCAAGGCAATGCAGGGGTTGTCCAGAAGTGGACCTGTGTTTTTGTAAGGATTATGTGGGTGAGCACAGGTATTTGTTTCATTTTGTTTTAATAACTAGTACAACAATTCCAGATCCCTACTTCTTACCCTTTGCTTTCTCCAGTTCCGTTTTGATAATTTTGGTTCTTTAGCTCAAAGAACTGATTTGCTAAGAGTCAGTCGCTTTATTGCTTCACTGCCTTTAAACAGTGATACCATTATTATATTTAAAAGCTGAAATTTTATTCACAACTGAAAACCATTACTGAGAATAGTTTCTACAGTAACAGCACAAGAGTGTATGGTGATGGAATATTGGCACTAAGGTAGTTGGTGGAGGGGGGTGGTTGGTTGGTGGGAGAGGTTCTTTTGGATGAATCCTACATCAGTAACCTTAATGGAAGTCAAATAGATAAGAACAGTACCAATCTCTAGCCAGGTATGGTTTTATAATACTTAAGTTATATATCATTAAGCATTAGCATTTATTACAGAAGGTTAATTTAAAAAAAAACACAAACATTTAACACTTTCCATTACAAGTTCAATTTAAGGACTAGCTATATTTTACCTGTACACTCTATTCAAGATAAGAGCAGACAAGGCATTGAAGCTATTATAATGACCCTACATTGAGATAAGATCTTAGTACTGAAATCCCCTTTATGTTTCTACAGTAAAATCACTGTCAAAAGACCTTACTACTTGTCCAATAGTAGATATAAGAAACAAGTAAGCTCAAATTGAAATGCAAAACAAAGTAAAAAGTTTACTGAAATATCTAAAGATGGTAAATACTTTAGTAGGTCAAGGGAGGCAATTCTCCCCCCCTCTACCCCATTCCCAAGACCCCATCGGGGGTACCGCATCCAGCTCTGGGGTTCCCAGAGCAACAGTTTTAAACTGAAAGAGGGTAGATTCAGACTGACTATAAGGAATGCACACACACACAATGAGGGTGGTGAGGCACTGGTACAGGTTGCTCAGAGAAGCTGTGGCTGCCCCCTCCCTGGCAGTGTTCAAGGCCAGGTTGGACGGGGCTTTGAGCAACCTGGGCTAGTGGAAGGGGTCCCTGGCCATGGCAGGGGGGTTGGAACTAGGTGACCTTTCAGGATCCCCTCTGATCTAAACCATCCTATGATTCTAACAGTAAAAAGCTAGGCTTAAGGTATGATCATTCTTAACAAAGCACAACAGTTGAATGACTATTTACTTAAATTGAAATATAAAACAATTTGCTTCCTAGATAAATACGTAATTTCTGTCTACCTTTTACTCACATAAACATTTATAAAAATAATCATATATGGAAAAAAGTGATCTTTTACACAAGGACTGCTTCAGCTCACTAAAAGTCTTTTCTAGATATGCCTTTATAAGATAGATGGGACTAAAATCTCATGTTTAATTCTTTTAGGAGCGAGACACTTAAGATGTCAGGATTACATTTCACATGTAACTGTGTCATCCACTGTCTGCAGCACACAAAAAGATTTATGCTGTGCAGGTTTTTCCACTCATTGGGAAGCTATATAGTAATTTGACATGGAAATTGGGTATACCACTGGACTTGAGTTTTCCACATGTGATGGGCAAAGCATTCAGGCTCCAGAGATAGAAAGTTTAAATGACTTTTTAATCTCTCCACCAACATTATGGCATCTGAACCAGAAGAGAAACTGAGTATTGTTGTAGCACCTAAAAAAAACAACCACATTTGCCAGCTGTGAGAAATCTCCAACAGACCAGTATTGGGACCAATGACTCCAGCAGGAAATTGAGAGATTCCAGTGAAATCTCCCCTGTTCCTAGGAAACACCAATCAGGAACAACTGCTGTTCTTCAGTCTACTATTTGTATTTAGTGCACTGAAATCCACCACCAACACCTGCACATGTTTACACTGAGTTTGGTAATTAAGTATTTTAAATAGTCAAATATTTTATATGACTTTCAAGACAAAGTGTTAAGTAGTACTACAACATCAAACCACTATTTTTAATCTGCTGTTCTATTCATTAATTTCATAATAAATCACCAGATCCTGTTAGCTTTCATACTGAACACTCTGAAGTTTGGTCCAGGTCTCAGCTGTGCTAGATTAGAAACAAGTTTTACATTTAATTTTCCCTAAATCCACATTTTTCCCTTGCACAGTATTTTAGCAATACTGCATCAGTAAACCATGGAAGACCTAGCTGACCAAAGACAGGAGGAGTGAGGAAATCTCTACAAGTCTGTATTTATTTATAGTTCCCTTTTCTTTCATGTGAATTCATATTACTTTAACATAGACCTAAGGGGGAAAAGAAGAAGAATATTGAGAAATTTAATAAACACTGCATTAGTTATGGGGATTTCAGAAATTTGAGAGAGAATTAGAAGATGAAATTTCATGAACAGAAGAAACAGGGATGATTAAAACAGAAGGCATACGCGTATTAGTCTTCTTTGGAAGCATAGTAAGTAGAGTCACTTTACTTTTGCATAAAAGTTGTTTTGGTTTTGTTTTTTTACTTTTCCTTAGAGTTGCATGGCAATTGCTACCTCTCAAACGTTACTTATCACCCTACACTGAAAAGCAGCTAAGAAACAGCATATCTGGTAACAAAGTGACCAGCCAGCACATAAATGCAATGTTTCCACATATGATTCTCTCACTTCTAACTGATTTTCATTCATAGCATTCTTTGATCTTTGAAGATACTCTTGCTTGTACACTCTTGCTTCACTTCTGAAAACTCCCCAACAAACTCCCTGCCACTGGGAGGTTCTATTTCTATCTACAATTACTGTTCCATAATTGCTCCAAAGACAAGACTTCTGTTGCTGCTCATTACCATTTCTCATTGCTCTGTATTTCTTACACATTTTGAAAACATCTTTGATTATGTAATCATTAAAGGGTTTTGGGGTCTTCTGCAAGAGAGCATCAAACCAGTTAAAAATTATTCACAAGAGTTGACTAGAAAAGTGTCTGGTAGATCTAAGAATTTAAAGAGACATTTAAAAGGGATTTTAGGATTCTCTTGTTAGAATCTCATATACTATTGACTTTTTTTCATTCCACTTATACATGGATACAAAAGAGCACCTGAAGGAGATGAAATCCAAAGGCTGAGCAGCAACAGAGGCTGATGAGCAACATTCCCATGTCAGGCACTAACTAGAATCTTCTCAGTGCTGGCACTGCAGCACCGGGGGACCATGGCACTTCCAGCATGCCAATGTGCTCCGCACAGCCGTACTATGAGAAAGTAGGTATTTGCTGCCCAATTCATTAGTGTTAATCTAACTTGCTGGTCTAACCAAATAATTAAGTGGGCGTAGCATTCTCTAATAAGTACACTCAGTTATTTAACAGGTACTTTGTGGCCATTTAATCTTTTAATTCAACTTCTAACTACTCCTTTGCATAGATATTTAACCATGAAATACTTCCTAAGGGTTTATTTATTTTTATCCCAAATTCTACATGCATGGCTTTTCAGGGTTTTTTTTGGTTGGTTTTCAGTTGTTTGGGGTTTGGTTTGGGTTTTTTTTTTGGGGGGGGGGGGGTGGTGGTGATGACACTACAGAACGATAACACAGAGGGGTGGTTTGTTTTTTGGTTTAAATTATTAGCTAGTTTTCCTTTTCTTGTCTGAACTTCCCTTCCCCCACACTTTCAGATGGGCTTTGTTAGCTCAATTTGGGCTCTTAAACTCCTCAGCTACTACATATTTCTCAATGGCAACAATTATCCAATTCAAATGCTTGTTGAAAGTCTTCGTAAAAGATACCAATTCTAATATAGACATAGCACCAAAATAATTTTCCTGGGTTTGTCTTTTTTCTTGCACTCTTAAATGTTTCATTTTCTTGTTAAATTGAGTTTTCAGCTAATTAGACATTCCTTTTCAGGTATAGCTTTGCTACTAGTTTTGTCTGCTACAACAGACATCACATATCTGAGCCACTCATTCAACATTGAGACTTAAATAATGATTCCTGCAAGAACTGCTGAAATATAGTTTCTATAATTTACCTTTGTAGCCACATAGGAAAGGACAGATTGGGAAGGTATGCATACAACAAAACAAGAAGTAAAAAAGCATGTATGGTGTTTTGCTGCTTAAGGACACAAGTTGTACACATTACTTTTTCTTAGAGTACTACAAATTCAACCATTGCCAAAACTGGTGCTATATTTCTTTTTCATTCTGGTTTATGACCTATAGGCATGAGTAGCGAGTAAAAACACGGCGCAATGAGATGAAGTAACTAAGTATACAACTCAAATACTTGCAGATGTTCCAGCAAAATATTCACATGAGCCATAGGTTAATGCTATTTCAGTGTTTCCATATTTTTCTTCAGTTTTTCTTTGCATTTAAGTTCAGTCAATAGTATTTGACTAACATCAGTAAATAAGTACTGATCGGCTTCACGTAGCAGAGACTAACTGTTATTTCCACTTTCATTTTACTCCCTTGAAGGCCCTCCTTAACTGATTACAAATCACACCAGCTAGACCAGTTCTCCAGTACTGCATGTCATTGACCGACTTGGCCACTAACTGGCATCTCAGGATGATGAAGTTAAACACGCATAAACCTGGATGAGCACCAGAAAGTGTGAAACCCAAGAGCTTTGTACACTGGCTGCTAATGCTTCTGAGCTATAGAGAAATGCTGTTCTGTAGCTATTGGTTCACTGAATAGCCAAGTTGTCTACGTGGCGCAAGTGTGTGGTTCAGGTTCTGCTGCAGGCACTATGCCTCTAACACTTCTCGATTTCTGAACAAATCCAGCACAATGACCTCCCTGCTACACAAGGACAAGTCTGCACGGTGTCATCTGTACAGTTACAACTGGTATCTGACCCTTTATCGTGCCTGTAGCTCCTACATATACAGGGACAGACAGTTTTGCAACAAAAAGATTTCTTGATGGAAAAAGATGGCAGGTGTGTCATTAAACCAATGCATGACACACCTCTCTATATATGCACATGTCAAAAAAGGATCTCTCTGCTCTTTCCCAGAGTGATCTTCACTGCAGATTAACACTGCACAGGGCAGAGGTCTCCGTTAAGTAAGGTGCTGAGATACTACACTGTTCTGTGCTACACTTCAAATAAGTGCCCTCAAAGAAAGAAGTCTTAATACACATAGACCTAAACACGGCTTTGGCCTGTTGGCATGCTTGCAATGTCCCCGATGCATTTTATTTTCATTAATCGCTCAGTAATCAACATAAGTCAAGCATTTACAATTAACCAGTGCCGATTAACAAAAGAGCAAGCCATGAACCCAATTGGGGGTAGCAGCCTATATTTTTCTGAAATAAGGTTTTGCTTTCATTTACAATTCCTCACACAATTCATTAAAATGATAGTTAGATAATGGAAGACTAGATGGTACTACTATTGAACTCAAGTTGCTTAGGTAAACATTTATATTTATCAATTACATAATTATAATTGTCCCATTTACCTTTTAAAGAGTAATGAGTTGTTGCTGGCTGCTGTTACACTGTACAGGCTTGTTTCTTTTTAATTAGTTTATGATTTTAGAAGTTGCTTAAGGCAGAGGTATATATGGATTTTTTTCAGTAAGATAATCAGCAGTCTGTTCATTTCTACTCTCATGTATCCATTCCACAGTAAAAACTGTCACTTTCAGAGTAGCTATTAGCAAAATAGTTTTGAGCTAATATTTTGATGTATTGCCTAATGGCAACAAGTCATCAATTGAGCTATTTCAAACAGACACCATGAAAAGGCTTTTAACATATAACAGACTGTTTTAATATTGTTTCCCCGGGGAAAACATGTGAGCTTGACTGGAGTTCTCTGCAGTACATAAATATTTTATACATTGAAAAGGCTGCTGATGAATATATCTGGACTGAAAAGATTAAGCAGACACAGTTAATAAAAAAATTACAGTCACTTTCCCTAAATGGAGACTTCTGCTCTTCAAAGTTGAAGGTACTTATACCATATCAATGTCTTTGAAGATATTTTAGAGTAATTTCACAAGAGCATCAAGAGGACAAACTTAATACAATAAACCTTATTTTAAATGTTGTTGCAAGCTAGTCTGCTTAAAACTCAGAATAAGTAATTTTATTCCTTGAAAGCATGATAAATAAAAATGCTTAATTCTACTCAGATGCCATAAATGATATTTAATCACATGAACTTAAACTCACTTTACTAGTAATCAAAATCTAGCATGACTACTGTATCTCTCCGGTTGATCATCACATCAGTCTAAGAAGAAAGCCCATTTCCCTTTTGTGTAACTACACTGGATGACAAATTCTGCTACACAAATAATTCAATACAGACCATGGCCTGAAGCAACGCACCAGGAATTTATTTAAATCTCCCACTTGCCTTACAAGAGTGCTCTGTTGGGCAGGATTTCCAATTCTACATGAAGTACTACTCAGAGAGCTGAGAAATGAGAGCTGTTGTATCCACAGACAAGATCAGAAACAATTTCGGTCTTCAGCACAGCACTCAATTGCAGGTGGAAAGTGATTTCACACATGCCACCTTGTCCCACAGACAAACACCAAGTACAGTGTTGGAATTAGGAGTCTGCCTTGGGCAATGCTATGCCCAGTTGCTGTGCATGATCACACACACATGTTCCTGAATAAAGCAAACACCATGCCTTTTTAAAAATATAACCTTGACAAATATTGAGAATTACATAGAGAAAGTGAACCAGAGTTCAAAAGCCTTCCTGTCCCCAAAACTGTAACATAGAAAGCTTCAACCCAGTGAGGACATCAGTAAAACCATTTTAAGCTAACACAGCAAAAAAAGTTGGAATATCTTGATTTCCTACTTTTTTCTTTGAGTCTGAACTTGCCTTTGCAAGATCCATTTTTAAACACAGAAAGATCCAACTGTCAGTCCATCTGCATGTGAAAGAGCAAATCTAAATGCAGATGAGCAAATACTGAAAATGCCCTATTTATTCATGCCCTGGGTGTTAAGGAACACCCTGGTACATGTGCCCTTCTGCTAGGGTTTGACTTGGGAGCGGAGAATTCAATGGAGAATGGCTACAAGATCTGCTGAGAGATTTGAAATCTGCAGATTAAATTCATATTTCTCAGCATACAGAGGCTTTTGAAAGAGTCTTTGCAGGAGTGCAAGACAGATGAGACACAAGGTATAGATTAGTTAAGAAACCAGTACAAATCACAATATATATGTATCTAACATTAAAATGATTTATCAGGAGTAAGACACTCCTAGTCCTATTTTGTATTAGAGCTTTCTCCTCCAAATATTTCAGGAGGAGTATGCTAATACCACTACTATCAACATAAGGCACAGCAACAAAAGTGGAAAGCTTTATCTTTTATCTAGCAAAGGTAAACAATTTTCCCAGGAACAGAAGCATACCTGTGGTCCCAGGTAAGTACTGCAGACCAACACGAGACCAGAAGCAATCTGTAGGACTGAACTCAATGTTTCCACATGTGAGAGGACAGAGAAGTGATTGCAGCATCCTCTCATTTAGGAGTTTCTGCTTCAAAGCAGCAGAATAACCATTATTGAAGGTACTTGGTATTTAAATATAACAAAGTTCCTAGCTGTTTATTTAATAGAAATGCCCTTCTCTCATTTAACATTGTGCTTAGAGGTGAATTGAAAACCATCAGCATGTTATCTACTGCTCTGTATGACTATTGTTCCATCAGTGTCAAGACACTTATCTGCAGTATCAAGTTTTTCAGTCCAAATGTGGCCGCTTGTCTTCAAGCGAAGAGTAGAAAACCAGACAGCAAATGCACAACTACAACAGCATACCAGATTTTTTTTTTTTTTTTTTTTTTTACAGTAATTTGCTCTAATTTCCAGCACTTGAATGGAATCAGTTTGACTTCTCAATAATAGCGATATATGGAAGAGAGATTGTCTTAAGGTTTTAAAAGTAAAAT
Source organism: Strix aluco (assembly GCF_031877795.1). Lineage (NCBI taxonomy): Eukaryota > Metazoa > Chordata > Aves > Strigiformes > Strigidae > Strix > Strix aluco. Next base: position 37,856,417 of record NC_133936.1, read on the forward strand.
AGATGTATGCTGACAGGACACATTTTAAAATAATTCTTCAAAAGACAAACACATGAGTGTACTTGCAGAAACCAGAAAGGTAACAAGTCATTTGAGGAAGCAAACTCTATAAAGGAACTAGATAAATTACCATAATAAATTTAATTGTTTGAAAGTTTAATCCTCCTTATTCAGTATCAGACAGCCTTCCATATTTCCCCATGTGAAGGGGGAATCAGGATTCCAGGAATGCTACAGGACTTTCCACCTGTTCTTATTCTCATCTCCCTCAGTACTGTGCCTCTGGCTGGTCTTCCCTGGAAGTACAAATGCAATCGTTGCTTCTGGGGGAATGATTCATCTCTCATCTTTCTATTTTGTCACCTCCTTACAGCTGTTGATATTTCAGCTACAGCTCAACAAGGCAAAAATGAAAGCCCTGACCTTTCCACCCAAGTTAACTCTTTTCCCAGTCATGCAAGGCAGTACTCTGCTCCCTGTCACTCAAGCTCATCGCTTGCATGTCACAGTCAATTCTTTCCCTCCCATCCAATGCCTGGTTAAACATTCATTATTATTCTTGCTGTCTTTCAGGTTGGACTTTCCTATCCATCCATGCAACAAGTTTACACAACCACTATTCTCATCACAATACATTTATATTGCTGTAATATGCTCAACATGGTTTAGAGAAACACTGCCTTGCTTCACTTTTATATTTAAAATCTGTAAACACCACATTCCTCATTTACTGTTTGGATCCTTACCAAAGTGGTTTTTTCCACAACCTTCAAGACATCTCTTGTTGAAAAACTGGTGCTACACACAAGTTCAAATGTGCAGTACTTGTTATTCAAAGCCAATATTAGAATATTGCTTGTAACACCACAGAGCAAATCTTCACCAACTTGCTTGTTAATATTTCCAGTCAGTCCTTTTTGCCCACCATGTATTGCTATTCATACTAGGGGAGCATGCCCTATACATATTTGCAAGCCAGTTCATTGACCAGTCCTCCAACTTCATTGACAGTTCTCCTCATGCTTCCTGTTATTTGCCACTATCTTAAATGTAATCTCTTTTTAACAAGAAATTATTTTTAAAGGCAAGTGTTTATAGTGCAAACACAGAAGTTGTAGTCAAGGCATGGCAATCTTCACTGGTCCCAGCTGCTGCTAAGCCAACTACCAAATCACCATTGCCACACACACAAAATAAATAGTGCAAGTTACTGCATTCAAAGATGAGAAAGTACCAGAAATTAAGACTGATGAGCAAACTTCATATATCACACACTAGACCAGGCATGTGAAAAGAAAAGGATGGGAATGGAGGAGAAAAAAATGGCTATTCTGAAGCAGAAGTATGACTGTAAGGAGCAAGGACAAAGATAAGAATGAAAGTAGGCAGACCAAAAGAGTAAGTCTTTATGACAAAAGGGAAGTGGCAAGAAAAAAACCCATAAGATAACAGCTGCACAGAGAAAGTCGAGACAAGCAATTGCTCCATGTTTCCAGGAAATCTCCAGTTTTGTGGAATCTTCATAGGCAAGTGATTTTAAGCCAAACCTCTGTTTAACAGTGACGGAAGCCAAGAATAGAAACGCAAAGAAAGGAAGACTAAAGCTGTGATAAGAAAGTTTGAAGTGGAAAGGCCCACAGGGTGAATGGATGATCAGATGGGAGATAAGCTGTACAGAAAGACAAAACAATAGCTCTGATGTGTTCAAAATCAATAGGAATCTTTCAAATAATTTTAATCGATGAATCAGGTTTTGGTTTGGAGAAAACGACAGAGGGAGATTTTAAGGTGAAAATGAGTTATAAAGAAGCAGCTATCCTGAAGAATGTTGCAATAGGTTGGAACACTGATTTTTATCCACTCGTATTGCTAGCTTTATGAATTTCTAGGTAACTTATGACTTCTGCAATTAATATTTCAACTGTAGTCTTTCATCAATAGAAATACACAGCAATTATGCTAGCAATGTCAGTCATTATCTTAATTAAAATTCATTTACTCAACAAGTCTCTCCTTTCCACATAAAGGATGTCAGAACAAAAACCCTCTGACTACCAAACTAAAATTTTAAACACATCTTCATACACTTTTAAAAATTGAATTACAATCCAAATTCCTAAATGTAACAGAAGAGACCTGACCCATAGATAATAGTTACTATCACATTCAAAAATAGTTCAATAAGTGAGATACAAAAGTTTTTGTAAACTGAGACAATCTTCTTACTTAAAACTACATCTGCTAAATGTATTCTTTATTTTCAAGCCTTGTTCGTCATTTCCTTGAACTTACTGATAATTGTCTTCTCTAAAAATATCCAAAAGTCTTTTGCCACAAATGCTGAACGAAATGTTGCATATCCCTTCTGAAGAAAGCTCTCACAGTACAATTAGAAATGTCAATCTGAAAATGTCAAAATATCTCAAAAATAAACCGTTTGAAATTCTAGAAATTTAAGAGTTTTCAGGCCAGCATGCTGAAACATTCAAGTTAACAGAAAATGGAACACTATCTATAGTGAAGCTTTTCAGTTTGATCCCTCTATCCTGTCCTAACAGAGCCACCCAAATTGTTTTTCTTCACAATTAGCTGACTAGTGGATTATCAGATAAAATTCAGGTAAATGAAAAACTCCATCACTTGGTGACAGAAGGTGTGTTCCTCCAGTGCTCGCCTACAGGAGAACACAGAGCTGCAGTCTGAGCTATCAGGGCATAAAGGAGATTGTTTCATGGAGCTGGTTTGAAACAGCACATTTTGAGTCAGCTCAGCATAGCAAAAGATTATACTCCGAGTAAAAGTGAAGCCTTTCCCTCTGTGTTCTTGACAGGCAAGTATCAGGCTTTACCAGCAAGTGATCCCAGAAACATCATTCTAGTCTTACAAACTACAGGCATCTTTTGGCTTTTATGGATGAAAGAGATGACTCTGGTTCAGATGCTCCGGTCTAAACATTACTTTTTCTCCAGAGCTGAGTCTGTAGATTCAGCTCTGTGGGATTTTACTCAGGATATCAGTTTTATTTGTCCCCTAGAAGCACTGGTATAGCTAACCACTCCTGTCTACAAGTATTTGCATGATTAGGATATAGGGCTTGGGCTGGAAGCAAGGAGACACCTACGTGAATTCCACTCTGCATCAAGAATGAGTGTTTCTCCCCACCTGCCCCCTCAACACCCTCCCTCAAACAGATACATCCTCCTCCTTCCAGGATTCAAACCATTTCTAACTTACCATTTAGGCTGACCACCTTTGCAAGCCTGACATCAGCTCAGAATTTGCATTTCTGTTTTCTGAGGACTGAATGAGTGTTCAAAATATTTCAAATTGAACCCCTTTATATTGGGCAAAAGCATTGGTGAGAAGACACTTGTGGCATGATAAATGGAATCAAGATGCACGCCACGGCCACTACTCAACCCCTATCTGCTCTGTTATGCCACAAGCAGTACAGGCCAGGGGTTCCTGGTGAGTCCAAGGCAGTTGTCTGCACATCTGTTCTTGTACTGAGCAAGAATATTTAAAAGTTAACATTTCATGTTTCAGTAATCCCCATACCAAATACTCTTTATGGGCAATCATCTTAAGCTATTCTCACTGCAAGCCTTTCTTCACCTGAAGAATTGAGCTAGTGAGGCTTCTGCTAATTTGTTAGCTGTTGGAAATACCCATTAGTCACCCATCAGAAATTACTATGTCCTACAGGACACTAAGCAACATATTGTAAAGAGTAATGAAGAGGTCACGTATCTGTTCTGTCTGGCATCTTTCTGAGCCAGCTTGCTCCCAAGGCCTTGCATCTGTCACACGCACCACACTTAGTAATTAGTTTCTAGAGCTCTGCTTTTTTTCCCTCTGTAAAAAACCCATCACACACCATACACAGAAAGTCCTTCATATTTTCAGGGCAACTCTGGTTTTCAACTTTTGCTCTTGCTTCCAGAGGAGAAGACAGACCCAGTGTATTGCTTAAATTCCTTGGAGAGACAACCAGAGGAAAAAGATTTGACACACTCTACAGCTGCTTCTGTCTAAAGAAGAGCAGTGTGGTCTCCTGAAAACATAAGGGGACAGCCTGGAGCAGTCTTGTTCATCTGCAAGCTGGTCTAAACCCCTGCCATTTTCTCTACTCCACCCTGATACTACCACATACCATCCTTGCCATCCCTATTCTTCATACTTGAAGTATCAGGACAGCTAAAACATTGACCAGCTACACCAAGAATCTGCTGACATTCATGTCATTTACTGAAAGAAATGGAGTTCTTAGCTGAAGAGAAGCCATAAGCAACATCACAAAAGGATGACGCTGACAACTATATTTTTTATCATAAAATGTGATTAATCTCTCATTGTGATTACTACCTCTGTACTTTAGTGTGCATGAACTTACTGTAAATTTTGAGTTCAAAAAATTTCGAAATTTACACTAGAGTATAAAATACAATTTTCAGTTCAAGTTATTTAATGATTATCCTCAATTTTACCTGCAAGTAGAGCAGGGAAAATTCAGCAGTGAAAACTTTTGTAGCCAAATGCTAGGAAAGGGTGAATAAAACCAGGAAACAACTGACACAAAGTAAACCACAGAGATGTAACCTCTCTTGTAAACAGTTTCCATCCACTATGTCTTAACAGAAAGCTATTTCCAGAAGCTCTATAAAACATTGAACGCTAGAGCTAGGCATATCTTAAGGAAAAACATGTCCAAGTTTTCTGAATATTAGTAGATTAATGCGGACATTCAGCAACTTCTTTAAAGAAGAGTTGAATACTACTTAGAAAAAAAAAAGGTATCTGAATTTATACACACTAGAAAAATCCATTTTTTAATTAGAGACCACTGAGGTACTCCAACATTTTGACATGTCTTTGTTAAGCTTAGCTCCAGGTTAGAACTACTTTATGTACTGAATTTAGTGGAGCACTGAGAGTTAGCTGGATCCTTTGAACAGGATTCGTTAGGTCTTTCTTGAAAGGGGAGCAGATACAGACGATGGCAGTGAACATCAGTTGTCTTCATAAGCAATTGAGTCTTGGTGGAGCTTATTTTAGTTGCTGCACAGCTTGGTCATCTCTTGCTGTGTTATAAAAGACTAACTCCTCCAGACATGACAGATCAAGACTCAGGAAGAGTTTCAGATTATGTAGACCAGTGCACACATGTGTGTTCCCAACATGAACTGAAAACTACTCATCACTTATGCTGAACTCCCAGAACCCTGCTCACAGATTATCTCTAGAAAGGGATGACAATGACTCAACTCCTTACACATTGCAAATTATCTGCTATTATGAATTACTCATTCAGGCTCTAAACACTGTATTTAAATGTGCGAAACTTCTCACTTCCTTGTTAGTGAAGGGCACATATTTACATTTCTCTTTGAAGGTTGGTAAAGCAGTTTATGCCACTTCCTCCTATGAGAGGAAACTGGAAATTGGTATAGACTCCCAGTTAATATATTTTTTTTTAAGTTACTGCTATTTGCTAAACAGTTTTATGTCAGAACGTATAAAAACCATCTCAATTCCTTCAGTGTCATGCCCATGCCAACAGAGGAAAATCACCCTGCTCTCTTCTAACAATTAGTTATTCCCCAGATAACAATTAATGTTCAGGCAATAAACTCATAAGTGTGGATGGAGATAAAATGAATTTATAATCATCACAGCTGGAACAGAAAGATGTACCTTCATTAAATGTTCTGTTTAATATGCTGTAATGTATGATTTAAGTGATGACAGAGCCTATTTCTGTACAAAGCGCAAATACAAAACAGGCACTGGCGTACACTGTGGTCTCATATAGCCTATACACCACACGGGCCCTTCCTGGATGCATTCTATATGCTGGAAGTCATTAAGGTCGTTTAATTACTTTCTTAATTTATGCTTCAATAGAGATACATAGCAGTGAACTGCCTAAAACCAAGACACTTCCCTTAAATTACATTACCTTCCTTAACACAGAGGAGTGCCCTTAAGAAATGCTCTAGAGGCCATACAGAGACCACTATTCACCCACCCTGAACCCAGGATCACATCCAGACACAGCAAAATCCCTCCTGCTGCATTTTAAAGAACACTGCTAGCCTTTGTCATCCATCTTTATGCCTCAACTCATGTTAAAACATGGAAGGCTTCATACAATAGAAGCAAATCTGAGTTGAATCGTCATCATCAAATGTTTTAACATTTGTAGTAACAATTAAATACAATCTGTCTTACCAAAAGCACAAACAGCAAACATCCCCCACCAAAAACTGGACTTTTATGGCCTCCCATTGGATTAAGACATGTGTTCGCTTTCAGAATATACAGTATATTCATTTGTTATCTCCCCAGAAAGAAGGGGATGGGGAAGGCAAGTCAGCCTGATTTATCATACCACACAATAACACTACATATAAATTGCTTTGTATTAAATAATGTTAACACTTGTCCACCAGATAACACACTTGACAGCTAACTAACACCTGCAAAAAAATTACAATGTCAAGAAAAGTGGAATTAATACAGAATGTCAACCTTTAAACTGCTGAATCCAGCCAGCTATAATATTAGCTTTATATTTTTATTAGTGCTTGCCTGATGTTTTGGGTTATTTTCAAGATCTTTACAGCTAGGAATATTCTTCTGAAAGCAAGTAGTAGTAAATCAAGCTGTTATAGAAAAATATTCTACTCCAAAACCCATTAGTTCTGGGGGACGGTAGGGCGGGGTGGGGCGGGGAAGGTTGAGGTTTGTTTGGCTTTCTTATTCTAAAAAACTTATTCTTATGTAGCAAGCCCAAATGACAAATGCATCTTGTTTTTACAAATGTTTCCCTTCAAAGAAAGACATAAAAAAGCTCAGTCACTATCATAAAACAAGATATGCACCTTCGTTATATCTACTCTCTCAGATTTCTTGTATTTTTAATGATTTTTAATAAATAGTTTTAATATAATATAATGACATCTAAACTATAGCCCACATCTATTGAAACATGTAATGCAGTAAGTTAAAACAGACTATAATGAAACATGTTATTACCAGAAAATCTCACTGATGCTATTTAAAAGCTGACATAGTTCAAACAGTGAAGCAAAACACAAGTATAATGTGGAAACTTAATTTTGCTGATTTGGGGGTTACAGACTCATTGGGAAGGGGGTAATGCAAATTAGAGAAGTTCATCTCAGCTTCCAAAGGAAGCCACATGTGCATAGAACAAATGAAACAAGAGATCATAGCGATTAACATGAACTGGGACTCTCAAGTTATATGCAGTAATAAGGAATGTTGAAGAGGCAAAACTTGGGTGCGAAACTTAAATTTCTCAAAGAGTACTGATAGAACTGTACAACCAGCAGAACTGAAGAAAATAAAAAGGAATGTTCTACCACAAAAACAGCAATTTCCAAAATATTGACAGTATTACATGGCAATTCTTGAACTTCATAATAGAAAAGAAAGAAACAGTCTTTGTTACCCTTTTTCCCCAGTATGCAGAACCATATTTATGTGACAAGACTTAATGTTTTATTCCAAAAGTAACCAAGGAGGACATTTAGAAGCCACTGAATACTTTCAAGACATCAATAACTTGATGACTTCAGCAATTTTTAGAGAGCTGGTCAAGAGCTGAAGAGATCTCCAGAACTGACCCGCAGTGCTTTACAACACTGCCTACCAGGCACTCGCCAGACCAGATACCAGCATCCAAAACCAGCAAAACAGGATGACATGGGAGCCAGGGAAATAATGGAATGGCTGATATATAATTATTTGATTGTTTTCAACTGTGTTATCACATAATTAATTATAGCATCTATTGTCTTTACGGAACTAAACTGTGTCAGTATAGTCTACGGTAAAACATTTGGGTCTACTCGAGCTATATCCATATGGGGTAAAAGATATTTAGGCATTAGAAATAACATTTAGTCATATCCAATATCAGATATTTAGGGACTTCCAGAAGGTGCCTGCAATGATACTGAATGAGCTTCTGACTAAGACAGATGCCTTCAAAGTATAAAATCCTTAAAATGGTATATTCTCAGAAGTAGAAAATACAAGCGGAAAGCAGAAATCATTATACATGCATGTAGCTGGCAAAAGAGCCTCCCTCAATCTTACGTGACTTGCTGCTTTCATCAATATCCAGAAGATGTGACCAGATAGCTTCTGCCAAATAATCTGGGATGCATCAGTAACGCATGCTCAAAATAAAAACATATATTGGCTTCTTTTTAATAAAAGGTAGTCTATTTAGGGATGAAAATAATCATATTTTAATATGAACTAGAGACTTGTTCCTATCATGCCTTGATAGGAAATTTTTTCTTGTTCTACAGAAAATGTAGGTAAAGCCTTATTTCCCCCCAAACAACTCTGTAATTAATATAATTTTATTTCACTGAAACTGGGACAAAAGATCACTGCTGAATCAATCCAAGCTTGTGATATTCTGTCTTTAGAAAATTGAGCTGTCGCACATCTTTGATCACGCACAAAGCTATAAATTGGTGGCTCTGTGCTTGAACTCAGAGTTCCCCCACCAAAAAACCCAAACCTCTATTTCCATATTTCTCATTCAGAACATAATAGAAATATCAGCACTTTCGGTAAATGCATCAGAATGTTACCTAAGTGGCATACCAAAAGGAGCTATCAGAAAGGCATATATTTGAGCTGTGTGGGAGAAGGGGGTCTGGTGTCACTTTTATAGTTTGAAATGTAAAAGCAGTTTAAAAAAAGGATTCAATTAGCTCATGCATTTACTGCGAGTAGGAGGTCTCATTGGGGTTGTCAGAGGAAATGATATTTAATCAACATGATGTCAGTCAAGTGCTTGTCAAACCTACTACAATTTTTCAAAATCCAAAATGTTTTATACAATAATTGATGAAAAATTATATGTAGAGATCTGGCCACTTTCAAAGAAATTACAGCATTTGAGCCTTTGAAAAGTGTTTCTGGCGGGAGACACTGTTACTATGTTTATTTTAAAAGCCTCAATTTCTACAATACGGAAGAAAAGTTTAATATAATTTTCCCCCCTGCCCCTCAAGCGTATGATGTGGACAATCTACAAGAATATTTAATTACATAATTATGTAATTACACAAGACAGGTATTAATTTAAGCTGTACCATTTTCCAAGTTGCATTACAGCAAGCATTTCTGAAGAGTGAACAGCCTAATCATCCAGAAATGGACTGCCCCCTCAGAACTGTACTGGGGCATGTGCCGTTCACTCCTGGGGAAATCAAACCTGCTACTGGACTTGCCCCACATCAGAGGTTAATTAGCTTTACATTAGGCCATTTTAGCAGCAATTCCTGGTGCACAGAAGGATTAGACTAGGGTTAGACTTAAAAGGCTCTAGAGAGGAGAAAACTAGAAGTTACATTATGAACAATGATCAGAGGAAGCTGCAAAAAGCCAGCTCAGGGCTAACACCAAAATCAGAGTTATAGTTAAGTCTCAAGACTGACTGCTGACCTTAGCTTTGATGTTTGACTAAAGTCAGTCTAGCAAACCCTGGATTGCTTGCACACTACTGTGCTGCCCTACCAGCAGATGTCTGCATGCTGAAAATCCCCCAAAAGGGCCAGAGCAAGCACTTGGGAGACAGTAGTGGGCAAAGCTCCACATGAAAGATCTTGTGCGACTTTGCCCAAAGGACTAGGGATTAGAAGCGCTAAAGGTTTAGCTGGTACTGACTCCAGAGCTGTGCATCAGTTTACCTTCTCTACTTGTACACCTAGGGAATTTCTCTTGGGTAACAGAAAAGTTTGTTGGTTTTTTTTAATGGAAAGGGTCTAAGCAGCAAATTAAGTCAATAGTATTCAATAACTCTTAACTACAGTCTGTTGGAAATGCCAGTTTCATATCATGCAGGGATGTAGGTTATAAAGGTTGAACTACAGGGAGTGGTGTGGTGGGGCACCACACGCCTGATGATACTAAGTAACTGTGAATGCTACTCCAGAGGACTGAAACCTCTGCATGAGCTGTCCCCAGTAAAGAGCAAGTTCACATCAGATTATGGTCAGGTCACAGAGCAGAGCACATTCTGACTTATGCAGGAGTACATACGAAATATGATGGATGAAACAGCTTCATAAGCATTTGCAAGCTCCAGCAGGAGCTCTCAGCACAGATAAAGGATTGCAAGTTCAAAAGGAATTATTCATAAGAGGAACAGACATTCCTGTAGCAATAGATGAACAAAACATTAGCCCCAAATCAAACGGAAGACTTCTAAGTTTGATACGCACTGGTTGCCAACTCCCCCCTAATTGAGAAGGGCTTACAGTGACTTAGTGAACTGCATTAGGAGAGTAGAGGTAAACTGGTATTTAGATAAACAACAATATTAGTAACACTGCATTGAGGTCCTCACCTCAAAACTTTACTTAAAAAGCTAAGTTTGATAAATGTTTGAAATCACTGTGCCCATGGGAATTCTTTGCTGCCTTCCAGTAAACTCGGGTTATAAAAGATGTGTTTGAGAAACGTAGTTTCATTTTTCTTTGCTTTGGAGAATAACATTCTGGATATAGACTTTTGAAATCACTGGTTTGTTTTGCAGCTACTGCCAGAATCAGCCAAGGAATGAAGACAGCTTCCTTGAGTCATATTGAGCTACAAATTGCTATTAAGGCAGCATGTCTTTCTGCAAAGCACGATTCAGAATTATAGACCTATATTGTATACATACATTCAAGAAAGAAGTTCTAACAACGCATCTAAACTTGTAGCAATACCTACACAGCTTTATTTGGAAAGAAAACTGCACCTCATCAGTCACCTGGCTCACAGCCATCTCCAGTATCGATATAGACTGAGGGATGATTGCATTGAGAGTCGCCCTGCTGAGAAGGAATGGGGATGCTGGGGAACTAAAGAAATTGGACACAGGCCAGCAACATGCACTTGCAGCCCAGAAATCCCATCTTATCCTGGGCTGCATAAAAAGAAGTGTGGCCAGCAGGTCGAGAGAAGCGGTTCTCCTACTCTACTCCACTCTCGTGAGACCCCACCTGTAGTACTGCGTCCAACTCCGGGGTCCCCAGTACAAGACAGACACAGACCTGTTGGAGCAGGTCCAGAGGAGGAAGAAAGTTATTAGAGGGCTGGAGCACCTCTCCTGTGAAGACAGACAGAGAGTTGGGGATGTTCAGCCTGGAGAAGAGAAGGCTCCCAGGGAGACCTTATTGCAGTGTTTCAATAAATAAAGGGGGCTTATAAGAAAGGGGACTTTTACCAAGGCATGGGTTTTGTTTGGTTGGCTTTTTTTGTTTGGGTGGGGTGTTTATTGTTTGTCCCACACACACAATGAGGGCGGTGAGACACTGGCACAGGTTGCCCAAAGAAGCTGTAGATGCGCCCCCCACCCCCCTCCCTGGAAGTGTTCAAGATCATGCTGGATGGGGCTTTGAGCAACCTCATCTAGTGAAAGGCCCATGGCTGGGATGTTGGACTACATGATCTTTAGTGGCCCCTTCTCACCCAAATCATCCTATCATTCTATGAAGCATCCAACAGTTCATTGGGATAGCCCTAATTTTCAAGCAAGAAACCAATACCATAGACATTTTTGTTTTGTTTTTTCTTCTTTCAAGTTTCATTAAATCCAAGATATTTTAGATAAATAGCAGAGAAAAAGTAGTTAGTTGTAGACACGCATGTAGCATTTTGTACCATGTAACTGGACAACCAAACACGTTCAGCTTCACTCTCTCAAATACTACCAAGAGAAGTACTTGAAAGCTCAGAATATTGAGAGTGCTTTGCTTAGTGTCTTTGAAGGGGACCTCAAAGTGTTTATTACTGTAACAACCTGTCACTGGTGAACCACTCTTATGCAGCACGTGCTATATATAAATACATATGTTTTGGTTATAAGTCTGAAAACCATGGATTCTCTGCAAAACAGAAGCATTTGTGGGATAAAAATCATGATTCAAAACCTAAATAGGATGTTTAAATGCCTATTGCTGCATTCAACCTCTGCATCTTCAAAACAGATTTACACAGCCTATACCTCCACTGAGATTCACCATGTAAATGGACTTCTGTTCCACATTGATCACAAACCCTGTAGTCCATTCCACACACACAGGACTACAGTTTTATTCAAAGGTTTTTTTCCTTATTGCCAGGTTCCCCCAATATTATTAGAAAGAATGAATGTTTGAATTAGTAATCACTCAAGTTATGCTTTTGCTTCTTTATGGTTGTTTGCCACTGTGTTTCAAATAAGCTCAAATGCAATTTTCAGAATTTAATACAGCCTTTTTTAGCAGTGCAGAAGGTGTGATTACAATTTTTTTTTCATTTTACTATTCGGTATAAGATGGGCATTCACATTTAATCATATCCATAGATTACCTCAATGAATACAAATGTGTTACATTATCTTTAAATAAATGAATGTCAATATGTTCTAGGGTAACAGAAGTAATTGCATATTGATAACAGTCATTATCATAAGTCATGGTTGCTGGCAGAAAATCCACTTGTATTTTTTAATAAGGTGCAATATTATGGTCTATTTTGAGATGATAGCTTTCTATTTCCCCATATATAATACAATATCACTTCAATATAGCTGGCAGACCCGGGGAATAGATAAAATTCAGAATGTAAACCTGCAAATTGTAAGATTTTACAGTCTTTTGAAACTAGGGTGGATATTCCAAGTACCTCAGCAAAACTGATATGAGGGAATCATTATCTGTGCCAGGCTGATGTACCTTCCATTCCACTCACCACAGCAGATAACAGTGACTAGCACATTATCCTGAACTTATACAACCAGATATTTCAGATTTTGCATTGTAGTTTATTGCAGTTTGCAAAGTACTCTGAAAGACACTTGAGAAGGGACATCTCTCCCTTATTTTTAAGAGGCACAAAACTTTAAAGCTAACTCAGATATTCTGGATGCATCTGCTATGGGAGAGTAAGGAAGTTATAACACCCAATATCAAGATTGGAGGCTCTCGTTCTGCACTGCTGCTCTACTTTATTGCTTTAAAGTAGTAGAAAGATAGAACTTGATAAAATAAGTAGACAACTGCAGAGTCCTGCGCCATAGACAGAACATCCCTGAGAAACTGTACAGGCTGGAGACAGTCTACATAGCTGCTTTGGCAAAAAACAAAACACTAAACCAAACCAATGTGGGGGACACATCTGGACAGTGATTTTACCATGAGTCACCAGTAGCTGTATCAGCAAGAGCACATCAAAGTCAAAAAAAGGGTGACTCTATCCCCTATTTGTCAGCTGTGAAGCCATTCATGTAAGAGTCTGCCTAGCTTTGAGTCTCCAAACACAAGAAATACTAACAGTAGAACAACTCCAACAGGTGGCCACTAAAATTGCCCTCAATGGAGATGAAAACAGGGCAGACCTCTAACAGCCCACTGAAGGGGAGACTGGTGCTCATGAACTGTAGAAAGAGATTGAAGAAACAGGTTTTATTCACCCTGGAGAACAGAAATCTTGTATGAGGTGGATCTTACTGCTGTGCTCAACAGCCTAAATCATGATACAGAGAAGACCTGACTCTTCCCCAGGACAGTCAGTGAAAGCACAAGAAGCAACAATCACAGGTTGCAGCAAAGGAAATTCCAGTTACATACAAGAAAGGGGGAATTTCAGTGGGAGTAGATAGGCACTGGCATCACCTGCCCAGAGAGGAAGTGTCACCTCTGAAGATTTTCAAAACTCAATTGGACAAAGCCCTGATGTACAGGGCCTGCCTAGAGTAGAGTTAGTTTTCTTCATAGCAGCTCATATGTTGATGTGGTTTAGATTCTTGACCAAAACAGTACCGATAACCCAGTAATGTTGTAGCTTTTGCTTAAAGCATTTGCACAGCATTGAGGCCTTCTGTTTCTCACTCTGTCTCACCAGTGGATAGGTTGGAGGGTGTGCAGTAGGCTGGGAGGGGACACAACCAGGTAGGTGACCCAAACTAACTAAACAGATATTCCATATCATATAACATCATGGTCAGCAATAAGAGAAAAACAGGGGGGTTTTAGGAGGACTAGCCATCTTTTGCTCAGAAAGTGACTGGGTATCAGCCTAACCACGGGAAGTAGCAAGGGATTGCCTCTGCACCACTTGTTTTATTTTCCCCTATTCTTCCACTTATCAAACAATTTTATTCAATCTTGACACACATTCCCCTGCACCCATCCCCCCAGCCTTCTTGCTTTTATCTTTCCTTTCTTCTTCCAGTATCCCACCAGGGGTGAGCCAAGCAAGGAAGCAGCCGTGTGGTGCTTAGCTGACCTGCAGGGTCAACCCACAACACCTGAGCAACGTGGTCCAACTCTGAAGTTGGTCCTGCTTTGAGCACAAGCCTGGACTAGATGGGCTCCAGAAACCTCTTTCAACCTAAATGACCCCACAAAGCAACGCAGAAGCTTCTTTATTCCAAACTTTTCCTGTAGAAATAGCTTGCAGTTTGATAACAGCAAGTACCACATGTAAAAGACCATCTGGGCCGGTCCCCTAACAGTCACAGCACACTAGATGGATTTGTGTGTGAGATTCAGAAAAATACCGATAATCAGCCTGGCTAAAGCACCATGCAGTCCCTTGGGAACAGGGCAACCCCAGCCCTGCCACCCACACGCACCAGGCCCACTGCTATCACCATCTCCTCAGAAACAGCCACACCCAGCGCTGTAGGGAGACCCTCATTTATAATTACTCATAACTTTGCAAGATAAATACACAATAACGTTGCTTTGTGGTACAGTTGTATCGTTTTATTGAAGTCCCATGTAGGCAAAAGGAAAGCATCAGCTCTAACTTAGCTTAGTCACAGATAGAGAAATAAAATGTTCAGGCACCCAGAGCGGTAGTGGCCAGTGAGCATATTAGTCATAAAAGCTTTCTCCTGAAATGAGAAGCCTTAGGGGAAAAGAGAAGTTTGAGTGTTCTCCTGAACTCTTTTATAATGAAGTGTAATTAAGCTACATGTTTGTTTCCATGCAATTATTCACTCCAAAACTCAAGCCCAAAACTTTCTATTCAGCATCCAAAGCATCCAATTTTTAAAAAGCCAACTATTTTATAATATTATTAAGAAAAATCGCCTAAGACATGCCTTGCAAGCTGACTGCACTGCCCCTGAGTACCCCGAGGCCTCATCCAGGAGGGATGTTTCACACACCAAATGATGTCCCTCAGGGCGAGGCAAACGCTGCCAAGCCCCTGTACCGCATCTCATCGGCTCTTTGAGGCACCCACAAGCAGCGGTTTTGGGGTTTTTTTTAAGTTATCTTCACAGGCCCAGGCCCGCACACCCCGCGGCCCGGCTAGGCGGTCGCCTGGCAACCCTGTTCTGCCCAGCAACCGGGGCCCGGCCGCGGGCGGCTGCAGCGGGCGACGGCAGCGCGACCCCGCCCGCCAACCGCCCGCCGCTCGGTCTGGGCGCCAGTGGCGGGAGCCCACGGCCCAGAGCCACGCCCGCCAGGCCCCGCGGGGGACATCTCCGCGGCCGGAGGTGGCTGCGGCGTGCTTCGCAGCCCTCAGCGGACGCCGTCCCCATGGGCTCTGCCCAGATGCCTGTTGAACCAGGACAAACATAAATACGTAGACGTTGCCACCGTGACCTGTTCCATAGCGGTGGGCCAGGCTCAGGCCTCACCCAACTGCTACAGGCACCGGCTGCTGAACCACCAACGCACCACCGGCACACAGGTGTGAGGACAGGCAGGCACCAAATGCTCTCACCCTGCTCCTGCAAAGCTGCCCAGTCAACCTTCCCACTCTGGTCAGCAACAACACAGGGCACTACCACGAGTTAACAGCCACAACACAGACCAAACCTTCCTCCAGGTTGAGCTGCTGGTCTTCCTTCAGAGAGGAAACTCACTTCTGTCTTCTACATAGTAGCTCCTGTAAGAGCCAACCCTGAGTGAGAAGAGGGGTGCTGCCACACCTCAGGTTTTGGAGGCTGGGAGACCACTCCGATTTGCTGCAGTAGCACCTGGGCATTAACATTGTTAATTGGGACCAGCTGGTGGGTGCTGCAGGCCCTGCGAGGTGCTGGTGGGAACACAGCTGGCCCCAGGTGCAAGGGGTAGAGGGCATGTGGTGGGATAACCTTGCTTGAAGGGCTGAGAAGGACTTGGGGGATATCAGCATCAAGTTTGGGTGCTCCCAGGGCATTGGCTGTGTAATTGGGGCTCACCTAATGTCCCAGCAGCCTTACAAAGCACATCAGGTGTTAGGCCTTCAAAAGTTGTTCTGGACTGGGGTGATATGAAGGAAAGTCACCCCTTCTGCTGTGCCTTTCTTGGCCTTTACAGAAACAGTATGCTTCCTGAGAGTACCAGATATCTTACAAAGCCTCCGGCATTCTCCACAGACCCAGATCTTCCCCAGTTCTGTATGTGAGATGTGGAAAAAACTCTACTCCTCTGTCATTTGTGTTACTGACATCTACCTAAAGATACAGCCTCTGCGGAGGAAGAACGGTCAACAGAAAGGTGTCCTTCAGGACTCAGCTGTGACTGACTACATGAACTCAAAAATGAACTTCAGTATTCACATACTAGTTTTTTTTAATGGTAGAGGTCTGGCAATGTTGGTATTGCAAGTGTAGTGTACAGTTGACTTGAAAGTGGGCATGTAAAAATACTGAATTTGTAATACTTTACTGCCTTATGAAAGGCATCTAATTTGGACATGGAACATTTTTGCAGTGAGTAAGCATTTCTATGAATTTCAATATACATAGTTTCCCACAGATTGAATTTTTTATGGAAAGTTGCACATTTCCGAGCTGCAAATACTGTGTATGCTTAGTTAACAGTTTCATGAGCAGCCAAGTTGTGGTTGCTATCAGGTATCATTTTCTGCTGTGTGCTCTTCTTTAACTTCACAGCAAGTGTAAAGGTTGTTCTTAGGAGAAAATCACCTTTCCACTGTGAATTAATCTTTTTTGGTATGCTCCTTATTTCTGGCTTCTGCTGTTCCACTGCTGTCAATATCCAGGTGCTGTACAAGTTGACTGACACATCGAGTGCCCCTTCCTTCTCTCATTTTTAATAATAAAGGATCTACAGACATAATGATTTGTTCATGCTTTTGTGCATTTTCTGGTGAAGTAATTTTTCATTTTATATGACTACTTCTCCAATTTTAATAATTTTTTGCAAATATTCCAGTTACAGTTAAGGCTGAAATAAAGAGCCACACTGTTAAAACTATCCAGTGGGGACCAAAGAAGCCAACACTTAGAACCAGCCTGTCCAGTCCATACAGACTATTTCCTACAATTTTCAGGGTCCTTAAGATTTAAAAGGATTCTCAGTTAACTGTAGCAACTCCAAAATCGAACAAAATTGTCATGAATAGTTCAGTGCAGTTTTCTGCTCAATGAAAGCAAAAAGGGGAACAAACTATATTATAATGTGAATTGTCCAACTAAAATAAATCCTTATTGAGGGAGAGGGGAGTTAGAAATAGCAATTATGATGGATTTTCAGCGTGGAGGGCTGGTAACTCTGTTACTGAGTGATGTAAATGAGATCAGAATTTAGTCCAAGGATCTGTTCTCCAGTTCTAAACTGGTTACCTCCCACTGTGGCAGATGTGAATACATATGGGAGAAAGAACAGAACAGATCCATCCAGTGGGAGGACAGGAACAATATACATACTGCTGTATTGTATGTGACCACATAGCAAAGTTAAAATTTTCACACAGGACATGGACATATGTTTTGTGTATGACATATCTTGCATTTTTAATAAGCATTACATTTAAAATCTGGTAAAGTGATATCACACAAAGATATGATAAAGGAAAATCAGAAGTTGTATTAGCAGCTCTTCTTTAAATCCACGTATTCTGCTATATTAGCTTTATAGCTAATGTTAGCTTTAGTATTTTTCTGTATTTGAGCTTGGAGTCCTTTAAATATACCTAATATGAACTGAAATATTTCTAGTAAGAAATAGGGCACAGTGGAACTTTATTATTTCTCTAATTCTTTATCTTTGCCCTGTGTTCTCTCTCTTAATGTCCATAGTATTTTTTATTTTTTACAGTGACGACTGTTTTTGTGAAACACATTTTCCAAAATAAATTAGCGGTGATCACTCATTGCAAGATTTTGTTGATGTTTGCGTCAAATAGTAACAAGATATCTTTACAACAAAAGAGCTGAACATCATGATGGAATATCATCTAGAAAGTTTCTGAATTGTAAAAATGTGTAAATTATGCAAAACTAGGTCTTCCCTGAAGGGTGAGAGACAAGCCTTAAAGTAAGTTGACACAGTTTGTGAAGTGAGAAACAGACCTCATTCTTGTGCAGTTTTTAAAATGTTAGGAAATTCCAAAGAGAAAAGCCTACTTAAACTAGATAACAGCTCCACAAATCTGAAGTAAACGTTTACTGGGACGATTCCTTTGCTGATGTGAATGTCCAGCAGCTGAGCAAATGAGAGTCAGCCATGTCTGGTTCAACATTCAATGTGACATGAGTTCCATGAATACTTTTGCCAAGTTTTCCAAGATTTTCACCTACCTATCTATCCAAAGCAGAAACAGTAAATCAGCTGCTGACTTGGTATTCTACACTATTGCAAAAGATGTTCTCAAAAAGGATTTGCTGCTGCCATGGAAAAACGCTTTTGATGATGAAAAATGCGTTATATCAAATTATGCCTTCAAAAGGGGCACAGCCTTGCAGGAAAAGGATGAAGATGTCACATGACACTGGAGGATGTAATTCTTCCCCCTCTCCCCCCAGGTGATATGAGGAGATCCTAGTAGGGAGACACACCCACTCACCTGCCTGTTGTGTCGTGCACCACTTTTATTCCTGCTCCATCAGTGCATGTGACTGGCTGGAAGTAAGAGAGAAGTGGCAGAGCTTTCAAAAGGTGGTGGAAGTTTTCATCACCGTGACAAGAAAATAGCAAACAAAGGGAGAGGTTAAAGACCTCTTACATCGATCCTCTCTCTAGAAAAAATCTCCGCTTAGGCCCATATGCTGTTTTACACAATTTCCAAGAACTAGAGTATACACAGCAGTAATCAATGATGCAAACTGTTTAACATTCATGAGACTAATATTTGCATGCAGTTTCACCTAGGAGCTTTAGATCTTTGACCATTGTGGTCAAGAGTATATAAAGAAACAACAAAAAGTTGATTGCTATCCTGTAGGGAAAACAAAACAGTTAAACCTACTAAACTGCAACTATTCGATTTTGCAATATAACTGTATTCCTAGTATTTAGAAAACTGATTCAATGGAAAGTACATCTGGTTTTCTATGAGCCCATCCTTGTAAAGTTTCATAAATGATGTAATTCTTTTTATTTTCTGAGTCACTGTGCTGGTTTTGTGGCATATTTGCCATGAAGTAGAAGTTCAGAAGAGTGCTGCAACCTGTCACGAGAAAAAATAAGAAGACTGGAAAAAGGGAAAGGAAGTAAATACTTTAAACATATACAAAGTTGAAGGCCTAAGGGCCTGATTGGTTTCCTGATGTAAGTGTGCAAACAAAAGCCTTCAGCTTAACGGCTTATATGGAACTGTGAGCTACCATTCCGTCACCCACTGCTGAAATGTTGGCCCCTTTTGCTGCACAGTTTATTAAAAGAAAGAAGGTAAATCTGCGCTCTGGATGGCCACTGGACAGGTTCCAGGCCTACAGTAAACCATGGCTGATGGTAAACAAAAGACAGCTGAAAACAACCCAGAAGACGAGATTTCGTATTTCATCAGAAAGCTCAATAAGAGTCTAAACTCAGTGGTGACTTAGAAACAGAGAGGATGCAAAAAAGGAAAAACAAACAGAAAATCTAACTAAATCTAGACCATCTCAGCTCTATGGAAATGAGACTGTTTTTGAAATGCCTCCAGTCTCTCATGCACAGGGTAAATTATTTATTGAATCATATCCACTTAAGATTAGTTTATTTGTCAAGACCCAGCACAATAAATTCTTAGCAGTTCTAGATTAACTGTCCATATGTTGTAATGTTGTACTGTTTGGTATCAGCTGATATTTATTTGTTCAGGAGCCTACCAATACTTTTTAGGGCTGTTAATAACACCTAAATTTAAATAATTAACTTCACCTCCATACATTATTTATGCAGTCTAGGGGAAAAAAATGTAGGACCTCCAAAAGACTATTCATAGCAAGAACTTCGTTTAGCATTTTGGATTGCCTACTGGAATGTCCTCTCTTTATTAGTCATATGGTAAACTGAGGGAAACTATTTTTCTAATTTAAACATTTGAGTTAGTTGCCAAATGGCAAGAAATATAAATATCCCCATTTTTCTTCTTTTAAATACTTCCCTCAGGATCTCATTTGATCTTGGGGGTGATGTACTATTTTAAAAGTAGCAGGATTAAGCCTTTAGCAAAAAAAGCAAGCAAAATTACAGAAAGAATATGAGAAGGAATAAAAAATGGAGCTGGAAAATAATTTAGCCATTTTTTTATGTTTGCATTTCAACCACTTATTTGTATCTAATTAAATCAGAACATTTGGTTGTATTTTCTATCAAGACATTGATTTTTTTCACCTGCCCTCCCTGAAATGATCAATTTGAAACAAATTTTTTAGACTGTAACAAAAAATGTGTATTTCATCCTGAAATCATCTTCAATTTAAAATAGAAGTCAGTGAGGGTAGCTGCAGTATAAAACAATCCACTTTAAAGATAGCAATTTGTGCCTTTTTAATTCACCTGGTTGAAAAATTTAGAAATGTTTGAACTTACTTGGTTCTTGTCATTTCTGAGATTCAGAAATAACTAAGCCTCACCTCAGGTCTCTTCCAGTCCATTTCTTCATTATTTCTTGTAGCTTTTCCAGTTTCTGATTTTCTACCTAGAATTGTATTTTCATTAATAGATATGACATAAAGTGAAGGTTTAAATAAAGTAAGTGTAGATAGCAAGCACAAATTTTTAACAACAAGGGTAACTGACCATTCAAACAAGCTCAAATAAACTGTGGAGTATTCATCTTTATTTTCAAAGCAATGTTAGAAGATGTGTGTTACGAGAATAGTAACAATTAAAAAAAAAAAAAAAAGCAGAATTAGGTTGCCCAACCTCAATTAGAGTGTTTGATACTTCTAACACAGAGATATCAGGGTAAACATAGAAGCTTATGCTAAGATAATCCATATGCATAGAAGCCTATCTAAGATGATCAATATGTCTTGTCCATCTCTACAGATAACTTGGTATTTTAAGGTCATCAGAGCAAATGCCTCAGTCATACTGAACTGCTGAAGATTACAGTTTGCAATGCAAGATCCAGCATTGCCTTCTACATTAGCAAAACACATATATTATTTAAATGTAAGTACATTTATATGTTAAGTGTTATCCACACTACTGTTCCGTAGCTTTAACCTCATGTTTGCAAATCATGACTGGCAGAGTTCATAATCCTAAAATCACCAAGAACCATGAAGCCTTGCAGTAGACTAACAGGGCAAGACATTGGCATAGAAAATACTGCAGCATTGTTCCACAAATAATAAACCATGCAAAAGAATTTAAAAGTTAAACTATATATTTTTGAGCTTTTCTAGGGCTTAGATAAAAAGTGAGCCAGCAGAGCAGAATCTTAGCTGGCATGAAGCCAGATGGTGCCCCAATTTCCTTAAGGAGACATCAGTGTCTAGTTTGTTGTATCTATTCTCAAAAGAATAAAAAGAGGACAAATATTAAACCCTATTAAAGTAACCCAAATGGACCCCGTAAGTGATAAAGTGGTTGATGAAACAGCATAGTGTTCCTTCCATATGCTAATTTGCAGCATAAATGTCTGTTCACTCCCCTCTTTTCTAACCAGGACTAGTATTCTTTGTGACTGAAGAGAGTGCACAGAGCAGAAGAGTAGTCCTGGAAACAGCAATTTAGTCGCCGACCCAACTACAATTGAGCTAAACAAATGCAGTCTTCAAATTCAGTTATCAATGGGAGGAAAAAATGTGGTTTTTTGAACAATGAACAGTTATTGAAAGGTCTAGAAAAAATCAGGTATATTCTTACCATGGAAATCCCCCCTTACTTCCTTTAAGTGCTTCTCACTCATCTCTACAGAGAAGATGCTTACATTGGACTAGAGATTGATGAAATCTCTTTCATGAGAGATATTTTAATTACTTTATATAACATATTTATATTTTCAAATATTAGCCAGTTTCATATAACTAAACTTTTCATAAAACATTCATTGCATTTATATTTATAATGGAGATCAAGAGAAAGTAGGAAGCGGAAAGAAACACGAGAGGTCCATGGAAAGGGAAAAATTTGGCATCAGTCCGATACAAGTAAATGTAAGAAGAATAAAGGTTATTTTAGACGTCTGATATCTGGCCCAGAAATGTGTAAAATCAGGAGAGCAAAGCTGCTTTTAGAAGGGCGTACGGTTGTTTCTTTAGACATGAATAGCTCCGTGTGCAAAACAGTGGTTAACAGGGCGTATAATTTAAAAATCCAGCTTCCACAACAGATGGCTTTATTTACCATGTTTAGAAACTTTACATGGGGGAATCTTCCACTGGAAGCACAGTTGTGTGTGCTGCAAAATAATCAGATCTGGGTCAAAAATCAGACTGCCCTAACACTTGGTGCCAATGTTCATGTAAGATTGTCACAATCTGTCCAAAACAGAAAATGATCCAAATAATTAGTCGTATTTAGTGTGTGATGTTTTCCCTCCTAAAATAATGGTGACTATGTCTCAAGTGGAACATCTGTAAGGGAACAGGTTTCCAGTGTTGCTTTTTTCCCCTTGGTACAGTGTGTGCAGTGTGTCTTTTGTAACACCCTTTCTTGCCATAATGACCTATAACCATTCAATCTGTCAGCCTTATGATAGACTCTGGGAAATACAAAGCTGTGTAAAAATCATGGTGTGCTGAAGAGTGAAGAGTGGCTTCTGAATGGAAACACTGAAGAGCAGCTCTAGGAGACACTAGAAAGAAACACTGTATTACAGCACAGTAAAACGCTACTTGATCCTCTTTAAATTTCTTAAATTTAAAGTTTATGGATCCTGAGGGTTTGTTTTTTTCAAATTTGCTTAATATTGAAATTAAGGTCATTGACCAGTTCCAGAGTGTGATTTGCTATTAATAGTAGTAGGACCAAATATCCATAGTGGTTCAGTCATAAACTCGTCCTAAACTGTATTTTCCTGTTGTGTGCTTCAGAGGAACACATTAGTACAACAAAACTGCATGGGTCTTACTTCTCAGGCAGATCTTCAGACTGTGGAGCCAGAACAGAAAAACAACAGAACTGGTAGATAAAAGCACAGACAGAATTGGGATGTTCTTCCACATTACTAGTTTCTAAACTAGCAAACAGTCATTAACCCAGAACTGTTACTAAATTTAAGTAGGAATGAACCAAACAAGAGTTTTATCAGTTCACTAACATAACAAATTGTTTAAGGAAAGTAAAAAGAAGATAAAATAAGTGATACCGGCACTCTTATCTAAAAACTCATTGTTAGTGTACAAGAAACTGAAAAAAAAAGGCTGCTCAATAGTGTTGCCTGTTTTAAGCTAGAAAAATTGCTTGGTTTATATAGGCATTCACAGAACAGCATAATTAGGATCTTGGAGGTCTTCAGAAAAAGAAATGAGGACAACTTTAAATGCTTTTTTTAAGAGTAAGTGTATGTTGCAAGGGCTGGCAGGCTGATTAATGTTACTTTGGGGGTTGTGGCTTGATTAGCTGTAAATTTATGTTGCTGCGACAACACTGAGGGCCAGGGGTTTTATTATAATTTGTTTCAAATTGTGGCATTAATTTCTGTGTTTGATTCTTTCATTTTTCTCATACCAAAAGTTTGTTGACTCGCTGATTTTTACACCGTTGACTGTTCAAGCTGTGTCTGACTCCACTGAACAAGTCTGATATCTTGGCTCTGTTAAACCAAGAGGCAAACTGACTTTTCAGTGAGAGAAGGATTTCATGTGTTCACAGCAGATGTTGTAAGTTGCCTCGAGGGCAGTCTCACAAAAAAAAAACAGGAGAATATTACAAAGTCTACTGTTTCTAACATGCATATCAATAGGCTGGAAGCTTATCCGGGTTTGAATGTGCTGTGGAGGTATTTTGCAACATATCAATGTCAAAAGTTGCTACTTCAACACTTTCCACAATGATTTCCAGAGAAAGAGATCTAGAAGCCAGGAAAATATATGGGTTAAGTGCAACTTGTGTGTCCTTTGACATCAGCCAACTCCTTTGAAGTGTTTATTTAGAGAAGCCGTCTCTTTACTCCATACTTCAAGCATAACTTCTTGTTAATAGGCAGCTAAAACACTCTGATGGTGATAGAATTTTGAGATAAGATATTTGATAACAGTTCTAAAACAGAATAGTCCTTTTCTTCTTTAATTTTGGGTAACCATGTATAGCCTAGATTTATTTTTAGGAAGACTTGGGGGCCATCAACAAAAAATAATTTTCTTATGTGGAAATTTTTTTTTTAAAAAGCGGGTCTGTTTCTAGAAGGGCAGACAGCCCAATTAATGGATATTACGGCAAAAATACTTTGTATTTGCCTCCATCAAAATGATGGATGAAATTGGGAAGGAAGGGAAAGAAAAGAAAGAAGGGGACACTATTTTGTCATGTCTCTAACAATACCATGCTTTTTGAATTTGAAATTTTTCCTGACAGCAATATTGTCTCTTCAAGGATGTGAAGTTACTTAAATTGTTCCTGGATGAGGTTTTTCTATTAATACTGCTTGCAAGCGGATTTCCTACTGAGTTTGATTCTGTGTCTTTCGTCAGCCACATCTGCCAGCTGTGTGAAAGCATATGTGCAAGATTAGTGACATTGAGGAAAGGCGATAAACTGACACCACATTAATTCTCCATGGCCAAGCTCTAGGTATGGTGTACAGTGGAGCAGTGACCCTTCTCCTGTCAGTGATCTCTCTGAAGGGCGAGCTGCTAGGCAGCGAGAGCTTAGCACTGCACCTGTAAAGTCTGAAAAACCTCTGCACATCTGGGTTGGCAATAATAAACTAAGGCACAAGGACGGCACAGATGAGTTGAAATTTCTGATTTATGGGCTGTGGTAGGAGTTAAAGCACCAGCAAGTAAAACACGAATTTAGTTTGTTGAAAAAATTAATTGATGTGACTGTGAAAGTAGTCACAGAAAGGAACGTATTCTGACCCTTGTGAAGCCCATTGTTTTTGGTCAGAGAATTAATCAACACCACCTACCAGGCCTTCCAGAAAGTTACTAGATACTGAACATTGCAACAGTGATATCAAATTTATACTAGATCCTAGGAAAAGCAAGAGAGATTGTTTTCATGAGTTCTGTATCAAAAGCAAAAGCCTGCTCTTGATTTCCTGGGTCTTTTTTTGATAATTATTAACAATTAATAAGAGGTTCAGTATTATCTCATTAATAGTTTTTTCAAAAGTACATTGGCTTGTGCCATGTATACATGGACATAAAAATTCAGAAGATATTTTGGTGACTTAAAATCATTAAGCTAACATCTGAAAAAGTTCTATGGGAGGTGTTTGATGGTTTGAAATGTGCTGATAGTGATGGGTAACTACTTCAGGTACTGGGCCTTCTAGAGCGAATTATCAGTCTCTCAGAGAAGTCACGGTTAGCAGAAGGTGAGCGTGGAAAGTCAAGTCCCCACGGACGAGTTCAGCCCTCCTTCTCAGTGGAATTACAGCCGCCCGTGGGGGAGCAGAAAGTCCTGTCCTACCTGCTGGGACTTTGGAGAACAGCATGTTGCCTTTCTGTGACCTGGCACTGATCTGGTAGACATCAAAAAGGGCAGATATTTTTGGGTTGATATGGTTCATCCTACCAGCAACAAACACCTAAGGCAAAAAAACCTGAGTTGGCTGTGTGTTGAATGGATGTGACACCGAACATATCTGCCTGTAATTAGGAAGGTATATACACCCACAGTTGGGTTTTTTTTAGTTTAACACATCATTAACAAGACACAAGCTTTGATTTGAAAGAAAAAGCGAGAAGACAAACTTAAACATTAAAATTGGTTTCAATCATTTAAGTTACATAGTTCTCACTCCAGAAGCTTTGATCATGTATAATCCTGTTGAAAGGCTGAATTGTAATCAGCCTCACATACATTATGTTGCAATGCTGTGGCACTAGTGCATGACAGAATTTTATTTTCCATTAGTTCATTCTTTGCTGGAAATATAAACACTCTATATGCTTAATAGTCCAAAAAATGAATGTTATTGCTTTTTTAAATTGCCTGTTAATGAGAATTTTGCTTGCTATTAAAAAATCTGAGTGCCTTAGGACCATCTTTCGAATGCTGACATACCTATTTTCAACACCAACAGTGTTGAACAATCAAAACAAAATCATCTCAGACACTGCTTTTAGTAAAAGCAACCATGTTTTTTAACTGATCAAAATGGATGTTTACAGCATCCGTGGAACCAGGACTGATTTTGAAATGGCTTTTCACTGAACTATGAACAATTTCCTATCTAGTCCAGTGCAGCAGTGATGGCTGTGCAAACACATTTGTGGAACAAAGACAGTTATTTTCTAAGGAAAAAGCCCACTGTTCTAAAAAGACTGTTTTTAAGTAGAGAAAAAAAAGATGGTAGGAAAGGTTGCATTGACCTGAGTCATAGAATCCATGCAAATACTCAAGAAAGAGTGAAAGGTCCAAATAGCACTTTGCTTTCTCTTCTGAGCTTGAGCAGGGTCTGATTTTCTGTAGCACCCACAGACCTCAGTTGAAATTAAAGACAGCTGTCCTTTCTAAAAATCAGGACCGCACATCGTAACTCTTACCACAGACCCGTTGAAACAGCACGCTTGCATTGCCTAACAGCCCATATTGATAGGAGAGAGACCGTCAGTGGAAGCAAAACGAAGTGAACAATTGGAAAACTTCCAGCAGATTGTATGCCCTGTTAGTGTTGAAACAAAGAGCTTCACTCAACAGTCAGAATTGAGTATAACTGTTAAGCAGGGATTATTTATTTGCAGCGCTGGGCAGCACTGGGGATCGCTCCATCACAAGTGCCACATCTGCGCTTGGCAATAGCAAGGGCGTCTTGGAAAAGCAGAAGGTCTCTCCTCCTTGTCCTCCCACGCCAGGTCACCTCCACGCAGTCGCAGTGGAGGAGCTCGGGATGCCATTGGGACATGAGGACACCCAGCTGGCTGCCACCAGAGCTGCCCCTCGTGTGTAGAGTTCTGCTGTGGAGAGGCTGGGGTGAGGATCTGCATTACACGGTATCGGTCTGAGGGGTTCACCATGTTGAAAAAAAACAAGAACTTGTTCACAAGAGCAGAAGTCAAAGCATTTGAATAGAGTGGACATGTTCTTGCTACTAGCATTGTCCAGGAAACCCCACCAAGAAATACCAGCAGGTTGGAGTAAATGCCATGTCGTTTTGCCCACAGTTTAATTGCACGGAGCGTGAGCCAGAAGTTCTCTTCATTTGGCACTAGATGTAGCATTTCATCAGTAACTCTAAGAAAAAAGTTGAAGTACAGAAGTTCCTAGTAACAGGTACATGTCCGTTTTATGCTATGCTGGGTCAATAGCTTACAATTTGTCGTTCAAATCAACTAAGCTCCATATACATCTTGTATCCAGGCTTCTCAGATGCCAGTCATCTCCAAGATCAAGACGATCAGAAACAGTTTGCACAGATGGTCTTGCAAACACCAGATCAATCTCAACACCATCAAACTCAAACTTGACAACTGGTACATACGCATCTTCAACTGCCTTTAGTGTGTACTCTAAGCCAGTAAGATCCAAATGTAAATATTTTGCCACCAACATTAGCTACTGCTGTAGGGGGAAGATTCTTGCTCTCACCGAGTTCTGAAATCCATTCGTTGACTAAGTTATTCAGTTTACCAAGAACAACCAGCCTGTGATTCAGCTCTTCCCCATCTTTCAATACCCCAGATGGCTTCATTGCTTCAACTAGCTTCTGAGTATGGATGCAGTCTCATCTGTCCTATAGCTAGAGAGCTATAGACAGCCGTGGGTATTTTTGTAATTATTATGCTCTAATTCTATGTTAAGATGGAAAAATAGAAGTAGGAAGAGAAATTAAATTTAGAAAAAAGGAGTTTAGCTCCGCTCAGTTGTAAGTAAAAATATATTCACGTCACAAAACCTTTGATGGCAGCAGGTGTAGTACCTGATAGAAAGGTGTCCGTGCTGGACAACTTGGAAGGGAAGTCATGGGCCGTGTGGGTCTGATCAATGATTTGAGATGACATACTTCCAAAGTGATTACTTCTGTTTCTAGTTGAAGCATCTTAACAGGCAGGTATCTAATACTGGTTTGGCCCATGCAGTATTACATTTTGTCTCCAGGGCTGTCAATCTGACATGCATCATAACTAGTTAATTGTGATGAGGGAGGCGGGGGGAGAGTGAGAGATAAAAAAATCTCATGCATTTATCACTTGATAATGCATTTTAGTTCTATGGCAGCATATTGGGATACTTTTTTTTTCCAACCGTTTGCATTTATTTTGTAACAAGTCTTTCTTTTCTTAAATCAATACTGGGAAAAAGAATAGAAATAAAACATTTTTTTAAACTCACTTGTCTTCATTGAAAAAAGGCATTCATTTTGAGAAAAAAATAATTCTGCAGGCAAATGTATCATCTACTTTCCTTCTATGAAAACCTGCTGAAGGTATTGTACATAGCTAACCAGAGTGCTTACAAGAAAGGAGTATTTTTTAAAATAATTTGTTTACTCCTGTTCCCATGATGCTGGCTTGGTTGTTTGTCTGAAAGAAGAAGCTAAGAAAAGAAAAGTGATATTAAAGAAAACACCATTTTCATTATTATTATTATTATTTATACTGAAAACTGAAAATAAATTTAAAATAATGCAGCATAAAACTATGTTGCTGTTTTAAAAAAAGTTCACTGAAGCTGCATTTGTAATAATATATCCTGGGTTTTTGCACAGCCAGTGAAGTTCTATATGAACCATCTAATAATGTACATATTGGAGATGTCCAGGTATAATTTAGAAAACCATATATTCCCAGCACACCACTGAGAATAGGGTAAAGAAATACTTTCTTTCATGGTTTAATGTCCAGCATTTCTGCTTGTATGAACTGTGCACTGCTGCATTATGTATAAAAATATACTTTTTCTCTACAAGCAATCACAGCAGAACACATACAGGGTGCAAATCTTAACTGTACATAAATAGTCCCAGAAGGGCTTGCTACTGCAGCTGTATTTTCTGATATTCAAAAATACATTCTCATGCTCTTTTGTTAGATCTCTAATTTCATCATGCACCTAAAAAATATGCGACAAGGAACAAAGCCAGCTCCTAATGCATTAGGAAACCCATACATGAACATGGAATTAATGGCTCAGCAAGTCACTAGAAAGGTGTCCAGTTACTAACACTCCATGTGTCATACCAGTATTTGATACCAAGCCATGTGTATCAGGCATGAATTGTAACTTCAGAATAACCTTCTTTACTACACCACTTAATATTTTGACCTCAGTACCACAAGTTTGTTCAAAAACTGAATCAAAAATTAAAACAGTTCAATCCAAAACAAATATATTTGATCCACTTTCCCTGCTTAAGCAAAAAGGTCATTTGCACACAAAATATTTTGGTTGATCTGGAACAAAACAGACTGCTCTCAAAGTGTAAGATTAGATTTCACAAAATAGCAGGAGGAGAAACCACTACCACCTCTTTCATCATTTGATAGCTCACACTATAAATCTTCAGTCTCATCTCCTACAAGATGTGAAACTACTTGTCTAAATTTCCAGGCATTGTAGCTAAAAGGCACTCTGGGATGAGGATGATGAAGGAACTAGGCGGAAGAAGGGCTCTTAAGCTCTTCTGTAGTAATTGATGAACTTGCTGTGAAGAGTTCAGTGCATTTGCCAGGAAGAGCGGAGCAGATGCTGGCTGGGCTCAGCTGCCAGCTGAGTGAACAGGTTACTGTCCCTGATAGCTGTAACCCTTTGCACGCTGCCAGTGCACACAAGTGGCCCAGTGCCACTGCAAGATGGGGACTCCCCAGGCCCCCGTTCTGAACCCCTGCCTGGTACACAGCACCCCCCAAAATGCAGAAAGGGCAAAACAATGTCCTGTCAGACATGGGGTGCCTATAGCTTATGACCCTAAGAGGTGTGCTTGAGCTCTGCTGTGAATCAAGCCAAGAATTACTTTCTTTCAGTGGAAAACTGTTGTTTTGTACATTGTACTATCATGACCACAAATTGATGTATGATATAAACTGCAGACATCAAGTAGGGAAGATAAGCCCTGTATGAAAAGAGTTTACAATTACTTTGCTCGTCTGCTATACTGGTGTCTGGAATAAAGATGAAGTACCAAATATAAAAGACTTAGAGTCTGAAAGAATGAGGAGGAATATGTCTCCCTGGTAGCTGGCGCCCTGTTTCTAAGGGTAAGGAAATGGAAAACTGTCTGCTGAATTCTGTTGTTTTAACCTGGTTGTCTAATAGCATCCTGTAGCACTGTAAAGTGGTACAGATGTTAATAAACTGGAACCCCAGATTAGCAATATGTGCAGTATGAGGAGAGGCTATACAAATTGAAACTATGATGTCTTAAAATGATCTGAGGAGGAAGGCAGTGGTGTAATTATAATACTTACATTTTTGAATAGAATAAATGAGGTCAATTCAAGTTGTTATGTTCACAGCAAAAAAAAAAAAAAAAAAAGAAACATTCAATTGTTAATTAAATGAAAAACAAATTCAGAGCAGATATTTCTAAGTACTTTTTCATGTACAGAGTTATGGTGAAATAGTAGCCTTACCACAGAAAAAAATTAGTAGCTCATTCAAGAAAGAACTAAAAAGAAAACACACAAATAATAGACTATAGAAAGAACCTGGATGTATTTTTTCAGATGCTTGAATTACAGCCATTAAAAAAATGCTTTTCCAGATCTCGCTCTGCCCTCGTTTCCATAAATCAATGACAAATATTCTGGCAGAAATAAGGCTATATTGCACACTTGCCTCAGAAAACATAGGTAAAACATGTCTCCTCAGCCACACAAATCCAGGCTCTCTGTATACCGGCTCTAATACAAGCCTGTGAAAGCAGATGTTTTTTTCAAGCATTCCTGTTTATTTTACATGAATTTGTATAATGCCATTAATGTCCACTTATATAGGTTTAGAAGCCTAGATATAGTCTTCTGCAGGAGCGATGGCAGTTTCCATGAGAACAGTGTAATTTTCAGTACAGAAGAAAGAACAAATCAGTGCTTTAATAACAGGGTAGATATTGAGATTAAACGCAGCGGGTTAGCAAAACCTGCTTGGATTTCAAAAGGACAGTGCAAGAACTGAGATTTTAAGAGTAGAGTGGACTTTCTCCGACTTCCTTACTGTCCCTGAGTCAAGCATCAGAAAACATTCCCTTTGGCTCACATACCCTACTTTTGTACATTAACTACCCAACAGAAACACTAAACATATTCAGCAAATACTGAACATCAAGCACTGTTTAACAACTGTTCTTCAGCTTTACCTAACACTAGGTCAGCCTCGACCATGCAATTAGGCCATGTAAGAAAGGAAGCGATGCCAATGGCATCTGCTTTACATAACTCACTTCAGATCTTTCCCAAGGTCAAGAACTTTTGTCACTCATACTTCACAGAAGGGACAGTGCTTCTTCTTCCAAGAGTTTGGGTCCTATAGTCCAGACAGGTAATTAATACTTTAGATACTTTAGAATTGCTTCTGTCATTGTCAGCCTTCTATATCATACCCAACCCTGCTGAAATACAGAGAATTTTCAAAGGACAGCTAACTCCCTGGAGTCCTTCTCTGAAAAGGAGCCCTCTTTCCCAAGATTAGTGATGATATTCTGACATGCAGGATACTTGGCATACACATAGTGCGTATATTAGTATCAATGCCAAAAGAAAAATTCAAACTATTCATTTGAAAATTAAGTTCTTAAACTTTCCAATTTTCCCTCAGCAATACAAGCCAAAATGTTCTGTTGCCGGAAGGAGATCAAGAGCAGAATTGTGATTTCTTTATTTTATTCCTCTAAACAATTACTATCTGACAAGTTTTAAAAGTCATTTTAAACAGAACCTGAATACCCAAAGGCACAGCTGTATTACTGTGCCAGAGAGCTCTGCTCAGGCCGTGCCCTTGTATACAACTAACTAGACTGTTTTGGCAGCTCTCATGTCAGCAAAAAGTGGGTATTTCTTCAGTATATGATTGATATCAGGTTCAAAAAGTTTCACCATAGCATGACTGCTGTGGAGTCTCCATCTTTGGAGATACTCAAAAGCTATCTGGACATGGTCCTGGGCAGCCAGCTCTAGGTGGCCCTGCTTGAGCAGGGGGGTTGGACAAGATGACCTCCAGAGGTCCCTCCCAGCCTCAATCATTCTGTGATCTGGTAAAGGCCCACAGTATAATTATTAAAGGCTTAATAAGCTCTAGTAGGCTACATGAAGTACTTTCTACTGGAATTTTCCTCTACAGGTTGTATGTTTCTTCATTTATCAGGCCTTAACCTGTGTCTGTCTTCTCCATTTGAATCTCCATTATTACATCTGGGCTGTCTGCAAGGCACATTTGGGCTGTATGAATGAAACTATTCAGCAGATAGAGACCATTTCAAATTTAAGGTTCCCCATATGGAGCTTGGTATCTTGACTCCTTGAGTGCTGATTTTAAAGATTTTAAAGTAATTACTCTGATGGATATTATTCTGCAAGTTTCTTTGTGATAATTTTTCTGTGTGTGTTTTCCCCTTTATTTACTATATTTTATTGAAAGTTGCTAAGAACAGCAGGAAGCCAAAAAAGTATAAAGGTCCAGTGGTACTTTCACATGCAATTACATGTAGGAGCTGATTATCTGACCCTTAAATTAAATCTTTTTCTAGCTCTCCAGAAGAATCAAAAAAACTCCCCTTTGCCTACCAAAGCAACTTGGTGAACAAGGATTTCCAAAACAATTAAGATTTGATAAAAAATAATCTAAATTAATATAACCATCAACTAAGCAAAGTCTGTATCCTGATTCTCTATATGAATACCTGCTAATTAAAGATGAAACGTTTATAACATGGCTTTGAAGTAGGCATCAGAAACATATTTTGCTTTCTCAGCAATCCCTCAAGAACACATAATGTCCACATTTGCTGTTGTACCTGTCAAATGTGCCGTACGTATGAGCCCCTCACTTTTGATTGACTTCATCGTGTTGCATTGCAGGAATGCAATGCAGTGTGCCCTTTCTGATATGGTATGGCAGAGCCACCATCAGTTCAACACATCTCGGACAAGTAGCTTTTGAAAAGAGGAAAGCGGACATGCGGGCCAAAGGAAAGCCACACACTAGCTGTGATTCTTTCCAGGGTCAAAAATGTTTCTGTTCAGATGAAAACTGAAACACTGGCACTGTTTTCTTGCCCTGAAGTAACTGATTGTATCTAAACCACATTACACAGTCCTACAGGAATTGGAAGGGTGAAAGCAGGAGGCAACTTCAAGATAAAAAAAAAAAAGGATTTAGAATTTTTAGGGGAGAGTTTATCACTTTGTTCTACACCATTAATTATACATATCATGCATTTGATCTGACAGTTTTACAGTTCTTTGTATCTTTAGTGAATCCTTTCCCTGGGAGGGAGGAAAGAGAAATTAAAAATTTGCCAGGGTTAAAACTCAGGAGGAGAACTCCCTTGTCAGGATAATTATTTTTTTAATGTCTATACAGTTGCTGATCACAATTTGCAAAGCAAAAATTTGTGTCTAAAACTAGGATCCTAACCTCACACTTCAGAAACTTAAATAAGAAGCTTGGTGTAATGCCGGGCAGCTAATAATCCCAGAAACGTCAGAGAACTGCTGAATGCCATGCAGTTTGAAAAATCAAGCCAGCAAACTGCATATTACATTTTCAGGTTTTCATGAAGATAGAGTTGTTGAAAAGTCTCTGATTAATTGGAGAATAGAGCTGTGGTTATCTTACAAGAGGAAAAGAAAAATGTATAATTTAGATTTAGGTGCTAAAATTGAGATCTAGGAAAACTTTCTTCCCACCTAACTCTCAATCTAAGTTTTGAAACTTCACCTGTAAAATGGTAACAACAGCTTTTCCTACCTTTTCTGCTAAACTCAGGTCTCCAAAGACCCCATTCCCTTACTATGTTTCTGAATTTTATATGCCCAGATGCAGCTTCAGTGGGTACCAGAATAATACAACACCATACTAGGGAACATAGACTGGTGCTAAATGCCTACTTCTTTTCAAACCTAATTACTAGAAGAAGAATCCATCTTAGTTCATCATCTCCTTAGCCCTCCCTCTCCCCTGCTCTGCAGTCTGTTGGCTTCTCAGCCCTCGGAGCCTGACGTGTAGGTTTCCCCCAGGCAGTACATTATACTGCCTTCTTCCACCTACACAGTAAGTGAAATAATGAGGCTCCATGGTTTTGGTGGAAGGGTGGCTATGAGCTTTGGTTCCTTTGTTTGTTTTAGGAGCTTAAAACTGAGGAGAATTTAACATAAGGACCTGGCTGAGCACCTTCCTAGTGCATCACAGAAAGGTCCTGTCTCAGCGAGCTTTGAGCTTATTGATTTATGGGAGAGATTTTGGGCTTCTTAACTCACCTCCCAGACATATGGTCTATTAATAGGAAGCTTGACGATCAGCAGGCTCCTGCCCTATACTTTGATTTAAGTATATGTCCCTCGTCCATGCTCCACCTGTACTGAAGAACAGCGCAGGAGCTGCCGAGCACCGCTGCCAAACTCCTGGTTTGCGGAGCACACGAGTTAGCACGGGCAGCAGTCACTCCTAATAAGAGTTTGCACTTCTTCCGTGCACCTTGAAGCCTCGTTTTTGAAGCATCTAGCATCAACCTTCTGTAGTTGACCCTTGCTGTATTTAACAAGTACCTTTTGTTTCAGCAGTTTCTCTGCTAATCTCACGCTTGTGTGAAATTGTTGTTGACGAGGTGAGACCCTTTGTGGCGCTGACTGCTGCAGAGGACCTGTAGCTTAAATGAAAATGACAGCGCTTCAGCAAGGCCTAACGTAAATTCTTTGACAGAATATAGATTCACAGGGAGAAGTAATCCATGCTGCTGTCATAAAACGTTGCTTTTTTCAAATGTCAGTACCATATGGCACCACAGTGAATAGAGCAATTGCTAGCACCATCTACCGGTAAACGCGCTGAAGTGAAAAACCAGAGGGGTTTTTATTTCCATAGAGTGGATCTCAAAGGAGAAAAAAAAAAAAAAAAAGTATATGATCACCTTTCAGATGTGCACTAGTCCGTGCCACACTAATGACAACTCTCCAGTCGCATTGGTAGGGAAGGAGCCTGCAGAATGAACCTGATGTTTGTAAAGCCTATTTGTTTCCTCCAGCCCACGGATGATACTTTACTTTTCAGTTCTGCCTCGCAGTAAGAGAAAGCATGGCTGTTCTGCTCTCCTCACCTCTTTTCCTCTTACTGGGAAATCTGCATTAGGATGTGGTGCAACAGGAGAATAGCAAGAGCATCACATCTGAGTGCTAGAAATACCGAGTCCTGACAGAGGACTTGGCTATCTGAGAGGCATTCAGGATAGATGTAGCTGTGTCAACATTACAAAGGAACTGGGAATTATAAAAGAAGTTTTTTTTTTTAAAAAAGGCTGTGCTGTAGTACTATGATTCACTGTAAGTCTGATCCAAATATTATCAAATAGGAACACCTTATTTTACTCTGTTGGGAATTAAAGCAAGCGCTCGGCAAAGTGTATTGACAGGGATGTTTGATACTTCATAAAAAAATTTCTGATTTAACTGTAAAACTGTCTTCCCTCAGAGGGATGGTGGTGTAGTTGACTTAGATATATTAAGCACAGCCTCCTGGGTTTTTTGAGCTTGGACATTATTTGAGTCAAAAGGAACATGCAGATAAATAGCATCTTCATTTAAGAAATCACAGTGTATTCCCCCATTTTTCATTGATACTGATTGAAAGATAATTCTGGGTCTTGGATTAGGTTCTAACATCAGAAGAATAGATTAACACTGTCATATTCAATCAATTTTGGTTGTGTTCTCTGCATAAATCAAGTCCAGAAGAGGTCTTAGCTAAGACATTTAATTCTGATCCTTTCACCTGACAATAAAAACAGAGCCAGATCGAGATGATTTTATGCTCATTTATAGATTATCACAGGGGATCATAAAGAAATCCACCAACACCTATGTCAGAATCAGGATGAAATATTCAGACTCACAATGAGGCAAATCAGGAAATGCAGAAGTCCCAAGGCCCTTGCCCCACATTTCTTCCTAAACAGTGCAAGGGTCATATCCACTCTAACGTACAGGACAAATGACAGCCTGAATCTGGTCTTCTGCCTAAACATGAAGATGTCTGAAAACCAGTGACTCTCCTGAAGACACTATCTTGTTTGAGGCAGTGGTCAGCAACTTTCAAGCTTCCAAACAATAATGCTGATTCATTACCACTTAAATCTTCACAATTTCCTGCCATCCTTTACCGGATAGAGGGCAGAAACTACAGCTAAATGCCAAAAAGCAAGAACTGGTACAAACATGATGTAACACAGTAAAGTCCTGAGCCAAGATCTGTTGAACCAGCCAAATTGCATCCCAGTGAACTATTTGAAACCATAAAACCATCAGTTCTGAGAAGCTGTACTCTACATCAGTGCCCAACACCAAATACTGCCAAGAAGTCTTACTGTATTTCACTTTAAGTAACCCAGACATTCAGGAAGCTTCCTCAGACAGCATGGACCCCCTCTTAGTATTTCCATCAGCTGAGAGCCCAGCTGTGCTCCCACAATTCATTGCTTTCACTACTTCAGAGATTATGATACTTTGAAGAAATTTTAACCAAAAAGTGGTGATCCAGTCCATGGTTCTGTACAGTCTCAAGAAACAGCCCCTTGAACCCTCCTTGTGCTTCATTCAGGGGAGAATTCTCCTTTTCTTCCCTCAGGTGATATGATGTCTGTTGAAGAAACTCACCCTTCAGATGACAGTTGTAACAGCTGTTGGTTCAGGACTTGTGATAAAACGACCACTCAGATCTAAGATCATCAAAATTCCCATTGTTTGTTTTACAAGCGAAGCATGTATCTGGGTCATTGTCCTAAAACATATATGGACTCCTAACTGCTGAGATCCAAATGTCAACAAGATCCAGGCTTACGTTTGGAGAGTTCACCAGTAAAATAAACTGCTACAGAGCTTGTGTTGTGAAGTGCATCCACTGCCTATGCCTTGCTCCCCGTTGTTCCACCAGCCCCTCTTCGTTTGCCAATGGCTCTTGAACCTAGTCCTAACAGCTCTGTAACCAGTTTGTGTTTGGTCAGTGCTTCCACACACATGCAAAACAACCTTGCTCCATATCTGCCCCGGGATTACTCCTTTTTCCCTTCACTGAATATTGACAGACCTCTCTTCCAGGCTGCCCTCCCCTGGCATTCACTGGGGGCACTGCCTTTGTTTTAGGCCACAGCCACAGGGCTTATAGAAGAATTTTCATTTAAAAGAAAATTGTTCAACTTTGATGAACACATACAACTGACCTGTTTCTTCCCATGCAAGAGGGCGAAAGACCATCTCATGACAGTTCTGACTGTTCTCAAGTCCTCCAGGAAGTATCTAAGAAACAAGAAAACAAAAGGAAGTAAAATGGTTTGTTTGACCCGCTCTCCACCAAAATAATGCAATTTCTCTTATGTTTTGTAATTTATTTATACCAGAATTAAGGTTAGAAACCAAAGTAAATAATTCTGGCTTTTTCTCCTTTTTTCACTTCCTTTTACAATACCACTGCAAACAGTATTATTTCTTGACAACACATGTTACTTTTGCTTCAATCTTTTTGGCTTTTTACATGATCAAGTATTCCAAGTCATGTTTCTCTGCATGAAAAAGCCTACATAGCCCAAATTTTGTATCTGATTTCTTCACTTATCCTTAAAAGCTAATTGGTTTGTTGTTTTTCTCCAAGTCCTACCTTAGGTTTTATTAATCTGTGACTGCAGGAGGAAAGTTTTGTGGTAAAAGTATAGGCATGGTTATAGACTTGATACTCTGTCACAATTATGTGACTTCCCTTACGTCATATTTCTGGGCCTGATTCTGACCATGTAAATCCTGTAAGATGCTGCAGGTATGAGATGTCTACATTTCCTTCTCATTATTTTATGAAGACAATCAGCACATCATGGATTTAAGCTCTGTTGGTGCCAACAGCTCCCAGCTGGGTGAGAGAACAGAACCAAGCTCTTTGTACTTGTATCTTCTTTAATAAAGTAAAGAAAATTGGGAGGCATTGAAAGCATCTAAATGCTTATAAATACATCAAAATTCAGGTCTCGAAGTCTTCTTTTCTAAGGTGACTTGGTCATTAGATGCCTAGTTACTACACCGCATCAGTAGGACTTACAAACACCTGAGAATTTTATGCAATAACTGTTTCTTCTGTTGCAGCAGTGCAGTGATGTTTATAAATTGCTCCAAGAGACTTAGATGAAAGGACTTGTAAATGTAGAATACATAATTAACTCTCATTAATTCATTTCATAAACTACCTCAATGATCCCCTCCTGATATCCTTCTTAAATTGCTGCTGCATCTGGATCTGTTTCCACTTACAGTTAGGATTAGTGTTAGACAAAGTGCAAATTTGAATAACCTGGCTATGAAAGGAAAAGAACAGGCTGTTCACAGGATTTTTATTTGTGTTATTATGTATTTTTGTATATCCTGTAAACATTAATAAGCAAAGAAATGTTGACTGTCTGTCTAGCTTCTTTCTGATTAATGAATTTGCTCATTTAAAGCTATGATTCTTTTTCCTTCAAACTCTGTTGCCTGAAATATTCATTAATTTTCCAACTAAAAAAATTCTTCAATTAACTCTTCTGCATCTTTATTGTTTCTTTAAGTATCTAAAGAGTGCTGGGTATTTACCAGAGAAGCAACTCCCATTTCAGAAATAGGAAATTCATATTTATTTACTATGAAGTAGAAATAGGTCATCTTAAAATTAACTGATTAAGTAAAACCAACAAAAATAGTACCATAGGATTCAAGCATGATTGATCGGTTGCAGCTGCTTTAAAAACATGTTCTTCTTCAAAACATGTTTTTTTCTTCAAGGAAAAAAACCCAAAATCTTGAGGGTAAGATTATCCCTTATTTGAAAATAGTCGTCGTCGACGTCGAAAATAGTTCACTGGGTGTAATCAGTTTTCTTCATCTCACTAATGAATAAGTCAAATTCATTTCAGGGAGTTTCTCATAACGTGACACACTCTAGAAAGCTATTAATGTTTTGTGCTGTGCATATGGTGTTCATTTTGAACTACCTATATGCTGTTCGCAGCACTTTAAATGATTACATAGTAGGTATGTGTTTATATATAGTATGTAATCATCTCAAATGCTAGGATTGCAATATGAATAGGTAATAAGAAATAAACTTTTTTTGATTACATAGGTCTGATTAATTGTTTGAAATTTGGTAAATAAAAAAAGACTTAGTTAAAAAAACCTGAAAATGGGCTGTTACTATTTAAGGTTAATATATATTTTATGGGTTTCATGTGCATATTATAGCACTTCTTTGGGTTTTTAAAATTTTTTTATTCAATTTACTTTATTACTTTATTCATTGATTTCCCATAATAACGTTTGTGCTTATATACTGGCTTTCAGCTGAGGCTCATAAAGTACTTTACAAACATTAATATATTTTTCTCACCACTTTTATTTACATTGCCCTTCTAATGAAACTATCATAGACTAGCTGTATATAAATTACAGTGAGGTAGCAACAGAAGACAGAACATGCACAGAAAAAATTACTGGAATGAAAGTCCAAAATGGTACATCCTAGGTAGCTGTTCCAACTTCTA
Source organism: Strix aluco (assembly GCF_031877795.1). Classification (NCBI taxonomy): domain Eukaryota; kingdom Metazoa; phylum Chordata; class Aves; order Strigiformes; family Strigidae; genus Strix; species Strix aluco. Next base: position 37,896,437 of record NC_133936.1, read on the forward strand.
GTCTGCTCTCCCCAAAGAGAAGTAGGATTGTGGACTGAGCCAACTATACAGCGATCATGCAGACATTAGTCTAACCTGTTCTTAAAACTTTCCAATTATGGAGATTGTCTGGGGAGAGCACAGAATCTGTTCTCACACTGAACTACCCGTACTGTTAGAAACATTTTCTTAAGGTCTAATCTAAATCAGTTGCTTCGAGTTTAGCTCATTACTTCATGTCTCATTCACTTGGACATAGAGAAAAATTATTCCCTACCTTTGCAGCAGCATCTTCTGAATTTGAAGGCAATTACAATGTAGCACCTTTGCCTTCTTTTCTCTTCAGATGAAATAACACTAGTTTATTAAATCTTCACTAGCACAGTCTTTCTTGTTGCCTTACACTTACCTTTCTCCAGTCTGATCCTTCATGAAGCGTAGTGTTGAAAACAGACATAGGATTTCACCAGGGTGCCTTCGCTTACCCTGCAAGGCATGTTTCTTCTTATGCACCCAATGGGTGCTTGTATTTTGCACAATAGCTTGACAGTGTTTAAGTACCTCCACTAGTGATGCTCAATAAGATCCCAGATCTTCTCTTGCAGATCTGATACTCAGTTTATTCTGAACTGGCTCAGCTAGTTATTGTTGTACAAGTTCAGCACCTCATATTTGTCCTTATTCAACCTTTATCAGACCATTTCTCTATATTATCAAGTTATTTTGAATTTTTTCTTATTTTTACAAGCCTGAAGGTATTGGTTTTGACAGACTTTTGTTGTTTCACACTTTCTTGGGTTCTTTCTGTTTTGGTTTGGGTTGGGGTTTTTTTCCTTAGAAATTATTTGATTGTTTCTTCAGTATTTTTTTTCTGGGAAGGCTGACTGGTCTGTAATTGCCCTGGTCCTCTTCTTTTTTTTCCTTTATAAAGATAAGGATTGCTTTTGCCCTTTTCCAGGGTCTAGGACTTAATAAATCCTCCGCACTTTCTCAAAGATAACCTTTAACGACTCCATTTGATTCACCTCATTCTTAGCTTCCCCAGTGAAGAGAGACCGAGTCCAGCCAATTTCAAAAATCAAACCTTGTTTAGTTCTTTCTGATGATTTCTTCTCCTACTGTAGCCCCAAATCCTACCTTTTTGCCACCAGTAATATGCAGCTGATCTTCCTACTGACAGTTGGACTCTGATCCGTAAAAAAAAGTGTGGTATGAAGTACAATAGCTTTCTCAGTGGTACCTATCAATAAAATTGCTATCTAAAACAGTAGACCAGCACTCTTCATCATCATTGAAATTCTCTGTATTCTTTCCTGGTGCGTCTTATTTTGTACCCTAATGAAAAGGCTGACTACTGCAATAATCAGGATAAACTCCTGCAGAATCCCACTTGATACATCCTTCTACTTTTATCTTACATCGTACAATATATCATTATTAAACCACTCTTATCAGCCTAAAGGGCTATTTGTAAGACAAAAAAACCTTTGGACATCTTCATATTCTGTCCAGTTCTTGTATGAGATTGTTACAGAAATATAGATTTGACAGGAGTCTCACAATCAGTTTCCATAAAGGGTTCTTTAACCACAGGCACTCACCACTTTCATTCTGCTTGACATTTAATAGATTTCACCTACGTGGTTACAATATATATATGGTGGTGATATAACGCTTGACATCAGAAGAGTTCAAAGCACTTTCCACATAGAACTTTTTAATAAGGCAAAAGTAAGTAAAGTGACTTTCCTGAGGTCGCCCAGCAAGTTATCGGCTGAGCCAAGAATGCAGTCCAGACCTCCCGAATCCCAGGCTAGTGCTCCATCATTATGCCATCCAGCCTCCATATTATTAATGCTCAGCCTAAATATATTCCTGTAGCAATTGATTTAATGCCATTAGCTTCAGACAGCTAATCCAAAGCTCCTTTAGTTATCCAGCCTCCATGGATTTGCTGGAACAAAGAACTTCAGGACTGATCCAGAAAATAACATTATAACTTTTTCTGGAGGCCTGGCTACCTTTTATAGTTGAAAAGTTATTTCAAAGGGAAACAATAACCTAATTGTAAATCCACTGAAAATCAAACAGAAAGGTTACATTTTACTGAATATGTTTGTGATCAAGCCCACGATGTTTTCCTACATTTCTTTTTCAGACAATAACATTCAATAAAGATGTATGGCAGCAATTAACAGGATGAAGTGAAGATAATGATCACGATACATGAAAAGAGAATTAAGTAAAAAATCTTTAGGGTCTTAAAGAGATAATAAGAGTGGGTGGAAGTGGGAGCTGCAGAAAAATTACATTCATCCGCCACCTCTTGGGCACAAGAGCACATAAAGTTTCTGTGTGAATAATAGACCAGATTAGAACAACAAAAGGGAGATAAAGTATCTTCACATAAAGATATGAAAAGGACTTCGGAGTGCCTAAATCCTTTGGGAATGCCTAGAAGGGTTCAGTTCAAAGACCTCTGAAGATGACAGAAAAGTTGGAGAGCTCAAAGAAAGTTACATATTCATTAATCATCTGCAAGAGAATGTAGGGGAATAGGGACAGTTAGAAAAATATGTGCTAAGATCAAGAGAAGGTACAGAAATCTTCATATCAAATAAACCACGTAGTCTTCTATGCTTTTCACTTTCATAATCCATCATGTTGAACTAGGTGGAAGAGCAGAAAGCAAATACACTTTTCAATCTAGTATTTCAGATCTGTATATAGATTTTCTTACCATGGAGAAATCCGGATGAGCAAGTTGTCATAGCTTTCAGAAAGCTCTGCTTATGCTCTGCATTCTCCAGGTTTGTATACCAAATAATGGAATAGTCTCTTCTTTCCAGTTATGCTGTATCTTTTCTTCATAGGACATTTGTTTTTCTTGTACAGTTAGCCTTGGTAGTCTTTGAATCAAACCTTACTCTTTATAGTGCTTTTTAATTGCCATTGTATAACAATGTCAATTACTAGGTTTTATGTCAATTAAATCTACTGTATCTTTTACAATTTAGAGTAACTTATTTTTATTATCTTTGCTCCAATATGGATGTCACTGTTCTTTACAGCAAACCTAGTAATGTAATAGCTCCTGTTTTCCACAGCTGAATACATTGAGATGACTTGTGCTTCAAATACTCTAATGTATTTGATATATATAAGATAAAATATAAAATAAAAATATAAAACAAAATCAATGATTCAAAGAGAAAATTTAAAAACTGTAATAATGTAGAATGGAAAAATAATACTTTATTAGTTCTAAGAAGAAATAGCCCTGAAGAAAAAAAAAATCAAATTTAATCCTACCAAAATTTTCAGCCTATTGATACCAGGTTTAATACAGGGATAGAGAGGCTGAACATCTGAACTTTATTTTTTGTTCGGATTCAGCGTCCACCAGCCATTTGTGATGTTTCTTGCAATTTTTCCGCAGTCTTTTAAAGGAAAAGACTACACAAACCTCTCCCAAAGGTTTTATAAATATAAACACAAAATACATTTATTTTTATTATTTTATTTATTATACTATTCCTTAGTTTTAGTATGTCCTAATAATGTCAGCCAGGTAAGAGATAAAATGTAAAAAGAGCCCCTAGTCCCAGTTCTGCAAACTTTAAGATTTTTTGTTATTGTTGCAATTCATTTTTAAAATATTTTTCAATAGTTCAGAAACTAAATTTTAAAATATTGCTATTCATTGGAATTTTCACAAACGTTATAAACCGCAAATAAATGATGATACAGATGACATTGTTAATCCCATTTTCATCAGCTGGTTAATGTTAACATATGAAGTTATGTCTTCAGAGTCTAAAATACTTTTTACCCTATTTAGTCCCATATCTGGCATTCTTTTCTCTCATTACCTCCTTCTGTGTGAAGGAAACCTTGAGAGGAAAACCCACCATATTTTCATTGTGAGCTGAGCTCAGCTATGAACTCATTGTCTACCAAAAGCTTATCTTTTTTTAAAAAAAAGCTATTTATAATTTCAAATAGTAACCAAAGCACTTAAAACTTATTTAAGTCTGAACCATTCATCTATTGCGGGTTGGAATTAGATGATCTTTAGGTCCTTTCCATCCCAAACCATTCTATGATTCTATGATCTTTCACCTAAATAGTAACTCTTTTTTATTTGGCCATTACATCACTGGTTTAAATAATACTAATCTTAATTAATTTTAAGAAAAGCTATGCCACCAGATGATGTTTATGAGGCCAAGCATTGATGCAATGATCAGATCTGTGCAGGTGGATTCTTGTTCCCCTACACAGTGTTTTGATGGGCGTGAATGGAAGTTTGATCATTACTATTTCATTATTTAGAATTACTCAGTGGGTAGACAGGGTGCAATTGTGTTTCAAGCTCTGGGTTGAACCTTTACAAGAATTTTGTGTAACCTAGGAAATTGCTAGTACAAATGACTATTTCAGTCAGATGTATTCCGATAATGCATTATGTCATCTGCATTTAAAAAAAAAAAATCAATGATTCAAAGAGAAAGTCTAAGAATTGCAATACTGTAGAATGGGGAAAAAAAAAAATAAATCACACTTTATCAGTTCTGAGCAGAAATAGTCCTGAACAAAAGGAAAACCATTCAATTTCATCCTACCGAATTTTCAGTGTATTGATATCAGATTTTCACATGGATATAGACTATTGTCCTTCGCATATAGATTCAGTGTCCAGCAAGCATGATGCCTTATATCATCTGAATATATTATATACTTGGAAGAATAACTGGAGCTTTGAAATGGTACGTCTTAGAGATGGAATATTTAGAGAAGCAGCAGATTTAATTCAAAAAAATTCTCATTATGCTTTGTACAAGAACAGTGTAACTACCTATGTACCCAAGCTGAGATTTAAATATACTTTTATGTATGTAAGCATATATAAAGTATATACTAAAATATTTTTTACAAACTATATGCAAAAATATTTTAAATATACATTTCATGACGAAGCAGAAAAGAAAAGCCCACGACTCACAGTTAGACTGTTAGGCAGGTTTACATGCAAATCTCTCAAGTCATTCACAGGAGATTTTTATCTGTAGGCAGAAAGCAAACACCTCTTAATACAAATCCCATGTGATTGATCTCTCAGTGTCAGAACTCGAGCTCTGAATCTTCAGTAAATTGCTCATCCCACATATAATATGTTACTGTATATATATATATATCTGCCATGAACACTGTTCGAATCCACTGCTGCTCATTTTATGTCAGACTGTTTATCACCTACTGGTCTCAAATCACAGGAGCAGTCAAACATCTGCTTCACGCACTCATCTGCCAGGTCTGAACTTTGAGTACTTGAAGACAACCACTATAAATCTCACACACAGTAATTTGCAGCATTTTATCACCATCCACTAGTCACTGATCATATTGCAGCAGTCCACAGGCCTTCAAACCTTAATCCTTGCGATTTCTACTGGTACCCCATCAGCAGCCTAACCCACATCATCACCTACCTCAGCAGTATGTAGCTACATAAGCATGGCTTATGCCCCATCCAAGAAAACATAAAAATTTTAGGATACCTACTTTTTCCTTCCTAAAACTATATGGTATCCTCTAACTTTCTTCATGTTCCCTAGTTCTCTGTAGTTGTATTTTCTGAATCAGATTCCAATAAAAGCGTCAAATGAAATAGTTGTATCGGACTTGACAGTATGATTTCTAACCACTTGTTTTGTTTGCTTTGCCATTTTTCACCCTCAATAATGAGAAGCAAAAGCTAGGGAAGGTCACTTTTATTGCCTTTTCAGACAACAGTAGCTCAGCAACAGAGATCAAAACTTGGAAAGACAGCCGCAGTTCCTTGCACGCTAAAGTATATTGCCTGTACTAAATTCTGATTATAGAGGGGGGTGCTCTTTTGTACTGGCTTTGTTCATGCTGAGTTGCCGTCTTCTCTTAGCCAAGCACAAACCTTGTGGTTTTAACAGTTTTCAGAGTTCATTTTGCCTTTCACCTGAATAAAAGCCAGGCTTTCTTTCACCCTCCAGGACTGACACTCGTGCAAAAACCTCTGCAAAGACATATAAATATATACACTAACTTGAGCTGAAAATAGATGGCTATGAAGTAGCAAAAGCTTTTTGTGTTATAGGTGTGTTTAGACATTTTCACTTTGCATCAGTCATGCTTCCTCTGTGTGCTAACCTATCTGTAAGAAGTTGTTTGAGAGTTTCAACTGTTCCGTGCTAATGAAAAATTTATATTACAACAGGCTGATGTTTCACATCTAAACTGAGCTGAATCTAGTGCTTACAGAGGTAAAAGCATAAAATAATTTGGAAGTATTTATTTTCTTTTGTGAAAGTTTTCTGTGGGTCAGACTTCGAAATGGTCCTGAGAGAATTCAGTGCATCTCCTGAATATATTTTTTTTCAAATATCCTGTCAAACAGCAAGCCACCACATATCTATAGATGTCTACACTTTCTACATCAAGGACTGTGTTGTATGAACATAAATTGTTTATTTCTACAAAGCTGAAAGTTGGTAGCATCAGCATTTTGAATTCTGCTCATGAAGATAAAATGATAATGACAAATTCTTTTTATGAAAGTATCTAAAGAACCACTGAAAAGGAAAAAACTGAAGCTACCTTTCTCTTTTGAAACTGGCATTTCGAAATGCCATATACCTTTACAGCAATTGAAAATATAATGATAGTAGAAAGTTTCCTTTATGAGTTACCACACCATTTTTTCCTACTGGAACTTCTTCGTCAGGTAAAGCTGCATAAATGTTAGGATTATACTGATTCATAGATCTTTACCATCTTCCCAAAAACATAACTCCTACATGACCATCATAATTATCTTGGGCCAAAGACAGTGAAAGAATGCATACATGCCAGGAGGACAAAACAGTGGCATTTGAGGATATTTGAGGTATGCTTGCTATAACAGCCAACTGGGTGGGGTTTTCTTCTTTAGATGAACTTTCACAAAACACACACTTTCTAATACTAACTCTGGAGCCTATAAATCTGTACGAGAAATTTTAACTCAAGGCATGTATGCTTTCTTTAAAAAAAAAAACTTGAAAATAATTTTGCATATTATTGCTACACTCTTCACTGGCAGCTTCTGATAGCCCAGTAGTAATCTTATTGAACCAGAATTGATTTGGTCATAAAATCCAGGACAGTCTCACACAGCTAATGAAGAGGCTGATGCTTATTCTAGTACAAACAGAAGCTTTTATGTGGGGCATCATGAAAAGTTTAACTTCATGAGTTCATTGAGGTTGAAGAGAAGACAAGAGAACAAGAGATAAACATTAAGACTTACATAAATTAGAGCAGGTGTTCTCATGTATCAAAGGAGGCAACTTCCTGAAGACTTTCAAATCTGTTTCATAGCATTAGCGCTTCATAAATAGTCTTAGAATTCTTTGTCTCCACTTCACTTCAAGATATATCCCTGATGGAGCATCTTCTCAGGTAAACATCACACCGATTTTATCAGTAAGAAGTACCAGCCAAAAAAAGTCTCTGAACTAATCTGTTCCACTGACAGCTGAACAATTTCTTTCATTTTGGAAGGACAAATATTTTTAAAGCTAATTCAAGGCTTGATCTCACTATCTGCAAATGTAATATACATTTGCAAACTAAATTATGAAAGCAAAATTCAGTAAAAGCATCTCCAAGTGCCCGATTCACTCTTTGATATTTAGAGACAAAGATTTGTAAAGACGAGTGCAAAACTGTGGGCAAAACATTAGCTCACATAAAGTCATTATTCTTCTGAATATTTACTCCTTAACTGACAAGCAAGTCCAAGGACTTAATGCCCAAACAACGTGCCATCTTATGTATAATTGCCAACATTAACTCCTGTGTTAATACCAAAGTGTGTAAAGTTGTGATAGATTTAAGGTCTTAATACACATTCATACCTTTTTGGTTAAACAATAGATTGGAGCATGCAAGGCTATGACATTTGTTATTTTTGACAGGTTTGTAAAGGTTTACTATGTGCAGTGAATTAAAATGCAAATCTCCTTAGTATAATAAAGGCATATGTACACAGTGCTGAAAATTTACCCGAAGTATAAAAATAAGTGATAAATGGTTGCATTCTTAACCTATTCACTGACTTTCACACTTTAATTTGCTATTCTCATCCATGCTATTGCTAGAGGAGTCGTTTATTGAAAGCTCATTTCATAGTGAATACCAAAACTATTAAGAAAGGAAGCAATTCCTTGCACTACTTTGAAAGACAACAGCTTGACACGCTGTGTATACTGCTTGAATTGAAAGATATTTCGTTTGTCTTTCATAGGAAGATTGTGACAAAGCTGTCTTAACATAACACATCTTTTAATCACAAGTTATAATAATCATGAGATAGGATATTCCTGGCCAGTTTCTAGTGACTGCATTTAATATAAAATGCATCAGTCAGCCATGTCGGAAAAATTAGACTCCGACTGCCATTTGTCTGCAATATCAAATCACCTGGTAATGCAAATAAAAACACAACACATCACAACATGTAGCTGAAGCTTCGGATTGCAGAATAACGGTATGAAATAATAACTGGCACATTTAACTTTAGGATAGTTCCAAAAATAGTTAATGCTGCATACTCTAAAGAAATATTCATAGAACAGGCCACTTAAAGATCAGAGCACCTGTGCTTTTTGTCACTATGATTTGGCATCATATACCTGCATATCAATGAAATACATCTCATAAGACATATTGCTATTTTCTCATATGGAAGCAGTCTTTTTCATTTAATTTAAACTGCAGTTCAACTCTTAAGGGGGCCATGGTAAAAACTGCTTACCTTTCTACAGATTTATTTCTATGTCCAGTTATAGCTGATATTTTACACTGTTAAATCTCTTCTTTTGCCCCCCCCTCACCCCATTTCTTACAACAAGCACAGAACCACTAGAGCAAAGAGTGTGTGACCAGGTTACTTGTTGCCAGAGCCATCAAACCCATTTACTGTTATCAGAATAATTATATTATTATCCATGTTAGTTCATTAATGGTGAATGATGCAAAAGGAGAGAAAACTGAGCTAGGCTCTCAGATCTCCATTTGGATTTCCATGAAGGAAGCAAACAGTTCTGTGAACAGGGAAACTACTGAAAGCGTGTCCCTGTGGATTTATGCCCTGTTGTTCAACTACCACTTGTCCAAAAGGGCAAGTTCTCATTAAGCTTCCTCAGTGAGAAAAAAATGTAAGAGAGTATTTCTGTGTGGATGTTCTGGTGTCTGATAAGAACTGAACTGCCAATAATTTTCATTGAGCATGCAGCATTTTGGAGGCAACATAAAAGTTACAGAACTATAACATGCCTTACAAATGGCCTTTTCATAGCTGATACTATATAAAAGAACAAGCTTTACTAATGAAGTATCCATACACTACCCTGGTCTTTCAATTTCTTTTTAAAATAACATCCTCTATATACAAGTCAAATGCTTTCACTGGCAGTTGGAAATTTGGAGAAGGCATTTTGAACTTATAAAAGTGTAACAGTATGTAATTACAAATTCAACATACACCTTGGACAGTCAAATATTCAATTAGTTTGATCATTTCTTTATATATTTCAATAAATGTTAGTTTCCTGAAACTAGTGTACCTGATTTTAATTCTAACACACTATAAAACACAGTCCAGCCAAAGCTGATGTTGTCTACATGACTTCCCAGTAATTCATGATAAGACTGATGTAATAACTGATTTTTTTTAAAGCAATTATGTTTAAGCTACAGGCATACAAAGCTTTTGTAATTAAGTGGAAGAGCTCATAATCAATTCTTTTCCACAGAAACATGGAAAACATCTGTTCTTCAAGAATATTTTTAAGGAGATAAAAAAATCAGTTATAGCTGAAAGCTGAACACATATGCTTTTTTGCCACCAAAAAAATGATCTGATATCAATCATTCAGAAAAATGATCAATAGGATAGCATATTTTCATCAATTCAACTACAAAACTGCAGGACAGACAAAAAAGATGATGATGTCCTGGTGATGACTACACGTCTCATTCATTTACAACTTTGAATCACTTTGGACTTTTTGGTGCTAGTTTACATAATATAAACACAAAAATATTCTCCAACAGTTGCTCAGTGGACTTATTCTTAAAACGTACCTCTGAAAGTGAGACTCCTGCTTCCCACAAAGTATTGTGTGGATTCTGATGATGTGGTAAGACCTTTTGTTGACAAATTTATATCCAATACATTGTCATTGTCGGCAGAATGAAAACAATTTCCCAGTGAATTCATGATAGATCCTCCTATTGTCTTCCTAAGAGTTTTAAAAAACCTGGATAGGATTTTATATGTTTGAAGTACTATTTCACTGTTTATGAGCATTAATAACAGTAACTTAAAATTTCAAATTATATACACATAAAGGTATGTGTATACATATTTTTATGTGCAAAATTTATACACCTGCAAGAGCAAATTACTGAAAATTGCATACATACACATATAAATACATAGAACACACACATATAGGCATAGTTTTCCTCTACAGCTAGAACACTGAAATGAAATAAATCCATTTATAATCATCCTCCAAGCACAAGAAAAATTTCCCATAAATGTTGTCATTTGACCTTTTCAGAAAAGGTCACCAAAAGACCATCGATCTCTCATTGGATTTCGATTACACACACTTTGAACCAAGGATCTTTACATTTACTGCTCTCATTTATCACAGAATGTTGATTACAGGAAACATCCAAATTCTGACATTTCAAAGGTCAGTTTGCAATTTTTAAAAATTCCCCTCCATTATTCATTTTACTGCATGCTCTGTTCCACAAGTAATCCATTAGAATCACAGAATCGTCTAGGTTGGAAAAGACCTTGAAGATCATCTAGTCCAACCATTAACCTAACACTGACAGTTCCCAACTACACCATATCCCTCAGCGCTATGTCAGCCCAACTCTTAAACACCTCCAGGGATGGGGACTCCAACACCTCCCTGGGCAGCCCATTCCAATGCCTGACAACCCGTTCTGTAAAGAAATACTTCCTAATATCCAGCCTAAACCTTCCCTGGCGCAACTTGAGGCCATTCCCCCTTGTCCTATCACTTATTACTTGGTTAAAGAGACTCATCCCCAGCTCTCTGCACCCTCCTTTCAGGTAGTTGTAGAGGGCGATGAGGTCTCCCCTCAGCCTCCTCTTCTCCAGACTAAACCCCCCCCAGTTCCCTCAGCCGCTCCTCATCAGACCTGTGCTCCAGACCCTGCACCAGCTTCATTGCCCTTCTCTGGACATGCTCGAGGAATTCAATGTCCTTTTTGGAGTGAGGGGCCCAAAACTGAACACAGTCATCGAGGTGCGGCCTCACCAGTGCCAAGTACAGTGGCAAGATCACTTCCCTGTCCCTGCTGGCTACGCTATTGCTGATACAAGCCACGATACCATTGGCCTTCTTGGCCACCTGGGCACACTGCTGGCTCATGTTCAGCCGGCTGTCAGTCAACACCCCCAGGTCCCTCTCTGACTGGCAGCTCTCCAGCCACTCCTCCCCAAGCCTGTAGCGCTGCTGGGGGTTGTTGTGGCCCAAGTGCAGCACCCGGCATTTGGCCTTATTGAAGCTCATGCAGTTGGCCTCAGCCCATCGCTCCAGCCTGTCCAGGTCTCTCTGCAGAGCCTCCCTACCCTCAAGCAGATCAACACTCCCACCCAACTCGGTGTCGTCTGCAAACTTACTGAGGGTGCACTCGATCCCCTCGTCTAGATCATCAATAAAGATGTTAAACAGGAGTGGCCCCAAAACCAAGCCCTGGGGGACACCACTCGTGACCAGCCACCAACTGGATTTAACTCCGTTCACCACAACTCTCTGGGCCCGGCCATCCAGCCAGTTTTTTACCCAGCGAAGCGTGTGCCCATCCAAGCCGCGAGCAGCCAGTTTTGCCAGTAGAATGCTGTGGGAAACGGTGTCAAAGGCCTTACTAAAGTCAAGGTAAACAACATCCACAGCCTTTCCCTCAACCCATAAGCATGTTGCCCTGTCGTAGAAGGAGATCAGGTTTGTCAGGCAGGACCTGCCTTTCACAAGCCCATGCTGACTGGGCCTGATCATCTGGTTGCCCATATATGACTTTTAATGGCGCTCAAGATGACCTGCTCCATGACCTTCCCTGGCACCAAGGTCAGACTGACAGGTCTATAGTTTCCTGGATTGTCCTTTCTGCCTTTCTTGTAGATGGGTGTCACATTTGCCACTCTCCAGTCCAAATGGAGCTCCCCAGTTAGCCATGACTTCAGGTAAATCGTGGAAAACGACTTGGCGAGCACATCTGCCAACTCTTTCAGCACCCTTGGGTGTAACCCATCCGGTCCCACAGACTTGTGTGCATCCAAGTGGTGTAGCAGGTCTCTGACCACCTCCTCTTCAACTGTGCTGACCTCAATCTGCTTCCCCTCCCCATCTCCCAGCTTTATAGTCTTCATGAGAGACCTGGCCCCTCTTCCAAAGGCAATAGATTCTCCTTTTGTTCTTGAGATCCAGCCAAAGGTCCCTGTTTAGCCAGGCCGGTCTCCTTCTCCACCTGCTTGTTTTTCGGTACACAGGAACAGCCTGCTCCTGTGCATTTAAGACTTCTATCTTGAAGTATGTCCAGCCTTCCTGGATTCCCATATCCTTCAAGGCAGCCTCCCAAGGGATTTTGTTAATCAGTCTTTTGAACAGGTCAAAGTTTGCCTCCAGAAGTCTGAGGTGGCAGTTTTACTAACCCCGCTCTTTGTTTCTCCAAGGATCGAAAGCTCAATCATCTCATGATCACTGCACCCTAGACAACCTCCAACCTTTACTTCCCCCACAAGCTCTTCCCTGTTCACAAGAAGCAGGTCCAGGAGGGCACCTTCCCTGGTCAGCTCACCCACCAGCTGTGTGAGGAAGTTATCCTCCACACATTCCAGGAACCTCCTGGATTGTTCCCTCTCTGCTGTGCTGTGATTCCAGCAGATACCCAGGAGGTTAAAGTCCCCCACAAGAACAACGACAAGTGACCACGAGATTTCTCCCAACTGTTTATAGAAAGCTTCATCCCCCTCACTGCTTTGGTTGGGAGGTCTATAGCAGACTCCCACAGCAAGATCTGCTTTATTGGTCCTCAACCTAATCCAAACACTCTCAACCCCGTTATCACTACACTTGATTTCTGAGCTGTCATAACATTCTTTTACATACAGGGCCACTCCACCACCTCTCCTTCCTTGTCTATCCCTCCTGAAGAGCTTGTAGCCATCGATTGCTGCACTCCAGTTGTGTGAGGCATCCCACCACGTTTCTGTTATAGCTACTATGTCATAGTTCTTGTGCTGTATCATGGCTTCAAGCTCCCTCTGTTTGTTGCTCATACTGCGTGCATTGGTATAGATGCACTTGAGCTAATGAATCCAACACCTTTTTGTGAGTGTGGGCCCCATTCCCTACCAGACCCTTCTCAGGTGCTTCCACGGTTCCTAAACATCTTTCCCTTCTCTCAAATGAAGTGGCAGAGGGAGAGCCCTCACCAGTCCACCATCCTTCAAGCTTTGGCATGCTTCCCTTGAGCTTGTTCCTAACAGGCCCAGTCATCTCCCTATCCCCCCTCATATCTAGTTTAAAGCCCTGTCAATAAGCCCTGCTGACTCCTGCCCCAGAACCCTTTTCCCCCTCTGGGACAGCTGCATCCCACCTGTCTCATTTGTTGCCAGCAGATCAGGTGCCTTATAAACCTCGCCATGATCAAAGAACCCAAAATTCCAACAGTGCCACCAGTCTCTGAGCCACGTGTTAATCAGATATGTTTTCCACCCTCTCTCAGAAGTTTTCCCTTCCACTTGAGGGATTGATGAAAACATGACCTGAGCTCCCGAGCCTTCAATTAGCCACCCCAGTGCCTTGAAGTCCTTTTTGAGTGACTTAAAACTTCTCTCTACCACCTCATCGTTACCTGCCTGGATAACGAATAAGGGGTAGTAATCAGAGGGCTGCACGAGAGCAGTGACCTTCCTTTTAATATCTCTAACCCGAGCCCCAGACCTCTCTATGGTATGGGTCTGGTCGACATACGGGCCCCTCCATACCCCTCAGAACAGAGTCACCTACTACAATTACCCTCCTTTTCTTCTTAATTGAAGAAGTCGCAAGTCTTGAGGCTGAGGGACAAGCTGTGGGTGACTCACCAGATGGGTCCTCATTTCCATCTTCATTTGGCTAGCTGTCTAGTTCCAAAGCCTCATACCTGTTGTACAATGGCAACTGGGAAGGCGAGGGGGGCCAAGAAGGTTTTCACTTGCCTTTCCGAGGAAGGACCTGACTCCATTCCCCCCTGTCCCCCACATCCCCTCCTTCTGCCTGGTGAGAGGAGGGGAGGGAGTCATGTATTTCTTGTAGACCCTCTAGCTGCTGCCTTTGTCTCAGAGTATGGCTCCACCAGTCAATCTCATTTTCATACTCTTCGATCGTTCTCAACCTTTCTACCTCCTCCCTCAGTTCAACCACCTGCCTGAGCAGATCATTTACTTGATCACCCCGCACACAAACAGTGTCTCTGACTCCCTCCGGTTCAAGTGCCAGGCTCAGGCACTCTCCGCAGGCAGAGATCTGCACAGCCGCCTGTTTGTGCGGGACCTCTGTCTGGGTTCCCACATTCCTCATCATTCTGCCTCTTGGACATGTTGTGACCATGGTCTTCTCTCTGGCCGGGAGGGAGCCAACCCCTGAGTGCTGTTTCCCACACACTGTGCTCTCATGTCCCTGCAGTGTTGTTCGTTCCCTCCCCTCTCTCCAGCACTGGACAATAACTTGCAGAGATTGAACATACCTTGTCCAGTAGCAGAGACTCAGCCCTGCTCTACAAGCTATCTCAGGACACTCACAGTCAAGTAGTATCTGATCACCTGAGCTCTGTGGGCAGCCCACAAGGTTCTTATCACCTGATCAAGGGTGGGTGGTGCTGGTTCCACCCACGCTAACTCGGTAACCCACCCAGCTCGTTACCGAGGGAGGGGTGTGAGCTGGTCTCCTCGGCGAGTGACTGTTGGTGAACACAAGTTTACTTCTAGAAACCCAAGTTTACTTCTTGATCTAAATAATGTATGTTAGAAGCTCAGATTTGAGTGGAATTAAAAAATACTAAAATGAAAGACAGCTGATTACACTAGTTATTCATCAGAGGAAAACATTTTGCTCAGGATAGACATCTCTAAGTTTACATAGATGTAGGGGTGGTTGATTAGGGTTTTTTTCTGGGGTGAAGGGGTTGCTGTTGGTTTTACTAATTATATTCTAGATAAAGGTGTGATACCAAATTTGAATACAAGTTGTGTGTATAGTTTTAATTTCTGAGTTACCACACTACCATGTATAATGTCAGTAGCATTACATCTCCCCAGATTCTTTGAGTTCTTCAAGTTCATGTTTAGGCAACGCAGCAAGTATGTCTAGTCAGCTCCTACATTCCGTTTCAACATTTCAGTGAAACATTCTCTTTTTAAAAGCTCATAAAATAAATGTCTTCTCCCATACATTTTAGTAATTTGAACTATAATAAATGTCATGAATTACACAGGAAAAATAAAGAATTTATCCAAAATCTTAATTTGGTGTTCTGTTGCAACAGTAAAGTGAAATAAATTTTGATAGTTCTAAGCATTAACATGATGCTCAATTTATTAGGAAAGGGGAACACTCATCTATGATTTATTTATGTTTTAATGAGACACAAAGGTACTTGTTTCCCTTACCAACAGTAATTCTGGGATCTTTGTACAGAAGTATTTCTAATCGAGCTTGAAAAACTCACAGATGTACATCTTCATATAGACACTGTTACTGTGATGACCTGTAAACAGATATTAGAATGTGAGTGACTTTTTATGTACTTTATCAACTATCTGATATGTGCAAATACCATTAAGTACATTTGCAAGATCACCTCCAGGTTTTCTCCCCCTTTCTCCCCGCCCCCATCCTACCTGCCCTGGGATTTTTCCACAAAATATATTGCCCTTTTAATTAACTGTGGATATTTAACTTCAAGAGAAGGACTGATAATTTCTGAAGTGGTAGGTCCCTGGCTCTATAACTACTTCACATTGATGAACCCTGTAGAGCTGTTGACCTCAGTGACCCTGTTTGTAAAATGCTCCTTCACATAAGTGGCCCAGACCAAACCTGGTGAGCTCCATTGACTTGCATTCACCATTTATATGGTTATGCATTTATATGCATCTTGGCAGGTATCAACCTGTTAGAAGAAAAGTGATGGGCCTGGAGTAGATATATGCCATTCTTGAACTTCAAGAGTAACAAAACATGAAACCTAACAAACTGTCTCACAACATTGTGTTCAGCAATCCTAAAGCATTTTTTGATGCACATATTCATAGGTTGAGTTGATCTGTGGTATTACACCTTGACTTTATTTTGAACATATAATTATATACTGAGGTATATTTTGATAGAGACTATATGGGATACCATGGCTTTGCATTATGCAGTGTTGCAGAGTAATGATAAACTTAATCTAGAATAGCTGAATAAATACCAAATAAAACCAATCTTATACCTCTGGTATTGCCCCAGGACTGCGATAATAAAGTTCCTTTCACTTTGGAATATTTGGTCAGTGCACTTTAAAATGCATAACATAGATACGCTCAGGAGGGGTGTTACAACTTTTTGTGTAGGAAACAATTTCTATATCAACATTTCATACTGGCTGCCATTCCTGAAAGCCATTTTTATTTGATTGCACAGAGCACAGTTGAGGTCCAGAATCTCTAAAATCTCTCAACTGTTTAAATGCCATGGAAGATGGTAAGAGCCATGAAATATCATGACCAAAATGTGTATAAGCTGTTGCTTCTGAACGTACAGACTCACAGATGCAGGAAAAGACCTTTGATGTGCCCATGTAACTTGTTTACTACAAAGCATGGAAGAAATCTCCCTGCATTAGTAAATTCTTACTTGTTAAAGATCAAAATGAAAGAAAAAAATCATGTGCTTTCTATTCCCACAGCCCAGACTTTTTGACTTGTATTTTCTGGAGAGCTATAGGACATCAGATGACTGCTCTTGTTTAAATCAAGAATTGAACTGGTCCCTCAGGTCCTTCAGATTTGAGAAATGAAAATCACTTTTAAATTACTTCCTTCTCCATCACTTCCATGCCCTGCCCTGATTATGGGCTTTCCTGCTTCGTAATTCAAATGAAAGAAGGGAGAATTCTAAACCACAGCTGCAGGATATTGTACTCTATTTCATTAGTGTTTTTAATACAGATTAATAATATTCTTTCATGTTTCGATGGGATGATCACACTTCCTCATGCATCATGAGAAGCATTTTCTCTAGACTAAATTCCAACCAGTGCTGTATGATCATTCAGGAAGAGCTGTTTGGAGTTCTTTTCTTTCTCTGCATTTGATAGACATACACTAAGTGTACAGCCACATAACAGGGATACTACATGCTATTCTCTCCTCCCATAAACTGTCCCTTGCTTTTGATTCATGGAAAAAAGACTCTACAACTCAAAATAGAGTTATAAAGCAGGTATGTTTTACTCCAGCCAGGGTGCAAGGGGATTTCTCCACAAAGCTTGCACACCAACAGCACTTTTTACCAAAAACTTATAGAGTGTGGATATACATAGTCATTGGATTCCATAACACAAACATACATATGCATGAGTAAGCTGGGTTCGTTCGAAAGGCTGGTGTCAGCAGTTTATGTTATCTTTGCACCTGCACATTGCCTCCTGGGGGGCGTCTTCGGGGGTCTTTGGGAGGAAGGCTTGTAGTCTTTCTCACATTGTTTTTTTCCCCAGAGCATGCACAGATTCTCTTAGCCAATTTCTTGAACAACAAAAAAGTTTTTCAGCTGGTTTACTCATCCCATCTTATTTAAGGGAACCAATGAAACTTCTACAATCCTTATATGGCTATCTTTACTCATTACCGAGGCCCAACTTGTTAGAGCACACCTGTTCCTCAAGGACAAAAGCATGATATTTTGCTGAACACTGCAGTTCTTGGTAGATTTTCACAGTAAACTACTTTGTTTTGATGGACACAGTAGTCCCTGCTAAAATTCCACAGAACAGTCTGGGCAAGCAGGATTCTTAGCAATATTAAAAAAATACTATAAGTAATACTATAACTTGCTATAAGTAAGTAAATAAGTTGCTAAGCAGTTTTCTATAAGTAAATAAGTAAATAAGTCTTAAAGCAAATAATCATTTCTCTGTATCACTTTCCACCTGCCCCGAACCATGCAGCCCAGCTCAGCACGCTGAGATGCAGGGGACAGAAAACAGAGACATTAGGGAGGAGATTGAAAAGTTAAAAGAAGCTACATTTTCCACTTGCAGATAACATTTTATCCACACATATTATCCAGGATGTACTTTACATGCAATATTTTCTCAATCCTCATTCAGAAATATTTAGGATTTTGTAGTGTTTGCAATGTTGTGTAGATTGCTGTTAATCTTAACAATACAAAGTTATGTAAACACTAATAAACTATACCTTTGTTATGGTATACATTTGAGCAACAAATTTATTCATAGCATTACAGCTCTTAATTATGCATTAGATTGAGTAGTCTGGATTTACTAGCAGCACCTTGATACTCTATGAAAAGTTAACTTTGGAATTGAATGGGGCAGCTATATTTTGCCTGAACTAATTTGCCATTTAAAATGTAATTGAGCAACAGAAACGTTTCCTACAGCTGTTATTCTAAGGAGAATTACAGATGCAAACTACCTGAAAGGGCTGTTTGATACTCACTGCAACAGCATAACACAATTCTTTTTACGTCCCTTAACTCGGTCCACTTCATAAAGTGAATTAATTTGCACTGTAGATATATCAACTGTCTTGCATGGCATTCCACATGAAAACTATTGCTGTTAGCTGAGTAACATTTTCCTCTTGCTGAAATGTACTGATGTACTAAACTGGTTTTAAGGTGTTTTCTTTAGCATGTTTGATAGTACTGGCTTTGATCTCAAATATCTACAGCAGCAGGAGTTCTTTGGAACACCATGCCTCAGAAGATGTATTACAGACTAAAGCAGAACAGACACCTAAGTGTCAGCTATAAAGAAAGGAAAGCATGCAATGTTATAAAAAGGATGAAGTGTTCCAAAAATGTCTTAGCTATCTGATCTCCTTGTTCTGCTTCATATAGTTCCATTTCACCATTATTACAATTAGTTGAGTTAGGACAATTTTAAAGCCATGTAGGTACTTTCAAGATGCATAGCTGTAAGATACAACCAGCTAAAGATGGAACAAAAATCCCAGTTCTCCAAATAGATACAGTGTAGGTCTCAGCCGAAGTACAGGTCATTACTGGCTGTATAGACCTCAAATCTGAGATCAGCTAAACAGGGAAATGTCTGGATCTGGACCTAATTTCTGAAAGTCTAATTTACCTCCATTTCCCTCTACTACAGAATTATGCAGTGAAACTAGCTA
Source organism: Strix aluco (assembly GCF_031877795.1). Taxonomy (NCBI): domain Eukaryota; kingdom Metazoa; phylum Chordata; class Aves; order Strigiformes; family Strigidae; genus Strix; species Strix aluco. The sequence continues at coordinate 37,915,944 of NC_133936.1, forward strand.
CACTGAAAACTGACTATATGAAAAGATGTATTTTCTTATTCAAAGAGGTGTCCCCCATTTCTCTATTTGAAACAGAATTTCTGATTAGTTATGAAAACCATATTTTATTTTCAAACAGCAGCAAGCACTGCTGAGATAATATCCTCAAGAAGAAGAAATGGGCTAGACTCAGGAACATGATTTATTTTTACTATTTTCAAAACCCTTACTGGTCTAATAAAATCCCTGGTTTAACGTATATATAAATGTAGACACTTCAGTAAGATTTTCTACAATCCATGATGGGCCAAAGCTCTCAGGAAACCTTCATCCCCTGATTCAAGAAAGAATTTGGCCTAATATTATCACAAAGAGGAATTTACCATGAACTATTCAGTATTGTAAAAGTTGCTGGCAGTTTATAGACACATTTTATATATTGTAATTCCAGGGTTGTTTTGTTCTGAAAAAAGGTCTAACTTCTTATAACCACTCCAAATGATTGTTTTCCTTTCACAATGGCCTTTATTTAAAATAACACAACCAAATATGCCCCAGTAGAGAAGGAAAAAAGCTCTCATTTACAAAATTCCTCTTTGTCATAAATTAAGTCCTCCTAAGAACTTTCTGATCAGAAATCATATGCTTAAAATCCATCCTTCATAGCCAGAAGGCTGTATACAATTCTCTAATTACGTTTATGCACTGCTTCAGGACATGACACATGTATGCAGGAGTTACATTCAGCAAAACTCCTACATGCCACTTGGGCTTGGTTCAAAACTTTTTTAATTTGAGAATAGGAACTTTTTGGACCAGTTCAATATTTCTGTGTGAAAAAGCACTTTTGAGACAGGTACACTCTCCCACACCCCCCACTCTATTTACAGCAGAGAACTCGCATGCATAAGAGAACTTGCCAGCTATCAGTTTAGCCAAGGTATTAGCATTGTTTGTACCAACGAACACCAAGTGTCAGCGTTAGATAAAGCATTTAAGAGATTATTGTGGAGGATGGTCTTTCACAATGCTGAAAGCAGACAGATTAAAAGACCGAGCATGTCTTTCCAACTCAAACACTGTGTAACTATGCTTTATCTAGTGTACACTCTCCTTATGCATTTTCTTTTTACAGCTTTTCAACTTGTGCAGAAGGCAGAAAAAACTTTGAACCAAAGCATCAAGCTGAGGCCAAAGGTGGTTGAGCTTTGAAAGATGAGAAGATTTTGGTTCCAGGGAGGGTAATTCCAACATTGTCTTTAATAGATCTACGATTTCAGAATTTAAGCCCCTGAGACCCTGGACGCACCTGTGGACTTAGTTTGAACTTCAGGGTGGGGCTTGAATGTGTGCTGGAAATTTTTTTGAGAACAGAATCTCTCTGCCCTCCTACTTTTTATTAAGCCGGAAACATTGTCACAATTGCTTTTTTAGTGATCCGTAGGAAACTATTCCTTCAATAAAATTGTAAGTTCTAGGCACTTGTAGCCCAAGTGTTAATTCTGCTGATTATTGCTCACTATGTGACTTGATTTCAGCATCTAACCAGTAAAACCACAATTGCTTTGTCACTCAGACAGGGTTTACTTCTGAAAGGCCAAGTTTCATACCCAACGTACCCGGTTTCAGAAGGCTACAAATAGAAAGATCAGATTGTGCATAAAGACAAGATTGCTAACAAGCTTCGTAAGCTTTTTGTGTTGTGCTTGCAGTCTCTGTTAAGCAAGAGGGCAGGAAATAGGAACTCCAACCATAATTACATGGTCATGCAACACAATCATAAGATTACAACTTGCAGGCTTGCAGCAGTACCTGTGCTTCACATCTGCCTGTTGATACTGGTGTCATTTTTAAACATGAGCTGTGAAAAACTGCTATTGTAAAGGAATAGCAGTAGGCCCGAAGTCAGAAGAGTGAGCTAAATTGCCTGCTTTTTATGCATTTTGTATGGCTTTTTTCTGGGTGGAGAGCTGTGGTATTTCTTGTGGTTCAGCCTTGTTACACTCTTCACTGAATACAGAGGTCTATATTCAGATATCCCAAGAACAAGGTGTCCTGTGCACTTTCATCATAAGGCCATCTCCGATACAAGGTGTCTCTACACTTTGGTTTTCAATTCTATTAAAGTTTATTATAAACAACCCTCTATAACATCCCCTCACAGTGGGAAGAAAATTACTGAGCTTGGCAGAGCAGTTTTTGGGAGATGGTGTGTGTACTTAAACCAGCTGTGCTGAGCCGAGTGTCTCGTACGTTTGCAGCACTTGACTGTTTCAAGGGTACTCACGGGCTGCAGTACCACTATTTTCCATTTTCACTAAAGTAATTGACACAAGACTAGATTCACGTTGTGCCACTTGCTGTTCTCACAGCCTTTGTTTGAAAAATAAAGACTCAAGAGTACAGTATCTCATTTGTCAGGAAATTGATAGAAAATCAGCGTACTTTCATCTTTTCCCATATTCTGTAGTTTCATTCTCATTGGTTTTGATTTTTTTTTTTTAAAGGCTACAAAGAGAAGAGAAATGGTAATCAGAAGGAAATAAAGATTTCACACCATGAAATACCTTGCACATGAATGTATTATAGTGGTCAGGACCACTAAGATTGCTCTGGCAGACAGTGGGGAAAAATGAACAACGGTATTTCTCTCATGTCTAACAATTTCCTCCCTAATCATCTTCCTTAGGGATAGTCTCTTCACCAAAATAGAAACCTTTCTGTTATCAAGGAATCTCACTCTAAAACCATAGTTTACGTGTAATTTTCAGTCTTTATATGCTGTCAAACAAAGATAGGAATGTAGTCCATTAACTTTATGAATCGGTAGTAAAATAAAGACCAAAGTACAATTAACTAACATTCAAAATTAATAGCTAGTATATTTTTAAGCACTTTGAGAAAAAAATAATTGAAATTTATTCAGATTTTATGCCTTGAATGAAACAAACTGTTGAAGAGCAGAGGAATGTGAGTTGCTCATGGACTGAGACCACACAGGCAAACATTAACCAAAGTAAATGAGAGGCGTTCATTCACATAGAAGAGGGATTCAGGGTGGAAAGATGGGCACGGCCTTAGGACATTGACACTGTTAGAAGTAGAGCTCAATATGACACTGATGGGACTAAATTCTAACAGTGCACACATTAGCACTAGCCACAATTTAAACCTCTGTAGGATGGTTGGAGTAGCCAGTTATTTATGCATTTGCATTTTAATTGCTTTACAGGAATTGTTGTTGACTGGCATGAGACATTGGCTCTTGTGGATTGACGGGATGAAAAAGCAATAAATTGGCAACACTTTTGTTTCCCCTTTTATCTAAAAGGCCCATAAGGGTCTCAAAGATCCAAAGTTGCCATTTTACAGGAGCAGACTAAAAAACCCTACACCAGCTTACCTGAAATCCTCAAAACTGAATGCACATCTCCACCTTTTCTAGTCATTCCCATTGCTTACTTGTCTCTTACTGTAGATATTTTTGGTTTCTTTCTTCACTGGCTCTCAGAATAATCAAGAGTGTATGGCAGCCTCCAAATATTTGCTTTCAAAGTAACCTTGAGGAGGGAAAAAAAAGCACTGACTTTTTATGGACAAAGACACTTTTAAAACTTTCTACAATATTTTGCATTGAGTTTACTGAATCCACTGTCTCTCATGTGATTGACTCATTGTTTCCCATCAGTTCCATCAGTGAAAATGATTTCCAATATTTTTCAGAAAAAAATACAATGTCAGTAGGGTGCAGTCAAACACAATGGCTGTGAATAACTCAATAGACTGAATTACTCTTGCACAATTCTCTTTGCCCTGCAAAATGAGACATTGCAGTATCAATTAGGTTCAGCAAACATTTCATTTAAAGTAAAGAAATGGAAAAATAATGAATTTCTTTGGAGTATGGTGGCAGCATAGGTAACAGTGCAACTAGAAAGAGAGAAATGGTCTGGAAAACTCATTTACGTAAGAAATTGTATCAGGTGAACTTTTATTAGATCTGATCCTGTAAGAGCTATCACTACATGAATTCATAATTCTCGTGAGCAATCCTTCATTTGAATGAGGGCTATTTGCAGCAAATTATTGCACTGGGCACAGTGACTCCCTAGAAAGGGTCAGTAAGAACAGAAATGATAAATACAATGGACAAGTGCTGAGTACGCAGGCCCAGTGAATTTCACAGTGTAGCTATATTAAGTGTTAATTTGCTGCAAAAGAAAATATCTGAATGCTAACGTATTTACCTAAGTCTGTCTCAAGTAGTTTTTGGTTTTTTATTTTGCACAAAGGTACCCTTAGCAATATATTAGTAAATTGAAGATGTATACATGTATAGTCACGTATTTCTAGTTCTTACAGATGTCACAGGACTCCCAAAAAATTATTTTTATTAGGAGCAATGATGTACAGCTTTTCAAGAAAATTTAAGCAGGGAAGATGTTGGAGACGGTAACAAACAGATATGTGCAAGGTTGGCATTGCCTGTCTTTAGCATATGGAAGGTATAGCACAGAGACACAGAAAGAAACAAAGGTGGGTAAACTGAGAAAAAATTAAGAGGAAATGATGAGCTGAAGAAAGGAGTTTCAAGAGGTGTGGTGGCAACAAAGAATAATTTGAAACTGGTACAGATTCAAGGGTACAAGATGGATGTCTTGAAGTTACTGGGTAACAAGAGCACCCAGTAACAGTGCAACAGAAACCATGCTAGTCAAGACTCCCTCTGTGTTCAAGATTGTCAAAATATACATTTTTGCAGTCATTTCCTTGGGGTTTGTTGAGCATGTTATGTTGCAGTGTGCGCAGATGTTTCTTCTGTGATTTCAGTGCAACCCTCAGTACCCTTCCAGTGAAATTATTTTCTCTTTACAACAATAGCATCGTTCAGTGACTGCGCCAACAACTTCAGCCGAAAACAGTTCTCCATACACTGCCAAATCCAAAATGCCATTGTCAATAAAGGATGAAACCAACTAACACTGATTTGTTTCTCCAAGAGCTTGGTGTTACAACACCAAAGGGCTTCCTAATAAATGTGCCAGCTTTTGAGAAAAATAATTTTCCATTCTTCAAAACAATTGCATGTTATAAACTTATCTTTTCCCAATCAGCTTATATTATTTTTACAATGAATCATAGTCATTAATGAGTATTTCTAAAAAAACGCATTAAACCTTTGAGCATGTGTTTATAATACAGCACGTACAGATAGATAAATACAAATAATTGTTCTTTTATTTGTAATTTTTAGATTTCAGAACATTTGGTAATAGCAAACATCATTAGTGCTGAGGACCTTTCTTCTTGCTTTGCAGCTTGAGGGATGTTTTCATCATCTGTTTTGTTCTGGGAAACCGTGCATAAAACCCTTTCTCCTTTGGCTTTTTGAGGAGAGAGTGAAGGAAGTTTTGCTCCTACAGGCATAAAGGCACTTTTCTATCATGCTTCCAGCATAGAAGTCTTAGTAAGATGAATCTGTTTCATGGAGATACAGTATTGTATTTCCTATATTGATGATTCAGTCTCCTCTCTAAAGATCATGATGGCGTTTGCCATTAACCTCTAGTTCGACTGTATGACTGTCAAAATTAAATATCACTAACAATCTTCCACCTCATCCTGGGAATTTATACATACTTGAGAAGCAATTTTCTTTGACTTTACTAAAAGTATCTGCACATCCAGATATTATTCGATAAGAGTATTTCTATATATTATATATTCACTCTTTGCTATGTGTCCTTTTTAGCATTCAAATGAAGGTCTAAGTGGCAGGTCAGTTATCCTGCAAACTCACTCAGACCAGTTTTCTGACTTCAACAGTGGCCATTAGCAAACTATTCATTAAAGGAGTAATAACTTGGGCACCATTCCTAAAAGTACCTCCTGCACAAAATTATAACACTTTTGATAAGAAGATGCTATTGAATTACATAGCCCACCAAAACAGTGACAAATCTCACAGTCCAAATGCCTGTGTGTGCTGGACCTGAATACAATCAATTGTCACATTAGGCTCATGGTTAGGATACCCAGGGACAGCATAAGCTTTGGGTGTAATAGATGAGAAATAAAGTCATTGAGTACTAAGACTGGTCAGAAATTTTCCATTTCTTAAAACTGAGGTTCTGAAAAAATATCATGGAAAAATCTGTTTCTACAGAAAACTGAACACCCATCTGAAAACCTGAAACTGCCAAAATAGTTTGCTTTCTTGAACAGATATCACAAGTTATTTTTAGGATTCCCCAGAAAATTTATGAAAGTTTGGATTAATCTTCAGATCTGCCCTCTCAATAAGAGAGTTGATTTACTGGCAATCTGAATATGTGTATACACACATACATATATATACACACAAATATATGTATGTATATCTTATAGCTTCTTGAATCAAAAGGTGGAGTGTTGAATCCTACAATATATGAACCAGTTAGTGGAATAAGTCATAGACATAAACCCACTGTTTGACTACAGTTTCCATTAATAAAACTGTTCCCAGTGCAGATGCCAGAGTGAACAGAGTGCTCTGAACTGTTAATAAATACACCGAATTAGAAAATGTCTCTATACGAACAATGCATCTGAGCTACCCAGATTAGAGGATTATGTTTCCCACTGCAAAAGTTCATATTATGGTGACACAGAAATGTCAAGGATAACGGAAGTTACTGCTGAGGCATTTGAAAAACTGAAATCAAAACTCATGACTTTAAAACAAAAAAAAATAATAGAAAGATTCACAAAACAAATTAAGCAAGACACTGCAGAAGTAAATAAACCCTGAGTAGAAATTATTCAACTGAATTGAAAAAAAGTCATTAAAAGGCCAGGTCTCATACCATTTGGTGTGACACACCAAAACCAGGGGATTCATTTTCTAACCTGCAGAAAGGGGCATTTAAGATAAATTTCATCAATTTACCTCTTAGTAATTCAAAGCTTTCTAGAAGTATACTTGCATCTAGGGAAAGTTGCGGAATGTCTCTTTCTGAGAAAACTATTCCTCTTGCTTTCTAAAGATTGGAGTTGGGGTGAGGGGGTGTGTCAGAAAGAAGACCCTCACGTAAAGCAAGCCAAACTGCCTAAACACAGAAACATCTTGCTTTGAAAACTTATCTCATTTCCTAAAACTGTGTTCCTGTGTGTTTTCATTGTGATTACCATAAAACCAATATTTGTTACATCTTGCAATTATTTTTAGTAATAACTGCACAATAAATTGCACATTAAATAATCACATCAGCAGTAAAGAAGCCAAGACTGCAAGTTTTGGCATTTTACTGCTGCCAGCCACAAAAAATTAAAACATGCAGAAAAAGAAATACAATTACAAAGGAAAAAAAAAAAACAAAAACAAAAACAAAACAACAGACAAACTGAAGACAAAGCTCTGTCATTACTTCTTGTTAACTCTTCAATTTCATGTCACATCCTTCTTGCTAGTGCCCTGAAGGATTCTTGTTTCCTATTGCCACTCCTCTGTGCCTACATCTCCTGATCAGCTAACTCCCAACAATAATCTCCTTCCTTTATATTATATTTTACCTTATGTCTTCTCCTGTTTGCTTTCTTACTCTACCATCTCCAACTGCATCAATGTTCTACTTGCATAAGCTACCTGATTGATAACTCTTACCCTCCCTTTCCTTCCAAAATTAGTGTTTATCTGATTTTTTCACTAGGTTAGACCTCATGCCTGTCTAGATCTTTTCTAAGCCTACTACTGCAGTCAGTGCTTTTGCAGCCAATATGTTTTACCTTGGCTGGCGCAGAAGCTCTGCACCTCTCCCTCCCAGTGTCCGAGCCAAATGTAGGCACTCCAAGCTGCTCCCTTCCCCTCTGAAACATCCGAAGGTTTTACTGGCTGAAACACAACCTCTCCTTCCTGCAGGCTGTGGAAGGGAAAACTCTGAGATGTCCTGAAGTTTCCACTCCCAGCAAAGGCAACAAGCTTTTCAACCTCAAGTCAAACAGAAATCTGTTTCTCAGACCAGAGGACAGAAAGTAATTTAGTTGAGAGTCACAAAATGCTAGACTTTGTCTATGCTAGGCTATAACCTTTTTTTTTAAGGTTGGAAGTGGAGATTATGACAGCGGTCTGTGTTACATCTCTGACAGAAAATGGAGGGGGGGGGAAATCATTCATTTGTGCTTTAGTTATTGCTCTGTTCTACCTTAACAAGGTGGTGACTTTAATTTAATATTGGGATTGGAAAACATACAACAAACTACAAGAATTACTAGACATTGACACTAAAAAAAATTAAAAATCAGTCTATCCCACAATTTATGGAAACTTCTTTGGTTCAAAAAGGTGGGAATTACTATATTTTACTAAGTTAATTACAGAGTATAAACAAGGTAACTGATGTCTTTGAAATACCATAGCCTGCCCTGAATTTAATAAGTATTTGCTTTCAGTTTTCTTAGAGCTGCTATTTCAGCAGTTGCTTTTGCATTGTTGAAAATATTTTTTTTAAAAAACGTTATGTTGTATTATTATTAGGACCATAAGTAATATAAAAACCTTATGAACTCTATAACATGTTATATAAACTATTACTGTTCAATTTAAACTAACATTTGAAAGACTTTGAAAGCATTTCTTTAATTTTCTTCATACTTCTAACACAAACAACTTCTCTGACTCATCTGTCTCCCCAGTCTCCTATTGTTGCTCTTTTTGCTGTGACTCACACTATCATTCTTTTACTTTAAATCACAAACAATTCTGCTATGCTAATTCCACACACACACAATAACCATCACATTATTTTCTCTCTTACAACTTTGCATAGTCACAAGGTAGTACCATAATATAACAAAGATTCAAACAGCATTGTTCTGTCCTTTGCCTTTTATAATCTCTTTGCAACTGAATATACTTTTAATAGTCTCCCTAGTCTTCTGTGGCCATAGGATATGGTAGTATTTCCCAGTCAATCGTAACCAAATGACATGTTTTTTCTTTGTTTTTTGATTTGTTACAAAGGTCTGATTTCTATTTTACCAGAAAAATCTTGTTTGTGAATTGGCAACAGGGAGTTCTGCTCAGTCGTACCTAATACCGCAGACAGGTTGTTCCTTCACACCCCACTTCTAGCAATGAGACAGTCCCAAGCTGCTACTATCTACTATCCTTAGATAAACCTGTCTTGAGTTTTAGACTTCACATGTTTATCCTGATAAGGTGGAGCTGCCACCTTGCTCTGAACACTGTATGCTTAGTGCTTACAAGATAACTCTATACATAGCAACATGACAATTTAGGAAAAAAAAAAAAAAAAAACAAGAATTGGACAAGAAAATAAAGACCCTAGATTAAGAGTACGTTTTTCTGCATTGGCAGTTGCTCAGCCCAGACCACGCCACAGTAGATCTTCCTGTAGCCCAGCAAACTCTGTCTAGAAGAATGGCATTCTACGTGATCCCCAGTGCCCCTCTGTACAACACCCCAGAGTCTTCCACCCTGAGACATAAACATAGACTCCTTTCTTGAGGAAAATCTGTTCAGGTGTCTTTGTGAAGCAGAGCAAGATCCAGAAGGGGGACTTACCTTCAGCACTGCAATATCTAACTCCTTGGCTTCCTACTGTCTGATGTAAATTACACTCCTGAGTTAGATCACTTTACAAAACTTGGAGAAAAACTGAAACCTAAGGATCAAGTCTCAAAAGTCAGTAGACTGAATGAAGGCCCATTCAAATTAGATAATTACAAGACACCAAGCTCCCTTAGCCACCTGAAGAATTCAGATCCTGTTGCTCACCTGGAGGAGTACACCACTACCTCTTTAGGATTGCCACCAGCAAACTTTGTCCTGGAGAAAGACAGTAGCCCAAGGGAGACTTTTCTCACAGCACAGTTTTAACAGGAAACAAAGAGAGATATATCTATCTCTGAATATTTCAGAACCATCTACAGCATCTCCAGGTAACTGTGTATCTTGGTTTGAGCTCAGAGGGCAACTGGTACCACGCAGCTGCTCATTCCCCCCTTCCCACCCAGTGCTGAGAAGGGTAAAATAAAGCAAAGGCAATGCTCACTCCCCCCTTCCCCACCCTCAGTGCTGGGAAGGAGAAAATAAAACAAAAGGCCCAGGAAATATGAGGACAGGGAAGGATGACCTTATCCATTACAGCACAAACAAAAGACTCATTAGGGGAAGAAAAAATGTAAAATTTAATACAGACACTAACAACACCACCATATAACAGAGTAGGACTGTGAGAAGCATTACCACATCCCAAAAACACCTTCCCCCACATCCCTCCCTTCTTCCCAGGCTCAGCTTTTCTCCTGATATCTCTACCTCCTCCCCCAAGCAGCGCAGGGGGCAGGGAATGAGGGGTGCAGTCAGTCCCACCGCTTCTTCCACCGTGGGCGGGGGGAGCTTCTGGCATTCCTCCCCTGTTCCAGCACCGTCCCCCTCTCACGGGAGACAGCCCTCCACAAACCAACTCCAACATGAGTCACTCCCACGGGCGTGTGGGTCACCCCAGTGTGTTGCAGTCCTCCCAGCTCCAAACTACAACAACGGGACCTTCTTGTCACCTGTCACCTGTCCTGGTGTGGGGCCCCCTGCAGGCCACAAATCCGCATCTGTTCCCCCAGTGACCTCTACGGATGGTGGAGGGGGGTGGCCCTGCCCTCCTCCAGGGGATACAGCGGGCTTTCTCCTCCCATGTACCTCCCCCCCTTCCTCCTCCATCCTTACACTGACCTCAGTGTTCATACAGATGTTCTCCTCACAACTCCTTCTCACAACTCCCACCACTTCTCCCAGGTTCCCCTTCTTAAACACGTTATCACAGAGGTGTGGCCACCATCGCTAATTGGCCTGGCCTTGGCCAGAGACATGTCTGACTTGGAGGCAGGGGAGCTTTGAGAAGCTTCTCACAGGGGCCACTGCTGTACCCCCTTCCCCTGCTACCAAAAACTCCGACACACACACACACAAACCAGGACTTTGTATGAGCCCTAAATAAGAGAGTGATCTGATCCTCTCTTTGGTCAGGACACCACACACTGGGGGTGTGGGTTAGCCACCAGGCAAAAGGAGGTGTCATCTATTGACCTAAGCCATTTTGGGCTCTTCTTTGTATGAAATAAACTTATTAAGTACTTCTGCATCCAGCTCCAGTTCAAAGACCAGCCCTTTGCCTTCCTCTCCCCCTAGCATCATGTAAAAGAAAGAAAAGCTCTGTGCCTTTCAGTACATGCAAAAGACTGAGATTTGAGGAATTGACATAGGCATATTTGACTGATTTTTCATATTATGGGGAACCTGGAGAGATACATAAAAATGACATCTGGAGCTCTTCCCTCCGTGAGCATTCCTTAAGCATCTGTTAGTGAATCAAATGATTCTATTATAACCATGTTTGCTAGGTGTGATTTTATATTGTCCCGCATTGTTTTATATGTTTGGGGTTTTTTTTAACATGAATAAGTTAGATGTACTTTGTCACAGTTGTGCTGTCCCTCAGCAAGACCCCACTGCTTACAATGAAGCAATGCTGGACTCTATCTGTGTGTTAGAAGCTCATATTAACCCGTGAATTGAATTGCTTTCTTCTATTCTGCTGAATAAATTAAGTATTTTGTTCCATTCTAAAACCTTATTTTAGAACTTCTTGCAGACATGGCAAATTGCTGTGGGATTTTTGTGGCAGCCTGATTAGACCTCTCTTTCCTCAGTTGCAGCCTTGTGCATCAGTGCTGTATTTTAACTCTTGTACATGAAGAGTCACAGCTGGGGATGTGAGCTGTATGGACCAGATGCCTCTTGGCCTTACTCAGCAAAATGACTACCGACTTCAATGAGATTTTAGCTCAGTTAATGAATGTAAAATGCAACTCTGTATTTTACTATGATTTCCGTTAGGGCCCTGAATACACAGACACTTACACATATACTTAATTTTATGCATATGGACCCTGATTTAGTAAGGTAATTAAGCACATGTTCAACTTAAAATACATGAGTGTTTTCAGTGAAGTCAATGGGACAATTCGAGTGCATACAATGAACGGAATACATGAGTGTTTCCAAGGTTGAAGCTGATTTTCTTTTCACAGGTAACAGACATGGCAGAAGTAGGCTTTTAGGACCCTCTCTCTGGTTGTGCCACTACAACCTATAGACAAAGCAAGAAGGAAATCTTGACAAGTAAAGGCTGAAAGCAACGCAGCAGTGTTATTTTAAAGGGAATTAAAACTGTCTGAAACATATCTAATTGATCATAGAAATAGTAGACCATACTCCTATAAAGAGAGTTATACTTGCCTGTTCCTAGTCATTGCTCATAAGATGAACATCAAACTGTTTGAACTTAAAAGCATTTGACAGGGACATGAGAGAGCTATCTGTCCAAAACTCATGTCTTCTACAGTTTTCTTAGTTTGCCGTTAGACATTTCTTGGACTCAGGCAACTAGCTTTGAAGGCTCACAGCCAAAATTCTGTCCCTATGAGCAGTACAGGATACAGGGATGTTAATTGGAGCAGAGGATACAGCTTTTCCAAGACATCCTTCTCAAGGCAGGCTTGTTTGAAAGACTGGTAGGAGCAAGCTCAAAACCACTCCTACACAATTAACCAAGAGCCATGTCATAAGGACATGGTGGCCATGCCCTTCAACCTGTCAACCCTACTGCTGTCTGCCATCTCATCCAGTCACATAAGATCTCCAGTCAGGGAGTCATTTGAAACACCTCCAGACATTTTATTCTGCAAGTGCATGGCAGTTTACAGGCAGAAGTTGCCTTTACTGAAAGTTCATCTAACTGGAGTAGGGTGCAACAGAACCTTGTCCTTTATATCAAAACTATTTATTATATACATACTTTTAAAACAATCTTTCTCTCTCTTACCACACCTACACCATTAATATAAGATCCTGCTTGTATTAGGCTGGGCTACACACATCTTTGTACGCACTTGTGTGAGCTAGGCAACCTGTGAGTTACTCCGGATACCCACTGATAGAAACTATCTGAGCGCAGGTAATTTTGCACAGCTTGGTCCTTGGAGTGCCCCTAGAGATAACCTTCTACCGTTGCTATCCTGTTCAATCTTTCATGGATAGAGTATAAATATATCATTATGTTCCTCATCTGAAAAGATTCCAGCTAGAAAATCTTTCAATCGAAGAGACTTATTTTGCCAGCATGATGTCATCTCAGAATCCTTTGTTTTCAAAAAGTGACAGTCTAAGTCTTTAGATACAGGGATTCTGGGACAAATTCTCCCTGAACTGGGATTGTTTTAAGCTTAGAAAAACAACTCTAAAAGATAAATCCATCCACAGCAGGAATGAGCATAGGAAGATCGTCATCAACACACATGCAGTATATTAACTTTTTCCGTAGTCATCACCTCTATGGCTGACATAAGGATGTGTCTGAGACAACAGGGACCTCCCTGGGATTTCAGTGAAAGCCTGGTAACCAGACTTTGTCCTCACAGCCCCGCAGGTTCCCTGACATGGATGTATGCCATTTAGAGCAACATTTAAGCTGTTTTAACATCAGAATCCAAGTGGCACACAGTGACTTCTGGAATTGGGAAAGTATTGTGCAATACAATAGTACTAAGGGCAAAAGTGTCTGCTCAGCTCCACTTTTGATTTTCCTTTTGTTTCCATTCTTTTGACTGCTCTGCAAACTGTCACTGATGCCCAGTCATAGTCTTACCATGTGAGTCACAGATACCTCCTCAGCCTGTCTGGAGAGGAGCAAATATTTCTGCTTTTCTTTCTGTTCTGAAGTCTGACACACTCTTCCAATTAATGCCCTGTTCATGAGCTGCTACCAACTAAATCTTGTCAGATGCCATGTCAGCATAGTTTCACAGACTCCAGAAAATTTACCTCTCATTGTCTGGCATGAGAGCACTCTGGTCAATGGAATTAAACTGATTTTGAAAAATAATCAACCTCCAGGTGGAAGCAGTTACAGAAAGCCTAGGAGACATAAAAAAGGATAAAAGTAATAGGAGTTAAGTTCAGTACATGTCACTTACATGAGTATAATCTGTAATAAGCTACTTTTAAAAAAAAATTTCAATAAGGATGAAAATGCAATTAAAAAAAAAAAAAGCCAACCTATTCATGCAATTAATCATCAATCTAGAGAGAGCATCTCTTCCCAGGCAAGGGTGTTGGAGCAAAACCACTGGAATCATTCAGCAAACAATTAGATGCTCCTATGGGGAATGATGCACTACAAAGGTAATGAGCCACCTAGTTCTTACTTTCATAATAAAATTCTCCTGCTGTTCTTAAAGACTCTGGGGAATGCAATATCCAGTAGGCACACCAAGACTCAAAATACACTCTACAGAAAGCTGGCTGGCCCTTTGATACCACAGGTCCCTAGTGTATAAAATATACCATCTGTATTTAGAAACCACACACTTCATTATGGGCATTATTTAAAGTTCTATTTGACTTTTTAAGAGACTTAGGTATATGCTAAATGCCGTCCTTCACACTGCTACTCTTCTGAGCTGAAGAAAAACAGCGATCAGGCTAAAAAAATAATGCTCCAGACAACCAAATAGACACAATAGCTTAGCCAGTAGCTACCTGGGAGACATCTGTGTTCCCGCTATGGGCACACTCATCCCTGGCGGAAGGGGTCTGGGAGAGAGAAAAGCATCAACCTCAAACTCTGGACCCCTTGGTGGGAATCTTTGCTGACCTGCCTAACAGTTTCACTATCCTGAATTTGGGGAGTGCTAGAGCCTGGCTAGGGAAAAAAGGGGTTAGGTGCCTCAGGGCGATGCTCAAGGAGGGCACAGCCACAGAAGAACTGTTTAGTCTGTTAATACATTCACTTACTGCTAGCTTGCTCCTTCCTTCCTCAGACAATGCAAATAACACACATTTTAAGACACTTTCTACTAAGTCTGAACATAAATGATTTATTCCACCACTGCATTTGTTTTTCTGTGTACAGCAGAGGCAACCCCATATGGCAAGTGATTTGTTGTCATAGATGGAAATTTGAAGAACGTACCTTCAAAACTTGGGATCTGTTATAAACAGGCATAAGTACTTCAGGGACAAGAAGTACCATAAATGTTAGTGAAGCACATCAAATATTTTATGTAGGGCATAAATCAAAACATATTGACAGAAATTAATTTTGGATCTGTCTTTGCCTGTGTGGCAACTATGATTGGTTAATCATCACTAAAACTTTCATGGCTTCAGGATATGACTACAGTACATTGCCTTATTATTTAGACAATTTTAGTGAAGAAAAATACAATACTGTCAGTATAACTACAACATAAGTACGCATAGATATTCTTATTTTTAACTAAACCCAGAAAGGAGTTTTAAAAATATACCAAAAATCACATACATAAAGATAACATGCAAGCAAGTGAGAGAGTAAAAAGGTCATTTGTAGTTGCTGCTTCATTTAATTTCACATAAAATAACTATATATTTTCCAAGTGTCATCTGTCACGAGGGACAAAAAAGAAAAGAAAGTGAATTTTATTTCTGAACTTAGAAGAAAAACATCTTTGATGAGCAAAACAAACTTCTGCATTTCACTGGTGTTGTATATTGCAAAATGTTGTATATAGAAACAACATTTATTTACTCCATGCCAATATCTTTTTGTTGTAATTGTAGCACTGCTGAAGGCATCCAAGCTATGATAAGAGAAAGCTTGTTCCATGTCTCCAAGTCATTTCAGTATAACACAGGTCTGTATTTTATTTCTAATGGTACCAGTGCATCTCAGTACCTTTTGCAAGAAGCCCATTTCAGCGCTTAGAAATCAGCTGTACCAACACTGGTCTGCTGTGCTTGGAGAGGAATGCTGAAGACTGTCTCTAAGGGAGAAAGAATTCCACAAGAGGGAAGAACTCCACACATTCTGTTACAGATGGGAATATGTAGTACTACTCACTTGTACTGATTGGATTGTGTGTCCTTCAGACATATCAGAGACATGTTCAGCTCTAGCGGAGAGTGGAATTTGGATTTCAGTAATTTAATAGTCTGACCCAGATTCATTAGTGTGTGCGTGACCCACTGCCTTCAGTCAGCACATGTGAGCATATGAAAATTTATGTAAAACAAGCTTGCAAGATTCAAAGTTGACATTTGGTTATTTCACAGCTGTCAATACAAGGTAGACATTTTGTAGCAGTAGAAATTGGCTTTAAAAGAATAAAAATTACCTAGCTTTAAGCTTAAAAAATTTCATTTATTATTTAGGCATTGCTTAAAAAATGTCTCATGTTTGACACATGATTAGCTGCTGGAAGAAGCAAGTTCTCTTACATAAACATTATTATATGCTATTTGTAGGGTTTGGTTGGGGGTTTTTTTTAAATCTTTAGTTGACAGGAGACTGCCTGAAAAAATAAGTGGCTCACCACCATAAGCCAACAGGCAGTCAAAGCTCTCATTCACATTATTGTCAAATGCAGTGGAAAAGTGAACCCCCCACAAAGTGACTTTTTGGTAGAGGGTTGTGCCAGACTCCTGATTGCAGTACATAGGCTCACACAGTTATTTTCTCCGACCTGCCAAAGTTAGATTTGAAATGGCATGGAAGAATGGTTCAAGGAAATGAAAGTATAATTGTTCTGTCAATTATATTTCTGACTCTAGCAATCACATGCATGTTGTGAGAAGCAAGTTCTTCAGTCCGTTTCATTATTTTGTTTTGTTTTCTTCCTGGAAAAGAATAATGATGTCTCATTTGCATAATTCACTATAGGGAAGAAAACCACATTTTTTATAGGAAATGGTAAATTCTGCAGTAGTTCACTTCATAAACACTAACCAGTGGTTGCTGCAGGATGAGGAAGAAAGAGGCCTTGAGGACTATTTGGCAGAGCACTGCATATGAGAGTATTAAACGTTATTCTCCACAGAAATCTACATCTATGACAGTGACATAATGCTCTCAGGACAAACCAACACTTAACTCTAACATTTCATGAAAACAATCTATGCATTTCAAATGAATAATGGAGTTTGATTTAAGGAAGAACAAAGCTCAAAAAAAGAAAAAATAGAGCTCTTATTGAAGCATTATTTTGAGCAATGTTTTCTTTCACTGACAATTACGTTCAAGTAAAGCAAGAACAAACTTTCTTTGAAACCTAATACCTTCCTTTCCAACATTTCCCTTTTCCAAGAGAATCTGGTTTGTTGCAGTTTAAAAAAAAAAAAAAAAAAAAAAATCAGATTTGATCCATTTGAACTCTGCAAAACAGAAACAACTTTGAAATGTTTTTCAACTATCTCTAACCATATGCAGATACTAGAAGACACAATCAAAATAGTTAACAGCAGCTTTCCTTTAGAAGAAAAACAAGATTTCGGTGATGGCTAAACTGCCTTGGATTAGCAGAAGTTGATGAAAACCCACAAGCACAATGGAGTTTCCTTTCTTCCTTGACTTTTCACACTAGAATTACTTCCCTTCCCTATTATAATGAAATATCTTTTTAAGCAGCAGAAGCCCAAATTCTTGACGATATATTATGAAGAGGCTGAGCACAGAGTAACACAAATATAGTAGAAGTTATAACATGGGCTTGAATCCATTCCAGTAGATTGAGGAATGAACCCTTTTCTCCTGGTCATTTCAAGCCTACCATGGCACTGCAAAAGTGCTGGACCTGACACTAGGAGCTCTGCAGATCTTTGCCTGAATCTCACCACAAACACAAATATGTTTGCTTGTATTGTCTTCTTTTTATAGTCTAGGTGTAGGAGTCTGCTTGTTTCTCACATTTGTTCACATTAATTTTTGCCATTGACTTCAACAATTGTATTTTTGGTGCAACACTTAGGGGGGGATTGTGCTTCAGGGCAGAAGGGACTGGACAAGAGGAAGATTAAACTGCATAAACAGAAATAAACCTTCCTAATTTTGTTCAGAAAATTATCCTGTGCTTCAGCAAATGCTAGTTG
This sequence comes from Strix aluco, assembly GCF_031877795.1. Taxonomy (NCBI): domain Eukaryota; kingdom Metazoa; phylum Chordata; class Aves; order Strigiformes; family Strigidae; genus Strix; species Strix aluco. Next base: position 37,933,885 of record NC_133936.1, read on the forward strand.
TGCATTCGGTTTCCAATGGTATGGTCCCAGCACACCAGGTATTAGTTTCCAACCTGAGAAACTCTGATTATAACAACCCTAACTGAATTCAAGGTTTGCTGCAAGATCTTGTGCCTTGCGCTGGTTCCAATCACGGACCTTCTGTAAGATCACCTCCTTGGATCTCAAGAAAAGGCTTTGTTCTACTGCATGGTAATACCTGATTTGCTTGGTCTGAATAAACATTTCAAACTCTTTTCTTATACAAATGACTAAAAGCTAAATAAAAATATCAACTATTTTCTCCCATTTTTCTTATTCTCTTCTTGCTCTTCAAAGGCATTATCTAAATATCCATTAGTTCAGATACTCTAAAATAACATGATTTAAGACTATATAGACCAATGTAGACTCACTGCTGAGTTCTTTAGTGAATTATTTTAACTGGCAATGAACAAAATTTTAAACAAGTAATTCCTAAAATTAGTAGCAGGCAGATTAAATATATAAAATATCATAAGAACTTCAAGTTCTTAAACTTGGAAGTGTCACTTACTTCTTCCCCCCATTAGCTGCATATGCCAAGGGCTTCATTTGGATCAACTTCAGCTCCATAATGCATCCGCAACTTCAGCTGTCTCAGCCAGACCGATGAACCACTCGGCTTTATTAAGTTTCTTAGCCACTTCCCAAAACTTGCTACTTAGTCTTTTGACAACTGTTCTGATTGCTACAGAAATAGGTCATGCAATTTGTTAATACATAATATTTCCTGCTCATTTTTAATGTGGTACTCTTGGGATTCGCAGGTGAGGAGCCTACATTACAGGTCATGAAGCATTACCATGGTGGAAGCCTCCATGCAGCATGAGACCATGCATGGAGACCACCATACAGCGCTTGTGAAAATTTTATTAGACAACACTATAGGAAGTCTGACTGTAGTTCAGATTAATTTTAACTGCCAGTTAAAATCTCATCCCATTACTGCCCAAGACTGCCAAGAATTTCTGTTTGGCCATCCGCAAAGAAATTATTCTTATGCTTTCTGGACCAGAGACAAGCATCAAGAATTGAAGTCCAAAATATTCCTTATTCTCTACCTTTCCTTATTAAATAAGGATTAAAACCAGCAATCTTGTTTTTACTAGGTATTCCAGGCCAAATTCTTATTTGTTTCAAAATTCTGTTTGAATGCAGCAAGAACTTATTATGAGGCAGTAAAACACCTCTTGACCACTAGTTTCCATATTTCTTCCTACCCTTTGCAGTTCTAATCTGTGTCAGATTTCATAAACCTGACATCAGATACAAGTACACCGTTACTGCCAGCAAAGTTTTATGGGTGAGAGGGAGCTCTCTCAGTTGTTTTTTGCTAATTTCCATCTACCACGGAAAATGGACATAAACGGGAGGATCCTGTATTACCTATCTACACTTGTTAACTGACTAAATCTGTGCTTCCTTTTCCTCAAAAACCTCACTGCAAACATCCCTTTTTCATGTCCTTCATACTCTTACTGATTAGACAGAATTTACTGAGGTTTTTCTCTTGTGATAACCAACATGTTTATGTCCTGAAAAAACTATGGGGGGTGGGGGGAAGAAATCCAAAGAGAACAAGGAGAAATTTGAAATTGTTGATTGAAACATTGAAAATGTTTTCCAGATCACCAGGTCTCTAAATTATTTGCCTTCTCATTGGTTGAGACAACTTTGCCAGTCGCATGAAAAAATCTCATGGCTCATTTTGACTTTAGCAGCAGCTTTCCTAAAGATTTCTTATTATTGTTATTTTAAATCTTAACAAGTAGCTGAACTCTAATGCCTTTCTCTTCACTAATATAAAACCCACAATTGGCCAGTTGGTTTAAGGATTTAAAATTCTTACAAAACCTTTGTCATCAACTTTTCATGTTAAGTTTGGGAATTAATTCCCTCAAAAAAAAAAAAAATAGCCTTTATCACCTTCTGCAATGAAGTCAAGTGATACAAATACTTTTCTTCCCACCTTTTTTGCACAAATAAATAAATAGACTGAAGTTCACAGCTCTGTTTCCAGTTGTCCTTTGACACAGGCAGTGCCTGAGACTTAACCAGATGGAAGTCTGTCAGAGCTCTGAGCTGTTCCTTCTCCTTCTTCTGCCTTGGTGAGTCAGCACTTGCGATCAAAGGTAAAGAATTACAGAAAAGGCTGTTTTCTTCAAAGCCTGAAAAGGACGGGGGGGGTGTGAGTTTTTGGTTGGTTGGTTGGTTGGTTTTGGTTTTTCTTTTGTTGTTTGTTTAGGTGGGTTTGTTTGTTTGTTTTTACACACAATTAGAAAATGAATATTTGTCCCTTGAACTGATGCCTCTGACTTTCTTTGGGCTCCCTGGCCTTTTCATTTATTTGTCTTTAAATAAAGAGTATGTCTAGCATCAGATAAGAAAGGGGAGAAGGGAACTGACAACAATTGAAACTTTTCCAAGAAAATCCAATAAACAGGCATTTATAATGCAGACATTTCTGAGCTATCTTGTTGAGCACCATTAAATTCACCTTTAAGCTGCAAATCCACCATACCAAAACATCTGAGACATCCCAGCAAACTGAACCACAAAGGAGTTTCTGTCAACATACCCAAGTCTCTGAAAACTAGCCTGGTGACTGTTATTTATGTTTTAGATCTTTGACAGACATAAAACAAACTTATTTGGTGCCATATATGCAAATGTGCCATCAAATACTGGCGCCTTTCAGATTTCAAAGCACGTATATTCTTGTGCTGTTTTCCACATAATCTAGCCTCAAATAAAGGCATCAGTAATTTTGACTTGATTACACTATAATTATTCAAATATCTTTAATTTTATACTCTGGACTAATTTCCATATCCATTGTTATCATTAAAAGAGATTGTTATAGATAATGTATCTCATGTATTTCCCCTAATTGAAAAATGCAGTTCTTGAACAATAACAGTTATGACAACAACAACAACAACAACCCTGTTGAAAGGCTACTTTGGCAATATAGCTGTAATTATTGCAAACATAATCTATGGCAAGCCACCATAATAAATAGCAGAGCAGAAAGACAAGCTGCCGACAGTTAACTTTGTCCTTTTTGCCTAGTTTCTGTTTCTTCACCATGATCCAATAGACAGTGTTGGAACTTTGCCAGGGAACTCACAAAGTAAGCTTATTATTTACAAAACTCGATGATATCCAGGCTATATCCCAAGTAAGTTCAGTGTAGTTTTGTACTGAAGACCCTCCAGAACCAGAACACCCACAGCTGGAGCTTCCAGCAGTCAGTGACTCCCAGCACAGCCCTGAGTCATGGTGCAGCAGCATCTTCTCTATTAAAAGGTATGCTTTCCCCAAATAACCTTTCTGTTGGCAGATTCTCACTGGGTGTAGAAAGTGAGGAGGGGTAGAACAATTCACCAGAAAAAGTGCAGGTAGGACAAATCAAGACAAGTTACTTCTTCCTAGATCTCCCCCAAAATTGGAAAAAGAACCAAGAGGGAAAATGTCAGACAAAAACAGTGCAGGGAAAATATGAGAGAAGTGTGAGAAAGGTTTAAAAAAAAGAGACTGAGACGATAGAAGAAATAGCAGAAGAGGAAAGAGGAAACAAGAAAATAAAAGAAGGGGGAAATTAACTGTGAGAAAAGGAACTACACACTGAGAAGAGGAAAACCAAAGGGTAGTCAGAAACAGAGTGCAGATGCATGAATTTCATATTTGCCAAACACCATCACAGCTCAGAGGAAGAGGTTCAGGTGCCATGTACCGGAATAAAAGAGAGGATGCAAATACCAAATGAAATTATGAGAAAGAGAAGAAAAACCAGTGTGAAAGAAGAGTGGCATTAAGATTAAAAGCTCTTCAGGGGAAAGATTGCCTTTTTATTGTGTGCTTTTGCAAAAGTCAGTAGAAGAGAATTTTTAGCATAACTCTTTTCTCCGAGTGCTACTTCAGTACAAATAATTAATAACAATAACAGTCAAAATAATTCATAAGACTAATGACTTTACAAATGATTTTGTGCAGTCCTCAAGGGTAAGTGTTCCTTTCTCTCAACTCGCTACCCAAAAATCACCAGCAAATCTAGCTGCATCCCTTGACAGCTCATCTTATCTTTCTCCTTTCCTTATTTCAGCTTGAATTATGGACCAATTAATATACTTTCTACCTTATAAGCAGAGCCAGAGAAACCCCCTACAGTTAGCTCCATGCTGAAGCTGACTGCATGTTGTGTTGAATTTGTAATGAACACCCTTCTGCTGGCACTTGGCACTGCTTTTTCAAAGCCAAGTGTTTGGATAGGTAAATAACAAATGCTGGATTTGTCAGATCTCTGGAACATTGGCATTTTACCATGGATATTGCAGTGTCTGATTACCACACTACAGTGTTAATATCTCTTTTTTAATGTATGCTCTCAAGAAAATGAGTTTCCCTACAATCACATTTGATCATTAACTTACACTTACAAAATATGGACCAGTTCCAGCAGAGCCTACTCACTCTTCCTTCATACTGATGTTCTTCTCTTCCATTACATACAGTGGGCTGATTTTTTAGCAAGAACAAAACCACAGAGAATGAAAGCCCAGAGAGAATTACCTGGTCTGGTGGCAGACGCGAGCAGTGCTCTCAGCTGTCTGGATGCAAATCCACCCCAGCCTAGAAGCATGCACCCATGGTTTTCAACACATGCCAACAGCCCCACCTTCCTCAGCTGCACCAGTGGCTGCAGTGGTCTGCCGAGACCCACTCAGTAGCGCTGCATTTCTGGCGGTGAGCTGCCAGCTGAACATGGGAATGATCCTATAGCTCTGCTATCCGCTGCACGTGTCCATATCCTAGCTATCAACAGCACCGTATGTTGTGAGAAAGGGAGAACTGGAAAACCTTAGCGTTGAAAGCCTTTTCTTATCCTTCAGTGAGCTCCTTCTAGTTTCTTACTATCTTGATTTCTAAGTGAAAATATTCTTCAGGTGCAACTTCTCAAAAAAAATAAAAAACAAAACCAAACACCAGAGCATATCTATCATCATTTTCTCTTACAGCCCTTTTGAAGTAAAATAAGTGGACTAGCAAAGATTTCTCTCTCCTTACAGTCGTGCCTCTATTGTACATGTGAATGACTATTTTCCCAAATGTCAGCTGTCAGATAGCACTGTGGCATTTGGTCAGTACAGTTTTAATTTCTGTCGATAAAATAATTGTAATTGAATTAGAATCAATACAGATTAAAAGGGAGGCAGGCTGCTGGACTGATCTTCTCCAGGATCCTTCTCCATAGTTCTCTCCATCTTCCCTCTGTTGTTACCTATTGACTAAGATGTAAGATTCGAGGGAAAATGGAAGGCAGTAGGGATTTTTATTTACAAATTTGTATTTACAAAAGTTATTTTGTTTGCCTTTGCATTTTCCAATATTGTGGCCTCTCAATTCTTGAAAAACTGGTAGACATATTTTAAGAGAATAGGGGAAGAAAAACTAATTTACGTCACTTTGTACTGGTCTGCCACTAACATTTTACCTTCCTGCTAACTGTGATGCTTGCACATATATAATGTAGAGCTTTTTTTTTTTTTTTTCTGGCAGAGGTAGAAAAGGGTCTGAAATTTCACCAACTCTGCAGAAGCTAAAACAGTAGATGGGACATCCATCTGCAGAGAGTTTCTTTAATGCATAGAAATGACTTAAGGAGAAATGTCACTGTGCAGGTCAGTCACCACCTCCACTGTTCTGGGGCCACTGCCACCACCAGTGTTTTCTGGAACTCAGTGCATGCATTTTTAAGTCACAGATTCATTATTTCTAAATAAAGCCTCACCACTATCTCTGAAAAACACATTGTTGTGCTAGCAGTAGCTACATTGCAGTAGTATGAACTTTTACTAGTGTGCATGCTGATCATGTCTCAGCACATTTGAATGAGCAAGGCTGCCCTGTAATTGCAGTTTTGTTATAAATCCAATAAATAATAATGCAACATGAAATTACATTTGCTCTTTGTGCTGTCATATCATATCATAAATTCGTACGGAATGATTTGTCTAGTCTCAAACTAAAGGACCCACTCAGCAAGCTGCTCTCCAGTTTTTCCCTTCTGTGTTTCTAAATAGTGTTCCCTCATACTGTTGGGAGAGCTAAAAATGAGCTGGGGGAGGGGGGGGGGGAAGTGTGTTGCCTAGGAGGCAAAATATCCTCACATGCTCATAAAAATAAGTGAAAACAACAAATCTGCATCAACTTTCCTTAAATAACAGCAGTCACACAATGGCAGGCAGCAGCACTCACAGAGACAGCTGGTCCTTATTGAAATAAGGAGGGAAAAGAGGAGAAAACAGAAATCAACATCCTTGAGTACTGATATGGTTCATTTTGTAGATTGTAAATGTCTCTAAATAGCTCCTACAGTGCAGGACACAGTTTTAGACAAAGCTATGATAGAAAAACATTTCCAACTTTTCCTACATCAAGAGAAATACGATTTGTAGCAGCTTCTGGCAGTACTAACATGAGCTAGTACAACTTATATCCAGCAAGTACTTTATAGCTAGGCCAGACTGACACTTCAAGAAACACCTTTCAGCAACAAGGAGGAACTGACCAGTTTAAGGAATATTCTTAACACTGGATCTGCTTCCTCATTTTCAAAACTACGTTCTGATGCAAACCTCCAGTGCACGATTGATCTGACACTAGGTCCCAACAGTCCTTGACAGCCTCCTATGTCTACTGTAGGCAGTAAGCAGCCTGGTGTCTGCTCTTCAGAGGTTTGGCAATTAACAATTCATTTTATCATGCAATATTAACAGCTGTAATAACAAAGCCAACCCGAGCAGCAGCAATATGAATAACAACAAAGGAAAAAACAAAACCTGCAACACTTGGAAGGCAATTAAAAGGAGCTGGTTTCATCAGAAAAGTGGAAGTTAGTTTTTCAGGGATGAAAACAGGGAGAAGGAAGTAGAAAGGCTGGAGCCAGAAGAGCTGCCTCCCCAAGTCAATTCTGGGCTGAGAAGATGCAACTGGTTTGACTTCTTTGAAACCAAACACCAAAACACATTTGCCTTCAAGGCAAACCAGGTGCATTTACCAATTCCATAGCTCCCCACACACTTCACATTGTGCAGCCAAGGTGCCATGTACAGAGACCACCACCTTCAACCAGCCCCTGGGGGTTCCTCACTGGCATAGGGGTTGACAAAGGCACCTGTTGGGAACAAAGTAAAGTGGGAGTAAAAGAGCTTGGCCAGTTGGCTCACTAGATGGGATCACTTGACCCTTAAGCAAAAATCACAAGGAGGAAGGGACTGGACGTGCCACAGATGGTCACAAAGGCTTCACTTGTCCCCTGGTTTCTATTGCAACTACATCAACATTTTTCTTTCTGAGTTTGGCAAAGGTTTTAATAAAGTGTCGATAGGGCAGGGGTGTTGCTTCAGGTTGAAACAGCCAGAGACCTGAACTGGGGAAAAAGTGGCTGAGCATCCTCCAATCCAACAAATGCTGGCAGCAGGTGAGATCAACTCCTCAGTGGAACAGAAGACACAAATACAGGAGTTTAATTTTTACATATAGGTATGCATATAGGATCACTGCAGGTACAGAACTGCCCTTTTTCAAAATACAGATGTCCAATTTCCTCAGCCCAGTGCAGAGCTCTACAGGCATTCTCACCTTGTTTCACTTCCTGAACTCCTACTGGAAATTATTCATGCAGACCAAAGGCCTAACTGAATGCAAGTGATCTGCAATGCAGATAAGGGAGCTAAAAGATGTGTTTGGGAAGGAAAAGTTTAACTGATTGACTAAATTACTTGACTTAAATACTTGTCTCCAAAGATTATATTATTTAATCCTGTTGATATTTGCGTGGTGATAGCTGGGTTTTGTGTTTTAATCTGTCTGAATGAAAGTGGATAAATTGGGTGATAAATCTTTAAAAATCAAGCTGGACTTCCTATCTCACCGATCTTATCTTTCCGTTGGGACTCAATGCTACTTTGATGAGACATTTGCCCTTTTCTCTGAATTCCATATTATACCAAATTCATTACGATGATTGCTGTAATCTGTGTAGCCCTAACTGTAAGCCTCTTCAATAAATCTTTTCTGCTTTGTTTCTGCCAGGTTCTGTAATGGCATCAGGACACGTAGGAGAGGACAGTCTCAGGCAAGACCCAGCCTGTGGGATCGCTTTGTCTGTGCCATCCCTGCTCCAGTTCTGGTGGAGTTGGGGAGCCATGTTATCGCTTGCAGTGAAGGCCATACAAATGATATAAAGGAAAAGGCCCTGACCCAAAGGGGCAACAATCATCTTTGAAAAACCTACAGAAATCATAATAGCAATAACTTACTGCTCTAAGATATATGGGAAATGCCAGTTTTCTGATGTCTGGAAAGGAAGAAAAAGGGAGGGGAATTTTGTGAATGCAGTAGATATTTTAGTTAGAAGAAATCAGTTTTATGAAAACCACAGAGTTTCAGAAGGGGAAATCTTAAAATATTTGCCATGAAAAAGTTAGTTAAGATTTATTTAAACAATTACAAGGCTAACTCAGTTGCCATCAGAAAAGTTATTTAAAATTAGCATTCTAAATCAAATCCTTAAAAAGAGACAGAAGGGGTCCTACTCCTGCAGCACTGCTGCTTAGTCAAAGCATTCAGAATTCAAATCAGACTATTAAATACAAAAAGAATAATGCACAGCAATTACTTTTGTTCACTGCTTCCAGCTTTGCTTTACAGATATAAAATGTACTTAGAACTCTGGCACTTTATTATCTCTAAAGTTACTACTTGTTTATAGTGAATTCCTGGATATGCTTTACTAATCACAACTGGGGTGTGGTAGAAACTTCAGCTGAAATGACAATGACAGGCTTAAAATTATAAACATAAGATGCTTTATATACAACCAGTGCATAAATTTTATCAGGAAATAATGGGCTGTATGCACCCCTCTCTCCTTTGCTGAACAGATAAGTCAGCAGTGCTATTCCTAAACCTTAAAACCAAATAGGTAAACAATCTGTTTAATTTAGTAATTAAGAGTTTGCCCGGGGCATTAATATGTGAGATTAAAAGACCTGATTTCTGAGTAGTAGAAGAGTATCTAATAAGTAGCACAACCCTGCAAGCCTCTGACTTGGTTTTACTTTTCCTCACTAACTTTAATCAATTCCTGCAGTCACTGATCCGTGTTCGTTGCACGGTGTGTAAAACAGCAAGTGCCTTTTGCCTCGCTGCAAAATGTGGGAGGAAGAAAAGAGCTTGTGCAGTAAAGGAGTCCATAAGCGTCCAGTGGGCTTAAAAAGCAGGAATGCCTGCTGCAGTCGTGCTGGGTGAGTTGGAAAACAAGGGTCAGGTAACTGACTGGTCTGTGCAGACTTCCCCAGAGAAACATATTGTGCCCAAATTCCCGGGAGGAACATGAAATCATTCTCAAATCATCATTCACAAAAGAGAAACGCAGACCATCTGCAGCAACATGCATTTCACAGCCATGCAGGTCTAAAGCTGACCCAGGAGGAAAATGTGGGGACTACCCACCAAGGGGCAAAACAGCAAGGAAAGACAGGACATGTCTCGCAGGGAACAACCAAGAAATGAAGGCAGGCTCGTTCACACACTGGACAGCCCATTTAGGTATTTTATCTCTATGCTTACTTGCACTGAATGCCAAGTGTGCCCTTCATCACCTTATTATTCCTTAACTTTGCCCCATTATGCTCTGCAGGAGGATGATGCTCACCTGTTTACATACTGCTAAAGCTCCAGCTATACTCCATATCTATTTGTAGACTCTTCCAAGGAATGAGAAAGCAGATGCTTGAGGGAAGGGAGAGCTCCTCTCTGTTCATGAAGACCGCAGAGATCAGCCACACATCGTTCCTTTTGACAAATTCTAGTGTTGCTTCTAGTCTAGAAGACAAAACAGAAAGAAAGAAAACAGTGACTTGTCTTTTATTAAAGGACTAACTTAAGAGACTTTGAGATTTTGTTTATGAGGGGCATCAGGTATTGATTCTATATGCAGACAAGACACAATCAACAGGCTTCAGAATTCGCCTCAGTAATAATTGCATATTGAGAAGTGTACTGGTTGGGTTTTTAAAATATTTTTATAGTTTTCATAAGAATTCCAGCATTATGGATTACTGGCAGCAACTGTGGAAGAGCTTATCCTCTGAATCAATCAGGCTCACATCATCTCCAATCAAAAAGTCATTAGAGTGTATTGCTGTAGCACTCTGCTTCTCACCAAGGATTATTAGCTTGGACAAAGCCTCGTGCTAATGCACCTACAGAGTTTCCAGTTTAGACGAGGTCTGTACCTGAACAGCTTAAAATGCAAGCAGAGCGTAGGTGAAAAAAAAAAAAACAAAAAACCACCATATAAGTTTTAAAGGTGCTACACATGTAAATTAGTCATAACTACAAAAAAAAAAAAAAAAAAAAGCAGCTAGGGAAGACTCATTTTTCTTTTGCTTTCATATATATTAATCAGGACCAGTCTAGTAGGGAAGCACTTTCAGAAAGCATATCAGTCAGCAAATCTGACATTGCCTCTCAGTGAAAGGCCAGGCTGATGTTTTGTTGCAAATTAATGTCCAGTAGGGCAAATGAGTAACTCCACAACTCAGAAATAGTCACAGACTTAAAAGCTGAAGACCCCAGTGACACTACGCATTCTGTACCAGCCCACAAGATGCAGCAGATGTACTACTCTACTCCCTCATAATGACTGTGCCACAGCGAGACTTTCCAGATAAGACACATCATACTCCGTGACTTGTCACTTATAACCAGAGGGGTTGCGTCAGTGCCTGCTAAACTAAAAGATTTCTATAAAATGACAAGAGTTATATTTCCTCTTACTAGGACTAAGCTTGCTGCTTCTTCCATGCTTCCTACCCCACAGCAGCCCAAAAAGTAAATCTTTGAACTCTGGATGTGAACTTGAATCCTAGTACTCCCATTTGTTAAAATAAACACTAAATGGCCTACAGCTGATTTACCACCAAAATCCAGCAGGCACAAGAAAGTAGGTAGGTTGGTATTAAATTGATTCTGATTGCATTTTCCTGGGTTTCCCAGAAGCATTTTGCTCACATTAGCACTGCATTCAGAAGCCCACAAAAGGGAGAGTTAGGAACACAATTTTAAGAGATTTAAAATATTTATAGACTGCGGTTTCATGATTACAATAAAACCTATTGCACTTTTGGGGCATCTCCATTGTTCAGGAGATGTCTTCAGCTCTATGAGGACTTTTCCATTATTAACAGGAGGTTGGCAAGTAATTTAATGTTCTTTTAAACACTATAAGCAAATTGTTGAAGCAAGCCCATATAACCCTGGAAGGAATTTGTGCATGCTCTTCTAGATACAGTTTGACTCCTATTTCCAAAGACGACATGATTTTCTCCTTACTCATCACTTCTGGCTCTAAAATTAAATTTGTGTAGTTTACTCAGTAATGGAGTAAAAGAGAACATAGAAGCATCACCTGCTGCAAGGGGATCAAGCCTCTGTAGGGCTTTACAACTTCTCGCAATTCCTCAGCATGCATTTTTCAACATTGCAGCCTCTCCGAAGTTTTGACAAATTGGTGGGCACATTTTAAGAAAATCAGAAAGAACACTAATTCATATCATCTTTGCACTGCTCTGTTACTAAGAGTTTCTGTTACTGTGATTTCTGCTAGTTGTCACCCCAACATACATATATATACATATATTTGCAGTGATTGTTTGTTTGTTTGTTTAGGGTTTTTTGAGTAAGAGTTGTAAAAGGGATGTAATCAACTCCGCTCATAACCAGAAGTGGTATCTTGGGGTATTCTAGAGCAAGTTGGTCAACAGCATTTTGGCCTGCGATTTCCACACCAAATTAACCCTTTGATTTTGTATGAGAAGGACAGCAGCAAGAACAAATAGGCAGACTTTATCTGTGCAAAAATCAGTCTTCTAATTAATTGTAATTAATCATTATTCAGTGAAAATATAGAGATGTCTTGTCTGGCACCGATTATTAACATCAGGAAATTACTGTTTGGCTCGTTTTAAACTACCAACTGGTTTTAAACTGCAAACATACTCTACTAGGAACTGACTTACCTCCTATAGACGCAGCTTTAAGCAACTCTTGCTTCTTATAGGAGTCAAAGGTGCTAAACCCTCAGATGCTGTGATACTCATGGGTGACAAAGACTGCACTTCTCCGTTTACAGGGATTAAGCAAAGTCATGGCTTCCCTGAAAATTTGGTTCTGTTTTCATAAGTGTTTATAAGGACAGGGGAAGTATTACAGGAAGGTGTATAAAAATCAACTGATTTCTTCAGAAAAAAAAATACAGAACCTGTATATTTTTATTTCTAAAATTCAATTTTTTTGAAATGTTAGCTTCAGATCAGAGCATATAAAATTACTTCATTTAATTTCAACCCAAAGGAAACCTCAAGATCTAAGCACTTCTCTAGCTTAAAAAAAGCCCATTGCACCATCTGCCGGACACTTTTTAAACCAAGTTCTAGAAAAAACAACACTGTCCACAGGTACAGGCTGCTTATTTCATACCCTGTTCTCAGGCAGCAGCCCTGTGTCAAAATGCTGTAATTGCAGGCCTGTAAAATAATTCTGAGCTTCAGGATTTCTGCTAAAAGGTAAAAGCGAAGCTGCAGTTTACCAACACCGAGTGTAAGGCTTCTCAGCACTTTCTGTTTTGATAAGGCAGCCCAGTAAAAAGCAGGATGAGCAAGCTCTCCAAACCATATTCAGCCATGCATCTGCAAAGACGATGACTGGCTTGCAGCAGGCTTCTTTTGTGGTTTTTTTTTTAAAAAAAAAAAAAAATTGCATATTTCCCACTCTGTAAACATTTTCCCATCTCTTTGAGAGGTTTGTACAGGAGCTCTTACCAACTGGCAGTGTATCTAGTAGATGGCAGGTATAAACAATTTTGGCATAGGTTTTAAAATCTGAAATTGTTCAAATCTAGGTGTTTAAGAAATTGATTTTACAAGTTCACTGCCAAGTCTAGGAGAATATATATAAACTTTTAGTATGATTGTGTCAAAAAAACCCAGGGTCCTAAAAAAATAAAAAATTAATCCTCAAGCCCTGAAGATAACTGGAATCCCCACAGCATTCTCAATGTGAATCCTAAATGGGCTGGATGGTTATACAGCCTGACTCCAGTAGTAAACCCACTGCTTTCATGGAGTTTATTTTGGTTTTGCCACATAAAAATTCAGCTGATTTCTAGTCCATGTTTTGATGCTGGTTTTAACCACAAAAACAGTACATGGCTCGAAACTCCAAGTCCTGACAGAGTGATACACTACATCAATCCATTCAAAATGCCCAAACATCTTATTTTAAAAAGGACAGCAGAGAAAAAGGGGAAAAGAAATATTATACTTTTACATTTCAATTTATCTGGCTGTTACATTTTGGTTAGCAGTTCATTTCAGACACAACTTTTCAGCTGACAGAAGCAATGATTTCACTTTGAATTCCATAACAACGTGCCTGTCACCTGCTTGCTCATTTTATGCCTTTTCTATCCCTGAATGCTTTGTCAGCAAGTCTGAAAAGACATGAAAAAAGTAATTACTATATTCACAGATTTTACATTTAAATTTGGACCTTTGAGAAGCTGGTGTTAAAAGTTAACACAATTAATGAGGATGAGGAGCAGAAAAGCCTCCTTAAGAACTCCCAAAGACCACACCATAAAGACTGAATTTCCCTGTAACACAATTTAGACATCACAGCAATTGATGCTACAAGATAAAGCAGTAATGGTTGGCATGTCTGGAATTTCATGCAACATTTCTTTCTTGAATTTGTCCTTCTTGTCCCTAACCCAGTGGTCAGGGACTCAGAGTCCGTTTCTGCTCAAGCACCCTGTTATTCTCCTTCTAGACTATGGGGAAGCCACACTTCCATCAAAACCACAGGTATAAAACTCAATAGCTCAGTATACTACCGGTCAAATAAATGATTGAACAGTGCTAAGTAATATCTTACACCTTTTTTCAGTGACAGTAGTACCAAAAAAGCTACATTTCCTTTGCTCTTTGTGAGAGGGACTCTGAACAGGGCGAAAAGCATCCTGCCTGGCAATGCCAGGTTATTCTAGAAGATGTCACTGAAAATAATGTCTTCCAGCCCCAGCCTGTAATTTTATTCACCTACAATCCAGCTGACACCATTGCCCTGGATTTCTCCTCCTTGTTAGAGATTAAAATGGCTGAAGCCAAACATGAAATACTACACTACTTCAAAAAAATCTGTTTGGGAATTCAAAACCCAGGGACAACTGGACTCTGCAATAGCTCTTATGCCCTACTGACACTTCCTCCCTCCAGTCTCAGCAGTAAAACCAGATTTAAAACATTACTGTATTTTTAATGTAGTTGACTGATTTCTGCTGAGTGTCTTTGCCCTCTCCTCCCCTCCTCCTTCAGTTGCACCAGGTTCACAGGCAGAGAAAGAGAAGTTAAAGCAAGAAGCATCCAGGAAAAACAGAAATCCTAGCTCACTCTGCCTCATACAGACAAGGCAGGCATGAAAATCATCCTGAAAATTCAAGTTTCCATAATTTTTCAAGTGGCCCCTAGAGGAATTCCCTAGTAATCAAATTGTTCCTAGATCTGCTGGAGCTTATTAAGAAACACCTCTAAGCAGAAACAAGACCTCTCTGCCGACTGCTTTAAATCAGTGGAGAATTTGTTGGGTATGGGTCCCAGTTGGCTTCCCCATAATTTAGTCCTGACACCGGCTGCATATATGGAGAGGTCTCCAGAGGCTGAAAGACTCTACTGCTGTTGCAAGCAAAAAACAGCTTCCAGAGTTTACAAGACTGAGGGCACTCAGAAGGGATTTAGACATCCAACCAAAACTGTACAGCAATGAATCGGCAGTCAGTAAGTGCAGGACCTCTAGGAAATAAACTGGATAGAAGTATGAGTGATTATCATTTCAAGCATCTTCTATCCTGACATCCCTTACGTGTGTATCAGAATACATAGGTACAGCTTAGACACTAATATGATCCAGGTAGAAATCATAGCCAGACAGAATAAAATACAAAGTAGTTTTGGCTGCTCTGAGCTGACAAAGCACCAGTTTGGACTTATTAAGTAGGTCCTCAGCTGGGAGGCTGGGGAACTGGGCTCCCCACTTCTGGTACTGACTTCATGCCCTAAAACAAAAATATTAAGTACACAATGTATTTCATTAGAATAGACATCATCATGGATACGGGTGTAAAAAGCCCCACTTGATTCTTAGCATGCAGCGCTGTTGCTGGAAGACAAATTTAGAGCTAAGGATAATGGGGAAATACAGAATTACAGCTCTACCGCACATAAGTGCATCCCTAACTGCCCAGGAGAGACTTGAGTACCAAACACTGCCCAGCTATCTGGAAAAAAAATATTAATTTTCTCCCACATTTGCTCTGGCTGCTTGCCAAGCGTTTGCACACAATTTCCACATGGATTTCCAGACTTTCCAGTCTTCCTATGTTTATATCTATCTGTCTAATCTCAGTGCACTCAGTAAGGTGTTTGGAGTGCAATCAGCACAGACCTGGAGGGGAGCCAGCTTCCAGAGGTCACAACACATGAAAAGGAGAGCCATGGTGTTTAAAGATGAAGGATGAATTTCATTTAGTTACCATAGTGTGCTGGTTTTGGCTGGGATAGAGTTGATTTTTTTCCATAGGACCTAGTATGGGAGTATGTTTTGGATTTGTGCTGGCAACGGTGTTGATAACACAGGGACATTTTAGTTGTTGCTGAGCAGTGCTCACACAGAGCCAAGGCCTTTTCTGCTCCTCACCCCACCCCACCAGCGAGGGGGCTGGGGGTGCACAGGACGTCGGGAGGGGACACAGCCGGGACAGCTGACCCCAACCGACCCCAGGGATATCCCAGACCGTGTGGCGTCATGCTCGGCACATACAGCTGGGGGGAAGAAGGAGGAAGGGGGGGACGTTTGGAGTGATGGCGTTTGTCTTCCCAAGTCACCGTTACGCGTGACGGAGCCCGGCTGCCCTGGGGATGGCTGAGCACCCGCCTGCCCGTGGGAAGGGTGAATGAATCCCTTGATTTGCTTTGCTTGTGTGCACGGCTCTTGCTTTACCTATTAACCTGTCTTTGTCTCAACCCAGGAGTTTTCTCACTTTTACCCTACTGATTCTCTCCCCCACCCCACCAGGGGCGAGTGAGCGAGCAGCTGGGTGGGGCTTAGTTGCTGGCTGGGGTTAAACCAGGACCAATAGGGCTGCATTTAGCTGTAATTCTCTATTGGACTTTAAGATATACATAATATACACACATATGTATGATACAGATACAAAATATATATGTTTTTAAACACAGAAACGGTTTCTTAGTATCAGAAGAAAAGTTGCTCATCAGCTGAATTCTTCCAAAGGAAAAATTATACTCAAAGGTATCCAAAGACCATTGAAATAATGAAAAATCTTGAAGTGGTTGCAGAAGTAGATGTATCAAGTGCTCAGTCCCCATGAGGGAACGGTAGGTTTGGACCCTGTTTCATTGCTGGGGCATGTGTGCATTACTGCACTCTTGACAGATGGCCAACAACCAGAGCCATTGTTTGAACCCTTTCAGTCATGCTTTCCTTGTCTCTAACCTACGGGAAGCAGAGCCATAAACATGCTATTACAATAAATCATCTACTGTTTTCATGAGGGAATCTCTACACACAAATAGGCTGAAGAACAATGCAGACGGGAGGTCTTATCCCTAGAGCAATGTAGCTGATGCAATGCCATTTTCTATGCACCAAATAGTAGCTATTCTTTTTGCCAACACTTAAGACATTTGGGTAAGACACCTTATTCTGTCTTGTGATATAAAGCCATTTCCAATCACTTACCCACTAAAGTGTGGTAAAACAATCAATGTAATTAAGATTAATTATTCTGCTAGTGTGAAAAACAGTGTCCCAGACCTTTATATTATAGCCTAAGAACACCAAAGATAAAAAGATACTCAAGAATCCTCTCCAGAGGACAAAAACTTCCCTTTTCTCATCCAACAAAACAACCAGAAAAAAAGAAATAAACTAATTGACTTTCTTCCAGAAATGGCTTCCCATATTGCCATTATTTAATCCTCAAGGTGACCTGATTTAGGCTGAAAGTACCAATAGATTACCAGAAGGAAGAAATAAAAATAGCACAGAAATGGTATGTGCCGTTCTCCTGAGACTTACGAACATGAAGGACAAGGACAAAATCTTGCTGTTGGTTCAAGAAAAAAAAAAAAAAAGAGAGATAAAAGGAGAAAAAGAATAGCAGAATCCGACGCCCCCTCCACCCTCCAAAGTATAAACTTCCATCCTTCTGAAAAAACAGGTCTTGTGAACCGATAGGCTTTGCTTTCTTTAACAGAAACTCTGGCAGGATTTTAAATTAACCTACAGATTTAAGAAAGTGTCATTTTCTATGGTTTTGCTGAAGCGTGGGATGGATTTATGAATCATTTCAGAAAATGATTAACATAGTCTGAATCTTTCGTGTTTAGATCAGGAAACACACATACTAAAAAATGCCCGGAAGTAATTCCTCCCCCAGAAACCCTTTCTGTTGAAGCTTACCATTTGTTCCCTTTAGAATATCCAGCCTATAGTTTGCACATAGCACGTTTTTAATGTACCTTAGTGAGGTGGGTTTTCCTCCCCAAGCGTTTTGTATCATCTTAAGGAACACAACCACCACAGTGGCTATCACTTGTTGAAAGTCTCTTTTCTACCAGAACCACTGATGTCAAGAAGAGGCAACAACTGTGACTTCATCAATAGTTTAGTATCTGGTTTGTTTTGATTTCCAGAAGACTGCCCTTCCTCTAGTTTCACAGAGAGAGAGAAGACAGAACAGGAAGCCCAAAAGAGACAGCAGCTGGAAACAGACCCTTTGTGCTCCTCAAATATAAGATGTATAGTAATCAAAGAAACAGCGGTTTTTTTGCCTCTACACAGCCAAAAAGGTAGGTCAGAGCACAAAGGCACTACAGCAAGATCTGGTTTTCACTGTCATTTTTCACAAGCAGGAGCTTGCCTCGCCCTCCTGTGCACAATGAGCTCCAGAAAAGGCATCTGGTGCTCCTGGTCTCCAGCAGTGAGAGAACATGTTGTAAGCTATTGCTCCCACCGGTCACCTTAAATTATACAATGAGCATGGCAGAATTTGATGATATCTATAGTACATTCATGCACACATAGAGGAGTCTGAGTGTTAGGGGTAATCCCCCAGGAAAAGTCCGATAAAGAATTACAGGCAAGCACAGCCCTACCTTAAGTATCTGGGCTTTGTCCTTCATCTTTATACACCATGAGTCTCCTGGCCATGTGCAGGACTTTGGGAAACTGGCGCTCCTGCAAAACAAGTCTGTGCTCATCACACTCCAAAGACCTGACTGAGCACCCTGCTGTGCCCCACACAGAAGGATGCATCACTGTCAGTGAGAGTGCTTCCAGGGCAGAAAAGGTACTGACAGATGGCACATTTCTGTATATGTACAGTGCTCTGCCCACTCGTCATTTAAACTTGATTTAAAATATATATATATACTTGCTATAGCTACATCAACAAAGTAGGATTTACAAAATGCAGAAAAAATATGTGCACTTACCTGCATATGATTGCACTGAAAAGTACTTTGTTTTCTGTGTTAAATGCATTAAAAGATTATAGGCTTGCATTTAGGCATATTGCAGAACTTGCTAGACAGTATAATCATTCAAGAAGACTGGAAAGAAGTAGTAGGAAATTCTGTCTTTGGGTTTTTTTTCAATATTTTTACAAATCATAAAGCAATACTTTGGGAACATCCTAAAATCCAAAACCAGACACAACTTCTGTAAGAATTAAATCAGCCTTTAGATATGTTCACTCTGACTGCTTTGCATAAATATCTAGGAGGATAACAGCCCTTAGTAAGGGTTTTTAACCACGTTTAGGCCAGATTTTGCAAACTAGAGTGCAAGTTCAGAGTAAAACCTATTCTGAGATCTAATTCTCCAGATAGCAGGTTTGATTCTTGTCTTATTTGCAGCGATAATTCTGCAAAAGGCACTTTGCTCCACTGTTTGTGAAACAAGTCCAGAGACTTCAGAACAGGTTTTTGAATAGATGAATGTGAATCCTGCACACTGCCCTCATGTCAATGCTGAGTGGAGGATTTCTCCACTAATTACAAGGAAGCTTGGTAAGTCAAAGCAGAAGGAAGTTAAGCTACTGAGGGAATTATATTTGCATGAAGCTTTTCATTATTTTGTGGAATTTAACAGCTTATCCAGTTCGCAATATTTTTGATACAGACAGATATGCACATCAAGAGTAGGAAGGATGAGCCTCAAAGATGTGTTCACAGCGGGCACACACTGACACTTCCATCTTGCAGTGGTCTTCTACCCTACTTGCTTAAATCATCAATGTTAGAAGACAAACAACAGCACACAAAACGTAACCCTTCCAAATTGCCACTTCTTTAAGAACAACTGCTGTTGATGAGGACTGATCCAAATGACCATTTAAAATTAAAATCTAAGTTGAGTGCAACAGATCAACCTCTGCATGCTACAGGTAAAATACTTGTATGTACCTTGCACTTTTTCATTTGTCATTACGTACCGCTTCAGTTTACCATAAAAAGTAAAACACAGCATGTATCATCAGCACGTTCTCATCAGGAAAATTAAGTATATACTCGTGAGAGAGAAAAATGTGGCTGAATGACAGACTTCAGTAAGGCAAGCTGTGGTGAATGTTGCTGTTGTGGGTCAAGTTGGCCCAGCTCCAGCTACCCACCCTGCAGGCTGCGGTGCTGCCAGGGCAGAGAGGAGGTGCAGCCCCTTTCACAGGGCAGAGCTTCTGCTCGCCTCTGAGGAAGCAGTTCACATCGAAACGCAGGACTATGAGCTGGATCATGTCTGCTGTGGGGATGGAAACACTCTGCCGAAGGGTAGTAACATCTCAAACTGCTACAGCTGTTCATTCAGTGAGCATGAGCCCTAAATCTTTACACTGTATTTCAAGGATTAGTCCAGCTTTACCACTATATTGTCTGAGACAGGTTAATTCACCTCTTTACATCTCTTTTTTTTTTTTTTCCACCTATCCCTTCTGTTCCTCTCATGCATTTTGATTTTTGCCATTGGTGGAGGGATGGTGTATCTCTCGGTCTGTTTTAGCTTATAGCCCCTACTATAACAAACAAAAAAATTTAACTCTTAATGATAGTTATCACAAAATCAAATATGCAGGCAGTAAAATGAGTGATTATCCTAATATGAATATTTGTTTGGTGCTTTTAAGTCAAAAAGGACTGCTTAGAAATTACAATAGTCGTAATCAAAAATCAGAATGTATACATATTCGCAATCTAGTCACCAGGATTGCTACTGAGTAAAGAGTCAGTAACCATTAAGTTCTCCTCAGAGATCCTCTGTTGAGGTTACCTCTCAGCTTCAGTGGATCTATATCATAAGAATCTTCCTGAGAGAAGAACACGTTTCTCAGCCAGCATCTTTTTTTTCTCTTTTTTTTGTTTATTTTTCCAAGAGTTACTAAAAATTTAGAGTTTAATACCTTAGTCGTTGCTCTATTACCCAACATGAATTGTATCTACTTCTTTTACCTGCAGGTTTCTTTGTAGAAGGGAGGAAATTTGGTCAAAAAATAACCTATGTGTGAATTTCTGCTCTTCAGTATGCAGCTGAGTCCCTGTGTGATAAAGAAATAGCTAAGAGAGAAATTCAACCATGAATCTCCTATTTCGTGGAGTTATATATACCGAATTCCTTAGCAGTTACAAAAGTTTATATTTGATTTTAACTGGAAGGGCAACAAAATTCAGAACGGTATCAGTTGGTATTTGTATCACCATGGGTATTTGTTCTCTGAATCAAGAGTGGGGGGAAAGAAAAAAAATCTATAGTGAACTACTCATTTTGATCCAGGCAATATCTACTGTGATTCTTTTTCCTTAAACACAGAGAAACAAAAATAAATGGCCCCATTGGCCAGTAATTTTCCTCTTTTCTAAGGAACTGGGAGACTAATATGTCACTTTCAGACAAAAGAGACTTGGGCTGCAGGCTTTTTCAACACACAGAAAATGACTCTGTTACTTCTGGGATTTTGTTAAGAAGGCAGCCTGCCTCCTTCTATTTCTCTCTTCATTTTGTTGTTTCAAAACACTCAAACAAGCAAACAATTAGCTCAATGGGCTACTACTGATTACAGTCTCTTTGGAAAGAGTGAAGCATGAGCTCTTCAGTTGCAGAGTGATAGACCTGAAACCTCCGATAAATACCAAAATGTTTCACCATCAATACTGTTTCACCATCAACAGCCCTCTCCCTGAGGTCTTTCTGTAGCTGACATCTCTACCTCAAAACAGCTGGTGGCAAGTCTTTCCTTCACAGATAAGTATTTCCAGCCACAATGAAACTAAACTGCAAAATGCCTTTTTGCCTCCACCACCATGCCCCCTTCTCAGTACATTTTGTACTGATTTTAACCAGCTGGCAAAAGGGTTTTTAAGGGGGTTTTTAAGACTCCATAATTCTTGTTGGAAAAATTACTCTTGCCAGGATGCTGTGCTGCTTCAGGGCTCTCCTCTCCAGTTTGACAGAGGCCTGAGGCTATAGACCAAGTGCTCGTTCCCTGCCGCTCGCTTCAGGACTCCAACAAGCTCTTGGTTTTACAATGTGGCCACAGATGCAGGCAGTGCCATACTCCTCCTGAATGCTCTTCGGGAAATAAGAGTCTCGACACAGATTTTATCCACGGCCTCTTAGTTCAAAGGATCCCCAGAAGAGCAGCAACCTATAGATCCAGCAATGAAGAGCGTTTCCATAGAACAGCAAGTATGAATCACATTACATCATGTCATGGAGAAGAGTAATTTTCTTAGATGAAACTGTTATAGATCCCTGATCGATCGATCGATCTATCTATCTATCTATCTATCTCAAAAAGAAGACTGAAAGACCTTCAGTCTGCCCAAGAAACATGCAACACCCAAATTCTTATTTATCTATTTTGCCTGGAGAAATAAAGCAAGCTATAATGCTGGATTTTGAATTTATGGTTCTTAAGAATTTAGGGATTAAGTTATACTGCGAAGAAGAAATTCTGTCATCTCAAAGCTTAAAACTGAGGAAGGTTCCACCTCTCCAGGGCGAGTTTATGGCAAAATAAAGTCTTCAAATCAGAACATCAGGTTTTGCTGTGGATTATTACAGTGAAAAATTCTGAAGGAAAGATGCCTTAATCTCCTTCACAAACTGCCATGCCCAGTACCCTCCCACCTCCCCAGTTCCTGCATAGACTGGTGGGAGAGTACGCATGGAAAGGAGTTCACTCAATCTTTGCACACTACAGAGTCCTTACTAAGCAAATTAACACCGCAAACCATTTGGCCAGTTTAGCTAATGGGAAAGCTACAGATTATAAAGTGAAAAAGAATGAGCCTAGTGCATCTACTTGGTGACAGGTCACGACAGATTCAATTTCAGTAATAGCAAGAGTATTTTAGACTTAGATTAAGAGGCTTTCATAGCCTCTATATTTGCAGCACAGAACATGGGGTGAATTGATTAATCTTCATCAAACAGTAGGTAGTACAGAGAACAATAGAGAAGATAACCTCAATTTTAAAGCTGATTGTTTTCCCTGGCCTTATTATAAACTAGTTACTCCTAACCTGGAAAAATCATGAGATTATTTGATGTTAAACTTCAACAAGAATGCCTTATAGTACTCATCTATTTAAAAATTTAATAAAGTTTAATTAAAATCTGTCTGCCTGTTTTCTGCACCCATGCTTCTGCAGAGCAAGCATTTAGATGTGCATTTGCATGCATGAAATGGGAAAATGAGCTTTGAAAAGAATGGCTATGGGATTGCATCTACCACCATTCCAAATAAATCCCAAGTTTGCAGTAGCTGAAGTTTGTTTTCCTCCAGATTAACTGGACAGAAACTATGCAGTGTGAGTTACATCTTTATTGTGAAAAACATCTATACAGCTTTGCTTTTCTTGTTAACCCTTGATATTCTCTGACACAACACTGAACTGGCTATATGTACCATATCATCTGCTCTTTACTAGTGATCCAAGACTAAAGGCACTTTACCATGGATACACTGAGAAGCTCAGTTTTGTTGCTCATATTGCAACAAAATTAGAATTTTATGCTATAAGAAATAGTCACACAGGTATGACTGGTTACTTCTACCAGTTTAGTACCTCATAATTCCTGGCATCTATCACTGCAAGGTTTTGGTCTTCCCAAACATGCGAGTGCTTACAGCCATTGAGCTCTGATACTCTGTTGTAACTTGATTATTTTGTGTTCACAGCTCTTCAGGGTACAGTGTTTGGAAAAACAGGCAAACACGTTGTACATAAAGAACAGGCGAGTTCTGCAGCGCACGGCCTAGTCTTTGATAACAATATCTTTGCTCCACCACACAGAAAGCACTTATTTCACTACAGGGTCAAGGAAAAGCATCCCGAAGGTCCCTAGCACTAGAATTCTGAAGTTCAAGTATCCTATCACCAGCAAACACAGCATCTAAACAGTAATCACAGTGCAATAATCAGTAACATTCATAAGAATCCAACTAAACCTTTAATTACTTCTCAGACAAAAGGTGGGAGAAGGCTGATTATTTTAGCATTCATAGCAAAAGTTATTTCTGAAAATTCTCTAAAGGTGATTTAGACACAGACTTCATGCAGGAGCTAAGTATTGTTAGCACTTTTAGAAGTTAGTCTGAATTTTAGAGAATCAGATCTTAAAGCAAAGTCCCAGGGCAAAAGCTAAGGGACTTCTTTCCTGCATTGAAATAAATCCATATTGTTCACTGGGCCCCTACAGAGATGCTGTAACCAGCCATTTGTAGTTCATATTTCTAGTGTTCACCATTCTCCCTACAGCTTTTCTGACAAGCTTGTCACATTTTCAAGCACCTCAAAGGTAAGCCTTATTTATTATAAATTATCATAATTCCATCCAATGCAATGGAGCTGTCTTGAGTGGCACAAAGGAAAATTCCCCAGTTTCATCTGGTCTACTTTCCTATTATACTTTATACTATACTATATTTATAATATTATACTATTATCTGTAGCTTGCCACATGTAAAAGCATATGTTGTGGTTTATACAGTTTCTTTCATCCTTTTCTACCAAAGCAGAGTAACTCCTCTAAGAAACTGCATTGCTCTGTAACTTTTTCAAGCCTACAATGTCTATAATTTTTTGTTTGCTTTCACCTGTAACAGCAAGAAACTTAGGAACTACATCTCCAATTTGCTACTGCTAGTGCCATACAGAATAGTGGCACAAACTCCAACCTGAGTGAATACTTCTGCAAGGTCATCCCTACCAAATAAATCTCAAAATGGAACAGAGATATCCTGAACTAGGAGATAGAATAATGTATTTATTCATCTCAGAATCCACTTCTTTTTTCCCCAAAAGTACCAAAACTGCAACTATAAACATCTAAATACAGGTGTTCTTATAGCTCTGACAGCAGCCTCTGCTCACTCAAGTTGTATTACTCTATAGTGTAATCTGCATGTTCTTTAATATGATTTTCTTTTCACCTGGGCATTTATAATATTTTTGTACATAAGCTATTTTTAGTCAAGCTGGCAGAGGAAGTGGAATGTGAAGTAAATTGGTTTCCAAAACCACTATGACACCCCAAAAATAGTAGGGAAAAAAGGTAGTAAAGTGCAGCCCTCTAAGATTTTGCTTCGTTAGAAATAAAGAAAAATAGTAGCTGTTAATAAAAATGCCGAGTGAATTGATGTTTCATTAAACCAAAAAATTCCAGTGGCACAAAAGACTAATTCAGGTCTTAACACACAACATATTCACTGTTTACTATTACCATAGATAAAGGCTAAAATATGTCTGCAGTCTGGTTGTCTGTATACATATTTATTAAACCTAAGGCAGCTACTTTGGGATGACAGTGTCCTTTAGAAAACAACTACAACAAAAACAATTACTCTATTTAAAACAAAGTTACTTGAAAACCAGGAAGCACAATAAATAACATTTTTCATAGCCTATAATCTCCACCTAAACACAAGTTTGGAAATTAAAGACATTTACCTCTTAAATATTTTCCTAAATCAGAGACTTTGTCCATAATGTATGGATTCTCAGTTTACCTACAATACATTTTTGTACTGTTTGAAAGACCCTGGAAAATGGAATAGTTGTTTCCAAAAAAGAAACCAAACCTAATAAAGAAAAAGAGGCATGGTATAGGATAAAAGTTTATGTTACACTACTCTAATTCCGGGCTACATGCTAGCATAAAGAGATGCTGAAGGGCAGTATTTTAAAATAGTTAAAAATGACAGCTATAGCTTTCTTTGACCTGTTTCCAGGCTGCTCAGTGTGGTCCATTCTTTATTCATGAAGTAGGTCACCTTTCCCTCCAGTTTAATAAAGGCTTACAGGACAATTTATGAACTTCCATGAAACCTTTATATCAGCAGTGTTTCTAGCTGTGTCCAGAAGCTTCCAGGATAGGGACACCCTTATGGAGCCATGATAAGACCTTCTGATCTCGTGGATTTACG
Organism: Strix aluco; assembly: GCF_031877795.1. NCBI lineage: Eukaryota > Metazoa > Chordata > Aves > Strigiformes > Strigidae > Strix > Strix aluco. The sequence goes on from NC_133936.1 coordinate 37,959,536, forward strand.
TATTTGGTTGGCAAACTGTTACCTTTAAACTACTATTATAGCAACCAGGAATGACATCACCAAATTTTGAAAAATAAACCAGGCGAAAGAAAATCAAGTAAACCCCATTGTGCTAGGAAGATATAATATACAGTAAGATGTACCGTAGACACAAAACATTTCAAATTCTTTCCCTACATAGTCCATCACACTTCCACTCATGAAAGTGTTTTGGGTTAGGACTAACCCTTCCACAAGAAATAGGCTCATAAAATAGCAACAATTAATATGAAAAGGGAAAGCATGAAATTAAAATTTACAGTCATCTCTCACATCCTCATAGCTTACCTCTCAATTTTCTAAGTCTTACTTCCCCAGTAAATGGACTTTCTCCCCCCTTGTCTACACATAAATTATACACATATTATGTGTGTAATTATGCACATAAATTATAATGATTAAATAATTTTAATTGCTCTATCTGCTTCAAAAAGACAGATACTCTATTAAGTATGCAGTATGCATGCTCTCTCTCCATGTAAGCAAAGTATTTTTCTGCTCTGGAATTAGCTACAAACAGCTTGAAGCTGTATTGTCTAGTGAGAGAATGGTAAGAGTGTGAGAAAAATTGAATAGGTTTGAGGGCTGATTTCACCTACACATAGCAGACAGGCTTACATTAAAGTAGGTGGATAAAAATTTGTTCAAGTAATCCTTTTTCATGCTTAAACTTTTCCGGAAAAGTTATTTACATCTGGGAAATACTACTGAGCTCCTAGCAGTCACACATACGTGACAGAGGTGGCTCCTGTTACAGAGAGAGGGAGACATGTATGGGCTTCATGAAAAGGCTGCCTGTTAACCTACTTTGGGTCATAGCTACTTATTTTATATGCTTTAGGACTGTGGAAGTATGGTTGTCACACAGCATGATTTTCTCTATACATTTCCCAACTAACGATTCATATCAAATATTCTGATAACAGATCCCTTCACTTCCTCCCCCCCCTACTGCACACTTTGTGATCTTGAATCCACCCTGGATTTAGGTAGTTATCCACAAAGCTATTTAGCAAGACCAATGGCAAATTTTTACTTTTCGAGTTTGCAGAGCCAAATTCCCCATAAAGCAGCGTCAGCAGTGTACAAGGATTCTAGGGGTCAAACCCTGATCACACCAGAGTCAGTGTTTTATTAATGATTTAGTTTCAGTAGTGGCAGAATTTCTTGGTCTGTTTAAAAAACACTGTAAAGGCTTGAGCAAAGCCAATACTCCAGGAAATAAATATTGCTGGAACTGCTGGAAATGAAAACCCATTTTTCTCTCCATTTTATATTTGACACATTTTACCTTTTATAATACTACCCCCTTTGCCCTATATCATGACTACTTTTGTCAAACAGTACTTGTTATAATGACTAGGATTTATGCGGGGCTCTGACTTTGCTGGTAAGCACAAAAAAAAAGTTGATCTGCCAAAGATAAGTTGAAAAAAATCTTAACATTTTATTCCATATTGATCTGTTATAGAGCACAAATTATACTTTGAATTGTTTTCAACCTCACAGAATACATTTTAGAGATAACACTTCATATTTTAAGAAACACGAGACTTTTGTTTAAAGATCATTTTCGTTACAACATCACAAATGAAGACTGCCACTTTTCTAAATAGGTAATTGTTGACAAGAGCCATTTAAGCTGTCAAACATGCTAATAAATAGCCATGCACTCTGCAGGCATTTGGAAAAAAAAAAAAAAAAAAAGCTGAAAATGCTTTTAAGCTATAGAAGAAGCTGAGCTGCGTAAAAGGGAATAGCTTGTTTCCAAGAGCAGGGCAGTGCTCTAAATGAGAGTACTGCCAGCCCACAAACACAGTGGGACAATTACATACTGCGGTGAAAGCAAGGAGTTCAAAGTTGGTATCAAGCTCTCAAGGACAACTGGAACTCTGCTGATGCAACTTTCTTAGGTTTAAAGCACATTCTGAAAAACTGACCTACAAGAGTTCTTGAAGCAGCTACTGGTAGTGAAAATTTCTATCCATTTTTATTGTCTGCTGCTGCCAAGGAGTGCATCAACTCAAAATAAAAGTGCCGCACCATATGTCCTTCAGTATAAAATCAGTAATTGTTATTAGTGACAAGTACCTTTATTATTCACAGGAATTTTCACTCTGATGCTTTTAAACTGAAGAGGATTAACTTGCCAAAGAGTGTCCTCAGTTTCTTTTTTAAAATTTTGATTCTTAAAGCTCACAGTGTTTTCAGCTGATGAATATACAGTAACAGTTTTCATTTTCAGAACCAACATTAGTTTGCTGCACCATTGGTTGAAATCCAAGCATTTAGTCAAGCTTGTTTCCCTCGCTGCCTGGCTTAGCACATGTAATGAGAATTATGTCTTTCACATTCATGCCAACTTGAATACATTAGATGGAAGAATAACAGAGTCAGCACTATATCAAGATAGACAGCACTGCAGAAAATAATCCAATGCATTCTTACCCAGGTGGCATTCCAATTCCAAAATGTTAAAACTAATGAACCATAAAAAGCTAATGATAGAATAGAGTTTGCTTCTACATTATAACCTTGCTTAGTTTAAACTGTTGTTGGATGATTTTTAAAAGTATTACCTTGAGAACATACCCTGTTCCACACTGGTTAGGCCTTGTCATAATTTTGCTTAAGCAGTCTTTCTCACCTTGCATTCAGATTGCAAAAATAAAATAAAAAAACAAACAAACAAAAACCCAAAAAACAAAAAAAACCCTACTTGAATTTCAGCATAAACCACTATCTTTTCGCTAGTCTTCCACTAACCACAACCAAATCTCCACTTTTGTACATTATTTTGCAAACATATTTTCACATCTTAAAACTACAAGTCAATTTTGCACATGAATGCATGTAGTCATATGCAAGTGTTGCATTGTATTACTAGTACAGTAAGCACAAATGATGAAAAATATTTTTAGATTTTTTTAATCAAAAAGTTATTTCAGTTTAACATATTACCAGTATTCATTGGGTTTTTTTCCCTATTCAGCAAGGCACTGATGTATAAGGTAAGCTCTAGGCTAGGCTTCCTGCAAAGTCAACACTATTTAAACATGTCTTCTAGATGGAACATGCCCCAGAATAATCTTCTAAATGGGGATATCGTAAGAACTTACATATTCCTTCCTTGAATTGGGACCCTCATCCTCAGACTGGCTGAACACAAACCTGAACTGATCATTGCCAAGAAACAGTATTATCCAGGACTATTGTCAGGCTGTTCTACAGTATATGTTTAAACAAGAAATAAAGATATAGTTGAGCAGTTACTCAACAGTTCATTTCAGTAGTATTAAGGTATAAAATACCCCAAAGATTTTATTTATTAATACGAGAATATATTCACCGAAAACCCTCAATGAAATGACATAGCAAGACATGAGAACACTGCATTTTAATAATTGAAAACTTTCAGTGGAGATAACTGAGAGTGCTGGGTGGTCAGTTTACTGTCTCCCCATGACAGCCCTCCTTGTGAATCATAATGGTCCCAGTGCCACCTTCCTCCTCTTTTTTCTTAACCTTTTTCTCTTCCGTTTGCTTTGGTTCTTTTGCTTTAAGTTTTCTTCAGACATAAAGCAGGGCATAAACACCTGTGTGGGGATGAATGACAATTTTGTACTATAGATAGATATGGATTAGATATATTTTTATATATTATAGAAGACCTAAAAGATTACTTACCTTACTTATATGATTATTTTTCCATTACATAAGGTCGTAGGCAACTGGAATAAATCAAATCTAGTTACTTCACTGCCCCCACAGGACTGGGTGCCTCTGTGTCTTGCTCCCCTGCAAACCCAGTGCTGGGACAACTTTCTAGTTTCAGCACAGCAGGAACATTTGAAGCCAGCTCCGTCGCTGAACTGCATTAACACAATGTGGCATGAGACCAAGTCACCCCTGGTTGGTGAAAGGTACCCCCAAAAACAGGTACCCCCACAAAACCAGCCTTATACAGTATTTGTAAATCGGTTAAACCAGACATGAGATAGCAGAACATAAATCATATTTTGAATTATAGGTTTTTTATTTTCTTGAATATAAGAATATTTTAAAATGTAATAAATTAATACTTTGTTTTGATAAACTTACCTTGTATTTCCATGAATAGAAGGATTCTCTTTCCAGCACTAGAAGATGGCCAGTTAAGGAATGAGCTCTTCAACTGCATTACGTGACATGGGACAACCTGACAGACTAGTTAGGCAAAGGCCACTTTATACTTTTCTCCAGTAAGACTCTGGTCTCTGTTAGGTAAGTATTTACAAGTGGAAATTACAATCAGTTAGGAATTAATCAAATACCTGACTTCTGATTTGGGCCAAAAGCAGATTTCCCATTTTAAAACAACATAATAAATTTTGTGTTTCAAACACTAGCAACACTGTGAAAGTTCTCTTGACTTTGCTAATATAAAAACAGAGTTAGACTATCATCATAAAATAAGACCACCAAAACAAACTGACTGTTCCTTTCTTGTAAATCAGCTTGACACAGAATTTGTAAACAAACATCAGATAACCCATCTGTTGCTCTGCTTTAGGGTTTTTTATTTGTTTTTATTTACTGTAACACCCTTACCCAAGGAGTGATCCTGTGAAAACACTCAGTCCATTGAAGGAGTAGGTTCTGTGTGCCCTCATGGTGATGCAGAAGCAAAGCAAGAGCTTACACTGCCAACATCTAATGAAAGACAATATAAATCTAAATGACATGACTAAGCCGATCACACCCCCCCAAAGGGGGTTAGATGCACACATGGTTTAATTACTTAGCTCAATTTTGTAAAAAGTTAGTTTGTTTCAACACAACAGTGATATCACAATTATCACTCCCATATCGATCTATTTCCAATGTTTCCAATGTGGGTTTTTCTTTCTTTAAACACAATGTGAGAGTTTCAGTTTGATTCGATTCTCTATCTCTTCTAAGTGATATAGGACCTGCAGTCCAAAAATCGATCTAGTATCACCGCTATTAATAGGACCTAAATCTTGAAGTCAATACAGCAATTTTAGAGGACAGCGAATTAGACTTTTTTTGAAGTCACTACCAGACACAAAGTAACATCCTTTTCTCCCTCACATTTCTAGTGGGTAGAAGCAAGACTAATGTGTCTGACCAGAAAATGCCAAGAGGAAAATGTGCAAGTGTAGGCACTCAGTTGGTAGGACTACCCCAAACAGCACTGGTGACTCAAGCCCTAGTGCCCTTTTTACATTTCACAAAGTTCTTTCTCATCCTGGGCATCTTTCGAAACCAAGCTGCCACTAGAGAGACCACGTGAAACCTAGCGAAAACCTTAGCTGCAGCAGCCACTTTTGAGATCCTAATTAGACACATTTGGATCAATACCTGAGACAGTGTCTTGCACTGCTGGTAAACGCCAGGTCATGAGCTCATTACTTTTTGCAATCAGCTCTGCCAGCTTTCAAACCCACATGGCCTCTCCAGAGGTCAAGGCCTGCAGAGCCTGTGATACACATACACACTTTGCTTTTGTACAGGCTATACAGGAGATACATTCTTTCCTGCTGCCAGGATGCTAATGTTAAGCTTATACTCTTTATCCTTGGGAAGAGAATATATACAGTAATTCCTACAGATTATTAAAAACCGAGGGGGAAAAAAAATGGAAAGTTTGATGTATTACCTCTATTTGTCACTGAAATCTCAATCCACCAAAGCATTCCTACCAAACTCACGCTTCAAAAAAATTAATAAATCTTCTATGCAAATACTGGGATATATATCAGTTTTGTTGGGTAGCTTGGGCATTTAAATCTCAATCTGACAAGGCCTCTGTTGGGAGGGAGAAAAGTAAGCTTACCTCCCCCTCACTTACAATAGCTGTACTATGCAGTTAATACTTCAGATATGGGAGTATTTTTCCCCTCTCCTTTGTGTACCACAAGATTTCTTAGTTCTCTTTTATTGAGATATTTCTGTTGTTTTTGCATGAGAGTAGGCCTTAACCTTCACGTACATATTTGCTACTGCTCTGTGACGCACCAGCCCTCCTTTGCTATTTCTGTCTTTCCTTTGTTATTATTCCACAAAAACAGCTGCATTGCAGTGACAACACTTGTGTAGAGCTCCCAATTTTTAGCCGGTAAGAGGTGCTATAGCATTTTAAGATGACAAGATAAAAACGTAGCATGAGGGTATTATTTCTACCCCTCTCAACAAACAGCTTCCTGTTCTCAAATAATTGTTTTTCCCCAACACTGGACACTTTTAAGATTCAGCTAGACAGGTGGGCCATCTTGTTTAGACTGTGCTTTTGCCAAGAAAGTCTGAACCAGATGATCCTTGAAGTCCCTTCCAACCTGGTATTCTATGATTCTGTGAAATACAGAGCAAGCAAAAGAGCAGAGGAGAAGAGGGGAGCAGGCATTTCCATCTCTGTAGGTCTATGCAGCAAAAGAAAGGGTGCACCAACACAGACTTAACCACAGTTTTCTAGAAGCTACCTACTAACCACAGTTTTCTAGCAGAAGTTACTAACACTGAGTTCTCTTCAAAAAAAACCAATTTCTAGTTCCATAGCAACATTAACAGGTAGTGAAGAAACCTTTCTATTACAGTGCTAAACCAGACTCTGGTCTGCAGATGTTCTGCTGCTCCAGATCTACCACGTAAACCTGGAATCAGTCATTTAATCTTTCAGTTCATCACTATCCTTATCTATAAAATGAAGACCCCAATTTCCATCAACTTCACATTTCCAGGTTTTAAGTTCTGCAGGGTAATACCTACTTCTTCCAAAGCGTCTGTACAGTGCTTACAAAAGGCACCATGACAAGAACGGGAGTCTAAAACCAGTACAAGACCACAGGCACCAGAACAAATAGTTCTGTGTTCTAGAAGGCCCCAGACATCCATGCAGGATTTGAGGCATTTAAGTTACCAGAAGATTCTGGGTATTTCTGCTGAGGACAATCTTTGGCAAATAAGAGGGGAGATCCCTGGGGTCCAGCCAGATTCTCCTGCAAGAGCCAGATCCTCTCCACATAATAGTGAAACTCTGGAAACATATGCTTTTATGGTAACCTAAAGCTTCTAGTCCATCGTGTTTTATATGATTTGCTATTCCCATCATTTTTCTCCCTGCATGTTAAAGATCGTGCGACTTTTTTTCCTGCCTAGAATCTTGACATTTAAAATGTATGAAAAGAACATGGTTTATCATATGAATTGCCAAGGGATTGGTGTCTGCTTATATTGAGGAAGGCTTTTCCTGCTGTGCCAAGGTCAACCTGAGATATAATGAGAACAGATGTAATCAGTGAATCTCTGAACACTCATGCAACACAAAAGAAAAAGGCTTCATACGCCCACTGAAGTACCCTTAAGAAGGAGATAAAGGCAGTGGCAATGGTGGGCTACATTTTCCACTGTAGAACATTTCTTTGTATTCCACAGAAAGCAAAAACGTTTCTTTTGAACTTGAGCATGCAATAAATTTGGAAGAAAACTGTTAGATAAAAAAAATGGACAAGGTAGAAAATTGTGATCGAGAGGAAATCATAATCAACAACTCAACAATAATAGCATGCAGGTTAATAACAGATCTTCTGTTTTGCAACTAGCAAAAACATTCATATTTAATCCCAATATATGTGAAAGTCCAGATCCTTTCTAGGCTAATATGCCAGATCAGGTTACTGCTTGAATTTGGAAAGTTTTATATTCTCCTTGTATTACTGAACAGAAAGAAAGTCTACATTAGCTCTAATAGTGCTGGGCTGCTGTTGCAAAAACAAAAAAAAACACCATCAAAAAAACCCCAAACTAAACCCAAAAAAAAACATTTCATATGAATGTTAAGACAACTTAAGAGGTAGTGTAGAAAACTTGAGGCCTTCTTCCAATAGCTTGAGCTGCACAGAACTTTACCCTCCTTCTACTGAATTTTCTTTGATGTCATTAGTACATTTGTTTGTATGAAGTTATTAATAAAATATACCCACAATTCATTTAACACACTGTCAAACTCACCAACTATTTAAGTCTTGTCATTACACAGCCGGAGATAGCAATTTTAAGAATCCCACTGACTTTAGGAGACAAAAGTTTGAGAAAACATTCTTATGATTAAAATCACAGAATATGAAATATACTATTGTAAGAACTGAGAAAAAAATCATTAGATTTACAGTTGAAGTAATGGTTTTTTGGCTCTTAGTGGCTTCAGAGAACAATTACAATATACTCTGTAGCTGGAATTTCAAATGCAGTTAACAGTAAATGATCTGGTCAATGATCAGTCCAACCCAAAACTCAAAGTCTATATACACTGGGCAATAAATACAAAAAACCACCACCCAAATCCCAAAACTTAAGAACAACTTCTGTGATAGTGTTCCTCACGTTTTTAATAATATATCTTCAAGAACTCCTTCCTACCATTACACCACATCTTCAGTTTTTTCTGCCTTACTTGCATTATGAAAAAATTTCTTTTAAATTACACCCATAAATTACCGTAGAAGTTTACAATACAGTATTTTTATATATATACATGTATCATTAGAGGAAAACCCCATAATCTTACGGGGAGCATCATTCATGTTCAGTAATAAGGTTTGACCTGAAGATAATCCAGTGACTGGCAGATGTTATCTACACTGGTAGCTCAGATTTCAGTAGGCTAAAATACTGGTACAACAATACTGCTGCAAGGAAGCTTGTAGAGCTTTGGTATATCTCTTTCTCTTTAGGAGAGAAATCGTGGTTTTGTGTGTGAACAACAGCTCGCATTATCTCATTTCTTTCAGTTCTATAACTGACCTCTCCCAATTCAATGGCTCAATGTCCAAGTGGAGAGCAGTGATGAGTGATGTTCCTCAGGGGTCGGTGTTGGGACTGGTGCTGTTTAACATCTTTGCGGGCGACATGGACAGCGGGATTGAGGCACCCTCAGCAAGTTCTCCAACGACCCCAAGCTGTGTGGTGCGGTCAACACACTGGAGGGAAGGGATGTGCCATCCAGAGGGACCTGGACAGGCTGGAGAGGTGGGCCCAGGTGAACCTCATGGAGTTCAACAAGGCCAAGTGCAAGGTCCTGCACGGGGGTCAGGGCGATCCCAAGCACAGATACAGGCTGAGAGATGAGTGGATTGACAGCAGCCCCGAGGAGGAGGACTTCAGGGTATTGGTGGATGGAAAACTGCCTATGAGCCAGCAATGTGCACTCACAGCCCAGAAAGCCAACCGTGTGCTGGGCTGCATCAAGAGAAGTGTGGGCAGCAGGCCAAGGGAGGGGATTCTCCCCCTCTACTCCGCTCTCATGAGACCCCACTTGCAGTGATTTCTCCAGCTCTGGGGCCCCCAACACAAGAAGGACATGGACCTGCTCAAGCAGGTCCAGAGGAGGCCACGAAGATGATCAGGGGCTGAAGCACCTCCCCTGTGAGAACAGGCTGAGACAGTTTGGGGGGGGTTCAGATGGAGAAGAGAAGGCTCCAGGGAGACCTTATAGAGGCCTTCCAGTACTGAAAGGGGCTACAGGAAAGATGGGGAGGGACTCTGCATCAGGGAGGGTAGGGATAGGATGAGGGGTAATGGTGTTAAACTGAAAAAGGGTAAATTTAGATTAGATATGAAGAAGTTCTTTCCTGTGAGGGTGGTGAAGCACTGGCACAGGTTGCCCAGAGAAGTTGTGGCTGCCCCCTCCCTGGCAGTGTTCAAGGCCAGGTTGGACGGGGCTTTGAGCAACCTGGTCTCGTGGAAGGTGTCCCTGCCCATGGCAGGGGGGTTGGAACTAGATGATCTTTAAGGTCCCTTCCAACCTAAACCATTCGGTGATTCTATGAGACAATGCAGAACTTTTGAAAGAGGAGACAGAAAGATGTCTAACACAGAGATTGTGGAATCAAATCAGAATTTTTTCCAGCCTGAAGACTTCATACAAACTGCATGCGTAATCATTCCCAGTCCATCCTACAGGGACTCAAATGTCAGCAATTCCAGATGGTCAGAGAATGATACCCACCAAACGACTTCTAGTTGTTAAAAAGAAACCCTTCATCCAGCAAAGAAAGACCTGGCACAGAATGCCAATCAAAAACATGCCAGGTGGAGAAAACACTGCATTTCTTTCACTACAAGCATTTACAGCATTGCTATGTCGACTGTATTTCATGCACTTCCACTTCACACAGTGCAGAGATAGCAGGTTTTTTCCAGAAACAGAAGTGGCAATTCTTATCACACTAATTTGCACCAAAAAAAAAGGTCAGAGGAATACTGAGAAAATGCTACTAAACCATTTCTTACTCTCCATGCTGTGATAGGTCTGAAAGCAAGTGACAAATGTATGTAACCTCGTTTTTTTCATGCAAGGTGTTAAGGTTCAGAGATAAGCACACCATTGTTATAGTTGTGTGTCAAAGTTAAGCCGGAGGTTGAAACTTTTCAAACACACCTGAAGTGGCAGAAGATATCAGAACACAAGCTTCCAATACTCGTTGCATTTAACAGTAGTTTGGTGATAAGTGTTTGTACACTAGGAAAGTTCCCCAATCACTTTTTCATGCTATTCATCATGCCTTACAAATTTTGTTACTTATTTTTGAATAATTATTCTTGACCTGGCCATTGTCACATTATGTATTGCATCGATGATACCCTGATTAGGTCATGTACACACATAACTTTTCTCAAGGTTCATTATAGGCCCATCTAGAGTCAGATGCCACAAAAGTCTTCTGGAATTAAAGAAGCTACGCAGCTGCTCCTGCATCACACTGTGATATGCTATTACAGCTTTAGTTCATCCAAATAAACTTGTTTTCATCTCCTGGGGCACAGAATGCCAGCTGCCACCACTGTACTACAACTAGTAATAACATATACTAGTGCCATAGTTGTAGTGCCGGGAGTTGGACTCAACAGTCCTTATGGGTCCCTTCCAACTCAATGTATTCTATGATTCCATATCTTTCAGTACCTTTTGCAGTGGCAACTCTACATAGAGCTGGAAAAAAACATTTCAAGACTCAACTAGTGAGATGCTCAGCACAGACTAAATGTTCAAAGCTGAAAAGACAGTCATTACCACCACCTACCCCATTAGAATACAAATATTGCAGTTAATCACTGTGTATCTGCCAGGCTAGTTGTCTCCATAACAAAATAACTAAAAGTATGTTTTAAGTTCTAAATTATGCAAGTGCCTGTGAACATTAGATTAATTTTTAGAAAGATGCTTTCAGGCTTTAAGTCAAGATATACATTCATCCTATCCCATTCCAACAATTTACCCAGAGTGAAAGCCGCTTGATACTTCTCATTCTGAAGAGCCACCACAGACACTAGAAACTGGAAAGCTGACTAATTTAGACTAAGTCTAAATAAGTGCATAGGAATAACAATTAATGTATTTCTTTTTTAATTTATCATTAGCGAGATCAAAATCTATATTATTCAATATATATGCAAGCTCCACTGTTAAAGCAGTCATCTGGAAAAAAATCATGTAATTAATATTAGACTGTTCTCTAGCCTGTATATAAGGTTGACCTCTGTGCAATTTTCACTTTATGACCTTCAATCTGCAAACGAACATTTTCATATGTTCACGAGCACAACTGAATTACAAAGAAACTGTGGCACCTAAAAATCAATAGCCCATTATAGTATCCTGTGATGGGCAATTTTAACTGTCTTTCATCTACTGAAATGTGATACTACAAGCTATCATATTGCATGCTTGGAAAATACTGCAGGCCTTTGCTCAATCTCACTGAAGTCAGCACCAGTGCAATTCTACACAGTAAACAAATCAAATTTGCAAACTATAAAAAGAGAGCTAAGGCACTCGGTGACAAAGCCCAGTAAGTCAAAGTACTTGCCAGCTGAGAAAGCATGTTGGGCAAGAGAAGCTGGTTACTTTGCAGCAAAGACTTTTTTTTTTTTTTTAAATAAAGAGGAAGTTTCATTACATTTTTATGATTTTATGGAAGCAAGGCCTAACTTCTGTTGTAGTCTGGATTGCTGAGCATTTTTGAGCAGGATACTGGAAACTGACACTAGTTTAATTAATAATGTATGTTATTAATATATTAAAATATCTAAAGAGCTTAATAAATTCATTTTACAGTGCTTTATGTCATGACAGCCAGTGTTGCAACCATGATTCTTTCAAGCCAGCTATATGTTTAGTTGCCAAGAGGAAACAGGAGTTTTGACAAAAGAACAACCACCAGTTAGCATATTAGCACTCAAAAGAACTCCTCCAGTCTGGGTTGCAACTAAAATATTCAGCTGCAACACTTCATCTGATAACCAATTTTGGACTGTCTGCAGGTTTCAAAACAAATAGTCTATTATTAATATCTGGATAACCCACATTATAGAACCACAATTTCCAAGATCTCCACAGACATCCATTTGTCAGGTTATCCTTGCTTCATCTATTCAAGGTTACCTTCTTAACACCAGGGGATTGGAAAGGTCCTTGAAAAAGAAAACAGCAGTTTTTGAAACTTAATTCTGCAACAAGGGACAGATTCTCACAAGAACGCACACGGCTCCAAAGGCAGCTAAACAAGATGCTAATTAGGTGGCTGACACACAATAGAAAGGGAAAAAAACAAAAAAAAAAAATATCAGTGAAAAGGCCTCTAATCCCTACAATGAAAGATACGTTCATAAATGGATTTCTGCAGTAAAATACACCAAAATTTGGTGCAATAAACAATTGAGCAAAATAAAACAATGCCTATTCAGAGAGCAATTCTTTACTTTCATGATGTTTCCAATCAGGAGAGTCTCCAGCTTCACACACAAAAGCACTATAATGAACAAAAAACAGCACTTCCCCTCCAGAGACCAGATTTTTGGGGTCACTAACTGCATCTGCTTACATCAGCAATAAACTCTTTAAGCTAAAAGTTTGTTTACAAAACCTGAGAACTTGAAGAAGAATCAAGATATTTGATGACATTATATGGGACATAAGAATTTACAGCTTCTCAGACGTGGTCTTGATTTCCAACACGAGCTTTACTTGCAGAAAAGTGGAAAATATGACTTTGCTGATGGAAGCACAGTTTATATGCATCACAGAAAAACATACTTAAGACAAAGGATCCCTTGAGAAGGCCAAAAACATTTTACAAAGTTATTATACATTCATTTTTAAAGGTAACTTCGCCGAATAAAGTCCCATTTATAACCACTAACAGAAGTTTGACCCTTTGTTTGTACTTTGACACTTATTGCAGAACAGCTTTTACTCTTGTCCAAACAATTAAAACAAGGCATTACCACAAAGCCATGAAGTTGCCCGAGGACTGATGTTTTTACTAGAGATCTAGAACACGTTATTCCAGAGCCTTCTCACCTGCAGTCTGAAATTCAGCAAACCAACTGCTGATTCCAAGTTGCTTGTAAGCCAGTTAATTTTGTTTTCCCTCACTTAACTGAAGAGCTCACTATTTCTAAACATATTTAAGCAGTACATTTTTCCAGAGTCTTCTGTTGTCTAGTCATCTAAAGTCAAATTAAAGAAAACTGATGCAAGTCTTGTATTTTTATACACGTACTCAGACTATCAGAAAAAAGGAAATTATGTTCATACAAAATGGATATTGTGGTATATTCTGCTAAATTATCATTTGGCCAATTTATCCATCCCAAAATAGAGATGAGTGAATACTGGTAAGCTTTTAAACAAAGTTTAAGAACAACTTCATTGAAGCGGTATTTATAAGTCTTAATTACTACTGAATTAAGATATTCAGTACACTCATCTTTGTCCTTTTATTACACAAACACTTCAACTAAGAGACATTTGAGCACTGCTATTTTCTCACAGTACTGTTTATGCACTTTCTAACTGAAGTATAATTAAGACACCATATTCGATTCAATATGAGTTAAACATCTCACTAAATTAAATATTTAATGACAGTTCTGAAGAACTGCCACATGGTGGAGGTAGATGCCTACAATTGAGAGGCAGACATGATGTACTCTAACATTTGATATTCATTTTCTGTTTCTGTACATGGATTACCCAAATAAATATCACTCGCTTTGAAAGTTACTAGAAAGCTAAATTGAGGAGAGGTGGGAGAGAAAAAGGAGAACAAAAATAAACACTATCTCCAAGTTATAAAAGTCATAACCAAAAAAATAACTGTTAAAATTGTAGTGAAAGTACCACTGAAACAATACAACAAATCCTTCTACAATCTAAAACTGTGCAGAACTGTATACAAAGAGAAGTGAATTAAATCCAAGTAACATGCTTGTGTAGGAGACAGACAACAGAAAATAACTATTCATGAGTTTTATTTTAAACTAAAGCCATAACTGTATGAAAAAAATGTAGTCCACAGTCTTACAAGAAACCCCATGCAACTGAAACCAGAACTGAGTTTTGCATGTTACACATCACCAGCTGAAGTCCATAACTTTGGTTTTAATGTAAATCACATCTAGCTACAGTTGGAAGAGAATCCTTCCTTACTGCAAAGCAGCAGGTGCATAGTTAAAAGGGAAGAACTGGACTTTTAAATGCAATGCTACCTAACAACGGTAGCTAGCCTTAAAAAGGTTTACTTGCAGACCTTTCAAAGATTCTTCACCCGTGTACTTCTCAATATCCCCCGCCCTTTCACACGTGGCCCCTGTACACTCGCAGAATTAATAACGATACTATCAGGAACACATTGCAACAAAGCTGTGCAGTGGTTTGTGCAGTGTGGAACTGCAATGTTCTCATACTTTGTAAGCCCAAATCATTGATACCAGGGTTCAACTAGTGCTCGACACTAAGACAACATATTAAGTCTTACCAGCAGTCTTTACCAGCAGAAGCCGTATGAAGATAATTTCTTAATGACAACCTGTCCAGAAGCACACAGATTTCTATGTTCTAAATTTCCTCTCCTCCTATTTACTACCTCCAGAGCAAAGTAACAACATCAGCTACTCCCAAGTGCTTTTACTCTACAGGAAGCTGCAGTGACCTATTAGTAAAACCATTCTTAAGCCATCAGAAACAAGAGACTAAGGTAAACAACTGGGAGGAAAAAAAAAAAAACAAAACCCACCGCACCAAAAACCCACAACATCACACAGTTTTAAATATGGTACTTAATGGTAAAATAGGTCAGCCAAACTACTGACTTTGGCTCCAAACCCTTCCTTATGTATTTAGGTTCAGACTTCCTTGATCAGAGTTCAATCTTACTCATCACTTCACTAAACGAAATCCTATATACAGCGTTCCAAGACTGAAGCGCACCAGAGGTACACTTTGCAAAGCAACTAGCAAAACAAGAATTTAGCTGAACCACCTCTTTTCTTTCTGAAGTCATCTGCATGACAATTGTTTCCCCAAGCCAGACCATTCTGAGAAAACACGCCCAGGTATTAGTTAGTTTGGAGCAGCTCCCTTTGAGCAAAACCAAGTGGATGAGCAGCAACCAATATTCCAAAAGCATCAGCCGGCAAATACGCTAAAACACATCTCCAAAATCTCTGCATCTGCCTGCGTGGGGGTTACTTCTAAAGCAGACAGTGAAGCACAAAGTGCCCCGAGGTAGAAAACTGACTTCTCACTAAGAGCTTTGGGGATTTTACTCAGGACTATCTCTAGCTTAATCCTGTAAACCGGATGCCCGTTACCATCTGAGGGACATTAGGCATGCTCCTGGACTAGTCTTTCAATCTAATTTCATCAGAGGAGTGCAGCCGAAGAACTTTGAGACCACACTGCAGCAGGAAGCCAAGCATGGAAATGGGTATGACTGGACATTCACCTGACCCACGCACTATTGACCCAAACTAAAATGCTAATGTTGACCCACACTAACACAGCCACAAAATCAAAAGAGCAATAGTTGCAGGTAGTTTCCCAAGTATTGAAGAAAAATTTGCTCTCTTCCCAGATGAAAGAGACCTTTATCTCAAAGACCATGAACCTACATGACGCACACAACTACTTGAGAGGCTTACCTCCAAAAGAAAACTTCAAGGGGGGAAGTCCAAATTTTTTTAAAAAAAATTCTCATCATTCATCCAATACCTTAGAGAAAATTTCTTAGAAGAGGTTTGAAATGAAAGCAGCTCTGGTCACCGACGCATTGCATTTTTCTATTCAGCTATTCCAGCTCGACATTTTATAGCATACAGTGCTACAGTCTGTTACATGTGAAGTGCACACTGCTGTAAAATACCCACGGAGACAACACTTAAACATTAGCTAGTTTTAACACTGGCTGGTACTACTTCAGTAAAAGTCAGCAGAATTTGCTCTACTGATAGCACTTTAATAAACATTAGGCAGCGCCATTGTCACAGATGAAAGTATTAACACGGTAATGGTTTGACAGGAATTTCAGATTTATTAATAAATAACAGCAATCGATCATTTACAAAATAATTTAGAAGATATTATAAAAATAGCAACTTATTTACAGATTCTAGGATGACAAGATTCACACTCACTTCATGGTGTCTTAATTTATACATATGTACATGCGCAGACACAAACACAAAACGTACAAACACACACACAGGAACAACAGTGTTTGGATCCAGTAGAATGAACACAAAACGTACAAACGCACACAGAGATAAAAGCATTCGGATCCAGTAGAATGAGGTATGTACCCACACACCAGTGAGCAGAGAAAGAGCTGGTGAAAGAGAAGCTAGCTCAAAGAAAGATTTCCCTCCTCGAGAGTTTAAATACTCCCAATGCCTTGGCATTCCTCAACGGGCGATCACTGAGACTCGAGCGGGTGGACTTCGCCCTGGCCTTCCCTCATCTCTGGCAGCAGAAGACACCTGAAGGGTTTTGGTACCCGAGAGGCGTCCCAGCTCAGGGGAGATGCTGGTCACAGGCCGCTGCGATCCAGGAGAGCTCAAAGGGTCTCCCCTGTGGTCGCAATTTACAGGGTCCAAGATAATGGACTTTTGTCAGATACCTTTTGCTCACGCCCAGCTCAAACAACGAAGTATTCCGGTGCCTTCCAGCAGTTGCACAAGAACTTGATGAATGCGCAGCTCTGTTATTGTTCCCATTTGACCCCATCCCAGGTGCTTGGGAGATGATGGGCTGTTATAACCGTTTCCGAGCAATCCCGAGGGGCAGGAGCCAGGCTCCTAACAGACTGGTGTATAGCCCGGGGGATGCGGGTGGAATCACACCTAGCACCAAGCAGCCCAATGGGGAGGGGAGGGGAGGGGAGGGGAGGGGAGGGGAGGGGAGGGGAGGGGAGGGGAGGGGAGGGGAGGGGAGGGGAGGGGAGGGGAGGGGAGGGGAGGGGAGGGGAGGGGAGGGGAGGGGAGGGGAGGGGATTGAACCACCACAATCATGCTTCACAGTTAAGAGTACTGCACATAGTTTTTCCTAACGGAACTCATACAAGTTTAAAAAACAACCTAAGAAAAACTTAACTTTATTTAGCTTTATTAATAAAATGAAGAATTAAAAGATTGCTACAACATTTAGAACATGACACCAGAGAATTATAAAACAGCAACAAATCCTAATAAAAATTAATAAAGAATAATAAATGAATCCTAATAAAAAATACATATACTAAGAGCAGTCCCTGTCCCTGGGAGCCAGTGTTCTTCCTGCAAGAGGCCCATCATCTTTTCAGAAAAGAGAAAAACCTATAAAATTAAAAGGCATCAGTAAATAAAGCTGACATTTTAAACATTTCCAACTTACTGGGAAGTAATTCACAGAAAGTAATTACAGAGGAAAAGTCAGTGCTCATATTTTTAATACAATCATGCGATCGGAGCACAAATGGGAAAAAGCACTTCTCTTTACACTTAGTTTTTAAAACTGTGTGTACACTGCCATCATTTAAAGTGCAAGCTACATGTTTGCTGAATTAACCGAAGGCATAACAGGCAAGATGTAAGTTAAAATACTGCCACCAGTAGTTATACAACTAACCACAGATGCCAGCAGCATATTTCAAACCCTGACCAACTTAGTGTGCTACTTCCTATCGTATATTACCAGCCGAACACATATTCCATTGCTTTAGACACAATGCTTTCATCTTTCCGCGGAGTTTGTCTGTCAGAAACCACCTAGAAGGCGGGGGGAAAGAGGAAGAGAGAAAATAAAGAGAATCAGTCAACGTAGAGTTGATTCTTTTTGTACTAACCAGGCTGTTTATTTTCTTAAGCGCTACTATATTTTGACAAAATATGTTTGCAAGCTTTTCAAAACAAGCTCTTAACCTCTGGAAAAGTGACAGGTCATTAATTTATTATTATTATTATTTTAGAGACTGAACAGACTGAGTTTGTACTTGAACCGCATCTTTAAAGAAATGACAGAAGATAAAGGCTGGCTAAGGTCACATTGACGTTAACATGTGTACAGCCTCAGAACACTAAAGGGAGGTAGCACAAAGAAACACATGCTGCTGTTCCCCTTAAAATACCTGATAGTCACTACTGGAAGCTTTATACGCTGTTGCAAGAGGTCTCATTGTAGAAATTCTTGCGCTATTATTTGCAGGTTGTACTGGTGTGCTGACAGATTTTGTAGGTGGAGTGAAAACTGAAGACGTTGAGGGCGTAGAGCTTCTTTCAAAGTTTTCCATCACACTCTTAAAAAGAGGGTTAATACAATGTAAATAAATACTAAAAAGCAGTACTTCAACCTTTATTATCTAGCATTATCTAGCATTATTATCTAGATCTATTTGATAAAATATGTTCACATCTCCAAGTAAGCAAAGACCACAGGTAAAGGGCCTGTCAGTACAGAGCACACAAGCACACACCACCACCAAGCCTTTTCCTCACTGCAACCATTTACATGGCGGGTTATGCCACTGCAGAGTAGTGGAAGCCTGTAATCTCTTCACTGGATGTACCGAACGTCAGCCAAGTTTGAAACAGTGTAGAGAAACCCAATTGTAAGCCTTGCGGCAAACTCCGGGCGGTAAATTCTCAGGCCCAGTTGAACTAAGTAGCATAACATCATCTTTCTAAATGCTTCCAAAATATTTCACCTGATCCATACAGGACAGTCTCCAAGCCTTTACCAACTTGCAGCTTTTCGCTCAGATTCAACTTGCCAAGGAATTTCACTCAGTCCCCTTAGCAAATGCTAGAAAAGGAGTCAGAATGCTCCATTTTGCAAGCTTATGTTTAGAAAGAAACGCATGTAGAATGGAAGAGGCAGCAAGTGACTTGACAGGAAACACGAGTTCCACAGGAACCCAGAGAAAACAAGATGGGAAATGACAACCAGCCTGCGAAGATCCAATTTGCTTCATTTAGACTCAGTGGAGCACAGCATTCAACCAGCCTGAAGGCAGCAGAAATTACAAAGGACATCTGGCAGGGAACAGCTATCCAAAACACAGGACAGGATTGCTGTCCGGTGTGGGTGGCAGCTGGCTCTGCTCAGCTCAAGGGGAACCCACGGAACTAACTGCCACTTGACAATCAGAAGCCTGAGCACTGGTGTCAAATCCATCACATCCAGTTTTCAGTTGCAAGGAGGAGTTTCACAGCCTAATGCCAAGCCCTCAAGGGATTGGTCTCCACAAATCTCTCTTGCCTCCAAAAACACAGGTTAATGATTATGGGTTTGTCTAGTGATATTTGAAAGTGGACACTACCCACAAAAGACATAGAGAACTCAAAAGCAACAAAGATCAGACACCTGACAATTCAGTGTCTTAGATTGGGGTTCTCAACCTTTCCTTCACCACAGACCCCCTTTAAATACCTTTTGTGGCTGCGGAACACCAAGACTTAATTCAAGATTTAAAGCACTAGACTGCATCAAATATTTAGTTCAATTTTCTCACGAAGGGTCTTCAAATTTGGAGAGAAGGGGAAATAAGGTAATCTGTTAATGCACGCACTCCTATTACAATATCTTTATTGCAATGATTCCGTATGGATTTGAAATAATACCGTCACCACTCTTCTCAAATGGCTCATTTCATGGTATTTTAATGTGCTAATTCCAAACTTGATGCCAATTTTTACATTAAAATTTGATGAAAAGCTTTTACAATTCTTTTCACCTCCCCCCTTGTTGGTCTGTGTTCAGTCACCATATATTTTTGCTTACGGCTCCAGGGCCACCACTTGGAGGAACAGACTTCAGCCCCGGTGGGGCCCTAAAGAGGGCCACTGGGTTAAGAAAATGGCCTTAAGAGAAAACCCACCTAGTTAAAAAAGTGGGTCCCACCACCCCTACCAGCACTGATGTGTCAGGGCAGGTGTGGGGTGGGGGCTTGAGTATGAGAGGAGCATTGAGGGAGGGGGCTGTGGGAAACGGAGGCGCAGCGCTTGCCGCGGGCCAGACCAAATGTTTCCGGGCTGGACGTTCCCCACCCCTGCTTTAAGCCTTCACAGACCCCCTGTGACGACATCGCGGCCCCCCCAGGGGTCCGCAGACCACAGGTTGAGAACCACCATCTGCGAACATTACTTCTAGAGTTTCAGCCTATAGGCAATTCAGTCATTGATACTAACTGGACACCAAAACAGTAAATAAGCTAAGAAGAAACTGGAAGCCCCACCATCAGAAACCCACAGAGGAAAGGGCACGGATGTAAATTTCTTTCTGAATTTTAATCAGAATAAGAAACATTTCAAACTGATAAAAACTAAAGTAATTTGCAAGCTCAATGTGGGCGTGTCAGCCCTGCAGAGCTGTGGGAGATTCAATACTTAAGAGCCAAACTGACATCAGCTGGTCAGCTCAGCTCAGCCAGAGAGCTCAGTTTGGGGAGCTCAGGGAAGGTGGAGAGCTCTGCTCGGCCAGTCAGGCAGGAGCTCTGTCCTGCACTGGCTTGGAGAAGCGCCAGCTCTACTCTGTGCAGGCCTGGACAAGCAGCAAGGTTTGGAGGAGACACAGGCCTTGGAAGAAAGATAAGTCAGCTCGGAGTGATTATGGAAATGTTGGTGGGATAAGACTGTTGATGACTGTCTAGCTGCTGATTTGCTAATTATGAAGTGAGAGCTAAGGGTAGTGAGAGCATAGCGAGAGCGTAAGTATGTATCATTTTAATAATAAAGGATTTTCCATCTGCACTTCAATGGAGAGTCCGTGGCTCAGTTGCCACAGCTCAATTTCTAGGGCTGCCTTCTCAGAATGGTTTACATTTGAAAGCTTGCATCACTCCTTAGCATCGCTTATCCTTAGAGGAGACCAAGAAAACAATCTGTGAACTACAGAAGAATGACTGTCACTTGCTTAAGCCGATGTGCAGTACCCAACGCAACGTGCTGCAAGAATTAACAGTCAGGGCATAGTCAATGCCCAGAAACTAATAGCTCGTGACAAAATTAGACTGACATACAGCCACGTCTACCCCAGCCACTGCTTACAAGAAGGGAACATGTTTTTGTGGGGGCAGGTGAGAGAACAGGATTGGGACTGTCTTGGTAACACATTTTCGGTCTGGTGTACTAAGACAAACTGAAAAGCCAGAAGCAGATAAATAGTCACAGAAAAAAAAGGGACAATTGGGAGCAGTAACAGTCTTAAACTGCCATCACACATCTATTTCAGCCCCTAAATGCCACAAGTTCCAGTCTGGGAAACTCTTTTATCCCAACTGACTTTTATGTTACGGATTCATTTCACATCTTGTACAGCAATGTAATTCCGTGCATTGGAACTTTCAAGGAGCACAGAGGTTTCCCATAATGATCCTTCTCAGCAGGAAATTTTGTCAAATACTCAAGAAAATCTCGTGTAAGGTGTTTTAACTGCACTACCACTGCTTTGCAATTCAAAAAGAAAAAAAGTTAAAGGGGTCAGGGGAAACAGAGGAAGCCCAAAAGCAGAGTGCCTTATATTTAAGTAAAAGCAGCTGTTAACTTACTTTATCTATACACGGCTTGACACCAATCATCAGAGATTCACCAAAAATTCTTCCATCTTTGCTTAAGGCTTTCCGGGCTTGAAGCTTAGACTGGTATCGAATATGCATCCAGTTTCCCGTGTTGGACATCTGTATGAGATTAAGGGAAAACTGTGAAATTCAGCCTTTTAAAGAATGAGACAGGATGTTTTCAGAAATAAGTCTCAAACTAAGACATACCACATGCTTTAATATATTTCCATACTGAGCAAACTGTAGAAGAATGTATGAAGCTGATGCTTGAGGAAACCTGAAAGACAGAAAAACAACCTCAGAGAAGTATAAGGAGTAGTTTAAGGATTCTGGTGCCAAAATACAACCCTATGAAGGGTTTCTAGAAATCCAAGAGACCAGCGTGTTAATGCCATTTTAGAAGCAGTGACTTGAGGAATATTATCTTCCAGGCATTTTTACTTCACCACACACCTCAATGGTAGAATTGAAACCCAAAAAAGTTAACACGTAGCTTAAGTCAAGGTGCTTCACTAAAATATATGCATTTGCTGGCTTTGACCACAGCTGTACTTCCTGCAGGACCTAGGACTGCCACACAACAGCAATGTCCAAGTACTGCTTTCCATACGTTGCAAAGACTTCACCCATGGCTTTTCCAATACTTTGAAAACCAACTTACCCAAATACAGTTACCCAGGTGTCATCAAGTTGATCATCTGAAGTCAGGGAATCACCCTGAGTATAAAAAGGGTCTAGCTGAGCAGGAGAGAGAGTAGTCTTCCTAGGCTGCCCAATACTTGCAGGACTGAACATACTCGAAGCTGTTAAATTGAAACAGCATTGTGTAACAAATTACTTTTGCACGACAGATAAGCTTAAGAGCCTACAGTAAAAGAACAAATTCAGTATCAAGCATTTCACTTGTACGTGGAAGAGTTTGATGGAGATTTATTTGCAGACACAAAGAGTAAGTCAACCCAAACTTCACATCTGCAGGCATGCTATTAAGTTTTATGAGTAGCAACCTAGCTATCTCCTTGGCCTCTAAACACCAACATCTTAATACAGAAACCAAATAGGAACAAGACAGCAGAATTAAGCTTAGCAGGAAACCACATGTTCATGCACAAGATAGGAAACCTTATGAAGATGGAAGGCGACCCATCAATCTCAGCTGCTTCCCTCAAGTACAATTTCTGTGCTCAGTTCAACAACAAATTTTCAATAACGAATAAGTGAAGCCGATTGATATTCACTCAGTCTCAGAGTAGAAAGTATCTCCTGTTCACATCCACGTACCTTTGGAAAGGCTACTAAATAAAGACGCAACTCCTCCACAAATTAGCAGGAGTTGACGTAGCTTGAACAGTGCTTTTTGCGTATCTAGGAAAGCAGTAAGAAAGCATATCTATGTATAATAAATACATATATATTTTGACAGGACATCTACCTGTTCCAGGAGTTGATGGCATCGCTCCAGCCAACGGGCTCTGTGTTAGCGAAAAGCTGGCCTGCGTTAAAACACAGAAAGTAACAAATCATTCTTACAGGTGCACTTCTCAGATCAGAAGAGATCATTTCCAGGTAACTTAAGCATCAGGCAAGAATATTAACTGGTTGCCTTCAGGTACTCCTAAGTTTTAAGAGTAAGAACAGACATTTACGTGTATATTTAATCACACCGGATTACTAGAAGTTATTTGACAATGTTTTTACATTCTAGCACACAGCCTAGCCATAGCTCGGACATCCAGGAGGCCCCAACTATTACATTCCAGAATGCCCAGCTGGTTACTATGCCTCAGAAGAGAATGCAGTTAACTTTCCCGCTCAGAGGCTTAAATGCAAGTATCAGAGACAGCATGGGACTGTAGATCAAACTACAGAAGGGAAACACCACAAGCAACAGGATTCAGGGTCTGTCTACAATATTTTATCATCTAACAAGAAAGAGCTACTAGTATACAAGAATAGAACTCATTTAGGCTTAGGGTGAGCTTTAGGTAACAGGAACTGAAAAATCCATTACCTAACACCAATCACAAATGCTTTCTGAAACCAAGTAGCTTTAGGTATCGACACTCAGAAACCTTTGAGTTCAACTTTTTCAAAATGGGCATCGCACCATTGCTGTAGATAGATAGTAATTCACAAATTCACGTGCATCCTGATGGAAAGGATGCCAGTATCGTAAGTTACCAGCACCTGATTTACACTGTCTAAAGGGCTTAGAAATCACAGGAGCATAACCCCCACTTGTATTCCTCACCACTAGGCTCACTTTCCCTCTCAACTACTTGGTGCAATTGCACTAAAGTACACTTTGAGTTTTAGCTGCTAGTACTTATTTTCTTTTTACCATAGGAGGATTTCAACATCCAGAACAATCTTAGCGTATTTTTAGCCTGCATCATAGCATTTCTTAGATACAAGATCAAACCGGAGCACCTATATACCTTGCAACATGCGTTCTGATAGCTGCTCTGTTTATTTTTAAATATCCAGTCCTTTAAGACAGTATTGGATTCTGTCTTTCACAGAGAACCTGAACTTTCAGAATAAACCCTTCAGAAGGCAACAGACTGCTCATTCAGTGAAAGGCCTTCTTGCGTCAAAAGACTCATGTTCACTGAAAAAGAACCTACTAATGCTTGACTGCTCAGCTGAGGTGAGTAGCGGAGCTTATTATTCGAATGCCCTTCTGGAAATGGTACTCTTTCTCTTTCAAAATTAACCCCACCTCCCTGCCCAAATTTTGATTACTGGGCTCAGCACAAAATTCCTTCTATTTCAGTAAGTGCCTCTATGGCCAACTAGAAGAAAAGATAACTCCTATTTGGACCCTTCGGGCAATCAGCAGCCCAGTAAATTTACAAGAAGGTGAAAAGCTGCAACGAGTCTGCGTTTGTCACCTACAAAGCAGAGTAGAGGCATGATCTGCATTCTTCATTCTCTACAGCATCAGAAAGCAGCAACAGGAGGAGATAACTCCATGACTGCAGCTCCCAGTTAGGCTACGCAGGAACAGGCGCACCAAACACCCAGACTAAGCAACAGCAGGATCTGAAGACTCGCCAGTCATTTTGCTACAGCAGTGTATACAACAGAGTTAAAGAATTCACTGAAGCAGTAAGCTACCTCCCATCTTCTGCTAAGAAGAGGCCAGCGCCTAAGCCACTTACTGGTCTTCTTGAGGTCAGAGGTGTTGATCCAAGTCCGGGACTAGATAATTCATCGTACAGGCTTCTAACTGGTGGAGCACCGCTTTTATCTTTATGTGTAGGGACTACTGGTTGTGGGGGAGATCCTCCTGCAATTAAAGGGAACAAATGAAGAGCGTGAGAAACTTCTAGTTTTACTTCACTGCTACTTGTTCTTGAAACACCAGCATAAATTCAGCCGGGACAGACTGTTTAAATTGTTTCACTGGAGGTTTGCAAAACCATCTGGCCTACCAAACTCTTCAGGTTTCAATGTTCTACACAAGAATGTCACCTACGTGTCAGAAACTGCCTCCTTACACAAGCATCACCTAAAACCTTCAGGCCTCTTATTAACCCCATATATTCACCTCTTACACGCACTAGTTCTTTTGATGAAGAACATAGCTACACCTTCCCATTTTAAGGCAGGTTTGTAGCGTATTTTAATTGTTTCAGAGATTAACTCCCCTGTAGCAGAGATGCAAAAGCAAGGGTTTTAAGACCGGAGACATTCTACATGCTAAAGAACCATACCAAAATGCACACAGACATTGCACATGCTGTCACATGCCCACTCTCCCAATTCCCTTCCTTCCCATGGAATTTCATATGCAGTAAAAACATAAGCTCTTGAAAGCAGGGACTAGCTTGCATTTAGACAGGATGAACTTAAGCCACCTGCTCTCCCATTCTGTAAACCTCGGGACTGCCAATATAACAGAGAATTAAACTGACTGAAAGACCTTCAACACTTTGTGTGGCTTCACCCCAGGAAAAAAACAAAAGTAGGAGCTTGACTTAACAGTTTTCACTTGCAAAACAGTTGGAAATTAAGCTTTTCCAAAGTACTTTTCCATCCTAAATTCTGAGCTTCGAGGCTTCTCTCTGAACTGTTTAACACATCCAAGAACCGTTAGAGGGTATTATATAAAGCACTCTCCCATCAAGCTTTTCGGTTTAATACTTCATCATTCACTTTGGGAGGCCTGTGTTGGTATCTTACTGGTGTTCCCCCCTTTTCTAGATTTGATACTCTGAGGCTGTAATAAACCCTTTCCAAACCAGTTAGGTGAAATTCACATGACTCCTTTCAATTTCATAAATACTCTCCTAAGAGGCTTCTTGGGGGGGGGGGGGGGGGGGGGACAGGGGGACTGACAAGAGCAAGAAGCAGGAAACCAACGGACCACCAATCACAGAACATCTCAAGTTGGAAGGGACCCATAAGGATCACTGAGGCCAATTCTGCTTGAAATGGAAAGAAAAGAAAATGCAAAATTATCTTGCAGTTCTTTAATCCTCCCTTTCCCCTTCAAAACGACCAGCACACTAACACCACCAGATATTTAGATTATGCCAACTGATTTAATATACATACCAAGATCACCCATGACATGAAATAAATCAGTGAAGCTGTTAACTACTCATACTTCTCAGAGAAGAAAGCAGACATAGAAAACCACCACCTTAGAAACGTGGGGAAGGACTTTCTCTAGTCACATCAGTTAGGTGGGTGGATAGAAATGAGCATCTACAGCTAGGAAAAGTCACTACTCCAGCCCAATTACAGCAGGCATCGAGACTGTAAACACAACCACTAGATACTAACTAAGAAGTATTTTTCAGGTTCTCCTCCATCCAGTTTTTAGAAGCCTGACCATCCGTACGTGACCTTTTAGAACTCATGGCAAAGAAATCAGCAGCTTGCACAAGCTGCATTTCGCTTGCCAGCAGACAGCTCTGTTTGAAACAAAGAGACAACACCGATGGCTGTATGTGCAACTGACTTGTAAAGAGCTGTAAAAATTGATTTTATACTAGCAGAGGTTCATATTACCTTCCCTGTAAAAGCAACCTTTGCTGGTACCAAAACTGCCGTGTTTAAAACATTCATTAAACTTAAGTTTACTTTGAAATATTTAGCCAAACTCCACTGAATACACTCGAGTCCACCATTTTTTCAATGAATTGAGTTCATTACAGCAAGTTATAAAACTGTAAGAATTCAAGTCTGCAACAGCCACGTAGAACAGTAAGACAAACCCCATTTTTACTTGCAGGACAATTTGTCAGCATTTAACCAATTCTGACCTGGAAGTAGCGGAGACCTCATTTCCATTACAGCAACTGAAGGGCCGCTTAAAGCACGAGGCTGGGGAGTCACTGGAGCAGGTAGATCTCCCATCAGGAACCCAGGAAGAAATTGAGCACTAGCTCCCGGTTTTGGAGATGTCGGGGAGCCCAGAGTCATCGGCTCGGCTCCTGTGAGAATGAAATCAAAACTGAAAACCACGGAAGAAGCCAAATGGTCTCGGCTTTTCCATTGCTTGGAGAGCGGCTCGACCAGGGAAACAACAGCATACAGCCTGTGCCTAAGGCGGTTCTAGTCGCTTGTTTTCCGAGGAAGCAAAGTTCCTCACAGTCTTGTGGGTTTTGCAACGACAAGAACGGCCACGCTCATACTTCGCAGTCACAAGAGACTACTTTGGTCACGGCCGCATTTCTGGCTTTGAGGGCAGTTACGGTCTGGGGGTTGCTCTAAAGGTGTTTCCTCTGGCAAAGCCACCAGGCCAAGGCTGGACTCTCCCCCGCCGGCCGCTTCCAACACGCTCGGGCAGAGCCCCGCGGGCTCCCGCCTGCCACACCGCGGCTCCCCCGCCGCCTTGCCGCCACAGCCGGCCTCACCGCACCCCGGAGCCCTCCCGGCGTTTCGGGGAGCTTCCGCTACGGCTCCTCACCCGACGGAGCACCGGCTGCTGGGCGTAAGCCCACGGCCCCCTTTCCCCTGCTTTCCCCCAGGGGAAGGCGCTCATCCTGCCGCGGCCTCCCAGCACCCACCCCCCCCAGCGCGTCCCCCCGCACGGAGCGGGGAGCCAGCCCCGGCCGCGGGCCCCTCACCGGCCCGGCGGAGCGCGGGCAGCGCCGGCGACAAGAGCCGCGCAGCAGCGACCTCGCCGGCGCCTCGCCGCGCGCGGGGCGAGGGGGGCGGCGGCCGGTAGAGCCGAGGGGGGCCCGGCCCGGGGAAGGCGGCGGGAGCGGCCCCACGGCCCGGCTCACCTGCGGGCGGCGGCTCCACGGCGAAGGCGGCCATGTCGGCGCGGGCGGCGGGAGAAGCCGCGGGCAGCTCCGCCGGGCGCTTTCGAACGGGACGGCCACTTCCTCCCGCCGTCACTTCCGCCCCGCTCTCGTGTGAGCCGCCCCCGCCGGCTGCGACGGCCCCGCGCGGCTCGGCCCTTCCCCCGCACCGCCCACCGCCGCGGCGGCTGCACGGCTCTCCATCGGCTCGGCGCTTCACGGCGGCCGCGGGTAACGAACACCGGCGGCCCCCGGCTAACTAACACCAGCGGCCCCGGGTAACGAACACCGGCGGCCCCCGACTAACTAACACCAGCGGCCCCGGGTAACGAACACCGGCGGCCCCCGACTAACTAACAACGGCCTCCCCCGGCTAACTAACACCGGCCGCCCCGGTAACTAACACCAGCGGCCCCCGGCTAACGAACACCGGCCGCCCCGGTAACGAACACCGGCGGCCTCCGGGTAACTAACAACGGCGGCCCCCGCCGCGATCGTTACACGCGGGATTTAAAAGAACCGCGGTTATCGCTACAAATGCTTGTCCTGGATTATTTCTGTGGGCTCAGCGCTCCTAAACCTGCCGCTGAGATGAGGCGGGAAATCTCACTCACCAGGGAAAAAGCCGCTTCCAAGGCTGACAGCACACCCAGCCATCCGCAGCCGAAATGGAAATGGGGAAACGATGACCACAGAATCGCCCTCAGATGCGGGGGGTGACCTAAACCGCGTGCCGGCACGAGTCATTAATGCTGAGAACAAGGCTCAGGGTAGTTCGTACAGAATGACGTGCTACATCTCAAACTGGCAGTACTGGGAGAGAGTATCTATCAGTTCTTCACACCAAACCTTTCAAATCACTTCAGCGCAGAATTTATCCAAACACAGTGTTCTTTTCATTTTATTGGATATTAATAAAGCAAACCCTTTAGAACGGGCATGAAGGCCACAAAAATACTATTAAAATCTTTTACAATTGGTGGTTTTTTTAAACATGCCATTCTAAGATGGGAATTCCAGCCTGAAATCGGTCAGGAGTGTCAAAGTTACCTGTCCTTTGATGTCTGTTCTTTATACATGATGTGAAATTGGGTGAGGGGACAGCAAACGATGCCCCAATGCACAGAAAAGGCAGGAGCAACAAGTCACAGACAGGTCGTTATAAACATTTTTCGTATTTCCACCAAAATCATCTAATTAAAAAAAACCCAATAGCCTGGTTCCAGCACTTAGGAAACATCACACGTTAGTGCATTTCATATCACTACCTGATGAGAAACAGTACAAAGACATGAAGCATTAAAGCATCCTGACACATTCTGAACAGCCTCAAAAGACCATCTGTTTTAATTTCCAAATACATTTAATGGCTGGCTAGCCCACAAAATTCAGTAAAATCCTCTCTAGTTGCAACATACATTTCAAATCCAGTATCAAGGTACTTTATTATATGAATATTTCATTAGCTAGATTTTACAACCAACTAGAACGCACAGATTTGGTTTACTATTAAACAGGGCAGGCAACTTAGTTGTTTCCTTTCTCTGTTGCCTGCCTTTTCTGATGGTTCAATAAAAAAACATCATTATGTTTTTTTTCTAACACTACAAGGAAAACTGAACTTTATCTTTTTCTTAGTACTCTAGGAAGAGCTTGTTCTTGGGCAAAATCATCTCCGAAGGCAGTGAAATCCCATTTGGTCTTTAGATTATGTGCCAAAAAAAAGAGGGAGGGGTCAAGAAGAAATAAGAAAAAAAAAGTGAATACTTTAAAATGCACATGTGAAAGGAGACTGCAAAATTACAGAGTACATCCAACATCTGTTACTGTATACTTGAAACACGATGTTTCACTTCTCCCTTTTGATCAGTCGTGATCATTTATGCTTCCATTTGCCTTTATATTCTCTTCTTGGTACTTGTGAAGCTGCTCCATGAAGCCAGGATTTGGACAAGCCACAGGCCTTGCATTTTTCACCAAGGAAAAGGCTCTAGCAAAACTCAGTCTTTCTGAATTCATTAGAAAACCAATGACTACTGCGGCTGCACGGGAGACTCCTGCATTACAGTGGACCAGTACCACACCATCCTTCAAGAAACAAATGAGACATAAGTTGGGATATTCATTAAGTAGATAGCAACAAGTCTCAGAAGCTTTATATAAAAATCTATCAAGACTTATTAAAAGCTCCCTGCTGAGCTCAAAGCAGATATTTACACATGTAAGTAACTCCAAACACTGATATATAAACCCCATATTAAATATTTTTCTAACCAAAGCCACTTTATCAAATACTTCTACCTAATTCATACCTTAGAACTAAAAAACATTCCTCTGTCCCTTTCCCCACGACCGTGCAGCAGCCCCCTCATGTAAAAACCAATCACTGCCTCTGGGATACTAAGATGCCTGATCTAATTGGGTGCCAATTTTAAAATACATTTTATTTGCAATATGGAAAGGAACTTGACTGTATCTTGTTACCAGGTTAAAAACATAGCAAGGCAGCAACCAGCTAGGCACAGAGGCAGATTTTAGAACATCTTGTAGTTTCAGTCGCACTCTGGAGTTCTTCAGTGAAGATTATGGGTAAGCAGGATCATGCATAGGAACAGAAAAATCAGAAAAGATATCGTGTGACTTGCAACAAATCTCTACCTCCCCATCACACCAGTGGTACAACTGTAGCGGCTGGTTCAGCTGGTACAACAAAGGTCCCTTAATGGGGGACTAAGGTGCAAACGGAACACTACTAAACCTCCCATAAATTCACAAATGTTTCTCCTGGTGGTTAAATTCAGGCTTATCCTGAATTATCTATAAAATTAATATTTTTATCCTACTTAAACATTTCCCACACAACCTCTGAGACACCTGAATGACTCTTTGAAAATACACTGCAAGTTTTGTTACAAAGTAACGACATGAGTTAGCACAAAGACAACTAAACAATCTAGTGTGGCTTAGGCGATGTTTGCAACACCGGGGTTTTGTGCTGTTGTCATGTTTGTACGTCAGACTATGACCTGGAAAAGGCTCAGTCCAAACTGCCAAACGCCACTTTCACAAAAAAAGACCTTAGCATCTCCATATTCTGAATAAAGATACTGAAACACAACACAGTGTGCTCAGGTATTTGAGCTAAACAAATACATTCTAGATATAACCAGCCTGCTCTGTCTGCCCTTAACAGGCACAGGTTACTCAATGGCCATTTTACCCACAGTAAAAAAAAAAAGACCTTTTAACCAATAGGGTTCTGCTCCAGGAACTTTATGACTTACGTTACAGACTTGGGAGTTGCAATTACCTGGTATATTAATAAATGCACGGAGCAGAAAATGGTTCCCTCTCCCAAAATCTTCCAGTTTAAATAATAAGACAAAGAGGTATGAAATTGAGCATTATCCTTGTTGAAGAAATGCCAAGCTGAGACTAGAAGAACGACTTGCTCAAGGTAACACAACAAGATTATGGCAGAGCTAGGAACTGAATCTAAGCTCCTGCATCCCAGCACAATGAATCACAATACCACCCTTTTTTGCGAGAGAAATCACTACCCCTTTGTCTGGTGGAAATTGCCATCTTCATTCCCTTTCTCACATTCACAGGAGCACGCTTCCTGACCACACAGACTACAGCAGAGTGCAAAGCAGACTTGTACATGTATTTCAACTACCTGAGGAAGTGCCAGTGGTGACCCGTAAATCCACTATCTCCTTTATAATAATGACATTAAAATTATGACATTAAAAATTAAATTTATGCCACTGTTAATGAAGCAGTTGCTGAAGCTTATCCACTGTAGATCTGGAATAGTTTTTACTGATTTAATTGGAGTTATTTTAGATATAACACACCATAATTGAGATCAACATCTAACAGTGGCACTGAGGGTAAAAAAAATAGCATGGAAAGTAATCCTTTCTTTTTTTTTTTCTTTGCACAGGCCATGCTTTATTTTCCTTTTTCACAATTTTTTTTTTTTTTTAATGACTGTTCTGTTGTACATTGCCAAAAATTATATAGTGATATCCCTAGAATGGACCTGAAAATTACTGAACATGGTCAATAACATTAAACCAAATTCAATACTGAGAACATTTATCTTTATACAGATAAATGTTTCTTTATACAAAGATGAATTTAGCATGTAATTCTTAACTAATTTTGTGTTAGATATGAATACAGAATAAAAGTGAGAAACAGATTGCAAATATGAAATTAATCTCTATTTACCAAGAACTCCTTGCTCTGATCCTGATAGCCTAACCTTCACCTACCCAGAAATGGTCCACGGCCTTGCAAGAACCTCTTAAGATTCAAGACCAAGTTGTTTTTCTAAGATTTTTATATACAGGGAAGCAAAATCACTTTCCACCAAGACAAAAGGTGATTATTCAGTGCTTATACACAGTGGGCAAAAAGCCTCACCAAGGAAAGAAATTAAAAAGAAGCATAAAGCTTTTGGTGAAGAGCCATAGGTTAATGTAGTTCCTTAGGGATCCACTTTACTTTGCAGTAGTGCCAGGGCTTTTTCTTTAGGAGGGACAGAGGGAGCAATAAGGAGAGATTTTCATGAATGAGCTAAGATTTCATCCCTGGAAAGACAAGAATTTAGAGGTTTTATAATTAGCTATTAAACAGAAAGATAAAATAATATCCCTCATTCATAGCACTACGATCTGACATGGGTCACCTAACATGTCATGGAAAATCTGCCTGCCAGTTTGGAGCCTAGAAGAAAAGCTGAGCTCTGATCAGTATCAGAATTTGTACCATGGTGTCTACAGACTTGAGCAGTTACAGTTTTAGAAAAGTCAGTCCTGTTACAAGTACCAGCTGGCAGTAACTTACTGAAAGTGCAGGCTTTACGTGCATTCTCAAATTCAAGTGCTCTCATACTCCTTCACTAAGTTAACCACGTTCTAGTAATAATATATCATGTTCTCTCACCAATGAGCATCTCTCCCTCCCCCATGTTAGGAGATGAAGCAGTAGTATCTCTTTGTGATTACTTAAACAGAAAAGCACTTCATGATACAATTTATCATAAGCTCTTTTAGCACTATTTTGACAAAGTAAATGAAGTGATTCAAACCATCCAGAGATCTCTCTCTGCATACTACTATCACATGCTTCGTGAACTGACCCTGGAGAACATCTATTCCACCAATTACTTGCTCTTTCACCCAACTCTCCCATTGGAAACCTATTAATATTGCCGTAAAAGTTTTCAGGAAAACACCTTATCTTACAAAATAGTAACTGGCACATAAACACCAACGGCAGAAAGCAACACTATGCAGTTATGAATGGCAAGTCTCATCTAGAAACGAAGTGGAAACCGTAACTAGAAACCTTGATAAGGTCATTAAGTGACAATGCGGATCACATAGCTCGTAAATGATAAATGAGAGAAGGAAAGAACATTGCACGGCACAAAGAAAGCTGGGGCAAGATTATCTTCTTTTATCCCAATCTATGTAAATAATGAATACGGTAGATATGGTGGAATAACGTGCAATAAGGTTTGGTTGTCAAGTCGTAGTTTTGATACCAAAGCAACGTTGTCATGAATTACACAGTAAGCTTGAATTTAACAAATATGAGTCAGGGATGGTCTTGGTTACAGACTAGTCTGCCAAGCAACCCCGGAAGGAGTCCCATCACCCTATTTCCTATGTCACGTCGTCTTCAGGATTTTGTTAGCAGTTAAATCACTGGTTGGCTCCAAGACTACTAACACATTCTCTGACAGCCTTGTTACATAATTGTATGTGGATTCATAGCTCGAAGTGTTGCACCCTCAATGGATGATCAAGGAAAAACACCAGGATGGTGGACAGCTGCTGACAAACCACACAGATCTGTAAAAGCCCTGTTAGGCTTTTTTCTAATCCGAAACAACATTCCTGATGGATAAATTATAGAAAGTAAAAAAGTTTCCCTCTGTCAGATGTAGTTACTTGGTGTTACAATGGGATTTCTTTATGTGAAGTCAACCACTGTTCCAACGGTATTAAAGAAGCATTTCTCTAAAACATCCAAAGACAGTTATTCTAAAAAAGCAATACTGGAGGGAATCTGGATTGATAGCAGTGTCACATCTCTAGGAATGCTTAGAAATTGGTTGGATTCTCTATTTAAAATTCAAAAAGACAATGGCAAAACTATTCATTTGGTACCATACTTTCTTTTGACAAAAGATGCTGCTTCAGATTTTAAATAGGGTAGTAAATAAGCTAAACAGGATAACCAGTAGCATTAATTATTGATATACTGTACCTGGATCTTGGCTTTCTCAATAAATTCAAAACATTCTGGGAAATAGGAGATAATATCAGTTTCTGGAAGGTCCAAAATAGAAATGGTCTTGTATATAAAGTCATCGAGGAAGGCATTTTGGACTCCATATGCCACGTTTAGAACATGAGTAACCTAAGTCCAAAAAAAAAAAGGGAAAAGAAAAAAGGTATGTTCTGAAGACAGCAAGCAAAATGAGCAGTAGCAAAAGTGGGTTATTCTTTAGGCATACACAAATTGTAACTTACACAACTGCATTGTTCAGTTTTATATACATATGCTGTCTATGGTGTGCTTTTCTCCAAGCAAAGTTTTACTGCCGTGTTAAAATATATTGTGATAAAAATCAGTTTTCTTCTTGTTTTTTTAAGAGGAAATGAAAAGATCTGTGCTCAACCAAACACAGGCTAAAGTAAGGATTTTCAACAAAAAAGAGAATTGTCAGTACATAGATGGAAAGTAAAAGAGAAAGCAATAGGAATGAGAGCACAGACCACCCAACTATCCCCCAAATTTCAAGACTGCCCTAACCCATCAGCTTAATGTTTCTTCTACTGAGTTGTCAGCACCATTTGCTGGAGCAGAAGGATTTCAGAGTAAACTATACCTGCACCAGGCAGGCGAGACCACCTCTGGCCTCCTGCCATCTTTGCTCTGTTCAGGCTACGGCCAGGTTGTGGGTTATTTTAACTTACACTGAAGTGACATTTAGATGGCACCAGATGCCAGACTGTGCACTCCCTGTCCTGCAGAAGCACCACTGTCCGAAGGCCTTATCACCCCATTACTGTAACAGAGAAGAGTAAAAAGACCAAAGTTCGGGACAGACTTAGAGCTGCTGCTTTGGGTTCTTTTTTGTTTCATCAATCCCCACGAGGCAAGGGGGCCTGATGTTGCTGAGCGTCTGAAACTGAACCACATATGGCAATGCGGGAATCCGTTCCAGAAAAACGGCTCTAAACAATCATCCACCCTGCAGCAAAGTATTTCTGCTTCTTGAGACGCTCACAGGCATCCACCCATCTGCAAATGGAGCAGCCTCTTAAAAGTGCAAATACACCGCAACTTCTCTTAAAGTTATTTGAGAATATTTTAGACTTTTTAACTTAAAAAAGAAATCCGCTAGCAAGCACTATGCGAGGTGCATTTCCGTGTAACGTTACCTTATACTTTTTCATCGTCTCCAGGTCGTGAGCAGCATCCTGCGACCCTGAAGAGAAAGCGAGCCGGTTGCCGGACTAAACCCCCTCCCGGCAGGCAGCCCCGCGCCCTCCGCCCCGCCGGGGAGGTCCCGGGCCCGCCACCCCACCAAGCGCTTGCCCGGCCGGGTGAACCGCGGCCTTTCGCGGGGCGCCCGCCGCCCCCCGCCCGAGCCCCGGCGAGGCGGGAGAAGGAGCGCAGCCGCCGCCGCCCGGCCCCACTCACCCAGCAGCAGCCAGGGCTTCACGACGCCGACCTGGAGGTCGGCGCTGAGGTCCCGCACGTAGCCGCCGCCGGGCGCCGCCTCCGCCTCCTCCTCCACCTGCAGGCAGGCGCCGCGCCACGTCTCGATGATCCTCCTGCCCGTCAGCGTCGTCACGCGGGTGCGCTGCTTCCGCAGGTTGGCTCTGGAGAAGCTGCGGATCTCCTGGGTGAGGGAGTGCATGGCGCGGGCCGCGCCGCTCGCCCCGCGACTGACGGCCGGGCCGCCCGGCCCGCCTCCCGCCGCCCGGCCCCGCCTTCCGCCGCCCGCCCCGCCGCCCGGCCCCGCCTCCCACCGCCCGCCTCCCGCCTCCAGGCCCCGCCTCCCGCCGCCCGGCCCCGCCTTCCGCCGCCCGCCCCGCCGCCCGGCCCCGCCTCCCGCCGCCCGGCCCCGCCTCCCACCGCCCGCCTCCCGCCTCCAGGCCCCGCCTCCCGCCGCCCGGACCCGCCTCCCGCCGCCCAGCCCGCCGCCCGGACCCGCCACCCGGCCCGCCTCCCGCCGCCCGGACCCGCCTCCCCCGCCCGGCCCGCCCCGCCCCGTCCGCGATTGGCCCCACTGGGTGCCCGTCCCTCGGGGGCGGTGCCTCGGCGCGCAGGCGCGGGGCGGGCGGCAGAGGCCGCGCTCAGCGGCGCGGTGGCGGCCGCGGGGGGTGTGGAGGTGGTTGTGCCGCCTGGTTTCGCTGCGGGAAGGGGGGTCCGGGCTGGGGCCGCCGTTACCGCGGGTGGGCGCCGTGGCCTTTCTCCGTCCGCTGCGTCGGGCCCTCGGAACGGCAGGTGTGGGAAGTAGCTCCCTGCGAGGCGTTCAGGTCGCCCTAAGAGAGCTGCGAGTGAGGGCTTTGGGTGGCATCAGGCACAGATTTGTCAGCGCTTTTTCCTTAGTTCTTACAAGCCTGGGAGAAAGCTTTGGGTTCACCTAAAACTTTGCCTTCTTAATTAAATTTTTGTTACTTGCGAGGTTTTGGTCGGCCAGTAAAAGAATGCAGCAAGTGTAATTAAAGCAGCCTTCCAGTTGAAAATGCCCATTTTTAAAATAAGTGCTGCTGTTCCAAAAAACAAATTGTGCAGCAATGCCTGTCGGACTGTAATTGGCACTTGCTTTGTGGGAAACTACTGTAAATTGAAAGTACTAGAATTAAATACTTCCCCCCCCTGCCCTCCCCAGAGTCACCGAGCTAGTGACCAAAGGCGAAGCAAACCCAGCTGCTTCTTTTTACTAAAGAGGCAGCATAGGAGGAAGAGTGAGGCAAGGTGAGGCTGGTTTTCCCTTATTCCCAAACCACTTAATGCCCGTGTTTTCATGTATTCTCTATGGAGTACTATTTGTAGTGTTACCCAGCTAGTACATATGTATGTGAAATTTTTGAAGTTAAATGGTAATACTGTTAAATTGTGCTAGAAATACAGTTTTTTAACAATCCTCCATGCTGGTTTGTAGAATAAGGATGTATTACTACAGTACTCCCCCCCCCGATGTTACAATATTCCTCAAACCTATGCTGGCAGAATATGATGACTGAAAAATGTCCTTCTGATAGTTCCCTAGAATGCAGTACTTAGCAAGGCAAATTAGCTCCGTGTAAAGAGGCCTACAAATGCCTTGTCAATTCAAGAAGCAGAGAATGGTGTTAGGAACTGCAAGAGCATAAGTTATTTGTAGGAATGCCAGAGGCGATCTTCTGACAGGAATTAGACATAAAATCAGGTTCATCTGAAGAAGGCAGAGTACCCCACACACTGTCTGGAAAAGCAAAAGTCTAAACCAAGAGGTAAAATCAAGGAAGATGCTTAGGGCAGGGAGAGGAGCAGGACAGAGATCTGGGCTGGATCAGAGATCAAGGTAACAAAGGTGCCAAACAGGAGGCTCTAGGACAAAACATAATTCTTAGCAATTGCATTGTGCAACAAAAATTAAATTTTAAATAGAAGCGGGAGGTTTTGTAACATTCTGGATGGTACGTGTGTATTCAGTAGCCTCTCTGGAAGTGGACTGGGGCTCATTGCAGTTAACTTCAAACAATAATGATGTAGAAGTTGATTGATTCATTTTTGTTAAGGTCTAATCAATAACTTTGATGCAATTGATCAGAAGAAAGCAATGGAGAGCTTTAGGTCTGTGGGTTAAGCCAGCAATTGCATAGTATTTCATGGCTGTTTTTCAAGCTGCATTGGCTTGCTACAGCTGCCCCTGTGGAAGACCAAGAACAGTAGGGTATCCTGCAGGAATGCAGGAGAGTCTCACGCGCCAAAAAACTGAACAAAATTTGCCTGCAGTCCAGACCCAGAAGCCTGCCATTAGAGTAGCAAGGCTGTAGGACGTGCTTTGTAACCAACTTCTGCCCCATACAAGTATGGGGCATGCTGTGTAAGCCTTTGCAAGAATAAGCTGTGACAGATCTGTAAGATACTTACAATTAAACTTAATAATACAACTACATGTTGCTTCTTAACCTCTGAGAAGAGCCTGCAATATGTGTGGTCGCAGAAAGGCAACTGACTCCAAAGTGTAATTGAGTCATTTGCTGCTAGGAAAGTTTATCATTGTTATAACTACATTAACCACCAGGGGTCACTACTGGACATAAAATCTGTACTACTGTTATCTCTCTGAAATCCAAATATTCTGCAGATGTTTACATGCAGAATTAGTATATTATTATTTCATTAGTGTGTCCATATCATAAGCATTAGCTCTATCCTGAATATTCATAGATGCTATTTTTTGTGATGCAGGCATTTACATGCTGTTGTCAAGTTGTTCATACTTTCCATTACAAGATAGAAGAGAAGATCATTGTGAGATTAGAGTTTTAAATTGGGATCTCAGTTCACAGATGAACACTTCCTCTTGCGTGCTTTGCTGTCTTCTCAAAAGATATGTCAGGAGCTGGATGCTGTCTCCACTTCATTGGTTGAATGCATTTATGGTATTGCTGGATCTTCAGGTTTTGAATAAGCTACCTACCATGCAAATGCTGTAGCTTAATGTCATTTTTAAGTTCATGGTTCTTCTGTTTTGTCTGTCAAGAAATTCAGTAGAACCTGTTCTAGTGGGTATAAACTAAGAAATATGTGACTTAGATACTACTTATTACAGAAAGCAGCTTGTACATACTCAGAAAGCTCATATGACAGTACATCATCCCTCTGTTGTATTCCAGTATTCCTTCCAGTATTCATTTTGGTCTAGATACTGCCCGTACTTATCAGTGCAAACTAGCTTCTATCAGAGAAACGATACCCAAACATTCGAGATAGCTGACTTTGAGAAACCAGCCTTGCACTCTGAAGAATGCATATGTTAGAGGGCTGAACTTGACTGTAAAATGTACCAAAAATTGAGAGTTGATTGCTCATGGTAGTAATTTAACTGAAGCGGAGAATCAAACCCTAATTAGTAAACTAATTACATTTCAAACTAAAATGACCAGATGACTTTGAGGAGTAAGAGAAATGGGGCAAAAATCAAAATCAGCTAATATCTAATTAATAATACAAGCCTCTGCTGCAGACTGTACATTCATTAGTTGAAAACAACTGAGAAGTTGAAAATAACTGTGTACCCAGTTGGTCACAGGATGACTGTGAATCATGAATATAGTGTGGTGATGAGAAAGGCAAGCGTGACCATAGAATGCATCAGGAGGTATTTAAAATAGGGAGAAGGAAATAATAATGCTATTGTATAAAGTTCTAATAAGCCTTTCCTGAAGTGCATTGTGCTATTTCTGGGTACTGTACTTGTATTTGGAACAAATGCAAAGAATAGCCTAAAAGCTTAA
The DNA here is from genome assembly GCF_031877795.1 of Strix aluco. Taxonomy (NCBI): domain Eukaryota; kingdom Metazoa; phylum Chordata; class Aves; order Strigiformes; family Strigidae; genus Strix; species Strix aluco. The sequence continues at coordinate 37,999,253 of NC_133936.1, forward strand.
ATTGCACTATATATGTTAGACTCTCACCAGATCCCTCTGTGCTACTCGGACCCCTTGGGGCAGGCAGCTCTTCTCCATACTGACTTGAGCGGGAGTAGCCCCCTGACATAGTAACTATTTCACCACCATTTGTGCCAAATCACATATAATCACTCCTAGCCATGACTTGCCAGCCTCAGACACTGCAGCATGGTGTGCCCCACACAGCGTGGGGGCCCTTGCCTGATGTCTCTTGTCGAGCCATGATGCCTACTCCTGCTGTCTTTCCTGTTTCTGAAGAAGTGAGCAGTTTGGAGGCACAAGCTCAGGATCATTCACAGCATAAGCGACAGGGCAAGGTGGTACATGGGAGGATGGCTGGAGCATGACATACTAGAGGGAAAAATCACATTTCCCTTCCGAGGTATTTGCTTTGGCACATGTTTGTGCTTCATGCCATCTCCCTCATGCAGAGAGGTTTTGGCTGAGACACAACCACTGATTTGTTCTCATCCATTTATTTTTCCATCCTTTGGACTTGTCTACATCTAGCAGGCATTAAAAGAATATTCTGAAAGAAAACTAGAGTCCCAGCAAAGTGAGAGTGGGGTTAATGGAGACAGACTGGTTGTGTACCTTTGTTCTATATCCTGAATGAGGATGCAGGTACTACCTGGTACCTGGTAACATGCCTGGAAAATCTATCTTAAGTGAGATCCTGCCTGGGAAGTGAAACATATGACCTTAAACAGTGTAGACAAAATCTTGAAATGTCATTTTATGGGGAAGAATGATTTTGTAGCAAAGCCTCTTCTGGAACAGAATATGGTGAAGAGTGAGAAGTCCACAAGGTTTCTCAGTTTTGTGTACTGAGGTCACTACATCACTGAGGTGAGCCATATAGGCCTAAGAAACTGTAAGTTTGCCAGTTATTGTAGGGGTTTTTTCTTCCAGGATGGCAGGAAGAAGGGGTGAAGGCAGGGGCAGATTGTTAAGTATACGGCATTTTAAAAGTGTTGCCGTAGTAGTCGGTCCAAATGAGGAAAGCGATGGGAAGCAGGACCATGCTGAAGGCTGTGTACAGGAAGGCATCAGAACAAAAAGTTGACAGGGCATTTCTATGCGTATTGCTGCAGTTGCACTTACTGTGACCTGGTGGTTAGTGAGCCAAGCTTCAGTGTAAGGTGTTAGTTTGTTTCTGGATCTCTGGCTCTGGCAGTCTGTAACACCTTAGAAGCCCTAGACCTTATTGGCTAAACAATGTGCAGTTACTTGTGAGAGGGAACAGGGTAAGACCAGAGGTGGTGGGAGTCGTCTGGAAATTTTGTTGTGCTTTGGCTCTACATAATTGTGGTGCTGATTTACTGCTGCAGAGGGTTTCCCATTGTAAGGGATAGTATATACCCTAAGCACACATTTACATGTCCTCTCTTCCTCTACCCCTTTAACATGCAAATCAAAACATCCATTAAAGCTATGCTTCTAATGTGTGCTACATCATTCTTGACCAGCTTTACCTATGTTGTGTTTTTTCAGGTGAGAGCAGAGGATGCATCTTGGTCCAGCCTGGAAATAGAGCTAGTTTCTCAAGTCTTTGGGTCTGTAGCCTGGGAGACTGAGCTGGTGATCTGACTCTGACAATGTGCATGTGAAAGCCCAGTCCACGCTGCACAAGACAGTGAACCATCAGAGGCCCAGCAGTTGCTCCTAATAACATTGGTAAGTCTGCAGACCTCCTCCAAACACTGCCTTCTGTCCCTGGCCTGAAGGGTAGGCAGCTTCTCTTGATTTCATTTATTTATTTCAAGCAGCATTGTTTGCTGGTTCTTATAAAGGTAGCCTGAACCAGTGGTGTTTCCACTGGCAAATCTGCTCGTATCGCTGCAGGGAAATTTCCCCAGAAGCAAAGCCATGCCCATAACCAAAGGCATGGCCCTACAAACACTTATCAGGGCATTTCTCTCTGCTCTCACCACACTTTGTGAGCAATCCATGCAAATGAGCAGGCTGATTCACTGATCTAAAGATGTATATTATGGTGTGTCACAGATTATGCTGAATAATGAGCACTGAGGAACAGTGTAGAATGAAAAGCTGAAATGTTTAATAGCCATAGGGAGTATCCCTGGGTACTTGTTGGTGTGAGGAAGATCTGGCCCAACTTACGTCTGTGTTGCCTAAGTAGGATCTGAATTCCACTCCCATTTGTGCTCAGGTTTCTCTTCTCCAGCAGCACTTTGACTTGCTTCACTGCAGTCCTGTGTGAGCAAAGATAGATAGATAGATAGATAGATAGATAGATAGATAGATAGATAGATGTTAGATGTTAGCTGTTAGATAGCTGTTAGATAGATAGATGATATAGATAGATGATAGATAGATAGACAGATAGATGATAGATAGATGATAGACAGATGATAGGCAATAGATAGGCGATAGATAGATAGATAGATAGATAGATAGATAGATGGATGTTAGATGTTAGCTGTTAGATAGCTGTTAGATAGATAGATGATAGATAGATAGATGATAGATAGACAGATAGATGATAGATAGATGATAGATGATAGGCAATAGATAGGCCATAGATAGGCGATAGATAGATAGATAGACAGATAGATAGATAGATAGATAGATGATAGATATGAAATGTTCATGAACCTTGGTGTAAAACTGGGTATGTCAGCTCAGTAGCAGAGATACAGGCAAAGTTAATCACGGAAAGGAACAGTCTGTTAAGAGACTACAAAAATGTGACCCATTTTAACAAAAATATACATGTACAAAACACCTTCCATTCAGGCTAGCTGCTCTGCAAAGGGATGATGGTTAATTATACACTTAGCACAGACCATCAGTCACCAAGGCAGTTGTTCTACACTATTTGTGTGTTATTTCTTTTTAAGCATACCTTCACTTCAGGAAAACCAACTTAGAAGAAGTTAACTTTGCAGTAAGGCCCGAAGGGAGCCTGTAAGGATCAGGACCTTGGAAAAGAGAAGAGGAAATCAGAGCTTTTCAAGAGAAATTTTTTTAACATAGGTGAGCTGATGTAATATTTTCAAGTCCTTTGAAACCCAAAGCATGGTTTTCTTTCCTCATTTTAGGGGGCTGGGGTGAAGTAAATGGTAAACTTATGATTTTTCAATGCTGACCATTATAGCTACTCACAATTTTTTATCAGAACACTCAAAAGAGCAATTTCCATTCTGCACTTCAGCTTCTAGCAGCCTACTTCTGCATAAAGGCAATTAATCCATCTCCCAACCTTCCTGTTTCTCTACAGGTTTATTTCAGCGGTCATTCAAAGACATGAGAGCTACTTTAGAACAAAAGTCCCCAAAAGTTTCTCTCGCAGCAAAGACCAAGCCTACAGCTTGGAAAGTTAAAATTAAAGAAGGTAAAATCAAAATTTATTTCAGAGTTCTCGTAGCACCTTATGTGTAACTTTTGCTTGTGTGTAGCTTCCACAGGCATAATAAAATATTTATGTTACGATTTGTACCAGGATGCATAGCAGGTTTTTCTAGCTTCACAGAGTTCAGGAAGGAAACCATTATAGCTTCTAGTCAGGATCATAAACCCAATGCAGTAGGAGGATTATTTTTTAGGTTAGCTTAGTCAGACATGGAAGTAGGACCTATTCTTACTGTTTACCATGAAGAGATGCCTTCTGTAAGTAGGGGTTAAGGTAAAGTGGAACATCCATAAGCATAGCATCTCACTTCCTGAAAAAAAAAAACCTGCTGGAGAATATGGTTCCTCTGCATGCCCTTTTCTTGCCTTAGCATATTGCTAATGTTGCATTGCACTTGCATGCTTGTGTGTGGGAAGAAGTTCCCTGCAGGCAGGGAAGGAAAATGAAGCTCTCTGTACCCTAGCTCATTGTACATCTATATCTTGATCCAGCCAGCCCAGAGTTTCCTAATAACTTCCATCCCACTAGCAAGGAGAGATGTAATTTTCCTTTCCCTTTAAAAATACAAATACACTCAGGCAGCTGCTAGCCTATGTTACTTCATCAAATTCCTGTCCTGTCCTACAGAACACAGTTAAGCTAAGTGAGCCTTTGCTACAGAATCCTAAACGTTTGCATGGGTTCAGAAGGTGATGGGTGCATTCATAGAAGAGAAGTGGATCAACACATATTAAATGCAAGGCACAAAGTCCCAGAGCCACAAGCTGCTGGAGCCTGGGAGTATATTCTGCAGAAGCAGCAGTACGTGCTTGTCTGTTCTCACACTCGTCCTTAGGGCTCCATTCTTTGGCCCCGGGATAAGGACAGGATACTGAGCTGGATGGGCTGACCAAGTTCTTATGTTTTTATTTTCTTCCTGGTCAAGTGAATAATAAAAAATCAGTAAGCTTAGAATTATAAAGCTTAAAGATTCCATAAAATCACTTCATATTTTAATTACACAAAATCCCTGACCCCAGAGGCTATATCTGTGAACTGTAAGAGGATACAAATTGCAGATGACAGAGTCAAGCCTTACTAGTCAATACTGTTGATGGGATAAATTTGGAATGTGGTATTGCACGTGTCAGCAAAGAAAGCAATACTACTGGGATTTATTTTTGCTGTGAGGACTGAGATAGATGCATCTATCAATATTTGGGGGATAGTTGAAAGTATTTGAAACCCAGGGCTTCAAAAACAAGGAGAAAACTGATAACTTAAAGGAAAGAGATTTCTAGAAAAAGAGGTGTCATCCTTGATAAATGCATACGCACACACACACTAAGAAAAAAAATGATCAGTTTTGGTATACTGCAGAGTCAAAGAATGACGATTGATCTAAACTGTCTCTTAGCATTCACTATTTTTCTTTTATTCTTCAATAAGCAGACAGACTGAAAGGTCAGGGGTTTTTAACTATGTCTTCTCTTTGAGTATTTCAGTAAAGAGAAAGTACAGAATCATTCTGCTTCAACTCAAGAGTTACTCCTAGCTTTATCTTATTTAATCATTACTTTTAAAGTAGCCAAAAGCTTCCATTCTGTTTGCTTATTAAAATAATCGATTATTTGATTATTTTTGTGGAATTAATTTTGACATGTAGACCATAAATGAATTCAAGATGATGTAGCAATGATAATGTTTTCTGATTTACTTTAGAAAAAACATGTAATTCATTTAGACTTAGACTAATGGTAGAAAATTACAAATTTGGATGTCAAAATGAATGCACTTGATGTAATTAATTTACTACTTTGATAACATCTTAATCAGGAAGATTTCTTACCTTTGGGACTATCTTGTCAAAACAAGTCATAACCAGCATCTCCCTTTCTTCCTTTTTCCCCTATGTGCTTTAATCACACTTTCAAAATCACCAAAAGCTTTCTGAATAACACTGTCCTTGAATGTGAAAGACTGTTTAGTATTTAGAGTGCCAGTCAATGACTTTTTGTGAGCAGCACTAAGAGTTCTTGGCTTCACCTTAATTTTAAAACTTCACAATTTTTCAGAAGATGGAATAGCTGTTTTCTGTCCAACCCTAAACAATGAGCTTCATTAATTCAAGCAGATGAAATCTCTGATGCTGCTTTGTTAATGGCATCCCTTGTTACAGAAACATAATTCAGCAAGTTGAATGAGAGACTATTTCTGACATGAGCACTATCTATGAAGGGAAAAGATTTTCCTGAATGAGAGATAATTATTTTTTGTGAGTAGCATGTGCTAGATTATTAACAGTTTCACTATCAACATCTCAAAATATTGCAGGTAAAACAAAACCAGAACCCAACCCTGGAAGATATATATGTAATGACTTATACATATAAACCAATCAAACATGTTAAAAGGTATCTAGAGGAACATTCTTTAAAAAAAATAATTAAAAAACTCAAACATTACAACAAAAAACCTGAAAATTTTATCACCAAAGAAGTGTGTGTGAAAAGCCCTAAATGTAGTAGAACTAATCTATCTAAGGAGATCCACTAGGAATAATTGGTATAGATCTTATAATTAATGATTTTATCACTTTTAGGCATCCTTAAAATTATGTTTGTATTATTTCACATTCTGCTTTATAACTCTTAAAAGTATGACATAAATTGAAAAAAAAATTAAAATACACAAAATATTAGTTGTTCAACTAATCTATATAAGCAAATTCTTTGATATCTAGTCATCTACTTCAGTGAAGGCAATCATGCACTGTTTCCCTAGAGAACAAATCATTAGGAAATAAGTGCTTTCAAAGTACTTCTCCCTGCAGTAAAATTACCACACCTGATTTCCCCATAAGCAAAATTTTCTGTATCTTATGTCAAAGAAGAGCTGAACAAACTAGGCTATTTGAATGCAAATGTTAAGATGCAGAATTATCCCATCTGCTTTTTTAAGTAATGTAAATTTGAAGTGATGACCACATACCATTTTTATTGTGGCAATCTTAGTAACCACTGAACTTGAGTTCTGAGCTACGATTATTTGAAGTTTGAGCACTCCTCAGTGTTCACAGCCTTATCCTGTCCTGCTACCCTTCTCCACGCATAGGGATTCACACTGCATATCAGCGACAGACTTTTGTCATATCTATCACAGTATTGTTTCCATTTCTGTTTTAAGTTGTATATTTCTGTGCTGTGTGAAACAACTGTTGTGGTTTTTTATACCCTCAAATGATTCATATTTCTTTGTCAAATGGAGAAAACATTACAGATGGAAATGTGGAAGATAACTGTAGTAGTTTTTAAAAATTTTTTTCCCAGTTTGATCACAGCTCATGGGTGTGACAGTTTGGGTGATGCTTGTGTCATCTTTCTCCACACATTTTATCTATAAAAATCTACAGCTGGACTGTTCTGTCATATATAAACATGCTTTTAAAGGGAACATTTTAGCTTAATTTTTACTACAATCAGTATTCGAAATCCCCACTGACTGGTAGATGTGATTCCTAGAAACAGTGGGGGAAAACCCTTTATTCTTTGGGTGTTCCTTGAATAAAATTTCCCTTCCCTAAATGTATGGTAAGTTTAAGGCAGAGGGCTTCTTTCGTAGTCTTTGCTGAATGGACCATAAAGGCTATTGTATTTAAAGAGGTACGTGCTATTCCTCTGGATTCTCATGAGAGAAAGGGAGAGGAAGGGAGGAGACAGAGAAACCTCTAATAGGTTATTTTTGTACATTTAGAACTGTAGCCACACATTAGTCCCTGGTGCTACCCCATTTATCTAGGACAGAAGGAGAGGTGTAACAGAGGCTAAAGAAAGTAGGTCAGAGCACATGAGCTTGTATGTGCCTGCCAAAGAAGGCTCTGTAGAGATGAAGATACTGAAAAATGTGGGGCCAACAGAAGCCCCACAGTTTCTCTGTGTGCAGGACCACCTTGATAGGTCCTGTTTGACTAGCTAGCATCTGTATTCCAGCACACTGACACACAACTTTCTGAGCATATCCCAGTTTCAAAGAGGGCAGAGATCATTCTTTGCAAACTGATCACTTGTGATTTATTCTGGTCAGTGGGCAGTTAGCATAGGCTAACTCATCTTTATGATAAAGATTTGCAAGCCCATTAGGCATTCTGTCTCTATTTAGTGGCCTCACAGACATCTCAGGGATCACTGTTGGTACTTCTTGACTCTTCTGCCTGTAAGGAAACTGCAAATAAAATGCCCTTTCTAATCTAGGTGGACTCCTAATTCAGTGCCCTTTCTGATTTCAGTATTTACCAGGATGTTTTTAAAGCTGGTGATGTAACCCCTGCCAAGAAACCTAATTTAAGGTCTACACCCATATCAGTTCAAGACCTTAATTTAGTTGGCTGACTCATTCTGACAGCCCTCCTAAGGTTTGTTTGATAGCCAGCGAGAAAACTCTTTAATCCCTTTGCTCTATGGTTTCTGCAGGAGTTAACTGTAATCCTAACTCTGAAACTATACAATTGATCTAACCTACCATCTTGATTCCACCTCTGTTCTAAAAGTAATCAGTATTTAGGCTGAAACAAGCCAAATCTTAGCCCACCAGTACTTTCCAAGCTCACTCTGTTTAGCCATGCTGATAACTCACACGCAATCCATAGCCACCGGGCTGACATTTGGTTTGCCAGTTAAGCATTACTGGTTAGTCATGGACCTGGGGCGCGCTGAGAAAGCTAGCTCTCAAATGATGATAACAGCCTGCTTCTCTACTGATGAAGGCTCATTCGCATAATGTGGGACTAGAAGTTCTGGAGCAGGCTCGTCATGCTTGTCCCTCCGGTATGAGCAGAAAAGCTTGTGCATTCTCAAACTGGCAGGTTTCTGCAGTGCATGAGAGAAGAGCTGCTATAGTATTCATTATCTGTTTCAAACTGGCTTTGCACACTTCTTTTATGTCCTCCCTATCCAATGTTTATGTTCTTTTCTTTTTAGTTCAAAGGCCTACTATCTCTGAGTAACAGCTGTACGTCATATACCACCTTGGCTAGAAGGACTTAGAGACACACACAAAATTGAACAGGGAGCTGGAACACGTATGAGCTTGCATGTTAGTGAGAGAATAGATTAAAATAATGCCCAAATACCTTTAAAGAGAGGGAAAAAAGAGAACATGGGAAATTGCAGACATGTTGGCTTTGTGACAGATTAAATAATGAAAAAGGTTTGGATTCGTCAAGAAAATTATAGATTAAAATATAATTAATCTGTCAGCTTGCTTCAGTGAGGAAGATGTGTCCTTTGAACCTGTTGCTCCTTCAGATGAGATTAGAAGTGTGTCTGATAAAGTCAACTGTGTTTGTTCAATTCTATTTACTATTTTTATAGGTGATCTAAACAATGGTATACCCTTTGTATGGTAAAGTTTTCAGCTTGTGTGCCTTTACACGCAAGTTTAACAATGTAATAAATATTTATGTATTACCAGCAAATAAATACTATGGCATGACCCAAGTAATTTGGATTATGATGATGATGACTGAAAAATCCTGGTCAGTTCAAATAAAAGTTTGGCTTTGTGTTTTGAATTGGACAGGAAATATTGAACAAAGCAAGTCTGAAAAAATTGTTTCTTGGCTTCTGTTGGTCATATGTGCAGAAGTCATGCAATGGACCGTGCTAGATGACTCGTGGAGAGTGCAGCTCCTGATGGCAGCCATTTCACTGAAACTCCTAGTCATGGAGTTTTCAGTAGTCCCCAAGTCAGAGGAAGTTAAAGCAAGAAAAATAATGCAGACAGGAAAGGAAATACATATATAGAAATACTTCCACAGAAATGTAAGTTAGAAGTGTAGCAAAGACTTAGGTGGCAATACAGTCTACTCTGCAATAGTAAATTGTCCATTACATGGTTTAAAGTAGCAATGCTAGAAAAGCATACACACCGTTCATATGCTCCACTGGCCACCGGGTGGAGTTGGTATATATGGAGCTACTCCGTGATTATTCTTTTGAAGCTTCTCAAACAACATTTTCATTACTGTCTGAAAGCCCCATAGTGAATTAAACCCCGAACTGAACAGAAAATTGACTTTAAAAGGACCAGATCTGAGCTCAAGCCAAATCTGAAGTGCTGTTTGAAACTTGCCCTAAACTCATACTTTTGGAATAAATATAGAAAGCTGTTTAAATGTTAATAATTAATAAATCATTAAGTAAATAGTAGTTGTGTGTTTTAAAAATAATTGTTAGCCTTATTCTTCCCTTCATTTAATTTTGCCACACCTGTAAGAGCTATGCTGTTACTGACAAAGCTTGTATTTCCACTTTATTGTTACACTTGCTGCTAGACTGGCGAACCCAGATTGTACAATGCAGACATTTTTATAATCTAATATGCAATAAATCTTCCTGCTGAAAACCTATAGATATTCCTGCAGTTTCTACATAAAGTTGCAGCAAAAGTAGTATGACAACATGGGCTTTACCCTGCCGCCATTAAAAGCGATGACAAAACTGTTGACTGCTTAAGTACATGCATTCACATTAACCAAGTTTGGTCTCAGTGACATCTACTTTCTGGTTTTGTGATATCTCCACTCACATACAGCAAAGTTTTCCAAGTTTTTTGGATGTGCTTTCTATGACACCTAACTTTTCGTCTATACCATATCTTCCCTCAATACTTCTAATAAGCAGTAAGTGTTTAAAAGCAAGAGAAAAAAATGCATGCTTTATAGTTCCAAGCTTGACACCGACCCTGACACTCTGATTAGCAAGATGCTGCCAATTATGTGATCAGCAGCATCTTGTGTCTGCGTGGGCAGTGACATCTTCTGTCACTGAGGTTTGAACTCGCCTTTCATGTCTCTCTCTGAGTTGTGATATGGTACACCTTCTTTTCCTAATCAGGTCTTGGCACCTTGCTGATACCTTTGCTGAAAAACCCTCATTTTGTGGAGGGTGGTAAGGGACATGCTGTACTTGAAAATATCTGGTCTACTTTGTCGGGCTCTACTTAAAGAGGAGATTATTTTTCATTTTAATGTATCTGCTTGCATGTTAGAAGAGTATTGTTAAAAGTCTGGGACTAACCCAGTAGTTACAGTAATAATTCCAATATTCTATTTAGTATTAGGTCTGTATGGCTGTATGGTGTTAAAAATTCCTTTTATCAGAAATTCTTGTTTACTGATATTGATCCTTTCCCTATTCCAATATTCAGTATGTTTTCAGGAAATGCAGCTAACTCAGCACCATTTGCATTAAAAAAAATTATAGCAACCAGAGGTGCTCCGTATAATAGGATCTTGTAAACAGCCACATGAATAGTGTGGGAGTTTAAAAACAGGCTGTTCTGCCACTACTACAAAGGAGAGAGTCAGTCATTTTTCCCTTCTGTGCCTCAACCTGTTATCTGTGCAGCGTGGAGAGCGACTGTGATTGCTTTCATGTTGAAAACTACTTTAGTAGTTACAGAGAGCTTGAAAGTTCTCCAGTGAGCTCTGTAAGCGCAAACTTTATCAAAACAAAGTGACTTTGACTCCATTGTAATCCATAGTTTTCCTACTAATTCCAGAGGAAGAAAGGCTGGGATATTAGATGATAGATGATTCAATATGATGCTAAAAAACTCCCAAAGGACTGTCACAATGTTGATATCATGCTACTTGCTTGGCTATATATAAATTACAAATTCTGTGATTATTAATGTTGGAAACTTCCAGAAGTCTCAATATGGCTGAAAAATAATTGAATATGGAATTAAAAAGTGGCTGCTGTTGTTTTAGCTATAGGTAAGAAGCAAAAAAAATTGCTCTCAGGGAAACATCATGGGAAACATCTTTGTTGCAACTAGAAATATTATATTTGTTATTTTAAAAAAATAATACCAGAAGGAAGATGCCTTCTGTAAAAATATTACTACAGATATTATTCATTAAATATTTTGAAATTGCATAGCATTTTATGCTTCAAAAATTTAAATAGCAATTTGAATGTTTCTGATGTTTTTCATAGACTCCAGAAGTGAAAGGTCGGGTCTAGACTAATTAATCATTACAACATTGTTGCTAGGTCTTCCCGACTCTTGGACACAAAACTGAGGCAGAAAATAATCTGATAAAGGCCAAAGAATGAGTCAGTAGCAGACTTAAGATTGGAACTCCAAGTTCTTGCTTTCCGGTTTCATTCTGAATCATAAATTATCTTGTAACTGCTAAAGTAAAGAAGGAGGTCAGTAACAATTTAATTACGTTTAGGCTTCTCATGTTCATTTATATGCTTTCTAGAATCTATTAGTTTAAAACCGCTAAAAGACCAAGATTGTCTGATTCTGATTTCTAATGTGAAAATGCCAACTGAAAATTAAACCGAAGTATTAATATGCAAAGAAAGGCACAGATGGTGTTGCCATTATAAAAACCCTGAGATTAGAAGGTTAATTCTTGATCTCCCTTTAACTAGACCGGGGAGCCCTGCGTCCCAGGTGGTCGTGCTGGCCACTCAGCAGTGCCACGGCTCAGTAAGAGGTTGCGCTAAGGGAGAGCTCTCGTGGAAGCCTCTCGTTGACATTCACGGCTTGGAAATCTCACTATTCCTTAAAAATACACGCTTTTAGTTCCCGGGTCTTCAAGATAAGAAAATAGCAGTGATGTGACTCATCTAATTGGCGAACTGGTATTTCTCTGAGCTTGCTGTACGTGGGTCGAGAGCTGAGGGGGCTGGGGAGAGCCTCGTGAGCGGCAGGGGGTCGCTGGGTCCCTCACGGCCCCGCTGCGTGGGGTCCCGGGGTCCCCCCGTCGGCCTCCCAGATCCCATCGCAGGCGGGCTCCTGGGGGCCCACAGAAGCGCCCTCAGAAAGTTAGGTAACTGTGTCCGTGTACGCCGGGCAATGCTTGGCTGAGCTTCAGGTCTTGATTTCAGTCCATCAAGCAAAAAAATCGGGTTTTGTTAGAAACCTTGGCGAAAAAGGAATGTTCTTGATGGTTTGGAAGCACACCCTGGGATTCTACCCAACATACAGCCTCGGGGGTCTGCTGTTAAGAACAGCAGCAAAAGAAACCAGCCCCCAAGCCCCACCGCCACCTGTAAGCGAACCTAGCGTTCGCACCCCTGCGGGGGCTGATTGCCGCCCTCACACCGGACCCCCGCCCCGCCCTGGGGAGCGGGGACTCGGCCCGAGCCCGCCCGCGCCGCCGCCCGCCCGCAGGGGGCGCCCCAGAGCAGGCCCACGTGACGTGCGCCGCGCCGCCGTGGCCACGCCCCGCGGAGGCAGCAGCGAGCGAGGCCGGCGGCGGCGGCGGCCGAGGGGGGAGGAGGCGGCGGCGGCGGCAGCAGCGCCGGGCCGGCGGCCGCGCCACGGCGGGGCTGCGAGCGGCGGGGCCCGGGCCGGGGGCGCGGAGCGCAGCGGGGCAGGATGTCGCGGTCGGTGCTGCAGCCGAGCCAGCAGAAGCTGGCGGAGAAACTCACCATCCTCAACGACCGGGGCGTCGGCATGCTCACCCGGCTCTACAACATCAAGAAGGTGCGGGGGCCCCGGCGGGGAGGCGGGGGGGGGGCGGGAAACCGCCCTGGCGCGATCCCCGCCGCTGCCCGACCGGGCCCCGGCCGGCCCGGCGCTCCGGCGCGCGGCTTGCGGCTCACCCGGCCGCGCTGCGGCCTAGCTGCGGGGCCCGGGAGAGCAGGGCGGGGAGGCGGCGGGAGCCGCGCCGCTGCGCTCAGGCGCTCCGGCCCGGCCCGCCGCTGCGCGGCCTGCGGGCCCGGGGGCGGTGGCGGCGGCGGCGGGGGGGCTGGGACTTCCCGGGCGGCCGTCGCCTAGCTCCCTGGCAAGAGGGAGGGAGGCCCGGTGCTGCGCGGCGCCCGCAGGCCCGGCGCCCCTCGCCGCGGGGCCTAGGCCCGGCGCGGCTCCCGCGGCAGCCGGTGCCGCCCGGAGCCGCTCCCGCCCCGCCGCGCGTGAGTCACGGGAGCCGGGAGTGGGCCGCTCAGCCCGGGCTTTCCCACGCCGAGTTGCGAAACCTGCCGCTACCGAAGGGAAGGGTTTGGGGTAAAATTAGTAAGTTTAATTTCAATAAGTTCGAGGCGCGCCGTTGCTTAGCAGCTCCCGGCGTGAGATGGAGCAGATGTTTGAAGCTGTCGTGGGTGGTGGAACTGCTCCCCGTCCTCCCGAAACGAGATAAATCGGTGTTTGCATAGGTGAGGTGCTTCGGCGGTGCAGGAAGCTGCAGGTCTCGGTGTTGACGGAGAGGATGGGTTACGCCTCCGTGCGGAGTTAATTTCTCTTCGGGAGGAAATCGTTGTGCTTTCCTATATGGAAGAACCTAGTTCGTGGCCATCCCCTGCCCCGGGTGCTTCATGTATCCTCATAAGCTTCATTTTCCTAACGTGCCATACGTCATCTGAACGGGTACAGCTGCTCAGTCCACTTCCAGTAATGAGTATTAGTTACGATTGTATTGCTTTGCCTTGAACATAGTTATTTCTGAGAGGTTTTTCTTATTTCAAAGAAAATGTTATCACATTCAAGAAACAAGCATATCTTTGCAGGTTTATCATGTTAAAATTTCTGTGCTGTTCCCATGGAGGGTTCAGGTGGCCTGCGCTGCAGCAGTAGCAGAGGCAGTTTGAGAATTTAGATGCATACTTGATCGCCTTAAACTTCTGAACCCAGGTTTCTGTCAGGAGTGATCCTGCCTAACAATCTGAGCTAAACAATGTGTTTTATAAAGTTGTTTTGCTCATGTGGGAGACCTGTACTCTAGAAGTAGTAAGGGCTACTTGGCTAACCACATGTAATGCTGATTTTAGTTAAGGTCTTCTTTCTAGGAAAAAAAACAACAAATGATTGAAGTATTCAGAAGTCTGTGTTGATCCAAAGCAGCATCAGTAGTTGATGTGCACTTGAGTGTTTCTGCAAATCTTCACAAACATAAAGCAAGTGTTCTAATTACATTATTGCAAATTCTTATCTTTCCGAAACAGAAGTGAGGTTCCTTTCAGCTTGCAGTTTTGTACGTTGGAAAATTGCTTCAGCTTAATGATTGTAACAATATCATCACACTTTTGACACAAAACAGAAATTCCCTGCTTACGGGGAAAAGCGTCAAAATGCAGAAGTCATTTGTGTGTGTGGTTGTTAAGCTTTGAGAGGAATATACCAGGGGAAAAACAGGCTAGGGGAATTTCACCTGAGCATAGATAGCCATGCTTTGGGGGGAGAAGGCAGGAAACAAGACAGGAAAAAAACCTTGTCTTGACATACAGCTATGTCTTAACCGCTGTGAGTGCGGACTCTGTTTTCATTACCAGGGTTGTGATGTGGGGACGCTTACTCATGCGAAGCGGTACAGTGCCTACAGACACGTTTCTGCTGGCACGTTTTGATGGCAGAGTCCTGAGCACGTTTGCCCATATGGTGGTAGCTTCTGCCGTTACTCCTGTTAGTGAAGTGATGCAAGTGGATAGGTTCTCAGCAGGGGAGCATCAGCACTGGAGGTGACAGCAGTTCTTCCTGCAAATGCCATGAACTGAGTCCAAAATTTTGTAGGTCTTGCGTACAGAGAGAGAGAGGAGGCATGACCAGACAGCTTGATTATTGTGTGACGTATAGTTTTGCAAATCTGGAGATGTCCCAGACACAGCTCTGTGTATTCATATAGCTATTTGTGATTCAAATAGTTGTTTTCTTCAGCTGTGGTCAGTACTGCTTGACAGTGGTAGCTGGCTAGCTCTGATGGTTAGCCCCAGAAGTCTCGGGATTGATTACTATATTTTATTGTGATCTCTCTTCAGCCCAGCTGCAGCATAGCTGACTGCTTGGAACACTGTTTTTCTTTATTTCTTTTTCTTTTTAATGCTTTCTGCCTCTCTGAAAGCAGTCGATTCTAAAACTGCTGTTTCAGATTCTCATAGCTTCCTCCATTGAAGATGGTATCGAAACTGCAATTACTAGAGATAAGCACACAATATGTGGTATTGCGGTTAAAGGAAATGGTTAAGACTTTTTTTAATAAGAGGAAGTGAGAGCTGAAGTATTCGTAGCTGCCTTACAGATTGCTGTAGATGCTGTCTAGGGAGTAGGGATTTTAAAGGATTAAGAAATTTCTCAACTGTTAGAAACAAAGCAGGAAAATTTTACTTCCCAAGGAATTACAGAAGTTGTTAAAAGCAGTTAGAAACTTGGTATTTATACTTAATCTTCCTGTACATAAATTTCAGTTTTGATGTCATTGTGCTTATAGGTGTTAATTGTTTACTGACCTTCTGTGCTGCTGTTGTCTTCTGAAAAAGCTTAAAATTTGTTTTTAAGATAGAGTATCTGAATGTATGGGGTTTTGCCTCTGAGAGCGACATGGAAAATATGAAAAGTGGAGTTACTAAGCTAATAGTGGATGATGAGACAAAAATTCACATTTGATCTGTTGGAGGTGGCTTTCTTCTTGCTGCTGTTATTTTGAAGGATTACTCTTTGCTCGCTGCTTTCAGCTGTCATTTGTGCTGGGACCAGTATTAGTCCTGAACTTGGAAATCTCGCCACTGTGGTTTCTCTCCTGGTTTGTTCCTCCTACTTTTTAAGAATTTATCCTCAATTCTCCAGGCTAGCAATTGTATTGTTGTTTTCCATTTAAGTCTTTTGTCATTACTTGCCTACAACTAAACCTCTATAAATCAAAGACAGTAGGGTTTTTTTCATGCCATCCTGGCTCAGGTAAAGCTTGGATTTTGTGGTTACTGTTCAGAGCAGACCAAGGCTGTGTTGGTAAGCTTAGTGTAATGCTGCCAGTACTGTCAAATAAGTGTATTGTTCAAGAGTGGTGGCAGAGAAATAATCTTGTTTTCTGTGGGCCTGTCTCTTGTTTGTTTATAAAGCCCTTGGATTCCGGGAAGTATTTGCAGTAAGAGATTTAATCTTAAAATACCCAAAGTATAGATTTAGCCAGAGCAAATCAAGAGAGTGTGATTTTGATGAATGTCAGAGCAGTGCTACTGTCAACAGAACTGCTAGGGATAAAAGTTAAGGTTTTGAATTATTTAGACTATATGTTGTTCAAATGTGATGAGTCTGTTATTTAGCCTTAATTGCTTTGCTAGCAGTGTTCTGTTGTTCTTCATGGTACAGGTTTTATGTTTGTGTGCAAAATCTTTTCTTAAAATGTCATTAACAAAACAAAATCTTTTGACTTTAGCATCACTAATTACGTAGTATCTGAAAAATGAGAATCTTAAACCAATTCTTAGATATGAACTGCATAACCAAACTGAAGTTATAGATAAGGAGCAGAATAAATATTTGCAGGGGCTTTAGCTGACTTTTGTCTTTACTGTTCCAAACTAAAAATGTGGTCCCAATCCTATTGTGAACACCACCTGGCTTAGTATGAAGCCAGATTTAAAATCATCGAGCGGGTGATTAATTGCCGGTTAGTTCTTTAAAGATACAATAGTGAGAATATTGGATTTTTACCTGTATTGAGGTTGTTACTTTTTAGCCCTTTTAAAGAGTTGGTACTTTTTGTTTTCCCTATTTATTTTCTCTTCTGCAGCAGTTAAAGTACATACTCTTTCCAAAAGAACAAGAGAAGGCGTATGCTGTGAGGGAAAGAGGACTGCATCAAATCTCCTGTGGTAAAATGATGACAAGTTGACCACATCAGCCAAGGCTGACTAGAGGTCAAATCTTACTTCACCAGCCTTTTACGCTGCTTGTGAGATTGGGGTGAAGAAAAAGATTCCCAAAGCTCCAAAACTAGACTGGAGAGGACTTGACAAATTCTAAACATTGCAGGGGGCAGTTGTAAAAGCCAGTCGACTGATTCATAGAACCAGTTGATAAAGTGTACTGTTTTGCTCAGGCACCAGAGTGGTTCTTCAGGAAAAAGTAGGAGAGGTTTAGGTGACTGGCAGAACACAGAGAAGTTTCCAATCTGCAGAGCTCTAAGTTGGGAAGAGTTTAGGATTAGATCACCCTTTTGACACTGAGCTCTGTGCTGGAACACAGAGCTTTGAGCTGAGTGGAAAGCTCACGAATAATCTAGTTCTGAAGTGTAATGTTGGTATTGGAAAGAACAGATAATGTCTTCAGGTCATCAGGAAGTGTCTTAGGGTGGGGCAGTATTGCTTCTAGAGCTTGACAGATGATGGTATACATCCTTCTGTTTGTGTCTGTGATCTTGGAGGAATGGCTCAGAACATCGTCCCGCTGATAAGGAGAGGAAGCCCCAAACAAACTCGCAGTCAGTACTGGCAATATTAAAAGAGGGGAAGAAAAAAAAAAAAGTAAAATTCCTTTGCTCGGAAGCAAACACAAACTGGTGATACCATGTCACATTATTTTTTTTAACTCAGAAAAGCAGCTAATTTTGTAAAGAAACAATGCAGCTTTCTAATACAACATAAAAATATCCCATGATACCTTCTAAAATATACAGAGAGAAAGCCAGGTGGATGTACCCTTTTGCATCAAGTGTAGACCCCCAGAATTATCTTGCATTGTTTCTTTGTTTACAAATACGAATTACCTGCCCCCCCCCCAATTAGTGTGTGTTTGCCCTGCCATGTGTTGACACAAAACCAAATCCAGTTTTAGTTGCAAGAGATTTTTAAGATCATGTGCAAAGGAGATACAGCTATAAAGGCTTAACAGTTCCCACTTTAGATTCAGAATGGACAGGGCATTCCCATTGCCTTGCTTTCTTTTATTAAGATGTTACTTTATAAATTACATTTAGGGAAAGTTTTGTGGCAGTGAAACTTCATGTTTCTTTGTGTTTCACCTGCCCCATATTTGATTAATAGAACCAAGTGCTTACTTAAGTGCTACAAAGACAAGAGGACAACGTGAATTTATTACTGTACAGATAGTGTCAAACCAAGAGTATTTATTTCATCGGCAAGGTGACAGGTCACTCTAGCATGGACGACTCAGTAGATATTTTACACGTTGACCTTAGAAAGGCTGTTGACATGACCTCATCTGATTGTTCTTGTGAACAGTCTAAGGAAATGCAGTCTGGATGAAATTGTGATGATGAAAGCAGAGGCATAACCATATTAGGGAACGGTTACGAAGATCTCATTGTCTGACTGCAGTTCAGCAGGGTCTCGTTGGGGTGTGTCTTACCTCTGGTTCCAGTCACTCTCTGCATTAATGAGTTAGAGGATGACTACGGTGTGCTTAATCTTTTTGTTCTATATGGCATGCTTTGAGACTCATCTGAAATGTGCCTGATTTGACATAGTTTTCAAGAAAGATGTGGACAAAATGGGGAAGGTCCAGACCAGAATAATAAAGACCAGTGGTGCAGAAAATTTCACCCATTAAGAAAATGGGAAGATTGTTTTGAAGTAAATGAATAAGTGATACATGTTTTTAAGTACATAGGACTGCTGTAGAGAGAAGGGGAACAGTTTGTGCAATTCAGTGTGGCCACAGATCAAGAAATGATGGATTAAATTGTAGCAAGAAATGTTCCATTTAGATCTTAGAACCTTCTAATGAAAAAGATCATTAAATATTGCAAAAGACTGAGAAGGTTTTTGAATGTAGCCTGTCAGAAACCTGGAAGTAAAGACTTGGCAGGCATCTCCCAGGAGCAACATGCAGTTGATTCTGCTTTAGAACAGGAAACTAGGGTAGGCAGTTTCTCGACATCCATTTCTTTGGATTTTGAGTGAGTTTACATTTTAAATGGGTTGGATCTCTGGGTAGAGATACACTAGGATTTAAAATAAAGTATATACTTTGGTGTTCAAGACACACCAAATAACGCATAATGGTGGAGAAGACGTCTGTCTTAGCTTTAGGAAACATTGGACTGACTTTTAACACTTTTAATTGTAATTTTGAATTAATATGAAAGTGCATTATCTTTCAAACTTCTGAACTTTAGTGCATGGTAAGTGCAATAGCTGCTAAATTTATAATAATTTTGAGCCATGTTCTGGATGTGTCCAAAGCCTATAGAGACTGTCCAGAGGTTACTTAATTGGAGACTTTCTTCTGATGCCAGATCCTGGTTGGATCATGGGAACAATACAGTTCTGGTTGAGTCTGTTAGCGTAGTTTATATATCAAAATACAGGCATACCTTTTGTACAAGTATCATTTATGTAACTGGAAACATCAGTAATGTAATTTACTCAGTACAAGATTACCCAAGTGATACTGGTGTAGGACAGTTAAATTTTAGTCATCAAATGTATTAAACTCTAATAATTTGCACATGTGTGACCAACTGATTCTTTCATCTGCTTGCACAGCTGTTGATGGGCAAGGCTTCATTCCCAAAGCTTAGCTGGGACCAGCCTGCTTAGTAACGAACTTAGGCTTCCACAAAACCTGAAATACAGCAAAGCAGTTGTGGTAGGCTTGATCAGAGATCTTAAGGCAAACGTAGTGTGAACTGTTTCCTTATGTATTCACCATTCAAAGCAGCTCTTTAATGAGTATTCACCTCTCCCAGTAGTTCTGCTTTTTCAAAATTAGAGATGTCGCTTGGTAATCTCATCGTTTTAAACACATGACAGAAACAAAGAATAAATAATATGTTTTATCCTACAGAAATCTGGAGTTAATGATGAACCTGTTTCTTTGCCACATATTATTTAGGATAATGTATAGGATGCATAGCTGCAAACCAGGCGTTCAAACTTATAGATAGATTTTAGGGTGAAGTCTTCAATGGTAGCAGCTATTATAAAGGAAGACTAGTTTTACTGTGAATGCCTTTCTTGCATGTCAGGAGAATGTGCTGTAGTAAACTGTAAATGGTATGTACAGGAGCTTTTCCCATTTTTTTAATACAAGAAATCTTAGTGTATTTCCATTTACTAATAAAAGTTACTAACTCAGGGGATGGCATATGTTTTGCTGTTGTTGAAATTCCATCAATTTGCTGGTTAAATTCACAGTTTTTTAGTGCAGATTCATTTGTAAATGAAACTTAAAGGTGAGGTGATTTGTTGACTAAGATTATTTCAGTATGTTGTCACAGTCCAGTGGAAGTGTGCTCAGCAGTGTTTTATCTCAAGTCTGCCGTTACAGTAAATCAAGATCTGTTGAAGTAATAAAATGTTAAATTGCTGCAAAATACAACTTTGTTTTATGATCATCTACTGATGTAGGAGGTTTGGGGGATGAAAATAGGAACATTGATTCAAGTGGCACTGTTTCTCTTTTATTGGGAAACAGCTCTGCTAATATTTTGGAATAGGTTGGGTTTAGCAACAAAAAGGATATAAAAGGTATTTCGATAATACAGTAGCATATTTAGGCTTTTTTTTTAAATTATCCTATACCATGCAAGTCAGGTAATATTTCCCAATGTTCTTACTCAAGGACATGTGAGAGGTTTATGTAAAAGGCAAGAGTGAAGTTCAGGTGTTCTAAATGCAAATTTGCACCCTGTATACTGTGCCGTGGCGCTGACTTTTGACAATGATTGTACCTGAACATAAACTTCCCTTCGTTCATGTCACATCAGCTGGATATATGTAGTAATTCTGTTGATAGATGGGGTTTTGTTCTCCTTCAACATCCTCTGCCCTCTAAGTAGGAAGTAAAATGTTAGGCTTTGATTTTTGTCATGATAGCTGTAACTGTATTGGGGCAAAAGGTCTTTTTGCTGTATCTCTTAATGTTGATGTATTCTGGGCCAAAGGCAGTCATACTGGATTCTGTGTTCTTCTTTAGAGGCTACTTATCTTAAATGTAGACCTTAAGCGTGTTTTTGTTGTTGAGTGTTTTCTTGTTGGCTGCTTCTGAATGAGTACAACCTAGAAAGTGAAGCTCTACAGCATTCTTCATTTTCAAGTGAAAACAGTATAGGAGAACCTAATGGCATCGAAGAATAGAGTCTGAATTTTGTTTAATAATAATCTAGTTATCTAGATTATTAGGGTAGGTAGGAAGATACTGCTTTAATTCAAAATGTGTGGCATAGTGAAGCATCTCTAAACAGTACGTGTAGTCTGACCTCTCTGAAGTTTGATGACCTGTGCATGTGTTAGCAAATGAGTATTCTGAAGAATGAATCTCCTAGCTATAGAAATCATATTGTTCTTGGTAAGAGTTGGATGAACAGAATCAAATCAGGAAAATATCTTCACTTAGTTGAGAGCTTATCATAGCAGGGTGCCATTCTGAAGTGCTGTGGAAAGAAATGCTGTGTAACTTGATAGAAATCCAGTGCTCGAGTCCTTTTTATTTATTTTTTAATTGCTTAGATTAGTCTCTAACGGTAGGTTGGCATCATCTTTTTTCAGCATAGCTGCTTGACAGCTGTTTAGTAATGTACAAAGGAATTTAGAGATGACTGCTGGGAGATTCTTCCAGTATAATATTTCGGGCTGAAGCAGCTGGAATCCCATAGCTTCAGAGCTGTATTCCATGAATGCTGCACTAGCAAGAACATTTTTAATTCTTGAATTTCTTTTTAATGCTCAAAAAATGTAGCCATTCTGTGGTTTGGGGTTTTTTTTTAAAAAGATAAGAAATGAAGAAAGGTTATTGTAGCTCACTTAGGGGAAAAAGTGATGACTGGGGCTGATTGAGAAAGGGCTACTGCATTTGGCTAATTCTCAAAATTCTGAGTGCTAGAGCACTGTATATGGCGAAGTGATCTTTGTTGTACCACGATGTTCCTGGCTGTTACAGTGCTGACAAAGGATTTTGTATTGACTAACACAGCTATCAAAAGCAAAAGCTACCTTTCTAATCTATATTCTAAGACCATTGCCCTCAATGTCTTTGTTCTTTCTACAATGCGAAATTGTGGTTATGTGCCTTATGACACTTTCACACTTGTGCGGAAGTGCTAGGATTGGGGTTTGTATTCTCATTCTTTTATGCTCTCTAGAGTAAACTGTAGTGAGCTTGAGCTTCATAGGTCTGCTCGCTGTTTTAGGAGAGATTTAGCCTATGTAGACTGTTTTACATGTGATGCTGAATGCAGGTAACAGGATGGCTGAAAACTGTATTGATGCAACAACAGCTAGTAATCAAATAATAGCAGTTCTTAAAGGAGCTGAGCTGCTGGGGAATATGAGAGAGGGAAGGAAAAGGCATTGACCCACTCGTTCGGTGGTGTCTGTTGTCCTCTTTCTATTCAGTCCGCGTAGGTAGGCTTGTACAGCTTTTTAGAAGCTGGAATTTTAAAATAAATATATGAAGGATACCTTTAACCTTTTATATCTTGCAGCAAATTTCTTTCTTATCCATGGATCAATCTCGTGTAGTTTATTAGTAGGAAGAATTACAGTTGCTTTAAGTGTGATGTTAGCAAGCAATGGGAAGAAGCAAAGCCAGTTAGACTGAGGGTTAATATTTGTCATCTCTGGGAACAGAGTTCCTGAAGCTGAGTGAGGATGTGCATGTTAGTGTTTTCAGATGTCTGTTTCCATGTGAATGATCTATGTGTAAGGGCTTGAGTAGAACATAATTTTTAGCAAACATTTCAGAGAACTGATTTATAGGAGGAAAAACATCTGTTGCTAGGAAAACTCAGGAGTGTATGTGGAAGTAGTGTTGGAATTCACATGACAAATTTAGGAAGTCAACCGTGGCAGGTTTCTTGTCTCCTGTATAACAGCAACTACATTGGAATTTAACAGGCCACAAATATATGTTGTCTATTAAGCTGTTTTCTTAGTTTCTAATCCTTCTTTTAGTAGTGAAAGTTGTATAATGTGTGGCAAGGACAGCAAATTTAAATAATCTGACACAGATTCTGACAAACCCATGACATATAGTTAATTAAAACTTGGTAAATTTGAAGCGTGCATTGTTTAATCTTTTGACACGTATTTACAGTACAATGATGACCTCTGAAATTGTGTAAAGACTTTAAAATGTGTACAGAATAGATCTTCTGTGGCACATGTTGTTTGCTGCTGTAAGAATATCAAAGCAACTTTAATATCGAACTGATACTGTGGATGTTGCTGAATTTATTTTCGTTATAAATTTCTCTTGTAGTATTATAGTTATATTTTAATAATCTAGTATTTTTGTGGAAAAAATAGCAAATGTGAGACTTTTGGTATTAGAGTAGTATGTTAGCATACGTCATGATGGTCATGTACTGCTGGTAGGAGTTTTAGAAACTTACAATAATGACTCTTTTGTTTTTTTTCTTGGCTACCGTTTCTTTTTCAGGTATGTAAAACTTCACTGAGTTTCTCTCCTTTTTTCCCCTGTAGTTGCATGTGATGTTTGTTAACTCCTTTTTTCTCTCCCTACCTGAACTTAGTTTGGAAATACTATTAGAAGTTACATGTCTCATGATATATGCAGCACTTTGCACAATAGTAATATCTAGTAAGTACATGTAAAGTTGTTTGTGAGTTACTAGAATATTCACCATCTAGTAGAAGGTATGCTGCCTAGAGTAACAGGTGGTCGTAATGTTCTCTTGGATGTAGGTAATAGTGTATTAGTTCACTTAAATGTAACATATTTTAGAATTTAAGAGTAATTTGTTTATATGTAATTTTTCTCTCTTTTTATTACACTGCTTTCCCAGCAAGGACAAGTTTGGAAGGTTTGCAAAGCTTTTCACCTTCCCTTTGCCCGCTTGCCCGCTTTCAGAATCGGTCTCATACTCCATGACTTCTGTCTCTACAGTCCACAACTCGGTCATAGAAATCAATGTGGAAAAGTTTTTAAATGAGCTGTCATTCGAGTTCACTATGTTGCGTACAAACGCCTAGCATGTAATTTAGTTTTGCATGAGACGCGAAACTGCTTTGCAAATCCCTACGAGGACTATAAAACTAAACGAACACTTGAGAGAAAATACAATTTGAGCACAAATTATGTCATGTAAGTAATGCCGCTTTTAGTATGTTTCTCCAAACTAAATGGCATAGCATGGCTCGCTACTCAGAGTAGTTGAGAAGTAGTAGTGTGTCTGCCAGCATGCACTGTAGCTGGCAAAAGTAGGTGCTTCGGCAGTCGTTTGTCCACAGAAGCTGTTCTGATATGTCTGTGTAAGTTATTTAAGAGACCTAACGCTTAGTTGCAACTTCTGTTCACATCAAAATTTAATGAAATTTCTTGATTGCCACTTTTAAAGCGCAGCCTATGCTACTGTAGGAGTAAAGAAAATGAGCAAAACTTGAGTTCTTAATCTAAGGAAATAGGATACTTTAGGCAAGTACTGGTGGCTTTATTGTGGGATGGAAAATTGTCTTGCAGTTAACAATTTGAAGAAAAATTAAATGCAGATTGGTGGTGGGGCTTTTAGTTTTGTTTCACAAAGCGTAGTTTAATGATTTAATATGCCCAGCACTGTCCTCCACAGATGATGACATGATTGAGTTTTCTAACAGTTTATTAACTCCAGATGAATACAACACTACCTCAAACCAGGAATAGCATTAAAAGGAAACATTTTTTTTCTCCTTCTTTTAGGATTGAGTTTTTTTCCTCACTGCTGTTCTGCACTAACTGCTTTGATACTTCCATGCATCTTTTCCAGTAGAAGAGCATCTCTGTACTGTTTCCCATTGCATATTTCAGCTGTGACAGTCCCTGCACTTTGCCTTTCATTTTATCACCTGCTCACTAAAACCAAAACAAACAAAAAAAGAATCCTCCTAGTTTGTCTTCAGATTTGCAACTATCACTTAGCTTTAGATGGATGATTGTGTTTTTACTTCATTATTTATTGTATTTTTTTATAGGCATGCGGTGACCCCAAAGCCAAACCATCCTATCTTATTGACAAAAACCTGGAATCTGCTGTCAAATTCATAGTCAGGAAATTTCCAGCAGTAGAAACACGCAACAACAATGTAAGTAATGAAATGGCTCTATAAGTATTTTTCTCAATACCCTTCAGCACTTGTTGCTCAAATCTGTGAGGTTTTATGTGTTCTTATAAAGCATCTGATGCTGACAGTTGCAGTTGGAATATAGTTGTTGATTCATATGTCTGACAGGATACTTTAAAAAGAAATGTCTCCAAACAGAGAATATTATACTTTTGTTTCTGGCTTCGTCTTCTTAGGGTAGACACTTTCTGGTTTTCTCTTTGCCTACTCTCTTCTGTTCTGTTTCCAAGAATTGTCAATGGGAGGTAATTCTCGAAAAAGTCATGCCTTTGATAGGAGAAATTTTTTGTTACCAGACTGATTGCAGAAAATGGAAGTTGCATAACTTGATTTGTTTTGAGACCCGACCAGCAGATCAGTAAAAGGCACATGACTGCAAAGTGGGAAAATACGTTTGTACTTTATAGGTGCTTGTACCTTACGGGTGCCCTTGCCTATGGGGTCAGTCACTGTGGGAATAAAGAATGCTTTAGTATGTAATGAGAAACCTTATGAAGTACAAAAATATGGAAATATAAATGTTTCCTCTTCAGATATAGTGAGTTCAGTTGCAGTAGGAAATTATTTTTCTCCTGAGTGATCCAGTATTGCTAAATTTGACTTTGTGGCCTTTTAGAGATAATTACGATTATTGGATTACAGGTAGGTGTTTTGGCAGGTGATGTACACTTGTGTCTCTGTTTCAGTTTGAAAGTCAAGGGAAAGATTTTTGTTTTACCTGCTTATATTCCTTTCTAAAGGTGGAGGTAGGTGTTGGGTTTGCATGTTCCCTGCATGCAACTACTTGCATGTGTGCTTCAGAGGTTTAGGCTTGCTTTAAGCATTCAGGTTTCTGCAGAATGGTAGTGGTAATAGCAGTGGGAATAATTAGTTTCTTTTACAGTGCTGTCTAGAATTTCTATGTAATGTCTCCCATAATGCCAATGAAAAAAAAAATGTGAAAAACTTTCCCTTATGGAGGAAATAATTTCAGTAACAATGTACTTTCTCACTTTAAAACTTGTAAATGTTTTGTACTGTTGAATACTGCTTATCTTTGTATTGATTGTGTTAGTAACAAATATGGCAAATTCTTTATTAAATATATGTAAAAATAGTAAACCCTTTAAACCGTGTTTGGTAAATGCTTCTATATTTGCTAAACTTCAGTGACAGATCTACTATTAAAAGATTACGTACATAGATTTTGTTTAATGCGCTTGCATGTATGCTCTGTATGTCTTCCCGTAGTTGACTGAATTTGAAACTTAACTAATGATAGATATTTAAGGATTTGGTGCTGTGAAGTTTATGGAAAGAGATCAAAGCTAACTTGATATATTTTGACAATCACAGTTTCTAAACTAGGACGTGCTCATAATGTTTTGTCACTGCCTTGTGTTTATTTACCATGTGCTAGCCAGACCTGTGTTTATTAAGCACAGTTATCAAAAGCCTACCCTCCTTATGTATGAGCACAGTTTAAAGTAGGGATTGTGAGTTCTAGCAATAGGCAGCTGGGGTTTCCCTCCCTGCGGTCAGAGCTGGCAGCAGTTTGCTTGTCTTAGTTTTACAGATGTTTTCCTGTGGTGTTGTATCTCCCAAAAGAAAATTTTACCCATAAAAGGTAACTAATGAGGCAAAAGCCACGTGCAGAGAAAGTTCTAGTTTGATGTAAGTTTTTGTTTGTAAACCTTAACTTCAAAAAGGCTAAGTGTCTAGCTCCTGGTCAGGAGGATGTTCTGCTCCTTGTTCTTTCTTTGTCTCCCTCCCCCTGCTGGCCAACAGCCAGCTCGCCATATATTAGGAGGGCACACCAGTAAGTTCCTTCAGTAGGGAAATGGGTGATCAGAGATTTGAAAGGGCAAGAAGCTTGTTGGAACAGGGACACGTTGCAGGGGAAATAGTTGAGAAATCATAACCCGTGCTTCTTCCTTGCAGTGAAAATTCCAGGACAGCCTTTCGTGGAGGGGTTTTGGATTTTGTATGTTCAACTGCAACACCTGCCATTGCTTAGCACTGTGCATCTGTACCGTTAGTACCTATTGACACGTCAGTAGATGATGTTGCCAAGCAAGCTTGCATTCACTTAGAGAATAGGTAGTGCCTGCTTTGTCTGCTTGTTTGAATTTTTTTTTGGATCTATTTTTAGCTGTTAATTTGTTTTTTCTCAGGTACCATCATTTACAGTTTTGTGTCTCAGGTGAACAACACATTTTATTGGAGAGTATGAGCAGTGTCTCCTGTAATCAGATGATCTTGAAAAGCCTCCATTTTTATTCTTTTGAAATAAGTGACTCTGTTAGGTTTGCTGTCGATAGCTTTTACATCTTTATTCACAAAAAATACAGCTCCTGGTTTTGTTCCTGGTTCAGTGTTTGATACACTGAGTCAGACTAGAGCCATGTCTGACAATTGCTGATTTTCAATATTGTACCAAGAGTGAAAGTTTATGAGCAGTTCAAACAATTAAGTGCTTGATGAATCCTTGCTGACCAGGCTGAAAAATAAAATGGAGTAGTTCATCTTCCAAAGGATCGATGATGAATAACTCTGGACCTCATCAGTTCACAACTCACTCTCTCCTGTTGTCTGAGGGCAGTCCCTGTGATCTCCCACACTTGCCCTTTCTTCTCCAATACCATCGTGAACCATATAACCTTGAAAATGTGCAGTTTGAAGACTCGGCTCTTAAATCAATTGTGAATGATGTTGGCCAGAAGTGTTGTATTGCTTGATAATGTATGAAATACCTGCAAAGTGGGGAATGTGTGTAAACAAAAAAAATTGAAGGACTGACAAAGTGAGAAACAAACATTTTAGTCCTATTTGAAAAAGAAACTATATAATGATAAAAAGTACCTATTTTCCATGTTTGGGAAATGATAGTATTTATATTTACTTTAAATTGACTAGAGCTTTGTTTTGAAAAAGGCTTCTAAGCTGGAGAAGCCTTCCCAGAAGCTTTATAGCATTGTCATTCTTGGTCAGGTCTGTGATCTGATTATGCTAGGATTGACTCAGGATAACATTAATTTTTACTGAATTTCCTTGCCTAGCTTCAGAAGAAAAGTTCCAAAGTAAGGGATGCAGAAGCAGCCTGATTTTTCCTAAGGTCTTTTAGACCTCATCCTCTTATAAGGTGTACCGGCAAGGCTCTCGCCAGAGAAATCAAAAGAGAACACACTGAACTTCAAAAAAATGTATCGGGACCTAAAAATTATTCTCTTCTCAGTCAATACTAACATTTAATGCCATTGTAAAACTAGTATAAAATACTTCATGATGGGCAACTGGACATGCAGGAAGAAAATACATAGGTTTTGTGTAGATTGTGGGTAGGATCTGAAAAATCTGCTGCCTGATAGGTAAAGCTCTGTGTGTGATGGAGCTAGCCTTCTTTCTGCTTTCCAAAACACCACATATGGGAAGTAGTGAGAATATCTGCCTTCCTTCTTGAACATATGTTTTTCTTTTACTCAGATTGCTCCTCAACAATTTCCCTGTAGAAAAACTTCCTATATTTTTAAATGTCTCCTGGAGGAGTTGAGGCTTAGTCATTGCTTAGTGGTGAGCAGACCAGCGAAACATCACTCGGAAGTTTGTAAGTGTATGGTTAGTGGGAGAGAGGTCCGTGTTTTCCAGATACTGCTAATCTTCATCTTTCAGTAGCTGTCTTCCCAGTATTGTTCATATCAATTCCATGGTGGTTTGTATTGACTACACATTCAATTTCTTGGGAGATAGTATTTTGAGCGTTTATTTACCTGTTTTAACTGTAATAATCTTCTGCTGTATTGTGTCAGCGGGGACTGGAAATAAGTTCATATGAGAGTAGAGTACAAGCAGCGTGAGCATTTCCAGCCTGCCTGGGTTAGGACCTATAGATATAAATTTGTTCACTTTTCATTTTATTTAATTTTTTACATTTTATTTAGTTTTTCTTCATAGCTGTGTTGGCTTTTTCCTTTTAGATCCCAGTATGTATGTTTGGTCTGCTTACTGTGCCTTTCAGAGTTTCACTTCATAGTGAGCTGGTTGCATAGCAAGTTAGCTGGATGTGGGAGAGGTGGTGTGGGCAGAGTGGCTGGACCTCCTTGGCCAGAGCTTATTAGGAGACATTAATGCATGCTTTTATTAAATGCTTGCTTCTATAATAAAGTTATAGAAATATGCACTTTATAACCAATCTTGATTTTTAATTTATCATAGGTGCTTCCAATTATTAGTCTTTTTCAAAGTACTTAACTAAATACAAATAATGCTTTGCTTTTCAAAGTACTTCTTTCAGCCCCTGCAAGGGGTACAGTGCCTAAAGGAAAATGTAATTTGTTTGTTTGTTTCTAATGAACCTTTTAATATTGTAATTTTCACAGTGCTAGTGAAGATAATGTAGGAATTTGCTTCTGAGGAAAAATAACTTTGGGGAGACAGCCATGCTGCCTTATGTGTTGGTAATCCTTTTTCACTAAGAAACAGTCATTTATTTTTGAAGAAATTATATGGTAATTAACACGTATGGCAGCTGGTTTCTTAAGAGTAACTTAAATTCCCAAATTCCATAAACTTTAATATTATTTTCCAGCTTTCTGGAATGCTGTATCTCTTGTACAGGAGATTTGGTTTTTCAAGTAACTTACTGATTTCTTAAGCAATAAAAACTCAGCTCCCCATATTCCACCATAAAGCTAACTGGCCTCCTGGACATGAAGACTAAAATCCTTTCCAAGTGAGAGGATGCTGTACTTTTCTTGCACAGCTGCCTGTTCAAGTCTGCTACTGCTCAAGGAACTTAGAGTGCTGAAAGGACCACAAATGAGACTGATTTTCCAGAACTTGCTGAGGCAGTAGTTCAGTTTATGGGAGTTCCCACTGCATGAGTAAAGTCAGCCTGATGAGTAACTAGTTTCTGTTCAGCTTTGTATGAGCAGTTGGGATTTCTTATGCTTGAGAATAGGGTATACTAATGATAGTTTATTTCTACAAAATATCTGCAAATAATAAAATTCTTATCTACATTGTTACTAAAAAAATCATTCAGAATTGAAATTGCTCCACTAATGCCTTGCTCTGATACAACCGTACCTACTGTTCTGATTTTGTACTCAGTAGCATGTCTGATGTCTTCAGTTGTTGCCTGCATAAGACTGACCTCACAGCTTAAAATTACTTATGCTATAATATAATCAAATAGTATGTAAAATTTTTCAGCCTAACAGTCACTTGCAAGTGAGCATTTTTTCACAGCAATTACAAAAGGTAATGTGAAATCCTGAAATCTCTAAAATGTTTCACCAAACAGAACTGTCATGATGTAATTTACATTTTTTCAAAATTGTAAGCACTGTCAGAAGTGACATTTATATTCATGGCTTAACCCTTGATTGTGCATGAATTTGAGATGGAGTAGCATCCAAATACAATTTAATTTTTATCATTATTTGTAATAAATCATTGTAGTACACTGCTGTAAGTCACATCAGTCCATGAGTCACTTGCCAAGGTAAACCAGTCATGTGCTCGCTCTTGTTGCTTAATAGTGTATGCAATACCTGCAGAGGAGTGCATGTGTATAATACTTGAACCTGTTTGCTTCATCTATTAAAACTCTCTTTTAATTTGATGATTGGCAGCTTAAGAGTTTGGCCATTAAAAACCAAAGAAACAAAAAAATGTCATTAATACCTAAGCAGTACTTTAGTTAGGCAGTTTTACTGAGATAACATTCCAAAATTAGTTTTCATGCATTTTAAATGAATAGTTCTTTCATAATTTCATGACTTAAATGTAAATATGAGGGCAGTTAGAGACATATGTCCAAAATATTTTTATGTACAGAATAGCACAGACGAGACTTTTATTCTGTAAGTGGTTGCCTCAGAGATGTCAAGACCTGTGGCCCAAAGCTTGTATGATACGATAATATGTAATGAACCCAATGTAGGAATTACTGCATGAATTTATGTAAAAGAAAATAAGAGACTAGGAAAACTGTTCCTTATGACTGACAGGTAGATAAGTTTTTAAAGAGAAGCCTCACTGCTCTGCCATTATTCATAATGTGGTCAACCCCAGGGACAGTTACAGTCGTGGAGGGTCATGGGTCGCTATTTCAAAAGAGTGCTAGTAACTTGAAAACAAACCAAAAATAGATCTTGCAATAGAAATACGTTAGTTAGTAAACATATTAAATATTCTATTACATCTTTTTATATGCAGCATGTCACTTCAGAGGCTTCTTTTAATTGGAAATAAGAAAACTGAGGATACATCCATCATTCTACAGTTAGTTTACAGAATTTAAAACTAATTTTATTCATTTGATTGATCCTTCTCTCGCTGTCCCCACCATTCTGCTATGAATTTTGTAGATGCAGAAATTTGTTCAAATGAGTTGAATTTTTAAAATCTTCATCTAAAGACTCTACACGTGGCAAGCATACTGAGCATAATAAATGACAGTAAGAATACTGACAGTGATTATTTACCCATATCTCCTGAATTTGAAGTGTCAGGATTGGGTAATACAACTTTTCTGGGGCCTGTATTCCAGCTAGAAAGATGAAATTGAGGGTGTTTTCTTTGAGGATATTGTAATATCTATGGTGCTGGTTTGTAGAAAGCAAATACAAGTGCTTGATGATCATACTTGCAGAAAAAATACCACACTCAGGAGAAAATTCCCCTACCTACTGTCTATTCCTGGATGATGAAATAAGATATTTATTCACATACTACTGCTACCAGTGAAATGAATATGGTAAAATAGTTACAGAACTACAGTTATCCTCTGGTTTTCCACACATAAAACTCTCTGAACAACCTTTGCTAGTTGTCTCGTATTTTTCCTGTGTCTTCATATTAAATTTGTATTTATTCACATTGTTAATGTGTCACTATCTGTGTCATCACTCTCTTGTCTCTCAGCCATTGTGCTCATTTAAGCTTTAAGTGAGGATGTCTTACGCTTTCGGATTTGTTTTTTGCTTCTTTTAATGCACTTTTCATGTACTTTCTCTGTGTACATCATCAGTTGTGTAAAGATTTTTGGGGGTTTAATACGAAGACAGAAAGGCACAAGGCAACTTGGTAAAGATCAGTTCCTTCTCTTATAGGTAACATACTTGACAAAGTGTCAGCTTCACTTTCTGGTATTTAAAATCCCAATTTATAAATAATAATTCATATATGATTGCCGATACAGTATTTTGTTAATAGACAAAATAAATTGTTTCAGATAAGTTATTTCAATTTTTTTGATCTTGCTATATTACGTTAAAATTTCTACAGCTTTTCATATATCTTAATTCGTCTTGTTCAACAAAAATACTGTTGTCCTTGTTAGTATAATTTGTACTTCAAATTCTTTAAGAATAAATAAAACACATGTTTAAACAATCAACAAGGCATGGTTAGCTGTAGTGACAATAATCTTTTTATGCTAGTAATGTTTTAAGAGTTATTTCTTCAGCTTATCCTATTTTAAATCTTTTGTTGAATATTGGAAACAGAAATGTTTGCTGATAAATGGAGTTGCAGGCTAAGGAAGAAAGCCTCAAACCAAATACA
Source organism: Strix aluco (assembly GCF_031877795.1). Taxonomy (NCBI): domain Eukaryota; kingdom Metazoa; phylum Chordata; class Aves; order Strigiformes; family Strigidae; genus Strix; species Strix aluco. Next base: position 38,031,989 of record NC_133936.1, read on the forward strand.
AAATGATATAGCACCAGTTATTTCTAAACAGCTGTTAGGAAATTGGTAATGGAAAGTTTTGTTGCAGTGGGTATGGAAAGAGCTACACCCACATTCCTGAGTGATAAAAATGCAAATAAACATCCAAGACCCTACATGCTGTAAGCTGTACTTCAAACATCACTGATCAGACTGTGCTGTACGAATTGAACTGTTTGCACCAGACTGATTTAACAGCGATTTCAGTTGAGATTTTGTTTTACTTTGATATTAATATTTTAAATAAAAGTTTGCTGACACCTTCAACACTCGAGCTCAAAAAATGATCACCTTAGCTCTGTACAACAGTTTGGCATCATTTAAGTATAAATACTTCTGGGAGTACAGGTAACTAGTTAACAGTGCACAGCAGTGATTCCTTAGTTCTTGGTTGAGTGTAATGAATACCTTCCTATACTCTCTTATTCAATGTACGGCTTCATAGAATTTCTGAAAAAAGATTATTTCTTTTACAAGCACAGTTCCCAGCACCCTCTCCCTTTTTGCCATATCTCTCCCCTTTGTGTGTTGTCACACAAATGCGTTGTGGCTTTGAAATTGTCACATCCCCAGAAGTGGATGCTCAGTTGCTATTTGTTACACCAAACACATATCGTGTACAACAACCTATAATCTTGATAGTCTCCCTTAGCATTGTACCTTGTTTGGAGTGAGTTAGGATTGCAGTAGGGAAAAGTTGTTAAGGCATATGTGCAGCTGTAATGCAAGTTTTGGTTTTGTAGTCTTTCTGCATTAGTTATTCTTATTTCTGAACAATAGAATGTGGTCCGTTCTTGAAAAATCATGAAACAGCTCTTCAAATTCATCCAATTCACGCTTGTGTTAGTTGCACAGAAACAAACCCTATTTCTGCTTGGTGTTTTAAAAACAACTGGTAAGAAATAGTTTAAACAACAGAGTCAGGATGAACATTAAAACCAAGCATCTGAAGTGATGAATGTTCATTGTGTAAGAACGGTTGACTGTCAAAGCAGCCCTGAAAACACAAAGTGCTCTTTCCTCTGGGGAGGTCCCAAGGATAGTTGCAGCTTGGCCCAAAGGTGTTCTGGAGCTGTGCAGACCTGCAGGAGCTCCAAGCTCTGCGCGTGATGGTGCTGGATGCTTCGTCCTCCCAGCACAAGGCAGTTAAAGTTGCGTGCTGGGCAAGGTAGTAGCAAATTCATACAAGGATCAAAATGCAATTCATAGGATTTATGTTTGAAGGCAGATTTTTATACAGCACCAGTTTAAATGGAAGTAACTTATTTCCTAGTGCATGAGATTGTCAGAAGTTATAAAATAAACACATGTAGTTGCACCCATTTTTCACTTAAGTCCAAGCTGATGACTGTGTGAAAGAATCTTGAGTATTATATAGGGCAGTCATTCAAACCCAGGCCTTCAAAGTTAAATCTTTTGCACTGATTTAAGAGTAGGCAGGAGTATTTTATAATACAGCCATTCCAGTTTGCTCATATCTCTATATATGCCTGTCTTCCTTGGCTATAATGGAAGTCTTATGGCTCAAGGCTTCTAAAAATCATAATTGCCTCTAAAAATTCAGACGAAAGAAGCAAAAATTATCTTATATATGATATGCAGTAGTGGTCCAGGCAGTCTTATTTTTTTAATTTAGAGGAATTTTAGTGCTTCTCATAAAACTGAGAACACAGAGCACAGCTTTATAAAGAGAGGGAGATGAAGAAGTGTATTAAGTTCTAACCTCTCATGAAAATAAGCTTAACCAATTTGAAACAATTTGTTTAATCTTTCTTATAATAGATTGCTCTTGCTGAGAAGAAAATCCTGTTTAACTTGATCAGTCTTTAATTTAAAACCTTGCAGCTTTTTGGAGGGTACTTTTTCATGTTGAATGTTATGACTGCTTTAATTCAATTAATGTATCAGGAAGGAGACTTAATTCATAGCTGGATATTGCAAGTTAAATAATTGGATTCTTGCAGAGCTGTGAGACTAATACACAGATAAACAGAAAGGCTGTTCAGTAACAGCTGCTTTTTTTGTGTTCTTACTTGTAATTAAGTGATCGGTCTGGTTCCTCCAGAAAACTTTGAAAAATATGGAAATGAAATTATATTTCATTGTCTGTTAAAAAAATCCATGTGAATATTTTATGCCTTTGTATTCACATTTGCCTCTTCCATTTTATCCACCAGTGTCTAATGCTAGTGTTTTGCTTCTTTTCTGTTTCTTTATTTTGTTGCTTTTGTTTGAATGTATTATTGTGTTTATATGGAACTGGTCAAAGAACCGTTACTGTATTTTATGTTTGTATCTACATTTTATTTTGCATGCTTAACGTGGCTTTGCCTGGATATTCTTTTTGGTAAGTTCAGAATTTACAAGCATAATGTTTTTCTGTAGTAAAGTTTGTAACCTGCCACCTTCTTTTCTTCCACTTCAAGTAACGTCATTTTTTTTTTGTCTTACTGATTTGTGCTACTGTACTGTTTTGCTTTTGCTAATTATACATATGATAACACTGTTTTCCTAACTACCCATTTTCATCTCTAGCAGAGCTAAACAATATGACGTTGGTACTAATGTGTACTAATTTGACTTTTATCTTCAAAGTATAGTTGGCAGCTGTTAAAATGATCTCTTCTGAGAACTGTGTGTATTTGAGACACACAGAACCTCAGTCTTAGAAAAATCGTGTTAAGGCTTCTTTGCATAGCCTGGTGGTTACTCTGTGCTTCACAGGTATTATTTTTCAGGAGTCTTCTCAGTATCTTCTAAGAACAGTGTGCATGCTTATGTTTCTCTTTTAGCAACAGCTTGCTCAGCTCCAGAAAGAAAAATCGGAGATTCTGAAGAACCTGGCACTATACTACTTCACGTTTGTTGATGTTATGGAATTTAAGGTAAGGAATTACAAATATGTCAGTTCTGTCACATTAGGTTTCTGGTTTTTTATTTATGAAATAACACTATATAATGAAATAGCTGAACTTGTAGCTCTTCTCAAAAAAAACCCAGTCTCAATCGCTAAGCATAGTAAAGTGATTTACTTAGATCTTTTTAAACTAAAGTTAATCCTTTGTTTTTCAAGGACCATGTTTGTGAGCTGCTGAACACTATTGATGTTTGCCAAGTCTTCTTTGATATTGTAAGTTTCTTGATTTAAGCTTTCAAATTATTCTAATCAGTCCTGTGTGGAGAATTAGAAGGACTTGTTTATGTTAGCCCAAGAGACATGGCATCTCTAGTTATAAATGCAAGAGAAATAAAGACACTGTAATCCTCAGATCTCTCACTTATAATAATAGCTTGTAATCAAGGAGATAGACCATTTTAAACAGGCTACTTATGGACAGTTGTAACAGCACTGTCTGTTACCAGACATACAAATCTTTCTGTAATTTTTGCTTTATTGCATCTGCAAGTTCTTAAGGTTTACTGTCATCTGTATGCTTAAACCATGTGAGACTCCCAAGACAGCAATGTTACTGGTGTCCACCTAAGCTATATGAGGAGGTCACTTCTGGTGTTGGCTAAAACAAGTACTAAAGTAGCTAAAGGCGTTACATTTTAAAAAAAAGTCCGCACAACTAAACCCAAAACCACCACAACCAAACACTGAAAAACCCTAAAACAAAACTTCAAACACCTTTTCATCTTGCTTTCAGCTTGCTTTCTTAATGTTCATAATGTCACCTTGCTAGTTTTTGTTGTCATTCTGAATTTGCCTGACTTAAGTTCATAGTATGAAAGAGAAGCAGGTATATATCCTATGGAATGATGTTACCAGGCCAGTGGGTATGTGCTAGCTTTTTATATTACAGAGTCTTACTAAAATGTAATTCATAGGCAAGGCACTTGCTGCCTGCTTAGTAACATCCAAGGAAAGTTTTCCTATCTGTCAGCTAACCTGTGACCCTTAAGCCTGGAAAGATTTATTTGCATGCTTGCTTTCATGAATTCAAACAGTTCTGGGGATTTGAGTGAATAAATTAAGATTTTTACAAAGTTTGTATGCAACCAGAACAAAAACTTTGTTCAAGACAGTCCATTGTATTTTAAAAAATGCTGAAAAATGGTGGAAAGGTAAGGAAAAAGTTTTATGCTTGTTTCTAAGTGTTTTGGAATGATAATTTACTTTTTTTTATCTCTAGACTGTAAACTTTGATTTAACAAAGAACTACCTAGATTTGATTATAACCTACACAACTCTAATGATATTGCTGTCTCGAATTGAAGAAAGGAAGGCTATCATTGGATTGTATAATTATGCCCATGAAATGACACATGGAGCAAGGTAAAAATCTGTTGCATAAGAAATATGTATAATAATAATAGTAACAGCTACACCTGAGTGAATTATTTCTTGTTGCTTTTAGTGACAGAGAATATCCACGCCTTGGCCAGATGATTGTGGATTATGAAAATCCTTTAAAGAAAATGATGGAGGAATTTGTACCTCACAGTAAAGTATGTAACTACTTTTCACAGGCACACAGTAACCTTAATTGAGAGAAGCAGAGATAAAGTAAATATGCAAGAGTTTCTTTTGTCAAAGGCCATTAGGAATAAATTTTACAGGAGATTTTACTTGATGTCTGGGGGTGGGGATTGATATTCTGTTAAATAACAGATCCTGTAGAAATACAGGAATGCTAAGATCCATTGGTAAGGTTCCATTTTATTCACTAAGGATTAGAAGGTGATTAAGTTGTGGATCACCTGAGAATAGCTACATCTGTGATCTGTTTTGGTTTGTAGAGTAAAATTAAAGAGATGCCTAATGTTTCTGTGAAACCAGGTTTTTGCTAGTTTACTATCCTAGATGAATGTGGTTTTCTATTTTGTAACCTGAGGGGTTTTGCTTTGGATTGTCCTTAAACTGGGGATCCTGGAGATCACCACTGCCTCTTTAACAATAGCTTTTACACTCAAAAGCTGACACTGTCTACCCTGCTCAGTTGACTTCACAGAGTTAAATGAACCCAATTCCTTTAGCCTTTTCTGTACAAATGGTTTTAAGTTTGCACTCTTATACAGCTGGTCATGCTGCAGTCCTGTGATAATTTATCTAGGCTGTATTTTCATATGAGAATACCTTGGAAAAGTGACAGAAGCCTCGCCAAAGTCAATGTATATCCTGTTTATCACTTCACATTTGTCCACTAGGCTTGCTATTCTGTCAAAGGAAACTACATTTGTCTGATTAATACTGACAGACTGTTATTTATAAAGGCATTACTTTCGAGGTGCTTACAAATTGATTGCTTAACAACTTATTTTGGAATCTTTGGCAGGAGTTTAAGTTAAATACTAAGTTATTGTTTAAAGTTTTTAAGGTTTGGCGTTGTTTTTCCTGTTTTGAAGTCTAGGTACTGGTCGTGTTTTCCTTCTCTAGTCCTCTTGAGATTTTTCTTCATTTCCTTAAACTTTTTAAGATAGTCTCTAGAAATTCAGAGAGCTTTCCAGCTAGTTCTCTAAGTGCTCTGAAGTGAAATAGTTTTGAATACTTCTCATTTGTCTAAATAATCTGTAATCTTATTTTTGTTATACTTTCCTCTGCACAATTCCTTTCTATTAAGACTTATTTAGCTAAGGATCTAATTTGCAATTGATCTTTTCTTGTGCACATTTTAGCAAAGATGCTTCACTTTTCAGTATTATCTTTGTTTATGCTCTTGTATTTAATAGTGGACCAATCCTTTCCCTTGAAATACTTTGTAAAGCCATTTTTCAGTCCAATTTTTGCTCTTCTACTTATTCTGTGCTGGAGGTATAAATTGGGGTCAGGGGTCCCTTCAGGCACCATGCTATAGAAACACATACATAGGCTGCACTCTCATGGAACTGCACACTTCAGTTGTCCTTTCATCATGTCACTGCTTTGCAGTAAACCTGACAGTTGTTTAGTCCTTTAAATTACCTTCAGCAGATGACTTTTTTTTTTTTTTTCCCCCTGAGTGACCTTCTCTGCTGCTATAATACTTAGACCTGGCTCCCTGAGGACTCATACAAGCATCAGTATTGATCCAAAAGACAGGGAAAAGTCTTAGGGCCACACTTACTCAGATAAGCTTATTCTGCTATCAGGATGCTCCTGTAAACAGTATCTACTCACAATAATTATAATTTGCTAGCGAAGAGGGAAGGACATACTAAATGAAATGACAGAGAAGGGAATAACACTAATTGGGTTGCTCGAATAAATAATGAACAACTTTCAGTTGTACATGACAGATTTGTTGTCCCCTGTTGATTTTTCTTTTTATGTCCTCTAATTCTGAACTCAGAATTTTATAACTCTAAAAAAAAGAATAAATAAAATCAAGTCCTTGTGCTTCTCTTCATCCTTCCCTTATCCTGGAATAGTCTTATATGTGATATAAACAAGATGCAGTGAGTTTTTAATCTCAGAACTAGTTCAGTAAAATGTTTTCATTACTGTTAGTAGTAATGCTGAGAAAACAGCACGACTGACAAAATAGTACTTAGTTGTCTTGTGCTTGGAGTATGGCAGTGTCAGTACACAGTTCACAAAATGGGGTGAAGAACTTGACTATTTACCCAAGACTGAGCCTTTAGGACATCTTCAAACTAATAATTGGACTCCTTTTTTAGTCCCTTTCAGATGCTCTGATTTCACTCCAGATGGTCTATCCTCGAAGAAATCTTTCAGCTGACCAGTGGAGAAATGCACAACTACTGAGCCTCATCAGTGCCCCCAGTACAATGCTTAATCCTGCACAGTCTGACACAGTATGGCCTTTTAGTTTGCATTATATGATAAAGTTAAGCAAGGTTTTCCATAAAATAATGTGGGGGTGTTTTATTTTCTGTTTGATTACCTTTATGTGGCTTTTAATCAGAGAAGTAAATAGTCTGGTTGGGAAGCATGAATGCTTTAGTATGGGGGAAAAGTTTTCTCGCATTAATTAAAGCTTCTGTTGCATTAGCGCATGCCTTCATTTTCAGTATTTGATAATCAAAAGATGAAGCAATGTTAACTTCTGCAGTGTAGAAGGAAGGAATCCTGTTTACTGTCTCAGATGTATGTGGGCCAACAGACTGAAAATCAGAACTGGTACTTCCTTTAAAATTTTTACTGTTTGCATTTGCTGCCTCAGTTGTGATGAATGGTCATCTTTGTGAAAAAATTCAAGCTGTCAGGTTGTGATTAGTATACATCAAAAACCTTTTGTTCTTAAGTATTCTTAAATACGATGTTTGCTGAAATCTGTCAGAATTTGTTCACTGTTTTGTTCAAGGTGTTGGACAGTATGGAAGCTTATTTAATGTTCAAACCCCCAGTTTCTGAAGGGATGAACCATTGCCCTGTTAGTAATCAGCAGCAGTCTTCCATGATTCATCAGCATTTAAGGCTTTATTTGTCCCTTTTTTCTGAAAAGTACTTCTCATTAAGTGTATTGTCTTTTATACAATCAGTTTGCCACAGATTACTGTTTTTTCAACAGATGCCATGTGAATACCTCTCTCTGGATGCAATGGAAAAATGGATCATTTGTGAGTAAAATATTCTGAAACAGCTCATGGTTGTATTAAAAAAATGAGTTAACATTTAAAAGACTACTTGCCTTTCTGTACTGTACAAAAGCTGTTGTATTCAAATTAGATTCTAGAGAACTTGATTAAATCTTATTTGTATGTGTCCTGCTTTTACATGCAGTGAAGTTAGAATTCAGCATATGCTGCTGGAATGGAGTTTGTTATCAGTTTATTCCAGACTGACTAAAAGTTGAGGGCTTTAGTAATTCTGATGAAAATAGCCAAGTAGTATCAACATTAAGTTACATGTTACAAAAATAGTACAAAAATACCTCCACTAGGACAGTGTGAGGTATTTTTTGTATGTAAAACAGTTATTCATTAAACAGTTTATTAATGAACTGTTTGAACTATTTAAGAGAAAATGTGTAATAATCTCACTGTTCTCTTACTGTCTTTGTGCATCTGGTTTGTGACATACATCAATGTGAACTTTTGAAGTTGGATTTATTTTGTGCCATGGAATCCTAAATAGTGATGCTACAGCTTTGAACCTTTGGAAACTTGCACTTCAAAGCAGCTCTTGCTTGGCCCTGTTTCGAGATGAAGTATTCCATATTCACAAAGCTGCAGAAGACTTATTTGTGAACATACGAGGGTAAGTTTTAGTTCTCTTTTTTTCTTTCAGAACCTGTGTTAAAAACGTATAATTTCTTTGAAAATGTTACTTCTACTTCATGTGAGTTCTGCTTAAGGATAGTCAGTACACAAACATTTTTGCTTAGTATCTTGACTGTTTCTTTAATGCATAACTTTCAGGAGCCTGATTTCATAACCATCGTACTTTTTTTATCTCAGTTCTGAAAAAGTCAGGTGAATCAGTATCTAAAATGGCAAAAGTGAAAACTAATGATTTCGCCCACAAATGTTAATCTAGTGAAATGATGTCATGAATGTAGAGTTTGCTTGATAAATTGCATCTGTCTGCCACTGCTTCTGCAATATATCTTACGAAAACTCAGAAACAAAGTTGAGACCTCTGCCAGTGAACACCAGGAGCACTTCAATAGAGAGTATTTTTGGTTTGGGTATCCAGTTTTGGCATTTAGCTCTGGTCAGGGAAGTAAGTCTTGTGTGATGTTTTTGCTGTATCCTGCTTGCTACGGCATTGCAGCTCCTCTCAGGTCCCACTCAGCTCTTCCTAAATTGTGCTGCTGATGCTTATTACTGTATTGGATTGTTTTTTGCTTGCAGCTACAACAAGCGTATTAATGACATCAGAGAGTGCAAAGAAGCTGCTGTTTCACATGCGTAAGTGTCTTACAGAGCTTTCCTGACAGATTTTAATGCTAGTTTTCTTGGCAAAGTTATAAAGAATGTTTGAACAGGATTTGTTGAATGCTGAATTAGTTGTCCATTTTCAAATGAGTTCATGTACTGATCAGTTTTTTAAATCTGGTTTTGCTTAATGCCATTATTGATGTAACTTCCCAAGTTTTAGATTTTTTCAGATTATCAGGATGGAAGCATTTAGTTTATTCTCCAGTTTCTTTTTGTCTAATTACTTAATGTGAATGCCAATTAAATAGAAACATTTACTGGAGTCAAATGCTCATCACAGAGCAGGGGCAGAGAACTTCGGGTTTAAATTTAACCATACTTCAGGAATGTATGGTGGTGGGGATGCTAATTTTAGTTGAACTGCATCCTTCGAAATACTGAACTTTTGAAGGTGGTATGATATCAGCTGCCTATGCTTGGGCTTAAATGTTTGGAAAAACCAAATGTTCTGTGGTTGGCACAGTGGGTGATGTCTCGGTTTCTTTTGATGCAGCGGTTCAATGCATAGAGAGAGACGCAAGTTTTTACGTTCTGCACTGAAAGAACTGGCTACTGTCCTATCTGATCAGCCAGGCCTGTTGGGTCCCAAGGTAATTATGGTTCTTAGTTTGCATTTATGCGATCTTACAGTGGGTTTCTCAGAAATAGTATCACATTAGGCTTATTCGGGGGGAGAAAAACCCCATACTTTGAGAGAAAACCTACTTAGGTTTTAAGATTCTTTGGTTTTAGAGACTAGTTGCCTCTTAGTGTGCACAGGCTGTCCAACTGTTTTATGTATCTATAAGCTTGTGAACAATTTTTCTTTTTCAGGCACTTTTTGTATTTATGGCATTATCCTTTGCTCGTGATGAAATTATTTGGCTTCTTCGTCATGCAGATAATATGCCAAAGAAGAGTGCAGATGATTTCATAGATAAGTATGTTAATTTTTAGTGTGATACATTAAATATTTATGAGAGTTTCACAAACAAAATGCATTTGAAGGCAAAGGAATCTCAGAAAAGGATGGCTGTAGGGAAGAGTTGAGACAGTTCAGAAAATATTTACTTGGGAATATTAAGCTTCCCATCAAAACAGAAAACTAGAAGTATTGTATTAGAAACTGAAGCACATCGGTGAAAATTAATTTTCTGCAGAATATTTATAAAATAAAAATATTTTATAAAAGATTTAAGCCTTTCCCTTTGAATAAGCAAAAATAAAGCTTTATCATGTGTCTTCAGTGTTACTGATTTTGTATTGAGCAAATCAGTGGTGCTGGGAAGCTTGATGTGTTGAATGTCTCATGTATTGTAGCAAAACTGTCTTTTAAGTCGGGTAAGATTTGTTTATGTAATACAGCATTAGTGTCATAGACAGAAAGTAGAAATGAGATTATGGGATCCTATGAGTGTGGGTAGGCAGAAGGCCACTAGTTGTCTTTGAGTCATTCTCAAGATTGTTGAACACAAGATTGAACTGAAAGTCTGTGTATTGACTGCGAGAGTTTAAACAAGTGATAATCGCAAGGTCATTTCTAGAGGTGGAGTAGGGTAATACTGGATTTTCTTCACTGGATTTAGGTGCTAGGGAGGGTGAAGGTCCCAGAGCCTCTCTGAAACAACCTGTTGAAGTATTTAATAGTCCTCATGGTTTAAAAAAAAAGAGAAAAGCAGTTACTACAATAATATCTTTCAGATTTAACCAGTTTTTGAAAAAAAACCGTTTTTTCAACTTTAACATTATAGAAGGGCTTCTTGTTAAAAAAAAATAAGCGAATAGTTGTACAAACCTTTGAGGATTACTGCGATGGTATCCTGCTAACTTACCTCCTGTTGAGTGGGTTTTACCTTGCAGAGAAAATTACCTATGTGAACTCATTTTACAATGTGAACAGATATTTTCATAGAGAAATTACCTGTTAATAGTAGTTTTAAAAGCAAGGTGTGGGGGGAAATTCCCTTGAGAAGCATTCCACTGATAAAAATTGGTTTTAATATTTTGAGTGTTTTGTATTTGTAAGCTTTTCCTTGTCTTCTTGCCTAGACACATAGCCGAGCTAATATTCTACATGGAGGAGCTCAGAGCACATGTGCGAAAATACGGGCCGGTGATGCAGAGATACTACGTACAGTATCTCTCTGGCTTTGATGCAGTGGTCTTAAATGAGCTTGTTCAGGTATGGCAAAACTCTAGTTTTGGATTCTCAAATGCAAACTTTAAAAAGGGCTTTTTGTCCAAAATGGCTTTATGAAATGTATCCTGGTTTGTAGATTTTGATGAACATTACAGTATAAGGCAAATTAACTTACTGTTTAATTTTGAGATTTAGAGTTGTACTTTTGGTTGCTATATTAATACTTAAATGTTACTAAGCAATGTTATGTTTAGAGACAATGAAACAGGTACTGCCACTGAAGGAGCGTTGTGGAAACTTCCTTATTTAGCCTGACAGAGAAATTAGAGCCTTGCTGAACTGTTGTGGTTTTATTCCCTAGAGACCACTAGATGGAGCCCAAATTTTGTGACTAGGTCAGCTACTCAAACTTGACAAGTTTGTACTGTAAGTTTTCTTGTGTTCAAAAATTAATTTCACACTTCAAGCATTACATCAGTTACCAGAAGGTGCAACTTACATATTCTACTGTTTATTTAAAAGAACTATTTAAGCAGTTTGAATACCAGTTTGTATCACTGTTTAAATTACTAAATGTAGCTGAATCCTTGGGTTTACTTTCAATACCAAAATAGCTGTATTTGGGGCTTTTTTGCTTATAACTCTATATACTTATTTGTTAACAGCTTTTTTTTTAGAGTGACAGAATTAAATATTTTTGATACTTGTCATCAATTCCTGGAAAATTATTTCCTGGATTTAGGAGATTACTTCTAAATGTTGTGCAAGTGGCACAAGTGTTCTGTATTTAAATAGGGTAATCCTTAGGATCAAACTAAAATGAGGAGAAAAATTGTCTTGAATTTTAGTTGTCATTAATAACAGGTGTCAAGCACAAGACTAGACAAATGATTGAGTGATAATTTGGATTTTTTCAGCCTTTACATTAAAATGTTAGTCATAACTGGAATTATGAGAAACTTCTGTATTGTATTATTTAATAGAAATACGATCTTATCAGTTATTGAAACTGCTTTTTCATGAAGTGTTGCATTTTTAAAAATTTGAAAACTTGATAGCCCATCTTTCAGGTGGTATCAATCACTGAAGTCAATGTTAGTTAAAAACTGTTGAGAGAGGGTTTGTGGGAAGCAAAGAGATGCTGATGTGGTCTCTGTTATATCCCGCCATGGCCACATTTTATTTGCAGACAGATCAGGTGCTTCTAGAGGTCAGAAAATGTTTGGTGTCTGCTATATAACAGGAAAATATTTGGTGTCCATTTTGTAAATGTCTGCAGCCTGAAAATGCATGGGCACGTTTACTGATAGATTTTTCTGCTTTGAGCAGACGTTGGTTTGGAAGCAAGCTTTTCTAGGTATTTGTCATCAACCAATGAATTAAAAAGTGAAAGCTGTTAAGTAACTCTATTTGAAATACTCCATTGATTAAGTTACCTTGTGTAAATATTTGTACATTTCAGAGTATAGCTGATAAATTGGGCATGGGTATTGACAATGTTTCATAAACCAAGTTCGAAATAATAATAGCAGCAATGTTTATTTTAGAATCTTTCAGTATGCCCAGAGGATGAATCAATCATCATGTCTTCTTTTGTAAACACAATGACTTCACTAAGTGTGAAACAAGGTAAGTTTAACTGAACTTGGGAAGACAGTAACAGAATGGCAGATTTCTCTGGAAAGCTTTATCGCTTTTTGTTTCATGCCAGCAGTAGAAGCAGATAACTTGCATAAACTGAACTTGTTGCCTTGTTTCTCTTTCATTATGGTATCTGCTTCTTGTTGTGTGTCCCTTTTCCAGGGCAGTTCTATACAGATCGAGCTTTTGAAGGTTGCTATTGGGAAGTAATCCTACTACCTTTTAATTTAGAAAGCGTATGACACATGTTTTCATTTAGTTATTTTAATTCCCGTTAGCGTAGCCGTGCTGGATTGAAATTCTTACGTAAAAAACATGAGGTTCAGTACCCAAGTAATTCTTGAGTACTTTGGGTTTTTGTAGAAGGTCTATTATATAGTATATCTGAATTTGTAGTTGTTTTCCTAAAGGTTTTATGTTCTGTGTTTTTCCCTGATACAGTTGAGGATGGAGAGGTATTTGACTTCAGAGGAATGAGATTAGATTGGTTTAGATTGCAGGTAAGACTTTGTAAATATGTGTGACACTTTACTAACTTAAAACCAAAATGTTTCATAAATTACTGCTCTTCTAGATTATTCTCACACTGCAAGTGGATGACAGGCTATCTAAGAATAACCTACTCTTAAACAAATACGTAAGCAGATAATTTGCTACATTTTGATGTAACTTTGCATTGCATACTTTTTCCAAATCATTCTTTGGGGTGTTTATAACAGTTCGGAAATAGAATGTGTTGAGGATGAGCAGTTTGGCAGCTGTGCACTGCATTGGAGTGTGATTCAGCCGCCCAGCCAAGGGAAGGTAGAGACTGTGCGGTGAGAAAATAATGCTCGGTGAGATCACTCCTGTGCACTGCGATAGCGGTATCTTCATTTCAATTAATAAAGGAGGGAGTACTGTTTAGACTGTAAATCAATTGTCTCAAGATTAGTCAGGCACATTATTTTTGTATTTTCAAAATACACATTCTTTTTCTTGCTTTGCAAAACTCGATTGTTTAAGTGGAGACTCACAAATGCACATTTGTTTTGTCAATACATTTTTTTTTTTCTACAGTTTATCTGTGAATTAGTGGTGTATTCAAATGACTTTTGGAGACTTGATCAAAAGGCAGTTTGCTTTTCTTAAGCTATAGTGGAAAGATAAAGTAGTCTATCCATGGTCTTTAAGTACACAGGTGTCCTGTGCATAGCATAATCAGTATTTAACATTTGTACTGGGCAATAGCAATGGAATTTGCAAAAAAGCAGCTGTGAATGTAACATAAATTTTTTTCTTGTGTCTTTCCAGGCCTACACCAGTGTTTCTAAAGCTTCACTTAGTCTTGCAGACCATAGAGAGCTAGGAAAAATGATGAACACAATCATTTTCCACACAAAAATGGTAGATTCTTTGGTGGAGATGTTGGTTGAAACCTCAGATCTTTCTATATTTTGGTATGTTACTAACCTGATTGTAGAAGCTTTTTGTTTGTCCTTATAAGTGTAATTTTTAAATAGTAAACTTCATAAGAAGATAGGCCAGGGGGAGAGTGAATTAGAATTTCTGGTTTCCATTGGAATTAGTTTGATAAAGGTATTTCTGAAGATCTGTCAGAGAGATTCTTCAAGCAGTCACATAATTGATCTGGGGTCATTTGCAGATTCTTCCTTATACATTTTTGTAAAAGGTGCAAGTTTTTGTGATGCCTATGTGGCAAACGTCAGAATGAAAAATATGGTAACAGAGAGATGCAAATAAAATGCTGAAGAAGTGAATGCAGAACACAAACTTCTTTGAAAGTGTGGTGTAGTTTTTGGTATAAGTTATAACTAAAAATATGACATTAATAGCATGTTTGATTTGTGTGAAGTAAACTTCATTTGCGGCAAAACTATGTATATAATCCATTTAATGTCTCTTTCTTATCAGTTTTTATAGTCGTGCTTTTGAGAAGATGTTTCAGCAGTGTTTGGAGCTTCCCTCTCAATCAAGATACTCAATTGCATTCCCACTGCTTTGTACTCATTTTATGAGCTGTACCCATGAACTATGCCCAGAAGAGGTAATTTTAAAATATATTGTCTTCGTTATTTTCATCTCTTGTTTAAAGTAGAGAGGATTAGAGCTGAACAGTGCAAGAAGGTGTTCGTTATGGCAGTATAAGATTCAGGGGAGGAGAGTGGTAAAAAGGGACATAAAACAGGTAGATAACCTCCTTATGTGATTCTTCACCCATAGATCTCAAAATCTTTTTCTGAAGTGAGTAAGCATTGTTATCTTTGCTTTAGAGATTCAAATAAGGTACAAAGGTTAGATTACTCTTCTGGGATCATTCAGGCTTAGATGCTAATAAATCCCATATGCCTAATAAAACTTACAAGCAACAGTTTTTCTTTCAAATGGTTTATAAACTCATAGTTCGAAAAAGGAAATAGGGAGTTGGGAGTTCTGTATGACTTGTTATAAATAGTGTTTCCTCAATATGATTAAAAAAAATAATCCTAAGTGATATACAGTATAATGCAAGCATTCGTTTTGGTAAGAACTGGGTAATGCAATCCCTTTTTGGTTAGAATTAGAAATGAAAAAATGCAGAGTGTTGCTTAAAGAAGTGGACGCTTTGTGAAGGGCAGTAGTTTGATTCTGAGGAAATTCCTTCTATTTTTGTTGTAATGAAATAGATCCTTTAGTACATTTCCTGTATGTCCATTCACTTTGGAATTACTGTGGGGGTTAACTTGGCCAGTTTTGTGTAGTGCTCATGAAAGTGTGTTTTCATTCTTAACAGTGTTCGTCTGAAACAGTTGGATGAATAAAATCTATTGTACTATGCACGATGTGGGTTTTTCTTATTTAAACATTAAATCCTCTTCTGCTAAACTTCATCTCAATATATGTCTCTATCATTATTTTCCCTGTATACTTAGCTTTAAACAGCTGCAGACTCTATTTATACTAGACAACCACTAAAAAGTTTCCAGGAAAGCTTCCCTCCAGGACAAGAGATGTCTTTCAGAACCATTATAGTAACAGTAAGGAATCAGTAGCCAAAGTCCACTGTATGCTAGTTACTGTGAATTCAGCTGCAGCAAGCACATTTTGCCACAGCCAGCAGAACTTTAAATTCAATATCTGAATTGTGTGACATGGTAACTATTATCATTTTGGAAAAATAATCTTCATTGTACTGTGTAGAATGTGTGGTAGTGTGGCTGTTAGTAAGTAAACATTAGTGGTGAAAGAAGGATTTCAGTGAGACAGAGGCTATGCTTGTGCAGATCCAGTGACAAAGGAACTGAATTCAGAAATTAATGCAGGAGGGCTTCATTATTGACGTTTTCAGTGGTATGAAGGACACTGTGCTTTCCCTATAGCTTGAGTTGCATGCTCTCTTTCTCCTGGATTTAGTACTGGTACAAATTAATGCAGAGGAGATTGACAGAAACCTTGAGTATTGGACACATTAAAGTAGATTCGGTCCAAAATTAAACATGAAAATCTACTTTTAAAATCTATTTTGCCCCCTTTTACAGAAAATGTTTTACAAAATATAATAAGCAAAATATTTTTAATGATAGTGTGCCATGTCAATGACTCTCAAGATTTCATGATTGAAGTTGCTTTCAAAAAAAAAAATAAATCTAGGAGCTGAGATTATTTGAGGACTAATTAATTTATTATTTCTCATACTCTAGTTACATAATCTAGTGAACTGTTATCTGCAGTACAGTGTGTCTTGTGTGAATATTGTAGGACTAAAGGGAAACTGAAAATCACACTTCCTTTTTTTTCTTCTTTAACAGCGACATCATATTGGAGATCGTAGTCTTTCCTTGTGTAACATGTTCTTGGATGAAATGGCTAAGCAAGCTCGAAATCTTATCACAGATATTTGCACAGAACAATGTACGCTGAGTGATCAGGTGAGTGTGGTTGTGTCTATTTTAATTCTCCTTAGAGATTTTTCTCTGTTCAACTTTCTGAATTTTTATGGTTCTATTTCCCGTTCACTTTTTTCTCTCTTTTGGGAAGTTTTCTGTTTATAAAATGGCAGGTGGTTTGAGGAAGACTTTAATGTTAGAATTGTGTAGTTAGTTGTCAAAGGCGGAATGTGTTACTTGTGTGATGAAGTCTCCACCTGGACCATAAGCTTATTTTGTATCATGGCTGCTACCAAGTTGGATTTTCATTTGGAGGGGCTATTTCTTTTTGTTTACTAGTTGCTGCCAAAGCATTGTGCCAAAACCATCAGTCAAGCAGTGAACAAAAAGTCAAAAAAACAGACTGGGAAGAAAGGAGAACCTGAAAGAGAGAAACCAGGAGTAGAAAGCATGAGGAAAAACAGATTGGTTGTGACAAAGTAAGCCACCTCTTCTGTTCCTTTCACCTTGAATCCCAAGTCAAAACATATGTGATCTACATATTGAATGCTTCTTGCTTAGTTTATTTGAGTAAGTTTAATTGACTGTAAATACAACAACT
The DNA here is from genome assembly GCF_031877795.1 of Strix aluco. Taxonomy (NCBI): domain Eukaryota; kingdom Metazoa; phylum Chordata; class Aves; order Strigiformes; family Strigidae; genus Strix; species Strix aluco. Next base: position 38,049,060 of record NC_133936.1, read on the forward strand.
TTGTAGTTTGTGAGCATATGATGCTTCTGTACAGAGACTGAATTCGGTTATGCAGAGCAACAGAATGTGTATCTCCTTGAATTTATCCCCTCAGCTGTTTCCTTCCCTGAGCAGAAAGGATCCCTGTGCTGTAGCTAGGTTTCCTATATAGTCATATTAATGGTTGTGGAAGTGGGAGTCCATGGAGTGGATGGCATCTTCAATTCTGCCTTGCTTTATTAACTAGGTAAAGTACAGGCTGGACTGGAAGTTCTTGCTGCCAAAAGGCTGTTTGCTGCCTTCAGCTGCTGGGATGGAGTTGAGGCTCCAGTGCCTGTACCAACTGGGGAAGGTTTCCTTGTTAGTGGCTACAGAAGAATTGAAAACACCAGCAAATCAATAACAAAACCAAAAAACCCACCTGAAAGAGATAAGAGGAAAGATTAATAAATACAGTTTGGGGTGTAAGAGATGATAGGGAAGGAAAAGGTAGAAGATAATTGTTCAGAGAGATCAGAGGACAAGATGGTAGAGTGATAAAAGTATGAGGAGGAAGGAAGTTAAGAAAAGGAAACAATACATGTTTAGTGTTGTGGCTGGGAGTGCCTGAAAACACACTGCTGAAAGGGAAGTGGTTTTGCTACGCCTGCAACCACCAAACATCAGAGACCTGCAAAGATTAGAGAAGTTGAGGGAAAAGAACTTGCTTGTAGCTTAAGATTCACTCTCTCAATTTTTTAGGTTTTTAGTACGGGCTAGTAGCAAACATTACTTGTGTTGCTTAGTTCAGTTAGGAAAAAACACCTGAACAGACTGTTCTTTTCTAGGGGAAAAAATATGCATATACATAAAAATATATTTCTATTTCTCATCACTGTGTGTGATGCAGATCAGTATGCAGTTGTAGGATGTGTTCTTACCCAAAATACTGTTTTTAAAATAAGCTAGAAAAGTGTCTCAAAGCAGAAAATGATAATGAAAGGAAGAGTTAGAGCGGTACCTGCTCTTGAGGCGTTCTTCCATCCAGCGTGTGCTTTCCATGATAATACATGTTACGCTAAATTTTTTTTTTATTATTTCTTGTTGCCTGTTCTTAAAGCCTGGACAAACTGCACACTGCACTTTCTGAGCTCTGCTTCTCAATCAACTACGTACCAAACATGGTGGTCTGGGAACACACGTTTACCCCAAGAGAATATTTAACATCTCACCTGGAAATCCGCTTTACCAAGTAAGAAAGAAATGTAATATTAGAATTATTGATATATAAGATAAGTCTTTACTGATTTGATGTTGGAAGTATCGTATACTTACTACATAAAACCAGTTTTTAAAGGTGGATCACGAAACTCATGAGTCAAATTCTGACTAAAATGAAAATTAAGTTATATGTGCAGACATACACAATTGTTAGTTCCTGTTTTAGAAGAAAACATATTGAAATGCATATCGCCTATTTAACAGCCTGATCCTGCATTCCTAGTTCTCTGTATTTTGTGGGAGTTGGTGACACCTATTTTTAGGCATTGATAAAGACTGTCTTCCCACCATTCTTTTGCATAGTGTTGCAAGTTTCAAGTGTTTGAGTTTACTGGCTTGCTGAAAGGAAATCTAAAAATCAGAACTCAAAACCTGACAAAGGCAACTGAGAAGATACTTTAATTACCTTTTTTTTTTTCTTAAGAAGTGTTGCCACTTGGTATTACTGTCTATTCTTACCTTGATCTTTCTGTCATTATTTACAGAAACAGGCAAATGGCAGCTTCTGGAGAGGACTTCATAGTAAAACAGCCAGCTATCCTAGTTGTATTTCATGACAGGGATTACTAGTTATATAGTTCAAGCAGAGTATAAAGACTTCTAATAAAGTTTTAATCATCAAGACATAATATTAGGTCACTGGAGCGCTCCATCTTTTGAGTAAGACAGGATGGCATAAAAGTGAAGATAACTTCATGACTTTATAAGGAGTCAGCTGTTATCTTCAGATTTATGAACTTAGACCAGCATTGGTCACTTGTGCTTATTTTTTTAATTTTGGGGGGTTTGGCTTGTGGATTGGGGCTGAAGCCACAGGCAGATGACTTTCAGAGACTGCTTTTCTTTTTCTTGCCTCATGAAAGAAATGAGACTTGTTAGACAAACAGCATAAATGTTGAATTTATAATTATTTTTCAGATACTTAAGTGGCATTTCTTCCACTTTAAATAAAGTGTTAGTGTTTCGGTGTTAGGAGTTTTTTGTGTACTGTTTTAACCTGCTTGGTTTCATGTATGACTGGACTATTATTATGCCACTTAATCTTGTAATAATACCAATTTTGAGTTGATTTTAAAGCAAAAAAGAGACTGCCTCAGAAGTAAACTTGTGAAAATAGACTTATTTACACATTTCCAAGCAACAACAAAAATGTTACTTAAGCTGATGTTTTCCTCCAGAATAATTTATCCCGTTCACCTCTGATGAAGGTAGTTATCTACCTATTTCTTTTTTGTTTCATTTTGTTGCTGTTCTGCCTTTGAAAAGTACATACCACTCAAAAGCTTAGCTCTGAAAATCTGAATACTACAAGTATTCATTTACTAAGAAAACTTTGTTGGCTTTAAGGACCCCCTGACAGTTTGCTTGAGGGCCTGGTTTAAGTGAGATACTGAGTAAAGTCCGTGTCCGTTTATGTTAAAAGGGAGTATACAGTTCTTTGTGTGGTTATGATCTAGCTTGAAAGCTAGCCTGATGTATAGGACATCTATTATTAGAAACCTGGTTTTATTTATAGTGAGAATTTGAACAAATCAAAGTATGTCCTGCAGTTTGTTGACTTTTTGATTAAAGATAGAAATCACTGTGTCAGCTAAACGAAGATTTCTTTTTCATTGATAAGATTCTTATTTACTTAACATATACTCAAATTTTTTAAATTGTGTATATAAATACAACTGAAGCTTACCTACCAAATGATATAAAAATATTTCCTTTTATCTGCTTGCACGATAATTGCTTTCAGCAGCTTTTTTTTCAATAACTTGAAAAGTTATTTAAAACAGTTAAAATCCAATTTTTTTTAAAAAAAAAAGTATGTTCTAGGAAACCTATGTATTGCAACCAAGATGAGATCTTTCAAGATAATGTTGAGATTTTTTTTAATACTGCATGAGCTGAGGCAGAAAGAAGAGAGATTAAACGGTGTGGCCTGTGTCTTACAAAATTTATACACTCATACAGTAGGTATAGCTAATATCACAAGGTAATCAGACGTGCCTTTAAATACTTACACAAAGCAACACAAGATAGGAGTTTGGCTTTGAATATTTTCAATTCAGAATTATAGCTATATGATTTCTTAACAGATATTTCAAACTAAAACTATGGCAGCAACTTTGGTCAAAGAATTTTTGCCTTAGTGAATATGCTTTGAACACTTTAATACATCATTGCTCTTGCATTTCCCAGAAGTTTTGTGTTTTAAGACTTTAAGGTTAATTTATTTATCAAAGTAGTTGTAATGTAAGTTTTCTACATTGTGGATTGCCCTTATATTTGGGTTGGGGAATCTTTATTTTAAAAATGCTTGGTGACTATTTTTAGCCTCATTAAATTTTTGCTGGAACCATGAATACAGTTGTCTTTGGCATCTAGAACTATTTTTTAAAAGTGCTGGTTGTAGTATGAGCATTGAGTAGTTTTATACTTGCAGATTGGAGAAGCAGTCAGGTAAAAGCTTTGAATATAAAATAATTTTTATAGCTGCATCTTTGTGTCTGTTTAATTTTAGTAATAAATGCAATTTATTTGTTTCTATTTATTTTTGTTTCTAAAAGGTCAATTGTTGGAATGACTATGTATAATCAAGCAACACAAGAGATTGCAAAGCCTTCAGAGCTGTTAACCAGCGTAAGAGCCTATATGACAGTACTCCAGTCAATAGAAAATTATGTACAGATTGACATTACACGAGTATTTAACAATGTTCTGCTTCAGCAAACCCAGCATTTAGATAGCCACGGTGAGCCAACCATTACCAGCCTGTACACAAATTGGTAAGTAATTATATGAACGCTTGTTGCAAGTTTTTTGCAATTTTTTTATTTAATTAAAAATCTGGAATTGAAGAAGTGGAGTTGTTTTGAAACTTTCTTAAGTTCCCAACTTCACAAGTTTACTTCTTCCAGTACCTGTTAAAATCACTTTAAGGTTTGCTTATTGTGAAATTCACTTTTTATGGGGGGGAATATGTAGAGTAAGATACAGGTATCAGTTGAACCATGAAAGTAAAACTTTAGTCTATAGGCTTTGCTGTCCCTTGTCACACAAGCATGTTTCATTTGCGTAGAGTATCTATGAACATGTGTCTTTTCATCTAAAACTTTTTCCCTTTCCGATAAGGTATTTGGAAACCTTGCTACGGCAAGTCAGCAATGGTCACATAGCCTATTTTCCAGCCATGAAGGCATTTGTGAATTTGCCTACAGAAAATGAATTGACATTTAATGCTGAGGAATACTCTGACATATCAGGTAAACTTTGATGTTCCTACTGGATGTTTGTGAGGGATAGTTATTGCTTGAGCAGTTGGAAAAACAGCAACTCTTAGAGTGTTCTATTACAGACAGCATTTGTTAACCTTCAGTAGTGTTGTAAGTACTTTTTATTGTGCTGTCTCTGTCTTGAGAGAGCTCACTTTTCCTATTTTTTGGTCAAAGTAGCATTGATGCATTTAAGCTACAGAGATAGGTGTGTGATATGTTGGTGACTGCCACTTCAGTTCTATTATGACACAAGTTCTTATATCTAAAATTCTACTTTGTGATAAAATATTTTTGCAAATAAAACACCATTGCGCTAGATGTGATGGGCATCAAATACCTGAAGAAGGAATGTTTGAAGTAGAACAGTTTGTTTTATTCCTCAGAAATGAGAGCCCTTTCTGAACTTCTGGGACCATATGGCATGAAGTTCCTAAGTGAAAGTCTGATGTGGCACATTTCTTCACAGGTTGCTGAGCTTAAGGTAACCTTGGGAAACTGGTGGGTGGGAAGGCGGGTAGCATTCTGTTCAAGCTTCCTTTAGGATTTAATAGCTATGCTTCTGCATGCCATCTTTTTGAAACAACTGCATCAGACAAACTGATAAAGCTGTGAATATTACTTTGTAGTACTTTTGCACATGTGGTACGTGTGTATCCCACATTCTTCAGCAGCTGAATGGGCAGGACTTTATGTAGGCTTTGTTGATTTCTATGTTAGATACCCTAAGATAGGAGTCAAGTCTCTTTTTTATCATCAATGAGAAGAGAAATGTTTTTTGAGATCTCCAGGTGCTTGCAAAGGGCTTACCCAAGTCCGTTGACTCTCAAAACTTACCATGAAAATCTCAAATGTATCTTAGTCATCTATAAGGACTTACTTTCTTTACTGTGTGTGTTAGCATCTGTTGTTCAGTTTACACGGATGGGAGACTTCAGGTCTGTCTTCTTTCTTAGTTTCCCTAATTTTTAGACATATCTTTCCCTCTGGCTGAATAGTACCGATTTATTATAAATGTCTGTATTCTGATAAATAAACCTGATACCTACAGCAACACAAACAAACAATAAAGTTGGTGTGGTGAAAAAAATTGGAAATATGGGCATGTCAGGGAAGCTAGTTGCACTGGGTGCCTGTGTAAATAACTCTTTCTGGAAAGAGGTTTTAATATATTAAATAACATGTATTACTTTCCCAGGATAGTCATACTATTAAAATTTCACTAATTGGCACATATTTGCTTTTCAATGACATAGTCTTTTAGTGGCATTTCCAAATTTAATTACAAGTTATTACATGTCATCATTTTCAATTTATTTAACCACTAATTACAATAAGGAGTGTTTTGTAACTATTCATGCATGTTATGTTTTTAAAAACGCACATTAATACTTAAGAGATCTAAGAACTTCTCATTCTTTTTCCAACAACAATTTATTATTATTAGCATACCAGGCCTTTAAAAGCAATATATCCTATGTTGCAGTTTCAGAGATCTTGTTCTCTCTGTAAACATTGTGAATTTCAGTGCTGCTTTGTTGCTGGGATGTATGATGCCCTAAAAGATTTGAAGTTTTCATTTCACTTTGCAAACAGCTTGATTTCACATTTATTAGGCTTTAAATCTACAAATTCATATGCATAAAAAACCCTAGTTTTTTAAAAAATTACTAAGTCCAGTGTAAAAATACATTCAATGTCACAGCTTAAGGAGAGGGCTTGCTCATGCTTTCCAAGCTGCTGCAAGAGCATGCAGCAACCCTGATCTGACTGACCAGCCAGATTCCTTATGCCCATTCCAATTTTTGAGTTTTGGGATGAGACTTTCCAGGTGAGAATGGTGTGATTTTAAGGTTAAATTCTGTAACTCCTGGCTATGGACAAAGGGACATTTGTCACATTCCAAGTAAAATGTGAAGCCATTGGGCAGATGTTGGTTGGTTGCTGCTGTGTATTTGTCCACTTCCTGGGGAGTTGTCAGACTTCCTCAAAATCAGCATAATTGATACTGTATCTCTGTGTATTTTTTTTTTCAAAGCAACTTTAAATTGTCACTGAGATTTGTTGTTTTCTAATACTAAGGATAAGCAGATCATGATGGAGATCCACATGCACATGACCACATATTTGGAGGAAAAAAATAAAGTAATAAAATGTTCATCTCTTTGGCTGGGATGCAGTTGGCTTAGCAGGAGAGCACTGAGAAACATCTGTGTTTGGGGAAAGGAAGCAACAAGAGGATAGAATGGGGAATTTATTAAGAGTGGGGTTCAACACGCTTGCTTTGCTTCCCGCAGTGGGACCAGGTGTTGGGATTACATCTGAAGTTTAAGACTGCGGCAAGGAGGGGAAGTTTGCCTCATTTAAGTAACTATTTGAACTGTATTCCAGCCTGTTCCTTTTAAATCTTAAACTAATATGCTGGTTATTTTTTGTAAAGCTGAAAGCTTGACTCAATAACAATGTGCGTGGGCTATTGCCTTCAATCTTGCATTCTGGAGAGCTTTGAAGGATTTAAATTAAAATGTCACACATCTGCCAAGTCCTGATACATCGGTTGGTTTAAAATGCCCATCTTCATTTCAGTGCAAACCAGTCTTGCTTTGGCTTTCAGCATAGAAGTACATCTTGTGTGTCTCCACGTGCACACGTGCACACATTCTTGAAAGTGATTAGTTTGCTACTTCTTGTATAGTTTTTCTTTCCTTCCTTCTCACTGAAGATAAGAACGAAAGTGGGAGGACTGGATAGATTATGGGTAGACTTGAGCTTATGGAAATAGCATGACCATGACACAGACTAATTGAATCTGAGAGGTCTAAGCTGTTGGACAGATCTGCTTTGCACAGACTACTTGTCCAGGAGGTAGGAGTAAATACAGACCGCTGGTTATTTCATAGCAGCAAAATAGTTTCAGTTGTGCTGTTTTTCTTCTCCTCCTGTGGTCACAGGAATACTTACTCTGAAATTTAATTTCCCTGCTTGCCAGTTGCTGTGTTATGCCCTGTTTTCAGCATGGGTTGAAGAGAAGTAAAATAAAACTATTAAAGCAGTTAGCAGAACTATCAAAGGTCAAATGTTCTTGAATCCTTAGCAGTAGGTTCCTGCAGGTATGTCTCCTCTTAGAATTTATATTATATATCTTAAATAATGTTCCAGGCTTATAGTGGCCTACATGTTTGAATAGTAGTTTTTTCTGCTCCCTCCTCATTGCTCATTTTGGTTGTGCTGCCTGGTAATTAAGATGGATTGGAATGCATCCACTTGAAAAATAAACTATTAATAACCAACTTTGGAAGACCGCCCCCAATACAGAATATGTTGTTTTCTTCCTCCATCTTTCATTTCTTTTCTATCTCGATATTGTTTAGTGTATAAAAAGCCCTAAATTAAGTCATCTTTAAAAGAAAGGAAACACTTTCTTCATTTAATGTTCAGAAGCACACAAGATATCTAAATTTTCTTAGCCGCTGGTTGTCCTCTACCTAAAGAGAAATAATCATATTTTACATTTCTGAAATAGGGTACTTAGCACTCAAACTGCAAAAATATTTTTTGTAAGAATAAAGTACCTGTTTCTTGCTTGAAGAGAGTTTAAAAATACTGCCTGGCACAACATAAGTTTCTCAGCTAGCAAGAAACCCTTTTTGGATATGACATTTTATGGATGTGATTATGCAATCTCTGTAATTTAAACTTAAATCGGATACATATTTGAAGAATTATTTCAGGAAAGTTATTGTGTTTACCCTAATGCTACAAACTGCATGTATGAGAGCTGTTACGCGTTAGAAACAGACACACATTTTTCTTTTGGTCGAACTGAAATGAAAAATATTGCACTTGAGTTTAACTGTTTCAGGACTTGAATTAATGTCTGTGTTTTTATTTTATATTACAATGGAAGAAAATTTCAGGGAAACTGCACCAAGATTTAATAATCTGACTCTTAGACCCTTCGTTCCATTTACTAACATTAAATTTCTAATCCTTGCAGCATAACTAGTGAAAGGAGCAACCCAAAAGAATGGATTACTTTGTGAATCTGCATTTTTATTGATACACGTATACTTTTCTTATAAAAAGCTGACTAGCACAAGGAGCTATTGTCTGGTTTTACTGAGTTTCATTCCCTTGTTTTAAGAAGTTGTACTCATTGTTGACTATAAAAATTGTGTTCCAAGGGGTATCTAATCCTCTGCTTTTTGATTCAGAGCCTGCTTTTGTTGTAGAGTAGTGCTTGACAATGATACTGGTATTGTTGTCCCATTAAGAACACAGTGGTACATCTGTATTCCATGAGTTTAGTTGCCTTTCTGCCAGACTGAAATATCCTAAACCATGCATTTATCCTGTTAACATACTGAAATCTATAGGTGACCTGAATCTTTGCTTCTTTTTAGAAACTTGTGGTGGAGAATGTTGAGGTTCTAACACAAATGAGGACCAGTTTTGACAAGCCAGACCAGATGGCAGCGCTCTTTAAAAGATTATCATGTGGGTAACTAACAAGGTCCTACTAAAGATACAGAATTGTTTTTTAGCTTTGTCTTTTTAAAGAAAATGAGAAAAATTAATTTCTCTGTATTAAGTATACAGAAGCAGCAAAATGCATGTGGGCTCAGATAAACTGATGCATCTTTTCAAAATTTTCCAGTATTCTCATGTACAGACAAAATGAGATTTTAGTGTTAATTAGTGCACAGGAACTATAGTAGTGATGAGCTTCGAGCATCTTTTCAGGGATGATAACATAGCTATAACAGCAGTAATCTGCAAACTGAGTGCATAGCTGCAGATTACAAATCACAGGCTTTTTTGACAAATGTTTCTGATTTGATTCCATTGCCGTGTTAATTATTGCAGTCCTTGGAAGGATCTTTACGTGTAATTAACATAATTATTTTTTTAAAATAATTATTATAAAGAGACATTTTTGGCCTCAAGAAAACGCAGAAGTAGTGTTAGCGTCCGGTATTGTCAGCTGTGTGTAACGGGGGTTCATTCCATGAAGTGGTTAACAGGATAGTCTTCTGAAAATCCCATTGTCAACTCAGCTATAAAAACCTGCTTAAGCACTGTTTATTTGGGCTCTTTTAAGGAATGCCACTGTTTTGGTCCCTTGTGTTTTTTCTGTATTTCGTTAAATGTTTTCTTCTCTTTTTTGAAGAGTTGAGCTTGCAAGCATCAACAGGTTCTTGTTCACTGTTGTTCTCGTTTCTCTTCAGCTGTTGACAGTGTTTTGAAGAGAATGACGATTATTGGTGTTATCTTGTCTTTTCGGTCGTTGGCACAGGAAGCACTTAGAGATGTAAGAAATAACTGAATATGTTCTGAATAATTCTCATTGTATTTAATTTAATGGAACAGTAGGGTATTTGATGCTTCACTAGGAATGTTGACTCTTAAAAGGTTGGCATGTGGGTAAAATGGCAATACTCAGTCATAACTGAACTTTGAATTGCAAGTTGGGGGTGGAGGAATCTACTTCTTGAGTACTGCTCAGAGAAATGTTACATTAAAACATAAAGGTTTTTGAGCATGCCTCAATGTTTTCTGTGTTTAGTACATTTTAAAAGTTTTCATTTCACTTTGTTAGCAAACAGCTTGATTTTGCATTATTAGGCTTTAATGTCTTAAATCTACAAACAAATTTATATGCATAAAATAAAAACTTAATTTAAAAAAATAAGATTGTTAAAATAATGGTAGTGTCTAATTGATCATTAACATCGGAAGTATATTTTTCTTATTTTGTATGTGTTTGTGTCTCTTAGGTCTTATCCTACCACATTCCTTTCCTTGTAAGTTCCATCGAGGACTTTAAAGATCACATTCCAAGAGAGACTGACATGAAGGTAATGTTTTGCCCAAGGGGTGATGGAGTAATTTTTGGAGCTTACTGAAAATACGTAAGGGGAAAGACTCTCATGCTTAGTGTGAAAAATCCGGAAAAAAGAACACCATTTTTTCCAAAGAGCTAAGTAGTTGTGTATCTGCAGCTTCGTAATGTTCCGGAAAAAAAAGACAACCAACTGATAGGATAAGCACCAGTCTCTATCTGCCTGTAATCGTATTTGAGAACTCTCATGGAAAGAATTAAGAGCAAGATTTTTCAAGTGTTAAAATATGACTAAGTGATAAAGGGAAGAATACTGAGCTGCTTCGTAGTGTGAACAGTGTAACTGGTAAAACTAAATGTTTCAAGGACGCTGCTTACATGGTTGGATCTCTGTGCATGTAATAGCTACAAGTCTGATTTTTGACCTTCTCTTCTGGAAGTAACTGGAGTAATTTGTAGTCACTCGTATAATTGGATGGCAAAAAAAGCTATCTACTGCTAAATAAAACCATGCTGAGGACAGTTCTGTGGCTCATGCCACATTGTACCACCTAGTACTGAAGGGCAACGAAGCTGGTGCACGGTCTGGAGCACAGGTCTTATGACGAGTGGCTGAGGGAACTGGGGGGGTTTAGTCTGGAGAAGAGGAGGCTGAGGGGAGACCTCATCGCCCTCTACAACTACCTGAAAGGAGGCTGCAGAGAGCTGGGGATGAGTCTCTTTAACCAAGTAACAAGCAATAGGACAAGAGGTAATGGCCTCAAGTTGCACCAGGGAACGCTTAGACTGGATATTAGGAAGCATTTCTTTCCAGAAGGGGTTGTTAGGCGTTGGAATGGGCTGCCCAGGGAGGTGGTGGAGTCCCCATCCCTGGAGGTGTTTAAGAGTAGGGTCAACATAGCGCTGAGGGAATATGGTATAGTTGGGAACTGTCAGTGTTAGGTTAATGGTTGGACTAGATGATCTTCAAGGTTTCTTCCAACCTAGATGATTCTGTGATAGTTGCCTCTGCTTCATGTAATATTTGGCTGTTGGCCTTCTTTGGGTCTGCTCTAGTTCTACTGTGATTCTTAAATATACCGAATTTGTGTGTGGTTTTTTTCTAGTTCAAAGTGTCTGAAATAAATTCTGAAAGCTGTTGTACCATCCACCATGCTGGTGTTGTCATGATACCAACCATAGTTGTCATATCTGGTGGTGTGGCGTGATGCTATGTAGGCTTGTTTGAGAGTACGTAGCTTGCCTATATAATGTTGGAGGACTGTGCATGGATGAGCCAGACCTGTGTAGTCTTCCCCATAGTGCCTACTGGGAATGCTGGGAGCTCTGATGTGCTACCCTGTAACTCTGCCAGAGCTTTGTCTTGAAAACAACTTGTTGGAAGGGCTAGAACTGTGCTGTGAGCCTGCTAACAATTAAGTCCTGTGGATAATCAGCAGCTCATTGTCTGAGCTTTCTCCTGGCCTTGTCACATACAGCAGTGCAATTTTAAGCAACAAAGGCTTCTTTTAGGACAATAAGGCAGCCTTTTTTTTTTTTTTTTTAATGAAGGCATGCCAACAGACAGTTCTTTACAAGGCTTTGTACAATGGATTGGGATATTTGCCCAATTGGGCATATTTTAGGACATAATAACATAGTAATTTCCTTTGTACTGAATTTACCAAGCAAAGCATAAATAACTTTAAAGCTGTTGATTAAATAAATAGTTGTTATGCAATGTTATTTTAGTACCCCTAAAACTTATGATATGGGGTGACTGGCAAAATGAGGATTTATAGAATCATAGAATGGTTTTGGTTGAAAGGGACCTTAAAGATCATCTAGTTCTCACCCCCCTGCCATGGCCAGGGACACCTTCCACTAGACCAGGTTGCTCAAAGCCCCGTCCAACCTGGCCTTGAACCCTGCCAGGGAGGGGGCAGCCACAGCTTCTCTGGGCAACCTGTGCCAGTGCCTCACCACCCTCACACTGAAGAATTTCTTCCTTATATTTAATCCAAATCTGCCCTCTTTCAGTTTAAAACTGTTACCCCTCGTCCTATCCCTACACTCCCTGATAGAGTTCCTCCCCACCTTTCCTGTGGACTCCCTTTACGTGCTGGAAGGCTGCTATAAGGTGTCCCCTTTGTTCTCCTTTTATTTGGTTATTTTTTTATATTAATTGTTAGGATGTCTATACAGGCTTTTAGAAACAGGCTTGCATTTGTTCCACTGTTGCTCCTTAGACAGTTTGTTGTGAACCAGCTCCCATCCAGATACTCTGTAATTCTTTTAATGCAGGACTGTATTCAAGCTAATATTGTATGTCCTGCTGACAGCATAGTACTGTGCAAACATCGTATGCTTTTCATATCAGAACTTGCCCTGGGGTAGCCAGGCTGGAGCACATCAATGAAGGTAGTCTGCACAATATCCCCTATGTGCAGCTGACCAACTATATGTGAGAATTTATGGGCAAAGTGTAAAACTTCTCAAATACTAATGGCAATGCAACATGTTGCTAGCGTTTCCCAGAGTCCTTTGCATTTGGTATAAACTTGCTTTTGCAGAGATTTATCTGAACTACAGCTTCAGATACTTTGTCCAAAATGTAAACTAGGGAAAGAGAAAAGAACTGTGGTGAAGGTTTGGTGATGGCAATAAAAGATACAGGCTGGAAAATGGAATACATTTCAAGATGCTCTTAGTTCCTCCAAGTGTTAGGGCCACTTAGAGTCTAATTCTTGGCACTTGGAATCACTGGACATTGAATCTGTATCAAATTTGAATGTTGTAAGATTCTGCTTTACTCTCATGTTTCACTAGATGGTAACTTGGCTTTTGTCTAAAATGCTATATTTGCAGATGTTTGTTAGCTGATACTTTTAGATTTGGTAGAGAAAAATCTGTTAATTTCTTTTGAACAGTGAGGAAAGATGTAGAAACAACTGATTGGAAGTCAGGATGTTTGCTTTGGAGGTAATGTAGAAAAATATACAAGCTTTGTTTGACCTGACAAAAAGTAATTATTATCTAGCACACAAAGTACTGACCAGCTGTTCAATGTAAGTTAGAAACCAACAAAAACCTAGAGTCTCTTTATCTTGTTTTAGCCAAGTCTCTGGAATTCCTTCGTGCTCAAACTCCGATGTGAACATTTTAAACATGACAGCAAAACTGTGCTTTATCATGTTTACACAAAAAGCAATCAATGTTGTCTTTTTTGTAATTATCTTTCTTTTGGTCCTCAGGTGGCAATGAATGTATATGAACTGTCATCAGCTGCTGGATTGCCTTGTGAGATTGATCCTGCCTTGGTCGTAGCACTGTCTTCCCAAAAATCAGGTAGGAAGTTACAACTTAGAAAATGTAAGTGTTTAAAATAAAAAGGGGGGGGGGGGCAAAAAAATGAATGCAGCTACGCATGGAAGTGTTTAAAGTGCTAGGAAGAGACTTTTATATCTTGTGTCCTTTGTATTCCTTCGATGAACTCTGTAAATGGCGTAAGAACATGAATTATTAGTGCCTGCTGCCTACTAATGTGTTATCTTGAGAATCTTTTCAACCACATATGAATGAACTTGTTGACCTAGAAAAGAATACCGAGTAGATGTTGAAAGAGTTTAATAGCTAATGGTGAAAACTGCTGTAATTCCAGGACAATGAAAATAGGACTCGATTGTGAACAATTACAGGCATGATCAGTTCTGTGGTGCAGATCTGTAACAAATCTGTGTCTTGTAAGCAGGCATTAGGAGCTGAAATGCCAGCTGAATGCACTTCAGGAGTTTCACAACACTGTGATACTGGTGTGTTATACAGGTGTTAACACGGAGCTTACAAGGGGAAACACTGTAAAATAAGCATCTTAATGTTCTGACATGTATAGTGCTTCCTCTTGTTTTAAAGAACCACCGTCTTAAGCTTCTCAGTTCTGTTTACTCTGGCGGGTTTGAAGGCATGAATTAAGACTCTTAAGTGCTTTTTGACAGTCTTAAACTTTTTTCCCTATCTTCCTTACTGAGCACTTTATTGCTTTTTTCCCCTGTGTGTAATGGATAGTTAATGTTATAATCGGATTGTGAATATTTTAAATGCTAAGTTGTTTTTTCTTGCTTTAATAATAGTTATTTTGGGAGGGGAAATGACAGCTAATTCCAGGGGGCATTTTAATATTCAAACTTAAGTATCAAGCAGAAAAAAAAAGTGCATTTGTCTTATACACATTATATGTATAATACATGTAGGTATATCTTTAGAAGATGGGTAGTATCTGAAGTGGCATTTTAAATGGATTATTTTCATTGTGGTGCACCTGTGAAATGTTTAAGCTGGCTGAACAAGACAGGAAATTTCTGTCTCTTTCATGATTGGTTAGGATCTTGTGTTTTGATTCTTACCTTTGCAGTTTGAAGTATTTTGCTTGTAGTAATTCAGTTTGTACAGATATAAGTACTGTATTTCACCAACTGCTGACTTCTTTTAAACTACTCTTATGCTAATGTGTGGTGATGTGCTGTGTTCAGAAACACGGGGTTTTAGTGTGAATTGCGGTGAGTGCACATCACGTGCTCCTTTACCAAAGGGAGAGAGCAGGAGAAGCTCTCCTCACCTCAGAGCAATAACTGGATTTACACCAGCATGTAGAAATACTGTTCTGCTCAGCATATTAAAGTCTTAGTAACTAAATGGTTAGAAGTGATAGGGTAGCAGTGACTTGCCTTCATTCTTGTAGATAACAAACTGGACATTTTGAAGCTCCGCCCTGTGTCTTTTGGCAAGACTGACATATTCCTCCTTTCGTAATAAAGACATTGAGTTTGTTGTTGCTGGGTTTAAATTTCAGTTTGGTCAAACATTTTATATTCTAAACTACCTGCAGTTGAAATGAAATATTTGAAGATGACTTCTTTAATTAAAGAGCTTTGGTTTTGTTTTTAGAAAACATTAGTCCAGAA
This sequence comes from Strix aluco, assembly GCF_031877795.1. Lineage (NCBI taxonomy): Eukaryota > Metazoa > Chordata > Aves > Strigiformes > Strigidae > Strix > Strix aluco. The sequence goes on from NC_133936.1 coordinate 38,064,344, forward strand.
GAAGAATATAAAATTGCTTGCCTTCTCATGGTCTTCGTGGCAGTCTCCTTGCCGACTTTGGCTAGTAATGTGATGTCTCAGTACAGTCCCGCTATTGAAGGTAATGTAGAGTCAGCTGAATATTTGCTGTGAATGCTTTCTTCATAATAGTCCTGGTAGTTTCTTGAATACTTTCGCTTTAAATATTTATTTACATTTTGTAAGTGAACAAAATTTTAAAAACAGCTGTAATCCAGGAAAGTTCTTCTGAAAGCATTTCTTTAACTCTTGTTTAAGATAACTTTCTATGAAAAATGAGTCTTCTACTTGAGATTTTTAAGAACAGTCCAGATACTGTAGGGGGCAATCTCGTCCTAATATGTGGAATTGCTAGAGCATATATTCTACATTAATTAGTGTGAGACTTATTATATAATAATATAGCTATTTTAGTAATTTTACATTGGCTTTGGGCCACTCATACAAGGTGTCTTTCCTATATTTAACATGCTGTTCATATTACTAAGCGTAAAATTTTGAAAACAGAATCTGGAAGGTGTAAGCTGTGAACAGAATTATATCCTACGCAGTAGTTCAACTTATTCAAAAAAAAAAAAAAGTCTTTGCCTCAAGGAAATTCTTTGCATGTAATCCACAAAAAAATAGTTCTCTTTCAGACAAAATTAAGTTGAAAAAAAAAGACTGACCAAACTGTTCCAACACACACAAGAGTCACCTTTCAGCTGTTCAAGCTATTTCCTTTGTGATGTGCAGCATGACTCGCATAAAAGACTATGTTTATTCTGCATCCTTTTACTGGGTACAGCGTGTGTTTTCTGGTTTTTTTTCTCTTAAAGTTGCATTATTTTTAATCTGGTCAAAATTTAACTCACAAAGAATGTCTAAACTGACTTCTCAAAATTTCAAGTACTAGGAAAAGACCAAAAATTCTGAAAGCCTTCTGTGTCACTGTAGTATGCAGATCACGTTTTTTGAGAGACCAGAGATGGTTGTTTTAAATCGTGTTAATTAACATTTCCTTCAGTTTTGAGAGATGAAGGATTTGTTAACTCTAGTTTAATTTTAAACAGATAGTGTAGCCTTTTGCCAGTTGTGAAAAAGTTGGATAAATCTGTGACGTCATGAGTAGAACTTGAACATTAATTTGAAAAGTTACGAATTTCCAAGTTAACAACTTTTTCTGATGGATAGGGAGAACAATCTGTAACCTGCAGAGTTGTTTCCTGTTATCTCCATTCATAGTGTTTCTGTGGCTTTTTGCAAGCTTTTTTAAAGTCCTGATGGCTGAATGAAAATCTCAGAATGTAGGCAAGAGCAGGGAATATCAAATGTGATAGGTGAAGGGCATGGGTAGAAAATTGCTTGTTAAAGGACAATTATGTTGGTACTGTTAACTCAGTCCAAATGAACTTGCTTATGTGTGTTTAAGAGCACATCTCTTAAATATTACTTGTTTATAGTTTTGTAAAAGAAACCTTCTGGAAGCACTTTCTGCTACCAATTTCTCCTTTGAAAGCATCTTACCTACTGTAGAGTCTCAAAACTTGGACTACTTGCCAGGGGCATATTACTAAAATTTTTTAACAGTGTTTATATTTTCACATTCACCCCTCTGTAAATTTATTTCTAAGAGTGTGAGTCAGGCTAGCTAGAGGTTCTCCAGCAGGTTAGAGCTCATGCAGGTTTGCCTTCCTCAAACTCCCCTCTCTTCCAAGAACTCAGTCCTCAGGGTCTTAGCAGGTTGAAACAACAGATAATTCTATCTTCTGCCTGTTTTATATTATGTAGCTTAAATATTCCAATTTCTGTGATTTTATTTACATTCAGTAACTTAATATGAAGTCAGACAAAGCCTGATTCAAAGTGGGTTCTTAAAGTAAGTATAGTTAATAAGATCTCATAAAACTGTGACTGGAGAGAAGTTACATCTAGAACTCAAATAAGCCCATATTAGGAGTTGCTACTGATTTTATGAGATGTGGCCTCTGTATTATGTGATTCTTTACTGAGTGGGCTCTTTTTTATTGAGAGGAAAAGAGTCTGGCAAAAGGAATATATAAAATATGTTCATTCTACAAAAATAACTGAACAAACAGAATAGACCTTGTCAGTCCTACCTTCCTTGCGTAATTACTTTTTCCTGTGTTCTGCCCTTATTGTAGAACATCTGGCTTTAGACACTTAATATAGATGCTATTTCCAGAATGAGAACTTAATAAATGCTGCTTTTTGTGAAGTAAATTCCCTGGACAAATCCTGAATTTATCCATCAACAAGTTACAGATTTGAAGGAGTTTCAGCTTGCTAATCTGGCAGGACATACCTCCCAAATACAGACAGTTCTTGGACAGCTTTAGCAATGTCTGCATTCTCTCTGCCTACTTCCAGATCTAGCCTGTTTCTTCCACTAGCTCCAGATAAAGGCTCAGGCTCTAGCAGACCTCTACTTTTGTTCCCAGTACAAAATCTGAACTGCTAGTCAAATATCGGGCTAGAGGACTAATTTGTCATCTAGAGGCTAGAATAGAACACTAGTCTGCAAGAGACATAGCCTTTTCTAAATACTTGAAACCTGTCACAGGTTGGAAGACAACAATTCATCAGCTGAATTCCCTTGCTTATGCTTTTTCTACAGTCTTTGAGACATAAAAATGAAGTCACTTCAAAAATATCAAGCCACCTCAAAAACAAATATAAACTTCAGTCAGCAGAATTAAGCAGAACAGATGTTCTTGACTGATGTTCAAGGAAAGCGGTGATCTGTTCTTTTTTCAGACTAGCATATTCATGCAGCAATATTTCATTAAAAAATAGGAGGCTGGGTAGGAGTATCCACTCAGGGGGAGCCTGCTGGTGGAGATCCGCAGGGATCTTTGCTGGGACCTACTAGTCAGCATATTCATAGACCACACAGAAGGAGGGTGAAGAATGAGGTGAGAAAATTTTTGTGTCATGTGAAGTTAGTTATTGATATTAGAGGAGTAAAGAGCTGCAGATAGATATTATGACATTTAGTAAATTGTGCAATAAAATGATAGATAAAATTAATTTTACGTAAGTAATAAAGCGTGTGGGGGGAAATTAATTTTTCTCATGTGGAGAGATGGGGTCTAGCTGACTTTGCTATTCAGGCATCATCTTGGAGTTATTAAATGACTGAATGAAAAAATGAGCTCAGTGCTTGGCAACGGCCAAAACGAATTGTTAAGAATCAGTAGTGTTTGCGTGCTTGTATGTTTCTTAACTCCTTCAAACACCTCCTCCTTTTCATATGCTGGCACTTTCCCAAGATATTTGCCAAGGTGTCTATTAATTTCGTTTTAAAGTTCTGATTTGACTTAATTTGCCTAGAGATATCAGGCTTACTGAGGAGCAGTTCTTCCGCTGTCTTTGAAAATTGGTGTCATTTAATCACCTTCCAGGCCTCTGAAGCCTGGGTGGATTTTAGGCATGCTGTTATGTACAGCAATTAGCAATTTGACAGTTTTGTTCTTGAGTTCCTGTAGCTGTCTTGAGTCAGTGCTGTCTGGGAATGACAACTTGTTCATTTACACAGAGGGGCGAAAAATAGCCAGTTAGCTTGAAAAAATCCTGCTTGCACATGTCTTTTTAGGCTAGTCTAGTGGTAATACTCTCAAGTTATGTAGAAGGCAAATAAACTTCCAGTATATTATTTTTCCTTGTTTTTAAAAGCCACGGGGATTTTCATCAGGTTATTGTGACCATTACAGCATCCAGAAGGGAGATTTGTACTTTCCTGATACCAAGTTCAAAGCAGTGGTACTTTGCTCTTGTGTGAGATGCTGCTAAAAGTTGATCTTTCGTTGTGACAACTCTGTTTACTCTTTGGTGATATTTTCCAAAAATTACTGTCATCTTCAAACAGGATGCTGAGGTAACTTATATACATTTTTGTTTAGGGCATTGCAACAACATTCATTGCTTGGCAAAAGCTATCAACCAGATTGCTGCAGCTTTATTTACCATCCACAAGGGAAGCATTGAAGACCGTCTTAAAGAATTTTTGGCCGTATGTATAACTTCATTTCTAAAGCTAGCTCCTCTAAAAAGAGGGGGACTTTAACCCCCTAATGCCCCTCAGTCCATTTTTATACATAGTCTAGCTTGCACAGTGCTGTCATTAAACTAACAATGTGTTTGTCATTGCAAGTGTTACCTTTACTCATGGCTGATTGTCACTGTAATCTTAACCACAAGGGCATACTATAAAGATTTAGATTCGTATGAATGAGTATTGATTAACCAACATATATTCCAGTAGCAATATTGCTTTATAATGCTTGTAATGTCACTTATTTTCCTGTAGTGATAGATTGCAGAGAAACTAAAGTTATTGTATAATACTGTGTTGATTTTGATAAGGAGAAAATCAGGTGTGGGTAAGTTATTTTTTGAAGTCTAGCAATAGGTTAAAATTCGCATCTTAACAGGAAAAATACCTATTAGCTTCAGGAAGTATTTTCAGATTCAGGTGGAAAATGTAATATTAATTTGGGATGCAATGCAATTGATTTCAGAAAAATCTGATTTTGGGGCACAAGAGAGAAAAGCATATTGTTAATACAAGTCTATACGTAGATTAAATTTAGTAGTAGTCCTTTAGCAATAGTCAGCTATATGTGATGTTGAAAAGTAACAGTAGCAAATCAATACAAGTGTCATAATTTTTTTTCCAGTATAATCGTTAGCATGTTAGCACATACCATCTCTTACATTGCGTGGCCTATGACTGGAAAAAGAAATGTACAATGCATATAAAATCAAGATTCTGTCTAGCAGACCTTTTCCCATGATGTGTTGGACTCTAGTTTATTTTACTTTTTCAAAGAAGGTAACTCCAGAGTGGCTTTTGAGTTGTACCTTTTGACATGCCTGCCCTTCTTAAGCAGTAACTGTCTGATAGCAGTATGTTACACGGATATTTGAGGAGAGGAATTTTTATGCTTCAGAGTAGGTTGAAGATCAAAGCTTCTGAAACCCTTAGTGATTCTTAGAAAAAAAATTGAACGCCCTTAGGTGGTGGTGATGCATTTTAAATACATTTTGGTGTGCTGCTCGAGTAGAAGTAGAATTTTTAAAGTGTTTCTTAATTAGCTGATACTTGAAGGGAAACTAAAGGCTAAAACGGCAGCTTCACTTTCATTTTTAAAAATTACCACTGATCTTGAGTGATTCTTGATTTTTGCTGTTTGGCCTTGAAATATGAAAAAATACCTCTTCTCCCCCCCTTATTTTAGGTGCCTATTAGCATCTAAACTTATAGAGGTGGGATAATGATAACTTTCTGTAACTACAAGTCCACAGAAACAATTTTTCTTTCCCATCCCCCCTTCTTAAAAGGATCTTCCATTTCTGGAAGTTCATTTCATTTTGTAAAACAAAAAAAACCTTTGGCCATTGACCTTGTCTAATGCAACTGCTGGCTGTAAAAGATGAAAGAGAAATGGTTGTGTCAAGTTGCATACATTTGACAAGTGAAGGAAACCAGTATAGTTTCATGTGATAAAAACCACTTCTGGTATGAGGTTTGCATTTTTTCAGTGTTTACGAACTGGTTTCATACCACTGCTTTTACTGCACGGACTGACTTGACGGTTCAGATATTTTGATAATCTTTCTTTTCTAACACCTTTTATGTATCATTTAATGTTAGTCTGAAAGAATAACATTTCTCTTAAGAAGAAAATGTACTGCTGGAGATGATCTGCTTTCCTGTCAGAGTTAATTAAATACAGAAAAAACTTACTAGGTTATCTAATACTGATAAGTATGTGCTACGGTTATTTTGAAGTATGCACGTTCACTCTATATTACAAATTGATTAATGACAGAATTTGTTCAAGAGGAATCTTGATTTAAAGTTTTAAATTAGTTTAGATTTTAAAGTTAGCATTTTAAGTTAAAATCCATTTCTGGTAAACATGTGGTTTAGGCACATTGCCATTGCTTGGTGCGAGGGCATAAATGATTGTATATCAAAAAGCTGAAAAGAGTTGTTTTTCAAATTTCTGTAAAGCATGAAAACGTGGGTTATCAATGCATCTGCAAATTCAGTATTTTACTGTATTCTGTCATCCTGAGCTTGTAAATACTTAAGTATGTGTTACAAGTTTCTAGGATATCTCTTAAAACTAGTATTGTAGGGTTGCTTATGGTCTGATAAAATATTATTCATTTACATTTAGGATGAGATTTCTTCAATTAAAAACATAGTTTAAGAAGTAAAACTTATTTGTCCTTCTATTGCAAAATGGGTATAACTTCAAACAATAAAAACTGCAATCACTTTAAAACTGACCAAAGTGCAGCAAGTTTATATGCATTTTGGGAGGGACAGAGAAAGTGAAGTCTTGATCCCATGGAAGTTCTGTCATTAATTTCAGTAAGCTTTATAATGGTCAACTACTGATTACAACCAAAAGTTCTCTGCAATAAATTAATTCACTTTTCTTATTAAAATAGCACATAATGGCTTATTAAACACTGCTAGAAATAAACAAAAATGGCTCATTGAGACTAAAGCCTGGTGATGGTCCGTGTGTTCAGCATTACTTACTTTCCTTTGTAGTTATTAGTACACTGCAGTGTCTGTTGGCTAGGGCATTGATTTCTTCAGAGAGGCTGTGTGTGTGTGTGCCTGTATAGCAAAATAGCAAAAGTTAATCAGTGCGTTATTTATTGATTTGAAATACTCATTTTTACGTAGCTTGCATCGTCTAGTCTACTGAAGATTGGCCAGGAGACGGACAAAACTACTACAAGGAACAGAGAATCTGTTTACCTACTACTAGACATGGTAAGCTTTTGTTTATTTTATGTGTTACTGACTTAAGGAATAGGCTCCACATTGCGTCGTTCAACAAGGGGGGTTGGCTGTCACCTCGTGTGTTGTAACAGCTCATCAACCAGTGGCAATAATTTTTTATGTCATTCTTCCTGGCATTCTAATGTCGGAAATTAATCTTTTTCATTTCCCCAACACACGCACACGCATTTTTACCATTGTCCTTTGTTTCCTAGAACATTGTATCACATTGTTCAGATCATTTTCATTGATCATTTAGTACATAAAATAATAAAATGAAATTTCACATTAAAGAAGCACTGTTCAGAGTGTGGAGAGGAAATCTCTGCTCAGAGGTTTTCCTTTCAGTGTTCTGTATCTTTTGGAAGTGGCAGGAGTACTATATGACTATATATATATGAAAACTAAATGACTAGCTTTGAGAAGTGATGTGTTTACAGCAATGTGTTTCTCCCAAGCATTTAAACTTTGTGTTATTTCTTTCTGCTGTGAAGTGTGTGAGTGGTGTTGTGGGTGCAAACCAGCAGTATTTCCATGAAATAGATTATCAGCAGCAGGCAGTAGAAAGTGTTCTGCCAAACCTTGTGTTCCTGGTATTTTTCAGATTGTGCAGGAGTCTCCATTCCTGACAATGGATCTCTTGGAGTCTTGTTTCCCTTACGTCTTGCTGAGAAATGCATACCATGCTGTCTACAAACAAAGTGTTACATCCTCTGCCTAACTATCTACTTACTGGAGATAAGACATAGCACGCATCTATGTGGCCTCAGTTTTATCTGTAAACTGTGGAGCTATTTTACTTTATGGCCTGATGAACAGTTTTGTGGATTATAAACTTTTTCCATAAAGTTGTATTTCTGATCAGTGGTTTCTTAATATGGTTGTACTACAATATAAGCTTGGTTGATTTTAGGTTGCACATTCATGGAAACTATTTTTTCTCATTTCTTTTTTTTTTTTTGTTACTTTAGAGCATCAGTTATGTTTAAAAAATACTACTTCTGCTATATGTTTTTTGATATTGATCATGCAAAACAAAAATTGCTTGTTTATTTCCCAGAAGAAAAATGTATTTAGTGATTATTTTAGATAGTGTAGCTTTCATCTGTGTGTAAATTATTTCATATAGGGAGAGTTATAATCTTGTACCTATTGTTCTTATTGAAAACAAATATTGGATGTGCATTTCTGTGAAGTAATTACAGCATTTCTAGTTTTATTTTGAAACATTCACGAATCTACGTACTATGACACTATCTAACATTAAAAATGTTATAGGACTGCTTATCCTTCAGACGGAGATCCTCTCCTGATACTCTAAACAACAGCAAGTGGTGTTGTTTGTATAAAGCATAGTGGAAATTTTTTTTAAACTAACTTCTGTGGTGCCCTGTTGGCATTAACACTACCATTGTACCCTGCTGTATAATAAACATTCTTACACATTTATCACATGTTGATAAAATGTTAGCCCTTAACCACTTTTTATATGTTTTAAATTTTTGAAATTCAAGTGTACCTTCCATAACATACAATAAACACTAGACTGTATTATCTGTAGGTGAATTATTTTTAATATAAATGTTATCCTAGTATTTTAAGCTTAAACTGTGCTGTTGTGCATTGATTTACATCTCACAGTTCATTAAATATCAATCCTTAGAGCTTTTATGTGAAGACTTCTTTTAATCCTTCACCTTTTGGCTTCTGCAATAGTGAATCTTGTAAAAAGTCGGAAGAAGGAATTAAAAACAATGTAAAAAGTGCCAGTTTAGTGCCATTATCCTTTAAATCTTGATTTTACATAATAAAGCAAGAAAAGCATTTATATAGTATGTAGCGATGCCAGTTGTACCCATAGAAATAAGTGTATTGTTAAAGTATAAAACTTGAAATAATAATAAAACAGGAGAGTGTTGCTAAAACCGTAACATCAGCCATTACTGAGACAGATGTATAATAGGCATTTTTTATCAATGGTGCAAATTGGCGTGCAGGATAGCATTGGCTCATTTAGCCTGAAAGCTGACCAGATGGTTGTGCTCTTTAATCCATAGCATATAAAAGCTATGTGTTTCTCAACAGGCTCTGGACATTGTATAGAGCCCCTGTTCTTGATGCAACTTCTGTGCATGCTGGTAACTTTTTCTATTATGAAAGAGCTGTTGTGTGCTCAGTTACAATAGCTTCCTCTGTCCAGAGGAAAAAAGTACTGGAATAAAATTGTCCTAAGGAAGTAAGACAGTACATCTATATTTTTCCTAATTACGCATTTTATGTTATAACCATGGAACTGTTTTTAAATTGATAATTTAGTACCATAACGAATAAGTTTGTTCATAAAGAGGTTAGGTCGAATGCAAGACTGAAGAGTTTTATTCTGTATTATTTATAATCTGATATGTTCAAATGTCTTGATTTTAATTAAGATTTTGATTGTAATGTAGCCTTTTGTGGAAAAATAATGCCTATTTTCAAGACTGACGCTTGAAAAACTCAAGTTTAAGAAATAACCTATTTTGTGTCTTCAATCTTTTTAAGTACAAATAATTATATTTGGTCGTCTACCTCGGATCCCTGTCAGCTTTCCACTGTCTTGAGATGTTACTGAACTCAGCCTAGAAAATAGGTAATTCCTGACAAATAGATAACGAGTGCAATATTTCTGCAAGAAGCTGCTTCTGATGCAGTCGGATTAGATTTCGTTGTGAACCTTTTAGACTTGGTGGTTTCTGTGGGAGCCCTCCCATGATTGTGCTGTGCTGTCTGGTGCGCAAACGCCTGAGATGGTGCCTTTGTAACTACCTTTCCTGCGGGAACTCCAGGCAAGCTCAGAACCAAACCAAAGAACGGGAAAATTGGGGAAGAATTGTATGGACTCATCCATGTATTGGTTGGATTTTGGAGGGGTTTTGAGTGGGGGGGGTGGGAGGGTGTCTGCTTTGCTCTTCCATCCTGTATTTCTATTATTTCTGGTTTCAGCTGAGCTACCACAAAGCTATTCAGGGTTCAGCCTGCTGTGGAAGGCAGAGCACATCAACTACAGTCCTCAAGGCCACCTGTGTCTGTGTAGTACATGGGCGGTAGTAAGCCTGTCGAACAGAGTTTGGGGGAGAAGAAGGTAGAGAGAGAATTATTCCTCTGGAGCAGGCCGCGCCATGTCCGCAGCTTAGTAAGTTCAGCTGTTGACATGGTATATTGAGTCACCTCAGGTGGCTTTTTGTGCATTTCCAGAAGTGTTTGTAATTCCTGGCGCATGAAGCACAGACGGCTGAGCTGGTCCCATATGGAGCCGGTTTGGATCAAATATCTGATTTGCGGGGGAGGGCTCTGCCTCATGTGAGAGAGAGAGCATGGAAGAAGAATGTCCTGTTGCTGCCCAGAAAACGATTTTTTTTAAATTTAAAAATTGTGTCTATCAGGACAAAAGATTACCTTTGAAAAGAATGGCTACTGTTAAACCTTTTTTGCTGTAGCAATCTGTTTTCTAGATAGGAAAAGGAATTGGTAACCTAGCTGACACTTGGAGTATAGTTCTGATGCACGGGAGAATGGCATTCTCCCCAGATGATGTTGAAATTGAGGCTGGTGATTTAAGGAAAGATATGAGCCTTCTTCAGCAGGTCATCATGGGCTTGTATGACTTCAGAGCTTATTCATTCCATATTCAAGAATTCTTGACGATAAGTAAATATGCCTTGCCTCTAACCTGTATTTTTGCCAAAACCTTCCCTGGTCCTGGGAATTGAGCATTGTGATTCATACTAAAGGGTGAACTCTCAGCTACTTACCAGTAACTATTATAAATTCTGTATGTACGGGTATGTCTGAACTAATGCTGTAACATTTTTTTAGGTGAATCGCTCCGTCAAGCTGAACCAAACTCAAAGCTAGGTTTATAGGTGTGGCCAATTACCCTGTTGAATCAATAAAAGAGTTTTTAGGCATAGGCTTCAAATTGTTTTCATATTCAAATTCAAGCATCTTTTAACTCCATAATACATTTTGGATACTGTAGAAGTAATTTATTGTAGTTGGATTCACTACTAAACTTGGCTGATAAATTATGGACTGAATGAATACAGGGAAAACTGCTTTCATTTCAGTCCTTGTGGCTACCCTGAGTCACTGACATGGCTAGCTGTGCAAAGCAATGTAATTTAAATGACAACTACACACATTTGATTTAGTGTCATGGGTGAGGACCAGTTTTCAGTGTTGTCAGATAACCAGTTTTCAAAAATACTCAAGTTCTACCCATTTTTTTCTGTAAGAACAATTTTTGAGTCATTTTTATGATAAAGAAAAATCTTCCCCTGAAATGACCAAAGCTTATTTGAATTGACCATTCCTTTTCTGCTTTTGCTATTTGTCATGTTATAAAGTCTGAATATTTGTACTAACACAAAACAAAATCAAACTGCCCCCCTGACCTGTGTCCAGAACTGTATCTAATTTGCTATTAGTCATGCTGTTTCTAGTACTGCTAGGTCAAAACGACCTGCTCACTGGATGTAGTGTCAGTGTGTCTTACACAATTCAGTAATAGAAAATGTTGGCATTAAAGTCAGAATGAAAAGCGTATGTTGAGCTTAGCGTAAAGCAAGGGGATTTGAATAGTTTCTTGTGTAGACTTCGAGCTATTGCCTTGTTCATGATAAGAAGTGCCTTCTCACAAATGATGAAGGTAAACAATAAAAAATAATACTGACACCTGTGCAAGTACAGATGCAAGCTGCAAAGTTATTACAGCTGAATGTTTAAAGCCCTGATGCTAGTAAAATCCAGTTCATTGTCCATTAGCAACATAATTTCAGATCTTGTCAGGGCTCTCTTCAGGTTGCGATTGGAAGATGGGGAAGGCATTATCACAGAAAACCTCCAAAATCTTCTGCTCTTGCCCTCCCTGCCCTTGTCTTTAGCCTGTGAGTTTGGCTAAAATGGAGGAAATCCAATGGGCAGCCAGTGCAGAGAACAGAAGCCTTGCATTTGGCAAGAGCAGTATTACTTCTAAATGCAAATTAAATTATAATCTTTTTCATAATAGCAAGGACACAATGGCAACAACAATGAAACCGTTCCTTGCATGGGCACACAAAGGAAAGACAAGTAAAGCTAAGAATGCACTGTAAATTAACCTTATGCTAATTGTGGTGATACAAAAGAGGAATGAAAAGAAAGGGGAGGTAAGAGGGAAGTTGAAAGTGCTGATCACAGAGCGCTCAGAGAAGTTGGGAAAGACGTTGCCGTGTGTTGAGTCCATTTTGTAACTGAAGTCTTGACACTTCATGGATTAAATCTAGATTGTATCTCACAGACTTCAGAATTGCATTTAAAAATTCCAACTGAGGTGTCATCTGTTTTCCACTGTACACGAAGCAAACATGTCTAGCTTTAGGATCCCTTGTAAATAAAGGATGCTTGAAAGCGTAAAACTTTGAGGTGCCTTAGTATGAGCATGTGTTGGCCAAGACCGAGTCAGCAGAACTGGGTAGGAACATCTCTCATGCCTGTTAAAGTAAATCTCTAAAGATGGTTTGTGCTCTTTGGATTTAGTTCCATTTATGTATTTGAAGTGGAAGATGTCAGGAATGATATTTAATGTTACAATGAGATCAGGTAAGTGAAAGAGTTCATCTCGGCAGTTTATTCTGGATAACAAAGCACTTAAAAGGGCCAAAAGGCAGCTGAGAAAACACGCTGAGCCTGTGACACTTGGTAGCTTTATCAGGGAAATAACTGCACCACTATTTTCATGATTTTTGTTTGAATGCCAATAAAATACGTGAACTTTTATCTAGTAAAAGCTCAGAGGGAAACCATAGCAACAAGACAGTAATATGCATTTGAATTCTATCATACAATACTAATTGTTTGCTGGCTAATCCGTGGCTGCACAGCCACCAGTTGAAAGTGGTCACAATCCTTTGCTAAGAGTCCTGTGGAATCAGAGTTCATTTGGTTTTAAATACATCTTCAGCTGGTGGAAACAGACACCGTCCCTGGATTTTGTTGGCTGAACTCACACTTGGCATAGTTGCAGTAGGTATCAGATGCCTTTCAAGAAGAATTCTGGAGCACTTCAAACCAACGTCACCTTGGAGCTTCTAAAAATCCCAGTTACTGCAGAAGATCCAAGCAGCAAAAAAATAAGAGAAGTTGCGTATCACTATTGTAATTTTGCAGGTAGGTGATGGGGACAGAGAACATGCTTCTGGCATGACGTTGGGGTGCCTGAACCTCATCTTCTAGGTCAATGTGTTGTTAAGCACTCGGTGACCCTAGTGTGGAGGGGGAGAATGAAATTAAAACCAGTGATAGCCACTGAGGACCATTTTAAAACCACCATATAGGCTCCTTGATTCAAGTGGGACTGGGCTGTGAGTGTGTGGGTAGTATGGAAAAGCATTGGAGCTGGGTTGCAAAGCAGGCGAAACCCCTGCTGCCTTCTCCCTAAGGAACGCTACCAATAAAAAATCCTGTGGTATCAGAAAATGTCTTGTTCTAAACTTGTATTCTAATGATTCCAGCATGGTGACTGACAGCCCTGCGAACAGAGGACGGGCTCATCGGGTGTTTAATTACTCCTTAGTGAGCAGGTAAAATAGGCAAGCTTTTCTAAGTCACAAAACCTTGATCAGGTTTATTCCTGTCCAATTAAACTGGCAAATATTTGTGCGTATGCTTGTGAGCTATACTGCTAAAAAGGATTTGTGTTTCCAATTTTAGTAAGCAAGCCTGTGGCTTCGGGAAGAGAAAAAAAGCAGCATTGTTGTATGAACAGTCTATAAATGTGGGGAAAAAAACCCACCCTAGCCTGAGAAAAGCTTGTTGGGAGGTTAGTTTTATGGATCTTGTGAAAGCAATACTAAGGGGGGGACACAGCGAAATGGCCACACTTAAAACCTATAAATATTTTCTGGAAAAACGCCACTAGCTTTTTCCCTTGGTATTAGTTGAGCTATGGAAGTTTGTTGAGTAGAGAAGTAAAGCAACTTTAAAACATTTAGTTCTCAACACTCTGTTGCCCCATTATTTAACTTTAAAAATTTTTTTAGCTAAAAAAAACATTATTAATATCATCAGGGAACCAGAGGAAGACAAACATGTTAATCACTTCCTGGGCATGATTTTTATTCTGCCACAACTAAAGTGTGTGTGGAATTAAGAACGATGATCTGAAAGTTCCAAAGATCTCAAAATATCCCCCATGTCACTTTTTTGTGGGGGAGAAGAGCTGTAGCATGGCCTGGTACATACTCTGAAGTGACTGTAAATCACTGGATGTACTGAATGCTGTGGACTGCTACAAAGGGCTAAAAGATCTGATGAGCAAGGAAAGGGTATAAAAATAAGATTTTTTTTTTTTTTTTTTTTTTTCCTGAGAGAATGGGCAGTTACTTTAGGCTAGACTGTGGATTATGTTATTGTGTAATGGCTTCACACTTAAATAACATTTGTGCTTATAGACCATCAGCTCTTCCTTAATTTTTGTGAATCTTTCTATACCTGTTTTCTACCTTGATTACTATCTCTCACAGAAGTAAAAATGAAAAGAAGTAAAAGTGGCAAAACACCCTCACGAAGTCACAGCACCAGCTGCAGCTTCAGCAACTCTGCCCAATTTTAAAGCTTTTCAGTAAACTAGAAATGGGACAAGAAACTGAACTGTGAAGTTAAAAATCAGCATTGAGGAGCTCCTCATCTGGAAAGCACCGTGGGCTGTGCATGCCTATTGCTGTAAGGGGGCTGAGGGAGCAAGGGTGCAGTCGAGGGGTACGGGTGAGGCAACTGGGAATCTCAACCTGGAAGAGTTAAAAACGTCTGTGCATGTGGGGGGACTTGTTAAAATGAACTTGTTTTTACAGGGTTAGATTTCATCGTTTTCAGCTTTCTAGAGCATCGTCTACTGTTTGTGTGGCTCGCAGGTGTGTTAGTAAAAGCTCTCAGGAAAGGCAATGTTTCTTTTCCTAAACTTGCTGAGGTTCCCACACAGAGCCCTTTGTGATTCCACCAGTAACTGCGAAAAACATGAGTAAAATACACACAAACTGTGTTGGCTTCTATTTATAGGTAATACTTGATCCTAGGGCATGTCAAACCCAATCAGCTCCCACCGAAATCAGCGGTGAGTCTGAGTTTCAGCACCTGGCGATATTAGGCTGTTACTGTAAAGCTCAACTGTTTGTGCAGGGCTTATTTTTAGGCACAGGTGTGATTTGGTACTTAATACTGCAGGGCGCTGCTAATAAATCTGGGTAAGCGGGAGCAGAGGCAGACTTGGGCCATGCAACCAGAGAGGCTATAAATCTGAAATAGTAAATTTATGGTTTAACAAAATTACATTCTGAGTGGTTATGGCCTTTAAGCTAGGCATCTCAAATTGTTTCTGCAGGGGCCAGACTAGAAATGCTGCATAATATATATGGTATTATAGAGCTTCGCAGGTTTTTTTGCCTTAAATGCTCCATCTGGAGGCGATTATAACTCAGAGAGGGTTCAGTGAATTCTGTTGTGTCTCTAGTGCAGCCCACAGTGGGAGGGAAGGACGTATTTTTCATTATCTGCGTGGTCATTGTGATAGCATATAGCAATTTGCCACATATTCTAAGAATAATGAACTGAATGCATATTTAAATTGAACAGCTATACATAATACTGCCATGGGGCCTATCTTGCATTCATAAATACTTGAGCAATAGTCAAAAAAAAAAAAAATTGCATGCTGGGAAGCAAAGCAGCCGAGCATCCTCCCCAGTGTCTCCTCCAGTGCGGCAGCAGGTCCCCCCCACCAGAGCAAGAACTGCCTTTAGGACATTAATTACATTTCAATCAGTACAGTTAAGTGACTGTAGATGGTTGTACTTCATCTTCGCACTGGAAAATTCCTGTATTAACACAAACCGTTGGGGAACAGTGGAATTAAATGGCAATGGAGCTACTTTGCTTTGAAACGCAGGTGAACGCTTTCACAGTCATAAGTCCATGAGCCCAAGTACTGCCCAACCAACTGTGCTTTGGGTGTGTGATCAGCTCAGCTTGTTTTTGCTGTTTTCTTAATGTTTTCCACAATGTAAGCTGATTCTGCAAATATTTAGACAAACGTGGTAGTCTTACAGCACTCACAATGTTGTTATCTGAAGGGGGACCTTGGTGGAACTGGGGACAAAGTTTCCATTCGGTGCCTCTGAAAAATAGGCTCTTCTCACATTTCTTAGTTGTAAGTACCTGCCTGACACTTTTAACTTATTTTCCTATACTTTTGGTGACAAATTGCATGACTGAGTATTTTCATATGCGGTGGTGGAGTCACCATCCCTGGATGTGTTTAAGGGTCGTTTGGATGAGATGCTGGGGGATGTGGTGTAGGGGAGAACTTTGTAGAGTAGGGCTGATGGTTGGACTCGATGACCCCAAGGGTCTTTTCCAACCTGAGTGATTCTGTGAATTCCTCAATGGAAACAGAGAGCAGTACGTGCGGTGCTACATCAGAAACGGTACTTCTGCTTTTCTGTATTTTGAAATGTGAAAACATCATTCTGAATGTGATCACAGGCTTTGGGCAATTCATTTACAAAGAAGAGGGAATTACAGTGGACATGGCGTTTAGATGATTTGAAAGATTTGGAACAATAAAGAGCTCTCTGATAATTAATGTTGAATTTGGTGCAACGGTCACAAATTTAGCAGCTCTAGATTACAGTTAGAAAGCATTTGTTGCCTCTGAATTTAAGGCGTGCTCTCCCAAAGGAAAAGATGAAAGTTCCATTCGTTGCCTTACTTGAATGTGCACTTAAGGCATGCTAAACCAAGGGATGAGGAAAGCTGTGGACATCATAATTCCAGCTAAACAAAAAACAGGAGCGTTTCTCTTTCCACTGGGATCTCTTGTGCTCTGATTTGCACAATCCATCCACTATCACGCTTAAAATGAGCTGGGAGGACTGTCAGAGGAGGACTGCAAAGACACGTCAGGAGGTTCAGCTTTTTGTCTTCTGCTCTAAGTCCCTTAGAGGCTGAGTGCTTTGAGAAGCACGTGCCACCTGCAATAAATCTGGCTGTGCTTGTCTGCAGGAACACTAATACAAGTTCCAGCACCCAGGTGGAAAATCAGCATTGCAGGTAGCAAAGGTCGGTATCGAGAAGCTGTAAACCCTGACGTGGCCACAAAAATCTGGGAAAATCCCAAGCAGCAAACAAATTCACCCTGCAAAACGAGGTGCATTCTCAGGTGTATATGAGGTGTGTGTCTGTGGCGATAGACTGAAAGCCTATAATAGGCAATATTAAACAGAACTGCTATTGGCAAAACTTTGTCTTTGAAATGCATGTTATTTGGGCTTCCTGGTGTTTAAAGTGGCATATTTTCCTAGCATACTATTAATTTTACCAGTAACATGGGATGCAAAACACTGGACAGATAGCTTTTTTTTGCCAGGACTTCAAGAAGACAGGTAATGTGAGCAAATACCAGTATGAAAAAATTTGTTCTAGGAGGCATGCAGACCCCGAGGGCACGGGATAGTTAATAATGAGCGTCTAAGAAAAACAGCCCCCAAAATTACAAGTCTGACAGACTGCCTTAAAAGAACCTTTTCTTCTTCCTCACTGCTTCCAAGTCATCCGTGAAGAAGCTTGAAAGATTATTAAAATAAGTTAATAGTCCCCTGTGTTTTGTCTACCTGAGGGAGCTGAAACAAGACCCTGGCTGGAACAGGAAATGTACAATAAATCCCATTTTTATGACTCTGCAAGTCAATGATTTTACGGTTTTAGTAACAGCTGTGTAAGAAGTATTTTAGGGTTTTGGTTTTGGTGAGTTTCTTGGTTTTGGTTTGTGGTTTTATGTTTGGTTTTTTAAGGCAGTGTATATAAGCAAATTAAATTGTATGTGATCCTGAGATTCCTATAGGATGGTTCACAAAGCAAAAACCTGTTCTGAAGAAGTATTTTTATCTCAGCTACTTTTCTTCTTAGCAACAGCCTGAATGGATATGGTCACGTTTGCAATTTTTTTCAGTTGGAACGGGCAGGAGCAGACCGTAAAACATAGTACGTGGTTTACAAACACCAGCCCACTGGGCACATGGGCAGCCTGAACCAGTAAGACGATGGGAAGCCCAACAAGCGTAGGATGGGCTTGTGTCTTCTCTGAACACTGTCACAGGTTGCTGCTCTCAAGGGTCTGGCAGAAGATGCAAACTGAAAGGGAAAAGGTGACTTAAAATAATGTCACCTAGAGATTACAGCCTAACATGAGCTGTTCCCTGTGGTGCCAATGGGGTTTATGGTATCTAAAATACAGATGTGCAGTGCAACATAGGCCCTTCATCATCAGGGTAGTTGTTAGACCAGGAAAAATGACACACTTGGTCTGCTTTTTTTCCTGATCTTTGCTCTAAATTTCCCTTGCTAAGTTTCACCTCTTCCTTCTTCGTCTTAGACACGTACTCGTTTCTCAGCAGGTTGTAGCAGACTATGGTGTTGTACACATCCACAGTATCTACTTAATATCATTCCTCTTAGAAATGTAAATACAGATTTGCTGGTCTGCTGAACTCTGCCCCAAGCCAGAGTAGGTGCTGCCTGGTTTGAGCTGGGCTCTTGTCCTCCCTGTGGTGCCTCTGGCCCCTGCCTCATAGAGGTAAGCTGCTGGGATGTATATGTGGGCATGTTTCATATACCTAAAGGGAGACTATAGCCCTCGAGGAGCAGAACTGATGCTAACAAATGCACTCAGGATTGCCCTGGCTACTACCCGTTCATCTGGGCCAAACCCATATGTGCTTCTTACTGTTGCAAATAAGGCTTCAAATTTCAATTTTATTTTTAATAAGGTAATATTTCTATTCAGTAATGTAGTTCTTCCAGCTTAAAATATATACATTTCCATATTTCAAGCCATGAAGTTTTGCTAATGTACAGTTCTAAAAGCTGAGCTGGACATCAGAGCATCTCAGAAAGCCAGCTCTTGCTTCTTAAGCCTGGTGCTGTTTATCTGACTCCAACAAGAGAAGAACAAGCAGGGGACATAGACACACTGTAAGGAAAACGCCAACAAAAGAATAAATTAATGCCAGCCGTCTGGAAGCAGTTCCTTACTCTGCTTCCTTTTGGGGAAGGGTGCAAGAACAAAGCCCTCGATCCCTTTTCATGTTCTCTGCAGCCCTCCTCATGCTGCTACGTGTCTGTACCCAAATAAAGCCACTCGGCTGTCCCCGGAGCTGTGAGGGTTAGCCAGCCACCTCCTGCTGTAACCCATCCCCGCGGCACCACAAGGCCACTGAGTTGTTTGGGTTTGGGTTTTTTTAATGGGGTTATAGATGAGTAACTGAGGGCAGTTTGGCCCTGGGCTTCATTTTGCAGGGTTGTGGGTTACCGTGATTCTTTTGGGGTGTAATAACAGTAATAAACTTTTTCTGTAATTTTTGTTTGAGCTACTCTAAGGGGCAAATCTTTGCCTTAGGCCTCAGCCCCACTGAGGACTTGTTTATTCTAGGAAATGACTGTGTGTGATACTGTGGGCTGTATTATTATACTTTAAATTTCTAGGTCTGTACCAACCCCTCAAAGCCCACCAGGACACTTGCAGGCAAGCAGTGCTGATCCCAGACTGCTGCCTGGGCATGCTTTTATTAAGAAATTCCTGATAGTCATACATGACGTGAAGCTGATGTAATACAATAATTTGACTAACCCTTTTTGGAGTTGTACAAGATTAGGAATCCGATTATTGTCACCACCCACCCCCAAAGGTTTGATATTGCCCTTTGTGACGCAAGCTGTAGAAAGAGATTTTGTTTTCTTCCTAAATCTTAAGAAGGTGGGAGGAGAGAAGGGGATGAAATTCCCAGCAGCAATGTGGTGGCACCCAAAGTCAAAGCTACTTTTCTGCTGAACCTTTTGTACATGAGCTTTGGGTGAAAATCCATGCATCGTTTGTGCAGTCATCTGGAAAACGTGCACCCTTGGGGCTGTGTGGTGCAAGCACAGGCAGCGCCGGGGAGGGGTGAGCAAATCTCTTCCCCTTTCTCCGCACAGTTCTTCTGCAAAATGGGGGTGCTGGTTTTGACCTCTGTTATAGAGTATTTTAAGACTGCCGGCAAATTCTTGATACCATAGCACTTACTTTGCTCAGCTAACAGATGAACTCCATGGTCCTCATTTTAAGTATGTAGACATATTGCAGTTTCAATTAGCAGTTTCAGTGTTTTGCAGCAACTGCATGTGAAGACAGAGAGCAGATTGTTACTTTGCTCTTTTTCCTCCAGCCATTTTATTTTCCCTCTAGTGTAACCTCCCAAAGCACTGTGACCACACTTTTATAGCATGAAACCACAGCCCTCCTCTTCACTGCCTCTTTTCCTCCTTTACCAGCCTCCTCACCTATTTTAAAAAGGTGTCGAGACTGGCTATAGTGCTTCTGTGTAACAGACGATAACCCAACAGACATTGGGGTATAGATATCTGGTAAAAATAATAATGTTTTGGGTCAGTAAGCAGATTGCCTTTGCTAAGTTTCAGCCAGAGGTGAATTTTTGCCACCAGGTATAAGCTGATTTATCCTGGAAACACGAAGAGGTAATTAACACCGACAGCCCGGTCGGCCGGCGGCCCCCCCATCCCGCTGGCGGCCGATCTTCCCCCAGGCCCAGGCACCGGCTGCCTCTCCCAGCACAACCCCGCGAGGGGCTTGCCGGCAGAGCAGGACGGTGGGTGACCCTCTGCCAGCCAAATGCAGAGGAGGTGCCTTCACACCGACCTGGGAAGATGTAAAGCCAGGTCCTGTGGGAACTATGTTAGTGCTTGTGAGTTTGTTGGGGATGTCAGCATTTGCTGTACTGAGAAAGTATCTGCAGTATTTTTACTGTTTAAAAAAGAACTGCAAGGTCATCTCGTGTAGATCATGACTTGGGGTTATAAACTTAAACTCATTTTAACTGATAGCCTTACAGCATGCATAGGGCTATTCAACATATCGATGCTTTTTTCCTGCAAAGCGTAGGAAATGGTTTTTAAAACTGTTTGGTGTAATTATCAGTTCTAAAACAGATTGCAGGTGATGTGAAAAATTATTTCCAGAAGTACAGAGATTAGAAAACTTCATGTTGGAGGGCGAAAATATGAAGCAGAGTTCATTCCTGTCACTGGTTCCTCTGCATCCGTCTGGCCCCTCTCCCTGGGATGCGCCACTTCCATCGTCATCGCTGCCAGGTAAGGTCCCGCAGAGAAAGCCAGCGTATTCAGCTCCCAACCAGCTGAGTGAGGTTTTTATTACACCAAATGCTTCTTAAACACGTATTTTACCCTACCAGGAAGAAATTCAATCCTCAGATTTTGCTAGGACTGAATTTGAGGCACTGAGAGGGCGAGTCAAACCAGATCTCTTTTTAATCCCCGCTGCAGACGAGCGAGCTCCCCTTTGCCTGCCCTCATGGCTACTCTGCAAGCCTGGGGGCAGGGGCAGGGGCCGCCTGGCTGATGGCTCCTGAGGCTCTCACATGCACAGCTGTAGGGACATTTCTACTTGTCTCTGAGGCCCAAAGTTTCTTCTGGCAGTGCAGGGATCAATTCAGTCCTTGAAATGAGTACCTGCCTGCAGAGGTGGGCAAACGAAAGGCCAAATCCTTGTGCAGAGATGCTGAAACATGTAGCTGGTACCTTCGCTCCACCGGCCTTATGACAACTCCCTGTTTGCTTGACATGTGCCTTCACTGGAGCCGACAGGGCTTTTGCAGCCGAGTTAAAGGGTTCACGGTTTCATCTGCAGTGACAAAAGTTAAAAAATGCAAAAAAGCCTTTCCAGGCTTAGGACCCTGCGTTTCCCAGTCTGTATCCACCGTTGCTTTCACAACCCATCCCCATTTTTGGTCTGGTTTCTGAGCACTGGCTGCTAGTAGGTGTGTTTCTCTTCACAGGTTTGAGGGCAGAAACTGAAGTACCAAACCCTCTCCTACTGCAGTCAGACCAGACCAAGCGCACCATCAAGCCGTTGCTCGATACCTTTGTAACTAGGAAGAATTTATTCAGTTGTTCAATGTTTGTTTAGATCAAGGCTCTTTTTTTCAGATCAAGTCAGGCCCCACGTTGTTGCACCGCTGCTCTGTGAGCTACTTCACCATCAGTATATGTCGGGGTTTTTTCGACCTTTTCAAAAGAAAGCACCCCGGCAGCCCCGCACCATCGGCCTCTTTTTTAAGCCTCTCACCGCAACTCGGGGCTCTCCTCTAAAAACGCTCGCCCATGACCCCGCCAAGGTGATTTCTAACATATTCTCTTCCTCCCCGCACCCCCCCTCCTGGGGCACCGCCCCACGCCTGAAAACGGGCCTTTCCCACCCACGAGGGGACCGTATCTCCGGGCGCATGGTCCGAAATCACTGCCGCCGCCTCCGCGTTGACCGCGACGTTTGTAGTTACGCAGAGGGCGGAAGGCGCGCTCTGTCTCGCTTTTTCAGCTGGGAAAAAAGAAACCTTGCCCTCCGCGGGGCGGGGCGGGGCGGGGCCGCTCCCCAGGCTGCCCCCGACGGGGTTCGCCTTTGTTCGGCGGGGCGGCCCTGGGGGGGAGGCGGGCCGGGGAGGGGGGAGCGGAGGGGGGAGCGGGGGGGGGGGAGAGGCGGGCCCCGGCGGGGGAAGGCGGGCGGGGGAGGCGGTCCCGGGGCGCGGCCCGTCCGGCCCGGCGGCGGGAGGCGCGGAGGGGCCGGGCGGGGGCAGCGCGGCCGCCGCCGCCGCCGCCGGAGGAGCCGCCCCCCGCGCCGAGGTCTGGGCGCTCGGCCCCTCCGCTCCGCTCCGCTGCGCTCCGTGGCGGCGGGGGCATGTGGCGGGGGCTGGCGGTGCTGGCCCTGGCCGGGCTGCTGGTGCTGGGCCGGGCGCCGGCGGGGCGGGCGGCGGCCTGCGAGCCGGTGCGCATCCCGCTCTGCAAGCCGCTGCCCTGGAACATGACCAAGATGCCGAACCACCTGCACCACAGCACGCAGGCCAACGCCGTGCTGGCCATGGAGCAGTTCGAGGGGCTGCTGGGCACCAACTGCAGCCCCGACCTCCTCTTCTTCCTCTGCGCCATGTACGCGCCCATCTGCACCATCGACTTCCAGCACGAGCCCATCAAGCCCTGCAAGTCGGTGTGCGAGCGCGCCCGCGCCGGCTGCGAGCCCGTCCTCATCCGCTACCGCCACGCCTGGCCCGACAGCCTGGCCTGCGACGAGCTGCCGCTCTACGACCGCGGCGTCTGCATCTCCCCCGAGGCCATCGTCACCGCCGAGGGCGCCGGTGAGTGCCCGGCGCCGGGGCCGCTCCGCCCGGACAATGGGCGCCGGCCGGCGGGGAGGGGAGCCCGCCCCGGGGAGCCCTCACCCTTCCTCCGCTCTTTCGGACTTCTCTCTAAGCCTCTTGTCTTCCCCTCCGCTTTTTCTCCCTCCTCTTTTCTCCGCCTTTACCAGCCGCACCGCTGCTGGAAAAGTTTGGCTGTTGGGAAGGAGGGGGTGTGACAAATGACAGCCCGGCCGGCGCGCTGGGGAGCGCTTCAAAGTGTGGGAGCGACAACCCTCGCTTCACGAAAACGGGAGACGTTTCGGTGTCCCGCTTCGGTATTTCAGCAGCAGCGGTTGCCCGCCGAGAAGCAGAGCCACCCAGGAGAGAGGTGCCGCGCTGGTCCCCGGGCCGCCAGCGCCCGCCCCGCCGCGCTTTGCTGGTCGCCGGCCGCTCGCCCTCCCTAGGGCCGGCAGCTCCCCTCCCGCGCCAGGCCATCGCCCCCCGGGCGCAGCCAGCGGGGTTGGGGGACGGGGCTGTGCCCCGAGGAGCCCCGGGCAGGAGCTGGGGGGCCGTGCTCTGCTCAGCCCCCCGCCATGCCCGTGCTGGCACGCAGGCAGCCGCAGGGGGGAACACAGCCTCCTCTCGGCGGTTGGCACCGACGGCACAGGCCGCCCGTCAGGTCCCCGGGCTCGCGAGTTACGGTCGGGAGAGGAGCTCAGCAAAGGCGCAGCCCTCCGCTGCGCTTCATTCCCGGTGTCCCCACGCAAGCCGAAGGCTGCCTCCAGCTCTGAGGCAGCTCCGGTGCGGCTCTGATGGTACCGGACCCCCGCGGGCACCGACGAGCCGTTGGAGCCCCTCGGCTTTCCCGCTGCGGCCCGTTTCCCCGGCTGCGCTCGCAGGGGTCCCGCGGGACGGCCGGCGCGGGGTGTCCGGCCGCTGTCCGGGGGTCCCGGGCAGGCAGGAGCATCTCTGTGCGGTTGGGTGAAGAGTTCCAAGCACCCAGGCCACCACGATGCTGCAAACCCGCTGTTGCTCGGGGACCCTGCTCTGTTAGGGCTGTGCCCCCATCACCCCTGCCTTTGGGCTGGAGCAGCTAGCGGGGCACAGCTCCAACGTGGTGAGCCGGGCACCACAGAAATATTAAACTGAAGGAGCTATTGAACAGGAAATTAAAGCAAGCTGGTGGGTGGTTATCACAAGTGAGCTTTGACCTTTACGAAGTAACCACATTTCCTGAGGAAAGTACTCGAGGAAAGCGTTTGCTGCTGGTGGAACCAAGCTGCGTTTCCTTGCTGCAGAGCTGCAGTGTCGGTGGGTCTGCCAGACCTCTCCATCAGAGGAGCGGGAGAGCTGAGCTGGGGCAGGGGCGCGGCTCAGAGGGGTCGGTGGCTGAGGCAGAGCAGCACCCACGCGCCCCACGGGCTCCCGGTGCTGCCGTCCGGCTCCACCGCGGCCCGCAGCT
Source organism: Strix aluco (assembly GCF_031877795.1). Taxonomy (NCBI): domain Eukaryota; kingdom Metazoa; phylum Chordata; class Aves; order Strigiformes; family Strigidae; genus Strix; species Strix aluco. The sequence continues at coordinate 38,088,882 of NC_133936.1, forward strand.
GGGGCAGCGGATCCCACCTCTCCATCCTTCCCCAGCAGTGGCCTGTGAATGAAAGGGATTTTTTTTCATGCTGTGCTCAGCACAGTATTTGACTGTGCTTCTGTCCCATTACCAAATGCTTTATGTATCCCACTGTCAGCAATGCCAAACACTGTAATTCCTGTTTTCCTCTCCTAACAAATCTTCAGTCTGGTTTCCTGACCGTGCTCCCCAGCTCAGCCTTCCCAGGTAAGCTGCTCTCTCTCCACTCCTTCCCATTTATTTGTAGGCCAGACTAACCCCGCTCCTTCTCTGACTCCATCGAGTTACCCTCTCCACCTCTTGAAATCTCAATGACCGTACCATGATACCTCTACTCGTTACTACTATTTCTCTCTAACCCTTCTAATTGCTCCCCTCTCGCCTTTCCACCCTTCCTCCACCCCGCAGTTGTCCCCAGCCTGCAAACCCAACCATCTATTTTTGCCTGCAGCTCCCTTGCCGCTGCAGCTGCTGCTGCTCTCTGGGGACTGCAGACCTGCTGGGATGGTTTGGGGAAGTGCGGTTTTGAACACCAAGAACCTTTCTCTGCAGCATTGAGGTGCTTTCAAAACCGCCTTGAAAATGGCTCCAGACTGAGCGAGGCTTGGCAGGTCTGCAGTGATTTGAAAGCAATCGCATTCAAATCTGGAGGGAGGAAGTTTGGCTAAAATTGCCCCCGAGTTACCTATTTCTGAGGACCTTAGCAGTACAATAACCTCTTTGAGGGATTCCAGGGCCGGATCCATGAAAACTCTCTTTCAGTGAATGAGAACCTGATGACATTCTCATTTCTGGGCTGAAAATTTTGAACTGATGCATTATGCACCAGACTGAAAGAATCCTTCTTGAGGGAATAAAACTGCCCCTTTAGAAAGCAGAGTGAAGGATTCCTGTTCTAGGAAAAGGTAAGGTGAACACTTCCAAATTCAATTCCCCAATTAAAGGATTGCAGCCAAGTAGAAGATACGAAAAACCAACTGCCTCAGGGGGAGCGTGCAGAATACTTGCTCTTATTTTATCTCCTAAACGTTCCTGCCCCTTGTGTTGTCTGTAAACTACATCTATTAGAGCAGACAGAAATATAAATCCATTTTTTCATGGTCTTCTGTTGTAGAAGAAGGTCCTTTTTTTAGTCTTTGGAAGTGAATTCTTGATTTTTCTTTCATTTTTTGCTACCTGCAATGTAACAGGATTCTACTGTTTCCTTTCCTCTTGAGGCCTCTGCATTATTACTGGGGAGGGTTAATGCATTTGTCTAGTCCCTTCCATAAGGCAGCAGCCTGAAGGGTGACCCGGTCAGATTTTGTCCTTATCAGAGCAGGAACAGGGTTCAGAAAGCCCAATTTCCATTCCTTTTCCAGTATGAGGCCATGCATCTTACTTAGGAGCACACGGTTCAGCTGGATGCAGGGGCCTTTCTGACCCTCGGGACACACTTTCTTCAGGTTGAGTCGCCTGCAGGAGGCTGCAGCGGGTTAACATCATGCTGGATCAATTATCGTCTGCTCTTCTGCAGCCAGGAAGAGCTTGTACAGACGCTCGCAAAAATTCCCCGTCACCATTAAAGTAATTGGTCTTGACTTTCATTTCAGTGACGACAAGTTGAAGATCATTTGAAGTTCACTTGACTTTTTTTTCTTTGGCTGATGTTGCGGTAAAAGATGAGAAATTCCTCTCCGATCAGCTGTATTCTCCATGCCTAGTAGACGGTGGCTGTTGCAAAATCTGGAGAAACTGTGGTTAGCAACATCTGTGGCAAATCCCAGTAAGAAGTTCACTTTTGGTTATTGAGGCACAGGTTACGAGTCCTCCACAAACATCTTCTAGGACCTCTTTCCACGTGCAGCCCAGGTGGTAAGGAAGATCTAGAGGCTTCCTCTTTGCAGGAACGAGGGAGTTATTTGTGTCATTCTCCTGATGTTCTTCAGGGCTGCTGACGCATTGAAGGGATGAAATAGCCGCTGCTATGTCTGTGGTGGAGAAGGCTGATAGGAACAGTAGAACTGCCTTGGTTAGGGCTCAGAAGAAGAGCTCTGCAGACCCCCTGGGCTTGTGCTGGTCTCCAAAACGTGAGGGTGAGCTGCTGTACCACTGCTGATACGGAGCTCTGACGTTCCTCAGATGACAGGCACCACCTTCAAACAAGCGTCCTGTGGGAAACATATCTATCTTTTTTTTTCATTATCTTTGTGAAGTGTCTGGGTTCCTTTACACCCAGGCAGCAGAGGGACTCCTCGGATGCGGTGTGGGTGTTCTGGAGGCAGGTGTGACACTGAATGTTCTGGCTTTTTGTGGAAGATCAGAGAAATCACAGTCCAGGATGGAGGATGAAAACGCCTCTTAGCAATACCTTAACTTCCCAGGTGTGAGATTAGTACGTGCTAACGTCCTCTGTACCTTACGGCTTTTATCCTGCATCCCTGTCCTGTGCTTTTTGGGGATTGGAAGTGGTTTGACTCACAGATACCATACAAGCTGTCTTGCGTATGCAGGAGGTCCCATTCACGTGCTCCATATATTTCAGTCTCTGTGTGCATATGCTGACTCTTCCTCACATCGATCAGATTATCTGCTTCCTTCGTTCAGGGTCCCGTCAAATCTTCTTTAGCCTGTGAAGCAGTGAGAAGTGCAGACAGACAAAAACTGTCTTGAATCTAAAATTTCAATAGCGGGACCTGTCTTTAATTTTACATGTCATAAATGACCAGCCTGAACACAGTCACTGCTGGTGTTGGGATGCTGACTCAGAAAAGCACTTCAGCGCATGTGCTTGGCTGCTACTGTCTAGCAGAGTGTTTATGTCTCAAGTGACATGTTTATTCCTGTTTTGAAGAGGGAACTGGCAATAAAAGGAGAGCAGTATGATGGGTACCGTGCGTATTGGAGGACGGATCCGTCAGTTGGATTTCTGTCTCATCGTATCTTATTTAGACAGAAAAATAGCTTGCAGGTGCATTGGGTTGTTGATGAGATGTTGGAGAAAAGGGAAGCACCATCACAAGGTATCAACCATGTGTAATTTATGTCCGAACCATTTTGGGTGATTATCGTAAGATGGCTGAGGAGAACTCTGAATCTCTTAAAAAAAATACCACCTCTGTTAAACATTAAAGAAAATTAAAGATTATTCAAGTGATGACGTATTTTCTTAAATCTTATATGAACCCATGATTTCTCCCTGTAGGCCAAGTCCTCTGTACCTGCCTGTCTGCCTAGATGAATTCACAGTAATCCAGTATGTGGTTTTGGCATTGTATGCTTAAAAGAAAAGTGAAGGAGCCGTTTCCCATGCTTGTTTTTCATATGTTATTAACTTCATTTCCAAAACAGTGGTTTCCAAACTCCAGATCAGATTTGCTCTGACTCAGACTTTGCATAGCTCTACTTATAGTAGCCGAAATGCACAGCGGTGTGAGGATAGTGTTTCAGACTGTACAGGGGATAAGCAGTCGTGCCCAGGTTGTCGTTTTAAAGTTGAGGTTTGATTTAGGTTTTTGCTCAAAACTCAGAAGCAGCGTCATTTCTCAGTTAAAGAACAAAATCATTGCAAGCTGGAAGCCTTAAAGAAGATGGGAAAAGTAAGTAAGAGTATTTAAACCTTATTAATGATGATACCACTGATGGTGTTATGCTATCACTTCAGTTTGTCTGCCTTTGTAGGTGGGGTCCCCTAGAATGGCTTTTATGGTCTAGGCATCAAGTCAAGACCTAGGCCATTAATTGTCATTGAAACCCAGCGGGATTCGTTATGTGGAATAATTCATTATGCGGAGTGGTCATGTTGTCACATTGCAGGCTGCTCTGCGACTTGGAGTTGAAGTGATCTGTATCAGATTTTAATGAGGATCGATTTTCCTATTTGCTTCGCTGTGCATGTTTTTGCAATCAGATTAGCAAAGATCCTCTCCGTATTAAGATCAGAAGTGGATTACAAAGTCTGAATTCATACATATTTGAAGGTTTCTTAATTAATGGGCCTCACAGATGTCTCCATCTGAAGAAAGTGCCCAAGCAGCACCGCTGGCTGCAGTTTTGTTCTTTGGAGCAGGGTGCCTGGAAAGGCTTCAGTAATAGCTGGGCCATATCCTTTAATTGCAGTGACAATCAGGATCGTGTTACTTTTGGCCCTTTCTCTGCTTTTTTTTTTTTTTTTTTTAAATTTAAACTGTGATATAAGTAAGATGTTTGCTCAAAACTAAGTTGTACCAACTTGTTTCCCTTTTCCCAAACCTCTCATCCAAATCTGTGATCCAGGCATTGTTACTTTGTGTACTTACTATGCAAGTGGCTCCTTGTTAGTGGTTTGGGTTTTTTATATAGCATCCCTCTGGAAAGTGATTAATTAAAATGGCTTATTGGAAAAAATCAGTTTGGATTTTTTCCCCTGCTCTTAAAATTTAGTAGGAAGCCTTTGGATTGGAGCTCTGGATAGTATTTCCTCTTTGGCAATCCTGCTAATCATCGCTGACAGATATTTCTTTCAAAAAGATTGTTTTGCATAGACAAAACTTGGCAGAGAGGTCACCTCAGAAGAGAAGTGGAACAATAGGAAGTCGGTTGTTTATTTTTAAAAACAACTTTTTTTCCCCCCTCTGCATTACAACTGGAAGTCTAAGCAGTGTGCATCTCCTGATGGAGAGAGGTCTCTGCCCGTTAGACTGCTGGGGTCAGGGGATGGGTTGTCATGGTTGCTCACCCCCAGCTAAGATCTTCTGAGTGGGTGGTGGCAGGGCTGGCCCAGACCCTTTTCCCCGTTACTTCCCTGGTACATGAGAAGGGACCAGGCAGTATGAGCATGACCAGGGAAGGATCAGGGAGATGTGAAGCCTTTTCTGAGATGTGTTCTACAGTGGTGGAGGTCTCCGGTCCCCTGCACAAACCCACGCTACTCTCCATCAGTGGAAACTGCTCATCCCTAAATAAACATGAGTGCACTGGGAAAGATAAGCATCAAGGCAAGGCCAATACTTGCCTGGTCCAAGCCCTCGCAAGTAGGGAAATGAATCATGAAGTGATGTATCAGCACCTGTTTACTCCTCCTTAGCTTGTTGACAGACACCGTGCTCTGACCACAATTGCAGAGGACAACGCACTGCGCACTGCAGCCTTCACACAGGCACAGAAATGGGAGCCGTTTCCATTAATAGTTCCTCTGCACGCATCTAAATTACTCTTGTGGCACAGCCAGCTGCTTCGTCAGATACCCACAACCATTGGTTTAGGGTAGGACAAGTGACCTGGCGATTGAATGTAGAATTAGGAAAGGGGTTGTGGTTGTGGTGCGTTGGAATTTGGTAAAAATAAAGTAAGTTGTGTACTTAGGAGTGGCAGGGAACATCTGGTGGAAAGCAGTTTAGCTCCATGTTTGTTTGCAGGATCCGGCATATTGGACATATTGAGTGTTTACCAGCCACTCCTTGCATCAGTGTGAGTTTGAAGGACAGTTCCTCAGCAGGTACACATGAGCATTGTACCCTTGAGTGGGGTCAGGGAAGGCTGCAAAACCCTTACTGGGCTCTGGTTTATGTTAGTTGTAATTCCAGAGTGAATTGGGCTTTGATTTGCTCAAACACTGTGAAGTCATGACTGCTTGGATCAGCCCTTGGTTTAGGAAGGGAGAATGCACTTCAGGGCTTCTTTTTTCTTCCCCGTACCCTCTGTGGATGTGAAGATGGTAAACATTTAACCTGATACTTCGCTTGCTTCCTCTGATGGTGAAAATTTTTCTGCCCCTGGTAACAATTTTGTTGGCGTAGGGATTGTGCTTTGGAGGTGTGAATGAACCATCCCTTTGTTCAGAACTGAAGTACCTATTTTGGTAGAAATTGTAGCATTCTGGGCTATGTGAAGCACAAGAAAGAGTTGCCTTGACTATGTGCAAAGCCAGGCAGCCTTGAAGGCAGCCTGAGAAGTTGGCCAAGGCAACTGAAATGAGAGGGGCAGTGAATCTGGAGAGCTTTCTCTGCAGGGGTCTTGAATGCCCGGAGAGTGGTGAAACACCTGGGGCCAGTCTTAGGCACATGGAGAGGTAGAGCCACCTCTCTGTGGTTGGAGGCTGGGAGGTGTTGCAGACTCCTGTCTGCAGTGGGAGCAGATTATCAGACTAGAGACCCAAGTGCTCTCTATGCTTTTACCACGTCAGAAGGAATTGTAGGTTTAAAGCTATTATTTGGCTAAATGAACAAGACAACAGAGGATTGGCCCAGGAGAGGAAGAATGAGAAGAAATGCAGTCATCCTTTTACTTACCATTTGCAAGAGGAAAACCATTTTAATTCCTCTTTCATCATGTCCTGGAATACTAGAAAGCACTTGATACAACATAAAATGCATTTAAATTTGATGAAGACCTCTTTTTTATCTTGGTAGAGATCACAATCTCTAATTACCACCTGATAACAACAGCTTTTTTAAAGTTTGAGAACAGCTCAGGTGAATAATCAAAACATGTAAGTAAGAATTAGTGTGTATACTAATTAGCGTGTTACTTTGACTTGTTACAAGGCACCATAGAGAAGCCTTACAGTTGCGTCGAAGTAACCTGATAACCAAAGACCATATTGGCTCCATGAAAATGTTGGGTTTTTCTGTAAACTAAGATCCTGCGGTAGTTTAGAACTTTCTTTGGAATAAAATGGATGTGATTTTTGATTAGCAACAGGATATTGGATGTAAAAGAGCATCTATTCAATCCTTCTATGCTATTTTCTATACCCTTTGCTCTTTACATTGGTAGGAATAATTATTCCTGAAGTCTCAGTTTTTTGAAGTTAATTATTATGTTACTGAGGGAATTAGCTGTTTTTCAGATTTACTCTTGCCCTGTCATTTAGCCATATCCCCATTTATGTAAAGGAAGTTTCACATTGCTATAAGTAGTATAAATATGCATTAAGGTGGAGATTTTATTATTTTTTTTAAAAGAGGATGGCCAGATTAGAAGATTAACTAAGTAATATTAGATTTCTTGCAAGCAGGTATTTTAAAAATGTATTTATAGAATTTGTGATTAAATAATGGCCCCAGCCCTTAAAATTTAGTCCACACATCTAAACCCTTCACCTATACTGAGTATTGTCGGTGTCCTGGGCTGTTTTAGAGCCAAATCCTTACAGGTCAAGCTGCAAGAGGGGAGCTTTTGTTACATGGTCATGTATTCATTTGTCCTATGTTGTAAAAGCAGTGGTGTTGCATCCATGATAATGTAAGGATATAAGAAAGGTGATGTTTGTATGATACCAGCTGCCAGAGTTGAAAAAACTACATAAACATTTGGGCATGCAAAGTGAAAGAATGGCTTTTTCTTTGAAAACTCGTTTGTTTTTCCATTTTATGTGTCATTCTAGTAAAGTATACTGCCTCTCTATCAAATCCTGTTTCTTGCATTTTTTTTTCTGTAACTTGTACATTATATGCATTAACATACTTGTTTTTCATGATTAAGTATATGTAGAAGTCCATTAAATTGTGGGATTTAATAAACAATAGGTTTGAAATGGTGTGTTTTACTAATGTGGGACACATTCCACTTATGAATATGTCTAACAGCAGTTCTTTGGGCAGAGTGCCTTTTTTTCCTTCTGTTCCTTATCTGTCCTTCAAACTAATCAGTATGTTCTTAAACTGAGGGGAAGGGGAAGGTCTGAAACATTTGTTTTGGCATTTGCTTCAAGATATGATTGTGGTTGGTTTGATTTCCTCAGTAACCAAAAAAAATAAACCAAAAGTAATTTCTCCTTCATCATCTAATTAAATGCAAACACTACGTGTATTTTTTGTAGGTGCTCTAAGTTCATGCCATAAATTTCCATCCTTGTGCTAAATCTGCCAGATTGTGCACCAGTAGAAATGGGGTGTTTAATCTGCTTCAGCGTTTAACATGATGTGCTGGATTTGGGTAAAATTCGGATAAGAAATCATGTCGACTTTAACAGGCTGGCCTGTAGAACTTTACAATCTCTTTATTAATTAAGTTATTACGTTTTAATATACTAAATCTTAGAGAAAGAGAAAACATTGTAATGTGGGTGTATTGAAATAATCCAATATTAAAAATGCTAACATTTCTTTACATATTTTACGAATCCATGCCAGATTTCCCTATGGATTCTAATAACGGCAACTGTAGAGGCGCCGGCATCGGTAAGTACACTTTTATAAAACTGTATAATAAGCTATAATCTTTCAACTCCTTTTAATATTTGATTAAGAGGGGTACTAAGTGATGTTTAAATACTCTGTCTTGTCTGGGAATCCTGTAGACTGTGCTTCTGTATCCCATGGGCAGGTGGGATTTGGGGCTGGTCAGCTTGTGGACTTCAGCATACAACTCAATTAACTCTTCAGCCCGCCTTTTAGTGCTCATCACTTCTGCTTTTGTCAGGGCAAAATTTCTGTCAAATCAAGAGGGCTGTGCTGATGTCATTAAAAGTTTTATCTTGTACAGTGACAATGATTATTAAATGGATTTTCACCAGCCAAACCCAGTGAAGATAATGGTTTATTCTGACTTTAAATCTTGCAAATTAAATTCAGCCCTGTTTGTAGACGATGTTAACTGGAGGAGGTTGGGGCTGAGACCTTCTGAGACTGGTTTTATTCCAGCAAGTCCCCTGTTGCTTTTTATTTTCATTTTGGTTTTGCTGGAACTGAGCAAAACACCTTGAGTGTTACCACTAGTCATAAGCAATGCAAAGAAGCAAAGCCCAGGTTGGTAGCTAATAGATTATAGGAATGTGAAATCATTGCTCAAGCAAGCCAATGACTATAGGTTTCCTTGAATTTTATTACGATTCCTTCAGAAGTTTTCGTCTTAGGCCTTTGTCAAGAAGATGACACTTGGAAACCTAGTGTTGGGCATCATGTCTTTCCTTTTCCAGAGGAGCTGATGAGCTATAGTGTGCAGTGATGCTTAGTTTATTAATATAAACACCTAAGTATGATTGTGGAACATAAAATTAGATATCTACATAACATTGGATAACTTCAGCATTAATCTCTGTGACCAAATTGTAAAAAGGTATTAATAATGCTGTCCTGGTTTCGGCTGGGACAGAGTTAATTTTCTTCCTAGTAGCTGTTACAGTGCTGTGTTTTGGATTTAGTATGAGAATAATGTTGAATACACACCGATATTTTAGTTGCTGCTGGGCAGTGCTTATCCTAAGTCAAGGACTTTCCAGTTTCCCGTGCTCCGCCAGCGAGGAAGTGCACAGGAAGCTGGGGGGGGAGCATGGCCAGGACAGCTGACCCGAACTAGCCAAAGGGCTCTTCCATACCACAGGACATCATGCTCCCTATAGAAACGGGGGGGAGTTGGCCGCGGAGCAGATCACTGCCCGGGCATCGGTCAGCGGGTGATGAGCAACTGCATTGTGCATCACTTGTCCTTCTTGAGGTTTATTTCTCTCTCTTTTTGTTAACTTCCTTTTCATTACAATTACTATTATTATATTTTGTTTCAGTTATTAAACTGTTCTTATCTCAACCCACGAGTTTTACTTTTTTTTTCCAGTTTGCCTTCCCATCCCACCAGGGGGACGGGGGGAGTGAATGAGCAGCTGTGTGGTGTTTAGTTGCTGGGTGGGGTTAAACCACAACAAATGCCCAGCTTATAATACAGTTTTAAAATGTGATCAGTAGGTGCCAGTGTGAAAGTAGCTATGTAGGTGCAAAATGTTATTTAAATTGCAGTGTACTTCCTTTAGAAAGCCATCTACAATTACAAAAACCTGATAAAAGTAAGCCCCTTAACAAGCTTCACTTTAAATTGCCTTGAGCATTGGACCTTGTCTGAGAGAAAAATCTTTCTAAAGATTTTTATTACTAATGTTAGTATCTTCCTAGTTTTAAGCCACTCTGAATTGCATGGCATTGAGAAAGTGTGGATTTCATGCTCTACAGTGACTGTACAAAGAGCATACAAGTTTCACTTTGAGTATGAAAGTAAAGCTGGATACATTCAATGTCACCTTATATCAAAAATATTAAGCGTATCTTTAGCACTGCCTGTCCTTAGGGATATAGACAGCATGTAATACCAGTAAGTGGCCCTGGAGTGGAAGAGAAAGGAGTAAGATTCAGTTATATTGTTGCTGTCATGATGCTTTTCAACTAGTGAAAGCAAGACCAGACCTAAAAAAATCCCATCCAAAAAATAGGGTGAAGATGCGCAGAAAAACTGATGAAGAAAAGGAAGGCTAATATTTTTATCGCTGCCTTTTGCTGTACAAACATGATTTCTGGTTCAATGCACTGCACCTGTTTCAACTGACAAACACAGTTTAACCACCTAAAAGGCTGTGTTTCATAATTGCTTTATTTGTATGTTCGGTAAAGTAAATTTGTAATTCTGCCATTGTAAACAGAATTTTTTCTTTGCAAGTATCAACCTGATGTGTTTTAAAAAATCCTGGGTTCTGCTGTGTGGTTCTGGAGCACACTGCATGTGCTGCTGTGTATGGTTGCAGTGAGCAGTGCTTGTGGGTTACCCCTCTTCGAGGCACCTTTTATCCTTGCTAGTGTCCACTGGCAAAACTCTGAGGAAGCCTTCTGAGTCTGCCCAGGCTTTTTTGGGGGGGAGCTTTTTTACCTCTCTTGGCAGTAAGCTACGTTGTTGTCTGCTTCATCAGATGCTTTTCAAGTCATTTTCCAGAGGTTTTTTTTTATCCTTAGTGTATCAGGGAAGCATTTGCCAGATTTGAGTGCTTGCACCGATCAGTATTACAGCCAGGTTTTAGATTGTGCACGCACATATATTTAAGATGGCATGTTTCATGGTAGCGTTTCATGGGGAAAACACTTTTTCCAGTGTAGCCCATTTGTCTTGGCATTTACAGGGAGAAGTTTTCAAAGGTATAGATTTTGAGCTTTTGTTAGTCCTGTGTTGACTTGTATTAGAAAAGAACAGTTAATCAGCTGAGATCTCAGTGAAAACTGATGTGAGCCTCTGCTGCTTGTCTTGGTTCTTGGGATATAAGGCTGTTGTGATCCCAGAGCTCTTCTGGTAATTCTGGCAGCTTCAGAAGAGACTGTCATGTAAGATGGGACTTTCCCTCAGCATCAAGAGATGCAGGACAATTTTATAGCCACTTTTCGCACTCCCTGGGGAAGGCTCAACTTTGCCAAAAACATGCATCAATCAAATATGTATTCTCTAATACTCATGTTGGGCTTCCTTTGAAAGTCACTCTAGCAGGAATTGGGAGAGAGGAGTTGGTTCTAAGCTCTACAACTGACTTTATGACTGACCTTGGCGAGTGACTCTGTGTTAGTTTCTGTATCTCTAAATAGAAACTAGGAATAATGCAGCATTTTGTAAAGTTCTTTGAAATGTAAATTTGAATAGCACTAGGGCGCCTAGGAGGTATCCTTCATTTAAAAACACAGGCAGGTCTATAATTTGTCTCTAGAACAAGACTAATAAATTATATTCCTCAGATTAATAAAATAATCCAGTACCATTTTAAAATTGAGGGAAATGTGAGGCTATGTATTCTTGTCTTGTAATTTAGACTATTTTATTCTACTTGTGCCACAGAGCAAAGTGCTGTAGAGCAGGAGAACGTTGAAGTGCACGACCTGTTGGACTTGAACGCTGAGATGCCTGCATGAATGTGGATCACAGGAGCACAACTTTTGTGGCCTGTTTTGAGGCAGTTTATAAAATGGGCCATAATTTGGCCTAAAGTATGCATGAGCTCCCACAGGCAGAAGGGAAGCCAAAAATCACTTCCCTTCTCTGCCTTTATTATTTTAACACAGTCTCATACAAAAGCTGAAGTCTGTAGGACTCTATATATAGATTCCTGAGGATGTGTTTGAAATTCAAGGAAACAATATACTCTTCTTTTGAAATGTTCTCCTCTTTCCTGTATTTTTTTTTTGTATTTTCAACTACAAAAATTCTTTTAATAGAAAATAAATAATGATTTCAGAAGTCCATAAGCGTATGATTCCATCTCTTTTTTTTAATATGCAGAAATCATATATAACAAAGAAAAGTCCTTTTTCAGACTCTTCACGTTGGATTTAACTAAATCACTAGTTTATATGCGTTGGTATTTTAGAACGATGGTGTATAGAAATAGGCTGCATTAAGTCTACTTCCACTTAAATGCTAATTCAAATGTCAAAATAGATGACCATGTGTATGTAATACTGGGACCTGCTGTTTGAAAAGACTCCACCAAACTCTGCTTAGGCACTAGCTTGAAATAAGTAAATATTTGCATTAGAACAGCCAGCCATGAAATATTGGTGGTGTTAATGAACGCATAGGTCTGAAGCTTCAGCATTAGCACTCCCTGGCTCTAATGAAAATGTTTTTACCTCCGTTATTGTTCCCAGCTGTCTGGAAGCTGCACCACTGGAAATGCTGTACTGACAGTGCTCATTTGTATTGTCTTTTGAAGGCCATCCTCACTGCCATAAGGGCTAATAATTTCCCTATTTTAATTAAACCCCGAGGTTCTGGGTCATATTAAGATTGTGTAAAATTTACACAAAAATTGAGGAAGAGTCCAGAGCAGGATCAAAGGTAGCACCAAACCCTGCAGTAGTCAAGTGAAGTCCTTCAGCCTCTTAATCTCTCTTAAACCTCCTGCCAGATGCCGCTGAAGAGACATGGTTGAGGTTTCATTTTGCCAGGACCATCCCAGAAGCATTCAGAGCAGGGAGCCATGTGCTGCTTGGTCCTACCAGCCTCTGACAGGCTTCCTCTGTAGCTCTTAGACATCTTCAGGTGTAAGGGGGCTGTGCCACTGTAAGAAATCTTACAGTGCAGCTCCAAAGATAAACTGTACATTGAGAATTAGCCACAAAAATCATATTCCTTATGGTGAACGCCTGCTAGCCGGAATATCCCAGTTTGCTAAACCGAGCTGAGATATGTAGTCTCCAATCGAATCTTAAATCGTGCCCTTTTCTTTCTGTGTCTGTATTACGGTCTGTATGATTAAAGGTACTGAAAGGAGGGCGTTCAGTAAGTGTGGTACAGAGGAGAGAATGGCATTGTAAGGATATGGAATCGCAGCACCTCCGAGTCCAAGATTGAACCTTGAATTGGCTTAAAATGGAAGATTTTGTCATGTCAGACTCCAAGTCCTTGTGTCTTTGTTGTTGTGGTGTTAGTTCGTTGTAGTGGTTTGTGGGTTAGGTGGCTGTAGTGGTTTGGTTTGGTTGGGTTTTTTTAAATTTCAGTGTGTCAAGTTTTCTCTTAGAAACCTTTAAGCTCTTTTGGACAGTTCCATGACATCTTCCAACAGAACAGACAAGGAATGCCCTGTGGTTGTTAATATTTCACATGCCTGTAATAAACAAGTCAATTCAGTGAAATTTTCATTAGGTGTGAGTTTGAGGTTGTGGGGAGATTGTCACTGAACATATGCTTTTTTCTTTCTAAACAAAACTTTCTGTTTTTATAGAACGCTGCAAATGCAAGCCTATAAAAGCTACCCAGAAGACCTATCTACGCAACAATTATAACTACGGTAAGAGCAGCTGCATGGCCAGCTCCCAACATTTTTAAGGCTACAGTAAGGGGAAAATTTTCATTAAAAAAGCCTATGGTTCCAATTACTGATGGTTAATCCAGTGGTGCTTATTACAGAAGGAAGATGTGGCCTGAAATATTTCCAAACTGGAAGGATGGAGAGGATTAGCTTAATATGTTAGTAAAACAGTTAGTAAAATCAGTGTCAGCACAGGCATTTGGGGTTGGTGCACTTCATTAGTGTGAAAAGTGATGTGACAAAAATAATGTTGTGGGCTGCTATGCCTGAAGTGCCTCTGATTTCCAGCTCTGATGTGCTCTGCTTTTGCAGAAAGGATGTTTTTACTAACTTTCAGGCCTATGAGCTCACCATGGGGTCTAACAGACATATAAGGTTCTTTTCTCCTCACATATTGAAGGCAGCAATAAGCATTTTGGCAGCTGTTTTATGCTGTCAGTAACACCTGTAAACATGCATGGTGTCTATTATGTCTTCACTTGTCCAAATTGTCCTGGTCTTCAGGCATATCACAAGCTCAGGCTGCAACTTTTCTTCATACTGTTTGTTTTAAGCAAATTAGGCTGATGAAACCAGTGAATACCTATCACAGGAACTGAACAATTGGGCCTATCCTTTTTCCCATTAGTCATGTGAATAGCCTTAGGCTCAGTGAACTTAAAGACTTCATTTAAATGGTAGTGGTTGCGTAATATTTATTAAGATTATGCATTTATACAACTTGTCAGATAAGCTTCTTTTAAAAATAGATCCTATTAAAAGCTAAAAAATTATAATTGTACTCAGTCAAACATAATTGTTACTTTTTAGGTGACTAGTCAGTTTTATGTTGTTTTGGTGGATTTGTTTGAAAACGAAAAAAGTGACTGTTCTCTAGTGAGTACCTGCACACGGTAGAGAGTCGCTGAGCGTGCTACTGCCCATCTTTTCAAGCTTTTGAAATTGAAGAGGTTTCAAAATGCATTTGAAATAACTTCAAAGTAAAGCAAGATTTTGTTTTGAAATCTTACAAGGTTTTAAGGAAGTGGATCACTTGGGGTAAATTGTGTATATTAAATTACTAAGTTACAAGTTACTAATTGTTGGCAGCTGTATTTAATGTGGTTGCAATACATGCTGGTTGCTGGTCTTTATGGGCAACGCATGTGAAGAGAGGAGATGTGTAAGTCCATGGAAGAAACTGGGAATCGGGGGAATCTGCTATTTGTAATGTAAAGGGACGCTTGTTTGCAAGCTGTGAAAGATGTGGCATTCTCTAGAGCATGACCTCTGGACTGGCTTTGCATTTGCATGTGGTATCAGTTCACTGGTCACCATGCGACAAACAAAAAGAGTTGCCTTTGAAAGGCAATTTTTCCTCCTATGCAACCTAAGGCAAAAAGAAAGGGTGAGGGAGGAAACAATTAGATGGGTCATCAGGTCAAGATCAGGAGTGTTTTGAGTTCCTAAAGAGCAGAGCACATTGGTGCTGGGTCACTGGAGAGAGAATATGAAAGGTAAGGGCCTGTCATCCAGCAGAAGTAGTGATATGAGAGGTTTTAATGCACATTCACGTTTCATGAAGGGTTGAGAGGGACAAATTAAGTTTGGTCATCTGTACTGCACGTAGTCAGAGAGGGAGCAGTTGCAGCTCGAGAGAGGAGGAGAGCATACAAGGAATGAGTTAAATGTATTGAAAGTGGAAAGGACGAAGAAGAAGGGATGCTAAGTTAAAGCCCAACTTAAACAGGATATAAATCCAACTGGTACATAACTCCTGCTCGTGACCATACTGTTACAAGATACACTGAGCTACTGGACCCTCCTGGTGGAGGATGAAGTAATGAAGTGAAGAGATGGGGGCAGGGACATTGCTGGAGTTCAGCTAAGCTTTTGATAATGGACCATGCAAAAGACTAATCCCAGAGGTCACCAAGAACGGCTTGGGGGTGACCTGCATTATCTGCTGCTGTTAACTACACTCTTTGTGACTTTTTCTCAGTCATTCGGGCTAAAGTGAAGGAGGTGAAGACTAAATGTCACGACGTCACTGCAGTAGTGGAAGTAAAGGAGATCCTAAAATCTTCCCTGGTGAACATCCCAAAGGACACTGTAAACCTTCACACGAACTCCGGCTGCCTGTGCCCACCGCTCAGCACCAACGAAGAGTACATCATTATGGGCTATGAAGATGAGGAGCGCTCCAGGTAACTCTTTCTGCATAGTCCTTGGAGCATATTTGTTGTTTGATGCCCTGCCTGTAAAGCTGAACTTCAGAGTCACCAGGAAAGGAAAACTTTGTGACTCTCTGTACAGCTCTTTAGTGGTGTTCAGGGGGGACAAGGCTCTCTGCAGGCACAGAGACCTTAGTCTTGTGTGTGTTGGGTTTTGTAGCTTGTGCATGCCTGTTGGTGGAGTAACTGGTTGTCTCTGTTGTGTAGGTTACTCTTGGTGGAAGGCTCCATAGCTGAGAAATGGAAGGATCGTCTCGGTAAAAAAGTAAAGGTAAGAAACTATCTCACCAAAAGTCAAATGTTGCAGATGCCATGAAACATCTACCTAATCTTTTCAAAATAAGAGAAGAAAATACACATGCTGACCCCAGTTAATTAATATCAAGTATCAAAAATTAACTTGGTGTGTTATTTCCTGTCTTAGTCAGAAATGCATGCTAAATAAGCTAAAGGGATACATTGAATTACCCCAAAGTACACCAGTGTAGCAGCAACCAAAACTTCTGTCTCAAAAAAAGCAAACAGTAGGCGTGTTTTAACTCCGTAAGCAAACTGTGCATTCTGCAACACATGCCTACTTAATTGGGATGTGATACTAATCAAAAAAAAAAGAGGCCTTTACAAATGTTTTCTAGGCTAAGTCAGAATTATACTTTTTGGATTTAATATTCTTTAAATACAGTTCTCTTGCCAAACTGTGTGGATTAGCAACTATTTTAAATTTACCTTCCTGGCTTAGACGAGGGAGGTATGTGACAACGAAGTCATGACATAAGGACTTGGAAGCAATGAGCTCAGATGCAAGCAATATATGAAAATAAATGTTTTCTGATTTAAATATATTCTAATGCCTTCTGAGTTCTGAGGGGATTGCCTTTTTAAGTTTTGATGCACTGCAAAGTATCAGTGATTTTGACATTGTTAGGAGTGTCACTGTACACAGAACATTCTTATTTGGAAACAATTTCTCAACTGTTGATTTGACATAACGGTTGTGCCTGTGCAAACCAGTCTCCTCTTCCACTCAACACTTTCTTCAGCGGTGTTGATGGTGACTGGCAGGAAAATACTGTTCTGATTCCAATTGCAAGATACTCTGTGCCCGTTTGTCACATCCACAGAGATTACATGAGTGAAAATACAGGGGCATCTTAGTCCAAGTTGTTGTTTGATTTGGCAGAACCTGATGAAATCAAGTGCTGCAGAGCAAATACCGCGTTACCACTGTGGGCTGACTTCTGCTCAGTTCCAGTTCTGGGGTGGCAGTGTCATTTGTTGGGGTTTCTTTGGGAACTCACTTACTGCTCACTTATTTCCTTGCGGCCTGTGACCCGCTGCCTCTGCCCTCACGCCCAGCCTGGGGCTGCTGAGGACCACACCATGTCGCCACTTGCTTCTCATCATAATCTCCTTTTCCAAAAGCATCATCAGTTGTACCAACTGTATTTATTAACTTTTTTTGTACTGCAGTTGCTATTACCTGGAAAAGTAATTTTCAGTTAATAAAAATCACTTGACTATTTTTTCATCCTGCTTTCCCCAAAGAATAGCTTCATCTAAATGTTATTATTTATAAGGTGAGATGCTTTTGTGCTGAAGCTATTATGCCTAGTATCAGCCCCTTCATTCACAGAAGCTACAAGAAATCCAGGGAATGGTTTCTCTTTTTAAAGTGACTTTTACCGATAACCTCACATTCCACCATTTGAGCCCAATCCAGGGTAACACAGTGGAAACAGGGACGACTTTTTTTTTTTTTGCTGCTGTTTGTAAAGACACGCAGTTGCTTTACATACGACTTGTTTTTTCTTCTGTATGCTCTTTTGTAATTTCTTTGCCTTTCAATATGCAGCGCTGGGATCAGAAACTCCGCCACCTGGGGAAGGGGAAGGGAGAGCCTGGACACAGCGACTCGGCTCCGAAGCCCGGCAAACCCAGCAGTGCCCGACAAGCGCGTAGTTAGGTGCGGGATGCATTGACATGCAGTGGACTATCTACCGACACTTCATTGTTGGAGCAGCAAAGGAGAAATTGCACTATTGCACGTTATATTATATTGTTTACTACAAAATAATGTTTTAGGTTATATTAGTTTTTATTCTTTCTCTTGTTTTCTGCCTTTTTTTTTTCTTCGGATGTGTGCAAGCTCTGGAAATATATATTTTTTTCTGTTACTAAGAACTGCCTTTATGAGATGGGGAAAGATAAGGACATGTTGAATTTACCATTTTGTCTCCTGACTCTTCTTAGGGAGAAATTTCTGATGCAAGCAGGAATGAGATCTGGCCAAGACCATTGCTTAAAGTCATGACTCACACAGGGTTTCCTCTTCTACATTTTCTTGGTCAGTGTTTGCTGAAACTTACTGTATTGGGGGGAGGTTGTTATCTGGTTTTAAGTGCATAATTTTTTATTCTGAAATATAGAAAGAAGTAATGTTAAGAGAACTGTTTTAATCAGTACGTCTTTGTTAAGTTTTCTTATAAATAAACTACTTGTGTAAGCCAAAGTCTAACTTAAAATACTTCCTGCGACAGACACGGTGTGCTTGTACACAGGGGACCTGGGTTTTCCAGTGCTCTGGACCTTGCAGGAAATTTTGAATAGTTCTGTTACCCCAGGATGTAATTTATAACATATTTCTTCTCTTATAATGGCAGTTTTTTTCCCGTTTTCTTTGTTTTCTCTGCTGAGTTGTAGGAGTAGACTGACTTACCAGGCCTGCTTCTCAGTACAGGTCTGCACTTTATCCTTTTGATTTTGTGGTGTTATTCTTAAATCTGTGCCTACATAAACAAGTGTTCAATGCTCAGTAAAATATGTCCAATAAAAGAATTGTAGTTGCCAACACAGACCTTATCTGACTTTCGAACCAACATCATATTTTTTATATTACTGTTGAAAATATAAAAAGCAAAAAAACTTCATTTTTGTGCTTTTATAGAATTCTTTGCAGATAGTGCCAACGTATTTTAAATTATCTTCTGTTTTCCTATTCTCCCATGCTCAAAAGAAATTAAAATGGGGTAAATAAAAGAACAGTCCTCTTTGCTGTAGTCAACAGAGGGGAACCCACTCTATTTAAGATGCAAATGGCTGTTGCTTTCTCAGCTGTCAGTACTATCTTAAGTGCATTAGAGCTGCCTTTCATTAAGAAAACAGTGTTGAACTGTTAGGTAGTTTGAAAATATGATTATAATAAGTAAACACAGAAATATTTAGGAATATTTATAATAATGCTATTTTAAGATTTCAGTTAATAACCAGAGGTCTCAGGGCAAGTTTTCCATTGGGCTGGATACCAAGCAAGTTGAAACAGAACTGTTTCCTGCAACACTCAGATACTATTTTTTTTTTAAATTAAAAATAAAGGGCTAATTTAGGGGAAAGATTGGCTCTGAAGGCTAGCAGTGGAGTATTAATCCTCCAGCTAGTTCAGTGTTTGCTCAGGGTACTGCATGGGCTGGCTTAGAAGCTGCGGAAAGGACTTTCAAAGAGGAAGCTGAATTAGAAGAATAAGAATTATTTAAGCAACAACAAAGCTATTCCCATTTGAAAACATCACTGTGGTGCATTTTGGACGTTGTAGCTTGGTGCTTCTGTTCTCGTCTACTCTGTCACCTGGTCCCTGTGTTTTCCAGCCATGCTACCAGTGAGCCTGTCTCTGCCTGTGGTGGTCACAGTATGGCAAGGCGAGCATCAGCACCGAAGCAGCAAGTCCTATGAAGCCCATTGTCAATCATACTTAATTATTGGGCTTTGGACTTTCTATTTTTTTTAAGAAATAAGTGAAGCAGGCAGTTACTGTGAGAAGGAAAATATGCTGCACAAAAAGCCAAAAACCAGACTTCTGAGTAATCTTGTTTACTACTGTCCCCATTCTTGGACCCTTCTGAAGAAAGCAAAGGAGTTTGGTATTTTACATCTTGCTTAATTATGTCTCAGTTTGAGATTCACGTAACCTCTCATGCAATTTAGAATTAAGAGTCTATGGTGCGAAAATATTTTTTTTTTAAAATCTTCCCCAAGTTGTGTTGAGCTTTGCCTTGCAGTTCTCCTCGCTGTCACACCAGTCCTGTGCTCCGAGCAGGTCAGTGTCTGCTAACAGTAGTGTTCTACTCAATTAAATTGCTTGTAAAGGTCCTGCTTCCCACCCAGTATCTCCTTCATTCCTCTCTTAAAGTGAGATACTCTTGCTTCATCTTTCAATCCCCCTAGCTAGGGTCAAAGGAAAAATAGAGACAAAGAAAAGGAAAGAAACAGATTTACTTCATTAATTGATGAGAACTGGTTTCTGATAATCTTCAGGTCCTTAATGTTTTATTTGCTAGGCTGAAACTCATGCCCATTCTTCATGTGATTAACAAGCTGATGACCAGAAAGCGAGATAGCTGTTCTCAGTGTCGTTAACCGCCGCAGGTTTGCATTGCCAGTGAGGAGAGGAGCATGTGGTGGCTTCCTCCGGAGGAGAGCAGGGGTGCCAGCGGTGGGTTTGCTCTCCTCCGCACCACACCAGCCAGGAGGATTGGTTACCTGTCTCTCTTCCCTCAGCTAAGGGAGCAGTTGAAGAGGTAAGGGGGAGCTTGTTGAGGTGCGTTCGCCTCTATGAGAGCGAGGTCTTGGCAGCAACCAACTGAGAGCCCCCTCAGATAGCTCGTGGGTAAGGAGCATCTTGGTCTGACTGGGGCTGATAGAGGGGTTTCCCATACATCAAGTGCTGGCATGGCTGGGAATCCACGTGAACCGATGTGCATTGAGCTGTTCCCTTTAGCTCTCTGGATCTGAGTTTGACATTGAGACTATCAGTACTGGAGGAGTATGGTCTGGGAGCAAACCTGCCTCTGCTCACTGCAGCGACAGCAGAGTCTGACTTTGGGTGTCACCAGAGGTGAGAAGCAGCTGTTCCTTGTCTATCCTGCGCTGTTCAGTGTGGTGTAAGTAAGCGCAGTAGGTGCAGGGCTCCATTCTCACCAGAGCCTGGCTCTGTCACTTGCTTCAGGAAAAAAAGGCCTTGGATGGCAGTAGAGCACTGGCCGCACCAAAGCTTCCAGTATGGGCTTTGGTGGTGTGTCCCTTTTAAATGACTGCCCACATGCTGGAGGGAACGCTGTTTTCCCTCTTATATAATGGTATAGAGACAGTATTATATAGCTTTTAATCTTCCCTTTTTACCTGCAGTGAAACTACTTGAGGGTCATGCTGAACCTCATATGAAAACTTTTGTAACTGTGGAAAGAGTGCTCTACAATCATTAAGAGTCTTGTTTCATTTCAGAACGAGTTTGTTTGGAGGCAGCACTAAAATCCTATAAAAGAAGGGCAACCAAAATGGCGTGTGACAGCCAGCTTGTTAATTGTGTACAACGTGGTTATTTTACTGGGTGATGGACATACCTACGCATGCACATGTGACCAAGTGTCATGGGATGTATAGAAGGATTGATTAAAACCATGTCTTTCCCACATCTGGGTTATATTAGTCCAGGGAGAAAATATGCAGCTTAAAATCTCTGTGGATAATTAGCTTGACATGTTGCTTATCAGAAGGCACCCTTTCCTAGAGCAGCTCAGCAGATGAGAAGGCAGGAGGAATAAACACCAAAGTTGCTTATTCACAAGCAATGTCTCAAGTTTCTGGCAGGGCTTGACTCATGGTTTTAGTAAATCTGCTCCGGACATGTTAACAATGGCATGAAAATGACAGAGCTTAATTTCAGCCTGGGTATTATTATTTTGGTGTGTAATTCCTTCCGTTACAGCCAATAATAATCAGAGTCTATATGGTGAGAACAACTTTCATGTTAATGCTAATGAAAAGAGCACAGTTCAGTTGAACAGGGCTGCAGGGAGAGCCAGCACTGGTAGCAGTAGGCAGCCGGAGGGCCTCCTGCTTTCAGAAAGTCTTTGTTCAGAGAAAAATGCAAAATCGAGATCCTCAGGGGGTGCAGCGGCGGGGGGGCAAGTGGAAGATGTCAGCGTTTTTAAAGGGAGGATAAGGTATCAAATGGACTGTATAATAGGGCTTAACTGGAATCAGGGGGTTTTTTTATAAGATTCTAGTGTATCGAGCCTGAGAAAAGTATCAGTCAAGCATAATATCAATGATGGGATGAAATATGTCTGCTCTGACTTACACCCTGGGTGAATCCAGTGCCCACTGGGAAGAGGTAGGTTGCGAGGGTCCCCAGCTTCGGGGGGTCCCATTGGCAGAACCATTATCTGGTTCCCCTGCACATTGCTGCTATTCTGTAAAATGCCAAAATCCATACCTCAAAGGGTTTGATATTATAGATTAGGCAGGTAAGTCAATGAGTTAGTAAGGATGAACGAACAAATGAACATTATGTGCTGAGGAAGTAATACAGCTGGGGACGCTTAAACCCAGCTGTGAGGGAGAGATTTACTGGCTACTGTTGTTTCCCTTCCCTCACACGAAATAACCCAAATCCCATAGCAGCTAGGAATGTCTGCTCATGACACAGTCCCGGTAGTCTGTGGAGCACGTGAAGTTGAGACCCTGGCTTGCCTCTCCGCTCTCTGGCAGTGCCGCTGTGTAACTTAAAAAGAAAAAAAGGTCCTTTGCTTCATCTATAGGACAGTACAACTGCTCTCTGTCCTGTAGGGGAGAGCTTGTTAAGACATTCTGCCATCCTTGGAGGGGGGATTTTCATTCCCTCCACAACATGGTACAGGCTATTTGATTATTATTCACTTTGGTGTCGGAGCATGGGTAGGTGCAGACTCTGATGATTGCTGTCTTGCTGCATGTGAGCCATGGCTAGCGTTTTCTTCACGCTTGCATGCTTTGCAAGCCTTCAGCAGTAAAAGGAATGAACAGAGGAAGGCGAGCAAAATGTAACCATCCCTGGGAGGCAGTTGCCATTTCCTGATGATAAATAACTGAGCCCTATGCGTAAGATGCGTTCCTGAATGGTCACTGCACCAGAGTATTAATGAGAATGACACCAAAAAGCAAGGTGTCCAGAAAGCTGTCTGTAACCGCGTCACCCACAGCGTCACTGACCAGCCACCGCTAGCACTGAGGTCAGCAGCAAAACTGCTTGGGCTTGACCCTCTTTGTCAAAATGTTCTTGTTCTCTGTCTTTTTGGGGAAAAAAAAAAGGCTTTGTTCCTTGTAGGGTTCTTGGTCGAAATGTATTTGCCCACTGTTCTGACCTGTCATCTCAGGGATTTCAAACACCCCCCACCCGAGCACAGGGTTAATTAACGCCCAGTTCTTCCCATGCTTCCCAACTGCTGGAGAGCATCAGCCATGCTCCAAACCTGGGGCTGCCTTGCACAAGGCTTCCCGGACGTGCAGTACACCTCGATTTTTCAGCTCATGCTGGAGAAATGCGTATAGATGCAGAATTAGCCAAGCCATGTTAGGAGCAGTAGCTGTTTTGATGGGCAGCTTCTCTATGGTTATGAAATAGGGCAGATGAGGATGTAGGAAATCCTGAGGTTGAATTACTCCCTCAGTAATTCTCTACGAACGAGCCCAGGATATGCAGTGAAACCCAGGGGAAAGACCCCATGTCAGCATTGACTGAGCCTGCTGTCGCAGTCCTAGGTTGGGCATGGAAAAGCAGGTAACCCCTTCATTCACGGAACAGCTCTAAATGCCTACACGAGGCCCAAATAAGCCTTGTCATGCAAGAGAGATTATTAGCTTAGAAGTAATCCCACACTGGCAGATACAGTGCTTTAGGCCAGCCAACTGCCATCTCACTTGCTGCAGGGCTTGAAAGCTTTAATGAGTGATAATGAAGGGAGAAGGGGTACTGATGGAAAAGGGGTGTCAGGATGAAGGCTGCAGAAAGTACTTGTGGCTCTGCTCTTGTGCACTTTCCCAAGTGATGCACTGTGGAAAGCAAGTGATGCACCACATCCTCCATTCCTGGGGCCAGGTGGACGCCTGGACAGCAGATGCCATGTGCTTGCAAGCATAAATCAGCAAAAACTAGCAACCCTCCACATCCTATGTGTGAAACACAGTTAAAATGTGAGACTCTAAAACATCCTGTCTCGAGGCGGGACCCTGCAGCTAGTGGGTCTTTCTGGTGGATTTGGTATAGCTTTCTGGCTGTAAAATGAAGATGATAATTTCTTGTGAAAGATAAAGTTGTTCATTCCTGGGCATACTTGTGGCAGTGAGAATGCCAACAAAATGCTATGCAATGGGTGGCTCTTCAGCAGCTTCAGGAGGTGCTGAGTAGTTAAAAAATTCAGGATCCCACAGATGAAATGATGTTCCTCTATAACTAAAAGCAGCAGCATATCATCACAGGTGAATAGTGGGACTGAATGCATGTGTCATCAATAGCTCTAGTATTAGGAATTCCTAAATATTGAATGCTTAACGTAGGAAAACTGACCTTCCTGTAGTAAAGATCTGTGTGCAGTTATCTAGGGTTTGAAATAGGAGACCTGAAGAGATTTTGATCACATGATCCTATAAGGTCCATTGGGAAGACTGAACCACTTTGTCCTCCATATGGACCTGGTTCTGTCCCAGGCGGTGTCTCTTCTTATGGCCCTCTCTTTGCATTGATGAGATAGGGAAATTTGCACCACCATTTTTTTTTTTGGTCCCAAACTGAGTACCCATAAGAGGACATTGATCACCAGATCTCACATCCATAATCCCAGTTTATTCCATCTTTTCCTTCTGGGAGGTTGTTTGTCCGAGTGACCATTCGTCCCCACAGCACAGGATAACCAGTCTCCATAGCCTCAGGGACTTCACAGAGAGGCTCCTAGTCCCTCTGCTCCTCCTTGCCGGTCTTGTTTTCCTGCTCCCCTGGGCCTCACGGAACTTTTACCCCATCGCCCTTGCTCTGACATCCCATTTGACATTTCCTGAGGCCTTCCTTTCTGATACAGGCTTCCCTCCTGTTTGCTGCTGGATGCAGGTCTTGCTTGTCCCCTTGCAGCTCTCCCTTTCTGCTTTCTTGTGGCTTTCTGCCCCGATCTCCCCTGCCTGTTTCCTGGCTGCTTATCTCCCCTTCTTCCGCTCATTGTCCCCCGTTCCTGCAGCTGGAGCCAAGCCTCCCACCGCCGGCTGATGGGTACCAGGGATGTTTGCTTCCTCCCATCTCCTTGTGTTCCCTTTCAAGGCGGTCTGTGGGTATCAGTTACAGGGAAATTTGCCCAATCTTTAGAGAATTTAAACTGAAATGCCCAAGAGCTCTTGGTACATCATTGACCCTGTTGCAGCCCTCATGATTTAATGTCAAATTGCTCCCCCCACCCCTGACTGCTGAGAAATGAAGTGCTGGAGTTGCTGAGAGAGGTCTGGCTTCTCCTCGCCTGCGTGGGTGGACAAAGTATTCTTCCCTAGCTTTGTCCCTGGAAATGACTGCATCTGAAACCAGCGCAAAACAAAACAACCCCAGTCCCCAAACAGCTGATATTTAATATTTCAGGCTGTGCAACTATTCAGTTGCTAAATATTTCAGCTCAGGGCTTACAGCTTGGCAATGGAGAGCTGGGTGTACTTACAAGAAGTAACGGGCAGCCTTAAACACCATGGTGTGAGAAGCCGTTCGGCTGATACCTAAGTACTGAGTAACCCATTGCCCTGCGTGGCCAGTTTCTTCTGGAGTGCAAAACACAGCACAGGATGTTCTTAACATACTACTTAAAGGAAAAAAAAAAAAAAAAGAAAAAGAAAAAAAAGATGTTAGTATTTGCCAGCTGAATTTCAGTCCATGGTTTTAGCACATTCATTCTTGTTTAACGTCACCGTGTGTCTGCAGCTGGCAGGAGGGCTGGCTCTGGACAAGGCTGGGGAGGCTCTTTAGGCTACAAGTTCTGCTGCAAAGAATTTCCCATCTATCCAGCATGTGGCTGCTGTGACAAATATCTGGTATCAGCTGGAGCCCAAAATATTCTCATGCCTTCCAGGTATTTCTGGGAGTGGTTCAGAAAGCCAAGAATTGCAGTTTTACCTTAAATGGCCCTGAAAATCAGTCAGGCTTTTGGTCCTTCCCCTACTTAAAATCACATAGCAAATGGGAAGCAAATGCTGATGCCCACATTCCTGCCATCATTATCCTGAAAACAGGTTAACTCAAAGGTCTTTAATCCTTGAATTTTCATGCTGAATCCCTCGTAACCCTCTCTTATCCATTGTAAAGTCTCTGTTGTTTTCCAGAAGACTGACTCCCTTCAGCTAAAATTCTTTTTTGCTTTTGATGTCCTTCCCCATGATTTGCATCTCTGTCTTTTTGAGAATTTAGATGTCTCTGGAGCTTGATTTACATTTGTAACTAAGGCTTTGAGAGGGCCCCAGGGGGATATGTGTGATGAACCCACTGGTGAATAGGTCTCACAGGGCTTTACTGTGCCAGCCCAAGAGCTTGGAGGTAGGGCCTTTCTCGCCATTCCCTGTCCCTCTGGGACCAGCCAGATGTTTGGCTCTGGGAGAGTTCATTTGTCTTCCTCGGGCACTGCTTGTCAGAGAGGGGGAAGTTTCTCCAGTGCTCTGTGAATGGGATGAATAGAAATAATGGGAAGTTTCCGAGCATCAGCTACACAAGACTGATGGGCATCCTATGTGCTTCCAGGCATTTAATTTGCAAGAAATAAAGGCTGGACTTTGTAGCTTGTCCCAACCACCATTTGGGCGTGTGTGTAAATCACCCTCTACTGTAGAGGAAACTCTTCTTCCCCTGCTGCTGTATAATAGTTTACAGGTGATACCAAGTCCTGTGGTATTCTGTGTAACCAGCAATTAACTCTGAAGAACTCCCCCATTCCAAAAATCAAACTCAATGCAGGCCCTAAACTCTGTCTAAAACTTTCTTCCCGCTCCTGCTGACTGACCTGAATATATCTGAAATTCATGCGGGTTTTTAAAGGTTGCAGTTTCAGCAAGGAAGGAGTTAACCTTCTCTGCCTGGGAGCAAGGAAATTCTTAGTTTTAGTGCAGACATTTTTGCAGGGTTAGAGGGTTGGATCAACCATGGGGAATTAATTCATACCCTCCATGCGTTAGAAGAAGGATACACATCGTTGCTAACAAATTTGCCAAAGACGGTTTCCAAAGGAGCCAGGAGACACGTCTTTGCATTCAGCTGGATTTCAGAGTATTTTATTCCTGGATGGTTGAGAGGAAAAGGTAAATGTCAGGGTATTTCTGTCTTTGCCAGCATGTTCATGGAAAATCTATTTAACAAACAGCATTCTCCTTCACTGCTCTCAGTCGGTGTTGCCTCGCTGACCAAAGATCTCATTCAGCCCCTCAGGGCTCTCTTAATGCACCATTCACCGAAGAGTGTCGAGTGACCTTGCAGGCTTTCAAGCACAGTTTTCCCCCTCCTTTTTTGCTATCCCCACCTTTCACCAACACTTCATATCTCTCCCCTCAGTTCCACGTGCTCCGCTACATCTTTTGGCAACGCATCTTCCTTACCGCACCTCTTGTCCTCTCTTGGGCATTTCCCTCCGTGGCTATTCCCAGGCCACGCAGGAATCCTCCCCTGCCCCGCGCAGCTGCAAGCCACAGCTGGCTCTCAGCTTCTGCTCCTCTGCTCTGCTCAGGTCGCAGCTGCATCATGGCCAGGAGCAGCCCTGGGAGTAATGCCCACCAGCGCAGCAGGTTCCCAGGCTGTGGCTGCAAGCCAGGGTGAAGGACTAAATGGTGGGAAGGGGAGGGAAGACCAGCAAGTGCTAGTAAAGCTGGAGATGAGAAATAGAAACCCCTTTGTGCCGCGTGACGTCCTGTCTTTCCAAGGCTGTTCAGCCCAGTAAATGCTGTGCTGAATGGAGATGGGAGCAAATGCGGCAGAGAGGCCGCAGCAGGCATGTCCACAGGCTGAGAAAATCAGCTGTCTCAGAGAAAAAGCCCGGCAGCGTCCTTTCTCTTCTAGAAGAGTTGAAGTGCATAATGCCTTCCCCTTTAACTCGGCTAAGAGTTCTGTGTGTGTTGCCGTTAAGAAGATGAAAAAAATATTTCCTTTCACTTTTCTGATTAGGAGAAAAATCATCCCACAATGGACATTTTGCACAGGTATCAAAGGAATTACCTCATTGCACATCAGATCCGTCAGACCCTATAGAGGAGGTCATCATCACTGTTATGTTCCTAACCACCTTAAATGAGTTTATTAAAAATATTTTTACCTCCTAAGTGTTTCTAAATCTCTTCCTGTTACAGTATCTTAAGACACGCAGGGTATGCCTGTAAAAGATATTAACTTCTAGTATTATTATCCACAGGTATCTTCAAATATCACATTGTCACTCATGGAAAATGCATCTAATTAACTTGCTGTAGGAAGAGAAATGTGCATCATTGTCAAGGACATGCTTTTACCAGGTGTTGTGTTCAGCAAAATGCTAGAGGTCCTCTTGGGTTTTCTGGCATGCTTGCAGTAGGCTTTCCATGATGACATTTAATGGTTGAACTCGATGATCTTAAAGATCTTTTCCAACCTAAATGATTCTATGATTCTATATTCTGTTGAGTCTGATGTATGTTTTATGGCTGATTTCTGTTTGACTACTTTTTTTCCTACTTGCAGTCTGCTTTTTAAAGTAGTCATCCTAATATCTATCAAAATGCTAGATATAATTTGACGGCACTTTATAAAACCCCTTTGGATGTCTATTACACTTTTTAAAATCATTTTGGTAAACCATTTGAGAGCAGGAAACAGTCCAGGAAAGTTGCTGATCCTACACTAAGACCTACCCTGTGTTCAGCTCTTTCAGAAGAGAAGTCTGATTTCCATCTGATGTCAGTGTTTGATGACTTCCACATGCCCTGTATTTTAAACAACTTAATCTGATCATATTCTAAGAGTGTTTGTTTGGACTGTGACTGATTCTGAAACTGTTTTGTATCAGGAGTTATTTGATATGCTTTGGTGGTATGTGGAAGATGGGTGTATGACACTTCCACCTATAAACTCGACTGATGTAGATTGGTTTTGTGCTGTTGTAAATTACAGTTTGGGTTAACCTCCCCTTAAATTCCATACTTTTGAGGATAGACTTTAGCTTTTTACAAAAAAAATTTATGTAAAACATTGAAAGACCCATCTTGTGCAGTCAGTTAGGGAATATACTCTAAATCACTCCATAAAAGATATGTGCTTGATTGTGTAAGTACATTAGCCACAGAGTTTTGAGAGTAAAGCATATTTTTCAGATGAAGCGTCCATTAATTTTGGAATACATGGGTTTTTTTGGAGATAGGAGAGAATTGTGATGTGGCTTGAAATGCTGTAGTCCAATCTGAAACTGGAGGAAGGAATTACATGCTAATATAATATATTATTCCAGGGATGCATGCAACTCCAACAAATACAAATTCAGACCTGTAAGGGCAGTTTGACTTTTTCCAACCCATTGCTTGAACTGATGCTGTCTTTAAAAAAAAGACAAAACCTCAGGAGGTAAAGACATTTCTTCCTCATCATCTGTTACAAAAAAAGTGACCTTCAGCATTGAGGCACGTCCAAAACTGACCACAGCACTGCTGTATGTCAGGTATGTTTTACAAGGACTTCCACATGCAGTGAAGCCATTGGGTTTTATGTTTTGTGGAAAGGGACGGGTTAATGTTTAGCAGAGCTCTCCTTCAGGACTTTAAGCTGGGCACAAGCTAAGGGCTGGGGGTCTAAAGGAGGTTGGGGACGAGGTGGATATGTATCTCAGGGGCAGAATCACTTAGAGTGAGTTATGTGCTATGCAGGCAACTTGAAGATAAATGGCAGCCAGCTCTGGGTGGGATAAAAGCTCAGGGCTGAAGCATAATAATGTAGGGGTTTGTTACATCAGTGTCTCAGTATATCTTGCTCTTTTCCAGGAAGGCAAACAGTAACTCAACATAATCAACACTGGCACAGCCGCCAAACCTCGCTGCCTCAGACTTTGCTTAGGATCTGCAAGGACTGTTGCCAGAAGGTCTAATACCCTCAGTAAACCATGCAGGAATTTCCTCCATATCGCTGCGACATCGAGCTCTGCCCACGCTGGTCACCAGCAGCAGAGTACTGGCAGGGGTCTGAGGAGCACCGGTGCCTCTGCCGGAAAGCGGCCGGAGTGTGAGCATGGCCACTGCTGGGAGGAGAGGGAAATATCTCTGTATTTCCAGATTATTTCGCTATGAACTGTTTGTCTTTTTCCATGTTCAGGTGTCAAATCAATATAGAGAAGAATTTAACAAACCTCTTATCTTGCAGTGGACCCCAGACAACATCCCACATTACCAGGCACAGTTAAAAGTGACACCTCCAGCCTCAAAGACTTTACAGTCTAATACTAACCTGCATTCAAACTTTAGTTGTAATAGTTGTAGTTTTACAGGAAACCAACAGAGCAGCTCTAACAAGTCTGTGCTGACCTATCTTGTTTAAATAAATGAGCTAGTTTAGACTGTTTTAAATAGCAGATTTTAATGAATTCTAGTTGAGTTTTTGACTGGTGCATCGAGCTGGTGGTGAGGTGAGGCTTGTCTTGTTCAATGAACTCTTCCACAGACAGAGCTGCATCTAAAGGACATGGTGTTTAGTGGGACCCCACAATACCTCCTAAAAATATTTGAAGTATCCTTCTCTTGGAGTTGACTCTGTAATGGGATGACAGGGTCGCAAGTCTGAAATGATGCTTCTTGGTGATTTTTATAAATCGGTACTGCAGTCAAGATATACAAACCACAGGAATGGCATAAAAATGTCTGTAAGTGCACATTAAACTGGACATAAGTAAAATGAATTTGGAAATGAAGTTCCTGTCTGACTAGGTTTCATGCCTTAAACCTTGCTCTCTGGCCATGTTATTCTGCCACTCTGAACTCTCCCTTCCATGGTTATTTCTTTAAAAGACACCTGTATGTAAGAAAAGGTGGTGCTGCTCCTACAAGCAAACACAGAAACAGAAATTCATAAAAGTACCTGTTAAGCATCCTCCTCTCCCACTGCCTTCAAGGGGCAACTGAAGCTTGTAACTCTTGTTCCAGCCAGGTCCTTTTCTTTCCCATTATTTCATTTTAAGGAATACAATAAATGATAAAAATGACTTCTCTGTTTTCTATTTTTAGTTTAGTCAGTCCTATCTCTATGGCACCCCTGCTCCTTACTGCTAAGCCATTTCCAGCTTGCAGGCTTCCTGTGCACGGCCATTGCACAGTCAACTCTAACCAAAGCAAAGCAGACCCCTAAAACTACTCCCTTACGCCACACAAACTTAGTTGGAGGCTACCTGCTGTTTCTCCCAAAGATGCCAGAGAACCACTTAGGGAAACCTCTTCATAACCCTGCCGGCAGCAAAGTCCAGGGAAAACCCAGCTTGTGAACCACCAAAAGACACAACATCTTTGCAAAGCTTCTGGGGAGAAACCACAAGGTTATGCTGGTAACAGTGGCTGGCGCTGGGAATGGAAAAATCACTTGCTAGAGAGTTAAACTGTCTCCTTGCCTTCTGCTGCATGAACTGATGGCTCATCTCGGGTGTCTCATCTCTGACTGCTTGCTTAACTAAGGCAGAAAGCTAACAGGGGTTACCGATGCCGTGCCAGGTATTAAGGGTATATATAAAGTCAATACATATGTCTTGCGGGTATTGCTTATCTGGGTAAGTGAAAAAAGTTTCTACATTCCCACGTGACGTGTTACAGGCTGCTTTGGGTTGTACGTTACCCCCAAATGCAACAGTTCATTTCATAGTAAAAAAGTTGGATAAATTAAAACTCTAGAAAACATCTTTTCTTGATACAAGTGTCGCTGGTTTTCTTTGGCCTCCTTTCAGTTTTCTGATGCTAAGCAGAATGAAACCAAATACAAAATTGAAGTAACAGGAATCAAGCTCTAAGCTATATATGTGCAGATTTATACATATATATATGTATATATAAAATTTGCAGTGTTTGCAAGTGAAGACTTTCTGTTTTCAGTGGAAAAGTTAGTAACTAGTAGCTCAATGCCACTTTAGATAAAGATGGGAAATGTAAGGCAATTCAAAGATGGTATTTAGAAATGTAAAGCAGATGAACTCTGATGAAGACTGTGTCACATGCAGTAGATTAACTACATCAAAAACGTGGGTTTTTTTCAATTGATTTTTTCGGTAATGATGTAGTATGACAAGAAATAGCTATCATAACAAAGCTACTAGCCTCAAAAGGAGGCAGTGCTGATTCAAAAGTCAGTAATATCACTTTACTGGGTATCCAAACGGAAAAAATAGAAACTGAAGCTAATAATATTATTAGGTATTGATGCTAGTTCATTAGCAACGGAACTGCCTGCATTTGAGGAAGCCATATGATAACAAATGTCCCTCTAAAAAGAAGGCTTTTTGGTTGGTAAACTTAACCAATGTTCTCCCAGATGGACTGGCAACCTGGAGACAGGTATTTCAGACAGTGGCTTCCCAGGTGCCAATTTAGGAACCTCAGTGTTCAGTGCTATTTATTAATTAACACTTTGCTTTACAAAGAGAAAGGTTTGGTTTTTTAGCTTAAATGTATTAAAAATACAAAGACACCAATTTGCTAAAATATTATGTTAATGTTTGATTATAATTTGGATTTTAGAAGGTATGTTAGTTTGTGCCAATGTTGTGCTGTTAACTTGTGACTCCTAGCAGCTGTCACAACAGCTACAGAACAGCTAATTCACTCTAAAGAGTTTCATTTATCCGTGCCACTCATGGGGCTTTGTAACTTCAGTGTAGGCAGCGGTGTTTTCTGCTTGATCCACAAAAGCCGGAGGTGGGGAGGTTTTCCTGTACACTAATATATTTAGTGACAGAAGGATGTGTCCTCGGAGACGGCAGTCACAGTCAGCTCTGTCTTAAAGGAACAGGTTAGGTTGTAGTATCATACTTTCAGTTCTCAGTTAAATAGCAAATTGTTTTGAAAGGTGAAGATTATTCAGTGTGGGAAGTGTTTTCCATACCTCTGCAACGACAACAGAGCCATCGAAATGCTATTTTTCAATATTTTCAGGCTGTCTTAACAATTATAAGCATGATTTTTAAAAAGTGGTGTTTTGCCTGTGGGTTTAGAAGGCCAGTACATTTCCCCATCTTGCCAGCCTGTAAAGATATGGAAAACAGAGGGATCTGGAAAACTCCTACTCCAGATTTACATTCTGGATCTCCAGGCTTGTGTCCTATAATGTCATACTGCTTGCACCATTCCCCAAGGAAGGGACAAGTCCTGGTGACCTTACTGAGGATATTTGCCTGCATAGCATTGTATGATGATGAGCAGCAAAAGTTGAGCCGTCCCATCACTAACCTGTAAACTCTTCTCATCAACGCCTGTACCTTAAAAATTCTAGCAAGCCTAGATATTAAAACTAGGAATCTTCCTGAAACATAGGCTTTCTTGAGGTTATATGTCTACCCTTTTTAATACGGCAACTTTAATATTTGCATTCCTTTTCATAGTGAGAGACAAAGAATATGCCTGTCAAAAATTCATTTTTCTAAAAAAAAGAGAAATCAACTTTAAGCTGTAATTACACCCAAAGTATCACAGCTAATTAAAGTTGTGTCCAAAGTGAAGCCAGGGCTGCAGCTGCTGGGAGTAGGGTAACATTAAATGCCACCAGCTGTGGCCCATTACTGGCCCTCCCAGTAGTCAGGGAAAGGAAAGGAGTAATTAGAGAAATTTGGTAAAATGTAGCTGGTACAGCATGACTGGGTTTTACCTACTACAATAATACATAAAGTATCATCTTACCCTGGAATGGAGCATACTGATTAGTTTCCGTTTGGTTGTTTTGATGGTGTGTTTGGACTGTGTGCTGTAATAACCTTAATCAGTGGCTGTAGGAATGAGAATCCACTGCTACGGGAATTGGAAATGTTTTATCAAGTTTGCAAATGCCGTTCCTGAAAGTTACTCAGAAATAAATGCCTGTTCTAGCCTCATAAAAAGGCAGCAGGTTTGGCTAACAACGGTGTAACTTCTTGATTTTATTTATTTCTGTAATTTTCACCTTCTGTGGTGAGAGCTGCATTCAGTGTTAAATGCTCTGTGTATGAGCACCGGAGCCAGGCAATCCTAACAGGGTGAATTGAAGATTTTGCTCCCATTGCATGATGATGCTTATTGTTTTGGCTGTGGCTATGAAGTTCTCAACATGCTGAATTTTCATTTAGAAAAGTTTTTAGAGCTAAATATCTGCTTGGGGTAGGGGTCTGCAGGTTGGTAATGCAAGCAGAAGTTCTGGTTAGAGCAGAAGATATTTCCCAGGAGATACAGATTTCCCTGATTGCCTTCGACTTTAGAGCACTGAAGAGCAGTTTCCTTTCGGCCCTTTAAAAAAACCTTCTCTATCTGCACTTCTCCAAGTGCAAATACTGATTTTTTCGGCAAATGCCACACAAAACTGTAAGGTATACGCTTAGCAACTTTCAAACCCAGCTCTGCATTAATACTTGCCAACAAAATCACAGTGCACTCCTGGTTTTAAGTTTGCACTGATCTTTGGGGTGTTTTAGCTGTTGTTGGGACAGTAGATCTTTGTTTCCAGATGGCTTTTGTGTGGAAATCTTAGGGTTAATGGAAAGTTTTCTGATAGGAATGTGTCGATGGTAGAGAATGATGCTGGAGTTTTTCATGTAGGAGTTTGCTGATAGAATATTTCTGTGGAGCTTTTCATGCAGGAATCTGTTGGTTGTGTAGTCTTATTGTGAGGGAATGATGAATTTTAAGGTACAGGATGGAAAGAAGGATGCTAATTTAGTGTGAATTAATGAAAACTGGGAGCTTTGTGAGGTGTAATGTGGAGGGCAACGTTGAGGTTGGCTGTTCAGTGAAACTGCTGTAGAAAGTTAATGCAAAGTGGGCCGAGGAGGACTATGCCTAACTGATGTGTTTCCCAGCATCTCAGATGATTATAAACTTCAAAAAGTTCAAGACAATGTGAAATAATTGTAGAAAAATCTGGTCTTGAGCTGTAGCTTCTATTACACAATAACAAATTCTTTCCTCTTTCCAGAGAAGACTTGAGTAAAAGTGGATCAACAGGGATAGACAGCATTGAAACTGGTTAACTGCTGTAAGGTTTTATTATAGGAAGTGAGGGGCATCAACTTCTCTAACGTAATTAGCATCATACCACCACAATTGGTACTGGCACTGCGCTCCAGGGGATGCTGTTTAAGGTTCTTCGAGGCTCTCATTACTCAGGTGGGTTTCAGACAAGGGTCTAAAGGAACTAAATAAGTGCTAGGAGCTCTGATTATAATCATAGCTTAATCTATAATTGCTTTCTATTTGATTTTGAAGTGGTACATCCTAGTGATATGATAAATACAATGGCAGCACTGTGGTAAAATACATTCATTTGTTGGAAAAAGTAAAGCTGTGTGTAAGGAGCCATTCAAAAACTAACAATAACAACTATCTTTGGTAAAATAAAAAATTTTACTCTTGGTTCACAATTATGTCTGTAAAGGCAAAAAAAGTCTTTAGGCTGTCTGTAGGCTCCTTGAAAATCAGAGCAGAGTAGGAAACAGTAATGTGAGGAAGTTAAGAATGCCTAAGGGTGAGTCTTGGTCCCCAGCACTGAGAATTTCAGTTTACCTGTTTAATACAAAGCATAAGTAATAGCATTCGTTATTTAGTGAAAGAAAGAGGACAACACAAGGTTTCCAGTTTTATCCAGTGTCACCTTGTTCACTTTTCTCAGGATGCCAAATGTCTATGCTACAGGCGCTATTCAGATCATGAGCTACAAGGTGAATAAGTTTCATATGAGCCAAGTAAAAGACCTTTCTGTTAACATGCATTCTTCCTCTTCTTGATTACTGTTGCCGCGTGTTAAGTGGGGTTGAGTTCTCCAGTACATTTTTTTTTTAATGCTGTGCCCCATTTGTGTATGTTGTTTTGGGTTTTTTTTAATGAAGTTGGCCATAATGGGAATATTCAGACTCTTAGATGCACAGAAAGAACACAGGTTTCTGCTTTCATAACTCCCAGAAACATTCATGAATTCTGCTTACTCAAAATTTGTCAGCAGGACACATAATAGAAATGGAACTTTTTAAACAAATTGAGTAATATATTGGTTAAGAATGCACATAAACTATTCATTCTGTGTTGTAATCTCTTCAGAGGAGAAATAGGCGCATAAAACAGAAGTGCATCACATTTTCCAAAAGCTTATGAGATGTTGTTTATTTTGATTCTTGATGTAACTTGTGTAGAGATTCTCCCTGACTCACAGTGGTTTTGAAAATAGGTTGGTCTTTGGGGCTGTAGCACGTCAGGTTGATAAGAGAGCACTTGTTAAGAAAACAAATCTACTTTTAGGCATACAGATTAAAAATATGCTAAGTATGCATTCCCAAATAACCTCATTAAAAGTTCTGCCCTTTAGATACTAGGGGATGACCGTGGGTTATGCTACAAATTAAAGGCTTGGTTGGGAGGCAAATTTCTCTTTTTCCCTGAACTTTCAAGGAGAATGCCTAGCTTTGTGTCTCCTTTTACACATCTGAATGGCTGCCTGTTCCTACATGTGTGATTCATTCTCCAGAGAAGATGTCAGAGACGTATTATTTGACTAACTCAATGGGAGTACAGCCAGATCATCTCGTTTAAGTCATCCAAACAGTAATATTTCATTGGGCAGACAGACCTCTGGCTCATGAGTTGCAGTGCTTGAAAGAGGTAGGAAAGGGAGAAGAAAGACCCAAGTTGAACACTCTTCACCCTGTTGGCCCTGCTGGCACTGTGCTACAATCAGTGCACTGCAGAGGTTTTTCCCTGCCTTTGCTGTTTGTCATTGAAAAAAATCACAATAGGTGTTTGTTCCAACAAGGAAAGTAGGAATTTTTGTAGTCTTGAAGAAATTTATTGGCTAACAGAAGTGCAACATTACTGATACGTTACTGATGGAGACAGAGAAAATCACAAATATCCTTTCTGAAGTGAATTATTAGTCCAGAAGCATGGATCAGTGTTTCAGAGCAACACTATGAAAATGTAGTTAAGTGCTTTTTTCCATTTGAACTTTGTGGTTTAACTTTTTTTGTTGTTGTTACATTTGTGTTAGAAATGAGTTAACTTTTTAAATTTTACTTTCTTGGTTTCACTACAAGAGCAGGAGTTGACTGGAAGCCAAGGATTTTTGAGCAGTCCCATGAATTAGGAAATTCCAAACCCAAGAAGATTCTCATTCTTAATTCACTTCATTCTTTCAAAAATAATGCAGATATGTTCCCACTGGCAGCTTGTAAACAGTGCAGAAAATCCACTCTTGAGTACCCAAATAGGATGACTTTAGGAATTTGGAGACACCTTGCTGCACCAAGCATCCGTTTTCTTCCAACATGTTCTACTAGGTAGGCTCAGGGATCTATCTGAAATGGAAGTTCTGACCTCTTTTATGCTTAATTATCCTCTTAGCTTATAGTGTTTAGGTGATGGCGTCCAAACAGAGATGCAGGAGCTACCCTTGTAGGGGCATGAGGAGATCTAGGATGATTTTGGCTTTCTTAACTGCAGGAAGTGGGGTATGTAAGGGACTAAGTGCCATCATTTAGTTCGTCTTCCAAAGGAGTGGAGCCCGCAAGAAACTGTCACCCCATATTTTGTCTTTTTCTCACTCTCAGCCACTTAATAGCTCCATTAGGTGCTGTGGTCTTACCACAGCTTGAGCAGATGCAGAATTACAGTACAGAAACCTAACAGAGAAACAAACATTTGGCTAACCAGGACAATAAGGATTTTGTGAATTACTTTCTGGAAGAAGACGCCGCTTGCTTGTTGTGCAATGATTCCATCAGAGGTGGTACAGTTCTGCAAATGTGGCTGCAGCAGCTGCTTTGAAGCCTGTGGTCTGCAGCCTGGGCATCGCTGGCTGGGCAGACAGCAGCCGCTCTGCCCCCTCTGTCAGAGCAACTCTGCTAGGAGCCCTTAATCTGCAGGCGTTGGACACCATGGGAAGGCTCTTGTAGGGGTGGCATATTCAGACAGGGTGTATTTTCAGTATTCAAAAGTATTCTGCACACTGTACCATGTTGTTTAGGGCACGATAAACTCGGTAGAGCTTCACCTCTTCAAAACCTGGCCTAGCAGGTGATGGGTTCTTAGAACTTACCAGCTTTTTGTCATGAGCTAATCCTTTGTGAAACTTTCTCTTATAGTTTTTGGGAACTCCTACCAATGTCTGAAATGAATAGAAATGTAGAATAATTCGGGTTTGAAGGGACCACTGGAAGTTACCCAAGTCCAGTTAGTTCAGGCTGCTCAGGAGCTTGTCCACTGGAGTTTTGCACATCTCCAAGGATGGAGATTCTGCAGTCTGCTCCAGTGTTTGATCACCCCCATGGTGAAAATAGTTTTCCTTATATCTACTGTATATGTTATTATCTGTGGTCTTCTAAAGCCTGCCAGAGGCTATATCTCATCTTAATGCTGCGGTTTAACTGGATTGGTAAGAAACAGGGAGTGTAAAATATATTTGTGAATATCTTTGTATAACAAGTGAAGTTGAAAGAAATACTTTCTTCCAGGCTAAGAGTCACATAGAAAAAGATTTTCTTGAGTTTCTGACATTACACACAAACCTTGAGTCCACCCCTGCCCTCAAAAAGTAAAGCAAACATAACTGGATTGATTTTCTAAAGCAGTAGGGCGATGGGGTCCATCGCTATGATTCGACGGAAGTGATTAACTTCAGCATACTAGAGAGCTGTAAAAGCATCACGTGTGTTCCTCCTCCTGCTTTATCCTAAAATACAGCCTGAGATAAGTGTGATGGCTTGAGGGCAAGAGCAGTTAATGGAGCGTTATTGTACATTTTCCTTGGCGCTGAGAAATGACACGTGGCAGGAGGAGTTTGACACTGCGCAGTTGCTGAAGATCTACAGCTTTCCTTATTTATCCAGGCAAGAAAGTGACATTTTTTTGATACGACCACTGTTTGGAACTCCAGCTATTTAAATAGAGATAGAAGATACAATGGGCTCATTAATATTTTTAAGATAAATTAAGATGCAATTGTGCAGGCAAATAACAGCAACTAAAGAGGAAGGTACTTGCAATCTTAGACTTC
The DNA here is from genome assembly GCF_031877795.1 of Strix aluco. Lineage (NCBI taxonomy): Eukaryota > Metazoa > Chordata > Aves > Strigiformes > Strigidae > Strix > Strix aluco. The sequence continues at coordinate 38,127,655 of NC_133936.1, forward strand.
CCTCCAGTATTTCCCAGATGTATTCTATATCAGCCTGCTGGAACAGCTTCACCCTTGAAGCAGGATACAGATACATGAAAAAAAGAAATATACTGAGCACAGGCTATTCAGAAGCTTGAAATATTTACTTATAAAAATATTGCTTGAAATATTTACTTATAAAAATCTGGTGTTAATGTTACAAATATCCTTTACTTGTTTACCTGTGACTACATCTACAATTTAAGGTGATGGATATAAATGAAGAGACATAGGTATGAATACATTACGATATTTAAATAATAAGTTTGTAATAGCTTTAAACCTGACTATTTCCTGTACCTCCACAAACGCGATTCTCTCTCAAGCACTCTGTTTGCACGGGTGTGCTAATGCTCTAAACTTCCTTATTTATGGTTCTCCTAAATGTGGGAAAACAGACCTTCAGTTCCTGCCTGCTATTAAAGTCAGAGCACTACAGCTTTACAGCTATTTCATCCCCTTCCGAGATGCCCCCTCTCTCTTTGTAGTGGGCTGTGGATCCCTTCCACAACCCAGGAAATGTCCCTTCTTTTCTCTGCAAGCTTACACTTTCCTGTTGCCCAAAAAGATGATGTAGGGAAACTTCCAGCCCTGCTGTAGTTTATTTATAGCCAACAGATGCTTAGGTCTGTGAGTATAAATGGTAATTTTCTTGTTTGTTCTAGTGCAGGACTGTTTCCTTAACTTGAAATAACAGATACTTGCTCTATTTTCATGGAAAAATTTGTGGGTTTTGTAAAGTTCCTATTAGTTTGGTAAGTTTTTTTTAAAACTTTCATTAACTCCTCCCTCTTCCCTCTTTTTTCCTAATACTCAAACACTAGTTGTATTTTAGTCCTTGATATTATCGATTCTTTTGCGTGAACTATATTTTCCCCAGCATTTCAAGTCAACAGAACTGGATACAGTACCCAAAACGAGAGCAGCAGGCTACTTGCTGACAAGTTGCAGGGCTTATATGGGGAACTTCTAGGGAAAGGGTAGGATATATGCAGTAATAGGATATATGTAACTCTGACCTGTAATTTGCCAGGTTGAATACACAAGCCTAAAAAGGCTGTAAGCAGTCCATGAAGTTTGGGTTGTTTGCATGATTCATGGTGAGATGTGTGGGCTCATGAAGTGATGATGAGGACTTGGCTCAGCAGCACATTGTCTTTGTTTCTTTGTCTTGGTTTCTCTGCTCCTTGCTTGTAAAAAATCTCACTTGCTTTTTCCCATGGAGGTGGGGACAGGGAGCAAGAATGGCACTCGTTGCAAGGGACGTGACACTGGCATTAGCTCGGCATGGAGTTCATGGATGTCAGCCTGTAGAAAGGGTGCCGAGCTTGAACTGTGGAGGACAGTGCAAAAGGGGACTGAAATAACCAGGGGACGTGGAGGTGGCAGGGTCTATCGTCAAGTGATGTTCACAGCCTGACTGGAAATGACCCCTGCACATCTCTGGCTTAGCAGGTAGCCATGATTCTCGCTGCTAAAATGTGTCCATCTCCCAACCAACTACCTGTGAAAGATATTCCAACTCCTCTATAGCAGAGACTCAATAAGCCATGTAACTGCTCCACTTCATCTGCACAAAGGCAGTTGGAGGCCATGTTAGGTGCATTAATCTCCATGGGAGGAAAGAAATAGCTGAAGTGTTGACCTGAACAGAGATGCTTTCCCTCATCAAGTGCTTTATGACCTCTGTTTCCTTGGGAACTGGAAGCTGGCTGTCAGTGACAGCAGCCCTGCAGATGAGGAGTCCCAAATTATGGGCCAGCCCTTGCCTTCTTCCGGCTCTCTTGCTATTGAAATTGCAAGGATTGGTTCAAAGTGTCATCATATATCAACAACACCAGGGACGCCAAAGGGCGGATGTATCTCTTCTTGATGTGACTCTCTTGGTTTAATTCCTGCGCTGTGAAGGATGGCAGGAACTAGAACTGAGGGAGATGCAGCTCACAGCTGTGCATCAACCCCATGTGAGCATCATCCCATGGGGGATGCGTGGCTGCGAGCTCCATCTCCTACAGTATTTCACCACTTACCAGGCAAGATTTACCCATTTTCACGAAAGGGAATCACCAGTCCTCTTTCCTCCCTCCATCCCTTTCACACCTCTTGACTGTCAGCACCAGCTAGGGTGCTCACAGCCACTTTTGCTGCCATCGCTACTTTTAAATAACTTGATTTCTTTTTTTTTTTTTGCATGCCTTTAGATGTGCCTTTGGTAAAAAGACTTCGCAGAACTCCTTAATGCTTCTCAAAGCCTCTTCAGAACTAAAAAAGTAAGCTTTGGAAGTGTTTTTTCCTCCCCAATACAGTTGGCATTTCTGCCCAGTGTAGTCTTCCCCCCGGCTTAATGAGTGTTAGGAAATATCAAACTCCTTTTAGAGGACAGGGCGAGAGATTCTATTTGACCTGTAAACTTAAATGAGGAAATGCAGAACAGCTCAGGAAGCTTCCCTGGGTGCTTCTTAAACTTTCTAATTACTGCTTAGCCCATACAAACCTCGCAGCTAGGGTACAGATATTTTGAGGGCTAAGAACTGATAGTGGGAGGTTAACTGCCTCTGCTTGGAACAAGTGTGTTACGGTTCGGATCTTGCAGATTTAATAATGCAGTTATTGTCATAAAGATGATCCCCATTTCAGTTCTGCAAGAAAAACTCTCTAGGAGCTCTCTCACTTCACTGCTGAACACTGTGAGGAGGTGGGGATGGAGGCTGATAGAGAGGAGGAGGAGTGGAAGTTTGCAGGGCCCAGCTGGCAGATGGGGCTCCACCAGCTGTCACCGCACGATGCCGATCCCAAGGAAAAGCTCAGAGGGAAGCTCTGGGAGCCGACCAGAATAATGCGTGTATGAGTCCAGTGAGAAGAGGGACAGGGTGATGCTAGCAGCTCCTTCAGCCTGTCCTCCCAAGGCAGTTGCAGTTCTGGCACACGTGGAGGAGCCACCTGGTCCCTCTTTGCCACAGCAAGGGCTGCAGCTGCGCTGGCGTGGCAGGCAGCGAGATGGAGAGTAAGGCAGCGGGCACTGAGGACCTGACCTCATGCTGCATGTGTTTTCCAGGATTTACTCTGGAATAGCTCTGGTCTGCTCCTGCAGCCTAAGCTCACCTTGGTGATAGGAGCAGACCAACCAGTTTAGTTTCATCCCAGAGCAGTTGCGTCTGGGTGCCTTGGCCACTCTGCAATGCGAACTGAAGTGCAGGAGTTGGGGACAACTGGAGGCTTTGCTTCAGAAGTGGGATCAAGAGAGATGGCTGCTCCATGAACGACTCTTGGCATGGCTGCTCTGTCTCCTCCAGGATTTTAGCCTTATGTGCTGAGTTTCCCTGTTCTTCAAGCTGTCTCTGCATGCTACCGTTTTTCTAAATCACCAGTGGAGAAAAGATGTTTGCATTGGTTTAATCCATGCATCCGGAGGATGAAGCAAGCTTCTTGTGCTCACAGTATGACATTTTACAAAATCTTGTGGCTTAGTTTTTAATGTTATTATCTCAACTCTGGTGCTCCCTTATTTCCCCTTGCTCCTTAGCAGTCGTCTTCACCACTTAGACGTTACCACAATGCACTTTCTAGAGGAGTGCCAAATGTGAGGCTGGCCCAGCAGGTCAAAGGCTGTTTTCAAACAAATCTTACTAGCACTATCATGAAAAACCAAGATAAACTCACATTCCTGATCACATTTGCTCTTTAAGTATCTGGTCTATGAGTGTACGTGTGGGAGAGATGCAGAGAACATCTTTATGAGTCAGTGGGAACTTTTTTCACACAGATTAAGAGTGAAGATGATGGTACTTGTTAAAAGAAAACGGTGAGCTTTTTGTTACTATTGCTCTATATATTTCATATTACCATGGGTATCTGCAAATTTTACTCCCCAGTGTGCTTACTGAGGTGATGTGATTTGGATGCCCTTTTCACTCTGTGCACTTCACTCTGTGGTTCTCTGCCTGCTCCCTGTGGTTTGAGGATGTCTTCTCCTCCAGCAGCCTGCCTTGCCAGCTGACCACCACCACCAGCCAGGACCAGGGCAGTGTTTAGGTCAAATGGAAATTTATGTCTGCTGTTATTGCACTTTCCAGCGCTGTTTAAATATTTTATTCTAGCAGCTTTAATATTAGAAACAGCATGCTCTGCTGGTGGTATTTTGAGACCCAGGAAATCAGAAATTAACTGACTTCAGTGTGTTACCTGAAACCACCTCCTCTTGCTCCCACCCTTCAGCTCTTGGTTAAGGGGGGACACTTACAACTGTATTGGGTGTGTTTTGCTGAGTTGAATCACAGACAATATTCCCTTTTCTGCCTTGCAATATCTCAATAAACTGTCTTCCTAATTTTTATTTCTAATATATTATCTATGCATTTCTAAGTAATTAAAATACTGACGCTGCTCAGGTGCACTTCGTGTGTAAGGAAATGTAATACTAAATATTTAATACGGTTATTTAAAAACCAAATTCATGTTCATGTAGCGCCATCTATCACCACGCCTTTGTAGCTGCACATGACAATGGTGCATTTTATTTTTAGAGAAGTAACATAACTCTTGGCAGCACTTAAAAATTACTTCTTGGGGGGAGGGGGCAGAAAGAAAAATATTTTGTAGCTCTTATTTTGCAGGGTGTTCGGTAATACTGCATCCATCTGCACACACAGCGAGTCAGTGAGTTTGGTGAAGCTTATCTGTGCACGTACCTGGAGACCAGACGCAAATTGGGCTGTGGGGGCTCAGCAAAGAAATCGGAGACTTATTTTGGCTTGCTCAGGGAGTGGGAACTCTCCACCTTTCCTTACCAATCTAAGGCTAGAGATGGGTGGAGGTGGGCAACACGTACTGAGCTGTGTTTGTGACTTCAGTTTAGTGCCATCTACCTCTCTATCTACAGAATAATAATAAAAAAAGATACTTTGGTGTGAGTGCAGCAGAGAGTTTCCTGCTCCTTGTACCTTTTTGACCTACATGTTCAGTCCCAGCCTCAGGTTTGTTCTTATTTTTCCAAAGTTTTATCCCAGTTGATTGCTGGGCTCTGAGCACATGTCTGACATTTCCAGAGGAGCTGGCCTTGTGTATGAGCACAGCCCAGTTCACGGTGCAGCACTTGCCTGCTGGGGATGTGCCTCCTGCATTTCAGGTGGCTCAGACTAATTCCCAATGACTTTCCAGAGGGGTTTTCCAAGCAACTACTCAGAAGGCTTGTTCTCTGCCAGGTGTTCATCATTGCATGCTTAGTAAATGATTGGCATGGAGAAGTCATGGGTGATGTATTAACTCTCTGTTGTTAACAATTTGGTGAATGCAACTACCAGTGCTAAATATTTATATCCCACGGTGCTATTGCTGGAACATTTTGAGAAAATCCTCTGCAACATAAAAATTTATTCACTTTTTTTTTCAAAGTCTTCAAATATAGTTTGCCTACATCATCATCATCTGCAGAAGCCATGTGAAATTGCAGTTGGATTGGCTAGAACTCAAAACTGGATCAAAACTGGCAATTTTATTTTTTTATTTCCCTCAAACTTAAAGAGGTGATGAGTTTGATGAATCTAAGCAAAATGAAACAAAGTGGGCTGAAACCTCCATTCACGATAAGATAGGTAAAAGGCAGGTCACAGGAGCTGCTTGAGGTTGAAAGCACAACTTAAATCACATGAGTGTGCTTACAGCTTGGTGAGACCCTAACACCACCGAGAGCATTTGCTGCTCTTCTCCTGCAGCGAAGCCCCAGGGATGAAGCCCTCAGTGAAGCAGAGTAGCTGTGTGGCAGGGCACGGGCTCAGCAAAGAGCATGCCTGGAAGAACTGTACCCCACATGTCTTCTGCTGGAGACCTCCATGCTGTGGGCTTTGCCTCTGACAAAGTTGGTAAGGTAAGCCTGGCCTTAAGAAGTTTACTCTGATTATTTGAGTAATTGTGGAAGGCCGGGAGAAGAAAGGGCATTGCTATTTGCTTAATAGCTATTTGCTTATCAAGAACTGTGCATATTTGCTTATGCATATGCGCAGCCTGAGAAGCAGTGAGGTTTCAGAGTATTCCCCGCTGTTACCTGGTGGTGGCTGTGTTACTTAACTCAATTCCTTGCCGCAAAAGAAATCCGGAACAGGATGGAAAAGCAGCAGGGTTTTCTTGTCGTGTTGCAGCATCCCCACTGGCAGACCTGGCCGTGCTGAATGAAGATGGTCCCTTGCATCATCTTTAGAGCTAATTCCCTCTGCTAGAGTGCTTGGGGGAAGTGCGAGAGGACATGTGAGCTGCCTGACACAGATCCTCCATGGAGCCAGCTACAGCTCCAGAGGTAGGGAACCTGCCTCAGAAGGATCTCTCCATAACTGCATTGCTCTGCTGCACAAAGCCAAGCCGTTTCTTTCCTCCCATTTCTTGCCCCTTCTCCCACTTCATTGCATCTCCTTGGAGGTAGGAGATGGGCAGCCATGGGCAGAGCTGCCTGCTTTGCCTGTGCAGGATGCAGAGGTGTTGGAATCGCTGTGGACAGCCATCTCCATCAGAGGCAAAGCCTGTCCCAGGTGTGGGCAGGGAAGGTTCACATTGTGAGAAAAGGCAGCAAAGCTTTAAGAACCCATCCATGTGAGTCAGGTGCGAAATATGCCACACATCTCTCAGCCAAGCAACGCTTTTAAACACATGCTGAGTTTTAGCAGGTTAATGACATAGTCCCCAACATGCACGGCAGAGTAGAAATGTGCTTCTGTGCATAAATATAGTTAAGTCTGCCCTTGAGTGCTTCTCTCAGCAAGTCCTTTATGTATTACTGTCAGGCCCACAGGTAGCATGATGTCATAGGCAAACAACCAGAACAGAAAAATGGCTCTTAAACCAATAATAATGACAGTTACCCTGGTAGTGAATAAGTAACATGGGTTTTACTACCACGGGCTCCCTTTTTTCCTATACAGCTGACTGCACCATTAAATGCAACAAAGGATTTCTTAGCTTTGCTGATCCTGAGGGATGGCCGAAGGCTCTTGCGGTGATTTGGGCACTCACTGCGGTCCTACCCATTGGCAGAGGCCAGCACAGACCCCTGTGCTGCCCAGCCACCAACTTGCAGCTCCTCACTGGTTTTGGGCTCCTCTCCCAGAGCTGTAGAGGAGACTGTGATTTCTTTTGCTCTGGAAAAGGGCTTTTGAACATGTGAGAACAGAGTTATTATTCACACGCCCACAGTTTAAAAGAATAAATTAAATCCCCTCATCACCAAGAAGTGAACTGTTTGGGGTTTAATGAAGATTTCTTCCCCCCTTTCTCCCCCATAAAGTGGATGCTATACAGTTTAAATTATGTATAGGTCTATTACAGAATAATCAGTGCTAAGTACATATGCATACACAGAGCACAATAAATTATGTATCTTGCCTTAATATTTCATGAATAAGAAGCATGACATGTATTGATTTTGTTTAGACCTGAGTTCAGGAGAGCATTTAAACATATTTCTATTTTTAAATCCATGAATCATCATAATGGGACTGTTCAGGTTCTTTCAGTTAGATATATACTTAACAACCTTGCTGAATTTGAGCCCTAATGATAATTAGATTAATATTTTGAACCAGTGCCCAAGGAAGCCAATGGGAGCTATTTCATCAATTTTACTAGGCTCTTGGAGTAGGATCCATTTTTTAATATATGTGTGCGCATATATATATATATATTTAATGAAGGAAATGCAAGGTAGAGCTCCACTGAGAAATTAGAGTCTGTCTGAGCCTGGAGTCACCTTATATCATTATGGATTTCAGTAGCAATCTGAGAAATGAAAGCAAGCTATCTCAAAATGCCACCGGCAGCCAATTAGTCATTCCTCTATTGCCCAGGACGTGCCATGCTGAAGGCTGAGCACTCCCCCTGCCCACATGAGTGAGGCAGTATTCTCTGGGTAACAGGAACTCATTTTTACCTAATGAAATTATAAGCGTTTTTTTTTTCTGTCCTGCAAGATATGGGGAAAATAAGTTTTTATAAGACAAAATGTTCTGAAGCGCTTCTATGACACAAGAAGTTAAATCTCACTGGCAGACTCGGGGCTCTGACTGAACTGATGGCTTAGCCTGGACCAGCTGGTAAGCTTAGGACTTCCAGCTGTTTCCCTGTGCAGATGTCCATGCTGCTGATGAATTAGCTCGAGTGCCATAACAGTTTACATTTTGGGCATTTTTTTTATCCTGAATCTGTAGGTTTCAACTACGTGCTTTGTCTTCTCTAAGACAACTGTTGAGACACATTTATGTCTTTAATGGAGAGTCAGAAAGGTTGAATAAGTCTGATCAAGGAAGCAGTTGCATTAAATAGGTCATTTAATTTGGCCCTGATGGTGACACTAAGGAAGCTGTACTTTCTAGAATGAATCTGCTATACAGACATTAGTATACACCTTATTTTCTTGTTTTTGTATAAAAAATTCAGGTCACAACACCTGTGACTTTGCTTTGAGCCTTGCATTTCTTCCTCAGGACATACCCAAAACTTCACTCTGGAGAATGTGGCTACAATAATATAATCTACAGGAAAACATAAAAGAAGCTCAGGCTGCAGAAGGCAGTGGCTCCACACAGAGCCCTCAGTGCAGCCGAAGAGGCATCTTGCGGCCACATTCTGCTTGCTGGGAGGACAGGGCTCTTCCTTGCGTGCTGTGCACAAACGCTCGTTATTTTGTGCTGGGAAGGACCAGACAGGGAATGTACACGCATAACCTAAAAGCCCAGTGAACTGATTTCCACTAAATAACCTTTTCCATTCTTGCCCTTTTTTCCTCTCTCTCTCCAGGACATAGGCAAAGCTGGTGGTTTTATCTTTAATATTTGCAAACTACAGGATAGCTGTGCTTTTCTCTTTAGCTTTTCATGGGCAAGTAATAATAATGGTTAATGCTTCCCTCTGAAAGCATCCTACATGAACTGGCTTTTACAAAAGTAAATTAAATAGCCTGTGTTCCATTGCTTTATTTTTATTACCATTATTTATTAATAGCAAGCTGTATTGGGCTTTTGTTTATTTTTAAAACATAAAACATTTATAGCTGAGTCTGTATGTTGCCTCACACATTAATATAGATGCAAATATTGAGCCGTTCTAGGTAAAAAACATCACCTCTGATGGATCTTTAATACTGCTGTGCTTTGCTTCCACAAGGTGTTTTTGCAGTGAACTGAGAAAATCAACCCAGATCTTATCTATGGTTTAGATGCTGGTTGGTTTTTCTGGCTGCTGTAACAACCGAGTTATATTGGGGTGGTTTGTCGTGTGTTAGGAAAAAAGTAATTTTCAAATTGTGGCTGCCAAATTCTGAACCTCTGATGGGTCCCAAGCCCTCTGCCTCAAACTCTGCTCAGCTCTAACTTCTGAGATACAGAAATAATCAAACTACTGCGACTAAATGTTTTTAGTTGGATGGGCCATATTAATGTGATTTAAATGATGATATGGCAATGTTTAATCTATTTCCTCCCCTGCATTCATTTTATTTCCTAAGAAGACCCAGAGAGTGTTATTTATCGTCTCATCTGGAAAGGGAGGAAAGCTAAAGTTAATTATTTTGCACTTACTTGGAAGGGTTTAGAATTTGTGGAGTTCACTGAGTAGAACACATTTAGTAGGTCCCCATATCAAGCTGCAACTTTCTTCAATTCACTTCTGTGGATTAAAATTTTTTGGTTTAGATTTTAAGGATTTATTTCATATGTCAATAGCTGTTAAACATCCTGCAGCAGAAAATCTCAGAAGACATCCATTTGTGATTACAGTCCTTTTTATGTGGGGCAAAATACAAAGACCTGTAAGCCAGCCAATATTTAATTGTATGCTCTAATAGCATCAGAAGTTAGTTATAGCTCCCTTTAATAAAATAAATTTGAAGTCTTATATGATAATTCTAAAATTAGATCATGCCACACCTGATGGCTGCTAGTTCATTTTGTGAGATGAGACAAAGGCCTTGCACATTTACTGCAGAAATGCCCTCTTATTTTTGCTCTGAGATTATTAGTTGAGAAGACTTTTTGATAAGTGGCTGAACTTGATGCATTGTTTAAGTCACAATTTTTTTACAGTCTCCCTTCTAACAAAAGATTGCTGTGACTGTTTCAGACCAGCAGTTAGGCAGTGTAATGGAAAGTACTGAATGTTTAGGGAAAGAGTATAAGCAGCAGAGAGAGCTTATAGAGGTCCTGCTCGTGGTACCCCCTTGCAGCAGCTGCCTGCTTGGTGATGCCCGGTGGCGAGCTGTCTGACCCCCTGCCTTCAGCAGCTGCCAATGCCCATGGATTCATCTCTACCTTCTTTGAGCCCATGTAGGTTTTTCACCTTCATGGAGTCCTCTGTCAGTGAGTTCTGCAAATCAGCTACATCTGTCCTCATAAAGATGTCTCCTGCTAGGCAGAGAATAGCCTAAGGCTAATGTCCCTGGCAGATCCTGTGTAAATCCTGACTGAAAGCTGCCCAGTCTTTGATGATAATGCCAGTTCCTAAATTTGGGTTTAAGACTTGAGCTTTAGGCACCTATAACGGGAAGCTTTTGTGATTTCCACAGCAAGAATTAATTATGAGTTTCATGGCTGAGAATGTGCAAGGAACAAAAATTAATTCTAGTGAGTGGTAAAATATGTGATCTTACAGCATCAGGTTGGAAACCTCTCTGGTTCTGCACCTGCTACCAGGTTTCTGTGCAACCCTGCTGTGCCCACCCATCTCCATCTGAAAAGGAGATGGAAATGTTACTATTGACCTAAAAAATGACACAGCTCCCAGCAGGTGGGTGCAGACTACCTGGCACATTTCAATGTCTTTGTCCTCACAGAAGCTTCAGAGGACAAGATGGTGACTCAGTGACCCTTGCTTCCAGCCTGGCATCTTCACTACTGAGCTGTTGTGTTTCTCCAACCAGCCCTTTCCTATGGCATGAGTTTGGTGGGAGGCTTAGTTCATAAATGTCTGTAAATGTTTTACGAAAAGCAGAGTGAAGGTGATGTTAGAAGAGAAGCACAGTAGCCTGTTGGGCAGCAGCAGCTGGAATATCTCAGTGCTGCAGTTATATTTGATGGTGCATGTACTTTGCTTCAGGAATGCTGCCAAATAGTATTTTATTCCTACCTCGGAGCTCTATGCGGATGAAAAAAGTGAATTTCCATGCTTTTTTGGCCAAAAAGCTCCTTCAGGTTTTTATACGGCTTGACCAGGCTGGGACCAAGGCCTGGCTCAGCGCAAAAAGCACTGTTGGGGCTGATGTTGCTCGTGCTTGGAGTCAAGGCTTTACCAGGTGGCTCTGACAAGGGTGAAGGTAGAAGTGGTGCTTCCCCAGCCAACTCCTACAGCACTAAATGACAGAATTATAGTCTGACCCACAGCCCCAGGAAGGGTCAGCTTTCTCTTAAATGTTTGTGTTAATAGAGGTGGAGTTTTTTTAACTCTTTGTCATGAGTCCTCTTTAGTCTCCAGGTCAAGTGTGGCAGTTCTAGGACCAGCTGTGTTTGGACCAGTATTTTGTCCTATTTTGGGTGTTAGAAAAACTTTCCATCTGTATTTATTTAACTTTGCCAATGCTCTTTCACTTTTCACAGCAAATGGAAAGCTATGAATTCTCAGCCCTGCAGATCATTTTTCTAGGCTTCTCAGTCACAGCGAGTGTAGACCTGTTGTCCTAACCTCACCTGCTGATCTTGAGCTATTTTGGGGTTGATCTGAAGCCCACTGAAGGCCATAGAGGTTCTCCCAGGACAGTCAATACACCCTTCAAAGCATTACCTTCGTCCTGAATTGTCTCTGCAGGTTCCTGCAGGATAACTTGCCCTTGCACATCATTTGGACTGCCCAGCTGAGGTTACTGTTGCTTAGCTACAAGACTCTATAATAAGAGCCCAAGTCACAGTGGAGCGGGCACTGAAGCATTTCAAATACGACAAGCCCCAAAGGATGCTCATCAATGTATGTGCAGGAATATTACAGGTCCCGAATGCTGAGGTTTTAGTGACCATGACTGTTAGCTTTCAGCTTACATGGCTCTGGTTGTTACTAGCTTGGCTTTTGCTGGAGCTGGGTCGTTTGCAGACTGTGGCCAGAGACACTGATTTTAAGGAATGCGTGTGTATGAGGGGAAATTATTGAATGAAGGTCGTTGAAGGAGGGAAATGGGGTAGAAGAGGAGCTCCTTGGGGGTTTCTGCAAGGAAAAACTCTGATTGCCACAGTTAAGCCCTGGTTACTGGAGTCAGGTTATGTGATGGATTATCAATGTGAACTGCAGAACCAGCCATATGCACTGTGTAAAGTATTGATCCATGTCTGCAACAGCAAAGCCTTTCAGCTTTTCCCTGCCAGTTTGCATAAGTGACTTGTTTTATATCTCTACAAACTGACTGCATTTTGCAGTCTCATGAAAATGAATGCCACCGATTGCCCAAGACGCATCTTAGGTTCCCACAGCAGCTACGTGTGAAAGACAACAGTGCTGTGCTTCCAGCAACATTAATTAATAGTCTGGAGGTGAGTGCTCATCTCGACAGCTGAATTTAATAGCAATTCATCATCTGAACACAGAAGAACGTTTCTCTGAACCTTCAGCAGATTCTGGTGTGACTCACGCTTCACCTCTGTGGTGACTGTGGCCGGGGTTTGTGTGGAAAAGTAGCCCGGGGAAAGCTTTTCTTGAGGTTCAGCTGCCTTCAGTGTAAAGACAAGAGCCAGCAGCTCGACAGCGTTGGACCATCCCCAGAGTGAGGCCACAAGGAGACGCTGGAGTGGCTTCATGCTCAAGGAGCTTCCTTGGAGTAATTGGCACATTGGTGTGTAGCTGGAAAGCAACCAAGACCCTGCCCGCGCCTCCAGTGTGACACCAGACCAAGGGGACCTATGGGAAGGGCAAGGATTGCAGTTTTGCCTTTCTGTTTATCTTCTGTGTCTCCAAAGATTACTCTTGGTGTTTGCGTTACAGATGTAAACCCGGGGAGACACCATGGTTGACCACAGAACAGATCAACTTTGTTTTCTCTGTTTTATGGCAGGGAAACAACGTGAATGAAACCTGATCGGTTAAGAAGAGAGGAGTTGACTATAAAATATTGTGCACTGGATTTCTGGTTCAGATACAGTGACACAGCCCTACTGAGAAAACGTACACTGAGGGTGACCTCACAGTGTTGTTATTTCTTGTTGTTAACAGCTATGTAACTTAACCATCTATACAAGCAGTGAGGAACAAACCTCCCCTGTGAAAGTGTTAGTGCTGTTTGACCCCAAACTCAAAAGCAAGAAAAGTTCTTGGTGAAACACATGGTGATGTGCCTAATCTTTGGAAAGCTCCCTCTAGAACAACAGGGTAAACCCCAAAAACTTGTAATCAAGTGGGACAGCTTTGTGTTGTTGCCTAATAAGATACTGCATTACTGTATGGAAATTCAGCTCGTGGGGATCTGTGCCATATATATATACGTAATTTATGGGGTTGTTCTAACAGCAACAAAAAAGCCAAAGTTTGAAAGTAGCCTGGATCACTGCCCAGGTTTTTTACTTGATTTCCTGTGTATTCACTTGCCTGTCACTTCTAAACCTGTTTTGCCTCTCACTTAGCAGTAGAGCTGTGCCCAGGTAAAAGCATTACATGTATAGTGGCTATGTATTAGTTTTATAATGCATAGCCATTGCTTGGTCCCAGGGTATCGCTCAAAGCAAGTTATTCTGCTGTGTTATGTTGTCTATTGATCACTCCCTTTTGCCTTTTATCCTTGTTGTTGTTGTTCTGTTTTCTGCCTCTTACAGAAAGTAATGCCAGGCCATTAGGAAACTGAAATATTAAACCTTCGTATTGATTTTTCTTAACCATATAGCTGATGCTATCATGTAGGGACCCTTGCCTTGAGCTATGCCGAACGGGTTTTGCTAAGGGCTTGCCTCATTACCTTCTCTCTCTTTACTACCCCATCATTTCCAGGAGGAGGAGATTCTGAAAACAATTATGTGGAGTCATTTCATTTCCCTGTCAGGCTCCCTTTGCTAGCAGCCACACCGATGACGGGATTTTTCTTTCTTTTCGCTCCAGAGGTACACAAACAGATCAGCCCATTTGCTAACAGCCTCAGTGCTGACACCATGGTATCCATGGCAACGCACCAGCCTGCGCAAGCATCCGCAGACACTTCGAAAATCAGAAATACCAAGTGATGACAAGGAGTCACTTCAGACAATGGATGTTTATAGGTGTCGCAACCACCTGAAATACTTCTCTCTCCACCCATCAGCTACTTGATTATAACGTGCTTTAGATTTGTCTTGCAGCTTCTTTGTCAGAATACAAGATTCAAGGCAGAATTAATCCTTGTTTTGACTTTTTTTTTTTCCCCAATTAGATCACTGGCTGAGGTACCTTATGGGAATGCCCACCCTGAGCTCCACTTGTTGACTTTCCTCTTTGAGCTGGGTTGGAGTACACGTTCTTCAAATGATGAAATCCAAAGTCGTAAATGAAAAAGAAGTGGCCTGCATCAACCCAACTAACATTTGTTGTTGTGTGACTGCTAGGCTGAGTGGTGATTTGCCCCATTGTGTTGAATGAACTACTGCTTTCCTATAGTGACAATAGATTTAATAAGATCTGATCAACCATTTTTGGGGAATATTTTCACATAGGTTCGTCCACCTGCTGGCATGGCCGAGACTATGCTATTGTGTTTACAGCTGCTAGTCTTCACTGATCCCGTGGGTTCTTCAGCTCTGCTTTCAGGAGATAACATTCAGGCACTTAAGCTGCGTTTCTGAAGCTGGTTACAGCAAATATATCAGCTCATTTGACTGGGCGCTTACATGCAAAAACGTCTGTAATTCAGATTGGATAAATGCACATGGGGTACTGATTTGTGCAGCTAGATAACTGTGGGCAAATATATGGGCATAGAGCTAGCATGAGTTTACAGATGGCATGTATGTGCTACCCCTCAGGACTCCACCCCTCGTCTTTCATGTACAAAGCAGACCGTTGGAGTCACGTGCTGATGGTGACCCTAGATGAGGAGCAGTTTTATAACATAGCGAACCAACAGGTAGTCTTCAGGCATTCGGGACCACCTTCCTCAGGGCAGGGAAGTATTTCTGCCACACTAAGATGTGATGGGTGCGCTCATAGATCAGGCTGAGGCCATTCTCAAACCTAGACTGGATCATTGCGTTTGTTGTTTGCACAAAAGCTGAGTATGACGCTGAGTTTGAAGCTTGGTCATGGGAAAGAGCCCAATTACATTGATGCTTAACCTCAAGCTGTGGTTTTGGTGAGAAAATAGCCCCTCATTCTGTCTGCAGTGTCTCCCCTCTCTTAACAAGTAACATCAGTGTTTTATTTATAAAAAGGCAAAAAGAAATACAAAGCCCAAACCCAAGAAGAACTACATCGCCCCATATTCTGGTGTTAAAATGATTAGGCTAACCTGTTTTCAGCTGATAATTTAAGCTTTAGGCTTGGAAAATGCAGTAACATTTACATGTTTGAACATAACAAGAGGAGCATATTAAAAAGCCTTATCAAAATTTGACATTAATAAAACAAGCTATCAGTACATCAGAGAACTGAAGAGCTTCCGTGCGCAAGCATGAAAGCATAGTAATAGATTCCTTCTAGGGTCTTTAATCCTCAGTAGCTACTGCTGGAAAAATTCAGACTTTCCCCTAGAACAGGAAATTAAATCTCAAAACTAGTATATCCCTCATGTTCTGACCAGTTTGACTATTCATTAACTTATACATCATATTTGTTTTGAAAAGCAACTTTTTCATATAGTTTTGTCACAGATGCAATGTGCAAAGAGATTTCACTACTTAAACTTTCATATGTGTTCTGTTCATCTTCTGTTTGATCTTGTAGGTAGGCAGTGGATTTTTTTTTTTTTTTATTTTGTTAGAAGACCTAGTAAGACTGAATGGTGGAGTAGTTTTATTCCCACAGCTTTCGGGACAGATAAAGAAGGCAGTGCTTGTACTAGTGAGAAGCTAGAGATGGCAAAACAAACAACCCAACAACAAACTTGCATTTATTACTTCCTGGCAATCATCATTCCCTGTTGTAACTAGAAAATGTTAAGAGCAACAAATCCTATTTTCCTAGAGAGTCTGATTTTTGTTCTTGTGGAGATGAAAACTTAATAGCTGAACTCTTCTTCTGTACCCCAGAAAATGGGTTAAGGCAGTGGAAATTGGTTTAGGTTAAGAACTTTCTACAGCTGAATCCTGCAGGGATCAGTACTGCCCTTGTTTCCTTCTGAATATGTTTACAAAACCTCCTGTGAGATGTCTCTAACATGGCAAGTCCGCCATCCAGCTTTTTCCTCTTCATCAAAGGAACCAGCCCCATAACCAAGATGTCATAAAGCCTTAAGTGCTGAGAGGAAGAAGTAGCTGGGTTAGGTAAATGTCGGGGGAAGAAGAAAGCTCTGCACATAACTGCATACTCTGTAAGGGACCTCTGCCGCCCATTTTTCACATTGGTATGTTATCTGGGGACACTTTGCTTTCAATCACAGCAGTGAGAAATGGAGACGTCTGCTGGAGCGCATTCTCTACTGCAGTTCTTGTCTCCTTGTGTCCCCAAGAGCGGGTGGCACCAGTATTATGTACTGTCTCTCTGCTTTCAAATTATTCTACTTCTCATGCAGAGGCTGGCTTTTGACATTAAAAGCATTTAGTAAATTAGATGTAGCTCCCTAAAGCTAATTCTTTCCTCATAATTCACATGGGTACCTATGGTCCCTTGGACAAAAAGACCAAAATATCAAAGGTCTACAAAGGCAGTGTTGCTCTGGTACAAGTCCTTCCACTGTGGCTAGATCTCACCTTTGCTTAAAGCTTTCCTCTAGCAACCTGAGGTGTTCATTTACAAACAGTAATATATCTCCAATATAATGCAATATCTCCAAATACTCTTTAAAAGGTAAATGCTATCAAATGGGAGGCAGGCAGAAAAAGGAAGGCTTTTACATGGAAATGTTACTATATGAGCTGATGAAATACAGTTGAGTTTCTTGTCCAAAACAGAAACAAACTGAACATAGTTATGCAAAGCCAGGGATAAGTACATACTATTTTCAATGGAAGCTTTTGTTTTGCTTAGTGGTTGATAATCATCTGAAGGAGCTTTTCAGCTCACCTTTCTTCCCCGCTGCCTCTGTTGGACACTAGAGGGACCCTAAAGTTTTCCAACCGATAGAAATATCTCTGCAGTGCCGAGGCAGGAGCGCTGCCTTTCCCGGTCTCTTTAGCCCAGGTGTTTCCAAGGGGAAAGGTGGCAAAAAACTGCTCAACCAGTTGTTGAACATGGCCAGAGACTGAAAAATGCCACCGAGGAAAGTGCGGAAAGGGGCCACAGCCATACTTTCCATTGCTTCGTCATTCTCGTTGGTGCTCGCAGCTCTTCCCATCGTGAATAAGTAGGCGCTTTGCCTTGACTGCTCTGTTCACTCAGCTAATGTTGTGACATTGGCACTGAGGCTTGAGTCACTCTGTGTTTTTGAGAAATTAAATGTTTCCTTCCCTAGTCTGAAGTGAAGCCAAATACCTAAGTTGCCAACAACTGCAGCTCCATAAACTGTCAGAGGAGCAGCGGTGGTTTGTTATTATAGCTATACAGTAAGACCAGAATATGTATGGACACAAGTCCTTTTTCAAACAGCATTTCCCAGCCACAGCTTCAACTGAATCTGTTCTAAAAAGGGCTATTGACAATGTCATTCTTTTTTCATTTAGCAGGCAGGCAAAAATCCTCTGTATTTGACATACCAGACCTCCATATAGAGATCCAGCATGTCAAAGCTTTACTATAAAGCTCATGGTTTGTGAGGTTATGTAAAAATATATTTTTCCTTTCTACAAAAATCTTTCCTCACTATCTCTTAGTGGGATGATGCTTTTTGATCTCTGCATGAATATTTCTAATAAGAATATGTGCATGCATTTTAATATCTCTAACATAAGAATTTTTCCTGTCTTAAAATGTCTAGTGTCAACACTGTTGCTGAATATTTAATATAAAGTATAATGCAATTTGACTAGATAATTATCTCAGGGAAAATGGCGAATGCCATGTTGTTTTTTTCTGTGTGTATTTTTCATCATCTTTGATGATTGTTTAAAGGAGAGCTGCAGCTGAATGACTAACTTCGAAGATTCACCTTCTCTCTCTCTCTCCCTGCAGGCTGCTGCTGAAGAGAGACAGGCTGCTACCGTACTGCATCTGAGCTAGAGGCGTTGATTCCTCCATGGCATACGGAATATTCTGGGCATTTCTCTGGTTAGTTCTGTCTCCCCTCTGATGTCTAGGAATGTTTATGGACCGTCTATTTATTGTATATGGTGTCTTTCCATTAAGACATCTCTTCCACGATACCCCTTGCAGTATTTGTTTCCAACAAAAGTATAAGCTGTCCTTTTTTTTTTTTTTTTTTTTTTTTTAAATATTGTAAGCTTTAAATAAATCTAATTTCCATTTGGATGAAGTGTGACTGTTTACCCTTGATGAAGTCAACTGCTCATTCCCTCTCAGCGCTCCTTCTGATTAGGCTTTATGTAAGCCTGCATTTGCGTTACCTAGGTGCTGAAAGGAAGGGCAAGGTCCCTGTGCTTGGGGGGAGAGCTTCATCAAGGTCTTTGCAGGGCCACGTAGGCCTCCAAGGGGAGGCACAGAAGAAGACAGCAGGGGAAAGGCACTGCTGATCCTCGGGGTGCTGGGGATGCTGGTGCACTTTCCTTGTACACTGAATGGGTGTCTTTGCTCCTGGCAGTCTGGAAGAAAGACTACCTGCAGCAAATCCCTTTCCTCTGGAAGCATCTCCTCCAGATGGATATTACCAATGGTGAGTAACCAGAGGGCAATGTGACGGCTTTGTCCTCTTGGCAAGATCCTGCTCCCTTTGCATGCCACCGATTTACAGATGAAATGCCAGAGGAGGGAGGCTGCAGTGGTGGGAAGTTCTCCCAGACAGCTTGAGGAGGGCTCAGGGAAGGGGCTGGAAGAGATGTCTGTAGCCTTGACTCACAGACTCAGACCTTTAAAGGAAAAGAAAATTTCCGGATTTACAAATACATAAAAATACTTAAAGTAATTTGGCATCCCCAAGTCACTTTATTAACGTTAACATGGGACTGTGTTGAGGGATGGCCATCTCTGTATTGCAGCTGAAGAAACAGAAGCAGTGGTGGGGCCTACGCTTTCCCAAACCTGCGTTTTGACCACCCAGTCCAAGACACGTAAGGCCCCAATTACAGATATGAAATATTCTAGATCACTTGTTAAAGGCTGGGAAGAGTGCTCAGTACTCCTGGAAACCATGCTGGAAATCAAGCTGGGTACCTAAAATTAGTGAGGCTTTGGAAAAAACATAGGTAGGGTACTCTCTCAGAGCGATGCAGCAAAACAAAACAAAACTGAAATTAGCATTTAAAGTTTTTGCACTTCAGTATGGGTTACAGTTAATGTGTATTCTGGGCACCGAAATACGAAAAAGACTATCAATGTTTATCTTTACTGGATCAAAACATAGTACCGGTTTCAAAAACATTTATTAGGCTAATACATACATGGCATACTCAGAATTGCTGGTTAAGATTCTGACAGACTGGCTTTTGCACATTCATTTTTAACAAATGTATTAGAGTAATTTGTTTAGGAAATAGAAAAGGTAAGAGAGTACCTTTCACCTCCAGCAAAGGGAACTGAAAACGACGAGGTTTTGACTAGCAAGGGTGAGATGAGCTGAGGCTGTAGCTCCACCACATCAGCGGCATCGCATGATGGATGACTTTGCCCTTCCCTGCTTTACAGAGTATGGAAACAGTCATTGTCGTCCTGAGGGGCTGAGGAGGAAAGTTCGGTTTGAGAAGCTGGTAAGTGGCAAAGTAATAGGCTATCTTTTATTGCCGGCCTCCAGGAACGGCTGGAGAGCTTGGCCCTGCAAGAGCAGTTTCTAAGTTAGCCGCAGTGCAGTTTCTGAGGTGCAGTAAAAGCGTTTTTTAACCTTTCTCACTGTTATTCGTTCTCTTTCTCCAGAGGAAAAGGAGAAATTAGATTGAGCTGAGACTTACATCCACAGAATCACAGAACCATCTCGGTTGGAAAAGACCTTGAAAATCATCTAGTCCAAACATTAACCTCACACTGGCCTCCTCTCCTTGGAGGGCCCAAATGAAATCGGGTGAGGGAGTTTCGCGGTGCTTTTCTGGAACGGCGGGGACGACCCACCACGGGCAGGGCAGGGCGGGGCGGGGCGACCCCCGTTCGGCCGCGGCTGGGTACGGACCGGGGCGCGGGCCGGGGCCGGCTGTGACGGATCACCTCAGCGGCGGGGCGCGACCGTGGCCCTGTGAGCAGGGAGCGCAGCGCCCTGCCCGACGGCCCCGCCGCTCTGGGGACGGGAGCGCCCCGCACAGGTACCGGGGCCCCTCCGCAATGCAGGGGCCGCTGCGGGCGGCGGGCAGGGCGCGGGGCGGGGCGGCGGCGCGGGGCCGGGCGGCGGCGAGGGGCCGAGCGCCGCGGGGGCCCTGCGGGAGCGGCGCCGGGGCCGGGGCGGGGCCGGAGGAGGGGGGGGGGGCGGGTCCCGGGGGCTCGCGGCGCGCAGGCGGCCGCGTCCCGGCGACAGCCCCGAGAGCGGCGGGGCGGGCTGAGGCGGGCACGGCGGCGGCGGCGCGCCCTCTCTCTGCCCCTCGCGCGGCAGTGCGTCCCGGTGCCGGCAGCCGCCGCGGCGCTCAGGTAAGGACCCTCCCGAGCCCCTCGCCCCGCCGCCCCGCTGCGGGCGGGCCGTTACCGGCCGGGCGGGGGGCGGCGGGTCGGCAGCCTCGGGGCGGGGGGTGCCCGTCGGAAGAAGAGGAGAAGAAGGGACGGAACGGCCGTCGGCGGGGGTTGGGGGGGGGGGAAGCCCCGCGGAGGGGCGGCCGCCGGGAGCCTTTGGGTCGCGCCGCCCCGGGCCCGCGCGCGCTCCCTCAGCCGGGCGCGGGCTCTGACAGCCGGCGAACCCGGCCGGAGTTTGCAGCCGGTCGCCCCCGGAGCGGTGGCCGGAGGTAAAAGGGAGGGGGCGGCTCCCCGGTGACGCCTGGTTTGTCTTCATAGGGGCAGGCGACTCTCGCCAGCCGCCGGTAAGGGCTGTGAGCATCCCTAGGCTGTAAAACCCCTCAGAGGACGTAACCTCTGTCCTCTCCTGCCCCCACCCCTCAGCCCCTCTAAAGGGGTCTGTAAGGCTGAACAAAGAACATTGTGTGAGACAAGGGGGTGCGGTGGTTGGAAGCGCTTTTAATTTGCATCGGGGAGGGGAAAAAAATGAAAAATCATTCCCTGTATTGAATGGATCAGCCGCGGAGAGGAAACGACTGTGCACGGGGAGGCTGGTAACCGCAGTGAGGCGGTGGAGAACAAAGCCTTTTTATGTAAGAGAAAATTATGCAAAATGTGCCTCGCTTGAACTGCTGCAGGTACAAGCCGTGAGCATATGCACCTCTGCGGTGCCGTAACGTTGCGCCGAATGTGATCTACCAAATAAAGACTGCTTGCCTCAGTTTGTTGCGTATATGTTTGAGACACTAATTACGACCTGCCACTTGAATAAGATGTGCTTTATGAAACACCTTTGGGAAAGAAGGGGGTGTGCCGCATGCCGGGAGAATCGCTTTCTGTATGTAAGATACCGGCATCGTTTATTTCCCCGTGCTAAGCTGGAACTTTCAGTTTTCATCGAATAAAGATACTCTCCAATTTGTTGGTGGATTTTCATGTAGGCTTCTTCCTGATATCAAGTAGCAGGCTTTTACATACAAGTGGTCATTAACATAAAATCATGCATTAGAATAGGATGTAGACGTATGTATTTTGTAAGACTTCATTATTCTAGGTCTCTAGCACTCCTTTTCATAATTTGTCATGTCTTTGTGGTTGTGTCAATAAATCTTAACTCCATCCTTTCTCAGAAAAATAATTTGCTGTCCAGCATTTGCGCTGCTTGAGGTTCAGAAAACCTGTGCCTTTTGTTTTCAGAAGGGTTCTTCCTTGCCAGATTGAAGCACGTATCCTTTCTGTTCAGTTTCTTCCCCAAACCTTTGTTTTCTCTTGTTGAAAGAACTCTTTCTTTTCACTTGTGCTGGTTTAGACTTGCAGGGGTGTCTAGACTACAGATCCCATAGCGAATGCACCCGAGAAGAGTCTCGGCTGCAGAATATATTTATTTTCTATAGCTTCTCTCGCTTCCCTTCCAACTGGATGACGTGATCACAGCATCTCAGCCCTTGCTGGGAAGAGAGAGAAAATGTGCTGAGAGAGCATTACCTAGTGAAGTTACCCCCGCCATTACTTCATAGATCACTAAGAAGTGATTCACCAACAACGAGAGAATGGGCACCTTCCCTGCGTGTGCTAAAAACTCTTTTCAGTTAGCATAGAGTCCACTTAAGTTTGTGGATGGTGTTTCTGCAGCTAA
Source organism: Strix aluco (assembly GCF_031877795.1). Taxonomy (NCBI): domain Eukaryota; kingdom Metazoa; phylum Chordata; class Aves; order Strigiformes; family Strigidae; genus Strix; species Strix aluco. The sequence continues at coordinate 38,150,114 of NC_133936.1, forward strand.
TGTTCTGGAGGTGTGATATGTAAAATGGAGCCCAGACTCACCCCTGTAGCACCTAGGGCTAGGAACTGCTGAATTCCTCACTGTGTATTTCATTTCGCCCATTTGCAAAACACTGATGATGCATTCAGCAGTGGGCAGGGCCCCAATCTTAATGTGGTATCAGTCTCCTGGAGCTCAGGCATTTACAGGTGAGCTAAACTAACACACTGAAAATAACCCCCCAGTGGCTTCGTGAGACTGTTCAGTGTGGAAATGAAACCTGCAGGTGAGCCCTGGTGCAGCAGGGCTCTGGGAAGAGGGGTGATTCCAGCAGTGAGGTGCAGTGGTGTAAGTGCTCGCTCTCTCTTCTTCTCATTTTTTACCTAAGAGACAGGATTTGGTTAACGGAACTTTACAGTTTGTTGCACCCATATTGCGCATTGCCTGTGGGTGTTTGAGAGAAGCCAAAGAGCTGTCATCCTGAGAATAAAAAGTTGCTGTTCTTCTGTGGAGAATTTTAGCACACTTTGAGCATGGAGGGCAGTTCGTTGTGCTCATAATGCAGTTTGTTACATAAAGCGGCATTTGCACCCTTGATTTAGAGATCTGATGTAATTGTTACGGTATGTTATGTCAGTACCCACTTAGCTGTGCTCTTTAAATATGTTCTGACAATAAAGCAAAAGTCATCATTTAATGACCCCCGAGGTGCTGTGCCTAGTTGTGAGTGATCTGATCACAGTAGTCCCTAAATGAATTGCTGCAGTCTGTGGATTAAGAATTCCCTTTGTTGCTGGATGTTTTTCCAGAAGCATACCTTTCCTTTCAGCCCATGTCGTGCTGCTTTCTGTATGAGTTACCGTTTGCTAAATGATATACCTGGATTCCTGGGAGGAAACACTTGCTATGCGTACTGACACCAGAGCAGGCTCTGGCCCTGTGCTTACTTAACATTTGTCTGAGCTGTGGAAATCACTAGAAATATCTGAACACAGAAATGGGTGGGTGAGGCCCATTGCAGACTCTGCTGGACTATTTCAGCTGTCACCCTCAAATGTGGCATGTCATGCACATGGGTTGGAGACAAGCTTGTTTTCTTAAAGGGGTGAGAAGAGTCAAAAAGAATTTAGGTTGTGAGGACTTCATGATGATGGCTTTCAGAAAGTTACCTCTTTATTACTACAAGCTCTACAAAGTCGCAAGGTACTGACAGAACTTGTAATGCAGCTGCAGCATCTGTGAGGTCTGAAATCTGAACTGCTGTGATGGGACAAATGACAATTAGCTTAAGAAAGGGGCAAAAAAAAAAAAGCTTTGATGATAGAGCTTCTCTATAAATTGTGGGTCAGTCCAAAGGCTATAGCACAGGCAGTGACTGTGCTGAGAACTAATCTGGTATAACCTTTGGCTCACAGCAAAAGAAAAAAAGCCCTTGGCTTTTATTTGGTTTGCCCGAAGAGGCACTCCTGCCTGCAGGACTTTTGTTGCCGAATTGAAGCCTTACCTAGAAAGGGATCAGGGAGTGTCGCAGTTAACATGCACATGAACGAGTAACAGCCAGAAATTTGGAAAGGTGTAGTATCCTGGGGTCCTAGGACTAGGTGACTTTCCAAGGTCTCTTCAAAACTGAATTGTCTGACGATCAGGATATTTTGTTCGTGTGTTACCTTAAAGTCCGTGTTTGTACTTGATGAAGTAGTAAAATTATGCATGTGCTGATACGTAGAATTGTTCCCTAAGACTCAAAGATTCTTGTTCTGGTCCATCTGGATTTATTCAGTTGTTTAAACACATGCTTAATTGCCCTTGAAAGTGAGCCTTAAGCATGATTAAAAGTTAAGCATGTTTTTAAATGAAAAGGGAATGTTTTTGCTGAAAAGGAAAAGAGTGTAAATTCATATTATCTGGACTCCATGGTGGAAAACCCTTGATGATGTTTGGTGGTGCCGAGTACCTCCAGAGAAAGCATGCAAATGAACAGTGTTCCATGGAATCACTATATTGCTTATCCCTCCCCAAACACACATGCACATGCTAAAGGAGAGTATGGGTGGGTCTTGGCATGTTTAGGGCTGGCGCTTTTTGTTCTGCTCTTCTGCTTCACGTACAGGTGTGCTGACAAGCAGCAGTTCTGTAGCGCATCTCAGCTAATAAGAAAAAACAGCATGAGACCGATTTCCATAGGGTGGAGCTGATTTAGAGGATTGGTGCTGGAAACAGAGGTGGTTTCTTAAGATATCTGCCGCAGTAGAGGAAGAGGCTTTTATTTCATAGGTAGGTTTAATCACAGGTTGTGCTACTAAACTATGGGAAGGTGTTTTAGAAGGAGATGCGATTAGACATTTGTAATTGCTTTCTAGGTATGGGAGGAAAGGACTGATGTATCCATGGGGTTAATTTGGATTGCTGTGAGCACATAGGTTGACTGTGCTAGCTGTTAAGAAGCTTTGAGGTCTTGATTGACCCATTTTATTTTAACACTAATTGTTTGCTGCTTTATTAAGCAGAAAAGATGAGCTAATGCTAGTACTCCTTATGGTTTTACACCCACTGCTGTTTTTCCCTACAGCAGTCGCACAGATGAAACGGATCTTTGTTCTTTTGTCTTGACTAGGGAGGTGGGGGGAGCCCATCATTCCAAATGATAACGAGACAACAGTTTCAGAATGCTGGTGTTTGTACTCAGTATCTTGCATCTTTGTTAGGGTGCCAGTTTGAAAGGAATTATGATGAAAAGGTGGGGCTTTGGCAACCTCAGTAATATAAAGATTTATCAAGCCTATTTGTTTCTATAATCTGCACGACAGGTTAGTGCTGGTTGACAGGCTTGACCCATGTTACAGTATACTGCATTTTTAAAGTGTGTTGTTTTCTTAACTTTCTGTGGTGTAATAAGTGTTTATTTTAGCACATGATGTCCGTCTTCTAGATGAAATATATGTATCTGTATGTTCATATAGTATAAGGGAGACAACGGCCCTATTACAACAAGCAAGAGTGTTAAGTGGAGAAAATCAAAATAACCGTGTTGAATTCATTGAATCTGCACCTGACTTGCACCATCTGGAAAAAAACAATGCCCCTTTCAGCTCTGTTTTGTCATTACTGAAAATGTGGGGTACTTTCCCCCTTCAGGGAAATAATCAATTTATACCTGTGAATTCCTAAGTTATGGATTTATAGGTAGAATTCAGGCCTCTGGCAAATTCTGCTCCTTTGTTTACAACTGGCACTCATGGGTATGGGGATCTGAGGAATATTTCTTGTCTCATGTTGGTCAAGCCCCTGGCAAGAAGAAGAGTTTTCTGTTAGTACTTCTACTAGCCGTAATGCAGTTAGATCGCAGTAGCTTCCAGTGAGTTGAGTCTATGAAAACTTATTTTTCTGTTTGTGAAATTTGTAATTTTGTCCCCCCAGGGAGATTTAAATTAAATTTCAATAGCTGTTTGCAAAATTAGCTGTATTTAAAGCGTGTGCAGCCTCTGGATAAACAACATTAAAAAAAAAAAACCCAAACCAAAACCAGCAGTCCAATCATACCAGCTAACTTGGCAGCATTTAATTATAAGACCTATTGATTCAATTAACCCTATGTTTTCACTTTATTTTCTGGAGCGAATGATAGGGTCTGATTTCTGGTTTAAAACTAGGAGCTGTCAGTTCTATTTTGAGGAACGTACACTGTCTGTTAGAACAGCTGCTTCACCATGCAGAACTTGATGCTTTTCCTGAGGTTCTGATCTTGGCTGAACAAAGTTAGAAGATATCTCAATGAGAACACAGGGTAGGAATATTAAAAAGGTTCAGAACAGAGTTAGCGTTATGCTTTTGAAAACTCCAGCCTTTGCCCAAATTTCATCCAGAGATGAACACTAGAAAGTGCTGTGGACCTTCAAAAGTGACCTGGGTGCTTTACTGCTGGGCCAGAAACCTGGATCTGCTGTCCATGAGCACAGATCTGCATTGATAGGCCCCCTTCCCTGCATAGCTCAACCATGGTGTTGTCCAGGCCATGCCTGGAGGAACCCCGGCTGGGTTTGAGGTAGACCTAAGTCTCTCTCTTTTTTGTTCTCCTCATTTTCTGTAGAAGGTATCTGTATAACTTGTTAAGCCAGTGTAGGCGACTGCAAGGTGCCAGACCTTAAGTGCAAGGACCCCCTTAAGCTTTGGGAAAGCTCAGAGACTGAGTGGGACTGTGAGGAAAGCCTCTTTTCTGTGTTTGCTGTGAAATGGGCTGAAAGCACGTGTTCAAAATCCTCTGATTTTAAGGAGGATTCAGGTCTGGATCTGAATTCTGGTTAGCTAAAACAAGCTAACCAGCTCTTTTAGTGCCAAGTTAGTCTGTTTTCTGCAGCAGCCTTTCTGTGACCTCCAGGTCCGAGCAGAAAGATCTGATGCCCCCATGGGGAATTTGTCTGGACTCTGGGCTGTACGCTGCAATGCAATGACTCCCAGCGCTGACATCCAGAACTTGCTAATGTTAACATGATTCCACTGTCCCCTGGCTGACTGGAGGACAAAGAGACCCCACAGCCTTTTAAAGCCCCTGTCCTCTTCTTGCAGCTGCATCTGCTTCCACGTGAGTCGGTAAGGTATGCTTGAGCACCCATTCCTGTTCTGGCCATGTGGTATCACCCAGAAAGTAGAGCTGCTACCTTTGAGCTCCTGTGGCTATGGCTTGATTAACAGCAGCTGTATGTTCATGTGTAGGGTGCCTCTCTTGGACAAATCCCTGTCTGCTGGTGCCTGACATGCTTTTCAGGTGTCTCAAGCTGCTGTTTGGTGGTTGTGTCGCAGGGCGTGGCGGGCAGGCAGGCTGCGGCTCCTGTTTGCAGCAAGGCCATGTGCATGCAGTTAGGCATTTGCTCGCTTCCCTTGAGTCACGCTGAAATCAATACTAGCTTCTATTTCCCTCAGCAATTAAAAAATTAAAAAATGTTCAAGAAGGCTGAGGAGAAAATCCAAGGGCTTCAAAAAGGAGAGATGCAGGGGTGGAGTTGAATGATTTGCAAAGGAAAAGGAGAGTAGAGCTTGCTCAAGGGGTGGTTTGGGTGTTCTGTCATTCACATCCCATACCGCTTGTCAACCTGTAGCTGGGGTGGGAGGGAATTGGAGATGAAGCCAGGTGTGCTGGCCCTAAACTGCTTCCTCACCTGCAGAATTACCCAGCCCTCCTTCATTGCTCCCCTGCATGAGAAAATACATGATGCAGGGAGATAGCCATAAGAAGAGGAGGGAGATTTCTGAATTAAGAGGGTCAGCTCCTCCAGATCTGTATCAGGTTTGTTCTTGATTTACACTGATTCAGTCAGGGCAGAGTTTGGCCCTGAGCTCTTCACAGGCTGGCAGTATGCTCAGAATATGCCAGGGAGTTAGTGTCTGTGTTGCCAGGAGTCCAGAGCAGACCTAGCATTTAGGGTTGCAGCTGTGTCTGGAAAGAAAGTGGCAAGTTAGGTTTTTTTGTCCCCATCCCCATCTTTTCTAACATGATTGATTTGATGTCCTGTAAATAAAACTTCCCCCAAGATAATGATGAAGAAACCCAAAAATCAGGAGGAGGGAAACTATATTTCTTTTTGTTTAGGGAGATAAAATATGTATATTTCCTGGAGTAGTAAAGGGAAAGTTGGCAAACATATGTGAGAGAGTAATTAAAAAAAAAAAAAAAGAAAGAAAAACAAACAAAACTCTCCGGGGGGCGGGGCGCGGGAGGGGAACAGTTAATAATGTGATTCATTCCAAAGAGCAAGGGATAGAGTGTGGTAAATAAGAGCTTTCAGTCCATGTTGTTGTGCAAAGTTAAGCTTTTCCGGGTGCAGAGAGCTGGTTGTGCTTCTACGACAGCAACATGTTGAATGTAAGTATTTCATATTACCCAGTGCTATCTGTTACAACATATAATGAATTTATGTCTAAGGCTTTGAATAAAAGGCATTTTGTAATATGACAAATTAATATCTATGATTTTATATTCCACTTAGTTTGCCAAAATTAGCAGCAGTGACTTATAGATAATACTTACAGTCCTTTAGGTTAGATCATTTTAAATGGCATTCTACTAGTGTTGCTTAAAACGCTGTCAGTAGTTTGAATGCAAGATTAAAAATACTCCTAAATGTGCCTTTCAGTATGAATAATTGAGAACTTTTTTTTGTGGAATGCATTTGGGGAAAAACCAAAAAGGTGTAGTCAAATTGCATTCACTTAGAACGATCTCTACTACAAAACTGTTTCTATGGGCAAAAAAATAATTCAGGCTTTTTTTTTTTTTGCCTTCACTTGTTTTGGTCCACTGTACATCACTGTTAACAAGTGGAATTACTAACATGTTGCAAAGCTTTAACTGATAATTACTGGCACTCAGAAGTTAGAAACACATTTTCTCATTTTACCATATTTATGCTATTGATTCTTCAGATGCCTGAATGGTTGCGTGTTTGTTTAGATGGTAAAGCTGGTATCAGGATACCACCACTGACCTGCATTATTACCTGTAATTACCAAGAGGCACAGAGTTAATCAAGCCTTTCCCATCAGCTGTCTCTGCAGCTCCCGAGTCCATTTAGAGACTGACTTTTGGGAGACTGGTGACTTGTGCCAGTGCTGCCAGTATTGCTTGATGTGCATGAAGCTGCTGTAATCATGGTAGTTTTCTGTTCTTTGGTTCATATGGACCAGGTTGTCTTTGAAGCCCTTATCATAAGCTCAGGCTTTGAGACACTGATAGTTAAGTAGTATCTGCTGAAACAATGCCTTATGCCTTGCTTTGAAATCTCTTTATGCACTTGATTCTACTTCTTGTCTGGTAGCACAAATGAATATGTACACTGCTATTTATGAAAGAGTAGCCCTTGATTGTAACTAATTTTTTTTTTTTTTTTAAAGATACTGACAATGGCAGAGTTTAATTGGTGGAAGGTGTGTACCTTCCGGAGACAGCAGATGAAAATGCTGGTTTTAAGGCAGATGCTCCTTTTTTGGGTGGAGTCATGAATTACCTGTTTTCTTCCAGGGACAGAGCAACATGGTGATGGTGAAAGCTGTATTTAGAGTGACTTGTTTACACTTTGAATTAGGTGGTTTAGGACTGAGGTTTTTTTACAGCCTGTTACAAGCAGGAGGAGGGAATAAATACTTGAAAAAAATATTGGGCAAACCTAATGTTTTTCATACTTCAGGACACAAAGCTATGTTTACTACTAGGATCAGAAAGAAGTATTTCCTTGAAGACGTGGTATTGCAGAGTTGGCATTATGGGTCATTCCTCTGAAACACCTCTGACTGTGGTCACCACCAGGTGATTTGTTTTGCCCTTACTGTTCTGCCATTCTCAGGTGAATTTCAGTTCTGAGGTTTCAGTCATTTGGAAGATCTGAGTTATTTTTGTTTCTAATTCATTTTATATCCTGATGGAAATAGTTCATTTTTTCTGAAAAGGGTAAAATTTTCTTCTGTGTTTTAAGCTATTGCAAGGTCAGCCCCAGTGTCTTTGCTTATTCCAGTGTGCAGTGGAGTAAGCGATCTGTTGGTGTTCTGGCATGAGCAAGAGAATGAGTATTTTAGATGTAGTGTGTTTTTGTGTTTTCTCTGGCAGGGTTTTGGTGGCTTTCTCTCACTTGCCTAAGGGAGAGGGAGGGTAAGTAAATGTGGTGGTTTGACCTTGGCTAAATGCCAGGTACCCACCAAGTCGCTCTATCACTTCCCCCCCCTTCCCCTTTTTTTCTCAATAGGGCAAAGAAGGGAAAGAAAATAAGATAGGAAAACAAAACAACCCTTGTGGGTAAAACAACAGCAGTTTTAATATAAGCAAAGCGAAGCAAAGGTCCGCGCGCGGAAGCAAAAAAAGAAAACAGATTTATTCTCTACTTCCCATTAACAGGCGATGTCGGGCCTTCTCAGGAAGCAGGGCTCTGATATGCGTAGCGGTTGCCTCGGAGGACCAAGGGTGACCCCACCCCCTTCCTCCTTTCTCCCAGCTTTATACTGAGCAGACGTCATATGGTATGGAATATCCCTTTGGTCAGTTCGGGTCAGCTGTCCTGGTTGTGTCCCCTCCCAAGATCTTGCCCACCCCGTCCCACTGTGGGGGGGGAAATGTCAGAAAGAGCCTTGGTGCTGTGTAAGCACTACTCAGCAGTAGCCACAACACCAGTGTGCTATCAACACCCTGCCAGCTCCCAGCATAAAACACAGCACCATGAGGGCTGCTACAGGGGAAAACCAATTCTGGCTCAGCCAGACCCGATACAGTCTCCACCCCTTATTCCATACCATTTACGTCATGCCCAGGTCCCACATAACACTCATTTATTCATTCCGTAAGCTTTCTTCACTCCTCTAGATGTTCAGTGACTTGGCTGCCATCTGTCAAGGTGGATGTTCAGGACAGGAGCAGTATGTTTGACTGTTGGACTCCAGCACCGGCTAGGTTTGGGTCATCATCGCATGTATCTGGTTCACTCTTCGTCGTTCCTACTTCCTCCATCACTTCCTGCAACATACAACTCAGCTCACAGATTATTTCCCCCCCAAGGTTAAATCTCCTTGAGGCACACATTGAGTAGCCCCATTCTCCCGCATTACCCACCAAGTACATCCAGGTCCCTGAGCAAAAACAATCCCACGAGTGGGCTTGCCTTTTCCCAAGGGAGGAGCAATCCATACTGCCTTCCCCAGCCATTTCCCTGTGTGTACTACAGGGACCTTATCTCCTCCCACAGTATGAAGGGGTTTTGTTTGGGCAGGACCAGGACGGTTAACAGATCCTCTGGTATTAATTAGCCAAGTGGCTTCTGCTAAATTTATATCCCAGTGTTTCCATCCCCCATTGTCCAATGCTCTCAACATAGTCTTCAACAGTCCATTGTATCTTTCAATCTTTCCAGACGCTTGTGGGTAATAAGGGATGTGATACACCCACTCAATGCCATGTTTCTTTGCCCAGGAGTTTATGAGATTATTTCGAAAATGGGTTCCATTGTCTGATTCGATTCTTTCAGGAGTACCATGTCGCCATAAAATTTGCCTTTCAAGACCTAAGATGGTATTTCGGGCAGTGGCATGATTTACAGGGTACGTCTCAAGCCAACCAGTAGTTGCTTCCACCATAGTGAGTATGTAGCGCTTGCCTTGGCGTGTTCGTGGCAATGGTCCAATATAGTCAATTTGCCAGGCCTCACCATATCGAAAACTCAGCCATCGCCCTCTGTTCCAGGGAGACTTTACTCGTGTGGCTCGCTTGATTGCAGCACATGTTTCGCATTCATGAGTGACCTGTGAGATGGCCTCCATGGTCAGGTCCACCCCTCGATCACGAGCCCATCTGTACGTTGCATCTCTCCCGAGATGCCCGGATGTTTCATGGGCCCATCGAGCTACAAATAGCTCACCCTTGCGCTCCCAGTCCAGGTCCAGCTGAGCTACTTCAATTTTAGCAGCCTTGTCTACTTGCTCATTGTTTTGATGTTCTTCGGTGGCACGGCTTTTGGGCACGTGGGCATCTACATGACGTACCTTTAGAGCCACGTTTTCCACTCGGGCAGCGATGTCCTGCCACAGTGCAGCAGCCCAGATGGGTTTACCTCTGCGCTGCCAATTGGTCTTCTTCCACTCCTGTAGCCACCCCCACAGAGCATTAGCCACCATCCAGGAGTCAGTGTAGAGATACAGTACTGGCCACTTTTCTCGTTCAGCAATCTTTAGGGCTAGTTGGATCGCTTTTACTTCTGCAAACTGACTTGACTCGCCCTCTCCTTCAGTGGCCTCAACGACTTGTCTTGTGGGGCTCCACACAGCAGCTTTCCACTTTCGATGGTTTCCTACCACACGACAGGATCCATCAGTAAACAAAGCATACCGCCTTTCATCTTCTGGTAATTCGTTATATGGTGGTGCTTCTTGGGCACGAGCCACCTCCTCAGGCAGTGCTCCAAAATCTCTACCTTCTGGCCAGTCCATGATCTCTTCCAGGATTCCTGGACGGTTGGGTTTTCCCAGTCGAGCTCGTTGCGTGATTAACGCTACCCATTTACTCCAGGTAGCACTGGTTGCATGGTGTGTAGAAGGGATGTTTCCTTTGAACATCCAATGTAGTACAGGCAATCGCGGTGCCAAGAGGAGCTGTGCTTCTGTACCAACAACTTCGGAAGCGGCTCGAATCCCCTCATATGCTGCCAGAATCTCCTTTTCAGTTGGAGTGTAGTGGGCTTCTGATCCTCGATATCCCCGGCTCCAAAATCCTAATGGTCGACCCCGAGTTTCACCTGCTACCTTCTGCCAGAGGCTCCATGTGAGGCCATGCTCCCCAGTTGATGTGTAAAGTACATTTTGCACATCTGGTCCTGTCCGAACAGGCCCAAGAGCTACCGCCCGAGCTATCTCCTGTTTGATGTGCTCAAAGGCTTGTTGTTGCTCAAGACCCCACTCAAAATTGTTCTTCTTTCGGGTTACTTGATAGAGAGGGCTCACCAGCTGACTGTAACCTGGAATGTGCATCCTCCAAAATCCCACAAGTCCTAAGAAAGCTTGTGTTTCCTTCTTGTTGGTCGGTGGAGACATAGCTGCTATCTTGTTGACAACCTCCATAGGCACATGGCGGCGTCCATCTTGCCATTTTATTCCCAAGAACTGAATCTCCTGTGCTGGTCCCTTGACCTTGCTTTTCTTTATGGCAAACCCAGCTCTCAGAAGAATCTCAATTACTTTTTGTCCTTTCTTGAACACTTCTTCTGCCTTGTTGCCCCACACAATGATGTCATCGATGTACTGTAGATGTTCAGGGGCATCACCCTTTTCCAGTGCAGTTTGAATTAGTCCATGACAAATAGTGGGGCTGTGCTTCCACCCCTGGGGTAGTCGATTCCAGGTATATTGGACACCCCTCCACGTGAAAGCAAACTGTGGCCTGCACTCTTCTGCCAAAGGAATTGAAAAGAATGCATTGGCGATGTCGATTGTGGCGTACCACTTGGCTGCCTTTGACTCTAGCTCATACTGGAGCTCTAACATATCTGGTACAGCAGCACTCAGTGGTGGCGTCACTTCGTTCAGGCCACGATAGTCTACTGTCAACCTCCACCCTCCGTCAGACTTTCGCACTGGCCATATTGGGCTATTAAAAGGCGAATGTGTCTTACTGATGACACCTTGGGTCTCCAGTTGACGGATCAGTTCTTGGATGGGAGCCAGAGAGTCTCGGTTCGTGCGATACTGCCGTCGGTGCACGGTCCTCATGGCAATTGGCACCTGTTGTTCTTTAACTCGCAACAGTCCTACAACAAAAGGATCTCCTGAGAGGCCAGGCAGATTAGACAACTGTTTGACCTTCTCTGTGTTCACACTGGCCACACCAAAAGCCCATCGGTATCCTTTTGGGTCTTTGAAATACCCCCTCTTGAGGTAGTCAATGCCCAAGATACAAGGGGCTTCTGGGCCAGTTACAATGGGATGTTTTTCCCACTTATCCCCGGTCAAGCTAACCTCGGCCTCCAGTACTGACAGTTCTTGACATCCGCCTGTCACTCCTGAGATCCAGATAGGTTCTGCCCCTCTATAACTTGATGGCATTAATGTACACTGTGCCCCGGTATCGATTAAAGCCTGGTACTTCTGTGGATTTGATGTGCCAGGCCATCGAATCCACACTGTCCAATACACCCGATCATCCCTTTCCTCCTCCTGGCTGGAGGCAGGGGCCCTCTATTCCTGTTCTTGGTCAGAGTATTCACTGTCTGACCCTTGCTGTGCCAGGCCGGAAACTCCTTCATCAGGGCCAAGGGAGGTGATCTCATTCTTCCTGTATCTGGGAGATCGCTGATTACTTTCTTGCGGTTTCACGCCAGCTACATTAACAACCTTCTTGGATGTTGTCTTCTTGGCAGGGGTCTTTCCTCGCAATTCATGTACACGAGCTTCCAATTTGAAGGTGGGTTGACCATCCCACTTCCTCATGTCCTCCCCCTGGTCACGCAGGAAGAACCAAAGTTCGCCACGTGTCATGCGCCTAGGTTTCCCTTTCCCTCTGACTGGGGTGGAAGAGAACCGATTTCTTGGGGTGCTCCTGACATCTAAGGCACTCGCCCGTAGAGATGAGGAGGTTCCAAGACTCTCTTCAAAGTTCTGAAGCCAGGAAGAGACTGCCTCCACAGTTGGCGTACATCTTAATCCTTCTCCCATATCCATTTCTGGATAGTACATCGCAGCCAAGCCCGCAGAATACGAGGATGGTGCACCTTTAATCACCTTCCTCCACATGGCCCGTGTGCACAGGACATCCTCTGGATTTTTAGGGGCTTCATCATTATTTGGATCACTATAGATGACTTCCAGCACTGCTAGTTCTCTCAGGTACTGGACACCTTCATCCGCAGTAGCCCACTTCCCTGGGGAGTTATCCGTAAGATCTTCCTTGAAAGGATATCTTGCTTTAACACTTGAAAGGAGCCGTCTCCACAGACTGCAAATTCCTGTTTCTTTTCCAATTCCCCTTTCAATTCCTCGATCTCTAGCAAGGGAACCCAGCTGTTGGGCTTCCTTACCTTCCAGCTGCTGAGCATCAGCCCCATTATCCCAGCATCGAAGCAGCCAGGCAGCAATCCGCTCACCCGGCTGGCGGCTATAGTCTTTCCGCAGATCTCGCAGTTCTGATGATGTCAGGGACCGGGTAGTTTCTGCCTCCTGTTTGAGTTCTGTTATTCCCTCTTCTGACCCCTTTGCTGAAGGACCCGCTTCTTCCTCCTCTTTTTCGTCCCTTATTAATCGAGGGTATGGACCTGTTGTTCTCCTTGTCCACTGTTTCTTTTTTACTACTGGGGCAATCTCTGCTGTTATTGTTTTTGTTTGAGTTCCCGTTTCCACCACAGTCCTTTGAGAGCACTGAACTGCAGCTCGATAAGCATAGGCCAGGCCCCAGTACAGCGCTAGGAGTTGCTGATTTTCATCGGGATAGACAAGGCACCCTTCTATCAGGTGTTGTGTCAGTTTTGCGGGGTTGCTTGCCTGTTCAGGGGTAAGATCCCAGGCTACAGGAGGTGATAACCGTCCTAGGAATCTGCCCAAATCCTTCCACTCCCCCTGCCACCCAGGGACAGGCCGCCTCAGGGCACATTTTGGTATTCTCTCACCCAAAATTTGCTTTCTCTTACACCAAAAACCTAACGAGCTCCACACAGCCCACAATAGGCGAATAGCATTAATGAACAGTATCAAAGAGCTAACATAAGGATTAATAAGTACTTCGGGAGCTTGCAGAATAAAACCACTCATGATGTTCCCAATTTCTTCCAGCATGTTCCCGAGCTTAGCAAAATAAAGATAAGCAGAGCAATAAACAAACCCGTGACCAGCACAAGAGCTTGTCGCTTACTAACTGCTATAGCTATAGCACAATTAATATAAAACTGCCGTTGTCCCGGCCCCACGTTGGGCGCCAAAATAGACTGTGGTGGTTTGACCTTGGCTAAATGCCAGGTACCCACCAAGTCGCTCTATCACTTCCCCCCCCTTCCCCTTTTTTTCTCAATAGGGCAAAGAAGGGAAAGAAAATAAGATAGGAAAACAAAACAACCCTTGTGGGTAAAACAACAGCAGTTTTAATATAAGCAAAGCGAAGCAAAGGTCCGCGCGCGGAAGCAAAAAAAGAAAACAGATTTATTCTCTACTTCCCATTAACAGGCGATGTCGGGCCTTCTCAGGAAGCAGGGCTCTGATATGCGTAGCGGTTGCCTCGGAGGACCAAGGGTGACCCCACCCCCTTCCTCCTTTCTCCCAGCTTTATACTGAGCAGACGTCATATGGTATGGAATATCCCTTTGGTCAGTTCGGGTCAGCTGTCCTGGTTGTGTCCCCTCCCAAGATCTTGCCCACCCCGTCCCACTGTGGGGGGGGAAATGTCAGAAAGAGCCTTGGTGCTGTGTAAGCACTACTCAGCAGTAGCCACAACACCAGTGTGCTATCAACACCCTGCCAGCTCCCAGCATAAAACACAGCACCATGAGGGCTGCTACAGGGGAAAACCAATTCTGGCTCAGCCAGACCCGATACAGTAAAATAGGAGTTTTCCTCCAGTGGGGGAGTGATCTCTACATGCATTAAAAAGGCAAAAAGAGAGAGGTCAGAGACATGTGTTATGTTTTTATTTGAAAAACTAGCTGTGGAGACTTGTTTCAGCTGTAGCTGCTAGGTTTATTTTCAGAGTTGATGCAACAGTAGGAATAGAATCTGCCTGTCCAGGATTTCCAGAGACTGTTGAACAACAGATACAAAAGAAGCAGCTGTCTCCCTATGTTTCCCTCTCTTCCCTATCCAAACATGATATAAACATAACTTTCTTTTGGATTCTGTTCCCTTCATGCCTTTGCAGTTGGAAAGTCTGGTGTATTTAGAGTTTGCTCTACTGCCCTTACCTGCAGGCAAGACATGATCTAGATTGAAGTGTAATCCTTCTAGATTAGTAAACAAGCCCTGCCCCATGCCTGTGTCACTAAGCAGATGAGTAGCTCTTTGAAGAATGTTTTGAGGCTTGCGAAAATATTTTCTAGCAGAAACTTTCCCTTTAAAAGACATTAAAATATGCAAATAGTCACATGAGCGAGCAAGACTGCCTCAAGAATAAAGGTGCTGTGTCTCTAGTCTCTTGTTAATATTTCCCTTTCCACGATGGATTTACTTCATAGCTGAACTTGAAAATCCTTCACAACTGGCAGTGGTACTGGGCAATTTCCCCTTCCACTGTAGCTCTGGCAGCATTTAAGTGTTTCTTTCCATTTGTTGCTTTTGAGTTTCGTCACTCACTTTGCATTGAAACACAGCTCTGGGCAGAGCTCCACGTAAATAAGAAACCCTCTGTATAGATGAAACCATGGAAAAAGAACATCTGATATTCTCCTGCTGGACCTTGTTTTGAAATGAGGAGTTGCTCCTCTCCTGAGGAGCCTACGGGAGTCTAGGATCATGGGCAAGACAGCCATGGGGTGGACAGTGTGTGCTAGCTGGTGGGGCTCTGGGCTCATGGGGAGAGCCTCTGGCATGTTCGTCACAGGGTGTGCTGTTGGTTTTGGTTTTAGCTTGTCCTCTTTGCTTAGGTCCTGATCAACAGCAGAACCAGAGAAGCTGCTCTTGATTTGGAACTGATTCCTGTGGGGATTTTGTGGGGAAATTTCAGCCTTGTCTTTGCAAAGTCATCCTCTCTATATCCACCAATAATTTGATTTGGGCCTGACACCCCCATAGGCAGTGAGGCCTAGGGCACCTCAGACTGTGCCAGGGGCTGCGGGCTGCTGGAGTGGCCTGCAGGCTGTGGCTCTGCTGGGTACTTCATTTATGCCCAAGCCTGGGAAAGCAAGGTTCCAGGCTGCCAGGGTGGAGTAGACATTTCTGCCCTGTGTGTCTGTCCTGAGGACACCAGGAGCATCAAGCCTGACTCTCTGGAGCTCCCCAGCAGAGTCCCTTTCCATACACTGGAAGGAGTCACACGGCCTTTTCCCTTTGCTGTAGCAAAAATCAGTTTTCCCAACCCTGTTTGAGAAGTATTGAGACAATTTTGCTATGCATGTCCACCGACCCTGGTACTTGTATATAACCAGTGTGACACTGTTCCTGAGAACAGACCACTGCAAGTGCCCAAGTAAATGTTTGCTGGGTTTAGCTTGAAATGTGAGATGCTTTATGCAATCTAAGTCTTAGTGTGATAGTGGGAACCAGAAGCCTTCCATTTTGGTAGTCTGGGATGCGGTCTCTTGGCAGTCAAGGCTTATCTCGGATGGTGCTGTGGGGGTCCTGTGCCTGTTTGCTCCCACGGTGCCAGGTCCTTGCCTGACCCCGTGGGAAGCCAGCTCAGTAAGCTGAGCCAGGGCAATGCTAGTGCTGTGCAAAAATGACTGACTTTTTACCAGTCCAGCTCTGTAAAATGCTTCAGAGCACTGGTGGAGCGGAGGTGTAGGAATGTGTATCTGAGAGCTGGAAGGCCTTTACCTGTCTGAAAGACAGGGATTTTAAGGAACTTAATGCTCCATTTTGAAAATAAAGATTGCAGGATCTAACCTCTCTGAATAGGTTGTGTTGCTTTCTAAAAGACATCAAATTACACCACTTGTGAATCTTGCATAGTAAAATCACCTGATTTTTATATAAATGGTCCTGTTAAAAAACTGCTTTCTTAATTACTTTTTTTTAATTGTGAGTGAAGGACACAAGACATAGGGTTACAGTGAAAATGTTGCACTTGGCTCCCTTCCTATTAACTGTCAGAAATACACTTGGTGCAGCCTTTTGCTGGTAGTCACAGGGAGACATGTATGGTAATAAACAGCCCTTCTAGGCTTTCTGCTGCAGGCTCTGAACACTGCTGCGCTGCAGCTGACTTGCTTGCCATAAAGCCCTTGCCTGTGTCTTTAATGAAGGACTGTCCTGAGGTAGAAATTGCCTCCTTGGAATTAGAGGAGGAGGAGGTATGTGTGTTGTGAGGAAAAGCTAAGCCAGGAAACACCTGGCAACCAGATGGCCCCTAGCATGCTGCATCATACCCACACCTTCATTAAGGATTACTGTGGCTGTCTCTGGGTAATAGATTTAGAGGTTTGGGATCACAAAGAATTAGAAAATTGTAGCCAGTTGCAATTAAATGTATGTTATTTTTAGAGGACAAAGAACTGAGCTGAGCTGAAAGCTGAATTAGAGCTACTTGAAATGTTAGGGCTCAAATACTACAGGTGGTATTTTCTAGGCGACCAACAAAAGAGTCTGCGCACTTCAGTCAGAGGCACAAAGCAGCCCAGGGTGGTGGCAGGTGGGCTGGGGACAGCAGAGCTGTGAGCAATGGCAGTAATGTGGGACTGGTATTATTCTGCTTCCCAAGGGCAGCTGGCATTGTGTACCTCTCTCTGAATATTTATGTGGGCAACAGATAAGAGTTGCTCGGACTGTTAGTAAGATAGAACTGTGTGGTTTGCACTGTGATTTATATAAGCCTGACTCAGTACCTTGCAGTAATGTTTTCCTGTATTTAATTTTGTTTTATATTTCCTCTTCAGTGTGCCTGCAATCCAGGAAAGGTAAACTCAAACGTTTTTTAATTTTCAAGTGAATTGTGAGAATATCAGTAGGGAAATAGAGATTTAGGAAGAACTGTGCTAGCACACAAACCCTTTCTGTGTTGGTGACCAGTCAGCAGCAGTTGGTGGCATGGGGTGGGTTAGGAATTCAGGCTGGTCCTGTGTGGGTGCACAGAAGTGAGCATGAGGAAACTGCTCAGCCTCCTACATCCCCTGTACTCACCTGCCTACTCTGGCAGGTAAAATAGCCATGGCAGTACTGAGCTGCGTGGGCAGGTTTTGGCTGCCTCACTGCTGCACTAGAAGATGGGAGATGCCTCTTTTTGAGGGAGCTCTTTCTGTGAATCAGCAGCTTTTTGTCTCCCAGCTTTTGCTGAATCTGGGACTGATTGATACTGTCTTGCTCTGCTAACCTGCTCGCTGTCCTGCTTTGAAAGGTCTTTAGGCACATTGTGGCAATAACAAGAGAGAAGAAACTTTGCTGGTCCAGGGGCTGTGTAAACTTTGATTGCCTTCCTTAAAAAGGCTATCTGCAGGAAGCTTGAGTAGGTTGTTCATTACTTGTGTTCTTGTGACGTTGATGGAATGGTATGAGCATCGCCTAGCTTTTATCCTGTATATTCTTTGAGCAGCTTCTTTGCAGACAGTATACCTCTTGTCACTTTCGTATTAAAATGTTGATAAGCACAACCTGAAAACACTTATCATTGAAATAGCTATTTAATTACTTGTTAGTGTTGATATCAAAGCCTATTGTGAATTTCATGCAGTGAGTTCTGAGTAATCACCTCAAAACTTGTTTTAAATATCACTTCAGTTTTTAAGGCTACTACCTATGGGGTTGGTTCTGCAGCTGAAATCCTTGTTTAAAGATGAGTTAAATTACATTATGCAGTGGAATTGTTTGTATTTTATTAAAGACAAGCCAGTGACACCCTACCACATGATATGGGGCAGCCACATGAATATGAAACAACTCTGTCTTGAAAGGGTGGATCAAGTTGTTCAGTAAGGCTTTTCATTTTCTAATCTCTCTGAATCTGAAAGGCTGTATGGTATTTCTTATTTTACCCTCGAGAGAGAAAAAATAAATCTTCTCAGTTCTTGAAAGCTACTGCCCCAGGTTAGGCAGTCCTTACATTAACAGTTCGTTACCCAGAGAGGCTAGAATATCCCTTTGTAGTGAGTTGATGGTGTCTTCAACCAGTGCAAAACCCCACAGCAGCAACTTGGAAAGAAAAGCAGGGAGAACGTGCCTGAAGGATTTACTGTGCTGCTGTTGGTTTTCCCCTGAGAGAAGCCCAGCTGTCTTGAAGCTGAAATTAAAATGTAAATCCTAAAATAGGCATAATTAGGGTACTTCCTTTAGAAATGTCTGGTGCAGGCAGCTTCAGTTTTTGGGGTGTGCAGTTTTTTTTCAGTGAAGAAGTGTTTGAGCAGTGAATGAGGGGACGATTAGCAATTGCATGCTGTGTTGGTGCTCTCCAGCTTGGGAACTTGTGACAGAACAGAGCACAAGTTTTTTTTCCCCACCAGTCCTGTTGCTACAGTGCATAAATCTGATGAAGACTTGTATTTTTGTATGTACAGAATTACTGCTCCAGTAATGCATTGGTACTAAAATGAGCAGAAGGTGCTGGTATGGATCCTGTTGTAATTTTGTATGGCATTTTGCAGTCGGGATGGAGAGTTCCGTGGATGCCTCATCTTAGTGGGGGCTGCCATGGACCTGCTAAAGCGCTCAAGAGCTCTGTGAGTCAGGCTGTGAGGCGGCTTGCCTTTGGTAGGAATCTTTATTTTGGCTCTGCTGGACTTTGGGTTAGTCCTTGAAAGAAGTGTATTTTGTAGAAACCTTGAAAGCATAAAACCAGGCAAAATGACCTCATTTTTGTCGGGGAGTTCGAGTTAGTTGTAACACCGTGTAGAAGTTGCTGGAGGTCTGAGCATATATGAAACGGTAGGGAGAATCACAGCTAAGTTTTGGTTGGAATGGGCCTGGAGAAGCAGGCTGGGACTTGTTTCCAGCTGGAAGCTGAGTAGCTGTGGTGGTGTTCTTCTATATTAGGGTTTTGGCACCCACTTTCACACTAAATCAGCTGTTGAGAATGTTGTATGTCTATGCAAAGGTGCTTGGAGCTGTTTGAGTGTGTCTGACAACTTTGGCATATTTGCCTGATAGGTGTTAAGCTTCTTTTTCTTTTTTCTTTATTTTTTTTTCCAGGAAGATTTGTGGTGTAATTATGTAGGGGATGTTAATGACAGAATAGTTTCAAGACTCCAAACCTATACCCACTAAACAGTAGTAATTGTTGTTTATAATAATACTCTGTCTAGGGAGTGCAGTGAAGTACTTTGCCTTATTGGGTAAGTTTGATAGAGACATTCATGATCTGAAGAGATCTTAAATGGTCTTGAGTTTTATTGCTAAGGCCAGCCTACAGTTTCAAACCAGAAGACGACCCCTTTCAGCCTGGCTTTTTAACAGTGTTATGAAGTGGCATTGTGTTTGATTTAGTCATGGTCCTGTACATTGATGTTTAATTTTGGTGGCTCAGAGACATGAATAATGTTAGAACAGTGCTTTAAAATAGTGTTTTTTCACATTGTCTAGCTTAACGTATTAAAACCCCCAAACTAGTGAGGCAGAAAACAGAGCAGATGTTTGTTTTCCTTTTTCCATACTAAAAAAGCTGTCGTTCAATTTTGGTTTTCCCATTTAGATTTTTATGGTGACAACTGGTGAAACCATGCTGTTTGTCAGATGGAAAAGTACATCTTTATAAAATGTCATTTGAGATACTGGAAAATGCCTGGTTGCGTTAATACTGTGGCTTATTCTGAGCAAATAGGCTTGATACTTTCTGCAGTCTCCTGGAGTCATATAATGATCTGCTTTAAATCCTGTATTTGTGAATCTTGAGCTATGACTTGGGGCTTTTTTTAAAATTTTTTATTTGGGGAAGAGACTGGAACAGAGATGACTTTCCACAAGAGCCATTATAACCCTTAATGTGACGGAATTTTGTAGAGAATTACTGTGTTTTTTTTGAAAGTTTTAAACTGACTCTTGTCCCTTACTAGAGAATTATCCCTGCTTCATAATGCCATCTGTTACCAAAAATTCTTCAGGAAGAATATTTTTTTTTTTTTCCCCAAAGTGCTGAGGATATCAGATTTTCTTAAAGAACTGAGTTGCATTCCTGTGAAGTTCCCCAAGGCTTTTCCATACTGATCAGCGTAGGCATCTTTTATTAATTTTCTGTAAACTTCCCATTGTACATCCTTTCTCTTAAAAATACTTATGCATGTGCATATGTATGCACTCCACTGAGCTGAATGGAACTTCTTATGCAAATACTACTGGAGTCTAATACTTGGACTGTGTTAAATAGAAATAGTGTCAACAGTAGGGCCATTACTGTCAATATATGAGAGTTGTCACCTGGACAGTTTCCAAGTGAAATATGTTTTACCTGCAATCAGTGCTACTTCATTCAGTTTTGTACTGATGCACATGAATGACTGTAAGTCCTTCTGCATACTGCCTTCACATGCTAGAGCAATAGCTCCTTCACTTTTAGGACTGTAAATAGGAAGCTTTACCTATCACAGTAATGACTTCTGCAATAAGAATAATGTAGTACTGTACCAAAGGAAATAAACTGTTTTAAAGAACAGGATAGTCTGTCAAACATGGTGTGTAATAATGTATATGTAATCTCTGTCAGTTCAGTGGAAAATTCTAAAATATGAAGAATAACAAAATAAACTGTGCATGCACGTTGACATATGAACATTCATCTTGTAACCATCTTCATAATCAACTGACAAGGAAAGAGCTATTAAATCATCTTACTCATTTCCTGTTTTGCCCTACTTGCCATGCTGACACCTGGATGACTTTCACCGTGTGTATTGGTAAGTATGCCCCTTATTCCTCTTCCCTCAGTGGCTTGGTAGTATTTTTGGTTATACAAATTGTAACTGTGAGGACCTTAAAGGGAACAGAAATAGGTTTTGCTTGTTGCTCTGTGAGGGGGAAGGTTCTGTGATCTGTTTCTCACTGCAGTGGGAGAAGTTATGAAGTTGTAAGCAGGTTGTCAAGAGGCTGATGTCAGCTTCAGCTGTGAGTCTCAGCTTCTTGACTGGCAGTTTTATTGTCCTTAAGGAAGGTAGCTGTCATGGAGGGCTTCACCAGGGGCCCTGGATAGCAGACCGGGCCTGGAATTTTGGTGTGAATTCAATAGGAGAGCAGGAATAAAGGATAGAAAAGTGATGATATGTGTTCTAGACCCTATTTGATTCAATGAAAAGAACCATGTATTATTAATTAGCATCTTCAATTGAAAGAGTTTCAGAAGGCAGATTGTGCTGTGGGAGAGCCCATAATCATCACTAATACAATCTTTGACTCCTAATGAGACATTCTTTACCTAGGATCCTCAGAAGAAATAAAGGATAATTTATTTTCAGTTGGTAAAGTTAGTACAGCACCTGTTTTATAACAAGCCCATAGCTTTCGTTTGTTCTCTACAAAGCCTATGGGAAGGACAATAATTACTTGGATGAGACTGTTAGTGATTTGCAGATCTTTTTTCTTTGGTTTTATTTTTACATCTACCAGAAGTAGTTTTCTAGAGTGCCCTGCAAGTGAGCTGCTATAGACCTTATTAAAAGATTGTGGCTTAATTGCTGATGTATGGGGATTAATGAAGGGATTCCTTGGGGACCAAGGGCAGTGTGTAATAAAAACAGTGGCCTGTCAACTCTACAACATCTTTCTTCCAAGGGGGAAAGTGCAGATCCTTCAGTGTCACTTGCCAATTATCACATGTAACTTGTGTCGGTGACTTTTGGGGAGGAGGAGGGAGGTTTCTGACCTGTTTGGGCCATGCACAGAAGCAGGCAAATTAATGTAAAAACGTAAGTATGTTCATATGCATGTGCAGAGGTGAGCATTCATGTTTCTTTCCTGTATTCCGCTGAAGTAGCAGGCAGAGAGAGATAGGGTGGTGCTGGGTCAGAATCTAACTGCATTGTTTCAAAGATAACCGGTGTTTCTACTTACTCTTTCTTTATATGGTGTTCTATGGACTAGATAGTACAACGGTTGAGCCCAGACTGTAATCTCTGGAAATCTTGTTATGACAGTGATAAGAGCCATTTTCCAGAAAAATAGGTAGCAGGCTTTATAAATCTTGATGTGTCAATGGAAGTGTCACCTGCTTAAATGCCATCAAACAGGATTTACTGTTAAGGTATAAGTGAAATCTGTGCCTGAATTACTTGTTGGTCATTAGTTAATTTTTAGTTATTGTATTGGAGTTTACTTTTGTCATTTTCCAGTCAGGGCCAAAATCTGGTTTTGGGTGTTTTTTCCAGTTGTGATTGAGGCCCTAGTCCTCTAGCAAAAAATAGGTTATCTGTGACATCAATACATGCGAGGTCCCAGCCTCTTCATTAGGGATAAAGAGGAGTCTGTGCTTGTAGGCTGTGTTGCAGGATTAGCACCTAAAGTGTGATTATGTGCTTACCAGGGTGATTATTCCCTCTGCTGCCCTTCAAACAGTGCACACCCTGCTGTGGCACTGTCCTTACACCTTTCAAGCCTTTGGGGCAAAATTCATCCTTTTCTCAGAAAAGCCTATGTTAAGAGAAAATCTGTGGATTTAAATTTAAGAATTGTAGGTGTATTACAAAAAGACAGGTTTCAATCTGTCCTTGAAGATTTGGCTGACATTATGGTGCACTAAGCCAAGGGATGCTCCTGAATATGCAGGGAGAACCATGTTGATGCCAAGGGATCCAGAGAGGAAAGGCATGCTTGAACTGAGTGGTTTTGTCTGCATTCCCACTCCCCTGGTCCTGGACTCGTGTGTTACTTCCAAAGTAGGTGTTTGTGTTTGGCTGTTCAGTGGAACTGACAGTTGCCAGTGGATGCTGATAGAAATGGCAGCCACCTCCTCTGCCCAGCCTCCCTAACTGGTGTGGGCAGGCAGGCGAGTGCTGCCTTCCGGGGAAATGGCACTTCACAGTTCCACTGTCCTGCAAGGATCTCTAGGTGATTTTGTAACTTCCGTCATGGTTTTGAGCTCAAGAATATATATCACTTTTGGTGTAGGTTCTTAAAGCCGTAATGCTTTGTTCAGCTGCACTGCTGATAGCACCACACACTGCCCAGGTAACCATACAGACCTCCCGATTCATACACGTTCATCAGTTCGTATCATAAATGGTAATCCCATGAGCCAACTCCAATCAGCAGCTGAATTGGGGCCAGACTTATTAGGGGAACCAGCAAGTCTCTCTTTGAATGCAGGGCACACAGAGGAGAAAAGGGCAGGTCTTAAATCAGTGTGTAGTTTAATTGTTTTTATTTTCTCAGAGGCCCCGAAGCAATGTAGTGCAGGTTTTTCAGCGCTGACATCACAAAATACTGGGACATGCTGCCAAGTCCATGTGGGTGGAGAAGAAAGGAGGTGTTCTTGGTTCTAATAAATACTTGTGCTTCTGTTCCCAAGGAATTAAAAAGGAACAAACTTCCCCGATGATTCTCTGAGAATGTAAATGCCACATGAACATTTTGGCTAATGGCAAAAATGGCATTTCCTGTGCTGTCTTCACTGCTCAATTGTCTTGTCCTAGTTACATAAGTTGTGTTTTATCAACTGAAGCATATGCATAGAAAAACAGTTGGAGAACTCTACAAGTCATTTATCACCTTCTCACAATTTCCAGAAGAATTACTCATGCTCACAGTTGCTCTGAAAAGAGTGTTCAGGTATTCTGCATCAAAGCATTGAAGTTGCATCCCTTTCACCTGTAAACTAAATATTTTTTCTCTTATCTAATGATACCTAGGTTGCAAAACTTGAAAATTAGCACAAACATTAATTATTTTCCTTAGGAAAGAATCTCAAAAGTTTTTAGCAATTATGCTACTTTCTGATAGAGGGAGGATTGTTGGGCTGAACTCATCCTTGATGAAACTTCATTTCTCTTAGTGACTGGAGAGAAATTAATTTTCACAGTTTGCACCTTCTTGGTGGTGTGCAGCATGGGAGGGATGCTTGTCACCAGTTTACACAAATCATTTGCTTTACAATAGTGTATTGACCAGCCCAATATAGTGTTCATTTATGTAACCAAATCTAAAGGAAGATGCTTTTCATTCAGATGTTCTATGTCTAGAAAATGAATTATGACACTTGTGTAAATAGCGTCCAGGTCATTGTGAGTGACCTGAAAAAAAGAGCATGGACAATCACTTTTTGAATATTTGGCAGTGCGCGGTGTGGCCTGGAAATGGAAACGCTCTCTAGAGGATGTTCAGTTTGATTGATTCGTAGCAGAAGAGGCTTGGATCCGCCTGGACTCTTAGTGCTGTTTGGTTTGCACTCCTTTTAGCCGTCATTAAGAACTTGTGCTCTTGCTGCGCTGATATGGGATAGTCCTTTAAAGATGCTGTGTAGTTTTTATTAATCTTGTTATCAAGTGCACTCTACATAAATAGTGCTTCACTGTTCCAGAGCTTTGAGACACTTCAGGGCTGGGGCGACATTACTTTAAATAATAATGACTAGCTCAGTTCCTGGGAAACAAAGGAAGGGGATGTGGGAAGAAAGCAAATTAAAAAAATCTAGCCCCACATGGAGCAGAGGACACAGTATTTAGCATATCTCAGAATGGTTTGGATGTATGAATCTGGAAGGTTACCTTATGTTGCATGTCTCTTGTTTCTGCAAGTAGGGAATTAAATTGCCTAGTGATTTTAGCAAAGTGGAATGTGAATAGTGGAATGTGAATAGAGGAACACCTTTGGGTTTGCCTCTTTTTGCATGCCTAACCTGAACGTGCTTGCAGGTGGAAGCTGTTAGCTGTGGAGCTGTTGATCCCAGCAGGGAAAACAGCTTGCTCTAATCATTGGGGCAGGTAGCGGACTGCTAAATCTTGTTTGCTTTAATTGGCCTAGTAGTGCCTTTGAATCAGTGGGACTAGGGTGAATAATGTACTCAAGATTTTTCCTGGTATCTTCATCGTAGGCCATAGGTCTTACAATGTAAACTATTAAATTACTGTAGATGAAACACCAGAGAGATTGGTCTTGGGGTCCCTTGGGGATTGTGGAATTGCAAATTAACTCCTCACAATTTACTTAATCAGAGTGTGTATTTATTTTTTCAGAAGACATTCTCTTGTGAGAAAAGTTCATGAAGCGGTTAATTGGAACTGGGGTACAGCTGGGACTCCGAGTTTCCTTCTGAAAGTAGCAAGGTCCTTTTGTGCGTGTTTCTTTGTCTGCTCTGTATGAGGTACTGATATATAAGGACTTTACATTGAACCTCTGGCAGGGGCAGATAGGCCCAAAACTCCTCAGCAGTTGGTATAGAGTTAAAAAAAAGATTGCCTTCAAATTCTTTCCCAGAAGTCCTGGCGAATGATGGCTTAACATGAGACAAAAATGTACATGGGTCAGAGTAACTGTGCTGACGTGGTGCCTTGTAGATAATGTGGTTTGTTCCCAGTTTCCAACATGCTCCTATTTTTTCTTCCCACTATAATTAATACTTCAAGAGATATTTTTGTTAATGTTACTTTTCTTCCAAAACAAAAATTTCTACTCTGTTTTGCAATAGTGATAGGTCTCCCAGTCCATTGGGTCTGCAGTGTCGGCTACAGTTTGTATAGTTTAGATTGTAGAACAGCTTCTGGGTGTAGGATCTTTCTTGTTAGTCTGATAGAATCTAGGTCCTCAAAGAAAATGAGTACAAATGTTTGTTTCTACTGTGAATTGCTCTATTGCCTTCCACATGCTTGCAGGTATGGATGTAGGGACCAAAACTTGTGAGGTTGTCATTTTCAGAAGGATGTAAGGAGTGAAATGCAGCGGGAATTGGGAAGCACACAAATTCTGAATTTCTTTGTACACAGTCCCATTCAATCACACGCAGCTCCTGGGGCTTGCTGCTGTGTGCATAGTGTGTTCCCTCGTATGTAATGCAAAGGAAAATGTTTCCTGTCTGGATGGGTGACTGCATGGGCCTGGGTGGGGTGGGCATTTGGGCTTCCCAGATGCCACCTGGAAGACCCTGTGCCTGCAGCTGACTCTGAGCTGTCCCAGAGGATTTGGGGGTAACTCTTAGAGGGGCAGCAGAGGGCCTGGGCCTTGATGGCGGTGCCATTGATGTTGATGACCTAATTCCCTCGTGCAGTGTAAGATCAAACAAGATAAAGGCTTTTAGGTCTTGAGTACAGGGACAGTATTTCTCTTCAAAAAGTGTGTTGCTATTTCAGCTTATGAGATAGTGAGGAAAAAAAGCTTTAGTGGTCATAGTTAGGTTTTTATTCTAATGGAGAGGGCGAGAACATGTGAACTGGTCACTCAGTTTACTTTTCCTAATGCTTGTTAAATTTATTTCCAGTGCATTTGCATTGTGTTCAGATTATCTAATCAGTTTGCAATTACTCCTTTTCTTTTTTCTCCCCCGTTTCCCATCTCTGCCATCATGATGAAAGTAAGCATTCTATAGCAATAGGTTTTGCTGCTCAAGAAGGGAGTTCTATTCAATAGAAGTTGATTTAGTGTCTAAAAATAGAAAAGCCCTGGCTTGTCTCCTGGATCAGGTGGTTATAGTGGTGAAGACCACCTGTCACAGGAGTTTTTTGTTTTGTTCTTGGGGACAAGTATTTTCCTGACAAAGAATGATACGTAACTTTAGGAAATCAAGAATTGTAACTGCTTTAAGATCTGATGTCAACCAAAAACTAAAGTGAGTGTGCTCAGATATCAGAATATTATTTTTTCTGTAGTTAAGGCTGTGTTTCCATCATAAGGAATTTCAGTATCTTTAGGGATTACAGGATAATAATAACTTGGCAATTAAAAATAAATTAAAAAAAAAATTTGGCATTGGAAGTTGGCTTCAGATGTGTTCTCCTGAGAGTAGATTTCTTTAACTGCATCATAAAAAAAGGAAATTTGTTATATTTAGATTATATCAAATTAAAAAAATTCTTAGCAGTCTGTCATCTGGGGTTGGATCTCTGGTGAGTACTGCCATCTCAGAAGGAGAAATGCAATTTTACTGTTGCCACTTGAAATCTTACTGGTTTGGGTAGAGCTTTTTAAAAATGCATTGGTGATTTCCAGCTGGTTTGTTGTTTGGGTTTGGTTTGTTTTTTTTTTTTTTTTTTTTAAAGTATGCTGAGCCTTCCTGTAGTTGCAAACAATCCTGGTGTCTACAAATCCTAGCTCTTACTGGAAGTGCTGGGAGGTGAGGTGCCTGGGTGGTGTTGGTAAAATCCTAGCATGCACCCATCTGCCCCTCTAGAGACACAGTTATATTTAAGGCTGTGTCCCTGCATGCCACTGGCTTTTAGTGGGAGCTGGCTTCTTAGTCATGCAGGCGTGCTGTGACAGTGCCATGTGGATGCACGTTTGTGGATACAGATCCAGATCCTGCAGTGCACACTGTGGAGAGCCATCCTGGTTCGCTGGGGTCCTTTGAAAAGGAGCGGCTTGCTCTGGGAAGCCGTGCCTCCACTGCGGCTCTGCACGTGGGATGACTCTCCATTCCCCCTTCTTCCCGCACCCTGAGGAGAACCGAGGCCTTGCACAAAACCCGAGTGATCTCCAGGAAGTCGTTCCAGCCTGCTCTGCAATAATTTTCTCTTCAAGTGGTTTGTTTGGTAAACTAGCAATAGTGTCAGGCATATTGAGTGCAGAGTTTCCTGACAGAAAAACAAATACATCCCTTTAATATGAAGAGTTAATTTATGTGTTTCTGTTTTGAAAATTAATTTTTGCCCTGTTCTGGAAGCACAGAGAAACAGGACTAGCAAATGTGCAGCATGAGTGCAACATCTGAGATACTGTCCTCCTGTGCAGAGGCAGACCTGGAGACTCCACCCAGGCACTTTGAGGTGGAGTTGCTGAAGCAATCCTCTGTAAATAACAGATCTTAGTATTTGTTTTGCTGTTTTTGTAATAAGCCATTTGTGAATCATTGTTTTCATTATTAATCTAGCCTCAAAGATGAAGAAATAACATTTAATGAATTAATGCACTAATATTTTTTCCATCAATAACTAAATAAATTACTGGAGGATGAGCCATCATCTACTTCCATTTGAGGTGTGTGACCATTCAGCCCTTGGCCTCTCTGCTGATGCTGCCACTGAAGGGGCTAGCTGCATGGATAATGGATCTTGTGACCTGGATTTCTGTCCCTCAGCAGCTGGATTGCACCATCAAGGAATTTCACGTAGGCCATTTTCACAGAGCTTGGGTGGAGCAGCAGAGTGAGGCCTGGGGAAGAGTAGTGCAGACAGGCAATGCTGTGGTACCATCCAAAATAATATTGTCTTGTTTGCTCTTTTCTTAGAGCATCTGTGCTTGTGGCAGAGGTTAATGCTTCAGCCACTGATGCCCATTCCTGGATGAGCTGCCTGCGTTTGCAGGTTCTGAACTGAGTTACTGTGTGGTGGTAACTGTGCTAACCTAGCTTGGTTCAACAAATTCATTCGAGTGACCGGGCTGACTGCTTGTGGAGAGGCAACTTCAAGTAGGAGACAGTGTTTATGATGCCTGGGGAATAGTGACTGGAGAGCTACTGATGAGGGGGTTTTTTGTAGACAGTATAGGAAGGCCAGTTTTGTATTTAACTTTTTAAAAAACTTTCTTGCAGTTGAAGTCCATTAGGGCAAGTGTTTGCATTTCAGCCTTTGGAAGTGCTTGCAGTCAGAGCCACTAGCAGCACTTGCAGGCTGATGCCTCAGCTAATACTTGCTGCCTCTTTAGTTCTGTGGCAATTTGGGAAGGGAGATTAGAAGACTTGTGAAAACTGGTGTGGATGAGTGGGTGAATTGAAAACAAATTGGATTGGTCCAACCTGTAGTTGTTGAAAGGTGTGTTCACCTGTATTGTAGACAGGACACTTTCAGGGCCTTGTACTTGCTGGCCAGGATTATGTGTCAGGTGACAATCAAGGGCATTCTCTGCTGACATAAAGCAGTGGTGTCTTGCAACTGGATGGGTCATGTAACTTCCTGCTGGCAGGTTAGGAATGTATGCTGTAGTTTGTACCCTCTCATGTTACTAGGCCTTCTCTGCAGACTTAGACTTGCCTGTGAACAGTAGAGCAGATGCTTGCTGGCAGCAACTGCATAGTTCATGTGTGCAAGCTTGAGCAGTTGTCCTGAAAACTCTGATAGAGTCTGTCGGGCTTCTTAGCTTTCACTGTGTCTGTCTGACCAAATGATCCTGGTGATTTGTTAAAGATGTTGCGGCTGCTGAACAACCTACTTTATTTTTTAGAGAGTTGCAGTTGCTTAAAGTGAGGGATCAGAAATACGTGAAATGTGTTCCTCTTCCAGACTTGTAATTAGCTAAACGGATAACGTGACACTAGACCGACCTCTCCAGCCGTTTAGATGCTCTTGCTGCACAAAGACTCAAGTTTGTTTTCAGAATCTGGTGAGAGTTTTTCCTTTAACTTGGGCTCAGCTTTCTGAGTCAATTCAGGAAGTTCTATTATGTTTTCTTCTTGGTAGGGAGTCCCTCCGCTGGGAGCTCAAATGGTTGCTCCGTTCTGTGTGAGAAGTAGAGTCTGTCCCAGCAGGCAGTGCTGATAGACTGAACTCTGTGTCCCACTGCAGCTCTGGAAAATTCCATAGCAGTGGTATATGTATCCTTGGGAGATACTGTGCTGATTCCCAGTAAGATTTTGCTCTAAACTGGAGCTTGTACCCATAAAATACACGCTTTTGTTGAGATGTAATATACTGCATGAGGGTGTGTGCAGGTGAGCTTTCAGGCCAGCGGAAACACGGTGGAATCTCCAAAACGCTTCATGATGGGAGCAGAGGTCTTGCTGCAAAATGAGTTAAGAGCAAAGGTTTGACAGAAGATAAATCAGAATTTCTGATGGGCATCTTTTACCCATCTTTGGGAGCTCCACTCTGTAGTTTCTGTGAAAAGCAGAATTACAAGTACATTGGTTTTGGCTGAAATGTACTCCAGCCCACCCTTCAGGTAGGTGATCTCTAGAATCACAGCTCAGTATGAGAGCTCACATCTGCAATATTATGTCCAGTTTGAGGTTCCCCAGTGTAAGAACATCATCGATATGGACTGGAATGAATCCAATGGAGGGCCACTGGGGTGATTAAGGGGACAATGAGGTATGAGGAGAGACAGAGAAATGTTCTTCTTCTGTCTGGAAGAGAGGGGGCTATGGAGGAGTCTCAATGCTACCCTCAGCTACCTTGAGGGTAGGGAGGGTATAGAAAGGTGTGGCCAAACTTTTCTCAGAAGTGCATGATGAAGTGACCAGCACAAAGGATAAAAGTTGCAACAGGGGAAATTCCAGGTAGATACAGGAGAAACTTTTATACCATGAGGGTGGTCAAACACTGGAACAGAGACTGTGAGGGGTTGTAGGCTCTTCGGTCCTGGAGGTATTTTGAAGCTCAACTGGTGAGGTCTGGGTGACCTGCCTGGGAGAAGTGCTTGGACTAGAGACCTCCAGAGGCCCTTCCAACGTGTAGTATTCTGTGATTCTAGTTCTGTGTGAAGACCATGGCCTCTTGAATGGAAACCGATGACAAAGATCAGATGTGCTGAGGGTAGTCAGCTCTGGTGTGACTTGTGCAACCATCAGTTTGAGTTCTAGCATTGACTTTGAGTGCAGCAGAGAGAGTAAAGCAGGTGTGCAGGTCTTCCCTCCATCCCAGCTCACCCTCTGGGGAGTTTGCTGTAAGTTTTTGAACAATAATTATATTTACATATGGGTGGGGTTGTGAAGAACAGTGAGGGAACATCAGTGGATGTACAAAACTGGCAGAGTAGCTTTCTGAAACAGAATAGGATTTTTTTTCTACTATCTTTGTATGTCATATCAGCTTGTTAAAAGTGATTCCTCTATGTGATGTTCTTGGCCTAGCAAAGAGTCAGTTTTCGGTGCCAGGGAAAGAGCTGTACTGTTTTTGCTGAAGAGGGGAGGCACACAGGCCCAAATGGGTCAACGGAAGATAATAGCAAAAATAGGAAGAGGCAGGTTTTGTTTCTGACACTGAACAGCTCAGCTGCTGAACAACCACAGGGTCTGCATGCAATTTATGACCAAAATAGCTGTTTCTGCACTGCAGCTATTCTCTCGCAGCAGCAGAACATGTCCACTGATCATAGGTTACTTTTTTCTCCTCTGGCCAGTCTGTGGGTGACAAATGTTTTTACCAAGCTGAAGCTGCTGGCAGTTGTTGTAGCTTGTGCCAAGGTTAAATCTCTTCTGCCTGGTTAAGGCTGACTTTTGCAAGGCAGGATGTGAAAAGTACATGAGCCTGCGAGAAAAACAGAGGAGCAGGACCAGCTTCTGGTTTGTGTCTCAGTACCTCCTTGGAAATGTGCTATGGAAATGCTTAGACTGCAAAATGTCTTTCTTTAAAGGTTGAAAACATCTTTCAGAAGCTCTTAAAAAGTGCTTGAGATAAACAGCACCTTTCATTTGTGGCTCATATTAGAATATTATTAAGATTTATTGCTTTCACAATGATTTCTTCGTTCCAGTGCATTACTGCGCTTGGGCTCTCTGCCAGGTCTGAGCCGTGCCCAGTATTCCTTAGCAAATGAACATGGCATGTGAACATATGAACATGGTATTTGTGTGTCTGTCACTCTAACAGAGCAGAGATCTTGCTGACCCCTGAAATGTTATGTGATAGGTTCTAATCAGACAAAATTAGTCTGCATCGTTTCTCTGGTGCTGTTCTGTGCTTTCTTACACTTCGCAGCTTGAGACAGGTCCATAGGCCATTATCAGGCACCATAATGTCACACCTGTCTGTGCCCGAGTTCATTTATGTCTTCTGAAGACCGAAACAGGCAGACATTGTAGTTAAAATGACCGTGTTCACAGGGGCTCTCAGTGGGGTTCAGCCCAACAGGTATGGACCTTGGAGCCTCCTTGTATCACAGCAGACCCTGTGCTTCATGTCATGGCAAAATGGGGTTTTAGAAAATTTGCTGTAGCATATTCCCTGAACAAATCACATTGCTTCTCTGTCTTGGGGAAGTACCACAGCAATAATTCTCTAGAAGCAGTTGTTTCTATCTGTCTTGGTGAATGAGAAAGGGAATAGAGTAAGAGATCTAAACTTTGTTTTAAAGGGCTTCTTACAGACATCATTGCCTATAGGCAGTGTGGTGTTTAACTACTAAGGGTCTGTTTGCTTAAATTACTGAAATTCAGCCAGGAGCACTTTACTTTTTTCAGTATTAGTACATTTGTTGGGAGTAAAATGTTTGTTTGTTTCTGCTGTCCAAGTGTTATTACTACACAAAAAAGATTGATACATCCTTTGCAGTTGTATTTGAATAGATGGATGATACCCAAAGACAAATGTTGAAGAAGCAAACCAAAACCAGCCAAACCAACAACAAGAAAACAAACAAAACTACTGTGTCATGGTAGAGATATTTAATTAGTTCTCCCGTGTGCTCTTTCTTATTGTGCTAACATTGCTTGGGTCACTACTAAAAATACCTAAGTTGGTGTTTCCTAAACATGTAGTATTTGGGTATTGCCTTAGGCAGGAGCTGTGGTGTGTGGAGGTGTGCTTGTGTTGGAGGAGGAATTGGGAGGTTTGAGAAGTATCAGGACCTCTGCCTTCACCTCTCCCTGTCCTCCCTGCTTAGGCAGGTGCTGCTGGGAGCTGTGCTGCTCCCTGTGGGAGTGGGGGTGTGTGTTTGGTGTCTTTAAACGAGAAACTCTTCAGAAAAGAAGTCCTTACAGTATTTATGATACAGCGCATGACTCAAGCGAGGCCCTGATTTCATCTGTGGCTCCGTGACATGTTTGGTATAAAAAAATTTGCCTGATAGCATTTTATTTTCACGCTTGGTAAGTTGTTGCATACCATTGACCTTTTCTTAACAGGATGATAAGTTTATTTTCACTGATACTAATTATATTATGGTAAAAAACCCTAGTGTGCCGCAGGCAGTAAAAGTGGTCTTCTGTGAATGGTAAGTGAAACATAATTTTTAAGTGTCATGATACTAAATGAATTGCATTTGCATCAAATAATTCTTCATTTTCTGTATTGCTGTTCCTGGTTTGATGCTACTTTTCTGCTATTAAATACTGATTTCAGTTCAGATATAGTAGCTTTGTTTCACTGCCTTTTCACTATGGGTCAGGTTCTTGCAGGAAATAATGACCAATGAGTTCCACTCATTGGTTTTGGGATTTTGTGTTTGTTTGCACAGTTAAATATGTTTTAAGAGCCTGAAACCTCAAATATGTAATTCCTGACACTACAAAGCCAGAAATGCTTCTTACTTGTTTAAAAATAAGAATTTAGGACTGACTGAATGATAAGTTTCTTTCCCCATACTGGGTAAAAGTCTGAAAATATTAGGGGATTTCTTACAAGGGGGCATTATAGAACTACTGATTGCCTGGGCTTGCAATCCTTTAGTGTGTTACTGATACCGTAAATACAAACTGTGTGTCTGCACAGATAGTCTTCTGCTGATAAGCATATTTGTAGATTTTGATGTTCTTGAGTAAGACTGACAGGACTGTGCCAGATGTGCATCCCAAGTTTGTGAGAAGATTTATTTTCCAAGGAGATAAGTAATTTCGTTTGGGCCTCTGATACTCTGATCTTCTTGGAGCTATAATCCATGAAACCAATTCTTAATTGGGCTTAAGGGCATAAATGTTATTGTAAATGAGATGGTAATACAATTCCTGGGAGAGAAGCTGAAGAATAATTGACGATTGTTAATAATTTTTTTCCCTTCCTAAATAGAGTGGAAAACAAAGCAATGTGTCTGTCAAATGAGCACAGAATTTATTGTTTATCCTTCTGAAGTGCCTTCTGGTAGTAATGAAAACTGCATACACAATTAAGAAAAACTGAAAATAAATATTTGTCCAGATGAGAAGCCACGAGTAGGAGATAAACAAGGCAGTGGTAATGGGACTGTCAGAACTGTTGGAAAGCCAAAAGAACAGAGAAGAAAATCAGTTTGGATTTCAGCAGCTAATTTAGGACAGAAGGTCACTGAGGGCAGCAAAACCCAAATTTTATCAGTATTTACAGTATGTTCTAATATGTTCCAGGGTACATATTTATGTTTGGGTTTGTTTTTTTTTTACTGGGCTCGGAGATGATGTTTAGCTCCTAAAACAGAACTTTGCCTTTTTTATTCAGCCAATATAGGAGAAGTGGAGTGGCTCTGTGGAAATCTTAGTGCCTGCAGAGAGGTGTCAAGTGGAGTCTGGTGAGTTGCAGCAAGGCTGAGAAATGTTTAAGTGACTCTTGAACTTGGGACTTAAGTTTTCAGGTAGCATACATTGATGCTGGATGCTGAGTGGCCTTGCTATGAAACTAGTTGTGCTGTAGCATCATCTACATGCTGCAAGGGAGGGTGCCAAGGCTAGACAAGATAAAGACTTGTGGTGACCTGCAGATTGTTGTTCTGGACAACTGACATCAAAGTAGAACAAGGATGGAGGGGCACTGGGTACCGATTCACCCAGAGTTATTTGGGAGTGTGTGTATGTATTGTGTAGAAGCCAGACCTGCTGACTGCCATGCCCTGCTATCCCCACACATCAGTGAAATGCTTGTGATGTTTGCTTTCCGTTGTTCCCAGCCTGCATGTATACTACCTCCCTTGAAGGGGGATAGATGCCTTTGAAGGGCAGCAGAAGGTCATTTCTCCCCGGAGCTGGTTAGAGCTGTCCTTTACTGGTATTGCTTTCAGAGGGGCTGAAATTTGCATCTTTGGCTAATGGTACTTCTTAAGAATTGGGTTGCAACAGCTTCTGTGCTAACAGCAGAACTGTGAACTCTGCTCCAAAATGACTGAGGACCAGGTGTGAGGTGTTCACATTAGCACTGGCGGGTAATGAGGCGTGATGTTGCACCAGCTGCTCATCACACTGTACCATACCCACGCATTCTCTCAAGTTAATCCTTGTGGCGCATCTTTCTACTGAAAGGAATTTTTTTTATCAGAGGACCTGCAGGAGTTGTTTCTCTTCTGCATAAAAAAATGTTACCTTTTCCTTTTTCTATTGTTCTCTTTCTTGGTGTTTTGCCATACTGTCTCCCAACTGCTCTGCCCCCTTTCCCATAGTGTTGGTTCTTTGGTCCCATTCTGTTGAACAGCCCCATGTCCTGTCATTGCCCCAGATGGAGAAGCATAGCGAGCACATGGCTGGCCACTCTTGAAAAGAGAGGTCGAAGAGTAATAAATGATGCTCATTAGCCTAAATATGCCAGACAGCCCTGGACACCCAAAGAGGACTCTCATGATATTTTAACCTAGCTATTACAAGGTCTAATTAAGTTTATATTAGTTTAAATCAGTTTGTATTTTATCTGCATTTGAAAGGGAGAGGAGTTTTCCCCTTCAAATGTTGCATCTAGTTGTTCTCCGTCATCTTTGAATCACAGACTTGTTCAAAATTCTTGATGTCACCGGGGGTAGTATATGATGACAAACAAGGAATTTTTTTCAGTATAAATCAGGACAGCCTAGTAGTTAGATTTTAAGGGTGGGGAGAGGAAGGCAGTGAGACATCTGTGCTTTAATCGCCTTATGGTTGTTTTCATGGTAGTGAGAGCTAGATGAGGAGTCGTGTTTGCAGGGAGGACTAGCGAAAAGTTCTGTGCATGACTGGGTTATTGCTGGGCTTTGCTTTGCACTGACACAACTAGTTTTACTTGTGCACATGCCATGTGGTCGTGTGTTGGCCAAGACCTGCTTCTTAGCTGAAAACCAAAGCAGTTGCAAAGCTGGCAGCTGCAGTACCAGTCTCCTTTCCTGTACAGCGGAAGCACGTCTTAGCGATGTGCAGCAGATGTTGTCCACTGGATGACAGATGCATTTAAAAATCAGTTGTAAAACTGGATTTGGGATTTTGCAAATTAAGTTGAACAAGGACGAGCGCTATTTAACAGTCTGCGTGCTTTAACAGAGAACTGTATTCTGTTACACTGAAGTTCTGTGAAAGAGTAAAAGCCAAGGCTTAGAGTTCTGCTCTAACAAATAGTACACTGAATTGCACCTGGACCCTGGAAAGCCAGGTTTAGTCCTTGTTTTGTATATAAACTCCATTTGGGTGACCATGTCTGGCTAGTGAAGTGGCATGCTGTATGATGCAGAGATCCTTGATGTAGTCCAAGACCCAGAAGTAGGGATATTAATGAAGATGTGAAGGCAGTTACCCTGTGAGCAAATGTTGTCCTAATGCAGCTGTACAGCTTCTGGGGTGCAGTGCCAAATGTGCTTCTGGGCCGTGTGGTCAGAGCAGCCACCTTAGGGTTTTGTCACACACCTTAGGATTTTGTCACACAGGACACCGGTCTGGTCTGTTCTGCTGCCAGAGTGACTTGGAAGCAGTGAGGCATCTGCGTACAGTTGTGATAAGGACTCTGAAAGCCAGTGAGTTACTTTGGTTGCATTTCAGACCCTACCTTTTAGATCATGTAGGTATCAACATAGATTATGCTGCAGTAGCACTGCTTTGGATTTTTTTTTTTTTTTTTTTTTAGCTTTGGAGGCATATACTGCTGGTACAGGGAGAGGGCTAGGCAAACACCAATGTCAGCGTTGGTTTTGGGAGTTGACAGCTGAAACAGTTTGTACTGGTCCACTTTGAGGCTTTCTCTCAAATAAGCCTAAAGAGAAATCAAATTCATAACGAATAACATGCTGGGAAGACCATTTGAAGGTGTAAACAGTGGTGGAAAACAGGTGATGTGCCATACAGGATGCACTTCTCACACCCAGAATGGTGGTGTAGCATTGGGCCAGTACCTCTTGTTTATTTTATAATTCAAATGTCTGTTGTTCCTTTTAAATATATTTATTGTGTACTTCTGAAATATAATTTTGATCATTCAAGATAAAGGGAAAAAAGATGCTGTAATATACTGTGGCTGCCTGAATGGCTAAGAGTGGCTGTGCCAACAGGAAAATGATGGAAGGATCAAGAAATGACTACTAAATAGAATATCCCAGCTGTCCCAAGCACTGAGACTGTAGTATATGATAGTTAGAGGCAAAAACTCTGTGTATTTTAGAAAAGCACAGAACATAAAAGATGTAGCACTTAAATGTATAAAATATAAGGTTAATACATGCATTTCTAAGAGATGTCTTATCTTTCCTTCTATTGATTCTCATTTGAGAATGGAAAGGAAAGCTGTAGTCAGGTTCCCAGCTCTGAAGTGATTGCCCTGAGGAATACCCAGTTTTTCCTGCTGTGTTGTCTGCGTGGGGTTGCCCTGCTCTGTCCTCATCTATTGCCAACCTGATAGAGATGCCATAAAGAAGGTGGGTGAGGAGGAGTTATGACTGTCTCTGT
This sequence comes from Strix aluco, assembly GCF_031877795.1. Lineage (NCBI taxonomy): Eukaryota > Metazoa > Chordata > Aves > Strigiformes > Strigidae > Strix > Strix aluco. The sequence goes on from NC_133936.1 coordinate 38,187,528, forward strand.
CACTCTACCATTGTACTGCACTGAGATTTTTTTCTTTAAGCTGGTGAGGTTGCTACTGTATAACATACTGCAAATTCTCATAGGAAAAAAACCCCATCAAAGTACTGATATCTTTTCTAGTTTCAAAACATTTCTTTGGGGTAGAGGGCAAGACACTTGTCAAGCATCTATTTGTGGTGAATTAAGTAGCATCAACAACAAAGTGAGAAGAACATAAGGACTGAATAAAATACATTTTCCCCAGAAAGCTGCTATTTGCAAAGTAAACTCCTTTGATGATTTGAATACAGAATCTCCTTTTAAAACTTTGCTGTGTTTGATAAAGAAATTGAGGAATTCCACTGGGGAAACTTGAGATCATTGTCAGGAACCATATATAAAATAGAAAACAAAGATCCTGAAAACTCTAAACGTGTTTGGCTTTTGTGTGCAAAAAGCAGGCTAAAGGAGAGCATGTGGATAGCATTCTTTGCCACGTCTGATGTACGTAATGCTGAAACGGTTGGGAATGTTTTCACAGTTTGTCATGTTATTATAGGAGTGAATTTAGAAAAGAATCTAAAACACTTGCGTCTGATGGTCAAGTTTCAAAAATTGTATTTTAAAATTTATCTAGTAATGTAAATTCTTCTTTCCATGGCAACAGGATCTTATCATTACCGATAAATATCTTGATTAAAAGATACAGTAAAGCATTGTTGCTGAAATTGATTTTATGTACAATAATGAGGATGGCTTGAACAATATAAATATTTCTGCGGGTTGAAAAGGATGGCAAACTTTCACCACCAAAATTTAGGGGAAATGACTTTTTTTTTATTTTTGCAAATTTTTCTTTCTTTTGACTGAACTACTTTCACACTGTTTTCAAATGGCATGAAATTCAGAAATTCTTAATCTTTTATTGCTGGTCAAAGAAAAACAAGCAACCCTTAAAATTAAGGGGATGTGAGTCAAAATGGAAAGCGTTTGCTGGTTATATCTTACGGAGTAATAAATTTTTTCAAGGTTTTGCCTGTTGTACCTGTAAGGCAAGACATGTTTGAAAGAAGTTGTGTTCCCATGGTTGCTTTTTCTATCTGGATAAAACTAGATTTACCAAAAAATTCATCCTCATGTATTTACTTGAAAGTTTTAAATGGGTAAAAATTCAGTAAGCCTATCCTGATGAATAACAAAAAAAAGTAGTATTTTAATGACACCTGCTGAGGCAGACCTATTAATTAGCCTTCTTGGTTACAGCATGATAGTGATGCAGAAAGTACGGAGATACTTTGTCTTTTCTTTCCCCTTGGCATTTGCAGAAAAAGGAGCACTTTGTGCACCTTTTCTCAAGGAAGCTTGCAAGCACAGACATTGTTTTTAACATAATAATAAATAGAATTATGCCTTTTTTTCCTGTATATTGCTGGAAAACAGCATTGAAGATTATATTATTGTCAAACAGATCGTCATATGAAAATTCTTTATTTCCCCTTGTCGTACACAATTTGAATGAGTATTCTGGTTACTCCAGTTATTCTTCCTTAGCTGTTTTCTGAATATTTAATGCTGAATATAATGTTTTCTGGAAATTGCACATACAATTGATAGGCTCCTCCTCTTCCTGTTATAAAGCATAGTTCTTGTGCATAGGCTTTACTGCAATATTAGGCAATTTGGAAGTTTAGCTGCTTATTATGGAGCATCTACTTTAGTAGATGGGCAAGGCTCTCGAAGCTCAAGGTGAGGTACTTGCAATTAGGGGAAGAAATCCAATGTCATCTTTTGTTGTGTTAAAAACCTTAGTAATGATTAAATGTTACCAATTCCACTCAGTCATTAAAATTTTTTTAATTGGAAGATGGCCACTCTGATGGACTTTAAACTTTTTAAAAAATACTTCAAAGAAAAATTGAAATCTTTTATGAGGTAGAGAAAAAATTACCCCGAAAAGCAGATTTAATTTATAATTTTTCATAAAAGGTGCATAGTTCTTCCACCAGAGAGCTGTTAAGAGTTTATTTGATTACAGGATTATCCTGGCCACAACCCCCTTTTTGCTTGTATTTTCCTTTGGGAGGCTGTCGCTGCAAGAGGTGGTTGCCTTCCCGCGTGCTTGGTAGCCACCTTAGTGCAGGATGCCCTTCCGTGCCAGGCCAGGCCCGCTCCCACTGCCCGTGGTGGTGTGTCCCAGTGGCTTTGCGCTTACCGCAGTGCGATGGAAGTGGAAAATCTCGGGGTAAGGCAGGCCCCCACACTGGGATTCAGGACGGTTTTCCCTGGCCCGCGTAAAGATGTATTTGGTAGTCATCCAAAAGCTGCTGCTGCGTGTTTAGCTGGATAGCTGTGGTCTCTGCTCTTGTAAATCTACAAGGATTTTCCAGACAACTGGGAAGGGATGAGTGGGAAGGATATCCAGCATGTGGTTCTGCAGAGAAGCAGCCAGCACTTCATTTTGAGATGGTCAGTCTATATGTATAACCTCCTTAGTGGGTCAGTTGCAAAGTGTCCAAATATATGTGCAAGGAAAAGATCCTTTCTGTGCAGCAAGATACAGCTTTTCCCTTCTTAGTTGCAGAAATCTCTTAGATTTTGCTTGATGAATTGTGTGATCGAAGAACATGGTTTATAATCCCAAATTCCAGATCTTGGGTCATGTTACCCTCTTCAAAAGGGACGGAATATTTGAAGGTGTGCTTTTTTTTGAAAGGTGATTAGGAATTTGCATTCTGTGGTCTGTCCAGGTGCTACCATGTTTTTAAAAATTTCTACCCTAAAGCTACAAAGTCTAAAGAATTGGTGTAACACATCCATTATCTTGGAAAGCAAGAGTAATTTTATCAATTTATTTTCTAATCTGACAAGAAAATAAATCCTTTATTGAAATGGATTCCATATATATCATGTTTAACAGATCTTCTGTAAAGAAATCCTTGTTGTAGCAGATTACTGAATAATTAAGAAGATTCTGAGATGGATGTGGGTAGAATATATAGGTGAATATTTTAAGTGTTGGATAGGAACCAGAACTGCTGTCCTGGACAGATATGAATGGTAAAAGCAAAGCTGTCAGTTCATATCACTGGAGTTAACACTGGGTAAGATGATGAGAATGATTTTCCTGTAAAGATCAAACATGTGGAAATTAATAAAACCCCCAGCAATCGTAGATTCTTTTTTATTTATACATCTCTTATTCTTCAAGAAAAGGAAAGGTGGAGAGTGTTCACTGATGGGGATGGTGAGGTGTATTCGCTTTGCTTGTCTTGTTTACCTTGTTTAATTTTTGATTTATGGTCTCATTTGGGAAGTTGTATTTTTCTGTGTCTTGTCTTAAGGCTGATACTTGCTGAGTAAATGTGAATGAAAGAAAATTCACAGGCTGTGACCACACAACCAAGTCTTGCATGCTGAATGGGCGGTTGTTTGTTGTGCTTGCCTGCAGTACTGCTTTGTTCTGCTGCAGTGATGTTAGGCCTGCCATACTATCGTGATGACTTCCTCTGCTGAGCCTAGACCAGGTGCATCATCTGTGCTTAATAAGGTCTATTCATGGTGCTTGACTGACTTTAACAGCAGGTGCTGAAGTTTTCTCTTACTGGGGATGTTCTGGCTTTTGATTCAACCTTTACCAAATGTTCCTTCCTTAGGGCAGAATTATCCAGTTCTTTGGTTCAGTTACCATTACTGCTGGCATATTTGCCTTTGAGCTGGGGGCAGTGCAAAATAGGCTCTAGCCTTAAACACATCATCAACTCACTGTACCCATGACTGCATTTGGCTTGAGTGATGTTTGCTGATTGTTGCTTGGTTATTTGCTCTAATGAATGCTCTTTCTTCCATGGTCAAGTGCAGAAGACTCCAATGTGAGATAATTATGGCTATGCAGCGTTATCTGTAGGGCTTTAGCACGGAAATTTTGCCTCTCAAATGCACGCATCCTATGACTGCCTGAGAGCTACGGATGGTAGGACTTTGCAGTCACCTGACTGGGAAGGTAATTTTTGTATCTAACTTATGAATGTTTGTATCTTGAACTTTGTAAGGTGGAACAAGTTGAGATGAGATGTCAGTGCTAAGCAGAGAAATCATTGGGACTGTGAGGAAAAAAACTCAGGACATCTTGTGCCTTTTCTGTTTGGTGGTGATGATAGTACCCCTCTGTTGTTACAGCACTTGACTTACATGTTCCTCGGGACTTCTGGAAGCAGTAAGAGAAGGTGCTGACAAGGGTGATGGTAGCTGGCCTTACACCAGCGCATTGCTACAGTTAAGTGGTGTGGGGGAAAGTTACTTGAGGATTGCAAGGAGACAGTGGGAAATCAGAGAGGAGAGTGGTGTATTTGCAGAGCAACCTGCTGAGGATTGAAACCTGAGGGAGAAATTCTGGAACAGTGTGGTTTGTCCTGGTGGATGATGACAGGTGCTTGAGCACTGAGTATCCTAGCCAAAGACAGTTGATTTTAAACACTGCCATGAAGTGGTGGAGTAAAGACAGCGTACATGCCTCTTGATGTGTTCCATGATTTTATGCTGGGACCATATATCCTACAGTATTCCTGGGGTCAGTGTGTGTGGGTAAGATCCCACTCTTAACACATGAGGGAAGGACATGGGAAAATTCCTGAGACTTGAACAGAAGAGCATGCACTTATTTGCTCTATATAATTTTCAAATAAATTGCCACCCTAAAGAGTCTTGCCTGAGTCTGCCTCAATTTGTCTTGGCCAAGGGTGTCCAGCTACCCAAAGCCTAGTGTATGTCTCATTAATGTTATTCAAGAAGAGTGATGGAAGGATGACAGTAGGAAGCAATTTGTCTGCATTGCTGAGGGATTGTGAAATGCTGTAAAGTAAGTTAGAAGGGGTGAACAGGAGAAAAAGCCAGTATAGTGCAGACAGAAACTGAAAATTGGATGATGGGACTTACCAGTAAGAGACAGCAAATTATTTCCTGAAGAACTGTATGCTCACTATATATAGCAGAGAAAAACTAGCTGCAAGCGTGGAAGGGTGCAGTGAGACTGCAAAGTCATTAAGTCGAGTTTCCAGCAACGCCGGTGTGTAGCAGGGTCTGTTCAGCAGGGTCAGAGCGGGCTTGTTGGAGGCAGAGCTTCACCAGAGGTGGGCACTGGAACTGGGTCCCTGGCTTAAACGTCCAGTGACTGAATGGTCAGCAGTGGAGTTTCTGGACTCAACCTTTCTAATATGAGGTGCCTGTACCTAAACTTAGGGACTGATATTGCATCTCAGAAATGATTTTTTGCTTTCAGTGTGCTCTTGCAGCTTGTTGACCTACTGTACCTCTGTGGGCCACATGCAGGTAATTCTGCCTATGGTTTGACATTGGCTGCAATGTCCTCATATGCATCATTAGTACAGGCTTTGCATAGAAATGATGTGGCATCTGAAGTCCTTTTCTTGTTGTGCTGTCCTCTGTATTGCTCTGTTAATAATCTTATTGGTGCTTTTTGAAACCTGCAATTACAGTGAACTCTGTGATCGATGGGAAGCAGCATTAAAGGATTAATGAGTTGAACTGAGTATTTTGCGGTTCCTTGAAGTGTCAACATCAGCATGCAACAGCACACTGCTGATTAGCTTGATTCAGTCTTTGGCAGCCAGCACAAGGCATTATCCTGAGATGGTGTGCACTTCAACCACTGCAGAAGGACTCACTGTCAGAGTTAGGGTAACACAGGATTTAGAAATAAATTAAACCTCTTTAAAATTGGGACCATGTGGCTACATGCTTTGCAGGTGTAAATTGACATGTATGAAGGCTCAAATCAAATGTGCTCTTGGTTTTTGCCTTACAGAGTGGAAGTGGTCATTCTGATTCAGTGGCAATCTTGTGCTTTTGAGAGCCAATGCTCAGAAAATACTTTTAGAACCTACTAGAATTGAATAGGATGTTTAATTTTTAATATACTTGCTCTTCAGATGTCCTGGCTGCCTTTCCTTATCCATGTACTTTCCTTTAAAAAAAAAAAATTAATTACTCTGTGTGTATATATACAGACACATATACATGCATGTGTATCTGCACACTCCAATATTGAGGACCAGAACATGTGCAGCTTTCATAAACCCTCTGCTCTCTTTGATGTGGGTCCTGAATGTAATTACTTCAAGTGGCCTCTGCCTGTGTGGTTACGTTAACATTGCATGCCCTGTCAGACACCTTCTCTGTCTCAAATCAATACATGGTCTAGAGTTCTGACAAGTGTGGTCTAATTTAGTTAATGCTGTAGCTGCACTTGCTTGCTCCCAAGTGCTTTCCTTGTATCTTTTGAAAAAATATGCTGTCAAAGAGACTATTCCAGAACAAAAAAGTGTCAGCCAAAATGTTGCATGTGATCCCATGATCCCTGTGCTTGGGATATCTTGGTTTTACAAAGGGTTATGTGATAGGACCCAGTGAGGTTAGTAGGGCTGCGTGCATGAGAAAAGATTACTTTCAAGAATCACAGCTTTCTGTGTCAGAGCCCAGTTTTCTTTTTTGCTCATAAGAACAGTTGCCAGAGTGGTCAGCTTAGGGCTGTTGGAGCAGTTCTCTGAGTATCTGCTTTCAGTGACCAGCCCCTATTAAATCAAAGCCCTCCATTCTGAAAGCCCCTTGAACCTTGAAAATCTCTACTTTGAAATAAAGTTGGAGGTGAATTATATATGTAGCATTTTGAAATGTACTAAGACAAGCTCTTTGCTCAGCACCTGTAATTACAGTGTTCTGATCCTGAATAGAGGGTTTTAAAGGAAGATCACATTCAAAGCTGCTCATTAATTATGTTAGTGAGTGTCAGACCTTCTTATAAAGGAAAAAGTGCATTCTTCCTTGGCTGAAATGCAAATACAATAGAGATCATGCCCCTTCTCAAGGAAGGATTATTTAACACTAGAATGATGTTTGTGCCTACTAATTAAAAGTTAATAAATCTGTAAAAAGTGGGATTTCTAAGCCAGATTTTAATCAGTTTGCCATTGTTACTTGTGGCTGAGGTCTCTGGGTGAGGCACCCAGAAAGCCTTGCTATGTGTCCTTGTCTTCCCCAGTTAACCTTTAGACTGGGTAGAGTTGTTAATGTGCTGTTTCTGTGATGCCAGTCTCATTCATACAGGGACTAAGAGGCCACCAAAGGCTTAGTATTTATATATTTTATTCAGAATTAAAAAAAAAAATTAAAAGTTTTTTTTAATGAATTCCAAGTTCTTTATGCTTACGCATATGTTTCTAGTATGGGCATAGAAATACATTGAGTGCGAGTCAGCTCTTGCAGCTCAGACAGTGCCTCTTTTGTCATGTTGAAGCACAAAATGTTACTCAGATTCTTAATGCACTTGACCTCAGTTACATCTAGATGATGTATCACTGACTGAAAAAGCTGTTAAAGGAACCTTTTAACATTGCCGAGTTAAATGGCTCATTTCAGGAAATACTGGAATAAAGGGTGTTTGTGCAGTCTTTGTGGCAGCCTTCTGCATACGTATTATAAAGCAGTCTTTAATTATGGGATCACATTATTACTTGTTTCCACAGAACTCCTGCCTCATTAAGTGTATGTTAGGGATATTACTCCATTTGGGAACAGCCACCTAGTGTTTTCATTTTTCTCCTGTATTTTCAGTGCGTGTCTTTGTTCTTTTTGTTTTCTGCAAACTGTATAAGACTGTTCTGAAAAGACTGACTTTTCCGTATCAGTCATTCTTACATTATTTTGGTGTGTCACATGTTTATGAATTTGCATTTCGGAACCCTGCGGTGAAATGGAGGTGCACTCACACTGTAGAGGTGGAACAAACTTCTGAAGTCCAAGTAGCCCTACTTGTGGGTGTCCAGTGGAAGCTGCTCAGGTTCACTGTGGCGTCAGCAACACTCTGGTCTGACCCTGTGTGAGCAATTTGGGCACAGAGATGCAGGTGGGAGAGCAGACCCTGGGCAGAGGTTGGAAAAGAAACAGTTGTCTAGAACATCCCAGTTTGACTCTGAGGCCATCCTCCTCACATCTGCACACTCCTTTCCCCATCCTCAGTCCTTGCTTTATTACGTGCCTTTGAGTTGTGGTGTCAGAGAGAGCTGTCCTCCTTTGCTTCATCCCTGGAGTAGCTTTGATTTCTGCAAGACTGAGGAGCAGGTCCTATGGAAAGACACCAGGATCTTATAATTAAAATCTCTGCATCAGGAATCTGGAGTTTAAACTGCTCAGAAAAGTTAATTCTTTAACTTTTTTTCTTATCTAGAATGGCAGAGTCTTTTTAGATTATTCAAGATTCATATTTACCAAATCAGCCCATTTGAGTGTTTCAGATCTTTAAGGTTACCACAGACTGAACTGATTCATTATCTAATTAAGAAATATGCTTCCCAAGTAATCCTTCATGTGTGTGACACTTGGAAACTCCAGAAGAACTCTCATTGATGTCTTATATGAATACTTTAGATTGAACTTGATTTTTAGAAATAAGTGTCATTTGGCTGCTTTTTTTTTTTTTTTTTTCCCTCTGTATTATTGAAGCTTTGCATTATATTATTCTTTGACTTGCTGGTTGTTGAAAGGAAGTTACCTATGGCAGTAGTTGAGGTTTTTTTCGACTATAAACCCTTAACTAGGGCTGCTTATGGGCTTTTCAAAGTTGTGTAGCTGCTGTGAGCCTGTTAATGAGTACCCTTAGCATCAGCTGAGGCTGTGTGACAGATGTCATCTGAATTGAGGTCTATGTGTGTTTTCAAAGATTTTCTTGGGAACTTGCAGTACATAATGTAATGTCTCTGTGCCTCAGTTACCCTTCTGTACTGGGATAACTAATCCTTTGCCTTATAGAAGAATTGGGAAAGTTAAGGTTGTAGACTGGGAGGTTAAAATAATAGCAGTCTGCAAGACAGAGGGAGGCTCTTCATTTAATGCTTCCTCTTGAAAAGTTGTGATTGGCAGGGCTGAGTGTGTAATCTGGTTGGCAAGTGGTGGTCAGTGGTGAAGCTCTGATTGACTTTGTGGTCTCGGGACCAGATGTGAGAGTAACAGGAGAAACACTTAAGGATTTGGTTTAGGGAGAGAATGGGAACACGTAGATTCTCTGGCAGCAGAAGAAAGCAAAGATACTTTTCAAACATCTTTTCATCACTGCAGAGAAAGCAACAACTCATGTTGTGGTTCCCCAAGACATGCGTCCAAGATGGAGCCTTAGCTACTATGAATCAGTGGCATTCCCTGGCATTTTGGTAGAGCTGTGCTGATCTGTCCTAGCTAGGAGTCAGGCTTTTGAGTATGAAACTTCATGGAAGAAGAAAAAGTTTCAGGCAATTCTTTCCTTGCAGAAAGCTTCCAACCATGTTATCTCTTACAGTGTTGATGCCAATAAATTGAAAATTGGCTAAGCAGGTAATAAAAAGATGTGGTTTAATTCTCCTTGCAACTGTATAGGTCCTGGATAAAGTCCCTAGAAATCAGAATTGCTATGAGGAAGATATTGCCTGTGAATAAGAATAGGAAGCAGTTCAGAATTTGCAGGTTCGTACTAACAGAAGTGCCTTGTCATGAGAGGATGAAAAATTTACTTGAAAAGGAGCAGTGTTAGAGCAACACTGAGTTGCTCTTGAAAATAAATATTTTTTTTTTTATTACATATTTTCTTGCACTGTTGGTACCCTTGCAGAGCGTTGAGTTGCACCTTTGAAAATGTGTTTAAGCATTAAAAAATGGCAAAAGGATAACGGGATCAGTCAAAGAACCGAACAGAATCTTTGAGGTTCTGTCACTGCAGAAGTACTGACAGTGCACAGTGTACTTTTCGGTGTGAATTCCTGTCCCTGAAACTGGGAGATTAAAGTTGAAAGGCTGTGTGCTCTGTACAGCTCCTGGGAAACTAGGCTCTCAGCTTCCATTAACGATATTGAAAGTGTATCTGCTCCTTTTTTGCACAGCAGGGAAGATGCCCCACAAGATCTGTTATGTTACTCCCTCTTCAGCTCTGAGCCATAGATCATTTTTCGTATGTAAACAATCTAAAATATTGTGGGGTTTTTAGAACTCATTAAACTTTTCATTTCATGAAATATGGTAAGAGATGCTATCAAAAGTACCATAGCAGATGAGGAACAGTCTTACTCCAATTAGAGATAAAGTGGGCTTTGAAATTTCTGTCTTTTTAAAGAAACGAACATTCATTTGTTCTTTCTTCACACAGACCACTGTGAGCAGGCTGCAGTGGTAGGCTTCAAATAGGAACCTGAGTTCAAAATGTGAATTGGCCTAGTGTATTTTCAGGGATGAGGCCTTCAGAGTATATCCACAGACCCTGCTGCTCAGCTTCATCACATGCAGGCAGGCAAACAACCAAAAATCTTGGGCTGTCCATTGTCTGCAGTGGGCAGATCAAATAAAAGTAAATGCACAAGGCTGTAAGGAATTGCAAGAGATACGATGCAGACCTTGGTTGTGGAGGCAAGTTCCCTGAGATATCCCTGTCCTGTTTACCTGGTTCTTTGTGACTCTCCAGCGAAGGTGGTGTACAGCTTCAGTGGGTGCCTAACTTTAGTTAGATTAGCCTAAATCTCCTTTGTAAGTCTTTCAGACATGTTGAACAACTGCTAGTGTTACACTTTGGAGGATTATCTCCTGTGTTAAGGCATGTCTGTGTTGCAGGCAACAGTTAACAGTACTAGGTTGATGGCTCTGACAGAAGAGCTCTGGAAAATCTGACTGTGGAAGCTGAATATCCAGTTGTTTACTTGGCTTTTCTGTGGGGTGTGACTCCCTCCACCTAAGACTCAGCACAGCAGAGAGAAATGTGGGTTTTCACTCCAGCCTTTCCTGTACAAAGTCGTGTACCTGGGCTCAGCCTGTTGGGCTTCAACTAAGATGTTGGTAGATGAAGCTGTGTGCTAAAATGGTTCTTTTTGCTGCCTCTGCAGCAGTATTACTACAGCACTTTGCATCATTGACTTTCATGGTGTCAATTTTGGACATAATGAAATACTTCTAAACTCTCTCGGGTCAGTGCTTCTTCTGGCTAGTCACACAAAATATTGCAAAGAAGTGAGCCTCAGACTGACCCCTCTGAGAACTCATTCAAACCCCTGAAGAGTATAGCATGTCTGTGCTGCCTTTTTTCCAGTAAATATGCTATACTGTAACAGAAAACTAGATCAGACCGGTTTGTCTTGGCTGTTTCTTTACAGAAGCAGATTTGCTGATTGTGATCATCTAACCATCTTCCGGGTATTTATAATTGATTAACAATTTGTTTCAGGAATCTGAGTTAGATTGACAGGTCTCTAGTTCCCTGTGTGGTCGTCATCCTCTTTCCTTTTTATGGTGGTCCTGGGCACCTTCAGGCAGCGTTTTAGGACTTCCCTCATCTCCTGTGAGTTCACAGTGTCAGTGGTTTCATCCATTAGTGTGTGGTTGTTTTGGTTTGGGGTTGGTTCGTTGTTGTTTCTTCTTCACATAATAAAAAAAATAGTTTAATTTCACCTGTTTCAGCTGACTTACCTACATGAGTCTCTTCTTAATATTCTTCAAACGTGTATCTCTGTTTTGGTCAGCACTGCAGTTACTTATGTCCCAGCTTTCTTTTGCCACAGCATAGTTTACCTTTATCTCTATTGCATCTCCAGCACTTCTAGCTTTCCTGCACTCTTTTGGCCTCTCATGAAGTCCTGCTGACCTGTGCAGAGTTGCTTGAAATTTTTTTTTTTTTTTTGAGATTCACTACCCTTAATCTGCTGCACTCATTCCTTCCTTCTATTGGAATAGTCGGTGGTGTCATTTCATGATCACCATTACCCAATCCATCTCCTGCCTTCCGATTTTCAAAGAGTTTCTCCCCTTTAGCCAAACCATCTCCATCTTCTGAAATGAGGTGTACCCAGGGTGTTAGGAGATCTTGATGTGTCCAGCTGTGCCAGTGGATATTTTGGATAAGCACAGCTGTCTTTGTAGCACATGCCCCTCTCTCAGGGCTGGTGTAGGCTGAAAGATGGGAAATACTGGACAACTTCATTTTTGTCTTGCATGTTACAGGAAAACTGTTAGTGAAAGACTTTGCTAAGCATATCTGTTAGTGTGTCTCCTTGCAGGAACACCAACTTCACATAAAAGCTGAGAGCATTAGCAAATGCCACTGTAGTTACAGGAAAGGGGTAGATAAATTATTCAATATAGTCATCTTCTTTAAAAATAACTCCTGATTTTATTAGCCAACAAGTATTCAGAAGACAAAATGCCAACATGTAGCAGTGCTAACTGTGTTTTCTCTGAGTCAAGCAGTTGGCATGGTACTTTATTTATTAGTAGTCTTTTCCTAAATGTGTCCTGGGTGTTCACCACAGGCTTGCATGAGTCAGGGTTGTGATTCTGAATATCTTGAGGTTCCTAAAGCAGAATTAACTGAGTGCAACTGTTTCAGAAAAGTTAACAGGTGTCTGATTGGTGTTTCACAGCCCTATTATCTTGCTAGGAACAAGTCTGTTTCCCTTCTATCATGACCCAAGATATTAGGATTAATCTAAACATTGTGGACCAGACCTTGAAGGTGCTGGAAGTTCTGCTTGCTGAAGATGTCAGGGTTGTGTGCTTGTCCATCGTACACTTATCAGAAGCTTTATAAAAGGGATGCTGCTGGTACATTCCCTACTCATGTCTTGCTTTGGATATGGACTAGGAGTTCCTCAGAGATTAGGAGGTGCTGAATGGGGTCTTGCTCAAGACAGGAATATTATGTATGAGTTGTTACGTGGTTGTGTTTTGCTGACCATTATGAACAGTGCCTGGACAAGCAGCATCTTCCTAAAGAATGCCAAATCTTTGGTGCATGACAGTGCACCTGGGGGTGGGGCCTTAGACAAATCTCATTTAGCAAGTCTAACCGGCTTAGAGTTGATTTCCTTCTCAGACATATGGAATTAACCAAAGATAATAGGGACCACGCCTGGGCAGCATATTGTAAGAACTGACTTTTCATTTTCTGGTATTGGGAGGAAAAAACCAAATAGTTGATCATGAGTCTTCTGCTTTTCTCCTGGTTGTACCTTCATCTTTATCATCAGTTGTGACAGCAGTGTGCAATACAGATTTAGTCTTTTTTTGGTTTCAGAAAGTTGCCCCATGCTTAAAAGCAGGAGGTAAGGACGGCATCCTTGCTTTCTGCTCATGATTCAGCCATTGCCTCATGTGAACTTTGGCAAGACACTGAATCTGCTCTTCACTACCTTTCTGTGAAATGAAACGCTTCATTTCTAAGTTTGATAAAGTCAGAAACAAGACTCCCACTGCTTTCAGTGACAATCCCCATGCTCTTGAGTACAGTGAGACATAGCAAAGTTGACTAGATGTACAAAGTGCTTTTATTCCTGCTAGCATTTAAATCTCCTCACCCATTCCCTGTCAAGCAGTGAACGTCTTATACAGCTTTGTTCAGCTGTGATTTTTGTTGCCCACATTCTGGCAGAAGTTAATTTAGGGTGCATGCTGATTAGGGGTGATAGTACTGGAAAATGGTGTGTTTGCTGGCTGTCAGCTTGAAGCTGAGAAGGGAAGTTTGTCTGGTCTCCCTCCTTCTTGAGCAATTCAATGCAACTCATAAATACCAACAATTTGCACTTTATAGGTACTTCTCCCATGCCCAGCCTTTCCCAGGATTAGCAAAGCAGTAATTAATCCTCATTTATGCTGTTGCGATGATATTACACTCATTGTAAGATGTGGTAGTAACTAGAGCACAAAGTAGTTAAGGATGTGCCCAAGGTCATGCAATAAACAGCTGTAGCACCAGAGAGAATTCTCCTGTGTGACTGCTCAGCGGCACTTCCTTGTTGAAGCTTTTCTGTGGTACATGATATTCAATTTATAGGTCCCATCAGTGTGGCCTGCAGCCTCTTAAGCACATCATTTTTTACTGTGTGGTGTAAGTGTGGGATTCCTGGAAACAAGGAAGCTTTTAGTAAATTAAGTCATATTACATACATTCTTTGTTTGCTGACTCCTTGTACTTTTGGTTGTTGCTGCTACTACCTTTTTGTAAGTTTTGGTAAAACATCCGTAGTGGATCTAAATACATGAAAGGTCTTCTGCCTGCATATCATCTTTCTGTAAAGGGAGAAGGGGTTTAGTTGTTTCTGTGAAACTCTGATCCTGACAGAAACCATCAGTGTAGCCTGTGTTTCAGTGGAACCTGATTTTCTGTGGATATTCAGTTTAGATAAGAACAGGCCTTCTGAAGGCCCAAGCTCTTCAGTGGGACATGGCCTGATGCATATGAAGGGATGTAAGCTATGATGGCAGGAGAGGTCCTAGTCACTGGAAAGGAGAGTTTAGTGTAACTTTGCACACGTTACCTTCCTTCTCTGCTTTTGGTATTTTGCTAATCACATGTTGCAATTCATGAGTGTTTAATTCGTTTAATAAAATGAGAACCTTTGCCCTTTAGTAGCTGCCACTAACTGAGAGCTTTTGCTTTGTTTCAGATTGTGGAAACCTGAGCTAAATAAAATACCCTGTGACTGACAACGTGACAACACCAGAAGGTGGGCTTTCTGTTTTTGTTGGTCTGGAAATGCTGTACATCATGACTTTACTAGGATGGATTGCCTCATGAACCTCTGTGGCTTGTTCGAACAAAACTGGATAGTTTGACAAGGACTCCTCCTATGTCTGCATGTACAAGTGTTTTGTGTCTTGATGGTGTTTTAAGCAAAGAGAATGTGTACGTTTCCTGGGCTGTACAGTGAGGTTGTTTATGGCACAGAGGTGGAAACTTAAGTGAAAATAAAAATGCATTGGGATTTTTGCCAGCTTTTTTGTGCAGGTGTCAGTTTTCTGTAGGAAATGTCATATCGGCAGTACAAGTTGAGCTATCCAAAAGCTGGTGCTGCTGAGTACAGGCACTGCAAGCTGAACCTATGATGTGGCATTTTTCTCTTCTAACACTTCAAATTTAGGGTTCATCATTGCCAAGAATGTTCTCTGCAACATGTGCTGATTACTGGTCTGTCAGTCACCACATGCTCACCATGTTTGAGGGTTCGTTGCTCTGCTTTGTTGAAATGTTTTATTGAAGTTGTTTACGGAATACGCAAATTTGCAACGCAGCACAGATGCAAAGAAATGCTGATCCCTGGATTTCCCACTGCACCCTGGCATTATCTGTTCAGAGGAGGGTTTATGTAATGGGTGCAGACAGCTTTTGGTTATTTAAATGGCTCAAGTGAAAAACAACACAAAGAGCCCCGGTAAATACCGTTTTCACTTTATCCAGTGGTTGTTGCAAGGACAATTATTTGGTTGTTCCTCTTCAGCCAAGAAGAGTGCTGATCCCAGCTTCTTGAAGTTTTCAAGCACCAGATTTATCTGGTGACACTGCACAGCCATGATGAAGTCATAGGTTTAGTTTTGTTATTTCCTGGAGCTGGTTCTTGTCCTTCTTTCAGGGTGAGGAATGGAGTAAAAACTGGGACATATGTTGCCTGCATCTGTGTACTGGGGACAGTTTCTTCTGGCCCAACACTGCTGCTCTTACTGCAGCCCCTCTTTTCTCTCTTAGAGGTTCTTTTCCTACATCTGAAGGCATGAATCTAGTGTCTAGAGTACATGTCCACAGCAGGAGAATGAGCAGCAGTATTTCAGTGCAGAGCGGCAGTATCTGCTGGGTATGTCAGAGTGCAGTGTTTGTCGTCAGCTCTGAAATACTGCGTTATAACTGTGACAGGCTGCAGGGCAGACATACTGTTTGTATTTTCAAGATGCTAAAAAGGAATTGCTGCAGTCATGTAAGCCTTGTCTTGTGTGTTTGTGAAAGCCAGTGAGAGAAACAGGTGAGGTGTGAAAATTTATCAGCAAGCCTCCAGTTGTCAACGTACTTGAGATGAAACTGCCAGGGGTCTTGCTTATGGTATTAATCCTTGTCCAGCAAGAAAGGTCTAGCTTTGATTTCAGTCAGTACAAGACACTTCTTTTAGCTACTGCTTATCAGTCTCTGCATGTCATTGAACATGATTAATTAGTCAAAAAGTTAAATGGTCAGGAAGAGCCAGGCCTTTCAAAGTTGTAATGTCCAGTAAATCTAATGGCAGACAGCGATTTGAAGGTCTGAACTTGAAGTGTAGGCAAAGCTGTTTGGTGGGTGCTCTTTGCAAAGAGCAACAGTGAAGTTGAGGAGAGTTCATTCTGCAATTTAACTCACTGGTGCTAGTCTGAGCTTCAAATGTCTTGATGGCAGGTGTTGAATATGCTGTCTGCTCTTACCAAAAGCTCATCACAAACAGTGATGTGTATAACCAGGAAAGTCAGTGCAGGCTGGTGAGCTCTTGGCTGAAAGTGCTAGGTAAACTCCTGTCTACTCTTAGAAGTGAGTAGTAATCCAATTCTCCCAGTACCCAGAATATGGGTACTTTCAGCTGTGTTTGAGCTGCTCACAATTTGTCATGTGGAGAAGAGTTGTTCTTGTATAAATGGAGAGCAAAAAAGCTTCTTGTAATTAAATAATCAGTTGCCTAAATCCCATTTTAGTAAGCTGATCAAACAGTGAGTGCAGGCTGCAGGAGCAGCCCCAGACCAAGACTGAATAAACACTTTAAACTTTGAATTGTGTTAGTTCCTCCATCTGATAATGTTCTCCTTCCCTCTTCTCCTGTGTGAATCTAAGGCATGTTCAGATCACCTGACTTTTCCCAGCACACTAAATGTTCAGCTCTCCCTTTTGTCATGATAGCTTTCCTTAGAACCATCACTTAATCTAGTACACAACCCATTTAATAGCACAGAAGAAATCTTCACGCATTTCTTGGTCTGACTCTTGCATCACTTTCTGGACTCCCCCAAAGTACCCTCACCCTTCTTCCTCATCACATAGCAGTTGTGTATCTTGCACAAAGGAATGAAAGCAAGACCATTTGTCTCAGACCTGTCTCTGCAAGCTCAGGCATATATTGAACCTAAATATTACCTAATTTTTCACACTTGCAGGGCAATAAAACCCAAATCCTCAAACAAAACATGAAATGTAAGCACAGCAGTTGTGTTTTACTGAAAATCTGAAAAAAAACAAAACTTATTTTTAAATCTTATCAGCGTATTTCACAGGAAGAACATGTGTGTGTGCAGGAAATAGTTCTCAGACCTGTAATAATTCATGGTGAATTTCAGTGTGGTATGAACAAAAAAATTGAGAGAATTTTATCAAAAGCCCAAAGATCTGTATTGCCTAGCTTAACATTAGGCCCTTGTGTGTGGCTACTGCTTGCAAGAAGTGTGCTTGCCCTGCTCTCCTCCTGCGGAGAGCAGAGTCTGTAGATGGGCACCTCAGGAGGGCTCTGCAGATCATGTGTGGTTGAGCCATTTTCTGGAGAACCTTTCTTTCCATTGAATCTAGAAAAAGCTTTTGGTTTTTGGACACCTGTTCTCTGTCGAATGTGAGGTATGAAGAAACTGAGTGAGCTTACAAGCCCTGTAAACAGACAGATCTAGCTGAGCATTTACGTCTATACTGTTAAAAGAGTGATAGGAGAACTGTGATCACCACTTATACTATGGAGTCTTTTGTGCTTCTGTCTTTAAAATTGCTGCTCTTTTGGGCTGTTTATCTTGTAAAAGTGGTCTGCTATAGCACAGAAAATAAAATTACTGTAATGAAACACCTGATCTCTTGGAGAAATCTAAGTGTCGTGGCACCACGGTGTACTGGCTTTCTAGTTCCCAGTGAAAGATTATGCACATCAAGTTGTTTTCTGGAGCTGCTGACATATACTCATCATTACCAGTCTCTCCTACTCTGCTGCTAGAAACAGAAAGTGTGAAGGGATTCAGCAATGCTAAGAGCTCCCACACCAGAGGTTCCTGAGGAGAGTGATGCCACGTGTGTGGTACAGGGGAGTGAGGACATTCCACATGACCAAACATCAAGGATGTTATCCTTAGGCCTGCTCCTTTCTCTGTTACAGACTTCCTGTGTGACATTCTTCTCTTTGTGCTAAAGTAAAAAAAGAAAAGAGAAAGCCAGACCCGCTTCCCTGTTGAAGGCATGGATATCAGTCACATCCAGCATCCTCTGGTTTGATGCTAAGGACTGGTAGATACCAAGGGAGTGCTCTCTCATGTAAGGCAGAAGCTATTTCGACTGAGCCTTGGCTGTTCACGTTGAAGTCAAAAGGACCTTGAGCTTACAAAAAAAAAAACCAACCCAGTTGATTAGAAGTGTTCCTTGTATTGTTGTTCCAAGGGCTCCTCTCATAAGGAGCACTCCAGTGCATGGAGCAGAGAGAGGGAGAGTTTCTCCATCTAGAGATCTCATGTGGTGTTTGCCCTGAGCAACGCTTTGCTGGGATGTGCAGCGCACTGCCTTGCAGTCTCAGTAGGCAATCCTGTTAGCCCTGGGCAGCAGGAGGGCTGTGGTCTGGCCAGTATGCTGAAGAGTTAGAAAAACACATGTCCTGGGCTGCATCCAGCAGTTTAGGGTGGAGGACGTCAAACTGCGATGTTAACCGGCTCTGTCTTGTGGACCGAGAGCACGCCTGGCAGACCTGTGTGATGCTCCTTGTGTTTGAACGTGGAAAAGTGGGAAGGCTGCTGGTGTGACACCTTCTTTCCCAGAAGCCTATGGGTAGGATGGAGACCAGGGAAGGCCGTCTGCCCTAGGTCCTGTGCCAGGGAGGAAATGAAGTGGGAGGTGTTGAATGAAGGTTGTGGCTGTAGTATCTTTTCTCCAGTAGTGCAGGCAAACCAGCTGGCACCCATATGACTCTGAACCAGCTATGCTTGCAGTATTAAGTCTAATGGACCAGATTTCTAATTGGCATGGCTCTACTGAGGACAGCACGAGTATGTCAATACTGCACAGCAGCAGAACCGGGTTGTTGTTTTTGTTCTCTTTCAGGTGCATCTGGGCATTCAGACTACATGTCCAAACCCCACTTGCTCAAATAATTCAAAGCCTGAGATTATGAATATACAGAAATAGGTGCTCTTTTTAAGGGCCACTTTGCTTTTCATTGTCTGAGATTACATATAATGTATAAAGGCGCAGAGTTTAAAAAGCAGCAGTTTTCTGAGTGATAGCAAATGCTTGAGTTAATGTTCTACCAAACACCAGATGTGAAACCCAGAGGCAGGGCCAGAAAAATATTTATTGAGGGAGTATCTGAGGAAGTTGTTCTTATTGACGCCAGCAGCTCCCGAGTGCTAGTTAGTTAACCAAGTAAGTGTTTGTGGGGTTTTTTTAATGACTAATTCCATTGCCAGCAATGTCTTCAGGAAAAAAAACAGCAAATGGAAGGAACAGGTGGTACACAACTTTTTTAAAAGGAAACAACATATTGTAGAACTGCAAGCGTCTGCTTCTACTTAATGCTCAGTCTTCAAACACTCTGTGATGCAGTTCATTTATGTGAAATAAATGACTAGACCAGCCAGTAGGCCCTTAGAATACTTTCTTTTTAATCCTTATTTTAGTAATTCAATGGGGTAAAAACATATCCCTTGTTACCTCCTGCATACCTTACCAGGAATCTGGAAGGCAGTAGGATAATAACAATTTTGATTAGATACTTCTCCACAGCAATGAGTGGAAGTTTTGCTCTTGACTTCAATGGGAGTAGGAGCCAGGCCTTTTCTTTGTAATACAGCAGTGATGTCTTCTGAGACAGTATTAAAGCAGAGACATTATGCCCTTTAATTCTAACCTGAAAAGTTTAAATTAAGCAAGACAAGTCTCTTAAGAAAGAGAAAACATCTTTTATGAGATTATCTGATATAGCAGGAAAAACAGGCAGGTTTGCAGGTGAGTGGTGAAGACCTGGATAAAAGTTTCTATTCCCCAAAGCTTTTCTTGTTTTGGGTGGGTGGGTTGGTTGGTTTGTTTGGTAGGTTGCTTTTTTTTTTTCCCAGCTGTAGATGATCTACAAGGTTTGCTTCACTTGCAGCCTTTGAGCATACTGGCTGTAATGCCTTTATGACTTGAGTATCTTTTGTTACTGGTGGGGCAAAACCATTTCAGTGTGTAGGATTCAGAAATAGAAGCTTTTCTGTTACTTACACTCCCGACTCATATCCTGTTCATAGATTTTTATCTCTGTTCCTTGTCCTCACACGTTTCTGGAACCATTACAACTCAACAGGTGGTATGTCAAGAGTCTTTCCTTTCTCCCATAGTCACTTGTTACTGGTACCAGTGGAGAAGAGCTACAATAGAACCAGGGTTAAAGCTGTTCAGTCTGATAGGGCAGTATGGAGGGTCTCACTGCAGCTCTGCCTAAAGGGAATGTCAGATTTTCCATAGGGCTGGGCCTTTAAGAGAAGAGGGACGACATCCTGAGAGAAAAGAGATAACAGTTATAGGAAGAATAATTTTTTTTTTTCTAGCTCTTAACTGCTGCAGGCATAAACATGCCTCATTATCTAAAGGCATTGCAGTATCTCTTTTAATGTTGCTTCTCACCTTCGAAGCATATGGGATTAATGGGAGCCATTCACCAAATTCTTGATTTTCAGACATTGACAGGTGGATTGTAGAATTCAGTTAATTTGTCTGAGCTTCAATTCATTTGTCTGAGCAATGTATAAAGGCAGGAGGTATTTCACTTTAAAACTTTTATCAAAACTTCACTGTTTTTTCTTGGAACTGATTTGCCTTTCTACTATTATAATCATCTGGTTATTTTACTGTATGAACAAAACACTTTTTAGGATACACAAATCAGAAGTCTTCTGTTACCTCTCCTCTAGATATTTACGTGTAGCTGAAATAACTTTGTCAAGTCATTTGGTTTATAATTTCTAGTCTCAAATCCTGATGAAAGCCCTATGCTTCTAGGGAGTCCAGTCTGATTCAGTATGGGGAACATCAGCCTAGGAGTTGAGAGAGTTGGGCATGAATGGGAACTCATAACGTTTTGATCCTGACCAAAAAAGAGGAAAATACTTGTTTTAGAGGTCCATGTCACTGTCATCCTTATTTAACCACTGTTGGCGCAGGGGGCTGTTTACGCTTTGCTGTTTTTCTCCATCAGATAGGTTTATGATCCAAATGCTGTACAGCATGGTGCTTTGGTTTGCTAGACATTGATACAAACGCTGTTATCTCATGCTTTGATGTTGCAGCAGTGGTTGCTTTGAGCTGAGGCTTCCAAAGGCCCCTCTTCTGAGTAAGAGTCGGGGGAAATCATGTGGCTGAAAATGTGAAAGCCTCAATCCTCAGTTTTTAAGTGCAGTCCTAGGAGAGATTTGGCTGTGACACAGAACTGTAGGCAAGAATTCAACAGATGCGTGTGCTCTTTAGCTGAGCTGTCGCACTCAGACTGCTCTTGCCAACTATTTGAATCAAAAGCTCAGAGTTAGGGAAGATACGTGCATCACAATGGTGCTACGTTTGAAACCCAGAACTTTGTAACCTTTTGTTCTTTTTCTTTTTTTTTTTTTCCTTGGAGCACCTGCTGAACTAAATAATGATCTTCCTATAGGAAAGGTTATGGGAATATGTGCAAAGGGGATAGGAGCCAGCTGGGGGGCAAGGCTCTGCATGGTTGAATGTTTGCATTGGAGAAAGGCTTTTGGACCTGGGGCTAGTTTGGAAAAACACCTGTCAGGGAACAGTGCCAGCCCAAAAATCCTTGCTATGGAAGTGGAATGGGAGGTGAATGGGAACGTGCAGGGGTTGACTGTTTCCAAAAACAAACCTGCACTACATCACAAATGAGTTTGAACTCATGGAAGACTGGGTAGGGGGAAGCCCATGTTCCCCAGCAGTTACAGCCTTGCATCTTTGCCTTCCCTGTGACTAGGGGGCCAAGTTGAGGAGCCAGAAAAATGCCATGTTACTCTTTTGTGAAGGTGTTTGGTTCCAGAGCTGAGGCAGACAGAAGGTGAAGGAGGAGCCTCCTTGGAGATCCATTCCTGAAGTACAAAGAGAGCATTAGTATCTCCAGTTTGCATGTGAGAAATGAGGCACGTCTCAAGACATTAATATTATCTGCAGACAGTAAGCAAGTCTGTGGCCCAGCCGGGATTAGACTCCAATCTCCTGAGCCCCATGCAGTGCTTTGTTTTCTCTTCCCTCAAAGTGCCTGTTTCCACTGTACATCTTAATTAACAGCTTATCCTGATCTAACAACTAAGAAGTGGCTCCATAGTACAAGCAGTAACAGTATGGACAGTGTGCATAAACTTATACTTTATTTCTAATTAGAACAGGGGTACATGCATCTGAGGCACATTATAATGTACTCAGAAGGAGAAAATATGGACCGCAACCCATCAAGTAGGAATCTATTGCTTTGGATGAAAAGCTGTTGCTTTTCTCAAGCAAATACAAAAGCAAGTTTCGTATGTGAGGTTGTGGGAGCTGACCTAGAAAGTTTGGACTTTTGAATACAATTCTGACTGATTCTGCCAGTATTTTTGTATTAACAGTTATGCATTTTCATAATAAGCAGGAGCTGGGCCTGAAGATTGCTGTGCTTAAGCTCTTCATGTCAGAACGCAATTATGCATGTTGTGTTTGTGCTAGAAAGCTTGAAGCACCAGGGTCAGATGCTTATTTATCTTCGAAATTGCTGTAGCTCCATTGATTTCAACAGACTTGCACCCACATGCATTTGTAACAGCCAGCAAACAAGCTCTTGAGTCACAGAAATGCACCATAAAGATACCAAGCAACATCTGTAACATGGCAACTGGAAAGCCTTTACGCTGTTCTCATTACTGCTGGTCTTGGAGGTTGGCAGTAATAGTGAGCATATGGTGGAGGGTTTGCTTTCTTTTTGGTCAGGCTAGTCAGGTTGTCTGGGAGGGTAATGCCTACCAAATTTAAAACAATAGCCAGTTGGGGTAGTGGTGCGAGCACCCAGCTTTGAGGAACCTCAGCTTTGGTTCAGTGTGAAGAGTTGGGAAGACATCACACAGCAGCACATCTCCATGATTTCTTCTTGCTTTCCATGGGATTAATGCTTCCCCTGTGTGAAGTCTGGCCTTGCTAAATCCATCAGAAAATTTGCCAGCAGGGTCTGGTGTCTTTGTTTTCCCCTTCCAGGCCCTTTGGAGTGCTGTTGCAGGCTGCGTGGGCAGCAGAAGCCCCAGGCTGCCATCCCATGGTAGGCCCTTTGGTTTTGCTGTGTTGTCTGAGGATGAAAAGGAAGTGCCTGTTGTGCATGGCAGAGAAGGAGGTACCGGAGCTGGGAAAATAGTTGTGGGCCATGAGCAGTGATTATGTATTCCTCGGGATCAGCATCTCTGCTGGTGTTAATCAGCACCAAGGCCTGAGATCAGTGCAGCACCTGCTGCTGCGGCTGCTTTTTGCCTGCTGTCAGGTGTCTCACAGTCTTATGCAAATAAACCATTTAAGAAAATGAATTACTTGGATCAAGCCATTCTGCTAAGAATAGCACCAGATCCTGTACAAGCCAGACAGATGCCTGAAAGATGTCCTATATTTACACAAAACGTAGCAATTAGGTTTTCCCCTGGTATATTTTGTATTTTTCACGTTATTTGCCTATTATTTCTGCAAGGGCAGAGGGGGAGGTAGTGTGAGTGTTGTAACTCCTGCCTGTAATTATGCAGCCAAAAGAAACAGAAAAAAAGCCTTCTGGGTGTTTTCTACATCTTGGGATTTATTAGGTGTCTCCTGTGCTGACAGGACAAGATGTAAAATTGCTTTCAGTGTTCATCTGTCACCATGTGAGATGGAAGAAGCAAGTCTCACAAAAGTACTGTAGCGCAGGAACTTGTCTTGTTTGTTTCAGCTCATCATGGGCAATTCCCTCCCTTTTTTAAATGGTTTTCAGGTCTCACTTGAATAGACAAAAGTGATTTTGTTTTTTTACAAGTGCAGTACAGGGGAGAGCACCTTTCATTATAAGACTATTTCATAACAAAATTTAGAGCTGAGTTTGAAGTGTTTGGTCTGTTTCTACAGCACTGCTAATCATTAACAAATAATAAAATAATTTGCAGTTTGGAGAAATCCTGGAGCCTATTTGTCCCTGTAGGTAAATGTTACTTCTTTCACTGTGTTCTGCAATCATTTGAAAGAAAAGAAGGTAAAGGAAAAGATGTTCTGCTGCACCTCAGCTGAAGCAGCTCTGCATTTTCTTGGCTACTGTAATGAAGCAAAAACCTCTAATCAAGAAAATGATAAAAACAAATGTGCAAACAAGCAGCTTACCAGTCGTCCTACACAGCTCCTTGCTAGGATCTGATGGATGGATTTACGCTGTCTGGAAAGGCCAGAGAGCAATCAAAAAGAAATGGGGGAGTCCTGTAGACCATGCTTCTGTTGGTGGGAGGGCACCACTGTTGGGACCCTTGGAGTCAAGCTCTCTTCTGTATCATGTGGTTGCAATGAAAGCAGCAGGTTTAAAGCTGTGTGAGCCTTGCAACCTGTTTGCTGGGGGAAGAAGTTTAAGTTCAGCTGAGCAGTACATGGAGAGACTGCCTGGTTTCACGGGGGATGCACCATGTAGACCCCGCAGGTTATTTGGACAAGCTGCATGCTAGGTAAGTTTATATGGGGTAGGTGCAAGCTCTGATTATTTTTTCTTTTTCTTTTTTTTTTTTTTTTGATGGAAGTCAGGAGCAGATGTCTGTTTCCTTCATGCTGACTTCACCCACACTTCCTCAGTGAGTCCTTATGGGTATGAAAAGAGTGAAAGCCCTGACTGGCCCAAGGGGGGCTGCTGTTGTGTGTGGAAGCATCTCCTGTATTTCCAGTTGAAAAGATTAATTTTGAAGATGCAAGCACTCCATTTTGGGAGCAGTATTTTTTTGATGGATCACAGACACTGGCCCCTGGTGTAGTTGGTGCCGTCTTTTAAAACTGTAATCTCTTTGGGAGTATTCAAATGTGAACATCATGCTGTCTGCTGCTTTAGCTGAAGCATGTCAGGCAATTTTGTCGCCTCCTAATTGTGACCAGCCTTATTGTAGGCTTTTGGAGTGCTTCTTTCCTGCAGTGCAACCTGAATGAGTATCTGCCCAAAAGCAACACATCAAGGGCTGCCTTAAGAAGGCTCCTGTTCTGTATGGTGTTTCCAGAAACTGCTTTCTCCAGCCTGTATCTGGTGACACTGACGTTAGTGTTGTCTCGTGACATGACATCCCCCCTGTATGGGGGATCTAGAGCTCTTCTCTGAGTGTGAACAGGTTTTGTATTTTGCTGTACTTCAGCTTAGTTATGAAGAGAGGAGAGGCATGGGAGATGCTAAGACAGTAACTTCCCTGTATGGGGCATGTTTTGCAGGTAAGGAATAAAGCCGAGGCTGAAGGTTACCCAGCTCTCATAAAGGTTACAGAGAATATTTGCAAAAGAAGCAATCTGCATCTCATTTTTAATCTTTAGAGTTCATGCAGAAGAGAGTAGGCAAGCCTCAGACAACTTTATTGTGGTTATGAATCATGTGCCTGGGCACAGCAACTGTGATTTGTGGGTTCAGGGCATTTTTAAAGTGCATGACTTTGTGGATAAAACTTGATCTTGCAAGGAAAAAAAAAAGTAAAAGGCAGAGGGACATTTAGACAAAGTGGAGTGACTGAGAGCTGGTCCAGAAGTTTTCAAAAAACAGTGGGGTATTTTTCTGTTTTAAATGTTGGTTTAGAGTCTTTGAGCAGGAAAACCCAAGCTTAGCCCTACAGGTCTGGAAATACTGCTGGTCTGTCTGCAAATCCTGTGTTTCCCCCTTGCACAGAGCCCTGTGGAGCCTCTGGAGCTGAGGGTGGCATTTTGCAGAACCTTCTAGAAGAGAGGGTAACGTGACAGCCCTGCAGCCAGGTCAGTGTAGCTGAACCATTGCTGTAAGGCTAAGGGGGTGGTCAGTGCATCCTTCTCTAATGGTGCAGAGTAGACACTGCCCTGCCTGTTAGGCTGTGTCTGCCTTGATCAGGAAGCAGTATTAACTTCCTAATTAGTTTTATACAGCAGTTGGAAGTTGGGAACAAGGTATAGGCTCAGCAGTGTCATGTGTGGAACCAGAAGACATGAGGAAGCAGGACGAAAGTCTGAGTTTTGCATTTGCAGGTGCAGTCAAAATGAAGAGATTCTCGGATGATGTTAGCCCACAGTGTGTCTTTCATATCAACTTTCACAAGAGCAGCAGATCTCAGGAGGTTGTCATCTGCCTTAGGAGTCTGAAAATAGACCCCTCTGAGCACGGGATAAGCAAAGGTGATGCTGCTGTGCTAATGAAAGGGCTTGGTCAGATTGCTCCTGGCCTGTTCTCCAGGCAGATTGCACAAAATATTTTAACTGTGAAATAAATCCATGTTTCTGAGAAGCAGCCTGTAAAATGTCAGTGCTTGCATTTCTAGAAAGGCTACTTTCTTCAGCTTCCATTGATTTCATTTGCAAATATACTACCTAGTTTTGTAGGGTTACGTGAACTCTGTGTATCTCAATATATGTGCTGGTAGGCTCTTTCATGGGAGTTGTTGCATTTACCACTTTGATTTAAAACTGTCTTTGATTCTCCTGATTAAATCTTGCCCTCCTCTGGAGATGTTTTCTGATCACTTGATTAAAAAGTATGCAGCAGACCCTCTTCTACACTGGTGACCAGTGGATTTGGTGTACTGGTGAGTTGTCAGGAGGTGGGTGCTATGCTTGCCCTTGTGTGCATCCCCTGTTGCAGACACCAGTCTGTATCTGATGGGGCACTGAGTCTCTCCACAGAGCCCCTGTGATTGTGTGTCTCGTCTTGGTCTTGCATAGTGCGGGTGTGCTGTGTTGTGCTAGGTCATGCTTTTAAACTGCAGGACTTTTGAGTGTTGATTGCAAATTGAACAGGAAAGGTTGCTTAGATTATCAGCAGGAAAACCGTAGAAGGCATGACCTTTCCTCTGCTCTTCAAGGCAGAGTAGAGGTTTGGGTTTTTTTGGTAGCATTCTGCTTTGAAACAAATTGGTAAATAGCAGGGAAGTTCTTATCTATAACAGGTTAGCTGCTGAGGTGTCCATAGGCTTCCTAGGTGCTGAAGGAGATGGGGTGGAAAAGACATTAAATAGAGATAAGAACTTCAAAAAAAAAAAAAAGTCATGCAGAGATGTGGAAATAGCTTATTCAGGCAGGAATAACTAGGAAAATTATGTCAAATCAAGCAGTGCAGATGAAAATTTTGCCTGAGCACAGAGCACAGGCTGTGACTATTTACCATCATGAGGTTAGATCGGGGGTAGTGTGAGCTGCAGGGAGGAAATAAAAATGACCATAAGGTCAGTGCTCAGAGCCAGGTAAATGAGCCATGCTGTAGGACAGGGCAGGGGCAGTGCCAGAGCTCCCTGTAGATGTGATTCCAGAGGTGATGTATTCTGGTGTCATCCTTGACAAGGAGAATGGGGCTGACACTGACTGGCAACTCCTTATGTGATTGTTTGAATTCAGGGGGAATTTGCTGTGATAAAGTTAGTACATAACAGCCTGCATGTAAAGAACCAGTGTAAAGCTTCAGGTCTCTCTCATGACCTTCATGTTTAACAGTTTTCATACTTTACAGTTCCTTGTAGTGTCTCTGTAGCCATGTGTGATACAGGAGTAAGGACAACTTGCACCTCGGAGGGAGGGGGCGTCTAGCAAATGTGAGCTTTGCAAGGGTCTGGGAAGAGCCTCGGACCTGCCTCCTGATGGGCAGGGCCCAAAATCATTTCAAAGGCTCTTCAGTAGAGAGAGGCACTACCTTCAGCCCCACCTTTCCTAAAAGCATTGTCTTAGAGTATGTGGGAACAATGCTGGTTTCAGGTGTTAAATGCTGGTGGAGAATAAAAGGTGTCTTAAACCACTAGAACTTTAAATTGTCTTTCAGTAAAAGTAACTTTCAGATCCCCTTTTCTGTTTGCTGGCTGCTGGAAGATAGATTTCCATTATCAAACAGGATTATGATCTGAGTATTTCTCCTGAGCTTTCAATATCCATTTCATGGCAACTATAGGGGAAAAACACAGTTCTATATATTGTGGGATACTTCTTTGAAATGTTTTTCTTTTAAAATACAAATGGGAAAGGATACTTGTTAGAGAAATATAGGAGCAGTTTGTGCATGATTGTATGATGAAGGATCTAAAATAGGCATAACAGTGGCCTTAAAACCTAAGTTCTGAATTATTGTAGTTTTTGACCATTACATAATTCTGGGAGTGAGTACTGGGAGGTGACAGTAATGCAACATCTGGGCTGTGCATTCGGGTGGGGAATCCAACAACTTATCTAGATTTCCTAGACCAGATGTTTTATGTGTTACATGTTTAAATTTTGCAGTTTCATATAACTTCTTCCCCAGACCAATCCTTTCTTATGATCTAAATTTTGGCCTTCATATCCATGGCTGCAGCCCAGCTAACGTCTGTAATTTAGCACTGTTGCTGGTCCTTCACGGTTCTGCTGGCTGTGCAGGAGCCAAACTCTGCTGCAGTGCAGGATTTGCAGTGCAGCAATGGGAGTGTTTGGGGACAAAGATACTAGTTAGTATGCGTATGGGGGGCAGAATGGGGTCCTTAAGAAGTACAGAAAAAAGTTGCTGAGGGTGGGGAGTTACCTAGTCCAAACTAGTGAAAAGCTTTTCTAGGAATGATAATTTTGAGCCACATAATGGAAATAATAGAACTGGCCTAAAAAAATGGGTCAGTGAGGTGACGGAAGCTCAGCAAGTGGTGGAAAACAGTCCTAGGTGTTCTTGCTCTTTATTAGTGTGATATCATATTTGATCTAAAGTTTGCTGTAGAATTATTCTCTTTGTCACCACGACAGGCTTTGAAACACTGTGATACAGGGCAGAGCATGGTATAATATCTCTGCGCATGTCGGTCCCATGGCCAGTGGCAAGGGAGCGTGGCATTCAGGAGGGCTGTGCTCAAAACCCAGCTCTGCTGTTCGCTTCCCGGGTGACCTCAAGCAATGTAAAAATAGGGCTAATGATACACTTACCATGCTGTAGAACCGTGGAGCAAGTGTGCTGTTGTTACATGTGTATTAGTAGCATTGCTGTTAGAACTGGTTTCATAAACAAAAACAAATTGTCAGTGATTAGTTTGGCATGTTTTTGAGAGAAGCCTA
Organism: Strix aluco; assembly: GCF_031877795.1. Lineage (NCBI taxonomy): Eukaryota > Metazoa > Chordata > Aves > Strigiformes > Strigidae > Strix > Strix aluco. The sequence goes on from NC_133936.1 coordinate 38,216,527, forward strand.
CAGTTTACTGCCTGCAGAGCACCGAGGAGTAACTAGTAAAAGCTGCTTGAAGTCCTAGCCAGATGATAGAGCCAAATTGTGATTATGATTGCACATCACAAAAGCTGTCTGTTTGGGAGGAGATTTAGCTATTTATTCATTCATGGCTTAGACCCCATCATGCAACAGCAGCCACATTTGTGCAAACATTTGCTCATTCTGTGACAAAACCACTTGTATTGGCAGATTAGGAAATGTAGCATTTTTGTATTAAAAGGCAATAGGTAAGCTTTGCTTGTAGCTGTAGACCTGATGAAGTAATATGCTATTCGGCTCAATTAGAGTGGCACAGTGAAAATAGGTGTAATACTTCTGCAATGAAACAGCATGTAAAGACCTGAACAAATGAGACTTTATTACTATGAATAATGCTCCCTCCTATGAGTAGAACCACTGAAGTCGGGGGCCCTATGTCTCTGTTTCATGGTGTATCTGTTACTGTTTTGTTGACTTTGTTTTGATGCTTTATGTTGGCTGAAATGTTATAATGTTTTTATTTTAAAACTCAGTAACTGAAACTTGCTGGTGCAGTGGACAAAACCATCTTTTGGGATCCTTCTGCTTTGCTGGTATGGACTGTAAAGGAACAGCTTCTCCATTCCCTTTCTCCCCAGCCATACAAGATTGCAAGCTAGGTTGTCCTGTGATAATACGCTTTTTTGAGTGTGTGTAAAACCATTCTGTCTCTGCATGATCCATGTAATACATGGGAAAAAATTTCCCATCTAGTAACTGATGAGAGCAATTTCCTGTAAGCCAGCTCTTCTTGTGGTCTCTGATTTCCAGCCAGTTCTATTTTTACTGCCTTTTTCTTTTTTTTTTTTCCCTCCCCCCCTAGTTTGTTTCTTTTTTTTTTTATTTAAAAAAAAAGATGTTTCCGTTTGGCAGTCTGTTACTATAATGATTCTTACACCAAGACAGGCTTTAAAAGGCACCAACAAAAGCCATGAAGTTAACGTGTACCCTGATCACATTTAATTAAAGCTTTTGAGCCACATCATAAAGTCAACATCAGCTGATGGGAGCGGGTGAGAGCAAAGCCTTGGCTATGCTGGTTGTCATTGCCAAACTAAAGCCAGACCAGGTAATTCTGTATTGCTGTAGTCAAAGTAGTTTTGTTCCTGACACGGCAAATGTTTATATTGATGTACCATGTTACTCATGTGAATAAGGATCTACGAGCACATAAGTGGTTGCAGTAGCAGGCCTGATAATTCACCTGGCTCCAGTGAATAAATCTGGGGAGACTTACACTGAGGGGGCAAGAGGAATCCAGCAATCTGAAGCCTGGTGTCAGTGAAGGAGGTCTGAATGTATGGGCAGAGTGAGGAAATGAAAGGAGATCCAAGTAGGAGCTCAGGAGGGTAGAGATGTGAGAGGGGGAGTCAGTTAGAACAGTCACTTTCCATTAAAGTAAATGGAAATTTTGGCTGCAGTTATAGAAATGTCATGCTGCAAGGCATGTGTGTATTTAAAACCAATCTCAGTCTGTTTGAACTTTTTCCCAAGACTTTAGGAATCTGGGAACCTTTCAAAAAACAGTTAATGTCATGCAGAAGAGTGGATTGGAGATAGAACTTTATAATATATATGTTAGAAACTGTGCTTGAAAGGCATTCTGATAGCCAGATTCCTAGAAATACAGAAGGAGGAAAGCAAGGTAATGCTGTGACAGTTACTGTTTCACTGTGTCAGCTTTGGAGTGTTGTGGCCTTACTTGGAGAAGATTTGGTGGTTCTTCAGGCGTGCTCTTTTTGCCCACCTCGACTTTGCAAATCACGTCTTTGGACTGGATCAAGAAAGCTGCACACTGTGCAAGCAAAATGGCAGAAGAATGCAGCATATGCACAGGGCAGAGGGTGGGTTGCCTGACTAGGGGCCAGTGGATGTGTATTTTGGTGCTTGCCAACAGTTGCCCTGGTTTATGCCCACAGTAGGGTAACCAGATATTTAATTAGGAAGATGAACATGTCTGCTTTCTTGCAGATAGTAACAGCTGACAAAAGATGCTGAGAGCTTAGCCCCAGGAGTCATTTGGCATCTGAAGCAGGGTTTGTACAAGTCAGATCTAGCAACAGTTGCATTTTTCTCCCATTACATTTGTGTCTTGAATTGTGGTTGATTATGTTTTAAATGTTTATTAACCTGGCTGCTCTAGGATGAGCACATCTGGTCCTCTGATCTTGGAAAGGGGAAACATTTGTCAAATTCCCTTCAGGTTTTTCCCATGGTTTCTGGGTACTGGTCCTTCAAGCCATGAAGGCACCTGTTAGTTTTCAGTGAACAAATGTTTCCATGTATTTTTAAGAAATAAATTGTATTCAGAAAAGTGTGTGCTGAAATGGCCCTTTTTCACATGAAATGTTGGCAAATTTTTTGTGCTACAATGACAACAAATCATCAGAGTGACAGATCTGAGAAGAGGTGTGACTTCTGCCCTCTTGACAAGGTGCCACCATTGCTTTGAAGCATCGTTGGGGGGTGGGGGGGAGAGTGTTTCTGGGCTTCATTAGGCACAGCTGCAGCCTTCTCAGCAATAGCATTAGACTTGGGGCTGACATTTCGTTGCAGGAAATCATGGTTATTGCATGTTGTTCCTGAGAGTTGCAACATCATTTTGACTGAATACTGCTGGGGGTAGGCTGGCAGTGGTTTTTGCTGTGACTCATCCTCACTAATGGAAACTATTCGATAGAGAAACAATAGCTATTAGCAAGATGACATTTCTGTTCTGGATCCCTCCTCCTTTTTTCTTTATTTTTCCCCATGAACTGTTTTGTAAATTACCTTTGGGCTGGATGGCCCCATTCACTTTCATTCTAGCAACAAATACTTTGGTATGAATGGAAAATATCTTAAAGAACAGGAGGGGCTTCTGGTTATTTCTGAACCCCAAAGGTGTTTTCTTCTGTTGTATTTTTTCTTCTGATTTGATTTTTCACTTAAATAACCATGGATGACTGGAAAATGTTGAATCAACTGTATAGCTAGTGCTGCAGGTGGACTGTTAAAAGGCATTTATTTTTGAAGTGCTAAACTGAGGGGTGTAGACATTAAATAATGAAGTAAATAAAGTCGCCTTGGAACGCTGCTATTTCCCATCATTTCAGGAAATCGTAGGCTTCCTTCCTCCAGAAAAATAATCAAGTAAGGTCTTAATTTTCAAGCCCATAAATAGACTCTAGGGGATTACATACATGATTAGTTATACTCCTACATAAAAGCTTTTTTTTTTCTAGGCTATGACCAGAACTCTTAGGTGTGAATGTTGCTGTGTTCTGTCTGCTTAAACAACCTTCTGCTTTGGGTTTCTGGTTGTGCAGAAGGGATGTTGCTGAAGTCCACTCCTGTCCTAAGAATATCAGCCTCATGGTCAGTGAACCTGTAGAGTGAATGGGACAAAATGTTCCCCCCCCCCCCCCCAAAAAAAAAAAAATAAATGGAGACGATCTGCTACAATGTCTGGAGTCCACTATGTCTGGGCATGGGATACAAGCTTGAAGGAGAGACACTGGTCCATTCAGTCTGGCAATGCCTACGTCCCAAATATCATCCACGTGGTGCATTGGGAGCATAGGAAGGACACTACTTTTTTTCTAAATTCCTCTCATAACCCAGATTACATTTCTGAAGAAAAAATGTGTTTATACCATCAGAGGAGGGACTCTACAGCTGTTTAACAACACACCAGGTGAAAGAGACAGTTCCTTTCCAGTTGCATCTCAAACATTTGAAGCTTCAGATGATTGAGTCTTGGTGTGTATGCATGTTCATCTGTACAGCTTTGTTTTCCTTAGCAAAACTAAACTGCTCGCTATTGTCTCCATCTTTGGAAATACACAGATTTCATGTTTGACTTTAGACTGATTTGAGCTGTAGGATTCTGCCCCCCCTCCCCACTCTGATTTTAAATGTTCTCCATGAGGCAGGGGAATGAGTGCTCTAGGTGAAGCATATGGGATCCATCCAGGAGATGTCTATGGATGCAGGTGTGCACCAGAGAGTCAAGGCATATTCTTCAGGAGCTTGAGAATTATCAGAGGAGGAAAAGAGGTTTTGTGCTTCTGTGGGTGGAAGCCAGTTTGTGCCAGTACTTTCAGGGCTGTCCTAGCATTGGTTCAGCTAATTGAGAAACATCAAAGGCCTTGAGTGATTGCATTCTCCAAAGCTCCTGGTGCCTTTCAAAAGTAGAAAACCATTATCAAAGTGATGCCACAGGGACTCACCCAAATGGGTTGTTTTATCTACCCAGGTTCTGGTCTTCAGATAGCTGCCACTCCAGTTTAATAACGCTGAGTCCTACCTTTCCATTCTACCCATCAAGTCACCAAGACATCTCTCTTGTCCTCTACTCATGCAAAGCAAGAAAGGATTCAAGATACTTTCCAGGCAAGAGAGTGGGGAAAGCCTCTCTGAGGCTCACCGAGTGTCAGCAAGGGGCCGCTCTGGCTTGGTGCAGGGTCTCATAGCAAGAAATGCAGTGATGAGACCTATGTGAGGAGCCGAGATGCAAGCCATAGCTTTGCTTTCCCAGCATGCATGGGGCAGTTGGCAAAGGGGTGGCTTTGCTGGCAATTTCTTTGCTGGAGACTTTTCTGCTAAAGCAGGTGCTCTGTGCCCCCATCGGACTGCCCAGAGATGAAGGTTGGACTGAGAACTGATCCCCAGATCTCTAAAAATTGCAATCCTGGATGTGTGCTTTTTATTTCCTTACCTGTTATGCATCTCAGACTTCTGTCTTTCATCCTTTTCCATTTCTTTTTTTTTTTCTTAATTCAGTTTCTTTTTCTCCTGATCCCTTTAATAGGAGGGATATGTGTGTTAGTGTAAGCTTTAGCAGAACTTCAGAAAACAGATAGGTTTGCATTTGTATGGAAGACTTTTGTCTTCTTTTTGTGTTGCTCTTGTATTAGGACAGCAAGTATGCTTTAATACGTAGCACACAAACTACTCATGTTTTTGTGAGCCTCTAATGATGTGCAGTGTTTTAGGCAAGCTATAAACCATGATACTGCATTTTCCATTTAGAAGGCTGTGTGCACTTTCTTTCTTTCTTTGATGTAATTCAGTTGACAGCAGTGGGGTTGTTCCTGGCTTACACCTAGATAAATGAACAGGGAGTAAAGAGCAACACAAGTTCACACCCAGTGTGTGCTGACTCATTTGCTCATACTCTTATGTGTAGCAGAAAATGCTTTTAGGGTACTCCTGAGAAATGCATCAAAGTAATGTCTTGGATAGCAAGTTCAAGATGAGGTACAAGTTTAGCTAAGGGCTGTGTAAAGCCAGGGGCTTGTTACATGATTTGTAATGAAGGTGAAAATTAGTGTTTTCGAGTGGAAAAGGACTAACATCCACTGACTTGACCAATTAACATGCAGAACTGTGATTTTTTTTTTTTTTTCTTTTAATTGCATTTCTAATTAAACTGGACCAAAGGGTTATTTTAAATGGGTTGCTTCTGGACAAATATTTGCTGATGTGAACAAATGCAACCCTGCTTGTGCAGAGGGTACTGGACTACATGATCTCCAGAGGTCCCTGCCAACCTCAACTAGTTTTGTGATTCTGTTGCGGGAATGCACAAGGACTTTTGCTTTTTATAAAGTAGTTTGCTTTGTGCTCTCCTTAGTTTTCTACTGTGTGTTTCATTTGGGATGTTTCCAGTCTGTGAGTTACCTCATCTCAAATTCCTCCTTGCCTTCTCCTTCCCTCCGCTGGGGCCTGATCTCAGATGTTGATGTTTCATCATGGTGATCTAGGAAACTGTTGCCTTTTTATGGTAGTTCTTTATTCCCCCTCTTTTAGCTTTGGGTGTTTTTGCAGTGTGAAATAAGAAGCAGGCTCCAGCACATCAGGCCTCACTGTGGCTAGCCAGAACCTGCCTTTGTATCTGGATCAAAGCATCTGAAGTGTGCTTAGGTGGAACCATCTTCTCCAATCTGCTGGTGGGCTGTCAGTAGCTTGCTTTGCCTTTCCCATGCCAAAGCTGTCCAGATCACATTAATAGTCTGGGCCTGTGCTAAGATGGTGAATATGACTAATCTCTTTGTCCAGAGAGCTTGGGTTGAAGCATCCTCTTAGCATGAGCCAAGGATTTACAATATGGATGGTGGGTGAGTCTGATCTGACAGCAGGCTCTTAACTGATGGTGTAGCCATGTGCTTAGTGTCTTCTGCTCCTCTGGGGCTTTCTGAGGACAGCTTGGTCCTGCCAGCACATCTTGCTTTGTTGTGTCCTAGTTAGCTTTTTCTTCTGTGTACACAAAACCTGGGTGGCTCTGACAGAGAAGCATTTTGCTCTACAAATGTCTACAGTGTTTCTAGGTTAATAAATACAGATTTACCACTGCTCATATGAGGGAAGAAGAAGTATTATAACTAAGTGTTAAAGGGTCAATACACCAAAGACGACTGCCTGGAAGTTCAGAGCCAATTTTTAAAAAAAATTTAAGGATTATTTTGTTGGATGATGAATGGTAACAGCAGTAGCTAAATCAGCAGCAAGCCTACCAATGACTCTGGTGGGCTTGTGATGAAAACTGTTAAGTAGTTGACACACAGCTCAAATAGTGTGCAGAAGTCAATGCCAGAAGTAAATAATATAGACCATTAACCTTGGGACCTGCAGAGGGCAAAATACAGAACCTTGCTGTTCGGAGCACCTGTAGTAACTCAGCATTTGGAGATGTGCCTGTGGGGGAGACACCTAACTAAAAGCCACATAAACAACTCCAAATCTGTTCTAAGTTGGCTGAAGGGAGAGGGGTAAGTATCTGGTAGTTTTAGATGTGTTGCCACGGTGACAAGAGCTGATAAACTAGAGCAGAACCAGGACTAATCTATAATTGAAAAGTATAGCAGACACAAAGATGCATTGCTATTTGCAGAGATTCAGCTACACAGTAGTGAACCTGCTGCTACATCCATCATGCTCAGTCCTGCCCTCATCCTGAAGAGTACTTTTATTTACTGCTGGTTTCCAAAGGTTCCTTGTCACTTAAAACACACACATTTATTTCTTTTAACGGCAAGGGTTAATGACACCTGCCAGCATCTGATCCCAATCAGAGCTTTTTATGTACTGCACATAATAGGCTTACAGTACACATACTCTATCTGTTAACCATACTGTCTTCAAAAACGGAAGCCAACTTTGGTCTGTAATTTCTGGAGCTGTTGGCTCTCTGTTTCAGTCACACTATGGAAGCTGGCTAGTCCTGTAAAGACACAGCATTAAGGCCTTGAGTCAGCGAAGCCACCAAGCACATGATTTACTTTAAGTGCATAAGTGCTCTGCTAAGTGAGGATGCATTGCCCAAGTGCCCAGAGTTATACAGATGCTTAAATGCTTTGTAAACTCAGTGTTTAAGGACTTTATCCCAAAGGATGCTGTAGGAACTTCTGCTGAAGTAAGTGAGGATGAAAGGGGACCTTGTGCAGTGCTCAGCAGCTACAAGAATTGTGTGAAAGGACAGACATTATTGCTATTATGCTCTTGCGTATTTTACCAAGAAAAAAAAAACACCAGAAGGCATGATTTCTGGGTTTGGGTTGTTGTTGTTTGTTTTTTTTTTTTTTTTCCTGGTGTGTGTCTGTATAGTATGATAAGAGTTTGGATAATTTAGTCAGTATTAAAACCTGCTTTGAGTATAAATCCATCCTTTAAAGGTTGAGAATAGTCCTTTTTCATTTCCAGAGACATTTCAAAAAAATGTTGAAATAGGAAGATCTTTCCATTCAAAATCATGTTTATGATCAATCCCTTAAAACAATTTTCAAACTGATGTTAAACACACTGTGGTACTTGTCCTTTAATGTTATATACAGGTGTCTGGAATTGTGCACTTTGTTTTACTTGTGTTTAAAACGAGAGATACTTTAAAAACAATCAAACAAAAAAGCCTTGTATAAAATGCTGACTCTGTCACATCTAGGATTTTGCCCTCTAGCCCAAGTCATCTAAAATAATAAAAAAATCTGTTTTAAACAGAAGCTCAGGAAGTATTTCTTTACAGAACGGGTTATTAGGCAGTGGAATGGATTGCCCAGGGAGGTGGTGGAATCCCCATCCCTGGAGGTGTTTAAGAGTAGGGTCGATATAGCGCTGGGTGATATGGTGTAGATGGGAACTGTCAGTGCTAGGTTAATGGTTGGACTAGATGATCTTCAAGGTCCTTTCCAACCTAGTTGATTCTGTGATTCTGTGAAGCTGAGGCAGTTGTAGTCTCTGTCTAGAGAAACTGTGTATTTACACCATATAAATGAAGGAAGTTTGTTGTTTGTGTTTTTTTTTTTTTTTTCCACCTCGATATTTAATGGTGGTTGAGATAGCAAACTCTTTGGGACAGAGATCTTCCTCTGTCTTTTAATAATACTGGCATTTTCAAAATCTGAAGTCTTTTCTGCTACACGAGTTCCCACCAAAGAAAAATAGGTGCATATAACTTCATGCAAAGTAGCATTTTTACCCCAGCAGAGGTTCTGAAGATGCTAGAAAATCTGTTTGTGATACGCTTTTACTGCTCATTTACCATGAAAACATTGATACTGTACACCACCTACGTATCTATATAAATAATCTTGCCATGTGTTTGTACAGTACCTGCTACAATGCAGCCCCATTCTCAGCTGTTTCCTAAACACTGTGGTAATCAAAATAAGCAGTAATGATCTTTGGCTTAATAGGTGTAACCTACCATAAACTTGCTCACGAAAGTGCTCAGAACACTTGTGCTGAGGGAGCAATGGGAGTGTAGATGGAAAGGAGCACTTCCTTTGTGGGAAAACAGAACCAAGAGGAGCTTTTCAGTGTGGTGCCTGCTGGTTGAGCTTTGTGCATCAAAGCACGTGCAAAGCGCAGAGAGGGCAGATGCGCAGTATTGTGCGCTGCCACAGCCCTCGCTTGGTGCAGGGTAGGATGGCAGCATGTGGGGCAGAGCTGTAGCGTTGTTTGGTTCTGCTTACTAGGCCAGGTTAGTGCTGAGACATTAATCCCTTTTAGAAAGATGCCTTCTTTGCCTTGCTGCAGCCATGGCAGTCACTGGCAGGGAAGGGAGCCGCTGAAGCGGAGCAGCTCCTGGGAAGCAGACCTGCCAGCCAGATGGTGCTCGAGTGGCTGCGCGTGGGTTAGCTTGCTCCTGCCGTGTCCCCTCAACAGGGCACTGCAGCAGTGGGTCTGACCTTGCAACAAGTGAGCAAAAGATGGTGAGAGGACTGCACCTCCACAGAGTGGGGCCGGTAAGAAGCCTGGTCCTGGCTGAGCGCAAGAATGGGAGAAGCTGTAGCTGTAAAGAGATGATACAGAATGTAAACTTGTGAGACCACCACTTCTGCAGAGCAGTTGCGCACCATTATGAGTGTGTTGGTGTCTGTAAGGTTGGGTTTTTTGGGTACTGGTGATGATACATGTAAGTTGTGCCAAGTCTTGATGTGAAGGAAACAAATTAAGTCCTTTCCCATTGAGCAAATCATTAACTCCGCACTCCCTACAAGAACATTTTTCATGTTGGCTGGACTCGTTCAGTATGAGACATTTCAGGAAAGGAGAATTTTGTGGTTGGACAAAAAGTTTCAGTTTCATTGCATTTTATCATTGGTTTAGGTGGCAAGAGTGCCAAAACCCAAGTAAACCCCCTAAGCAGTCAAGGAAAAAGGCTGGAAGGTTTTGTGGATGTTTTTATTCTTGCACTTTGTTTTCCTATTTTTCCAGGTCAGATACTGTGTATCCCTTGAATTTGAGTAGGTACCCCAGTACTTCTAAGGCTCAGAGCTATATGCAAGAGGAGGAAAAGGCCATGCATTCTCCTTCCCTCCTGGCCACCCTTCTGTACTCTGCTCAATTACTTTCTGTGTTCAAACAAATAAAAAAGATAATTGTTTTCCTCCTAACCTTGGTTGAAAACAGCCCCCATTAAACGCTTTGCTGGGAGGAGGATTGGATGGGACACCAGTGCGTTAGAGGGCTTCTCTGTCCAGCTTGGGCAGTACCTTACGTAAAGATCAGTCCCACCACGGCAGAGCTGAGGGCGCAGGGACAGACGGTGCCTTTTAACGTGACCCTAACTGGGATCCCTTACGGGGAGATCTTGCAGTGCCTGGGGTGGCCCTTGGAGAACCACATGGTGGTTCTTCCCCACCAGCCAAAATGCTGCTGTGTTCCACCAGATCCATGTTGGCGTAGCCCTGCTGCTGCCTGCTAGGATGAAATCTGCACAGAGCTGCCTCTGGCCCTTTTACTACAGACAGCCACTGCAAGGGAGACAAGACTTTGTCATCTAATAGCACCCTGCTGCTTGAAGAAATGATTGGTCTTTTTATGGTATATGAAGTGTTTTTCTTATGCTTTCCCAGGTTTCTCACCAAATGACCCAGCTAGTGTCTAGAAGGTGTTCATAGGATTGCTTCTGAATTAAAACTTTCTGCAGTGTAGCAATATGCACCCCATGGTGCATTGCACATCACAGAAAATGGAAGGTTAAAACCTAGCAGAAAGGCTCTTTGCTGCCCCTAGCAGCAGGATATTGGCTCAGAGGGAATGTAGCAGGACGAAATGATGATGTATTAAATTGAAAATCACAATAATGGAAGAGAGAAGCAGCTGTGTTGGGAGCTGCCAAAACTGCAAATAAAAGTATTTGGGTGGGTGAAGGAAGTTGGTTAGCCAGAAGTTAGAGCTCATTCCCCAGTTCTCTTGCTGTAGTTCAGGGATGTAGTGCATACACCGCTGCTAGTGCTGCTTTACTTTTGATTCACTGTCCTTACAGATAGAAAAGTTCTTCCAATAACTACCTAGATTTTTAGTGCTTTGATAGACCTGTTTTTCATATCCACTGCACTCATTCTCTGTTGCGCACAGTAATCTTGTAAATGTTTGGATATGATACTTGTATCTCTTTTCAGTATTGTCTGAACTTCTGCTAATTTAGTCTTTCTGTATAGGTCTTGCTTTATTGAAGTAGAGTTATTTGTATTGCTGCAGTAAATGAGATCGCCAAAGAGAGCGAACTCCAAATAATACATACAGAAAATGGCTATCAGTCTGTGGTGTTTACGGAGGGGCTGCACTGACTTGGACAGCTCTGCTGACCTGAGCTGCAGCTGTATGACACAGGTGAGGAGGAGGATACTGCTAATGCACAAATGAAACCACAAAGTGTCTCATAATGTTCTGAAGTCCTATCCACAGTTGTATTCGGTTCAGTGGCTCAGCAATTGATTGCTTAAATCTGAGCTTTTTTCCTGCCCTGTCAGCTTTATCCTTGGCCACATCAAATACTCGGAGCAAGTTGCCTTGGAGAATTCAGCCTTTGGCTGCTTCTAATTCAGAAGATGGATTTTCTGGATTGTTAATAACATGTTTGCGTCCTTGCATTTCCCTGCAGTTCTGTCAAACTGGAGTTTTTGTATCAGCTTAGAGGGACAATGAGAGGTGGGAAGGGAAGAGTTGACAAAAGGCAGAACTGCATTTGATTCAGGAAGAAACGCGGTTCTTGGCACCATCAGTGCCTGCTGTGTATGGTGTCTGTCCTGCTGCTTGTCATGCAGCCTGGCACCGGCTCTGATGGACATGTAAATGAATGAACACCCGGTTGCTGTTGAGAGACTTGTCTTTCTATAGCACCAGTACAGCACTTCTGCCATATAGCAAACCTACCCAGATTTGGCTAGTAGGAATTTTGCACCAGGCTACAATTCTGTAGATATTTAGGGTTTGTTTATACGTGTAGACTTACCTCACTCTACTATAGAGGTAAAGGAATGATGATTTAACAGTAAGTAGCCTGTGTGACATTGTAGTGACTACTTAAGCAAGCAAATTACTTTGTGTTCTGTATTAGTTTACTGTTCGTATGTGAATTTCTCACAGACCTCTCACAGTCCTGTGCAGGGCTCTGGGGAGATAGCAGAGGGAATCACAGGGCCACCAGCGTGTTGCTTGTGGTGGTGTCTCTTCTGAGCTGAAGGCTTTGCTGGTGCATGTGTATATGGCTGTGGCAGCATCACCGTGAGCGTTTGTGCCTGTGTCCTGGAACGAGCAAGCTGGGGGAGCTGTCTCATGCTGGAGTAATTGTGCAACTGTCACACATAAGTATAGGGTGAAAAAGGCTGCTGCAACAAAATGATTTGTGTTTATTTAGCAACTGCTCCTGAGTAATTTGGTGGACTTGACACCAGTTTGTGACAATACTCTTTGAAGGCTTATTGGTATCATCAACCACCTTGTTGCCTGGCTGTTGCTTTTTTGTGGCTTCTCTTGCCCTATTTCTTCTTGAAGAACTGGGTAGATGTTGTAAGTTTTATCTTTTTCCTAACCACAGGAGATACATGCAACATGGTAGATACTATGATGCATCAGGTTCCCTTGGTCCATTCACTGGCTTCTCATTTGGTTTAGTAATGCCTGTAAATCTAGTAATTCCTACTTCTGTATAGAGCCTACATCTGTGGTTTCTGTCAGCCATAGCTATAAGAAAATGGGTAGGTGAGGCCAAAATGTGAACTAGCAATCTATAAACGGCTGGTTACCAGAGCTGTGTTTCTGTCAAGAATTTGTGGTGGTGTAAGAATGAACGACAGTGAATTTTGTGTGGTTCGTAAAACACTAGAACAGAGCCAATTCAGGCATGTAGCTTCGTAAAGCACATAATGCCATCTCTGAAATAACGGTGGTTTCTTACATATGCATAAGAACTGCTTCTGCTTCTATTTATATGGGATGTTTAAGAAAGTGTTTCAGGTATCTTCCTCAAGAAGTGTATTTCATGTTTCTTACGCTAAGGTTTTATTGCTTGCATCTGCTACAGTTTTGGTTAAGTAAGGACAGTTTTCAGTAAGATCAGCTTTGCATTTAAAGTCACAGGTATTATGCTGATGCTCTCCTTGAAGAAGGAGCTTGTTCCTTCAGTAATCCAATATGTTATGAAATAGTCTTCTCTGCAGTGATATAAACAGCCATCAGCTTTTAGTAGTAGAAAAGAGAGGTAACACACATCTTTGCAAATTAGGACAGGCACAGATGAGTGAGTTAAATTGAATGTTGTCTTACTGGAAGTGATGAGTGCAGTGTGCTGGGTGGAGAGTACTGGTGTCCCATCCAGACTGGGTAGATGATAACCAGTACAAGCAGCTCTAGAGGCTCTCCATCGTTTGAGATGGCAGGAGTCCTGTGCTTTCAAGCAAATGACTTGGGAGTCCTGGTTTTCCAACACTGTGAATGTTTCACTCACATGCTAATAATATTTATCTGAATATTTGTTATGTTGATTCACGACATTGACATCAAGCTGTTGGATTAAAGGTTGCTTGACCGTAGAAACTGTTTGTGCTCATGAGAGTACAAACTTTGTGTGTGATTGTGCAAATGGGACTCTGTTGCGACGGGATGAAGCGTAAGTGTAGAGCTTTCTCTACCAGCAGCCAGGCTTCTGAAAAAAGCTCAACTTGCCAAAATGGAGAAATCTGGTCCTGGGGTCCACTCAGCAGAAGCATCTGACTGCTTTTAGATAACATGATGAAGATACAGCATTTGGCAATACAGCCTGGTGTGAGGAAGCACTGCCTCAGGGAGTGTGGTGAGTCTCTCAGTAGAGACACAGGACTCTCTGTGGCTACAAACTCTGGAGAAGAGGAAGAAAGCCAGGCAGAGACACATGTCAGTGTTTTGAGGGTCCCTTTAGGTAAAGTTTATTTAGCTTTCTAGGAAGCTGCAGTATTTAATCTGACCTGAAGCAGCAAACAAACAGATGGAGGGGTATATTCTGTCAGAGAAGAGCACTGTATTTTTGGCTTTCACTTCAAGCAAGAGGTTTGTAGGTGGCTTGCTTAGTGTTACATGAATTTAATGCTCTCTATATTGCTAAACTGGGCCTTTTTTTGTAAGTAACATACATAATTTTTCAGCTTCCTTAAGCTTAAACTACGTCTTCACCCAGAAGTTAAAAACAGGTTCCTGCAAAATTAGATGCCCTGTTAGACCATACGTTCTGCTGCTGCAGGGAGCAAGTCATTCATGTTGGCTTGACTGGAAGTTATTTATATCCTGCAATGGGACCACGTACTTCACTTTTCAGATGAACCAGTGAATTCTGGTTTTGTGTTTACATGTCTGAAAGACAGGATTCCTTCAGGTTTCTTTTCTTTATAAGGCTTTGAAGTGAACAGAGGCTTTTTCCTGTTAGATTGAACTCAACTTTCATCAGTGCATATGTTTGGAAATTTCCGCCTCTCCCTGAGACCATGTCCAGTTAATAGAGGAGAAAAGTGAACATTCTTGGGAAAATTTGTTCTCATCGTGTAATAACTTCTTATAAAACAAAAAATAAAATTGTTGCAGTGCTACATAAATAAATGGCAGTAGAAGTTGGGGGCTCAGAAATAGCATAATTCTCCCTTTTTCAGGGTAAGCCATTCAGCATTCCAAACTGCCTCGTGCTGGGAGAAGCAGACATCACCAGCAAGGTATTTCCTGGCTCCTTTTGCCAAATGCTAATAATAATAACAACAACAATAATAAAAATAAAAAAACCTCAAATCTGAACTAAGCCACTTCTGACTTCATTTGGCAGCGCAGGCCTGCTCAACATAACTTCTGCCTTTATTTTGTTACTCGTGTCTGCCAAGAGCTTCTGAATTAATTTGCCCCCTTCTCCCTCCCCCTCTTCCCCCTGCTGAAGCGAAGGCATAGCATATCATGCTTAGTGAGCCAAAGGAACATACAGGCTGGGGAAGCTTCAGCCGACCAGACCGAGGGCTCGGCTGTGATGCAAGGTGCTGCTCTGAGTAAGGGCAGAGGCCAAGGTGTCGCTCTCCTTGGGCTCCGTCTCAGGCACACTGCCTCTCCTGAGCCCTACTGCTTCTTGAGGGTTTAGTTTCTTGCTGGCTTTCCTGGTGGTTGTCTCTCAGCTTGGGCCTCCTTCCCAGTTGAGTTTGGTCACACTGACCGTAAGAGATAGGTGCCCAACTTTTCTTCCCTACCTCTTCTGAAGTAGAAGCCTGCCTTTTTATATGTGCTGGTCCAATGTGAAGACAGCTTTTGTGGGAGTACGAGGTCTCTGTATTCCTTTACATGGGTGTCTAATCCATGGCAGATCCTAGCCGTGCTTTAAAATGCTTCAGATCCCTTGATCTGTGGTTACATCAGGGAAAGTGAAATAACATGCCTATAGTACCGAGTGGTGGAGAGGAATGGGAGTTTGTATGCAGAAGGTGAAAGCCTGATCTGCTACAGATACGCAATAAGAAGGCACAGCCTTGCCAACAAATTTCATGTTGCAGGGAAAGACGTGAGAGCATTTCTGAAGTTTCAGAGTCTTGCAGAGAGTAACCAGGAAGGAATGACTGGGAACTTCTTTTTCATTGAGGGAAAAGGAAATACGTGAAAACATTTAAAGTGTGAGGCTCTGCTTATGAAATGGTGGTACCCTGAAGATGCAGGCTTAGATTTGTGGTACATTAAAATGAAGTAACAGTTTCATGGTAATTGATAGTCTTTTATGACACATCAGTTCCAGTTTCTGCTTTGTTAAACACTTTTAAAGCTGCTTCAGTGCTCCCAGCTTCCCTTCCCTAACTGCCGGGAACTCTGTGAACCACTGGCTTGTTCGTCTCCAGCCAGAGCTGGAAATTCTGGATTGGTCCCAGCCTCCCATTTTGCTTAGGCAGGACCTGCATTTCCTCAGGTAAAATCTAATATGCAAACGTGAGCATCAGTTCTGGAATCAGTTACAAACCGTGCATCTACGTGGTCCTCTGTGTATGTGTTTGTATAAGTTGGTTTTCTTTGAATTGTTAAATTTGTTGTGAAAGAAAATACTTCCAGTGGAGCCTGATTCTGATGAGTCTGTATAGGTTAAAAGGAAAGAAGTTACTGTCCAGAAATCACTTTCTTTTGGCACATGTTCCCTCTAATTCTCTATGACCTCACCTGAAGCCTTTTATCTGACATTGGTTTTGGATTGAGTCTGCATTGCTGATGGTGCATTTGGCTGTAAAGATAAGATTGGTAATGGTTTAATTGATTTTCAAGGGTAGGAGAGAATGCAGTTCTTACAGCCATGGCAGTTTCAGGTAATGTATGCTAACACTGATGTATGGGCTGCTGAGAGCTAATAATAACCTGGCTGTCCTGACCTGCCTTGGCTTTAAAATGTGTAGTAGAGCTTGCTGTGGCCTTGTAAAGAGATTTTTTATTTTTGTATCTGTCTGCTGATGGATTTCTACTGTGAGTCTCCCTAGCTTTCCATCAAAATTTAATTACCAGCATATAAACAAATCAGGTTGCTCTATTTATTTTTCCTGCCAAGACTTTGACCATGTTGTGGCTCCTGAGGGTGGAGGGGCTTTCAATGAGGGGCTTAAAAAGCTGTACCCTCCTGGTTTGTACCAGAGGACAAAAAAAAAATATACACTCTTTGCTAGCTGTTTCTTGGGGCAGCACATGATCTATGTGTGTCTCGATGGCATTTCATGAAAGCTCAGGTTAACAGCCTACATGTGTGATTAATAAATACCTTGGTAGCTTTGTCAGTGAAAACTGGGCATCCTTGTTAGGCATCTCATTGCTACTTCAGAAGGGCAGCAGTGGGCTGAAAAAACTGCAGTGCACTAACTCTTGCCTGACCTGCTACTCATGCAAAGTTCCTGTCAAGGAACTCAGAAGGAAACTCAGTTTTGTTTCAGAGCACTGATGAAAATTAATAAAGAGTTTGAAGATTAGTTGTCAGCACTGGAAGTCGGGCTTGCCAGAAGTAGTGACAGACCAAGCTTGTAAGGCAAACAATGCTGCACCATGGACTGACAATATCCCCCCGTAATCTGTATTAAAAATAGATTTTACAGGCTCCAGTTTTAGCATGATCCATTCAGTAATTCATATGGCATTCCATATGTTAGGGTGAGAGGAAGGTGGAAATAGTGGGAGTCGGGGAAAAAGACACTGACTGATCGAGATCCTTATGCCATCTCAGTTCAGTTAATTGCATGCATTTAAAGTGTTGTAACGTGAGCAGATGGGGTGTTTCACAGTTATGTGGTGTGTGTGTGTATATATATATCTATACATATATGTATAGATATATATATATGAAGTTCTCTAGCACTTGATTCCACAGGGCTGCACTGAGGCTTTACCAGCCACTCAGGCCGGGCGTATGGGGAGAGGATGGCAGTAATCAGTGGTGGGATGGGATGAGTGATTGATCTAATACTGGGATTTCCAAAACCGTGTGAGATGTGCACATATTCAGTGAATAGACCCATAGCTTGCAGCTTTGTTGCGTTTGGTGGCAACCTCAAGGTGCCCTTTCTAAGGTTGTCGTGCCTCCTTGTTCGAAGCCACCCAGCTCTCAGAAAACAAACTTCTTCAGGGACCTGGGCCTCAATCTTACTTAGTGCTTTGACACCAGGGTAGTTTCCCCCAGTCCGGGGAACAACCCTTTTAGAAAAAGGAGAATTGGCCCTGGAAGCAGCAGCTTTGTGTCCTGCAAAGTTGCAGGGCTGTTGGTTCCCTCCTCTTGCCAAGGCTGCTGGAGCAGCCAGGCTGCCAAGGGCTGCATGTTAGTAAGCACCTTCCAGCTTGGGTGCCGCTCTGGTTACAACCAGGATAACGGGTGTTCTCCTGAGTGTGGGTGAAATCCCACTTCCCTCCTGACTCTGCAGTCTCCCCGCTCCCCCTTGCTGGCAGTGCCAGCGCTCAGCCTGCGATGGGACCCCATGTCACCTGGCCATGAGGTGGAATGAGAGCGCTCGACTTTTCTCAGCCGTTTTCTGGTCTCGTTCCCTTGGCTCTGTCCCTCCCTGCCTGCCCTGCACCCTGGCCCCTTCTGTGTGGGTGCTCCAGGAGAAGGGCAGCCTCCCCTCTGCACAGAGCAGCTTGCCTTGCCCGTGCTCCACAGCAGGAGGATGGCAAACGGGCTGCCTTCCTCCTCACTGCTACAGCCTTTTGAAGGATACAGGAAAGCAGATGGCGCCGTGCTTATACATAATAAACAGCAAGCAAATGAATAAGCCTGTTCGTCAGCTTGGGCTTTGCTCTGCACCATCTACCCTTTGTTGGCAAATGCTGGGCCTTTTGGTTGGAGCCTCAGCTCCTACTGGGAGCTCACTGGGGAGAGGTTTGCCTGGAGGGGCCCTTCCCCTCTCTTCTCAAACTCTGGTCCCTAAGGTCAGGCTTTGCTCAGAGCTGCTCTTCCCTGAGAGCAGCCAGGAATTGATGTAGGGTTGGGCTTCGCTTAGTGCAGTGTCATTTCTCTGAATCTTCAGGTAAGATTAGAATTATTACTTTTTTTAAATCCATTTTTCTTATCTTAAAGAATTCTGTGGGCTAGTCTTCAGTTTTTAAGAGTTTGAAGGGATACCTCAGGGGTTTGGCTGTCTTTCATTTAGAGAGACTGGTAGAGACATTAGATTTGTTTGGCAAGGCAGCATGAACTGTAAGTGGTTTGGACCAGACTGCTTATAGAGATTTTGACTGGATGGGGTTTTTTGTGTGTGTGTCAGTCCTATTCCCAGTTCATACAGCACTTGCTGCCAGTTTTCAAGTCGCATCCTCTTTGCTTTTTCCTGCTTCTCCACATGGACTGGGAGGTGCGAGGAAGCATCTTGTGGCAGCCAAACCACTGTGCTGTCCTCAAGAGGATTTCCACGTCTTGCAGTGCCAGCTGAAAGTGCATCAACAGGTCCCAGCTGAGACATCACCTCATCCTGCGGCTGGCAGGCGTCGTCCATCTGTATCTACATTGTCGTTTGTTTGCTGTGCAGCTGATAATCTTGGTGCAAGCAGATGTGGTACCTGCTACTCTGGGGCTCATTTGGGACTGAGGCGTCAAGCTGCTGCAGTGTAGATAAAATGTAAACAATACCATAATCTTTCGCCGTGCTAGTGGATGAGGAAGGCCAAAAGTGGGGAAAACTGCGTTACAGGAACTCTTTTCTCACCCAGTTTCTGGAAGTCAGGGCAGAGATGCAGGAGCTGGACCCGGCTCTTGCCTCTGGTTCCAGTGAGCTACTTTGCCCCTTAGAACCTCTTTCCTCCTCCCACCCATTATCTCGTTTCATGCATTCATTTCTTAGCAGGTGTTTGTGCAATGCCCTCGCACTGAGAGAGCTTTCACTCCTGAAGAGTCTTTGTGGGCTTCAGAAGGAAAATAATGATAATTGACTGGGCAGTGCAGGCAAGGATCAGCTGTTACTACCCTTGGTGTACCCAGGGGGAAATAAGGAGATTCAGTCCAGTGCTTTTCAGGAATGAAAGATTAATTCAGGATGAGAGAGTCTTTTGGTCTTTTAAAGGGGCAAAACCTTGAGCCACAGAAATTAAATAGCAACATGTGGAGTGGTAGTTGAATAAAAATAAAATGAGAGAGCAAAAAAAGCCTTAAGCTTTTTCGTTTATCTTGTTCTCACAAGTTCTCTATCAGATGGCAAGCACCTGCTCGTTGTGTGGATATAGGGGCATGCTGTCAGGAGACCTTTATCTTCAAGTGATACCTGCCTTTTGCATTCTGCTTTATGCTCATCAGATTGTGTGTTGCAGGGTAAAAGGCATTTGCTGGTCACAGTGACTTGTTTTTCAAGTTACTGAAGTGTAAAATCATTTCTATCAAGGCACAACAAAATAAAACAGTCTTCAGTTATTTCGATCTTGGCTATATGTTGGAGTCAATCTGAACCAATGCATGTGTGTATACTTATTAATAAAATATAGCTTTATATAGAGAAGACTCCTACACTTGGTTTCTCCCTTGTTCAAGGGGATGGAAAGAGACAAGGAAAAAGGCTTTAAGGTTGGTTGGGGAAAGCGGGGAGAAAACACTGCTCCAATTTGCTTGCACCAGTGGCATGCTCATTGAATTTTTGAAAGCAGTTTGACAACAGGGTCCAGCACATGTACTAAACAGCTTTCACTTGAGGATTGAGGCACGCATTGCAGAACAGTAGTTCTTTGGGCCTCCTGATACCACTGTGAGATGATTAAGCAGCACTTGGTCTGCTTAGGATGAGGTGGGCAGGGGACAAGGGGGAATGAGAGCCAGAGAGTGGAGGAGCGCAGTGAAGGATACACCAGGGACACTGTGGGTTTGCGGCATGGTGAGGAGTGAGCGTTGATGCCATGTGCAGGATGAGTCGGCTGGCGACATGCGTTTAGCACGTACCCAAGGATCAGCAGCATGAGGGGAGAGTGTATTGTGGCTGAGAAAGCCTGTTCTTGGGAGGGCTGGGAGATTGCAGACCTTTGGTAGCCTGGGTGGAGGGCAGGCACAGCCCACAGCAGTGAAAGTGAGCAAGGTGCCATGGCAGAGCTGATGCACACCTTGAGGACATGGATGACGGAGAAAGATGGGAAATTGAGTGGAAGAGAATATAGAGGTGCAAAGAAGCAGCAGAGAGGGGAAAGAGATGGATGAAAGCCAAAAAGTCAGAATTGTTAAATATTGCAGCAAATGCATTGAAGAATATGGGGAAAAAAGATGGAAGAAATAGAGTGCTGGTAATGTGTATTCCACAATTATCTAATTTTAGATTTATTTACACTTGCTCCTATGTTTATAACACTGAAACATTTCAGAATTACCCTAATTCTTTCAGGAGAAGACAATGTTTTCTTAGCCTGAAAGCTCTGTGAGGTTCAGGGAGGAACAGCTGCTTTTTTTTTTTTTTTTTTTGTTCCCACCATCAGGTGTGACCCCCAGGAAGCAGAAATCAGAGGATAAGATATTCTAGAGTACTAGAATATTTTGAAATTTGGGAAAGGTGGAAGACAGCAATCAGCTGGTCTGAGTTAGTAGATGAGGCATGTTTGGAGATGTCTTTTTACTGAGAAGGTACTTCCAAGTCTCTCCAAAAGGTGTAAAGGAAAGAAAGGCCTTTTGTCCTGCTGGTGTCTTTCACTGGCATATACTCCTTACGTGACTTGCCTCTGTAATGTTGAACCCTGCCCTCAGGAGTGGCTGAAGAAGAGAACAGAGAAGAGATCTGTGAATGTAAGAGTGAGGAACAGCAGCAGGAAGAAAATCTGTTTTGAGAAAGATGGTTTCATTAGGGCCCCCTCTTGATGGACTAATGGGGGTCAGCAACTGGAAGTGGCCTAAATTCAGCAAGAAGGATCAGCAAATACAATCTACTGGGGGACAAAAAGGGCTGGAAGAAAAGTTTGTTTTGCAGCATTGCAGTGGTTAAAGCTCAGATGATTTCTAGCACACAGGTGTAACCAGGGGATGCTGTTTGAGAGACACTTAGCCCAAGTTTTTCTAGAGCTCCCAGTCCTTTGATGGCCTTAACCGACAGTATTTGGTAGCAGAGAATCAGAAGATCCTAGAGAACTATCACAAGTTAACAAAGGCTCAGGCAGCCTTACCAGATGTGAATTTTCTGACTCTTGAACTGCAACTCTCTGCAGCAGGTGTAGGTTTCTTGTGTTTTGATTGCATGCTGGTTTTTTACATGTGAAAGATGGTTATTTTGGCATGACCCTATATTTTTTATTAGTAAAGCTGTTCATGATTTGTTAAATGTCTTTTCATGGTTTCTCTGTATTAAGAAGTGCAATAAGTATTTATTTCTCTGTTCTTCAGAATTTAATCTCTGAATAGGAAAGAATAAGAAATTAAGTTGAAGAGAGAGTTGGTAGTTTCAAATGAACACACAGGCAGATTTTGTCCCTTAAAAACCGCACATATGCAGTGAATAGAGAATAAATCCTATAATGAAAACCCATTCCTTTTCCACTAATCTCTTGTCCTGTGAAAGCTCTGCCAGGCAGAAGATTTATATCTGAGTGCAAACAGTGAAATGTTGAAGGATGATATTGTCAGTTGTCCAAGTTCTGAGGTTTTTGGTTTGCATTGACTGAAAAGCAAAAATGATTAATGAAGGCAGTACAAAATATTAGGCAATTTGCAAGCCCTATGAATAAGGGCTGCTATTAAGTGAGGTGAATCCCAAGTTTAACATATTTGAGTTGTCTTGGGGTTCAGTTTCTCGTCTGAGCTAGTCAAGGCTCAGTTGTGGGAGGTGTGTGTCTTTGGGGGAGATGACTTGTACTGAGGTGGGTGGGGTGATTGATTGGCTGCTGCACATCACTTTCTACTTACTGAAACACTGCTGAGCTGCAGCACAGCAGGCTAAGTGTTTCTAAGCTTGCAGCAAGATCTGCAAAGAGAGGTGATTCCAGGGACATTCAAGAAAGTAACATAGTGCCTAAAAGCCAGGAGTTAGAGGTGAGTCTGCATGTTGGAGATTCGCAGCAGCAAAAAGAAGATAATGCAAAAAAACCCCCGCTGTCCTCATAAACTGGATTCTGGCCATTCCGCTTCTGTGGCTCCATGCGTGTACCCGCAGAGTACAGCAAAGAACACACTCTGTAGGGTCTGTCCTGCCACGTTTACGTGGGTCGAGTGACAGTTACAGCTCCACTCATCCTGCTGATTGCAGGGGGATATTCAGAGGCCAGCAGAAGGTGACGAGCAAAGCTAGCAGACCAGAATATGCAGCGTTCATGTGCAGTTGGGAAGAAGTCCTCTGGGTGTAAACAGTTGCAGGAGGGCCGCTCTCCTCTTTATGGCTTTTGTTCAGGTGGGGCTGCAGACAGGTTGTGCCACGTTGTGGTGCTCTGTTGCATTTTCTGTCTTAATTTCTTGCGGAGCAGTGGATTGGTTGTTTCCCATCAATTGAGCTGTGGTGAGTGGTGATGTTATAGTGTAATTCTGAAAATGCCCTTGTGGTTTGCACAACCGTATTCCTGGGGCTTGGAAGGGTTTGCAATAATAGCTGTTTTAGTGAATGTATCGATGGCTAATTTGTAGTTGGTTACCCTGGCAGTGTGAGCTTTTGGTTCATGACAGGTTGCTAGTAGTCCTTTGTGCAGATGATGCAGAGTTGTGGGTTGTTTTCTGGTTTTTGTTGGTTGGTTGGTTTTTTGTTGTTTGTTTTTGTTCCTCGCCCCCCCCCCTTCCCTCCTCCTAGGAAATGTATCTAATCTGATCTTTTCTGTACTGTTTTTGAAGCCGTAGCCTTTTACTCTTTATGATGAAAGCAATGCATTTCAATTTTACTGGGATTTCATAAACATCTTTCTCTGAAAATATGGCAGCGAGTAAGTAAAATTAACGTGCCTTTTGTTTATATCTGCACAGTTTGGTGGCTCAAACTGTCTTGTGCAAAACTCAAGGCTTGGAACCAGAGGCAGATGTGAGTGTGCCTGACTCCACAGCTGATGGCCTTTAAAAGGTATCAGTGGAAATTCCTCTGTCCAAGATTGGGCTACTAAGAAGGGCTACCCAGTGTGTTTTGCTAGTAATGTTGGACCTGACTTGGTCTGCAGAGTCAACTTCCAAAAGCAGTGAAAGCTCAAGCTCTTGTCAGCTCTGTTCAGAGAATCATTAGAGTTAAGAAAAGCTCAGAAACCTGGATGCTTGTTAATATTCATCCTTTAATGATTTATGAGGCTAAAAAATATAAACAAGTGACACTTTATATTTTGCTTCAGCAGGCTCCTAGCCTTGTTTAATATTGTTAGTGGAGAGCTTGTGTCCAAAAGGGTGTTTGGTGACACCATCAGCTGAATAAAGTCTTTCAGATGCGTCTGTCTGCATTAGTAATGAGAATGCTCGCTCTTATTTTACAAAGGAACCATTTCTTTTAAATATAACCCCCTCCTTCCCAGCCCCCCCAAATGTTACCATCGTCAGAATTCTCATTACAGTCCTCTTTCATCCCTTTATCTAACGCTGGCTGAAAATGCCTTTGTCTTCAAGTTCCTTCAATTATTAATGATTCAGTTGTATTCTTTTTGCCAATTGGTGCGGAGAGAACCTTGGAGCAAATGTGTATTAGTTATTCCATTTATTCTCTCTTCTTCATTCCTTCTGTGGTCTTTTTTAATAGTGTTGTTCTCCTGGTTTTTCACTTGCAGGTTCCGCATCATTGCTTGGGTTTTTTGCTCAAATATAAGAGTCGTCGGGTCCCAAAGACTGACTTTGATTCTAAACTCTTTTAAAGAGAGGTAGGGAGCCTTCTTGCAAATGCTATGATCATCTGTGTCCTTCGGTCTCCGCTTTGGTGCTAACAAGTGGACAAACACCTTCATCTGAACCAGTCCCACTCTGTGGACCAGCTGGAAGTCTGGGGGATGGCAGGTCACAGACCCAGTAAAACTGTTTGCTCCCAGACCCTAACTTACGATTTCAGTGGCACTGTGGAGAGGCAAGGGCCAGCCTTGGTGCCCTTCCCACCCCACTGAGGTGCTCCAGGAGGGCAGCAAAGAGGGAAGCAGTAGGTGGGATTCACGTGGAAGAGCTGCAGAGCTTGTCGCACCTGCCTTGTCTTCTGAGAGACCATGTTAATGTAGTGGGAGCAATGTTGGTGCAGTGCCGTGCTCCCCTTGGCGTGCCTTTTCCAGCCCCAGTGTCCCTGGAGCTGTAGGCTTTGTGGCTCTCTAAACCCTAATGGCAGATTGGGGCTGAGGTCCCCAGCACCATGGCTGGCCCAGATTAGAAAGGTGCAGAGGGAGCAGTGTTGGTGCAGGACTGGCGATCCTGATTTGGCTTCTTGGGAAGCCTGCTGAAGGATGGAGAGAAGGCCATATAAGTCAGTCCTGTGGCCCAGGTTGATGTTTTGGGTTGGTTTGTTGGATTTTTTTTTTTTTATTTTGTTTTGGGGTTTTTTTGGTGTGGGTTTTTTTTTGGTTTTTTTTGTTTTTTTCTGGGGGTTGTATCAGTTGCCCATTCTATGCACAGTTGCACTGTTATAAGAAACCAGGCAACTGCAGGATAGGACAACAGGATCATCATTCACTCCGAGGAGGACGCCAGCATGTCTAGGCACTGTCCTTGGTGCTCTTTTTATAAAAATAGATACATAAGTAAATAGTTTGAACTTCCTCAGTAGCAGGGTTTTTTTTAAATGCCACACCAAAAAATCATCTTTGCTTTTAATTAACCCAGTGAATTTCTCTTTTATCCCCCCCCCCCCCGATTTAGAATGTAATTGCTTGCTTGCTTGCTTGCTTTATCTTCACAAATTATAAACTCTGAAAGATCTTTATTACTGCTTGATTTTCTGTACTTTTGAGAAGTCTGTCTGAAAACATGTGCTTTACAAGGAAAGATTAGAAGAATGTTTTCCCAAACTCTCCCGTTTGCTTATATCTGGACTCTCCCCAGTTTGCCAATATCTTCCTTACTGTGAAAACCCCAAACGCTGGCACTTCTCCAGCTGAGACATCACCACCAACAAAGAAAATGGAATAATTATCCCAGTGTTTTAGGGACAGCATCCCCATTAGGATAAATAAAACTATGATTTGTCTTTTTTTGCCTACAGTAAGCCTTTTCCTGCCAAGCTACTGCCTAGCTACTTGCTCCTGATTTGTCTAGTTCTGTGTTTGAGGCCTCATCTCTCAATATGCTGTTCAGTCCTTTTCTTTCCTGATTTCCTGCTTTTAGATTTGTGAGGTGCTCTGCAGTATCCTGCAATGATCTTAATTTTTGAAGATGCTTTCCTAAGTGACAAGCTCATCCCAACTTGGGGTCAAACCCATATTTTATAAATGCAAAATCGGGAGGGAATGAGATTACTTTGTTGGGATTTGTTATTGACAAACTCATATTGCCAGCAGTATTTCTTAAGTCATGCTCTTGTCTTGTAGGTGCTTGTAAACTACTTGTTTGTATATTTTTTCCAAAAGCTTTGCAAGGATGTGGTTTAACTGTCTGGTTTGTAATTTCACATGGCTTCATTTCAAGAGAGAGTGTGATGTCTGATCTTCTCTGGGATCTGTTCTGAAACCTTAAATACTCTTCCCGAGTCAGGGAGGATTAATGAAATTCTCTGAGCTGCATCTATCTTGTTTTGAATGTTTTTAAGCTGCTCTTTTCTATTGTGACCCAAGGTTCTGATTCTCTTTAAAATTAATTGCATGCAATATTTGCTCACTGTTGATCTTACTTGTGAAAATTGAGGCAAATGTTGAATATATTGAATTGTACCCTTCTGTGCATCATCTTTGCTGTGCCTCTCTGCTGAACCGTGACTTGCCCTGTCTGCTTTTCAGATCGTGTTGAATGTGGTTTTGGTTGCCTTTTATGTTCCTGGCTAATTGTAATTAATTTTGTTCCTTAGCTTTTCTGACTATATACCTGTGCTTTTACTGTCCCTTAGTTACATGACGTTTGTCTCTGGTTTTTGTATGATTTTTATTTGCGTGTTCAGGCTTTTAAAAAGCTTAGCATATTCTTCCTAGGTACTGGTAGAGTTTGTTGTTAAAGCTGCTACACTCTCTTATTTCTGTCTTTCCTTTCTGGTGTTATGTATCTCAGGAGCCTTGTACAGAGCATAAACCCTTATCTTTTGAGCTGTCCGTGCATTCTTCCATTGCCTGCCAGTCTGAATGGAAATCTTCCCAAATAAACCCAGGTATGGTGGTAGAAGAGCCAAAACCAGCTATTTCTCTCTCCATCCAGACTTCTGCCTTCTCCCTTTGTAATTCCAGATCATATTTTCATTGGTGCCCTAGTGTTACTGTGGGATCACTCCTCTGCTAAAGGGTACCACCCGTTAAATACAGTGTAAACCAGTGTCTGGGTGGCTTACAGTAGCAAGAGTTCCTGTGGTAGTTGTTGAAACAGCAGAAGTTCCCTGACTTCCTCGCAGTGCTGCTCTTTGGGCCTGTCATGTAAAATGCCATTGATCAAAGCACTACTTCATCTAGAAGAAGGTCACGCTCCTTGAGGTATATCAGATAAGTTCCAAGGTCCTTCATTTATCTGAAATGCCATTTTGCCTAATGACTTTCTTGTTTTCCATCCCAGTCTGATAAACCAGATTTGACTATAATCACGTTACACCTCCCAAAAGTCTCCCTGATGATGGCAATTGAATGTGGCACTCTTCGCTTCGTACCCTGAGCTCATGGGCAGTGTGAGTGAGTGCTGTTAAACAGCTGCTGCTTTTCACCCTCGAGGCAACTACCTGGTAGAGATGAGGGAAGTAATTCTCATGTACAGAGAGCTTAAAAATCATTTTGGACAGCGCTGTGAGACCAGGGTGAACAAAACCTATGTTTAAGTTACCCAATCCAAGTCTCCAGTCATTAAACCCATTTTAGTCTTGATGTAGCAACTGCTGTGGACTCGGTGGAGCAGTGGCTGACTAAATGTGTGTAAGCAGAGGGAATTGGGATCATTATGTTAACCACAGGAAATCTGCTCTTATGGTGATGAAAACAAGAATCAATCACAAGTAGCTAATGAATTTGCCTGCAGTATCTGCTATGTTCATTTCACAGTAAATGCAACAGTCAAAATCCATTAAGAAGCCCTTTGCAACAGGGTCCTTTGCAAAGAGGGTATCTGAAATGCCCAGTGCGCACACTGCCAGCCCTCCTTGCTCTTCTCTGAAGCACTTCAAGAGTGTGTGTGAAATGCCAGTTCTGATCCGAATGCACTGAAATCAAGGAAGGGCTTCTGGTGGTTGTAGCTGAGCTTTGTCGTAGAGGTCAAAGTGGCTGTTAATTATGGTTGGTTTTACTGGAAATCTGCAGTCTGTGAAGGACAGCTATGGGACAGGCTCATCTCCCTGCGAAGGACCTGGATGCCCATGCGAAGAGGGAATAAAGCTGTTGCATCATGCTGGCACAGTGTCACATCTGCGCCCGTGTGGGTCAGGCTGACTAGTCAGCAGCATTCTCATAAGGCGGCTTCTGTTGCCTCTCCTTTGTAGTGAGGACAGAGCTGCTTCCCCTCCGTGGCTCAGCTGCTGGTAGCATTTCCATGGGTTTCTGCCTGACTGCCTTCGTTACGTTAAGCGCTGCTAAGTGAGAAGCTGTTCAAACTAATTCTGGTACATGTTACTACATGTTACTGCAATTTCTATTGCCTGTCTGGTTTTACTGTCGAGGAAAAGCAGTGAGTTATTAGGGCTAACCAATTTTTTTTTTTTAAGATTTCTTAAAGGAAGGTGAGAAACATGGGAGAAAATAACTAGCTGGCAGCTTTTAGGAAGGCAGTATTTAGCTTCTAGGGAAGATATCTCTGAAAAAAAGATTGATCTTTAAATTGACTACTGAAAATGAAGGAGCAAATACCTTTTGTCTGGAATGGATCACAGGTACAGACCCATTTCAAGAAAACCTCTATTTTCAATACTGCATTTCCCTAGGTGCCAACGTCCCACTGACTGAAACAGAACTTAAACATTTGCTTATACATTGTCCTAAATATAAATGGGATTTAAATTGAAATAGTGCCCAAAACCTGTGATTAGACAAAACAGATAACTTTGTGTATTTTACATTGCAGGTGTTGCTTTATAAATGTCTAAGGCCATGCCAGCTCAGAGTTTATATTTTAATTGCATGCTATGCAAAATCTGATTCAACAAATGATTAATGAATTTAAAATATTTTGTTTATAAATTTAATACAGAATAATAATTAAAGCTTCTGTTATGAGGTATGACATGACAGTTAATTGAAAAACATTAGGTTACATGGTCAAGCAAAGTACAAACTGACATTTGAATAAATTCTGTCACAGTAGCTGTGATATTTTACTGTTTTTGTCTTGATTCATCACCCCACTGGTAGGCCAGGAGAGAGAAAATGTGAGAAGAATTGGTAGGGTTTGTATCTGCAGTATTTTCTTAGTCATAATCCATGTGATAGGATGGAGAAACACTCAGTGTGTCTGTAAGATGCACGTGGTATGACAGGCTTTCACATGGACACCGGCCGGGACGAGGGCTGTGTGTACTCAAGGGCTACCAGAGCACCTGTGGCTAAGCTAAGGTTAAGGCTGAGGTTGAACTGGATGGTACCAACCATTACATGCTCTCAAGAGTGTGTCTCAGTCTAGGCAGAGGTGTAATGGGAAAGCTGACCATGGTTTTCAGTATTAACTGGTTAGTTTGGATCCTACAGCTTTAGGAGCCTGATTTAAGCATGTCTCTGAAGCATGAATGTATGTGAGTATGTTGGGCAGTCACTTTCCTTTCCTCTGCAAGCAAAGAGTGAAGGGCAGAGTTGCCCCTAAAGACCGGATGAAGCTGTGGAGGAAGGACTGATGCAAGGAAGAAGAATAAGTAACGCACTGCTCAACAGATGTCATGCAGCACATGCTGTTCAGGCTGTGTCCTTTACCTGTTGGGGGGAGGCAAGGGTTGTTAGGGGGAGGTATCGCAAAGAGGGGGGTAAAGGAAGGATGCATGAAGAAGAGAGGGCAGTGATGTAAGCAAAAGATGAAGAGTGAGAATGAAGCAGCATTTAGAAGAGAGCTGGGCTCTTGGAGCGACGAGCCAGGTAGTGGAAGGGGAGTTTTGAGAACTGAAATTACAAGAAGCTGTTGGTTACCTTGTAACGGTCAAGGCAACATCACAAGTATTGTTTTTAACTGTCATCTGTCTTTGACTTTTTTCTGACACCCTTAACTCTTAATTTTCATTTAGAAAAAACTCTGTTTCTGAGATATTGACAAAACCTCACCTCCCATTTATCTCAGGGGTGGTCATGAATCCTGAGTCCTTCACAGAACTCAGTGCTTGTGGTGGCCACGGAAGTTGCCTCCATCATCATTTGTGTTTTGACTGCTGTGTACACCAGCATCACTCTCATAAGAGCAAATACCATTCCCTGAAAACTTGCCTTCCATTATGACCTTAGCTTGTTGTG
Source organism: Strix aluco (assembly GCF_031877795.1). Classification (NCBI taxonomy): domain Eukaryota; kingdom Metazoa; phylum Chordata; class Aves; order Strigiformes; family Strigidae; genus Strix; species Strix aluco. The sequence goes on from NC_133936.1 coordinate 38,246,227, forward strand.
GCTATAACACTACAACTGCTACTTTATGTGGTAATGCAAAACCATGCAGTTTAGCTCCCTGCAGGAAGTAATATTAAAGACGAAATAAAAATGGAAAAGAAGAATAAGCCCACCTCTTTCACCTACATATTTAAAACAGTAATGAAACTTTTGTAGGCACTCCAGTGGCTCGGGACTGTCAGAGAGAAGCTTTGTGCTAGGTTGTATAATGTGTGAGCCTCTTAATAGTGCAGTGTTGACTGCAGAGGACTGTCTTGCAGCCTCTGAAGACATTGTGCTCATGGATGTGTGCAGTTCAGCAGTCTGGCTTTGTGGAAAGTCATGGCACTCTCAAATGGCATTGTTCTCTGCAGGAGTGTTGGTGCTATCAATTATTCCTGATATTGCAGGCTTAAGGAACCAACTGAATATTGAAATTGTCTTCCAGAGGCAGTGGGGAAATCGCTGGACCCAGTGTGTTGGTGACGAGGCACTTGCAGGCTGTGCTGACGGGGACACATCAGATGAGTTTAGTGATGTTTCAGTGGTTCTCTGGGATGGAGGTTTGATTCTGCCATGTCAAAATTTGGGGTGTCACTACTCATCTCCCTCCTTTTTGCTTTTCTTCTGTGGATAAATTTTGAGCTTGGGGTGTTATGCCCAGCTGTCACTGCCACTGGCACCCTAGAAGCAGCGGGCTGAATGAGTGGTGAGACGGCAGTTGCCCTCCACGTGCAGTACCCAGAGCAGAGGTGATGGTTTATTATGGGGTTATACAAAAGCTTACGTTGCAGCTGTTATTAGTAACTATACCACATATACATACAAGGTTTGAGGGCTAACAAACACCTTTAATGAGTTTTGCTTTCTTATTCTTTTGTTCTCACTGCTCTCTAAGCTAGAAACCAAAGATTTCCTAAGAAAACCCAAGAATACATTTATCTGGTAGCTTCAAAGGGTTCTGTGCCGAATTGGTTGTTCTGAAAAGCAGCCCTCGGAGAATTTGAATATCCTACATCTTCCAGCTTGATTTCACTGACATGCTGGCACAGAGCAAAATGGAAATAGGATATCCCTTTCTAGGTATTCCTCTTATCTATTATTTAGTTGAGGAGAGTCAGCTTGGATTCACAAAAGAGATCATGCATGCAAGTATCTGACAGGTTTAAAACAAGTAAGTTGAGATGGGGGAAAGAGAGGACATAATTTGTGTGGGTTTTGAAGGCTTGTTTATATAACCATGTTGCACAGAAGCCCATGTTGTGTCAACTAACTGGTGGGTTAATGGGTGCAGGAGAGCTGGCCATGATACTTGATGTGAAGGGATGCCTTTGCGTGGATGCTGGGGAAGGGCATTGTCACCAGTACAGGCCTGTTTTATTGGTAGCCTGGGAGGAAGGACAGGTAAGTCTCATAAAGATGTTGAAATCTGCTGTGAGTGCAAAGCTGAGGGCACCACTGGTGTAAAGGAAATGGTACAAATGAAAAGGCTCTGGAGGGTCTGGCTGCATGAGGTGGGTATATCAGCTCTTGCACACTCGTTTTTTGAGGGTGAGACTAAAAACAAAACCAGGGCCACCCTGCATCCTGAAACTTTCTAACCTGCCTTGAAATCCTTTGCACCTTGTTACCCACAGAAGCTGCTAACTCAGCCTGCAGCTTTTCCTAACTCCTCCCCACCCTTCATCCTCTCCATTATCAGTAACCATAGAGATACAGACAGTGACTCCAGCCTCAGCCTTCCTCACTGTGTAGCCTTAGTGAAAGAGCTACTGTGCTATACTGCATGTGTTTTTCCAGAATTAATTAATGCCCTTCTATTCGGTTTTTCCCCACTCAAGGAGGGAAAAAAAGAAAAGCAAGGTTGTCCCTCAAATGGCTGGTAAAATAGGGTAGTCTGATGTTTATTACTACTGCAGAAGAACAGGCAATATTTACAGAGTCTGGTAAAACATCCCTCTCCTTTCAACCTCTTCAGCAGGCAGCCATCCCCAGCACTGTTATAAGTGGTAAGACAATAACAAATAAAAAGAAAATTCCCTGTTCCAGGGCTATTTTTACCAGAGTGGTGCAGTTTCTGTTCAGTAGACTTATTCCTCTTAATCTACATCACTGATGATACTGGATACTATTTTAGGCATTGCATAAAATGTTCACCCAGTGTTTGCTAAAAAAGAAGCAGCCAACCCCAAAATCCTTTGTTAAAGGCTGGTTGCAAGATTTCAGCAGTAGCTTGCATGGAAGGATCTTAGGCTGAGGTTTTGGGAGGGTCTTCCAGCTTGGCTTGGTAACAGGGTTTGTGTGTGACCTTGGGCAAGTCCAAGCCTGTTAATCGTTCATTTATTCATTATCCTGAAAATGAGGAGAACGCTACCACTAACCCTTGTGCTGGTTTTGGCTGGGATAGAGTTAATTTTCTTCATAGTAGCTGATATGGGGCTAGGTTTTGGGTTTGTGCTGGCAACAGTGTTGATAACACAGGGACATTTTAGTTGTTGCTGAGCAGTGCTCACACAGAGCCAAGGCCTTTTCTGCTCCTCACCCCACCCCACCAGCGAGGGGGCTGGGGGTGCACAGGACGTCGGGAGGGGACACAGCCGGGACAGCTGACCCCAACCGACCCCAGGGATATCCCAGACTGTGTGGCGTCATGCTCGGCACATACAGCTGGGGGGAAGAAGGAGGAAGGGGGGGACGTTTGGAGTGATGGAGTTTGTCTTCCCAAGTCACCGTTACGCGTGACGGAGCCCGGCTGTCCTGGGGATGGCTGAGCACCCGCCTGCCCGTGGGAAGGGTGAATGAATCCCTTGGTTTGCTTTGCTTGTGTGCGCGCCTCTTGCTTTACCTATTAACCTGTCTTTGTCTCAACCCAGGAGTTTTCTCACTTTTATCCTATTGATTCTCTCCCCCACCCCACCAGGGGCGAGTGAGCGAGCAGCTGGGTGGGACTTAGTTGCTGGCTGGGGTTAAACCATGACACTCCTTTTGCGTTTTGTTTTTTTTTAAGTAATCTGTTATAATAGAAGGTCTCCTGTTTTGCCCAGCACCTTGCACAGAGGGACCCAGTATGCAGCTGGATTTTCTAAGCTCTCCTACAGTACAGTAATGAAACTGAGTGGACTGTCTTGCATATATGTCAGAATTAAAGAGAAAGGCCCACCTGAACAGCCAAGATCTTTTAGAGTTTAGACCAGGCTTCAGTCACAGTCTCACCACCTGCTTTATTGAAACTGTAAATGTCTTTATTACTCTTTTAGAGGTACGGTGCTGAAAATGCATGCTATGTAGCATGAGTTCATAATTTCAATATTTCCAGGACCTTGACTTGTCAATTTACCAATGTATATATATTCTTTTTGCTCACAAGTGTTGCTGTTTCAGTGTGTTGGGGTACATTAATTTTATGTGATGAGTTTGCTTTGTGGCTGATCCTGCTTTCCTAGCCGAGCCAGGAAAACATGAGGTTAAATCTCAGAGAGGGCTGCATGTTCTCTGTGTTCCAGCATCTACCTGGATTAGGCCCTTCACCCCTATGTCCTCTTGTGCCTTTTGCCTTGTCAGAAATGCTTTTATAGGAATATGAAAAGACATATCGCAGGGAAGCCAGAGCAAACTTGATTATTAAGATTGTCTCTTATTTGCAGTATCTTATGATGAAACCCTTTGCCACGGGCTGTTTTGACAGATTGAGCCCCTGGAAATGCTTGTATGGACAGAGCAAAGGCGATTTGGATGGTTGGTTGAAGATTCATCGTGGGCCTCAGTGTGTAGGACACAGCCTGGCAATATGTATCAGTCTCCTGTGAACCACATGACATCTGTCAGGAACATCTGAGAGAAATTACAGGACAGTTTTCATGGCTTCTTGCCGTCCCTCCACCATCCCAACTCTGTGGTGGTGTTTCTGGGACCTCCTAGAGCTCCTGGTTGCTTTGGGGGAAGAGTGGCTGGTGGAGGGGAGCTGTAGAAGTGAGGGAGGGATGGTAGCAATACTGTGAACAAGCACAAACTGTTAAATGGTGGAGCTGAGGAAGATGAGGGCACAATTAGAGTTTCCTTGGTTTCTGCAGAGGATGAGCTCTGCAGTGGGAGGTTTGGCAGCAGCAGGCACCCCTTCCGATGAGTCACAGGAGGCTTTCTCAAGGAAAGGTCTAAGAATTGCGCTAGTGCTGCTCTTGCTTGTTTTTTCTGTTCCTTCTGAAGGCCTTTTTGCCGCCACGCGGTACCTGTTCCACTGTCATCCTTGTCCCATACAAGCTGTCTTTGGGGGCTACCTTCCTGCATTTCCTTGTCCTACTTACTGCTGTGGTGATTTAGAGAGCCGGGGGGAAACTGTCAGGTCAGGACAGATGCTTTTAAGGCACTGGGATCTGTTTATAGCAATGAGGGTGGAACTTCTGGTTGATGCCAAGTTTGATGGATGTGTGAAAAGTCATCTTGTCATGGTTGTGGGGGAAGGCAGAAGGGAATCAATTCCCTTTGCAACCCTCTACCCCCAAAATTTTGGGAGAGAAACCATAGAAGTCCATGGGAAGTTTATTACTCCTTCCTGCAAGCCCCTTGTCCCTCTCAAAGGTAAATGGGGTTTGTTGGACCTCTCCCATACTTTGTGGTAGAGGGATGTTCTCCTGTTGACATCCTTCCCTCTCAAGGGCTCTGCTGTTACAGGGACTGAAAACCACCAGCTTGCTATTGGAAAGTGGATCTAGTTGGCTTGTGTGTCCTGACTGCAGAGAAATTTAAGCTTGTCTTCAGCCCTTAAGAGTGTGGTTCGGCTCCCTGGTTTCTCTTGACTGCTCCTTTGCTGCTTATGCTGTTTCATTACAAACTTACAATGCTTGAAAACAAACCAGTTCATCTTTCAACTTTTTCTCGCTCTCTTTTAAAAAAAAATCCTTTATGTTCCTCTACCCCTTCTCTGCTGCCTCTCCCCAGTAGTGCCCTGTCTCCTCCCAAAACAGTGGGTGATTTCCCAATTCACAGGTCCCTTGTCCTACTCAGATTAACATTGTTCTGGGGAAAGCCTTGGAATAGGGAGGTGAGATCAAGTCAGACACAATGGCTGAATAGCAGCAGTAAAACTGGACCCCTCACAGCAGCTCCTTTGCTGAACTATGCAGTGAGCCCTGTTCCTCCATTGTATTAGTCCTGAAGGGTCCCCGCTTGTCCCTACAGTCCTGCAGCACTTCTGCGTTTTCCCTGGGTTTATTTCCCATTGTGAATAAGTAAATGCAAGGCTCAAATAACAGTATAGACGAGCTGGTTCAACATGTGAACAGAAGCGCTAGGTAGAAAAATAAAGGGGGAGAGCGAATAGCCCTCCTAATCTGTAATGCAGAAAATGCTAAATCCCTCAAGACCTCCTTTTCAGCATGTACCGTCCGTAAAACCTGTTTAGGATTTGGATCGGCATCGCAGTGGAAACAGAGCGCGCTGCTGCCTGTTTGCAGTGCATGCCTCTGTGTTTGGCAGCAGCACAAAAGAAACCAGTTGATGATATTCATAGGATTAAAGGCCCGATTCCTGGGGACACACTTGGTTGGATGCAATTAAAATGCCTGTCAGGCATTTGATACCAGCAACCCCTTGACAAACGGCTTCAGCAGCCGTGAGGTGCAGCATCCTATTGTAAGTGGATGATGGCGGAGCCGGCTGGTTTGTCATCATTCTCGAAATTTCTGTGGCCAGTGAACTCCCTCTTCCTCTCCCACTCACCCTCTTTTCCTTTTCACCGCTGCGGGGACTTCTTCTAATTTGCAGTTTTCCTTTTCCTGACGTACACATGGTAGATACAAGCTGGTGGCTTGCAGACTGCGTCTGTCTGGAGATAGGCAGCGAGCCGATGGATAACAACACTCCAGGAGAATGATTATGCAGCAGTTATTTAAGGATAGGCTTTTGTGGTATGGCAGCATATGAGCTGGTAATTATTTTCTTTTAAAAATGTCAGGTTTCTTTGCTTGTTGAAGATTTGAAAGAGCTATACCTTTATGCTGTAGCTTTTTGGATTTAGTCTGCTGTAGATTAAATTCCGTAGCAGTGCACACTGGATGAATTAAAATGTATAGGTGATAAACTTCTGTGTTTTGTTTATAAATATATTTGATGCATACATAATGTATATTATATGCAAACACACCTTCATACACACATACGTGTATGGATATGTTTATGCATCTATGTCTTTGTATAATAGAAAAAAAACTTTTCTCATAGCTGAAAACTGATTTCCTGCAAAAATTAAGTCTTTTCAGTTTTTTTTCCCCACCTTTGTTTTATATTAACAGATTCTCCAGTATATAGTCTTGGACGTGACTCACTGATTGGAATCTGCTTGCTCACAGATTGAAAAGGTAGGACATCTCTGTATTTGAATGTGATTTTGAGAATGTGGGAATGAATGTGATACAGGGTGTGGGCTGTTCTTTGGGTTTTGGTTTGGGGTTTTTTTGTGTGGGGTTGTTTTTTTTACTTATTTAAACAATAGTTGTTAATTTTGTCAAACTGTGTTTTGTTGCAGCTTTGCATAGATTTTTAAATTGTTTTGACAGCCACTCTAAAGTTATTTTTGTTGTGTATGCATATGCTCTAGCCATTTAATGAGTCCTTTCAGCTGCAGCTACCAAAGGGCGAGATACAAACCTGAGTGCTTGTCTATTGTCTCGGGTTAGTATAGCGCAGGTACAAAACTGCCTCCAGTGGTATCAGATGTGGGGTCATCTTAATATTGATTTTTTAGCATCAGCAAGAGCAGGGTTAAACTCACTGGTTTGCTCAGAGCAGGTACGATCTATCACAGCACACAGCAGAAAGCATAGTGGTGGTTTCAGACTGTATCGCTTTCATGGAGGAGGGAAACTTCTTTTAACCCGTTCTCTGCTGCCAGAAACCGCACGTGTCTCAGCTCAGGGGTTTTATGCACAGTGTTTCAGTAACCTGGCAGGGCGGGGCAGTTCTGGAAGACCGTCTGTCTGATGGCTTTTTGACATATCACTGGCCCTTCAGAAATTATTTCTACCTATCAAAATAAAGCAAACAGACTGGGTTTTTTTAACAGTGTCATTGCTGGTTCCCAAGAGAAGTAGTTTATTATACTCTTCCCCCAATACCTTTTGGCTTTGGTTGCTTTAACTCCTTGATGCTGTAAATGAAATGGTGAGATAACATTAAGCAACTTTCTTTGTATTGAACTTTCAGATGTGTCAGGTGGTTAAGGAATACAGATCTCATTGATTTGCAGTGAGGACTATGCCCTTAAAAAAAAAATAATTAAAAAAAAAAGAAATCTAGGCAGGATTGAAAATCAGCTCCCTCTGCCTTGAGGGAGAGAGGGAAAGGTATATCCATCTTGCATTAACTTCTCAGGTTCCAGTTCTCACCTAATACCTTCCAAGCCAGACTTTGTCATGTGTTGTTCTTCCCAGGTGTCCTACAGGTGATCATAGTTCTTAGCTCTGCATTTAGACCTGGAGGGAATATGTGTGTTTGTAGGGCAGCAATCTAAATCCACATGTGTCTTTAGTCTGAACTTTCAGCATGCCTTTTAAAAACCAGAATAAAAAAGGTGAGAAATTCTTCAGGAAAGGTAATTATTTTTCTATCCTGGGTAAACCAGGAGTAATGATAACTCTGTGAGAAAGCCTGGTCTCCTTAAATGGCCAGTCTGGGTCCCCAGACAGGCAGGAACCCCAAGCCAGAAGATCAGCACTGTCAAGGATGTGGGCCACTGCTAGCAGCAATGCATCTCTCTGAAATGTGATGAATAATCAATTTCATTGCAATAAATTGCTAGGGGTGATTGATAGATGCTGCTTCTTGGGGGAAAGCATTTGTGAATTTTTCAGGATATTCTCTCTCCTGTTTTTCTTATGTACAGTTTTATTCCTCTTCTACACATCTTTCTGTTCTCTCGGCCCCTGTATTTTTTCTGTCTTTGGCAGAAGGCTTCTTACCTTAATAGGTTTTTCTGGCTAAATAAAATTCTTCAAATGAATGCTTTACTTGTTAGTTTTTCTTAGTTGCTTTTAATGCTATTTCCTCCTGGTATCAATTATCACTAGACTCATTGAAATAGAAAAACCTGAAGTGAATAGTGCATAAAAGGCTTTAATTCTTGAACAATACATTCAGCAATCTGTTTTTAGCTATGAGCAAGTCCCTTCTCTTCCCCCTACTTTTAATTTCACTTCCATTATCCAAGGGCAACAAGCCAAACTGCAGTCTCATTCTGATTTCATTAATGTTTTGCAAACTCTGTCTCAAGGACTAATGCTGCTTGCTGGGCTCAGTGTCGGAGTCCAAGGTTTTGCTGCGGCACTGGAGAAGGGGAAAGGAAGGATCTGTCACAAAGAGAAGTGATGGCATTGTTAGCAGACAAGTAGAACTGCCTAGTTGTTACAGTATCAGTGGATAATGAGTCAAATTTGTTGATGTTATCCCTTCAGATGAATGGTTTTCATCTCCTATGGAAATGTCTCTTATCTCCTGTGCACAGCATCTTATCAGTCCTCTATGGTCTCCTAAAAACAAAGAAAGGGTGTCACTGTTTGTTAATAAATCAGAGTTGGTGAGGAGACTGGTTTTTTGTTTGTTTTTTAAATAAACAACACATATACATTTCTTACACCTCTGATTTATCAGTCATTTTATCCTCCTCCTTTGTTCTGGGTTTTTAAGATTCATGTTACAAATCGTTCCTTCTGGCTACGAAGAAGAAAATGAGATGTTATGCTGGTAAAAAAGGAAATTATTTCAAACAGTATCATTTTCTTAAAGTAGAGGTAAGGGGCACTAATGCTGTGTGAAGAGAATTAATTCTGGATTGACAGGACTTAAAAATTCTGTGGGCACAAGGGTAGCATAAGATGGCTTTGAATAGCAAAAGAAAAACATTTTGTTAGCTGATACAAAAAGGCAACGGAAGCCAGGGTGTACAGTGACAAGGAGGTGTGTTGGATTACAGTTTGTGGACTCCAGGGCATGCACCCAGAATGACGTGATGTTTGGCATTTGCCTTCATTTAAACAAATGACATGGTGACCGAATGCGCCAAAGACATTCAGAAGCAACGGGTGGCGTCCGTTCGTCCCCAGGGCCCTCTTGAGGGGAGCAGCATCAGGAGCAAGCATGAGCCCCTGTGTCTGGCTCTGCCCTGAGATTTATCATCTGTTTTTTAACCCTGCCTGTTAGACGGCACTCTCTTAGCACATGCGATGGAGGTAAGGAGGAGGTTTGCTTTATGGCTGTTCTAGGCTGGGTCTCAACATCCTCGGTTTGTTTACTAGGGTTAGAGTTAGATCACCAGTATTAATGTTGTCTTGTCCTATGATTACATGAAACAAGTATTCTTTTGAGCATCGGAATTAATGGGTGCTGGCTTTCCTGTTGATTTATGTCTCATCCTCGATGAAGAATACTCAGTGAAGATTTTCTTGCTGTTTTACTAATTAGAAAGACTACCTCCTAGGCAAATTTTTGAGTGGCAAATAAGGGTCCTATGTTACAGCTTTCCTTTAAGTTGGGACATTGAGGGGGTGTCACTTGCAGGGTCTGTCTCTTCTACTTGGATGTCTGTTTTCATGTGACTTGTAGGAGGACAGTTACCTCTGCTTCTGCACCAAAGCAGGCTGAAAGTGATCAGTAACTCAAGAATTATTAGTTGGGGAGAACATAATCCACATAAAACTGGTTTTCTGTAGCTAAAACTGGAGCTAATGGCTCATCATGGTCCTGATGAAAGTTGTTTTGCTATGGGTTTACATCTTTTGTTCCCCTCCTCCCCACCACATTTTCCGTTACCTTTTCGCCAGAGAACCCCAGTTTCTCTGTGGCCCTGTGCTGTCAGCTGGGCAGGACACGGCATGTGCTAGAGCTGCTCCAGGGTGCTGGCTGGGCATCGTGTGCGTGTACTGCCTGCCTGGAAGATCAGAGACAGCAAGTGGTGAGGTTATGTCAGTTCTCTCTTCATTTGAGGGAAGGGAGGACTCGTTTCAGTTTGTATTTTCTTCCTAGAAATCGAAAACAATTTCTGTCCTTCATTCTCTGTCAAGCTGTGTTAAAATACTAAGAGTTAGGGACAGTTAGACAGTTAGCAGAAGTTTGGTTTAGTAACTTTAGGGAGGACCCTGCGTAACCTGTCAAGAAAATAACCATCAAAGCACAGAAATCCAATGGAGGATGAACTGGAGCTCAGCTGACATGGCCTCAACTGGTGGAAGAGTGATTAGGTGCAGGCCTGCAGTTGCTGTGAAGGGCTGTAGGCTGCCAGGTTAATTTCTAGAAGTGTGTGTTCTCCTTCTCTTCCTTATTTTGTCTATAAAACAGATAAAGAACTGCCAATGTATTTCTCAGTAGCGGTATTCATCAGATTTGCAAAATGAAGTGTGAATGAATTGGTTAGAGGAAACTATATATGTGCAAAATTCGATCATGAGACTTAGTATGGTGGCTTTTGTCTTGGCTGCTGTAACAAAGTGGTTGTGGTATTACTGTAGTAGCAGTACTAATAAAAAGGTTAAAATATATTTAGTAAAAGACTTGATTTCTCCCACCTTCACCCATCAGCTTAACTGTTCCTTCCTGTGGAGCTCTTTGCTGTATAGAATTATATTGTGATCATACAGGTCTGTGAATACTTTTAACATGATAATGAATAAATGGCAATCAGTTCACCTGTCCCATTTAATACGAAAGGTGGCTATTTCCTGATGGACACTTACACTGCCATACCAAAGCTGGAAAAGGCAGAAGAGACTGTGTTGCCGGTAGCATGCTAGGAAAAAACCTCTATAGCAGCAATGCTGCTGACTCATGCTCTACAAACCTGGAACATTCCCCGAAAGCCTGGAGATGCAGATTGACTTCCTTTCCCTGTCCTGATCAGGGGACAATTCATTGTATTATTTGCCACCAAGTGAAGCTTTTAGATAGTTATGCACTGCTGCGTTTTCAGTGGCGTTTTATGGAGTGCATTAGCATGAAGCTTGCAAGAAATCATGGGCAATTTATTTTAATACATTGGGTGTCAGTCGGTGCTAAATCACAGAAGCTATTTACATTTGTTTTCTGAGTCATCCTGGTTCTTGCGATAAGGTGATTTTTCAGTATGTGTGGTTAGTAATTGGGTTCATCTTTTCTTTTTCTGACTTTGTGTGTATATTTGCTCTTAAAAATGCAAATGTATGCCTTAATTGGCTAAAAGAAAATGAGTCACATTTAAGAAAGTGGCTTTCTTTAGCCTTTTCATCATCAAGGGGAAGAGGTTCATGACTGCTAGAGGCAGGAATAGAGAGCAGTGGGGGAGAGATGACAGAGCTGTGTATTTCAATGTCAGTATAAAACGCCCTGTATCATCCAGTTGCCTGTGTCTCTGTGGTTCCTAAGTCACTTCCATCAACATGCCCAAAAGGGCCTGAGCCCTGTGCTGTTCAGCTTCGTAGCATTTAGTACTGAAAAACTTCATCTTATGGTAGAATCCATAGCCCTGAGTTTGGTTGGGGAGAGAAGGGTACATCAGACAGCTGTGGAGGCTCAGATGCGACACATCCTCAAAACACCCATTTCAGGTATTTGAGTTACAGACGTGGAAACAAATACACATCTCTGTGAAAAGTACTGTGACAAATCCCTGCCGACTGCATGTATAGGGCAGCACAGTCCACTGCATACGTAGTATAGCAGAGAGGAAATCATGCTAAACTGATTCTCATTTTTGCACTGTGGAAGGCACCTGGTGTTCTGCTCTGCAGCGAGGAGCACTGTTCACCTACTCGGTATATCCGTGTGCTGGCAGGAGGTAGTGTTGGTCAGCGTGCTGTCAGGCCCTGTATGTACTTCTGGCAGCAATGCACAGGCTACTGACTACTACTCCCTTCCAACTGTATTTTACATCCTCTGTGAGCATTGGGAAGATTGTTAGGGTTTTATTGACATTTCTGTGCTGATGATTTCCAAGATAAGATGTCAATAGAGTTGATTTGGAGTTTCACAGGGTTAGAAGCCTCTCTTGACAGTGTGAATCTTCCGAATTCCCCTGCTATTTTCTAAAATATTTGAGACTGAGATATTGTGGAAAAGGGCAGCAGGAGTGGAAACACAGGGCTGTAAGGATCTGGAGATTGATCAGGTTCTGCCTTTGGACACTCTAGCCCTAGAACCCAGGCTGCCCTGTCCTGGATTCAGCACTGCTGCATCTTTTTTCTCTCTTATCTAGCCCTGAGCACACCAGCAAGCAATCTCACTGATAGCTCCAACTTGCTTTCACTTCTGTCTGAAAGCAAAGGCATAAAAACTTAGTCTGCAGTCAGTCACCCTCTGACTGGGGTCAGAGAAGGGACAAACCCAGTAACATTTTAATAATTTAGGACAGAACTACCTGCTTTAGGATTTCCATAGTCACAGCAGTTTAACTGCAATTTGTTTAAGGGTGGATTTACTTGCATCAGTCCAAAACTCTTCTCGGCACTTCTTAATGTGATTGCGGTGCCCTGACTGATGAATTGGCTTTAGGGCCCTCCATATTGACTTAATGCAGTATAAACCAAGTTTATAATGATTCAAGATGGCTGATACCTGTATTGATAACTTGATGTTAAATCAGGAATTAGTTACTGCTGCAGTTTAAGTGTATGCCAGCAAGTCTGTGTTGCCAGGCCTCATCCTGGTGCTACAGCGGGGTGTAATCCCAGCCAGCCGCGGAGGTGCTCAGCTGCTCTCAGGATCAGCTGTCCAGTGAGGACAGATCCTAACCTGATGACATACTGCTTCAGTGACTTCCCCATGCTCCTGGCAAAGTCGAGTGTAGTCTGACTGTTGATCTCATGTCTTTCTAAAGCTTATAGGAAATTTGAAACACACATGCTTCATTTCTAAGTGAAACAAAGTGCAGCTGAATGTGCTGTACAGTGAGCTCCTCACTCTTTAACACATGCTCTGCTAGAGCCAGCACGCAGCTCCTACAGTGTATGCTCAGAATCTCTAAAGGACAACAGTTGAGTAATCTCTTCTTGGGTTTAGCAACATAATCATAAAACTAAAGGAACATTAGATGCCAAAGAATGAGTCAAAATTGCACTGATAATATTTTTTTTTCATAGTCATGATAAGATAGAAGTTAAAGCAACAAATTGGGATGCTCAGTAATGTGCTGAATGCCCCCAGGGAAGATAGAAATCTGAGATACAAAACTCTCTGATCTCCCCCTCACCCCATAGTTCTGTACATATACCAAAGGGGCCTCCATCTCTTTTCAAAACCCACTAGGATCTGCAGAGGTTTGTGCTCTCAGTGCCTGGTGGTGTGGACTCACTGTACTCAAAGCTGCTGTTGATGTCCCCCTGAGCAGAAGCTTGCTTTCTCCTTGGATGGATGTGCAGTGCCTAGGAGAATTGAATCCTTTTTCTTGGAAAGTTGCCACGAAGTACTGCTGCAATACAACTAAGCATATTAATAATCATTAAAATAAGAATTGGTGCTATTATTTGTAGTGGTGATGTTACATAATGAATGATAAGAACAGCAGTATTTGTAACGGCAGCCATGAGACATGGGCAGAATTGCTTACTTAGGCAATCTTTCCTGCAAAATACACAAAATACCTTTGACCATTTAAATGAATGTACTTATTCTTAGGTTTGTTGTATTTAGTGTCCATTAGTAAAAATGTCTTTCAGCGAAAACTTGTGGAAGTAATTATGAAAAGGTTAAATTCAAGTCTAATGTATACAGTTACTAAAAGTAGTTTTACAATTGTGTAGCTAGCCAGCATGTGTAAAAACTTTAAATACCATTGTGTGCATTACAAGCAGGAAACTTGAGTGCTTTAATCATTAATTATAGAACAGAAGGGATGGAAACCATGCTTCATGATACAAGTAATGCATCCATGTGGCTTGCAAACAGTATACAAACGAAGGATTAACTCCCTGAAAGAACTCACTAAAGAATATTTGAATTAAAAAAGGAGAGAAGTTCTCTGTGGCTGTATCACAGATAAAAGGAGACAGAGTGTCGTTTTAAACTGTTGCACATCTTGCTGGTCCCCCCTCGGTCTGCTGTGTGCCCTCAGTGTTTGCCAAGGGAGGGTGTAAGAGCAGGGAAGTCAGAGATTTTGGTCTTCATAAGCCTTTTAGTATGATGTGGCTGTATGGTCCGACTACAGTGGGACTGGCTAGGAAGGATTCTTGAGAGTTTTTGAGTGATCATAGTGTTATTATGGTGGAATCCTGTTACTTTCAGAGTTCTAGTCCTGTAACTGTTTCACCCTGATGTTTACAGATCCATCAGTGCTTAGGCCCTGCTTTTTTGTGTACTGTCATTCCTCATTCATGTATTTTTGCAGGAAATGCAATGTGTTTAATTTTGTTTAACATACTGAATGCAGGGAACAGCAGCAGAAGGGTGCATTAAGTGTAACAACTCCTGCTCCTGGGAGTTTGTGCTTGGCAGCTGGGCCGCCGAGGTGCAGTTCAGAATCCTCCAGGCAGAAGGCTCTGTGTAACTATAGTGCTGCAGTTTGTGCAAGTTGTATTACATATGGATGTCTTTCCCTGTGCTGGTGACATTGTTCTTCACCGTGTGAAGGCCACCGTTACTGCTGCCAGCTGTGTCACTGTGGGGCTGGGACACCAGCCCACCTGTGCGGGCAGAAATGAGGCAATTGTGCCTTTTGCTAAAGATGGTGCAGCCCTCCCAAGAAAGACCTGGGCCCGGGGAGCTCTCCTCTGACACTGATTTGAGAGCTGTAGCAACAAGACTGTCTGTCTTTTCCTTTTTTTTCTTTCTTTTTTTATTTTTTGTGCTCTCCCTGTTGTAAGGTGATCTGTGGGGGGAAAAAAATCCCTCCACCTTCTGCTGATTATGTTTAAAACAGGGCTCATGGAGGCTCAGGGCTATTGTGGTATCTTTTATAGGCAATTTATCAGATGATTGTGGTTCTGTTCCAGAGACATCTTGAGCACTGGAGCCACCTCAGTTACCTTCTGGATTGCGATTTGATACCATCACAACTGTGCTACAAAATTCTTCTTGGCCACGCAACCCAAAACTTATTTTTTGTTCTTCATCTGTTAAAGGTTAATCTGTGCCCAGCAGGGCACACATTCAGCCATGGTGTCAGCTTTGCTATGTATTTGTGATTTTTCTCCCTAAAATACCAACCTGTAATTAAAAATGGAGAAAAGCAGTGAGACATAAGGAAGGGGATACAGTCAAATCATTGCATCTGTGTCCAGATGTTCACTTATGTTTTATTAGTGTTTCTATTTACATTTTCTGGAGCTGTCTTTGTTATGAGGAGCCCTTGTAATAACATCGTCTTGACCTGTAAAATGCCTTTCTGTAGTATCCAAATGGGCAGGAGAAATACCAAAACAAACTCTTCTTCCTAATATCAGTGAAGGAGTGCTAGAGTTAGAATTATTTTTATGAGGTCTGTTTGAATAAAGTACTGTGGACAAACTAATTCCTGGAGCAGATCAGCTTCTGTCTGTAACCAAATATGAATTTAGCCTGTGTATATATGTGTGTATATATAATATAGAAAAGTAGAATTTAAATCTATAATGTTAGCGAGGAAAAAAGGAGTGTACCTTCTTTCACTTGCTCAGTTTATAAATCCCCAGTGTTTGGGTCTTACTGGCTTTTTTTGCTTTCTACATCTGTCAAAGGGGAGACATTTGTTTCTATCTTGTCAGGCAGAAAGGTTATTTAGGTGTTCTAAAATACTGTTACTGAAGTAAAATTGATAAAATGATTTTAAAAATAACTCTTACTGGTCCTAATCCAGCATCTATGTATTTGACTGTTAACTTGAAAAGCCTTAGGCTAGGCTTATAGCGTGAAGGGTAGTCCCAGATGTGAGCATCTCCTTTCCACCTGTAGTTCTGTCTGTATAGTTTACTAAATGTAATGAGGGGCCCAAACTGCTCGTATGTATTCTGCCAAAAAAATGTTACCACCTTTGGATTCAGTTCATGTTATGGTGCTAATATGCTTTCTTGCAGTTATGTTCCCTTTCTTCTTAAAACAAGAGAAAGAAATAGTTGTGTAATAAACTATGTCATGGGAAAGAAAGTCATATGTTATGACAGAGCTTAAAAAGGCTTTTGAGGATTTACAGCAGTGAGTGTTTATGAGAACTGAACCCAGAGCATTTTCATTTCCCAGCAATGCTGCTTGCAGAGATCATCAGAAGATGGACGTGTATAAAGATGAAGTAGTGCAGGGTGTCAGTCAGGTGGGAAGCAGAGGCGCTCAGCCCCTGCAGGAAGCTGTAGCTGCTGGCCATGCCTGAAATACTGGCTGGCCAGGCTGCAGCTGACGGACCAGCTCGCAGCAGCAGGACAGTGGCGCTCTGTCTCTGTGCAGGTCTGCTGTAGGAAGGTTAAGCCTATGGATTGAAGTAATCCTTGCAATATTAAAAGCCCTAGTCTTGCAGTATCTGTGGGGGAAGGGCCCGTCAGACTTCACAGAAACTTGATGAGATGTTCTGTCCCGCCAGCCCCCTGATGCCTCCCCTCTGTCTTCCACTTGTCTCTGGCTGCTGGTTTCTCAGGCTCATCAGCACCTTTTGCTTTTGGTGAAATGCTCCCCATAGCAGAAATTGGCCTTGGATCAAGGCCCTTGGCCGCTTAGCGGAAATTAAGTCATTCACCAATCCATGTCATTCAAAATTCACTGCAGTCTGCCCGCTCTGGCCACCCGGGCTGACACCGGTGATTTTCTGTTCCTTTTTCCCTGTATCAGTCACTGATTTTTCTCTGTCTGTACAGAGAGTCTGCCTGGGGATGGCCTGCATCTCTGCAGTGAAACAGGCATCACTTGTGCAGCCCTCTGCCATCCATGGCAGCTTGTCTCTGCTGAGGCTCAGAAATTCAGTGAAACACTGGGCTTGCCAGGCTGGCCGCTGTATTTCTGACACAGTGCTCTTCTGCCTTTCCCTGAGCTGTGCTGCTTTGTCCCAGCGTCCAGAGCACATATTTGCAAGGCACAGAGGCATAGCTTATCGCTGCTGGGCAGGAGCATCTGTCCCGGGCTCTGCTTATTTTGTGCTTGACGGAGAGAATGGGCAAATTTGTAAATGACCATGTGGGAGGAAAAACCGTGACCTCTGCACCTGTTTCAGGTTAGAGGGCTCTGTGTGACGAGAGCCGGTCTTTGAATCAGCACATGTCTAGAGCTGGGGTGGGTGTAGGAAGACTACTTATCTGTTTAAATAGACTTGATGGCTATTGTGTGGCTGCCATCTGTCCTCTTTCACACAGGGTAACTTTGTTTTATTATTATCTTTAACCATATCTTACTAGGTCTCTAAACTACTGGACAGTCTGCATTCATTGTTGAATAAAGGAGCTGCCACTTTTCTTAACAGAAAATAATCTTACTACAATAGCGATAAATGAGCCTTTCTCCCCCCTTTTTGGCATGATTGCCTTTCTGCGCAAGAAATGTGATTGATAGCAGGGGCCTTACTGCAGCATTTATCATCCTGATTAATCACTACACTTTAATAGGGTGATTTGCTTTAAACAGAAGACAGTAGCCATATAAACAATAGCTGGAACATTAAGCATTGAAAGCCAAAATATGTTTTATGATTTAATATATTAGGAGGGAAATAATTGCAAGGTTTGGAGAGGAATGTGTTGGACATGGAAGATGTTTAAGGAAACTCTCAAAATTTTGCTAGCAAGAGTTGAGAGGTTCAAAGGAGTTTTAAAGTGGGATAACAGTAGTAAAAATGTAATGGCAAATGCATGACATACTGTAGACACTGTTTGTTGTGCCAGTTCGTATCCAAGTCAGCCTGCTTACCTGCTGTCAGGAGATGGTACTGATTCATAAGCCAGTGGCTGGTTCTGCTGTCTGCGTGGCAGTGTTGAGCAGACTGAAGGTCTTTGCATCTCTGGACCAGGTCCAAAGCCAGTTACGTGCAGCAGCTGCAGAAGGTCTGCAGCTCTGCATGCGAGGGGGAATAGGAGTCAGACTGCAGTTCGTGTTTTATTGGTCTGTTCTATCCAGGTGTTCTCAACGCCAGCAATGAAGACTTTAAAGGGCTGAAACGTTGAAGTACCCAAGTGAAATTCTTCCCTTTGACAAACTGTCCTAGTCATGAGAATTTTAGTAAGTGCACGAAAGCAGGAATATTCTGGAAGATTTCTGAATGTGTTTGTCATCCCCAGACAAAGGTTAACCCCATGTGAGTTCAGGGTCCCCATGTTGCTGTTGGAGGCAGCCTCCTACTGTTGTGCTCGGGAGAGCTGCAGAGTACCCTCGTGGTTTTGCAGAGACTAGAGACTATTGAATTGTCGTTGGGTGCTTAACACAGCCTGTAGCTTGTCAGTGCATGTCTGTAAATTAAAAATTGAATGGTGTCCTAGCTCACTCTATAGCAAAATCCTGTATAGCTTTCTGTGCTGACAGACTTATGGGAAGGGGTGAGTCCTCCAGCACGTGAAATGTGGCAACACTCTCAGGACCTTGCTTCCTTCACCGGAGGTGAAAGCTGGGAGGTTGCTGGTGCATGGGTGGGTTAATAAACAATTGAATTTTGAGGTCTTTGCTATTACATATTCGTCACTTTTTGCCAATTTCCAGTCTTTGTCTCACAGATATCAGTTGAGCTTCTACAAAAGTTTTGAAGTGCCCCAATAAGCACTGCATAAATCCATTCTTACATCTCATATATCCTAAGGGAGATGTTGTTATGGAGTGTTGTGCCTGGGTTGTTGAGTCAATGATCGTGGTAATTGACACATCAGCAAGCTGAACAGTGTGACCAAGACAGTATTTCCTTTTGGTGCTCCTGGTCACAGCTACAGCGTGTCAGGGGTCCCTTGCAGGAAGGTGGCTGGTGGAGGGGCAGCATCTATCTTCAAAACTTAAGCAGGAGGGAGTGTCTTGAAAAAACAAACCAACCAACTAAAAAGAAAGGTGGCAGAGGAGGGAGGGGAAGAAAAAAAATCCTTCTCTGTTGTGAACTCCTGTTGAAACTGGACACTGGTGTGGCTTTGGTATTGTTCTGCTGCGGTGAGTAACAATTTGTGGAAAATGAACCTTCATCCCTTTTGCTCTAACCACCCTGAGCATCATTCCCATTTAGGAGGGGAGGAGGAAGGACTGTCGGGACTGCTGCAGCAGTCAGGCCATTGTAAAAGAAAATGTGAGTAATTGTAGATGGGTAGGCACACTGAATAAAACAGTTTGAGAGTTGAGAAACTGGTGTGGGGAGACTGAGACACAACATGATTGAATGTATGAAAATACATTCTTAGTTACTAAGTACACTTCACTGTCTGTGATTTTTAACTTCAAAGCAATGGAACAATCACTACCCTTAGAGGGTAAAAAAGTGGATTAAAGAAAATAAACACATTTAGGTAAAAGACTTTACTTTTTTTCCACCCTCCAGCACATTGTACTGTATATGTAAAATGTACTGGTCAGGAAGACAGGTATTCCCAGGGCTTGCAGCATGTTGATCACAGTACTGCTGTGGGAGCCTGCTGCCACATCTCCTGGGTGCCTACGGAAACTGGTGCTTGGAGTTTGTCTAACAGCAATTGCACGTTTGCTGACTATTATTTGGGTCGTCTTGTCTTCAGCATTTTCCCCACTTTAGTGTTTCAGGTATGGTTTTTGTCTTTTTAGGCTCCAGTCATGCAACTGGTGATCCTTGCAAACCCCAGTGATTTCATCCTGCTTACGTGGTATCCGTTACAGTTTCTGGGAAGGGGAGGGGAGGAGGATGGAGATGAAGGAGCATTCCACATACTTTAAGTAGCTTATGTGATGGCACAACTCTACAGTGCTTGACATAGAGTTCTCTAGATGCTGTTACACAAAATTGCTTGCATTAAGGCAGCTTTCTCCTAGATCTTTCACTGATTTCTCTGTAACTTGGGATGAGTAATTTAATTTCTGTCTTCACACCTGACTACATTACTCTGCTTTCTTACCTAGAAAATGCATGGAAAACTCCAAAATCTTCATCTATCTGGAGGCTATGAGGTAGATACCTAAAATATATGCATTTATATGGTTATCTAAAGCCTGTATCTGCCCTATATTGGCTTGAAACTAGAGTGACTAGGCCAGTCACTTGCCCAGATTGGACCTAGATCTTGCAAAAGGATTGCAGTCCTGCCGGGGGATTCGCAGGTTGAAGGCATTGCTGTGAGAATGTGCCGCTGATGGGGTAAGTGCAAAGAACTAAGTGACAGGGCTTTGGTTTTTGGAGCAAGCAAAACACTGCAGTCTGTAGCATGGGAGGGCACTGGCCTAGCAAGTGCTTGCACAAGCAGCAATGGCAAATGCTTTTACTGTGATATTTAAAACACCAGAAATGAACATTTTAACTGCCTAGAAATCACCATATGTAAAACTTGATGTTAGGGCCAAAGGTGTATTGCATGATATGTGTTATATGGAACATATATGTTGGCACCTTGGGTCTTGAAACTGCCGGGAGAGCCACTTAAAGGGTGAATACTATATGATTGTGTCAAAGCAGAGCTATCAGAGGGCCTGGATTTAGTTGTTTCCTGGCCTAATAAAGATGCAGTTGTTGATACTGAAGGCTAGAAAAAGAGAAATGCTCCTGGACTCAAGGCAATGAACTCCATACTACTTTTTTCTGCACTTCCTCGGAGAGTCGAGATCTAACAACTGATCTTAGCACTTTAATACGCAGCTTCACCTTCCTGCTGATTGTCCTCTTTCTTGAATCATCTAGTCCTGCCATGGCATGGGGTGAATTTGTGTGTGTGCAGTCAGTTCTTGTAGGCTTGTCTGCATGCTAAAACGGTACCATTTGACCCATGCGTGCATTAAGGGGCTATGGATAATTAAACAAATGTTGATTTTCTTTGTTATATGGTCTAAGAAACTCTGAAGTTTCCTTTGTTCTGCAGCCATGTCCCTCTTCAGTCTACCTGGCTCTTAGGTCTGTAGAGATTTTGATTTTATGTGAGACCTCTTGTTTGGTATCATATCGCTTGGATGTGATGGTCTGTGCCGGGAAGTGCAAGTTCTGTTTTGGGAGAGAACTCTCTCCCTGGGAGAGGAATAGGGACTGGAGGTGATGTCCACAGGGGCAAATACTCAGCTCCTATAAACAGCTTCTGTGCATAAGTGTGTCCAAGAGGGAAACAGATTTGCTTCCTCACATTGCCACTGGGTCTCTTCAGCTGGTAGCTGTCATTGCACTGTGCACCACAGCTGTGGAATCAGCTTGTGGTGGATTCCTGAAATGATCTCCTAGGTCCTGGGCACTCCTGATGTAACAGAGTGATCCTTTGACCACCTTTCCTTAAGGTCAGGGGAAGACAGAATTAAATTAAAACAGATTCTCCTCCTCTTCCCCTTGTGTATTTTGTGGGAAGTGTACAATGGTAACAACAGAACTTGGTTCAAAGCCTACTGAAACCAAAGTAAAAACTTTTATCAGCTTCAGTGGGTTTTCGATAGGGCCCCTAAGGAGCTATTTTAATCAGTGAAGAGAGCACACTGGGCTAGTTTAGATGCTGACATGAGAAGGGCTGCTCTTGCTAGTGGGGATTGTTTTTGCTGAAGTCCATAGGTGAAGACAATGGCTCTTTGGGTTCCCTTCCACTGCTAAGGGAAGGAGAGACAGCCTGTCTGCAGAGCATAAGGCAGCTCAGCCTGGAAGCTGGGGAGGAAGGCGCGTCAAATGACAGCTTGCACAACATGCAGAGTGACTTCTACAGAGTGGAGCTGAGACAGCGTGACCTACTTGACTTAGCAGAACACTTCACCCCCACTGCAGTCAGTCTTGTTCTGAGAGAAGATGGAGTAAACATGCATTTTAAACAGGTGACCTGCGAGATAAAGATGAGGAAAGTTAATTGGAATTGTCACCGCAGAGTGTCTTGCCAGAGGCAAGTTAGCTGAAAAGTGACATTAATGATGTTGGTAGGATGGGACAATTTATTGTTTAATATTAACTACTAAAATTCACCTTCTAGTTATTCACTCATGTTGAGCTGGTAGAGCTTTGGCTTGCTTTGGTTCCCAAATTGCCATTTTCTCTAAAATGCTCATGACTTCTACAGATATGCTTGTAACGCACCCTTACATCTAAAAAATTCTAAACATCTGCATTTTGCTGGAGATGTCTGTTTCTTGGTTGATCACCTTTGGTAAATTGGTATAATGACATTCCATACATGGCTGGTTAAGGTGTAGCTGTGGTGTGAATGTGGAGGTGTTCAGGTATATGCTATGCTTATACAAATGAAGATGTTTTTATTCACATATCTACATAATTAGAATGAATATGTAGGCAGTAATTGTGATGGACTTATCTGAATGTTTAAAGGTAAGAATGATGGGGGGAAATACCAAAAAGACTGTTTAAAATAAATTATATTTCTTCTGAGTAGTTTAATACCAACACACGCAGCTGTGTGGCCTCAACCTTAAAAAAATTCACGTTGAAATGTTTTAATTTCCATATTCAAACAGATTTGTGTGGTTTTATTGACTGGTTGCAAACAGTACATATGTCATCAAACTTAGGGCACTGTTTCCTACAGTGTGGTTCCTTTCTGCATGTTATTTACTCTTTCCATCTACGGAAATCCCAGTGGCAGAAGTCCCTACATATGTTCTCCATAAACACACCAAGGATGTGTGTGTTTTAAAGAATGGGCCTCATTAACAATATGAAAATGGTGCAGACTTTTGAGATGGCTTTTAGCTTTCTTGTACATGTTTCAGGATCTCAGAACATGTTAGGAGTTATTAGTTCCCATTTGGGCACCTTCTCAGCTGTTGGAGAATGCTGGAAGTTGGACACAAGCTTTGAACTTGTGGCATTTGTAGGACAAGCCACAGTGAATATTCCCCCCTTTCACTCCCTTGTGAACCCCTTTAACTGTTGCCAGTTGATGCTGGTTTCCTGTTAAACTGTCTGTCTTGCTTTTGGAAATAATTTTTCATCAGTTGGCTCAATTAATAATCAGTAGTAAAAAGTAATGTTATGGAAGCAACTTCTAGCAGGGGGTCCTTCTGGCTCTGTTATAATCAACAAGCTCTTTCCTTTGCAACTGGTGTAACGGTGTTGGATGGGTAAAAAGGTAATTGGCACGTTGTGCTTATCCGGACCATCCCGTGGTACTGGGTGGGATGGCTGCGAGCAACTTGGGAGGTACATGTAGAGATGCTTCTTTCTGCTGCTGTGCTTTCACCTGTGGATAGCAGGGGGGAGTTGGGACTCAGCTGCCCTCTGATACACAGGTGCAGGGAGGCAGGTCTCATTCTCAGAGGGGTCCATGAGGCCATGGTTGCTCTCGTGCAAAGGCAGTTAGCCTTTTGTGTGTGCATGTGCTGCAATAGGAAAGAAGCCTTTTGTGCCCTTGTGGCTGTTAGTTTATTATCTCTGGAAGCAAAGACACACACGAGCCCTCACTATGCAAGGCACTGCCTCATGTGCAGCATAGTTCAATTATTAGTTCTGGTGGCAAAATATGTTTTGCAAGATTTTTTTCAGTAGGCGGCAAGATTAGGGTGGATTGTTTCTTTTAACCAGTTACCTTATTTTTCCTAGGAATAATAAGGTTGGAACAAGTAATTCACAGCATGCAGTTTGTCCAAAAGAATAAGTCCCCTCTTCCAATCTCTTGAGGCATATAAGCACCCATTACTCTCTTAGCATTAAAACAGCCATGTGGAGTAGTGTTAGTGAGACTGTTTTTTCATTGATTGTTAATCAACAACTGAAAGTAGCTGAAGCGAATTTATTACAAGTGCACACATAAATACAGGAAGTTGTTTTGTGGTAGTATTTTCTTGCTTAAATAGTTACTTTCATAGCAAGCGTGTGTTCAGTCTTTATTTCAGCATTTCTTTGTTTTGCTTTCCTTGGAGTTTGTGCTGGTTGGTTCAATCCTCTTCACCTGTTCAAGCTGTTACTTGTGAAGCTATAACTAAGGTATGCCATCTCCTATATCTATCTGAATTGAAGACACCATGGCTAACTTTGCAGAGTGAGCCTCTGAGAATATAGCATAATTATTTTATCCACTAATTACTGATACTTAAGGGGTTGGTTTCACCTAGCTGTGTAGTTGTCAAGTAGAGGTTGCGTGACAGCAGGAGGATGTAGGCAAATTGATTATTTATCTTGTGACACCGAGCACATGTACTGGGTTACAGGAGATTCATTCTGTCTTCTGCTTCCCAGACTTTATGACCCCATTGTCACACATGTTCAGGATGAGTTGTGTCTGTATTTACTTCTGGTGGAGCCTGTTACTGGGACACCATATGTCTCTAGAGAATTCAGACACAAGTTTTTTGTAGTGTTATTTTGGTGGCAGCTTCTTCTCTCTTTATGCCTTTGTTTTTCCTGAGTGAAGAGCACCATGTTGCAGTTCTGCCTTTGTAAGTCAGTCTGGACTTAGCAGTTGTTGGTAGGAGGCCTTTGAACTTCTCTGTCTCAGCCTTAGTTCCTGTCTTCTGCTATCCCCATTATTAAGCTGGGATGCGACACAGCCTGCAGCACTCACCTTTGGGCTCTTTGGCCACAGGAGGGAAGACTCTAGTTTCCCTCAAGTAATTTTGGGCTAATGCCCCCATGACTGGGGTCTGTTAGGTCCAGACATGGTCTAAGGGCATAAAAAACCATGACAGTCAATAAGGAGAGCAAAATACAGCTTCAAAAAAATATGCTTAGCCAAGAGGCAATTCTGAAAACTGTTTTAATTGGTTTGGAGTAATTTGGGGTGAGCTATTTCACATGGCATATGTTTTCTGGGTAATGGGCCAGCCCAGTAATAGGAGGCCACCAGAAAATTGGTGCTACACATGTAGATGAAAGGGGCTTGAAGGAATGAAACCTTAATAAAGGCTGATACTATCCAAATAGCTTCAAGGGGGCGCATTTCAGATGCCTTGTAGTTTCCAGGAGTATTGACAGTTCTGCTGCCCTGACCAGGTATTGTACTGGTGATCAAACTCTTGAGGTCTCCCTAAACTAGCTTCTGCTTTGAGGTCACACACTCAGCTGGTACAATCTAGAATTGTGCCATTTAGGCCACTGTGGCTATTTTGAGTCAGGTCAGGTAACAATATACCTCTTAGACAGAGATACAGTTCTGGCCAGGTAGAGAAGCACAAGTGTGATTAAGTTAGGTGCAATTGTATTAATAAGGTACAGTTGTATTTTTCTGGTATCTGGTGATGTCGTTACCAGACAGGGCATCATCCTTTTGTTGGCAGATCCAACCCAGTCCTCTTCCCATAGTCTTATGACATTATCCCCAAAACGTGCTTAGAACTGAGAAGACAATCTGCCCAAAGGAGGGAGCATGTGTGCTGGGTATCTGTTACCTGATATTCTCCCTCCTTACCCAGTTGGGTCCTCATCTCACAGGAAAGAAAAACATACCACATCACGGCCGGTTCAATGAGGAGGTAGATACTCCTTGGTGGAGAAGCTGGTGTTCAGCAAAATGTCCTAGTGCATGCCCAGAAGGGAAGGTTGGAATAAGGAGTGGCTGTCCATTTGTAATAGCTAACTGAACAAGATTTTCATTCCTTCTACACTTCCAGCTTGGCTGTTGCCTCCTCCAGTCTCCAAGCAAATTTGTGATCAATATGCAGCTGGAGGGTGCCCTCCAGCACCTGTAAGAAGAGTGAGACTTCCATCAACACAAGGAAGGAGGGGCCGGACAAACCACCCTGCTACTCCATTGCTCATTTGCTGTTTTCACGTATTTCCCCAATTCCTACAGAACCCAGAGAAATCAGTTTCTTAATGCCTGAGAATAAGAAGCAGCAGAGCACTGGGATTTCTTAGTTTGCATTAAAAATAGCATGTCTTCTAATCACCTCAGAGCAACAGGCCTGAAAGCTCCTTCCATAGGGATGTCACAAAAGGTCACGTTTTCCTTTGAATGATGAGCAGTGCTTTTAAAGGAGCTTAAGATAAACTTCAGGCCTGTGGCCCATATGATCTGTTGACTGCATACAGAGGCTGCAACCCTTAGCTAAGCAGGGGTAGTGATTCTGTCATTAGAGCTCAGGTTGAAACTCGGAAAATTTTGCATGTACTTCCCTGATGTGCTGTAGAGCCTGTGAATGTTTTCAGACGAGGCATTTTATCTTCCTTGGCCTCAATTCATAATCTTAAAAAAAAAAAACAAACCCCACAACGGGCACAAAACAACACAGTTCTTGAAAATATTTTCCTTGAAAATGAATCCACAGATAATCCTCAAAAATCAGAGGCAGGGAGCAGGCGATAGCGCAACAGCTGGGGAATAGGAGATGGGTTATGGAAGAGCAAAGGCGGATAACCATCCTGTTGTATAACTGTATATGAACATATTCTGCACTGATGCTGAGTTACAGGTTGTTTATTTATTGCGGAGAGCCTCTGCATCATAAATACAGATACATAGTAATAACTGAGGTTTCCTTTTCTACCTTCTGTTTGTCTGTATTGGGCTATAAACTCTTCAAGGACCAACACCTTTTCTCAGTATGCGCACTGCCTACAGTAATGGGTCCTGCTCTCAGCCAAAGCCTGCATGTGTTAAGAATGTACTTAGCTCATAGGTATAAACCAGAAATAAGTAGGATCTGGTCCTGCAAGATTGTTAGTGCTTGCTCTGATGATTAGAGCTGAGGGAACTGTGGGTTACAGAACTCAAAGGCAGTCTGCTGAAAAAATGAAGTCTTTCAGGCCCTGTGGTTGACAGGTAAAAATCTCCTTTTTCTCAGAGTTCAGACCCCTTAGTCCCTGGTCCTGAGCTACAAGAAGACAGCTAGAAAAGCTTGAGCTGGTTTAGCTCTGTAAGCTGCAGTGCAAGGCTGACTCCATAAGTGAGATGGGGCTCATCCTGAGCTCAGGATGCACAGGGTTGTGTGAACCAACTCCAGCAGCTGTTCTTCAACAGCATGTGTCTTGTGCTTCCAACAAAGGGAACCTGTGGCTATAATATCTGGCAGCACTGGGGGGTGTCTGGCTAATCATGTTGCTGGAATCTGTTGATAACTTCCACGTGTACAAAAAGAGCTGCCTCTTTCAGCTCTGGGAGCATGTGCAGGGCTTTTTGCCTGTGCACAACAACTATGGAAGTTTGCTGTTCCTCTTGGGTAAGGAAGTTTTGATACACCACTCACCTTGCTCATGCTTTTCTAGTACAGAAGTTTGCCCTCAGCAGAGCTCATTGCCTGACAGGGACTTGGCCATGAGCAATCCCTGAACTTTGGACCAAGGACTGCAAGTGTTGCCACGTCCTCTTGCCTGTGAGGTGATGGGCAGAACATGATTCTAGAGTTGAAAGTTGAAAGGCCTTGTGGCATCACGTTACCTCTCTAAGCAGTATGGTTCATCCTCTCCTTTTAAGGAGATTTAGTATCTCTTTACATTTATGGAAGTAGTTTTTGAGCTATAGGGTGTTTTTAAAAATTGTAACATCCTCCAAATAGAACATAGAAATTTTGTTAGTAAATGCATCAGTGCAGAAATTGAGATTCTCCTTATTGTGTTTTTGGTTGCTATACATGAGTGGTTTTAAATAACTTTCTATTACTCCATAATGCTGTCTCCAGATCTGTGAATACACTTTCAAATGTGTGAATTGAAAGTGGATCACGAATGTAAAGGAAAGTATCTGCCAGGTGAGCAGAAGTGCTGGTCGCTACATAATTGAGTTTTCTTTAGGACTTTCCATACTATGTGTGACTCACTTGGCATGAGGTCTAAATTGTGCTAAAGTACCTGAAATCCTTTGTTAACGCAGGCTGCAGCCCTTGTGGTCAAATGGGTCAGTAACCTTTGGTTTTCAGTCGCTTTCTTTAATCTTTATTAAAGCATTTATGTAACACAGAATGGTGTTTTAAGGAGGCTGTTACACACTTCTGAGTAATGAGCTTCTGTTTTGAAAGTTCCCCAAGTTTTACATGCTAGTTCTAAAAAAGAGGCAAGTTCACTAGGTAAATTAGGTAATAAAATACTGTTTTTTAAAATTGTTCCAACAGGTGTTTGGTGTTAATGGCTTTGCTGTGACCCATAAAGTCCATAATCTTAAGGTCAAAACATTATTTTTGACTTGTTCTGCCAAATTGCAATCAGTGTTGTCTTTTGTTGGAGAAAGCACGGCACTGTGAATAACCGGTGCAGCCTGGTACTTATGTAGTCTCCAACAAGGGAAGTACAGCTTTCAGCCTGTAAATCATTTCCTGAGATTGGTCAGCTTAGGAAAAAGCATTGTTATTTTAATGCATTTTGATACAATCAGAAGCATGTGGTGCTGAGAGTGAATAATAATTTTCTTTACAAGGATTTAGTTTCAAGAGGGTAGAAATCTGTATTTGCCCTGCTTTTCTTGTTGGCTTGCCACTTGCTAAGTGTTTTCAAATGCACCATACAGTTCTTTTTGAGGGAGGAAATAAGGCATCTAATGCTTTCTACTGTGTTGCACCATGGTTTCTCATCTCCTTAGCACTGCCTGCTTACTTAATCATAAGCCAATTAAAGTATAATAACAGAACACGCTTTTGAGCTGCTCATAAATAAAGGGAATTATCAGAGAAAGGGTGATAGAACATTGAGAGGAGGAACTGTGAGCATTTTGGACAGCAGTATAGTTTGTGCCTCCTGCAGTGCTGGCTACTGATGTTCATGGTGAGTGTGTCTCATTTTGTCTGGTCACCAACAGCAGGATTTTTCAGAGGAGGGAAGAGGATATACTGTGGGGATTTGTGAGAGCACTAGGACCCTTTGAACTTCCTCTGGTTTCTATTTCAGTGTCTTGCACTAGTCTCATGTCACAATGTTATCAGCTGTTAATTAGTTCTGTGTTGGCAAACGTCAATATCAAACAGGATCTGAGGCAGGTCTTGCTGAATTCACGTGGCTGAGACCCCCGCCTGCCCTGGGGCAGCTGTGGGCAAAGCCTGTGGTGAGGTGCAGGGCTTCACCCTGGAAGCAGTGAGGCGCACCAGCCCATCTCAAACTTATTGCTGGAACCAAGGTCTTTCACGTTAACCTGATCTCCACTGATGCTCAAAGCCTCCATAATTTGCAAAAAGTTACCTTTGGATTTGCAGATTCCTGGTCTTAAAAGCCAAGTGCCATGTTAGGTTGGTGGCGAGGTGGTGGGCAGTAACAGGCGGTTGATGATTATTACTTCTGGTGATTCCTCCACAGTGGCTGGGAAGCGCAAACTTCGGCACCCAGTATTGACCACCTGAGCTTTGTGAAGCAGTAAATGATGACAAATCTGCAGCTAGAGGCAGCTGCTGTCACAGGCTCATCTTAGCTGAGCAGATGGCTCTAAAGGAGGAGGCGGTACTGATTTCTATAGGATTTCTAGACCCTTGAGCCACAGGAAGTTTTCCCAAAATGCATGAATCTCCACGCAGCTTCAGGCTTCTGAAAAAGTAGTTACAAGTTTGCATTATTTTTTAATTATGTGAAAAAAAGTTGCAATAGTTCCTCGTGAAACCCTAATATAGTGTTCTCCCACTTCTGGCAGCTTCTAGTTATTTTAAACTTTGTGAAAGATGTAGGATATTTTATTAAAGTAAACAAAGTTATCTGAAATGAGTGCTCTAAAAGGAAAACACTCCTGTTTTTACTAAAACCCTAAACTTTAATAAGGACAGACAAGTGTGTATTCTTTATGGGTTTGCTGGCCTCAGCTTGACCTCAGCTAGCCATCTGGATCCCTATTTCTTAATAACATATAGTCTGCTGAATTTGGCTTTTATGACTTATAGCTTAAGCTATTAAATACAGAACATTTGCTTTCACAGGAACTACATAATTTTCAAATAAACAAGTGGTTGGAATATATACATTACGGGAGAGAGTCCTCACAGCAAACTCTTCTCACAAATGAAAGGGGATCAGTTTTTCCTTTGGGGAAAGTAACAAAGGACTTATTCCCAGAGTTAGGTTTGGCATTGATGTGGCAGCTAGAAAGTTGAGCTAAATGAAGTTTTTTCTAATCAAACGCTTTTACTTAAAAAAAAAAAAAATCATAAAATGAAAACTGTTCTTGGGAAACTTGCCAACCTGTTCAAAAATTTACCATTCCTGAAAAATTTCTCCCCCTTTTTTTCTGATTTTAAAATGCCTTTTTTAGACATCTTGAAAATGGGAGAAAAAAGTCATTCAGTTTGGAATAGCTCAAATTTCTGAAAGGAAACTCAACTCAAAGAAAAACCAAGTAAAGCACTAAGTTGCTTTATTTCGGTTGACCTAGTCTGAAGTATGCAGTGATAGGGTTTTTTGATATCTCGAGCTTGAATTGAGAAAATATGTCAGAAGCCTTGTGGGACCTGACAAGGCGATCTCTGCCAGCTCTGGGCATCGGTGATCAGTGCAGCACTATGCCAAGCAGTGCTGATGTACTCGGGGAATTCCCACCTGGTTCAGTGCAGCCCTGACAGGAAACACTAACTCAGGTTTCAAAAAGCTCTGTGACTGCTTTGCCTGGCACCTCAGCCCAGCTGAGAATCTTCATGTTTCATGTTCATGTTTCTTCAAGGCTCATTGGCTCAGGGTGTGGGGTACTGAATCAGCCTGAGCTGCTGCTTCTGGAGATGAGAGGGTCCCCATAGTGTGAGGGGACCACTCCAATTGCTGCCCATTTACCAGCACATGGAGAAGGCCAGGCCACAGTTTCTTTAGAAGCAAAAGAATCAAATTAAAATTTAAAAAAAAGAAAAAAAAAAAAAGGAGAAAAAAGTTATTGGTCAAGTGGGTAGAAGCAAGACTTGTGTCATTAGCTTTATTTATGGGCACACTGTTTGTTCCAGTCCTGCTGCCTGTGTCCTGAGCAGAAGGAGCCCTGAAAATAAAGCAGGATTTCTTGCAAGAGGAGCCAGGCAGAGTGGATTAATGACAGGATACACTTGCAAGTGCCCACAAACCCAAACACAGCTGGGAAGTGCGATGGCTGCTCCCAGCTGTGAGGCTGGCCCTTTGTGCCTGCTCATTGTAGAGATGGTAATGTTGATGCTGGTTAGCACTGAGCCTGGCTGGGGATGTGGGTAATTGGCAGGAGGCTGTGTGGGACTGCATCCCCCAGAGCCTGTGCAGGGGAAGTGAGCGGGGAAGTGTGTGTTTGTGGGCCCCGAGGAAATGGAGGAGTCAGAGGTTTCTGCTCTGAGTTGGCCTCCAGACTTTTTATGAATTGTGTAAATGGAGGGTGGCAGACTTGCTGAGCATAATAGTCTAAACTTTGTGACTAGAAATTATTTACACGTCCATTTTGGAGAGAAGATTTGAGCCTGCCTGTGACAGCCATTCAGGAAGCACCCACAGTCTGTTTTGGAGCCTCTACTCCAGCTTGAAATTCTGTTTTATGACAGCCCTCTGCCCAATCCCAACTCTGTATTTACAGGTTCGTTACCTGCATACAGTGAGACAGCTGTGCCTGAATTCTTATCGCCTGCACTCCACTGCAAGCAGGCAAGGGCTTTCATGTAACCAGGATAGCTGGAGAAGAGGTTTTGCCAATATTTTCTTAATTTCTTTATTAGACACAAAAGTAAGAGCTTTTGTTTATAGGGAATCCAGGGACTGAGGCTCTCAGGGACTGGAGAACTATGTACTTCAGTCTCTTCAAGACAATTCTCCTACTGTTGCACCTCAGGGGACCATGTGACTGAGGAACTTGTGGGACCCCTGTGCCATAAGCATCACTGATCTTTTAATGAAATTGTCATTTCTTAGCAAATGCCTGATGTTAAGCAAATGTCATTTGAGTTTGTTGCTCTGAAGAGTTTAGCAAGGAAGAGGGAAAAGACAGGTTGACAGTGGAATGAGGGGAAAGCAGGAGAAGGGGGCAAGGCTGGCGCCAACCACCCTGTGTTGTGGGGCTGAGTATGCGAATGCTGGCAAGTCCTGTTTCACAGTGGAAACATCTCTTCCTGGCTGATTCTGGTATCATATTCTCTCTGGCTCATTTACTTAAGTCACCAGCTGGTTACTAGCTTTTCCACAAAGCAGGAACCAGATGCATGCTAGGAGGAATTTTATGGCAGGAGTGGTTGCTTCAGTAGTCCCGGTCTGGGAGAGACAGTCCACTTTTATGAGCATTGACATTGGTCAAGCAGAAAATAAAGGAATGCTATATTTCAGATTTGGGGATTGAAGTTGTTTGAGAAGGAGCTGAATTTTTTCAAAGATTGTTACTTCTTATTGAATTATAAGAAGGCATGCATAGATGCAAGTCTGTGTCTCCTTTCACTACAAGTGGCTTCATGGCATGTGCAGTCCCTAGTGGCTGTGTCTG
The DNA here is from genome assembly GCF_031877795.1 of Strix aluco. NCBI lineage: Eukaryota > Metazoa > Chordata > Aves > Strigiformes > Strigidae > Strix > Strix aluco. The sequence goes on from NC_133936.1 coordinate 38,278,482, forward strand.
GCTGTTTGTGCAGGGGTTCTCCCACGCACAGCCTTCCTGACTGTCAGACAAAACCTGGCAGCACTCACTGTCGAGACTTCAGATGTTCCTCGCATGATTTCTGCTCCACCCATCTGTCCATGGTGGTCTCCCCCACTGGAGGTGCCTCAAGACAGACCATGTCGCGGGGCTCCAGGTGACTCGGGTCACAGCGCAGCATGTTGGGTTGACCTACTGACATGGCGAGCGTGAGCTGAGATTCCAGAGGAATGACAAAGTCAAACAGCCAAGGCACATGCAGCTATTTTCCCCATCACTCTGGCTTCCAGACAGAACACCTTCTGCAGCAGTCAAGCAGTTGGCCTGGGACAACTGTGTCTTAACCATAACAGCTGCCTTGGTTAGACTGTGTCTATCCAGAGGAGGGAGATGGTGGTGATTCTGTCCTCAAGGGTGTCTCCTGTCCCCCTCCTAAGCCACCTCTCACTGTGTGTTCTTGCTGCAGGCCCTGGCAAGGTCTTGGTCGTGGTCTCTGGTTCCTCTGGTGACTCTGGCACAGAAGGGAGGCTGGCACTCACCAGGGTTGAAGTCCAGTCTGTGGATGCCTTTTTGTGAAAGCATCTGGAACCTGAGAGGCTTCCTCAAAACCTCTGAAGCTGAACGAGCGAGTTGTTTGCTGGGCTGTCCTGCTTAGCAGCTCCTGAGCTGGTGTGACATGACCTAATTAGGCTGGTAACAGTTTGTAGATGCTGTCCCTGGCGTGCCTGGCTGGGATGTGCAGGGGCTGGCAGTGGGCATTTCTCGAGACTCCAGAGGTGCAGACCTTCAGGCAGGCCTGGAGAAAATGGCAGCAGGGGATGTCTGGAAAATCCTCAGCAAAGCAAGCAAAAAGCTTCCAGTTGTCAAGTACAGAAGGACTTTGCTTTACTTAATTCCCCTTCACCCTGTGACAGGTGACTTGTGCATTCCAGATTGCTAATGGAGATAAGCAGTTTAGAGGTGATTTAAAAGATAAAAGGTTTAAAGCCTGTGGGAGCTTTTGCTCTGCAGTTGTATTGTGCATGGGTGCATGTATTACTGTAATGTGTGTGAAATGGGTCTGACAGTAGGATCATGAGCAAGGCCATGTCGTGCCAGTAAAACTTCCATAATGTGCCATGGGATGTGGTCGGTACTGCTTGGCTGGGATGCTCTAAACTGGGGAGAAGGAAGAAGCTGAAATCCAAAGTATGGTACTAAAATTTCTGCAAAAAAAAAAAAGCTGGGAATGCCTGTTAATCTGTACTGCATCCCCTGCTGCCAGGTGGAGGTCTTCAGGCAATGTTTTTGTGCCATTTGTATTTATCTTGGGCATCTCTGGTGGCACATATGCCACCACGCTGGAGCCGTGCCTTCAAGGATGTGTTCTAGCCAATGTCTTTTGTGCCCCTTCCTTCTTAATCTGGTGCTTTGGGCCTTATTATTTCAAATGTATCCACCACAGTGTAAAACCGAAGTTTAAACTCCATTACTGTGGGTACCACGCAATTTGCACAGCCTGCTCTCCACTCCTCAAAGTTAACTTTGGAGCATTTAAAATTAGAGATAACAGAGCCAGCTGATTACAGAAACCTGTGGACTAGCCATAGGCTAATGTGTCTTCCCCATACAGCCCCAGAGCAGCCCTGAATCCTGAAGTGTTGCTCTTCTGGCATCTTGTAGTTTGTGTTAACAGGCACGCTGGGAAAGGGCTGCACTTGGTCACTACAGGATTATGGAGTTACATACAGGGTTACATCAAGGGCAACACTGGGAATAGATGTTTGACCTTATTATTAGAGGCAAGAGGTGAGAGACCTTGACTTTCTCTCCGTCTCAGGCAGTAACCCACTTACCCACAGGGAGTCTCTCAGTCTACAAACCTGTAAAATGGGATTTTATTACTTTTTCATCTGAATCATTTTCTGAAGTTTAATTGACACCTTTAAATTGTATAATATCACACTGACAAGAAAAGTAAACCCAACCCAAGCCAAAAAAAAGTGACATATTTTTATTGTGTCTTACTTTGCATTTCCATCACACCTCTGAAATACAAAGTTGACTCGAAGGTATAGGATGTACTGAGGAAATTTTCTGTCTGCATAGTGTATCACAGGAAAATCTGCAGGATGAACAGAACTGGTGTGTTAGAAAAGCATCCTCAAGCAAGAGGACAGAACCAAGCCAATGCAGCAGCTCTTGCTTTCTTAACCCCTTCTCTTAGGCCTTTCTTCATTTCTCAGCTGCAGGTTCCTGCCCCTTAAGACCCCCAGTAACAGTGAAAGACTCCTCTCCTGTCTTTTGGAAGGCAGTTGTTGCAGCTGCCTTGTCTGTTCACCTCTACCCTATGCATGGGCTGTATCTATACTAGAGTCCTGGATGCTTCAGGGGAAGGAAAACCACCTTTAACTTTGGACAAGAGAGCCTGGAAACCAGAGCAGCATAGAGCTTAGCATGGAGTAATGTACTCCTGCTTTCCCTCTGGGGTGAATCTTCGCCTGCTCCAGTAGGACAGGACTCAACACCACCAACTAAGAAGATGCCCTCATTGCTGCTGGATTGAAGCGTATCCCTGGAGTAGCAGTGTAGGCAGCACGAACCTGTGGCCGGTCTGTGGTGTGTGCTCATGCCAGGCTCGTCAAGATGCGCAGGGTCCTGCCTGCTCTGGGTGCTCTGGGCAGCACATCTTCAGCTTCCCTAAATCCATGCTTAGCAAAGCTGGAGGTGGCTCTGCCCAGCCGTCAGGCTCATTGCAACACTTTGTCCTGACCCTTAGTCACAGCTTCTTGGGCCCTCTTCTTCCCTCCTCTCCTCCATCCCCTTTCCCTCCTTCAAAATTATTGTGACGTCTGAGGGAAAGACTCCCATACTGTTGGTTTGCAACAGCTTGGCTGTCAAGGCTTTTGTAAAGAGATGAAAGGCAATGGCTGATTTTCTGTGTTGATGGTGTCTGTCACTCATGACTGAGACAGAAAGCCCTCTGCAATTTTGGCACATCCTGGCTTTATTCGCTGCAAGAGCTCTGCTTGGGAACAGGCTCATTTTAACACACACTTTGGTTTTGCATCCATTAGAAAGTGCTGTTAGTCCAAAGACAGATGAAATGCGGTATTTAATAAGATCCATGTAGTACAGTGCCCTTATTCTGAAGTAGGTTTTTGTTGTTTTTTTTTTCCTCTTCATTTAAGAAGAAAAAAAAAAGGGGGGGGGGGAAATTGCAGCATCCTACAAACTTAGTAGTAGTGTTTGGCAAGGTCTTGGTCCCAAGAGGTAGGGGGAATGTAAAGTAATGTCCCAAATGGAAAGGTCTCCAGCTTCCGACGGGAGCTCTCTGTGTGTGGTGTTAGACCGAAGTGTGGAAACATGTCTTCTGGTGTGTGGTATTGAGGTGAGGACAGTGTACCCCTAATAGGTGGAAGATTTCTCAGTCTCAGATCTTAAATAAATACTTTTTCTTGGCTACCAACTTGCAGGGTTGCTGGTTTCTGTTTCACTAAATGACTGTAGCAGACAGTCCTTATCCGGAAAGGAGTCTCTAGTGAGCTTTTTGTCTCCAGCATGTGAAGATACACCTTGTGTCCATACAACAGTTTAATGGGTGTCTGAAATAGCTGAGGCTTCTTAAAACAAATGGCAAAAACGGTGGTACATTGCTATGGCAGCAGTTAGCAGTGAGAGTCTTATAATGGCCCTTCTCCTGAAGGCCAGATTCTTCTGCGGAGGAAGCCAGCCAGAGCTGTGGCCGAAGGGGGTGTCTGGAGGAACTCAAAGTGACCTGAGCTCTTTCTGCTTTGCTGACGAACTGAGAAAAAAAATAGGCCAGCAATTCATTTTACAAGTCTCTTAAGCTATCATAAGAATTTATAGGAACTCATTATACAATAAATTATAGATATAAAATAGCAGGTGGCACATCTTTCAAGCGGTATTCATTAAAATTCATCTTGACAAGACCAGGAAAACAGCCCCCAGACCTATCTTCACTGAGCAACTACTAAGGAAGTAAGTTGTGGTTAAGAGAAATAGAGTGTTAATGACAGGTCTATGCTAGTAAACGCGGCACAATGTCTCAAATACCTCAGCAGTAATTGTCATCAGAGCCCTTTTTTTCTCCGCTAGTTATAAAATCAGATATGCTATTAGAGACACTATTTGTAAAACCCAGACACCATATATTTTCATGAAATGTAACAATTGTCTCCATCTCCGAGGTTCCTGACACAAACCTCCTTGGGGTCCTAGCTGGACTGCTGTATGCAAGCTGTGAAAATATTGATGTACTCATTTTATCCTTTGCTTTTCTTGTCCTTCTCTGTTTCCTTTCTTTATTCCTGACTTACTGGCAGCCTCTAATGTAGCCCAGTTACTTCTGCACCAAGAGGATGAGGAAACTGTTTCCTCCCAAGCCAACTATGCTGACACTGCTAACCTTGATTTCCATAAATGATTAAACGGTGTCTCCTGTCTGTAGTGTATTTCAGGCTCCAGTTACCCAAGATTCTTGGATGCTGAGAGACCTTTTCATCTTCCTCATCTCCTCCTCACAGTCATAACTAAGCCTGACTGTCTCCTCTACCTTCACAGCTGTGAGCTGCTCAGACTAACAGTAGCAGCCCCAAGATGCTTTTCCCCATGAATAGACTTTTCTCAACTTGTAGGTTTTTAAAATATTTTCTAACCTACTGAAAATTTTGATGTGGATATTACAGTGAAAAGGAGATTTCTGTAGTCACCAGACAAGCAGTGGGAATTAAAAAGTATTGAGAGTAATCCAGTCATTTTAACACAGTGGCAATTTAATAGCTTTTAGAATAAATAAATTTGTGATGGTAAGATCAGCATTGCTTGTTTTTGCAGCACTAAAACTTTTTCTAGGTCAGCTGGGTCAAAAGGGAACATTTCCTAACACTACTGCTAAGCCAGCTTTCAGAGGTAGACATGTTCTAGGAGTGAGAGTACCACCTAGTTATGTGCTGCTTAAAGCCCACTCAAACTGACGGTGAAAATTTCAGTATGGGTTTCTCTCAGTCAGAGTGGCACTGGACTCTTGATTCTCAAGCTGAGGCAACATCCTAGTGCAGTCCTTTCTGAATTTCTGGGCCACATATGCAGCCAGGGTAAACTGCTGACTTCTGCTGATGATCAGCAATTTACACCAGCATAACCTGGCCTCTGGATTGCCTCCTCTAGCTGCGGTGCTTTAAAGACATTGGCTATCCACATCAACACCAGCTGAAATTCAGATATATTTGACCTTCATTGCCTAGCACTTTAGAAACTGAATAATAAACATGTAGTGAATTCTGCCATCCAGATATCAGATTATTTTTCTTTGCATCCCTTTGAAAAATGTTTGTTATCTTATTTTAAGCCTCTGCTGCTGAGGGGAAAGCATGGGGTGGGAGTCAGGGGGTGTGGAAAGTAGGAAGGGGGTGGAGAGCGTACTCTAAAAGGAAAAAGCTATGTGGAAAGCTTTGGTACTAATGGATTGGATCCATTTGCAACCTTACTGTTTGCAGACTAACGTGCATAATGCATTGTTGGGCAAAACACTAAATGTTTAAAAGTAATTTGTGGCAATTTGGGTTTTTATCATTGCTCGCATGCTGCCCTGGGGGAATACGTAATAAAAGACAAGCTCCGGGACTGAAGAGTTTATAGTCTTAAATGTGCAATTCTGCAGGCAGCTCAGTGAAGCTAATAGATCTCTGTAAGGCAGTCAGGGGCTTGGGTGGGGGGCCTGACCCCTCAGGGTAGCAGCACAGCTCCTTTCTGAGGGGAAGAAGTGGAACACCTTAGGAAAAGTATGCACTTAGTCCTTATAATGTTCATCGCAGGTAACTGTGCAGAACAGTTGTTGGGTAGGTCATACAGGAGTCTTTGGAAAAAAAACCCAAAGTGAAAGAAAGGGAAACAGCTCCTATAAAAGACAGATTTTTTTTTTTTTAATTGAATAAAATGTATACATCAAGACAGTTGTTTTTGAAAGTTTAATAAGAGGAGAAGCAGGAGTAGGTGCACATTAGTGAAAAATAGTTACAAATACCTTGTGCATAAAAGAGAGCCTTAGTCCTCTGTTGTGTGCATGTATGTGTATGCACATTGGGTTTTTTCTGTCAGTTTTTACAGGTAGATGTCAAAGTAACAAAAAGAAGGAAATGTAATGCCTAATATATAAATCAGGGGAAGTAGGATGCAGTTGTTGACATACTGTACCCACAGGCAAATGGCAGAGCCAGAGTAAACAGGTAACCTTACCCACTTTATGCTAGGTTGCAGTGCATCCAGCCTAGAGCTGTCTAGACCTGTGCTAGTCTGCATCAACAGAAAGTCTGTATGATGTACTTAAGTGAAAGTAAATGTATGCTTAATGCACTTACCAGTCTGTATGTGTGAACAAGACTTCAGCAAGATTTCTTCATTGTGGTAAGCTTGCATGATGTGATAAAGGTTTCCGTATCCAAGATTGAAGGGTCTTCTAATGGCAGCTTCCCGTTAGAAGTGAAAAACAGCTCGTCTGTTTTGTGCCCTCTCCCTTGGGAAAGGTGACACTTAGAGCAGCCAAGGCGCCGTCCCCTGCCGTCCTGGCTCCGGGACATCGACAAACCAGCATGTCTCTTCATCTAAGCACGAAGCTTTTCTAAAGACTCTGCCAATTTCAATTAATTCCTTATTGGGACAGCTTCTTCACGAATTTCTGTCTGAAGCAAGAGGGTTAGGGAGAAAACCAAAAAGAAACCCTTCCTAACACATTCTGCACTGTGATTATTAGAAGATGCTCATCGGAAGTGGAAAACCCCATTTATGTATGTAGTGCCAGGTTCTGACCAGGCATTTAAATGTTAACTTCTTGTTTTCCAGATAACTGCCCCGAACGTGGAGCTGTTGTCTCCTCTGTGTGGGTAGGTGTCTCTTCTGTTTTCTAGGGGAAGAATCTTGGAAACATCTCATTTTCTTCCTGGTCAGCAAGTGGTGGAAATGCTGATTACAGACTGTCTCCAGCAAATTCCTGGGACAGCAAAACTGCTTCCCTCTTCTGGCATCTGTATTATGATTGCCTGGTATTTTTGGTATTTTGCTGCCAGCTAAAATCACATTTATTGCAGTTAGACCTTTAACAGAGAGGTGATTGAGGTTTCAATTCAGACTATTAGAGTGCATGTTCAATGGTGGTAGAGTAGACAATGTGAAAGTACAAAGCAAAATGTTTTTTTTTTGGTAAAAATGCCATCTGATCCATCTGGCATACATGTTGTAGGTGTGTCCATCCTTCTGTTAATGTCCCTGTTGAATGCCTCTTGTCTTCTGCATTTACCTCTCCCAAGAGGCGTGCATCCACCTCCTATGGTTCTGACTACGTGGCATTATTTTGCATCGGTGACACATCAGAGGGCTGTTGGGACGCCGAGTGCTGAACACTCAGCTGTCGAGAACATCGATCTTTCTGCTGAGCCAGAGCAAATTTAATTAGCTTATTTTAACATTCCTCTTCATCCCGCGGGTGGGTAGAATTGATGCTGGCTGGAGCCTCATTTCCACATAGCTCATTTAGGGTAACTAATTATTGCATGTAAGTGAATGGTACACTCTGCTGACAGCCTCTGCAGTAAGGTGGAGCCGTCACTTTCCATTTATTCGCTGTCAGAACCATCTGAAACCTTCCCCCTTCAAGGCAGCAAAATCTTCCAGTTCTGCTGGATGTTAACAGGGCAAAGTGGTGGAAAGCTGTAGTGAGCACAGCCCCATGCCGGTGACATGGTGCAGCCAAGGAGACTAATTCAATGTCGAAGAATGAAAGTCCAGGCTTGGAAATAAGAAAAGCCTGAACTGTCTCCAGCTTAAGGTTAGTCCCCGTTGTGTGTATGCATTATGATTCTTTCTAATTGCATACTTGCATCCTATTTTTCATCATTACCTTAATACTATCCTTCTTTTTAACTTGGTTTTAGTCATGTATTTCTCACTAATCTAGTTCCTGGAAGTGCCTGACCCGTTCTTGCTGAAGCTTTAGAACAACTCCCAAACAAAAGCATTAACTTGAGTCAGATATCATATATGGGGAATTAATTTCTGAACAACTAAAATCAGCAAAGTTATAAGAGTCTGAGAGGTGAGAAACTGTGCAGCCTTAAATACAGGTGGTAGTGCCAGCTGTCCCCATAGTATTTAGGGGGTATGCAAAGACACATGTGGCAAGGAGGTTCCTTTCTCCCTGATTGCAGCCACTTCAGTGCCTGTCTGCTACTTGCATCTGTAATGTTTTCTCTGGTGGGCTTTGATCAAAGGCTTACAATAAAGAGAGCGTGTGTAGGAGTATGTACAGAAGAGGTTATTTCAACAGGCTAACTACATTTGGTGTACAAGCATTTCTCACTGAGTAAAGAGGGTCACATAAGGGGTAGTAACGTCTGTGGTAACCTTTGTTATCCCAGATAAGCTGCAGAAAACCTAAGACCCTCTGCTATACAAGTGAGGCAAGAAAAGCAATTTGAAGAAATGGAAGTAGTTCCCTCAGCTGCTCTGAAGTGTTATACTGGGAAGTCAGTAGGGGGGCTCTCACTCTTCTTCCATTACTTTCTGGGCATCTTTGCAACCACTTTCCTTGTTCCTGCTTGAGATCCTCCGGCAGCAGAGACTGTGCATGTAGCAGCCCTGCCAGGTCTCCCAGCGGAGGGAGTCTGCCTGGGAGTGTGCTGTGCTCCATTTGCCTTCCCTGATGGGTGTTTTTTTGGTTTTGGAGCCATTATCAGCTTTTCTTAGGGCAGACATAGGGATTAAGCAGCTTCTTGGTGGTCCCAAAGCAGGCTGGACTTAACAGGGAATCTGAATTAATGTGTCTCAAGTGGGCCTTGGAAAATAAAGCTGAGAGTAAAAGGCTTGGACATAAGTGTACACATATGTAGCATCTTATAGTCCTTATAGTGTTGAGTTTATGCTAAATTAACTGAATAGAGACTAAATAGAGTGTGTATTTCTCTATTTCTTTGTAGGAACAGAGAGTTTCCCTTGTTTAACAACCAGACGCAGCATCCTATCATCTGCTTAAACAGGTATGAACTTTTTACTTGTTAGCATAGTTTCACAAGGAGACTACTTCAACAGACCAAGGAAGCTTGGGAAGAGAGCAAAAAGAAAACTCCTCTAGCTCTGGCAACACTTTATTTTTCTGGGGTTAGTTCCTGCTTTTGTAATTTGTCTTGGTTTTTGTTTTAAAAGCTTCCTGTGTCTGATAGGAGCCACTGTACCTATCGTTGTCAAAGAAGCTGTTGCCTTGCTTTTGGCTTAGCAAGAACCTCCTTATAGTCCTGGGCAGAAAGGGCCTAAGATGGTGTTGATACAAAGGCAGAGCATCTGAGGGAGGTGATGGTGTTGCTACACGCTGCTCTGGTTTGTCATGCCCTGCCACTGCAGTGAGTCGTACAGCAGAAAAGATGAGAATGGTTTGGCAGAGTAAGGGCAAGCATACTGCCTCATCTCCAGAATCAAAAACAATCCGGGTTAGATCTAAGAAATGCACTTTTTCTCCTCTTAGGGAAAGAGAAAACTTTCAGGAGACCCCCCCCAGAAATCTAAGAACAAGTGTTAGAGAGAACCTGTGCTGCCTGCATCATGTGGATAAACCAATAATTGTTTTGCCACTATTTCTATATGCACATGTATTCATTTCAGCTTGATTTACAAGTGAACAAGTTTGATTTACAAGCAAATGGGAATGGAGTTTGATTGAAAGACTATATATGAAGCATAGGGAAGAAATGCAGGAGGGCACAGTGAGTAGGGTGGCAAATGCCCAAGTTTCTGCTGTTGTAACTTCACTTGGGCAGGGCAGGATGAAATACTGCCGTTCTTTTAGGGTGAAGTGTTGTGTTTGCTCTGCCTTACAACACAAGCAAAACAAGAAGGTTTCGGTGAGCTCAGGACATGCCTGTAGAAGCTCATGGGGAGTGAGGTATAATGGGATGGTGGTCCCCTTCCCAGGATCTCCTCTCAGCAAGCTAGAGAAGGTTCAGACTCTGCCTCCTTTGAGGAGTAGCATCAACACACACATGCAAAAAAGTTTTATTCATCTGGTAAAAGTTACCTCCTCTGTGTTGTCATTACTAAAAAGGTGCTGGATTATGCTAGTTCAGGGCGTGTTCCTTCTGTGAGCGTGAGCAAAATCAATCTCCCTGTTCCCTGACCATCCCCTAGTTTACTTCTGCATGCAGTCTATCCTGGCTCTCTGAATTTGAAGGAAATCGACTCAAATTTGGCCCTCTAGGTTTTTAGGCTACAAGTACTAGGGGGTTCTCTTTTCATCCATGAACTTTTCTCTCTTGCAAGCTGTGGCAGCACAGACCTGCCATGGGCTGTGGGAGTCAGATAAAGGCAGTGTGTGCCAGCTTCTCCTGTCCCTGAGAGACATGCTGCTGGCGTGCCTGAGGTTTAGGGTGTCTTTTGTTGTTGTGCTAAATCTCAGTGCTGCTACTCCTCTTGGAAAGCGTGGTGCAAGCAGCCCAACAGTTTGGGAAGGAGTATTTGCCTTCTGGAGGGTGAACTGTGGGAGGGCAGGAGCTGCCCCAGCCGCCCCAGCCCCGGCATTTGCTCACGTCAGGCTCCCCGGGGGCAGCCAGCATGTACAGCAACCCAACATGCCTGCAGACTGGCTCCCTGCCAGCGTCTGCCAGGGCGGAGGGCAGCATAAGGCTGCTTACAGTGATCCTGCACGCTTCAGGAATTTTCCCATGGCCCCAGAATACCCTTGCAGCAGCGTGCAAGTACTAAAGGATTAAATTAGCCTCTAAGACTTAAATTAACGGGCAGTTTTATTGCATTCACCATTTCTCCATTGATAATGTTCCACTGGTGATAAAGTAAATTCTCAGACATCTACTGTGCAAAGCTTAAATTGTCTCTGCAGGTCCCCTCCTTAACTGACAGGCCTAAATTACTGCTCTTGAAATAAAGAATATATTTGTGGAGTGCCCCATAGCCTCTTGGTGCTGCTGGGATGCCACAGACAGCTTAAGAAGTGGGCAAGTCTGAAATGAAAAGAGAGGGAAACAATTGTATATCAGGACTAGCGTTTTCTACACAGGGTCACTGCATCAGTGGTTAGGAGATAAAAACAGGGTATAATATCTTGTGAGCATTGCTGTCTGTCCTTTGTGTCTGTAGTGACTAAAAGTAGCAGTGAAAACTAGCAGTGGAAATAATGTGCTGCGAGTGGTTGACAGGGGAAAGTTGTGATAAAGGAGGTAGGGGCTCAGGAAAAGGAGCCTGTCCCATTGTCTCCTGTGTAAGAGCATCCCCCAAGGCTGGGCTGTTGGCTGAGGAGGAGGAGTAACAGAACCAGCAAAGTGGCACAGAGGGCTACAGGGATGGGTGATAAATCTCAGATCTGTCTGAGCTGGGGTGTCAGTACAGCCTGTTTGCAGCATTTGGAGCTGAGGGCTCAGCTTTGGGAGCATTACGTTATTCTCTGATGGTGTGGTTTTGCTTCTGGGGCTGCTGCAGTGACTCGTCACGCTGGTCACTGGGCCACATGATTCCCAGTGCACTGTGAACGAAGTCAGCGTCTCCTCACACGAGCTTTTCACTGTGCTGTCTCTGCATGTGAGCGGGTTCTGTGAAGGCACTCCACAGCAGGAAGGTACCGAGGCAATCTGCTCACCTGGACGCTGCCTAGGCCTGGTGTGGGGCTGTTTCTGAGCAGGGAGAGGAACTTCAACACCTCCAGAGGCTCTGTCAGCTTGAGATTCCTAGTAATTTTGAGTAGCCTTTTCAGTATCAACATTACTTGCACTTTTCTACTGTGAATCTACTGATGCTCAGAAGCAGAGGCACGAAGATGGGGACAGTGCTTGGCAGCAGCCATCCTGGGCAGAGGCTGAAGAACAGCATGGGGCCAAGGTGCACCTGCGGTGTACTCAGGGACAACATTTGTGTATTGATATTTTGTTCGATTTAGGTTGGAACCTCTTCAGATTCAAGCACATCTTATATGAATTTGGTAGAGAACTAAGTGCACTTTAAATGACTGCACTTTAAATACACCATAGCTTGTATTTCAGGCTTAGAAATTTCCCTCACCTCTGGTTGGAAGTTTACATTGTACAGAAAGATGTCAGTGAGCAATGATTTCCTTTAGGAAAAGGGATGCAAACTGTTACTTGCTAGAAGGGTTTCTTGTAGTACTCACAGAAGAAATGCCTTGATTTCTGGAGAGCTAAAAACTCTAGAGATGATGTCTCCTTTTTCATTTTACGTACTTTGTTTTGTGTTTTTGTGGGGTTTTTTTTTTTTTTTTTCCTCGGTGATCTTCGTAGCACTAGGGAAAGATTATAATGGGCAGAGTGCAAGATATAGCTTAGTGGCGTTATTGGCATTGTCTTCTCTTTTGCCATGCAGCTGGCTTGGGTGTCTCCTGTGTGACATTGGGAGGGTTGCAAGGAGGCATCCCCACCTGGGTGGTTTTGACACAGGGCTGAAGGAGGCTCTTGGCATGCCTGCTGTCACAGCCAATGTGGCACGCCATCCTCCTTCATCAACCTCTTTCTTAAAAACAGTCTCCTGCCAACCGGTAGGCTGTTCTGCAGTCTCAATTGCAAGAAACCTGTAGCTTCTAGCTAAAACTTGTCAATGGCCACAGGGTTCTTGTACCAAACTAGACTTTGGTTTTTCCTCCTTTGTGTTTATCCCTTATCATCAGCCTACCTCTTTCCTCCTTTGAAAGGACGGCTGTCATTGATTTTATAATCAACCTGTCTTTTTCCTCATTTTTCTGATTATCTTAATAGTCATTATCTGCACCTTCTTTTGTTTGAAAACACCTGTTTTGAACATAAGCCATAAAGGCAGAACACTGTGTTACTTGTATTTATCAACTATCAAAAGTAGCATTTGCTACATTTTGAAAGGATTCAGGTGTGGTTCTTAAGCAATGGAAAGAAAGGAGAATGTCCCCTGTCACTAGTAAATCATCATGATGATGATGGTGGTGGTAATAATCCTACCTAGCAGGCTGAGTCACTAGTAGATGCTTAAAACTTGTTTACAGCCAAGAAGCAAGATTGTTCAGGCAGGAATTGACAGGCATGGGGTATATGACTTGCTGTGGCTTTTTAGTAAGCATCTCCCTAATTCCTTGGATGCAAGAGGTGGGCCAGAGAGACCAGGAGGGGAGAGGAAGAGGGAAATGTCATCCTTCCTTTCCCATGTGTAGTGATGAGCAAAGGAGCCTAATTTTGAGGAAGAGAATGGTAAGTAAGGGAAACTGGACCATTCTGTGTGTTGCAGCTCATGCTTGATGCTTTTGTCAGGATCAGCAGCCACCCCCAATACTGAGCTTTTCCACTCCTCTGCAGTACTTAAGTGGCTTTATAGAGGGACAAAATTAAGGAAGTTGAAGGTGAGTTGACAAGCTGATTTTTGGTTTTGTGAAGGCTTACCACAGTTGAGAAGTATATTTTCTTTTGCATCTCCAACAGTAAAGTCAACATAATACTTCCCGTAGCTCAAGAACCAGTCCAGTGTGCTAATGTTGAATTCTCACACTGTGAGTTTTGTCCCCTGAATCGTGTGAAAGGAAAGAAAACTCAACACTGTGGAGTAGAAGCCCAGCTCTCCTAAAGGCAGTTGAATTTTTTGCCATGGACATCCTTTTGAAAACATATCATCTTACTAAGGATTATAGCTTTATGGCTGTGTGAAAAAGGAATTGCCAACACATCTAAAAATTATGGTTTCAGTTTTGAAAGGTGTACAGTCCTTACCGTGCGGTGCATGTGCCAGCCCTTCGTTCATGGGAACTGGAGGGCACCTCTCTGTTGGTCAGATTATGCCATCCATCAGGGTGCGACCACGCTGGTGACCTGCTCAGAAAGGCCTTGTATCACTGGCCTCTCCCAGTGGTCTGACCTACCAGATGTCCCCTTTTTATCTTCATGGCAAACCCTGCAGCTGCCTAAAACCACCTTTGTCCATAGCATCCTACTGCTGAGTTCTCCTCAACTTTCCTGTGAAGCATCTGGTTCTGCTGGTGTCAGGGCCGGGATACGGCGCATGGGGACGTGCTTTCGCCTGCCAGCACTGGCGGCAGGCTGGAAGTCAGTGCTGCCTGCAAAGTGCTCCTGGAAAAAATGATCCCATTCCCACTTGGTAATTTTGTAGTTAGGCTTTGTAGTGCGAATTGCTGAATGATGTGATGTTCAGTGCTGGGAAACCTGATGTTCAGAGTTAAGCCTGAGTTATTTAAGCAGTTGTGTTTAGTAAACACACTTTTGAAAGAGATAGTGGGAGTAATGGCAGTCCTGTGACTGTTCTCCAAGAGAGGAGTTTGAGAGAGGCACAGATACATTTGTATTGGGGAGCGAAGCTTATGAGAAGCACAGATGTTTGAAGCATAATGTTCTTCCCAGCATAGTTGATGAAAGAAAACACTTTATAATTGTGACCAAAAATTACTCTAGTTGTCATCCTTAAGATGAGTCATTTTTTTCCCCCATTTTTAATCCCTCCAAGACTTTGGTCTCTTCTGAAGCAGGAAGGTATAATTCAGTCCAGTCTCTGGCCATGACACATTGGGCAGCTGCAATAATTATGCAGGGATAGGGATATAACATGCTGTATTCATGTACAGGTGAGGTCTTCATGCGAAAAGGGAGATCCTGACATTACGGACATAGCTTGTTCTCTTCAATGTTTTCCAAATCATCCTTGAATTCTAAATCAGAAGGTTTCAGGATGTTTTTGTAGTAAAATTGTGAGATTGCCTGTTGTTCTGCCTTTTGCCATGTCTCTGTGGGCTATCTGGGGCAGATCACAAGGCACTTTGATCAGTAGTCCTTTCTCAACAATTAATTGATAACGTTATCCATACCTATGTCTGTAAGATTTTTCTGCAGCATACACTTAATAGCTCCCTGGTATCCTTATTTTAGTTGACTTCTTTTGTGCAAAAGAAATACTTTGCTTGCTTAAACAATTACTCTTGCATCAGTTTGCTTCTAAAAATTGTAAGAACGCAGAAGAATTATATTTCCATTTTACGAGTGCAATGAAAACAGGATTAGACACAACAGGATCAAGTCTAGGGTTAATGATGGCATGCCTGGGAACTAGATACTGTGTGCAACAGCTTTTGCTGTGATTCTTGTTAACGCTCTGTGATTCATTGCTGTAGCTACCATAATATTAGTAACTAGGTGTCCAAGTCTGGATTAGATCACTGTTGTGTTCAATGCTGCGTGCTCAAACAGCAGAGTTGTTCCAGACCCCAAAGAGCTTACAGTCAAATCTACAAAGAGGCGTGGAGGTGTAAGCAGCCAGACAGCATGCTGGTGAGACTATATTCATCAGTGTAATTAGTAGCTTAGAGACTCCGTAGTTCATGCTGGGAAATTGTAGATGGAAAACCATACTCACGTGATGCAGTTCACCTGGGACATATCAGTGTGAAAGCACATATATTATGCAGCTAACAAGGGATCTAATCCTATTTTGCTTGGTTTTTTTGACTTTATATCCAGTGTATTATGAGTTGTAAAGTACAGGAGGCCAGCTTAATTTCTAGTCTGTCTCCACTGTTTTAGCATGCTTTCCAGTGGGAATACTTTTCTCTGGAATACAACAAAAGTCCAGTTACTAATGCAGCTCTGTATTTCTGCATATTGGCCAGCATAGCGAGTAACAGAAATGGACAAAATAGCTCAGCTCCATTAAAAAGTAATTTAAATGTTGGCCTTAGAATGGAATTAGATCCCCTCCCCCCCCTCCTTTTTTCCCCCCACATTCTGAATGTTTAGATAACTGGCTTCAGCTAGCAATAAAAACACCAAATTAAGATGAGAAAAGCTATTCTTTTCTGGCCTGAGTGAGGGAGGATCTGCTAAAGTAATAAAAGTGTCTTCTTCCACAATCCAAAAGATACCTATACCTTTCAGAACAAATCTGTACTTGGAAATGCCTGAAGTCAAGTCTTCCTCTTGGTTTGAGTTTAACTCTCTGCCGGAAATGGCGTTGCCAATTAAACTATTTTGTAAATTAAAATAATTGATATTATTTGTCAGTGTGGGGTGGTATCCACCACTGGCTCTCTACTCACAGCTCGTGACCTTTTTTACCACACCACCTATAGTCTACCTCTAGCTGTTCAGCCCCTGTATTCCCTTCCTGTGGTACCAGGTACCACTAGTCTTCTCATCCCCTTCGTTCCATATGAAAGACTCACACTCTCTCCTGTGATCCTTCAGACCTACAGCACTTGGTTCTTCCCTGCATCCCTGGCTCTGTTCCCCCCATGTTTTTTTCTGATTCTCCATTTACTCCTTGGACCTTTTTAGTTTCCTGACTTAATATGAGTTCCATGTAGCATTTTCTCAGCAATTTTCTAAGTCCTCTCTGCAGTGACTTCCCACTGTAGGTTAACCAGCAGCTGTTCCGTCTCTACCTGTCTTTGCTTAGTTAATTGGGCCAGAAAGAGCATATGCTATGGCTGCATGTGAGCTCCACATCTGCTGATTAGACCACCAGGACACTGCCAAACAAAAGGAATAAGGGCTGAGCTCTTCTCCTTGTATTTCCCTTCACAGAGGCATTAATGTCTTCTCTTTCCTCTACCCATCTGTGGATTTCCTAAGGTGGTAGGTAGGAGCTTAGTTTCTTCTGTCAAACATGATAGAAATTGGCCAGTGTGATTCACAATTATGGATGTGGATAGACACAGCAGACAGGCAGACACAGGAAACCAGAGCACAAACATAATGAGAGAATTAGGGAGCAAGTATTTTTGGATTGCTTCTACATTCACACATCTTCAGCTGAGTTAACTGGCAGAATCGAGCAGGGGGTTGACAATACTGGTTTAATGTCAGGGAGAAATTTTAAGGACCTGTTATGTAGTTGTGGAGGCAGGTTGGTATCAGGGACTTGATGCATACCTTGTGATTTATGTTTTCTTAAATGGATTCTGGCACTACATTGTGTCACATTTTTAATTGCTACCAAAGGCAGTTCTTTGTAAAAGTATTTTTAGAAATGAGCATCCATCAGAAGAAGAAATGCAGAAAGCTTTATATAGATCCCTGGGAGAAAGAGGGGGGAAGTGTTACGGAGATTCTGTTAAAAGAATTAAGTCATTTAGAGACAACCCAGTTGGTCAGGCCAGCAGCCCTACAGAGTTGAAATAAGAATCTGCATTTTCACTGGTTTTATGCTAACACCAGCAGCAGGGGCTCCTTAATGTAGTTTGTGGGCTGCAACCTTCATCAGAGACTTCACATGTATATTTTAAACTGTCACTATTCTTGGTAGTCCTGGCTGATCATCAAGAGTTTTAAGAGATCAGGGTCCCTTTCAGCAGCACCGCGGGCCTATGCTGAGCTTCTAGACTCCCATGGGCCGGAGCTGTTACAGACAGCCAAAGCTCAGGGCTGTCTCTGTCCCCAGAACTGTCAAGTGGACACACGGTGTCCTGGATCCCTCGGCTTCCCCGACATGCTCAAGAAGCAACTTGGGCTCTGGTGTCAGCGGCTGATGTTGCAGTTATCTCCTTTTGGGTCTCGTTTTTGTGGCTGCAAGTTTGTCATGCTGCCTCTAGGCAGATGCTGTGTGTGATAAATGTCCTTCCTTGAGCAAAACTTTCTGAAATCTGGATCCGAAGGCTTTGGTTGGGAGCCACGAGTGTCCTTGCACATATGGGAAGAGACAGCCCTTGCCCTGAAGGTTTTGCAGCATAAATAGGCAAGTTACAGACAGCATGAACATTATAATCTGTGTTTTACAGCTGGGAGAACTGAGGCACACGCTTATTTACTCATAAGTTCAAGGTCATGGAGCAGGTGAAGAGCAAGGCCCTGGACTGAACTCTGATCTTACATCTCAGTGCCTTAACCATAAAACTGTTCTGTCTTTCGAAAGATCCTCCTGCTTATAGGAATATCTATATTATAGTAGGAGGAAGAAAACCTCTATTTGAGTTAGATAATCTTGAAGGCGCTTAAATTCATGCATGGATTTCTTCATCCTTTGGTCAATTTTAGCAAATTCTATGCAGCTAATGCCTAATGGAAGAAGATAAATTGCGAGCAAATAATAAATGAACAATAATCCAGAGAAGAGGTGAGAGAATCATAGTCTCAGCAGTCTATAGATAACAAACAGGAAATCTCTTTAAATAAAGTACCTTATAATTGCTAATGTTATTAATCTCCTGGAAAATCCATGTCTCTGAAGAAATAAGCCAAGCTTTTCCTTGAACACAAAGGAGAGAAGTTTTGTTTTTCATCTCTGGGAGGTTTGGATGATTGTAACATTCTTCTTCCTCTCTTTGCAACCCTATGGGAGCATGATCCTAGATTCACTGCAATTATCAGAAAGAAAGAGAGAAGGAAAGGAGGAAAAAAGTAGAAAAGTGATGCCATTGAGCCAAGAGGCTGAGCTGGTCCTCCTGGCCTAAACTGGCACATCCCCAGCGATATGTGTCCTAGGTGTGAAAGCAGGTTGTACAGAGCTCAACCGTGGCTACTGTAATTCTGGTCTCTCTGCATGCCCTACCTTGGTCCTCTTCTCTTAAATCTCTTCGCACCATGTTCCACCCTCAGTTATGATACGCCCATTGTCTTCTGTGCATGTAGGGTCAAGCTTTGCTCATGTTTTGCCTTCCCGTGGAAGTTGGTGGGAGTCAGTCCTGTATGTGTGTGGGAGCAGGAGGTGGTTGAGGTGGGAGCTCCAGGCAGCCAGTGGGTGCCAGATTCAGAGCTGGGGTAAGTCAGGGTAGTTCTCTTAACCTCACTGAAATCACTCATGATGGACGGTGAGTAGAATTCTTCTCCAAAATATTGCTTCACAGTGACTAAAACCATCTCCTCTAGGATCTTGCCTTATAGGGGGTATGACACACTCCCTGTCTGACCTTCTAAGTTCAAACAAGTACACTTGTGTTTTACTGCATGGCTGAGAGTTCCAGTGTCACTGGAAGACATTTGTGCCTCCCCTAGCCTAGGCTGTAGGATCTCCCTGTGCAGCCTGAGCAATTCAAATGGGACATCACCATCTTTTAGGGTGTCCCCTGCTGCTGGTTCATGGATTTGTTACCTCCTCTGGCGAGGAATGCTTTATCATCTGTTTAACTCATGACAAGTCAAAGCACAGCTGCAAATACACACGTTACACATAACATTCAAAATGGATACACCAACTACTAATGTTGTATAAAGACCCAAGTAAAGAACTGGGAGACCTGCGTACTCCACTGAAGTTATATCAAAGGTCTGTTTTTTCCCCTTCTTTCAACTCACTTTGCATTTCCCTCTTGAGAAGATGGTAGCCAGGGTTTCTGGTGTAGTGCATGCCATCTCTGTCTGTCTGATAAATTTTTCCTCTTAGAGCTGATTCATTTGAAGTCTAAAGGGTGCCTAATGCTCTGGCACGGACAGTGTCCTTGAGAGGGTGATTGATTTTTCACGGGGAAATTCACTCTGTTCTCACCTTAAATGTGATACAGTCTGGCCAGTCTCTTAATTACAATAGTGGTAATTTCCCTCTTGTGGATGAGTAGATACGTCTTTTTTGAGAGCACTGTGTGAGAGAGCTCCTTGAGTAAGTGGCTAGTAAGTTATTCTGATCAGAGGTGTGAAATTCTTCCCTCTTCCTAGCCTACCCCTGGCTTCATGCTGTTCCTATAGTCTGCATCAGCTGTGGCATTTAACACATATACTGCTGAACAAGCGACTTTATGTAGTTTATTACTGGCTCTTGGTTCAGCCACACTTGCTAATTATCTGCTTTGAAGTGGCTGCCGGCTTGGGGTGCCTGTTCTGCAAACTGGCTCCTAGTCAAACTGCCATAATGCAGTGTACATAGCCATTAATCCAAAGATGATGAGACTGTAAATTAAAAAGAAAAAAAAAAAGCAGCCTAGATGACACAGTGCTATCATTTGAATTTCCACAAATATATATCCATAAAAATCAGCCTAAATTTATAAGTCTAGCCAATGGATAAGATGGAGGGAAAACCAGAGTGTTTCATAGCTTTGGTTTATCTCAGATATTACCAAAAATAATTTTTTGTCCTGAGTGACTGTGGGAGTTGCCCTTGCCTTGCACATACACGTAATTGTCTAGTTTTCAAACCAAGCCTTGTAACATGGTGCAGAACATGTATGAGTGCTTTATCTTCCTCAAATGGAATATTGCGTAATAGTACTGGATGACAACCATACTGTCAGCTAAATTTTTTCCAGAATAAAGTATTCAGCAAAATATATCTGTCTGGGCATCTCTGCTGCCTCTTACTGCAGAAGGTTGTGGAGCTTATGAAAATGCTGCAATGCAGCAAGTGTACTATCACTGATTAAAAGTAGATTGTTGTTGTTGTTGTTGTTGTTTTTTTCCCCCCTTCTGCAAGCTTGTGGGTGGCATTTTAATCAAGTTCTCATGGTAACAAACATAATTTAAAAGCACTGAAGCCTACAAAATTAGGGTTTTTTTCTGTATGTGCTTGTGGTGGGTGTTAAGTCATTACAACTGCAGTGATGCTGGTTATTTCAGTGTTTCTGGTGCAGAGATGACAAGGGAAGTAAAATGGAAGGAGGTGTTGCTGAATGCAGAAAATCTTTGTCATCTTTTTACCAGGTTCTATTGTTGTCTTTTCTGTAAAGAGGGTGCAATTAAAGTGATGTGTAATGTACTCCTTACGTTGCTTTTTCATTCTTTTAGATATGTTCTGGCATCACAGTTATGTCACGTTTGTAATTCCTGAGAGGTAGTTTTATTGACATGTTTTGATTCACTGTTGTGAACGTGAGCCCCTATCAAAACACACATGAAAATGCATGAGAAACTGTGGAATGCTGTGTGAAGTTGCCATTTATTTCCGCATGTATGAATAGATGCAGAGAAGAGCAGCAAGAAGGGGTTAAAAATTAAATTGGGGAAGGTCTGAATTGAATGCTTCACTGTCTATTAATGGATTGATCTTGAAAGCACCACATGGCTAAAACATGCTAACTCATGGAAATGAGGCGATCGTGTCTGATCACTAGATGGTCTGCTGCTTTGCCATGTTCAGTTGTGTTTGATGCTGTGTGGTGAATTCAGTTAATGAATTTATACTGCAATATATTTGCAGTCCTGCAGATACACAGTAAACAAGGGAATGCAAGTCAGTAATCCTGTGGAGTGTCAGAAAATGTAAGATACAGCTCACTCTTAGCTGCTAAGATGTTGATTTACAATGAGTAAATGTACTGGCTATTTCCTGCTCTTAAATACGTGTGGAAATGAAGTTCCAGTGATTTTTTTTTTTTTTTAATTTTATTTTTTTTACTGCGGCCTGCCTACAGGAGATTAACAGTGTAGGATTTAACACTGTAACACCCCAAATGTCCTTGCCTAGCTTACCTGCAGAAGAACTATAGCCTTGTCTCAGGAGCTGTATGTCAGGAATGGTTAATGCATGTTGGTGATCTCCCAGCATAGACATGTCTGGCTCTGTCAGTAAGACCAAGTCCACACCTTCAGAAAAGTGTTGAAAGTAGAATTTTCAGAAATTGCCAGTAAGACAGAATGCTGCAGTTAGGGGTTGGGAAAGGACAGAAACATCTCAGCTATGGGGAAGAGAGCTCTCTTTGTCAACCTGGTCTTCCACACAGGTATTGATCTGCTTTGCAGAGATGCCAGATGTTCTGCTCTTCCTCCCCTTCAAGAACATGTTGGATGCTTAGACTTTTTGCTGCAAGGGGACTGGTTGTTTGTTCCAGTGTATAAAAGTCCAGTTGTGCTCTTTCCTGTCTAATTTGTCCTTGCATAAACACTTCACAATGATCTGCAGAGTGGGACAGTCCCCGGGACCTTAATGTATTTTCTAGCATGGCTACAGCACTGGGCTTTGCTGCTGCCCCCCATTTTTACGGTCTTGTAACTTCCTTGTTCAGCAATTGCTGAAATGGAAAAATAAATGTTAGTAATTAAGTTGCAATGAATTTTTTTATCTGGATTTTGAAGAAGAGCTGGAACGAGAAGTGTCTTAATGCCATGTCTTCAGAATATTTTCCCTGACCATTTTCCATACCACTGACTGAGAACTGATCTGGAAATTTGAGCAGAAGACTGAATGCTGTACTGGTCCTCCCTAACATGAACTCCTTCTGTGCCTTTCTTGCTGTGGAAGATTGTTCTGGTGTGATAAGGAGAGCATTGGACAGTGTTCATAAGTCTCCCTGTTGATTTTGGAAATCTTTCATGGTAAGAGCTCCTTGGATTCTGAACAGGTAAACCAGTAAAGAAAGCAGTAAAAGGTCAAGAGCCAAAAAAAATAGTCACGTTGGTTTTTATACTAGGAAACAGAGAGTGCAATGAAATATTAGCTATATGGAGAGAACTGATTATACATTAACTTCCTGTCACCTTTGTGTTCATTTAGTATTGATAGAAAGAAGCCTTCTATTTAAAAACATGTTGTCTCAATAGTAATTTCTTGCTGTGGAAAAAGAAAGAATACAACCCTCATTTCAGAAGCTACAAATGGCTATGAGTGATGCTTCTTGGAAGCAGTACAACAAAGTAAAGTGCAATATATTCTTCAAAGCAGCACATCATTTGAACAGTTGATATTTGAAATATCAACTATATCTTTTAAATGGTAATTTTTTGCACTTGATCACGGGCTTTATGTCAAATATAATGATGTGGATATTGTAGTCTTTATTAGCCTGATGTTAACAATTTTGAGGATTGCAGTTTTGGAGTATCCTCCCATATCAAATCCTTCTGTATCAAATAAGGTGCCTCTTCATAGGACAAGTAAAAATTTGCTTCAAGAAAAGTCTCCTGACTTTTGTAATATTCCCGGAGAACACTGACAAAGCACCAGAGTAAATCCTTGCTGGAAATCTCTGTCGATTGACGTGCTCACAGTAGGGTTTGATCCTAGCAGTGCCTCAGGAAAAGCAGCTTTAGGGTTTTATTCTTCTAGTTTGTGCTGCAGCCTCACTCATGTAAAGAGTTTCAAACTGGTACAGCTAAAAGGACAGCAGCAGAGTGCTTCTTTTTATAATATGTAAGTATTGTGTCTTTTTTTTTTTTTAAAGTGTTTTTCATCATTTCTTTGTTCTTGACAGTGCATGTGTAGGGTACCCAGTGATGCTGGAAAATACCTTGATACTGTACCCTGGAAAAATGCCCCCAAATGCCAGCTCAGCCTAATACAGTGCAGAGATCGGGTGTGGGGTGGGAGGAGACTTTCACGATCTGTAAATTGATCAGGAATTCTCAATGCCTGAACCAGTATTTTCATCTGTGAGGATTTAGCACTGACCATAGGGGTGTTTAAAAGAGTGGTGTGAGGCTAGATGTGGGCCATACGCTGAGGCTCTCTTGTGCCCAGAGAGGGGATAAGAGAGGAATGAGACTGAAGAGAGACCCTGGTGCTGGGGCAGTTGGTTTGTATCTTACTGAATTTAGTGACTGTTTCTTCATGTGTACATTCTTCACAGTTTTGTAGGGATGCCCAGCATTTTATGTGGGGGCTCTTTTGTTCTGTATGGTGTAAGCCTAAATGCAGAGAAAGGAATGGTTATCACTTCAGAACATTCTGAGTTCTGGCCAGGACAAACCTCGGTTCAGGGCCCAGGGTGAGTAAATTCAGGTCCTTTTGCACCTTTGAGACAGGATCTGGGACAAGTATCTTGCTACCTGTTAATCAGCATTAACTTGCTGAGAGAAGGGATTAGGGGAAGCCCCCAGCACAGTGTGTGTGCCCCTTTGGATGGCTGGGATCGGTCCAGGGAGGGGTGGCTGGGGCTCAGACATGTAGTGGCAGTGGCGAAGGAAAGGACCAGAGATTATGGGATCCACAGCGGGAGTCATGAATGCTGCATTACCCACAGCAAGAGGGGCCCAGAGAGTCCAAAGCCGTTCCCTTTACAGTCCCAGCTTCCAAACTGGCTCTTTCCCAGAGCCACTCCAGCAGCAGCAGGAGTTTGGGCAGCAATAGTGCCCAGATCTGAATGGCAGACAGCTCTCTGCTGATGAAGAGAGTATAGCAAAGCCTTTAAGATACCTTTATTGTGACCTCTTACGCTTTTCCCTGATCAAACCTATACTTTCTTTCAGGGAATACAAAGAAGGGTTGTCTGTCTCTCTGGAATAAGTCTTTCTGGGTCTCTTTACACACTGTACTTCAAATCAGACCATCAGGCTCTGACCTGAGGTACTGCCAGTGCATCACTTGTCATCAGTATGGATACAGCGATCTTATCTGCTAGTACATCTCTGAACATAACATATGCATCCATTCACACACGGTCCGTTTGCTGATCGTGGCTGCCAGATAAGGTGGCTTGCTACTTTCCATTATAAGACCCTGTTTCTGTTACCACTTTGCTAAACTTTTTGTGGTTTAGGCTGCAATGTTCCTCTCTGGCTGTCAGGCTCGTCTTCCTCTCTTACAGATGTGTTTTGGCCCAAGCTGCCCTTTCCTGGAGCAAGGCTGCCTTCCCAGGCTGAGTTGAGGAAGCCAGGTGCGCTGTTTTAACTCAAGATCTTGCCTGTGAAGTTCTTTAGCATCCTTGTTGTTGAGGAGGGGACAACATATCCTTTGAAAGTTTGCTGAGTGTCAGGAGAGACTTGCTAGAGCCTCTGCTGCTTCCAGCGTCCCTGAGCCTGACCAGCCCAATTTATGTCATATCACCGTGAGTGGGAAAAAAAGAATAAGCTGCCTCTCCTTTGCTCAGAGTCTCTGGTAGAGGGGAAAGTCCACACTTTCAAATGCAGAGGCAACCAAAGTTAGAAAACATGGCCAAGAACTTGTGGAAGCAGAGTGTCAACGGCAGAAGAGACAGCTCTGATGAAGAATGTATGGGGAAGGGGGAGGATGGGTAAGCAACAAGACGGAGGCAAATTGTAGAGAGGAACTGGATGAGAGGTAGTCCAGGAAGGCAAACTGGAAGTTCATAGAGGAATGGGAATGAGGAAACTGCTGCTTGGGATGAAACCTGCAGGAGAGGATCTGAAAGTGGATCTTGGTATGAGCAGGCTTGAACTTCCAAAGTTTTCAGTGGTGAAAGCTATACACCGGACAGCAAACACGGACAGGCCCTGCGTGAGCGACTGAAGCCCACAGGGCTGCCTGGGATGGGATGGGAAGCTGGTGCAGGGATAACCTAGACAGAGGGAATGGGAAGAACAAAATATGTTTATTAAACTAGGAAGTGTAGCTTAGTATGTGTGCAGAAGGAGACCCAGTTATGATTATGCAGTCATCTCTCATTTCTTTCACAGCCAGACTCCTGAGGTGTAACCTTGCAACCTGAATGTCATTTCAGATAGCTTTGTATGTGTGATATATGTTGATGCATCTCTAGACAAAATCCAATTTGTGATAGTTACTTCTTTTTTTCTTTTTGCATTTTTGGCAGTCTTTAATATGCTCTGTCAACAAAAGCAGAACAAAACGTTCCATTCCTAAACAAATAAAGTTCAGCACTATCCAGATGTGTATATTTAAGTGACTGCGGTGGCTGGATTTTGTTGCTGCTAGACAGACAGTGATTTATACTGTAAGTTTTGCGCCCTGAGCTTTCAGAAATACATTTCTTTTCATCCTGAAGCCTGACAGAAGTCTGGCAGTAATAATTAGCAAGCCATAA
The DNA here is from genome assembly GCF_031877795.1 of Strix aluco. Lineage (NCBI taxonomy): Eukaryota > Metazoa > Chordata > Aves > Strigiformes > Strigidae > Strix > Strix aluco. Next base: position 38,304,112 of record NC_133936.1, read on the forward strand.
AAATCGACCTGATTTGTGGGAACCACTGAAGGATGCAAAGAGACATCTCTGTTCAAGGAGCTAGGAACAAAAGCGCGTGGTTACTGACCCAGTCATGTCAGACCTAAATTTTGAGGGAATCCCAAGTGATAAGCGTTCCACAGTCTGAATACTGCCTATTCATTCAGCCCTTCTAGCAGAGTGAATGAATCATCTTTTCAACCAGAGACAGCCCCTCTGGGTCAGAATTGAGGTCAGTGGTGGGGCATGTGTTTCAGACTGCTTGTCCTAAATGAAAAAGAAAACATACAAGACTTTGCTTACGCTGTCGCAGCTTCAAGCATCTCATCTATAAAACATTTACATACAGTATCTCACGAGACCTCTTACAAGTGGCGGCTCTGGATACATAACCAGGTCCTTCTGGAAGGGCCATCTGTCTTCCTAGCTGCTCATGTGCATTTTCTCTTCAACGTCACCCCTACCCCAGAACACTTTCTCAGCTGATCTTCCTGTTGATGTCCCCAGATTAACCATTAGCTCAGTGTCATCACGTGCTGTCTGTAGATTTTTAGCATGAGGTGGTCAAGATGATTCTGCAGAACAGGTTGAAAATGAGCACCCCCATTCGTCATCTGGTGAATCAGCCCCACGCACGTGGCAAGATGTAGCGTGCAGGGCCTGGTTTTGCTGTATCAGCAGAGGGATATGGAAGAACATGTGTCTGGGATGTAATGTCGTGTTTCAGTTAGAAACTTATCAGACCAACAAAGCTGTTCATTTGTTAGAGCCTGGCTGTGCAGTAGGTGCTTTTCAGTTACAGTGCAATACAGTCTGTGCCATACAGTGTATTTTCATTTAGAGTTCGTTAAACATTGTGATGCTCAGCAAGGGGCTGTGACATTCCGTCACACTTGATGGAGAAAGGTCACCTTTAAAAATCAATGACAGGAAACCACACATTTATTTAAAGTCAGTATTAAAATACTAAATAAAGCCTCTAAGCTATGTTAGATCTAGGTATTATTTACGTGGTGAAAACATTCCATTCCCAGAAAAGGCTCTCAAATTGAGAAACCAGGGGCAAATTAATGGAAGGAAAATTCAGCAGTTGTCTTTTGAACCTATGTAAACTTTTATCATACACCACCTTCTGCACAGTGTAATTCCCTACAGTGGGAAGAATCACCATTCACTAGCAGGGAGCAAGCCACTGAGTTCTGTTTGATGCACCATAGCTCTTTGTGGAGAGAGTAATTGATTGTTTTCTCTTCTCTGGTTATCTTCTCTCTGCTGCACGTATTTTTATAAATGTCTGTCGCATTCCCCTCTTTCCCAGGATGAAGAATCACAGCCCATCTAGTCATTCCTTGCAAAGAAGCTTTGTCAGATCTTTTATCATCCTTGTTGAGCTCTCTGTACCTTTCCAGGTCTACTTTATTTCATTTGTGATTAATACTTAATGCTTTCAGGCATCCTAAAGCAACATCAGCATTAGTGCTGCTGAAAGACTTTGCAAAAGAAAAAGTACAGAGAAATTCAGGATGAACCATATGTTGGATCCTGGGTACCTCTCAAAAAACCTATCAGAAGCACCTGAATACATAAATGGATGCATGAATTTTCTGTGTCCATCAGTGCTCAGCATGCCCTGTATCCTGTGGTGCTTTTTGTGTCCTTTTGTCCTTTTAATGGAAATCTCTGATGGCAGCCCATGGAAGGACACAGATTGCTTCCCTTGTCCAGAAAGTCACCTTGAAGGCATCTTCTGTATGCACTGCTTGTATTGGAAAGCACATGATGATCTGGATCCTCATAGACGTGTAGGCACCTGGCTCTGATGGAAATCAGCAGGTCTGTGTCACCAGTGGAACCTTTGTGCATTGAGAACACGCTGATGTGAGACTGAAGCTCTGTGGAGCTTCTTGCCTCTTCATGTGGAGCAGCTCGTGCTGGCCACTGCTTGTGGCAGGAGTCTAGACTGGATGGTTTGATTGGAGATGGCAAATCCTAGCTTCCCTCCTTCCCCCTGGCTGTCTCTTTGTATTAAAACAACACACATTCAGCCCCATGGTTTTGGTTTTTTTCCAGACTTTTTCCTCAGTTACTGAATTTGTTCATCAGTCACATCTTATCATTCTTGGCATGCACTTTCTTCATCCAATGCAACTTTCTTACCCTTTCCTACTCCCTGACCCTGGGCTTGTTCTTTGCCTCCCACAAAACTCATTCATTCTTCATCTCATCCCAGGAGAGTGCCACTGACTTCATGCACATGTGTCAGCCCTTCAGCACAGGGTGGGAAGGAAAGGGGTGGCAACGGAACAAGGCTAAACCCAACCTGTAGCAAGAATTGGATAATTGCATACACCCATGGGAGCTTGGGGAGGAAATGAGTCTCTGAAATAGGTCTTTGCTGTGACAGCAAGTCCTGAAATTAAGATTTCAGAAAGGCTGACTCAGTGAGTTGGTTCCTCCTCAGACATGAGATACCTTAATTTTCTTAATTCAAAAAAGCAAGGAATTAAAAATTAAACTTCAAAAAATCACTGTAGTTAAAATATAAGCTTGGGGCACATAAACTCCTCTTCTCTGTTTCAGTGCACATCCCAAGATCTTAACTGAAGCCCTTTTGAGGGAAGTAACTTCCTCTGAAAGCAAGTGCTGCAAAATCAACTCCTGTGGTTTCTTCAATACTGGCTCTGTCCTCTCTGTCCTCCCTGTCCTCCTGCCCCTGTGCCTGAACAGGCTGGAGCAGTGGCTGCTTGCTTTCTTTTCTTTTGTAGGCAGTAGGGTTGGTTGAGTAAAGATTTGGCAGGGGAAAGCTACCACGTGATAAAACTGTATCCCAAATATTGTGATTCTACTGTGTCTAGAGTGTTTAAGAGCACAAAAGATTTCTAGGTATTCTCATTTCCAGGTATGGAGAGATTATATTATTTGCCTGGGTATGCAGTCATGGGTCATATGAGTGGGTGGCTGAATGTGGGTAGACAGCGTATTTTTAAGTCATACAAGCATATAAGGGTATATTTAAGTTAAAAGAAGTCCTTTGTTTGTAACATTGTTGGTTAGAAAATAATATGAAGGGATGAAATAATCCTACCACTTCTGTAGGACCAAGGTTTTGGTCCAACATGCCAAGTTTGCTGTAAATATAGAAGCAAGCCAACTTTGCAAATAACCGCTTTCCCAATCAGTTTTCTAATCCTTTGTCTCCTTATTTCTATTTATTTATTTATTTACAGTTAGATGTTTTGTGCTGCAATTAAAAGCATTGGCTTCTGTTGGCTGTAATGGGTTCCTGGGCCCCTGTCTCTAAGCCTTTCTGACTGAAACTGAGAGTCAAAGATGCTTAAGTGAGTCTGGATGGAGGGACCTCAGAACAAGCTTTCTTCTGTTTGATGCTCTTTTTCAGCATGAATAAACAGTGCCTTCTTAGACAATAAGATGCTTCTGCTTCCACTGTGATTCTGGCGTGACTGCCTAGTGTATCTGAGTATTACGAAGTAAAGCTAAAAGCACTCTCTGCATAGGAATAATCTTCTGCCTTTGACCTGGGGAGAAAACTCTTTTTACATGAGCAAGAATTTTTACCCAGACAAACTGGAGCAACACACGGCCTTGAAGATCCTTTCCTGTTATCACTTCCATACTTCATTTTCACATCAGCATCTTTGTGTTGCTTGTTCAGTTGCGGAATAATTGACTATGTTCCCTTACTTCAGCATATGGAAGGACCAAATTGAGTTGGGATGGCAGCTGGATCAGGATGTCCATCCTTGAAAGTTGCTGAACCTACCCTTTTTTTGGGGTCCATGGCCCTGGAGAGGGTGCAGAGAGCTGGAGTGTGGTGCAAATGCTGTGTTCTGGATTTCTGCTGTAGGCTGGTTCTCCTGCATGCATTTATGGGGAAGAATCTGCCAGAAATTAGCCCAGGACATGCTTTTTACTATTTGTAGTAGCTGACGTGATGATGCTCCCAAAGATAGCATCTGGGTATTTTCAAAGATTGTACTGTAGCAGGGGTGGAATTAGTTTTAAAAGTTAGGTAAGACCTTTGAAAAATCAAAAAATGCAGACACATTTGTAGAGGCAGCATTTTTTTTTTTTCTAATTAAAAGCTCACTGAGTAAAGTTAAGATCGTGTGAAAATGTGTCATGCTTGATGAGAACTTGATGAAACTGGAAGAAATAAGGGATGTGAAAGTAATTCATCTGTGTGGAGAGGAAAAGATGCACCATTGTAGTTAAAGTGCTTATTCTGAATAAATCAGATTTTGTTGTATGAGTTTTTGCTTAGCAGTTAAGATTGTAACACCTCTCTGCTAAATTGTCCAGTTTGCCTTACGTGCATGCAGAGTAGCTCTGCAGAAGTTGGGAAGAGCTTAGACCTGTCTTATGTGAGGAATATGCAAGTAACATATCAGCATAATTAATTCATTCCTTGCTACCTAATCTGAGCTGTCATCATGGAGTCTCTTGAGAGACGAGATGCAACATCAAATCAATATGTCTTAGCAAGGTCAGTGGGGGGAAAAAAGAATCCTGCAAAATTTCACTCCAACCTTTCATTGGCTACCTTTACCAGACCCTATCCAAATACAGGTATTGATTAGTGTGATTTGAGAGCAAAGGAAGCGCGTAGCTATGTAGCCTGTTTGTGGTAGCCATGGCAAATACATGGTTTGGCTGGCACTCCTTCATTAAATCTTAAATATAGAGTTTAAAATCTCCATTTATTCACGTTGTGTACCATGTAGAAAGGTTTAATTTCCAGTTAGATTATTGCAGTGCTTTGAAAAGCAAGGAGGTTAGAAGAGGGAAGCTGTGCAGAGGGTGACAAAGTACTTCAGTGGGGAAAGACCACTTCAATGTGCCCACCCTGAGCAGTCTGCATAGCAAATTGGTGAGCCGAGTTCCCCCTGAAAAGCCCCAAGAGGGCCACGCAGTGCAGCTGCTTCCTTGAATGTTTTCCTGTCTGATCACACCCCAAATAACTTTATCTGCATACAACCCTTGGAGCTAGTACTATTTTATTTATGATGTTTTTTCTGTGCCTCCTGCACTGAGGGTGAAAAAGCCAATGTAGCCACAAGTGTTGGTGAATCTTTTTCTCTGCCAGGATTGTAAGTCAGGGCCTTGGCACAGGTCATTGGGATGGTTGCTGGCTAACGGCTGCGGAGCCTCATGTTTCAAACAAGCCTGCCAACTGCAATGCCTTCTCTAAAGTGCACGGAGAGGGCTTGCAATGCCCATTTGAAATTGTGCTTGGTGGAAAAATCAATGCAGTGTGTCTGACTGAGGTGCTCCCCTGGGAGCAATCCCGTCCTTGTTCAGGGCTTGTTTCAGCGAGTCTCCTGGAAACAAAAGACTACACTGAGAAATTTGGGAGCCTTCTGCCTGCCAGGAAGCATCCCGACTTCCCATCAGCACTCCTTCCATCCTTCAGCCCCTCCGGCTCCCTGAGGCAGGAGAGATCTCAGGTAGGATTGAGCAGGGACTGCCTTCTCTGTTTACTGGTCAGGAGAAGACAAGGCTGTCATGGTGCCTTATTTTAAAATTTGCGGAAGGCTTGCGTGCAATTTAATCCAGAGAGACGTGTTTCTTTGTGTTGGCACCTTTACTGACAGGTATTGCTTCTTCAGTGCTTTTGCCATCCTTATCATGGACGAAATTTATTGGTAATAAGTTTTTGCCTTATTTCTTGTTTCAGATATCACTTATAGTTGTCATGGTGCTGTTGTTATGGTTACCATCTCCTTCACCAGCTAAAATGCCTTTCCTCTCTCCTGCAGGAAGCAGTTATGATTAGTGATGGATGGGTGTGTGTGAGGGTGTTTGATGAATGGTAAATGGTGTAAAAATGCAGCATTGTGGATAGAAATGGCTTCTTGAAAAGGGGTGGTGTTGGAGCAGGAAGGGGTGTGCAGGGATTCTTCTGGCTTCTTAGCTAGAAATGAGCTCTATGGCAGACGGGTTTTTTGCAGGCAGAAGCTGCAATTACCGTGATTTCATCATTGCAAGAGAGAAGGGCATCAGGTTTTAGATTTCTGGAGTTTGAGTGAGTTGATGCAGTCCCTGGGCATGGGAGCGAGGGCAGCCCTGTGTTCCAGGCAACCATGTGTCTCAGAAGGGGAGCATCCAACGGCAGGTTGGCTCAGGTGTGCTCTGCTTTCCAGCCACCCAGAGAAATGAATGAATCCCTTCCCCAGGGAGGAAGAGCTCTGTCAGTCTGGAGTGGCAGCTGAAAGACTCCTTCTCATATGTTTGCCTGTTCCTATGTTCTGCAGCAGGACAGACCTGTTTGCTACCAACGGAACTGCAGCTGGTGCTGCATCTTGGCCCTCCTGTGCACCACCTGGGCATCCCGACTGGCCGAGCAGGGTTTGTTACTCGGTACAGAGTTGGAGGGCTTTGTCACATTCACATTTCTCCAAGTGAAAGCATTCCCCTTCATCAGGAGCTGTTCAGCTTCTGCAGCGGGGTGACCCACCCTTCCCACCTGCCTGCTTCTGCTGATGCCCAGCCCAACCGCAGGAAAAGGGGACAGGGATTTAAATCTCTGTGCCCACGAGGCAGGACACTGTGCAAGAAGGAGCGGAGGAGTGCGGAGTATGAGCAGCCACTCCTCTGGCACTCTGCTCTCTCCCTGCTGTGCCAGTGTGGCAGGTCTGATCGACTGCTTCAGAGGCTGCAGCCATCCCTCATCCTCAGTTCTGGCAAGGATGCAGGTTGCAGTAAATTTTCTTTGTTTTTCCACAGTGAGCCTTCTTTGTTCAGCCTCTGGTCCAGACGCCATCCGTTATTTTTCATCCGTTTTGTAATCCAAGGTGTAATCAAAAGGATTTTCTACAAAAAATATGTGACTATTGACTAACTGTTTGCAGTGTGGAAATGGAAAAGCCTTTTAAAACGGCCAAGCACTAATACAAGTGCAAGGAGATGAACACTGCCTGCATTTTTAACACATGCAAGGTAGTGTATAAGAGTCTTGCTCGTATTGTCTAGAAGGAGGGATCTATCTGCAAGCTAATAACTCAAGCAGTGGACAAGGAATAAATAAATCGTTTTTGTTATAAATTACCAGAGAACCTTGTTCATCCTTTATTAGGCTTGAGAGGTAGAGTGGCTCCAACTGAGAGACTGTATAATTCTGTCTAATAATATACCATATGACACATAGAATTATGGCACTTAGACATTTAGCATCAAGTGGTAACTTCTGTTAATTGTTTAGTGGCTTCTGGACTGTGCGCGGGCATTTTAAGTAAGAGGGAAGCTAATGTGGTCCCTGTCAGACCCCCATGAGACTTTCTCCCCATCCAACAGCGGTTTGCTGTGATTCTTTTCACAGCATCAGTGTGAAGCACACCGCTCACATCTGAAAATAATCAAATTATTTTGAGAGAAGATGCATGTTAGCTGAAATGACGGAGTGAAATGTGCTGCAAAAGCTCTCCATGTGTTCAGGGCATCCAAAGTTGTCCCACTTGTTTTGTAAATATGTGGAGGGTCCATGAAGACAATAGCACCAATAGGGTTTGGGTACTACACGCTACAGTACCGCCTGGCCAAGCAGCGTTTGTTACTCGGTACAGAGTTGGAGGGCTTTGTCACATTCACATTTCTCCGAGTGAAAGCATTCCTCTTCATCAGGAGCTGTTCAGCTTCTGCAGCGGCCACATGATGGTGGCAGGAGGTTATTGAAATTTGTCCATCCAGATTTTCCACCTTCTGTCTCTTGTTGCCTTTATTCTGCCCTTGTGATATCTACCTGCTTTCCTTGGCTATTCTAGACAGAGCTGTCGGTAAGTTAAATTTACTGTCAAATTCCCTCGGGACCTCTTAATCCACGATGCCTGATATTTAATATTCAGACACATCATCCCAACTGGCCAGTTGGTATGTGGACATGAATTAAAGGTTTTTGCAGTTGTCTTATTTGCTAGTATGAGTTAGATTGGACTCGTATTTGTATATGGCTTGGGCTTTTTACATGAAGGAAGGATTTTAATTATTTATTTATTTTTCAGTGTAACTCATTTTGGGGACTATTTCTTTCTTCTATACTTCTTGGTGCCCTCTTTTCTTTAAAACTTTATGAATGTCTCGCCTCATAAATTTATCTTCTCTGAAAGAAATTATCTGAATTTCTTAAATTTCATAAAAAGGCGGTCTCGTTCAGGAGTTTTGGAAGCCCTGGGTGCCTGAGGTCATGCTAGGCATGCCTCTGCACCCCAGCCTGCCTCCACAGAGCAATCCCCCTCTCTCCTGGCTCCAGACCTGGGAGCAGGGTAGCTGAGTCAGTGCTGTGGTGCATCTGAGCTAAATAGCCCTCTGGGAAGCAGGATTTAGCCCTGGAGCCATACAGGGGCACTTCCCCTCTCCTCCCCTCTCCCTCCCACTGAGCTCAGGATCTGGCCATGCCCCCTGCCAGGGTTTGTTTTTCTTTTCTGGAGGAGTCTGTTGTCTCTCCTCTCAGGAACCTCCAGTGTTATTCTCTCCCCTGAACTGAAATTGTAGCTCTTCCTCCATGTATTCAGGTAGCTGTTTCTCTCAGTTTATGAATTAGCTTCCCTGAAATCAGATAGCTTCATTTCACTGTGAATGGGCTCATAGACACGGGAATAGGTAAAAACATGGCTTGAAGCAGGAAGGTGGTATTTGCAAAACCCTTAAGTATTGGCCTAATTCTGTTCTCTTAAAAAGTGAAATTTATAGAAAATTCATCTGCTTACATGCAAAGAGAGTTAATATAATGCTAAGATGATTCTGCAAGATGTACTCACAGAATGTGTAGAAGGACAGCTAGCATGACAGGATGTTTAAATCAGCATTCTCTTGGGCTTTGTCTATCACAGTCTCATGCTGTATTAGTGAGTGATTCCTTGTGTGTTGAGTTCAAAGCATTCAGGCTTGGTTCACCCCAGCCACAGCAGTGGGAGCTGGTGTCACATAAAAAAGTGTATGGGTTAAGAATTATACATACAGTGCCTGTGGAAAGAGAAGGTAACTGCAAAGTCGGACCTCATGTTCCCCACGAGGTTTGTCCCTCTGTGCTAATTACAAGTTATTTCAATATTTTCTGTCTCTATACAGTCCCTAAATGGCTGAAAAGGATGAGGGAATTTGTTTTTACCATCATTTCTGCTACAAGTTATTAGTTTAAAAGGCAGGATGTCCAGTGCAGATCCATAATGCTGTCCCTAGTGCACTGCCTGAGTTACAAGGACATGAATTTAAGGTCTGTGAAGTGTCTCTTCACTGCTGCCTGCCACTGATAGCTGCCACTGGAGCTTGGTCTCTCTGGACAGGGAATGGCCAGGGTCTCAGTAGCATCCTCCATATCCGTCTGGACAAGGAAAGCCTTTTGGTGAGGGCTGTGCATGGCCCACAGGTGTGGGTCAGTATCACTGATGTGGTCTGTGGTGCACAACAGCACCTGCTTGATCCTTCTGGAAGGAGGGGGCATTTCTCACCCCGCTCCCATACCCTGATGTGCTCGGCTGTCTTTGATCAGGCTTCAAGGTGAGGAACAAACATTCGGCCACAACAACCCCCAGCAGCGCTACAGGCTTGGGGAGGAGTGGCTGGAGAGCTGCCAGTCAGAGAGGGACCTGGGGGTGTTGATTGACAGCTGGCTGAACACGAGCCAGCAGTGTGCCCAGGTGGCCAAGAAGGCCAATGCCATCCTGGCTTGTATCAGCAATAGCGTGGCCAGCAGGGACAGGGGAGGGATCTTACCCCTGTACTCGGCACTGGTGAGGCTACACCTCAATGACTGTGTTCAGTTTTGGGCCCCTCACTCCAAAAAGGACATTGAATGACTCGAGTGTGTCCAGAGAAGGGCAACGAAGCTGGTGCACGATCTGGAGCACAGGTCTGATGAGGAGCAGCTGAGGGAACTGGGGGGGTTTAGTCTGGAGAAGAGGAGGCTGAGGGGAGACCTCATGGCCCTCTACAACTATCTGAAGGGAGGTTGCAGAGAGCTGGGGATGAGTCTCTTTAACCAAGTAACAAGCGACAGGACAAGAGGTAATGGCCTCAAGTTGCACCAGGGAACATTTAGACTGGATATTAGGAAGCATTTCTTTACAGAACGGGTTGTTAGGCGTCGGAATGGGCTGCCCAGGGAGGTGGTGGAGTCCCCATCCCTGGAGGTGTTCAAGAGGCGGGTTGACATAGCGCGAGGGATGTGGCGTAGTTGGGAGCTGTCAGTGTTGGGTTGGCGGTTGGACTAGATGATCTTCAAGGTCCCTTCCAGCCTAGATGATTCTGTGATTCTGTGAACATACTGAGGGAGGAGTGTTTCCACAGTCCCGTGCCGTGTAGCTAACGCAACCTACGCCGAGGCTCGTACTTGTGCCCCGTGGCATACTGGCGTGCTGTCACCAGGAAGGCTTTGGAGTAAGGGGCTGTGCTGGGGTGTTGGTGCAGCCAAGGCTGATACAGCCCATGAGCTCCACTGCCCTTCCTGCACGGTGCAGCGCTTGCCTCGGTCACCGTCTCGCTGTCACGAACTTCAGCTGATGGAGGAGATAAAGAGTGAGAACATACTAGTAAGATCGCTGCTGCAAATTCTCTGATAATGAGGTTCTGCTATAATAGATAGGGAAGAAAGGCTTATAAATATTCAAATTCATTTTTAACTAAGGCAACATGACAGTTTAGAGGACCGGCTGTGCCACCTTTTCTGATATTTTTGAAAGCCTTCATTGTAGTTTATGCAAAGAATAAGAAAATCTTAGTGGAAAGAGGAACTTTTTGCTTCCCTGAAGCACTGTTTTCCCTAGATTGTTCAAACTATTCCACGTTTCTTCTTTTTATATACCTAACACTATTTAAATTCTGGCACAGTATTTGGTATTTCTGTGTCAATATTTAAATTACCTGATTAATTTCGTGGTGTGCTAATGAAATGACAGAAAAACAACTAACCTGATGGTAAAAAGCACACCTGTGTATTCTGGATCTGAACCTGAGCTGTGGATGAATCACGCCATACAGCAGATAGTCATTGCTGAATTGCTGAGTACAAAGATGCATTGTGTGACTCACTCGCTGTGTTTCTACTACCATTATAAACTCTGAGAGCACTTGATGAATAACAGTCAAGAATGAATTCATCCATGTTTCTCTCTGTAACCATCTTTTATAAATACTGAGCCAAATTCTGCCTCCAGATACACACAGCTCTCATTGAAGCCTGCCCACTGTATTTATTTTTAAAGATAAAAGCACTCCTGTTACTTTCACAGAGGACTTCTGTGACACAGTCCATTGTAAGGATGTGAATATCCTTCCTCAAGAGCTTCCAGTGAAGCAGGGAGTGGCTGCCTGGAACAGGGAAGGGCACTTCAGGGATAATAGCCTCCAAACTGCAGCAGTGGGCTATAACCATTATGTTCATCTCAGTGATTTTCAGAACCGCGTTCCCCACACTCCGGTCTTGTGTAACTCTCCCTCTCCCTGCCGAGGCTCTGGGCTGCTCTTGGGGGTGACCCAGGGGCTGAACTGCTGAAGCTGATGGGCAGGTTCACACTGCTCCTGAGGCTCGCTGTCAGGTTCAAATTGCACTGGATTGGTGGGGAAAGCCATGAGTTAGGGTTTGGGGTTTTATTTTTTCTTTTTTTTCGTGAGCTTTCTCAGGGGATATAGATAAGAAAAATCTCCTTCTTTTCCCCAGAACAGGCTCTGTTCTGTCCTCGGACCCCAAATGTTGATGGCTTTGGATGCGCGCTACTCACTCCTGTATGTAGGAACATGTTTGTCCCGTGGCCTCATGTTTTGTTAAGGTGCTGATCAGAAAATGTTCTCTAGTGTCATGCAGTAGACAGACCTGGAGGCGGAGGGTTATGTCTTTGGTATGTAGGAGATGGTCTTTGCCCAGCACGGGCTCTCTCCTTCATAACCACCTCCTCAGCTCTTCTGGTATCATTTAAGATGGCTGCATTTAGGCTCTTGCTGTATATGCAGAGTGGCTCACTGATGAGTGAGGGCAAAGGAGGATGGGGAGGTAAAGGGATGTGGAGTGCGTTTACTGTTTCTGTGGTTGATTAAGCCATGTCTCAGTGCCACTGAGCTTTGTGGTACTGCTTGGCCCACCAGTTTCATTACAGCTCAGAGGAAACGCTGGGCTTGAAGTTTCACCTGCTCCTGCAGTCTTTATGCAATTGGTTATCCCCTGGGAACGGTGCTGGGTCAGAATAACAGCAAATAGAGCTGTGCTTCCCAAAACACCATGGTTTCACCAGGAGGCAAAAGAGTTATTAGTCCTTTTTGGGGTGGAACTACAGTTTGAGTCACATATTTATTGTTAATGAAATCTAATTTTCATGATTCACCATGATGTCTTTAATTTAAAGTAGCTCTGAAAGACAGTATTGTTAAATTATAATATCTGATCAGAAAGGGGTCGAGTTGTCAATTGTGAATGATTAGCTAACACATAACACTAGCTTTTTCTCATGTTTAGAGGTTTTCTGCAAACTGACCTGACTCTGTGGAAACTAGTGGTTTTTTTTTTTTCTGGTTGGTTTGTTTGGTTTTTGTTAAATGTCTGCAGAATATATGCACCATCCAGTTTTGTGCCTTCCTTTCTAGACCACTCAACCTCTGTGATACGTGGCTGGTTGACTGCATTCAGCTTTTTCTTTTAGGTGGTTTTTTTTTTTTTCTCCCAGGAAAAAAAAAGGTGGCAAGTGCTTTTAGAAAAGTCCTGCTGGTTTTCACTTGGAAGTAGATAGCTCAGGTCAAGCCTTTCTCCCCCACCCCCCACCCCTGCCCCCAGAGGTTACCTTATCATTGATAATTACAATATATTGTCTTCCTAGGCTTACATATGGAGGATCTACTACTACATTTTTCTGTGAGGAGTAGCCAAAGCCTACAGCTTGTGCAGTGGCTTCTTTTCCTGGCTTGGACAAATGAGAGCTAATTAACAGGAGTGAAATACGTGTGAAGTAGCAAATAATGATTAGTTTTGTTTATGTATAAATACTGATAGTCATAAGAGAATGCAAATGCTTGTGTGAGAAACAACTGTTCCCCAGGGGCTGTTTTGGACAAAAGGGAATGAGCGTGAATGTTCACAAAACAGCAAGTAAGAGTGGATATAAACAGGGTCAAGTAGCACATATGTTCAGGAACCCAGTGGATGTTCTCAAACGTGGTTTCTGTCATGGCTAGCAGCAGATTGCACGTGCCACGGAGGACGGATCACCCTGCGGTTCTGTGCCTGAAGAGCACCCACTCTTTGCGACTGCAATGAAAATTGCAATAGCAGCTTTACTTCTTTTAGCAGTTGTGGCGTTCTTCCCTTTATCACCCTGGGAAGATGTCCTTGCGTTATGATGACTGATTCACTTCTCGTTAAGTGGGTCAACATTTAACTGTAATTAATGAGTTAAAATCAGACTAACGGAAGGGCAGCCTTCAAGAAACTGGTGCTAATAATTGCAAGGCATATGAGAGTCAGGGAGGACTTGATCCATAATTTTTACCACTTGTGGCTTGTTTTGGTTTTAAAGCAGTTCACTCATGCCCAGGACAGACAAGCAGAGACTCTTCTGCATTGAAACCCTCTCCCATCTGCCGGACGCGAGTTTCCCTGGCAGTGCTGCTGGTAACGTGCCTGTGCTGCACCCGGTCGCTGCCTGACGGTCAGGGGCACAGTCACCCGCTCGGAGCTGATATCTCCTGCTAATGTCATTACAGGCCAAGCGGTGAAGGCAAGGAACCATGGCGGAGGATAGGAAAGATGAAGCCAAGGCACCGCACTGGACTTCGGGTCAGCTAACAGAGGCTTCTTCACACCCACATTCACCTGAAATTAAGGAACAGGGTGGTGCGGGTGCTGGACTGGTCAGAAGTGCCAATGGATTTCCCTACCGAGAGGACGAGGAACCAGGGCTGGGCAGCCACGAGCAGCCAGTGACATATGCTCGGACCAAAGAGAACGGGATCAACGGAGAGCTGTCGACGGGGGACAGGGAGACCGCAGGTAATACACCTCAATGCCCCGCCACGAAATACGGGGCTCTGCAGGCCACTGGATAATGTTTCTCCAAGTGGAAACGTTACGTGGAGCCAAGTGTGCCCTGGGCTCAGGGGAGCTGACATGAGGGAACATGTGCTTTAGAAGGGCACTAGCTCTTCACAGCAAGGGCTGCATCTTCATCTGGGTTTGCACAGCTTGCATCCTTACCCAGGATCCTGGGCAGTGCTCGGAGAAGACTTCAGGAAAGGCATGACGGTGCCTTAGTGCGTCTTGGTAGATGGGACAAGGTCATCTCTCTGGGGACGAAAGAACAGGCTGGTGTAGAGCAGCTGCTCAGCTCCTCTGGGCTAGGAGGGAGTAGGAAACCACTCAGCTGTTGTGCATGGATGGCTCATGTTGCTCTTGCGTGCATTTGTGTGTGCCTGAAGGATGAGTTCTCCTGTTATTGCTCATGAGTAACAACACCTTCTTGAAACCACCATTTGCAGAATAATGTGTTGCTCAATCTGAGCAGGAATACTACAATGCAGCATCAGCATTTATTCACCCTTGCCCAGGCATATTTCACTGGATACTCTCTGGGACTTTGTCTATTTGTAAACTATATTAGGATTCAGCTTGTTATTCGGGTAGAAAAAATGTGTGACTGTGTCAGAATGAAATATTCAAAGCAAGTTTCCTGTTTTAGAAGTAAATGCTAATTCTGTCTGTGCAGATTTCCCACTTTAAACCCCAAATGCACAGTGCAAGAGGAATTTCTCTTGTACAGACACAACTGCCCTTGATGCATCCATCCATGCATGCTAAAGAAATCTTTCTAGCAATGTTTGTTGGCTGTTGACAACATTTGGAGATGCCATCCATAATTGCTTAGCAGCTGGAGAATTTTAAGGCTCTTGGACCCTATAGTCATTTTATAAGCAATTGTGCTGGAAATAGATCTCTCTGCTAAAAGTAAATGCATTTAGTATGAATCTCTTCTTGTGGATAGCCAAAATTTGAAAGCCAAAGGTAAAAGAAATTTTGTGTAAGCATTCAGGTAAACACACTGTCGACGATTGTTTGGGGGGATGATAACAAGTTCTTGTCTCTCTGCTGTAACCCAACTTTGTGCTATGCTTAGCCAGCAAATAAGCAGGAGCAGTTGTGCAGGAATCACACAGGTAAGATGCTGCAGTTCTTAAAGCCTGATGTGGGCTGTGGGGAGACTGAGTGCATTTCTCATCTTTGCCACAGATTTTTCAGTCTTGGACAAGTCCCACCTGTATACATGAAGAAGTGGGAATAACTTTATAGGATGAAGAGCAGTTTCCTCTCCTTAGAAAGGGAGGAGAGAAATGCTCTTCTCAGGCTCTCTCAAGCTCAGGTTCTGAGTGGTGGTCAGTGTCTGAGAGACCTGAACATTTAATTGAGGAGTTTGCAGCTAATGGGTGAGAGGAGGCAGGAACCCACTGCTGCCCATCAGCAAGCATTGCAGTAGTGTAATTTCACGTTGCTTTTTGAGGCAACAGCAGAACAAGAAAAAAATGAGGTACCATAATCTAGGGCAGGCAGTGGGACTGGGGACACACACTTGCCAAGGTAACAAGACTACTCTTGATCTGGGTGAAGTTTGCTTCGATCACCACTTTGTGGCCTCATTTCCTCCTCCCCTGCTTTTTTCTCACTGTCTGCTTAGATTGCAGGATCTCTGGTGTGGGGACTTATTGTCAATACATACAGTTTTTGTTTGGGAGTCTTAATATATCTTATCTCATGGCATCTTTGTCCTTGAACACTAGAAAAGTCCCTAAAACTGCTTGCCTTCATGCATGAATTCCTAGCTCTCTGGAAACTTGTGCACTCCGCACTCACGATTAAATACTGGCTAAGCCCATGTTTAATTAATGCAGTGTAAACCAGCTTAGGATACTTAAGATACACGTTTAATCATTTTTCTCTTTTTGAAGGAGAAACCTGGTGGCAACTTACTGTAGTGATAGAAAGGGAGCGTGTGTTGTAGGAGCACGTGTTGCCATTTTACACTAGTACTTACTAGCTGGATGTGCTTAATGCATTGTGAAGCAGGAAGTTTAGAGGTGGATTTTTGGTGTTCGATTCAGAGTTTGATCTTGAAGTCAGGATTGCCATTTGCTACCAAATTCATCCATCTTTGATGTGTTTGCTTGTAAGTTTTAACTTCAGTGGGGTGGTGTATCAGGTGGAGATTTAAATGCCACTCTGATACACATAATTACCAATAATGTGAATTGTTTAATCATTTGTAGTAGCTTACTGACTCCAGACAGCTGAGGAGAAAATGCACAGGAAGCCAAGGTCAACTGAGAAAATTAAGCCAAACTGTGGGTTTGAGTGGATTTACAGGGATTTTATTTTCCTTGGTGCAAGTCCAGCACCATAACCTAGGAAGATCTCTGGCTTCTCAGCCTTCATGTTGGAGTCTGTAAATCCCCAGCAACTGCAGCAACCAGCTCATCTGCAGCGGAGCACTGGTATAACCAGGGCATTTCCCAGGCAGCCACCCATCGCCCCATCCCTGCTGATGAGAGCTCAATTACATTTTGAGGTGTTACGCCTAAGGAAGCTCTCCAGCACCTGACTGACCCAGGAGCTGGGATTTAGTCATGAAATGGGCCTCTCCTAGTAAATGGTACTCTGCAGCAGTGCAATAGTCCCTTCGGGGCACAGCAAAGCAGAAGGGCACCCATTTGCAGGGCTCACGCTGTAAAATCTGAGGGCTGTGTGTTAAGGGGGAGGTTAGAGTCAGGCCACCAGGACAAAGGCACCTTATGCCAACACTGATGCAGAGGCGAGGGGTGGTAGTGGGGGAGGAAGTAACAGTTCTTGCCAAACTGCATCCAATCCATCACTGCAAGTGACATTTTTAGGTTTGCACAGTTAAAATTTGCCTTCCTGTATATATGCATGTCTCTCTCTCTTGGCATCTAAGAGTTATTGAGTCTGACCTCAATTTTGGAATCCTCTGAATCTGGCTGTTGTGTTGCCTTTGATTGATCTGTCTCGGTATCACGCTGGTAATGGCTGCATTATGGAGACACATCAATGCCCTCCTTTCAAATGAGCCGATGGGAACGTGGGAGAGTGCACAGTGCTGCGGACAGGCCAGCCTCAGGGCCTGATCCAGCATCCACTGAAATCACAGGCAAATATGAACGAGAGAACAGGCTGGGGTTTTTGGCATAGCACACAGGAAGCCGTTATGGATGTGATATAAGTAAGGGCGGTAAAGCATATATATTTGTGCATATATATTTGTGTATATGAACTTGGCCTGCCCCTGGCAGACCAGCTCAGCCCCCCTACATCCTCAGCCCCATGTCTCTGTGAGCCACAAGTCCCATGCTGCTCCCAAGGAGCTCCTGAAGACGCCTTGCCTTTGGGGTGGTCTGCAGCACCCCACAGCCTGAGATCTGCTGAGTTTCAATGTGCTGTGCCTGATCCATGCCTGTCCATGTCCCCTCTCATCTGCACACACACACAGCATCTTTGGTGAGGATTCTGAAAGTACTAAGAGGGGAGGATGAGATCTGTAGCTCTTGTCAAGCCAAACATTTTCACGTCACATGAGATGTGTGCTGCAAAGGAGGCGTGATAGAGTAATCTTCAGAAACTCACTCTGAAGTGGGCTGATGTGGAACAATTTGGATTGGACCCCGTGGTAGAGCACAGGATGTATTTGACTTATAATGAAATGCGAGAGTGGCAGTCTTTTCTTTGCCTACTGAAAAGTCGTGGTCAACTAACTGGGAGGAAGCGCTGAGGAGCAGTACAGATGCGCTGCAGCGTTCTCTGGGAAGCAGCAATTCAGCACAATCCTTCGTATTTGACTTGCAAGGAACATCAAGCTGCAAAGGTTTGGTTTTTAACACTTCAAATGCATTTATTTTTCTTTTCAGTAATATAATGTCAAATATATTAATTTGACAGTAATAACCTGTCAAATTTATGTAATTAGGGGTAAAAGTAGTTAGATGCGTTGTGAAGCATCTTCTACAATATGTCTTTATGTACAGTGACTCAGCTGATTGAGTGCTTTCTTCATTACATGCCAAATTCAGGCTTATGTTCTGAGGGAGTTTGGATTACCCGCACAGTTATTTGATGAATTATTTTTTTGATAGATGAAGGAAAAGCATTTCCTGAAATCCTATTACCAGAGCCTCAGGACAGTGGCTCTGTCCTGGTGTCAGTCAATGTTAAGAACAGTAACACATCCTGCCAGAGTGACAGAGCCCTTCATTAATTGACAGGGTACCCAAACCATGCGGGATGCAAAGAGACTGCCAGAAAACTGTAGCAGACTTCCTGACACAGCACAGAGGACTGACGACAGGTTGAGTGTTCCTGCCTTGTTTTTCAGAGCCCTTAAGTCATAGGAAAGGTGGGTAAGAGGAAGCCCATGACAGATAAATGAGAGAGGCCAGGATTTTTGGTGACTGGGGGGGACCCAGAGACTGGGATGTGTTAGTTTTTAAGTGAAACAGAAAGAGGGGGGGAGCCCTAGACCTGTGAAGAGGAATGAAGACGTGGCAGTATTGAGCTGAAGGAGGAGTGAGGGACTGAGGAATGGTGGGGGAGCAGATCCAGCAGCAGGAGAGCTATGAGGGTGAGGGGCAGAGAGCTGGCGAGATGAAAGCTGTGAGGGAGCAAAGTGGGGGCGGGAAGTGGCAGGGAAAGAAGGAAGAATTGAAGATGAAGTAAGGACAGTAGGAAAAGGTTCAATTTTATCTGTTCATCCTGAGCCAACACAGCTTTTGCATGACGGCAGATATTACCCCAGAGATGAAGGGATTTAGACAGCAGGAATAGCACAGTGTGCAGGAAACAACCAAGGGGAGAATTGGTAAGAGGAAAATCACGTTACAGTTTGAATGTAATTTATCCTAATTCAGCCATTGTTTTAGGCTTTGTTCAGCCAGACTAAATGGGCAGCTGCAACAAATCTATTCCTATGACCAGCTACTCTTTAAATGCTTGTATTTAAATAAGCTGCAGTATAAGAAGGACGTGGACCTGCTCAAGTGGGTCCAGAGGAGGCCACGAAGATGTCAGGGGGCTGGAGCACCTCCCCTGTGAGGACAGGCTGAGAGAGTTGGGGGTGTTCAGCCTGGAGAAGAGAAGGTTCCAGGGAGACCTTGTAGTGGCCTCCCAGTACTGAAAGGGGCTACAGGAAAGATGGGGAGGGACTCTGCATCAGGGAGGGTAGGGATAGGACGAGGGGTAATGGTGTTAAACTGAAAGAGGGGAGATTGAGATTAGATACAAGGAAGAAATTCTTCCCTGTGCGGGTGGTGAGACACTGGCACAGGTTGCCCAGAGAAGCTGTGGCTGCCCCCTCCCTGGCAGTGTTCAAGGCCAGGTTGGACGGGGCTTTGAGCAACCTGGTCTAGTGGAAGGTGTCCCTGCCCATGGCAGGGGGGTTGGAGCTAGATGGTCTTTAAGGTCACTTCCAACCCAAACCATTCTATGATTCTATGAATGTCAGCCTGAAAGACTGCCCTGGCATAGCCAGTAAATACTTGAGCAGAGGTGGGTTGGCTATGCAAAAAAAACCATGTTGAAGATGGGGACTGTGCTTGTTCCAGCCACCAGGCAGTGTGTCAAGGAAACAGTCTGTATCTCATTGTCTTCCATAGCCTGGCGTTGTAGTAGCCAGTCTCTAGGTAAAGAGGTTCTTGTTCACGGCCCTCACCACCACGGCACTGTTAGAAAATCACCATGATGCTTAGTTGTGCTGGCTCAGGCGCCCAGCCCATGAGGGCTGACACTGGAGCTGTAATGGCAGATTGGGCAGGGGCAGGATTGCAGCTCTGTGCATGGGGTCAGTAAACATGACAGTCTCTCCAGGCTGAAACTGCACCGAGTCATCACTTGGTCCCATGGTGTGTTAATGGTTATTCCTTCTCTTGTGACTTCTCATTTGATATTCTTTTCTTTTGTGTGTCTTTCTCTCTGTTGCTATACAAGTGATAATGGTAAGATGGCACTGCCAGTAAACATACAAACAGGCCTTCTTTGTACAGAGCCCTTTTTTAGTCTTGCTTTCCGAGAGGACTGCTTTGTCAGAGCTTTCCTTTTCGTTTGGCTGTTTGCACTGGTTGTCCTGCTGCTGCCCAAGCCCTCCTGGAGTTACCAGAGCACCCTACAAATTCCCTGAATGCCTGTTCCAAGGAGCCACCCAGCCTTGTTGTCAGATACGCATTTTCAGCAAGCTGCATGTCTCGAGCAATACAGACAAAATGCACAGAAGGATGCAAAATCAATGGCATTCAGAGATAATGGGATTGCCGTGTTTGTCCCATTTCAGTTGTTTATTTTGCAAAGCTGGAATAATGCATCTTACCATGTCATTGGTGGCTCCCATGGGAAAGAAGCTGTTAATTAGGTATTTTGATCTCCCTCCCTTTGCCCAGGAAATGTGACAGTAATTACTGTGCACCATCGTCTTTGCCAATTTAGATACAGGCTAACATACCAGACTCCTGAAACTTTTCTTCTCTATGTTAAGAGTAATACAAGTGTCATTTTCTGGGACACATTATTGGAATATTTTAGACATGTTCAAATTATATTGCTGAAGAGAGCATAGGCGGAGACAGCAGAGCCTCTTTGGGGCACTTGCAGAAAATGTTATTTTTACTGTTCTCTGTTAAGCTCGCTGTAGAGATCCTTCTCAGCTGTTCTGCAGAGGACGGGGAATGAGGCCAGAGAAACTGTGTCTTTTCCCATGTACCCCCTAGCTCCAGCGATCTTCTCCCAGACTCTGAGTATTCACTAACTGCTGCAGAGACCAGTCTCTGCAGGTGTTTCTGTGGTTGGCACTATCGGTCACTAAATCCGGTAAGACATCACATTTTGTCCAACCCTAATCTCTCTGAGGGGCTGGCTCTGCCCTCCCACCTCCTCTTGGGAGTTCAGAAATTGGTCAGTCTGTGATTGAAATGTATTGGCAGGAGCTGGAGGGTCTGGCACAGTTTTGGGCGATATGATCATGCAAAAATTATTGCCTGAAAGGGAGTGGAGTGAGATAACCCAGTGTGCAGGTGCTGTTGACACCCATGGCTGGGAGTCAGACACCCAGAGAAGTTCAGCCTCAGTCTTTCTTATCGTTAAAGCTCCTCTGACAACGTCAGTGTGTGATTCAGATTCACTTTTGAAAACTGTATCTCAAATCAGGTGCAGTAACACCATTAGAGTCAACTGCTGCATTGTGCCATGTCAGCCTTGAATCTGGCCAAGAGAAGGCATCAACCAGCCATTTCCTTTGGGCTCCCTGTTGCTGTTTTGATTTGCTTCGGTGTTTTCTTGTTACAGTATGAGCATTGCAAGAGGGAATTGCATAAGCAGCTGTGCTTCCTTAAGGAGTAAGAGCAAAACGCCTGTGAGCGTGTTGGCCTGGCAACCAGCGCTCACTTGGTGCCGTCAGTGTTCCCAGAAAACGTAATCGATAACAACCTTGGAGATGCAACAAGGAGCGATGAGGCCAGGATATGGAGGAAATATCTTTCATAACATGTTGTTCCAACCACACCGGTAATTCAGACCGTATGTCATGAGTGCTGTTTATCAAAGTTGCCTTTTGAAAACATCTGCAGCAGTTCTTGGAGGGCTGCTGTAGCCAGGATAGCTATTGCTGCTGAAGGATGAATATCCTGTTGAATATAGAACACATCCCAGGAGTTAAATTTTTGCTCTTGTCTCCCCTTTTTGTGTGACAAAAATTTGCCCTTTGTCTGTCTCTGCCCTTCCTACCTGCCATCCGTGTTTGGCTGCCTGCCCTCATGGGGGCTGTAAATGCAGACTTTGATGTTTCTGTGGGCCGGATCTCAACCCTCCAGCACTGGTGTTAGCTGAGTCACTGGTGGGACAGTTGTGTCCAGAGGCCATGTTCTAAATCGTGGCCCGTTGTGCTGCAATCCTTTTCAGCGAATGGTAGGGGACAGCTTGTGCATTTATGAATTATGTAGACAAGGTTTGTAAGAGTCAGAAGAAAAGGCAGGCAGGTGCGAGGAGAGCTGCCCCAGGTCACCCAGGAGGGCTGTGGCAGAGCCATGGGCAGGCGGCGTGGCCCTGTGCAGAGCTGTGTGCTGGCTTTCTGCGGGCTCCTGCCCTCTGGGCTTGGTTCAGCTCTGCCCCTTGCAGAGAGTTGAAGATGGAGCTCTTCAAGGGCTCTTCACTGTCATGTCTCAAGGGAAGCCATCATGGTTTCCATCCCCCCAACGGCAGCGTGGCAGACATGCAGGAGCACTGAGCAATATTTGACAGTGGGCAGAGGTCTTTGCAATTGCAGCTGGAAGGTGGTATCGCTGGGGACTGTGCCAGCATATAATCTTCCATTCCAGCTTTGATCTGAGGGCAGGAAGATTTGGAGGAATGTTCATTACCAAACAACAGAGCCTTGTTTTGCAGACACACAGCTGCTCTTGTTTCAGGCAGAGCTGAAATGGCAACTTCTTCTCCAAAGTCACCTTGAAAGGGAAGCAGCAGGTTCTTTGGTGACAGCACTGGACGTGCTGGTGGGCATTGACTGCCTCATTTCCTGGCCCCTCGCCCTGTGCACAGGCAATTATCAGCTCCCAGGGTCTCACACACTGTGGAGCAGAAGAGCCTGGAGGTGCAGTCATTAACCCGCTCACCACCACGCTTCACAAATCCCTTCCTCCTCTTTCCCCGTTGTGGAAGCTCATGCGTGTGGCTGGTGCACTTTCCAGCCCTGGCTAACCACAGGTTAGCCCAGTGCAAGGCACAGCTTCCCACTGTCCCCACGTGTGTCTGGGGAAGGCAGGTCCTCCCAGCATCTGCCTTTCCACATGCAGCTGGGCACGGGTTTAACCTTTGGCGGAGAGGAGGTAGGTACCATCAGATCACTTACAAAAATGAGTGTCGCACAGTCTGCTGCTCCTGCGAGGAGTGCCAGGCGCTGCTGATTTCTTTTTTCCATGTTGCCATGCCAACACATCCCTGCGCGGAGTGAGATCTCTTTTTAAGCTCCGCTGAGAGAAAGTATGTAGCCTGGGAGCTTATTTAGCATTCAGGAGTGCACAGCCTCTCTGTAACGGCTCTGAGCCACAGCCGGGCTGTCTGACAAAGGAAAGGAGGATTTAATTTTTTTCCTCCTTTCCTCTAGCATTTGCTTCTCAAGGTTAAGGGCGACAGGGTAGATGGGAAGAGAGAGTGGGAGGACACTGCAATGGGGCCCTCGCCCTGCTGTCCTCACTGAGGCACGACTTTCATGGAAATGAAAAGGAAATACTACTTTGGGGTGTATTTATGGTGCAAAATACATGTGTGTGTGTGAGAGAGAGAGAGAGGCAAATTTATTGGTTTGGCTAACCCTGATGAGCTACTCTGTATTAAAATTGGAAAGCAAAGACAATTTGGGTTTTGAGTGAGGAACTCAAAGGAAAGATTAGAAGGAAGCCAGAGACAAGCCCCTGTCTTTGTCTTCCCTGCTGTTTTAGTCTGTGAGGTTACAACATGGAGAAAGAAATCATCTGATCTCGTGCTGTATTCATATCCTGAGTAAGGGCAGCAAAACTAGTGCATACTGGTGTTTTGGTTTGCGTTTTTTCATTTTGGGGAGTCCCTACTGGTAGATTAACTGCTCACTTTAAATAATGATAATTAATACAGGTTTGCTTGGCTTTGCCAGCTGAAGGGATAGAAATCAGCATAAAGCGGCTGGCATTAGCTGGCAGATGAGCACTGATGAGCCGGTGCCTGTCTGTACCAGCTGTGAAAAGGTTGATCTGGAAATTCAAAGACAAGACTCAGAGGGCTACATGCTGATGTTGACTGTCATTTGTTTCTTGGGAGATGCTGAGCAAAACATTTACATTTTCTGCGCTGTTTCACAGACGGACTGCAGAATGGAGTCAGTGGTGCTTGGAAAACCCATTCTGAGGTGGTGGTATAGAAATGCAGTCTTGGTTGGGTTTTGGGCTTTTGTCATTACTGAGGCATTCCTCACGACATGCAAAAAGTGCAGGAAACTGAAAGCACCCTAGCTGTGTACATTAGATCATGGGAGTGAGCCCTTCTCCTATGTGTGGAAAATACCCGGTCAAAACTTTAATTGCATGCAGTATGTGGGAAAATAACTGTGAGATATGATTATGTCCAAGGCAGGAAAACCTGTTAGCTGCTTCCCAGAGAGTCATTTTCACTCAGGACTGAGTAGACTGAATACCTCATGAAAATCAGTTTCACTTGGAGGCACTATATACTTGGGGGGAGGGGGGGGGGGGGGATAAACCCTAGGTATTTCACTTTTTTGTTCCTATTTCTTTCCTTGAGACTACTTCATAGTGATATATGATCAGATTGGTGCAGGTTCCAGCAACCCATATAGCCTATGGCAGTTATGATAAAACTAATTTACAGTCTGGTCCTCTGTCCATGCAACCCGTGCATCTGGCAAGACAGATACGTTAATAAAGAAGAGCAGAAGTATCAGTTGCCAGATGTGTAGATGTGGCAGTCTTGCTGACGTACCAAAACTGTTTTCATCCATAGCCTTGCACCACATATGACAGAAGGAAAAGGCTTCTGCTGTGACTGTTGCTTTTCACCCCAAAGCCAGGGTATGTGCCAAATCCAGGGTAACACAGCCTGCACAGGATCTTGTGAGCTGTAAAGGAAACAATCCTTAGTTGTTCCTGTCCATGAGTTATCTTTTTTCTTTCACTGTCATCCTTTCTCTCTATTTAAGAATACGTTGTCCTTCTAAACAATTGCTCTGTCAGCTCTTACTACTTTTCCTCTCTTTTCTCATGTTGCCTCTGGCTTTATTTTCTTGCTCTCTCTATGTACTCCCAGCTCTATCCCAACCATCCAGTGTAGCTTCTCTGCGACCTTGAATTTCCACAGCTGCTTCTCATTTTCAGTACACTTGAGAGCGCTATCTCTGGATGCAGACCTCTCCTGGTGGCTGCAGTGACCCAAACCCTGGTCCAGGCTCTCTCCACAGCACCCAGATGTCCCCAGCACCGTGGCTGCGGAAGCTTGCAGACTTAAGTGCGCAGAGAAGACAAGTCTGTCATAAAAAGCAGAAGAGGTAGTTCAGAAGGTGTGCTGAGGGTTTTTACGTGCATCTCTTGCACTTCTGTAAGATTAGATGCACATTCTTCTTCCTGATCTCTTGCACACTTAGAGGCGTGAGCCAGTAGTCTCCAAGGGTGGGCAGGCAGTGGATGGGAGCAGGCTGTGTGAGTGGCCAGGGATGAGTCCCGGTCAGAGTCAGTGACCCAGCAGAGATCAGGCTCCCTTTGACTGGCTTAGTGCCAGAGGAGAGGGGGAGAGATGGCAGAACTGCTGAGCAGGGCTGAGAACTGCTCTGGAAACCCATCCACATCACCTCTGCAGGACTTGGTTCATCTGTATGTGACATGGGGCCTGTCCTGCTCTGTCTGTCTGTGGCAACGCTTGCCACGCACTCGTTTGTAAGTACACAACACTGTTCCTCTCAGTCGGTAGGAGGGACACATCTGTCTTGGTACAGACACGGGGCTGGGCTGGGCAGCAGAGCCGGGAAGAGGAGATTCACTGTGCAACTCTTGCTGCATTGCAGAGCTGGCTGGTTAAGCAGGGTTGGACTGGCAGTGTGAGCCTTAAGGTGAACAGGGCACGGTATTGCTGCATTGTATGTGTTACATATCCCCTGGTGGGATGAACCAAAATTCTGTTGCATCGGCAGAATGATCTTCAGTCCTTCTGACCGGGCACGACTAGAAATCCCACACAGCGTGTGCACAGGTTAATGTTAGTTTTAAACTTAAATTCAGCAGAGTTTGTATAGCATACTTTGAATTCTTCTTTAAAAAGATCACAGAAAACACTGTAAAAAATGTTCAAAATTAGCTCCAAAGGAGCTAAAAATGAACTTTAAAGGACATGTCACCTCCTGCTGTAGGTGACTGAAACTCCACTGACTTCTATGGGGGTTCTTAAAAGTCTGTTTAAAATCTTAACTTGTACTGAAGTTCAAAACAAATATTGATTTATAAGTGAGTCACCTGTTACGTGTATTTACTAACACTCAAAGGACTAAATATCCGGCTCTTTGTTTTGAAGCCGTAGTGATTTCTTCTGCATGGTTCCTAAGGAGTTCAGGTTTCAATGAAAGATAGATATAGCTGCTTTGTGGGTGCAAGTGATGTTTTTAGCTGATACCAAGTCCTGGGAAGGGCAGTGGGACCTCACTGCATTGCCCTGGCTGAGGGTCTGGTGTTGTCTGCTTCAGTATTGCATGTTAGCTGTAAACTGTGTTGCCAATGCATCAGACAAAACAACCGATTAGTTTTTCCCACCTCTGACTTGGCTGGGAATGCTGACAGTGGTAAATATTTTGTTCCAGGCAGTAGACTTAAGAACATGCAACTCAGGAGATACACAGGGAGCAAGTATTTGCAGTAATGAGGGCTCATTTTTAAAGCATTGCTTTATTGTACTGACATTTGTATGATTCCTTTTTAACAGACTTTCATATTTCAATAGGGGGTGGGGGCTGATCCCTTGGTGGTTTGTTTTACAGCTGCTAGACAGCATGGCAGAGGCTTCTGCCTAGTGAATGTGCACCAGGGTGTGCTGGGGAGCCGGAGCAGGGGACTCACTGGAGCTTTCTGAATTGTTCCTGGCTTCTAGCACAAGTTGCTTTGGATTTTGCGACTTATGTGCCTTGGAGCACATCTGTCTCCAGTTGGAGCTGGACTATGTCCAACTCTCTCGCTGAAGAAGGTGATCAGGAAAATGCAGTCAGGGCAGTGAAGGTGAGGTACACACAGAACACGTAGAAGCTGTCCAAGGACAGGCAGCCCAAGCCCTGGGCCGTGGCTTCCCCGAACGCTGCAGAGCAGCTGAGGGCACACAGGAAAGCCGCCCTCCAACCTCCTGTTTGTACCGGCACGAAACCGGTCTGACACGGCTCAGCTGCAGCCAGAACACCAGTTTTGCACCAGATTTACTCTGCTACAAAGCAGATATGTTAAGGGGCCAGATAATGGTGATTCAGATTTACAATCTTGAGTTTAAGGAGAAGGTAGGAGGGACTGTTAAATACCTGAAGTACCCCAAGACGTGGAGGCATAAACCATTTGCTGTGAGGCTCCTCAGGGCGTGAAGCTGCTGTGTTGGGGTACCCAGCTGTAGCTCTCCTGTACGTGCTCTTCTCACATAGTCACTGCAATCCATCCTTCCCCAAAGGTAGTCTGGGTGTGTTACCGTTGTTCGGTGTTGCTACCTTTGGGGTTCAGGCCATTAAACATTCAAAGCTCTTTCTTTCCCAAAGCACAAGCCTTTTCTGACCTGTTCAGTTGGTTAGCTGGTAAATCCTGGTGATTAAATTAATCTGTCGCTATCCTCATTGATGCTACAGTAGCTTGAAGTCAACGAGTTTATTAGGGAAATGATACTTGTCAGTTGTGTTGTGGTTTCATTTAATTTAAAAGCTGATGTTCCTATTATTTGCCTTCATACCTCCTGCCAATTACTGTTGATATTGCCAACATCCAGATCAAGGACCTACTTACAGCAAAATATTTACACTCACGAAAGCCATTTGAGAGCAAATATTTAAATTCTGTAAAGCTATGTTACTGCTTTTTTTCTTCAATCACAAGCACTAATCTGTTGGCATTATTTGGGTTTTATATAACTTATTCATACTGCATTGATTGCTGCTGTGCGTTTCTCTTTTAATCTGAGTGCAAAAGGCAGTAGTTGGAGTTGTCACAATCCCAGTGATAAAGTCCAAGATGTGTTGTTGGTTTTTCCATCAGAAATGTCACTGGGTGAAGCTCACATCTTTTTTTTCCCCAGCGTTTCAGCACTCTTGACTGAAACAAGAGTCGTCTACCAGCTTCCAGGAGAGCTGAGCATGAATTCAGAACCTGTCCTTAGGGGACTGGCTAATGCCTCTAAACAAATCGAATAGCTATTTGGTTTGTAGTCCTGCTGCCCTCGAAACTGCAATACCCCGGGGGGGAAAAATCCATAGGTCCTGTTTGCTTTTCGGATTGTCAAAGATAGCAAATAGCCACTTTGTATCTTTCCTTTCTGCAGGAATATATTGGCGGTATTTTGCCTCACCGAGCAGCACAGGTTGCTCTCTGCTTTTGTTGTTGACTCGATTTCACTGTGCCAACAATTAGTGCTGGTTACCTTGGAAACTGCTCTGCACCCCACTGGGGATTTTGACAGGCACATTTTTACTGAAATTGCTTTGTTTTCCCAATTCTGCAAGCACACATGTAGCTAATCCTTTTGCTGTGTTCTGCCTGTGTTCCTTCCCCAAAATGTAGCAAAATTAATGAAACATATTATTTTATCCTTTCGCTCTGTTTGCATCTCTCTTTATCCCTATTTTAGCCTCAGTGCTCCAGGAGTGTTAATTACCCTTTGCTTTAACCGAGCTCACTGTTAATTTTCTTGGTAGGTGGCTGAGGGGTGACATTGTGAATGTATGTGAAGTTTTGACACAATTTTCAGTCTCCTCCTCTCCGTCCCTCCTTCCTGTCATCCCTTTCCTTCAGTTTTCTCCTGGAGCATTTGTTGTGCCGTGCAGTTCCAGCACGTTAAACTTTGTTTATGCCTTAAACAAGTTCTGCTTTACAGAGAGCAGATGGCATCTTCCATGGCTACAGCAAACTCTGATACCGTAGTGGTATCAGATAGAGCTGATGCTAGAAAGAGCGGGGGGGTGATGCTGCTCCAGTCTGGGAAGAGTGTCCCAGTGAAATTGTGGGGATGTGAAGTACTTTTTAGGAGGAGCTGTCGCTGTTGCTGTGAAATGGGTGCTCAGGTGACAAGAAGCGATTGATAGGTGAATAGTGAGTGAACTGGCTGAATGGCGGTAATGAAACACAGGCAGCTACAGTTGGGGAAGGAGAGTAAGAGCTGACCAGGGCACCTCTGGCCTGAGAAATCACTGATACTGTTATGTGAGGTGACGAGCCAGCTGTTCCCCAGGATGAGCTGTACCAGCCCTGGTTCCTCTGCCGGCAGGATCCCTGCAGCAGCGCTGGGACGCATACCTGAGGCAGGAAGATGCTGTGAGCCCTGCCCATAGGAAATTTCTCCTGTCAAAAACAATCCTCATAATAATAATGCAGCATCACATAGAGGGGTAGGAGGGAGAGAGAAATAAAAGGTATCACTGGATGAGGGCTGTCATAGGCAAATGTCTAAGCCTGAGCAGTTTCACCTAGGAAATAGTGTTTGTAGCAAGTTCAGCTCCTCAACGGATTGAGGCTGAGGTTATGGTAGGTTGGAAGAGAAAGAGTGTCTGAAGCTGAAGGAAAAACATTTAAAAGGGCACAAAGGGAACAGACACTACACATCACTGCGGAGATGTGTCACACATCTAATTTTTGCTCTTGCCTTTATAGTTGCCAATTATTTCTAACAGTTTTCTGGAAATATTTGGTGAAAGCTCAGACACCTTTTTTTAAAGACTCTTGCCACCATCCATACATCTGTCTCTGGGGCTGGTAAACCTGTCTGTTAAAAGACTTAATGGACTGGAAAGGTTTCCTGGGAAATGAAAGTACTGTAGGTAATGGATTCAGGTGCCAGAGGAGACATCTGCAGTCCATTGACAACTGCAACAGCATCAATAAGAAGTGAAGGAGGGCTTTTACACAACATCTTGGCCTTCTACAGGGTCTGATCCCAGATCTTTGGCTCTGCTGTAGACATGTTTGGCATGTAACCTTGCTTTAACAGCCCCTGGCTGGGGGTCTCTCAGTGAAGAGGGGTTCTCTCAGGTGTCGGGAGGGAGTGCTTGGATGACACCTGCTGCAGTTCAAACATTGGTGCCAGGGCAAGCTGGGGTGGGGATTGAGCAGCTGTTGTGCCCTTGGGTGTGCATATGAGAGGGGCTGCAGCTTCTGGAGGTACCAGGCCTTCTAAACCCAGCAAAGAGGAAAGGCTGTGGCTCCCCACACCATCAGCAGCTGGTTCAGCATCTCCTGTGCATCCCAGTGCTCTGAAAGGGTTTGTGTCCCTGAGTTGTCTGTGGGGCAGAGAGACTCCAGATGTCCCAGTTTGGCATGCTGGGGGTTTTCATACCTTGTAGAAGAATCAGGCTGGCTTCCAAGACCAGGAGCAGAGAGTGCTTACTGGTTTGAGGTTTAAATTAGTGTAGTGCCCAAGACAGATGCCTGCCCTCTCAGCAGGGCACAGTCCTCTGTTCCTGCCAGAGAGCAGTCATGGCATTAGTAGCAACTGGGCAGGCTTGACTTGACAGCCCGTCGGAGCTTGGTCTGAAGTGATAGCCTTTAAGGGAGCAGCAGAATCACCATCCCTGTGTGTTAGCTCCTGGCCTCTCGGCTCAGCCTGCACATTGTCAGGGGGGTTTTGAAAGCTTGTGCTGAGGATCTTTCACAATGTCTCCTCTCTGTTATGGACATCCCATTCGAGGACCACCAGTACTTTTGGGTACCACGTTCCCTGAAATCAAACTGGGAGACTCAGTCTGTGTCCAGTGTCATGAGCAGCTGACATCTTGATAAAAAGGAGCAGCATTTTACTCTCTGCAAAATGCAAAGGAAGGACATATTGTTGTTGTTCATTGTGATGGAGTCTTATGTGAAGCCAAGGTCCTTTTTGCCTTTAAGAAACATATATTTGGTTTTACTTATTATTTCTTAGCGCCGTTTTGGTACCACAGAGTAGAGTTAGAGACTGACTACCTGCTTAAAGGGAGGGGAAAAAAAATCTCTACAAGCAAAACTATTTCTAGTGAATCCAGAGCTTTTAGGCTGTGAAGAATTTGCCTGGCATCCAGGCTGGCTAAGTCTTCTTTTTTCTTTTTTTTGTTCTTTATCATTAGGCTTCCTTGAACTTTAACTGAACCATAAGGAAACTATGAAGAGTCTCAATAGCTGCCCTGTGAGGATTTGACTTACCCATTGGATCTGCTATTTATAGTGTCCATTAGTACAAAAATGTCTGTCCTTTTGCAGCAGTCATGTACAGCAAAAGCACTGCTCTTCTGGCGAACTGCCTGTGCCTCCTGTGTCACACAAAATATCCATCAACAGAGTGTTCAGAAGTGAGCCTTTCTTGATTAAAAAAACCCGGCCAAATAAAAAAAATCCCCCAAAACCAAAACCCAGAGGCCATTTGTACTTTTATTTACTTATTTTGCATAGCCTGAAATTGAAATTTCCTTTTTTCAGGAGGCAACCTTTCACCCCTAGCCATATCTCCCCATGGAACATAATCTTTGTCCCAAGCAAATTAAATCAGGAAGAGAGGGTGGGAACTGTCTTCCAGCCTTGCAGAGCCCATTTGCACCCTAGAACGAGGCTGGATGTGAACAAGTATAAATTCTGTAACAAAGGAGACCATTTTTAATAGGGATTTGTCTTACCTTGCTGGGAGGAGGCTTGCAGTAGCTTGGGTGATGGAGAGCAGGTGACCGAGTGGGTTTCCGTTGGACATGCTCCAGGGTACTAAATCTGGTATACATTTGCATATTCTATAGCTGAAAAATTAATTGGAGCCTTTTCTTAAAATTTTCGTGTGAAAATAAGCTTAAAAAACTGATTCTCCTAGCAGTCTTCCTATCTGAGTCTTGCTTTGTTCATCTGAGCTAACAGACTTGATGATGTTACTTTTGTTGGTAGTGTTGTGATTAGTAGATTCATGGAGATTTTGACAGAAGGGTCACTCACGTGTCACACCCTCCAGGCATAAGGCAGTGGTGGCAATTGGCATGAGGTCTTCTGGAGCCACGGTGCTCTGTGAAGCTCTGTGCCGTTCTCCATGCTCACCGAAGCTGCCGGGGCAATACTTTCTCCTGTTCTGAAAGAGCAGAATCTCAACAGGGATATACCAAGTATCAAAGCGCACTTTAAGGAAGAGCAGTTTGTTTCCTACCTGCCTGTCCCACCCACCCAAGGTGCTGCAGCACACCGGCTGCGTGGCGCGGCATGAGAGAAGGCACCCCATGTCTGCGGGAAGAGGATGGGCCAAGCTCCAGGTTCACTCTCCCAGTTTTCACCTGCATTGCTTGTGCTTTGCGGTCTGAGTGTGCCTCACAGCACAGGGAATTGTCAGGGCCTGTAGTGATTCCAAGGGACTGTTTGCGTCCAAGTCCGCTGCCCTGCAACAGCAGCACCACGTGTCAGTCCAGGAGGTATTGGTTCCATGTTTCTGACAAGAGGAAGGAACCAAGAGGTGCCGAGAAGCACCCCCAACATCCAGCAGGCATGGAAGCAGGAGAAATTCTAAAAGCCCAAACATGAGGTGCAGGCCCCTGGGAAGATTGATGGGCTTTAAATCAATATTCCTGTTCTTTGGTCCATAGGACTAGCCACATACATGACTTGATTTATGGTGCTCGGTTTGATCTACTTAAAAACAAAATGGAGTTTCATCTTATACTAGAGACCTGTTGTAGAATAGAGGGACAGAGAGCTAGAGTTGCCATTCACAGCCTCCTGCTACTATAGGCAACTATATCCTATGTAGTCCCTTTCATGAATGTATCGAGCTCCATCTCAAAACCAGTTGAGTTGTTTCCTGCTACGTGGAAGATTGCCAGAACTTCACACCCCTGACAGTAGAAAAGCAGCGTCTTCAGATTTCTAGTCTGAATTTATCCTTGGCAAGTTTATACTCATGTATTCCTGGGCTAGCAGTTTTTAAAATCAGCTTATTTTTTTTGTTGCTTGGTAGTTCTTCTGACATATTCATCCATCTACTCTTGCTCTTGGCTGCAGCCAATAAAACTACTGCAGTCACTGCCCTCCTGGCGACCAGTCAGGAGGGAAGTGAATTGTAAGATATAAATACCAACAATTATGAATGTTCTTTGCCAGTGGGTGGGTTTTTTTAATATGTCATTACATAGTTTGTGCAAAATAGAGATTAATGTAGCACTTTGTTTTTGGACAAACATGACTGTGAAAGTCAAGTAACTCACATCTGTGCTTTTGGGGAGAAAAACCTGCTTTTCTAAACAAAAAGGAATAAATTTACATTAAAAGTACAAAGGGATACACTAACTGTGAGAAGAAATCATCATTATTAATCTTATGGACAGCGTCCCTTGTTAGGGTGGTTGCTGTAAAGTTACATGTAGGGCATTGATTTAAATATACTTCCCCTTCCCAGCTGGTCCTTGGCTGAAGGATGCAGTAATGGGTGAGCAGAGAGCTTTTATTTCTGCCCTCAGGATGGTGATTAATGGGGGCTCTGTGAGTGTCTCCTGGCAGGAGCAGGGTGTATTTCTGTCTGCCATTAGAAACCTCTGTCTCGGTGGGAAGGGTGGAGCAGCAGTGAAATTCTTTCTCTGTTGTCAGGTGTGTGCCCGGCTATGCAGCTGGTGGGCCTGTGGCCCTGCAGCTTGTTGTTTTACTAGGGCTCAGCTCCATGTTGGGTCCCGGCACCCTGCGTTTAAAACAACTCTCAGCCAGCTCTCAGA
The DNA here is from genome assembly GCF_031877795.1 of Strix aluco. Taxonomy (NCBI): domain Eukaryota; kingdom Metazoa; phylum Chordata; class Aves; order Strigiformes; family Strigidae; genus Strix; species Strix aluco. The sequence continues at coordinate 38,337,543 of NC_133936.1, forward strand.
AATAGCTGGAGACCAAAGGGGTTTATTTCCACTGAGCCGGGCTATGAGAGTGAGGAATATGTTGATTAACGAGCAAGGTAGAGTGGGCTAATACACAGATAAGAAAATGAAACCCTTTTTCTCTGAATTCTTTTGTAGATGGTTCTGCTGCACCTACCCTTAAGTCTTTGATTTGCTAGATCAGAGGTGTCCGAACTGTCCTTAGGGCAGGAAACCTCTCTGGTTACTTCCACGTGCAGTTGTATGCCTGGTGACATTTCACTGCACCTTTGAGTGTGTCTAGAGCAGAGAGTAGATACAATTTCTCAGTTTGGAAGTATTTACTCCCTGAGTGGTCCCACCACCCCCATCTCCTCACCAGAGCACCTGGTTCCTCAGCCCTTTGCGGACATGCCACAGGTTGAGGGCGGTGGGGAGGAGCGAAGCACGGGTCCTGTGGCAGCCCGACCTGTCAGACATGCAGTGCCTCAGCCAGCTCCAGGCGAGTGCCCCTTCCCTGCGCCCAGCACAGCGAGAGCGAGCGGCCGGCAGCCAAGCCTGTGTCCAAGACCAGGGCCTGACAGCCCATCCAACCAAGCAAATGTTTCCTCTGCAATCTCTCCCTCTGCGTGATATTCAGACCTACTGTTTAAAAAAACGCTTTGTGTTGCAGTCTTAAAAGGGGTGGGGAGGACAAAGTATGCATTTTAAACATACAGAAATGTTATTTGGCCCTTCTTTTTCAAGTCCCTCATCAGCACAGATGTCTGTCTGGGAAGTGCCTTTAGTGCATACTAACTGGGTGCTGATGAGAAGGAAATATCATCCAAAGTGCATGTAAGAATACAGCTAACTATATATTAAATGTCAAGAAATCCCATTACTCAGCTGACCATTCTACTCCTGTTTGCAAAACAGTACCTGCAAAAAAAATTTCTAGACATGTAATAAATGATCATCTTAAAATTTTGCAGCTGCTGCACATTGTCCCTAACAGAAAGAGCATTTAATAGTGATGCTTCCTGCATCTTACTGTAAAGGCTGGGGTCCTGGTTTTTATAAATACTCAGCATTTTCCACTGAGGTCTTTGGAATATCTGGCCCTTCTATTTTATTTTTAATGATTTGCTTATATTTCAGGAAAAAATATTACCTTTTAAAAATGGATTAAGTCAGCCTCCATTTTTGATTGTTAAAGCTAATCTTTAAAATTTTAAAACATCGTTCTCATTTCTTTGTTTTTTCTAACTTTGCTGTTGCCACAGAAGAAGTGTCTGCAAGGATAGTACAAGTAGTAACAGCTGAAGCTGTAGCAGTCCTGAAAGGTGAACAGGAAAAAGAAGCCCAGCACAAAGATCAGCCTGGACCACTACCTTTAGGTAAAACGAGACAAAGAACGTTCGAAGTATCCTCGTGTCTGCAAATGTTATATGTATGTCTATTACATAAAACAGTTACAGCTGTGTATTCACATAGGTTACGGTCATGGGTAAGCTGCAGCGCCACTGGATAAATCCTGGAACCACATAATAATAGCAGTATCCTTCTTGCCCCAGTTCTTCATGGCTCTGTGACTGTCTCGTTCATTGTCTGCTCTAACAGCAGTTCTCCACCTGGTTTCTGACTCCTGGGCAGTGCCACTGTGAATGTAGGTGGTAGTAGTGGTTTTGTCGTCATGTTTGGTGGGACCCAGCAGCATTCGGAGCCTGTTTGTGTTCAGACATGTACAGAATCATCTAGGTTGGAAAAGACCTTGAAGATCATCTAGTCCAACCATTAACCTAACACTGACCGTTCTCAAATGGTACAATGTGAAAGAGAAAGATTGATTTCTGAAGAGGTGAAGATTAGAGGAGACGCATATAAAAAAAAGTGAGGCTTTGCTGGTTGGGTGCTGGCTAATCAAAAAGATTGAGGGAGAGCACCTCAACAGGAAGCAGAGAGGAATGGGGCACACCGGGTGAGGGTGGGAGAGGGGTTAGCAGCTGGGCAGGGTGAGGGGAGATTGCGGGAGAGGGAGGTACATGTGGTAGAAGCAAATGCCAGTGGTCCAGATTAGGAATGGTACTGCTGCCACTGGTCCATGCTGTGCCCTGATCCTCCTGCTGGCTCCTTTGTGAAATGTCTCTGAAATACTTGTGTGTGTGTGTATATATATATATATAAAATATATATATAGTTAAAAAAGTAAGTATACAGCCATTTGACCTACAGTGCTTCCTCCCTGCCAGAAGACTTCCACAGTAGCTCAAAGCATGTACACCAAAGGCCAGAGAAAGGCCATACTCCATCCTGAGGTAGGGCAAGTCTTGCAAGCCTGCCCCAGAATAAATTCTGCTGAGTTGCACATACATTGTGATCAAATCAAAATAATGCCCTGTGGTATTTTCCCCATAGGTGGTCTGCTTTGTTTGGTACAGTGGGTGGACCCTGCTTAGGAATGAATGAAAGTCAACGGGTAATTTAGAATTTCGTTGGAAATTCGGTTCCCAAGGTCTTTTGCTTCATTGAACTAATTTTGAACTGCAACAGGGAGATGTGTTGCTTGGTAATTTCCCTTCTTTGCAGAGACTCAATTTTACATGGAAGACCCCAATTCTGCAAAATACTTCATACATATTTAAGCACAGATTGCTTTACTGGGGCCTGGGTGAGGCAAAATGGATATTCAGTTCCATGTACTTAGATAGTACTGTGAGAAGTATGTCTTCAGTCAGCAAATGTTGGTGTAACAGTTCCTGCGGTCAGTGACTGTTAAATATGTGTGGGTAGAGTTGCACTGTGATGAAGATATAAATACTCTGTCCCTGGACAGCACATCTTAAGGACAAGTCACATAAGGGTCTCTTCCAAACTACACTGAAATCAATAGGAGGCAGCCTGGTGAATTCTGCTGGGGCTTGGAAACTGGCCTTTCTATGCTTGGGAAGCAGCCCTGAATCAGAAACTGCAATCTGCCTGTTGAGAGGTGACATTTATAAGACAGATCTGTTAAAACAGATTTTTTAACTTTTTTTAAAAAACCCCAAACATTGGTTAAGCTCCAGTAGTGGATCTCTTCCTAAAGAAAAAAAAATTCTCAAAGTGGTTGATATGAAATCAGCTGCGGAAGTTATGATGAGTTAATTTCAGAAGCAGTTTGTTTAGGATTTCATCGTACTTGAATTGAAATAATTGAAAAAACATCATCTGGTTTCAGCATCTAGTCTCGTGACTGGGAATGAATCTAAACGCTAGTCTAAGTGCATCTAAGATTTCACTGTGCTTTGCTCAGCTGGATCACTTTTATGTCATGGCTGACATAGGAACCCTATGCAGATGTCTTCTGTATTTAGACAAGCAATATTTGCATGTATTCTGTGATTAACCTTGAACTCATCAGAAGGAAAAAAAAAATGCATAATGTTTTTTGTTCATGTACTCAAGGTAAATCGAAGAGATTGGATGCCAGTTTCTGACAGCGTGAATTTATAAAATCACTCATGCTCAGACGCTTTATTGTTGTTGCCTTGGGTGATTGAACGTTTTCTAAGTGGCAATGCTGATTGAAAAGATGGTTTTGTACTTGATTTTTGTATTGTACTTTATGACCAGAATTTTGAAAATAATTAACACCATCTGGAAAAAAAACCCAATCCTGTTATTATAACTTTAAAAATCCATGTGGAAAGAAAGGATCTTATCTGAAAATCCACTAGGCACAAGTCCCCATCGAATAATTCTCTCAGCTGGGCAGAACAGGCTGACTGCAGCTTGTATCAAGCCTCGGTCTGCCTGGAATTAATTGTTATATCTCATTTTCACTGTTTGGTTTCTAGCAGTTGAAGAGTCAGCTAACCTGCCTCCTTCCCCGCCTCCCTCGCCAGCTTCCGAGCAGACTGGAGCTCTGGAGGAAGGTAAGGGTCTCCTGGACGTTGCAGTGCACAGCTGTCAGCAGAGGGATGAGACATGAATCTAAAGGATGGGGGAATCAGAAAATGGAGATACTTTCTGCACCTTCATGTGAAAAGATAAGGCATTGCCCAGCAATAACTCCCCATCTGCAAACCAACTGCAATGCATGGATGAGGTAGACACATATGCACAGAGGTAACTGACAGGATACGTTAAGTACATCCATATTAAAGAAAAAAAGATGGTGATGCTCACCTGTTTATCTGTTATATGCAATATGAGCCAAGATGTCTGCTGTCCCAGTGTGGTCACCAAAACTATGATTCAGTATGGGTCATCTTTCTTTTCTTAGAATTTGTTTGGCTGCTTTTTTTAATTATCATTAGCTTTGTTTTTGAAATCTTAAGTGCATGAAAGCAAGGAGATTCAGAGCTGGATCATTTCCTTGGTCTTTGACCTGTAATTCATGCTTTAATGCCTACGTGTGCTGGGGGTTCTGTACACAGAGTGCAGGAGTCAAATTCTAGTCTCACAAAGCAAATTTCTACTCTATTTTGCACAACTAATGTTCAGTTTCAGTAGCTCACGATCACTGCATTTTCTTCCTGCTAAAATCCCCTCCAGCAAAGAACTTAAGTGTTGGCTTAATTTTAAGCAGAGGCCTAAATCCCAGTGAAGTTGTCACAATGGTAAGCATGTGCATCAGTGCTTTGTTCAACAGAAGACTGCTGCATCAAGGCCATCAGTACAGGGAGACAGCATTGTGTTAAAACTGAGCCGTAACGTGTGGATAAGAGGGAAGGATTTGGGTTCAGAATCTCCAGGGGACTGTCAGTTGAACTCTGCCATGTCAACAGCGTTTTTATGTCCATTAATTTCCTTCTTGGATTTTCTTTTAGCATTTTTTTCTTTCTTTTTGTTAAATGAGTGCATGAAAATGATTTCTTATCATCTACTGAACAAACTTTATTGGTATTTTAACACAGAGCCTCTATTAATTTTGCAAGTGGACCATTGCTATTTCATGTGCTAATATAGTCTGACTCTCAGTTTATCAGGACACTGCGATTAAGCATGTTCCAACCTGTGGTCATTTTTGAGATAATGTAATTACAGGCTGTATTAACAACATTTGTCAGTCAACTGTACTGGAAATACCTACTGGATGTGGTTAGTAACCTATATAAAGAATTTGATTAATTGTTGCTTTTTTAAAAAAAATCTGCCCATTGTCTGTTTACAAAAGTAGTACCACAGTTCCTAGACTCATTACCCGGAGGTAATGGCAATCAAAACTACTAACTGAAAAGGAAGCTAGTAGGGCATTAGCAAAGGCTTTTAGAATAGTTACCAGGGTTTTACCAGTGGTTTTGAATATACAGTTCACTTGACTAGTTCAGCATATGCTTTTTGATTTTTTTTCATGTCGCGATGAAAGGTTCAGGACAACATCAAGGTTCTTCTGTTACCCTTAGCTGAGGGTTAGCTTTGCATACTGTTTCTACCAGCAGTATTATTTGCACATATTTAGGATTTTAGAATGTGCTCATATTAATTAATTGACAGGAGGTTGTAGATTGCCCCCTAAGCAAATGCAAACCATTTTGCTTGTTGTATTAACACAAGAAGGTGGCAAAACACTATACAACTCGAGGTTATTATGAACTACTGGACTGTGCTGTTCCCAGCTGTGCATATAACTCAGCAAGTCACTTAACATCGTTCTTCTCTTTCCTTACATGTAGAATTGAGTTAATGTAATAGCACTTACTAACCTACCCCACAGGAGTGGTTGCAAGGACTGAAAGGTCAGTGTTTGGGAAACATTTTGATCATTTACACAATACCACAGTTTTTAAAAACATTTAAATAATTTCCTTTAATGATAATCAAAAGAGACTTTTCTGTGACAAGATTTTGATTCAACTCTTCATTTTTCAGATCAGATGGTCTGTATAAATCCTAAAAATGTAGGTTTGTAAGGGAAGTATGGACACAAATGATGTGCTGAGTCATTAATGCACTCTGCTGGAAGCTTCTTGTTTATGTGCGGTTCTAAAACTGGAACTCACAGTAGAGTTGGTTGATGAACAGGAGGAACTTCTTGAAAAAAATTTCACCAGAGGCATATTATGTTGCTTTTTACCAAAATATCAGTGTTGTCAATTCAATGTGATTAATGGTAGCAAAAAATGTTATGTTCTGCTCTGTGTTAGAAGATGTGGTCCTTATTTTCTGTGGGTATGTTGAGCTTTTGCTGACTTGAGTGAGCCAGACCTGTTGTCTTCATTCAGGCAAAGCTCCCATTCAGAAGAGTTTGCCTCAGTAGTATTTGACCCAATTTTACTGTGCTTGTTTAAACCTTCAGTTGTGTATACCATCTGGCTGTCCATCCTCATGCACCTTTACATTGTCTGTCTGTCTTTCTGCTCAGTAGAATACAATTTATGAATTTAACCCAATTCTACACTTGCTGAACAAGGAAGGTGAGCACTTGGTGTGTGTATCTTCCTCAGACCTCCTTTTCTCCCCTCCTCTTAGAACATTTTCCTAATGCACTTGTCAGTGTGTGTGGCATTGCTTTGAATTCAAGAGACTTCCTTCAGTCATAGTAGGAAGGAAATCACTGTTGTAGACATGACGAAGGTGGATGTGGCCAGCCATGCAGCAAACGCAAATTAAAAAAAAGAAAAGGTAGAAAAGACAGAGAGGTTTGTGGGTCAAGTGTATTTCATGAGAGAAAGGAGTCAGTGGCTGTAGGTTTCTTTCTTTCATTTGGCTGCAGAAAATCATTCAAATGAACCTGTCCCTTTTTACTGCTGCAGAAGGTAAGATGAATAATTTGCCTTACTGAAATTATTTAATTTATTTCAAGTATGGTAACAAAATTTTTCTCAGGAAATGAAATTTTCCCTAGCACTGTCTAATCCTTTTATCAGTTGTATCTGCTCATGCAAAGCTGATGCAATAGTCTCTTGCCAACTTGGCATTTCTTTTGTGCTCTGTGCCTTTTGACAGTGGTCAACGTCTTCATGTAAAAGTTTGTCTAAATGTTACAAGATAGAAGGATGCCTTTGATGGACTTTCTTCCATTTTGAAATAGGCACTTCAGATTAGGCTTTATATACCAAATAAGAATATTTTGCAAACTGAAAGGAACCAAGCGTCCTATAAAAATGGATCTACTTACAGTGAAAATTACTTCTTGAAAGGCATTTTCAAAATATACCTGGAAGCTAAAGCAGAATTAGCCTTTGTGAGAAGTGATTTTAATCTTGGACTTTAGAATACAATGGGAATTTTTCCCATGCTTTGAGATGAAAAAGATCTATTAGGAGGGACTAAAATAACAAAAAATGGATTTTTCTTGTTGCTGAAATAAAGGCATATCCTCCTATAAAGACATCGTTATCCTGTTAATGAAATTATCTGCAGTAATTTTGAAAATATCTTTATTAAAACCGATAAATAAACAATGTAAATTTGTAGTAGCCACAGACATAGCAGTCCCAAACAATACTAGACTTTGCACTCCTAATGATTTTGGACCATCACAATAATATGTATTAAGCATTTTTACTGTTGTCAGTTCCTGTAGTTATAAGGAGCAGAGTCAGGGCCTGTATTTTTTTTTTTGCCTACAATCCATTCAGAGCCTATAAAGAAGGAATTTTCAGCCTTGTTTGCATCAGTATAGAGAAGTCCTGGGGTGTCATCTTCACTCTTGTTGATGCATTTTACTTCTGAAGGGCCCACAGCTGGAAGGAGAACCTCCCCTTTTGCACATCCTCCTCTTCGTGTTCTGCTTCTGACCGTATCGACCTTCTGTGCTTTTCTCCACAATGTCCCAGTTCCAGCAGAAGAGGTGGCAAGTGTGTCATCCCTTTCCACTCTTCTTCACAGTAATACATGGACTAGTGTGAGGGCACCCTGCAAAGAAGCAGGAGTTGTAGTTTTGAGTCTTCTCAGGTTTAGAAGGGAACTGATTCCTGGCATCTTGCACCCTGAGATGTGTCTTCACCCCCTGTAACTAGCCTTTTACAAACCGTGAGCCCCCTCAAATCTGTCACCGAATTTTGTAGAAGCTTCTGTGGAGAAGCAATCCGTGGGTTCTGCACTCCAATTCATCAAGATGCTTCTCTGCAACCTTGCTGTGGCTCTTAAGTACTAGGGAACGTGGGAAGCTCAGGTGCAGCCCCGTGTTTAGCATTTCCTATTGCAGGGCTCTGCGGAGCTTCCTGCTTGGCAGAAGCAGGTTGCCAGCTTATCTTCCTACACCTACCTCTTTTAAGCATGCATAAACCCTTGAATCTGAGGTTTGGATTCCACCACAAGAGTGAAGTAACTGAACTATCAGTGGTTCAGGCACATTTTGTGCCCTGAAAGGATTTGTGAGATCGATTCTCTTAAACTAAGTTCCATGGGTGGTATTTGTGTATGTGCATAGCATGCCTTCAGTCCTGGCCAGCCTCAGGGCTGTCACGGAATCTTAAACATGAATAATCTTTCTTTTGCAGTGCTGTGATACATATTTGAGCTACTAGTATTGCCACTGATGAATATTTTTTCTTCCTTTTTGTGGGTGATTGAGCCTGAATGGATTGATATTACAGCATTCTTTTCCCAGGCGGAAGAAATAGACGTCATTACATTGCAGGACAGTTGCTGCCATGTTGCTGCAGAAAGCAAAGGGTGCTTTTTTTGAAGACACAGATGTTGTCTTGTCATGGTGGGCTATAGAAAGAAACTTAAAACTTCATGTTGTTTGCCAGGAAGAACCTTAGAACTCATATAGATGGACTTGGTTTGGATAAAAATTGCTTTCCAAGACTCGGTTAATGTTACAGCAGCATTCATGAGCCATCTTGGTTTTGGGTCGCAAACAGAGATCTGGTTAATATCTTTTACAGTGCCTGTGTTAAAGCCTTGCTTTCTGACTCAGTGTTTTGGATCTGAGAGGAAAGTTTTGGAGGCTCTGGGGAAACTCTTTAAGTTGTAATTGCCTGGAGAAAGGCCAGGGAAATTGGACATGGACTTGTTCTTGGAGCTAGTAGGAAATTCAGTGGGATAGCTGCAGCTACTAAAGGCACCCCATGAATGTAGTGTTCATCAAACTGCCAGTTGTCATACACGGAGAATGGGTTTAAACATATTTTCACTAGTACTAGATGTTTAGTTTTTTATAGCTTTATTCATGGTGAGAGGGCACCTTAGACTACACAAGCTCTTAGGGCTCCCCTTTAGGTTTGTATGGATCAGATGGTAGGCCAGTCATTTTTATTGAGCAGTATTTTTTTATTTTTTGTCTTGCAAAAACCATCCCAAGCTCCCCCTCCCTGTAGCTGTCAGTAGCTGGTGTAGTCCTGAGATGATTACATGATTATCTGCGATGCTACAGTGATGGGTGAATAAAGCTGTCATTCCAAAGCACTGGCAAACACCGAGGTGGGAGCTACTTCACCCACAGAAGCATGACACAACAGCATAAAATATAGGACCAACGGAGATTGCTGTGAGCAGCTTTATGTGGCCTTTATCAAGAAAAAAGGTAGCTAGCTATTTGGTAAGGGTTTTTTTGGTACTTTAAATGTTACTTATTTATAGGGAAAAGCAGTTGGTTGTTTAAATGTTACTTATTTATAGGGAAAAGAAGAAAGTGGGGAATTTTGAAACAGATACAATGAGAAATAAACCACCATTGACCAAAGTGTAAGCTGGTTTGCTTTTCGATTAAAGGAGTTTTCAAAATTTACACTTTCTAGTACTTTACCAGATGACTATGAGGGATACAACTGTGCTGGGATGCTTCAGAGGTTTTTAATACAGTCAGTCAGCTGTATAATACATATGAGTATCAGTGCAATTTGTGAAATGTGGTTTGTGTACAATAGTGGGGATGTAGTTTTGAAATTCAGTTATTCCGAGGGCTGGTTTCCGATGTTCACAAACACTGTAGGAAACGCCACATATGTGGCCCATGTGTTAAAATGCAGAGCTGCCTCATTCCTCCATCCTGCATTAACCTGTACCCTGGCTGATTTCATCCGCTCTGCAGTACGATACAGTGGCTAGTGTTGCTAGTGCATGCATCCATCCTGTCTTGTCTTTTCTTTGTCTGTCTGTCTGTCCTGCAGCTTTTGTCTGTGTGTGTCTATTTGTAGATGAAGGGGCGGAGGATAAGGTGGGACCGCCACACCACTGCCCCGGCCGTGGGCCTGCTGCCAGCAGGGAGTGGCGCAAACACCTGGCCCCCTCCATTTCAGTGTCTGTGCCCGATGATGAGCCCTACAATTCGGATGAGGAGTACTATGAACACCCTTTGTTCAGCTCAGAGTGGACTGGCTCTAGTACACGTCCCAGTGCCACAGTGAAGAGCACAGAGGTCTTGTTGGGCCATGATGAAGGTGAACTGAGCATGGTCCCATTTTGTTCCTCTTCCCCTCTTCCCACCTGCCATCCATTCCATTATATATGTGCCTGGGATTGCTGCTCTCTAGGGAGGGAAACCTAGTTCTCTTTTCTCCCCACATGGAAGTGACGCCCCTCCAGAGTCTCTCCATCTCAAAGTGAAGCTGCAGCGTGAGCAGTGAATGCAACTTTGGGGTCAGTGAAACCATGGTCCCTGCTTAAATCAGGGCTCTTGGTCTGCTGACCTGGCTTATAGCACAAGTAAAAGGAGCAGCTAGTTAAAAGAAGTGTAAGCTAATTCGTTCTTTGTGCCAGAGAATTACTGCCAAGAACAGTGTGCAAAATAGGCCAAAAGACTGTTACTGGAGGTCTGTCAGTTGTTAACACGATGGGGAAAAAACCCATGTCTATACCAACAATAGCAGTCTAAGTCTTTAATTCTTCAGTAGGCAAAGGAAATCAATTTTACCCCAGTATACACAGGTGATTTCAGGCAGTGTTGGGTCATGTTTGATCTTCAGTTGTGTTGTGGATACACCCAGTTAAACATTGTGTCAGGTGACTGCAAACAAGGAGAAGAAACTCCAAAGTTTACTGTTCTGTGTTTCTGTACCCCCTTTTTCTATGGCCTGAGCACATCAGTAAGTATTATTTTATCAGTGGGGGTTATGTAAAAGTGAAATGGCTTTCGAGGAATCAAAGGAGAATCAATTTCAGTGACTAACAGGAATGCTGACTTCTTCTCCAAGGCAAAATAGATCACATTTCATCTCACAGCATTTGACTACCTCAGTCTTGGGACACAGGAGCTGAACTTAAAACCAGTAATGAATCCTCTAAACCTTTCTGTCTCAGGAAGATGGAGGTGTATACCTGAAATTGCTCACTGGGTCATTTCAAGGAAACCAGAGTTGTTCAGAATTGACAGGATAATATAGCCTAATACTGCAACAGCACCAGAAAGAGATCAATGCTAATAATTGAAGATTGTTAATGTCAGCATGTCTGCCTAGGGGAGAGAGAATATCATAGGAGGAGTCTTTCTAGAGCTGGGTTCCTGTACCTGTACTTAGAGCACTCCTGAACTGGTTAATTCACGGGCAGCTTCCATTTCAGTCATATACATCTACCTCTGGTGAAAGTGTAAGATCTCAGAACATCTGTAAGGGGGAAACAAAAAAAAGGGAGATAAGCTGGATCATCAGTGAAAAGACAGGCATTATGGAACAGCCCTCCTCACTTGCTGCCTGTAAGCTAGCAGTCTGTCTGGCATAAAAGTCTGCTGCCCAAAGGGAGTCTGTAGGATTCCTCCCTTAACTTTCTACTTTGGTGAGTAATTAGTTTTAATCATGTGACATTGTGTGAAGTGTCTTAGGAAATGGAGGTGTATACCTGAAACTGCTCAGAGTAAAATGAGAGGATGAGAGGCTTTCCTTATTTGATTTTTCTTTAATTTAAAGAGATGCACATACAAAACTACATAAAATCAGAAAAAGAAAAGTAAAGCAAGTTATTCAAGTCAAGGCCTCTTGTAGCTGGATACCTGCTGTTCTGCCAGGCTGCTTTTACAGTCTGCCCATGTGTAAATATCCCTGGAACACTCAGGCTATCGGTCCAGTTCCGATTCTGAATCTTCTGGCTTATATTCATTTAAGATACAGTATCTAACCTTAATTACATTTTTATATAGAATCATAGAATCGTTTAGGTTGGAAAAGTCCTTCAAGATCAAGCCCAACCGTTAATATGTTGTTAATAATGTGTTGTACTTTACATAGTGATATTTTCTCAGCCTCAAATAGTGTTTGTGTTCCTAAATCAGTTTTTAAAGGCCATAACTGAAGGGGATGGTTGGCTGTCTGGTTTTCACCGGACCAATCTCAGGAGAAAAATTAAGCCCTTGTAAAGAGGGTTTATTTTGATACCAAGAGGCTGGATACAGCCACTTTCAGATTCAAAACCACTTTGTTCTAAGTCTGATTCAGCAAAGTCTTTAATCATGAGACATACTTTAAACCCAGGGAGGTCATCAGGTTGACTGCAGCATGGCTGTTGGTCAGCTGCTTAAGTATGTTGCTGAATCAAAGGTTTCACGCTTAATCCTGACATCTTATCAGAGGGGATACTAATAGAGCACAGTAGTATTCTGTCTGAGTAGCAATGGCAGGAGTACAGTCCAAAATAGAGGCTTTTCTAATCATTCTTCTGCCATGGCATGAGTAAAGACTGCTCTTGATACTACTATACTGATCCAAACAGACCATAGGCCGAGTGATGTGTTTTACAAATTCAGGTGAACAAATAGTTGTATTGCACTCATTGGTTTCTTTGACTTAATTGGTGATGAGGAGCCTGGGGGCTATTGGGGAAACAGAAAAGAAAATGAAGAGTCTTTGTGTTAAAACTGTGATTTTTCATGTACAGAGTTCAGATGTCAGGCAGCCTAAAGGAGAAATTCTTTATAAACCTGCTCAGTGTAGGAATCTTGGCTGAATTCTTGTGAAACCATTAGTTATCAGTCATACACAAGGCTTATTAAAATGACTATGGAAGTGGCTCCATATTTTGCTAAATCCAAGATTCATGTGATAGATTGACTTGCTGGCATTTTGCAGTCAGTATTGCCAAGGTCTGCAGAAAGAAATTAATGCCTCATACCTTCCTCCACCTCAGTTAAATGTCCTGTACTGGATTAAACCACACATTTATCAGAAAAACGTGTGTACTTTGAGCTCATTGATGCATTGGTGTTGTCAGAGGCATCCATCATTCAATACCATCTTCATTTGCAATGAATATTTGACCCACAGTCATCTTTGGGAGAGGTATACCCATAAAGCACTTTCAGCTCTCATCTTACAGCATAAACATGTTTCTCTGAGGGAGACAGGTTTTGTGGTTTGTTTTTTTTTCCCCTAAGGAAAATTCGGTTCCACAGTGGCTAAAATGGGCTGGATACTAGCAGTCCTTTGACACACTTAAATGCAAAATGTTCAGAGCTGAAAGTGTTATGTAAAAGCAGTCCTGTTGAGCTGTGTGCTTGGTGTTTACTGTTGGTGTTGATGTCGCCTCCTTTTTCCATCCCCAAGAAGAAGAACCTCTAGAGAGTCTGATGGCTGTGGAAGCGAAACCTGCTGCTCTTCCTGGGAAGCAACTGGGGAAAGAGCAGGGGCCCATTGAGCCTTCGGACCAGGCAAAGGGCCTCTGTGAGGGTCAGTCGGACTCTGGTTTGGAGGCCAAAGTGTGTCATGAAGACAAAGTGCCAAGTGTGGCATCCAGCAGGGAGAGTGTAACCGTTGTGGCGGAAACACCCCTGAAAGACACATCCCCTTCCTCGGCTGAGGAAGGTGTGTCCTGCTTAGGTTTGCATGTGTTTGCTGCAGGCGAATCCTTCTCCAGCTTTCTCCAGTGCTTTCCAAGGCTGCTTCATTCCCTGTTCTTCCCATTTATTAGTATGACTGCTCTTGTTATTATGCTTGAAGAGTGTGTAGCAGATAATATGATTGCATAGGTGCTGTATGACAACATGGTTTCCCACCACTGCGGCTGATTCCTGATTTTTTACTTTGCCATGATAAAATATGCTTTGCAGCTAAGCCAATCCCTCTGCGTAAGCCTTTTTCCCCCATCTCAGATGTGTTTGCCAGTCACATTGCTAATCTATGTATATTTTTTTCTTTTTGGTGCAGAGATTCATCTGCTTTTCTTTCAAAAAGTAGATTTATTGACTTTGACTGTGACATAAAGAGGCTTAAACTGTAGAAACGTTTTCATTTGCAGTGTGCAGGTTTTTTGTTTGGTTTTTTTGTGTTGTGTGCTTCAGTGCATTCTGGTTTAGCTTCCCTAAAGCTATCGCTTCTTATGTCACATCCTTACCATTCATTGCAGTCCACCTCTCCTCTCCTCAGTCATTGCCAGAACTCTGATTTTTTGTGTCTTACCCTATTACAAATGTTTAACCCTGCTGGAGTGCCCTTCTCAGGCAAAACCTCCATCACTTCCACTGAGATGTTTGTCTTCATAGTGAAGTTTAGGATTGGGTATATAGGGTGAAGTTCTGATCTGCTTACTGAGCAAAATGCTGACTGCAATAAGTTGTCTTTCAACTGTAGGAACTAAGCTTCAGGATTTTCCTTTTAATGGTATTTCTCTTCAGCCAGTGCAATAAGCTGTAAAGACCTATTGTGTGGAGTAGTGATGTACCCATTCACTACCTGGCTAAGAAACACGCATTTGGGAGGCTGGTGTTCTGGCTGGTTCAGCTAAAGAATATTAAATTCCTTTGGCAGTCAGAATATGTTTCGATGCCATTGGTTTTGTTCATTTGCACTACAGTAAGAGGCACGGTAGGATACATAAAGTCAGTATCTAGCTACTTAATTTCTGTGAAACGAGGATGACTTCAGCTCAGTGGCTGTGTTTTTATGCTTCATAGGATTTGCAAGTAAGTCACCAAATGTAAAAACATAAAGGAGCAAAACTACTGTAGTTGTAGACCTCTGTTTTTTCTACCTGTAGAGTTTAGAATGGCAGTTGCTTTTCTGACTAAATGTTAACAATAGCAAATATTTAAAGAATGTCCAATACTTTGTTACTAATTGTTCTAAAAAATTCAGATTCATCAGAGCATAAAGATGGCTCCATGGACTTTAAATCAGATATGAGGAGATTCAGGGTTGGCCCAATGCTTGCTGTAACAAGCTTTAGAAAAAACTCATAAAACTTTTGTTACAGATTACTGCAGAAAGTTCTGCCACATTCTGCAGTGTATCTCTTCATATTTTCCATGATAGGAAGATTTCCACATGATAGGAATCATTATTTTCCATAGGATACTAAAAACCAGCAAGCTATTAATGATTAACAGAACGTGTGTAAAAAAAAAAAAAAACACTTAACTAGGTATTACTCGCTAAAAATATAGTGGCATACCATAAGAGTAGTATTTTTAGTTTCAAATTAATTTAATTAGGGTCTGATCTACAGTCATTGAAACATGCCAGGTATTCTTTGACTTCAGTTACAGCTGAAGATGGCTGGCCATTTTGAAGACCAGACCTTTAAGATCTGGGACTATTAATAGCTCTGCTGATTTACACCTAACGATTTCACAACAGCAGTGAGAGTTTTGTTGTTTGCCAAAGAGTGAGTGTCAAAAGTTGGTACAATTAAAAAACCAAGCCTCTTCTGACACTCGCGAAACATTTTGTATGCATTATTTCTTTAGTTTAGGCTGCCTGTAAAAGAAAAATATATAGATATAGAAATGTATAACTATGTATGCTTTAAATGTCAGCAACACAAAGATACTATTGATTGGACGTAATCTTGCAGACTTTACTAACCCAAAACTAACATAAGCTACAAAGTCCAGCAAAGCATGCCAATGAAGTGAGGATTACTTGTGGTTTTGCTGTTGTATACAAACCATGAAGATGAAGGATTCACATGAATTCATCTCATTTCAGTGGTCACATATTTATATGTGTGCATTCTCACTATAAAACCTCATATACTGAAAGTAGGATTTAACACTTTAAAGCAGATTTCTAGGTGGATGACCTCGCTGCATGTTTGCATCTTTCTCCCTCTCCTTCCCATCATTCATACCAAGATGTTGTTATAAGCCACATGACTGCCTGCCTGTAAGTGCTTTAAATAATATTGTTATAAAACCCAAACAAACTACTTCAGGTTTACTTGCAGCCACGAAGATGGAATTCCGTGTCCAGGAGGGCGTACGCCCTTTCGCAGCAGAACCATTAGACACAAAGCAACATGAAACTGGGAAAGACAGTAAGACTGGTGAGCAACCTAAACATGATGCCTTAGTTCCACAGCCAGCAAAAACAGAGGCTATAGATAAAAAGGATTCACAGAGCAAAGACAAAGAAAAAATGCCTTCACCTCTGTCAGAACAGATCTTGGAAACTGATTCACAAAAGAAAGTGGAAGCCAGTTTTGCAGAACCTGCTGCCAAGCCTCCTGCTTCTCAAGAACAAAAGGACTTGTCATCTGAACTGCCCAAAGGGAGCAAAACAGAAGAAAGGACTGCAGATCTTCCCTCATCATCCAGCCAAGTTATGTCTATGAAATTTAAAGACGACCTTAAAGATGTCCAAGATTTTACCATCGGCTATGGTGAAAGTTCTCTGTTGCTATCAGAACCCAAGGCAGAAGCAGCCAAAAGTGAACTTCCTTCAGGCCCATCTCCTGCTGTCCCCCAGGAGCTTCAACTCAAAGAGAGTTCCAGAACAAAACAGGAACCCGTTGACCAACTGTTTGCCAAAGATCTCACTAAAGATGAACAGATCCACAGAGACAGGACACTAGCTCTGCAAGAAGTCTCAGCAGTAACTGTAGATGGCCTGAAAACACCAAGCACTCAGAAAATCCCTGCATGGGGGGAGGAGAAGGACTTGACCAAGGATGAGAGTGATGAGGAAGAAAGGTATGACTTCTATGATAAAGGGGAGGCTCGAATATTAGATGATGGTAAATTTACCACAAAACCTGAAGTTAAGACACTTTCCCTAGACAAAGCAGACTTTCAAAAGGATGGTGAAGCTAAAAAGTCACCTGATGTTCTCAAAGCAGAAGAAGAAATGGGCCAAAGTGGGCTCCCAGCAGCAGTAGACATGAAAAAGGAGGTGCAGCCAAGCACACAGGTACCCCCAGCCAAGTTAAGCCATGAACTGACCCTTGAGAAAACAGTAGAGCACCCTGATACCACTCAGTTATCCAGAATAACAGAGAAAGCCCCTGAGGCACCAAGTTTAACCACTGACAAGACTCCTACTCTAGAAGCTTCTCAAGAGAAAGATGTTAAAAAAGATACCAAGGAGGATAAGATGAGTGTTTCAGCTCCTCAGGAGGATCGATCAGGAATGTCCAAGTACTTTGAAACCTCTGCTCTGAAAGAGGAAGCTGTCAAAGCAGACGCACTGAAACAAGGCAGTGATTACTATGAGCTAAGTGACACTAAAGAGAGTATGTATGAGCCTTACCAGGCAGATCGTCTAATACCCGAAGACAAAGAGGATGAGGAGGAAGAATTACAGACAGAATTGGAACAGCAGCAGAGTGTGCCTGCTCATGAAATAGGGTACAGTACCCTGGCTCAGAGCATTACACCAGACAAATCTGAAGAACCAAGTTCCCCAACAGAAAGAATGTTCACTATCGACCCCAAAGTCTATGGGGATAAGAGAGAACTCCACAGTAAAAATAAAGATGACCTAACGCTGAGCAGGAGCTTGGGACTTGGGGGGAGATCTGCAATTGAACAGAGAAGTATGTCTATTAACTTGCCCATGTCCTGCCTGGATTCAATAGCTCTAGGATTTAGCTTTGGTCGTGCACATGATCTTTCTCCCCTTGCTTCAGATATTCTAACTAACACTAGTGGAAGTATGGATGAAGGTGATGACTACCTGCCAGCAACCACACCAGCATTGGAGAAGGCCCCCTGCTTCCCCATTGATAGCAGAGAGGAAGATGAGCATGTTGAAGAAGAAAAAACAATGCCAGAAGAAAAAGTCCAGCCTGAGACCTTGGCCGAATCACCTTTCCTGGCCAAAGACTATTACAAAAATGGAGCTGTCCTGGCTCCTGACCTGCCTGAAATGTTAGACTTGGCAGGGACAAGATCTAGATTAGCCTCCGTGAGTGCAGATGCTGAGGTGACGCAAAAGAAGTCAGTTCCTTCTGACACCATTGTGGAAGACAGCAGCACAGCCCTGCCACCTGTGACAGATGAAAACCACGTAACTCTAAAAGCTGAGAGTCAGCTAGAAGACTTGGGCTACTGTGTTTTCAATAAGTACACAGTCCCACTCCCTTCTCCAGTTCAGGACAGTGAGAATTTGACGAGTGAAACCTGTCCCTTTTACGAAGGCACAGATGAAAAACTGAGACGTGGCCTAGCTCCCGACCTGTCTTTAATAGAGGTGAAGCTGGCAGCAGCTGAGAAATCTAAAGAAGAATTCCTCAGTGAAAAAGACTTTGGTCAGCATGCCACTGGTGAGTCCATTCTGGCAAGGGACTTTGAGCAGGAGAAAAAAGAGAAGCTGGATACTGTGCTAGAAAAAAGTGAAGATCAAGTTGACTCTAAAGAGATCTATTCCATTAGAGGTGCAGAGCCAGAGAAGACAAGACCTGAGGCAATCTTAGAAATGAAAGAAGAAAGTGTGGCTGATAAAGTTCATTTAGCTGATGATACCATGTATAACAGAGTATCAGCTTCAGAGATAGCAATAGAAAAGGATGCTGTTTCTTTGTTGATGGAGAAGGAGGAGAAGACTCTTAGTGTTGTTCCTGAATTAGCTGAGATAGAAGCTCCAATTAAACCAGATTACAATGCTATAAAGCATGATTTGGAAGTGGCTGCAAGGAGAGCTGACCAAGAATATCAGAGTCAGTTAGACACTAAGATCAGTGAGGTTGTTTCTCTCCCTTCAGGGAAGGACAAAGCCTCTGTTAAAAGAGCAGAGCCTGAACCCAAAGATACTCAACAGAAAGATCAGACCATCTTGTCCAGAGAAGCAAAGGATGCAGATGTACTTTCCAAGACCGAGCCTAGTTATGTGAAAGACAGCACCAAGCTGTCGGAAACAGAAATTAAGGAAAAAGTAACTAAGCCCGATCTGGTACATCAAGAGGCAGTTGATAAAGAGGAATCTTACGAATCTAGTGGAGAGCATGATCAAGCCCAAGAAAGTTTGAATGGAGAATCCTTGAAACCAGAGGACATCAAAGCAGAACCTTCAAAACCTCCCGTGTCTGGGGAAGAGATGCCTGCACAGTTACCAGCAAAGGAGCCTTCTATGGAGCTCCTCCTTCCAACAGCTGAGCCTCTCCAAGAAGAGCCTGCTGAGATTCAGATGGAGAGCATACCACAGGCTGCAGAAGGACCTGAAAAGATTCCTGATACAGCTGTGAAACCTATGGAAATCCAAAAGCTGCTGCCATGTGAAGTGACAGCTGGGGCCACAAAAGGGGAAGAACATGAGGAAGAAGAGGTAGAAGCAGGGCGAGAAGTAAAAGAAGAGGATAAACAGCATCTTATATCAGAAATTCCCCCAGAAATAGACTTTGGGAAACCTATTGCTGAAGAAATGCTAGCCAAGGGTAGCCCAGAAGTACTGCCTGAACTGAAAGGCATTATTGAATCAGTGGTGACAGTAGAGGATGACTTTATCACAGTGGTGCAGACAACAGTTGATGAGGGTGAATCTGCTTCTCACAGTGTGCGCTTTGCTGCTACTCAGCAGGAAGACATTGAAACAGGAGACTCCCAGGCTGAAGAGGAGCTGGAGGTTGAGGAAGTGGCTGACATTCAAGTTGAGCCCAAGGAGGGCTCCCCAGAAGCTCCTGCTTCACCCCAGAGAGAAGAAATCCTGCTCACCGACTACAAGACAGAGACGTGTGATGATTACAAAGATGAAACAACAATTGATGACTCCATCATGGACACAGACAGTCTCTGGGCAGATACTCAAGGTGTGCATTATCCTTTCTGTTTTGTCTGTTAAATATTTTTGCTTCCAAATCATAATGATCAAAAACCAAAACTATAATAGTTGTAATAGTAATCTCAGCATGTTTCAGAAAAATGGTTAAATAGTCTGCCTTTTTTTTAATTAATCCATCTGCTCTGTCTTCAACTATTTTTTCCCTGCTCCACAGCAGTATTGTTAACATTTGTTACTAATCTTTTGTTTGTTGTTACAATTTGCTCTGATCCTACAGATGATGATAGGAGCATCATGACTGAACAGTTAGAGACTGTTCCTAAAGAGGAGAAGGCAGAGAGAGAATTGCGAAGATCATCTCTCGATAAGCATAAAAAAGAGAAACCTTTTAAAACGGGGAGAGGCAGGATTTCTACTCCTGAAAGGAAAATAGCTAAAAAGGAACCTAGCACACTCTCCAGAGATGAAGTGAGAAGGAAAAAAGGTTCATTTAACACTCCCTATTACAATTTTTTTTTTTTTTACTATTGTACAGTACTATCCCGTTACTCTGTTGTAGATGATGTGCACCTTAACAGTATTAATGGTAGTGCTTTTTAATGAGACATTGTACAACTATATGAAAAGCCACGTGCAAGGCTCACTGCTCCACTGGTCCCGTTTGTTGTAGGCATCCCCTGATCACTGGGTAACATGTCTGAGGTGAACGCACCAGTGTTCCCACTCTTCCAGCTTAGGATTTGTTCACCCCAGTCGAAACGACGCATTGGGTTGAGTCGTGGAGCAGTGGGCCTGCCACTTGATGTATTGTCATATGAAACTGTTTGCTGTTTTTTTCCTGATTCTATGTTTTTGTGTTTTTTTTGTCCGTAGCAGTGTATAAGAAAGCTGAACTTGCTAAAAAAACTGAAGTTCAGGCCCACTCTCCCTCCAGGAAAATCATTTTAAAACCTGCTATCAAATATACTAGACCAACTCATCTCTCCTGTGTTAAACGGAAGCAGACAGGTGACTGCGTTCTGTTCAGTTATGCAATGTGGCTGGCAAACATAGACATTTTTTTTTTTTTGTAAATCTCATGGCTATAGCAGCTTCTCTATTTTTTTATTTTTCCTCCAAGAATATCAGTCTTCACAAATAGTATTGCTTTTTTTGGTGTTTTCTATCATTTTTCTTTTCTTCTTTCTTTCCTGGTATTTGCTTGTTTATTTAATGGAGGCCATGATCATGTATGCTTGTCATTGCTTGGACCTCCAAGTGCTGTGGTTGTAACTTGGCATCGTGCTTATAGTGTGGTGTTGTAGGAACCTCTACTCATCATTTTGTTCTTTTTTTTTTTTTTAATTATGTTTTTTTTTTTCTGGTGGGAAAATGTTGACAGCTTAAACCATGGTATGCATTTCCATTATTTTGCTTTTTTACTCTCATGCATAATAAGAAGTGTTTCAGACTTATATTTTGTCGATTGATATTATCTGCATTGACAATTCCCAATCTGTCACTGATGTTTATGCTGTACAGTCAAAATCCACAGGGGGAATCCAGCACATGCAGCATGAAGCTGAAAGAGAAGAAATCTGGGCTCACACTACGAATGCATTCCAAGCAAAAACCTTAATATTTGGTAGAGGAAGATGAAAGGACGAAACAAATGATTCCTGTTCCATCTTGATAGGTGTATCATTATTTAGAGGACCAAAAAGAACATTTTCAGCATTTTCATCATGTTCATTGTTACTGTGAGTTCAGGGTGGAAAGATGAACATCTTGACTTTTCTGGTGATCTTAAAAAAAAAAAAAAAAATTGCTAAAAGAGGTTTTCTGTCATGTAACACAGCTGCATGCTGCAGTGCAGTTGTTCATGAGTGAAACTAGGGCTGTTAAGAGAAGAACTATACACAGCAATGCAGAACTGTATAGGCCTCTTCTCATGGCTTAGAAATTAAGAACAGGATTTATTACCCATCCTATAGTTAAACAGTGCAATACCAGAAGTGTTCCTAAGAAGTCATTCCCATCCGGTTTTGCACCAATGAGTCACTCCTGTTCTAAATTTAAACCAGTCTCCGTTTGCAGGCCTGACTAGTGAAAGTACAGTAAAAGGGTAGTTATGTGAGGGTAGCTTTAATATCGTGCCTCAACTGCATGTATTGTCTCCTGGTGGTATTCGGTTAGGACAACAGAACTAAATCCTCGGTCCCATCGCCTTGCTCCTGTGAGGGAATCTGGTCCTTTTACTTGCCCCCCCTCACAAGAAATGGAGCCAGGGAAGGAAAGGCTGATCCAGGCCCCTCTGTGTTGCAGCAATGGCTTCTCCTCAGTTCGAAGTCTCTGGGCTGTCCTAACTTGCACTCTGGAGCAGAACTACCCGAGAGTGAGGAATTTAAAAAAAGGATTAAAACAACTTTTCTTGCTACCTCTTGTGGTTTGCTGAAGTGCAGCTTGATCAGCTCAGAAGTTGTGACCCATAATTCACATATTCTGTCATAAAACCAAGGGGGTTCAATAAGCGGTGGAAATGGGGGGAAAAAAGTGTCGTCTTCGTAGTGTTCTCAACTTCGTCTACACTTCTACAGCCATGTGGTCAGTGCTGTCTTGCCCTCAGGTACTCTACCAGTAACCCCTCTGAACTCGTAGGGCCCATAGCGTCCCGGAGAGGCCTGAGTCATACCAGTAGACTTGCATAAGGAAATCTGCCCGGTGCCTTAAATGTGCGCTGCCTGGCAACTGTCAGAGCTTTTTCTCTCTCACTCTAATATGTAGGGAAGCAGATGTATTAGTCAAAGTGAAAAATGTAATACAAAACCAACCTCCCAGTACATTTAAATCCTGAGATAGAGAGCAACCAAAATGATGGACCCAGATTGTTCATAAAATTTTCACTACTGTGGGTTGAACTTTGAGGTTTGGGCTCTAAAGCAGAGGAGCTTGAACCACACCACAAAGTGAACAAAATATCTCTCAGAATGTTTCACTGTACTCTGTGTTGCTGGAAAATTCACAGTATCCCATATTTTCTTCTACCTCACCTTTTTATACTTACTGATGGGACTGGAGGGGAGGCCATGAGAAAGAGTGCAGAGCTATGTGATATCCTAAGAGTGTAGGTGGCCATATGTTAACCTGCGTATCCCTGAGCCTGAAACACTCATTCACCTCTTTCCAGGATCTGTAATTTAGAGGGACATTGTGTCTTTCCCATTTTTCTTTTACATAAAATACAACACCACTTCTTGAAGCCAGTTTTGACTGTCACTGTGTCCTATTTGGAATGGTCTTGTCAGCTTTAGTGATACCTGGCCAATGGAGTCCCACCAAAAGTCCATCAGCAGTGTAGTCTATACAGCTTTGAGTGTATTGCAGTCAATTAAAACCTCCATGTTGCATTTACTGTGACTTTAAAATTAAACATGTCCAGTCATAAGATACAAAAGAAGTTAGTATTTGCTTGTATTTTCTGTGTAGTGGCCCAAGAAATAACATATTTCCCCTGAATACCTGAAAAAAATTCCCATGTTACTGGCAAATACCGGTAACTTACAGTGCCCTGTCCACAAGGGAGGGACAGCTTTTTAAGAGACTCATCCTTGCCAATTGAAAAAAGAAACTGCATGGTCAACTCTGAGGAAAGAGCTGTGAAGTCTTTGCCTTGACTGGTGTAGTTCCACGAAGGAAACCCCAGTCTGACTTGTGTTTTGTTAGTGGCTGTGGGTGTGAGATGCCACTGCAGTTGTGCCATCAGAGGAGTGTTCACAGTGGCAAGGCCAGGACAATTACCTTGGTTGTGAGCAGGAGTCACTATGTGATGTGCTTCTGTTCCTTGTCTTCAATTTTGGGGTCACCCCCTGAGTTAAAATATGTTTGTTGTGTATTTAAACTGGCATCAGAGCCTGTAGAGATCTTTTGTTCAGATGGAGAAGTTGTGGTGCTCTCAGGTAAGTCAGCACAAGCAGCACAGCTATTCTTTACACCTCATAGTGGCTGGTAGGGGCTCAATACCAAGGAAAGAAGGAAAGATGCTATTTGTGATTATTTAGAAGAGATGCAAAACAGACCAAAACCAGCAGTAACAGGTGTGGTAGAATGTGATGCAGGAGGGCTGTGCTGTATTATCCCTGTTACAAATTCAGAACTGAAGTACACAGTTACATATTCTTCTCCTCCTCACAAGTTTTTTCTCTTACTCCTTCAATTAAAAAAATAAAATATATTAAGAGGGCAGAACTAGGGTGGGAAGCGTGGCAGAAAACCAGGGATCTCCTCACTGCATCTGGGAACTACACAGGGAAAGGAGAAAATTAATCTGTTCTGTCCTGTACAGTGTGTTTGGGTTGGTTTTACAGTTGGAAGACAGCTGGGTTTACAGCAAAAAGTTGTCATCTGTGATTACCGTCCTGCTTCTGCATTTACTAAGGGCATCCTGGCACAGACGCCAAAAGATTTCACGTTTAGTTTTTGTGTGGCAGATCGCTTCCTGAGCCAGCAGTGTTGGGGTGAAGCTAATAACCTGCTTTGCAAAAAGATGCCCCATTCCAAAACTTTTCATAAGGATGGAATCTAAGTCAGAGAGAAAAATCTTACCTCAAACCATGATGTATCGGATAAATGAAATACTGAATTAACATACTTGATGTCCCAGATATAATTTGAATTGCTAGTCTGAGGGCTTAGTTGACCCCCAGCACACTGACCTTGTTGATGCAACTGGGGTGATAATTCAACAGTGAATCTCTCTCTTTCCATTAGGAATGTTGGCTAATATTTTGAAAAGTGGTGATTTCAGGGGCCTCTCTTCAAGTTTTCTTTTGTGGATTACTTAAAGGAGCCTGATTTTTAGAGGACTGAAAATCAGGATGCTAAGATGTCTGAGGATTAACCTTCAGAACTAGAGCCTCTTATAGTTGTCAACTGTTTATTGAACTTTTTACTGCAGCTTCTAGACTTCTAGGAACATGAATACAAAATTTTGATTTGTTTGAAATGTGTAGAATACCATTTTACCTCAAGTATGATGAATATAGGACATTTTTAAGGCAGGTACATTTCTGCATGCAGTTCACTGAGAGTAATTCGCAAAGTAATTGCTTTGCACAGTAGTTCCAAGGCATTTAATTGTTCTAACAAGTGTACTAAGTGGAAATGCTTATTATTACTGTTTTTAACTATCAAGTCTTTCTTTGGGTCTCTCAGCAGCAGGTGGTGAAACAAACCAGGCTCCTGGTGTATTTAAACAAGCAAAGGAAAAACTCTCAGTGAGTAAAATCGTCTTCTCATTCATCTTTATAATCTTCCTTTGTCCTTATTTCACATCTTTTTGTGTTAATTCAGTAAGTAATTGTGTGTTCCATTTAAAATTTGTGTTCCATTTAGAATTTGTTTGCCATATTCATTATTATTTAAAAGGGTAATTAAAACCACCTTTCCTGAATAACCTCTGAATTACCGTCCCGGGTAGTAGATGATGACAGTTTGCAGATCCATGGGGGACACACAGACTCTGAACTGCAGGAGTTGGATGTTGCTCAGCATTTTGAGCCAGGTCGTCTTCTGGGATAAACTGTGTACATTGGCCCTTGCTGCAGCACCCGACTCGGTTGCTATGTAGGCAGAAACCCTCCCCCAGGACTCACTGGGTGTCTTCTGCTGCACTGTTACATAGCCATGCATTCTGCAGAGGTGGTGCCTGTGTAGAAGTTACTGGCCAGTAGCGTTTTATATGCAATTAAGTGCTTTCTGAAAGGCCATTTCCTGGACTGCTGATCTCTGTCTGTGTTTTAATCTGACAGTTATGTGCCCTGCCTTCAGTTGCTCTGCAACCTGTTCTGCTCCCTGTGTCTGGCTCTCCTCTGCTGAGTTTCCTTCAGCAAATACTGCAGTGCCTCTCCACCCTGCTCCCATGCTGACCCTACACTTCCTGTCCCATAACTCCAAAATCCCCAGGAAAACAACTTCCTTTCACCATCCCCTATACAACAGTTTTTTTACATGACACTGACACATGCTAATTCACATCTGCGGCACGACAATACTTTGTCATTGTTAGCCATCATTAACAATGAAGAAGTTCCTTAGGATTACTCTACATTTCCTAATATATTCCATGGCTGATTTGTTTCATCTGTCTAACCAGATTGTCAATTCTTTGGGGAACAAAAAGCTCTGTCTTATAAAGTACTACGCGTTATTTATGAATCTTATGAAATTTTTAATGATGATAGCAGTATAACTGATGGGAGGCTTTGGAGGAACTGTGAAATTTAGACCTGAATTCAGTTATGGATTCTGGGATTTCATGTGGTTTTTCAGTTCTGACCCATTTCAGCACATAACTGGGAAAGTGCTAGAGCTTCTTTACTAGTACAGTAGGAAATATCTGGACAGGTTTTTGGTCTGAGTCAACAGTATGGTTTATTGCTGTGTTTTCTTGGGGGATGATCAACACTTACACAAGAGAAGTCAATACTAGCCCATGTTCAGTGTCATCTGTGTTCATGGAGTGCTCAAAGTACTCTAAGTACAAGCACTGCAAAATCATTCTCTGAAATGACCTGCTTTCTACATACCTTGCTTATTCCCATCCCTTATGCTATAACAAAGATCAGAAATCTGTCCCCTGCTTACTTTCTCTCCCTGTTGCCTTCCTTCTCTGCCACACTCACATAACTCTTGGACACTTTCTCTTCTGTGCCTTGGCTTCATCTCTGCTTTTATAAAGACCTCTCCCTTTTGTTGTGTTTCTTCCTGATTTTCACCTTTTATGTCCTTCAAGTGCAGCCATTTCCTCTCCACTGGTAATGTTAGATCATCCAACCCGGTCAGTTTTGTTATCCATCTTCAAACTACAGTTGACATACTGCTTTGCAGAACAAGTTCAGGAAAGGCTAAGCAGTTCCATCTGCTGGAAGAAGCTGTGTACCTGCGATAGCGAGATGAGATCAGTCGTGTTAGGAACACCTCTGAAATAAAGTGAGGTTTCTGCATCCCAGCTTCAGCAGGCCCTGAGTCTAAGTGTGTGTCACATAGATCTTTGTCCTGTGGACTGCTGGCACTTCCAGCAACATGAACTATAACAGAGGTAGAAGGCAATGTATTGCTAACAGAGAAGAAGAATAGTTTTCTGGGTAGAGCACAGGGAGGGACTGAGGCATTTGGTTTCTTTGCTTGCTCTACCAGCCTTGAGCATGTCACTGAAATCTGGTTGGGCCAGATTCTGCTGCTGTTACTGGTGCTAAAAAGTGCCTTGCTCCTTAAATAACACTGAGGGGATCTAGACTGTGATAATCTCAGAGCAGTGCATTAACTCAAGGTCATGTCTTTTCCCCAGCTGTTCCATTGAAAGATCTCAGTCTCGTCCATCTTTAGCATCCCCATTAGATGCACGTATTCATGCAGGACACTGTATGCAATATGAGTGCAAAGGACGAGGTCTCTACATTGTGCCTAGAATCTGTAAGAATTTTCCAAGTCTTGTTAGGAGAAACATTTTTCATGACCCACAGATTGAAAAAGGTGAAAACCACTGAATGAACTCATTCAAGGAATATATTCTTGCTAGTAAAGCACTTCCAGTCTTTTAACTAATTTCTTGTCTTGCTACTTGGTGTGGATAATGATATCCAGTAGAAGTCCTCTCAGCTGTGTTGTAGGACTGGAGTTGTTTGTTACACAGTTCTGCAACTCTTAATCATGTTGATGATGTCATGGATGACATTCAGCACAGCAGCCTCAGTTTTCTTTAGGCTGAGTGTGTAGCCTAAGCCAGATGCCTGTCAGGACTGGATAACACATTCTTTTCTCATTTTCTAATAAAGACAACTTAAGGAGTAATTCATATACCTTTTCTGAACATTGAGAAAGTCTAGGTGACTGATGTAGATCAAATGCCAAATTATTCATGGCTAAAGTTCTATACCAAATCCCATAATTACAGGTCCATTGGGATTGCTCCTATGTATGTGTATGTTCTGTGTAACTTCATGCTTGCGTGTATGTGTATGTCCTGTGCAACTTCATGCTTGTATGAATACAGAGAGAATCAGGACTGCATTGCCAAGATAAGAGCCTCGCAATTGTTCTTTGTAGTATCGGTTATACCCATGGGAGAAACAAAAACGTTGTTTAAGCAAGTAGCCCTATTTTCTTTCAAAGAAATTCCTTTTTGCAAAGCAGTTAGGCGCTCTTAAGCGTCAACAAAGAATTTTCAACTTGTCCTATTGGTGTTTACTTGTTCTTTCAATGGAGTATTGTCATTATTCACAATCAGATGAGTATCTAATCACAATGACATATCATGTCAGCCTTTCAACCACATACAGGTTTCCTTGTCCCAGGACTCCACATTGTCAATATAAATTTATGAATTTCTATAGAGTGACACCAAATACACAGAATACAGTGTTTGGGGTGCATTAGGGATTTTATGTGTACACGGTGGCATAAGAAGCAATACTGTCTTGTCCTTCTGCCACTGTGGGAATACTAGTGTAACTTTGCTTTTAAGATTCCCACTGTTTTATTCTTGACCGTAGCCTGGAGGGCTATATTTCAAATGCACAACTTAGTGTCAAAGGACTAGGATCTCTTGGTGCTCCTGTAGTTTTGCAGTTGCTTCTAATGCAGCCAACCAGCAGTTGTACCAGTTAAATGCCATACCTGGCACCAGTTTTGTCCTATTAACACAAGACAAAAATAGCATCTGCAGGAGAGTACTTCCTAGAATCAGTAACTCTGTCCGGACCCAGATGGTTTCAGTCAAACAACACAGAACTGAAACTTCCATGCATGTCAGAACTGCATAGACACCATTACCATTACAGGAAAAGTATTAATTCAGAGCTTGGCATTTTTTTTTTGGTCCATGTTGCATGTATTTTCCATTTGTCCAGCTTCATGTTATGTTTTCTTTTGTTTGTTTTCTCATGACTAGACTGCCTCTTTGTCAAAGATTCCTGCCTCAAAATCTAGAGCACAGTCATTGCTTCCTCCAAGACCCAGCTCAGCTTGCTCATTAACTACTAAAAAGGCCACTTTTCCCGATACAGACAGTTATTATGTACGGCCTTCCTCAGCAGGCCCAAGAGACTGCTTGCCCTGCTCAAAATCAGATGCTAAGGTAAGGTAGCAGAGTTGGTAGAGTTAGCTGAGAGATGTGTAGGTGAACTCCATGGATCACATTCTCTCCCCACTGAATTTGAGTAATTCTCTGCGAAGCTTACGTGGGATTACTTACATCCAGTGGCAGGAAAACTGATTATCAGGCTACAAGATTTGTGCTACAAAATGGATAAAACCGAAGGAGATTCTCCAGAGGAAACATAAGTGAAATAAGTTATAACTAGAAGGACATATCTTCTTTTTATTGATGATATGGATGCTGCTTCACTGACTGCCAAGAAGTTGCACCCATTTGCATGTGGGTAAGTGGCAAAGAGCAGTACTAATTTGCCTTCCAAATTAAAAAAAAAAAAAAGTAATTTTCAACCAGTTAATATTCTCTGAAAACAAATTAAATCCCCAGTGTAGGAGGGTACAGTTCTAATCACCAGCAATAAGGGTGGAAGCCAAATGCTCCAGGAACCAAATTTGGTCTGTGAATGGGGCCGTGTTGAAGAAGTTGCAGTATAAATTTAAAGAGATGTTTGGCAGTCCATCCTAGCTTCCCCATGTTTACATTTCACTTGGGTTTCAAATTTACTTGATGCTGAGTTAGTTTTTAAATGGGGATAGTAATTGTTTTCACTATTGACTTCCATTTTCTGTGTAGCACTATGCTTGGTGTGTCTTCTACTGGTTGGGACCATCATCATATTTGCCTTTGGGATGACTATCTGCTTATGCAAGACTGTCTTTGGCTGTCCATTCCATAAGTTCAAAAATATTCTAACATACATGTCCATTGCTCTAACCATGGTAAAAAGAAGGTATCTGCTGATTTCAAAAAGTAAAAAGATGAGTATGGAAGGAAATAAGACACCAGGCTTAATAGTCCTGTACTCAAAAAATAAGCTGTAGCTAAAAATTTTTCTCCATAAAAAAAATGACAAGTTAGTGTTTGAAAATGCAAAAATCACACATCACCTAACATTATAGTGTGGGATGTATTCTGGGCAGCAGTATTGCAGTTACTTTGCAGGTGAATACACACAAGAATTTCACACCTGAACTCCAGAGAATTCTTCTACTTTCAACTTCCACTAAAAAACCCTTGTTCCTTATTCAGAACCGAATGTGGAATCCATTCAAATTCAAATCCAAGAGTGTCTACATCTGTCTTTAGTAGCTCAGAAGGTGACTATTGGGTGTTTTGATGCAGTAAAGAAGCACCAGGGAGCTAAGCAGAGCATGGGAGGTGGCTAGATCCCCACAGGTTCCTGTGTGAGTAGTAAACTGGGCCCATAGGATGAGGTTTTCCCCTCTGTATATAGGTTGAGAGAAATCACAGCCCAGAGAGTGAGTTTTGAAAATGAAACCTTCCTTTTTTCTTTTGTACTATTAGGATGGAGTAAGCAAGAGTCCTGAAAAGCGTTCCTCTCTACCAAGACCATCCTCTATCCTTCCTCCTCGAAGAGGTGTATCAGGAGACCGAGACCGAGAGGAGAACTCGCTCTCCCTCACAGCTTCTCTTTCCTCTTCAGTACGACGGACCACCCGTATGTTTTTTGCGTATTAACCCTCTCCTACTGCTGTGGGTGTCTCCCATCCTTGTTAGATCTGTCACGTTGCCATAGCATCATGTGTCCCTTTTACAGAGGGGTAGGTCTGGGGTATGCTGTTGGAAATCAGAGCCCCCCAGACTGGTTTTGTTCAGATACGAAGCACTGAGCAGCTGGGGCTTGAAACTAGGGACAGGATGCACGCTTCCCATACTCTGCAATGCCCAGAGCTAGGACTGCTGTTCAGACTGATCACTGGTATTAGAAAATACCTTTGCAGGGAGCTCAGAGCTGGGTAAGATACTTAACACAGGGCATTTACGAACAGCAACAAGAAAAATGAGACAAACCTGAAGCAGGCAACATAAAATATTCTGATGGATCTTGGAAAAGTGAACCTAATAGTTATAGTCAGTAATTTGCTGTTTCACAGTAATGATTTCCCTGTGCTCTAATCCTAGGGTAAAAACTCTGCTGAGAATTGAGATGGTAGTTAGTGGAGTGACTCATTGGGGGAAGTTAGGATAGTAAACCAGCAAGGTCCTTTTATGAGGACCGATGTTATCAAATCACAAACCAAAAGAAATCACAGGACAAAGGGAACTTTATGAAACGCCCCCAGAACCTTTAGCTAGATTTGCATTCAGCCCAGGCCTCAGAACCTGGATTTGGCTCCCTGCTTTCTAATAGGGATTCCTCTGGTTTCTCTCTAGAAACCAATCTCAGCCCTTTTTAAGACAGTTTAAGGGAAGTAGATGATTACGTTCTACCAAAAAAAAAGTCATTTGAAATTCTTAGGTGATGCTCCAAAGGTAAAACAGACACCCTTTGTAAACAGAGTGACCCCCAGCTGGCACAGCAGCCCATTCTGCTGACTAGGAGCGAGAGGCCATTGAGCATTTTCCAATGTGGTGAAGGGCTGAGGAATGAAAAATAAATATACCAAAGCTGCAGGGAGCTGGGGAAGAAAATCATTCCCTTTCTGTCTTAGTTGGTATAGTGAGAAGGTTCTGGTTTAGGGTTGGTTTGGGAAGAAAGAAACTATTCAGGGAAACTGGAGGTGAAAGTGGAATATGTTCAAGCTGTCTAATGAGTCATGTGGAGCAGAGTTTCTCCTGGACCCCAGGAGCAGCAATGCATTGGGTTTGGTCCACCACCGTTACATAAACAGACTGATTAACAAAGACGTTAAATAAGATTTTTATTAGTCCCACTGGATGCTCTAGAGGCCCATTGGATTTATAATTCCTGAATGTTTTAAGGGTGAAAACATATGCACCCATTCAGCATTGGGGTTCCCAGGCTTTGGGGGTTGGTTTGGTCTTTCTCTCCCTGAGTATTCTCAGCAAAATTTTGCTTTAAGCAGCATATGGAGATATCTCGGCTTCTGTTTGTTTGTGTTTGAGAGTTACGAGCAGATCTGGCTGCAGAAAGCACAGTGCCTCTAGTAAACCAATTCTTGTGTGTGGTGAAAATGACTGGCAATCCCATAACCACTGAATGGAGCTATTACAAAATGTTACAGTATTTATTTAATTTTAACTTGCATGCAGATGTAACTAGAACGTGACTTTTAATCAAGGTTGCTATCTGTAATTGCTTTCTTTCACTGCACTAATGAAAAATAGCAATTGAATGTGAGGGACATCTGCCCATCCACACAACAGAGCTGTGACTTGTTGGTCAGCTGAATTCTCACCCAGGGTTCAGCTGCAGCCACCAGATTACCAGTAATGGTATGTGACCAGCAGCAGCCAGGCACTTGGGGCCTCTAATTTCAGGATTACAATCAGAATTTTTCCCACTCTAATGCTCAAATCCATTGAAATTGGTGACAGCTTTCTTACTGGCTAGTCTGGTTGTCAGATCAAGTCCCAAAGGTTAGATTCCAAGAGTGCTTCTCATCCTTGCCCCAAAACAGAAATTGGTTTGATACTGTGCCTTGTTTAGCGAGCTTTGCAGGAAGCATTGGTGGTGTGGGAAGCCCACCTGTGCTACAGAACAGAGAGCTCAGTCACCATATGGGCAATCTACCAGCTCAGCCACACATGACAAGGTAACTCCTGGCAGGTTGCTTAGCAAAGCAAGACACGAGGACAGACACCCAGTCTGCTGTTCCAGCACTAGCACAGCCATCTTAGAGCTGTATCTCGCTTGGCACACAGGGGTATGCAGTCTTAAGAGGTAGAGAGGGAAGAAGAGCTGTATTTCTGTAGGTCTAATGCTGGTTTTTTTCTTGCATGTAGGATCAGAGCCAATTCGTAGCAGAACAGGAAAAAGTGGAACTTCTACCCCCACTACTCCTGGCTCCACTGCCATCACTCCAGGGACACCACCAAGCTACGCCTCCCGTACCCCAGGCACTCCAGGAACACCCAGCTACTCCAGAACCCCACATACTCCTGGGACGCCCAAATCTGCCATACTAGTACCTACTGAGAAAAAAGTTGCTATAATTCGCACTCCTCCTAAATCTCCAGCCACTCCGAAGCAGCTACGAGTTATTAATCAGCCTCTACCTGACCTCAAGAATGTCAGGTCCAAAATTGGATCAACAGACAACATCAAATACCAGCCTAAAGGGGGGCAGGTAAGGATTCCACTCTTTATGTTCATCCGTATGTGATTTAGTCTTACGTGTGCACCTTTGGGATAGGTATGGAATGGGAGCCATTTTGAGTTGCCTTGCAAATGCTGCTTCTGTTGTCCATATGCATTGGTTGTTAAAGTGATGTTAATTGGCAGGGGCCAGGACAATCTTCAGAAAGTATTTTGTCACCTGGAAACTAACAGTGCCTCCCTGAGATCAGCTGAAAAATTTCAAACAAGACTTTGCACTCCACGCCATAGATATGTTTCAGCCTGAGTCTCAGCAGTTGCTGCTTGTTTAGTCTTCATCAGTACCAGCAAATGAAAGAGGTTTGTTTTAATTCAAGCAAGTTCAAATTCAACCTAGATAGATGTTAGCAGGATTGCACAGCACCATGACCTTTTCCTGTGTCATTTTACGTGATATGTGCATTGTGCTGGATGATGTTAATGAGGGTTGCAGCCTCCAACCTGGTAAATTCACGCCAAGGTAAAGATGATGGGAGGGGACAAATATTAGACTTTGCTGTTTTTCTTGCTGCAGGGTTTGAATAAGGAGGAACAAAGCTTAGATTGTATAAACTGGAGAATGTATCTAAGAAAAGGTGAATATGTAATAAGGCAAATCAGGATTTTCTGTTCTCACTGTCTGAGAGAACAAGAATTCAGGGACATGGTGATGCAATTAAAAGCTGAAAAAAAGGTATTTTCATACCTTGCAGAGTTAAGCAATGAAGCGCGTTGTCATGAGGATTGCTTTTGGCTAAAGACTGAACGTGTGTGTGGGGTAGGAAAATCCCCTGTTACTACAGAGAGAACTTACCAAACTTTGGAAAGGACAGTGAATATGTAGGCTTTTAAGCTAAGCAGAAGCTTTTGGGGACTGAGGAAAGATCAGATAGGAAGTACCATAAATCTTCCCAAGGTATGGTGTTGTTTATACCTTCCTCTGAAGTGTCTCTGCTTGATGCCCTACCAAGCAAAGCTATGTCCAGAGCTGGAATAGTCTTCTCTCATTTCTGGGCAATGCAGAAATGGTAACACAGATGGCATTAAAAGCCAAAATCATGTCCAAGCAATCTGTTTGTCTTTCTGCTTGGAAGAGCTGTTGTTCTAGCTTTACAGGATAAAGTGGTCCATTCTATTAACGTTTAAAAAGTTGTGAAACCATTTATAACCTGAAAGAAATACTATTTTATTTAGAAACAAAGAGGCTGAATGAGAAAAGATAATATAGCTTTCCAACATTTATGCTAAAAATATGAACAACTCAGTCCTGTGGATGTAAACAATTATGTTGATTTATTTTTTGTAAAAAGTACCTGTGCATTTCATATTGATTCTGGACGCAACCCCACAATGAGAACACCCAGTGCCCCCAGCTCCCTTTTACTTCCCTGAGATTGCTGAGTTACAGCAGTGGCAATGTGAGTGCTTTATGAAAGGTTCACTTCTCAACTACCTCCAGAGACAGGACATCAGGGTGAGTAACATGCTCCTTCGTTCAGCTGTCCTGAAAATAAGACATTCCAGAAAGCTGGGTTGCACAGTGTTTCCAGATCAGATACTTATATATATATATATATCAGAGTTTTGGAACTCATAGTGGAACATACAGAACAGTGAGGTTGCCTAATGCTGTCTCAGAAAAAAATAATAAATTGGATCAAAACTTAACGTTGCACCCCTATGCCTACTGCAGGTCTTCCAGGGAAAAAAACCCAACGGGCTCATATTTTAAACAGGAAGGTATCTCTTAGGCGTTGATCCTGTTCTCATGGTAAATTAACACATTCAGTGTTTTGTCAGATTTGGACAGTAGCCAGTTACTCAGATGAAGTCAAGAAGATAATGCCTCAGCAAAGGTTCTTCTGCCTTTATTTTGACAAGTATTTGTATAATTATTTTATATGGGATTTCAAGTCCCATTTGACATATTTTGTGGCAGATGGTCACAGGGTGCAGGGGCTCCAGGAGGCTCGGAACACAAGTTCAGACTGTTCTTGTAACAAGCCCAGCTGCTGGACATGGGGCTTGAAACCACACCATGTTAGCCTATCCTCCTCCTCCCTCTTACTCTCTGTGGACTGCAACAACCATGCAAGACCAAGGGGCCACAGCAAATTGTATTTCTTTGTAAACACCATGCCTAGACAGCTACGTTTGCTTAGCAGTTCACTACTGTTGCACAGAGCCTTTACTAGGTAGTGAAGGATGGCACAGCAGTCGGCATTTCACTCTTCTGGGGATCACAGGGGAGATCTGCTGGGTGGATGCAATGTCACAGAAGCTAAAGCATTTTTTAATTCCCAGTGGTATGTGGCCACTGAGCTGTGGGTTTTTCCTTTACGTCTCCTTTATGCCGTAGTTGCTTAGTCTAGACAAGAGGTTTTAGGATCAGTTCTTTTCCCGTTTCTGCAGCTGAATTTTATAGTGTCTGTGAGAGGAACACATGAAAGCTAATTTCATTTCCTTGCATCTGCTCACTTCTTTAATGTCTGGTGGCAAATATTGCACTGGCTGAAATGAGCTGTTATCTGCTATCTGCTTTTAGTGATGACACGTGAAACAAACAGAAAGCTGCTCGAGTTTTATAACCTAACTGGAAGTGCTGATAGCAATAACTAAAGGAAAAACAGCCGGACAAAAAGCCAGTGTATATCTGGGCAAGTTAAGTACATAAACATGACATGCAAATCACTAAAGGAATACAGATATGCAGCCCAAAAGTATCATTTGGAGACAGACTACACTTTTACCAGAGGCATATCTGAACTAGCACAAGGTCTCTTCTTAGCTTACAGCTCTCCTAGAGCCACACTCTGAAACTGCCAGAGGCTGAGGTGCAGAACTGAAGAAGCAAGGGATGTTTGAATGCTAAATAAATCAAGAAATACAGTGCTTCAGCCTTGAATTTCATCAGAAGCTCATCAGACAGCAGATCGATTTTACTTCAGCTCTGACTTGCCAGCCACAGAAACAAAGCAAAGGAGAGAAATCACCTGACAGAGTGTGGGGGTGGAAGAGTATGCTTCTGGGGGAAGAAGCAAGCTAACTTTGCACTGCATTAAGCTTCTACTAGGAATAGATGGCTTGAGAGGTGTTTAATTGGTATTCTGCAGTCTGGAGAAATGAGGACTTCTCTGGTCTGTGATGCAGCCAGTAGGTGGTTGTCTGGTTTTCTCTTTATAGTAGAGTATGGTGAAATGTATCATTCTTGGCAAAGCTCAGAGGCGACTTGCTCATGGGTATGTCTGCTGGGCTTCAGATGGATTTTCGCACCGCATCAGCTGTGGAGGAAATGCTGTGCTTTCAAAAGTAACCCATTTGCATCTGTTATTTCTCAGACAGCCCAAGGGAAGCATGGGGGAACTGGGGGAAGGGGTTGGAAATCTGTTTCAGATGCCAAGGCTGGGGTTTTTCTTTTCTGTTCAGATTTTCTTTTCTTCTTGAAATTCTGTCTATGGATATGGTTTGTACTGTATCGGAGTATAAAAGTCCACTAATTGAATCTTTTCATTACTGACCAGGCAGAGTATTTATAAAGCATCATAGGCCAGCAACCAAGGATAAAGCCAACCTAGACTTCTTTTAATTTAATCTTAAAACATATACCTAAAATGTCAGCCATGGGCAAGAACTTCAGTGGATGTGAATCCGTATAGCTTTATCAAAGTGAATGAAGCTGTACAGACTAGAATGCCATGCATAAGGTTTAAAATGTCACTGACTATAGTAACAGCCAGGCATCTTGAAAGAAGTAAGGTGACTTATAGAAAAATTATATACCTAAACCATGTTGAAGAATGAAGAGTTCCTTGAAGGTTTTTAAGAAGATTAAGGAAGAACTTCACCATCTTCCCCAAACTGTGGAAAACAAAGTGCAATTAGTCATGAGTCAGAAAGTCTGAATAAATTGGTGACGCCACTATTCAGTAGAACCTGTCCAGAAACCACAAAAATGCTGGCAAGGACAACAAGCATCTGCATTAGATGATAAAATAGACCAGCACAGGGAAGGATAAGACATTTCAGAGCTGGGCAGAGGAGGAGGCTTGGATGGATATCTGTCATCTTCTTTGCACAATTTTTTGTTAGCTTCAAAATCAGTTTGGATGGCAGGAGACAGCACCCCCACAGCACACCCCTGCACACGCCCATCATCCCAATTTACGACCCAGCCTGCAGAGAACGGTAAGCTCCTGAAGTGTTCCCTGCCTCAGCTACAGCCTGCCAGGATGCAGAGTCAATGCAGAGACAGGCAGGTCTGGTGGTGCACTAGAGCTGAGCACCTCCTGGGAGAACTGCAGGTCAAAAGGGGATTCAGCAAATTCCCCTTGAGATGACATCTTAGAACTCCTCTTCCTCCTGTTTCACATGTCTTTGCACCACATTATGAACACTGATGGCTGCCCAAAAATTAATTTGAAGGTCTAGATTATATGCTATTGGTGCACTGGCTGATGAAGAGTGTCCTAAAAGGTGGTGGAGAATATAGGCTTAACGAAAAGTGCAGTCTGAGCTGTTGCTGGGTCCCATTCTGTCACCCATCTCCTCTGGCACATCATGCACTTTTCCAGTCCATTGTGATCTGCGGCACAGTTGAGCCAAAACCACTTTGGCCCAAATTAAGAGAACATCCCTGCTCAGGACAGTGATGAACATAAATGAGCTTCTAAGGTTTAAGCTTTGGTGCTTTCCCCAGCCAGAGCCACAGGAGGCAGCTGTACAGGGAGATGTGGATTGACATTCTAACATGGCTGTTGTTAAAGTACTTCACTAATGAGAGACTGGGAGGCAATTGCTTCCACACTGTTAGCTGCATTCATTGGAATAATTTTGTGCATTTACCAAGTCAACAGTTCACAACTGTAAAATAAAGTAATCTCTGTCAGTCTGCTTTTTTTTTTTTTTCTTTATACGTTCCCAGTTTTGTGGATTTGCAAGGCATTTGAAGGGATTTGTTCTGGACTGAAAATTAGAACCTAATTCATCTCTTGTTAATTACAGATCTGCAAATGCAAAGAGAAATTATGAGTTTCAGGCACACCTTCAAAACTCTGTAACAACTCAAAAACATAATGTTTAAGTTTCTGAAATTTAGAATTTTGGCTGATCATTGCAGATTGTACAGAAATAACATCTTGCAGCTCCTGTGTTCAGACTGCACTCATTTAATGGAAGGCTTGCCCGAGTACAGTCTGTACAGTTAAGCCTGGAGTTATTCTGGATAAAAAGCAAGATCTTCCTGACTCATATTTTAGAAAAATGAAGCAATCATTGCCAGGCTCTAGCAAGTTTCAGGAAGTTTCTTTGAGGAAAGGTGTTTGGATGGTAGAAATGAGCAGGGAATTAGGACTTTCTGTCCAGATCTGACAGAGTGTGGCTAGGACAGAGTAAATTCACTGCTCTGCCTCAACCGTCCATAAAATGTGCATCATGCTCATTGAGGACAAACTGTGAACCACAATCAGGAGGGTCACAAGCTGCCTGATGGGGCTCTAGCCACTGACAACTTCCACTGACTACAGCAGCCATAAGCCAATGCTTCTCCCTCTTTTGAAGGCAGTTAGCAGCAGTGCACTGATTTCTGCCAGTCAGTGGGGTGTGTTCAATCTGTCTAACTGGAGTTGAAGGTATCACTTTCTGGAGGATTCAGTATCTTTCCACTGACTACAGTGACAACTTAAGTGACCAGTTCCAACTCTTAGCTGGCTAATGTTAGAGGAGACAAATCCTGGCCATGACATACCATGCGTTGCTGGTCTCTCGTTAATAGCAACGGGGTAAGCAGTATTTTTTTCTAGACTAGATTGAAATTACCAGGACATAAATTCCTGTGAAAGTCTGAGTCATCCCAGCAGCAAGTTCAGCAGAGGAGGCATTTTCAGCTGAGCTCTAACTAGTCTAGATTTTGGCAATAAAATGGGGAAGGTTGTTCTTTTGGGAAAAATGTTCAGGCAATACATAACCTGGATCAGAGCTCTTTGGTCATATAATAGTGTTCTGCCTTGCACAGAAAGGTGAGAAAAAGAGTTGCTTTTTCTAGATGGGAAAGGGCAGGAAAGAAAA
The DNA here is from genome assembly GCF_031877795.1 of Strix aluco. Lineage (NCBI taxonomy): Eukaryota > Metazoa > Chordata > Aves > Strigiformes > Strigidae > Strix > Strix aluco. The sequence goes on from NC_133936.1 coordinate 38,376,610, forward strand.
GGATAAAAAGCTTAGTTTTTATCTTGGAAATCTGGATTTGACCAATAAAAAAAGATGCTAAGAGACATATCTGCTGAGCTTTGGGAAAGCCAGCTTGCATGAAGAGATAAACACAAGATATCTTTTCGAACTTGAACTGAACAACCTAATTTTTTCCATTATGCTGGAGTAAAGAAAATCCAGACATAGCGAGTCAAAACTCATCCCTTCTTAAAGATCAGGAAACTGATTTCAAAACTGATACTTGATGCTCAGCACTTGATATTTGACACTGTTAGTGCTCCTTCCATGATTAGGGACTGTTGCCTCTAAAATTTAAGTATTAAACTCTGTAGTTTAGCAAAATCTGGGGGGTTTTTTGTTTGTTTAAGGGAGTACTAAAACAAGAATCCTGTGTTTTAGGTGAATTAATTAAGCTCCTAGGATCTTTATTTGGTGTGTGTGAATCTCCTTCAATTTCTTTTACCATTCTTTTGATCAGCTCTCCAGATTTAGCGAGGAGTGTGATTATGGAACATGTTACAGTTCATCTGACATGAATCTTGAACTTTCTTGAGCTGCCTGTTAAATTCGGCTGTTGTCTGTTGACTGTAAACTCTTTGGCATGGAAAACGGTCATTTTGCTTTGGATTTCCTAGCACAATTACGCAAAACGTCTCAGTGTTTCTCTATAGGCCTTTTCTGCCTTTATTGGTAGGGACATGCCTAGTTCAGCATGGCCAGGTTATTAATTAGATGAATACAGCAATTTGCAAATGGGTAGAAAGAAGCTTGTAAATCAGCCTTATCCTATGCAAGTATTAAAAACATGGCTAATTGCAAGACGTTTCTTATATTCTATTGATACTTTCCATTGAAAGTGCCTATTTTCAGTTGTTTGTAATTGTTTTGCAGTTTAACTGTTCGGGCTGAAATATTACATGTTCAGTGTCTGCCTCTGGGTACATTTTTGAAAGTCAGAAATGAACTTACCTTGTTCACCCTTTAATAAGAGCTAGATGAGGATGATGGATTATTTTGCCTTTTACTTTGAATCTCACTAGCTTGTAGGCTGGCAGCTTCACTAGTGTGTGTATCCACTAATTTCAATAGTGCAAAGGCTGAACGTGATCGCAAGCTCTGTTTGTAGATGTGGAAAGTTTGAAGCACAGTCTTTCTCTTCAAGGACTTTGCTAGGCCAAATAAATACCCTTCCCTCTCCCTTTCCTCTATCTGCCAGGAGCATGAAAACTGTAGTATCATCTGCCCTTGGCAGCATATAAATTTGGAAGTGCTTAGAACTGCCTCTTGATTCTAATCAGGTTTTAACCTTAACCTTGCTTCCTATGCAAGACCAGTTCTTGTCTCACTCAATCCCTGTGTTAATCAGAACAAACACTGAAATAATGTCTTGTTCCTGGGATGTAGCTCTGTCAAGTTATTGTGATGCGGTGGTAAGTAGGAGGAACCTGCCCTTTTTGATAAGCTGTTACAAGTCTGGGAGCTTTTCCCAATGTCACAGCCCCACAACATGTTCAAACAGCAAGTAGAGCCAAGCTACGGTATTTTTAAATCTTTAGCACAGTGTTTGTGGTAGAGCTTCTCAGAGGCCATAATTGCAAGGCAGGGAGAACATAAATCATCAGCTTCTTGGAAAATATATTCAGAGTCTGTAATTTCATCAGTATCACAATTTTTGTTCTTCGAGTATCTTTGTTTTGGTGTGTACCAGTTGTAGTACATCATGGGAGGGAAGCTATTTATGGATTCTCTGCTCGGATGCTGATAAGTTGGGGGCTTTCCATCTTGTGAAAAGTAGCTGGACTGAATGATTCTAGGCAGCAATGGAACGTAATTCTTTCTCTTTCATAACCAGGCTTCAGTCATTGATGTTGTCTTTAGCAGTGAGGCACAACTGAACTAAATTCTCTCTTGCATTTCTCTGCCTTCCCCTCAGTGTTTCTAGAAGTCTCTGCTCATCTTGAACCCAGTGGTGCAGTACTGACAGAGGAGGGCTTGCTCAAGACCCCTGGACTGGAGAGTGTTATATATAGAGACTTTGAAATCCAAATTCACTTTCTGTGAACAGACTTAGGGAGGCGTATGTCTGACTGGGAGATTCACAGGTGTTGCTAGCCTGTCTCTCTTCCTCATGTCAGCCAGTTTACCCCAAAAACATCCTCTCTGGTCTGGTGTAGATGTTGCCCTTGGACCTCAGCCCCTTCCTGTTTAGATTGCCATTCGGGCTGCTCTACGTAGGAAGGGAGTTAGTTTACCCCGCTGAGTGCAGATCAGTATATGCCTCATCTAAACAAACTCTGAGAAAAATACCTTCAACACTTGGTTTCCTAGCAGGCTAACCATAAATGCCCTGCGTCTCCCAGTACTTTGACATACAGCATTCAAACAGCACAGGAGGTATTGAAGCACAGTGTCTGACTCCCGGTGGAGGCTCCCTAGCAGTGGTGTGAGTCAGTGAGACTATACTGTGCACAACGGCGTGCAGTCTGCCCTGGGCTTCAGTTCTAGACCACTGCTGAAGAGTCATCAGAGGACAGAGTGGAGGGAAGGTCTCTCAGAGCTTCAGACAGAAGCCAGTTTTAACTTGGGCAGTGTGGTTTTGTGGAATAAACCCAGCACTGCCTGTAAGGCTTCATTTTTCCACTGTGGTTTAACTTCACGTGAATATGACAAATGCTGAAGAACCTCAGCTTGGTCCTGATCAAAATACTGACTTCCAGGCCCTGCCCACCTAGACAAACCATCATCAGATCAGAAGAGAATGTACCATTTCAGACTGGCAGGTCAGCACAAGTGTTGTGAGGGACTCTGTCAGGACACTGTCTTGTTGGGATGTTTAGTGAATGTGAATAGAAAGCAGTCCTGTTTCTGCCACAGACTGAAATGTTCCCTTTTCTGAATGAGAGCATGAGCAGGCTTGATCTTTCATTTAATGTGCAGCGCAATTGAGGTGCATATATGTACATCCCTACCACACCTCCACTCCCACACAAGATGTACATAAACATTCAGGAACACGGAAACCTTCCTGGTGAGTCATGGTATTCATGCTGTCTCTATCACAGGCAGCTGCATCATCTAATTCCTTTCATCAAGTGCCATAATAGAAGCTTACCATTTTCTTGTTGTAGCTCTGTTCCCTTGGGAGGCAATTCCTGAGCCTCCCTGCTCTAGTAGTTACAAATTTCCCTCTAGATTCCAGCTTCAAATAATTCACAGTCAGTTTAAATTCTTTGTTTGCAAGCCAAAGTTTCTCTTCAGCCTAAATAGTTCCTGTCCCTCTCTGGTACTCTCCCTCTCATGTTTACAGTCTGATTTCTCAAAGGAAACAAAGCTCGTGCAGTCATGATGTCTGGCTGGCAGTCCCAGCCTTCTTCAACTCATTTGTAACTTGTTGGCTAATTTCAACCAGTGCTGGCAAAGGAGCTGTGGTTAGAAACACAGGCAGCGCCTCCAAGTTGGGTGATAGTTGTTGACTGGGTACAAAACGGAGACTCAGCATGACGCTGTCATTGGGGTAAAGGCAGTGATAACTCAGCCCTTCTCCACAGTCAGAGACAGCAAACAGCTGACCGGCTGTGTATTGGCTTCTGTTTGTCCAGTCTAGCAGACCTGGGAGAAAGCTTGGGAGATATTGCTGGCAAGAAGGGATAGGGCTTGCTGAAGAATATAGGGTGGAGGGATTAAGTAGTTTAAAGCCTTAATCTATAGGAAACAAGGCTCCTTTAGTTTGTGGAACACTTAGTTATAGAGGGCAGTTGTGATTTAAATATGTGCAGGGATATTGATATGTTCCAGGAAAGGGAGAAATAGATCATCAGGGAAAACCTGGATCAGTGCAGTTCCTCCCTGTGCCAGATGACTCAGCTCACTTCAGCCCTCAACATAGGACATAAATGATACATAGGTCCGCTGCTGGCCCCTCTACACAGGGACACATTTCACCCAGTGAGACAGAGAGGATAATCGAGATGATTGGTCCTTCACATAGCTGCTAGCCAGGTCCATGGGCCATGAGACTCATAAACTGTCAGACTTCTGGGTGCAAATCAACCTTTAGGCACTTAATCAAAGGCACCCTCTCAACTTATCACCTTGCTTTGGCTCTATTTTAAGCTACAGGCCCCCAGTCTACAGCCATGACCCCTAAGTCAGCATTTTCAGAGTAAATGCATCCCTGTGGCCATTGCTAAGAGGTGACACTGATCCACTGCTGAGAGATGTGCTCAGAAAGTGCTAGGAAGGCTTTCTGTTTTGCCCAGGAGTATCTGGCCTGAAGCTCTCTGGGAGCCAGATCTGACTGCACATCTGACGTGTGTTTCTGTAACTGATATGACACCTGTCTTCAAATAGTATACTGAGAGAAAGCACAAGGATAAAACTCCAAAGGCATTTGCTTTCACGTTTCGGTGTGCATTGGTTTGGACTAAGCAGATAGGAGGGAGAAGGAAATCAGTTTGCCTACTGAAGATGACCTTCTAAAGGTGACCTACCAGTTGTGGAGTTTTCTGGCGCTGTCATCACCACAGATCTTCACTAATTAAAGTGAGAGAACACTTAGCATCCTAATGATTTGACTGATGTAGTGGTTATGTCATATGTAAAGAGGGGGACCCATGAAACAGCTTGCTGTGACTAAATTCTTCACGTTAGCTTTAAAATGAGACCCTCTGAAAATTTCTTCTTGGTGTTTACTGGGCTTAAGTCCAGGGTGTGCTCCAGGTGCTCAGTGCCAGAGGATTCAGCTTGTTATCTAAATGTGACATGATCCCCACTGCAGGAGGCAAGAGCTGCAAAATCCGATACTGCTGTAAAGGGGCAAATAGTCTTTCCCTAGTTTAGAGAGGTGAGGCACAGAGGGGAGTGATTTGTTTCAGATTCATCAGGAAGCCTGGGGCAATTCGGGGACCTGAATCCAGGAAGCAGAAACTGTACAGGGTTCTTCTTCCTCCCACTGACCACTTCAGCTGGTTTGCAGCTGCTCTGTGCTCCTGGAGTGGTAAGCAGCCACTGCAGTAAGGTACCCTGGTGTATCTTTCCCTCTCTCTCTTGTCTCAATATTGGTTAGTTGCTGTTGGTTTACCTACAACAGCAGCCAACAGGACTGTGCTAAGTAATATGTCAGTGAAGGCTCTACAAATGCCATTTAGCAAAATTAATAGATAACGTCCAAAATTCTCTGGCTTTCTGTACAGGAAAGAGTGTGAATTCATATTGTATATTAATAGCATAGAGATAAATCAAATCCACATAACATTTGAATAAAGACTTTGTATTTAACCCAGAGAAAGAATATGCTGCATGGGTGGCACTCTTTGGGTAAGTAAAAGCTCCTGGTGCAAAGGCGGCAGGTACTGTCTTGGCCAGAAATGCTTTCTCACACACCTGAAAAGCCTAATACTGGTGAGCACAATCCCCTGCCTTTGCTCAGAAAGAAGTCTGGAAGTGGTGTCACTCGGGTGTGTATGCTGCACCCAGTTGTCCCTGCCTACTGGTAACTGCCATCCAGCAGCACATCATTCACTGGTGGCACCTGAGTTCTGCCAGGTGGGGCAACTGCTTTGGCATGGGGGTCAAGCACAGGACAGCATGGCCTGCCCTTCGCAGAGTTCACCTCCACGCACTGTCATATGCCTCCAGTGCATCTGTGGCTAAGGTAACACAGAACAAATGGGGGCTCCTGGCATCTGTAAGGAAGGCTGGCACCATCAAGGAAAAGTCAAGCACTTGTTCTACCAGAAACAAAGAGCACAGGGGAGAAGCACAGCCTTGCTAGCACCAGGTGACAATTTTATGGCCAGCACCAGAAATCAAGAAGCAGTGATTGCAGCTCTAGGTTTCCAGATGCTGGTGTTTTCTGCATTGCCCTTTAGTAGATGACAGTAAAGAGAGAGACCAGCACAGAGCTCTGACTTCAGTTTAATTAATTTTGTCAGTCCCCTTTCCCAGGACACTTTGAGGTCTGTTGTATGAATGTGGTGGCTGTATGGCAGTAGGAGAGGTGAAATACCTCAGGATTTCAACCTGTGCCTGAGTTGGCTGGCTCTGGGATCTCTGCATCAAAGGCTGGAGTGCTGAGCTGTGGGATGGAGGGTTTCCACCTTCCCCTTGTGGCCAGTTCAGCAGAAACACTGGCCATCGCTCCAGAGCCTAGGACAGGCTGTCCAAGGAGTTCTTTGAGTTTTCAGGGAAAAGCCACTTCTCATATCTCCCAGTTAAAACCTTTCACCTTTGTATTTCATTACCACTTCGTGAGGTTGAAAAAAGAGCAGTGTAGTGTATTTACATGTGCTGTGTTAACGTACTAAGCATAGAGACTGGCGTGGTTTACTTTCTCACATTTCAATACAAGTGGCAGAAGAAGGAGTCACAGCAGGAGGCAAAATTACCCTGGTTCCCTTGTCCTGTGCCCCGATGGAGTGTGTGTATGGTATATAGTAAGTTACCTCCGATTCCTTTTAGGTTAGGATTTTAAACAAGAAGATCGATTTTAGCGATATTCAATCCCGGTGTGGTTCCAGAGATAACATCAAACATTCTGCAGGGGGAGGAAATGTAAGTAGTACGGACACCCTGTGAACAGGCATCTCCACTGTGGTGACCCACCTTGCACAGCCAGACCCTTCTGTCTCCCTTCCTCTGAGAACTACTTTCCTCTTGCTACTGTTTCACATGTGAGTCTGGTCTGGTAGTCGTGTGAGCCCTGTGTATGCAGTGGTGGCCTCCTGATCTTCACAGAGCACAACACGTTTCCAGAAGTTGGACAGGAAAAAGCAATGAGAAAAGAAGAGTTATCTCTAAACGCCCAAGGGTGCTGACAGTAAAAGTCCAGTGTGAGCCGAAATGGTGCGGTGCCTTTCATGGGGGCGACCCAAGAAAATAATTTCCAGAAAGAGACTGCTGCTCACAGTGAGACTCCAGCCTCACAGTCAGGCATCTTCCAGTGCATCAGTCCTTCCTCAGCTAACCTTTCAGTTATGTGCATGCATCAGAGGGAAGAAGAAAAATAAAACATAAGGTCAAAGAAAGCTCAGAGAGAGAGTGTGATCGGCCAGCCTGCTGAGTGCTAATGCCACAGCGTTATTCCAGTATAACAAACTGAGGTTGCTCAGGGTTTGGCCAGCCACCCGTTAGTTCTAGCAGTCATGCTGGAATAGCTTCAGGCGGCTGTGACCCCCCCAATGGAAATGATCTCCTGTCGGATGGAGTAGCTGATGGTGTGGGCACGTCTGATCCGAACAGATTCAGTACAGCCACCAGTGCTGGCTTAAGTCACTGCTGGTGATGTGAGCAAACCAGTGGCGTTGCAGTCATCGTGGAACTCCTGTCGGGCCTGGAGGGGCTGCAGCTCCGTCAGACCAGCCAACACAGTCAGTGTGATTGTGGGCTGCATCTGGGAGCTGTTTGGGAGCACAGCAAGGCAGGAGTGGGTCTCTGTGGCTGTTCCTGAGCTGGGCTCAGCGCAGGCATGGCAACGTGGCTGGCAGCAGGAGGGAGGGTGCCTGTGGTGCTGCCTGGCTGAGCAGAGCAGTGCCACTGCTCTCTGGTGAGCACCACCCAGCCGACTGGCTGAACACCGACCAGCTCAGGTACAGCTCAGGAGTCACAATGGTAGATTTATCAGACTCTCCATAGTGGATTGACATGAAATGCATACCGTATTTAGATGTGGAAAAATAGAAAACAGATGGTAGAGAGAAAAAAAACAGTCACCAAAATATTCCTAGTTACCAGGATGCACATGCAAGAGCAGAAGCAAACAGGATGGGTCCTGCTGCATGCAGGGCTTCGGAGCACCCACCCTCAGAGGAGGCTCCAAAACATTTTAGAAAGAACCCACAAGCTGATCTGCTTTGTCCTCCTCTTTGTTTTGCAAATAGTAAAGCTTAACCCAGCTCTGTCTTTTCCCTAGGTGGGAAGGAAGCTTTCTGTATTAATTCAAGTGTTTCCTCCTTTGTGGCATGCTCTGTTCTCTACTAACCATCTCTCCTTTTCCAGTGGTTTGTAGAGGCTTGGGCTCTTCCTCGGCAGGGCTTGCCTTTTTATTTACTTATTTTATTCTTTTAATTCCTGTAATTTGCGTGTGTGCTTTTGACAGGTACAAATCGTAACCAAGAAGATCGACTTGAGTCATGTGACTTCCAAGTGTGGCTCGCTCAAGAATATCCACCACAAGCCAGGTATTGTAGGAATTTCTAGGATTAGCAAAGATCTAATCCTGTTATGTGAAGGAGAAATTATGCATGATACCATTCTCTTTTATAGTCCAAGAGAAGGTAAATACACTTTGGTAATAAAAATAACATTCTTAACTAAATATATAAAGACATAAAGGTATGGGACCACCTATTTTAGAGAGGAGATAAAAAATAATGTAGAAGGATGCTATGGTGGCATAATGTCAGTTTGATAAGGTACTGAAATGCACACTGAAGTCAGCAAAATACTTAATCATGTGCTTAAATCCCATGAAAATCAGAAGCAGTATGGCTGCAGCACATGCTTACAGTTTGAATATGTGTTGAAGATTTTTATATTTTCCTGAATATGCAGCGTGGTATTCTGTGCTTCTCTAAAACCCTTAGATCTCAACTAAAAGGGAAATAATGTGAGTGCACGCATGTGCATCAGATCAGACCTCCTGCTGAGCCATTCTAGCCTCTTAATCTGTATTTCCATTTTCTGTGTAGGAGGTGGGCGTGTGAAAATTGAGAGTGTGAAACTGGATTTCAAAGAAAAAGCTCAGGCTAAAGTTGGTTCACTGGAAAATGCCCACCACGTACCTGGCGGTGGTAACGTCAAGGTAAGGGGACACCCATCAGAGAAAAGGCTACAGCTGTGCCACTGGCCCAGTGAAATTATTAGCTCTGAATTCAACGATGGCTCTGAATTGAGTAGGAAACATCTGTTTGTTGTCCTTCAAGCACCCTCACATGCCGTTTGTTCCCTTTGGAATTTGGAATGACCAATCTCACATCCACAGCTAAGCTGAGAGTGAATCTTACAGTGAAATGTCCTGTAGGTTGTGCACTGGCTTTCCCCCTAAAGATAAACTTTGTTTGGGACTGTTGTACAGCATTAGGTATGCTCTAATAAATTTGTAGTATGGGTAACCTAGAGGATCGGGACTGCTTTGTGAAACAGGAGCAAATCATCTTGAAAGTAAGATCACTCCCACAAATTTGAAAATACAGATTTCAGAAACAAATCACAATGCCCATAAAGTGTTTATTAAATTCATACAGCTAGGAACAATGGTACTGCTTATTAAAGCATCCATCAGAGACGGAAATAGTAAGATAATGTAACATAGTAAGTCAGCGTATATTAAACCAGGTAAAAAAAATACTCAGTTTCAATTATTCTAAGGAGTGAAGAAGCTTCAGTCCTTCTAAGAGTTCTTAAAAGTAAACAAAATGATACCCAAATGATGATCTATAACAAGATAATTTGGTGACTATATAATGTGTTAAATTTTTTGCTTTCCTGGGGCAGATTGACAGCCAGAAGCTAAACTTCAGAGAGCACGCTAAAGCCCGTGTCGATCATGGGGCTGAGATCATCACGCAGTCACCGGGCAGGTCCAGCGTGGCTTCGCCACGCAGACTCAGCAACGTCTCGTCCTCTGGAAGCATCAACCTGCTTGAATCGCCCCAGCTTGCTACCCTTGCTGAAGATGTCACGGCAGCCCTGGCTAAGCAGGGCTTATGAATTTGCTCATTTCGCGTTGTATGAAGTAATAATATTTAGGCATGAGCTCTTGGCAGGAATGGGCTCAGAGCAGGTGTTACATTCATTCTTTACCATGTCTAAAACTAAGTCACATCCCAAGACTTGTAGTTACCATACAGTTAAAAAAACAGAAAAAAATAATTTAAATAAATGCAGAAATTGGCCTGATCTCCATTTACAACAGGAAGACACTGGCTTTATATGGGTATACAACTGCAGTATGTTACATTGGACAATTATTGTTGCTCTGCTCTGTCTTGCATGGAGTACCGTACTATGATAAAATGCATTTTTACCTTTCATGTGCCTGAAGGCCATCCACCTCTTTCTGAAGAGCCTTGTTAATATCCGAAGTTGCTCATTTCACTGTTCTGTTGATAGATGGGGAAATACAAAAAGTTGCCCATTGTAAGTTATTACAGGTTAAATTAACAGTCTGCTTACCAGAAGGAAGGGCATATAGAGAAATTCAAGTTTAATTACAAAAAAAAAAAAAAAGTTATTTTGTATAAATGAGTAGAACAAAAGTTGAATTAAGTTATTAACATTTTTTTGGACCTGGTTAATTATGTCAGTGTATAGCTGAAAAGCCAATAAATTATTTAACTAATAACTAAAAATAGTAGTTGAAAACATTTGAACCATGCTTGGGGAAGTGACATAAAAAAGCTGTTGAAAGCAAGCACTTCCACCCCAACAGACTTGTGTCTGATTAGAAAGTTGGTTAAGCGGCTAGATTTGTGTACGCACCACTGGTTTCACATCCTTTCCATCTGTTTGATACAGTATTATAGATATATATATTTCTCTGTGGCCATTTGTGATACGCCCTCCTCATATACTTGAATATTCTACTTCTTTATTCACAGTATCTGTGTCTCTTGCACCCTTTGGTGTTGCAATTTTAGGTATGTAAAAGTAGATGTTAGCGGGGTTTTTTTTCCCTCTTCATGAGAATACATTTAAAAAAGATGAAAATTTTAGCATGAAGTTGCTTTCTGTAACAACTAAAAGCCGTGACCCTGTTTTAGTGCCAGATGCAAGTCTCTTCTGTGATGCTAGAAAAAGGATTTCTTCCTTGTTCCCTTCCCTCCCTTTCTTCACAAAGGTATGATTTTGTGGGGTCCAGATGTTTGTAAAAGGGTCTCCAAAGATGGCTAAGTTTGGATTCTGGATTTTTTAAAAAATCCGCAATAGTTTGGTTCTGGCTTTTTTTCTTTCTTTCTTTCTTTTTTTTTTTTTTTTTAAACTCCTGTAGTAACAGTGAATGTTAGATTTATTTATTTTTTTTCTTTTGCTAAAGTTGAAACACAGAAAAAAGTATTAAGGTGTTGTTTCCACTCCTTTAGTGATGTCTCATGTATACACTCGGGCACTCAGATAACAGTGTTAAACATAACAGAGATGCCTGTAAATTATAGTACGTGCATAAATAAAATGAGCTCCCTAGACTGAGTTGCCATAGCGATTCATCAATAAATAGGGTATCTTAAAATCTGAGCAAAGTGGGATTATATTGACTATAAAAAGTATAAGAAAAAGTGTGCATAAAAGATAAAGGGCAGAGATATATAAACAACCAATCTAATGGAGTTACCTGTGAGAACTCCGACACTGTCTTATGGACACTAAGAGAACACTGAAGGTAATATGGTAGTATTACTCATCAGCAGATAATAATCTGCTGATACTATATGTACAGTAGACATTATGAAATGACCAGTTTACATTCTTGCAGATTGTTTGATCTTTTCCTTTTGAAATCTCTTAACTAAACTTTGCACTGTCAGTTGAGCTATACTTGATACATGTATTAGGTTCACATTCTGTGTTGGAAGCTTTTGATCTGTTCTTTTCCTTCTTGATTTGTATGTGTGCGTGTGTGTGTGTGTTGGGGTTTGATCTGAAAAGACTCAGAGAGAAGATTTTTCTGTCTGTGGAGATGGATTCTAATAATTAGCAGCACAGGATTCCCCATCATTAAATTCAGGTAGTAGATGCACAGTTACTAGACAGTAAGTATACAGTGGACCAAAGGGGGATTTTGGCTAAGCTTGTCACAGCAATACAAAGACAAAACAAAATGGTTACATCTCTAAAAATTTTACTGAAGATGAACTTCTAACAGCCCCACACATGACATTTCAGCTCTGCAAAAAGCTTTTTCACACTGTAAAATACCTAATACTGTTTGTAAGTCAGTTGTTTTATACAAAGGACAGTGAGTTTAGAACCATGCTGAGTGCATCTGGAGGATTATGATTTCTGCCTTGTATTTGTTATACTTTTGCTTAGAGTAATCCTAAGAACTCACATGGAAACAGCGTCGAGTGAGATGCATTTAAAGCCTCTTCCCATTTTTCCAGAAAAACACCAGACAGACAGAAAGAAAAAACAACAGTGTTTATACCACGTTGCTCTGATTATACTATGAATTAATATAAATTAGCCTTGCAGTGGTTTGGGGTTTTTTTTATGCCTTTTGCCAATGTGGGAGAGAGTCTATGGTACTCCTGAACCTCAGCGTCTCTGAAGCTGAACACCAGCTAGTGAGAACAGTGTTAACCTGGGACTCAAGGTTTTTTTTATTCTGCTTTTAAAATTGACATACTCTAGAAAATGAAGTTTAGTTAATCCACTTATGAGTCCAAAGTTAGAGTGGTGTAACACACCAAATCATTTATTTCATGCATTAAAATGAGCTTTCTTGTCTTGATTCAAGCAAAGACCTTTGTAATCGTAATCATCCTTCCATAGAAAGAATCCTAGAATGCTGTGGAGTTAGATGAACAGAAATCAAGAGTTTTGTGCTGTTAAATTAAAAAAACAAAAAAAAACCAAAAAAACAAAACAACAAGTTATGTTACATGACTCTAGATGTTCACTGAAAAAGCTCATATTAATCTTAACTTCTCGAGAAGAGTGTTGGTTTTAAAAACAACAGTTTTGTAAATATGTAATGCCCACTAAAGAAGATAGAGCCAGCTTCCTGGAAACTGCATCTGTTGTGTTTCTTTTCCACAGGCATGTTGAGCCAGCAGGTATGTTGGGTGCCTGAGACCCAACTCTGTAACAAAGCAGAGATAATCCAGACAAAAGGAATGGTGAAACCTTGTTTGGATAGCTAGGGGGGAACCCCAAATTAATAATCCATCAAGTTGTAGAGACAAAAGAAAAAGTGCTTCTGCCCCATCTGCAGAGTTCTGTTTCTATGTAACCGCAAGCAGAAAGAAATCAAAGTTGAGCAAACCTCTGTCCAGCAACAGTGAAAGAAAAACTAACACTGATGAGGGAAGTTGTGAGCCCACAAGGGCTATGTCTATTTTCACTGTACAGCAGTAAATGGTATTATCCATTCGACGCTCTGCTAAGGTACAGTAGTAGCCTCATGGTGACTGCTTACAAATCTAAGTTTGCCTGTTTACACGACCCAAAGGGAGTCGAAAGGCAGCCTGTGTGGACTACCACATGTGAGCAGGAGTTTTTTGCATGCTGGACCAAATACTGTTCGAAACCCAAGTACAAATGTCCCTTCAAAGGCAAATGCCTTGAAGAGTAGAATCGACGCAGGTAGATTTCTAGCCTAGGCGTGTGTCGAGTTCACTCACTAGTCAGATTGCTAAAGCAACTCCCTCTGCAACTCCAGCAATTCCCACTGCAGGACGGTAAATGAGTTTCACACTTGGAAAAGTCAAGCGTATAAAAGCCACTTCAACTTTAGCAAAAAGAAAAAGCCAACAAATAAACATGCTGTATGCTGGGATGTCAAGGAATACAGTCTGCTGTTACAAACCTGTGTTTTTTCTGATAATTCTAGAGCCTGTTACCATAAAAGAGGCATTTCTTGAATGGCTGGTGGTAGGTAGTTCATGTTTTTCAATCCGATTTGCAATTGTATTTGTTGCTGTATAGTGATTGTTTTGCAAAATAAAATCGCTTGTCATCTAGTTGCTTCTGTTGGTTTCCACTGTTTGTGATTGTGGTGGCAGATTAGACAACTGTTTGACCTTCTCTGTGTGATACAGCTCCTCCTGCATTCAATCACTGCGCGTCGCTGCCCTGCGTGGGAAAAAGTACCATGCACCTGCTGGTATTGCATAGTCAGCCTTGCCAGGAGAAGTCGGAGCGGATTAAGTCGTATTTCTCTGCTAATCCCTGTTGCTTCTTGCCAAAAGAATCAGTTTTTACAGCTAGCAGCCTGTGGGGTGGTATTTCCCTGCTTTGTGCGAATACATTATTCTGTCCTTCATCCCGGGGTCCTGGCCTGGAGGTGAGGTTTAGCATCGCCCTGCACTGAGCAACTGAGGCCTCCAGGCAGAGACGGCCCACGACTGAGCCAGCTTCCCCTCCCTTGTCACCGCGTTCCCTTTGCCTGCAGCAGAGGTGTGCGGAGGCATCGCCAGTGGCCGGAGCCGTCCCTTGGTCGCAAGCTGGGCCGCAGTGGGGACGTGCCAGAGGTTTGGATCACGGCTCTGCCATTTTTCCCGCTTGGCTGAACAGCGGGGCAGCCTCCCCGCCGTGTCGGGCAGGAGCTGCAGCCATTGACGGGCCTGGTGCTGTGAAGGGCAGCGGGGCTGAGGGCTGCCGCCCCGTTCCCCACAGTTTCCCTCGTCAGGGAAATGGCGGTCACAGCCCCAACGCCCGGCACGGCTCCCATGGCCAGCGGCTGCTCCAGTGGGCTATAAATAACTGCGGAGCCATTAACGGTTGCCCTGAGGGGCTCAACCCAGATGGGAGCGTGGTCGGGGCCGGCTCCCTGCAGACTGTTGAGGACGGTTGGGTCGTGTGGACCAAAGGTAATGGGGACTGCGGGTGATGAGCTCCTGGGGTCATCCTGAGAACTAATGGGGAAACAGCCTGAAGTTTGAGGGCTGCTTGAAGTAGTTTGTTATTTTGGATCCGTTGGTGGGTGCTTAAACCCCTGCCTTGGCTCGGGTCAAGGAGGAACTGCAACTCTGTGTTGCAGATGGAGTAAAGAAGTACTCCAGAAAATGATTGCGTGCTCGTCCATGCCACCTGTGTAGACCAGGCGCCTTCTCAACATGGAGCTGTGGTGTGGGGAAACAGGGAAGCCTCACCTCGCAGGCTTTCCTGCCCTTGCACTGCCTGCTCTGGACTGCTCAAGCAAGGATGCTTCTGATACCTCCTGCTCTGATGCCTGCCCCGGAGGAATTTCAAGCCATGGAGATGTAGCTGCAACGACACGGGTGAAATGAGAGCTTCAGTATCCGCTACTGTGTGAGCTCTGCATATTCTGCAGAGTTGGATAGTGGCAGTGGGACTTCCTTGCTAACAGAAGAATCCTCTGAACATGGCTGGGAGCCTGAGCAGTAGGAAGGAGATAAAAATGAGTAGACTGCCTTAAGTTTCCCAACCCCTAAGCAAGCTGGACTTTTCACATAATGCTGCAATATTCATAAATAAATGCAGTCAAACTACCTGAAGGAATAATTAGCTGCTGTTAATTATCCATTAGAATCACCCTCCTAAGGGTGCTTAAGCACAAGGCAGAACTAATGTATCATCTGCTAAAAGGAGAAGGATTAAGAGGTTGAGAACAAAGCTAGAGCAATGGTTGAGGGCAGCTGGTAACAACCTGTTTCCTTCTTTCAAAGTGAACGAAGAAGAGGTGATATTTCTATGATTGTTGTGTCTTATTAGCAGCATGTGGTAGGTGATGTATTTTATAATTTGCTAGCAGACTGTGGTGTTGGAGCACTGAGGTGAGTACAAGCTGTGAATAAAACCTTGATTAACTGCATTGATTAACTGCATTGCTACTGAAAGTGAGGGAAGCCCAGGAATCCTGCTGCAATGTTTGCAGACGTGCGGAGGATCTGTCCATCCTGTGCCTGTCACAGCCCATGGGGTATGCCTTACACTGGGCAGGAACATGATAGAGAAAACCAGTGGGTGAGCCAGAGAAATGGATCAGATCAGAGTGGCAGGCAGAAGGCCTCTCACTTGGAGGTGTGTGGCCACACAGAAGTCCCAGTTGCTGCTTTGAAAAGACAGTGTGGCCCTGATGGAGGGGCTCCCACACCTGGCTTGTGTGAGCACCCTCGTTCTGGAAGGAGAAGCATGTGGTGGAAGCAGTTTCCAGCTCTCTTCTGAGCAATGGAGAGGGAGACATGTTTGGTCACACAGTGGAACAAGAGATCCCCACTTTCTTCTCCAGGAAGAAGGTGAAAAAGGTGTTTGGGTGGGGTGGGGTTTGGGGGGAGGAGGTTTGTTGTCTTTTTTCCCAAAAGGAAGAAAAAGTTTTGCAGCTGCTACCAAAGGAGTCACATCCCAGAGCTTGGAGAGTCCTCATCCAAGGGGTGGTATGATACCCTGACAGTGAAAGCTGGATTTTTACTTTTTTTTCCCTACACTTCTCCAACCCCTGCTTCCATGTCATCTCTAGGACTTTGTTCCATCTCTCCCTGCCTTATCTAGTTGGAACATAACTTGTGCCTGTTATGTATTTAATTGCAATTAAATGGCTCTGTGAATGTGATTTGTTGCTTGAACATTATGCAAAGGCAGTAGCTCTCTTTCTGCGGTGACTGTGGAGGATCTGTGTTTTTGGACTGTTTCGAAACAGGATTCTCAGATGCATGAGTGCTATGCCACTCCCACTGATTCCAGCTAAATGTGGCCCAAGGATTAAATATCTGATTGTCCTTATGGAATCTGATCCAGCTAGACTACAGTCCGCTCCTGCCCACGTTCATGGGCAACAGCAGGAAACGTGGTAGTTTTAGGGGTTCATTGCATAGTTTTAGGGA
Organism: Strix aluco; assembly: GCF_031877795.1. Lineage (NCBI taxonomy): Eukaryota > Metazoa > Chordata > Aves > Strigiformes > Strigidae > Strix > Strix aluco. The sequence continues at coordinate 38,393,112 of NC_133936.1, forward strand.
CTCATTTATCCTTGTTTCTGAATGCATAGTTATGTTTGAGCAGGGCTGGCAAGAAGAGCTATAAATGAGACTTTTGATGAACCTTAGTTGAAATGTTTCATGCTGAGTTTAAAATCCTCTAAAGAAAAAACACAGCTTTCCTAGAGTTCTTTGATTTTTACAGAACACCTGGGAAGGAGAAGATCAGGCCTTTGTTTTAAACTCCACTATACTTCTATCTTGTGTAGTTCCTGATAGTGGAAAGAGGATGTATATAGTTGCCACGCCAAAGCAGCAGCCTTTGACCTGCTCTTTACTCTGGTGTAAATGACAGCGTATGCAATACCGCCAATGACATACCCCTCTGTACACACTGTCTGCTGATGCTCTTGCTGTGTTCTAGTGTAGTTACTTAACAAGGTCCAAAGACTTCCTAGGAAGAGAAATGGATAAATGAAGGAGTAACTTTTACTTCTACATGACAGACCCATACGAGAAAGGATAAAATGAGTGGCATCCATCAGTGCTGACTTTCTGTGACCGGTTGTCACAAGAGAGAAAGGGTCTTCAGCATGGGTCCTTTCAGCCAAGGACAAAAGCCTGCTGGCAGCTTGTGGAAGACTAAGCTCTCAGGTGTGTGCCAAACAACTGTCTGTGTTCTCTGCCCTGGGGTACAGCTAGGAGCTGGTTACAGCTTTGCTCTTGGAAAGGCTGCTGCACAGCAGAATGGCTCGAGGTACTCCTGAGAGTTTGGATTCTGGTTCTTTATGTGCAAAAAAGATAACAGATAAATTATGAGTGTGTGAGGCAGGGATTGAAGATGGGGACTTGGAGAGCATCAGCATGAAAACAAGTGCAAGTCAGTGAGGTTTAGAGTGGTTCCCTGCTCTGAGCACTCTTGTGTAGAGTGGGGGCTTCATGCTCAGGTTCTGCTCGGTGTTCCCACTCTGTGGTGTGCTGCAGCTTTGTTTCTGGATTGAGACTGAATCCTGCTATGATGGATTGATGGATGTGTAAACACAACTGTGTGATAAATAAAGCAGCGATCAAGCAGAATTATGCAATTTGGGGGGGGGGGGGGGTGTCAGACTGATGCTGCCTGTAGTAAGAGAGGAAATGGAAAAATAGTGTCATGGGCATCTTTTGTACCCAAGCACCTGGGTGGGCTGGGAATTGCTGGAGTACAGCAGAGCTAATGATGCCATCTCTGCTCTTCCCCACACCTGCTTCCTGGAAGTGGTGCCTTCTTGTGCTAGTCTTCATCTTTTTGGCAGGCAGACAGACCTGTGTTTCTGTGCCAGTCCATGATGCCAGTGTAGCCCAGTGAACAGAGCACAGGTGAATTCTCAGGACGCCTTGCTGTTTGTTGTCCTACTGCAATGACCTCCCTGAAGAGTTTGCTTGCTTCTTGTCTATCCCCATTACAATGGAAAGCAGGGGACTGATTTGGAGGATTTTGTCTTTGCAGCACCCACTGCAGTGTTAGTATTTAGGTACAGACATATGCTGACTGCAAATCTGAAAGTCTCTGCTGCAAGCAGAAGTTCAGTATAGAGATAAGTAAAATCTTCCAAGCTGCAAAGTTCCTTCTTCTCTTACACATGCAATTCCCAAGCTGCAAGCTGTTTCACTTGTGTAGGTACACACCACTTCAGCTTTGTGAGCCCTTTGTGATGGGGGGGTGTGTTAGTCTCCAAAACAAGGCAAGAACAATATCGGTCTCTAGCCACTGTCAAACTAATACAAACCATCTTGCCACCTCCTGGGTTTAGTGCTGGTCACAGCCTGGCTGGATTGGAAAATGCGCACCTTTGTGACTGCAGTTGTTACAACAGTGCCAGCCGAAGATAATCTTTTATTTGCTCTCTGATTTGTTTTGCATCAAAAGTTATGTAACGTCAAGCCTCTGTATAAACAGAGGGATTTAGTTGTCTTTTGTGGCTGCATGTTGTTGGAGAGCAATATTCTGGACTCTAGTTTGACTAGAACTGCAATTTGCAGTTCCAGTTTCGATTACTACAAAGTAGTAGCTATGCAGTTTCCTCTCCGTGTCTGTTGGGCTACTGGAGCTCCACTTGCTAATGGCTGTGTGACAGGGCAGGGTGCTGGCTACACACAAAGAAAGAGTAAGGAAGATAATACTGTGCTTCAAAACTATTTGTTTCTCCTAAAGAGTCCTTCAAGGATGTAACAAAGTCAGGTAGAAGTACTAGTATATTGTCCTCCTGGTTTCTGAGTGATGGTTAACAGTGACAGTTGCCTTGTGTGTGCTCCACTCCTGCTCCTCTTCTGCCTTGGAGAGGACGTTTGGGTTCCCCTTTGGAGGCTCGGTGAAGTGCTGCTGGTGAGCTTCCAAACTCTGCTCTCTAGGGCTGCTCTCTTCAGGGGCAGCAGTGGCGGTTACTTGCGTAGCTTTGAAACCAGTGAATGCCATTGCATTCAGTAATTTCATAACATGTTACAGGACTGGAAAAAGCAGTTGTTTAAAAAGAAGTCTATCACTCCTACTGCGTTGTTTCACTTCTGACTGTCAAGAGGCATGCTGGCAGGAATTAAAACTCAAATTTGCTTTCCAGACAAGACTTTGTATAAAAAGTCCTGGATCCAATGAGGGGATGTGGAGCAGGGAAACTTCTTTAATACATACCTCGCATTTAGAAGTAATTTGTTTTGACCATCTTCTCTCTGTAGTTAGTTCTCATAAGATTTTGGAAATCAAGATTATTTTTTTCCTGTCTGCCTTCACTAATTGAAGGAAAGAAAAGAGTAATTAAAAACATTCCTGTCTGAGCAAGATAATCCCACAAATAAAAAGGCCTTACATCTGTGCATCAGCAGAAAAAGTTACTGCTAGCAAAAACCCTGACCAAACAAGACAAACAAAACCAACTGGTTTAGCATTTCAGCATGCAGATAGATTAGTGATTTTAATTATTTAAAACTTTTTGGTTGTAAACATATTGTTTAGGTTTTATTTAACGGATTACTTTCTAATTAACTGTCTTAATACTCCTTTTGTGCAAGAGAGGGATTTCAGCAGAATATGGGCCACGTAGGCTCCTGTTCTCCATGAGTGGAGATCAAGACCAGCCTAAGTCACTGTGAGGAAGTATTGGGTAGGGCACCAGAAAAAACCTTATCCCAAGTAGGAGTAAATGCAGATTATCAAATTAGTGGCACTGGGTTTTCAGCAAACCTGTTTCTCAAAGTATCCATAAGGACGGAAGTAAGTGGTGTTGATCAGTTCAGCTCCTGTTCCAGGACAGAATGACCTCAGTGAGTGTTTAAGTGCCAAATTTTAAGTAGGAAGATTGAAAGACAGGAATATGGCCTTGGCTTGTTGGAGCATCTCTCTTCAAACTTGCAATCTTTTCATATCAGCAATGGAATATCACAAGGTTTTTGTGAAAAATTAAATTGGTAAGGGTGGACTTGCATTGGTCTTTCATTTTATTCTATTAATTATTTGTAATAGTATACTATCTTCTGATATCCTTTGGTACGTAAGGAGAGCTAATCTAACAGTGACTGAGAAATACGTCCAGCAAACCTGACTCAGGTATAGCTTGGTGTTGATCAAATCAGTCTGGTGTCCAGGCGGAAACGCAAGTCAGTCTGATTTGGCACTCACCACCCTCTCCACCTCTGTCTCAACTCTTTCTGTGCAAGAAAAACCCATGGAATAACTACCCCAAACTTCCGAACCTGCTCCTCCCACCAACCTTCACTTTCAGAGCGGGTTTATTACTCGCTTCCCTTCTCTCCCCCCTCTCGAGATAAAGGAGTATCTCCCCGTTTACCAGCCGCGCTCCGTGCTGCATCGGGCGCTTCGAGGGCTCCCGCCTTTGCAGACCCAAGGCGGGGAACTTGTCCTCCCCCACCGCTGAGGAACTGCCCCCCAGCCCCTCCGCGGGCCCCCCGGCCGTTCCGCCGCTGTGGGGGAGCCGGGTCGGACTCCGTCCGGTTTGAACTTCTCCCGGGCGCGGGCGGGGGCCGCTCTCCCGCCCCCCCCCACCCCCCCCCCCGGCCGCCCGGGTGCCGTGTCTCGGCGGGGGTCCCCGGCGGGGGGAGCGGGGGGGGGCGCGCAGGGGCCTGTTGCCGCGCTCCGCGGGCGCGGGGTGGCGGCGGGAGCTGGGCGCTGTCCAGGGAGGGAGGTGCTGAAGGCAGGAGGAAGCGGAGCGGCGCGGACATCTTCGCTCCCCTAATTTCCTCCCTGCCTTCTGCAGCCATTTTGCACCGGCAAAGCTGGAGGGAGGTGTGAGAGGGGAGCGAGGGGGCGGGCGGCGGAGGATGAAGGGAAGAGGGCACAGAGTTACGCAGAGCAGAGAGGCAGCCATGGGAGATCCCGGCTGGTGCGTCTGCTGAGGCTGGCTGGCAGCGGCAGCCGTCATCGGCATCATGGTGAAAAGGAAAAGCTCAGAGGGCCAGGAGCAGGAGAGCGGCCGCGGCATCCCTCTGCCCATCCAGACCTTCCTGTGGAGGCAAACCAGGTGAGAGCGGCGAGCCCTGGGTACTTGGGGTACAGCTGCAACAGGGCAGTGGAAGGGAGGGGGGGGGGGGGCGGGCCAGCTGCTGCTGCCCAGCGGCCAGGAGAAAGCGGTTGTTGCCGCTGCAAACGCGAAGGCGTGAGACAGGCTGTTCTCTTTGCCCTCAGTGTAGAGCAATCTGTGTGTACCGGGGGTGGGGGAAGCACTGGGGGCAGCTTAACCTGGTGGCAGTCCCAGGCAGCTTCTTGATGTGACTTTAACACATCCGTGTGTATGTGTGTCTGTGCACCTTCCCCCTCCTCCCCGTCATCACCCCCCTACACTTTTTAAGAGGACTCCCGGAGCTCTGGCACCAGAAGCAGCATCCCTCAGGGCTGCACCGGACTTGCAGCTTTGCCCGTATCTGTATTTGCAGCCGTTCTGGAAGTGTAATCTATGCTGTGAGAGGTCGGCATGCAAAAACAGATACGTCAAAGTCTCACTTTATTTCATTGGATTGGAGAGTAATGATGTGTGAGGGGCAGGCTAAATGTATGGCTGGGGCTTTATGTTCCTTGTGAATCCTGTCTGTCTCCTGTCTTAACAGAATTCTAAACTGAAAACATTGCGGGGGCTGTGGGGGGAGTTTGGAAGGTTTGAAGGTGGTGGCTCTGATTTAAGGCCTCAGTCACAAAATCCCTTTATTCCACAGTTTCAGAGTCCTCCGAAAAAAATAAATTAAAAAATGCTGCAATAAGGTGACCTGATTAGTTTTTAAAATATTTAACTCTGATCCCGTTCTGGAGGGGAATGACAGCAGAGGGTGGGTGTTCTCTGCTTACAGGGTAGAGGCCTGCAGTTCGTCATAAGCCTTCCACATCCGCAGTTGTGGAGGAAAATACTTAATACGAAACTGGCAAATGCATCTCTGGCTTCAAATAGAGGCAAGGCCAAGTTCAGTAATACTTAACACATTTTAAACAGAATATATTCAAAATCTTTCACTGGGATGAAATGGGTGAAAACTGTCTGGTGGATGATTTTATCCATGGGGAACAGGACTTTTCTTGAGGGTGGATTAACTCCCTCTTGGCATACCGGCGCGGGTACTTTTGTCTTCTAGAAAAGGTAACCGCATTTTGTCAGATGCCATCAACAGGTATCTGAACATTGTTTTGGCCTTTATGTCTTCCTTTACATTTAAGTTTCTCAGCCTTTTGCCAACCTTCTGACATGAGAAAAATCCTAAAAATAACTATGCAAAATCCACACTTGAAGTACTGGGTCTCTAACACTTTTTCTCCCTTCCTTCAGTGCATTTTTAAGACCTAAACTGGGGAAACAATATGAAGCTTCCTGTGTGGTATGTACATGTTTCTCTTTTTCTTACTAGTAAGTAACTTTTCATGCAACTTGATCTGACCATGGTGGCTGATCAGCAAACTTCTCAGGTTACGCCAGAAGTGGATTTAGTCCGTTCAGCTTTATTTTGTACTTTTATCACATGAAGGATTTGAAACCTTTTCCCATCTAGAGAATTTGGATATCATGTGCATCTCTAGACACAACAAAAACATATTGATTTGGATATTAGTAATTAAATAAAGTAAATAATGGTATGGGCAGACTGAGCTACAACAATCTGGATCTAAACTTGTATTTCATCATGTGTGTATGTGCTTTCAGATGAGATTGATATCATCTCAGTTTGCAATTACTGGAGTTTTTTCAGACTTAAAATATTGAAAAATCTAAACGTTACTAGCAGGATTTAGACAATACTTTTTCCATTGTGCAAGATGAAAATACCTCTTCTACTGGAAAACAGAAGGAGCATGTCTTAGGAGCATAATTAACAAGAGCTTATTATGCAGATACTAATAACTCTTATTTTGAATTAAACCTTAGTCTACCGTCTAAAGGGAGGAGAAAGGGAAGGCATGCAGCAAGTTCAAATAAGATGGGTATGTAGGGAATTTCAGAATTCCTTGAACTGTTGCTGATCTTTGGATGACTTAAAGTACATTAAGCAGTTGCAGCCAGACTTGACAGACTGGAAAAACTTGGTCTGGACGTGTACCTTAATAGTTTAAAGTACTTAGGTCTCTCTGCAGCAATTGTCTGACTCCCTTCTCACAAGGTATTAAGCTGGAGAAGCCCTAGCTGCTGCTGACTAATTTTCTTCTAAGAAATCCATACATTTTTCAGGGTTATTGCTAGATACCAAATACCGATAGAGAACTGCTGGTTTAGTGTGTTGGTGAGTAAAATTTATCGTAATTCTGGCACATGGAGAAAAAAGCATCATCACTGGTTTATGCCATTGACAGTTCCTGGTCATTCAGAGGGTAGAAAATGGAGCTTGTTGCCTTATGTCCTTTACTAGGATTCTCAGCAGTGTGCAGGTGTCATGCCTTGAAGCACCTATAATCTGAGGCTGTGGCCCCACCTGTGAGCCCATGTCTGTTACTGTTGGGTAGAGGGACAGAGCTTCCTTCTCTGTGTGTTCTCCATGATGTACCTGTGACTTCCTTGTGCTTCATGCTGTCCTGTTGGCATCAGGTCTTTGTCTGTGTCCCCCGGGCTGATTCTAAAGCACCTTTCTTCTATGAGCACATATCAGAATTTACTAAGTGTAAAAAACAAACAAACAAACCAACCAAAACAGAAACAACAAACAAAAATGAACTGCAAGACAACATAAATCACACACTTCAGCCAAGGAAAAGGGAGCTCTGGAAAAATGCATTTCGTGAATATCCAATCCATTTCCACCCTTGGGTGAAGGAGAACTTGATTCTTCTCCAATTCCTAACATAATCATTAAATTGTGGTAGAAAACTTTCAAAGGTGGGGCTTAGTTTTGAGCAACTGATGGGATAGAGCCTGAGCTACTGCATCTGCCACCTTCTTTTGCTCATGAGTTTCCATGAGTTCCAGTGCACAGGAACGTCTGCCCACATCCACACTTCCGTATTATCCAGTGCTGCGTGCGCGGGTGAGACAGGGTTTCTGGGACTTGACAGGTAGTTGGCTTGTCTTCTGAAACTTCAAGATGACTGTCTAACACCACTGTATTGACTAGTGTGCCGAAAAATACTGTGCGCCTCTTATATGATCTGTCCTTTTAAAACTCTCTAGCCAGAATCGTTCCAGGCATGTCTATAGGCTGTTAACTGTCTGACAATGCATGTGACACAACATTGTGCAGTGTTCTATTACTATTCTTGGCTCTAAACTTGCTGCAGTAGATTTTGCTGCATGTTGTGCATTGAGGAAGCAGATGCTGGAGGCCTGGATTCAGTGAGTACAGCATCTGGTCTGCAAGAGCAGATCGCATTGCTTCTTTGAGCTTTGCCTTATACTACAATCCTTGAGGAAAGACCTGGCCCTTTCATAACCTTTTTTCCCTTACCTGAACAATCACACTGACTTCAACTGGTCCACAAATAATAGCCTTTAACATGAAGATAAATACCACACCCCCCGGATTGTCTTACACTGTCTAAATGCTCTTGCGCCTCAGTACGGATTTGATGTTCTTCCTTCTCCCCAGTCTGAATCTCTTCTGCCCCAACACAATGTCATTCCTAACATGCATGAGTGAAAGCCATAAATGACCTCACAGGAATGTATGTGAGTACTGTAAAAAGCTAATGCATTTTTTTGGGTGAGGGTAAGGGACTCAAGGATATGTTTTAAATTCTTTTACCCTGGATTGCACTGGGCATGGCAGAACCTAAACCTTTCCTGGAGGATCCTGCAAATTCAAAGTTTACCTCTTTTCTGGTTTATTACTTGTTTTTGCAAGTGTAGTAATATGTTTTGCTGTTGTGAATTATTAAAGAATAGATATGGAACAGTTTTAAAAGAGGCCACCTTTATTTTATCTAGCCAGTGGACATGGTTGCAGGAAACTGAATTTTTGAACACGGGAATCTTCTGTAAATAAAGGGCTTGACATCTGTGTTTCATTGCTTGTCAATGTTTGTACTATGTTTAGTAAACAATGGAGCCTTATCATCCCTTGTTCTATGAACTCCTAGATTAATGTTTTAGATCTTTCCAGGAACTCTTCCCTACTCAGAGGACCTTCCCCAGACTGGCAATACTGTCTGTCTGCATTTCAAGTTCTTTCCAGTCAGTCTGGAGTGACTTTAGCAATGGTCTCTGCTTTCCACCATGATGCAGCCTGAGCTTTGGAACAACAGGGCAGTAATGTTCCCTCCAAGGACAGAAGTCTGGTTCAAGAAGCACTAACAGTTTCTCTGTGTCTCTGCCAGTGTTCTTCTGTACATAGACTAGGCTAAACACTGTACTTTGCTCTCCTAGCTTACTGCTTTTTCTTTTTTTTCCCTCAAGTGAGATCCTCTAGGGCTCCTTCCCTGGAGGAGGCCTGCAGCTCATCTGGCACTCCCGAGAGGATGGAACGGGGAGTGCTGAGCTTCCCAAGGTGCTGGCTGTCTAGCGGGGGCTAGGGGTCTGGCTGAGCCCTTGCTGCCTTATGCAGTTTGCCGCAGGTACAGCTCCCCTGCACTTAGAGCAGGGGACGGTCATACAACTTGAGCAAAGCTGTATAGGAAACCATGGCAAAGCCCAGCCAGAATCTGCTCTGTCCTGTACTGCTTGTCTAGGTTTCTTCAGGAAGCTACCTATTTTCCAGCAGCAAAGTGACACACAGGCTGACCCTCGTCACAAGGTGTTTGATAGCTCCTTTGGTTCTTGGTGGAGAAGAAAGTAAAAGGAGAAGAGCAGCAGTGGGAAGGCAGCCAGACAGGACTGACCGCCACTCCCTGTGAAAACAGATGGCATCATCAGGCTAAAAGGAAAAATGTTTGTGTAAGTGGCCCTGAGGGAGCTGAACACACACACAGAGAACACCGCTGAAAGGGGCTGCCCTTTCTCCAGCCAAGGCATAATGCTGACTTCCCTCACTACCACCTTGGCAGATGTTCTTTATCCTCCTTTGGCACGTGGGGTGTTGCAGGCATGGACAAGCCTGCTGTAAGTAGGTAACTCTTTTCTTAGCCAAGCAGCAGCCCTGAGACTGCTGCTCCAGACATATCCACAGCATGACAAGATCTCTCTTCTGTCTGGTTTACAGGTAGCCTACTTCAGACATTTTCATTCAGCCTTCTCATTGAAGCATATAACGCCTCTCAGCTGTAGCAGCAGTTGCTTAGTTCGTGTGGGGTGAAAATTAGGTCTTTCATCTTAATGTCTGTATATTCTCTGGAGCAGGTCCTGAAAGCTAGAGTAGAGCCATAGCAGACTCAAAAAGGGAGACTCTACAGGAGCAAATGCTAACCCAGGGCCTTGCATCTTCAACGTCTGGTGTAGGCAGAAGCTGCTGTGAGCTGGACCTTTCTGGAGAACTCCAGGCACAACCCGTGGGACACCTGTCCAAAGAACTGCACGTTGTTGTTGGGCTGCTTGTGACAGTTATCAGTGTGGGGGATGGATGCCGACTAGGTCCCATGATGACAATACATGTGCTGTGGCAGTTGTGTACCAGTCAGTGCCCACAGCACACAGGGACACTCAGTGGTTTCCATACAGTAGCCTTTGAGTTAACATTTTCCTGGTAACACGCAGTACTTCTGTCTCAGATGCTTGTGATCACATATGCTGTTCCGAAAGCTAATCTTTTGTTGTGGCACAGAAATATATTTAGCTTTCTGATCTCTGAAAGAACAGAGGAATCTGGTGGCTAACCATGTAGGAAAAGCTTCACATGGCTCAGAAACCCAAAATGTTGAGGTAAATACAAGCCTGATTTAAAGACATAATTGCAGGCTCCCTAGCTTCCTCTTGAGTTTCTGAAGTATGCAGAATGTGGGCCAGAGCTTCCAGAAGTCAGTTAATGGAGGGCGTTCTCCCTGATGCCTTTGAAGTACCCCTGAGACCGTGAATGGAAATCTGGAGGGCAACAGTGTGTCTTCCATCATGCTTCAGAATAGTGTTGCTGCTCACAGCGATTTTTTCCCTCCCCTTGCTCTGTAAACTGAATAGCTTTGTCACTGTACTGAAGTGTGAGCTTATGGCTTGACTTTTCTATTGGAGGTGCGAAGGTGATTTATTTTCATAAGCCTAGGTCAGCACTGGTGCTTGGCAGGCAGAGGTAAGTAGTCTCTACCAGGTTAGTGAGCACTAACCTGGTAGAGACTACTTACGTCTATGCTGAGCTTCATTCGGGCTTGTGCAAAGGCTTGGCTTGGCTGAATGAAGGCTTCAGTGAGCTCCAGAGCTGATCCATGAGTAGAGATGGGAGTGTGGGGCTGGAGCAACAAATAAGGAGTGGTACCCTGTCTCATTTTGGCAGAAATAAATAAAATCTCATGTTTTTCACTGGCCCTTTCAGACTTTGTGTTGCCTGTAACCGTGCATTAACACTGCACCTCTTGTCTGGTTTCTGGGGATACTTTGCTGCTTTGTTGCCCCCTTTTGTTAGGTAACCTTGCCTGGGATAGTTGTTCTAGACCTCTGTTGTCTTTATACTAATGAGCTCTGGACTGCTACTGTGGTTCGATGACTTTGTAGTTCCTGAATGGAGTAGAATACTCAGACATTACAACAAGTACTTCGCTCCCCAGCCTGCCAAGGCTTTCCAAGCACTGGCCATCCTTTCATGTTCCCCCCATTCCTGAACTGGTAGGAATGAATGGCAGGAGACCGTTTCCCCTTGTAGACAATTTGGCCCCCAGCAGATCACTTAAGTGATTTGAGGCATCCTTTCCCTGGTAGACATCCGATCCTGGTCCCAAGAAGTACACATTGCTGACAACCTAATCCACGGCAAATTATTTTTGACTAATCCCCAGAAAGCCAGCATTTTTGTCCACACTTTACATCTAATGCCCTCCAATTTCAGCCATTTCTCCATAAAGTCTGTTGAGTTTTCTGACTAGAATCTGGGGTTTCTAGTAGGTGGGCAGTGTGACTTTCTACACGCTTACATTTGTTGGCAGATCTGATGTTTATTGTCAGTATTTCCTCAGGTTCAATTTGTGTTGCTACAGGCTTAGTCCTTTATAAGCACACTCAGTTCTGAACACCCCCCAGAAATATCTGTGTAAGCCCATATAGTCCCCCTCCCCTTCTCTTTGTCTGTGCCTGGTGCTATTGGGGAGTTTCTGTCTTAGGTTGTAAGTACAGGTAGATGTGCGTTTCTCCGCCTCCAAGCTGGTCAGAGCAGAGCTGTTACGGGGATGCTGTAAAACCACACTGGTGCAGCACTGTGCTTGCTCCAGGGCATCCTGCGTCTTGGTAGAGGAGCTCATGTCTGCCCACACCTGTGAGTGTGGCCACGACCCGGGAGAACAAATGTGCACAGCTGCTGGGGTATGCAGAAGAGTGCATGTTACCAGTGGCTAGCATGCCACGCTGGGGAGTGACTGGTCATTTAGCAGAGCTAGGTTACAACTGCTGCCCTTTTTGCTTTTCTTCTTTGTAATTAAGTCTGTTCATATTACCTCTCCAATTTTACAAGAAAAATCTGACTGGTGTTGAAGGATAAGCTTTATGAATCTGGAGTGAGGGCATTTGAAGCATCCATTAGGTCATGAATGCCAAGTTACTTGTTTGCCCACAGCTTGATAAAATTGGTAAAACAGCTTGTGAGCAAATAGGTATCAAGGAGTCTAAGCTGGTATATGGCAAGGACATGCATTATCAGTAATGTATGTCTTCACTTTAGGAACTTCAGTGAAGTAATATAACTGCTTTTGTGACCTATAATGAGATCTCTGCATCTGCTCAGAGGGAGAACTTATGGGAATGGTTGGAGCAACTAGCGATAAGGAACTTCCTTAGGGATTTCAAAGGCAGACAGTCTTATTTTTTGTTGCTTGAGGTGGAAATAATGAACTTGCTGCAGCCATCAGGTCTTTTAAATGTTCACAAAACCATTACATCATGGCTCAACAAAAAATTTTGTACACTGATTATTTTTTGTGGCAGGGTGTGAAAACATTTCCTAAGGCCCATGTACCTTTAATGGGTCACCCTTTATGTTACACTAAACTGAAAGAGCATGTGTGTGTGACAAGAATATCCAGCTCTCAGCTCCACAAATACAGGCTTCATTAGCTCCTGTGACTTCCAACAGTATTACTGGCCTGCTGCATTAATGCCCAACACAACTGTAAGTCTGGCTTGATGTCAGCACTTACTAATATACATATGATACTTGCTTTAATTCTTTTTTATTACAGAAAGTATATTGAGTGGATCATTCATTTCTTAGCCAAGTGTGTCTATATGTCTGGTGAGCTTTAGCTACAGTCTGTGTCTTTCAGGAAAAATATTATAAGGTGTGCTTTAGTTATATAATGAAAAATTACAGATTACAGGTTTTTAAAAGAGAATGTTCAATATACTGGAAGGTATGTCCAGAAATAGATATACAGTGTCTTTTTTTTGTTCTTACTTTTAGTCTTTTGAAAGAGTTTTAGTAGAGAACAAGCTGCATGGCCTTTCTCCAGCTCTCTCTGAAGCCATCCAGAGCATTTCTCGCTGGGAACTTGTCCAAGCTGCGCTCCCACATGTGCTGCACTGCACCGCAACACTGCTCTCCAACCGAAACAAGCTAGGTTAGTGCTCATGTGAGTTTGTTTTTCCATTACTGAAGTTACCAGTCAAAATATGACAGACTGATGCTCACAGTGCCAACATATTCTAAATCCTAGAACCCCAGTTAGTTCATTCTGTGGATTACCTTTCTCGATCTGTTCTCATTTACAGCAGGGTAACCTGTGAGAGCTTCCCCAGTGAAGTTAATGGTCTGATGAGCTGAAGAATCAAAGTAGTTCAATAATATTTTGCTAGTTATTTTCCAGAGATAATAAAACTAACTTTAACAAAAGTCTCACCACCCAGCAGCCATGGGTTCCTTGAAGGAGTACATATTTCTTTCAAGGCATGCTGCAGTGGCCAGTTGCAGCAGGTACTTTTAATATCTTCAGGGTTTTTTTTCTTCTTTTTATTCAGACCAATGCATGTGATTCTCACCAGATAAGTCAATCAGATAATACGGATAGAGCCAGGTCCAAATCTAACTTCCTTTACTAGTCTTTTACTGATTTCAGCAGGAATTTGCTCCATGAGACATGCCAGTAGGGAACATGAACAGGACAGCTTGAGCACCTTGCAGTGCTGACTTGCATTTTGTCTTATACAACAGAGTCAAACAGACGAGGCTGTCGAGCCAGTATCTTTTAGGAGCTCTCTGTGTCCGTGCATTCAGTTGCCCTGCAACTGACATTTCAGGGATTGAACTGCAAATGCTGTGAAGTAAATGGAGACTTGTGAATTAGGAGGTTTCAAACATAATGAAACAGAATGCTAATACTTTTAATGGTAGAACTTTAATTTTCAAATGCTTATCAGGAAGCTGGATGCCCAGTTTCCTGTGTGGCTCTGAAAGTCTCAACAGTACCATTAATGGAAACCCTGTGAGATACTGTGATGCATTTTTCCATCCAGGACACCAGGATAAGCTTGGAGTAGCTGAAACAAAGCTTCTTCACACTCTTCACTGGATGCTGCTGGAGGCCCCTCAGGACTGCAGCAATGACCGATTTGGAGGAGACAGAGGCTCTAGTTGGGGAGGGAGCAGTAGCGCCTTTATCCACCAGGCTGAAAACCAAGGATCACCAGGACATCCCCGGCCCAGCAGCACAAATGATGAGGACGAGACTAACAGAAGGAAGTTCTTCCAGAACTCCATGGCCACAGTGGAGCTCTTTGTGTTCCTCTTTGCTCCCCTTGTCCACAGGATTAAAGTAAGTGGAGCACTGATGGGGTACTTGTGTGGAGACAGCTCTGAGAAGGAAAAGAATTATTCTGTCTTTGTGATTGCTAATTAATTCAGCCTACAGTGACCACTGGGTGACCACTGGAAATGTTTTAACAGGCTGGCAGTATACCACTGCCATCAGGAAGAAATACTTCCAGTGACATGAAAAATCACCACAGCACTGGGCAGACACAAAGGCAAATAAATCTGGAGTGAGCCATTTTCAGCCCTTGGGAATGTCAAACATCTGTGGCCCTTGTGAAGTCTTTGGGACCCTGGAACCTGCAGAAAGGATTGCAAGCTTTAGCTTGCTCCAGTGATTCTCAGCCATTGCTCAGCAGCAGCTTGCTAGCTTTTCAGGGGTTCCACTGTGGGGCTGCCACTGGGATTTGTTGTTGTCATTACTAATCATCTTGATGCTAATTACCAGGAATGCGTGATAGCAGTATAAGCAAGGCACCAGCAAACGCAATTGAACATGCCTTTGTTCTGAAGTTGGAAGCTTCCTGTCTGCTGGGGTGCCTCTGTTGATTTTATGCTGAGTGCATCAGCTTTGCAGAGTGGTGGTGTGAGGAGACATTTTCTGCTTGCTCTGACTCCTGCCTCTTGTCTTTAGTCTCTCTGGAGGGCTGCCGTTTAGCCTTTATGTTTCCAGCTGGGCCTTGGAAGAGAAACTGGCTCTGGAGAGTTGGTGCTTGGTAAAGGTCTATAAAGTCGTGAAGTGATGGAGGCTGTTACCTGTTCTAATCCTGCCTTGTATGCTGCAGCGGTTGAAGAAGATAAGAAAGTACAGGAGATAAAGGATATCTGGGTTAGGATATCTGCTTTGGTTAAGGCAGGTGAAAGCAGGTCTGGAGAGCTAGATTCTTTGCTAGATTCTTAGTTGCTCAATTTATTTAGCCCAAATTTTTCATACTTGTTTACTAGTTCCGCATTTTCTCTGTAAGCTACTGGGACATGACAGGAAGAAATGCTGATTTCTTCCCAGTGCTACACACACAAATGTGGGCTGCCCTTTGAATAAATTCAACTAAACTTGAGGTAGACCCTGGCTATTAGAGATTAGGTTTCCAATTTTTTTATATTAATCTTTCTGGGATGTAGTTTCCCATTTAGAAGATGGGATTAATAACAATAACTCAGGTTTACCTTGAAAATCCCTGAGATCTCTGAGATACTGTAGTGATGAACATTGACAAGCCCATGAAAACATGCATATTTCTGTCATCAAAGCAAAGCTCAAAAAAGGTGAGGTAAATGAGGCATGTAACTGGCTAAGTCAGCCTTGTCCCCACTGTGTTTCACAGAGGTAGAGGTCTCAGGGGAAGAATACTGTCTAATCAGATAACCAAAGTAATGCATGTGCTCAAGGAAGATGATACATGTTTGCATAGGCAGACCTAAGAGATGGATTGCCTAACTTCTGAGGGGATTTGTGGATTTAGCAATGTGTTTTTAAATGAGTGTTTTGGGGGGTGAGGTGGATGCATGTAATCCTGTAACTTAACAACTGCAGATAAAAGTGTTGGCATGTCACCAAAAGCTGGCAGTGCACAGTAAAACTGCAACACGTGTTACTGTTACCACTTCCACAAGCCTTGCAAGGTGCTCCTTAGTGAAAATAGTAATTAAAAACAAGATTAGTTTATAACAAGGCTTGTGAGCTCATTATGCCGAGACGGCACTAACAAGGAGTAGGGAATAGAAGGGCTGGAGAGCTACAAGTAGTCAGCTCCTGCCGTTCCTTTAGCTCTGTCTGCGTCATCGATTTCAACCGCTGAGGCATGTGGAGCTGTGTCAACAGGAGATGGTGGTGCAGCTATAATTATGCTGCCAAAACTGCTATTACCATGTTTGTTTGCCTTATGGGGATAGATGGACTATACCAACATCAGCGTCTCCTAACATAGATGTGACCTTGGGGCAAGTAAGTGCATACCCGCCCCTTGATCCTACTAAGATTTGCTGGTGAGCAAGTCTGCTGAGTACTGTCAGTGGCCCTTGAGTTAGCATACGCTTACCACTGAACTGCACATGGTATCACTCATTTGTTGTAAGACCTGTGCATCAGGGAAATGACAATCCTTTTAGACTGGCAGCAATGTTATTTTGTGTGAGCTTGTGTGATACGGCCTCTGTTTGTCTTTCTAGGAGTCTGACCTGACATTTCGGTTGGCTAGTGGCCTTGTTATTTGGCAGCCTATGTGGGAACACAGGCAGCCTGAAGTTTCGGCCTTCAACGCCCTTGTAAAACCGATCAGGAACATCGTTACAGGTCTGTGACTTTGCTGTGGTGGTGTAACCGGGAAACCTTTCCTTTGTTTGCCTGATGCTGCCTTATGTTCTGTAGCCATCGTATATGAAGGAATATGTTAATCCTGCAGGAACTAGTCAAACCTTTGAGAGCAGTTTAAGGTTGTTTCCCCTCAGAGTCAACCAACATTTGCATAATAATTAAATAGAGAGAAATCACAAATAGGAAATGAGAAACTCTTCAGTGGAGTTATCATCCCCTGTCAGCCTCATATGTCTGTTTCACCATATCTTCCTTAGTTGCTAAGAAGGGCAAAGGCAGTATCTAGCAGCCGCCTGACATGGGTGGGGAAGGCTTTCCCAGACTGGCACTGGACAAAAATTAGCAGTGAAGATCACACAATCAATAGTGTAGGTCCTCCTCCTATCTAAAATGTGAATTTCACCATGTTACAAAATTAAACAAATTAGTTCCAAGAGGCTCCAAAGAAGGCTTAGGTTGTGAATTTGCTTTTGCATACTGAAAGGGGTTGCTCCTCCTTTTTACTTCAGCCATAATGAGACTGGAGTTGGGTGCTTAAGCTTCCAAGTCTTTGTGTCTGGCCTAGTCCTAAAAAAATCCTTTTTACTTTTATGTTTTTAGACAACAGTTTTGCATAATTCCTACAAGGTAGTTAATCAAAAGTGTGCTGTGTATCTCACTGTAGCATTGCTTGCTTGTTCTCAAAAGCATGGGACTGTAACTTTCACAGCAGTGAAAATGTAGTTCGATAAATCAGATTTTTCTGATGACAAGTCATTTCAGATGTCATATTTTGTTCTGAAGGCTTTGTAGGCCTCTGGGACAGTCCAGAATTGAAAAGATTCAAATCTTTACAATTATTTAAAATCATCTTTGACATCTAGCTCTTCTTCCCTCTGCTTCAACTTCTGGAAGTAAAAAGTAGCATTTCAGCCCTGAAAGTAACCAAAATCCTAAGTTTTCTTTGACTGTTGGAATTTCTTCCATAGGTCTGGAGTGTGGTCAGAAAATCCCTAAAGAATAACTTCAGGAGTAAAGTCTGAAAGGAAAATACTCTGTTATGTTTTGAAAACATTTTCAGCAGAATGGAAATAGAAATTGATAGGAGGTTCTTTATATCAAGGAAGATTCTGCTATCTTAACATTGTCATCTCAAATTGGGACCAAAAAAGTTAAATTTATGTATATTTTCCTTCGAAAAACAAATTAAAAAAAATTCTAGTGAAGAAGCTTTGCAATGTTTTGTCTGGAGTCAGTCTGATACTAAGTCACATCTGAATAGCTTGTGATGTGACGGGACTTCAAGAATTGTCATCCCAGTTTTTGTGATGCCTTTGGTCTTCTACAGTATTGCTGATCAAACTTTCTGTATGACATTTGTGTATTTCCTGTGATGAAGGCATTTGTCAAATTGGAAATCACAATACATTCTGAGAGATGTAACCTAGAAAAGGAGCTGAATATATGTGAAAAAAGGAGGAGAAAAAGCTCCAAAATAAAAGGCACTAGTATGCACAGGAGAACACAGTTTAATGCCAAATGGATTTAGGATAAAATTTATATTCAAACTGAATTTTAAAGAAATAGAGATTTTCAGTAGACAATGTTGTTGACAACACAATTGAAAGAATTGTGCAAAAATTAAAACAGTCCTTTTTTCTTTTTATGGCTGTGGTTAATGCCTAGGAAGTCTGCTTTGGGTTTGTTTTTGTTTTCTGGTCTACCCTTTCAGTGGTACATTTTAATATTGGAGGTGATTCCTGAAATGTCCTCCTATGACTTCTTTTCTCAGCTAAGAGAAGTTCTCCCACCAACAATCAGAGTGTGACTTGTGAATCCCCTAATCTGGACAGTGGACATACCGAAGTAAGTTCTATGCTAACGTTAGACAAGCTTGAATAAGGAGCTGAGGAAGGGGGGAAATTAATATTGAAACAGATGCAGTTACCACCCTGAAGTATTCCATCTCCAGAAATTACAGTTCTTCACAGTTGTCCCAAAGGCTTCCAACCTTGTCTGCAGTGGGACCAAAGGGTATTGAGTGTAGCTGTCAGGATCAGCTTGGCCTTATCCTATCTTATAGGATGGAAGCCTGATCTTATGCACTTCCTGGGGCAAGAGCCCTGTCTTACCCTTTGCCTGTACAATGCCTAGTACTGAGAAGCCCCAGGCTTGATCAGTTTCTCCATGGTATTACCATGGTATTATGGTGTAAGTAATAGTCATGTCTAAGCACAAATTGCAGTAAGGAAACTAAAGGGAGAGACAAATATGTTTATATACCTATTTCCTTTTATTAAAACTATCCAAAGGGACTACAGGTGGTCTGTGAGACAACCCAGCCAGATTCTGTACCTCCAAAGGCCAGTGTTTCAGCATGTCATCGTGGAAATTCCTTGGATGGAAGCGTATCCTCTCAAACCTCTCAGGAGAGAGGCACCGCACATCCCAGGTACAAACGCCTTCAGCAGGAAGTTAGTCTGGTGTGACTCAGTGGTGGAGGTCACAGAAGTCCTTTATCTTGAATTTGCTGTTGTCTGTACACACCAAGGGTGCTGGGTGTTTATCTCAAATTCTTAATTCAACAAGTTTCATTTCTGGGTGATGAACAAGGCAGTGACACTTGATATTCAATGCCACTTCCACTGAAGAAATCTGTAGCTGGCCTGTTGGGACATTTTCTTTGGTCTTTTCTAATATGTTGGTTTCTTATAATTAAAGACATTAACAAATAACTTGCGGGTTCAACCCACCTTAGCTGGATTCAGCCTCAGGCAACTGGTATCTTTTCTGGCTTCCTTCTGATCAAATTTTCTTTCCCTTTAGCAAAGGATTTTTGCAAGCCTCTCTCCATTGCCTTCATTAGGCCTTCTCTGCATCCTGCTGCTTAGCTTGGTTTAGACTACTGGCCCAAAGGAGCAGACTAAGAAAGCAACACAGTCATGCAAACATATTCCCACGTTGCCTTGTGAAGCTCAGGCCATGGTTTTCCAGCATGGCATTGATACATTAGCTTCTTTTAATCTAGATTCAGGCAGGTAAAGATAGAACCAGATTTTCAGTGGTGCTGGACACTGGGTAGTGCCATAAAGTAAATGAAGCTGGTGAGTGATTTCAGGGGGTGGTGAGGGAGGGAAGCCTTAGCTATATTTTTAGGTCTCTACGGATTTAGGAGTGTCACTTAAACACCTCCTGAAAATTTTGGTCCTGTTGCTTATCTCTTTTGGGAAATGTCATATCCAAAACACTGCAGTGTTTTTTTTCAGAAATTGCTTCATTACAGTGACAGAAGAAATGTGGGATGGAGTGGGTTTCTGGATATAATCTCGGAACGGCTCTGATTTCTCAAAAAGAGGTTTGGTGCGCCCTTTCACTGGTGGAAAGGGCAAAGCTATTCTCTAAGGCTCTGATCACATCAGGAGGCTTCCCCTGGGATTTTATATCAGGCCTGCTGTCAGTTCTGGGTCTTTATTTAATTTGTATTAATGTGAGCCAGTATAACTGAAGTTGGGGACAGAACTGCCTTTCTATGTGTGAACACTACTGCTCAGAGAGTGCACAGCCATAAAAAATAAGCAGCCTTTTAAGACGACAGAATCAGGTGATCAATTTGTCAAGCTGGGTCTGGTGGTTGCTATGGGGATGAAGCTTCAGACAGGCTTTGAAGAGAGCATCATTATGCCTCCTCATTTGCAGGACTCATTGATCATTTAAAACTGTACAGGGAGCTTTGGTTGCCAAGCAACAGACAACTGGGGAACAAATGTTGTTTACTCTACTTACCAACAGCCGCAGTATTCCTTTGTCCTTGGCCCGGGGTTGAAGGAAGGCTGCCTTTCCACGCTCCCTGCAGTCACAGGCAACCGAGAGCTGATTATATGAACACTAGATTTCCTTCTAAATGAAGTACAGAGTTTAATTTCTGGTTCCTCAGACACTTCTTGAGCAAATGGCTTGTTCCTCCGATCCTGACTAATTATCCCTGCTCCACTCGGTGAAATTCTTCATTTACAGATGATGCAGTTTAACACTGAAGCAAATAAAGCCACAGCCCTTTATCCAGCTGCTGCCTTGAACACACTGCCTGGGAAATAGACTTTTCAGGAAGGACTTCAGTGACAAATATTTCATAAGGAGAACATGCCTTGCTCCAGGCTGTGTTGCGCCTCAGGTTTGCCTGTGCCGCAAACAGGGGAGCATGAAAGCCTGTTTAGACTCAGACACTGATTGGGTCCTGCAAAGTGACCAGGGAGCAACACATCATCCTTTTTTTTTTTTTTTTTGCTTCTGATGTGATGGGCTTTATTTCCTTTGCTGGGATGTTTTGAATATCCTGGCTATCTATGGTTTTTTACAGGCTGCATCTATGACACAATCTTGACTGTGACAAAAACAGCCTTCGTATTGTGTTTACGGGGAAAACTTTATAGCATATTTCCATTTATCATTGTTTTCTCCTTCCTAATTCAGTTTTTCAGGTTTTTATAACAGTTCATTTTAAAGTCGTCAAACTTGTTAGATTTTTACCTTGTATACAGCACTAGGGGAGAAGCTTTGAATCTATAGATTGATATAGTGACATATGCAGACACAGACGGGCTGGTCTGCAGTCGCCAAGTGCCTTCAACGTTGGCCTGTGGGGCTGGCAGCACACCAGCTCCTGCAGGTTTGAGTCTAGATGCACGCATTGCTCCAAGCCCAGCCTTGCCACCTGGCCCCGTTTCCAAGCGTGTAATACGGAGCAGGGTTCACGTGATTCCAAGTGGTGTCAACGTTCACTGCACACTTCTTTCTCCTGTACCAGTCCTATATCTGCCTTGGATTCACTTTGTGGCACTGGGCAGCGATCCAGCAAAGCACTTTAAGCATGCACTTCACTTTAAGCACTTAGAGGTTCCACTGGTCAGTATTGCTGCTTGTTCCCTGTTGCTTTGCTGGACTGTGGCCTTGGATGCCTCTGTTCAGAATGTGGTGGTACCTAGCTGAAGATGGGGGTGTCCTGCCAATGCTGTTTGCATGTTGTTTAGCAGAGTTGATAATATAAATGGCTTTAAAAAAAAACCCCAAACAAAACCTGATATTCTTGTGATGATTCCCAAATACCTGAGAATACAATTCATGAAAGTGCTGTTGATTTTTATGGAATCCAAAAGTCACACTAGTACTCAGTTCACAGAGGTGTGTTTCTAGCTGAATTAAAGTCAGGTACTTGGGCAGGCAAAAAAAATAGATCTCCAGAGTTCCTGCCCCACCCCCAGCATTTCACATCTCCTTTTGCCATGTGATTCTTATTCCTCCCACTCCCTTTCACTGCTGCTTTTCTGACAGATTGTCTCCTAACAGATAGTGACTGTACAGAGGATAGATCAGGCCAGTTGTGCTCTGCTGAGAGACAAGTGGTATAAAAAATAAATAAGAAAAAAGTTGGGGCATTTTATTGCAGTAAGTTTGGCTCTGAAAACAGGTATGATCCCTTTGAAATCTCTGGAGTCTCATTTCTGAGGCTTACTACAGACATCTTGCTTTTGCGTGCAGTAACTTCTACCATACTTAGGAAATTCCTTACTAAAACCCATAAGGAAATGACATCACCTGGAAGGCAAGAAAAGTATAATTAAGGCTAAAAACGGTCCTTTTCTCTAACACACCTTGGCAAAGTGTCCATAACAGTAACTTTTACTTGTATAAGAATCCATTTAATTGGCATAAAGGGCTAACTAACTTAGCTGCCCTGCCTGCACCTTCTTAAGTAAGGCCTGATGTGTACAAATGTGAACCATTCGTAAATACATATTACTAGTATCTGAACAGCAGATGCTCAAGGGTTGTCTGTTTCCAGCTGAACAAATTGTTCAGTTAACACAGGTCCTGGAGGCTTATCTTTAGACCACAGTTTAAGAAAGCAACCCTATCCAAGAAAACACTTAACAAAGCATGTACTTGAGTCCTCTAGGGAGCTGAAAGCTAAATACCCACTTATGTGCCTTCGGTAATGCTTTCCTCAGGGCCTTAGTCTCAAAAGGTCGGTGGCAAATGTCCCTGCAAGCTCAAGCAGGCACAGCTGCATGCACATCCTGGTGATTTCTGCAGATGGCAGGAGAATGAGAATGGCTTACAGCTCTTGATAAGTAGCTAAATTCTAGGCCTCTTAGTAGAGCTCTTGGGTCTTTTGGGGTGGACCAGCATGTATGCTAGGACAGAACTGGTTTCCAGCTATCAGAGAAAATGTTGTGGTATCAAGAGTGACCCCTTAAGAACAGTTGAACATAGAAACCTGACAGATCATCATTGAGTGGTTCTTTATTCAGAGAGCTGAGTATCTAAGAAGGGCTAAGGAGCCTGATGACTAATATTTCTACTCCTGCTTTCTGGAACAGGGTGTCCTTGGTGATCCCACCATGCCAGAAGTCTCGCTATGCCACATACTTTGATGTGGCAGTGCTGCGCTGCCTGCTGCAGCCACACTGGTCCGAGGAGGGCACGCAGTGGTCACTAATGTACTACCTGCAGAGGCTGAGGCATATGCTACAGGAAAAGCCAGAGAAACCACCTGAGCCAGAGATCACCCCTTTACCAAGACCTCGTAGCAGCTCCATGGTGGCTGCTGCACCCTCTCTGGTGAATACCCACAAAACTCAGGTAAGCAGTTGCCATCAGTAAAAAAATAGAAACTGTTGTGGTGATGCTGGGAAGTGATGGCTGGGCAACTAGTGAAAAGCACAGCTTTGGTATTGGTTAAACTGCCTGGAGGTCAGATTCAGAAAGAGAGCCTGAGAATGATGAGGGGTTTGGAGGCAGAATCTGATGCAGAGAGTCAGAGCTGGTGACTGCTGAAAGCTTGAGGGTTGATTTGGAATAATTAACCTAGGGTGAACTTTGATAACATCAGTTTTTAATGTGAGAATATACTAATGTAGTTGTCATAAGAAATGAGATTGCCTTTGCATTACGGTGCAAGGCTCAGGACTCACTGAGCTTCTTTGGTGTAACCCCTCAGTGTAAACCCTCAAAAGAGAGAAAAGGAATTGCACTTGGTACAGCACTGCACACTCCAGGCAAACACTTGGGTTAAAGTATTGGAGTAGGCTTTGCAAACAGTGGCAGTGAGCAAAAGCCTGCCATGTTGTTACCCCTTCTCATGCTGTTATTGCATAGCTTTTACCTTTATATTTGCCAACAAAATCTCAGCAGACAAACTGTCCAAACTGGTGTCAAGAATTGCTCCCTGTTTTGCTGGAAAAGGAACCCCAGACCCCTGACCTTGGTGCAGTGAAGATCTTTGTGTTAGAGCTTAAATGTTTTTTCTTTTGGGTAGCTCACTGTTGTTCCAGGGATAAAAAGGGAATGCTGCTGCAGTTGCAGTTAATCTCTTTGTTGATTTGTGCTACTTTTAGGTTATGCACTCTTTTCCTGTCATGTGGGCTTTTAACAGCAAATTCTGATTTACTGAGTTGATGGAACTGCTTAACAAAATTTAATACAGATTCTATTTTTGCAATCCAATTTTATGACACACCTCAAGTAAAAGGCTCTATGTTCTGCTAATGTTGCTGTCAAATGTCTTTTTTGAGTCAGAACTCTCAGAAATTTGGTGGTTTTTCTTAAAATCCTTGCTTTCAGTATTGTAGAGCTGTGGCAGTATTTGACCTGTCATTTTATAAGGGAGAAGGTGAAATATCTTTTCCCCTGTACAACCCAGATGCTCATAAGCCAGAAGACAAGCATAAACAATGTAAATATTAATACTGTTATTTTTAAATCTCAGGATTTTATAGCCATTCTTGTGATTTTTATGAAGGCTGGTGGTACTTGTGGTTTTAAGGGCTCAGCAGCAGCAGTATTGTTTAAACCTTGTCATACTTTAGTGTCGTTACTATAAAATGTTGCCTGTTTCATCCCTGTAAAAGCTTGACATAGCTCCATAAAGGCCAGGTGATATGAATGACTATTCATCTTAATCTACATTTGCACGGGGATTTTATAGGATTGCTGTACATGTACAGAAAATCCTCAATATCATCTCTTGGAGAGAGAATTGGAAGATACTGCTGTTCATGTGGTTCACTGTTTCCATGCATATACTGTCCCTTTGCCCCTGCTCATAACTACTTGGTTATTTTGCATATTAGCAAGTTTAACTACTAGTGCAACAGGGTGTGCAGTCAGTGGCTCTCAGCACAGTGGCAGCACGAATGGGGTTGTCTTCCATAGGCACTGTTTGCACTAGTATTGTGCTGGTTCTTCTCTACATACTGTGAAACACTTCCCTCCTTTCACATACCTGGCTATTTCTTACTTTTCCAGGCCATTTCTCTTGCAGAAGATTCCTTTACTCGGTTGCTCTTCACTAACATTTTTCTGTTAAAACCATTTGGCAATTCCACTGGGTACTTTCTAGCTGTTAATGCGAGGACTCTGTCCAGGGCATTCTTCCCTCCAGGGCTAGGTTTGATTGCTTTTGGTAACCTCTGTGTCAGTCTTGTGTATTTTTACTGTGCTTCATCAAATAGGAATCCTGTTTAAAAACGTTTCCAATTTGTTACGCAGAACAGCTGTGATGGAGGAGGTGAAACGGTCTTCCATGCAGCAAAAGTTTCAGCTCATGCCCCCATTCTTTACAACTCTGAGGACTGAAATCCGTGCAGTGCACAGAGACACCTAGGCTCTGTTTCATCCCAGCCAGCTGTAGGGACTTAACTGCTGTTCTTAAATTTAGAATCTCATCACTCAAGGCTCTCTGCTAGTCAGGGGAGAGAAAGCCACCTCCAGAGGGCTAGGATTTGTCATTTCTATCAACACAAAGGGTTGTATACTGAGACGCATCTGACACAGGGATATGCTTGAAGCCTGCTTTTTTGGTCTAGATCTTAAATTCCTAATACAATGTCATAATTTCTTCTCAAAGGTTGATCAATAGCTTCTGAAAAAAATCATCACTGTGTTTCAGCAGGATAGATTTAAAGTGGCAGGCAAAAACTGATTGAAGACAAAAACAGCTGCCTGCAAAGCACATCAGAGACCAGTAGATTCTTCTGGCAAATCCACATTCTTTCTATTGTTCTGCAGTTTATCAGAGTAACTTCCTGCATCTCCCTAAGCTTCATCAAAACTCTCATGCTTCTTGTTCGTTTCTGTGTGCCTGAAATCACATTTCAAATATAAGCTTGGGCTAAAGCAGTTGGGATCGAGAGAACGTGAGAAGCATCCTCCATGTATGACCTAGTAATCTAAACAGCAAAGTAGAAAAAGATTCAGTGCAGCATGCCAGGACTCCTTGTTGCATAGGAAAAAGGGTACTGGATGGAGTGTGAATAAAATGAATACTAGCTTCCTCTAGAAAGTGACTTTAGCCTAAACATATTTCAGACCTGGCAATGTGTGATAAAGGAAGCCTGCATTGCACCTGTATGCAGTGAATTCAGGATAAGGACAGGTCTAGGAAATGAAACCTTCAGAGGCTCACAGACCTCTACAGTCTTGCCCTAACATTGCAGGGGCAAAGAGCCAAAGCTTAAATTAAGCATAATACCAATGCAGCTGTAGTGCTCACTGCAATGCTAATATAAAGCCAAGAGTCTCAGGTGTAATATCTTGAGAGCTGAGAGAAGTACTAATGAGCTGGTAGCCATACAGTCATGCAGAAGGAAGGCAATACAAACCAGAAACAGCAAAATCTAGCATAGCAGCCCCCAAACTATTTTGCTTTCTTATTCATCTTACGCTATCGTAATTGCCACAAAGTCTACTGCACAGAGTAGCCACATTTTTAATCAGTCTTCAACAGGAGTGCAGGCTCGATTCATTAAAATACATCATACTGTAGATTTAAGGTGATTCTGCAATTTGCTTTCCTAGTGTTGTTTGCTTGATACCTACCCCAAGCAGATTTCAGAACTGGGACTGTGTCCTTCTGTGTGTTTGTATGGCTTGTATCACAGTAGGCCCTGATCCTTACTCTGTCCTTTTGGTGACCATAAGCCGCCTAATAAAACACTGACTTAGTAACTAATGGACAAAGATAATGAATGTGAAATAAATTCTTACGATGGGTTCCAGCCAGAAGAGGCCAGAGAGCTGTAAAAGCCAAGAAGCAAGCCATATGGAGTACCTGCTGGCCTCGCTGTTGAGAGCACCTAGGGTTGAATCCTGATTTACTGTCTATTGGATTTTACATATGACTCCTTCCCTGAATCTCTAGTCACATATGCAAAAAGGCTGAAGAGCAGACCTTGACTGAAAACAACTGTGAAGAAGAATTTTTCTGTTGTGTGTCTCCTTCATTCTTGTGGTGATAAAATTGATAGGAAGGATTCACGGGTAGTCTTTGATTAGTCTGAAAAGTCTCTGAAGAATGTGTGGTCCCCAGTAGCCCAGTACTGCAAACACTGTAACTGGTGCTTAAGACTTCAGCTGCACAGACTGTCCCTGGCTTCTGCTGGACCTTCATATGCATAAAACCACACACTTGTGTATTGCAGAGCTGGCTAGCTCTGAATATGCAGTCTGGCTAGGCAGAATCTAAACCTCCTATACCACAGGAGTTGCTTCATCTATCGCTGGTATATGGCTATCTCTATACTGAAAGTAAAAAGGTATTTTAGCATGACACAGTTGTTTAACAGAACCTTTTTGATGGGAGAGCAAGGAAAAAGAACATCTCCATTGGAAACAAGCTGATATTTAGGCAGAAGAAAATTATCCTGAGGGAATTTGGTCAGGTCAGCTGCACAAACATGTAATGAAAAGTGGCGTCAGATCTTTAATGAGAACAGATGGCCAGGAGCTGAGCTTATGCCACCTTTTGTAGCAAAGCCTTTCTTTACAGTAGGCAGCTGTAGTGCGTTTTGCTCAGGGCAGAAGGGGAGTAGAGTGCCCTCTACCGAAAATACAGTTAAATTAGTCTCAAGGTTTTCACTGTCGTGGGACATTCTGTGCTATAGCTATAGGGGCTTTCACAAATATGAACTATGATGAGAACTATGATGGACAGATCTTGGAGTACTGTTATTACAAGTGAAGGATGCTTACTGATTGTAGAAGTCTTTAGGTTTCTTTAGTGAGTAAATAAATTTTTTACAAATCAAGTCTCTTGAAGGGACAGTGCTGCTTATTGCACTTCAGTTCCAAATACATGTTTAAAGGCATATGTTATTAAGGGCATATTCTCTTAGATCTTAAATAAAATGCTTCCAAAAGGGTAGCCATTGTGATTGCTTATAGATGTAAACCAAGGCCTCAAGGAGATCATCATCTACCCAGAGTCATACCTGGGATCAGAATCAGAGTAGAGTAGAACATGGTCTTCCGTGCCACTAGACCACACTGACAGCAACGCCTGAGGCTTTCTGTGGCAGCACTTTTCTGTGGTGACAGAAATCTTAGGCAAGGTCAATAATTCTGAGAGTTTCTAATTTTTGTTTGTTTGTTCATTTGTTTTTCTTTAAATGTGTGAATAGTGTTTTGTGTAATGAATTGAAGGTCCTTTTCCTCTACAGTGCTCCTATGACAGTTCTTGAAAGTAGCTCTTTTTTTTTAAGCTCATTATCCTCTATTTCTCCCTGTGCTTATTGTCTTCTTTTGGGAGCTGCAGGATCTTACAATGAAATGTAATGAGGAAGAAAAATCACTAAGCACAGAAGCATTTTCCAAAGTTTCACTGACCAACCTGCGTAGACCAGCAGTTCCAGATCTCTCCACAGACCTGGGAATGAACATCTTCAAAAAGGTGAGTGGAAGAAAATTGTACTTTAATTTACCTATGATTCAGCACCTCAGTGTCCTGCTAAATAGCAGCTGAAGGTCTGCTTGGACTATATATTCATGCCATATGTGAGACTGACATTTCTTTTCATTGGAAAGGATTCTGCGTGTTATTACATACGTTTTTATATGCACATTCCAAGCACAATACTGAAATCTTTATTCAAATAACTGTCCTGCTGAAACTGCGTGAGGGGAGGGTACTCAAACAGTGCTGATTTTTAAAGTGCTGGTGGTCACTGTAGTTCCAGCTAATTCAGTGAGTTCTTCCAATGTTTTTGCCTCATGAAGCTCTGGGGTTGCAACCACCCGAGATACTTAGAAGAGTTTTGTGAATTCTACGGATCTAGCTGATGGTCTGAGAATATCATAAAATTATACAAGGGCATCCATCCCAGCCTGGGGCAAGACTGACTTCCTTTAAGTCCTAGAGTGCAGATAGTTGCTATCAGGGTAAAAGGCCAAGATACAAAGCTCAGAATGGAAGGTTATACTTGGGCCACACATCTGTGTTATCTTTTTTCCTCAAATGGTAATTTGTCATGCCTCAGAGCCTCAACCTGCTCTCGTATCTGCTCCTCTTCCTCTTGCAGTTTAAGAGCCGCAAAGAGGACAGGGAGCGTGAGCGCAAAGGGTCAATTCCTTTCCACCATACTGGGAAGAAGCGGCAACGAAGGATGGGGGTGCCCTTCCTCCTCCATGAGGATCATTTGGATGTCTCGCCCACTCGCAGCACTTTCTCCTTCGGCAGTTTCTCTGGAATTGGAGAGGACCGGCGTGGCATTGAGAGAGGAGGATGGCAAACCACCATATTAGGTGAGATGTTGTTATATCAGCCCCAGGTTCTGTGTCATTCCTGTCCTGAACATGCAGAGAACAACAGAAGCTCTTTATTTCTTCATCCATCCTATTGTCACCTTATGTCCTTGGCTCTGTTTGCAGTGCTACACTCCTGATTGTAGAAGTGGCAACTGTGCTGACAGCAGACCTTGAATGACTTACGCTTTAGTTTACTTTTTCTCTGAAAACTACCATCTTTACTGGAATAATAGCTACTGTAGCAACCTGTAGTGATGTCTATACCACTTGAATACACTTTCCCTGAGTGGTAGCAAACATTGCACAACTGCAGCTTAAAATAGATTCAAGGAACAGTTGCATCCTCTTCTTTTAAAGAGAAATCTCTGGAGGCAGCAATATGCTTATTAGGAGCATGGCAGAAAATATTCAGTCTTCCTCAAGTGAATGTTGGATACAAAATAAATAGGGTATTGTCTCAGACAGTGAGTCTTACACTGTCTTGACATTGCAAAGATACAGTGTTTAAATCTAAATATTGGCTCCTTCAAGCTTTCAAGTTCACTGAACAGTGTCTAGGCACTGTTTCTGTTTCACAAACTTATTCCTAGTGTCATAGATTTCCATCCTGGCATCCTTTCTTGGAAATGATAGGCAGCAAAATGATTTCCTAAGGCCATGCCAGAGCCTTCTCATTTTCACTGGCTTAGATGGCATCATTTTGGTTAAGCTCTCCATTGTAAACATGTCCCTCTTTGGGACACAGAACAATGAGCCAAGTGAATTCCTAAAGATTCATATGTGTTTTGACAGTGGTTAATATACAAGCACCTACAGATTTGTACAAGAACAGTAAACTTAGTATACAAATCCTCCTTTCCATATCTTCAGTAGCTCAAGATGTTTGTTAAATTTTGATCTCAGGGGCTCCATATTCTTGTCCTGGTTTAACCTACAGTTCTTTCTGATATCTCAGTGAAATAATGTATTTCAGATCCGATGGTCAACAGAACCTGCCTACTTCATAGACAGTCCCCCTCTTTCAGTAGGTTCTTTTGATTTGTATTTTATTGTATTCCTGAAGATTTCCTTTGCTTTAGAACCCCCCATCCTAATATACCTATTTCTTTTGGACAAGGGGAGAAGAAACCAAATTCCTATAACCTGCCTCAAAGGGTGGAGTCTTTCAGTGCTGACCAATCTTATTTTCCTGAAGCTGCTGGTGGGTGACAATGTGGGCGTCAGCTAAATCTGTATGTGCTATGGGGAAGAGCCTTGCAGAGCATTTGGACATTCAATCTTTATGTCGATGAACCCCTGAGAGATATCCCACTATAATGTTTAGTTCTGCTTCACAGGGCCCTGGAAGGCCTTCACTTTTGTGGACTCAAATCCTTCAACTGCTAACCTCAGCTGCTGTCTCTTGCCTCCAAGCACCTCTCAGATGAGTAAACTAAATACCCACGTCTTGTCTTCGCCCTAGGAAAGTTTACCAGGCGGGGGAGCTCTGACACAGCAACGGAGATGGAGAGCCTGAGCGCTAGGCATTCACACTCTCATCACACGCTGGTCTCTGATCTGCCGGACCACTCAAACAGCCATGGAGAGAATACAGTCAAAGAAGGTAAATAGAACACATCAGGAAAGAAACGTTTCACTGAAATATCAACTCCAAGAAGCTGAGGAAGTGTTACTGTTTCCGTGTGTATCGCTAATTGTTTCTTCCTTTTATTTTCCGCACCTCTTGAGGGTTTTTTTGTTCTTTGTTGATAAATGTACCAAACCTTTCATGTTTATCTGGTGCAATTTGTCAAAAAAAATTGGCAGCCATCAGCAGGGAGAAGGCAGGGTCTGGGGTTTTTCTGCCTTACCACAACACAGCACAGACGTTTGGGCAGAAACTTGGTATTGCTAGCTTTAGTGGTTTCATGGGGAATTTTGTGGTATTTAATGCCCCTTCGCGGCCCCCAGCTGCTGGATTGTGCTGAGAATGACATTTTTTTCTTAATCCTCCTGGTTACAAGTAGAAGCCTGGCTTTGAAATTTAGTCAAAGTCTCCTCAGGGCCCATCTGTGTTGGAGGCCTCTGCAGAAATAGCAATGTCAGTGTGGCCACGATGGGAGAGATGGGAGAACTCCTGGTGGGATGAAGTCTGCTCCAGAAGGAAGAGTCTTTCTGTTGGCAGGGCAACACCACCTTTGTCAAACAACATTAGCCAAGCAGAGGAAAGTTCTCTTCTGTCAGCAGAGCTGTCCGCACCAGAGCACTTTGCTGGCACTGCTCCTACTGCCTAAACACAGTGATTTTGTTTTCTCCCTCACGTGTTGTGCTACTGGCAAAACCTGGTCATAGAGATTGGGCCGCACTTGTGGCAAGCACAACCTTAAACCTTGATGGGGGAACAGGCTATCACACACCCCAAGGAGCAGGGCACAGTCTGTCTCTGCACAAGCTGCCAGGCAGCATACCTAGGAGGCTACAGAGGCACTCACATAATATGTGCTGTAGCTTTGGAGCTCTCAAAGATCCATGAGCTTTTAGCACAGCAAATCTAAATAGTCTGAGAGAGGATGGATTTGCGTCAGCTCTAATCCAGCGTGGGCACGTCTCCATCTCTGCTCTGTGTCTCCTGGGCAAAGCTCTTCTCCTGGATCAATTTGATGGGAGTCTGTCTTCCTGACCTGCATTTATTCTACAGGACAGTAATTCTACTCACTACACCAGCTTCCTAGCCAAATATTTTCTAAAAGGTAGCCATATGCAATACTTGTTTTTCTACTTGTACCCCAGGTACAATTGTGCAGCAACTATATGAATAATAGGACAAATCATAGTATTTCTAGTGGTAGTCTATGACTTTGAATGATCCATTCTGTAGTTAGAGGATAAGTAAAAATATTACATATTTCTTTTGTTTTATGTGACCAACTATATCCAAGCATACCGATCATTCATAATTTCCCATCTGTTGTCCACTTTCCCTGGCCAGGAGACATTTGCTAATGAAGTAATTTCTGCTGGCTGACACACTGAAAAGCAAAGATGAAAAATTCATTATATCCTAGGTAGCTGCTCAAGAGGAGTCACAGGCACATGGGCACATGCTGCAGGCATGCATGGATGTAAATGAAGAGTCCTTAGTCCTTCTCTGCCTCTGTGAGTCCCATCCAGCAGTCAGCCCTATCAGTGATAATAAAATGAAGATTCAACATGAGGAAAGTTCCTTTATGTAGGATTTGGGTATGGATTTTTGTTACCCATTTCAAAACAAAGCATAACCTTAGTGAAACAAAAAATAGCTACCCTTGGATAATCATCAAACTTGGTAGCTCAGGAACAAAATTTCCTAATTCCGTCTTTATTGTTATCTTACACCATGCAAATTTCAGTGAATGCCATTAAAAAGTCACACTTGCCAGCAAGTAATCCTCTGGTTACAGGCAGCTAATTCCTGTCCTGATCATTGGCCAAATTGTAGCCTAGTTCAAGGTACTGCTATCAGCCTTAGAACATTTCTCCTAATAAATTGTGCTAGTTCAGTGCTGGCAGGGTTGCACAGGCTATGAGAAAATGTAGTCACCACTCTGGCAATTTGTTATTTGCATAAATGTAACCAGTCAGCGGTTGAAGATTCTTGTTAAATATATGTTATTTCATTCATTAGAACATGTTAAATAGCCTTAGGTAGAGGTTCTTTGTTATTCCATAGCCCTGTTACTGTACTGTCTGGCAGAAGGTGGTCCAATCTATGCTGTGGGACATTCTACATTACAGGGTGTATAAACCTACATACACAGCACTAAGTGTGGGAAATTACTAACGTTGTGGCCTGGAGTTTAGCATGAGTTATAAAACCATGGTGAATGCTTGATAAAAATTGGCCTGTGTAGCCAAAATGCTGTCACTACCTGAGTGAAGCAATTTAAACTTAAGCTTGTCTATGTCATTAGGTCCCTTCTCTGAGCACTGTGAATTTAGACACCACATTGCCTTTCTCATCAGTCAGCTTTGCATTTTGGAGATGGTTTAGACTGTCACAGGTATTGTTAGGAACACACTGCTCCATTTTTTTCAACTGGTGTGATAAAATATTTGAAATTGGGGTGACTTAGAAAGCTGTTCCAAGTTGGTGCTGCTGTTACCCTACCTTCACTCCTGCATCCAGCTGCACAGTTCTTCCCCTTTCCCTTGCAGGCGCAGTGCTGCTTTTAAGACCAGATGCTGCACCAATACAGGGAGCAAAACTAGCCAAAATCTAATCCCCCTTTTGGATTAGATTTAGGCTGGCTGAGGTCCCTGATCTACTTAACTGCTCAGTTGGCTGAGATCAACTTAAGCTGCCATAGAACTGCACTGCTAGAGCAAGCTTGGGGTTGTTCTAATTTATAATGGCTTAAAGGAAGAAGTGAATCTATGCTTTCATCCCTGTACCCATGATAGGAATTAGGAACCTGTCTTGTCTTTTGGCATTACAAGCTGCTCCCTTCGTGTAAACCAGCAGAGCCTCAGAGATGGAAATTTACGGGTAGCCATTTTCCTCCCTGCAGTGCGGTCCCAGATCTCCACCATCACTGTGGCAACCTTCAACACTACCCTGGCCTCGTTCAATGTGGGCTACGCCGATTTCTTCAGCGAGCACATGAGGAAGCTTTGCAACCAGGTGCCCATCCCTGAGATGCCCCATGAGCCGCTTGCATGTGCCAACCTCCCGCGGAGCCTGACAGACTCCTGCATCAATTACAGTTGCTTGGAGGATACGGACCACATTGATGGAACCAACAACTTTGTCCACAAGAACGGCATGCTGGATCTCTCGGTAATTGGCAAGGAATGAGGAAAGCCAGGTCCCTCTTCTGTCAATATAGCTGTACCATTGAGATCAGGGTTTTGATGGGCTTTTCCTCCACCTCTTTATATGACTTCTCTCAGCAGTACATAAAGGTCAGTCAGATAAATTTGTGCATATCATAAGTGTCTCCTCTGAGATACTGCAACTCCTGTTACTCCTTGCAAGGAGTGCATGTGCATGTGGAATGCACACATCAAATCTTAAGTGATATTATTTAATAGCTGTGTTCCTGGGGCATGCACCAACTTCCCTATAAAATAGTATAAAACTGAATAGCACCTTTCTTCTAACAGCACATTAAAACTCACCTTTTCTGCATTCCCCTTAATGACTTGAGAGCTCCTGGTGCACTGAAGCAGTGCTCTCAGACTCACAGATATCATCTCATGGTTTCCTTTTCTGCCTGACTGTGCCCAGCCTGTGGTTTCTTGTCTTACACCTAGATTGTAGGCTCTTGGGGTTGAGGGTTGTGTGTACTTCATTCTGAGTTTGTACTGTGCCTGCTGTAATGAGTCTCTGGTCTGTGACTGGAATTTCCAGGCACTACATAGTTCAAGGAGAGAAAATAAGTCTGACTTTAAATATGATGTTTGAATCTCCCAGGTGGTCCTGAAGGCTGTTTACTTGGTCCTGAACCATGACATCAGTTCCCGGATTTGCGATGTGGCACTGAACATTGTGGAGTGCTTACTTCAGCTTGGTGTGGTGCCCTGTGTAGAGAAGGTTCGGAGGAAGAGTGAGAACAAAGAAAATGAGGCCCCTGAAAAGAGACCAAGTGAAGGATCCTTCCAGCTCAAAGGGGCTGCTTCTGCTGGTTCAGCTTGTGGATTTGGGCCTCCCCCACTTAGTGGAGCTGGAGATGGAGGAGAAGAAGGAGGTGGTGGAAGTGGTGGAGGAGGTGGAGGTGGAAGTGATGGAGGTGGTGGAGGAGGAGGAGGGCCGTATGAGAAGAATGACAAAAAACAAGAAAAGGTTTGTCTTGCTTCCCCTTATACCATTCCTGAATGTACTGTAAGATCTATTAAGATTGAGTATGCATGTGTATGCAATTGCCCTTCTGTTTTCCCTCCTTTTTTGCACCACAATGTTGTCATTATCTGTTTTGCTCTGGTGCTCACTTGGGGTTCCACTGAAGAAACATGACTGGGAATTAAAGCACCTTAACTACTCCAGCGAAGCAGCTGCCAAAAGCAGAGTTTGTGAGCTTTGCATGGCTATTTTCAATATCTTGTCAAAGTGCCCGAAGCCCTCAATCACAATGATTTTTTTCAGATTTGTTATTCATAATTTATAAAGAAAAACAGAATCCAGTGTGTGAGCACTGTTTGTTTTCTTTGATGGCCAGAAACCATAAATTTTTCAGTATTGCTCTGAGAATTGGCCAAGAGATGCTGTTGCTGACCTCCAGAGTTGCAATTCATAGTAGCATAATGCTTAAGACATTTTAAAAAGATGCTTCTTTTTCTGTTCAAGCAAGCTAGCTCTCTGTTTTTCAGGCAGAATTTTTTGAATTAAGTGCTGAATGGTATTCATAGCAGCATGTAGGGGGCTTCGCATTTGTATCATGACTTTTTGAGGGGAGCTGAAATGGGGTGGGGCTGGTCCCTAAACCTGAAAAATAATTGGAGTAAACATTTCAAGAGTAACCTCATTAATGGAGTGTCTGAGAGGAGAAATGGACAGCGATTTGTTAAAAGTAAAATGCTAACAAAATGCCAGTGGTTGTGCCAGGTTTTCACACTGTCTTTCCCTCTGTGACCCTCAGGATGAAGGCCCATCTGTCAGCACCCATAGGCTGGCACTCACAATGCTGATCAAAATTGTGAAGTCCCTGGGTTGTGCCTATGGTTGTGGAGAAGGACACCGAGGGCTCTCTGGAGATCGCCTGAGACACCAGGTATTCCGGGAGAATGTAAGAGAATTAAAGCTCATTAAAGCGTCCCCCTTGTACTTTTAACATCAGCTGCTGAGATTGCTGTCTGCCCCCTCTGTAGCTTTCTCTGTATTGGCAATAAATGTGTTGCTCTTTGCCCCAGCTCACAGACTGTGTTGCAGCCCAGCTATAGCAGATTTTCAGCTATCATGTTACCTTCCACCCCTGGGGCTTGTTAAGAGTGCACCTGAGGCCCAGGGTGCTTCTGACCACCCCAGTGGATGGGTTGTCTGGGAAGGAACAAATACATGGGAGCAAATCCCCTGTGTGAGCTGGTGTAAGTAATTTTTCACACTGACGGTACCCCAACAGAGTACGCTGTTTACAAGAGATGCAGCTATCTTGGGTTGCATATCTGAATCCAGAAGTCTAACGTGTAGTTATGTCCACCTTTCCTAATGGTGGTTATGACTGGTTGCTGCTGGGCTGCTCCATCAGCTCCTGATAGTTGGTGTGCACTGTGCTTGCAGGCAAGTTAGTGTGCTGCAAGGAAGTAGAAGACTCATGCCCTATTGGAAGGCAGGGTGAATGGTCACTGTTGATTCCTTACATTTTTGGTTCTGCCCAAACTGAAGCAGTGGAAAGTGCCCTGGGTGTAGCCCAGACATCTGACTTCATCCAGAAGAGTTTGACCCCCTGAGATCAGTCCAATGCCATGTCAAATGGGAGCCTTTCAAAGGCTTTCTCCAGCACAGGCCTCCTCCTTGCCTTATGTGCTTGCAGCAGGGAGCATTTCTGATGACTGTAATGAGTATTTACACTGTGCCCATTCACGGTGTGGGTGGGAGCTAGGTGCTTCTCCATGGCTTTGGTTAGCCTGAACTATGCCAACAGAGCTATAATTTGGTTCTGAGATCTGAGCTAGATGGCTCAGAGATGGATTGGCTGCCTCTGTATCATGCAGTGTTCTTCTGCTAGCTAGGCTGCCAGGTACTGAGGAGACTGCAGCAGTAACATTAGTTCTGGACACAGTGGGACAAGATGGGGTGAGAGAGTCACAGCGGTAACAGTAGAAAGGTTCTGCACAGAGCACTGGTTGAACATAGACCATATTCATCAAAATGTCAGTTAGGCTTTTATGTTGTGTTGGAGCTGAGCCAGCAAAACATTTAGGCCTATGCATAACATTAAGCATAAATGAGTAGGTCTCTTGGAGCCAAGGTTCTTACCAGACTCATGGAATTGAGGTCTTTATGGGAAGAGATTTTCCTACACGTCAAAGTCTGCTGCATTTTCTGTGTGTTTGTCTGGCCAAACTGCTTTGCATGCACCATTTGTGTTGACTGCATGGACAATCACACGTCTGAGTTTACTGGAAAGTGAAGCACCCTACTGTAGATAGCAGGAGAATTCATGTTTCCTGTAGAGCTGATATTTCAGATTCTCTAACCAGCCTGCATGGGGTCCTGGTATGATAGATACTTTTGTAATAAGAAGTTGACAATTAATAGCTTTTAAATAAAAAGCTAATGTTTTGCATGATATAAATTGGACACTGGGTACAGGTGCATCAAATGGGTTGGGTCTGAGCCAGAGGCTGAAAATCAGAATCCTGAGGCTAAGAACCTGTTTCACCAAGGCAATAAGCCTTGACTGAGGTGGTACATACCTACTTCATTCATATTCAGTTGAGATTTTACCCTGGGGTTGGGGAGAGGAGGAGAGGCCTCAAGACATGGCTGGCAGTGACTTCACCACCACCTCCAAACAGTGGCACCCATACTGGTGCACTGTCTCCTTGTGCTGAATTTCTTGTTGGCTTCAGAGGCGAACCGGTCTTCTGTTACAGGACCTGAACCTTCTGGCTCCTAGGGGAGGTTACTTTAGAGAGCACAGCAGAGCACTGACTGAGCAAGAGCAAAAAAAATACTCTGCTCCTATTAGCAAAAGTCAAACACGTACTTTGATGTGATGTGATTTGATGGATATCGTTGCAGGCTCAGAACTGCCTCACAAAGCTGTACAAACTGGATAAGATGCAGTTCCGGCAGACCATGAGGGATTATGTGAACAGGGATTCTCTCAATAATGTGGTGGATTTCCTGCATGCTTTACTGGGATTCTGCATGGAGCCAGTCACTGACAGTAAGTATGGCTGGCATCAGAAACTCTCAATTGACTATTCCTAAACTGTATTGTCAGAAAGAAGCCACGCCCTTTTCCTTTAAAAAAAAGAAAAAAAATGGTAAATACTATCCTCGGAATATACAGAGCGTGTTCTCAGCCAGTGCAGGTCAGGGGAGTTGGATCTCTTCTGATTTGACCACCCAGTGATCTCACGTAGTGATCTTGTATTACCCAGTGCACCTGAAATTGAAGGCCTCTCTTTTGATTCATCCTACCTGTTGTTCATAGCTCTTGAAAGAAAATATTTTCATTCAACTAAGCCTCAGGCAGGAAGTTTTCTGCTTCATGACATGACCAGGCGCCAGCTGGAGTGGCCTGTTTAATCCAGGGTTTATTCTGAATGGAGATATAATTGAGCATTAAAACCCGCTGTGGTGCCTCAGGTGAGGCAGTAAATAGCAAGAACAGATTGAATAACCAAGAACATGAACACACAGATGCACATGCCTGCGGTTACAAGCGTGTGTGCATGTGTGTCTATGTTTATATATATATACATTTTGTTTTTCTTTTATACGGTAGGAAAATTATTCCAGGTGCTATTAGAATAACCAAACAGTTATGCTTGGTCACTGCATGCAACAACAGTTAAAAATAACTGTTTACAGAGTAGGAGTAGCTCCTCTGGAGCACTTGAGGAGTCTCATGAGTCTATTAGCCTACCTCTGATCCCAGGCATTTCAGAGAAAGCATCAAAAAACATTATATAGTAGGCTTTTGTGAAGAAGATGCCCATAGGAAGTTTCCTAAGTATTCATCAATTATTGACTGGCTCATGCTTTGAAGCATGGCAGCTCATGCAGCTTTTGGAAGTCTTTTCTCTCACCTAATGAAATGAAGATGTTTCTTGCTATTCATATACATGTGTAATTTCTTTTTTGACTCTTTCTGAGAGCTTGGTCTCCTTGTGCACCTTGCAAGAGCAGCACTCCTGTAGTTCAGAAGATTTTCTTTTCATGGGTGTTGTCACTTTTCAGTTTGATCAAACATCTCTTGTCCTTTAGAACAGTAAATAGAAAAGCTGGAGATACTGTTCAAAATTTATGACTTATTCTGTACCTCTCTAAATGAGAGATGTGGATAAAAGGAAGACCGAGTGGTCCTGAGCTTTTCAAGTCCTGTTTCATACTACAACTATTTCTGGGAATATTTCATTCTTCTTATTTATTTTATCCTTCCCTTCTGCTTTATTTTTGTGGTGTGGGATTGTGAGAACTGAGCATAGGATCTTAGGTAGGGACTTGCCTTTGTCTCATGTATCTGAATCCCTTTACGTGCATCTTTAAGCCATTGTTTTTTAAACCATTCCTAACAAGGGGGCTTGCTTTTACTTGAATTTCACAGACAAGGCTGGATTTGGGAATAACTTCACCACAGTGGACAACAAGTCTACAGCCCAGAGTGTAGAAGGTATTATTGTGAGTGCCATGTTCAAGTCGTTGATCACTCGCTGTGCTTCCACTACACATGAGCTGCACAGCCCAGAAAACCTGGTAAGCGCTTGATTCCATGTTAACAAAGTTACCTTTTCACTTGGGTGTCACCAGTGAGGCTTTACAGTGAGGAATTAATTCAGTTTAGCCAAATCGCTTGAGCATAGCAAGCTATGCAGTCACAGTTGAAACGTGATATAAATGTGATGCCTTCCTTGCATGCCTGCCTTGGGACCTGGGGACTTAGCCAGGATAAAAGTTGTGCAAACTGAATTGCATTTTCCTCTCTGTTCAAGCAGCTTCTGTGGTTTGGTTTTTTTTTTTTTTTTTTTTTTCCAAATGGATTAGTAGCATAGTCTGGAGCAAGGGATTAATGAACAAGACCACAGCCAGCATGAATCAACTTTCAGCAAAGTTAAAACCAGTTTACTTGGTGAAGGATGTGGCCCACCCATGACAGAGTATGTGAGTTACTGAACAGCAGTTTGGTAGGTCTTCCCAAGGTTTAGACAAACATTCAATTTACCAAACACCTGGGGGAAAGTAAGGGGCTGCTAGTTGCTGCTTATGTGCTGTCTCCTCAGAGCAGTCAGTAGAATGGATAACATGAGCTCTCTTCCAAACTGGTGCAGAATCTAGCAGCTGCTGTCAAACCACCTCCTTTGTTATCAGAAATCAGGATTTTTCATGGAAGCAACCAAGAAGCACTCTTGTGCTCCATCCTTACGGCAGAGCTGTAGAGGCACTGAAGTCCAGCTAAAGGGACAGTAATCCTCTGTGAGGGAAAGGGAGAGCAAGAAGGAAAACACAGTAACATCTTAAACCAGCAGAGTAGTCTGCCTATGTCCAAGTCCTCTTGTTCTTATGGATATTCCTCTTTTGGAATGTTTCTCAGCAGAGATTAGGTGGTGGGATGCAGAAAAACATGAGCATTGTTGGATCTACATTAGGATCACCAAGTGTAAATTTTCCTTATAAATTGTATGTATTTCTCGACCCTATTTTAGCAAGTGTGTAAGGTGAAACTTATCTTTAAGCATAGCACCATTAATTGTGGCTGTATGGAGAACACAGTATGCAGAGTATATATGAAGATTTTCTGTTGTTGTGTCACTCATTAAAGTCAATCTTGTGTTCAATATCTTACAAAAAAGAGCCCTAATCAGTATATAGATCCTATTATTTGTTTGTTTGGGGTTTTTTTGTTGAAAGCTGGCTGTGCAGTTCCTAGCTTGAAAGTTTCTGAATAATCCAAGATCTTTCAGGATAGTTCACAGATCAAAAATCAGGTCCTGTAAAACTGTTCACTCCATCCCCTTGCCCTCCTCAGATATAGAGGTGATTTGTCACATCACAGATGTGTATGAATGTTCAGAACTAAAAAGAGCCTTGAGTGTAGGAGTAGGTTGGGAAATGAGTGAGTCATTCCTCTCTCTTCCCATGATGTAAAGCTCTAAAATAATTAAGAAAATTCCCAAGACACCCACTGGTTTTGAAACAAAACATGCAATTTTTTGCACTCTACTTTCCTCCCCCCCTTTAGCTTTTTTATGCCTTTTAGGATTATGGGCTGGATGAATGGTATAAAATAGGCTTGAAGTCATCTTTGCAGCGCTCTCATCTTGCAGCTGCTTTAGCCTCTGATACCTCTATGTCTGATGTAGCCCGTTGCAGAGCATGTTCCATAACAGTAATGCTCCTCATTGTCTGCTTCTTCTGAGTGCACTAAATGGAGTTTCCAGCTTTTGATCCCAGCCAGAAAACACAAACCCTGTACATGGAGAATATAACAGACAACAGTCGGAGGAAGTAATGGCCTGCTGAATACCTTAGAAACTATTGATTCTCACTGCTTCTTCACAAACTGCAGACTGAATTCTTTCATTTTCATTATGTCTTGCTACTCAGGGCTTGTACTGCGATATCCGACAGCTTGTGCAGTTTATCAAGGAGGCTCATGGGAACGTATTTCGGAGAGTGGCACTCAGTGCCCTCTTAGACAGCGCTGAAAAGTTAATACCAGGAAAAAAAACAGAGGAAACAGAGCAAGAGCCAAAACCTTCTGGTAGCAAAAGGTGGGTATCTAGAAGGGAGAAGGCAAATGATTGACTTGCATATGGCTATAAAACTACATGTACTGAACACAAATGTAGAAAGTCCAAGGGCTTGTGTGTTTTATCCTGATAGCCTATGTCAGCTCCTGATATACAGAATTGTACTGTGACAGCAGTCTCCTTTAAAATTTAATGAACTGAGACAGTAATAGATTTGCAGCAAAGTGTTAACCCTCTCATATAAGAGGCCTAAGAACCCTAGGAGAAGGAAAGATTAAGAGAAGTAAGAAGCATAGTGTCAGTACCAAAACACTGTGTGGACATAGCTTTTAATGTGCATCACATCCTTGGTGTTGTTCATCTGACAGGTAAACCCTGGTATGCAAAACAAGTCCCAGAAGGAATCTAATCCTGACATGCTGCTTTATCAAAAAGAAAGTTTCACTGGCACTTTGAGGCTTGTCATATTAAAATGTTGGGAAGAAGGATTAAGAAAGTTGAAAAACTCGTAAAAACCTTAGCTTTGCTTCTAAGAGCTGATGCTTTTTTCATGAATGATATATATAGAGGCAGTAAGTTGCTAAAGAAAGGGTACATCTCTAAGGCTGCTTTGTGGCTCAGCAGCACTGGTTTCCATGTAATGTAGCTATGTGATGACCATGAGATGGGCCATCCATTCACTTCAGCTGATGATTTATATTGTCTGTATAGATCCGAGGTGGGAAGCGTCATCATTGACAAAGGCCAGGCATCAGCTGCCCCTGATGAATGCCGTAGTTACATCTCAAGCCGCCCAATGCAAACTCCAGAACAGTAAGTAAATACTGAATTGTTTCATGCGTTACTGCCAGCAACTTCCTTCTGGGGTTAGTACAAACGGGCAGGACAGCAAGGACTTATCTCTTTATATGGTACAACAAATGCATCGAGTGTCTGTTCGGGAGTTGCTGATACCATCCAGGTAACGCCTATTTTCAATGCTGCCAGCTGGACCCACCCTGATTTTGATGGGGAACCACCAGAGATTTTCAGATGGCAGTGCGGTAGATTTGTCCATATTGCATACTACCCTAGCCATGAATAGAGTGTTAATTCCTCAGAGATGTCACGACAGCTGTCCTCCATGCTTTGTTTGTACTTCTGGGGGATGATTCTATTAATTTTCAACTTCCAAGTTGTTGCTAAGGGTCATTAATCCTTTACTGCCTTCCAAGAAAGAGCCCATTCCTGACCTAACTTGGGCATGTAGTCTCCGAAGATTGTTGCCTTTTCATTATTACCACAGGTGCTCTACTGGTTTTCTTAATGAGCAAATCAACCTGCTGTTAGGCATTGCACCTTTGAAGTCTCTATTGTCCAAAGAATTCTGCCATTTAATATTGAAGTAAGTTTAATCAATACCCTTAAGAATTTTAGAAAATGTTATAAATGGCCACTGGTCCCTAAGTAACTTTGGACAAGTCATTTAACTTCTCTGTGCCTCTCAATACCCACCTGTCTTGTTAAAGTGCTTTGAGACGCGCTGTATGAAGACATTGCTTGCACAAGGGTCCAGAGCTCTGTATTATGTATTCTCCTGCATTAACTGAGCCCTCAAAATCTCACTGTTGCTGAGACTGCAAGGATAACACAAAGCCCTTTAGTGCTTTGCAGAATTGCAGCAAGCTGTTCTGCTCTGAGCCCTGCCACAGCCATGGGAGATCTCAAGAGTATAGCAAAATCTGCTGTCCCCATTCCAATATGTTAATGAGAACTGTGACTCTCGCAGGTTCACAAATGGCTATCATGATGTCCAAAAGCTCCCCAGTACACATGCTTATATAAAGCACAAGTGTAGTCTTATCAGTGTGGGTCATTTTGACCTAAAGAAGATGATTCATTTTTCAGGTGTAGGAACTAAAAGTTGGAATGACCTGTTCAGTGGACAAGCTCCTCAGGGTAGAAAAGATGGTTATTTTGTGCCTTGAACAGTATTGGGCAGGTTGTCAAACTTGATCATGTCCCACTGAGAAGAGTACGTTTAGCATTCAAAATGAAACAACCTCAAAGAATAGAGAGGTTAGGAGGGGGCTGCAGGACAGAGGCCTCATTCCCCTGAGCGTCCAAACTTCACTGAAATGCAGTTCACGCTCTGCATCCCTTTTCTTCCAGTGATGAGCAAATCCAAGGGGCTGTTCTGGGACGCAAAGACTTCTGGCGAAAGATGTTCAAGTCACAGAGTGCAGCGAGTGATACCAGTAGTCAGTCCGAGCAGGA
Organism: Strix aluco; assembly: GCF_031877795.1. Lineage (NCBI taxonomy): Eukaryota > Metazoa > Chordata > Aves > Strigiformes > Strigidae > Strix > Strix aluco. Next base: position 38,436,838 of record NC_133936.1, read on the forward strand.
CACATCCGAGTGCACCACTGCTCACTCTGGGACCACCACAGACAGGCGCTCCCGCTCCCGCTCCCGACGAATCTCCCTTCGAAAGAAACTCAAACTCCCCATAGGTAAATGTATGTCTCTTCCTGTTCTATATACATATTGCATGTGCAGATAAACACAGATCGATATATCTGTCTTAAGAAATATTGCCATACAGTTCCTTATTGTCCAAGTATAGTGTATATTCTCCCGAGGGAAGCTGGAAACGCTGCTCTTTCCATTTTACAGATGGGGAACTGAGGCAAAGGGAAATGTAAGAATTTGCCAAAGGTAACAGAGGAAATCTGTGGCAAAATAGAATATTGAATCTGTGCCTCTAAAGTAGTAGGCTAGAGCCTTAATCTCACAGACATTGTTCCTCCCTGAAGAAGAGAAATATTCCAAATAGCATTTGATAGACAAAGAATATATCCCTTACAAATCCCAAGACCCAGCCTTGCATGGTAGTTAATACATGTAACATGAAAAGGTTGCCTTCCCCTTTCCTCTCATTTTCCCATACCCTAGCATGGCCACTCTGGAGAAATATGCTGCAATTGCTAATAAATAAGATTCTGCTTGGAAGCACTTTCAGAATTGTCCTGAGTGGCTTATTCTGCAACAGGGAACTGGCTGAAGCGCTCCTCCCTCTCTGGCCTGGCTGATGGGGTGGAAGATCTGCTAGATATCAGCTCTGTCGACCGTCTGTCTTTCATCAGGCAGAGTTCCAAGGTAAATGTGTCAGGCTGTATTGCAGAGAGCTTGGAAAGACAGAATCTGGCTGGTTTTAGCTGTCAAAGGAAACGTTCTACTCAACATGGACTTTGCAGCCAATGAGACTCGGTCACAGAAGTCTTCAGAGTAGAGTACCAGGGGAATTTGATACTGGACTTTTGCGGCTCGCGGTGAAGGCTAGGCTAAACCTACACTGTCCTTGTCAGTCTGCCTTGGTTCACCGAGACAGAAATGCAGGCTCTGTCAACACACTTAAGATTTAATTGTTGGTCACACTTCTCCTTCCTTCTTTGTGCCTTTACAGCCTCTTGCGAAAGACCAATCCTTTAAGCAGAAAGCTTAAAAGATGAAGTGCTTCAGCGTACGTAAATCTGTGCAGACCCACTTGTGTTGCTATGGTGATCCACTGTTGTAGATGCTTTATGTCTAAGCAAGGAGGACCAAGAGATAGTGGTACCACGCAGCCTGACCCAGCCCTCTGTCTTTGCACAGGTGAAGTTTACCAGCGCAGTGAAGCTGTCAGAAGGAGGGGGGCCAGGAGGTGGCCTGGACAATGGGCGAGATGAAGAGGAGAATTTCTTCAAGCGTCTTGGTAAATGGCGCACCTGCCGAAGACACCCATCCAAGCTTCATCACACAGAAGAAAAAGATGGTTAGAAATCAGGGTTCTCGTCTCCTTTTTTCTTTCTTTTTATATTTTTTTTTAAATCTCTTTCTTTCTGTATTTTGCCCCTTTCCCTTTTTTCCTGCTTTCTCCATAGTTTTTGTATCCATTCTAGCCTTCTCCAACTTTTTAGTCTTTGTAACTGTTTTCTTTCCCTTCCTTCTTTCTTTTGTTTTGACTTAGAAAAAAACTCTAGTATAAAGTCAATTTTTTAAAAAAATCAAGACTACCCAAATAAATTATGCAAATACAACATTTGGGCTTTTTAAATCAAATTGAATTTGATCAATACACTTGAAAAATTAATGCTTGCATCAAAGCACTTATTCAGTTCAAAATTAGGTGTGTAAATATTTCATTGCCTAATATAACAATGGGTGTTCCATCAGGTTTTTTGTTTTGTTTTTTTTTTTTCCCCCATTTGTGACCATTTGACAGTTTTAGCAAAGATCAGCACAGAAATGGAAAACCCTGCACAAACCTTGTTATAATTATCTCTTTTCTTCTGTGTTTGCATGTCTAGTGTCTGCATACCATTCGTTAGGGATTCTGTCCCTTCTTCTTAGCACACAACATAATAGTAACAACACTACTTTTCCTTTCCACAAAAGTATATTTAATTGCAATGTATTTTCAAAATCAGCAATGTTTGAAAAGTGCCTTTATGAATAATACAAAGTCATGATATATTCTGGTTTAAAATGTCATGCAGTCATTCACATGCTCGTGTCCCCAGCTCAGAGCTCGTCCTTGTTGTCAGGGAGACAACCTTGTATCTTGAAGTTCTGTTACTGTTTTTTCAAGAAAACCTAACCTGACTCCCAAAAACACACAAAAAGTAGATTTTCTTTTTGACCATGATTTCTGTAGCTTTACAGTATGTTACATTCTCTGACATTATGGTTTTTATTTTCTGACATTACACTTTGGCACTGCATTGTATGTATTTCACCATCATCTGTCACAGACCTGCAGTGTAATGCATGTAAGGCATTGTTCAGGCAAGTGATTCTAGCACACATGAGCGTATCTTGCCAGTGTAAACTAGTCATCGTTCTACCACTGCAGAAACACTGGTGGTGGTTTTCAACTAGCTCCTAGGTGAACAGTGTTTTTCCTTTAGAAGGAGAATGCATCAGCCCAGCAGCTTGTTGTAGCTTGGTAGCTGAAGGTGAATACCCCCACAATGGAAGGAACTGCATTGTGTTCTTCATCCACTACCTTGTGCTGAAGTAGGTGTGAAATACTTCCACCATGTTTTCTCCCAGCACTTACTGGGAACAGACGAGGGACAGTGAGATCTCTATAAACTGCCACAGCTGTTTCTACAGTGCTCATGTGAGATGTCTTTCATATTTTCTTGTAGGAAATAGGTTTTTCTTCCTCTTGCTAGTGCTGATTTTATGCCACTGTGAGTTTGCTTTTGCCTAGAGTGCCCGAATTCTTGATTTAATGGCACAGATTTAGTCTTGGCCCTGTAAGCATCAAAAGCCTTCTTCACTACATGTGGCACATCTTATGTCTGTACAAAACTCAGACGACACATTAGTATTGGCTTTTTGAACTTTAGAAGTGTTGTCCATATTTCAGCCTTCTTTGACTAACATCAGAATTTATGTAATTAATGAAGAGAACTTGAAACATCTTTTACATGCCAATGAGAGAAGAGATGTGTATGACACATGCTTGGATTTGACATATGCCTGCATTAGAAATACCGCAATAAAAGTGATGCAATGGGTTAAAGACAGAGAGCAGTGCATGTTAGTATGAGAAACAAGCAAATTGCCCGGTGATGTTCATGGGGAGGGTTGGGCCGCTGCCTACCTGATCCCTAACTGAAGCAGAGGGAGGGTATTTAAAACTTATAAGGCAAAGTGTGACAGTTAAGGAAGTTGTATCACCATGTCCACAAGGATCTCTGGCGTGCAATGAAAACCACATACCATTAGCAAAAATATTAGAGTAGTTGTACATGCCTGTGTGTGTATGTACTTGTATGTGTGTAGTGAAATCAATGTGAGGCCTTTTCAGGGTGGGACGGCTTATAATGCAATAGAACAGTAATGTTACAGAGGGCCTTCAAATTTCCAGTGCTTCTGTATCTTCCATAGAGATCAGCAGGTTTTATGTGCTTATGGAGAAGACAATAAAAGCCTGTTGAAGGTGGATGAGCACACTATTAAATCACTCAAGGTCTGACCCTATAGCACGGTTTTGGAACCTATTTCTGCCTCCCCATTCTTGTCATTCATGATGCTATGCCATTACTTTGCTTACGCTTTTTTCATGTGGTGTTTCCTCTTGTGTTTTTGGGTTTTTTAACATAGTAGACCAAATTTAAAAGAAAACTTTACAGCAAAAAAAAACCCCAATAAAATGTAGAATAATTTGTCACATCATTTATGAATTGTAATCTTCATTGTGATTATCATCTAGACCACTGGAAATTGTGTTGGATATGTATGTAAGCATACGTATGTGTGTGTGTGTGTGTGTGTATCTGTATGTGTGCATATGTATACATATATATATACACATAAATATATGCACATTCATGCATAACAAAATGTTTATTTTAATGATCTTTTTACCGATACTAAGAACAAAGCATATATACAGAAGTGAGTTACAGTACGTTTACATGAGACCCTTAATGTTCCTTCGGGCACTCGCTGAAGACGTTGTGAGTGACCATAGAAGTTGCCAAGGTGTTCAAGGCACAGCAGCACAGGCGAACCACAGCACGTGCTTGCTCCGATGGGTGATCTTGCATTCGCACAGGAAGCAACTGTGAGGGCAGGAGCTTGGGCATCCAGTGTCTTCCTATGGTAGGAAATGGTCTCTGCTCGCTGGGTGAGATTTTTGCAGGGCTGAGCTGTGTTAACATTAAGCCAGTGAGGGCTTCCCTGCTTACAGCAAGGCTACTCCAGGGTGGGCGTAGTGGGGGACAGTCGTCAGCTGCCTCTGAAGGATTCTGTTGCACAGCTTCAAGAAAGTACAAAGCTGGGACTGCAAAGGACTGCAAGGGGCTGTAGTGATAGACTGTAGGTAGCACCCCTGAGCCCAGATGGACAAAGCCTCTGCTAGATCTTTACAGTGGGGGTTAGGGAGATGCCTTAGGCATGCCTTTCTGTATCAGAAAGTCAAGTTTCTGTTCTTTATCTCATACAAGCATAGCCCTAACAGGACCCTGAATAGGAAACATTTGTTTGTACCTCAAATGAGTTAGTGTTACAACAGCCATAGCAGAAGGGCTCAGATAGCATGCCACAGGCTGTAAGGAGACAGGAGGAGTTAGAAGAAAAGGGTATTTGTGCCTGCTCATTTATGTAAGTGTTCTACCTGTTCTTTCTACTTCACGTGTTCGTTTGTTCCATTTTGATGAAGTATTTCCCAATATAGGAACATACTGTTTACTGGAAAACTATGTACAGCTTCACTGGAGAGAAAAATTCACAGATGTCGTAAAGAAGTCTCTTGAAATTTGATTTACCTCTGTCTTCAGGGGAAAAGTGAAGATCTACATTGTCATTTTCTGTGGTGACTATTGTTTGTGGTACATAAGTGCTTTCCAAGTAATTCTGGGGAGTGCAGTCTTAAAAGGACTTTGAGTTTCAGCCATTCTTCTTTCCTGAGGAAGAAGTCCCAAAGTCCTGTAGAGCTGATGTTTTGCCACTTGTCTTTCAAATCCATGTGTAAAGCCAATCTTGAATTCTCCACTCAGTGTTCTCTTCTTCAGTTCTTTATCCTGCAGTATTCTGTAAACTTTTGTACTTTCAGATGTAAACAGGAAGGGTATAATGGATAAAGACAAAAAGCCCAGAAGCTGACTATTCTTATTTTGACCAGCCACCTTGGCCTTGAAACTACTTTCCTGATTTTTCATCTGTGTCTTTCTACCACTCTCAACTCTGGGTGCTGACTATGTAATGATCTTCTGCATTCAGAAGTGTTCATTCCAATTGGCAATGGGGTTAGTTGATTTATCATGTGAACTTTATACATGGAGTTTAAAATCGTGCTTGAAAGAAGACCTGGAGTGGGGTGCTAGCTTCATTTTCAAAAGGAACTCTTATTAGGGAGCTAATATATCTTATTAGGGCACAAGATACTTCAGGGGAGAGAGGCTGGAATGCTGATGATATCTAGGAGTTGAGTCCAGTCTCACTTTGGGTGTTCTGGTAATTGCAGAAGATGTATGCCTAAAAAAAAGGACAGTATTTAATTTCCACATAGAACATTTCCAATATTTGCTGCTGATTTTTCTGTCCTAGTAGATGATATATTACTAAACTGATACATGATGAATAAGGTTTATGCATACTCCACTTTAAGGTAAATCTAGGGGCAATAGAGAAGCACGATAGATTATTTGGGAAAAATAGACAGTAACCAAGATGATCTGTGTTAAAAAGGTGGGGAGGATGGGCCATATCCTGGTTCACCTATGTTGGAATAGATCCTAAGCTTCCACACTGAGTATGATGGAATTGTTTTGGGCAGATATCAGTATGACCAAGACCAGAATCTGACTTGCTATACACCTATTTCATGGAAGTCATGAATATTGTAAAAATGCCCCTGTTATCTTCAAGATAGTGCATCAAGGTGATGAAGGGATCTAGATCAAGACTGTACTCATCAGGATTTTTGTTCCTCTATTTTTATTGGTGAGAGACCGTGTTCCCTTTTCCCTACCCCTCCCTGCATCCCCTCTGTACTCTCTACCTCTTTAGGTTGCCATAGCTTTGATGATCACTTGACCTCCAACCAAGAAGGAGGAAAATCCAAGAACGTTGTGAACCTGGGAGCAATCCGCCAAGGCATGAAGCGCTTTCAGTTTCTCCTGAACTGCTGTGAACCAGGCACTATCCCCGATGCCTCCATTTTGGCAGCGGCCCTAGATCTTGTAAGTCATTTGTTGGTGTATTTTTACCTGCTGAGTGAGAGCATGTGCATACGTGGTGGTCCGTTGTCATTCACTAATGCTGTTCATGCCCGCACAGAAAGCAGGTAAAGCATCACAGCAATGCCAACTGGCGGTGCTGTTATTAGGTGGAGTTTTAACATCTGTGACTGGATGAGTATTCAGACAAAATGGATCTCTTTTTATCAGATGGCTCCCCATAACTAGATTATTGCCAGCGCAAAGCTTTTGTTGTCAGACTTCAACTTTTGCTCACAGCCATTCTGCTTCTGCTTCTAGTGTCAATAATAATCTACAGAATAACGACTGAAGACTGGATAACTATGTGGAGAGGCATAGTAATTCCACTCAGGAGTTCTGATGGAGTTATAAATACATTAGGCAACACTGAACTATTAGTCACCAGTGCAAAAAACTTCAAATGTCAGAGTGTGCATGCTTTTATATGCAGATATTGCTGATTTGCAGATCCACATCACAGAAGTGACACAATTCAGTCCCTCCTTCCTGACGCTGAGTGTCTCCTCTGTATGTCCCTCCTTCTTTTCCTTGCAGCTGCTATTTTTTCAACAGTCCCTTCCGTTTCTAAAGCAGTGGCCTTCAGCCTGTGGTTCATGGGCCAGTGGGGCTCTGTGAGGTGCGTATGTGACAAGCACAGAGTGTGACAAATACAGCTATGAAAAGCCAGCCAATTATTAGTACCTTCTCTGCACAGTGCTCTTCTACTTCCTTCCATAAGTGTTTGGATGTCTGCAAACTGAAAGAGATTGAAAGCCACTGCTCTCAGAGCATCCACATCCTCTCTATCCCTTTGTCTTCCCACTCCCCACTTCTCGCCTCTTTGGCTGCCATGCCCTTTGTGCTCATATTCAGTTTTTTTGCTCGCTGCTGGAGATGCCAGGCTCATGGGCTTTCCCATCCTGCTAGTGCTGTGCCCTGAGCTGTGCTGCCTTGCCCGCTCCATAGTTGTAGGGATGATACACTCTGCGCACCACTCCTTTATATGTTCTTCTTAACCTTGCATCCTTAGGCTGCCGATTCAATCAAGTCTGCATTAATATTGGCCCAAAGTCGCTGTTGCTATCAGTTCACATCTAGCTCTACTGTTTGGACTGGTCCCTGTCCATCTTCCAGTAGATAGGTGTTTTCTTCATTAGTTCCCACTCTTTCTGTTGGAGATTGTTGTCCCTCTGTCTGGAAGTTGTGGAAGCAGTGGCTGATAGGGAAGCCTGTCTCATGCTCTCACAGTCAGAAGTGTTTCCTACCAGTCAGGTCTGGAGTGAGCTGAGGAGGTGGCTTGTGGAGCTGGTCACTCCTGCTGGGTGTGCTGCACAAAGACAACTTCATTCTTCAGGGCTGCCACCCCACTGGGACTGCTAAACTAGCACAGGGAAGGTAAGGTGCATGGGCAGGAAGGAGCTCATTGCTGACAGGTATGTCGCTAAGATCCTTCTGGAGATGCACAACTCTGTGTGCTAATAAATCAGATGATAAAACAGGGGGTTGGCAATTAGTCCCTATTGCCTGTAAATGTCTTAATTATTTTTCACATTTACCAAATGCTTAAGCTACAGACCAACTTACTCTGTGCCCATATATGAAGTCAGCTGAAAACTACCAGTCAGAGTGAACTGTTTGAAGAGCTGGCTTTTAAAAAATAGTTTGACTCTGTTTCCTTTTTGCTGAATGATGCAGAAAGCTTTGGTATCAGAATTTCTAGAAGGTCTGCAGCTAAAGATGAAAGAAGCCTTGTTCTAATTACAGACTTCGGAGACTCCTTACAAGTAGCCACTCAGCTGGCATTTTGTCTGCAAAGTATGGGAGGTATATGGAAGCTAAGAAGTTACAGGCACTGTAGGTTTCAAAGATGACAGCTCGTTATCTCACTATTGCTTAATGGCAAGGTATGCTGTTATGGAAAATTCCCACACAATAGAGCACACCCACAGAAAACATTCTGTGTTTTTAACTTCTGTTTCAGGCTTTTGAAGCAATACTTTGAATGAGGTTTGATGCAAATTAAAAGCTTCTTAAGTCATTTTATCCAGCCTAGTTGCTATGGCAACCTTAAAAAAAAAATGAAAGGGAAACAGCTCCAGTTTCCGTTCTTCCGTAAAGTTTTTGAGGATGCTTTTTCACACAGATTTTCAAAATTGCATTCTTACACCAACTTCAAGATCTTTGATCAGCCTGGATGTTTATACAGGTTTGCCACAGTGATTTAAGGAAATTAGAACAGTGAATCAAAGGCTGCATCCTTATGGAGGTAATGATTTGTTTATATATTAAGCTGAGTGTTGCCTTAGGTGTAGAAACTATGTTGTTAACATGTTTTCCTAGAAGCAGCATCCATCCTTGACCAAATTTTGTAAAGCTACAATGAATTTATGGCTTTGCAGATGTTCAAGGACAATGGATAATATGTTGCAGACAGTTTCATCCTTATGTCACCAACTTAAATCCAGACTGGGCAATAATAAAATTGATTTTCTTTCCCTTTTTAAAAAACTTTGGAGATTGAAAGGCAAGTAACATGATATTTCAGTCTGTGGTCGAGTGTCTGCAGAGAGTTCCAATAAACTGCTGTCTAGTATTGTATAAAGGTGTTATCTAGAGTATCCTAATTAGACTAGTGTAAATGACTCAGGTGGGGAAATACAAGCTTTCCTTTGACCAGTTTAGCAATGTGTGACACCAATCACCATTACAATTCTCCAGTAAGATGTGTGCACTGATCTGTTCTAACATGTAAATCTCTTATCCTTGTTGAAATGCCATAATGGCACTGCTTTATGGCAGGGTTGTGTTTGAGAGGACCTACTAAATGTTGGGACTGCAGAAGCAGTGTCGAAGCTTCAAGAATACTTGCTGGTATCCTGACTCCATGTCACCCACGATATTAGTCAGGCTCTATTCTTCCCATGTCTCTGTTTCCATAGCAGAAATATTTGTCCATAGGAGGGCATATGACCTGGAACAAAATCAGAGATTGCTCCAAACAGGTCCTCAGCATAGATGACTGGGAACAGAAACAAACAGCTGTGTCATGGATTGTACTTGACCACTTTTAGATATAATCAGAGAGATTTGAACTAATGTTTTTGAGGCAATTCTCCAAGACATTGGTTAATAATTTACTCATGACCTGTCTTCATATAGCTGCTAAGCTACTTCTCATGCCAGACTTATCTTGTGGCTAGACAAAGCAGAGCTATCCAGTCAGCATCTTTTGACAGTACTTGAATTTAGTTTATTTACTCTTAAAAGTAGATTGTTGCTATTTTGCACTTTTTTTTTTTTCTTGAAGAGATCAGTGGAAATGAATTTTTGTTCAAAGTGCCTTGTGGAGTACAAGAAAGGGCACAAGAAAATTGCCACTGGTTGATTAGTCTTATTAAATTCATTGTCCTTGAAACCAAAACTGGACCTAAATGCTCTGCAGTCATAAAACTCTGCGGAATCAGCTTTACACAAACAGTAATGTAATGCTGTAAAATTCCAAATCCATTCTGTATTTGGTCCCTCCTACCCAGGTCATTGCTTTTGCTGTTATTAGCACCAATCAGGTTATCTGCTGAAAACCTCCAATGGGAGTACTTGAAATTTTGTAAAGAAAATGGTTGATTCTTATTCATAAACAATTTTCAAAAGGCAAAGTGATATAGTAGGTCTAATGTTAAAAGTGGACTTGTGAACAGTTTCACAGGCATGGGCAGGCTTGTGAGAGTATTGCTGCTGTGTTAAGTTTTGACAGTGACCATGGTAACTTGTGTTCTTTTCAGCTATGCATCACCTGCCTGATTCATTTCTCTCCATTTGTGATGTGTTTCTCTGTGGTGTGAATCCATCCCTGTCCATTCTGTCACATCTTCATCTTTCTCTTGCTGCTGCTTCAGGTTTCTCTGAGCCTCAGGTAAGCAATCACAGGGAGCTTGTGTCCCGTGATGTTCAGAAGGTCCTCCTTCATGCAGGAGTCTTTTCAGTGATTTTTAATTTGGAACTCCTGCTCCTCCCCTTTACCCCCCATGCTACGTATCCTCCTTTAGTTATAGTAGTTGAGAGCTTCCCTAATGTTTACAACACGCATCTTTACAAGATTCCTATATGCTAAGAAACTGTGACTTTACCAGTGGTAAACTAAAACAGGAGGAGACTAAGGCTGGGGCTTAATCTTTTCATGTATGTCTCCATGGTTAAGGTTTTACTCTGTGAGAATAAAAGAATAAAATTTCACCTATTCTGTGTTCTATATTGCATGTGAGCAAGAAGTAAGTTGTAATGGTTTTTCCTGGTGCTAGATATTAGTTTTGTTTCTGCTTGTCAATGAGTGTCTGGTTTCAGGCTTCTGCCTTCCTCGACAGAACATTGGGCCAGCTTTAATGTTCTTATTCAAGAGGATTGCAAAATTATTTCTATTTTCTTCCAACATTTGAATAAAATATGAGCAAAAAGCTGCAACAGGATGTTGTGTCAGGAAACAATTAACATATATTTTCTTGTTAATGTAGACAAAACATGATCTTTTTCTTTTATTTTGCCAGTCCGCTAAGAGGCTTGACTTTTTTCAGTCCTATTGGTAGTGATTTCTGGCTGTAAGTTTAGCTGCAGTACAGAATTTCTTTAATTAATTGCCAAACCTTTGGAGCATTGATCCAAAATTTCTTGCTTTCAACTTTTGATTAAAGCACTACTGGAGGCACTATGTAATAATGTTCCACAGACCATCTTCCACGGTCTCAGGACCTGACTGTTATTTATGGACCACAGATGAGGAACCTCCCCATATAAGTAGATGCTGATCTGTTTAAATTATCTCATTAAAGCTGTCAGCATCTGTATGTGTGGAATACATGTCTGTGCTCTGTGAAATCTCTGTTAGGGAACCTTTCAAAGCCAGCTCGTAAACTGTGAACATTGTTGTATTCTTAGTTTTACAACCTGCTGGGCACAGGTGTTTTTGCTAGTGAAAACTGCAGGAAGAGAGGCGGGAAAGTAAATGGAAATGAGGAAAACCATTTGCTTTTAGTCACTTTCCATGTCTGTAAAGATGTTATTTTTGCAGTTGTAGACTGTTGGGGAGAAAGCTTCTTCCTGAGTCTAAGCTACCCTTTAGGAAACAAATTATAGTGTCTATTCTTTAATATATTTTGAGAGTTTCGGAAGCATTCTTTATTGGTTTAACATGGATCCTGCTGGGTGATTTAACACAAACTAAGATACACTCAATATCATTTATCCCATTAAAGAAAAGTGCTCTTCCAAGCTGGGGGCAGGAGGATTTTCCTCTGGAAAATAGTGAATCACTTCAAAACTCAGATTCCTGATGTTGCTTCAGTACTAAACTGTCTGATGCTTGCTGAGTCCATTGAAGTTAGGCCAAGGAAATTTTGTTGACTTATGCCAGAAATGGATTTCACTCTCCATATCTCCTTGTTTTAAGGGCAGAATAGCACTCTTCCTAGTTTCAGCAAGCCTCCATTCATGCTTCCACCCCCAAGATATGCAGGCAGAACTTACCATGACAAATGCTAGGATTCATGTGGCCGTGCTGCCATTTGCGCTTGCAATATTTGCAGCCTTACTAGTGAAGGTGAAAAGAAAACTCGAGTCATTCCTGCAGTAACAGTGACAGATGCACGCGTCTGCTTTTTGGCAGCTACGTGATTTCTGAAAGAAAGCATTACAGAGGGCTACTGATACAAGGTTGTTTATAAAGTGGCTCTTTCTGTCCCTCTAGTGGTTCGACTAAGCATAACTGTTCAGTGTTCATGAGCCTTGGTTTTATTAGCTCAAGAGGTGAGGCTCACCGCAGAGATCCTGGTTTCAGATTTTGATGAAGAGATTGCTCAGTCTGTGTGACTCCATGGCAAGCTTGCAAAGCAATTGATTAAAGCACAAAATCCTCTAATGTTCAGAGAGTTTTTCCAATGTATTTGTATTTAAGGTGATTTTTTGCAAACGTTTCAGGAAGCTCCTGTAGTGGCGAGAGCAGCCCTGTTCCTTGAGTGTGCACGCTTCGTTCACCGCTGTAATCGTGGCAACTGGCCTGAGTGGATGAAGGGCCACCATGTGAACATTACTAAGAAAGGCCTGTCCCGCGGACGTTCTCCTATCGTGGGCAACAAAAGGAACCAGAAGCTGCAGTGGAATGCAGCTAAGCTCTTCTACCAGTGGGGAGATGTAAGTATTTGTTTCTCTTCTGCTTACATTAAAAACAATACCAAAATGTAAAGGTAATTGGATCCTATGCAGAATTTTGTTTCCAGTAAAATGTGGACTCATAAGCCTCCCTTCCAACTTGCACTTCACAGCCTGCCAAGGATCAGCTCTTCTCCAAATGGAAACAGAATTTGCTAGGACGTGACAGTGTCCCCTTCCCTCCCCCGCCCCCGCCGTGTTCCCTCTGAGGATCCATTTGGTCCACTCTCCTGTTTCCAGCACTTGGCATGTGTGAATGCCTAAGGAAGAGTAAGAGCAGGGGGTGTGATACTACTTGCTTTTTTCTAGCTTCCAAATATTTTTAGCCCAGGGCTGCTTGAGCTAGACATGATACTGTATTATTTAGTGATGGATTTCTCTTTGACATACTTACTGAGCCTCTCTTTGCACCCATACAAACTGTTAGCACTCACCCTTCTTTGGCAAGATATTCTACAGGGCTACTACATGACATCTAAAGAACTGTCTCCATTTGTTTTGAGCTTGGCTTCTTCAAGTTTTATTTGACGATGATCTCTTACCATACATCAACTAGGCAATTGCCCTGTCTGGCCCTGTCAGTGCCACTTGCAATTTCTTTGGAAACCCACCAGGTTATACCTGCTGAAGGTCTGACATTTATTGCAAATCATTTCACACAACTCAAAATAGTTGGAAAAGTTCCTTTAACTTCTGTGGTGTCTGTTATATATGTTTATCTGGAAGTGAGCTTTATGCTTTTCAGCTCTTTTCACAAAATCGGAGATTTTTACAGTGAGCATCATGATCCAAAAAAACCCCCAAAACCAACCCATAAAATGCAAGGCTCAGGGGAATTTGAAAATTCTGAAGTCTTGGGGTACTTACACAAGTCAGGCCAAAAAAGCCTCACTGGCCCATATTCTCCTAGGTTAAACCAACGCATGCTTCTTAGTGGAGCACATTGTTGGGAACCTTGAGCTAGTGCTGTCCATGTCAATATATTCCCACTGTAAAATGCAACCCAAGGGGAGAACCTAGGTTGGGTCTGAGCATCCAAGCTAATAAACTTTGTCTCTTGGTAGCTCTCCTCCTTCCATTTCTGAAGCTAACTTAGGGAGTGCTACCTGGACACCCTACTCTCTGATATGTCTCAAACACAGGTGACTATCTTAATAACAGCATAAATACCAAAGTTCCTTAAACAAGTACATAGTGAGAATGTACTTGCTTCTATATTCCATGAGGTCACCACTTTAGCCTGACTCCTTTGAGAACTCCTTTCAAGTGGAGAACATAGGATTACACAGTCGTTGTAGTTTTGCATGCGTTGCTGACAGTCAGGACTATCTGTCTCTGTGGACTCTGTGCTTCTAGACGTTCCTTTTTTTCAGAGTCTGACAAAAATGGGAGCAAGCAAGTCAGTAACTATTAGAAGCCAGTTAAATTCCCCCTCAGCTGCCATTTTTAGAAACTGAAATAGCTTTAGCTGGAAAAAATCCAGGAAAGTTTTCTTTTTGAAATGTTAAAGTACCACCACGTGATGCAAGGTCACAAGAAAGGAGCCAGGGAAATTGGATGGCAGGCAACTTAGCATAATTCTCTTCCCCTTTACTTTAATGGCATCACAAGACTTATCTGGATGCGTTCTCCATACTAAGAATAGTGTGTGTTTGCTAACTGCTTAGGAACATCCCAGAAGGGAAAAGCTTTACTTTTACTTTACTGTAAGGCAGGAGAAGATTTGGAGAGTAGTCTTCACAGTGCAAATTTCTTCTCTTTTTACTGCAAGGTGTCCTGCCGCTCATTAATATTTCTGTTTCTTCTCACTAGAGGCTAGGACAGTATAGTTACCCACAGCATCACTGGCCCCCAAACAGACTCATATCTCAGGACTGGTCTGCACCTAGCACTGGTGAGGTGCAGTTTCTTTGTGTCTTTTATGTTGAATGATGGGCAAGGCTAGTCCTTTGGCACTGCTTTTCCTCCCAGAAGCTGTTTCAGATGAAGCTGGCTGCAAGCATAAGCAGCAGCCACCAGCCAAGCCTGTAGGGCTGAGACCCTGCAAGCTGTGCTCCTTAGGTGGCTGCTTTTGTTGGCCCTGATCAGATTCCAACCAGATAGGCTGAACTGTGAGGACAAACAGCTTTCTGTTGCCGTAGTAGAGGCCCCTGCTGTAGAACACACAGCCGTTTCTGTGTGTTAACCTGCCTGTTTCACCGTGGGCAATATCAGCATGAAGGGCAGAATGAGTGTGCACTCACAGAGCTCCTAAGCAGCTCCAGTACCAAGAAGATGGGCTATGTCATCCAGCCCATCTCTGCCTCCATGCCACCAGATCCTTGTCAACACTACAGCACACCATCCTTGCTGTGTGGTGGCAGCAGAGCCACTGCTCTGGAAGGAAGATTCTTGGACAAAGAGAAAAGAATATATTAGTTTCTGAATGCACCGAGGCCTTGTTCTGGTTTTGTTTTTTTTTTTTTTTCTTGCAGTAAAGAAGGCTGGAAATTCATGCTAATTATGGGTCCTTGCTTGTCTGTCATTGCTCACTAATTATGATATAGTGTGTTATTGTCAAAGTTTAGTGAGACCAAGAATGAATGCAAACCCTGTTTTCCCCACTCAACTCCTTTAATTCAGCCTCCCTAACAGACATCAGAGAATAACAGTGGTAAACCCTTTCCACATGAGGTGGGATTTGGACAGCCCATAACAGTGATAAACCTATTAAATCAAGCAATCTCACTTGTTAGGCTGTCTTTTGAAATAATACAATGTCAAATCTATTCTGATCAGGTTAGTCTGCCACTTCCTTTGACTTCTTCTGTTAAGAGGCATTTTCTTTTAAAGTGTGGCATGCTCTCTGTTTGCTAGGAAAACCAAGGATAATTCATGCAGATAATACATGCTAGGAATTCAATGCTCATTAGGTAGGAAGCTGTGGGTTTATGTATGATTGCTTTAATATTAGGGTGGACAACACAGCATAAATAATATGTGATAAATTACTGCTTTGTGGAGAGGCATGCTGAACATGTCTTCCTTTAAATGCCTGAGAGATGTGGAGTTTGTTTAGCAATGTGCAGGCTCACAGCTGAGATTGGCAACTATTTGCATCAGCTTGCAAACCACAACAATACCACCTTATTCTCTTTGTGTAGCAGAGGCTACCCCTCTTCACTGTTGCTAGATTTCACAGGAACTGCTTAGTAGCAAGGAAGAACAGCCATAATAAGTGACTGTTTATGTATTTCTGCGTCACTTCAGCTGAGACAGGAAAATTATATGGTCCTGGCATGACCATCAGTTCTGAGTTGTAAAAGATTCAGAAGTCCTCTTCAGTATCTTTATCTGAAACTATCTCAAAATGAAAAATGGCCAAATGGCAAGTGCTGATGAAAACTCTGTAATTAAACACATTTCCTCCCTAGCAAAGTGATGATATCACAGGATAAAGTTTTACATACTTGTCTGTGTTCTCTTCACCTACCTGCAGCAAAGAAAATCAAGAAAATCCTTAAGAGCTCTGAAGTCTCTTAAAAGGAAAGCATTCTTCTTGCTAACACACCCTTATCTGTAGCTTTGCTGACAGCACCATGAGGGCCATTTACATGCTGATAATGATGCTGGCAAACAGCCCCAAATAAACGATCAATGCCCTAACAGTATTCATTGGAAATCTGTCTGTCTGTGTTCTTTACATGGATCCCCTCTACACCATTACCCATGCACCTTCCCAGCTTTTATAAATATATTGTCAGCTCATTTTGGAAAGTGCATCAGGGACTCTCTCCTCTAAAGATGGAAGCAGGCCTTCCCATGAGCATTCAACAGTTTTGTGGAAGAGACAGGAACTGTTACTGGATTTCTAAGTCACAGGATAGTTTCTTAAACAGAAGACATACATTCTCAGCAAAAAGACTTAGCAAAAATCTGGTACACATATATCAAGGGAGAAAGAAAAATGGAAGAAATTAATACAAAATAATCACCTAATCTCCTCCTGCCTGTCACATGCTGGTTTGTTGAGTTTTTTTGTTGTTTAAGCAAATCTGCAAAAGTTTTTCATCCTGAAATTTGACACTGTTTGCAAATTTTGATTAAAAAAAGGGGGGTATAAATTATGATTTTGATAGCAATTAATCTCCTGTCATCCCTTTCTCTACTTTACAGACAGTAAAATTAAAGCCAGGATACTCTGTTCTGGCTGGAACATCTCCACAGCCTTCGTGGGGCACAGCTCTTGACCACCAGTGAGTTGGGCTGAAATTCTAACCTCCTTGTGCTTTCTCTTTCTCTGTGTCTGCAGGCAATCGGTGTCCGCCTCAACGAGCTGTGCCATGCTGAGAGTGAGAGCCCTGCCAACCTGCTGGGCCTCATTTATGATGAGGAGACCAAGAGGCGCCTGAGAAAGGAGGATGAGGAAGAAGACTTTTTAGATGACAGTAAGGAGACTCCCTTTACTACAAGAACCCCCGCTTGTAAGAACCTCTGCTTTAGGAGCACTTAATTTTTCTTCTCTTTTCATCCTCTTGCCACCCAGCTGTATTTTCCAGTCCCTCACCTTCACCCCAGCTTCCTCCCCTGTTCTTTCCGTGCCTGGATGTACAGATGGGTAGCAGCACTGAGAGACTTTGAAGGAAAAGGGGGGGAAACCAGGCAGTGAGTTGCAATCCTGTATACTGGCAACTGCAATTATAAGCAGGGTAATAATTTATTTCTTGAGTTTTGCTGTCACCTGAGTGCCAAAAGTAGTTCAGACTCCCATCCTTCCCAGTTATTTCTGCCAAAATATTTGTGTAAGGTCAGCTGCTTTTCTGTTTCTTAACACTGATGAGTTGTCTCCTCACCTGATGTGAATTGGCACAGCTCTACCAAAGGCTTTTAAATCTTGACTTCAGTATATTTGCCTGATTCTCAGGCAGAAATATAGCACAGTGGTGTAAAAAGTATCATTAAAAATCTGTATAACAACCAGATGATTAAAACACACACATTTGTGCCTGTGTGTACATAAGGGTGGGAGGGGGGTGACAGATCACTGATTCTGAAAGTCTAGATAGGCATGCAAATTATTATAAACCATGTGAATCAAAATAAATTAAGTAAAAACACATACTGTTGTAGGTGTAGGTGAAGGTGGTAACAAACATTATGTCCTCTCCAGACACCATTTGTATATACATGTGTGCTGTAATGTACTGGTTCCTGTGTACACGTACTGTTGTTTGCCATTGGATGTAGTGTGCTAGCACTGTTTATGTATCTTCTGGTTTCTTTTTCTGTGGTTCTGGGTTTGTTCTTATGACTGCATAAGGCCAACTTTGATGTATAGAGGAGTAGGTGGGAGCAGTGAAATGGCATTTCTAGAAAATGATCTCAAGAGAAGGTACTGGCCCTAAGCTAGACCTTCACATGTGCCACTATGTGGTGTGCCAGCGCTGGCAGCTACATGAATGTGGGTGGCTGTTCTGGATATGTTATTGGCCCTTCAGGAGGTATATCCAAAGCAGGAGAAGGGTGCACCCAAAATTTTCCCTCTCCTGCACCATGAATGAACAACTGCATTCCCATGACTGAGTGACAGAATAGGCTTTCTTGTCCATGTTCAGCCACTGATACCAGGCACTCAAGGAGATAGGGAGCTGCTGTAAAAGGGTGGCCTAAGACAAGCAGGGAGAATAGGTTGTGGTCTAGAAAGCCATTTAAAAACTCAAGTACAGTCCTGAAAACCAGGGTCTGAAAATAACTGATCTGCATTCTTGCTGAAGGCAGCGATTTTTCGAAAGCTGCCCTGTATGCTGTAGGAAGTAGACTGAGGAGCATAAAATATGCAGTTGGATATTCTGTTACACTGTACGTCTCATCTGTATTTGGTAGTTCAGATTATTGTAGTCCCTACAAAGTCCATAATTCGTTGCTGGTAATGTGTACAGAGGAATTAGCAAGAATGAATCTGGTTTTATCTGATCCCTGCAGTGTCCTCTCACTTGTTTGTTTTGGACTGTTTCTTTGCAAAAAGTAATTAGATCACACAGGGGGGAAAGCAAATGAAAACAGAAATCTCTCTGAAATGGATATAGATGGTAATACCAGGCATTATTAAAAAATGGGTGTGGTTAGTTGGCCTCACAACTAATTTTTTTATTTACTTTTTTTGCTGTCCATTGTTCTAAATAGTATTTTTCAAATTGATTAAGAATCCTTCATATTTTCAATCTTTGAATAGCATTAGATGGGTTACAAAGTGTAGGGCTTTTGAAGCCAATTGTTTAGACTCAGTTGAGACAAAACTTCAAGTGTTTCGATAATCTCTCTTCCCTTTCCCATTTTGTTTTAGATTAAGCATTTGAATATATCATTTGATTAAATAGTTTGATTTTTTTCTTGGTTATCTTTAAATAGCACTTGGATTCTTTGCACAAATAAAGAAGGCTGACTTCAAAGGAGGCTGTCATTTCAGTTATCAGGGTAGTAATTAAAAATAGTCACAGTACCTGTTTGCTGTCTAGTCATAACTCCATGTATTTTGAGAAATTTTCCTATATTTGAAAGTGCCTCTTTTCAAGAACTGCAGAAGATTTGGCTGAATGCAAAACTATAAAGGGGAAGAAGTGTATCTACTTCTTAACCTGTATTAACTTTAAATGTAGTGTATACAAAATGCTGTAGATCATGTTAATTTATTAGGTACTTCACCATAATATACTATAATATAGACTATAGTACACTATGGTATACTGGTATATATATATATAGTGAAGTAATATATACTATAGTACACTATGGTGTGTTAGTGCTATTGCATGTGCTGATAAATACATGGATTGAAATTTGTTTGACTATGTTCCTTTTAGTGTAGGAAAAGCAGCATAGATAGAAGTCTGGGTTTTCCTCTTTCTTAGTGCAGCTCGCATTGTGCACCATATGTGAAAATGTCCATCACCTCTTGGTTCCAGGTTTTATATAATCTCCTTGCTCACCACAGAAATATTTTTTCCTAGGCACTGTGAATCCTACCAAATGTTGTTGTCCTTTTGCACTGAAAATGGCAGCCTGTCAGCTTCTCCTGGAGATAACCACTTTCCTTCGAGAGACCTTTCCCTACATGCCCAGGCCACGTACTGAGCCTCTTGTGGTAAGTGGACGACACACATTGTAGAGGGATCCACGCCCACAGAGGTCATTGAGTCTGACTGAGGAGAGATAGGGTGAGGTAATAACTCAAGTGGATTTCTGACCCCGTTGGCTGGTGAATGAAAGATGGGCAGGGCACATCAAATGGGTTGATTCAGAAGATAAGCCTGTGGGAGCACAACATGTACTGGAAGTTCAAGAAAGCTTTGAAATAGAGAAGAGGGCAGCAGATGGATTGAGTAACTGAGTGTGGGGGACCTGAGGGGTGTGGGAGATGCACTGCAGGAAGTGACAGCTCACGTACTACCTAGCTGATCAGGAGGGCCAGTTGACAGAGAACTGAACAGGACAGTTAGAGAAAGGAAGAGGATGATTTACAGAGAATTTACTGGAGCTTAAAAGTTGCAGATTTTTGGTTAGGGTTAGACACAGAATTTAAGAGACTGTGAAAGGAAAAGAGAGAAACAAAGAAGCCAGGAGAGAAATAAACCTCCATGAGACTGAGAGAGGCACAGGCAAATCCTGGCATGAATAATAAGCTAAATGATTGATTAAATGATAATTTTGTGAATAGCAGAACCCGTGAAATCTGATTTCCAGGGGTTCATTCTTATGTGGATTTTCTTATGTCTAATAATGTAGTTTAAAATTGTCTTCAGCCCATTGTTTCACAAAATGCACAGGCACTCAGTTATCTTTTGTCAAATTGGGTTGAAGGTGATCAACTTCAGAGGTGGTTAGCATGGAATGAGATGAGAATTGTATGGCAGACACACAGTTTTAGCTTTTAAGCCTAATTTCTTTAGGAAATCAGGATAAAAATTATAAAGAATCATAGAACCATAGAATGGTTTGGGTTGGAAGGGACCTTAAAGACCATCTAGCTCCAACCCCCCTGCCATGGGCAGGGACACCTTCCACTAGCCCAGGTTGCTCAAAGCCCCGTCCAACCTGGCCTTGAACACTGCCAGGGAGGGGGCAGCCACAGCTTCTCTGGGCAACCTGTGCCAGTGTCTCACCACCCTCACAGGGAAGAATTTCTTCCTTATATCTAATCTAAATCTACCCTCTTTCAGTTTAAACCCGTTACCCGTCATCCTATCCCTACACCCCCTGATCAAGAGTCCCTCCCCATCTTTCCTGTAGCCCCTTTCAGTACTGGGAGGCTGCTCTAAGGTCTCCCCAGAGCCTTCTCTTCTCCAGGCTGAACAACCCCAACTCTCTCAGTCTGTCCTCACAGGGGAGGTGCTCCAGCCCCCTGATCACCTTTGTGGCCTCCTCTGGACCCACTCAACCAGGGGCCCCCAGAGCTGGACACAGCACTGCAGGTGGGGTCTCACAAGAGCAGAGTAGAGGGGGAGAATCCCCTCCCTCGCCCTGCTGGCCACACTTCTCTTGATGCAGCCCAGGACACAGTTGGCTTTCTGGGCTGTGAGTGCACATTGCTGGCTCATAGGCAGTTTTCCATCCGCTAATATCCCCAAGCCCTTCTCCGCAGGGCTGCTCTCAATAGAAAGAATGAGAGGACAAAAGAAAGAATGAGAAGTTAAGTTTCCAAGCGAACATGAAGGATTTAGCCCAACTATCCTGTTTTTTGTTAACGACAGACTTAGATCAAATTTTGCTGATGACAGTTGTGCTTGACAGGCTGATTTAGCTGTGCATTATTGTAATTAGGGTCTGAAATTAATTTCAAAGGCTGTAGATGACCAATGATTAAGTGACTCAGCCCCCAGGTATGCAAGAAGGGCAATTTTAAAAAACAGGGATATATTCACCAAAAGTCTTCCTAAATACTTGGTTGATATTTTTGCCACGTAATAAATGACTGCATCCAAAAGCAGGATAATACCAGGGTTTAGAATTCATCTCAGTAGAGTAGTGAGGCTTAGAACTAAGAATATGTCGAGTAATGAAGGTCAACAGAAATTTGTGCTTTTGTGCCAGTTAGAAATGCAACTGATTAATAGCTTTTCAGACTTGTATATGGGAGAGAAGAAAGAAGAATTATTCTGTAGTGCGTAGGCAGAAGAAACCTTAAGGTCACATTATGCAAGAGCCTATTAGAGAAAATGGCCATAGAGTGCTTCTTTTAATTTTGTATGGGCGGGGGGGCGGGGAAAGAGCCAACAGCACTCCAGATTAAAATACTAAGTCTCTGTATTTATGGAGTGATGGTTCCTTTCCAAGAGAATCAGGTACATACTGTTATGGTCCATAAAGCTGAAATTCCAGTAGAGCAAATCTCATTTCCATTGGTGTTTGTAGGCACATCTGTTCCATAGATATGAGCACAGACTTAGCAGCCTCACAACTGAACTAGTTGTGATGAAGCAGTTTAACTACCCAGAGTCCATCCAGACTTGCCAGGCTGAGGGCATAAGCACCCATACGTGTGTGGGTAGGCAGACCTGACTGAAGTTTCAACAAAGCCTTTTACTGAAGCTGATGGAGTAGATACAAGCTCACTCTGCGAATGGCTGGGAGTGATGAATACACTCTCTTGGAGCCTACTGCTGCCACAGTAGAGCCAGAGAACTGAAACTTGTCATTTGCTCTGGTGGAAAGACATTCATTTTAGCTTAGCAGTTGCTGAAGATAGATAAGAGTCAGACTGACTGTGTGCTAAGAGGATGTATTTCATTCTGTCGGTTAATTTGTGGGGACAGCAATTTCCAGTGTAAGCATGTTGACAAACAGCTGGGAGGAGTAATACAGAGAACACTCCAGGGAGGGGAACTCTGTCCATGCCCGAAGAATACACCTACATTGCTATCATGGCTCAGCTTGTGCATGTTAATTTATGAAGCTGCTGTAATTCAGACACAGGTCATCACAGATTTTTATCCTGAAATGCTTTAGCCTTTGTTTCATATCCTAAACTCTGTTAGATACATGTTAAACTATTTACATGGATTTTTTCAGTGCTAGAGTTACTACAAACCATTACATTAGGCACTCACCTTTTTATGTCCCAGGTTTTGTTATTGAGCAAATTCAAAATATTTCCCATATGGCGATAGACTGTTAGCTTTTCTGACAATCATTTATGATAATTTCCCTGGAGATGCAAAGCTGACTGCAAATGGTGTGGGATCTTCAGCTGGTGTTAGATAGGCTAGTTAACCTATTTCAGCACAGCTCAGTCTAGAATATAGGTTTGAGAAGACTTTTTTTTTCATACCAGCTCTTAGAGTAGCAGACTTTGTCACTACCCAAGTAGCTCCCAGTAACTTCTATAGGAGTTTTTTATGAAAATTCCAGTATGAGATCTCTTGAGCCTACAGAATTTTATTCAGAATAACTATTTTGGATAATTTCAGTAATATTATCATTCACATTCATCAGCTATTTACTCACAGCAAGGATCTTTGTGTCATCTTAGATTTCATCTAGTTACATTTTGGGTGCGGAGATCTCAAAGCTGATGACAACCCCAGTCAAAAGGCACAAATGATATTCTTAAAGAGCCCAGCATTTTAACTGTGTTTGCCAGTGTGAGAGTTCACAGTCTTTCTTCCACTTTTTCTAGCTGTGGTTAGAGGAAGTGGATGATAATCCATAGCTGTGGAACCTTAGGACTTTTGCTTTTTTGGCCCAAATTCCTAGCCAGTAGGTGGCATAAATGGTGCCATTCTGTTAATAGGAGCAAATGATGGTGCAAACTAGCTTCTCTCTGGTGCAATGCTGTTCATTTTCCAGAATTTAAGTGCAGCCAACATTTTGTTACTTCCTGTTTTCCACTGTGTCTTTTCAGCCTGATCTGCACACAGAAAGCTTGCTCTGGGCCACACTGTCGTGGCTGTCACAGCCAGCCAGCTTTCTCTCAGCTTTTCTGCCTCTGATGAGTACAGTGGCAATGAGTTCCCTCATCAGCCACAGGAAGCCTTTTGGAGTAGAGACCTAACGATCCACCCAGCATCTTGGGCAACAACCACCCATTATTGCCACCTATCCATCAGGGACCACTGATGTGTTTTCCCCCCCGGATGAGCCTGCAGACAGGGTGCCAATTCACTCAGCACTGTTAACCAGAAATGTGTGTTAACACCTGTTAACTCTTCCATCTCGACAGCGTGGCTCAGCGTGCTGCAAGCCCAAAGAGCAGTTGGATTAGAAAGTGTCAGGGTAGATGGAGAATGGTGTGATAAAAATAAATTCCCATCCGAATCAGTTCTTCCTGAAGCTTCTATGGTTAAGTTGAAAAGCATGGGGGCTCATACTGCTGGCACATCTGTGTGGTCTACATTCCTCTACAGGATCTTGAGAGCTGCAGGCTGCGTCTGGACCCTGAGATGGACCGGCACAGGTATGAAAGAAAGATCAGCTTTGCTGGGGTTCTGGATGAAAATGAAGATTCAAAGGATTCCCTGCACAGCAGCAGCCACACCCTCAAATCTGAGGCTGGCTTCGAGGAGAAAAAAGGTTTGTCAGCACAATAAGGCTTTTGTATTCTCAGGGCTTGTGAAGTGGCGCTTGACTTTATGTTTTCATTTGCATAGACTGTGTTAAAAAGCAGGCAGCCATGGAGTCACGTGGCTTTGAATCATTTCTGAGACGCTTCTGGCCTTCAGGGTTCAATATAACAAATGTGAGAAGCAAAGATGTTAAATTTTATAAAACGCTGCTATGACTGAAACCGACTGAGAGCATTGCAAGGTTTCTAAAAAGGAGAATGCCTTGTCTGAAATTCTCAGTGGAATGATGAGAGAAGCATCACTATTTGATTCACTTTAAAAATAAAGATCAAAAGTGTTCTTGTTTGTTTGTTATTCTGATTACAGTTTTTCATTTTGGGAAAACCACAGATAGGAGGGAAGATTGGGATCTTTCTGTGAAAATCTGTACTGGTTTGGAAGTCATGGCATCTCACAGAATTAGTGGTTGATCGCTTGATCTCGTGAATTCTTTGCTACCACATGAAAAACACACACCTGTGTGGCTTTTGATGGCTAGCAGATTAATATTACCAACATACTGTATACTGTACAAGCAAACCTCAAGCTCACTGTGTTTGCTGAGAACAGCAGATTGTTTCCATTTTTGAGCCATCTCATGCAAAACTCACATACTATCTGATGGTACAAGTGTTGCAATACAATATACAGTCATCGTGCGTATTTGCAATTAGAGGCTAAACTGCCAGACCGTTACCTGTAAATGATTCTCCCTCTAACAAGTTTTCTAGAACTGTTTAAATTCTGTCTCATAATAGCCATGTAAAGGTGTAGATGTTTGAATGATAATTTTGATGATTGTTTGAAAAGGATAAATGTTTGATGACTGTTTGAAAAGGATGGAGTCTGTGGCTGGTTATCCTCTAGGAATTGTAATGTCTATTAATGATTCAGAGGAGCTTTTATTGACTTCAGGGCTTTGGATAAAGTTTGCATTGTCTTCAGCTGTGACCCTGCCACAATTACTGGAGAAAATATTAGAAATGCTTCCAAGACTTACATGGTATAAAACTGCCCCCAAAATTGTGTGTCAGATGGGACAGTTACTTCTGTGAAGACAGCTAGGTATCCACCTAAGAAAGGTGTGCTGGATAAATTCATGCTCAACCTCATTTTTTGTACCCTTGGCGTATTGGCAGCCCAGAGAAACACACAGCCTTATGGTCTGTCTAATAGTCTAAGATCAGTGGGATAAGACATCTCTAACTATTTAGATGAGGAAAAGCTTGGGTTTGGGGTTGGGGTTTTTTTTGAAGATAGTTATGACAATTACTTGAAATCACTTTTCAGCCTCTCAGGCAGCAGTTCCATCCACTGGGATGTTACCTGAGTGGGAGAATGCCTACAAGCACACAGTCCTGCTGGAAAATGCTGGTGGCCAATCTCTAACTACCCTATTTTTTTTAGAGACAATGCTGACTTAGGTTTTCCTTCATGTGTTACTGTGCTACAGGCATAATGCAGAATTGAGTTATTTTTGCAAAGATAGTATTAACTTTCTGCATCCTTGATTCTGTTAAATGACATTTTCCCTGCAGTTTTAGTTGGGGTTTTTTTCCCATTCTCCCTTTTCCCTAAACTGTCATGTAGTATTCCTTTGCTAAAGATGCCTCTTTACTACATTTTAGGGATGGGAAAAGTGGTTATGGTAGGAAGGCTGAATCCTAATATACTAATATACTCTAGCAAAAATGTATTTGCAGTGTTTTGGAAGCTAAATAAATGCAAGATAATGTTTTATTTTAAAATTACAATAATTATGTTATTTTCTCTGGCCAAAGCATATTCTTCTGGGGATCCACCTGGGCCAAGCATAACAGATGCAGAGGCATCTTTTGTAATTTACACTTTTCTAGATAAGAAAATGTTATTGTATGAATGTAACTACATTTTTCTTGCCTGAAGTGACAGGTTTCTTTATCTCAACCTCTTTGATGAGTACTAATCTGTTTCCTTTCATTTTTTCCGGAGTGTTAAAAACTTTGCTCTCATTGCTCACCCGAGGCGTGGCTTAACAGCTATCCAAAAGCTACAAGTTTACTTTATAGAATCTGCCTCAGGTAGGTCTGAAATACAGACACTAAAGCTAGGTAGATGCAGGCTCTCAGAGGATCATTTGGGTGCTAAAACGAGATTCTGCAGACTTCATGAAATGCAGTTACAAATGCTTAAATGGTTTTGCAATCGGGGAACTGAGCCACGTATTGAGGCTGATCTGAACAGAATTCATGGAGTAGTGATTGCTAAGGAACTCAGCACTGGAGGGAGATTCTCTGGTCACTCAACAGTGATTTGCCCAGCTGATTCATGAGGACTGAGGAGTAGCTCTTAAAACCTATCCAGCTGTCTTCGGCCAGGACATTAGCCACTGGAAATGGGAGTGGGAATTGGGTTCTGGAGGCAGGAGTAAAGGTGTATTTGATTTTTCCTGAAGGCAAAATACAATTCTATTAAAATATTTTGCTTACCCATGGTATCCAAAAAGCTGTATCCTCTTCATTCTCAACAACACACCAAAAGGTAATCAATCACACATGGCCTTGCCTGATTAGATCTGCAGTAAAATGACTGAGTGTTGCAACATTTGGACTGACATGCTGCCATTTACTGCCTTTGAACTAAGAGGAGAATGAAAGTGCAAACGGTTGGTGCTTTGAACATTGAACCATTTCATGTCTGTGCTCATCAAAAATGCAGAGTGTCAATGGATGTTGTTAATGCCTGAAAGCTGCTGATTTGTCTGAAGGAGAGGATCTACGTGCTCCCGTTTCCTCTAAAGCATTCTAATGATGAAGAGTAACATGCAGAGACACGGATTTATGCAAATCTTACTTCAAACAAGTCTTGTGTGCTAACCTCATGAAGCAGACTACTACTGCAGTCACACGTGCTGTATGAATAAATAATTGATCCTACTGCAGAGCTCAGTGAGGTTTACAGAACCCAGGCCCACAGGAAAATAGGTTTGTCCATGGTGCCTTGTTCATGCTTGGGATTCAGCCGTCTATCCCTAGCAAGAAGTGATTCTGCACTAATGTAAACCCCAGGGGCTGGCAAAGAAAACTGCAATTTACATCCATTGGGCAGATCCTGTTTCCTGGCAGGAATTGATTCAAATTGGTGTGAATCGTAGGTTTTCCTTGTCCACATTTTGGGTTTCTGTTAGAGCAGCTGACTCTACTTGCTGGTGGTTGAACGAGGGCTAATTCCAAATACAGACAAGGCCTGAGGTGACGTACCAGGTCTCCACGAAATGAGGCGCTGAACACATTTCCGTAAAGCATCTTTACTGCCTGACTGACAGAGCTGCATTGGCGGTGGCTTTGGAGGGAGCCTCTGGCCCCACATTCCTTGGTAGAAGAAAAGACGCTGCAATACAGGCTGGCAGCAAAGGGTCGGGAGGGAGGGGAGGGCCAGGATATCTTTCTTTTTTCAATGGGGAAAAATTAAGGGGAAAAAAGTCCTCTTTTATTCTTTTAATACAGTTCCCAGCAGGAAGATCAGGATAGGAGGCTCCCGCTTGCTCCAGATTAAAGGAACCCGCAGTTTCCGGGTGAAGAAGGGGGGTTCCCTTTCCAGCATTCGCCGGGCCGGCAGCCTAAAGAGCACCAAGTTATCACGGCAGGACTCAGAGTCTGAGAATGAGGAGCTGCAGCTGTCCCACAGCAGGGACACTGTCACTGATATAGGTAACTTAGACGAGTGGGTGGAAAGGGAGGGGACAATAGGCAGGACCTAAACTCTTGATGTGATTGCAGCAGAGCTAGAAATGACAAGAGACCCCCACCCCAGCAGGCTAGGAAGAACCTAGAGTCCTCTTCAGGGACTGCCTGAACAAGGGCCTGGGAGGAACACGGTTCAAATCTGGGGTGCAGCGTCAGCTCCGTGCTCAGGTTGTCAATTCAGAGCTCCGTGTTAGAGCATGAACTCTTGGAATGCTGGTGCCTGCCAGCCAAATGCATGCTGTCTTTAGGGGAGCACATGCACATGTGTATACGCACATACACACACCCCTAAACCATATGAATACATGAGGTCATATGCATATATGATATTTTATTGTCCATAGTAACAGATAGAAGATATATATATATGTATGGACATGCACTTCATATTCTATGTAGGATATGATGTCTTAGGCATGTCATATGACATGTAATATATATAGTCTTATATGTAGAACATAACACGTATGTGCTACATACTATATTTCTACATATTGGCATATACATATATTTTTACGGTTTACAGATGCTTTCCTTAGCCTTCAAAAGATGGATCACCATGTATTTATCTTATGGAAACCAAATGTGCATCCTGCCACAAGAAGTCTCCATCACAGTTGAACTAAAGGTGTTCCCTCTGCTAGGGGTGTTAACCAAAAACTATGGTCTGGATACATTTGGAGCTGAAATAACCTCCCAAGCTTAATGGTCATTTTTATGTTGTCCAAAAGATGCTTCAGTAGGTGAACATGGAGAGTGGGATTGCCCGTTCTGTAGACTTTGGCAAGTCACAGTTCACTTAAAGAGGAGAAAGAAAGGCTAAACCAGAATTCATCCCCAGCCATCTCTTAACAGCGTTAACTTTAGTTTTATAGGAGGCCCATAAGTTATGAAATGGCTAGAGTAAACACAGGGATCAATGAAGTTCCCAGAGAAATCTCTCCCTTGACTGAATTCTTTAGGACTAGTGTGCTAGAATCAGGATTTTTTTCCCCTTTCATCCCCATGACATTAGCAGTTTCCATGGGCAATTAGCAATGACTTTGCCCATTGGCATTTCCAGTTGGATGCCACTTCTGGTTGGATTTTTGTTGACATTTTTAACCACAGAGCCCAGTCAATGCAGATCATTAAACCAACCATTTGCAGCATCTGAATGGTGCAAAGAATTTGTTTCTGATGTTTTTTGTTTACCTTCTCCCCTTCCATTAAAGAAAAAAGCGGGGAGGGAGCAGTGTTTGCTACTGACAAGATGGCCTGCGAGCCAAGTCTAAATGGTTCTTGTAATTGTCAAGCCAGCATAACACAAGGATTGGGGAGGGGTGTCCAAACACAGTCTTTCCAGTGTGGCATATTCTGTGTACTCTGGTCTGTTCCCACAAGGCTGGCCTGGCTTACAAGTGCTGTCCCTAGTCTTAAAGCACATAGGGAGCAGTAAAAACAACCACCTTTTGGGTATTTTTCTTTTGAAGAAGGGAGCCCTTGGAGCGCGAGCGAACCTAGCATTGAGCCCGAGGTGCTGAGCAACACAGGCACGGAGGAGAACTATCATCGGAACATGTCGTGGCTGCATGTAAGTATGAGTCACCGGCAGCGCTCTCAAGGATGGCATTTTCGGTAGGAAAACCTTTGTATGGGCAATAACCAGGTCACAATCTGTGCTTTCTCCATGTAGCATCAAGGATCTGAAGTGTAAGTAAGCTGCGACCTTTGGAAATTTTCTGTTTACCATTTCTAAAGTGGACTAAAACCAGAAAGTTTTTGTCTTGCTCCCTCTGACTATTTCACATATGTAGTTTGTGAGGGGAAAGGGACTATTTCTCTCTGGGCACTGAGGGACAGCCATGCTACCTCAGCTGAAAAATCCATAGCTCGGTCTCTTATCTCCAACATGGCTAGCAGCGGGTAGTTCAGGAAGAGTAACAGAATGGGCAACAGTGTGAGCTGGGCTCCCAGCTTCTGGGAAATGACATTTTAGAAGCTACTTGAGCTGGAGGTCCTGTTGTGACTACTATGTTTACTAACTACCAGAAGATTTTTTCCTAGGGAGTTTTTCCAATCCCTTTTTGAGCCAATTTATATATTTTTGTCTCCATTAACTCTATGGCAATGAGCTTAATTATGCACCTTGTGAGGAAAAAGAAACCTTAATTTTGGCACATTTTCTTTGATTCCATTAGATGCATTCTATCTCAATGTCTAACCCAACAGGGTCTTGTGTAGTTTTGACTCTATCCAACAGATGGGGAGTGGAAATATGGTTTGGTCATGCGGGGCCTAAGACATCCATTTTGGGGATTTCTGTTCCTATGATTTAGACATGCCAAAAGTCAGTTGGGTAAGTCTACATAGTTCAATCCACTGGTATCCAAGGACTGTACACCTCTACCTCTGTTGCCTCATGACACACTGTGATGGTGCAGTACAGTCAGTGTGTTCTTGTGCACATGCTTTGCAGAAAAGTTGGATTGACTCCCTGTGCACAAATTGATTGTACCCTGCACATGTGTATGAGGACAGATGCTTTTTGAGTTCTGAGTTGCCTCTGGGAAAGACAGCTGCCAATAATGAGTTGATATCCCCCTCTTTCCCCCAAGTATTTCATAGTCTGCTCTCAGCTGTGCCATTCCTATGGGGTGTGGGCAAGAACAGGCTTAATCCAATACTGTGACGCAGAAGCAGTTCTTGATAGTTGTCTTTTTTGGAAGACAGTGGCAGAGCAGTGAACTGGAATGTCATGTCTTCCAAGTTAGTACCTCAGTCCCTGAACAGCCCTGCTTCTCTGTCAGTACTCTAATGCTCTTGGTAATGCTTACACCCCATTTGGAAATTCCAGTATACTAAACTGAGTATGTTAGACATGACAGTGTGTACTAGGCGATGAATTGCTAGAGGAAAAAGGCATCTCCCTAGCTAGCACCTTAGGAAAAATCACAGTGCCTTTGCTCAGTGTGGGAGGATGCATGGACTGATAAATACGAGGCATAAACTGAAGGGAATTTGAGATGTTTGTCTCACTTTACATGTGATTAGTCTGCATAGGAGAAAGGAAGATTTGAAAAATCACCCGTTCCAGTTAATGCCACGCAAGTACCAATATCACATGAGAACTTTCTCTGTCTCTTTGTTGGAAAGAAGGTGTGGGTGGATGGTCACTAAAACTACAGGCAAAACAAAAACCTGCTTTACTTAATGGTCATGAGCAAACCACTCAAAAGGATCACTAGTTCCAGTTGCTTCTATGCATGCACCAGCATTTCCTTTAGCTGTCCTTTACGGCAGCCCAGAGCGTGATGTCCTCACTCTGTGTCAGTGTATCATGACTGTAAGTTATAACAGTGGACCAGAGACTGGGTAGAGGCTATACAATGCTGATCAGATTATACCATTTGCACATTGATACAACACTAGTGGCTTGAGTTATTCCTGATTGACCCCAAAATAATACGAGGCCAGAACAGGCAGGCAAAGACAATAACCACACATACAGAGCACACATTTATTTTAAATTAAGCTTCTGACTTTTTAGAAGCCTAAATGTTTGATGGTTGAGAGTCATGTGGCTGCCTTACTTGAGAGCGCCAGCAGACTGCAGCTGCACAGACCATAAATGGATGGAAAAGGTGGGATAGCTTCTTTCTGGTAGTTCTGGGTATTTCTGCACTAGGTTGTAAGATGAAGAGAAAGATTCATAAAGGTCAGTTATGACCTGCAGCATGAATGGCTTGGGGATGCCTGTGTGTTTTCTTCAAAGTGCTACTGAGTTTGTGTGTAACATGAAGACCAACGTGCAAAGGGCTGCTGGACTGAGCTTTGTTCCTCTGGGAAGAAATGCTCTGAGTTGCACCAGAGAGCAGCCACTGAAGAGTAGACGTACCCAAGGCTGGCTTTATTTAATTAGTTAGGAACTAATAGCAGTGTTGCTGCAGCAAAGCAGGGCTCAGAATAGCTAAATGCCCAAATATTTACTCTTTCTTAGATGGGTTTTAGAGCTCCTTGCTGCCATATGGCAACACCACTGGAAATAGTAACTGAGCCAGCTAACATAAAGCCAGGCTGGATGGGCCTACCCAAGCACAGTGAGGGAAGCATATGCAGAACAACTGGCACAGCTTATTCCTACTTGAGAGCGAACTGAGACATTTCCTTTCGCATTCTTTGAAGGAAACTAACCCCTGAACCTGGTGGGTTTGCATCTTTAATGATGATTGAGTAGTTGACAATTGCCATTCTAAGTCCCCATCTCAGAGTGGCGGTACAACAGCTTTTCTGCAAACTGAGAGAATACTGTTTTCCTCAGCCTTAATCTTGCCACCAGCCAAACATACACATCTACAGCAGCTCTCTCTCTTTGTCTGCTTTGTTAACACTAATGTTTCTATAGCCATGCCTAGCTAGTTTGTAAACCACTTGCAAGTATGGAGCTCTGCACGGACACCCATACCTTTTCAAAAAGCTGTGTTGAGCTTCATGCCTCCCCAGCTAGGCTGTGGAAAAGGTAGCTTGACTGTCCCCATCACTGGCTGTCCTATGCAGTTCTCTGTGTAACTCCCTTTTCTATAGGTCACTATTCTCTTTTTCCTTTTCAAGGTTATGATCCTATTATGCAACCAGCAAAGTTTCATATGTACCCACATTGACTACTGTCACCCACACTGCTACCTCCATCACAGCCGGTCCTGTGCTCGCCTTGTCCGGGCCATCAAACTCCTGTATGGAGACACAGTGGACTCTCTGCGAGAAAACAGCACATTGAACAATGTGGCAAGAGGCAAAAAACAAAAGGAAGTGAGTAGATGGAAAAATCTGAGTGTCGGGGGGTTTGTCTGGGCAGGTCACAATTACCTTCAAAGACTGAATAATGTATTCTAACAGTTCTTTCATGAAAAAATGAGCACAGCCCTTCTCAAATACAACTTTGCTGTAAAAAACCCTATTAAGTCATTTAGCATTATAGAGGGAATGTAATGTGTATTGCTTGGGAAGAATCTTAGTTGCTGATAAGGTCATTTAAAAGCTTATAACCTGACTTTAATTTTAATATTCTTTTATGGCCTCTACTTATCAGCCCCTGGAGTCCAGTCTCTTTTTTCATGTTTCTTCTCATTGGTTAATAAGAATCACTCTTGAAATTCTTGTAAAATCTCAGCTCTCAGAGCTGTTCCAAGAATTGTATACATTAGTCTTTAACGTTACAGTCTCTTTAGTGACATTTTAATGACCAGTTCAGTGGGCTATTCAAAGAAGATTGTGATCTTTCAGCCACATAAGTGGTGCCTTTAACTGCAGTGGAAATACATCTCTGCTTCCAGTAAAGTGCCCACCCAGGTACCAACTGAGTCATGCCAACAGTTGGCTAATACTTTCATATTCCTGGCCACAACAGACAGACTACAGTTATTCTGAATGCTTGTAATGGTGGAGTCATTCAACTACTTTTCATTAACATTGAAAACAAATGTGTTCATGAAACTGTCATGAAGATTTAATTTGGGTAAAGAGGCTATCGTCCCTGGAAGTGGAAAATGAAGGAGTAGGAGACAAGTTCATAACGTTTCTTCATCAAACAGTGGATTGATTGTTTCCTGTCAAGTTAGAAAATCGAAGGGTATTTGTATGGAACAAAGCACAGAGCAGATGGAACAACAGCTCATGATTCTGCTTTCCTGGGAACAGTAACCCCCATATATTTCGTCTGGCACAGAAAAGTAGTGTATCACTTAGTTATTTAGGAAGAGAGACAGTCATTTCCTCCACAGAAGGCAGGCTTGAGATGAGCAGCTGGCAGTGTTCATGAAAGGTAGCAAAAGAACACTGTGCATTACTGTGTGTTGTTTCATCTCCAACTTTGAATTGCATGGCAAAGTAATATACATTTCATCATCCATCAAACCATCAAAGCCTTTAAGCAAGAGCAAGGAAAAAAGAGGTTGGGGGATAAGGTTTCCTACAAACACATGCACCATGTTTGTACAGACCTCACTGTGGGAGAGCAATTGATAACTTTTGAATTTTATGTAACAGTAGACTTTTCATCCTGCTTCCTCATGCTCTGGTATTCTCCAAGTGTGGTCATTCTCTTGACTGCATGGGCACCATTTCCACATTTATCTGGTTCCAGGGGAACCTCTCTTTTACTGTCACAGCTTGCAGAATGAAAGGCTAGAGGTAGCTGCAATATGTGGACCTGGCTATGTGCTCCATGGGGCTTGTGAGCTCTCTGATAAACGAGGACTCCTGTGTTAATCAGCAGGCTACTAACTTGAGGAGAAGGGTCTGTGGCAACCCAGCATTCTGGAAAAAGTCCCTGGTATTGTGAATAATGAACATAAAAAGGACTTATCATTATCACTGTCACTGGCAATCTGCTAGGGACAACTCTCAGGCAGGCATGAGCTCAAGTCCTGAAATGTGTTGTCACTTATGCTTTTTGAGGAAGAAAAGAAGATAAATGTAGCTGAGAGGAATCATTGTTGTACACACTAAACAGCTCTGCTGGGAAGTTTTTAGAGTGAAGCTGTAGACTTTTTACCTCTAACCTGCTTAAAGTACTGTTCTCCTGAAATACATGGGTGTGCCGCCTGTGAAGATTACACAGAGCACATTCACATTCCTCATTTGGTTTATTAGCTTCTGCCTTACGCTTTTATTCAGAAAAGCATTGTTAAAAAGAGAAGAAAATTGCATGAGAGATAGCATCTCACTGATACTAGGCCTGTTGTCAGCACAGGAGAAGGCTTAGTGTTACAGCTCTGGTACTAGACAGCTTCTAGTGTATGGAAATTCCTCTTGTACATGATCTCCTCCCTTTCCACATTTTGGGAGACTGAAATGTGAGCTCCACTTTCTTTTTTTTTTCCTTCCAGTGCTCAGACAAGTCGTGCTTGAGAACTCCTTCTCTAAAAAAGAGAGTGATTGATATCAACTTGGAAGGGAAGAAGGACTCTGGAATGCTAAAATACATCAGGCACCAGGTACTGACTAGGCCGTATGCTAGTTAGGAAGGCTGATGCATGGATGTCATGTTAGACTGCAACAGGAAGGAAAATGTATATGGATCTCCAAGCCCATGTGAAGAACTGTTCCTGAATATCAATCAGTTCAGACCGGAATGTTTTCCCCAGCTGAGTAATACTAAATTTAAGCCTCTTAAGGTGACCCCATCAAAGAATCCTTTAAACATGTAGCTCCATTAAATCGCAGTCTGCATCTCTGGCTTCCCACAGCAACACATACATCAAAACTGGGGATTAAAAAAAAAAAAATAGAAAAAAAAGAGTAAAAAAAAATTCAATCCACAAATGTGTTTAAATACATCCTGTCAGTTTTCAGCAAGAGTTTTCTTTGTTCTTTCTTGTTCAGTGTTCCTGAAGAAGCAACAGGCCCTTCACAGGCCTGTTCTTGGCAGTCTGTGAGATTTTCATGGATCTGTATCAGTGTTTGTGCACTGCCTTGGGAGAGTTCCAGCTTTCCTTTTGTCCTCTTTATCAGTGTTTTGGTGACATGAGTGACTAGCAAAAGACTCAAGGAACTAGCTTGCAAACACTGCTCTTTCCTTGTAGGCTGAAAGCAACATTCTTAGGTGGAACATTATCTGAAATGGCTGAAACTAGAGGTTATCAGTAGGTAATCTGCAGACCAGAACTAGGGCATAATTACTGAGTGTGTTCACTGTGGGTAGTTTGCACAACTCAGCTGTAAGGCATGACTTGTTTTTTTGCAGGTAATGAGCCTCTCCCCTGCACCTTTGTCACTGCTAATCAAGGCAGCTCCTATCCTCACAGAAGAGATGTATGGGGACATCCAGCCAGCAGCATGGGAGCTCCTGCTCAGTGTGGATGAGCACATGGCTGGAGCAGCAGGTAAGAGAACAAAATCACTTAGTATAGCTACCTTGGCTGCATAACTCACAGTAGATCACAGGGCCTTGCAAGACAGCTTTGTGGTGGAGGAGTCTGAATGCCACCAAGGGTTTCTTGGGGGCTGTTTGGTTTTCATAGACCTTCATGTGTTTTGTGCTCTGTACAAAAGAGGTGGTCAGAAGTATGAGGAAGGCAATCTCTCAGACCCTGGTTGTGGGTGATTAGAGAGCATCAAAATTAGTATTTGTGTTTAGCTAGGTTTCTAGTCAGAGGAAACACAGTGATGTAATCTGTCCAGAGTTTACTGAAGTATTTTTTATGTTGCCTCATGGAAATTGTCAGTACCAGTTGAGGGCTGATATACAAAAACTGAGAAAGGCGATGAGAGTGGAAGTGTCATACCTCCTCTGTTACCCTGAAAGGAAAATTCTCATGTTACATGGAGACAGCAATGTTCCTCAATAATTAGTCTTATAGTATGGTATTTATCTAAATATTCCATTTCCACTTGGTATTAAATTGTGCAGATGACATCTGCTGATGACACATAGTTGAGAGGCATCTTTAAGACAGAAGATTAGAACATCATATGCCTGTGAGAGTATTACCTTGAAAAAGAAATTCCAGACATGGGATGAAATTTATTACTACGAAGTGTAAGACTATGTCCTTGCAAACTAATAAGAAGATTTTTTCTGTTATGAGCTTGGATCTTCTCCCATGGAACTGATATAGGTTCAGAGTATATCACTTGGCCAGATGGTGGTTGACTTAATGAGCAGAATTGAGCTGTGGAAACAATAAACACAGTCAGGATGTGTCAGAAGAGGTATTTCATTAGAGATTCAAAGTATTAATATTGTTGTAAAGCACACTGTACAGTTATCTAGAACACAGAGCTTCCATGCACAATTCTGGTCACTGAAGAAAGAGACATTT
Organism: Strix aluco; assembly: GCF_031877795.1. Classification (NCBI taxonomy): domain Eukaryota; kingdom Metazoa; phylum Chordata; class Aves; order Strigiformes; family Strigidae; genus Strix; species Strix aluco. The sequence continues at coordinate 38,473,485 of NC_133936.1, forward strand.
CCATGGGACAGGTACAGTGAAAGACTGTTGGGACAGAAGGAAGAATGAAGAGTCTATATGATGAGGATATTTATTTAATGGATTCAGATGACAACTGGGAGGGGATACTGTTGCTCTCCGTAAATACAGCAGACCAGGCATGGAGGAACAATTATTTAAGCCATGGTAGCATAAAGATGAGTATGAACTTTTGATGACCTTTTTCATCTGGAAAACAAAAGATTTCTAACCACCAGAAAAGAGAGAAAATGCACTTAGGTTTAAGAGTTTGTGAAAAGAATTAGATGATGTGACTCAGGAGTTCCTTTCTAGTTTTATTGTCCTGTCCAAACACTCATAGCCAGTGTGTGCTAACACCAGATGTTCAGAAATCATGAGCCCCAACCCTAGAAACTGTGAACATCCCTCACACACAATACACAGACTGCTTAAATAAAGCATAAAGCAATCAACTTTCTTTGTAAGCCAGTCTCCCACAACTTTCAAATTCTACCTTTCTCCTCCCCCAGCATCCAAGGAGATGGCTTAAAGATTGCCATCTTCCCCAGATTTGCACGCCTAAGGGAGCCATCACAGGTCTTCTTACACTGAAGATTAAATTACAGGCATTTTTATCAAAAGCTGTTAACAATGCAAGAGTTTTGAAGTGCTCCTCAGACATCTCTCCTCTTTTCATCACACTTCAATCTAGTTTACCAGTCCTTCATTTTCCACAGCTGGCAATGAATTCTGCCCTGAAGTCCATTGTTTGACTCCAAGTCTCATGTTCTTCATGCTTCTCTCACTTTCCATCTGCTTCACCAGTGCACAGGGCACTTCTTCAGCCCACAGTTCTTCTCTGTGCTCTTCCCTTTACCTTTGCCTTTCCCAGGCCAAATGTGCAGACAGGAAGAGAAAGGAGCAAAACAAGAGAAACAAGCTGCCTGAAAGTGCACTGCTTTCTCCCCTTCAAGTCCCTTTCTGGGGGATTAATTCTGGATACTGTTCCTCTCTTATCAAAAACTTACCATGGCTCACAGGGAAGGGAACAAAGCTTTGCTGCTCTTCCTGAGGACTCCTAGCTGGCTGCTCCTCCAAAGCAGCCTCTGAGATTCATCTTCCTCCTTCTCCCCTTCCTGAAGAAAGGATTAAAATCCATTTGAGGGTCTGTAGTAGCTTTTTTAGTAGCGAGTTATTTCAGCCCAAGCATAAATTACATTCATCGTGGTCAAAACCTGAAAACCCATAATGTTTCTATCCACAAGCTGGACAAAAAGATGTGTTGGTGTACAACAGTACCATCTACTGACCTCTTCCAAGGCTGTATTTCTTTTTTTTGGTTACTTCAGTATGAGCTCACACTTTTAAATCAGTCCTACTTGACATAACTACACTGAAAAGACCAAGAGTAGAAAGTTCTCTGAACTGGTGAAACAGGAGGGTCCCTACAGATCTGAAGCAGAAACGGGAGTCTTCGCAGTGCAAGGCAGGACCTAGGCAGTCAAAGAGCAGCCTTGTGTTTCTGCAATGTTCAGACTGCCTCCCATCAGCACAGCTCTCATGCCTGGCACCTTCTGAATAAGTTGAGGCAAACACGATGGCAAATGTCCTCTTTCTACTGTGGAGGAACAGCAATCAAATCTAGAGAAATTGTCTCCAGTGACCTGTGGTGAGCTACTGATCAAAGAAGCCATGGACTTTCTGACACCCACTGCACTCCCACAGGAACACTGTTCCCTCTGCTTTTGTTTCCTGCTCAGTGTCCCTCAGACACCATCTAAATGAATTGGCCTCCATCAGGCTGGACTTTGACTATATCTGTTTATATTCAGATATGCTCCATTGAAACAACTATGGGCCAGCTCAGCTTCTATCGTGCTGTTTTCCATTGTGATCTGGTCCTTTGTCTCACAATTCGTAGCAACTCAGTTTTCTCTTGGAGGCAGACTGTGATCATTGCATGGGGCCCATTTAACTAAGAACGTTTCTTTCTTGTTTCATCCATGAAAATGGACAGGTAAGACCTCTACTGGGGCACTGCCTCCTGATCTGAGGGGAAGGCAGAGCTTCTATTAAACCAGCCTTTGTTAATCATCACAGAAATTACTTGGAGTGAAATCAATTAGTCCTGTTACTTCAAGAGATGCTTCTTATTTTAAACCAGGCAATGACTGAGATTTTTAGTGAGAAGAACAAAGCTGTATTTTATTTTAAAAGCAGGTTTTTCAGAAGCTTTTACAAGCTTCACATGTAACGCTGTGTGGCTCCAAAAGGTGGAATCACACGTGCTTGGTTTCATGAAGCAGTACAATTTTCATTGGGTCTGGTAGACTGCTGATCTCGTTTCTGGAGCCAAGATTAGGTTTCTTTGGGTGGGGGGTTGTACAGTTGCAGTTTTTCTCTGCCAAATAAACACGTTATTAAGAAAAACGGATGATCAGATGTTCTCTCCCTGCAGCTGCCATGTTCCTGCTGTGTGCTGTGAAAGTGCCAGAGGCAGTTTCTGACATGCTGATGTCCGAATTTCATCACCCGGAGACAGTGCAAAGACTGAATGCCATTCTCAAATTTCACACGCTTTGGAGGTTTAGGTATCAAGTCTGGCCAAGGATGGAAGAGGGAGCACAACAGATCTTTAAGGTAACTAGGACACATGAAACACAATGTTGCGGTTAACAGCTTGCCTTGTGGGATAGATGTGTAATGACACACTGCCATGAAATTGCTTGAAAATCTGTTTAGAGAAAAAAAATGGTTGTGTAAGTCACACTAGTGGGGGAGGTGATATGTAGAATTCCAGTATAAAGTGGGGAGAGTATAATGGGGACACAGGTCAGGAAAAACATCAGAGAAAGGAAGAAATGTGTGTCATACATGGTGTTACATTGTAGTGAGATGTGGGATTGGCAAAAATTAGCAGGTAATTAATGTCTTGGGTACTTGTGCTCATGTTTAATTAGCAGTACTGACATTAATAATAGTCTGCTGTGACAAAATGTCTTTCATGTTTTTGTTTAGATCCCTCCTCCAAGTATAAACTTCACTCTGCCTTCTCCTGTCCTGGGGATGCCATCTGTGCCAATGTTTGACCCCCCCTGGGTCCCTCAGTGCAGTGGGAGTGTGCAAGATCCTATAAATGAAGATCAGTCGGTAAGCAGACATTGTGAGAGTAAGCACTGTTTTTTCTCTGTAGCAGCATGGCGGAAGTTAAGCCAAAAGATGTGCACTAAACTCTGAGTTTTCTTGTCTTCCTCAGCTGGGAAAAATCTAGTACACAGTCCATGTAGGGCATACAGAATTTTCTACATGGGCATAAGGCTTTTCTGTTTGTTCAATGAGGTACTGTACTGCATATCATATCCCTGTGAGAGACAGGAACTCAGCTCTTGGGAGCACACAGCTGTTCTCTCTCCAAGAGAAGAACAGTTCACTTGAACTGTTTTCTCTGCACTGGTTCATGTGTGTCTCTTAGGTGAAGTCTGTACCAAGGCTTATTATAGACATAGCTCCAAGAGAACCCTCCTGGTGAATCTCTGTTCAGCTAGCACTAGGCCGATTTGTATTTAGAAACTGAGTTGCTGAATGTCACTGAGGTCTCTGGCAGAAAATGCAGAATGTGTGCGTTTGAGCTAACAGCTTCAGGCTGTTTCTTCTCTTTTCTTCCCGACAGAAGTCATTTTCAGCCAGAGCTGTGTCACGTTCCCATCAGCGAGCAGAGCACATCCTGAAGAACCTGCAGCAGGAGGAAGAGAAGAAACGCCTGGGGCGGGAAGCCAGTCTCATCACTGCCATCCCCATCACTCAGGAGGCCTGCTACGAGCCAACCTGCACACCGAGCTCAGAGCAGGAAGAAGAAGGTGTGCTCCAGGGCCAGGAACTGCATTCCAGGAACCGGAGAGCACCTGCCACCAACATAGGGCACTGTTTAGGGGTGTGATATCCAGGAATATTGATTATTAGTGTTAGGAAAGTCACAACCACATCCATTTGTTGAAGAGTCCAAGTCATTGAGAAAAAGTGTAATTAAAAATTAGTGCAAGAAAAACACAAAACCTTGGACGTATTGAGTGCTCCCTGTGTGCCCCTTACCCCTCTACCAGCAGCTTCAGTGAAATTTGCCAGCATTTAACATCTCAAAGCTCCCAGCATCTTGCAGGATTTAACACAATGAGAATATTCAATACTAGGAATGAAATTTGTTTTTCCTAAATTTAACCCCTTAATAATTAAAGGGTGGGAGGAATCACCCTTTGGCAGTACCTGTCTTAAGACACGTAGCTTAGGATAGACTGAATTGCCCCTGGTCCAGGCTAATAGAGCACAAATATTTCATTAAAGGCATTCCAAGGCATGTGCCATTAGGTGAGTACAGTGATGTTCAGATCTAGACATATTTGGGAAATCTGTGTGCAGAAGTCCCAATTCTTAGGAAAAACTAAGCACCAGCAACCATGATGGTTGACAGGATGTAGATGAAAAGAAGTATAGAGCCAACTCAGTTACAATGTGACTCACTGAAGCACTGAACACGCTTATGGAACAATGCTCTGCTGGTTCCCAAAGCATGAGCAAATTACCTGACAAATCTTCACAGATTTTAAATTATGCCTTTTGAGTGTTACGTGACTTGAATTTCCAATGTTGCAATTTAGTTGTAAGTGTTGTCCTTCAGAAAGTTCCCTAAAGTCTGTCAGTTGGATCTGGATTGACATTTCCTGTTCTCTTTGTCAGTAGAAGAAGTTGCCAACTTGGCCTCCCGCCGACTCTCTGTGAGCCCTTCCTGCACCTCCAGTACATCTCATAGGAACTATTCTTTCCGCCGTGGCTCTGTCTGGTCAGTGAGGTCAGCAGTCAGTGCAGAAGGTGGGTTGACTTTCACTTTGGAGCATCCTTTTCTAGGATTTCATTCACTGTAAGCCTTTCCTGTTGACCCATAAAGCTGGTGGCATTTCCTTTTGCTGAATGTATTCCCAACCTTGAGCCACTTTATAATAAATTACTGCCCTGCGTTGTTTTATTCACCTCTGCTGTCTCAATGTCCTCCCTTACCTCTCATGTTTTGTTTAGAGACTAGTGCCATGGAAAGCACTCCAGCTGAAAAGTGGTAATGAAATGGGATTTCATCAAAAAGGAAATGGGTTCCCTACAAGAAAATAAATGTAAATAGGAAATATATATATTTACAATGAAAATTCTTGATCAAGAAGTTGGCTGGAGGCTCAAGTTTCTTCTTGGAAACAGCAGTAAACCTGCCATGCTTGAACAGTGATCAGACAGCCTATCATTTTGTTCTGTTTGTACAGCACCTAACATAAATGTTTATCCAACCTGCTTGGAGAATACCACAGCTTATTCACTAACACTCATCTTCTACTCTTGTTAATGTTCCAGATGAAGAACACACTACAGAGCATACTCCAAACCATCATGTGCCACAACCACCTCAAGCTGTGTTTCCAGCGTGTATCTGTGCAGCAGTGCTCCCCATTGTCCATTTGATGGAAGATGGGGAAGTCCGGGAGGATGGAGTAGCTGGTACTGATCTATGTTAAACTTCAAAGGATTCTTGCTCAAGGGTGGCAGAACCTGTCAGCACTTTGAACAATGGCTTACATTTGTTAAGTGCCATAACTAAAGTGGAAAAGAGGTGTAACACAACCTTGCATTTGCTCACAGTTCTTGTTTCCTAGAAGTATTCTGTGCTATATATTGTTATGAGTATATATGTTTGTTAAGAAGTTAATGACAATCTTTTAAAACCTCACAGACTATTTGAAAGTAGATTCACAACAGAAATGTGACTTTGTAGGGGTTTTCCTTTTCTTCTCCATTATTTGTGTTTGGTTTTCAGGGGTTTTGGCTCTTTTGGGGCCCTAAAAAAGCCCCCAGTTCAAGAAAGATATTGAGAAGCTGAAGAGGGTCTAGTGGGGGGATACCAGGATGATAAGACACTTAAACTAGGTATTTTGTAAGAAGTGATTGCAGAAGCTAGGCTTGTTTGGTGTGATGAAAATGAAACAAAGAATTAAAGGAACGCTAACTTAGAGGTTACAACTTGCGAAGTTCAAGTTAGAAGGAACTTCATAACCAGGAGCATAGTGCGATCTCTGTTGATTCTCCATCCACAGTGATTATCAAGCCTTGGCTAGTAAAACTCATGGTTGACAATCTGGTGTAGGTGACAGTCCTGCTCCAAGTGGGACTTGGACTAGAGACCTCCCAAGGTCTATTCCCACCAACACTTCTTTGATCCTATGACAAACAGTAAGCCACCTATACACAGCTTGAACATTTTGGTTATGGTTTGTGATGTATTTGTTTCTCTAAAATGTTTATAGATGGTGGACTGTTGCCCTTCCTTCACTTCTCATCACTCATCATGTCAGCTGATTGCACATTTAACTTTCTGTTACATTTTTTATTCAGTTTTGGGTGGATGTAGTCAGCCACCTAAATAATGTATGTGTCATTTTGTGATCAGGAACGGAGTACTGAAAACAAAATAATGAATAATTCTCTATTGTTGTGAATCTTCACAGGATTGCCATTAATTACGCTGTGGGGAGTTGATCATCAACACAATTCCCTGCTGATTCTCTAATACTGTTCGCCAATACCAGATAAAATCACTCAATGAGTCACCATGAAATTGAACTTCTATGCATGAACAAAAAAGTACATGAATTTATGTTTTTTAATTGCCAGTTTTGTCCATCTGGAGATGTGAATCCAAACAGTTATTTCTTTATTATTCATCTGACTACAGTGGTGAAGTGTTTCCTGTCATATCATCAGTAGTTAGGGAAGGTTCATTGTTGCTTGAGATGCACTTGTGGCCAGGAATCCTAGTGCATCAAAGAGGCTCCTGTGTGTTTCAGTTGTGGTAGAAGGTTATGAACTTTTGCATCTAAATGTGCCAGTTCAAGGCTTTTCCAAGTGAGACGGCTCTGACTTTGTTTTCTTTCTCTTTTACAGTAAGCGCTGTTGCTCAGCAGGTCCTGTGGAACTGCTTAATTGAAGACCCCTCTACAGTTCTGCGCCATTTCCTTGAGAAGCTCACAATCAGCAACCGACAGGTGAACTATTCCTCTCCCCAGTGGGTGTATGTATCACTTAGAGCAGCGGAGCACAGCTGCAAGCAGAATCACTCTGTGGGCATCACTGGAGAAGGACATTTGCTATTATAATGTAGCTCAAAATCTTTTAGGCCATATCATCAGTTGGCTTCAATCTTTGTCTGCTAATATAAATGGGACAAAGCTGATTTACCACCACAAAGAATCTGACTTGCTCTAAGCCAAACTTTGAACAGCTGCTTAGTGAAGCACAACCCTTTCTATCTAACATAGGCAATAATGCCTCCACCCATGCCACTCTGTCCAGCTTTCTCTGAAAGATGGGGGTGGCCTTGTCTCTCCCTGGCATATTAGACTGCTTTCTAGTGCCATGGCTAAGCTTTAGGGAAGAAAGGCCTACCAGTTCTGACTGGGTGAAAGACAGTGAGACTATCCGTACCACTTTCTCAACTGCACACTTGGTGTACGATATCAATCATAGCACTGTCCTCATTTGCCAAGCAACCACCTAAGAACTAACTACAAAATGAATATTAAACCCTGAGAAAGGCTAGGAAAGTCTGCTTTTTGGTTCCTTGAGTAATCAGGTCTCAGTGGCCTCACTATTCCTGAGACTTTGGAGCCATAGTCCCCAAAGCTTCTGTTTAAGTTCAGAGGGTCACTTCTGTTTTTAAGTATCTTGAAAAGCTCAGCTTCAGAGGCATCTGAGCTATCATAGTCTGCTGTTTTACCATCTCTTCATAGGCTTACTACAACCATGAGTACAGAACACAGAAAACAGGTGTATTTTCTTGGAAGCTTTCAGCAGATATATCACTGGCATGGGTTGTCCTATGCATATTCATGCCTATAACACTAGCTCAAATCTGGGTTAAGAGGATGAGGGCCACAGAAGAAATTTAGGAGGCAGTCTGTCTATCCTTAGCTGACAGTGAGATTCCTTCCCCTCTACACTCCCTTCGCACCATAAGAAATGTACTATTCTACATTTAGAGCAGGCAGCCTCTAAAGGAAGAAAAGTTAGGTTCTGCCCGCACCTCCTACCCAGCAGCAGCTATTGAGATGAGCTGAACTAGATTTCACAGATCGTCTAGGTAGTCATTTGTTGTGGTAAGCCACACAGGCATTATCACAGGGAGAGGAGTGCAGAATCAGGATGCTACAGTCAATACAAATTGCAGTAGGAGGTATTAGCCTCTCTGAGATAAAAAAGAAAGACATTGACCTGGGTGCTGTGCCCTGGGCCTTATTTTGGGAAATGCGGGAGCAGTCACAAGCATATAGTTCTACTTCATGCACTGAGAGACAGAGCTGAACAAGGGAGTATGGAAAAGGGGAAGAAACAAAGCCAGAGAGAGCAAAAGGGAGAAATCCATTCTCCATTCTGTGATGGAAAGAAAAAACATTTTCTCTTCTTCCAGGATGAGCTGATGTATATGTTAAGGAAGCTTTTGTTGAACATTGGAGACTTCCCTGCCCAGACATCTCATATCCTCTTTAACTACTTGGTGAGTAGCTTGTGGGTCTACTGTGCAGCCCAGAATCTTACCTCTGCTTACATATGTCCTCAAAAGTTAATGTGCAAGGAAATAAATGCTCTTAACTTTTCCTATATAGCTCATATCTTCTTCTGGCTGTGGGTGCAAGTCACCAGGCTTACACCAACCTTTCAGTCCTTTTAGGGATAGGAAAAAGAACCTTTAAGTTTTTATTAAATCCCTAAGCAACGTGTCATGGATTTCTGTATTGAACCACGGACAATGAGTTGTAGACCAATAGAAGGATCCCAGTGCCAGAAACCTTTAATTATTTTACTTAATTTTGATTCAGAAAGTGCTTTGCTCTTGGACAGTACTATTGCAGCAAATCTAGCAACTTCTTTCAAGATTGTGGAAAATGCATTTCCTGCAGTTAGGAGGTGAACCAGACAAGATGTATGCTGCTCTGGGAGCCCTCTGTTGTTTGTGTGTCGTCTGTGTGGCAGCACACCAGAGCAGAAGGCATAGGAAGTCTCTTACTGCAGAGGTTCTCTCTTTTCTGCTTCTACAATAGCTTTTAAGGCTGGGCTGCAACAGCACTTTTTGCCCCCCACCCTCATCCTCTCTAGAAGAAGGAAGATTGTTCTGTAGTATGTATAAACTTTCAGAATGTAAGTTTAATGAGTTTATCCCTCTGAGTGAAGAAAGGTAGAAGAACAGTATTTTTGTTCTGTGTTTATACAATGCTCTGCACAGTTAGAAGAGTGTGTATAATCTGATATTCCTCTTACTTATTACCTGCAGGTCGGACTGATCATGTATTTTGTACGCACTCCATGTGAGTGGGGCATGGATGCCATTTCTGCCACACTTACCTTCCTTTGGGAAGTGGTAGGCTATGTAGAAGGACTCTTCTTCAAGGATCTCAAACAGACTATGAAGAAGGAACAATGTGAAGTGAAGCTGCTGGTGACTGCCTCAATGCCAGGTATAAGAAATGGGTTTTTAAATCTCATTCACTTCCAAGTTCATGACCTACTCTACCAAAAAGGAGATCCATCCAAACTGGATCAGAAAAAGACCTGCTACAAATGGCTGCATGTTCTAAGACAGTTTTCCTTGAGTTGAGGATTCAGTCAATAAATTCCACCACTAATTTCCTGAGATTCAGAAAGCCACTTTAAGAGCTCTAAAAGAAGCAAACAGAAAGTGAATTAGAACAGTCTTTTCCACCCAGAGCTTTGTGCCAGTTGGGCTGTGAAAGGCTGGCAGGATGATCATTGTAAGACTGTAGACTGTTTGATTTGATGCAACCTCTCATTTAAGTCTTGAGAGAGCCCAAGAAGAGCATGCTGTGAGCCTAGGCCGTCATGACTCAGGCAAGAGATATCTTGCTGAAAAACAGATCTGACCTTTTAGGTTTGTTCCTTCTTCAGAGTGACAGTTGCTGCTAAAGCCAGCTCATCCTTTAGGAACAGATCGATTTCTCATTAACTGTGGAAGTGTGAGACTATGCTAACACTACATAATGGATTCCAGACAGGACTGACATTGTCTGTCTGCCCAGGAATGAATTTTAACTATCGCTTTTCCTCCATGGGCGATCTTTTGAGATTGAGTTAATTAAAGAGGCCAGGGAGAATGCAACTGCTTTTCTTCCTTTAGGCACAAAAACCCTTGTCGTGCATGGACAGAATGAGTGTGACATCCCAACGCAGTTACCAGTCCATGAGGACACACAGTTTGAGGCTCTTCTGAAGGTAGGAGTGAGTTTTTGAACTGGACAAATTGCTTAATAGTACATTTACCTGCCATACCTATATGCCAGCAATACATTCTGCCTGATCATCCTGTTTCAGTGCTGGGGAGGGGAGATTGCTGACAGGCATTTCTGTCTCCCTGTGAGAGACCTTGGTTGCAAGAAACAGGGTGCGCATTAAAGGATAATAGAAATGCCCTGACCTCACCGACAGCCAAAACCCCACAAATGCAACTACATTTGCAGACACTGCAGCTTGTTGGGTATTTGCTGTATACTATCCTTTGGATAAATACATAAATCATTTACATGTTTGGTTTTATCAACACTCAAGACAACAGAATGATCAAGGCCAGAGTGGAAATGATGGTTCAATAGCCACGATATCTTGGGATCTAGGAGATGTAAGGTCAGTTCCCCCTTCTGCCAAAGATTTCTTGGATGGCCTTAACTGAGCCAGATAGAAAAAGGATTTGTAAAAGTCTTAGGTTTGTCCAACTATGTTAAATTTTAATGGGAATCACACATCTCAGTGCTTTTAAGGATCAGAACTTTAGTGTCTCTGTGCATCACCTATCACTAAAGCTTGATAAATACATAGTATGGAAATAGAAGCTGCAATACCCATGTGACTCATAGAGCCAGACAAATATGTGCAATATGAAGACATCGAAATCAGTAACATCAGTTTTCAGGACTGTGATATCAGCATACCTTGATTATCACAAACACATTCATGTACTTTATGATTAAAAAAGAAATTAAGAATTAAAGCCAGAACAGTGTACCAGCCTGCCTGAGGCACGCAGGTTTGTGCCATTATACGTTATTAGCTGGATATTCATTTGGATGTTGTGGTCTTTATACAAGACAGCTAATAAGTAACAGGATGTTTTTCTCTCTTCCTTTTCAGGAGTGTTTGGAGTTTTTTAACATACCTGAAACACAGTCTTCTCATTACTTCTTAATGGATAAGCGATGGAATCTTATTCATTACAACAAGGTAGGGCAAAGGTCAGGTCCAGATGACTTTGTTCTTTCCATCGTGCCCCTTTTGAAACATCAGGGTTCTCTAAAGGAGAAAAGCAGCCCATAAATAGACAGAATTCTGTCCTGTGGCCACCACATTTTGCGTGTTTAGTTGTGTGTGGTGAAAGATTGGAGTTTGACAGAAGAGGGGAAGCAGAAGTGGAGTGCCTTGCTCTTAAGTCATTAATGTCTAGCTTCCTTAGAAAAGAGCAAATTTCTCTTCTGTTTATGCTCTTCCATGACGCCTGACACTGTCTGAAAGCCCCTACTCAAAAGCCTCAGAAAGGGCTAAAGGGCCTTTTATACAGTTCTGTTGAGTGATGCTGTTACGATTACATTTTTTTAAAATACACTTGTTTCCTTTCCTGGCAGACCTACGTCCGTGATATTTATCCTTTCCGGAGGTCAGTTTCTCCCCAGCTCAACCTGGTGCAGATGCATCCAGAAAAGGGTCAAGAGCTCATTCAGAAGCAGGTATCTCACTGTCACCAAACACCTCTGTCCAGAAACAAAGCCTGTAAATAAACCTTTCTTTTCCCTTTAAAAGCCTTCATGTATGCTGCATGGAAATAGAGAGCTTTGCTGGAGAAGCAGCAATTGGCAAGAAATCTGCCCTTGTGCCTTTGGACAGGTGTATAGTATTTTAAGAAGAGTAAAAGGATGCAATGTGAATTCCCTCCCCCTCTCTCCAGCCAGCTTCTTTTAGGCAGATCATTTTGCATTCTCCTACACGTGGCCAGAAGAGAGCTTCAGTTGCCTCAGTTTCAAAAGCTGGTTATCCCTTTCTTTAATATGACCTCTGGCTGTGGAGCAAGAATTATCTGTTCTACCTTCCTCTGTGTCCTCTCACTGTAGAGGATGTTACCTGCCTCTCTTCCTTGTCCTGCTCTCAGATGTTAGCCTTTTCCATAACTACTCGCAGAGGCACAGCGGTAGCAGTTGTTTTTGTCAGGGGAATATCTGCCCTCAGAAAAGCACTGTTGTCCCTGTCTTCCAGCCTCATGACCAATCCTGCTAATGTTCTGCAGCTCCCAGGAGCTCTCCTTTAGGAACTAAACCCGAACTAAAGTGGCAGGGCAGTGCCTTTAATGTACTGCAAACCCCTATAGATGTCATTTTTTTAGACAGTAAGACAATGGTATTGAGCTCACTCTACCTGGAGAAGCCACATGCTCTGCCTTCCACAAAGGCAAAGTTGTCTCAGTAGCAGGGAGTTGAGTGTTTAGGGAAAATTTGCTCTAGCTCTATCTGCAAAGGATGGTAATAAGCAGGAAATAAAAAGGGGAGGGGGGGGGGGGGGGAATGTGGTTGAACAGGATCAGTTTGTTATTAACAGTTGTAGTCTTCTAGCCAAAAACCAGCTACTCTAGTTGAGTCCCTAGCAATGAGAGTGCAGGGGCAGGAAAATATCATCAGGAATGGTTATAAAACGCAGCTATAAAGCTGCTTAAGAGGTACTAGCAGCTAAAATAATGAAGAATATAGTTAATGCCATCTCATATGTATACAGTACAGAATAGGGAAATATTTCATACATTACATCTGTCAGTAGAAAGTCTATAAAAATCTGAAATTACTTGGGATCATTTTGGTTGTTTCTCTGACAGAAATTATTCTTACTTTGGTTCTAGCAGATGTGTCCCAAATATCAAATAAATGAGTTTGATATATCCTACATTACCCCAAAAGATTAAAATGGCCTGTCCAGTTTTGTCAGGGCATTATTTTGCATTCCTCATTTTTCTATTTAGAGTACTTAAAGGCCAAAATATTTCTAAGATAAAACTTAAATCAAGCATCTACCAGCCTCTCTGTAGTCATGCAAGAAGTTGCTGGACAACATCCAACTTCAGCAAAGAAAACAGCACTGTAGAGTCTACCCACAGAGCAGCAATCCATGGAAAAGTACTTTCTTTACTGTTAATTGATTGAGCACCCAATTCTAAGCTGAGTGCACTTCAGAGCAAGGTCAGAGCAACTGCAGGATGTGGGAAGCTGAGCTCTGTCACATGTTAAACCACATGCTTCAAGTTTTGGCTTCATCCCAGTAGCTAAGAGCTGTCTCGAAACTGCTTCCAAAGACAGTTGCTTCTACTACTGAGCATCACTCTGTCTCATGGTTACTTTTAGCATCAAACTAAAATAGCTAGCCTGACTAGTCCTACTGGTCAGAAGTTCAAAGGAGGCTGGTAGAGTGGAACCTGGTTTCCCAGGTGGTGTAAACCAGAAGCAATAATCTGAAATCATCAGGGCTTTGCTCATTTGCAGTAACTCAGAATCTGGTCTGCTTTGTTTCATTGACTACTTTTCTTTTGCAACTATACATACACTTTCTATGGCCCAGTGTGAGCCAACCTCAACCCAGAAGGCAGGTAACAATTCCAACTCATGTTGACTATAGTCTAAGACCTTGTAGAGAGCAACTGCAACTGTATGGCTTTCAGTTTGGAGTTGGTTTGCTTCAGACCACCTTGGGGTTCACACTGGCAAAGTTTACATTAATCTACAAAAGACTGCATGGCACCATTGCAAAGTGTTTGACAACCACTCGGGGTCCTCCACAAGACTGAAACAGAAAGTGTTCTTAAAACCCCTTTTACAAACATGATCCATCTTTGCAGAGCTGGGCTGAAGAACAGTGGTCACGCAAATTCTAGCAAAAAGGTGCAACACTAGCCCTGTGAATTTCAACAGGATCCTCTGGGCCATGAGTGCAGCATCCCTCCCATCAGAAAAAGCCATGGAAACTAACCTAGAAAAGTGCATTCCAATCCTTGTCTCTTTTTCTCTCTCAGGTGTTCACCCGCAAGCTAGAAGAGGTGGGGCGGGTGTTGTTCCTCATATCACTGACACAGAAGATCCCTACTGCCCACAAGCAGTCCCATGTATCTATGCTCCAGGAGGACCTCCTCCGCTTGCCTTCATTTCCCCGAAGTGCCATTGATGCTGAGTTCTCACTCTTCAGTGATCCCCAAGGTATGGCCTTTTGATAGCTTTCTCTGGTGGTTGTACAGGGTCCAGAAGGTTTCTGTGAGGCACTTCATTTGCCTTAGGAACACACAGGCTTGTAGCGTAACTGAAAGCTGATGAATCTCTTCTAGGGAAAATGATACATAGCTGTTGGTTTGTAAGCACAACAGCAGAAAGGGCTTTGCTCTTAGAGGTCCCCAGACAAAGCTACTTTCTTTGGACACAAATGAGAATAAGTTATAATTATGGATTAAAATTATGCATGAGACTACAGCTAGAATACTCTGTCCACTAGCATAACTGCACCTAAAAAGGATTGCTCAGGGTTGTTTGCCATCCGCTTTGAGGAAGCAATGGACTTCCAGTGAAGATTGGGCAAATTCTGCAGCAGGGATACAGAAACAGCCCTCTGTTTAGAAACTTTGCTCTGGAAGTCAGGTAGGGATTCCAGCCTGATGTGGGGATTGGCCCGTTTGGCCACTGCAGCAGGATGGTAAGCATTGGCAAGTTCTGTAACAGGCCCTAAAGGCACTTGCTTTCAGAAGCATTATTGTAACTCTGCATCAAAGTCCTGTAATGTATGGGACACTTGAAGGATAAAAAATCAGCATGAGTCCACACAGCTATTCAGGTTGTGTGAGGCAGATGATGCATGTACAAGCTCAGATCTGCTTTCACTTTTTAAGAGGAGAATTTCCAACCAGTGGGGAGCAGATTTAACGAGCTGTGTGATATCCGTCATTCTTCATTTTGATATGTGTTGCCTTCAGTCAAGGTTTGCTCAAGCCCTGTGGGCACTTCTAGAAGTACAGGATGGGTGAAATCACTTTAAAAAGGCAGAACAATGGTCAGTGTTGTGGGATGGTTCTTTGAGAGGCCTTTGGCCTCTGGGAATGTTGTGAGGCTGGCTGTGGTGGACAGAGTTGATTGCTGTTGCCTCTTCTCCCCCACAGCTGGGAAAGAGCTCTTTGGTCTGGACACTCTTCAGAAAAGCTTGTGGATTAAGCTGCTGGAGGAGATGTTCCTTGGCATGCCCAGCGAGTTTCCCTGGGGAGATGAGATCATGCTGTTCTTGAACGTCTTCAACGGTGCCCTGATCCTGCACCCTGAGGACAGTGCCTTGTTGAGGCAGTACGCTGCCACAGTCATCAACACAGCTGTGCACTTTAACCACCTCTTCTCCCTCAGCGGGTACCAGTGGGTCCTCCCCAGCATGTTGCAGGTGAGCCATTTCCATGAACAATATGAGGGAAGACTTCCAAGCGAGCACTTTTTCATAGGACTGTTATTGGAAAAACTTTAAACTGCTGAGTCCTGGTGAGATCACAGATTCTGGGGGGCCCAAGAAGACAACAGAGCAGGGTGGGATGGCCCAAATCAGCATTCCTGAGACTACATTCCCTTTTGTTCTTGAGTAAATGACTACATTTTCTTTTCTTCTTTAAGTTAAGTAAATGAATGTCTGTTTCCCTTACTATGTACTCCACACAGAAATGTGAGATTTCTGGACCTTAGGTCTCCCTCAATATTTTTTCCTCCAGGGATGGCTGAAGTTTGGGGAATAGTTGAAATATCTGGATTTGCTAGTTGATGGTCAAAAGGAAATTATATTCACTTTTTTAAGTATGATAATTGTATTATCTGCAATTTAGATAGCAACAGAAAATAACACTAAATTTTTATGAAAAACTCATGTTGTCTTTTCATGTGAGTGATGACAAATATTGGAAGTGTTAGAGGCGGAGTTTCTCTTCACTTTGAGGTGTACAAGTATGCCTTTTTTTCTGTTGACATTTGAGAAAAATCCGATACTGAAAATAAAAAAAAACCCAAACAATGTAGTTCTTTGACAGACAGAAAGATTATTTCTGCAGGGCTTGAAGACGGTATCTAAAGATTTAATATTATAATGCAAATACAGAAACAACTAGTGCTTCTGTAAAAAAAGCAATGACCATGACATCCCTATGTATGTTCATTTTGACATAGTTAACAAACCACAATAATTAGGACCAGTGACGAGTTTTGCTACTTAAACAAACTCTTTAGTAACTGGAAACTCTAATATCATGCCTTACATGGTTAGGTAGGTAGGTATTAGATCCAGGTCTGCAGTGCATGAATTTATTCATTAGAAACAAGACATTTTGAAATAAAATACCTTAATAACTTAATTTGAAGTACTTGGCAGTAACCATTCAGCCCTGTGGACTCTCTCTTCGTTTTCACTTTTCATATTGAGAGAAATTAGTTTTGTAATTCGTTTCTATCCCCTGTCTCCCCCCCTTACCAATTACTGTCAACTACTGAATAAATAAATTACACTCTTGGGAGGCAAAAAAGCAATTCCAAATGAAAACCCAAGTTTTGCTGAGCTTGTTTGCTTTTGCAGATCTTCACATCTCTGTTCCAGGCACCCAAAATCAGCTGGTTTGTTTGTGGTCATCACAAACAAATTCTTCTACCGCTTCTGGGCTTGAACTAGCCATTAGTATCTTAATTCCTGATGCATACATGCACATACCCTTACAAGGCTCTTTTTGTTGCAGGTTCTTCTGCTTTCCTTAGTGAAATGCATATACAATTAATTATTTCCCTTTTCTCAAGTAAATGAGATATTGCAAGGGCAACAGGCCATGGTGATTGACTGTCCTCATAAGCATGCTAGAGCCTTCTGATTGTATTAAACACATACTAGTCTCTTCAGCCTACTAGGCTACCGAGAATTGAATTCATCTCTGCAGAGGTCTTGCACGCTAATAATTTTTTAGAAACCTTCAAGAGGCCTGTGCTGTAATGTGACTTTTGCAGTACCATAAAATCTCAGCATTACCTGTTGCCAGCAAATAGCAAAAAAAATCCTGCCTACCCCCACTCCAAACCTCCCACAGACTTGTACCAGCAGAGAAGTGCAGACAGGCAATTGAAATGGGCAGAAGAAGGAAGCACAGTGAAGTTGTTCCTAGCAATTTATAATGTTTACATAACTGAGAAACAAATCCCACATCTTTAGCAACACATTGGCTGCATGGTTCAGTGGCCAGCCGTGAAGGAAATGCCACTCTAAGAGCCTTAAAATATCTTAAAAGTGGGTGGAACTGTCAGTGTGTTGGAGGACAGGCTAGGAGTTCAAATATCTTGAGAAACTGGAGATGCAGTCTGAAAAAAGGGAAAAAAACAGACTAGGTTGATCAGGCTGGACAAGTGTAGGTTCTTACTTATGAATAATGGGTCATGTAACTATGGAAGGAAAGTAGCTGATTCAGTAGCAGCTCTGCAGGAGTTATTATAGATGTGAAGTTAAACATGAATCAACACTGTCCTGTTGAAGGATAAAAAAGAAAAAGAAATTATCTCAAATGCCATTCTGGGGTGACTATACAGATTTGTATCTTGTGAAAGAAACATGGAATAATTCTGCTGCTCCAATCAGCAGCACTCCTGACTTGAAGTGCTGGCTCTGTCCAGATGCGGGCACTGCACAAAAGACATCAGTTAACTGAAGAGACTGCAGACTGGAACAGGGATGTACATCTAGAAAACATGTCATGTAAGAAAGGACGGAAAGAGCTGGGATTTGATTAACTGAAAAAGATGAATATTGAGGAAGAAAGCACTAACTAGCTTCAAACAGTAAGGTGCTTCTAGGAAGGAGAGGGAAGGAATCTACCTCCGATACATAGGACAAAAAATAATGGACTAAAGCTGTGACAAAGAAGGTTCAAGCATGACAAGCAAACCTTTTCTTCTAGGGATAGCTTGTCCCTGAAATGTATTACCAGAGAGGGTGGTCAAGTGTCCATCTTTAAAAACATGTTAGGCAAACATATCAGGAATGACAAGGCTGTAGTTCGTTCAGTCTGGGTTAGGAGTTGAAGAGCCCTTCCACTGGAGTTGTACTTCCATGCCCTTTTTCCTTTGCTCAGGTATACGCTGACTATGAAAGCAACCCACAGTTACGCCAAGCAATTGAATTTGCCTGCCGCCAGTTCTACATTCTGCATCGCAAGCCCTTTATTCTGCAGCTGTTTGCAAGCGTGGCCCCTCTCCTGGAGTTCCCTGTGAGTAAAAGCCTTTCCCTAGTCTCAGCGTGGGGAAGCCTGTGTATGCAGCCAGCCCCCCATCAGAGATCACAAGGAGAAAACCGCTGGAGCAGCAGCACAGTTCTTACTGAGCGTGTACTGCACTTGGTGCTGCACAGAACCATTTCTTGAACTTATTTCTGAACACTTCTGTTCATCAGTTGATTGAGCAGGTTGATGAGATAATGGGCCACCGGTATCCAGGCTAGTAAATGTGATCCCTCCTTAGATTTCAGTATATAAATAGGTTATAAAAGGACAGTAATGATTAGTAAATCCTTAAATGCAAATCCTTTCTTAGAATTCAGCAACAGGAACTAAAAGCTTAATGCCAAGTTTTAGTACATGTGAACTATAAAACTGGATTAGCCATATTTTGAAATAATTACTTTTTCATGTTTTAGTGAGTTAAAACAAGTTAATGAAGTTTCAATTTGAAGTGGGACTGCCAAATCTAACTGCACATACACTGTAAGCACACACATCTTTCTCCTTGACAGGGCAACAAAGATCTGCCCTTTCTGGGAAGTAAAGCTGTGTGCAGTCTTCAGATTATCCTTCCACTGTAGCATCAATCTGTTGAGTCAGGCAAGGCTTATTGTTTGATAGCAGTAAGCTCTCGAACTCCATGTGAGCCCTTTGTCAAAACAAAAGGTTGCCCACACCTCTAGATAAAAATTCCTGGGATGCACACAGGCCCTCAGAAAATCAACCACGAATGTCTGTTGTTGAAACAGGATGCTACAAACAATGGAACCAGCAAAGGAGTGTCAGCTCAGTGCCTGTTTGACCTGCTGCAGTCCTTAGAGGGAGATACTCCAGACATTTTGGACATCTTAGAGTTGGTGAAAGCAGAAAAGCCTCTCAAGTCATTAGGTAACAGCAAAACACTCTTTATTCGGTAATTCTGGTTTGTTGTTTATTAATTCACCATGCTTTGATGCAGCATGATTTGTCCAGGGCCCTTTTCTTCTCCCAGAATGCAGTCATATCTGTTTCTTATGCCTCCGGAGGCTTTTAAGGTTGGCTTTATCAGCACCATCCTTTTGGTATTTTCTGCAGGAGGGAAATTATTAACTTATTTTATTCCAAAGCTACTTTTTCTGCATTGAGCCTGCTAGTCTGAGACTAGCCCCTGGCATTTTGAATTTTATCATGTGTGGGTGAAGAATAAAGATGCCTAATAAACTGTATCATGCTGACAAGATCAGTGCCATCTCCTCTGCTCCATGTGGGCAGGAAACAAAAGCATCCTCTCCCGTGGGCAGACTATGACTAGAAAATGATGGATGCCATTCAGACATTCAACAGTGCTGAGTTCTAGGGGGGATGTTGGTTTATCACAAAGCAGAATATATACGGCTGTGTGATGTATCCAGGACACTCTGTCTCTTGATAGTTATCCATGCAATGCAGCATTTAAGAATTTGGCTGAGTTGTGATTTGCAGGGAAGTAATTTTTGCTGATTTTTATAAGGATCTTCAACTTATTTTCCAAATTTGCGCTTCCCCTAAACAATACTTATTTTGATGAACTGTGAAGCTTGTCTAGCCTTAGAGGTAAAGCTTTGTTATATACTGGGATTTTACCATTCTGCACAATTATATCACAAGTTATAGTATAAAATGGTACAGAAACGGAAGATATTTCTTCTTCTTTGTAGATTGCAGTAAGCATTTATATAAAATCTTTAGGTTTTCTGTGGAGGGTTATTCAAAGACATCTCTGAAAATTCCCAAGTTCTGTGCCTGGTATTTTCCATATGAAGATCAGAATTATCTTTGGACTTCTGTTGTTTGAAGTGATTTACATGCTTTGGGACCTTAACTTTTACTTGGGCTCCTGTATACCAAAGTCACTTCTGTAAACGGGTCTGTAGTTGTATTACAAGTATTATTCTTTGGATACTTCAGTTTCTTGATGCCTGGCACTAATTATATCCAAAGTAATATTTGTAATATGGGACTTAAATGCTTTTGAAAATTTTTTCTCAGATCACTAGCAAACCAGACTCACTTTTGTGCTGGCGCCCATGTGGCTCCCAGTATAGAACGGGCTTGATTTTTTATAAGTAAACTGTCTTCTGCCATCAGTGGTGTATCAGCATCATTTTTAGTGCAGTGGAAACATCTAGGAAAAAAGTGAGCGAGCATAAAAATTGTCATTAAGTTGACATGTGTGCTTTTCATGTATGAGTTTAAGATTTTGTTTGTGATGGGTGATGTTTGAAACGGGACTCCAGCAGCAGCTGTAGGCCTTATGCTCAGCAACGATTTGACCTGCTGAGAACTGTTTCTCACCTACTGAGTTTTTGGACAGGAGAGTGCAAGTGGGCGTGCAGCATGTTTCCTTTATATAGACAGATTTTTGTCAAAAAACAAGTCTATCGGGGATTATTAAGATGAGAAGCAACCAACTGAAGAGGGGAAAAAGGAAGGGGTGTGTTAGTTCCTTTCATATTCAGTATGTTTGTGTGATAGTCTTCTCATATTGCTTTACTCCTGCAGACTTCTGCTATGGGAATGAAGACTTGACCTTTTCAATCAGTGAAGCCATCAAGCTGTGTGTGACGGTGGTGGCCTATGCTCCTGAATCCTTCAGAAGGTGCTAATCTGTTTTCTTGGTTTGTGCAGACTCAGAAAAGGCATAAAAGCTGCACATGGCATGCAAAAGCAAGGCTGACAAATGGAGGCAGAGGATATAGAAATACATTCCAAGCACAGGCCTTCTTGTGAGGCCCATCCTCTCCCTGTTGATACCTTTTCTAGGGCACCAAATCCTGCCAGATGCAGCATTAAGCTAGATGGCAGCCTGAGTAGCAACACCTAAGCTGTAAGTGGGGATCACACTGTGTCCTGCAGGTTTCTGTTGTCAGCGAAGCAATGGAGGGGGAGAAACAGACAGCTGGAAAAAACCAGGAAGACACAGAGAGGGGAGGTAAGCTGCTAAAGCAAAAAGTTTAGTTTCCAAGAGGAAACCGGAGAAGAATGAGTCTTTGGAAGGGAAAGTGAATTCCTGCAAATGGATGACATATTCAGAAGATACCCAGAAGTTCAGGTTGTTTTTATTATTATTGTTTCATGCATCAGATAGCTTTCCCTGAAGTCCCTGATCCAAGAGCTTTTTTGGCCTGCTTATCTAGTGAGAAGCAATGAAGTCACAAGGCTAGTGAGAGATCCAAGGGTCTTCAGATAGAAACTTAAGCCTCTGCCTGATGTGAGTTTCAGGCCTGACAAAATAAACCAGACAAAGTATTGGTTATTTTTCCAGTCTCCAGATGCTGATGGTCTTGGAAGCACTCGTTCCCTGTTACTTGCAGAAATTGAAGCGTCAAACCTCTCAAGTGGAGACCGTGACAGCAGCTCGTGAGGAGATTGCTGCTATGGCTGCCCTTGCCACCTCCCTGCAGGCCCTCTTGTACAGTGTAGAAGTGCTCACCAGGTAACCCACATGGTGCAAAGGTCTGAGCCGGCATTCGGTTATCGGTGTGGGGAGAGGGAATGCACAGGGGGTCATGATATGCAGCTTAGCTTGAATAATGGTTGAGTTTTAGACATGGTAAAGTTAGTGCCAAATTTTACCAGATCACAAGCAGAACTTCAGTGCGCCTGTTAGATTTAGTCTTTAGTGTGCTATTCACCTTCCCATTGCCAGGCCTATGACAGCCCCACAGATGAGTCGATGTGACCAAGGCCATAAAGGGACCACAACAGCAAACCACACCATGTCAGCAGGGGTGAACACCAGGTAAGTCAGTGGGATTTTCTTTCTTTCTTTCTTTCTCATTTTTCTGAATAGATTTTTTTTTTTTAATAACGTAACATCTCATTGCTGTCTGAGGAAGTGCTCTACGTACTGTGAGAGAAAACAGTCAGATAAAAAGAGTACATAGCCCAGGACTGCATTTCTGACAGTAACCAAAATCCCCAAGACTAGAATTTCTAGTTTAAAACCATGTGACTAAATAGAAGACCATGATATCAAAATGGAGGACACCCATCCTAAATGTCTTTTTCTTTGTTTCCCTTTCTCACTCTAGAAGTATACTGACAAAGCAATTATGTGCCTCAGTTCTCTGCTTTGCTTCTTTCTGAGTCTGCTGCCAAAGCGACCACTGGGCAGAGCATGCTTGTATAGCAGAAGGGTTGGATCCTTCTGGCCTTGTTCTGAGAGGCTGAACAGCAGTACGAGCTCAGACTGCATGTCAGTTGAGACTTGCAGAAACTGGCACCTCCTCCGGGTTTCTTTTCTTCCCTTCCCCATTTACTTTTACTTTTCCTATGCTCTCTTTCTATCATCTTTACCTCCACATTGGTCTGTTTTGGGGTTTTTTTGCAGTAACAGATAGCAAAGGAGTGAGTGGCAGAGAATCTGAGAGAAAGGGAGGAATGACTGGGAATATTTTTGTCCTTAAAAAAAACCCCACAGAACTCCCACAAAAAAAAATTCACTCAGAAGAAGGACACAAGGAAGGAGATAGCGCCAGCAGACTGTAATACTGCTCCTTGGCCATATTGGCCATTCCAATTAGGCTGCTGCAAATTAGACGAGGCCACTGGACAATTTAGTCACAGAGCAAGGGTTTAAGAAATCTTGTTACAAAATCCTCCCACAAGCATTTGGGATTATGAAGGTTTTCTTTGCAGTACTGATTACCCCTCTGGGTAGCCCTGCCTTCTCCTGGCCAGGCTATGCCTTACTGTGCTTAAAATCTGAATGTTTGTGCTGACCTGGAAAGGGAATTCTCCCCTAGCAAAATCTGGGATAGCTGTTCTTCCAAAGCAGAGTACTTCCTCAGGATTTCTCTTTTGTCTCTAACAGCTGATAGTAAGTCCGTGCACAGCCAATAGTCTAGTACAGGGGTTCTCAACCTTTCCTTCACCACAGACCCCCTTTAAATACCTTTTGTGGCTGCGGACCACCAAGACTTAATTCAAGATTTAAAGCACTAGACTGCATCAAATATTTATTTCCATTTTCTCATGAAGGGTCTTCAAATTTGGAGAGAAGGGGAAATAAATTAATCTGTTAATGCACGCACTCCTATTATATCTTTATTGCAATGATTCCATATAAATTTAAAATAATACATCAACACTCTTCCACCCCTGCTTTAAACCTTTGTGGACCCCCTGTGATGACACCCAGGGGTCCGTGTACCACAGGTTGAGAGCCACTGGTCTAGTACAATACCATGGGCTGTATAGGGCTGTAAATCAGGAACAGCCTTCTGGCAAGACATGCTTTCCAAGTTATTCCCTGTCTTTCTTTGTATTGAAGGGAGATAGAAATCACTCTCTGCATGGATCATCAAAGGGCTGTCATGTCAATTTATAGATGTGTAGTGTACACATCTTGGTTGGTAACTCCTGGAATCAGCCTGTTATTCTTTAAGACTTATTCAGGCATGGATGAAACACAGCTTTGACTTTCAGTCCTGGATCTGAGAAGCAGATAAACCCTTTCATGCTCAAGTCTGAAGTGGATATATGACATTTACTTCTATTGCAAGATTGCCCAGTCTAAGGAAAAATAAGGTGTAATGGAAAGTAGTGCTTTATGATTTGTCTGCTGATTTTGGAGAGCAGTTAATACGTATCTGCCGACAGGCAATGTAGAGCCTCCTGGTGCTCTGTGACTCGGACATCTTGGCATCTTGGTTTACATTTCCAGATCTTTCTCATTGTCAGATGTTCAGTCTTTGATCCAAAATATTTTTGCACTGCTCCAGGTTTCCTGCCCTTGTTTCTTCTGTTGTGTTATCATTGCAACAGACATCTGCTAGCAACAGCAGGAGTCTCATGATGGTGGAATGATCACTGTTCCAGCCTTAGACATGTTAGCCAAGTGGTGCAGGGTTTGTTAATGCTTTCTCAACAAGAAGTGGCAAGAGAAAATTACAATAACACAAAAAAACCACGCTGAGTTATTCTTTCCACTAGGTGAGCTCTGCTTTCATGAAACAGACTGAGCACTGTGGTGAAAATCAGTAAGAGAAATTGCTTTAAAGAGGGCTATGGCTTTTAAACCTGAATTTTTCCTTTCATAACAAGGGCAATAGCTATAGGAGTCTGTTCTTTGCTGCCAGTTGGGAGGTAAAGGCTATTCAATGTGGTCACTAACTGTGTGTAGCCATTGTTCCAGTAACCAAGATACCATCCTGCCCATGGCAAGTATACTTCTGCACTAGAGCAGTGTTGCCTTCTTTCAGAAAGGCACAGTTTTAGGCACCACTAAGTTGCTGTTTACAACTGCACTGTTTCTGTTTCTCCAGGTACCCAGAACAGGGAGCCAAACTACACTTTATCAGGTACAGTAAAATCTTTGCCCAGTCTTCCCTGACACGTGATGAACTGTTCCCCAGCAGTTTTCTGGGTCCCACCCACTGCTGCTGTGACAGGCAGCCTTTTTTCAAGGGAGGGTAGCAAAGGAGAGATCATAGAGAAATTATTTTCATTTTTAACAAGACTTTGCAGATTATAATTTTCCTTTTTTTTTTTTTTTTTTTTTAATTGCAGATGCAACTATCTTTCCAGTTGCAGCAGAAAGCATCTGTTGCAAAAACAAGTTGGAGAGTTTGTTATGATCTGTGCCTGCTGTTCCACTGCATATAACACTTCCTACTTTTTCTCATTTTATATCCTCCAGGGAGAACCTTCACTTACTGGAGGAGGGGCAGGGTCTTCCCCGAGAGGAGCTGGATGAACGAATTGCCAGAGAGGAGTTCAGGAGACCGCGGGAGTCACTGCTGAATATCTGCACAGAGTTTTACAAGCACTGTGGTCCAAGGCTGAAGATTTTGCAGAATCTGGCTGGTGAGCCCCGAGTGACTTCTCTGGAGCTGCTGGATGTGAAGTCCCACATGAGGTATTCCACAGGCATTCTGCTTTTACTTGTTCATTTTAGGGGGATTCCTTTCTTTTAGCTCTCAATTTTTCATAATAGCAGACAGAATCACTTTTTGGTAGTGCAGTTGCATGTTGCTGTCTGAAATATGCAGAGCTTGTTTTGGATGTTCCTCAGATTGTACCTGACACTGCTTGTGTATGAGGAAGGTTTCATATGCTCTACTCTGGTATCATTCAGACCCCCATCTCCAGTGGATGAAATAGCTCCACACAAGCCCATCTGATACATCAGAGTATGTTGCAGCGAGGAGCAGAGCAGATAAGGCTGCCTTTGCAGGGCAAGGGGTAGGGAAGCTGCCTAGCTGGCTGAAATGACCTTTATCCTCTCCTGTGACACAGTGCATCAGAACCAGCTGCTAAAAAGCAAGAAAGGCAGAGCAACCACTGCACTGTATTGCATAAATGCCTGAAATATGGGGGAGGATAGGACAGAAGGCATTTACAGGACCACCACCTCAGCATGTCATACAGCAGGTGCACAAGTCTTTTATTTAAGGTGCAGCACTGAGCCCAGCTTGCTGTTTGGATGCTCACTGCAAACTGTTTCATGTGATGCTCTCCTAGAAGAAGTTGGGGGTAGGGCCTTCTAAGCACTTCGGACCTGATTCTCTTCTCTGTGCTGTTCAGGGTAGACATAAAATAGCGTAAGTTGCTACTGAGAAGTTTGTCCAGCTGTAAAAGACAACAAAAACTGGGAGAAGAGGGAATGGACCTGATTCTGTTGTCAAACCCTTTTCTCACATAGTATTCTCTCAGGAAACATAAACTCATTAGAGTTGTTTCATGGTAAGATGTGTCTCAATGAAAACAGCACAGATACTCTCCAAGTGAGCCACAGTTAGCACTGCTCTGACTGGCACTTGTCAGAAGGAAAACTGGGATTAGTATGAGGCGGTCCTAGTGTATCGCTTGGCAGGGGGGTCACAGGGAGACCTGTATTCTTTTATGAGACAAAGAAATACTTCAAGATCATTCTTTGAATACAGAATATCTAAATACCAAGAGACATTTTTGTATGGCCTCAGCCAAACAGTGCTCGGTAGGGTATCAAAGTAAACAGGAAAGATAGCAAAGATATCTTTAAGCTGTTTCAGACTCGCCTCAAAAGTCAATCAGAACCACCTCAACAGTAATCTATGTTGTTCCCTGAACCCTGAGAGGCCATTCTGGCTGTCAATTATTCCTTTGAGTGCTATAATTTTTCCTCAGGAATAGCCTGTAAAGGAAGATGAAGGGTGACAAATCCTAGCAATGCACTGAACCAGCTCTGTTCCTGCCCCTGGACCAAGGAAAACCCTCTAAAAGCTCTTCTACCTTTTACATGCATGCTCTGAAAAAAATGGCAAAGCCCCTTAGCTGGCAGATTCTGTCACGATTAGAGATCTTTGGATTCAGGCTGTCTCTATAGAACACAAAATTGTGTTTGACATTAATTGAGCTCTTGTTTAACAAACGCCCCAAATTCCTCTGGGAGTTGGGAGGTGCTTTTTGTTTGGTTTGTGTGTTTGCATATCAATTCAGTGTTGCTCTTCTCCCCCTTCTGGCAAATGTTTAATAATTTAGAGGGTAATTTTAAACAAGAGAAGTCTGTTTCCACAGATCTGTGTCATTCTTATATAGTGCTTGGCTGCAAACAATCTGAAAACCTGCTGGACATGGCTGCTTTTGCAGTGCCACCTGTACATTTTTTCCAAGGGACACAAGCCTCAGAAATCAATACATCTGTTTAGCTGCATTACAAACTCCATGACTTTTAGCAATGGAAGCCCAAGATAAGAACTTTAATCTTATGTTAGAAGCAAAGGCGAGATTCTCAGGACAGATTATGTTCTTGGTTAGACATGTTGGGGTTTTTTTTTATGATTTCAATGGGAGTGAGGAACATGTGTCTGATGAATGAACTTTATTTAGTGCAGTAAAGGGGCTTGCTTCTTTTTACTATCCTAGTCTTACATCTGTATGCCACATAAGAATGCTCTAGTGTACTACCCAGAAGTATTTGCAGTTTAACAGTAATGGGGGAACTTCATTTCTACAGGTTTTCTATTCCAGAGTAATTAAGTTTAATGGTTCTTAAACTATTTTATGTCCCTCTCTTAGAAGATGAATTTAACAAATTTAAATCCATATGTACAGAAGGTGTTCTTGGTATATTTTCTGGAAAGATACTTTCTTGTGAGAAGATTTCCATGAAGCAGTCACAGTACACAGTAGTAGCTGGCAAATACTGCATTCTTTCAAGAGGGAAGGTCTTTCATGGTCAAAGGTTATGGCAGTAAAACTAAGGCGTTGATTTACAGAAGATAATGAGCTGTGCTCTGATTCTCTTCTGTCTCCTGGAAGGTGCTAGAAATAACTGCTTTATTGGGGTTGGAACCTGAATTGTTTTTTCATGGTTAGCCCTAAATAAAAGCGAACATCATCTTGATTCTTACATAAATTCATTTCATAAGTATCAGTGAAAGGACTGACAGGATTTAACCGCTGTAGGAAAAAAACCTTATGTCTAAGTAGAGAGTAGATTTACCAGAATGTGATGTGACAGCCATGGTCTCGGGAGGCTGACAAATGTCATTTCAGAGACCTCAGAAAACAAGATAATATGCTAGTCACTTCAGACAGGATTAATCTCACCCAATTTTAGCCATTTAAAAGTTAAATGTTTAGTCTGCAAAAGTCATAAAGATCTTTTTGGACCCAGTGAAAAGGGAGATGCACATCCAATGAGCTGTTTATCCCAGTATTTCAGAAGGTAAGAATTTCCTAGGTTGCTTATTTCTGCATGAACAGAGCTAGAAGATTAATTGAGATTGATGTCTCAAATTGGATGAGATGGATTTTGCACTTTATATTGCATAAGAAAGTTTTTATATACCATTATGTGCCACCGATATTGTATTGCCAGAAAGAAGTGTAATTATACAATAATTTAAATTTCACAGTGTTTAAGAAAATAGACCTATGCCATAGTAGGACAAAGTAGTTGTGAAAAGTAATAATAAAGAAATACTGGATAAAGAAACACTTTTATATAGCACTTTTGGTTAATCTGAAGAACTCATTGCCCTTGATATTGCTAGACAGATTTTAAAGAGAATAGAAATAAGTTCCATTAGTTGAAGGCATTTCAGAAGAAGCCCCCACAATATGAATAGGATTGTACTGTAATCATCTACTACAAAGTCTGTTGATGTTTCAGGAAGTATACAGGTTTCTATCCCTTTTATTAGTAGATGTACCTTTATTACTTATCTTTGTCTACCGCAAATATTCAAGTATTTCAGTAGGTCTTTATCAAACTACAAGTGTAAGTTAAATGTTGCCGTGGTATTTCAAAGTCAGTACAGAAAATGCCATCGGCAAGGCCATGTGGGAAGGTTAGAAGAAGCAACAGCAACACAATCTGTAGAGGTGTTAGGAGAAACAAATCAGAGCTGCAGGGAGTAATCATACAAAGTACATGTTGTGTAAACCTATGGGACAGCACATTATTTTTAAAATTTAAGCTGAAAACTGCACAGTGAGACCTGTTAAAGTGGTGACGCTGAAAAACAAGCAAAAAACCAAACCAAATCACTCATTACTTGACATACAAGTGATGTTAGGTCTGTGTTTCACAGGCATTTGCAATGTTGTAAACAGCTCAGGTGCATTGTTTTTAGCTGCACAAATCTGTGATTCCTGATGTTCCTTTGGTGCATTTGATGTCAATGTAAAAATGTTCTTTAGACCATTCACATGTGCATAAATATAAACAGTGATTCCTGCAAAAGAATCTTAACAGACCAGGAACTGTGGTCTCCGGTCTAAGAGTTTAAATAGCAGCACGTTTGACTTTTGCATCTTTTTCTTTTTACTAGGCTGCTGAAGATTTATCTGTTAGTTCATTGGCATGTGTGGAGAAGTGCAAGTTGTATTTCATTTTCCTCTTAACAAACCCTGGTTTTAGATTGGCAGAAATCGCACATTCCCTGCTGAAACTGGCACCTTATGACACGCAGACGATGGAAAGCCGTGGTCTGCGGCGCTACATCATGGAGATGCTGCCCATCACTGACTGGACAGCTGAGGCGGTGAGACCTGCCCTTATCCTCATCTTAAAGAGATTGGATCGTATGTTCAATAAAATTCACAAGATGCCTACTTTGAGGTGAGCAGGTATAACAGAAACCCTCTGGGGTCCATTTCTGATGTTGCAAGCCTTGAAGTGTGGGTATGTCATCTAACTAAAACTGTCATGTTGCAATGAACCTTTACAACATATCAGAAAATGAACAGATGTTTTTTTCTCTGTAAGTGTGCATTTATGTTGACATTTTTGTTGTGTCTTCTGGTAGCAAGAGAAGAAGTGCATGGTTATTAAGAACTACAGAAGGAACTTCCAGAAATCTCATTTTTCTTTCTCCAAAATAAGCCTTCAGATTTGTAACGTCTCACCCTCTTTATTAATTTTAGCTCTGAGTTGAGGAGATTAATTGTATTTTTTAATGGAAAGTTAAACTGTAGTAAGGGTATTTCTAGTGTGCCTTCTCATGAAAATACTGTTATGTTCTCTGTAAAGATAAAAATAGTCTGGAGCTATGCAGTAGCTTCTGAATGCTCCTTAGTAAAGGGAACAGAACTGCATTGATTGCATCTAGTCAGTGGCTGGTGTATCACATAGCAGCATTATGGTACTGGCTTTGGCAGCTTCAGAAGTATTCAACATGGAGCACTCCTACGTCAGAGGCAGTGATACAAATCCAGTCTGGGTAGTATAAAATCTCTCAGTCCTGTAGACTTTCCAGTGATCTGAGTAAGAAGAGTCATTGGTCTCAGCCACCCTCATGGGCATATGTCCTCAACTGCTTGAATCAGTCACTCTGTTGTCAGTCTCAGCTGAGAAGCCAAATGATGTTAGAGAACATCAGAATGTAGGACTCAAACACAAAACTTTAGGTCCCCGTGGGAATCATAGGTACCCAACTAAGATGGAGCAAATAGGGAGGTGATCTCTTCTTTCTGACATCACTATCTATCACTTTCCTTTGGCTAACAATTCACTTTAAGAAACTCCTGCCCTTGTAGGGAATTTAGAGGCAGAAATTTTGATGCTTCTCCTTCCTGTTGGTTTGATTCTTTGCCATGTCTTGCCTGCTTCTCACTCATTCTTTCTTTTCTCACTCATACTTTCTCCTGCCTCAAAGGCAGCTTAGGGGTCTTCCTGTTCCTGAAGATCTTTCCTCTTTCTGTAAGCTGAATGAATGCTCATAAATTAAGATTCACTTCATATTCTCTCTGTCTGTTGCCTGTACCTATGCCTGGCTGAAATTGCTCTTCTGTACACAAAGGAACAGAGACAGCAAAGCCACTGGACCAAATGCAGCAACTACATTTAAACATCATTGGGCCAAGAAGTCTCTTAGAGATGAGGCTGGGCGCCAGACCCCAGGAGCCATCCACTGGGGTCCTTACATCAGAAGCTTCCATGCTGCCTCCTGTGGGCGCCCCACTCGGAAACCAGTGTCTGATGGGAGCAGTATGTGTGTAAGAAAGTACAAGAACAAACGACTACTCTAGAGATTTAGAAACAGTGGATGCATAAGAACTTACCTAGTGAACACTTGATCCCCCACATGTCTCTAAGAAGTCCACTGAGGAGCTTGACTAGGATATTGTCTCTAGCTACAAGTTATCCAAGCCTCGTCCTTCTGTCCCAGTAAGTCCACAGTCAGATGCTGGCTTGAGAACTATACATAGTGCAAAGAGTCAGGCCCAGCGTGTGAACCACTTCTGATGTTACCTATGCTGCATCTGCTTATGATTAGGAAGGACTCCATTCAGTACCTGTCACAAGCCCTAGAAGCTGTTTTGGTGAAAAAAGCAAAGTGTCAGGGAAGAAAGGATCCTGGAATGAAGGACTTCGGTGCTGGTAGGGAATGAATCAGCCCTCCTGCACAGGGGGAGGAAGGTGAAGATTGTACTGGTGAGCCAGTTTCCGTTTAGGGCAGACTGTGACTGGGAGTCACTCTGGCAGAGCAGACTAGACTGCAAAGTAGCTTCCAGAGGGCACTCACAGCTGATGGGGTTTGCTCCCCTCAGTGAGAACACCCACAAGGCACTAAAGACGGAGGAGTCGCTCTCAGCTGGGAGCATGGTCCCACACTGGCACACCTGAGAGAGCTGCCTGGTGGCTCCCTTTCATTCACTGTGCCCAAGGGAAGCGTTAGGGAGTGAAACACAGCTCATCCACCACTGCTGTTGTGAGGGGGCTCGTGTTGCTAGCGCAGACCCCTCTGCTACGTTTCTCGTCTCTCGCCCAGTGTGCTCTGTGGCTCTGTGCTTTCCTGAGCTGCGCGGGTAAAACCTTTTCTCTGTTGTGCACTTTGTGCTCATCTTGGACGTCGTTGCTGTCTGACACGTTTCCTCTGTGGGCATCACTGTGTGTCGGTCGCCGTGTTTAAGAGCGTCTGGTGGGGGGCAGGAGGCCTGCGGCTAACGGCACCTACTGTTGTATTGCAGGCGCCAGGTTGAGTGGGAGCCTGCCAGCAATTTGATTGAAGGGGTTTGTTTGACACTTCAGAGGCAGCCAATCATATCCTTCCTGCCTCACCTTAGGTCTCTGATCAATGTGTGTGTCAATCTGGTGAGTAGCCGAGCGGCAACCCCGTGAACCTTTGCTAAACCTCCCCCTGCTGTTGACATCTCTGGACTGAAGATGACCGTTCATTCCCATTCCTGTCATTTTTACCTGTCCCCCTTCCCCCCCACGAGGGGATTTCGCAAGTGACACTAGAGATAGCAAGGTTCATTTTTGAAGTGGTGCATGGGGAGATACAGTGACCGGTAGTGGTGGTCAAGTGATTTATTTCCGTTGCTTCCCACGCACCACTTTGAAGATCCACCTTTGCCAGATTGAGCTGAGAGCTGAGGGCTGCAAGTTGGAGAGTGGGGTGGTGGAGACTGCACACACCTGGTAGAGACGGGGAGAGGGTGGCACTGGGGATACCTACCATCTCCAGTGGGGAAGGACCCTGATGGCTCGGTCAGAGGCCATCAGGTGTTGGCTAGTTAGAAGGGTTTACATGGGTGGATTCACTTCACTGTTTGCAATGTCCCTGGCTTGATCTAGTACAGGTTTGCACTGTACAATGTTCAGATCCCACTCTTGGTAGAATTTATGCTCCTAAGTGTGTTACAACAGAGACATGATACAGATGGAGTCTGTCTGGTCATTCACTGATAGACTGTGGTGTTTCTGCAGGTGTTACACTGAGGGAAAACCCTCCATTTGGTATCTGCAACTCCAGCCATTTGGACAACCATGCATGCTTTCATTCCATGTGGAAAAAATACAAATAAGGGGCAAAAGACCACTAGCATTTTTATTGTTATTGGATTTTATAACATTTTCTCCTTAGAACGTAAAGATTGTCACTTTTTCTTAGCAGTTACAAAAACCTCTCAGGGTTCACCAATGCTCTGAGAGGCTTTAAAAACAATGATCATCACTAAAATGCAATATCAGTTTTTGCCAGGTTCCTGTCCTTCAAGTTCATTCAGCACTCATTGCTGCAAGGGCAGGGAAGCTCCAACCTGTCAGGGTCCGTAAGACTTCTTCCTTGTTCAAGCAGAGGTAGCTACAGGAGGTACTGCAAATCTGGGCCCTCAGACTCCTTAGGGTTGCTACCAAGGGAGGCTGCTACAGAGTTAGCTCAACTACAAGTTTAGAATGGACTTGCAGTTTGGCAAGCAGGCATGGCAGAGTGATTCATGCCAGCAAGCTCTCCAAAGGGCCTGCATTAAGAATTAGCCAGTGCTCTAAAAATAGCAGAAAGCTCTGCAGTGCTGAAGTGCAATCATCATGCTTACGTTCAGGTGGCTGGGAACACCAGGGAGAGCTACCAGGAAAAGATGTACTCTTACTGTCAAGAGTATTTTACTTTTAGCTGTCAGAACTATAGCCACTGTGAGCTGTGGGAGCACCCCTGACTGCATGCTGTATCACGTGTAGACCAGTTGAACCACGAAGCCCAAAAACAGATCAGACAGGAAAGCGGGGAAATGTCTAAATGATAATCCATAGTGATACAAAGAAAGGGCTCAGCCTCTTCTCTTTCTAAATTGTCCTTTGGTTTTCTGGCAGAAAACTGGTTATTGCCTTTTTCCCCAGGCTGAATTTGGAAAAGAAAGAGTGCATTCATCTCCCCTAAGCTTCCATGTCTGCCAGGTCTACCCGTTCCTGTCATCGTGCCTAGTCATTGAAGAGAAACAGACGTATGCAGGCCTGTCATTTAATTCCTCCTGAGGGACACATCCTAAACAGTTCAAATAACTCCCCCTAGAAGTGCTATTTTCTTGTGCTGATATTTCAAGGAGTCACATTCAGGTGACTCTGCTTCAGGTCAGGTGAGAAGAGTCATACTTAATAGCTCCTAAGCACAGACTGTGTTTGAGAGGAATCTGAACATTGTACAAAACCCGGCTTGGGTCAGACTTAGGACATTATTTTTAAGTAGATCAGCAAGAGAAGGGAAAAGATGTCCAGTTTCAATGCAGACTTTTTGCTTTGATGACATATTTTTATTTGTTACAGTCATTACATGACATATCCTCCAACTCTAACTGTTCCACCAGTCCAGTGCTGGTCATTCGGGGCTGGTACTGGGTACATTTATAAATGTACCAGGTTACCCGTGCACTCCTCCCATCCTTGCTGGTTCCCCCTTCTCCCCTCCCTTTCCCTGCTAGAGCTCCTTCTCCCCACTGGCCCCAGCTCCCTCAAGGACCACTGGGGGAGCTGGTTCTCCTAGATCCACCCTAACTCAGTGCTCGATGAAAGGCGCCTCCATTTCACTGATGTTGGAGGATATGGCATGGATGAAACTGTAAGTAGTCAGTTGTGGTGATGTGCTCTGTTTGTATTGCAGGTGATGGGAGTGGTAGGACCCTCCAGTGTGGCTGACGGATTACCCCTTCTTCATCTCAGCCCTTATCTCTCGCCACCTCTGCCCTTCAGCACAGCTGTTGTCCGGCTTGTAGCATTGCAGATACAGGTGTGTCTGCCCTGGCCTGTGGCCAGGCCTGTTATAGCTTCTGGTTGAGACACCAACTCATTGGTGCTCTGTTTTCTTTCTGCAAAAGCTGGGCAAAAACTGTGGAACATACACCAAAAATGAAAGACAAACAACATTCTCCCATCTTTTTGAAGCCTTGAACTCAAGCTCAGAACTCACCTGTTGGGGCCAAGTCCACAGCAAGCATCCATCAGCTTAACACTGCTGTTGGTCCAGGGAGTTTGGCTGATTGATGCTGTATAAGGTTCTGACAAGCATGTTAGGATTCTCTGCAGGATCTAAGGAGTTAGCATAAGCCTCCTGCCACAGGCAGATGGGCCCTGCCTTGGGTCACATCCATGCAACCCTACCTTTTTTCCTGTGGGACCACGTGTGCAACTGAGAGTGGAGTTTGTGCTCTTCTGCTCTTACCTGAGCTGGTCACACAGTGTGCCAGCTCAAAAAAACAGGGCAACTTGGCTTTTCAGCTGCTGACTCAATAGCATCCTTGTTGTCCAGAATAAAAAAACCCATCCTGGACTTTTTGGAGAATTTCATCACTATTCCTTTCTCATAGCAGTGCCGTAATTATTACAGAGTCTTTCTGCCTCTGTATCCCTTTCCCTCCCCATTGGCATGAAATCAGACAGAATGGTGACCAAAGAAGGGACAAATTTCCTAATCTAGCTCCAACTTGCATTTTTAAATATGCATTGGCACATCCAGTTTAATACTTCAGCAGGTATTTCTGAGCAGCAGGGCAGCTTGGGAAGGAAGGCTTGTAGGAACCAAAACACAGTGCTGTCCCTCAGAGCACAAAAGGACGTTTTGGTACCAACTGACACAGAATGAGGACAGATTTCTTCCAGCTCTGAGGTAATGGTTCTTTAATCAAAAGCAAAAAAAGGGCCACCTTCACCTTCTCTGAAATCTTTTGTCTTTTTTAAAACCAGATACCAAATTAATAATTTTTGAAAAGTATTGGGAGTTTTTACTTTTGTTATCCTCTTCTCCCTGTTCACTCATTCATGGACTTTAAATGTAATGAAAACCAAACATGTCAGAAAAATATTTCCAGCAGGATATGAAACAGAAGTACTTCACACCCCATCAGAAAGCATCTTCTCCTGGAATTTCTCAGCCCAGGTCTGCAAGCTTGAGGGGTTGCGAGGTTCAGTTGCATTTCACAGCTAAGTCTGTAGCAACTGGGAGGTTGTAAATGAGCAGAGGTTGTAGTGACAGTCATTTGTGTTACCTCCTCTAAAGACGATGAAAGACCTTTCAGTTTAGGCTTGACTATGCGTCAAGAAGTAAACATGCATTTTGTTTATTTTCAGGAGTTCATTCTTTGCACTAGGGAGGATGATTGGGCAGCACAAAGTGAGGCACAACAAAAAATACGTTCAGGAATAACCTCCATGTTCAGACAGCAGAATATTTAGATCATGTCATTTGTGCAATTTCCTCTGTTTCTTTTTTTATTCCTCATATTCTGGGTCAGTTCCTGATACCATTCACAGCAGTGCAAAGTTTAAGACTAACACTCAGCTGACTCCTGTGGGATACATCTGATTTTGTTAATGGTATCTATAAGTTAGGAATCTGGGCTTCTTACATCTTGGCTATGACAAGAGCAGGTGACACCTGTGTTACTCTGTGAATTCCTTTCACTCCTGACTTAAGTGGTCTCAGGGCTTCTAATTCAATCAGGTCATCAATGCTGGTGTTGTACTGTGTAAACAGGGTGCCCAGGGGATCGTCATTCCCTGCAGTAACTTGTGTGCGTGATCTGCTGATGAAATCGTTTAATCCTTTCTTATTATTACTGCACAGGCTTTGAAAGAAGATTTCCCCCTAAGCCATGTCGTCTCCCCATTCACCAATCAGGAAAGAAGGGAAGGAATGCTTTTAAACCTACTGATTCCATTTGTGCTCACAGTAGGATCTGGAAGCAAAGGTCTGACTAATTTAACAAAAAGAATTTTTCTCCCCCTTTTCTGACAACTGATGTTTGCACTTTCCTTGCTCTCTGTTGATTTTTTTATTTTTATTTTTTTAATTTGTTTTTCTGTCACTGGCAGTGTGTCAGCTAAGTGCCCTTTGGGTCCAAGACTGAAAAGAGCCCCACTGGGAGAAGTTGTTGTTGTTGTTTCTTTTCTTTCTTTCAGCTGTGCCATGGTTGAGTCAGGTCTTACACAGATGTGCTCCTTCTTTTGAAACTGGGGTGCAGGGCAAGACAAATCTGTTGTAGCAGGAGCTACAGAGGGGAGCAGAGGTCACAGAAATTGGGTGCCCCTGTGGATCACAGTCTGCCCAATCCATGCCACTTGTCTGGCAGAAGTCCTGCTCCTTGCTTTCTTCTATAGAGGGTGATCGCTGGTAAATCCCTAAATGAAAGCAAAGAGTACAGGGAGAGGGGAATGTCAAAAGGAAATGAGACCACGAGACCACTGAACGGGACATTTCTTTGTGCTGTGTAGCTCTGTGTTTGTGTGTGTTTGTGTTGGTGCTAAAATAAACTTTGCCTTTGCTTGCAGGAGGAGAAGCAGCATAACAAGGTGTGGGGGACAGAGTTTTGGCTTAGGGGACATTTGAGATTGCACCCCATTTTGGAACTGAGCAGGGTCTGGATCTTTTGGGTGTCTTTGATGGGATGTAGCCTGATCTTTCTCTCTCTCTCCCCTCCTAATGCATCTCAGACAGCCCCTGGCTGGAGCAGCCTGAGGTCCTGCTGCTGCTCCAGACTGTTATCAATATCCTCCTGCCACCTCGCATCATCAGCACTTCCCGCAGCAAGAATTTTATGCTGGAGAGCTCCCCTGCCCATTGCTCCACCCCAGGGGATGCGGGGAAGGATCTGCGGCGGGAAGGGCTCGCAGAGTCCACCAGCCAGGCTGCCTACCTGGGTGAGTGATGGCTTCTGCTGACCACTGAGAAGAGACAGAGATAAAATGGAGCGTTCAAGACTGTAGACAGCACCAAAGAAAACCGTCTCAGGCAGGAGCTAATTGAGCTCTTCAGAGCTGCTTTAGGTCTTGCCCTGAACAAGGGGCCAGGCCAGAGTGTACCTCTGGAATGTATTGCAACGTGAGCAGTGTCTGCACTGCAGCTGGAGGAGATTGCAGCACAGGTAGAAGTTGCTCAGTTTTCACACTGCCAGAATATAGCAGCAAAGCCACAAAAGGCAAGTCAGACTGTCTATCAGCCCCTAATATCACAGCTTCACTGGCCCTTGGCTAGTTAGGGTGCAGCGTGATGCAGTCTGCCTGCCTGCTGGCCCTGTGCACACACAGTCCTTACTGACTGGTATTCCCTCTGCTCACTGTATGCTGCTGCAATGTAATACTATATTTTCTCACGTATGACCCACAGGTGAAAGGAAAGAAAAAATAACCAAATTGGAGGTGGCAGCAGCACTGCAGGTTATCGGGGCTATATGGGGAGAGTTTTGTCTCCAAGCTCTCACTCCTTCAAACAGCTTTCCTGTTTTTGATTTTGTGAGGGCATTTATCTGAAGACTTATATTCAGGTCTTTGTTAACCCATATCTGAGGAATGGGGTAACACTAATGAAAAAATGGCAGTTCACCACTGATTTAGCCCCCTACCCCAACAAACCTGAATACAGATGTGTGATGGCTGAGATGTCTTGACCATCCCATCAAGAAAGATAGAGTAGTCAACCTTCCCCCAACAATTCCCAGGTCCCCCTGTTCCGACCAGGGGAGCATGGAAAGGGGGAGATCGCTTGTCTCTCCTGTGAGCTAACTGTTGGTCGCTGCCCACTTTAATATAGAGCTTTGTTTTC
This sequence comes from Strix aluco, assembly GCF_031877795.1. Lineage (NCBI taxonomy): Eukaryota > Metazoa > Chordata > Aves > Strigiformes > Strigidae > Strix > Strix aluco. The sequence goes on from NC_133936.1 coordinate 38,511,609, forward strand.
AACCTCATCGCTGTTCATCCCATTTGTAATGCAGTGCTCTAGTGAATTACGGCCCCTGGCTTACTGGACCGTGGTTTTGTTTAGATTACAGTTTGGCCATGACTCATGCAGCTGCACTGCTAGAAAGGTTCTTTTCATTACCCCATAAATAACCTGAAGGTTATTGTGCTCACAGGGTGACTCTTTGTGTGGATGAGCTTGATCAAGATTTTTGAGGTTGTCTGATCAGACAGGGCTGTATTCCCCCCCAGCTGCTTTCAAAATATCTGAATTCCAGGAAGACAAAAGAACTCTTCAGGGAGGGAGAGGAGAAGCTAGAGCAAGAAAATACAGAGGAACTTAGGTGTGAAGTAGGAAAATTTCTCTGGAAATGGGACTCTCAATCCTGATCCCGAGGCCTTTATTATAAGAAGCTTGTCCTCCTTCCCTGCCGTGTTTGAAGACTGATAGAAAGGACAGTTGTGACTCTGAGGTGTGTGGGTGTGCATGTGCACGTGCATGCATGCATGCCTGCGTAGGTTTGTGCCCACTGTGGCCCCCCTCTTTCTCCCTCAATGCTTGTAAGGGACACTGCTAACATCTCTGACTGCCATTTGCTGGTGTGTGTTCCCCTGTAGCCCTGAAGGTGATCCTTGTTTGCTTTGAACGGCAACTGGACAGCCAGTGGTACTGGCTGAGCCTGCAAGTCAAAGAGATGGCACTGCGGAAGGTGGGAGGGCTGGCCCTGTGGGATTTCCTCGACTTTATCGTACGAACACGGATCCCTATCTTTGTGCTCCTTCGGCCCTTCATCCAGTGCAAGGTAACAGTTGCTTTGGCTCCTGATAGATCACTCCCTGAAGGCAAGATATCCTTTATTCCCCTGCTGAGAACAGAGGAACAGCACTCCTGGAAGAACTGTGTGTTTATGTAGGGAGTGACTTTTCAGAAGTTAGTAGGCCTGACAACCCTTTGAAACTATATCACAGGGCTTTTTCCTAGACAACACTAAAGAGTATGCCAGTCATACAAGAGCTCTGATCCACGGAGTACAGCTAGTCTGAATTCCCCTGGATGGGAAAGTACTATCAGGCTCGGCCAAGAGGGTTTGCATGTGAACTTAATTTTGCAACAAAGATACTCAAAGCACTTGGAAGTAGTGTGGTTGCTCTGAACCTAGGAGAGGGTTGGCATGGTTGGCAGAAATCTCTTTGCACAGAGTTGGGCAATAGAGCTAACAGCCAGGAAAGACCACGCCACTTTCCATCTCTTGGGTGAGGGTTCTGACAGGACTTTTGTGGATGGACAGACAGCTGCTAGGCTGAGGTGGCCAGGGCTTAAGTTAATCAAGGCTCTTCCCTGTTTACCAGGTAGACTAGCACATGGTCCTTCACCTTATTTAGCCTACCATGTCTCACCACTTGGACAGACTAAACCATCTTGGAGGAAGGAGCTGTCTCATGTCTGAGGGCAGGGTTTAGCATAAGGAAGCCCTCGCCCCATGTACCAATATCAGTGAGGTTTTGATATCTGTTCAGTCAAATATAACGTGGTCCCTGCAAGACAGGTGGAAACCTCATAGCTGGAGTCAAAACCTCCTGACTGCAAAGAGGACAGTCTGCTGGCTGCAGGCTCATGCTGGTCTGGAGACTAGTTCCAGTTCCTTGGGCATCATTTCCCTGTGATGCTAACGTGTCCCAATTTTGCAGCTGCTGGCCCAGCCGGCCGAGAACCACGAGGAGCTGACTGCCCGACAGCACATTGCCGACCAGCTGGAGAGACGGTTCATACCGCGCCCGCTCTGCAAGAGCTCCCTCATTGCTGAATTCAATAACGAGCTGAAGATCCTGAAGGAGGCAGTGCACAGCGGGTCTGGTAAGAGCAGAGGGGAGAGCTGGGGACCATCAGCCCAATCTGGCCAGCTGGCTTGCCCGTAAATTAACCTGTGAGGCAGAGCTGCCTGCTGCCTAGCACGGGGACGGGGTAATCCACCCACACCCCGAGAGCCTGCCCCTGGAGCAGGCCCTATGCCCAGCCCAGCCTTGCCGCTGGACAGCCAACAGACATCAGGGTTAGTGGTGAAATGCACCTTGTCGTGCCCATTTTTTCCACTAAGTCTGAGTCCTGTTTCCCAGCAGCAGCCTCTCGCTGTCACAGCTGGCTCGTGCGGCCCCAACCCGCAACGCAGCAAAGCCGCTACCTCCGTCTCTGTAAATCCGAAGCTGCTCGTGCAGAAACGTCTGTTTGTCTGCAGCTGATCTGTCTCCTAAGTTCTCCTCTTGGTCTCTTTTTGATTCTTCTCTATCGTGAGGTCCAGATCAGGGTCCCCTAGCAGACGGTGCGCTGAATTCTCTCTTGCATGAGGGGACACTTTTCTCCTGTAACAGTCACCCTTGTTGCCACGAGGTGGCAGCCACTGCTTACACACGGCAAGAGATTTTACGTGCTTTGTTCTTAAATTCAAAAGAAAATGCCTCAGCCTTTCTGCCTTGGTAATAATTTCTCTTGTTCCTAAATGTTGAAGCTAATCTGGAAAATATGGTGCTAAAGTTAAGGGAGAAAACCAGACTGCGTAAGAAAAACAGACAGAGGTTTTGGAGAGATGAGGTGAGCCAGGGCAGCTGTCTGGTTTTCCACCGCTGCCAACCCCTGCCCCACCGTGGGGCAGTCGGGTGCCTGATGTGACAGGAATGCTTGGCTGGTTGTTGATTTCCAGTGCCATCACTGACCTGGGTTTGTTTTTCCCACTCTTGTGCAGCTTACCAAGGGAAGACATCTGTCAGCACCGTGGGCACCTCCACCTCCGCTTACCGCCTGAGCCTGGCCACCATGTCCCGCTCCAACACGGGCACCGGCACGGTCTGGGAGCAGGACAGCGAGCCTTCCCAGCAGGCCTCGCAGGACACGCTGAGCCGCACAGATGAGGAGGATGAAGAAAGTACGTGGCTACTGATTCGAGCTAAGCCCCCAACACTGGAGATGTGTTCTTGATACCCCAGAGGGCAGCTGGGAGGGGAAGACAGTTGTCCCTGTCCCAGTGTGAACAAAAGGCCCGTAGGGGCATGACTAAGAAACTGGTGTGGTTGCCACACAGTTCATGGTGTTAAAGCTTGGGCCGTTACATACCTCCTCACTCCCTCCTGAGCTCTGGGTAGGGACAAGGGAAAGGCACGGGCATATTTTTAGTGTATGAGTCCTGGGATGACATGCAAACCCCATGCTGCTGACAAGGCATTTGGCAATGAGTCCTCTCTTTGACCTTCCTCATGGCTGTGGCTGGCTCTGTAGTTAGGATCCTGTTCCTGCAGGGTCTTAGTACTTCCTGCTCATCACTTCTGTCCAGATGCTCCGACGTGGAATATGTTGTCCTTGTGCTGCATGGGATCCAGCTGTGGCTCTCTGCAGGGTGGAATGTCTGTGTGCTTGTGTCACTCGATTAACAAAGAGGAAATTAAGCCTTAAACCTACTGACAACAAAAGCTTGATCTCCCTTTTGGGCAGCTGGCAGGTTTTGGGGCTGCCTGGCAGGTTTTGGGGCTGCCAGGCTTTCTGGTGCCAGTTTAGAAGGAATGGGATGGTGAATCTTTTGGGGACTAGTTTGTAATGACCTGAATGTTGCTTTGTCATTTCAGCTGAGTTTCATGTTGTTCTTGGAATTTTGCCTTCTCTCTGCTTCTGATCTGTTCATCTGCTTCTGGGTTGTCCATCACTGAAAGCCAGGGTAGAAAACTCTGCTCATATGTCATCAGGCTTGGGCTTCCCCCTACTTTAGCAGGGATACTGTCTTCTGGTGCTGCAACGGTTGGTTGCCTCAGTGCCTGAAACTCAGGCGTTCCACTTCTGTTTTTGAGGACTGCTGACTATTCCCCAAAGACATTAAACAAAAGGAGTGAAAATGGGTGGCTCAAAAGAAAGGCCTGTGCAGTTACAGCAGAATTGCCTTTTGGGAAAGAACAGTTAGCCTGAAACTTTCTAGGCTCAGCCCAACTTTATTTTAGCTGGCTTCATCACTAAACATCATACAATCCACCCAGTCCTGCCCTGCTGATATATTGCTCTGATACTCACTGCGGCAAACTCTGGTTTCAGCCTCAGATTAATTATGAGCCACTGTGTGGAACGATGAGTGCTATCTTCCTATTTGCTTGCGGCTGTATTACCTCAGCCCTGCTCTGGCTTAATGCTGCCATGAAATACATACAGTATATCAAATTTGGAAGAGGTCAAGAAGAAAAGAGAAAATTACGCAAAACTTCCCCTTTGTTTTATTTGTTTATTTGTAATGAGACACTGTTGTGGTAAAAACCACAACAGAGTCATTTCTTTCCAGGTACTTTATATAATTTGAAACAGCACTGAAAATCTCAAGCAGTCCTGATCACGATCCAACTGTCTGCATAATTCAGTTGCAGTATGATGTATTTGAGTCAATTTATCCAATTTTTTGGTGACATTTTAAAATACATTTCTCAAAGGGTGTTAAAGGGTGTCAGTTCTGTATTTTGCTGTTATGTATTTTCTCTTTTGTAACAGTGCTTTGCTATATCATAGCAGCAGTTTATTTCACACCAGCAAAACATCCAGTTACAAATTTTATGCCACAAATCGTTTGTATATTAATAAACAATTTATTAATCGCAGGAATTAAGCCCTAGTGAAAGCTGAATTCCCCAAACGTGTTTTCCTGAGAGCCATATAAGATGAAAGGATACATAAATCAATGCCCCATGTGTGCTGGGTTCCTCATCCTGCAGGGTTTTATGCAATATATCTTTCTGAACTGTGACTGTAAAATCTTATGGCAGTATTCAAATTTGAAGGCATGGGGTCTTGGTAAGTAAATGGTGGGTACACCTTTGGCATCCTGTTATGGCTTGACAACTGTAAATACACAGGCAGGGTTTGGGGTGGTTGTTTCCTCTCCTTTCCTGTTTTTTCTTTCTTTCTAGATGATTCCTTGAGCATGCCCAGTGTGGTAAGTGAACAAGAAGCATACCTTATGGGTGCCATTGGGAGGAGGCGGTTCTCCAGCCATCTCTCCAGCATGTCTGCACCTCAGGCTGAGGTGGGCATGTTACCCAGCCAAAGGTAACAGCATGGGCTTTTCACCTTTCCCATTATATTCACGAGAGCAGAAATGGCGCAGGTACCTTATGTGTACATCAGAGATGTGGGATAGTAGAATCAGTGCCAGCATAGTGATGCTAAATTCATTCATGAAATAGTGTTGGACTAAGGGTGCAGGGTTGGAAATAATGATTTTCCAGGATGATCTGTGTTGTGTAAGGTCCATAGGAACAAGCTGTCATCCATAAAAACCTTCCTCTTAAACTGTTTCAGAAACCCTCAGCACTATTATTTTCCTCTGCTACTACCATGGTTAGCAAAAAGAAAACGCATGATTTTGGGGTTATGCACTGAACCAGGGGACCGTATGCAATCTGTGTAGGAGGAATCCTGAGAAGCTGGGAAGGTGGGCAGAGGCATCCTGTTTGATTTACTTTGTTTTCTTCGATGTAGTCTTTGTCCTTCCTAGAACAGTAACTAAGTCATCACAGAAACTGAATGTCAAGTTCAAAGATGGGATTTAATACTGTTTAAAAACAGAAATATACTTGTTAATAGAAATAACTTTGAACATCTTATTCCTGGTTAACATGGAGTGCTAAAAAAGAGATTGGAATTTGGGAAATGAACGTCTTTAGAAGATGTAGAGAGAAGTCTTGCACTTAAATGTGGAGGTTTTTTTTCTAAATAAGCAATGTTTATTGTTTTATTTGTCTGTCTGTGACAGTTATCCAAGGATATCTGACAACGGACAGATTAATTTATGTTATTTCCTTTGAACCTTTAAAAAATAAATTCTACATTATCTCTTGACCAGCCTTGGAAAATCAAACAACATTGTTCCCTCCCCAGTCTTGCTTGGAATTAAAGAAATAACCTTGATACATGGAGGAAAAGTAACAGCTGTGGGACATACCAGCAGAGATAGGAGAAGTGATTTACAAGAGAGAAGTTACACAGATTTTATCTGGGAGTTTTCAAAAAGGGCTTACAGGAACTCATTTGACTTTTGAACTCAATTGATTCAGTCCCTTTCTCTCTTGAAAAATTAATATGCAAGACTGCATTTCCCTCAATCTTTCACTACCATCTTCAATGCATAAACTTCATAAGAGTCACAGTTGACTGATAGCAATGTTTGCTTTGTGCAATCCCAAGTCATGGTGATGCTGAGAAAAAAAGACTTTAATTACAACAGAGCTTTGCTCTCTACTTTTTAAGTACATGGTATGCCAGGAGAATCGCTTTTCATCTGTGTAGGGAAGCTCAGCAAGCATAATCATAGTCCACAACGTCGTGCCCTTTTTAGTTATGGATGGTCTCTGGGCTTTCAGACTGCCTCACAAATGTAAACTAATTAATGTTAAGTAATATTATTATTGCTTTCCCGCTGGTAGCCCAGCAGACTGCTTGCTTTCTTTCCTGTTTTTCCTATGGGCTGAGAAGGCTGCTCCTGCCCGAATGGCTGAAGTGTAGAAAAGCAATGTGATTGTGTACTCGTTTGCCAGGACCCACGCCAGCTGTTTACTTACAGTTTCATTGCACTATGAGACCTTGTTTTCCAGATGTTTGTCCTTAGAGTCATACCAGAAGGAGAGTGGTCTATAGTTCATGGAAGACAGATTAGTCCTCCCTCAGGAAGAAGTGGCTCATGGGGAAGGGGGGAAGAAAAAAGCTTTCTATGAAGCTGGAAGTAAATAGAATTGAAAGAAATGAAAACGCTGCAGGAAAATGGCTTTGAAAGCAGTTCCCTGCCCTTATTTCCTGTGGAAACACATCCTACTGAACTTCTCAGCTCCCCAATTCTCAGCAGAGATGTAGAAGTCTCCATGCAGTGTAAACTCCCTCTAAAGACTGCTCCTGTTATCAGATGTTCTTTCAGCTCCTCTGAGTCATATATGTGCTGTTGAGCGTGCGAGACCAATAAATGTTACCGTCCTTTTTTTACTTTTTTATTCCGTTGATATTTTTTCCCTTGAAAACAGAGACAATCGCATGCTTTTTGCATTTTCTTTCCCTAAATTCTTAATCTCCCTGCCCCTCCTGCAGTGAACCTAATGTCCTCGATGACTCCCCGAGCCTGGCCACTGAGGGCAGCCTCTCTAGGTACAGTGTTAACACTACCTGTCTGTCAGTGTGTGTGCTGGGAAACGAGCCGTTTCCAATCTCCTCTGTCTCTTCCCCTCACCTTTTGTCGCTCTCTCCATCTCTGTCTCTTGTGGCTCATTGATATTCAGGCCTGCAAGTCAAAGGTGTAGCAACCCACCTTCAGTTTTCAGCTTTGATTGCCAATGACTTTGAGGAGGCTAAGGGGAAGGGGAAAGAAAAAGCTGTAGCAAAGTGAAATAAGGGTCTGTCTGGCTAGCCTCGGGGTTTTCCCCTTGTTTAGCAATTGCTTGAAAGGCATGAGAAAGATTATCCACGAGGCATTAGCTGTAGCCTGTTATAAGCATTAGTCTGGAGGCTTATATAAAACAGAGACATCTGTTTTTCCATTCATCTCACAATGGTGTCTCCACAAAAAATAACAATATCAAGCTGTGTTCTTTAACATTCACTAATAAAACTAATTATGATAAGTCCTGTGGAATATAGTTCTCTGTGGATGCTTTACAATAATTCTTGTTATTTTCACAAAGTGTTTCCAATACTCAAATGACACCTTAGAAAGCTTGCAGGTGAACACCATTAATATGCATTTAAAATTGCCCTGTCAGTGCTGTAGTGCAGGTCTAGCTGTTCCCCATTACCCGTGGACAGGGGAGTTTATGTGCAAACACTGTTACGGCCGTGCCCGTCAAATGGGTCAGGAGTGAGCTTAGAAGGGAGGGCTGCACCTTTAACGGCCAGCTCAGTTGTCTTAATCATCCTCACTGTTCTGCTGCTGTGCTCGCACCTCTCAACTCATCCTCGTGAGGTCGGAGAGCTGTCGTTAGTCCCAAGAGCATCTCTGTTTCCTTCCAGAAGAACATGGCCCCTTACATTGGCAACTCAGAGGGTAACACACTGTTTCATTACTTTGTCACACCAGCTGAAGATGTGGATATGTTGAGAGGCGTTTGTGTGAATGGTTTCTATTTTGTTAGCTTGGTTTTAGATGTCAAGTAGTGGCTTTTTGGGGTGGGGACAGGCTGCTTTGCTTGTTTGTTCATTCTTCTCGGCTGACAAATGGAGAGTTCATCATTGGTGGTGTCACTGAGATCATCCCATGATTCATGGTGTCCTTTGTGTGTGTGAATCCTGCTTTGGCAGATTGGTCTCTAATTGGTGCTACTGTAGGAGCGGTGTTAGGAAAAGACGTCGGCTTGTTGGCAAAGACGGGAATATTTTTATCTGGTGTTGTGATACAGCAAAATGGATTGCATGGTCATCTGAGCATGTTTTGGGGCCTAAAGAGAACAGAAGTCATTCAATGGAAGAAGTTAAGTGCTGTCCCTTAAGCAGAGCTAAAAACTCACTACAGTTGAGGAGGATGGCGAAGGAGAAGGTCCATATCTGAGTCAAAGCCATAATGACCTGATACCAGGTTACATCAGTGTTGAATTTGAAATGTTTTGATCGTGCAAAATGGGGGGGAGTCACTCCTAATAACGGTGGTGAGGCTGAGGAATTTGAGTCAGCTAAGTTAACAGATGAGTTCAAATGCAGTAATTTATTTTGAACCCTGAATCGTAATGAGCTGTGCAGTGGGTTCCTACCAACTTTTGCTAGGAACCAGGGCACTATCCTCCACCCTGCTCTACAGTATAGAGGTTTCCTTAGGCAAAAAGGTTAACAGATGTACTTGGGAGTCAGTTCTGACAAGGTTTATTATTCCTTTCAAGGAAGGGCATCAGGGCTGCAAAGCCTTAGAAGGAATGAAGACAGGGAAATACTGCAAATTTTTATAAAAAAGGCTAGGTTAGAGTTCTGTGAGGAAGAAAAGATGTTTCAGCTGCATTGTTAAATGTGCAAATTGGATTCCTCCTCTAAAGGACAGAAGTAATAAAGCAGACGTTGTAGGCACTTACCGTGCTGTGGGGATCATAGGACAGAATTAATGTGGTTTTATATTCAGGAACATTAGTTTTGAATAAAGCAGACTTGAGTTCTTCTTACATAACTTTGATTTCAGCTGGAGCACAATGATAACAACTGTTTAGGATTGCCTTCTGAAGTCAAAAGCTGATGTTTAGTCATAACTGACATAAAGAAATAAATCATATGGAGACTAGACCCTTATGGAAGGTAGGAGTTTTAAATAAATTAAATAAATAGTGACAAACACATTCTGTTTGCCTTTGTTCTATAGCAATTAGAGCCAGCCATGTAGAAAAGCAGGGAAGACGGGAAGGGGATAACATTTAAATGCTCAGAAGTAAACAGATAGCATGGAGTACAGGGCTGAGGAACATATGTGTCCAGCATCATGATTTGTTGTGGTTATAATCTGAGAGGAGAGGATATTTTCCCAAATCAGAAGGGAAGAAGAATGAGAAGTCATTGCAATGGAAATCTGTTGCACAAACACATTTCCCTTTAATGTTTGTCATTATGCCTATCTTAGCTTAATGGTGCCTAATAGGGAAAGTCAGAGTGAATTCACATTGCCAGGGCAAGCGTAGCAGATCTAACGCTAACTGGGCTAGGATGTGTCTGGAAATACAAGAGCTGGAGTTTGTCTACATTTTAACCCATTCTCCACTGGCCTTTAGTCCACTAACCCTCTCATTCAGATGTCTTGGGACACAAAGTGTGTATGTTCTACCATAATGGCGTGGCAAGCATGTACAGCTTTTTAATAGACATTTAAACTCCTTGCTTCCTTTGTCTCTATTTTGTCGTCTTCTTTGTTCTTTCTTTTTTTCTTTTCTTGGCTGCATGGTTTCTTGCAATTCATGAGCATCACTTAGTGTAATTGCCACCCTGACACAGTTTCTTTTAGCCCCCACTGTGTGACTGCACTGGCTGTCATTTCTTGTAGCACTGGCAATGTGCTTCCACGAAGTTGGCTTGGTTTGATCTTTTGCTTACCTGTCTCTGCCCTAACTATGTAATGGGAGTAACATTATTGTGAAGATAAAACCCCTGACAGAGATACTCAGAGAGTGACAGACCATCTTTGTGTTGGGCAGGAAAAACTTCTGGTTTGTTATTCCCAAATAAATCTGGCTTATGTACTGCAGAAGAACCCTTCTTACTGATCACATTGCTACAGGAGGGAAACGTACTGCCAGCTGAAATGGCATTTGATTCAGTGTTCCTCGACTGGGTCCCACGGGCTGCCAGAAAAACAGTATACCCCTGGTCAGGTCTGGTAAACAAGGAGAGACAGAAAAGGAGGGAGGGAGGGCTGCACAGAGCCAACAGTCTGCCTGCCACACTAATTTTCACGCAAACAAGATCAGTAGTGCTGTTCTTTGATGTGAAAAGAAACCCTCACAAACCCTCATGAAGTGAAAGTTTATATCTGAAAATTCAGTCATTCATCTGAAATTTTTGTGGTCTTTATGATTTTCTCTTTTCTTCCCTTCTTCAAAATTTGGGGACAGAAGGCAAAAAGACAGCCACAACAGGACTGTGCTGTGCGCAGGCAGCTCTGCAAAACTTGGCTGTTCTCGACTCCACCATTTGTCTGCAATAGATATCTCCAATTTCAGCTCATAAGATCATCCCAAATTATACCAATTTCTGTAATGATTCAGTACTGGAAATAAACAGCCACCAGCTCACTAAACTCATTTCAGTGATGATATAAGCCAGGCTGAAAATCCCAGACTCCAGAAGGAAGACACAAAGTCCAGCCTTTCTTTTGCTCACCTATTGTTTGTCTTCAGTGCACAGATTACTCCATGGGAATAATTTTTTTTCTCATGTATAGCCTCTGTGCTTTCATGCGGTCCATGTACTCCCTTTATCTAATGACTTTTTCAAAGTGTTTTCATGATGCATGTGAAGTAAGTTTATTTCACCACTATATATAGTGTTTTGTATTGAATATAACTGTAGTCTTTCTGCTATGCACATTTATATTTCCTCACTCATAGAACTAAGAGTTACTGTTCCTTCATCAGAAATTGTAACAGTATTCTCAAAAGCTAGTCCAATAGAAAATTATTTTTTCCAAGACCTTCTCCAGCTAATTCCTACTTAATCCACATACTGGTAACTACTCTAAAAACTTCTTAAATTTAGAGGAATAGTTTTTATGTAATCCTAGAAACAGAAGATGAAGAAAATTCTACAAGATGCAATTTCAGGTAGTTTGGATCACAAATCTAAAGACTAATTTAAGCGCAGTCTCTTTGCTTTAATAAGGAATGATGTGTTGCTTCTGGACCTACCAGTCATATGTGCTGCAGTCATTGTCTGGGTCAAGAACACAGTCCTGCTAACAGGAAGTTACTTTGAGGACTCTGCTTATTCATAGGCGGGTGTTTGCATGATGTTTAGGATGCTTTGTATGTAAATCATGTCAATACCCTACGTAAAAGCTGGAAAATATGTTCCAGAGACTGGTGATCTCATTTGGAAGAGCTGTCTGAGGGAGAAAAGGACTCAAATATATCTTGTTTGTTCAGGCTTTGAGCTTGCAGAAGCTCTTCCTTTTTTTTCCAAACCACTGCAGCTGTGGTGAGATTGCCGAGGGCATGCCTAGGATTATTAGGCTGTGGTCAGACAATCGGAAGAGAAAGAGCTTCAGGGTCTTAGGATGTTTCTTTCCTTGAAGTAGCCCATTTTCTTCCCAGTAGAGCTGGTAGAAACACAAGCATATGGTTTAGTGCAAAGTCTGGCTTTAGTTTAAACTGATAAGGGAGGAAGGAATGGGACTTTCGGGTCAGGTAACCAGACTTTGACCCAAAGCAGACCAGGAAGCTCTCACGTTCTGTTCCACCAAACCTTCTAAGGGCAGTAACTTCTGCCAAAGCGAAGAATGAGCTGTTCAGGAGACAGAACTTTTTAAGTCTCTCCACAGACATCCTCCATGTCTTGTCTGACCACGTCCTTAGGCTTGTCTTCTTCCTCCACTCCTATAACATCAGGCAATAAACCTTCACTCTGTTGGTGGTACCGAGCTCCTCCAGGGAGATCCAAAGAAAACATCTAGAGAAAAGAATGTTGTTTTCCTTTAGATTAATGCAGGCCAAAGGCAAAACGGATTGTAATACTGAATCTTCAACAATGCATACCAGATATAGCTGGAAGTTGCTTAAATAGGACCTGTGGCTCAGTGGATTCCAGTCTGTCCCAAATAAGCAGCTGCCTGATTTAAAAGAAGTCCAGCTTAAATGTTAGTTGCTATTGTAACCATATGTCTCTCAGACATAGTTCATTCAGCTAAAATGTTGTTTTGTGACTGCTGTCTGCTAAATGACCAATTTTTAACTGTTTGGAGGAATACAGTGCTTGGATAAAAATGAGGGGAGGGTGGTATTTTTATATTAAGTAGATTAAATGGTCAGTTGAATGGTAGAATGAGATGGTACGTAGCCGAGCATGTTTTATTGCTAAAGATTCTTTCACTGCAGATTTTCAGATATTTTGTGCCAAGGTATTAAAAACTAAAAATCTGTGTTCTTATATATATATATATATATAAAATTTACATTTACTTGTCTTTTTTGTTTGTTAGCCACAAAAAGACTTAAGGCTGCAAGTGTTGAGTGTGGGGCCTTGTTCACATAACTCATGCATCCATTATGTGAATGGATCCTTTGTCACTTTGTGTTTGTTTTTTGTTTGTTGACTTAAATTGAAATTAAAACCGGATGACAAAATTGTGATGAGGCTGTGGAGTCTATTTGGGAGGGAAAAAAAATAGCTTTTACAACATTGTCCTTGAAAAAGGAAAGGCAAACAAGAAGGCTTTTGAGCTAGGAAGCTGATATTCTTGCCTTTATTGATGTGGCAAAGGATGCAGAGAAGTGAGTGTTGCTCAGTGGGATGCATCAATCAATGACTGAAAACTGAAATCTGCAGTTATTTATATTTGGATGCTACCTATGCGTGGCCAAGTCCTGAATGCCATGACTCCACCTCCCACCCCCTCCTAAGCCCTGGAAGCCACAACCCAACAGACACGTCCCCCCCATCCTTCAAAGACAGTATTGCTCTTTGAAGTGACTGTGCCATTAGTGGTTGGTTGGTTTATTTATTTATTTATTTATTTTAGTCACAATTGCCAGGACACCTACTAGTTATACAGGGTGCTTCTGTGCTTGGTCTAATGCTGTCAACATCTAACAGGGTGGCAAGCGTGCAGAGCGAGCCAGGACAGCAGAACCTTCTTCTGCAGCAGCCCCTGGGGCGGAAGAGAGGCCTACGGCAGGTAAGAGCACAGGGGGTGAACAAGCCTCCTCTCCTTCTGTTTGAGCTGGTTTGTTTTTTGTTGTCTGTGACTGTTTTGAATGTGACTGTTTTGAACGTGAATGTGAGGCCCCTTTTATCTTATTTGTGATATACTAGTGCAATCTGTTGAGTTAGCAGGAACCGTAGCACAAGTCGTAGCTGTGAGGCCTGACAAATCCCTAAGAGAGGGGGTGCACTTTGTTTTGAATTTCCCAATCTTCTCCTCTGCAGGCTGCTTCTTTTTTTTTTTAATTAAATGATGGTCACACAATCTGCATTGCATTACATTCAGTATTGAAACTGAAAAGGCACAAAGCCCAGAAGTTCATACGAAGGAGATGTCTGAGCCATGGAAACCTTAGAACACGTATCTGCTAAAGTAGTGAATGGGCATCTAGAGGAATAGACAATCTGTCCTCCCTACTGGGGAGAAGTTGTGCAATATATGAACATACATCAGCCTAACTCTTTCTTCCGACGTTTAGCTTCGACGACCGCTGCTGTCACGTCAGAAAACTCAAACTGAACCTCGTAGCCGTCATGGAGCTCGACTTTCAACCACACGGCGGAGCATCCAGCCAAAACCAAAACCTGGCGGTAGGGCAGTGCTGCATTTCCAGAACCAGCACTTCACATTTGAAAGTACAAACCACTGTGTTGTTGTTTTAGCTTAAAGGAATAGTTAGTATCTTGTTAGTAGCTTATATTAAGGTGAAGTCCCAGCAGTTTTATCCTTTTTCCTAGTAAGTGGATATCCTATCGAAAATCACCCCCTCAAAATATTTTGAGGGTTTCCCCAAAGGCTTTCAAGGTGAAACTGGACGCAGACAGTGAAATATCATGTCTCCTCGAGGTGTGGAGAATTTAGGGGACAGGTGTCCTCTATTCAGGATACCTTGTCCAAAACCTCGAGACGTGCAAATTTTGAAGCAGAATTTGAAGCAAATTACTGCTATTGAGAGTAGCAGAAAGAAGGAAATTTCCCATCATTTGTAAGCTTGGCAATGCAGAGCTTTAAGGGCTGTGTATGGAAATGAACATAGGACTGTTCTCGTCCATGCCGTATGTTTCCAGGAGTCAGCACTGTCAAGCACAGCCTCGGGCTGTATTCTGTACCCTCTGAAGTGAGCAGTTAACTTTGGAGGAAATACCTGGAAGAGCAAAGGTTGCTTGCAAACGTTCTGGGTTTCTAACCACTCAGCCAGGACTGTGCTGGGTCAACAACACTGCTGGAGATGTCTGAAACATAAAAGTTGATCCAAAATAATTAAGAGCAGAAGCAGAGGTATCAGTTTTACTGTTAAGTTTTAGCCTAGCTGTGTTCACCCCGTGCTGTTCTGTTATTCCTGGATAGTTGACTCGGTTTGCAGCAATGGGGGGCAATCAGCTGCCCTCTTTCTTTTCTCAGATTTCCAGCAAAACCTTGGGCGATTCCCTTGTTTATTTGCATCTCAGTTTTCCTTTTTGAGCTGAGGGCAGAAACGCCTAACTCCCATGGGAATGCAATTCAGTATCTTCTTCTGGGATGGAAAGATGTTATGGGTGGCATTTATCTTACCAAGCTGTGACAAAGATAGGTAGGGTGACTAGTCTTCAGGAGATCCCTGACTCTTGCTGTGGCCTTAGAGGAAGCCTAGGGTAAAAGGCTTTTAGATTAGACTCCAATTAGACAGCTTATAAAGGTGGTATGAATTATGGATCCTGTCTTAGTTGTGAAAACTCCAGGGATTCTCTCTTCTTTTCTTGTTGTGTTTTCCTTCCCAAATTGTAGCATTTTAATAATTTTCTGGGCTTTGTACCCCTCAGCGGAGCAGAAGCGGTCGGTGACGTTCACGGAAGCGCAGCCCGAGGCAGCAGCAGCCTCCCCAGGGGAGCCGTCAGGTCCGGCAGCCCCGCAGCAGGGCTGCGGCCGCAGCAGCCCCCAGGCGACCGGCAAGCAGGACCCGCCAAGTAAACCTGTGCTGACTTCCTCACCTGCCATCGTCGTGGCTGATCTCCACAGCCAGGCCACTGGCCAGGTAACGTGGCTGACGGTTTTATTGTGGGTGTCTGTCTGCTGCTTCAGCAAAGTCGCAGGGCAAATTTATAAGGAAATGCCTGATGCATTACAGCACTGTAACAAAAGCTGGTGGTGAGTGAAGACAGCAAACTCTTGTGTGTGTGTCTGTTCTTTAGGCTGAGTTTGCTGAGTTTTGTAAACCATTCCCTTCTAGATCTATGCAATGATCCTTCATTTGCGAACGTACTTCCTGCATCTTCCCTTTCCATCTTCCCGTCACATGCAGTAGTCCTTCTGGACCTGCTCACCAGCGCAAGTTTTCATCAACGGGTTTTTACAGCTTGCTCTCTGAGAAATGCGTCCTTAAGGAGGGACTCCTTCAAAACCTCAGGACTGTTTTAGCAAAAGCATCACATTTCAAAAGAAATTGCTTGTCCAACATTCTTCTCTGTTGGACACCACTGGGCAGAGTGCAGGGACAATCACAGTCATCCCTTCAACACGTCAGTGACATTGAGATCTCTTTTATAAGCCCAGATATCTAGTGTCTTTTGGAGGTTATGTCCTTGGCCACGAACAAATGAAAGACACCCGTCTTGAGAACACACAAAAAAAATGAAATGAGGAAATGTTAACGACTAAATCAGATAACCTTTCTGGTCATTGCTACAAATCTGATTCACCAGCAGAAATATATCAGTGTTAGGGCAAAATTTTAGGGATTTATAATCGGCAAGTGCTTGGCTCTTTATGGTAAAAAGTATTTCCAAATGAGAAAATATTTTATAGACGTTCCCATGCTTTTTCCCCCTCTCCCTCCCACTTTCTCTGAGCCTGACCACTGGCTCTCCTCAATTGCAGAGCGAGGCACTTTCTGCTGAGAAGGAGAAGGAAAAAGAGGAGGGCTTGGAGTCCCGGCCAACAACAGCACAAAGCACCCCGCCCACACAGCTCTCTGACACTGAGGACTACGCTGGCCTCGAGACCACCAGCTTGCTGCAGCACGGGGACACCGTCCTTCACATCAGTGAGGACAATGGGATGGAGAACCCCTTGCTGGCCACTCACTTCAGCTTCACGCACGTGGAGCTTGGGGAGACTGACGTCGATCTAGATGAATCTCATGTTTAACTCTTAGGGAAGTGCAGTAGTGGGAGGAGGAAGAGAAAGTGTACCTTCTCCTTTGAGTTCCCTGGTAACTAGTAACTCATTAAAACAAGAGCACTTTATTAACCAAAAGCAGAAAATAGCTAACGGCCGGTTGCTATAGACTGGCGCATTTCTGTTTGTGAAATCTATTTCAGTTCAGGGCAAGACCGCAGGAACAGAGAATTTTTACAAAATTCTCAGGGTAGGGGTGTGTTGGGGAAATACGTGGTCCATAAAACCTCGATCCGGCAGCCATGTACTGTGATCGGCAGCCTCGCTGGGTAAGCGGGCTGTTGGACTGTACGAGACAGAGAAGCCTCTTTTGAGATTGTGCCCAAGATTTATTTTTGTAGCGTTTTTGAGAGGAGGGCTATATAGTGGCTGAACCCAAGGCTCTTACATGTTGGCACTGACAGTGAAAACACTGACAAAAAGATACCAATCTAAAGCTTGATTTTCACAAGCCTGGGACCATTGTTTCTAACTTGCAGAGCAATGATAAGCACCATGGGGCAATTAGATTAATTTTTTTTTTTGGCACCGCAGAGTTGAGTTGAGTTTACTTTTGTCTGTTGGTTTCATTCTACTCTGTAAGATATTGCCCTTGTGCTACAAAAATATTTGCTCTGTAAAACTAAATACAGTACATACCGTAAGAAGGAATGCACGTGCTGTGCACAGATACAGATGGGCAGGGGGTGAGTGGTCTGCAGATGGTATAAATAGCCCACGCTGTCCTGCTTCAATGTACTGAGTAATTCCTCTCCACAGCTTAAAAAAATCCCAAGAAACCGCATCTGGAATGCGGGGACCTTCTGGTACCTAGCAACTGCTCCACTGATGCTGTCGTATGTACTTAGATATAAGGATTTAAAGTAAATATTTATATATGGTATTTTCATGTTCCTATATATATAAATATATATGTACATTGTAAACAAAAGATGGATATTGCAGGGCAGAAACTTGAAGAAAGAATCTATTTTTGGCATGTTGAGATTGTATTTAAAAAGGTTCCATTTTATGTACGTAATGTTCATGGCTGCAAGTATTAGATATATATACGTAACATTTATACGTAGGTGGAGATGCCCGTGGGGGATCAGCTGAAGTCACAGCTGAGTTATGGGCTATGCTGCAGCATCATGGAATTTCACTGAAATGTGAATTTAGCCATTAGCTGCTTACGGGCAAACTGCAAAACAGCTGCGGAACAAACCATGAAATCATGAGCAACGCCCAAAGTTACCCTGTGCTGTGGGAATCATATACTGCCTTTTTCAGCTTATGTTAGAAGAACTAGAGTTTATAATCATGGCGTTATTGTGCAGAGGAAAATGTTTCAGATCATTCTGAGAGTCTGTAAAATGTGCTAATTACCAGTTTGGCTCCTGAGGGCTTGTAATTTGGACGCACGCATCATGAAACAGCCTTACTGAGGAGACAGAATGATATCCTCCTAGCCATCTCCAAAGAAAGGACTCGCACCTCTCTTCAGCAGCTCTGAAAAAGCTGTTTAAAGTACTGCCATACAAACAACTGCCTCACTGCTGTAGTGCAGCATGCAGTTTTTACTGTTGCGTGGAAAATTAACCATATACCTGACAGCAGGTTTCAGCCTGCTGAAACCCATGGAGCCTTCAGGCTGCGCTGCCTGGTATTTGCCAAGTGCTCAACTCTTGATGGGAGCTGTGCACACTGATCCGAGGAGGGAACTCATGCACGTTAAACCTCCAAAGGTAGCAAAAGCCATCCTTCTCCCAGGCTCACAGGTGCTGAGCATGCTCTGCTACCTCTGCTTCGGTGAGAGGTGGAGACTCTCAGCACCTCTTGGGAAAAGCAGGGCTGGAAAGGCAACTGTTTTTATAGTGTAGCACCTATAACACCATCTCTCTCTCTCTCTCTATATATATATATATATATGTGGTGCGCTAATGCAACTTCACGTGGTTTAGGTGAAGCTGGCAGTCTCTTGATACGCTGGTCAATGTGTGTCCTGACTGACAAACTGCTTACTCTGCTGACCAAAACATGCTGTACCGCTTCTTATCTCCTCAGCGCACGGGAGCCAGCACCAGCTACCTATAGGAGACTGCTTTGGATTAGCTCCGAGCTTGGAGGTCACTCAAAGAATTGCTAAATTCCAGATGCTAAGTTTTATTATTAACAATGACGCACAAATGAGAAAAAACACAGCTTCGTTTTCAAATCCCAAGGTAGGCTGGGTTACTGGCAGTCGGGTGGGGGAGGAGAGATTTAGACGTGAGCTGAGTAAACGGCAGGGACATACCACAGATGGAATTCATGGTGCATTTTAGAGTGACCTCTTCTGCTGAAAATGAGAAGGAAGCATCTTTCTTAATGAAAAGTAGATGCCTCAGCACGGTACTCCACTCTAACGATGACAAAATAACTGTGATTTACTTCATTCAATTCAGTACATGTAATAAATGTTTCCATTCGGGTTTCCCACTGTCACTGGTGAATCCACAGTAGTAAGCCATAGCAAGGACTAAAATGACTCTTTTTAATGTTTACCCTGCTACAAATCAATGCAGCTTATAAATGATGTAATCCGTAATTTAGTTTTATTCAGGTGGCCAGGCAGATGGCTTTCATTTTGTTGGATGGTTGTTGAGAGATGGAACAGTCAGGCAGACCAGTCAGTCTGTCTTCTCGTGTGTTTTACTTTCGTATCGGCTGCACTTAATACTGTACTAATGAGGTGCATACACTGTACTTTAGCTGGTTTTGTGCTTTCCTCCAGTATCTCTGTAACAGAACTGTGTATTTCTGCTGTGAAGACAAACAATGCTGCTTAAATAGTGTTAGAGGCCTTAAGCGCATGTCATGTTCCACAAATGTCCAGGCTGTACCAGTCTTGTCAGCGTGTCGGTCAGTCCCATTGCCTCAGCATTTTATGCAAACGTTGTCCTGAGGACTAAATACAGAGGAGTGACAGCAAAAGGACAGAGTTCTGTGTTTCAGCCTCTTGCGCAACACCGCCTCGCTTTCCCTTTCTAAAAGGCTTTGATACGCTGCTATTCGAGGGTGTTTTGTTCCAGGACAGGGACAGCGTTTGTTAAAATTTACCCATCTGCTTCCTCGCCGGAGCTCGGCAGCCACCTGCCGCCCCAGCCCCGCGCTGCGGGGGCCGCTGGAAGGTGTGTGCCACGGCCAGGGCCTGCGCGCACCCGCCTGGGCCTTCAGCAGCACTAACGCCTGGCACTGCGCTTCCTAACAAAAAATGCTTTGCTGGGAAATTTTTTTTGCAGAAAAAAATCTGTCAGAAGAAGCTTCCCCCCCCGCCCCAGCTTCGGCCCTTGCCCGGGGGTGGCTGCTCGGCGGGGGTTTGCGCCCTCCCAAGCGCCAAGAGAGGCCTCGGCTCGGGCACTCGGGGCCAGGCCTCAGGGGCTGCCCGTGCCACAGCCGCGGCGGGGTGTGAGCCCGGGTCCCTGGGAAACGTCTGCCAGGGAGCCCCACCGTCGCCGGCCCGCGGGGAGCCGGTAACGGCGGCGACTGCCGCCCGCCCCTCGGCAGCGCCGGGGCCGCCGCCGGGCGCCACGGAAGATGGCGGCGGGTGGGGTGGGGCGGGGCGGCGGCGCGCGGCCGCGCCGTCAGGCGGCGGGGCGGGGCGGCGCAGGCGCGGGGCGGCGGCGGGCGGCGGCGATGGCGTCGGGGTGCCGGATCGGGCCGTCCGTCCTCAACAGCGACCTGGCGGCGCTGGGCGCCGAGTGCAGCCGCATGCTGGACTGCGGCGCCGACTACCTCCACCTGGATGTAATGGACGGGTAACGGCCAGGGGCGGGCGGGCGGGCGGGGCGGCCGCCCCCAGGGCGCGGGCGGGTGGGCGGGCGGCCTGCCCCGCCCGGCCGGCCGGGGGTAACCTGCGGGCGGGCGCGTCTCTCTCTTCGGCCCCAAGACACTTCGTCCCGAACATCACCTTCGGCCACCCCGTCGTGGAGAGCCTGCGCAAGCAGCTGGGCCAGGAGCCCTTCTTCGGTAAGGGGGCGGCCGGGGCGCGCCCTCGGGGCGCTGCGGGAGCGGCCCGGGCCCCCCCCCCGCCCCTCGGCCGCCGCCCCCCCTTCCCGGTAGCGGGCGCAGGGCGGGGGCCGGCCCCAGCTGCAGCCCCAGGCGCTGCCGCCCCTCGCTGACGGCCCTTGGCTGCGCTCCCCTCCTCCAGATATGCACATGATGGTTGCCAGGCCCGAGCAGTGGGTGAAACCGATGGCCGTCGCTGGCGCAAACCAATACACCTTCCATCTAGAAGCTACGGACAATCCCGGCGCCCTGATAAAGGACATTCGGGAGAACGGGATGAAGGTGAGGAGCGCGTAGGCTTGGAGCAGCGCGCTGCGCTTGGCCTCGCTGCCTGCCGTGTTCTGGCAGCGAAAAACCCATCGTTGCGGTGTCGGGTGGTCAGAGATGGGCACGTGCGGCCCTACCGCTCTTGGTGCACAAAGTCAGTCTTTGGTTTAAGTTAATGGGGAATCTTTATCAAAAGCAGCCTGTTCTTACTGCGCTTACACAGACACATAGTTATTTTCCTAGGGGTTTGTACCCAGCTCAAGCCAATCTTGCTGTGTTTGTGTCATCGTAAGGTGCACTTGGATTTGTCTTGCCTCTCCCGCAGGTTGGCTTGGCGATCAAGCCTGGCACTACAGTTGAACACTTGGCACCTTGGGCCAATCAGATAGACATGGCTTTGGTGATGACGGTAGAACCTGGATTCGGAGGGCAGAAATTTATGGAAGACATGATGCCAAAGGTAGACCAGGTTTCTCTTTCCTTATTGAACTTAAAGGTAATTAACAGTATGGAGAGTAGCAGTGAAGAGAATAAACCTTGTCTGGGTGTGTAAGAAGCTATATGTAGCTGTGGCAGCTGCATGTGGATCTCGGTGCCAACCTTTTTATACCATTTCTCAGGTTCAGTGGCTGAGGACACAGTTTCCCTCGCTGGATATTGAAGTGGACGGAGGAGTTGGGCCTGACACCATCCATAAGTGTGCAGAGGTAGGATGCTGAAGCGGAGCAGCGTTCTCAGTCACTGTGCCAAAAGACTTAATAGTCCCTCTGAAAATAAAGCTTAGGAGGAATCACATTTTGACTGTTAGTTTTCAGAGGGAATAGTAAAGCCCACAATATCAAAACCTACTTGAGGTCTAATCTTGTGCCTTTTTTAATAGTGGCTACTGAAGCCTCCCCTAAGCTAGAGAAGCTGTTTGTTTCTTGTATGTTTGGGAAATAGGAGCAATGATGAAGAGATTACCTATTTGGGGAAAAGCTGTGTTTTCTGAACTTGATTTGTGGTTGTAGTTAGAGGTACCACTACCCGTGTACCACAAATAGCGCTTGTTTGCCCACCAGCCTGGAACTCACTGCCTCCTTATGTGTTTTACAGCAAAAAAAACTTTTAAACACTGGATCTGTTCCATGTTACTGAGTGGGTGTTTAATGTCTTTCAGGCAGGTGCAAATATGATTGTATCTGGCAGTGCCATTATGAAGAGCGCAGATCCAAGATCTGTGATCAATCTCCTAAGGAATGTGTGTTCAGAAGCAGCTCAGAAGCGCTGTCTGGATCGATGAGACCTACCCAAGCAGTGTTCAAGAAGGCTCTGTGTGTGCAGGAGAACCCTCGTTTCTCATGCGTAAGGGAGGGCTGGATGAACATTAAATAAATACAGGAACTTGTTGCTGCTGAACAGAGGAATCATTCCTTCGCTGCAATGAAGCAAGCAGCAGTGAAAAACATTCTGGCTGTCTTTCAGGGTTGGAAATGCAATGGTTTGAACCTGTCTCTTGATTCTGTGGAGGTTAATTTTATGGCGCAACCTGTAACACTGGCTGGATTGAACTAAACTTCAGTCAGTTTTTTGCTTGCTAGAAGAGTGTAGCATCACCACAAGCAGTCTCTCTTGTGGAAGACTCTAATCAAACTGCCTTCTGATGTCTGTATTTTGTCATTTGATCTGTGCATTCCTACAAAACTTTTCCACTATCTGCATTAAACACCCCTCCCTTGGTGTGGTAAGTCTCCTTTAAGCTGTCAAAAATGAGTCGTTTTGGGAGTAAGTTTGGGAAAAATGCAGTTTAAGAGGGCTAACAAATCCCACGGATGCTAGAATGTTCCTGTGTTTTGCTTTTACCACGTACAAGTACTTGACCTACGTAAGTCAAACATCAGACAAGTCAGTGCAACGTCTTTACGAGGTTGCAAACGGGGAAATACCTTCTCATTTACCTTTCACATAGCCAGTTAAGACAGCTGTGTGTGAAATTCCTGGAAGTGACGGGATTCCATGGAAGAATGTTGCTTTAAAACCCTACAGATAGTTAAAAAAACTTTATCTTGACCCACTGCCCACTTGGTTTCTACACATGCCTGAGTAACCAATTAAGATAGCGACCTCCGGGGCTGTTACCTGCTGAAGTGATTTCAGTGTATGCAGGCTGAAATGCACTGCACGGAGAGGGCTCTCTAAAACAGCTTAATGCTCCTCTTTGTTCGGAAGCCAAATAGTTCTCATACCTTCCCTTTGCTTGTGCTGACTTCGCAGCCTGGCCTCTGTGGGCGTGTGAAAGGTGGGAGCTACGACCCACTAGAGGAAGACCTGAGCAGGTCATTTTAGATAGACTTGCCTCCTGTGGCTCCAATTAGTCTTGCTGACTCCTTTAATATTTCATGGTGTTCTGCATGGGATTGTTCCCTTTAAGCTGTAATTACAGAAGGGTTGTGAACAGTCTGCTGCCCCAGGGGACAGGCCGGAAGGCTCAACAGCTGCAGCCAGCCCATTTCCTCAAGGCCAAAGTCAAATCAGTTGTCCTTGCAGCAAAGCTGGGCAGGTGTCACCTCCCAAATGCCGAGACACCGCTAGAGCTGCTGCACCCCCTCCTCCTAACCTATGTGTCCCGCAGGCAGGCCCTGCTCCGCGGCGGTGTGGTGCAGCATGGGTCACTGCCATTGTTGAGGAGGAGGAGCTAGGGCTAGTTCAAACAATCTAGACAAGTGTCTGAAATGACTCAAGGACGACTTTTTCCTGTGTGGTTAATTGTGGTTTAGGTGAACAAATGTCTTAGCTGCCTGTTTGCACTTGCAACCCCAGTTGAGAACTAGCAAAAGAAAAATGGAGTCATCTGGACCTGCTACTGCACTGAAGCCATCTTTGGGAGGAGGTTTGCCAAAAGCGAGCTTGGCCAGGAAAGGCAACAGTCCAGATGGCTGTTGGATGTGTTAAAGCAGCTTAGTGGCGCTTCTGGAAGGAACCTGTGTAGGGTTTAACACAGCGTGCAGACAGAAAGAGTCACAGCTCTGGTACCTAAACTGCAGGCCGAGCAGTCACAAATGGGCTACGAAGATGTTAGTTTAGGATTTGGCAGTGTGGCTTTTCGTGCTGTTGAAAGCAGTAGGACGACAGCTGTAGTATCCTTGCCTCCTGCAGTTGACCTTAAGCAGATTTGAAAGGGTAATCAAACTCTCTGCTTTTTTTTTCTGATTAATCTGGGGGGGATGGACATCCCAAAGTCATGCTAGTTAACTGACAGTACTATGCTTTGTTCTGAGCATGGAACCATACGGTACGTTTTCTTTCACAGGCTGTAGTCACTTTGTCATTGTTTTAAATCGAGTAGCTTGCACTTTCATTCACTCTCAGGTTAGGAACGTTGTGGGAGAGAGAAATTACACACACAGTAAAATTACTCCATTGGTTCTTTCTGTCTGAACCCTGCCTGGGTGGGTTTATGCAGCTGGCTACTGCTGCAGTGGCTTTTTACCCATCTAAGGTGAAATCTGTTAGTGACCACAGAGCATCCATGGAAGTAACAGTAATGACACTTGTTCTTTTAATGCTTAAGACTGTTCCAGTTTCTTGCCTCTATACATTAACAGAAGAAACCTGTTAGGCTGTACTTAGGCCTGTACTCAGTAACGTAACCCCACAGCGGAAGCGCCACAGCCACAGGAGTTGAACCGAACACTGCCATGAAACCCAAGAGAGCTGCTTGCATGGTATCCACGGGGCCACCTAAACCCCAGGACCGTTAGATGTTGCAATACTCTGATAAAGCAAAGTTCCAGCAACAAGGGGGAGCACAGGCTGGTGATATTAAGTCACATGGTCTGGAGCAGTCCAGGGTGATCTGACGGAGCAAAGGCTCTGTCTGCACTGGGAAACAGCAGAAAGTCAGTCTGATACAGCCAAGTAAGGCTGGGCTTGGACATGTGCTCCACAGCGGTACAGCGCACACCCCAGAGCAAGATAAAAAAACTGCAGTAGACACACACAGAGCTTATTTTAAATAGGGCTTAGAAGTTTGTATTTGTACTTACATTCCATTAAGGTCCTGGATGCAGAGATGAAGCGTTTAAACCCTCATAGCAGCAGGGAGCAGAACATAAGTGGCCTTAAAATATGTCTCAATTGAAAATGGTAAACAAAGCAGAAGGGAAGCGGCTTGCTTTGTGAAGCTGCAACACCCCAGTTTCATGCGTGGGGGGCCTTGCTGCATTACGTTTAAGTTGGTATTTCACAGTCAGCCTTTGCAATACCTTCAGCCACAACATCAGGAGCAGCACTGACAGCTGTTTTCATAGCTTAACAGCTAAAAGACAAACAGGTTGTTGGCTTTTTTTTTTCCTGTTGTTTAAAACTTTGGAAAGAAAACAAGCAGGGGTTTCTTGCAGGTTTTATGGCTGCAAGCATGAGCCTGGCTCTGAGCTCTCTGCCTGCTCCTACCACCAGCGGGTTCCTCAGACCCCAACATTCATGCAAAAACAACTGTCTGGAGGTGGGAGTCCAGCTCTGCAGGGAAAAGGGCTGTAGGCAATAAAGGTGAGCACTCGTGCTCATTCCAGCTGCATGCAGCACAGGGAAAGATGATGAAAGGAGGGCGCTGGTCCTGTGACCAACTTCAGTCAAGCCAGTTTTCTAACTGTGTCCCAGTAGCGAAATGGGGCTACTGAAAAACTGGGTGCCTCACTGGCTGGAGCACAGATGAGACAGAGAGGGCAGGGCACAGCACCTGGTCTACTGCAAAAAGGTGGCAAATGATTAGAGGTGCTGTGGGTGAGGAGCAGCCTGGGGCTCCCAGAAAGCATCTCGCTTGACATGCGCACATGGCCTTCCCCACGTGCCCCTGCCAGCCGAAGGGCTGCTGGAGGTAGGCATGGGACGCGAGAAAAGCAAATGCAGCCACCCCTTGATCAGCCCTCCTGAGGCCTCTGCCTGCCACACTTGCCTGTGCCGCTCACCCGACGGCAGAAACCCGTGCCCTGCCAGCACTAGGGGAGCAGCCCCGTGGTGGGGACGTGGGGAGGAAGAAAGGTGCTGGCACAGTTCTCTGGCCACGCAGTCGCTTGGGCAGTTCTTTGTGCTAAGGCAGTTGTGGTTTGCTGTCACAGGTCTAGCCAGCTGAGAGGCAGCTCTTAAAGACTTCTGACAGCAGTGGGGTGATGACCAAATAGACATTTTTATAGTTTCCCCAGGATTTTTTTCAGTCTCCAGGCTGCCCGGCCTTTCTTTGGCTAGCCTTTTTATTGCTGCCTTGTGGGGCACTAGCCGGTTCCCACAGTGGCTGGCAAGAACAGCTAAAGAGGGGACAAAAAATGCGCTTACCCTTGTTCGTATCGATGACCGCTTGGGCCGCCCCTGCAGCTGGCGAGGTAACAAGCAGCTGCTTTAGGCCAGCGCACGAGGCTGACCCAAAAGCAACACCATGGTTCAACAGCTCGCCACAGCTGGGAGCTGAACAGCAGTGCAGAAACAGCTTTACAGTTCACTAGGCTGACCAAACTTGGTTAATCCAGCTCCTAGCACACAGGGTTTTTTTGGCCTCATTTTAACACCCTTCCCACCCCTCAATCTAGGAAAACAATCTCCTCTTGTTCCTTCCCGTAAAATGCTGGATTGCATTTCCATTTCCTGATGGCACCTTCAGGACATGTAAGGCACCTAGCCCGCTGGTTTACTTGGTCTGACCCATCTCTTAAATTTCAGAAACACCTCACTCTACCCCAGGGATCAGACAGAGCAGGAAGTCTTGACCTTACAACAAAGCTGGGCGAGAGCTGCTCAGATCAGGCTTCTTAATGAATGGACATGGGCACGGAAAAGACCTGCAAAGCATTTGAGACACGTAACTTTCAGAAACCTTCTCCCGGCAGCAGATGCACATGCAGGGTGAGAGGTGGAAAAAATCCACCTCTGTACTGAGACGCCGAGGGGGGCCGCAGGCTCACAGCGCCAGCGCAGCTTCATACGACAGCAAAGCGTAGTGCCGCTGCCACTTCAGTGTGTGTGCAAAGCCATTCTTGGGCCAAGCAGGTCTCTGTGCCAAGAAGAAACATTACTGCTATTTCTTCACTTCTAAAAGGCCATCAAATTCAGACTATATACAACGTATATAGAAATAACTTTTAATTAAAAAACCAACCTTGCATCAAAGATTATTGTATCAGACATTGAGGCAAGATTCAAGTTTAAGACAAACCAGTGTTAAAAAAGTGTTTAAAAAAATAATCAGAATGTGCAATAAACTACAATGTAGCAATAGGTTGTAGTGTTGAAACTTTACTGAACTGTATTCAGATGCCCAGTGTATATTTCCTATCATTTTGACAAAAAAAAAAAAAAAAATTGACACTAAAACTGGGTCATCTGTCCAGTGCCATTCCAGATATTACAGGTGGAAGGGAATTTTGCACAAAAACAGAGACTCCTATTAAATTGCCTTCAACTGTCCTACACAGAAAAACTTCCTGTTGATGGATTATACATACATTCAATGTTTAATTGTTGTTAATACCTCTTGAGGTTGCAGATACATTCCAAACTACACTATTCAGATGCAAGTGTAAACCACTTGCTTTTGTTTCCTCACTGGGAAATTAAAAATCTATCCAGAATCGCAATGGAAAGCTTTGGGGCTTTTTTTCTTTATTGGTCTTCTAGACATCAATCATCTTTTCCTTTTCAGCTAGTCACCAAATGTTGGCATACTTACGAGACTCTTACAAGGCACTGTACAGAAACTGGAACAAGACTTTGTCTTTAACATATTAAAGCAAAATATTATGAGCCTCATTACCTACTGAAGGACTAAGGAAGTAAGATGACCCAAACCACAATATTCAAAGAGCCGTGTCACTGATTTGACTCGACTCCTCTTCCTTTCCATTTCTCTATACCCACCCGACTGAAGCAGAGACCCTACTTTCTGAGTAGCAGATATATCGACTATTGAAATGCAGTGGTCTATTTCTATCTTATTGCTTGAGGACTTCTATATGAAACATGCCCTGGCACTACTGAGAGCTGAGTACAGATTTTAAGCTAGATGCAAGGCTTCCAGAACGCCTGCTCTGAAACTGCCGGTTCTCACCTACCCTTACCTTACGCATGGGTTACACACATGCAGTTAGAGAGGCAGATTTTTGCCCCGTGGTCATGCCACACAGGAAAATAATCTGAGGCTGTCACTTCTCCCCACAATTTTTTCAAGTAGTTTTTCTGTGTTCAGTTGAAGTTGTTGGTTAAGGTAGACAGCATGTCCTGCTGCCCCAGAATCCACTAGAACCAGAAATGCATTTGAAAACAAACAAAACAGGAAAGGATGATTATTAACAAATGTGGCAATATGACAACAGAAAGCAAATGGTGCCAGCAATTTATGTGCGCCCACTCCCGACATTGGGAATATTAGACTTCCAGCTTGAAATAATTACTTTCTCTTGGGGTTCAGGAAGAAGAAAGTGTTGTCTTTGGGATTTATCCTGCCTGTTACAAAGCAAGAAAGAAAATATATTATATGCAGCTAATGTACAGGTTTTGAATTGTGCTGTCATATGCTGTGTGAACAAGAGAGATTTTACCTTACACTTTTCTCCACCTTAATTGGCTTTCTTAATGAACCACATTATTCCCTGTCACCTTTGTTTTCTTGTATTGTTGATTCCCAGGCAAATGTTTTCGCAGTCTTCTGACTCGTCGGTAGATTGCTTTCTTGGTGGATGGCCATTGTCTGGCAAACCAATGGGTGCACATGAAGTACAGAGAGAGTCGCTGGGGAAAGCTGCACTTGACATTTCAGTCTGATTCGTTATTTGATCTTGGCACAGTAAAGCTTCTACCTCTTCATCTTTTAGTGGAAAAACTCGAAGTTCCCACAGCCCAGACTGAAAGGAATCAGAAGGGTAGGAGTGAGGGTGGAAAAAGAGAAAAGAGGGGAAAAAGGGATTTCAGTTGAGTCTGAACTGATTAGCTATGTGCAGAATGATCTCCTATCAAATAACAAATGAGTGTCTTTCTTTACAATGTTTGCAGGGCTCTTCAGATAAAGAATACGACACTGCTAGGCACCAGCTGTCAATGTAAGCTGGCTTCATACTGTTTTGAACTAGTAACAGAGCTACAGCTGAATAGGCACAGTACAGGAAGGGGGAAGCTCTTTTCCATGGTGCCAGACCATCAGGATACCTGACCCTGTAATGATCAGTCCTGTCTGGAACCCTGGCCAACATCCCTGAAAAAAGATCCACCATCCCTGAAGCCAGCCATGCCATACTTGCCTCAAAAATGTGCTGTGTATACTGCATTAAATCTTCATCTGTTGACAAATCTCGGGCTTAATTCATAAAGCAGAGCAATCTAGTTCTAAACAGGAGTGCTATGTTCAGGTTCTTTGCTTTAGGTTAGAGACAGTGCTCACTGAAGACCTGACCCAACCCGGAAGCTACTGGAAGCACCCACCTTCGCTTCCTGGCTCTCCCTGCAGCGTTGTGCAATCCCTGAACAAACAGAGCTGTGGGCTTCCAAAGTCATGTCTGGAACAGGTTCAGCAGTGCAATGCAGCGAGGCACAGGAGCTGCTCTGGTGGTCTTTCTGCACCGAATCCTGGCTGTGTCGTCCGTCGGCATTTTTGCTGTAAGATCTAGTGCAGGATAAGAGATGAGAGTCTTAAAAGCTATTCCCGGCCCTTTCACGTTGCCAGGAATACTTTAGATTTTCTTTCCAAAGTGCTCAGTTTTTCCATACATGCTACCTACATTCTACTTATTTAAATCAGAAGAGCAGATGAGAACACACGAGGTTCTTGACAACCTCACTGTCACAAGCCAGAGCAAAGTGTGCTATGTGGAGGAGCTACCCGGATCAAACAGGGCTGGAACAGGCACGCTCTGGTGGAGCTGCAGAACAGCTGGTGGCTGGTCCCACTCCTGCGCCTTGCTCCACACGCTCACCACAACTGTAATTTTGGGCAAGAGAAGTCAGCGAGCCGTGGGCTGTTCCAACTTGGAGAACATGGCATCATTTGAGGGGCCTGTGGAGTCCAAACTGCACTGTCAGCAAACTGTGCCAATGTAACTCGAGAAGGAACAGCAGGTCCTTGAGCTCCCCCTTTCCACCTCTGCTCTGGACTCATCTCCAAAGCAGTCAAAATAATTTAGTAAGATTAAAAATTCTGACCTCAGATTTAATGCAAATTTGAACTAGATATAAAATAGCAGCACACATCTTAAATGCCAGGTGGAAGTCTGACCTCACTCATGTCAATGGCAGTTTTACTTCTGAACTCAAACAGCACTTAAGTTTTCACCAAGGAGTTCATAGAATTTCAAAATTAAGGGTACATACAGAACTTGTATTTTTCAGTACACCTTCTAAACTTTTTTTATGTTCGAAATGGCTTAAAATAGAATTCCTTAGTACGGTTTAGCACTAATTTTATCCTGCATTAAAAAAAGCTATCTTTGCATATTTAGTCATATGTAATGGTTCACTTTCAGCCAAGAGTAGACACAAGCATATGATAAATAGCAGAAAAAGTCATCCCAGCATTTATAGGATGCTTTTTGTCCTGGCAGATTCTGAAGCAATTTATGGGAATCATTTTCCCAGAGCCAAACTGCAGATACAGCTTTATGATGTTCGCTCTTATATGCACTACTTTTGCAAGACTTTTAGGGGTTATATTTAATTCTGATGAGCTTTGCACCAAACGGCAAGCCTGTCAGAATTAACCTTTTTTATACAACGACTTTTTTAAGCGTAAGGTCCCTGGTACAGCCCAGGACCCTTCAGTACCGCGTCTCCGAATGCAGTGGACTTTCATCTAAGTCAGGTGAGTGAAGAAGGGCTCATGTTACACTTGGTGGCTGAAGTTGTAATAACCGGGAGTGGCACAGACTAGCAGAGCTATGTGCTCAGTATGGGAGTTAGGTTTTTATTCACTAATACCAGGTCACTACCGTGCCAGATTTCTGTAAGTAGGCAGGCTTCAGAACTGCCTCCCCTTTCCAGCCACAAAACTAAACATACCTGGTACTGTCCCTGACGAGTTAATTAATGAAGAGTGCCCTCATTTTTAAACTTCTCTGTGACAGCATTTCAGAAACTGCTGCACCAACAACCAACACCAGTGGTTCAACAGGAACACTCTTATCAAAGTCAATACACCTGCCTGCTATTCCTCCTGGGCCAGCGGCTCTGCTCCCACAGCGACCACCTTGCTCTCTCTCTTTCTTCATACTTCGTATGACGCAAGGAAAAAACTTCATCTGACAGATCTTCTATCTGTAACAAAATACAGGGATAGCTGCTGCTGTAATTATGAACATCACTAGAAACAAAGGCAGCCAGTATTATAGCTAATGCTGCAAAGGTCTGTTCACCAAACAAGAGGAGGCAACACAATGCATGCTTGCAGTAAAAAGGCCCATCAAAATACATGCATTCAGCTTACACTCTCACCAGGCTCTAGTATATGGGATGCTGTCACTTTCACTTTATTTCTTTACATGTCTGTGGTTGAACTGAATGGATATAGAAATTATACCCCCCATGCAACTAACACATTTTTCTCTATGGTGAGAGGCAGAAAATTAAGAGGACAAGTATTCATTTGCAAATCAAGGCAGTATTAAAAGCACATAATAAAGACAAGCAAAAATTCCAGGAGTTTCCTGAGACTGCTTTAGGAGGAGGCTGGGATGCAGCAGGATTTGCCAGGTGCTCTTTAAGCATGGAGAAATAGGTCTGAGATCACCAAGGACCACGACAGCTCCACATCGAGAGGAACTCAGCAAACCTGAGGTGCTGCATTCCTGCTATGAAATCAAGCAGAAAACTGTTTCTGGTTTGAAGAGACTATTTCTTAGCAAATGATTTGCATGGCCCTGGTACAGCTTAAAATGGCGCCAATGTGAGTACTTTTAACTGCTCGTAGTCAAACAAGAGCCAGCTCTTTCAGTAAAACTCTTCAGATGTAGCTATCACATCTGACCTTCACTTTGAAAGAACCATCTTCACTCCTCCGTTGGCAGCACACCAGGAAGTTTGCTTCTTAGACACGGCTGGGCGAGGAGCACTTTGCTGCCCTTCCCCCTCGCTCCCCAGATGGCAGGGCGAGCTCTTGGCTGGACCCCTTCAGCACAGCTCAGTTATTTCAAAGTGCTCCAAACCATTCAACCTCTTCAAAGTTCACCTAAAAAGCTAAGCCTGGCAAGAGCATATGAGTGCTGCAGCCATGGATTTTATGCCAGCCACTCCCAGCTCAAAAGCAGAGAAATTCTAGGAAATAACAATTCCTGGTCCTAGGAGCTGTGAAGCTGCTCTGCCAGATCCGTCCTAGAGAAGGATTACACCAATAACCGGAGGGGTCATGGAAAATAAATTGTATTTTTTCTATAAAGCAAAATCCTCAGTGGTGTTATACAGGTAACACCATTTATCTTCTGACTGTGTCTGATAAAATACAGAACCAAATGCAGTCTCCTCACTGCAGTGCCACACAGCGCCATACGATACAGGTTACGCTGTGAGCTGGAAGTACTCCACTCCAGACAACTAACGGCCCTGAGGTTTTCTGCAGAAGCCATTCTTTGTATCGAGTCCTGCAGCACTGAGGTAGGTCATGACCATTATGGGTACAAACGCAAAGTATTACAGTGCATTTATGCTGCTGTAAACTATCTGGTCGTGGCACTCAGCTTACCAGAGAGCACATTTCCAATGCAGGCAGCTGGTCATGAACTACAGCACCACAATGAAATTTAACAGGGTCAATGAAAAGGATCCCAAAGTCTTCAGCGCGTTCCGAATCAGCCACAGGACCTGCTTGCTAAAACTGTATCTGCCTGGTTCCTCCTCAGCCCAGCGTTCAACAGGA
Organism: Strix aluco; assembly: GCF_031877795.1. Classification (NCBI taxonomy): domain Eukaryota; kingdom Metazoa; phylum Chordata; class Aves; order Strigiformes; family Strigidae; genus Strix; species Strix aluco. The sequence goes on from NC_133936.1 coordinate 38,544,299, forward strand.
ACCTTCAGACAAACAGGCCTGCTTTGTTTGCCCATCTCATGATTGCTTTTTGAAGACTCTGCATTGCTTTTATTTATTTATGTTAAACACAAACCACTTTGTTAGCTGCTGGTTTCCTTTCATGCAAGTCAACTTAATGGGTTTCCTCCTCTCTCTGGAATTCACCAGCTCTGTCACTTGGATGGCATCAGTACAGGGCTGCATCTCAGTTCAGATTCTGTCTTTCCAAGGTCAATGATGTATAGCGTGAAAGTGAGAATTTTATGAACTACAAAAGTGCTATTCCCTCAGGGAAAATTCAGGATTTTTCTGTGTGCTCAGATTTCCTTTGAAGTGGAAACAAAAGATAATTTTGAAAGAAAAACTTAGACTTTGAAAATACTTTTCTTAGCAAATTGCCAAAACTTTTCATGCTGGGAAGAAACTTCATTTTTAACAAGCTTCCTTTCAAAAATCAAAGTCCACATTCCTCTCCAGGCGAAGAGTTTTGAAAAATACAGAAATAAGCCTTACTGTTCCTTTTCCATAGCTGGTGATAGCAGATTTAACTACTTGTTTGTTTAAAATGAGTTTTACCCTATTCCACTGAAGACTAACAAGTAATACATTTTCTTATTTAAAAAATATTCTTTGGATAAAATCACATTACATCAGAGTAAAATGTCTCTACTTGGTTCAGTACAGCCTCTGCCCCTCTCCAGCTTTGTAATGCTTTATATATTTCCTCCACCAACTTTAGGTTAATTTAAAGTTGCTATAACTGGAGAATTTGATACATTTTTTTCCCCCACTAAGGTTAGTTTGAAAAAGGACAAAAGAACTGTCATTCCTCGGTGGATGGACCTGGCAGTGATGTTGAGAGAAAAGGCTATTAGGAAAGCCTGTTTGTGAGGCATGTCTAATGATTTCACTCAAAGAAAAAGACTTAAAGAAAACTAAGATTTGGATCCCCCCCACTGCATCTAGTTAAGCTACAAGACGCTGTGCATTAATGTTGAATAGCACCAGGAATATTTCTGAAAGGTTCTCAAAACAACAAAGTCTATGTTTCAGTCTTTGTCTTCACGGGAAACACTGAGTCATAAGCCATGAAAACACTTATGCAAAACTAATTACACACAGAATTATTCCAAAATATTTGTCATTACTAAAACAACTACTGAATAAACTTGAACATTACTTTACAACCCTGCTTTGCCAGAAACTTTAACCTGGACAAAACAAATTAAAACCAAAATAAAACAGGAAAACCTGTGCCACACCCTCCCATGCCTTAAAGCAATAACAGACTGCAAATTCATACATGCACCAGGAAACTCAAAAGCTCTATTTCCAAAAACTAAGTATTTTTAGAGCAAATAATAGAGCAGACATAGATAGTAGATTAACTTTTGCATTGCCCAACTGTTTGTTTGTCCTTGCAAGGCAAAATTTCCAGAAACAAAAATTAGGCACCCAAAAAAATGTAAGCTTTTTGTACTCAAATAAAGGCATGGTGAATAGGCCTGATTTTCAGAAAGTGCTGAGTTCCTGTCCTTGGAAGTGTGGCTCCTGTGGAACATGACAAATTTGGGACCCCACATTTTTTTGTAACGTGTGGAAATTTTGGGTGCAAGTCTATTGAGAGCTTTTAAATGAAGGAGAAGAAAAAAAAATGGAAAAAAAGAGATACTGTGTAAAAGAAATCCCTAACTGCTGGCTGACACAAGGACAACTCCGGAAGTTTTAAATTTGCCATGCAGAAGATAGGCAGAAAAGAAACTACTACAGAGTACCACCACAGGCAGTGGAAAGCAAAGAAAAAGCTTACTTTATATAAAAGCAGAAAGTACGTTTTGCCCTCTCTTGTCCTTCACGGATCTACTGAAGCTTGCCTCGATTTCAGCACAAGGAATAATTTCAGGAATGTCAGAGTGTGAGTGTAGAAAATGCAAAAAGTAATGCTGCTGTTTTCTCATGTCTTTTTTCAAGCTTACTCAGTAACAAATCTTACTCGGCCTAAAACCTAAAGCAAGGAAGTGTAAGAATTATGATCAGACAACCACCTTTTCTCAGTACTCTGAAAAACATCCAAACCAATTAACATGATCCCAAAAGAAAGGGGGAAAATTGGCAAAGAATAATTTAGACAAACAAGATCTTTAGCATTTTTCTCTTGTCTGACATCTCTCCTTTCTCATTCTACCCAGCAGCTGACAGAGAATACAGAAGCAGTGGACCACAGCAGGAGGCAAAGCTGCTTTATTGTTAACTCAAGTTATTTCCTGGCCAAAGGATGAATCATACAGGATCAACTAGTCATGCCAAATACAAATGTACTGGGAGGGCTACTAAATGAGCGATTAGCCCACGAGCTTCACAGAGAGATACCTTGATGTCCCTTCAGCAAAATACACTAAAAGTACGTGAGACAAATCATCTGTATGGGATCTGAAATCTAAACAAGAAATCCACTGATTCCTCCAAGCAAGTCCCTTGAAGCCCTGAAAGCAAATCACTGTTGAAATTCTTTTTTTCCCCCACAGATACTAGGACAAAGAGAGAGCAATGACCAGTAGATTCTCAAGAGACAGTGAGCCCTTGCGGCCTTATTAGTTATTCTCCAAATGGTTTAATTAAATATCCTCACAAGAGAGTTCTCCTGTGTATGTAATTTGACCTTCTCTACAAAAGAAGATCAGGCATGTCTCCTGTTAGCAGAGACGGTACCAAACCAAAAGGCAGCAGTGGAGGTGACATAAATCTGACCACCAGATTTCACAAGAATTTCTCAAGTGCATGAGAAAAGGTGGGGACAGAGTTAAGTTTTTCTCCTCCTTCTGACCCAAGAGTATGGTGCCAAGTGAGTGCAATACACCAGGTAGGGAGCTGAGACCATGATGCTCTCCAAAAGGAAAAGTTCATTTCCATGGAGCAGGCAGCTACAGACATAGTAAAACTCTGAGGAAGCTAGCGCCTTTGTGGAAAGTGTATTTTCTACCCCAAGGGAGTGGCATAATGATTTAATTTGTTTACTGTGTTTAGCATAACCTTCTGTACTGTTACCCAAATGCAATCTTTTTCTACTACTAAGGCACCTAAACCCCAGCTGTAGAGATTCTCTGAAAAAGGAGCTCAAGAACAGATATTGTGGATGAAGATACACATACAAGTCGTACAGTTACAACAGTTGATAGTGGCCTATAGCAGAGACTGGAGGGAGACTAGAGATGTCCAAAGGACAGCAAACTGGCAGGTTTCTGGAAAAGGAGTCACAAAAAGATTGGAAGGACAGAAATCCAGCCTAGAGACCAGACCTGCTGGTATATTCACACTGGGGTTAGGAAATGCCTCAAACCCCTGTGGAGAAAGGGACCCTCAGCTGCAAAGTCCATGGGCATTCTTGGGAAGAAAAAGGTAGATTTTTATGTCTGGAGGAAGCAACAGTAGCACATGATGTGCAAATTTAGCTCAAGAGGCAAGCAGGAAATGCTGAAGGTTACGTTGTTCCTGACAAAGCAGAAAAAAAGAAAAGTTTGCTCCCAGCAGAAAAAAAGAAAAGTTTTCTCCCAACAGGAGGGCTCCAGGAAAACGAACACTAAGAAGAAAACTGAGGAAACCTGCTGAGCCATAGGCAAAATGCCAAATTACCTCCTGAAGAGCAACCAGCCATGGGAACTGGCCATCTAAGAAGAGGATGAGAGATGAGGACGGATGTTATAGCACAGGTAGGCCCAGAGAGACAGTTGCACTGGGAGACCCAGCACCACGATGCCGAGGAGCAGGGGAGGTGGAGGCCTGACCAAAGAGACCCTTTGGGAGCACTGCCTGTGCCAGCAGCAAGGGACAGAAGAGCCGAAAAAACAAGCGAACAATGACTATTAATGGAGATACTCACATTTCTGTCATCCACCATAGGGTTGACTAGGTTGGGATAAGACACATTTTCACAGTCTGATACTTAATATTTTAGTTTTGAAATTTGAAACTTACCAGGATTTGCATGAAGTCAGTGACTTTGGAAAATATATCCTGATTATCCCCATTACATATTATATCTAGTTTAATTAAAAACTGGTGGTTTAATTAAAATACAGCCTACCTCTTCTTCATCTGTATGAGATCTTTCTAATGGTTGAAATTCAACAACTCTCCAGCTAGAAATGAGACAAGAAAAGTCAAATTAATTTACCTAAATGCTGTTTCATTATTTCAGCAGTACAGACGACTCTTCTGTTTCTACACTATATTGTTAATTACTACTTCTTCAATGCTGCTTGTGCTTCAAAATTTCTTTCAAATAAAGTAATTTCAGATTTAAGGTGCTGATAACAGATGCCTAAAATTTAGATGTTCCTTTCCCAACCCAATATCTAACTTTTCTTTTTCCCAACACAGCCTTTAAGCTATTGAATAGTCTTAATAATCTTTTAGATTTAAAGACAATATAAAAGCAAACACAAATTAGAGATTTAAAATATGAAATAACTGCATTTAGCCATTTCAGGTAATTTGCTAGTAAGCCACTGAATTACAGCACAGAAGATTAATTACCCTGTTTTAGCAATCTAAAGATGTTCTTGTCACTGGAATCACGGATTATAAATTTACACTGTATGGAAAAAGTTAAGCTTATTCTACTGTGTTAGAATGGATACAGTTTAAAAATGTATGCTGAACCCATTACTTAACTACTTTCTTATGACACATAAAAAAGACATCAACTTCTAAACAACCGTTCAGAGCATGTCAGCCCGATGGCACATTTAAGACCACGAATATCACTACAATTACAATGATATAACCCCCCTTCTAATTTTAGCCAGTCTGTGCATCTGCCACCTCCCTCTGTATATCAGACTACTTCCCTTGTGCTATCAGCTGTCCAGTCGTCCCACCACTCCAGTCACACAAATTTAAGTGCACAGAAAAAAAAAAAGAGCACAAGAAAAGATCATCTTAATATTATAATTACCTAACTACATGTCAACAATATTCTTAGTTAATGTTCTCAAGTTCATTTTTTGCAGCTAAGGAGGGCATGAACAAACCTTGGGGTAAGGATTTCTTTGTACTGTAGTTTCTCCAATTTTGATGGTGCCACCAGCGACATTGGAATAACAATGTTGTCTATATCGTAGGAGCTCTCACTTCTCAACCTCCTTCTGGAGTTATGCTGTAAACAATTCAAGAGGAGATTCATCATCTCAAATCATAGGTACTACATGTTAGGTCAGAAACATTAGACCTGCATGAGGAAAAAGTCTGTAACTTGAACACATTTTCTAGTGGCTTAATGACTCCCAACTTCCCCCCACCTCCCAATGGAATCTTGATAAATCTTAAAACTATCTCATCTCTGAGATTTACTTCTTGCCGGCATAACTCCTACTGAAATCAGTGGAAGTTTCCCTTCCTTGATTTCAGTTACACTTAATTCTGAATACTTATCAGAACTTCGAAGTTAATGCTGCCTTCTTCATAATGTTCCGTCTACAAAGATGACCTATAATCTATCTACTAACTTGTAACCCACATGGTTCTTCAGTGTGATACAATTAAGAATTCCAAAAGAATGAAGCTCCATTTAGCAGTGAAGAACAGCCTACATGGAAAGTGGTTTTCTGAAAGATGTGCAAAAGACAGAAACTGGTGGTGGCGTTTCTGGTGTTCTCTGCCTGCTAGTGCATGGAATCAACGTGGGTCAAAACTGAAGTTCCTCAATTACAGGAGAAAGTTTCGTTTAAATCATGATATGTTCCATATTACAATATCTCAGTTTTTAGTTAATGTTAATGGAAGCAGTCTACTAAAATGCTCACTTAGGTTTCTTTGACAATGGTCTGCTCAAGCAAGGGAAAAAAGGAGGAATGTGCATTGTCAGAATTGGGGCGGGGGGGGTGTGCAGATTTAAACTCAGTTCTCCAGGAGTCATCACCAGATTGAAACATGACAATTTACACACCACCAGTCTACCACGAGGCTTAGCAGAGCCACGGGACTGAAATCTGAATATTATTATGAAATTCTCAATAAATTCCAATAAAATAAAGTGTGTTTCTGCAGAGATTTCAGTGAACTCTGCTGCTCCTTAGCAAATTTATATACCTGAGACTGTAGCTCTGCACAAAAGGTTTTAAATAGCAAAGCTGAGAGTTAACCAATTCTGTTTCTATATTTGCAGCGTGAGGCCATTTTATGTAGCTGCACCAAAAAAAAAAAGGATCATAAGGGCCCTTGTGTACAATTTGGAACATAAATCACAGTGTATTTAACGAAATTTGGGAAAAAAAATAAAAGGAAAGGCCCGATGCCAAAAAACTAAACTTACACTCCAGTTATATGATCTGCAAAACTGTTTTACAAGCAAGTATCTGTTTTAGGAACACCACATACTCAATCTGGAATAAATTACTTAACATAATCCTTTTAATTCACTGTAATAATGCTCTGTAATTTAACACTAAATTAGATGTAAAAGGCGTGCGTTTCTGGATTATTAATTTGCACAAATCTCTTGATATTTCAGTTAAGACAGTGATACATTTTTGGTTTACCTGTGATGGAGTGCTGTGAGTGGGCCTAGACATCGCGTTGACATTGGTCACGGCAGCAAAACTGCTATGGGATTCTGGTTCTGCATGTTGAAAGGAGAATGTCTCAAACCTAGCATTACGTTCGCCTGTCACAGAAAATAGTAATAAAAAAAATACATACTGGCGGTTGTCTATTAGACTATTTTTCCATACAGTAATAGTAAATTCATTTCTAGAAGCCCACAGCTAACCACTTATAATTTACCGAATACTAAAAAAAGCTATCTAAATAAACACTTGCTACTCATGCTGTCATTGTTGTTCCACAAATCTCATCCTTCTCCTTCTACAAAGGATTTCTTCTTGTGAAACCAGCTTCATATGGGCAAATCCTGCTCCTTTTTTTCAGGAGCTGCCATAAACTACACACACTGCAAATGCAATCAGACTTACAGGAATGTGCCCCAGTGTTCCCTAACAGTGTTTCCCTGGCTGGGGTGCATCTCACTGATGTACCAGTTCACTGAGCCCTCACTGATGGTTTCTTCCTTGATAAATAATAAAACAAAACTGGCAGCAAGGGTAACAAACAAAATTAATTTCTAGATCTCCATGTGTGGTTTCTTCTGATAGTGGTCCACTGCTCCAGACAAATTGTAATTCTTCTTTATTCTTATTCAGTCCCAGTGTAAGCAGCATTTACAGGGATTCAGGATTTAACCACTGGTGTTCTGCTTTCCTTCTACCTTAACTTCCAGTGAGAAGAGAGAACTCACGTTTAATATAGGAACTAATAAAAAGAATCAGTGTATTCCAACATGAAAAAAGAGGTAAGACTGATCCTAAAGACTGTATTGCACAGGCTGGGTCAAGGACACGAACTCTCATCTCCCAGGCAGCTCTGCAACTCCCTGGCACACAGCTTTTTATTTTTGGCCTTGTTCATCAGGCTGACCTTCCCCATGGATAATTTCTCCTAGACAGAGCCCAAATTAGGAATAAATATGTAGTACTACACCCGTAGCACTAATAAGCTAGAACTGCTGCTGCTACTCACGAATACACCACATAGCAGTTTTCTGGCATTGGGAAACTATGATCCTCATGATAAAAGATTGCTTTTTTTGTTCCATTAACTCAAAGAACTAAATACTATTGGCAGAAGACTAATTGTAACTTCAAAAGGTTTATAGCAAGAAGTTTTCTCTCTTATTAGTGCTCCCAAGTAACTCCAATTGTTGATCTGAATGTGCATGACAGTACACTTAGGGAGACAACGTGATTGTGAGAAACACTGTGTCAGCAACCCCCTTTTGGGGATCAGTGACTGGTTAGGGGAGTGGGTGGCATAGAAAAAAGGATCACTGATGGCGAGAGGGGACAGGACACAGCACCCCCCGCGGAGACAGGCACAGAGTGTATGAGAAGGCTGTACAGCAAAGGGGAGGGCTGTAATGTGCAAGGGAAATGTTGCAGAGAAAAAAACCTCATCTGAGACAGTTTTCAATGTGTCCAAAAATACCTTTTATTCTCTCCTGTAACTTTCTAATCAATAGCGCTTTTTTGGTTTGGGGTTCTGGTTTGTTTTTTTTTTTTTTAAATAGACCATAATTTTTGGTTAAATCATCTCTGCAGTAATTCCCCAATCTCCACCTCTATTGCAAGATTACACTAGCAGTTTTACCTGGATGTGCACCAGAAGTGTATTCTTCCACAATGTTGAATGATCATTTGTATCTTTTAATTCTTTCTTAGGGGAAATTTTAAACTAATGTAGTTTGTCCTCTCACTCAGTGATTTATTTTCTTCGAATGTCTTGCGAGGAATTTTGTCAAAAGCTTTCCAAAAGTTCACATAGATGAACCTGTGTGTTGGGCTTGTGTGTGGCAGGGTTTTGGTAGCGGAGGACACAGCCTGCACCAGGCTCTGTTAGGTTTTACATTCTAATAGCCTGGAGAGACAAGATGCAATTTACCTCTATAACGGCATGCTGAATTTTTTGTCCCTGAATTATCACATTATTCTACAGAATTTTCAGGGCACTTTCTATTAATTTACAAAGTGCTGAAGTAGAGATTCAATGGCTTAAAATACAAAGATAACAAGGGTGAAAACACTAATTGCAAGCACTGCCTACCCACAAGTCCTCTTAAACAGTCTGGAAGGAAACCAGAACCACAAATGACAGTTCACAACAAATGAAACATAGCTGATCACTGATGCCAGGAATAGTTAAATGTTTGGTTGGGCACATGATTTGACAGATAACTTTGCAATTCAGTCTGTTTCACTGATTACAATTAAAAAAAACCCCTTCACATTAAAAATAATGACACCTAGTATTAGAAACACAGTTGGACTGCTGAGCAGCTTCATTTAAGAGTATTCAAAAAATAAAATACAGAAGCTTGTCTCCTTTTGTAATATGCACTCAAGAAGAAAGAGGATTACCATGCTTTAAAACAGCAAATTATTTTCATGGTGTCTTAAATCCGTTTCTTCACTCCTGTGAAGTTTCTTAACAGTATCGTTTTTGGAGACAACTTAAAATTAATTCTCAAAGCCCAGTGATAACAAACTTTTAAAATATGTACTGTATAAATGAGAAGTAGTGCTGTCTTAAGCAGTACCATTTTTCTCTTACCTACTGCTGTCTCACTTAGATGTCTTTTCTTTCTTCCTTCTGACAGCTGGTCAGATGTTCCTGACACTGACTGAGATTTGGAATTAGATAAACAGCCACTGCTCCATTGTTTGACAGAAACATTGTGTTGATTATATTCTACAACAGAAAAAGCATGTATCAAGTTGAAAACTTATTTTCCATTGGTGCAATTTACAGGCAATCTCAACTGCTGAACTATTTATAATGGAAAAAACCAGACTTGTGATAGGAATCCACATAGTAAACAGCACATGAGTCAGGCACCTGTGTCTACAGAGAATCCATGGCCCAAACTTCCCACACTTGTATTAGAGCCCTCCTAGGCTCTGATGGGATCATTTCAGTGCAACAAAGGAGAACCTGACACTGTGGTCTGGGAAGAGATTCCTCTTCCACCTAAAGCCTTAGCCAGTTACCTTCTCTGATAACCTGCTCTGTAGTAAGTTTATAAATTAAACCTATTCAGGACAGAAAGTACTGCCAAATGAACGAAAAATGGTCTTGCAAATATAAAATATTTTGCTTTGTATATTAAGACATACCATTGTCTGGAGATACTTTAAACTCCACTCCCAAAGATGAGGTATCAACAGGTTCTCCTTTGATGTCATCCTTCCTTAATAATGTTTCAAAGTATATGTGAAGAGGAATATCTAATAAAAAAATAAATTGAAATGGAATAGAGTCTGTATCAGAAAGATGGCAACCTATGAACCAATGAATTATGCATCATCACTAAAGGTCTAGGAATTGATTTATACAATGCTATGTAACATAATCTATAAGCAATATTGCTGCCTTCAGTCCTTCAACTCATGAAGAAAGGCAGAGCTCAGTCACTGCTGCAAGGACCGATCACTTGTCTATATGGCAGCTGCGTCTTCACACGATCAATCTGAAGGCAGTATAGGAAAACATGTCCTGAAATTGGTGAGACCAAAGGAAAACTTGATGACAATAACCCAAAAAGGCCCAGCCAGACGTTTCAAAGAAGTAATTTTTGCATAAGTAAAAAAGAAAATTTGAGGCAAGGTAATTTTCGGCAAGATAGTTATTGTACTAGTGCTATCCTCCACTACAGGCAAAGACCTGTGGTCTTCCTTATCAGTTATCTAAGTATATACAAGATAATCTCCAGTAATTGCCTGGAGGTAAGAACTCAAGGTACCTGTCTTTCTACTAATGGGAAGTGAGAGTTATGCCACGGTAAAAACAAATCAACTTTTAGCTGTGAAGCTACACTGCCATACGTGCTGACCAAGGCCGTATGCTGAAGTGGTTCCAAGCTCTCCAGCACTAAGAGCTTCTAAGGGCTGACAAGACAACTCAGATCAAGGTAGGACTCAAACCTAAGGAATGCTGCTGAACAAATCCCAGTGCAAGCACACACACTTAGTAGATTAACAGCACTTTTTTTGGTGTTCGAAGTCAAAGTAAGAAAGAGCAAGGTTGTCTTACTCTGGAATAAACTATGTCTGTACCTTCAATTACTCCAGAATTATTCTTCACAAAAACAAGCTCTGGAGGGTATCAAGTGAGAGTAAGACTGGGGTCTTTCCCTCTTGACTAACTCCTGCATGGAGACTTGACTAATCCAGCATGGCAGAGAGTACAATGTGAACTTTCCCTGTAATCTGGAATGGCTTCGGTTCAGCCTTTTGGGTACAAGTAATTAATGTTTTTGGAAATTGTTACTGCTGGGAGCCTAGAGGTAATTTCAAGGTACATTCCTTCCTTTTTTCTCCAGCAAAGGCTTCAGCAGGGCAATCTAATTCATTTCCTGAGGGAGTTCTAACCCAGAATTAGTCTGCAAAACATCTCAAGTGGTAAGGAATTTATCCACTGTTGTAAGGCAGGAAGGCTTAAGAAAAACATCTCTATCTGAAAAGCCTTTCCGGATACAAAATTACAAGAAAGAAGAGAAAGTAAGTAGAAATAAATATGTTGACGTAAGAAACAGGCTTGACAGCTATTATGCTCAGAATGAGAAGAGGGCCGAGGGCAGGGCCAAAGGGTGGGCATTAAACTACTTTTATTTACATACAACCTTAGCCTCGTGTGCCTTCAGGACTTTCCAGGACAGAAACTTTAACCCTATTTTGTTAAACAAAAAGAACAATTTGTTTCAATTCAATATGGATCTAACTAGATGTTTTGTTACAAGATTAAAGGTGACCTGTAAAAGGTCCCATCTCCCCCCCCCGGGTTTTTGCTGTGTTTATGTCCTGGTTCTACATCTGAGTAAAATGTAAAGGTCTGAAAGGTTTATTAGCCACAACATTTAAGTAAAGAAATAAACAAAATATTTCGTCTGGGTTTTTTTTGTTGTTGTTTTTTTTTTTTTTTCCTGGAAAATCACCTGGATGTCTCAGAGATTTTTTTATTACATGCTTATGTATCTTAATCAAAAGGGCAGGAGTGTTTGTTCCAGTTTATCCACAGGCTAGGTGCAGAAATAACAGAACTCCAAACTTCTTAGATGCAAACTACAATTTTCCAGTTATTGGGGTGCAAGTTTAAAGAGGTGCTTTTATGTTCAAGGGATGCTGCAACCACTGACATATTTTCAGTCAAGACCCTTGGTAATTTGTAAACTCTGAAGGCAAGACTTAGAAACATAAGGGCAATTATGCTTCCAGAAGTGAGTATACTAGTGAGTCAGTCCCCCTACACTGTATTTACTAGGGTTGTCTGCAAATTATGATTCTCCTTTGAAAGTAAAAAACCAAGAGAGTAAGTACTTTGAAAGTAAAAAACAAGGTACAAGAGAGAACAACATCTGAATCTTGAACTTGAAACCCTCCTTGCACATTGAAACATCAAATTCCCAGAGTTTCAAGATGGAACAAATACCAATAATATTTCTTTAACACACATTAAATGAAATTAAACCCCTTTTTTTTCACTCTGCTGACAACATTTTTTATTCAGAAGAGAGTGATAAAAGATGTGGGCATACCACAAGCAGTATTTTAAGAGAAGTTATCCCTCTGGAAAGGGAGAACTAACAAAGCTGTAAAGAAAGCATGAAACTGAATCAGGCTACCTGACCAAGTTAGAAAATTTATAGCGTGTATTTATTCACAATAATTCTTTCATATGAAAGAAAATGACAAATAGACTAGTGGTCTTCATGAGGAGATAAGAGACAGCAAAGTACACAAAGCACAGAGTAGAGCATGAATCTAGCCTCCCTCAAAAACAAAGTCGGCATCTCAGTAGGAGATAGTAGGTCTAGCACTTCCTTCCTGTCTCAACTACTATTAGCAAGGCTAAGGCTTCTTGAAAAGAGACGAAATATTCCTCAGAAGAAAGATGTTCTTGGTATCGGAATGAAGCTAAAATAACATTTTTCTTCCTCCATCCTGGCAAAGCGACCAACAGTAGCCACAACGTAATCCAAAGCCTTTCAGGGGTTTTTTCATAATCTTTTATCTTTTTTCAAGAAAATAAAATGTCAGTATTCTTGTTAAATGTCCTAGTCTCTCTTAAGAGTAAGGTAAGAATGAACGCAAGAGGCATAGCCTCACATGACAGTCTTTGAACAGACCTCTAACCCCGCTGGCTCCTGTCCAGCTGGGCTGTCAGAGTCACAGAGTAAGCAATGCAGCATGTGTAAAGAAGAAACTTTTAAGAGGTATTTTCCTCTCCTCTCCACAACAGAGTCCTGCAGACTGGGATGTTTGCTGTTGCACTCAGCCAGTGTTTCGTTTCCCCTATCTGCTCCTCAAAATGATCTCCTCTATATATACATGGGATGTAAACCCTCTCATAAACCTGCAAGAGTTAAGACCTTCTCAGGATTCCATGTCCACACATGAGTGTTCTCTAAGGGCCACTGACAAGTTCTCCAAACCCAAGACTTACTTTAATCCCTGACTTCCTAATACCAGGCTGCAGTATCTACACTGTCATTCTGGAAGACAGTGGGTTTGATTACAGACTCAAACTTCCATGGAAGAAGTCCCAGCCTCACATTCAGGATTATTTTGTGGCAAAGAAGCCCCCTAGAACAGCAGAATTCCTGTACTGGTCAGCAACTACCTGGAAATAGTTTTTTCCAAAAGTATGCCACCCCACCCCCAAATGCAGGATCACAGAATCGTCTAGGTTGGAAAAGACCTTGGAGATCATCTAGTCCAACCATTAACCTAAAACTGACCATTCTCAAAAATGCAGTAGTACGAATCCCTTCTGCTGATAACAGCATTTAATATGCTATTTTGAAGCCCCAAGTGCTATCAAGTTGCACCTGCACTAGTTTCAGGTCTGAGTCACAAACAACATCTGCATTATTGTTCAAAAAGATTAAAGAATCACATGACAGAAACCATAAACTTCAAAGATCACCAAAAAGGCTGACTACCACAAAAACAATTAGGAAACCTAAATAAAGCTTTTTGGACCTAGTCCAGGGGGCCTGAACTGAAAGTTGCTTATGAAAACAGCACAACCAAGGTAGAGTAGCGTGTTGGCAAAAGCACCATCTAAAGGACTAACACCGACTCAATCAGACACACCATGGAACATACAAAACCACCTTTTCCCTGACCAGTCTTTCTTGGTTGTAATCACATGACTGGTATGGAAAACCTATAAGGTGTGTTTTTCAAATGTTAGGATGAAGTTAAGATTTTCATTTAGTCTAAACTCATGTATTTTGCCGGTGTGAGATTTTCTGTAAGAGAACGAAGTTCTAAAAATCACTCAAGAGAAAAGTTAGTCCCTAAACTCTACAGCTCTCACATTCACCACTACCCTCTGTTAGAATCATGGCGTTACTTACCTGAAGGGAATGATAAGACTGGATGGAAGGAAGAGTCCAGCTCTTGCACATAATCTAGTATTTTAGATTCTGCACTGTACTCACTACTGCTCAGGGCGGACGCTGGCACCATACATGGTAACTGAGTTTTATACGGAAAGGAGGCATCTCTAGATGGCAAAGTCTGCAAGGATACACAGAAACAAAGATTAAACTTCTCCTTTATTGAATTCCTTCAAATTAGACCAGAAAGAAAACAAAATTTCAGTGAGTAACACTCTTCAATACAGGAATGGGAAAAGCATTCCTGCAAGCTTCAGAAAGTCAAAATAAGATTTGCATCCACTTACTATGGACTATAGTGCACAGTACAAAGAATACAAACCCCTCCTTCAATTAGGGCCAGGAAACAGCTGTCAAAGTTTCCAGAGAAAATGTAACTGTTTCCAATCATTATTTTGATATATCCTATGACAAACACACCTTAAAATTCCATTGCAGCACAACAGGCATGATACAGATGCACAAACAAAACTAACACTACTGAATACAGGGATCTCCTCCTTTTATCCCCTCAGTCTTAGTAAGATTTTTAGTACTCATACCTCTAGACAGTTTGAGCTCATACACTTTAATGCAAGACACAATATTAAACATTTTGAGCACGCTGTGTACTTACACAAAGCAAGAGGGCAAAGTCCTTCCCGTGTTATAATTTAAAAATCAGATAAGCAACACAAACAAAAGAAGATACACAGCAATAAATATGGAGAGGGATGCATCGAGGATTGATAAATAGGTAGTAAGAGAAATTACTAGAAAGAGGAGAGCTGCAAAGAAAGATTAATTTAGCTGCTTATTCGCAAGGCTTGTAGAGAAGGTGAAATGATGGATTGTACAGAACTGGTAGGTGTGAGGAAGCAGGACACTAAGGCAAAAGGCAGGGTGAAAATGGGCAGGAATAAGCAGCAGAGTGCAGGCAATATACTGAGCTCTGAAAGACAGAAGGAGATAATTGAACGTGATACTACAGGGCAGCAATCAACAGTAGTCTGTGCTGCAGAGTAAGCTACAAAAGCACTGCAGGGAAATAGTGTTGCTTATGCTACTTTCAGCCTTACTGGATACTAGCGGTAGTAACCCCAAAGGTACCAACGTTTCTAAAGGCTTCCATAGGTCTTTGATACTTTGCCAAATGCTGCAGATCCTGCAGATGGGAAGGGAGGGAAGGGGGCACTGGGGTACTTTAAGGGTCTCTGCCTAACACTGTGCAAACAAGCCACATTTATCATCTCCTGGAAAAGCATTTCAATGTAAAAAACTGTAAGAATGAATATAAAAGTGGTTGTCTTGATTTCCTTATGGCTTTTTATGGAATGAAAGGAAAACATCTAGCAGTTGCATTAGAGACAAGATGCTCAAACGAACATTACTTGTATTTTCAGTACTTCTGCTTTCCGAATCCAAGAAATCCTTCAGCTGCTTCCTCCTGCCTGAAATATTCCAGGCTGTATTCTAGCAGTGCCACTCATCTGTTAGCGATGCAGTGATTATATCCACCACGTCGAATCCCCCTCCACTTACTGAAATCAGTCCTTCTGTCAAGTGGCGTCAGTATTCACAACCCACACTAACTCAGAAAATATGCCATTAATAAGTTTCCCTTTCCATCTCTTCCCTTCTTCTCAATCAACAAATTCCCTACACAGAAACTACTAAATCAGGTAAGCATGTTATGGTGCTGGGGCAGAGGAGACCCTGTAGTGGTGGTGGTGCTCTTGTATTTCTTTTTTTTGTTTTTTTCCACAGGAAAACATTAACAGTCCTAAATCCATCTTGATCTCCATACACAGGTATATGCACGAATACTTTCAACTTAATTTGGAAAGAATTCTTTTCTAGGCCAGGACTCCTTCAAATCAATGTTTTGTTATTTTCCTATAACAGACATATGGGACTCTTCATCTGTTAAACTTTAAACATCCATAAAGTGCTGGCAGAACTGGGGCCTGTGTTTGGAAACACTAGAGGAATAAATGCTAAAGCGAATTTAATGTTTCCCGTTATATGGACCATTAAACTAAAGCTTAAGAGCTTTTAGGTAGTTGCTCTACCTTCGATGCAATAAGGGCTCACTTTTCAAGAATGCACAAAAGCGTATTTCCTCTTGATAACTGGTTTTTATAAACTAGTTTAACTGAATCTCTACTACATAAGCTGTGACTGCACCCCTTCTGCTTGCTTTTTTTTTTTTTTTACAGAAATAAATCCACATTACAGTAAATGATAAATCTCTCATTCTTTAAAAAGAAATCCACAAACACAAATCAGTAAAATTACCTAGAAAATATATGGATAAGACCAACGCATACTGACATCTAGTCCTTTAGTGCTGACTCACTTTTTCTTGCTTTAATTCACTTCAGTCCCAAACACATTTAGAGCATAGCTTAAAGCTAAGCCTGCTCAAAACCACGCATACATGGTCAGATAACCTCCACAGTCTCATCTATTTTGAAACAATATTAAAATCCACCTGCCAGCATCAGTAAATGCAAAACTCTTTTCCTCATCTTGCCTGTGGTGGGAGTTACAAAACCTTATGTCTGAATTCGTGCTTTATTTCCTTGAATGCTCTAGCATCAACACCGAAATAATTAAATCTTTCATTAAGTCAGTTCATAATTCAAAAGAAAAGAAGGACTTATATAGAAGCAAGAGTAATTTTATTTACATGCCTGTGAAGTTACTAGAAAAAAACCTAAAAAATCTGGCAGTGTCTGTGCTCCTAGCTACCAGATCTGGTTTAAATTTCTGATGGAGTAGTTTTCCACTGGAAAATGCTGAATTAGTGAAATCATGATGTTTGTCAGGAATGTCGATTTAATCAACTCTTGATGAAAAAATTTCTGAAGCCCTTCATTCTGGAATGACAGTGTGTTGCTCAGACAAAGAAAGTGCTTCAACCTTATTGAAACAGAACTGAAGAATTGTTTATTAGAAAACTAAACTCTCCCCCCTTCCAATATAGAACACAATCTACAACCCAACTGGCTTTTACAGCAGTTAATTATTGATTTTATAACACAACAACAAAAAAATCTACCAAAACCCAACTGGAAAAAGCCCCACAAATATATCCATTCAGCCACAGCACTGACAAGTGGTTTCATGAAACCCATGGCATGCAGCTTTTAGAAGACAGGCCTCTACAGCGAGCCTGACCACAATGCCAACCCTTCAGAAAGCAAGAGATTACTGAACTCTTATCCATTTTTCCCCTGCTATATTACACCTCGTACATCTCCTGAAACATTTTTCCTCATTGCTGAAATACAAAACCTCATGCTTCCTGAGCTCAAGTAGATATGAAGAATAACATTACATTAAATTGATTCTATTAAGGAAAAGAAAACACACTGAATTTAAGAGGAAATCAGAAGTGTGCAAGCTTTAAATCTTTATCTAAAATAGCCGTTCTGTTTTAAACTTCGTAAGGAATGGTGTCACCAACAGAATGTAATTTTCTAGAGTATTATGAATTTTAATCTCGGAATTTTTTTTCCCTTAGTACTGTTTTACAGGGTCACAGAAAACATAGTGAGCAATTTAGTCTGATATTCAAAACAATTCTTGTATTTTCTTCTGATAAACTGATGCACTAGACAAAGGACGAGTGGCTCACGCCTCTTCTAGAAGGGTCAGAAGGCTGAACATTACCGGCCAACCATCCTTCTGCAGAGAAAAAAGTTTGAGTCTATGAAGCGTGCCATAATTGAAAAGAAAAATGTTTTGTGCTCCCAGTTAAAAATTCTGAAGTGAATACTCATTTCATGGTTTCAGCTACTGATCACTAAAACTCCTACCATTTTTGGAAACATGCCTAAGTGTAACAGTACAGAGAGCCACAGTTCAATTACTGGATTCATACACATTGGTGTAAGTTAATTAAGTTAGCTCAAATACACTCTGCTGAATACCTGTCAGGTCTGCTTCTGATTACTCTTGTAAGCCAAAAAAGGCAAGGAAGAAGCATTTATTCTCCCTACACACACACGCACTCTCAGAACTTTTCAGCAATATCAGAGAAGGGCTATCTCCCTCAATACTAAAAACTGTTAAATGAGTAGCCAACTAAATTGCAGAGATTTAATTATGGGATCCAAGAGAACCACCATGTGGGTGGCTGATGACTTGTCTTTGAACACCAAACACACTGCTAACTTTTAATTCTCCAGAAGCTCTAGGTACAGCTCAAATCAACAGAGCACCACGTTATCTGCTTCCTTCTTTGCTTTAGCATCGGCCTTAAAGGCCAGCCCGCTTCTCTGCGGCCTCCCTCTTCTGCACACAATGATCTGCTCTGAGAGAGCTATGTCCCTCTGCCAGAACACAGTTAAATGAAATGTCTTATTTCACAAGCTAAACATCAGGGGCACCCGATGCAGGACTTCACTGCAGAGTGCTTTTGGGAAACATACAATACATGGATAGTGACAGGTTCATGTGAAACCCCAAAGACCTTCTCTCTTATCAACAGGTAGTGGGGGAGAAGGTGGGCAAAGCATCTAAGACATCCCTACATGGGAAGGTGTGTAACAGATGGTGCTGATGACACCTACTCCACGACAGACTCTTTCTTCCAGATGCAGTTTCTATATATGTCAAACAGACAGAACTTTCCCACGCACTTGCCTGAAATCTATACACAGGTCAGGAACAGCGAATCAAGCTGCTCTGGGATGTCAACAAATTTGTCTGCCTCTGGCCTCTCTGAAGCTGTCGATAAGGATAAAGTGGCAGATCCTGTGGCAGAGACCAGTTTTTCCAGGAACAGAACTGAGACTTTCATAGAACACCAACGACAACTTACTCAGCATCTGGCTCGTCTCAAGTTCAGATTTTTGGTCAGTGTCACAAAAGGAGCGGTAGCTTCTACCGTTCTCAGAGACCACCCACCTCTCATAAGGAGAGTTTAGTTTCTTTAATCCTGTTATAAACCAATGGGATGGACTTTCACCTGCTCTGTGGGAAGTGTATGCTGTCCTCAACATCCTGAAACAAAGACCTTTTGTTCAACTAGCAAATCAATTGAAAAAAATCAAGGTTAGTTCTTAATGTTTGACCAGTTAAACCAAAAGCAGGAAAGACATGTTAATCCACAGGGATATCTTTTCAAAAATGTCATGTAGAAATTAAGAGTAGATGTGATCAGTAAAACACTACAGAAATGTCATAATAAGCTAAAGATGCAGGACTCTGAAAAGCACACCAGGTTTTTCATTCTGGGAAAAAGAATTCGCAGCCTGACTGGCTTGCCATGAACCTCACAAAGGATGGATTTAGTTCCACTGGCAGTATCACAGTATCACAAAGCTAAAGGTGTTCTCCTTTCCTTCCTCCCCAGTAGACAACAGTCTTGTCACACATTCAGAATAGCTAAATGTGTAGGAGTATTTCTTTTTTTCCCAATCAGATTTTGTTGATTTTAACTAATAGAAAACCTTCTTTTTTAACTTCCAGTGTTAAAATAGTAATTTTATCAACTATTATTTTCACTTGCAAGATTGGTAAACCATAACCACAGGATTCTCCTCCCCAGACCAGGAGACTGACATATCCACGGAGGTACTACACCATGTTCACTGAAGCAGGATGCATACTCTTCTTGAAACCAGTTTGCAGCAGACTTGGCAACACAACAACATTCCCCGTATTCATGGCTTTTTAAAAGTCAGCAATGCCAGTAAACTATGCAGAAGCAGGTGGCAGAGCCAATATCTAGGGATACAAAGGAGGGGGATGACAACCAGTAGATTCCTTCCAACGCAACTATGGGGAAATGACTACTCCACTGTGTGAAAGGCAAAACTTCTAGCTGGCTACTGAATAATATGATTGATAGTTACTGCTGTAAACAGTGCTGCTTCTTTAAACATACAGACCAAGGGAGCTAAAGAAAACAGTAGTTGGTAACAGCCACAAAGAATTCACCTGTATCTCCTTAAATGCAAATAAACCACAACACAGGATAATATGGTAGAGGAAATGGGATTGTATTGTAGGAAGCAGGTGCTAAAATATTCGTCCCCAGACAAACATTTCACCTGGCAGAGTACAACTTGCACATTATAGGCAATATTATGATTAAGCACCTTGTTTGCACACACAACCTTCTACCTGTCCCTTACTCTCCTTTCCTGCTAGCTACAGACCACTTGCAGACAGCAGATATTTAGCAAGTACTGCTAGGCTCTGCACGCTGGATATAATGCAAATTGTATAAGTATATATACATATATACTTATATATACAATCTTCCCTAAAAACTGATAAGTAACAAGACTTGGTGAAAGGCCTGTATGTATTTATCAAGTGGCAAATACAAAAAGTATCATTGGCCCTAAGCATGCACTGGGAACTCAGCAGGACACAAAAATCACAGAATCATTGAATATGAGGTTGGAAGGGACCTCAAGGATCATCTGGTCCAAAAATCACAGAACCGGCATGAGAACTAGATTAAAATAAGAAACCCAAACCCTAGAATTTAAATACTTTTTTCCTGTCTGTTTCAGAGCCTTCTCTTCTGGAGAAGCACTCACATTTTTTTTTCCTTCTTTTTTTTTTTTAAACCACTAAACAAAAGCAGATATTCTTCTGCTCTCACTTAACTCCTGTTTGAGACTAAAGAGAAAAAATGTGGCAATACTCAACTGCAAGAGCTGGCAACATTATACCAACTGTTTGCTTGTGGTATCTAAAATGTAAACTTTTGCACCTCAATTCAGCTTTCAGGGTGTTGGCACCTCTGCAAATTTGAATTCTGGTTTTCTTCACGTGCCTCAGTCCACAAACCCAACTCTTCCTCCAGCAGGTGGGAAATACAAATACAGTGAGAATTTTCAGATTAAAAAAACCCACCGTGCTCTACAACCCAGCAAAGAAATGGATAGGACCAAAATTGATAGTACTCAGAACTCACTGCTCTTACCTTTATTGATAGCTGTATAAAGTTTTCATAGATTAAAACACTATCTAGGCTCAATGACATCTCTTGGTGAAGAACAACTTGAAAAAACGAAAGTGGAACTAATGTCATTCGTCAGGATGTTAAATGAGAAACTAACAAAGTGTACCGGCAAAACAAATTCCTTGTTATTAAAAAAACCCTGCAGAAAGCCACACAGATAAAATACTAGAAAAGAAAACATCAGGGCATGTTAGCTAAGCAAAGATCTCTCTGAGAGTTTCTGACTGGTAACAACACTTGTCTGCTTTTAAACGAACCTAACAGAACTTTTGGTATCTCACAGATAATTCAGTTCCTTCAAGTTTAGGCAAAAAATAGCCAGAGACGGAGATACTCTATGTCCTCACTATAGGAAAAGCATTTGCAGAAGCACCCAGGCATTAGACTTTGGAGAATCTGGGTGAGGGGGAAGCAGTTATAAATGCAACAACCACTGGGAAATGATTCAGTTGGAGCTCATGTCTTCAAGTCCTGACACTGATCTACTACTTACAGACTTTCTTGGTTTTAATGTCTTGATACTCTTGGCCACCTTTCTTAGTGTTAAAACTACACTACATGCATTTTATAGGAGGAGACAATGACCCAAGGGTGGTTTGACTGGCCAGCTGTAAGAACGCAAATGAGTGGCAGATCCAGCATTTTGAACGAAGCACTTTCAGACTTCCAACCCCTGCCTGCAAGCACGTGTCCTCCTACTAGACCATGCCTGCAGTTTACTCCTTTGTGCCATCCTGCACGTAAATTTTAATCCTCGTTCAAAAATCACACTGAAGAAATGCACCACTACCATCATGTCCTCTAGACTGAAGCACAGACTGCAATCCCAGGGTTTACTGTGCATGTGGATTATTCTTAGTGGCTTGTGCACTGACTCACAACCAAGAAATGGCCCAAGCTCTTACCAAGCTATTTAGATAATGAAAGAAGAAAGGTACAAACCAGATTCCATGGCCAAAAGATGACTCATAGATCATCTGTGGTACTTAGTCATTCTGAATTAGGGGACAAGAGGATTTGGCCCCAAAGGATGTTTCAGGTTCCTGAGGATACTGTATGGTGACAGATAAACCATCACCCTGCATCCGGTTTTATTTATTCTCACTGCAGTCTAACTATCTTGTAGATCTGGCAGGTCTTCTAGAGTTTCATAGATTTCTATGTTTTCTTTTACTCTGTGTAAGCATTATTTAAATACTAGAGCAGGGGAAGGTGTAGTCCTCTTCAGAAAAGACATACAGCAAAGTAGAGGACAACAGGCACTGGGAGGCTACTAGGTCACTAAATACTCAAACTTTTGACAGCATTGTAAATGTATGTGGCATGGCAGCAGATAAGAGAAAAAAATGTGGCTGTCTTCCCAGTGACCTTATGAACTGACAGATGGGATAGCAGTTCACAGTTTCATACTTTGCTTTTCCTAACATGGATGTTGGGGGGGGGGGGGGAAGGAAGCTTCCCAAACAAATCCAAATAGATGTGAAGGACAACACTCTAAATGCCATTCAACGCACCAGTCATCCCAAAAAACCCAAATTCCTTAAAGCTATCCCAGCATTTCTTAATCTCCTACAAGTGGGAAGTCTGCATTTTGCTGTGATTTTTCTGGTCAGAATTCTTCAGTCGTCTTGCTCAGACTACTCTGCAGAGCAGCATCAGCTATCAGCACTGCCAGGCGCTCGCTCACCGGCTGTTTGAACCAGGCACCGCGAGGAAGCTGGCGCAGGAGCTGCGATGTTCAGAAGATTCAGTCTTCTCCTCAGACTTTGGCAAGCTGGTCTCTGTTAACTCCACATCTGCTTCAGGGAGGTGGCAGCAAGTTTTCCCTAGCTCCAGCTTGCTCTCAGGCCAATGATCTTAAAGAAATAGGGGTCCTCACAGACCATGGTACCAGGGGCTATATAAATATGTAAAACTTGAAGAAATATGGGAGAAGCACTTGCTAGAGATGACACATTAATATTACATTAAAAATCCAACTATTTTCCTTGCTGCTAAGAAGCAATTCCTTTTTCTATGAAAGGCCAGAGGAAATTTGCTGGATTACTACTGGGAATATAAATGCATTTTCAAAGAAAACTCAGTATCAGTCCCAGAGGCCATTCCCCATTTTGCATCCTTACCCTTAGACATCTGCCTAATCTAGCAGTCAGCCCGGGCTGATAGTCAGTGTTCTTCCATTACAAGCTGAGCAATCTCATCAACAGCTGGGTAACCAAGTGTAGCAAGTGCAGCACTAAGAAAATGACAGGGCCTCTTAGACTAAGATTTCTTGAATGAAACTATACACTAATGATGGCTCTTAATTCAAAGACTCGATACCCATTTAGGTTTGATAGTCAGAATGTGCTGGAAATGTCCAGTCCAATTTTATCACTTATCTCCCCAGCAGGATCCCTGATACTCTGTTTTTAACCAACACTGTGTAAGAGGCTTTGTTCACTGCTTTACCTTAATTTTTAAAACTGTAATTGAGTTTGGCACTTGTACGAAGTCTGAAGCTGACAGCTTGATTGCTGCCACCACCCCTTATTCTCTCCAGGAACACGAGCAGAATCTATCTGTAGCCCATGACGCAGTTCTCCACACTGCCTCTCGGTTAACTTCCTCATGGAGGGGACATTAGAAAGCAGAGTCTAAACACAGGTTTTGAGCCGAGAGCTGCAGTAAGCATGGAGAGCATTCCCTTCGGGGGGTTTTACCACACTGTCTTTGGACCATCTCTGCACTTTCGGTACAGAGACACTGGAGCTGGGCTAGTATATGGTAACCCAACACTAGAAGTGTCAATAGCATGGAGCAGACACGCAGTCGCACCAGCTCCAATATTTGAAGCCTTAATTAGTACCTTAAAAATGCACTTTTTGATTGCAGTCTACAATCCTACAAGTCAGGGTAAACTACTGAGCATGCAAAGCAGCCTAGCTCTATTGGTGGTTGAAGATAAAAACATAAAACTCTGCTTTGAACTCCTGCTGCCGGGCTGCAGAAACAAAGTTTTTGTTCACAAGCTTCTACTGTTATTCTGTGAACTGCACTAACTCTGGCCTAGTTTTCAGAAGATGGAGACATAGGCAGCTCTTGTAGAAATATGAGATACTTAAGCCTACAAGACGCAGGCTTTCAGAAGAGCCTGTTGTTTGAAAGTTGCATCTGGAGTGGAAACCCCTCATGTTTAAGCAGAAGGAAGGGGAAGTCCTGGGGTCTCTTGCTGAGGAGCAATCTCCACAGCTGCAAGAACCACTTGTGGTATTGGAGGTATCAGTCAGGGAGCAAAGCCTCCAACCTCTTTAACGGGACATGAATGGGACTGAATGGGAAACAAGGAAGTCCAAGTCAACAACAGTCTCCTCAGTTAATGCAAGGAAGATGAAAAGCCTACGTGTCTAGGAGGTAGAGCTCTCAAACTCTAACCCTCCACCCCCATCCCCCCCTGTCAAACCCTCCAGGCAGCCTGCCAAGTCTTTAAGCCCCACTGCCAGGAAGCAGGGAAGTCAAGCTAATAAGAAACTGGACAGTTTTTCAATAAAATATCTTGCTAAAACTAGGACACTTCTGCAGTTTTGCAGAGGATGCTGAATCAGCACACACAGAGAATATCCTTGCAGAGGATATTTCTTCTCAGACCACTGGTACACTTACTAAATCCTAGCCGGTTAGCTGAGGAGACATGGAGATTTCTCTCAATAATTTTAACAGGCAAAGTAAAATCAAGAAATTAAAACCGTTTGGGATTAACACTGCTCTAAAGAATGATTTCATACTGTCTCTGCTCCCAAATTAGACTGCTGCTTTAAACACCACAGCTAAACTCATTATATATTCTTACCAGCAATATGCTATTAATATCAGACGTGAACAGATATGCCTTACCCTGCACAGCAGACAATGTTTTTTTTCCCCATTTTAAAATATTAATTCCTTTGTAATGCGGAAAATTTTAAGAGTTTTAAAGCATTCATAAAGTGTCATGAAAAAGGCAATATAACTAATCAGGAACAGCAAAAACGGAAACAAGATTAAGATATTGCAATTAAATTTCCTAGAAAATAATGTACCACCAGCTGTGTAAACTTTCTTGTAGCTTAAACAAATAATCTGAAAACAAGCAGGCAGCTGATTTGCACTGTAGCATGTTTCCTCAGCAATCAAGCCTCCCAAGTCAGCTCTCCAGTTGTCTCTCGGACTGTACAAAGGCTTTAGAGATAGCCATGCAAGAAACTGATTTGATAAGCAGGATTCTGAGCAATCTTTAATTTTTATGTTTAACTCATTAACTCTGAGCTCCTGCTGACACATCTAGTACTCCTGCCACATATATTCTATGCTCCCTGAATATAACAAATAACCAGCCCAGCATGCACTATTCTTCTGACATACCAGACAAGACACATGCAGACTCTAGCAGCTGGACTCAGTTTTGTCTCCTGAAGAGAGAGGCGAGGGCCTACCTGCTGATTCCAGTAACAGGCACCGTGCATTCTGTAGAGTTTCCTCTTCTGGAAACTATGAAGTGGCCTTGTTCGGGCAGATGTGCTCACATTAGCCACAGAGAGAGATCTTAGTCTTGTCCTGTCTCTTCTTCTTTTCTTGATGTGCTGATGATCAAGCAACCACCTGCTCGAAGATACCTCTCTGTTGTCTGAAGCTCTGCAATTTCACGATTAATGGGGGGAGGAAATACATAAAGTTAAATATGGTCCATGTGCACGAGCCAAGATTTAATATGCTGATTAGCATTAGCTATCTAATTCTAAGAGTATTTTATAAACACTGAAATGTTTTAGCTGACTGTTTCAGGAAATCGTGTATTTGGCTTTGTTTGGTTGTTGATTAATTCTATGTTAGGTCACGAAAGGAAGCTTATCGTTCTTGTTCAACTTTCTGCTCACAGAAACAAATGTCAAAATGAAGTTACGCCCTTGAGCATATAATGGGTTTTGGTTTTCCCCAATTCAAGAACTCTCTAACACTTCTAACATCTAGGAGTTTTAGTTACAAATTAACATTTTCCTACAAACGTACATTCCATTCAAGACGCAGTCATGCTAACAATAAAAGAGACGTAGAGCCCTGCTCTAATACTTGAGATCTTCTAGTTTTCCTCAAGAACTTAAGTAAATCTTTACAAACCAGTGTCCATTCAGCATAGGGGTTGCAACTCAGTGTGAAGCATTTGTATCAAAATTAGGAACTCTGCACACTTAGTTTAACCAACACAAGGCCCTTAAACTTCACTTCCATTGACATGTCAATAGAGCTCTCCAATAGAGCCCAAGCCCAGCCTGGGGGAAGCTCTTGAGGAGGAGGGAAAGCCTAGCCTGTTTGTCTGTCTTTAAGACCTAGAAGCTGGTTAGACCCAGATGGTTTGGAAGAATGCAAGCTCGGCTCCAGCCTCGATGGAGGCCTCTACATGAACGCGTGGAAAGCTCCATTTTAACGTCAGATCTCACTCTTACCTGCATTTCCCCAAGTCTATCCTTTCAAATCTCCCTCAGTGTTACAGCATCATCCCTCAATACCTCACCTACACGCACACTTGCTGTATTCACATCCTTAGTAATACAGTATGCAATCATAAAAAGTTAGGTGACAACACAGGGCCAAGAGCAGTAGAAAACTCTATACGTATCTGTGTAACAACCAATCTAGAGTCTGTCTGCTCACCAGAACGGGAAACGCAACAAGGTAAGAGTTCAAAACACCCTCCCATTTGGGTGGGAACGACTCAATGGGAAGCATTGGTATCCTGATTTTGTTGCTGTAGCAACATCTGCCTGCAAAGCTGAAGGCTTGCTGCAAAAAGCACTCAAGTGTGCCTTTACTTTTACAATACTGAAGACTTTGATTGTAACTCTAAACTGCCTGAGAAGTGCAAGTATAAGAGATATTTTGGCCTCTGTTCATAACAGGCCATCTATCAGCACAAATTATTTATCTGGCATGTCACAGTCTTATTAGTAAAGTTATAACACAATAAAACATGAAAATTAATTTATTACGAGGCCATTTATCAATCTTTTTTGACAAGCAGTATTCTTCTAACAGTGTATTTTTATTAGATAGAAGCGCTTGTTATGAAAGTGTGATTAAACACCATCCCATGCTGTGCTGGTGTGGTAATAAGGCTTTACAGGCTTGAATTTGAACTGTCCTTCTGACATATCAGAGCAATCCTAACAAGCAACACAGAGCCAAGGAAAAAAATGTCCTAATTAAAAGAGGGATGGTACAAAGTATTTAAAGTATTAGTAAGTGCCAAGAAAAAGCCCCAAATACTGAAGCATGACATCCTTAACACTAATGCTGCATTTTTAAGGCTTAAGAAAGAAATACACTGCTTAAAGTCCATGCAAAAGATTTTCTCAAATACTTTCTCCAAATTCTCAAAAACATTTTCTCTGTCATTATCCGCCTTGAAGTCAGATGGTGGCAAGCCCAACTCTTAGACTTCCACATACCTCCGTCTTGCATGAAAGACAAATTGGACAGGTAAATTAGAACAAAAAGCTCCTCAGCCCGGCTCCTCAACTTCTGGGATTCCTGCCTTAGTTCTGATGGTCTGCCCAGGTCTTTGATAATCTCCTCAGTCTCTGCCAGCTGCTCTATTTACCCTTCTGTGCCTTGCAGGAACGCATGGCTCCATTTTCAGATGAAGCAGAGATCTCAGCTCTGTGGCTTGGAGCTCCAGTACACAGCAGAATGGTTTCCCTGCCACTTGTGTAAATAGGCTTCCCAGTCAAGGTCCGAGTTATCCATTTATTTGATCTTAGTTTGGGCAGTTTTCAGAATGTGATTCTACAGAAGAGCAAAATGAACCATTGCCAGATGTAAAATTCATTAATTTGCTGAAACACTCCTTTCAAAGCTCATAGGTTGGCCGTTCTTGCTCTATAGCCTAGCTAAAGAGCAGAGACCTTACTCACGGACACCCAGATGCACAGCCAGCCATCAGACAGGCACTATTTGTACTGAAGTAAGGAACTTTTTCATTTCTCCCCCCTCATAAGAAAGTGGTTATCACTAGCTTAAGGAACTGCTTCTATGAACATTTACCTTCATATAATGCATCTGGCTAATCTTGGCATCTAGATTCAACTGAGCAAAGAAAAGCTACATAGAAAAGGAAGCCACTAATAAAATTAGACCTTGACAAATGGCAATTCAAGGTTACCCACATTTAATCAACCAGGAACCATACATGCACCACCACTTCCACTGGGAATAGCCCAAGTAACCAACCATACTGCAACCCCATGATTACCAACCTCAAAGCATCTCATGCTTAGACCTACTTTAAACATGGACTATTATATCTTTCCCATCGGGAGCCTACAACTCATTTCAAGAATTTACTTAAGTAAAAATCACTATCACCCTCTTTTTTTTTTTTCTCTTCAAATACAAAAAATCACCTTACTTTCCATTTGATTTTGATTCTACTTTCTGAAGTACTTCGTACAGAGTGAGCTCTAGAAAAAGTGAGGGGAGAAGCAGCCAAGAAATTAAGTTAACTGTAGTACGTAACTGTCTCAATTAATTGCACAGAAAACTACTACTACAACAACAAAATACCACAAAAAACTGAAAACACACTCAAAAAAACTAGTAGGAGGTAGTGAACTTCCTTGCAGAATTCTCATAACCACTCTGTATCATGCTTAATTACCATCTTTAATGACAGAATTTATTTTGAGATTTCAAAACACTTCACAAGTGAAAAATTATTTAACTGATTTTTAAGATAATGTCTAGAAAGCTCTCAAGTCTCTCAGATTTCCTTCCAACACCTAACTCACCAACTACAGTTTAGAGTTACAGCACTGAGAAAATCAACTCATTCATATGTCATGAGTAGAAAAGAAGCAGCCTTAGAGAGAGTGGTCTGTGAGCAAACAACTGTGTCACTCATAAAATGGAAAAAAGACTGATTTTGGACAGTGCCAGATAAATCAGAACACAAGTGGCTTGAAGTTACATCATTAGATCATGAAGTCAACTTCATACATTCCTAAAAACATTTTTAAAAGCAGGAACCCTTCCTTGTCTGTTTCCTGGAAAAGTCAGAGATTCAAGACACAGTCTTCTAACAGCCTAAATTACTCTCTTCTTCCACATACCCATCTCTATTAGTAACTCCTATTTCAGGGCTACTTTTATTCCAAAACTCAGAGGAATCTTCTGATTTTCCCCTATATTATCTGTGAACAACTGATACATCAGGAGCATGAATGCTACGTGACAGGACCCCTTCATCCTTAAATTTAGGGCACAGTCACACAATCGCTTTGGAACAGACGGCAGTTAAAGAAGCTGCCCATCCAAGCTGCTCATTATAATCTCTTTGTGGGAGGCTACAGCCTCTGCGGCAAAGCTGCTGAAACAGACGGCATGGCCAGCTCTTCATGGAGTCGGGAGCCAGGGAATTACGTTCTGCTGCAGACACTGCCATAAAGCCCCCAGCTCTAGTAGGGAACACTTTCTTCATCCACCTGATCTTAATTAAGACCTATGAATAACAGTAAACCCTCCATCCTCAAAAATCACATTACCAGTATCTCAGAAGAAATATCCTACATACCTAAGTCTTTTGTAAGACAGGACTGTAGTCAATTACCTTAATGCTGGTTTGAGACTAATACTGATTACAGCCTGTACTGTATTTTTAAATCTTTGAATAAAAGACAGAATTACTAAGAAGTATGGAGTAGTACTGAGAAACATTTTTCTCAAATATTAATTTTGAGCTGCTACAGTCATCCTGGAAGGCATATGTATCCAGAACAAAAGACCACAAATGGAAAAATATTATCTCCAAATTCCTGAAAAAGTACCTGGCAAAGATAAATTTGGCCTTGTGTTGAAGACTGATGTGCTTAAAATTAATGAAGCTGCCACAAAAAAACCTGATGCTGACCCACGCTGAGGCACAGGTGACATCGCTTATGTATTCTACTAATCTAGTAAAGTCTAGTTCATCACTGTTCCAGAAATAAAGTTGCACTCGTGATGACAGAATGCATTAAGTCTGAAATAATCAGACGTAGCATGCTACTTACTGCATCCTTTCACTACTTCACAGATATATTCATCTTCCCGGTACTTAAATGCTGTGAGTGCATACTTTTGTCTTTAAGAACAAAGCAAAACCCTGCTACTTTCAACCTTACAAGTAAGACTTTACTTCTCTTCAAGCTTGCAGAAAGCAGCTATCTTTTTCTGATTTACTACTATAATGATTATCAGTTCCATTTACATTACTTTAGTATTGTTATTCTCGAATAAAACACTACCATACTGTCACCTACCTGAAGGAGATGCCATTGACCAGCTGTCTGTGTCTACAGGTCTTGGATGCAAGAGATGAAGAAGCTGGAGACAGATTGAGTGGAGCAATTAGGCTGCTGATGATTTCACTCAGTTGTGCACTCTGGAAAAATAAAAATTAAAAAAAAAAAAAAAAAAAAAGATAGTCAGACTTTTATCCAGACTCAACAGATCAAAGGTCCTGGGATTTTGCTGTTTTCCTACTTAGGATTCCAGTCGCATACATCATGGAATAATCATATTTAGTTTCTTCTTGTGAATAATAAAGCGTGGCATGTTTTTTCTTTCACAATTATTATGTTCAACTATACAAAAAACCCCCAACCAAACCCAACAAAAAACTAACACAACCCTGAACAATCAGCCAAGGACATTGTTTATACATTTGAGTACGAAGGACACAAAACACATTAGTGATCTTAGTATTTTAACTGAAGGTTTTTAAAAAGGCAAAAGAAACCAGAACACTTTACAGCTGATGTTATAACAGCTGCAGCCCAGAGCTGCTAACTGGCCATTCAACAAGCATTTCAACAGGGATAAAAAAAAAAGTCTGCTGTCTACTCATTGTACATTTTGTTCACTCCAAGTATTTTTCTTGTTAAAAGAATCCTCTACTTTGCTCACTGTAATTTGACAAAGGTGTTTTTATAAAAGCAAGTGTAACTACAAGAGGACTATTGTAACTACAGACAGAATGGCTAAAATCTTCTGGTATCCTCAAAAAGAACAACAAGAAGCCCCACCCCACCAAAACCTGGACTTTTCGAACTGCCCCAAAACAAATGCTAAGCTAATTTGTTAAGACTAAGAATTACTCCTTATAAAGCAATGAATTGTGGACTCACTCCAGATAACATTTCACAATGATTTTTTTGTTTTAAATGTCAAACCTTAAAGGCTATTCTGACAATAAATGTAGCTTTCTTAGAGGAAACTGTGTTCTGCACATTAAACAGAAATTAAATATATCTGAAATGGCATACTTTTTTAAAAAAAAACTTTTACATTATTTTGTAGGATTTTCATTCGGAACTAAGACTGTTTAAAACAAGAATTGCAAAAGGTTACCCAGTAAGTTCTCTTTACATTTTGAGGGACTACCATTTATGCAGAAAGAGGCAGAAAAAAAAAAAAATTTAATTTTTTTGCAATTCATGTCTTTTCTGTTCATGTTTAAGTGATGCAGTTGGGTAAAAATTTCATGTCAGAATAAAATATTCGGGCATGGATATTAAAGCACAGAAATAGCAAGTCAATTACAAAAGGTCTGGACAAAGTAAACAAGATGCAGGTAAAATATTTAAAGATTGATTTAAAAATCTTAACAGAATTCAATCTGTAAGGAGCAAAGTCTCTACTGAATATAAAAGCACCAAAACAATGGCAGACTTCCGAAACACAAGGAAAAACATAGATGCTTTTCAAATGTTGCATAGCTGTGAAAAGGACTTGAAAACAGTACTAGTAAAAATTGCCAGGCTCAGTCAGTCTGTATTCTTTATGATATTTTTTTTGTTCACAAGTAAAATTATTTTTAACAAATAAATACTTTGGCATAGGACTGAAGAATTCTGTGGGAATATCTGTGAATGTACTTCAGCCTACAGCATTGCTACTCCTGACACTGAACAAGAAGAAACTCAGACCTTCAGAGTTAAGGTGGATTTACAGAACTGACAGTCAAAAAGCAAATCAAACCCCTAAGCTTTTTGTGATGTCAAGGGAAGAAATCTGATGTGTTCCTCATTTAACAGATCTCATAGATTACCTTTACTTCCAAGTAATTTTCAGATCATCAAGGTTCTTGGAACTCTTGTCTGCAGCTGCTTAGGGACCCGGAAACACACTCCTACTACTTTAATTGTCAAATGTCTTACTGAAAAGCGTGTTTAGTTCTCCAAGTAATCACTTAAAGAGGGGACATTCACCACATTCTAAAAATGCTCTTCGGTTTACCTTGTGCAATTGCCAGCACTGCACATATAAATTTCCTGTTTTACTGCTTCCTCACTCCTGTCTGTTGTGGATAAGATCTATCAAACAGGGGAAGCATTTTAAGAACAGGAAAGTATGACTATCAAATAAGAAAAATTGGCACAGAGATTCAGGAACAGGCATTAGTACCTAAAGCTACTTTTACCCCATTTAAAAAACACGTACATGACCAAGAATTCATGTACAGCAGCAGAGCAACATATTAATGCACCATACTGGCTTTGTCAGGTTTGCTTTATGCTAACTGCATAAATTCATTGTGAAAACAAATTTCCTGTATCTCCTACAGCAATGTGATCCTACGACATTCTTTATGTACTTTCTAGCAAAAGAAAGCCCTGCTGGAGTCTATATCATATTTCCTGGAATTAACCTTGGAAATGACTGTTTTGAACACCATGAACTGAAACTCTGCTCACAGCTATGCCTACCCTATGCCTGTTAAGTACCTGGAATTCCTCAGCTCTGAACTGGAGTCCTACAACACTTGAAAAAGGCAGACTGACAATTATATTTTGCTGGGGCTTTTTTTTTTGTTTGTTTCAAGTGCAACATACCTCCATCTTCAGCTGTACTCTTTCATCTCACCTTAGTATTTCCTGAAACAATCTGTGGCAACTCTATATTGAACCTAACTATAAAGGAGAGGCAGGTTTGTGGATAGCTATTAGAAGTTGTTATGTGGCCGCTTTGATGGAAACAGAGCGGTAACACAGACACGTCAGAAATAAAAGGTTAATTTGTAAACCTGGTGTACAATGTAGTTATTTAAGCCATTCAATTCATCAGCACCCACTCTCGGGACTGCGAAATATCTTCCTTTTTGGAAGTCATCACCATGGAACCTGCCCTATTTCTGAAGTAAATCATTTGGCTCCATTGACCATTGAGTTCTTATTTTACTTTACCTGTTTTTCTATGTTTCGTAAAAGCAGGGTAGGACTGCTGGGTGACATTTCAAAGTCATGCTCCGGCAAAGAATCCTGTCTCTCAATGGCAGCTTGCGAATTCCCTGTGGCGTTTAATAAAGCTTCTTGGTCTGTCAATTGTATTTGCTTCTTCAAAATGTCTTTTGGAAATGGGAATTCTTCTAAGATCACCATCCCCTAGACAACAGCAATTGAACACAGTTGGTTGACAACGGATTAACCCTCCTAAATCATTTTTAAGGGGCAGTTGAACCTGGCACATCCCCCTTAAATCCTCCCAGTAACTGTTTGGAGCACTTAACTGGATTTTAAATACACGTAACAGCTAAAATATAGAAATAGTAGGTATTTTCATTAACGAAAAGCTGCACCATTTATGCTACTCCTTATAACACCAACCACTCCAGTGTTATACCACTGCTTAAACATCTGTGCCAAAATTCAAATCAGAAATTCATACTTATTAGAGCAACTCTATGATCATTTCCCTGCTGATTTAAGAAAAGGTTTTTCTGTAAGAAACAACCACCCTTTGATTTGAAGCTGGTTATAGTCTTTGCAGCCAATAAATTTTTCAGAGGCATTTTAAAGTGCTGTTTTTCTTATTCCTATCCATGTTCTAAGCAAAACATCAAGGTTGCTAGTTTTTTATGTAGCAGAGATGTATACAAATCAAAACAAAAGCCTTTTACAATTTAATAATTGATTTTTTTAAGGTGAGCATTTTTAGAGTTTCACAACTACAGAGGTAACCATCCTAAATATTCTAGTAATCTCATTGCTTTTCAAGACAATCTGCACAAACGTGGTATCAGATGTGCTCTATTCTCTAGAATACCACCTAATAAGAGAAATATATCTTTATATGGTAGGGAAATAACAGTTTAATAAACAGTTTAATAAAGAACTAGGAAAAGAATACCCGCATTGTGTTTTTCACGCCACAGATTGGAAAAGTGAGTGTCAAATACAATCCTAGGTAACATCTCAGTTGACTTGTTTTAACAACTTAAAACGTTAAACAAAATAATAAGCAAAAATAACTTTGTAACAGTCAAAACCAGTTCCTCAAATAGTCCCATAATTTCTCATTGTCTTGAGCAAATAAATTTAATACTCAGAAAAGGCTATCAAACCTCTGCAGGCTTTTTCCAAACAGAAAGGGAAAGAACCTACTTGCTTTTAAGTGCTGACTGTTACTCAAATATCAAGCAGATATTGAAAGAATGGGACCATTCAATAACACTGCCTCAATTTTTTCTTTCTGGTAACAATATTCCACTAAAACCAAGGAAGATTGTCATCATGGGAACACAAGGAGCCCCTATATTATTTCTTCAAGCAAGACAGACTTCACCTAGGTTATGGCTGTGGAAAATTAAGAATCCTGTAGTTTACTCACACCTTGACTCCTGCCTCAGCAGCAACTTGCCCTAAAACATGAAAGCAAGTCTCAAAGAGACTTCAAAGGGGAGACTAAGATAAAACATGAAATTGTCCTGTTTGCATTGTGTCTCTAACTTATTCCCCTGTTTGAGTTATAAATTCAAAGCTGAGAACAAAGATATTATCTAGAAACAAATGTAGGTGCTTGGAAGCTTGCTTTAGTGCCCAAAAGGGGCACAGAGATTTTGAATTTCCATCAAGTCAATGCTGATTTTCCACATTCCTTATCAGGTGGTAGCCCATCATTCATGCTTTTCCATTTACAGCAGATGGAAACGAATCCACACAGCATCATACCACATTCTGTAGACCAACAGCAGTTACAAAGTAGGCAGTACATTCAAGGAAATTCAAGTACAGATCTAAGTTTTATATGCCACAAGAGGAGGACAAGCTGGCTCAACAGCTTTAGACTCTTCTAGAATTTAGAATCTTTAGATCTTTTCAGTAAAAGAATCATAGGTCAAGACCACAGAGACAACAAAAAAAAATAACTCACAAAAGCCTAAAACACAACTTCTGAAGTCAGAGGAATAGGAAGACACACAGAAAAAGTGGTGAAATGAGGGGGATGACCCCCTCCCCCTGCTTCTACTGGATTTTTATTTTTTTTTAAGTTGCAGAATCCTGTTGACCAAGCACAGAAAGACAAAGGCAGAAAAGGAAGAAGAAAACTGACAGACTGTATTAACAGGGAGAGATGGAATAGGCACAGAAGACAAGAGGAAGAGTAAAGAATTAGAGGACTAATACTGACTATGTAGGAATTATAAGTTAAATGGGCGACAGCCAGTAGGTTTTGGCAACGAGCTCCCTCCTCCTCCCACACCCCCATATGGAATTGTTTTGTTTTGTAGATATATATTTTTTTTAATGGAAGAACTCTCCAAGATCGAGAGCTGCTACTTCTGTGTGCATAGAGATGCAGAAGACCATGCAGTAGGCCAGGAAACTGCCCACAAGTTAACCATCTCCCTTCCAATTGTGTTATGGTGTTAGTGGAACGGCCTTATGCTTGAAATCATTGTTCACTGGCTATGAATCACACTTTTTTCCACTCAAAACACACGAAAAGCGCTCTGAAACCATTAAACACAGCATACAAATTCTAATGATATTGTGTAACTACTTTGCAGCCACTAAATGAAAACAAAGGGCTCTTCTATCAGCCCACATGTCCTTCCATAGCTGCTGCATTGGTGTACTACAAACACGTATACAAAAAAATCACAGCTGAAGAAAATACATGTCTACCTTCGCTATGGGACACAATGCCAAATACTGAATATCACAGCTGGTAAAAGGGGCATGAAGTTTGCAAAAAGGAATGTCACTAAAGATCTCCACCAGGAAGATGACTAGGCTCCAAGCCAACATACCACCTAATGCGAAGAAAATGCATGGCTAAAAGAATGTTCTTTCTCTCATTTCTCTGTTATTTATTTCTCTGTCTTCTGCTGCTCATGAGACCTATGCCACCCTAAAGGCTGATAGCTTTTGGGTGTAATAGTGTGCATGCACCTGGTATTTAGGGCAACACTAAAATACGAGCATTCTCACCCTTCACCAAAATCTCCTTTCACTCCTGTGGGCACAGGAGGCAGGACAGACCCCAAATAAAGGCTCTCCAGTTATTTTTTAAAGGAAAACCTGAGCGGGGAAAAGTTGTGAGCATGAGAGACAAAGTTGGATATGCAAGGCAGGGCTTTGAGGGCAAAAGGAGAAGAGGGAATAATTTTTCTTTATGTGTTCAGAGGGAAGTGCCCTCTGGGGTGATTTACCTCTCCTTTTAAACTCCCTGTAAGTCTCATGTTCAGCCACATAAAGTCTAAAGCATCTTCCGGCTCCTCTCCATCTGTGCTTATCTGGCCCCAGCATAGATCAGACAACCTACAGGAGACTCATCAACAGAGTCAAAGAGCCCTCCTCTAAACCACTCACTATCGCACCACCAGAATTATCACAGGTTTTGGCTTCTTGCACATGAGAATGACCTGGGGAAGCCATTAAATTGATACATAGATTATTAATGTTTTAGGAATGTGACTTTCCCACTGTCTAGCCAGTTCGATTTACAAAAACTAGTACATGAGTTACACACATTGGAATTTTAGTAATAATTAATCCTTGACCTGTTCAAAGTGCTGTACAAACATTAACTAGGTAATCCTCAGAATAAACATCCACTGTAAATAACAAAAAACCCACCCTGAAACCCCACAACACAAAAATGAATAACCAACCACCCCACCTGGAAACCAAATCTTGCCTCTTCTGCAGAGGGGAAAAACTAGTGTGATAAATGCAGTACCTTGTGCTGGGCCCCTGAAAGTCACTAACAAAGCCACTAACTATCACAGTAGAAAGGTAAGAGTTCCCATCTCCCAGTCCTGTACTGGTGCCTCTAGGGTACAATACTTTTTAGCTCCTGATGTCTTTCTCATTAACCTTTGCATGCAATATCCTGTGCGGATACAAGAACTCTAGGACAAAACGAACAACAACAACAACAACAACAACAACAACAACAAGGAACCAAATAAATAAATAAATATTACAAGAAACACTGTCAAAAGATTATTTGAAAAGCCCATTTACGAGCTTACAGACAATACCTTGGTGGCACGTATCTGCCTGTGAAGGTCAGTTAGTTGTTGGATTTTGTATTCTAGTTCTGAAATCTGGGCTTGAAGCCATGTCCAACGGCTGCCAATTCTAGCTCTGTCTGCAAGCCACTTCCATTCAGAAGTATAGCTGCTGTGAAGACAAAATGCTGGTTAGTCCAAAAATAAAGATAACCACATTTGCACAAGAACATTTTTGACAGCTGCTCTGCCTCATGTTGCAAGCATCTCAGTTGCTTTCAGAAGATATCTGATTATACCCATCCAGTTTCACATCAGCTTATTTCTGTAACTACAAAACTTGCCCAAACCAGTATGATCAATGTTCACTGCCTAGTCCCAGGCTAAACTAAATTTTCTGTTCTGTATTATAAAACCCAGCACTGGAGAAACTACGAAACTATACCAGTTAATGCAGATTACAGATCTGTAAAGAATTCCAGTAACTCCACCAGCAAGAATCCAAATTCTTACACCACACTTCCTCCCACATGCTTCCATGAATATCGTTTGCTTACAATTGGAATCTAATAAAGCACCATTCAGCAATGACCAGCTAGATATCAAGTCACTGCCCAAAAACCTAACTAAGTAGTTTAGATTTCTTTTATTCAAGCTATTTTACACATATAGCTGTGTCAGTATAGTATAGTTAGGTCACTCTTACTGCTGATTACAAATAGTATTTTGTAACACAAAAGATATGCCTCCCGGTACCTGACATTGTAATTAGCTTAACTTTATTATGCTAAATTAATCACTGGCATCAGCAAACTTTACTCAACCTACATATTAAATAAATGTCTGACATAACCATACCACTCAACAAATATACTTAATATCCAGTAAGTTTAAGCAACAGAGACAACACAGTGCAATATTTTAGTATGCAACTTCCACTAATATCCTAATATCCTACCATCGACTGAGTTTATTTATTGAAAGAAAATGACTGGTGTTTTTTCCCACTAAAGTTGCCAAGTAGTTTGCCACTGATAACTTAAAAGAACTGTAAAAACAAAATCATACTTCTTCTGGAAAAGAAGTTCTTTTACTCAAGTTACTGGGATAACTACTGGATCTAAATACTGGATGACACTGTGCGTAAGTTTTGCACAGGCAGAATACACGATCCCCTGTTCCCAGGCAATGAAGAGTACTGAAATATCACAAAAGATACAAGAAAAAGCAGATGCCAGTGAACTGGCATAGGAACATCACACAAGTGCAATTGTTTCATGAAGAATTTTGTGTCAATTACCTCAACAACGAAAGAAAGGTAATACACCACGCTGCAGAAGATGCTAAACATTTCCTGGCATGAGTAGAGAATCACCAAATTTGAGAATCCTAATATTTTCAGGGCAGAGATTATGAAACATAACAGAACTCAAAATCTCAGAACTTTCAGTCTACTTTAGTTATCATAAATAGTAAATATAGACACAGTCTCTGGTAGGTTACCTCTAAAATACATAATTTCCCCCTTTTTTAACATAAATTATCTGCCCACATAATTTACCGCCAGCTTAAACTCTCTCCTACACAAACAAAATGAACACATGAAATTAGGCAAGAGATTGAAATGTCCTGTTTAAATCCAGATTCTACGTGCAAGCAAATGAATTACCATCAAAAGGAAACTCTCAGAACTCCTTAAATATATACCATAATAAATAGTTTACATTTTATATACTCTATTAGTGATTTTGTCCTAGGAAAAAAGGCATATGAAGCCATCTTGTGAATATCCATTTTTCTGACAAACGCTTCTTATATCATCACCAGCACATAGTAAATAGCCCTGGTTACTTATGCTTTAACCAGGTCTTCTTGCCAAGAACTTCTCTGAAATTGACAGCTTTTGAATGTTTGTGCTTCTGGAAGTCATAAAATACAGTTTGCGGGGAAAGACGAGGATCCGAACTCCTTGTTGGCCCAAGTCAGAGTTCAGTTAAAAAATGTGTTCACACAAGTGTGGTGGCTGGAATAGTTAGGATTTGTCTCAGGATCCTAGGATAGCAAAAAGCTAGTCCTAAGAAAAAGCTGCTTAATGAGGCTGTAACAAATCCCTTAGTTAATCATTTTAACAAAAAAATTAAATAGCAGTAAAGAGGATAACCGAGAAAAACCCAACAGGAGTGTTGAGGTGCTTATTCCTATTCCCTTCTCAAAAGACGAATGAACAAACAAACAACAAAACCAGGACATTGTAACAAGAAAGCCCAGGTGAAAGAAAATAAATCACACGGACAGAATTGCCTCCTAAGCTATATGCAACAGTCTGGGGAGAAAGGTGCACTAGCCTCAAACAGACCAAGGGGGCGGGGGGGAAGCAGATAAGAAAAATAAAAAGTGCCCATACAGCTGGGAAACAAGAAGTGGAATGGAAAGCACTGGAGTTGGTCTTGGGTCACACACACTGTATGAAATCAGCATGGCAGTAAGGGAATTCATAGTCAATACCAAACCACAGCAGATAACAGAAGAACAGTTAAATATTGTAACCTTAAGACAAACAAATCACATCTGCTGTATATTACTGTCTTACTTTAAAAAAAAAATAAACCTCTGCAAAGTTACATCACAAGTTATTTTTCAAAAACATGTCTGCAGGTTTTTTTTCTTAAACACAGTATTAAATTTTGAATTAATTGCATTCACTGTTTTATGTATATTTTTTGCTTCATTCTAAAATACTATGCAAGTATTTCTTAAGGCTTTAAAGTGTACTATATAATTAAACTAACAGGATTTAATTACACTGTAATAACGATGTCCTTAGGCTCCTCTGTGAGGAAGAGTTTCCACTGAACTAAGCACAAACATTTTAAGCTCATGCCAAAGGAAGCAATTTTAGCTTCTCTCTCCTGCCAGCCCAGGCTGCCCCAGGCCCAGCGCCTGCACAAGCACTTGGGCAACTACACTGTGACATGGATTAGAGTTGCTCATGGTTAATTTTAACTTCAGAGGCAGGATGAATGAAGCAAGTTTAAGTCTAGATCCCTTTCCCAGTTTTGATGCCTTGCAGACAGACAGACACACACTCTTGCACATCCACAAGGGAAGGGGCAGGAAGCTCCAGGCTAGGCAGCGAGCGTGAGCTCACATTTATGGGATAGGAGGTGAAAGCACTGCTAAATTCTGTTCCCATCTCTGCCACTCATATTTGTTTGATCATGCATTATTTATTTACCATCTTTGCCTGTAAGTCTATTTCTCTACAAACTATTTAGTAAACCTTGTAACTCCTCAGAGGAAAATAAAATCGCTATAAGCTATCTTCACACTCCTAACGTGAGCTGTTTGCATGCAAAGCAGTATGGTCACTCAAGTGACAAATGATAACCTACTATTGCAATTAAAAAAAAAGAAAACAATTTAAAAAAAATCTGAAAATTTGTAAATCTGTTCCTGGGATGTTAGAGAGTACAGGATACATTCATTCAGTAGAGAAAGCTGTTTCATGGTGGCACCAGTGAATTAATTAATTCTGCAAATCCAGAGAAGGAAAAAACCCCCTTTTGTAACCACAAAGGGTTACAAAAATAACCAGGCCTGTTACCGAAGGAGGAAGTCAGAGCAGGTGCTAAAGTAGAAGCTCCCACTCTGGTTCTCTGTTAGGAATGAGACAAGAGGAAAAAAAAAAAGTTTCTGTCTGTCCCGCTTCCTGTGTGCTCCTTTTGCAAAGCATCTTTACTTGGTTTCCGTGCTTTCGACTCTAACATCATACATCCTCCACTGGAATTTCAGATTCGTTCTTCTGCTGGCAACTCAATATAAACGTTACATTTGCAAAAGTTTCTAAAGTTCACTACTGTGGTACAGTGAAATATAAAACATATATATATGTTCTGCTCTTGTGATGACTAAATCTGCAGATGATCTCCTGCATTCATCTAGGACTATTAGAATTGGAAGAGAACGGAGCAAGACTAGCTTTGTATGAATAAAACATCTCATTTAAATTTCCCTAGAAAAACATGCTGGAATTGCATTAGAGGGCAAAATTTGCTTCCATGTGTGACACTGGCTTGCATTTCCCCTGTTTTGGTTGAACTGTAGGAGGTTAATCCTGCACAACTTGCAAGAAAAGAAAGAAATGCAGAAGAACAAACAAGCCACAAGGAGCACAGATGCAAATGCAGATGAAGTATGATCAAAAATATAACTAGGAAGCGGACGTTCAGGCTGTACTGTGTCACCCCGAAGTATGGGAAAGAATTCAGCTGGGAATCATCAGCACCAGCAGAGGCAGTATAAGCATTTCATCAAAGCTTCTGCTTTTGCTGAGACCAAAGAGGCAAGTGAAGAGCGGTAAATAACATACTGCTATCACAGTCACTACTATTTCTTGAACTGAAACAAGTTTTTAGCCATGATCTGTGGAAGGAATATATGGATGAACCCCTCAGCACTCTCACCTTTCCCAAAAGAGAAAAGAGAATTGCGAACAAACCATGTTTTTATGTAACCAAACCAACACTGCAGAATGCAACAGGACTATGAGAGGTATATCCAGTTCCTCCAATATGTTGTGAGAGAGATTTATGTTTTCACAATAGCTAAAATCAGTCTGTCCCCAAAACCAAAACCAGGCAACCTGAGAGCAAAGGGGAACTGCTAACCAAGATAAAATTGCTGTGCTAGACACACACTGTTGTTTGGGTTTTGTGCTTGGGGGGTTTATGTTTTGTTTACAGAAGAGGAGAAGGGGTGGAATTTAAACCTTTTAGGCATATTTTATTTTTATAAGCAAACAAAACAAGAAGCCTGAAAACTAGTTCATAAATAATGGAGAAACACAGTGCTGTTTAAAATGCACAAAAAATACAGAACCTGGAACTGATAGTATCCAGGATGGTTGATTCAAATAGGTATGTTGAGCACTGGGAAGAGTATTTTAGAGCGTGCAGCCCTGTGCCCAAGGCAAGATTCTCCACAAGTATCTTATATCCTGAAAATTAAAAGGAAACTAAGGCCTTCCAGCCTCGTAATTCCCAGTGAGAACAAGTAACATGCCCCTACCATGACATGTCTGCAGGGACAATGACAGGATGCTTCCTACGGAACAGGAAAGGAGCATGCTTGCAACAGACCCACATCAAAACTCCAAAATGCAGGTTTGCCAACCCAAAACAGTGTCTCCTTCTAAAACGTTTGTCTCAACACCAACATTTTCAAGTTACAACACTCAAACACGAATGAGCCAGAGAGGCTTGTAGTGTGGGTGGGAAAAATTTCTCCAATTCCAAAATTCTGCATTAAACATAAGAACGACAGTTCTTCCCGACATCCCCTCACACTTACATTTCCACTCATGTTTCCTAACACGACATATTTTGCTCCTTCCGCCAGGCCACGTCCCCTTCAGTTTAATCCACATCGTTCTGGTATCCAGTTTTCAGATGATTTAGTCCTAAAGTGGCCCCGTGATCCCGACCTCTACCACCCCTGCTGGTTCAGCTCCTCCTCTCACTGGGAACTTCTGGGCTATCAGCAGCCTACTGCCAATCATGCGACAGTGAAGTATTTGGGAGCAAGAAGCAGCTCATGAACTTCTGATTATCCTCAGAATAAAGAGCTAATTGCCCTCCTTGGTGGGAGTCACTGAAAACAATGGCAGAAGTTTATAATTTTGATGAAGGACTCAACTCCGGAAACTAAAAAGCAAAAAATCATGAAGTTCTCCAGATCTTTAAATCCCATCCAGGTATCATATGACTCACAATGAAATTCATGAGACAACACACTGGAAGAAAACCCATACATCCCCCAATTCTCTTGGGAAGCTCACTCAGTTGTACAAAAATACAAAATAGTTCATATTCACTACATGGCACTCTATCACAAATGCTCAACAGCACACTAGTATGGTGGGGGTCCCCCAGGACAGGAGCTGCAAGCCTGTGAACTTCCTAATTTTACACCAGCATTACAGTCAGCTTTCCTGTGACTATACATGGCAATGCTCAAAAAGCAGCTGGCCTGAATACAAGCATTTTCATGCAAGCCGTTAAGGTGAGTGCAAGGCTTCCGATACCTTCTGTCAACACACTGGTGAAATTCAACATGTCCATTTTTCTTCCTTCTGCAGACACTGACAGTAAATAAGAGATTACCTATGGAAACTAGGAGATGGTATCATATAAAACATTTAAATTAGGTAAATTCAGATATGTAGTGCATGTATTTTAGATAATCTTATCTAGATTTTACTCATGAGATAAAAATGCCTACTCCCAACAAAAACTTCCAACACTTGTAATAGCTGAACAAACATGGCCAACTATGAAATGACCTGTAAATGCTTTCTCAAGGACTAATTTTTCCAGCACACCTACTTAATGTTTGTTTTCAGAATGAATAACTTCAGTTGCTGTTGAAGTATTAATTCCCCTGGACCAGTTAACTGTTAAACCCATAATAACCACATAATTAAAAAAACAGTGAGTGCTGTTTTATGAACTCAATCTCTTCTACGCATTCCAGAGTGCAAACAAGATTGAAACACACTGCAACAAGTATCATCCTCTGGTATCATATCCGATCAACACTACCCAATAAAACACTACTCTGACAGTTCACTATCAGCCATCATCCAGGAGTGCTTGCCGCAGACTGACTGCGGAGAGCAATATGCCAGTG
Source organism: Strix aluco (assembly GCF_031877795.1). Classification (NCBI taxonomy): domain Eukaryota; kingdom Metazoa; phylum Chordata; class Aves; order Strigiformes; family Strigidae; genus Strix; species Strix aluco. The sequence continues at coordinate 38,588,249 of NC_133936.1, forward strand.
TTTTATGACAACCAGCACCAAACCAAGCTGTGCCCCCCAAAAAACCCAAATCAATCAATTAAGGGAAGTTCTCTGGTACTCAAAATTATACTGCAATCTCTGCGAAGATCTGCAATCAGGTCATTCTTCTAGAGCCTCCGGGGTTGCTGTCTTCTTTGGTGTTTAACAGGAATTTTTACCTGGCAGAGATTTTCCTCTGAAACACTACACGGCTTCAGAACAGATGGGTTACAGTTCTCCCTAGCATCTACAGACATCGGCAACTGTTTATCACAACAATTTCTGGCACCCACGCCTGGTCCCACCATCTCTGACATACTGTTGCCATTTAATACTTTCAGAATTGCATCCAATAACATATGTTGATACTAACACATAATACACACCTTATCTTCCCAAACAAGAAAACTTTATCTAGCTGAACATTTCTGCTAAGCCACCAGGCCTGAGGAATTTATGCAGTAACACCTGAAATCATCAACCACAGCTGTGATTTTCCCTTGAAGAGAAAATTCATGGTACAGAACTGAAGGAAAAAAATTAAGTAGCAACAGAGTAAGATTTTTACATCTTCCATAAATAAGCTGACAGTGTGAAGGGGAGAAGAAGAAATACAATATTCAGGAAAAAAAGGCTGTAGAAGAAAACTGAAAATATAAAAAGGGAAAGTCTCTGTGCTTGGATACCCTAGCAAAGGAGAAATTTCATGAGAATTTCACACTGGAGCTCTATATGCTCCCTCATCTGAGAAATCACATCTTCCAAACTGCTGAGATGCCACAGCCAGTACTTGGCCTGCTACAGGGCTCCTGCAAAGAATCGCACTATTACTACAGGCTTTAGACTGGAAACTGAACTGTTACATTTGCACTGAATTGTTAACTTAGTTTAGGGCTCCATAAAAGAAATTTAAAATCCAGCTTCTTAAAGCAGTGTTGTCTGTTACAGTGCTGAACTTTTCCAATGGCTGGCTTCACAATCTGGTAGGTGCTTTTCATCCTCAATTCTGTTTACATAATTCTTCAGAGCTGTTAATGACAAAAGGCCAAATTGGTCAGTGGCAGTCCAATCAGTTAGAATATTAACTGCACAAGAAGTAAAAACCTGTGAAAGGTAAACAACCACCACCATTTCCTCTTTTAATAAAATAAAATAAAAAAACCCAAATCACTGCAAAATGCGTCATCTGCTAATGTCTTTTGTTAAAAATACTTTTAAATGTATTTCTAAGATTCCATTGGCTCCCCCAGCACCCTAGCTTCTTCCACTAAACCTCAGCATGTTGTAGATCAGACCAACATGGAGTGGAGAAGCAGGCAGTGCTAACACGCAAGGAAAGAAGCTTCAGGAACACCAGGGCTGCCTGGAAACAAGTTTCTCTTCTTGCATTTGAAATGGCACAACATCAATAGACTAACAACAAAACACCAGGAACACAGGCCTAGAAATTCTCTGTAAGTCTCACACAACTGCCCTTGAAAAAGGAATCAAGAAAGTAGTGCTATGCCTGGATCCCATGTTCCACGTAAGATAGAGCTTACAATATACTCCTGTAAAGATACATGGAAATGGCAGATTATTCCAGCATGCATGCAGCTTATCGCTGCTGTCCAGCCACTGAAGTTGGCCCCAAAATTTGTACATATAATCTTACAAGGAATAGGTGGGTATGGTATTCGTGTAACATGTAGCTCCAGCTAATAACTAATTTCATTCTTGTTGTCTATAGTATCAGATTTCAATGTAAAAATGGATGCAAAGCATATTATTTTCTGAGACTTTTTTGGATAAACAGCCAACAGTTGATCCAGAACTTGCATGCCAGATGCACTGGAAATCATCAGCAGGTGTTGGTAGCTGAGGGGCTGCAGTCCTGCAGAACAGGCCAAAAACACCTGGGCAGAGACTGAGAGGAGACTCAGAAGGGGCCGGTGGGGAAGCCCACGGCAGAGCGATCAGATGAGAAAGGAGCAGCAGCAGCAGCAGCAGCACAGGTACCACCAGCACACTGATCTCCACCTCCTGCTGCCCCTCACCAAAGGGAACGAGCCTTGCGGGTGAACAAGAGAGCTGAAAGGGCCCTGGATCGCTCCTCTGGGTGGGAGGGCAGCTGGGCAGAGCTGGGCCGGGTCCCGCTTCAAGCCCTGAGGCCTGGACCCACCCCACCCGTGGGACCCAAAGGAAGCTGCAGCGGGGCTGCGCTGAGGGCCTGGCAGCATTGCCCCAGCAGGGACCCCGGCACCTGCCCTGGGGACACGGGACACCCTGGTACATCAGAAACGGAGTTCTCTCCCGCAGTGGCTGTGAGCAGGCTGCCATTAAGTAATAGGGGAGTCACCAAACAGTACTTGGCCGGCTGCTTTGCAGGGCAGGGGTGGCCTTTGTTATGAGGTTAAGCCCTCCAGGGCCAAGGGGTGGAGAAAGCAATGAATGTAGGTTTGAACACTTGCAACCTTCTCGGTTTGGGTGTTTTGTAGGAGCTTGGGGTAGAGGTTCACTGAGTTTTATTGCTGTCCAGTCTACCCTGATGGGCTGGGAGGGAGTTTATAATACACATATATTCAAACGTGGACAATCAGGTTTATTTATTTTTCAATACCAGAATCAGTAATTAAGAGTTTGCTAATTGAAAATGAAATGGATTTAAATTCCCCAATAGAGAACTTTTTCTCACCCACAACAGCTAGGTAAAATATTTAGATGAAAATAAAATCATTTACAGCTATTTCAGTTTCAATAAAAAAGAGCACAGGTCAATATATTTAAATCCAACATCTAAAGTTACATTCCTAACCCATATTTAGCAGTATGAATGAAACCCTGTTACAGGAGAGCATTCCTATTTTGGGAAGTCTTTATGCACACTTGTTATTTCATGTGAAAAGGAAAGCATTTAAATGATTTCCTGTATCAGGGGCCCACGTACATTGATTTTCAAAGGCACTGAATGTATCCCTTTGAAGTAGATTCTTACGAAATCAATGTTATCTGTAAAGTGAAATAATGCTGCCCTCGCTTTACACGATGTTATGAAGACAGTTGCTGTTTGTAAACAAATCTTTTAATTAAAACAAACACATTTCATGGCTTAGCAAAAGAAAAAAGCTTGCCATAAAACACTGATTAATCAGCAGTTGACATCAAGCACCAAACTCTTCTTATCTAGCATTTAATTATGCACATGAGGTTATCATGTATATACATGAGTCTGATTATTAGATTTTTGTATTCTACTATACTATGTTGACTGTGTATTAAAGTGTCATTTGGAAGAGTAATGCCAAGTTTTTATTTAATATGTGTTTAACACCTAACTCAAAAGCTTTAACATTCCTGGCTCTGAGATGCCCTTGCAGGTTACAACTTGTCAAACCTTCTGCCTTTCATTAAAACCTTTCAGTCTGCTTTCAGCAGCTGCAAAAATACTAATGTAATTACAGGTTAGAAATCAGGATCCTCACTCACAAGAACATTACTCTGGTATTGTGAGAAGGAAGTCTTGCTCAAAAGCAAGTTATTATTGCTGTACATGAGTCTCTAAAGAAAAACAGTAAATGCGTGTGGGACCCTAAAGAAGTTGTAAATCCATCTTGCGGAAATCCAACCAAGTGAGGTTGAATATATTCTGAAATAATACATGTATCCCTAGAGTGAAAACAGAAGGTAATATAAAGCTATCTTTTCTTTCATTCCCTGGTAACAATTCTCCTCCCACATCCTAGCGACAGGAGCCAAGAATTGGGAGAATGGAATTCATGAAAAAGCAATGTATAAAACATTTTGAAATCAGCATATTATTAGCACCTATGAATTTATACTTACTCAAAAGCCTTCACATTAATCCTCTATGCAAATAAGACATTTCCCGGACTTGTAAACTAAAAAGGTCTTAAAAACTGGAAACAATTGGGGTTTTGTGCTTAAGAAAAATGGAGAGCAGTATTTAGTCCTGGCAGACTCTCTTCCTCCCCGTCCCAAACCCAGGATTCAGTTCTCATATCAGGTATGAAGCAGAATTACAGCTCAGGGTGGAAAATCAGGACCTGACCTTGCAGAAACAAACAGCTTCCCCTTGTAACGTGGCTCAAAGACAGGCAACAAACGCCAGCCCTCAAGCAGTGCCTTCTATAGTGAGGCCTGCAGAACTGCATTGATGTTGCTCAATTAGCCATGAGAAAACATGCTAGGAAAAATGGAAAATAATCTAGAACAAACAGATTAGATCTGGAGATACCAGTCATAATATTTTCTTCCTTCCTGTATTCTCTCTGCCTTTCTGCCTCCCTCCCCACCAAGTATTTGTACTAAAAGCAGATTTCCAATCTTCTTTCCTTCCAACTAGCAATTTAACAGGGAAGGGGGGCAGAGGGAAGGAAAAAAAAGAAAGATTTACTATCTCTGCACATTCATTATAAAAGTTTCCAGGCACGATAAACCCTGTGGGCATGGAAAAATATAACAGTGCTTCTTCGTCAGGCTTGAGGTTGCTGGAGGATAATCAGTAAAACATGTCTTTCAAAAATCAGGGGAAAAGCATGAAAACATTTCAGAAGGAAAAAAAATCCCACCAAATGATGCAAAAAGACTGTATTCAGATGGGGGAAGGAGGACTGGGGAAACAGGGCACAGGACTTTTCACAAGTAGACAGAGCTACTTATTTCGCAGAAAAATCTACTGTAAGCAGCTTTTCTCTCTAGTCAATTAGGTACATGTATTACTATTTGATGAAGTGAGCAGCTGTGCCTTCGAAGAACCCCAGTGATGTATCGTTTGATTCTGGAAGATCATACACATAGTGCACATAGAAGAAAAACTCTGTACCTTGCAACTTTAAAGGTTTGCCAAATAACCACCTCAGCATCAGACTTCTTTGTGGTACACTGTAAACAACCAGAACTTCTAACCACATCAGGAACACACACAAAATACATGAATAAGGATGTGGACTTGGAGTGGAAGAAACAATACATAGCTCCCAGAAGCAGAGCTGCATTGCTGAAAAAACTTTGAGCTCACATCCTTCCCCAGTTCACCCTGTTTGAAACTTGTGACCATTTCTACAGATAATCTTCCATCCTCAGGAATCACAAGATGAACAAGTTCCAAGCAAACTCAGCTGGTGAAATGTTGTTCATGTTGCATTTCAAGTGGTTGACGTCAGTTGTGAATTGCTGACATCAGGAATCCTGACCAGCTTTTGATCAGCTCTTTTGATGCCCTCCTCAGGCCCTCTGTCCACTCTGGTTGCTAATGCCTACCAGTGAGCTAGCAAACAGCACCGAACATCTGCCTTTGAGAAGCCAGAAGGAAGTACTACCATATCCCCGGTGTAGTGTCTCGGGAATTTCTTCCACTGGAACAGTACTAGAATACACTACAAATTACTGATGGAAATTTAGTGCTTTGCCTAAGAAACCTTCCATGAAAACTGACAGGTTAAAGACATTCATGAGCTGACACTGGCAGCAAAATGACAAAATTCCTGAAAAGAGACAACTGTTTTTTCATATTTCTTTTTAGCAAATACTCAAAAGGACCAAATGTGTTTTGATTAAGCTCTTGAAGTGGGATGAGGCTTTCCAATTACTCTAGGAACTGGGGAAGTTCAGTAAGTACTGTGAATTGTCAGCCAGAAGAACTGCCTTCACCAGTAGACCAAGGATCTTTCTTGTCTTGAGGACAAGCACCTATGTAATGCACAAGGGATGAATAACGGTCTAAATATCTTGTAACAGCTATTTGCAACTAAACAACAAAGGTATTGAAATAGATGGATAAAGACAGTCTTACTCGGGACACAAAGCACTGAGATACAGCTCAGAAGAGCTTATGTCAACACTCATTGGGCAAAACTCTTTTCAGGATAATGAGAATGAACAGGTTCAAAATATTAAAAATAGCTCCAGGTTTTTTCCTACCGTGAAGAATTGGAGCCAGAATCAACTTCTCCCTCCTGATGGGAAACAGACTGTTCTCAGGTAAACACAGTAACTGCAGGTTCCTCCTGCCTTGCACATTGGATTGACACCTCCTCCCCCCCCCCCCCCCCCCAAAGGATAAAAAGCACCGAAGTCATGACAATGACCAGTCACCAGCATGATTATACCCTCAAGTTAAATGCAATCAGTATACTGTGATATAGGCAAAACCAAAATATTTTTCCCATTCATCACCACATTAATAGAACCTTATAACATCTAGAGTTAAATATTATGAAGAATATCACAGAGGAAGAGTCTTTCCAGGTCAGTAGATGTCTTCACTATGAAAAGTAAGTCACAGGTGAGGAAACAAATACTGTCTCACCCACATGATCACATTGTTTCTGGAAAGCACTAAGAGTCAATTCCCTAGGAGAGAAAGGCATTTCAAAGAATGTAAATCCACTTAGCAGAAATAAAAATGGATGTTAACTTTGCTTGTTTCTTTTGTCCAGGTGAAAGGCAATCCAAAGAGCCTTAAAGTGGTAAAGCTCAGGAAACAGCAAATCTCAGCAGCTGCACCAGTGAATAACTGATTTACCTTTGTCACCTAGAAGAAAAAGTACAGCCTTTCAGCCACAAAGACAAATCTTTGGAAAGATGGAGAAGTGAAGAAAACCCTTCCAAGCTGAAGATAATGATAAATTCAAGTAAGAGACAGCCTGTCCTCCCTGCAGTGTTAATTCAAGCATTGCCTCAGCCTATGCACACTGCTTAAATTAGGTAGTACTTTAACTCTGAGCTTGCTGGCCCAGCAGCACAGTTCAAGCCCCAGTGATTCGTGCACTGCCAATGCAGCAAAGCCTTAGCTAACGCACATCGCTAACCTCGTCACACTGCTGCTTGACTGCCGTTCAATGGTAAGATCATAAAAAAGGGAGGGAAAAAAAACAACCCACAAATAAAGGCTTGCACTGAGTCAGACTAGAGATGACCTACCCAGTCTCCTGCCTCTCAGCAGTGGTCAAGATAACAGTCTTCCAACAGGGCAGGCATGGAGGGAGCAGTGCTTCTCCAGAATGCTCCCTCAGCTGCCAGCAACAGCAGCTTGGGGATTTCCTGAGCCAAAGGTGGTGTCTTTGTACTTAATAATCCTCTGTGGATTTTTTTTTGTCAGCGCAGCAAAACAAACTGAGTAAGCCTTAAGTGGAAAGATAACTTCAGGAATTCAAAAGCCACAAGAAGAAGTAAAGGTAAAGGACTGGCAGGCAGAGTTGGAAACTTGACTGTCCCTGGCAAGAAGAAAAAAAGAAAACCCTCACACAGAACTTCAGTCCAAGTTTTACATTATCCACTACCCTTTGAGAATCAAGAGTTTCTCATCAGTTTTTCTTTTTCAGTTCATGTAATCACAAGATAAGAATCCTAGAGGCAGAGGTATTACTCAGGAGTTCAAACGTATCAGCTAGGAGAAGAATGCAGATTCTCCAATTCTGGGAAGAGCCAAAAATGCTGGGCTTTCATTAAAATATTTCAAAAGCAGAATAATTCTTTTGCAAACTCAAATATTTATTCAAATTATTTATTCAAATATTTAAGGTGATCCTAAATGAGTTGACAAGCCATTATGCTTTGGTTGGACTTCAGTACAGTATTTAACATTCTGACAATATGTAAAAGAAAATGAAAACTAGTTTTTAGTTTGCACTTTTTCCTCCTCTCTGTTTTCCAGGCCTACTGAGTTTAACAAAAAGCACCAGCGATTTGATACAACCATGCTATACTGAAGCTTTCCTAACTGAAGCTATAAACACGTAACAGGGCACAGCTCTTTTCTAATTGAAGATGAAGCTTCCTTGACGTCATCTGAACATTATGCTTTTCAAGAAACAGATCGAGAAATACAAATTTTTAAATATTTATTTTTCCTCAAACACCAGTGTCACTCTTAATGCTTTCTAGACACTCCCTAACAGCTGAAAGCATAAGATCAGGAAACACAAAACCAGTCCTGACTTTAAGTGCTAGAAATGTAGGTGCCATGAAGCTCCTACCAAGCTGCTGTGTTTGTGTGAAGCTCTATTCCGTGTGTCACTGTCCTGACTATTACATCCCAACAGACCTTAACACATACTCTTCTCTCCAGCTGTAGGAAGGGGAAAGCTGCTGTCCTTTCACCACTTTCTAAAATTTCTTGACCATAGAGATTGTGTTAAGTGCAGCAAGGTAGGGGGAAAAAAAAAAAAAAAAGAAAAAAAGAGGCTGTACCACCATCAGGGAACAATTTTACTATCTACTTCTCTTACCCACCACTGATTTCTAAAGCTACTATATTTTGTATGGACAGGATCCTGTCAATTCAAGACAGCATTAGTTAATTATATTAATTTCTCTCCGTTTCTTCTTGAAAAAGATACCAGCAACAATAAAAACACCACTGTTAGTTTCATTCGCAGTAGCAGGACAACTTCAGTAAATAAATTAACATTTTAAAAATTATAATTCAAAGAACCAAACTTTTTCAATATGCAACCCCCAAATACTGGATGGCTTGACACCTGCATCAGATGATAATTTTTACTCTTTATCACATCACAGTGGATTTCAAGATCTTAACATGGACTAATTCTCAATAACTCCAGAATAAAATTAAAATTATTTTCACACCGGCCAAAAATATAATTTACAGCACTGCTATCGCTATTTGATTTACAGCACCATCCGAGTATTGAATAATTAGAGCAGTACTAATGTAATGCAAACTGAGAGAGTGCAGTACCAGATCTAGCTCTCTACAATCTAGTAAAGTAACTGTTCCTTAAATGCTCTAATTAGGAGAAGTTCTTACTTTCTGTCTGGCCCCTGCCAAACCTAGCTCACACAGGCAGTCCTGCTGATTTCAGCAGGACTATCTATTGAGTGAGGTTACTCACACAAGAAGGAATCTGCAGGTCTAGACCCTTCCATCTTGATTTATAAGCATGAAGCACATGAGTCTAGCAGGAATTTAACACTTACGCTTCCACAGTTGTTCTTACAGTCTGTTCCTCACCATCTTCATCTGAGCTGCTACATGTTGCATCAGAGTCCAGATCCTTCTCCACGCGAGACAGCAGCCCTCCAGTTGAAAGTGCAAACCCCCGGATTTCACCTGGTGCAACGCTAACTCCATTCTGGACGTCCGTACTTGAACTACTCTCCAAAGTAGTTGTGTTGTTTTCTGGCCAACCTTCAGTGCACCTGAGGGAGCTACTGCTCAAAAATCTGGCTGGCTCATGGAAAACCTTCATTCTTTGTAGCTGATGTTTCACAAAACATTTCAGCTGCTGATCACAGTGTTTGATAACATGCTTTGCCAGGAGCATTTGTAAACGTTTCTGAGTTCTTTTGGCGCGACTGATTTCCATTTGTTGCTTAGTGACACACTGGAGTAAGCGAGCATACACCTCCTCCGGGGTGCAGCTCAAAATCCCTTCTGAAGGCCCGTGAAGAATTTGGTGTAATAAATCCCCTTTTATTGTTTCAGCGCAGACTTCCAAAGCCCTACCCAAAAAACCATTCTTCTTGTACCATTTACCATTTAAAAGCTGCATTTCTTCTGCATTACTGGATTCGGTTACATTTGAATCCAAAAGTCTCTGCGTTTCTGCCAAATTCGGAGATGTGGTCTCTGAAAATGTTTCCCCTTTGACCTGTTCCTCAGGTTCTGAATGACTGATTTGACCAAATGATGTGTCAGCACCATTATGTAATGAATTTCTCATCTTGGAGCAGTTGGGCTCTCCCGCTTTCATTTGCTTACTGGTTTTGTTGCTAAACGCAGAATTTGTACTCATTAACAAAACAGACTGATAGCACTTGGAGGAGGGTGGAGAACCAAAACGCTGCACACTGAAGATATCATTCCTGAGGCTGGGCTCAGCAGTGGGGAACCCCAGGACTGAGCAAGTAATCTGTGCGATGGAGTCCTCTTTTATCTTCTCTTCCACTGCTCTGGAATTTTCCATGCACAAAGCTGTATCAGACTCCATAGCTCTAGAGGACAAAGAAGGTGACAAGTGGATACCATGACCTTTTGTTGCTGCCTCTCTGAGGGCTGGTGTCATTATAGCTACGGTAGGTAGTTTACAGCAAACCTGAAAATAACATGGGCCATGTAAATTTTCTCGTTTTCATGACATGGTACAAATATAACTCTGTCAGATATTTAATTTCAACATTTTAACATTATTCAAAGATTCCATAAAAAAGGACTTTATCTGAAGAACACAAATAGACTACGCTCCCTCCCAAGTCAAACAAGAACACTCTTTCTGGCTTTTTCTTTATTTCATTCAGAGGTTGTTCCATGTGCAATGGAAGCCTCTACCTCTCAGGGGAGTAAGCGTTCATACCTCATTGCATTTCTGATCCTATCAGTCTGAGAAATAAGGCTCACAAAGTTCAAGACTGTCATCTAACCTTGCCCAAACTGAAAAACATGACCATAAGTCATGTGACTGGAAGGATGCATTTTAAAATATGCATGCAAGTGTATACATATACATGTATATGTATATGCACACACACAGAGACTCACATCTACACATTCCCACCCCAGACCTCTGGCTGGATTTTATTTTAATCTGCTCTGGAGAGAAGTTACTTTTTGAGCTGCATTTGGTTTTTGTTCAAGTGGGGTTTTTTAATATTTAAATGAGTCAACATCAACAGTATAACAGAAATGGGAGTTCTGCAGCTACCTATTACAAGTTCCACAAAGCAGAACACCTACCACATGATGAAACACTCTGAAATAAACTCAGTGACACTATTGGGAGAAATATATTTAATGTAAATCTATATGAAGCAAGCATTTAACTAATTAATTGAGTATATATTCTCACAAATACACTTTAGAAGCCAATCATCAAGGCTAATGCTTTAAAAACAGAGAACTGTTAAATTCTAAATGTTTCCTAAAAAAAAAAACTTCCCCTGTGCCTTTGCATCCAGTTCTTTATTCATCAGGCACTACCTGCATAATACAAACACAATATTCTTTGGTAACACTTTGAGTAAAGACAAACAGTTTTCCTTTACAAACCCTTTTGCCTGTGGCTTGCCATAGCTTAGACAAAGGGTTCCCAAACTTTGGGATCAAAAGACCAGTGTCAACCTTCACCACTCCCTGTCAGCAGCTAAAAGGCCATGTGTCACACTGGATCTATCCCACAGCTTACAGAGGAGGAATGACTGCCTTGCACTGTACTTTCAGCTTTGTTTAGGGTATGGTTAAATAAACCCAGTGAAGGATTTAACTGAATGTGGCCTGCAGAAGCCTGGAAGATAAGCAACTCTCAGTTCTTCATTAAAAAGCTAGAGACAAAACCAGAAACAGTAAGAGAGTACTAACAAAAGTGAGTGTAGCACAGTAATTCCACAGTAAATTCTCTGTTTAACCGGTGTACTAGTTGAGCAGCATTTCCACTGCCCTCCTTTTAATGTCTTCAGTTTCTTTGATCTCCACAGCAACTGCCTAGCTCAGCAATTTTCAATGCACAGATCCCATAAGGGGTCAACGATTCTGAGACTGCCACGTAGGGATCTTAAGAAAAGCAAACTCCCTCTCTGAAGCCTTAGCCTGTTTGTAACTACAGGTTTTTTTATGTTGAAGGTGCAAACATTAAAAGGAGATGTGGAAACCTAAGGAGCTGAGAAGTACCAGTCTGGATATTTTCTCTTTAACCCTCAAAACATGAAGAAAAACAGAAAGAGCCACATACTCTACTACTGCCTTAACACTCTCCGTATGCTTTATTTACCTTTCATTGCTCCACGTATACTTCAACCACGAGGTTTTCATCTCTGTGCAACCAGCATCACAGGGACCAGGTTTGGTGGTCCTAATGCTAATTCTAAACAATACGATAAAAGTCCCCAGGATTTTAACGTTTATCAACGAGCCAAGAACTTCAGACTACAAAGGAATTCAGCACAAAGTCCTCCCCCAGTGGCCAGCCATTCAGTAAGAGTCCTGTTCCTAGGATCAGACAGGGAAATGCACTGATGAGAGCTGGAGCCCCAAACTGCAACGGCTCCGGTGACTTCGCAATGCTCTCAGCATCTGGCTGACTCGTGGCTTTGTGTCTTTCCACTCTTGTAAGAGCTAGCAGGTACAAGAATTTTTAAATTCAAAGGAGTATGGATTCAGACACCTATGCCCCCACCCCCCCTGCATATGGCAAATAACTACAGTAAGTCAAAGTGATTTAGCATGACTAAAACATAATGGGGAGAGAACTGAAGCCCACACTTTCTCTGTGGGGTTACTATGAACTCAAGGGAGTCCCCATGTTAGCTCTGTCCCAGGGAACTCCCAGAAGCTCTCTCAGAAGAACGCTGTCAGCCTGGTATCTACATAGACTGAGCAATGAGTTTATAACTGCTCCAACTTCACCATCTACCTTCCTTAGCTCGAGTGGTTTAACAGTCATAGATTGCTACTCCTGAAAGCTGGGAAACGTCCACACACAGTAGAGCTGCTGCTCAAGCAAACAAGAAGTTTGCAGATGTGTATCTCATACCTATATGATGGAGGCTATACAAAACACTGGCAGCACAAAATTTTCAGAGTGCTGTGTTTTAACTTGATCATATTCCCTCAAATACTACCTACCCTTCTGGTACGGTTTCAAATTTCCTAAATTGCAATGAATACCATTAGGAAAGTATTTTAACTTTTTTTTTTTTTTTTTGAGTTTGGGGATTCTTTTAGGGGAAAGAGGGGAAGAAACCAAAGTACCCTCAAATTGAACCACAAACATTAAACTAAAGAGCACTGACAAGCCACTAACTAATTAAGAGCTCCTGACAGAAGACACTTCAATTACAATATAGCTAAAAAAACAAATAAAATTTTAGCTTCTGAAGAAAGAAATTGCTCAATTAACCCCTTACCCAGCAACTTGCAAACTTCACACAATGTTTCTGCCCTGAAGAGAGTCATGTGAGAAACTTCATGTGTGTTCCTCTTATTTCAGTGACATCAAAAAGACTTTATAAAAGCTGGTACTGTCCCAGTCTCCAGTCTTTGGCATTTCTCCAAGAAGTTCACATACACACACACCCCCCCAAAAAGTCATTGGTATATCGAGCAAAACAAGTTATCAGATGCAAAAATATTAAAAACGAATTTTAGTACAAGTACTTGGCTCGACGAGAATTGTACAATTTTCATTTTGACATGTTTTATTTCATTTTGGCACAAAGCAGCAAAAATAATTTCACTCCACCCTTACTGCAAGTGAGTTTCCAGAGCCAAACCTATTATCTTCGGGGGGGGGGGGGGGGGGGGCGGGGGGTAAAGTGCAGAGGGAGGGAAGACAAGTACTGCAACATGGCATTCAGGAAGAGTCTGTATTTTCATTCTGGGAAAAGCTTTTTCTGTCATAGGTAAAGCATTTTAAGGATTTTTTCCATTGTGTACTACTTGAGGTTTCAAAACCAGAACAGCTGAAATGCTACTAAACTGGCAAACAGTTTGCTTTTCATCTGCTGAATACACACTTCACTTGAAAGACTAAAAAGTATTGTAAAAAAGAAAAGCTGATGTAAAATGAGTACCGGGGAAGGGAACAAACAAGCACCAGACACGCATAGTATAGCAACTGATGTTTAAAGTGACTTTCTGCTTATCCCCCACCTAATGCCTTAATTACCCAGGAGGATATAGCCAGGAGCTGCAGTTTACCACAGCCCCAGCGCTCCCCACGCCCGCACCCAGCTCCCTCCTCTCACCACTGCTACAGGTCCCTAATCCCTCAATGACCCCGGCTCCTCCCCCGCTCCGCTACCTCTGCTTATTTCTTAGTCCTCACTCGACATTTCCGCGCTATGCCCTTCTCTACCACGCTTACCTCAACAAAATTTGTCTAAATCCTGAAACTAGTGTCTTCACGTTGGTGATCAGCAGCACCCTATTAAAATAAGCACAACAAAACCCAACCACAAACCTGCCTGCACACAGGGTGGCATTCCCTTCCCAGCTTCTGTTTATAGTCCTTTCACTTTTTGACTCTTCCCCCACTTGCATAACACTATCGCTTTTGTTACACAACACTAGAGACAATGTTTTGGGGGATTTTTGCTTGGGGGGAGGATTGCTTTGTCTTTTAGTGGGTTTTTTGTTTGTGATCGTTTAGTTTTCAATGATAATAAAACCCCATTTGCATGAGGGTTTGTAAGGCTCCTCTGTACCAGCCTTCTCTCCTTGTAAATTGAATTGTCTTTTGCCATCCCAAACACCTGAAACTTTTTTGTTAATTATGAGATTCCTGGACAACAGGAGATTTTTACATTTACTGTTTTCTTTTGTTTTCAAACTCAGGGGCCTACAAATAACATTTCAAATTAATACAGCTGTTTCCAGTTTATTCATAGATTAAGGGTGTTTCAGGTAAGCAAACTTCCAATGTTTATTCCTTGTCTAGAAGGCATTTCAAAAGCAAAGCGAAGTCACTGGCAGCAAACGGCATCTGGTGAAACATCCGAAATTAAGCTCAGCAAGACTGTTCAGGAATACTGTATTTCAAACTGACAAGAGCTGCTTTAAGGCCTCTTAAAGAAAACCTGCAGGAGAGATGGCAGCTACATGAGCCAGCTTGATCTGCCTACAACACAACTGACAAAACCCGGTTTCCTAAGGCTTTGCGTTGTTTGCCCCATAATCCCTAGCTCCTCTTGGACAGCCTTCCCGATAATCGCTGGACAAAAATAAAGCGGTGCTCTGTCAGACAGGCACTACTGCGGCGCTGCCTGAGCCGTGCCGCCGGGCCCGACAGCCACTGCCGAGCTGAGCGTGCAGGAGCTGCCTTCCGCCGGCTTCTCCAAGCCTTGCCTGGTGGGAGGCACCCACTCGGGGCATACTTTACCCACCTCTCCCAGTTTTCACAAAACTTACGGGATCATAATAATTTCTAAGAATAGAGAGAACGCCTCAATGACATAATCTGCATTTTCTCACAGAATAGTTTGCAGCAGTGACTGCAAGAGATATTAGTCCCACTGGGTATGTCCTGGTTACGAGTATGAAAGAAAAAGGAAAGAGGTCCATATTTAACACAACTGGGACTAGCCTTTAAGAAAAAAAAAAAAAAAATCACCTCAGTAGGCAGTTTTTGTTTTCAGTTCAAAAGCAGCCCAGTTACTCATGATGAGTATTTAAGCATTTTAGTATTTTGTTCTATTAATAGATTGAAAAAAAAAAACCAACCCAAAACCAAACAGGATTATGTGGGGAGTCTCAGCTTTCAGCAGCACTCACTGTGCAGGCAGTACTAGATAGATAAAACTGCAAACTTCAGTGTTTTGCGCTCCCCAGAAGATATAAGCACAAATTCCTCCTCTTTGAAAAAAACCCCGAAACACATGCACACCTAAAAAGGATCTCTCTTTGAGCAGTAAGAGAACTCAATTTAAGACAGACCACCCAAACAGTTTTAATCATAAAAAACATCAAAAAGGACACGCTTCAAGTGGAACTCATTAGTATTCATTTATGATAAAATCCATGACTCATTAAAATCTCTGAACAAGGTTGTTTTTCTTCTTCTTCATAACTGCTTCTGAACAGAGAATCATATATTATTTCCAAGTTTATTACTCTGCCGCTAATTCCTGTTCAGTCTATAATATCATACATTTGTAACGTAACATCTGAAGTCACTTTTAACATACGCTGAACACTTTTTGTAGTACATGACAGGTGCCTCTGTATGTAGGTCTTACACATGTCTCTAATATAAATATCTGTAATACTTTCATCTCCCCTGTAAGGTCCATATCAACATTTCAGTTATCCGTCCAAATTTTAGTCTTTGAAGAGAGGGCCATAAAACCTGCTCTTAAACAAGCCCCATTCAACTCTTAGACACTAATTAAGATGACTGGAATTTAAACTCCCCCAAACATTTACAGGATTTCACAATGTGGACCAATAAGGAAGGAAAGTCCTAGGGCACACAGACCAGCTTTCTGAGTCGATACACCTACTAGAATTATAACCATGCTTTATCCGGTTTGATTTTTAATATTTCCTTTTTATTAAATTAAGCAGAAAAGGAAGAGGAAGTGTCTACCCTTCGACAAAAAGCAGACTTCAGTTATTTGGTCATTGGATTTTAATTTTTTTCTTAAATTGCTTAGTTTGCTCCTCACTGCTGAGGAGTATCAAGTACCTCAGTGACCACTACGTTTTATTTTGGGAAATGCTTCAATATTGTGCAACCAGGGAGCTGATGCACAAAGTGGATTAAAAGACATGCTCAGGACCGCACAGGAAATCTCAACGAAGGCTGAGGGATGCACCTGGATCCAAGCTGCTGCCCAGAGCTTTGCTATCTACTTTATCTAAATTACTCAGTTTTATGAGTAAGTGCTCTGTGGTCTGGGAAGCCAGCTTGGTCAGGGTCACCCGAAGGCAAAGGAATCTGTGGCAATCTGTTCAGCTTGACTATCAGAGGCAAGTTTTAACCCAGGAATTAAAAAAAAAAAAAAATCATCACACACGCAGGCTAAAAGCTTTCTACTCATCTACTGACCCAAACATTAGAAACCAGAGGAACAAGGCAGCACGACACCATGTGCCTACTCCTCCGCGCAGCTGGCAAGCTGGCGATACACGCACCCCGCGGATCGCCCGCACGGCGGGGCACGGCCAGCCCGGCAGCTCCCACGGCGGGGGCGCGGGGAGGACGCGAGAACGCCCACGGGCGCTCCAGGCGGACCCGGTGGAGGCGGACAACGGCCCGGCACTGCCGCCCCGCCCCCGCCCCGCGATCCCGCCCCCGCCGGCCCGGCCCCGCCCCGCGCCCAGACCGTTAGCCCCCCCCGCCCCGCCCCGCCCCCACCCTAGTCTCCTCCTCGCGCGTGCGCGCCAGCGCTCGGCGGCGGCGCCACAGCCGCTCCCGCCGCGGGAACCAGCCGCCGCCCGGCCCCGGTTTCTACCCCCCCCCCCCCCCCCGCCTCAGCGCCGCGCTCCCCGCCGGCGCGCAGCGACGGTCGGCCGCCGGCCTCGCCGCTCCCCCCGGCTGCCCCGCGAAGCCCCGCGCTTGCCTCCGCCCGCCGGCTTCTCCACAGCGGCGCTGCCGCCTCCAACCCGCGCGGCGCGGCGCCCGGCGCGGCTCCCACTGCCGCTGTTGAAGAGTCCGCGCCCAGCTAAAGCGCAGCTCGGCGGGCGGGGCGGGGCCTCCCCGCGCAGGGGGCGGGGCCCGCGCCGCTCAGGGGAGGAGCGCGGCCAATCCGACGCGCCCAGGGGCGAGGCTGGGCGCGGGGGCGGCCGCTCGCTATTGGCGGGGGCGCCTGACGCGGGCACGGCCCCCCTGCCGCGCGCGCGCCTCCGCGGGGCGCGGCGGGAGGGGGACGGCGGCGCGCGGAGCGGCGGCCCCTGTGCCGGCCGGGGCGCTGAGGGGACGCGGCGCCCGGCGGCGAAGAGATCAGCCCCGGGATGCGTAAATAATTAAAAAAAGGCCCCAAAAGCCCTTTTAGCATGTTTATTGGGGGTAATAACCTGGAAATAACTTGAAAAATATTCACCATCATCACGTTCCCTTCCCTCAAAACACCCCCTCAAAGCCCTGAGGTGAATGTTGGGCGCAGAGGAAGCGTCCGGTTCTCCTCAGGCTTTGAAGTAATGCAGACAACCATGAGATGGCATAGAAATGCTTTATTATATTTATTTCAACAAAGTAATTAAAATAAGGCATTCTGGGTTACATGTAAACATAGAGGTCAGTGGTACATTCCCTCCCCCTACAGCGGGTGGCTGCTGCACAGTAAGCAGGTGAACAGTAACAGAAGCAAAAGTTTCAAGTTCTGCTTTGACACAGTGATACTTGTCAAAGGGAAATACAAATTCAAAGGTACATTAACTTTTGTTTATGTGTTAAGAAATGTGGCCTCTCTGGAGAAGAGATTCAAATCTGGAAAGTGAGGGTTGGATTCAATATAATGGCATCAGGTCTGAAAGACTGAGCTACGCCTAATGTTACAGACACAAAATTGCCTTTCACTAGCAGAACTTTTGGAACCCAGAGAATTACTCTGTGTTGTCCAAAGATATTTAAATTGCAAGTTCATTAAATATTAGATAATCTGCATATGAGCACACTGTTGTTACTAACACCTTTTTTTTTTTTTACTGTCACTTCCTTGAAAGTATATGATGCACCATATTTATTTTACTTACATTCTGATGTCTGATTTTATGTCATATATCAATATAAAAAGATTCTGGGAGACTCTCCAAAGTAGTAAGCATCTGCCCTACTTGTCACTGACAATGTCTCTAGCAATAAGCTCTTTCATTATTTCATTGGTACCACCATAGATGGGCTGAACACGGGCATCCACAAAAGCTCTGAGGGGGGGAAAAAAAAAAAAACAAGGAAAGATTAAAAACAATTCTTCAGAATGGACAGGCAATCAAAAAGAAAAAGCTACTAAGTTTTATCTTTGAAGATCTCTATTTTTGAATATGCTATTAAAGAGGTTCACATTTTCAAAGAGGTTCCAACCACCTGAAATATTACACCTTTCCAAGGTACCGTACCAAATAGGAATCTGGTTGGTATCTCTTCCCTGTTTTTTTGTTTACATTGCAGAGTCTCCACTATCCCCCCTAATTAAACAACAATAAAATAAAAGCTCTATAAAACCAGACTCCTACCACTTTTCCCCCACCAGTTCTTGTTCCCTACTTTCCTCACATCACCTGAGAAATAACACAACTCCAGACACCCAAGACCCCATTCACCCACCACACACATCGTGCAGAACCGCAAGACCCAGGTGCCTTGTTGTTGTGAAAAAACAACTCCTGCAGAGCCAAACTGATAGTTATCGTGGTAATTTGCTCTAATGCCCTGGCCTGTCTGATCCTGTCAAGAGGACTGCTAACGGTGCTGTCAGTTCTTTTGTTGAGGTGGGCCTCAAACGCCTTGAGACGAAAAGAAAGTGCTGACTGGTTTCGCATCAGCTGGCTACAGCCTTCTACTGACACCAGCTCCAGCTCCATTTGGGCCAGCAGCCGAAAAGCTGCATGCAGCCAAACCATTTCCAGCCTCATGCTGGAACCGGCCCCAGTACACACACAGCTGGTGACAGCACACAGGACAATGACAATGTGCTTTTCCATCTTAATTCTGCTTCATTATACAGAGACCAGCCCAGGAGCAATGCGGCATTCTCTGGAAACACACATGTTGCTGAACCACAGGGATAATAAAACCCTGTATGGACAACTACTGCACGCACAGATAAGCAGAGGTTCGAGGACACCCTGAACAGGGCTTGCTGGCCCTCCTATTTAGAAAGATAGGGTGCAGAACACTCATGAATTACACTCATTAAAAACATGCAGGAAAAAGTTATTTTTAAGCAACATTTCATACTCTTAATGTATTTAGAATTTTTAAAAAAATATAAACCTACTCAGTTAAAAAAATTAGTTTAATTTATCTGCTTATGACAACTGCACAGCAGTTCTGGTTTTGGTATTTCTCAGATTACCCTTTTTTTTTTCTTTTTTTAAATAAAAACAGCACCAAAAACTCAGTGTGACAAACGGCACGTACACAAAAGGAAACACATCTTCACAGATAATACACGAGGAAATATACAGAAGAACTTCATAAATGTCCCTAAATTCATAAAGGGAGCAAAAAATTGAGATCGCAAATTCGGTTTTCTACATATAAATCTCTTAGCTTTTTCATTTAAAAGGTGTAAAAAATCTGAATGTAGCCAGTCATGTTCTTGATTAGGCAATTTGTTATTTTGTGGTATTACACAAGATGTTTTCTTTCCTTCATAAGTATGCATTTAATTTCAGATAAAACATACAAACTAGCTCCCCTCATTTTTATTTTTACACTGCTTCTCTGGTTTTTCAATTAACATTTTCTTCTAGAAAAGCAACTTCTATTTTGTGAAAAGATATATAATAATTGCTCAACAGCTTATGAATTATTTGGAGAATCAAAACAAAGGCTTCCTGCAGACATCTGTACAGTAGATTCCCTTTCAATAAACATGATGAGAAGAGGAACAGTAAATCAGTACTAAGACAAAACAACTGACAAGCAAACGTAAAGAAGTGCCTCATTTTACTTTGCTGATAATCCTTCATCACTCAAGTCTGATATGTCACACTTACTTTGCAATTGGATACTCCCACATATACCCCCATCCTCCGTGCAGTTGCACACACTGAGTAGCTACGCTGTTTTGGAGATCAGAAGACCTTAAATGGCCAAAAAGAAATTTGTTTTTAGGAGAATGTTATGCTGTGAAACATTACTAGATACACAGATGAGTTAGCAAGACAAAAATATAACCAAACATTTTACTCTATATAACTGATTTGAAATGCTGTCCATTAAAATACTTTATATTCTGACGGACTTTTTTATTCCTTCATGATGGGTAAGAAATAAATACTGTTCAGTCTAATGTATTAGAGATTTGTTTTCCTTACAGAAGAGCTTTTGGAGAAGGAAAGCTTTCAAAACAGACAAGCTTGTTTACCTTTCTCATAGGCCAAGAGATTTCTTTTGTAAAGCAGGTTGATATAGTCTCTTTTCTTACCAAATCCCTCAGCTTTGTCAAAAATTAACAGCATCACAGGCTTCCCTCTCCACTCCCACTAGCAACACACCAGGATGCTCTTTGAGTATAATCATCATGTGGGGATAATTTATTTTCCTCAATAGATTTTATAGTTTTTAATTCTAAAAAGCATTGTCATTCTTAAGCAGGATTGCTCACTGCAAAATATGGATTTAACTGCAAAATGAGATTTTAACTGCACTGGAAGTTCAAGCTAAAGTTAAGACATGAAAAAAACATCCAACTTCCTAAGCATGCAACTTTGAGAATGGCAACAGACGTAAATGACTATTCAAGTCAATTGCTTCTCATGGAGGAATGTAAGAGTCCTTTTCTCAAAACGATCCCCTCATCCAGTTAAATCCTTACAGTTTGTTATACCAACTTTAAGTCTGCAGCCATGAGTTACTGCAACTGTCTCTCCTAAATATATTTTCAAATTAATTTAGGTATATAATAGAACCTGTCACCACAAAATAAAACCTACAGAACTTTCATCAGATACTAGAAAAGAGATACACAAACTATATTTTAAAATCCTTCAAAGCTCTAACTCAAGTCATTGACTATACAAAGGTTTGAAGCAAAATTAACTGGACATAGTCTCCTGAAACATTGGAGAATAAAGCAATTCTACATTCAAGCATTTTCTAGACCATCTAAGATAGCTTTATGGAAGGGAGTCACAGGGACTCTATTAGGGAAAGGGAAAATGCACAACAAATTGTGGCACTAAACAGTTGGGAGGGTGGGGGATTTTCAAATGCCTCGCTTTGGGAAATCAGTTGAGAAAATAAGTCTACATATCTGAGCTGCCACTAGTTGTTTCCTCCTCCTCAAAACTGAATGCCTCTGCTTATGTACCTGGTACTTCTAGGTAATCAGTGCCAGGAATAGCACTCAATCAAAATCCTTCCTTTCTTTGTAAATATTCTCCCTGGATTCCCTTAGTATTCTCTGCTCACTTCCTCTATACTTCTTTTTAAAAGTCCAGAAACTGTAAACCTGTGCATCTTCCATAAAATTATGTGTTCACGTCTGATGTGCTTTATTGTCCCATCTTTGCAAGCAAAATAAAACTATACAAATTTGTGTGCCACTATCCTAGATGCTTCTACTCATCCAGCTTTCTCTGATTAAACCTAAGCTAAAAGATAACACCACCAACTATGGGGAGAGGGAGGAGGAGTTCTCGCCACTAAAGGAAAGCACTGTTTAGTCTCAGTAGAGCAATAGCCGTAGCCAACTATTTCTTCCCAAAACCAGATAGCTCCAAAAACTGGCTGGGCCTAACAGCTATTGCTAAGTAACATTAAGAAAAAAGTATTACATGAGCTTCAAATAAACGTGTGCTTTTAAAAAAAAAAAAAAAAAAAAAAAAAGAAAACCCAAAACCACCCCCAAACCAACAAACACCCCCCATTAAAAAAAAAAACAAAAAACACCACAACAAAACAAAACTAAGAAAACACCCAGCAATTTGCTACAGTAAAATGTAAATGTTTGTCTAAATACCAATGAAGTACTTACCTTTACTTGAAGCTAAAGCCAAGTCCTGATCTTGTTATTAATGGAAACCTATTTTAAAAGCATGCTATTATTTTGAAATTGATCTGTTTAACCAAGACTAGTTTTCAATGTAACTAAGATTTTTGTTGACTACATGATTAAAGTTAAAGCTAGTGGTCTCTATTAGAAGCTGACAATGTTATTATTAATCAGACAGTAATTTTATCTTTTCATTAGATCTGAACAGTTCAGTGTTTTCATTAGATTCCTGTCAAGATCATGCAAGTAACGCTTCCAAATTACTTTAACCACATACCAGTATTTTGCCATGGAAGCTGTGGAGGAGTCCAGACGTTTATCTGCATGCAGCTGCAAACAGTTGTCCAAAAAAGCTCGGCTCACGCAAATCTGCGTTTTCATTTCTGCCAACTTGTGCTGTACCGTCTTATTTTGAAGTGGACAGAGGAGGCAGATGAAAGAAACAGCAGAAGTAGTACAGTTTTTAAGTGACATTTGAAGTAGAAAATGAAGCATTTTCTAAAAGGATTTTGGTTAGAAATCATTTCTAACAACTTTGCCTCTGTACACCAGAAGACAGTTTACTTTCCATACAATGATGTCTTTACCAATCTTATTAGGGAAAATTACTGCCCTGTACTTCTCAAGACCAACTCAAAACATGACCTTAAAAGAAAAACCCCAAGAGCCTGAAAACAAATTCCTAGACAGCACAGAGCAGGAGGCACTGGGTGCTCTGTCACTCTCAGCTCCCTCTTGTGGGGAAATGTCCTTTTACTCTGTAAAGCCACTAATTTCCCCAAATAGCATTTCTTCATCCATTGCATGCTTTTTCTATGCATTCTGTTCTTCAGAGTTTAAGTCACATGCAAAGAGACACAAGCCAAAACAAAGGAAATTTTAGACTAACTTTCAACACTGAGTTCTGTCACATTAGAAAGGGGTTTCTAGATAGAAGAGGTAAAAATCCATCACTGAGGTTATGTAAAACCAGACCAGGTAAGCATTCGACCATCTTCTTGTAATTCTGGTAGGAAGGGGATAAAAACGCCAGCTAGTAAAAAAAAATTTTTATAATCTCACAGTTCTAAAATCGTATGTAAACAAATCTTCTTGCTTCCCTTGACAATAAATGGACCAGCCTACTATTACAAAGAAAAGATTTAATTTCAAACACTGTACTGTGGCATGACTAAATGAATTAGGCAAGGCAGAGCTCTAATTAGACATTCTAGCCGTCAGCAACAAGAAGGCAACTGAAAAGGTAAGCAAGAATGGACTACTTTAGCAAAAATAATATACTTTATTAAGTTTATTGGTGGTTGGCAGTGGGCTAACCTAAAAAAGGAGATTATTTCTGAGGTCTCTGCACAGTGAACTACTACAATTAGGAAGCATCCCTTACCTACGTTAAAAAAAAAGGAAAAATATACTATTTTTGTGTTAAAGCTGCACACTGCACATACTAAATTCCATCTGGAATTATGGATTTCTGAATGTTAACTTTAAAAAACAGATGAAGATCGTAATTTCCTGAAGGATACCAAGCATTCCAGCCTCTAAAGGGCCCAATTCTGCTGCTATTCACAACTTTGATTTTGACAAAGGAAGTCTCAAGATTTAGAAATGGATGGGTTTTTAAAATTATTTCAAAAGTATATTTATTAAAAAAAAAAAAAAAAAGAAAGATGTGGCCAACATCCTCTAACCCATGAGTCACTTCTATCCTAAAATACAAACATGCAGGAGTTTGGTCTGCTTCAGCCCTAACAGCTAATGTGGTTTTCAGGAAAACTGTAACATCGCAATACTGCGGAAAGCAACATGTGGTTTATGACTGCAACGAAAGAGTATAGGCATAAACGTCTCAAAACACAATTAACTACCACTGTCAGGAGTGAGGTATGCTCACAGAGAATGACACGACAGTTTTATATGCAGTCACTTTGCTAGCTGAGGAATCTCATTACAATACCCATAAAGCTGAACACAGACAGACACCTCTGCAGGCATTCAGGCAGCAAGGTCACCGCCTGCGAGCCCCCACCAGCATCAGCCTCAAAGTTTGTTTTCCTGCAACGCATTATGTGCGGAGGAACACAGGACCTGCACACATGCCAAGTGCTTCTGCAGTCCATAGGATTCCGGGCAGATACAGAAATACATGGAGGTGTAATAGACCCTGTGATTAGGACCTCTGACAGTAAAACGCAAGCCGAAGAGCAACAAGGTAATTTTTCTTCAGCAGCAGCAAAAAGCCAGCATAGTTTCTGTCTGCATATTTCCCTTCCCATAGCAGCACTGCTGGGAGGTATCTAACTGAATTGTAAAATACATACATGTTAAAGCCTTTGGGGTGTTGGGGTTTTTTATTATTTTTGTTTTTCAAAAATGAATGATGGGCATGGAGGCACACAGCAGCCACAGTCCAACAGTGAAACCTGTGCAAATAGTCCCTTGAAAAGGACTATCATCCCAAGGATTTTCATTCGCTCACTATTTCACACACACAGACGTAAAGTAAATGCACACTGGAATCTGTATACAAGTCTCTCAGCTCAAACTCACCTGCAAGGCTGCAATTGTCTTCCCGAAAGCTTTTCTTTGCTTCACGTAATTCCTTGTTTCTTCGAACATGAATTCACAACTGGCAAGAGCCATATCAGCAATTAGCAGTCGTTCCTTTTGAAACATAAATTATGGAATCCAGTTGAATCAGTCCTACATTTCTCCATATCAGATGCACAATTGGGACACAGATGTTCAGCGTTGTTCATTAAGGAAGGGGGGGGTAGAAGTCACACTAAGTATCAAACCAGACACACTGCATTACTGAAATTAATGAGTGCGACAAATGCCTTGCTGCCTGAAGCCCATTTTTAAGTCTTTTCTGGGGTAATGTTCAATCACAACAATGACTCAAAAAATAGCTACAAATCAACCACTGGACTCTTTCTGACTGAAAAATCCACATTAAATTCTGTTTCAATTATTTGTTTTTACTGCTCAGCTTAAACAACAACTGTTTAAACTTTTTTTGTTTAAAAAAACCTTTAAGTTGTTATATTTAACAATTTCGACGCCCCAAAATCTACAAAAAAACCTGGCTTTTTTTTCCTTCCTGTCGAAAAACAGAAACTAAGTACAGAACAATTACTTCTAGCACCATCAAAATAATCTGATGCATCATGTTGAACCTGTTTATGAGGGCATCTATTTCTTTAAAGCACTAAAAGATTTCCTTTGATCATGTTTCGTATTTACTCACAGTATAAAATTAAATAAGCATGATCCCTACCAGATGAGGCAAATACAAAGTCATAGTTCTGACAAAGCACAGTCACATTTTGAAAAACCACATTGCCTCTTTGTCCTCCCAAATAATTCCAAAACTTCGTAAACTAAGTCATAAACTGTTATTTCCACTAGCAAGGTATTTTGGCAACTAAACAATTTCTTTACGTTGCTATAGGGACAAAGAAAGAGTTCCCTCTATCTTTAATATGCTTCTACTGCTAGAAGATGTAGAACAGCAGTGCTCGCTTGTTTCTTTAAAGAGAATGCCAAATGCATCAGACACCTCTAAGCTATATTTAATTTACTAAGCAAAGTGTTTCCATGCTAGAAGTATACAAGAAAACTGTGGTATGTTCTTTTAAATACACCACCCTCAGGTTCTTCAGTTGCTGGGTTGTTGATTAAGAGATCTGGCTTTGAGCTGGTGGAATATCAACATTTTTACCAATGCTCAAAGAACTGCAATTTTAGCACTAGGAACTCTGTATTTCAGTTAAAAAGTAGCAGTATCAATGTTGCCTACAGACACCCTGACTCTGAGCCGAAGGTGGCTCCCCACAATACCTAATCTTCTAGACTAAGGCAGATTCTTGCAATAACAAAAATTGTCTCTGTGTTCTTCCTACAGACAGCAAACACTCACGTTCCTCCTACCTGAGGGAGCTCTGTCATCAGATAATAGAAGCCTTTGTTCTCTTTTCCAAGCAAGGCACTGGCTGGCAACCGCACATCTTCAAAAAACAGCTCGGCTGTGTCCTAAGAGGATTTTAAATGCAACAGTTTATAGCCCAGCATTCTCATCTCTTCATTCCACTTCTTTTGCCCCATTTTTTTTCTTGCTATTGTACACTTTAACTTGAAATCATAGAATCATTTAGGTTGGAAGGGTCCTCCAGAGGTCACCTAGTTTATCTCCTACTCAAAACAGGTCCAGCAAAGCAAGCAGCTGAGGGCCTTGTCCAGTTATATTTTCCAAAGCTCCAAAGATGAAGGCTCCATGACCTCTGGGCCCCTGTTCCAGTATCTGATCACTTTTATGGTGAATTTTTTTTTCTTAATACCTACTTAGAATTTTCCTTAATGTAATTTGTGTCCCTTGCCACTCTCACTGTGATCCTCTAGGAAGAGCCCGGCTCCACCATCTCTACAACCAACCGTTATGGAGCTGAAGACACCGATAAAATCCTGTCCTTCCAGGATTCTTCAGAATGGACAAATCTAGCTTCCTCAGCCTCTCTTTGCACATCACATGCTTCAGACTTCCACAGGCAAACTCAGCATACATTCTTTGCGTGTATATCATTTGTCCTCTAAAGCCTAAGAACTAGAATAGCACCACAGTTCCATTTTATATTTATTTAGCTAACACCAGGCATTAAGCAGTTTTAGAATTCCTCAAGGTCTATTACACGTTAGGGGTTGCATGAACTCACTTGAGCTTTCAGGCCAATTTTGTTCAGCTTGCGTCCTTTGATGAAACCTTTTGTTCCATTTTCCACCAGAAAAAGGCTTATCCCATGAGCAGGAGATTGGGCCTCCCGGTTTGTAACCGCAACCACAATCACTACATCGCTCATCCAACCATTAGTGATGAATACCTGTAAAAAATGCAACTTGGAATAAAGCAACGAGCTAGGTGGACAGAAGTTAGAAGAGAGCAAGCAGCAGAAAGAAAAGTTGCATTGACACTTTCACAGGTGAACTGAAAGGCAAGGTTTAAGTGTGCAGAAGAATTTTAAAGTTCAAGCTTTCTGAATTAAGTGTTTTGGAAGAAGGTCTATTAAAGTAGAAATTAGTTTGAGAAGGATTGTGTGGGTTGGAAGTGTGAAGTTAAAGAATGCAAGGATCTGTTTCTTTTGCCTGACCCATGATAAAGAAGGAATATGGTATCAAAGGTAGATATTAAAAGACACAGAGATTCTCTTTTCTAGAAGTTAAATTAGCAAGGTATAACATGCAAAACTATCAGTGGCTTCTTGTCACAACTGTTTACTATAATCCTGTAGAATGACTCATAAACCTGCCAAAGTGATCCATTTAACTCCAGCAAAAGAAACGAGCTATCTGTCCTGCTAGGCTTCAACTGTGCAGCATGAGCAAGTATCCTTTTGACCACCTGTATGTACATATTTGCTTGCACACATTCTTTCTCACCACTTGAAATTCTGCTAAGGCCAGAAGTCTCTATCAGTACCACGTTATCAGCAGGAGTACAGAAGAAGGGGGGAAGAAAGATTACGACACTTCATAGCTTTAAAAAAGTCCTGGTGAATCCACACTTCCATCTGAATGTTATTTCTGCCTTCTTGCTTTTTATTATGGCAGTGAACGAAGAGGTTAATGCTGTCAGCTTTGCAACAGCTTGACAACACACACACAGAACACCCGATGCAGTTTTTTTCTCCTTACATGACCAGCAGGCTTCTGAATAAAGATTCCACAGCTTCATTGTGGCAACACAAGTTTTTACTCAGACCACAGAAGATTTCACAGTGGCAGTACATATATTTTGTTGTTCAACCTCAGTACTAAAAACCAGCCCTGCTGATGCTAAAAACTGCTTATACTATGCAGGACTTTTTTTTTTTCTTCCCCCTTTTCTTTCCAGTTTAAGGGGAAAATAGGCCTTTTGATAGGGTTATTTAAAAGCTACAAAAAGAACCTACTCAAGCCCTTCCATAAATTGGATTGTAAATTGCCACCAACAGAAATATCTTAAGTCCTATAAAAAAAAGTAACTGGGAACACCCCCCACTGCCCCCCCCCCCCCCCAACCATAACCCACAAAAAACCCCAAAGTGCAAGGACTGGGGGAAGATACAGTGGTGTACATCCTTCACTGTCTAAACGCATTCAGTTCCCAAAGCCTACGAGTGGTATGTATGTCTGCTTACTTACCTTACTCCCATTAAGAATCCAGTCACTTCCATCCTTTTTTGCATATGTTCGTATTCCCTGCAAGTCACTAAAATGAAATTCAAAAGGTCCTTCAAGAAACCATTCCAGAAGCTGCAATTTGTATCTTGAATTCTACCCAAATAAATATTCTACCCAATAAAATCTAACAAAATAAGGTAGATTTTATACCGTGCAGGCACAGGCTCAGTGAAAACACATACGAAGATAGTGAAACACAGTGAAACAGCTTAGAGTATAACAGAGAAACCACAAGCACACTGTGGAAACAGATGATAAATCTATGCAATTGTGCAGGAGCATGAGGTCCCATTTTAATGTATCTGCTTGTGGAGAGTGGTATAATACAAGCACTGACACCGATGGGTCAGCACCCCCTTACACCAGTATGCCTTAGATGGCAACCACCAGACAAACCCACATCCTCTAAGCAGGCTCAACCCTGATGAGAAGGCTCTGTAAAAAGCCACTGGCAACATCTACTGTTTGTAGAAGCATGACACCAACAGGTTTTGCTCTTCACCTGTCTCTCTCTGTTTTGGAAAACTGGCCAGATCCGCTGTGTCTACTCCAAACATGTGCTGTCTGCCCTTCAATAATGATGGGCAAGGAGGCACATTCCTCTGCTTGAAAGGATTCAGAGGAAAGAAAGTAAGGTGTTCAGTTCCACAACAAAAGCTAATAGGAAAGTCAAGCCCTCTTTACTGAGGTGTGTAATTTTCTCCTGTGTTTCATATTAAAAGTATGTTCATATGACAAGCAAGTTAGTGACTATAAACTTGGACTATAAAAGCAAAAACAAAGCATATTTGCCCACAGTGGGACGATACTGAAATGGATTCTGAGCGAGTATCTTGAAATGACAAAGTTATAATAAAATACTCTATAAGCAACAGTTGTTTCTGAGGTACTACCTAATCTCAGATATTGTCTAGTCACTAAGATAACCATACAACCAGGAGGGTCAGGAATCTTTTTAACTGAGAACATTATGTGCTGTCTACTGATTTAAGATCATTATTTCAGTATTTAGCTTACCTGCCAGCCCCAGGTTCTGTCATGGCAATAGCTCCAATACACTTGCCTGCAGCCATTTTGGGGATAAAGTGTTTAATCTGTTCTTCGGAGCCATAGTTTGCAATGTAGGGCATGACTATATCTGAATGAAGGCTGAATCCTGGGCCACTACAGTTAACATACATCCTTGTGGAGAGGGGGAAAAAAAAGAAAAAAGTTCAAACAGAAGTATTACAAAGATTTAAACATTGAACTTTACACAGTAACAGTAGACCCAGCAATGAAGAAAGCCCCACCACATGGAAGTTTCAGACTTAACCTGAGCTTGTGGCACTTGTACTGTTATTTATAGAATATACTTTCACAGTCAAATGAGCGTGTAACTTATCAGACTAACTAAAACGCTTTCCCCAGCCACAAAGTCCTAAAGGTGGAGCACAATGACATTTGTTACTTAAACAATCATCCGGAATACTTAAAACAGGAGGGACTTACGTATGTCTAAACTATCATTTCCATGAGAAAGATAACACCATTTTCTGTAAGCAAACATACTCCACAATGAGGACATCTTATGGAAACGCATACCGGCTCTTGGTAATATCACTGAAATTCTTCCTGAAGCGTCTAGTACTTACTGCTCCTCCCAGACCACAGCTGAAGAGAGAATGTCTGCTCCGATACCTCCATGTTTTTCAGCGATAGCAACGCCCAGCAAACCCTGCTGTCCAGCTTTTTCCCAGAGCTCCCGGCTCACCTGGCCATCCTTCTCCCATCTGCAAAATGAACACAAGAACGGAGTCATGCATTGAATCCCCCATGCTCTACTGTTAATTTGTGATGGCTGCTGCTTCACACTAGACCACCTGCAGCCAGGTTTCACTGCATAAGAAGAAACTCTCAGTCTCCCCAACACACAATGTGTAGGGTACACAGACCACTGTATTTCTCAACTAAGAAGCAGCGGCTTAATAATAGGTTTTGTATTTTTCAAGTCCACAGATGCTACTCGCATTACAGGGGCACCAACCGTATAACAAGTTCAAACTCTTGCTTCCAACATCTAACCTGACATCTCTTTAAGCCTGGTTATGAAGGGCAGTACTGCTTATTGGTCTGAGTACCAGACCAGGATTTAGATTTCACCACAACCATCTGGATACTTAGAAGCAGGTCTTTATCTTCCTGACATTCCATTTTCCCCACGTACAAAATGGGTATAACACATCAGAATTTTTTGTGAAAGATTCCAACTCTACCAATGAGAACTGTTTTATAAGAACCAAGAGTTAACACATTTGTAACTTTTTATATAAAAATTGGTCCCTGTACACCTATTACAAGTCAGTACTGTATCTTGGTAAATTACTGCTTTAAGGTGGTTTCAAGTTTGTAAATAGGTACTTGAGGCTGATCTGCCAACAGTTTGCAGACTTTAACACCACAGGAATCACTTATTCTTGGAAAAATAGTGCCTCTTCATGGAGTTTACCAACTTACTATTAAGTTGGATGGCCACTAATGGCACAGGAAAGCTTTTATTTTTTTAATGTCTTTTTATTTAAAAAAAAGAAAATAAATTATATGTTAGATTATATCAGAGACACTCCTCTGACACACCTGTGTGCAGGAGAGCTATACCACAGCACTTTATCCACAGTTAATCAAGTATCTTATCCTACATACTTAAGCTCATTCCCAGAGCTTTCAGTCCTATACTAGAAATCTTAAAACAAATCTCTCTCGTGATCACCTTTGCTTCCCCCCTCCCCACTTTCAGGCCCATTCCTGTCTCTACTTCACCCGTCACCAAAGCTTCTCCTCCTCACAATAATCCACAACAGCATTCACTGATGCTACACTTGTCTCTTCACATCAGCCCAGCTGACTAATATATGATACCTGAAGCCTCCTTGTTTACTTGAAAAGTGTGAGAACAGAAGGGTTCATAGGTCACTAAAGTGATGCAAGAACACAAGTCCAACTTGTTCCAGTCTCTCTAGGAAATCGCTGTGTCAGCAAACTAGCAAACAGGATTTTCAGTAACCTGGAGCAGGGCCACTACCTACCTGCTCACAAACCTGCATGAGAAGTCATTCTAACAAAAAATGAGGGAAAGCATCTGTTCTTGTGGATCAAATAGGACTGTACAGTAGAAAAGCATACTACTCTGAGGTCATGGTTTGAGGATGAAAAAAAATAGCTGGCAACAACCCTGACGTAAGCTGTTTCCATTACCTCCTGCTGTTCATTTCTGCTCCAGAGCCACAACACCCCACCCACTCAATCCTGCTATCTCAACTGTTTGTGGATACACACTGTGAACTGCATCAGGAAACACACCTAGCAGCGTGATTTAAGAATAAGCCCTTCGCTACCCCCTGATGTTTACGCCAGAATGTTTTTCAAGTAAAGTAAAAATTGCTTAAGAAACTCCTGCGGCTTTACACTTTCTGTTCAAAACCATGTTCTGAGCCCATTTATTTTCTTTCCCCAACTATAACATGATCAGATATAGCTAAAATAAGGGTGAAAAACATCCAGCTCTAGCTCAACAGAAGTGACACTTCTACTCTATGCAGAAGACAAAACATATTTCCACAGAAGCAAAAAAGATATTTTGCCCAAGTTTCTTCGTAATATCTAAACCAGCTTACCATTCTATGTGTACTGTTTTTAAAAAATCTACTGCAATATAACCTAGACACAACATCTATGCTTTTTTGGATGACAGCAGTACAATAGTGTGGGAACTAAATTGTCTCCTTAACTCTACCCCCAAGACATCGGTGTCAGAGTTACTACCTACAGGCAGGGATACTTTCGCTGCAACTCTGTAAACTGCATTTGTCTGCTCACAGGCCTGAGACGAGGATGCCAGATTGCCTACATTGGAGCTCAAAGAATGCAGTGAATTTTGATTATGTGTGGCTTTCTTCACATATGATTTTCACAGGCAGGTTTGTTTTAATTAAGTAAGCTTGAAATAGAAAGCTTGTAAATTAAAACAAATACCTGTTTATCCTATCATATTAGGAGTAACACCCCAAAGACAACTTTGGGGGAAGAATACACATTATTTGGCAAATGAAAATGTTTAAGAGGTATCTTACTCTGCATGAAAAGGCAGCACTTCTTCCTGAAAGAACTTCCTGGTACTCTCTCTGAAGATATCATGATCTGATGAGAAGATCCTCCGAGTGCCTATATCAGTCAAACTTTTAGCAGAAGATGGTTCTGGGCGCTTTGTGCTGTGCTGTTCAGTTTGCAGAGGACTGAAAAAAGATTACGTGAAAATATCTGTTAGGACACAGGCACCCCCATTCACATAACCCTTTTAAAAGAAAGGAAACACCCATGTTTTTAAAACATAGTTCACTCTATGACTCTAGCACACTGTTAAGTCCAAAGGATACTCGCAATAAATACAAAGACCTAACATACATTGTACTTCACTGGGCTGTGAAAAGTAGATCAAGACCGGTTTGTCTTCAAATAAATTAAAACCAATAGTAATACATACATAGGTAAGAAGATAAAGTTTCTGTTCATAAGAGATGCTAAAAATCATCACTGCCTTCTCCTCCTGCCACACAATCTCCAAAACGCAATTCAGCTCAATTTACACTGAGGGGGTAACTTTTTGAACGAGTAAACATTTTTGTGGGTTTTGTTCATTTTATACATGCCCCCAAAAGTCCCAAAACTGCAAATCCACGACACTGAAAATTCACACGCTCCAAAGCGAGTACAACATGGATTTGCAGACTCTGAGGGCCGTATTATACTCTGCGTTACCACATATATCTGCATAGTTCTAACCTTTAAAGTGATACTTTCTAATTCCTTCTGCCTTTCAGTATTTTTATTGTACAGGAAGGCTAATCCTCCCCACATTCTGATAAAAACATATGTAAAAATAAAATGCTTCTTTAAGAAAAACTGAAACAGTGGCAAAGGTCAGTAGTTGAAACCACACAAGGGAAGTATAATTACAAAGTAACAGGGAAGGGTTTAAAGCTTTTGTAGGGGTTTGGAATGTCAAGGATGACATACTACTTTAGGGCTGAAACAAAAATTCACTTCTTATATTTGTGCATTGGGTTCTTTGACTTGCTTTTATTTTATTGTCACAAAACATCAGAAATTATAAATACAGAGCGGAGCTATATTAAATGGAAAAGGCATTTGCTATTCTGTTCTCAAAGTACTTTGTTCACCTCCTCAGTTCCGTGGCACCAGTTTCCCAGCATTGCATAATGATTGTGTGTAGTCCCACAAAGTTTAGCTGAGCCTACACTTATTTACTCCATTAATGAGACAAAGATCTTTATGTACTGCCACATGAAGTTACTCATGCTCTTCCTGGTGCAAAGGATTAAAGGCCCCTGAAACACAGACTCTATATTTACTCCTAGTGTTATTTGAAGAAATTGAGTACTGCAACTTGCTTGTTCAGTATTTTGCATCCTCAAACACAGGCTTCCCATGCTAGGCACACAATGACTGTCCCAAAAGCTCCACCTTATTTTTAAACCCATTTAAGATAATACTGAGTTTTATTTAAGCCCACCCTTTTAATTGCGGCTCGCAGACAAGACACACAGGGAAGGGCCGAGCTGCTCCTTCACACCCACCACAGCCCTAGGAGACACAATTCGGAGGTCTGAGGAGGCACGAGCACTCTCTTGTGCTTCTGCTCCCTGAAAACCCACTTCCCCGAGCCCAAGAGCCCTGCTGCCACGGGCCCACGGGTGACGGGGGTGTCCAGGCAAGGATGCGTCTGGCCCATCACCTGCTGTCACCACGGGACTTGGCATTCCCCAAGCACGGATGGGAAGTGGAGCAAAGGTCGGCCCCGTCACAGGGACGCGCGAAGGCTCCCAAACCCACCCGGGCACAGGGGGCTCTGGGGCTCCCAGGCCCAGCCACAGCCCAGGGGCTCGGGGGGGGGCTCCCAGAGCCGCCGGGCACAGGGGGCTCACTGGGCACAGGGGGCTCCCGGGGCTCAGGCCGCAGCCCAGGGCACGCAGGGGCTCCCAGACCCGCCAGGCACCAGCCGCTCACCCAGACCCCAGCTGCCTCCTGCAATGGGGGCACAAGCGCACGCATATACACACACGCCTACATGCACATATATACACCCTGTGCCTGTAACCTTCCCACCACACATATACAGAGCACACATCCAGATCCCTCCAAATATATACACGGGTGTCTACACCCACCACATACATATGTACCTCTAGATTCTATGGGTACATATAGCACGTGTAACCCCACCCACGCAGACGGACAAGTACATACACCCCCCTTACGCGCCCAAGCGTAGGGGCAGACGCCCACCCTCACCGTGTGCCCCGGCGGGGCCACAAGCGCCCGGGTACCCCCTGCCCTGCCCTGCCCTGCCCGGCCCGGCCCGGCGCACACCCGCCTCCCCACCCCGGCGATGCCACCAACGCCGGCCCTGCGCCCCGCTAACCTGGCCTGGGCAGAGAAGGGCTGGGGGCCAGTGGCCCGCAACAACCCCCGCAGGCGGAGCAGGCGCGCCGCCATCTTGCGCCGGGACGGGACAGGCCGGGAGAGGGCGGAGCGGGGCACCCGCCGCCGAGGCGGCAGGAGGGCGGGCGGCCTACGGCTGGTAATGTTATGAATTTGTTATCGTTTTCTTCCTGAGTCGTTTGGTGGCAGCTTCTCAGTTCCACCAGGGTTGCTCCTCTCTTCATCCTGTGCGGCGAGGGGAAGGATTTCTGCCGCTCCCAGCCTCTGCCGCACGCACTCCTGTAGCCATCCCTGCTCCCGCCTTCCTGCGGTTACAGGTCCCTTCTAATACACCTGCGCTTGCAACAGCACTATGATGAAACATCCGTATTATTATTATCTTTCTAATGAGGTTTTGAAACCATGTTACAGACGGGAGTGGGAGCAAAGCCGGCTCAGGGGCGCGGCGGATGAAGGGCTGTACCCGCGGCTGTTTGTGTGACTGCGCGGGGCGTGGCCCGCTCCCAGCCGGGCCGCGGCTCCGGCCGCGCTCCTCGGGCTGTCAGTCCTCCCGGGGAAGGCGGGCCGGCTCTGGGGAGACCTCACGCCGCTCCATCCCCGGCGAGGGACGGAGGCGGGGAACCGGCGTTGCCTCCCCGTCAGGGCTGCTCCAGGCGGTGCGGAAGGGGAGGGCACCGCCGGGCGCGGCAGCCCCCTCAGGGCCCGTTTTGGCGGCAGCCGGCCCTGGCGGCCGCTCCCTGGGAGAGAACTACCCCGCGGCCTCCTGATGTCAGGGGAGTTTAATTTGAGGAACCTGCACACCACAATCCTTTAGCATGCTTTTGGGGTTTTTGGAGGGCTGCCTCCCAAAGGAAGGTGTTTTATGATGATTATGTGCAGGGGCTTTCCAAGGGATGGAGAGAACGTTACCTTCAGGAAGAGAAAACCACTGGGGCTAGGGGAAAGGATAAAGATTTAACAGTCTGCTCGTAGTTCTTCCTCCCTTCAGCTCATGTGGTCGCCCTGCAGCACGGGGCACAGCCCTGACGGGTAATACTCCCGAGTCAATCGTTTGGAAAAGTTTTAAGCTGTAAATGGGCATCTTTCACTGAGAAAAGAGCTCCTGCTTCCTTTACCAACAAACCCCTGAAATACAAACTGACTAGAAAGTAGGTGTTACCAATCGTCATTGTAATGAGGATTGAGTTAAAACAATACACAGTCCCCATCAGTGAGACTTTGTATGCTTTCCTCACTCCCCATGTGGTGTTGGGGAACCTTCAGGCACTACCTCATGGAGTCATGAGATGGCACAAAAATTGTAAGCAGAAAGTGAGTTTTGAGCCTTGATGTTTGTTGAGAAATAAAATAAAAACTGAAAAGCAAGATTGTAATGGTTCAAAATGCAAAGCAGATCGTCCTACAAGATATTTTTCATAATCTTGGCATTTTAAAACCAGCAATTTACTGGGAGGTGATTGTACATAATCTGTTGAGAGAATTCCCGTGGTTTGGATGTTTCTGCATATTGATCCATAGTCTAAACCTGTCGTAATGGTTTTTAACAGATAAAAAAGTATCTTTCTTGATCAGTCCCATCTTCAGCTGTAGTGTTCCTACATCCTAAGCCAGAAGATGGCACTACAGGAATAGCTATTCGTACAGATAGGCCTGCCTGAAAGGAGTCTCGCCCTCTCGAAGGGTGTGTTTTCAGGGTGACGTCCTGGCAATGCAGAGAGCTGGCTGTCTGTACTTAACAGCCAGAAGCACCCGCGTTACAAAACCAGTTGCAGCCTGAAAACTTGTACTATTTTTTTCATTTGGGAGTCTGATCTCATATTGTATCAGAGTAGGCAGGAGGGAACGATAGAGGGGTAGTTGAGAGGAAAGAAGTAAAACAGAGCTTGGTGGGAATTACTGAATCTGAGTGCCCAGAGGTAAGATTTGGCCGTGCCTACGAGGTGCCGTCAGTAGAGCCTCCTAGGGAGTGCCCTCCTTGGGCTGGCGTGGGTTCCAGGGTGAGCCCAGAGCCTTGGTCTCAGGTCTGTAGCAGGCAGGAGGCTGACAGGGAGATCGACATTCCCAGGGATGCCCTGGTCACCCAGTTTACAGTCTTGGCGGCTTTGTTGTACCAAGAAGATCTGGCAGGACGTATCCCATCACCCATGTAAAGTGATAAGGGAGCTGAGAGATGATAGATCCTGCCCTAAGCCACAGAAAAGCGAACTTTGTCCAGGTTTCAGGTATCAGTTCTTGGTATAAGGAAATGCATCAAACAGACAGTGGGCAAACAGATTGACATCTTTCATACCAGTTTTTTGGGAAGAAGGGTGATTGTAAAAAATTGGACGTTAAGAACAATGATTTTTTTTTTTTAATACACATGCTTGCAGAAAACACAGTAGAAATAGATACCGCAGCAGGGTAGAGACTGCAAATGCGTTGTTGGTCTCCTTCTAGATGCTGTTTCCAGTTTAGAATTGTGCTTTTCTTACAGCAGCCTAATGGGACTTTACAGATACACAGCATAGCCAGGGTTAAGTGACAGTGGTGTACACCTTCCTAGCACAGCCTGGTCCCTGCACCTCCATTCCCCATGTGGGCACAGTCACAGGGTGAGTCTCTAATTCTGATTTTCCCCCCTCTTCATGGTGATGCTTCCTCTTTGTTATGGTCATCTCCTATACCAGTAAATGGCCTGTGCGTCCTTCCCAACCTCTGGTATCGGTGGCTTGGGAGCGGGATACAGTTTGCCATATGTTATTGGGTGTAAATTCTGTCAAATTGGTAGCCCTCCTGCTCTCGTATTGTGTGGTTAGTGGTAGACTTTTTCCTTTGAGGCTCAAACTGCTAGAGCTGTGTTACGCTGGTAAACACTGTATCCCCAGTCATGCCCAGCACTAGCAATATCCACCCCTCTTGTCTTAGAAGTGTTGCCAGCATGATGTAAAGACACCAAGTCAGTGGGTTCATGTACAGTGTTACTGCCCTGACCTGAGGACTCTGTGACATTTAGGCTTTGTTACACATTGGTTTGGTTGAACAGTCTCTTTTGAGTCACCCGTTTATGTTCTTTTTTTATGATTTCCAGTGTTAATAGGTCATTGCTACAGCTGGAAAGGATCTGTATTCTCTTCAGTGCCTGCTTTGTTGGGAACAATGTCTAACCTGTTTACTACAGTGAGTGTAATTTAAAGCATTATCTTGCTGAAAAAAAAAATGCACATGGCCTTGCAAGATACAAAGTTATCAAATAAGGGAGTTGTAGGTTACCTGGAGAAAAAGTGT
Source organism: Strix aluco (assembly GCF_031877795.1). Lineage (NCBI taxonomy): Eukaryota > Metazoa > Chordata > Aves > Strigiformes > Strigidae > Strix > Strix aluco. The sequence continues at coordinate 38,626,343 of NC_133936.1, forward strand.
TCACATGAAACTCTGTGGGTAAGACAGTCTGAAATGAAATTTATTTTGGTTTTGGTCAAACTTAATGTCCTGTTGTTCACCTGAGGAGTATCTGTTCTCCAGACGTGAAGACTGTACAAGTATATTCGGGTCAGAACAGTCATATAAAAGAAATTATCCTTTTTTAGAAGAGATATCCTTTACTGTCTTTCATTTCCACTGCAAGTAAAAGAAGTTTTAAAGGAATTAAGCAAATAAATCTCATTGCATGCATTTTTTCTGTCAAATAAGTCACCTACAACTCTCATTGTGTATTCCTGAGCTGGGATATCATTAGTCCTATTACATCTGCAGCAGCATCTGTTGCTGTGGAAGAGTGTTCTCCTCCAGGGCTAGGTGTGTTGGATTTGGTTTTGATAACAGACAACTTAATGTGGAAAACTACCTGTTAATGCAGCCCTTGGATGCAAATGTCCTAATTTTTCTCAGAGCTTTGCCTGTGCCATTGGCATGTACTGGCTTTTAAATACTTTTTGATATCCAAAGTATAAATCTGAAGTGGAAGAACTGTTTATAGGTATGTTCTTCTTGGCTGATCAGTCATTCAGAAGAGATCCTCTGACAGCTGGTAAACACCATGTGCAAGCCCTGAAGGTGGTTTCTGCCAGATGGCTGTCTATGTATTTGGATAATAGAGACTCCTGTTAAAAGAGCTATGGTTATGCGTATTCCTCTGCCTTGATACATGTGATGGTGATACTGTCTGTAAAGCCAAGCTGCATGGTCTGACTAGAAGTTTTGAAAACATAACAAGGGCCAGCACTGACCCCTCTCACAAAGCGCTTTATCCCCTTCTTAGACTATCAGTCTGTGTTGCAAAGAGCGTGTCCAACTATTCATGTCCGATATGAATAGCCTAGAGGTTTGGTTTCTGAGTAGGTTATTTAAAGTTTATGTGCTGTCTTCTTTCAAGAAGAACCCAGGTGCCAATTTAGCATGTCTGCCCATCAGGGGACCTGCATGTTCTTCGTCCAACTTTTTATGTTGGCATTATAGTGCAGGGCAAGCTGGAATAAAATGCCGAGCTCTCAGCTTACTTCTCCTTTGATACGTGACTCTCCTTAGTGTGCCTTTGCATGGGGTCACACAGTGTCAGTCATGTGGGTCCGTGATGATGTGACAGAGAGAGATGGACTGCAGCTGATGCATGTGCCTTCAAGTGGGCCTTCCCTCAGGGCATGGGCCCCTGGTAACCAGCTCTCGTTCCTCCGTCCTGGCAGAGCACCACAATTGCTCTCTCGGTCTCTGACCCACGTGGCATATAAGCACACCGCTACCAGGAGAGCCAGCTCCTTCAGCATGTGCCTTGGAGCACCAGAGAGATGCCACAGCCCTCCAAGACCTGCATGTGAGGCAGGGAGAGGGACGCAGGGGTCAAGTGTGTGAGTCTCATGAGCTGAGAACGTGACTGGGCAGGCCTGTAGACGATGGTGGACGGTGATCTCTCACCATGGGACACCACCTGTTTTCTTCAGGTCTTTTAACTTCAAGCTGTTTTAAAAGGGTTGTCAATCTAGGGTGCTGGCCGTCTTTGTTAGTCGGATAGCTGTCAGCAGTGGCAGTACTGGTTTGGAGCAGGACTGTATGAGTTGCTCAGTAAATTATTTCAAAATCAGTTCTACCAAAGCTCAAGAAAAGCAACTGTTTTGGGGAGCACTCCAGTGAAGGTGGAAGTTACAGACTGAAGTCCTGGTTTCCTCTGTAGAATTTAAGTCCAGTACCAAAGAAGGAAACTTCAGCTACTCAAATGTTCATCAGTCTGTGTTCACTTTAGCATGTGGCACAGGATAAAAGTTCTCAAAGATGGCTATGAAGAATTCAAAATTTCAGCAAAGTTTGTCTTGATCAGAGCTGTTGTACTATGTAAATCAGCTGCAGACCATTAAAAATGTGCTTAATTTTCAAGTAACACAGATCAGAGCAGCAGATTGTGAATGTAAAAGGCACATAAAGGTATTCACTGGACACAGCAAACCTTAATATACTTAAGGTATTGCTGAAGGTTGAAATTATTGTGTGAATTAGGGCTCTGCAAATACAGCATTATCTTCTAGAACAGGGCTACTCCCTGTATGTGTAATCAGTATTGTATTTGTATAAGGACAAAAATAGACTTCTGTCCTTTTTATTATATCAAAATTAAAGTGGCATCCTATGTGGTGGAAACAAGCCCTTCCAAAACTGTTTTAAAGTGTCTCTGTTCCAGCAGTATTGATGCTTATGGTTTCAGACTTCATGTTTGGTATTTGGGAGAAAGCTGCTCCATTTGGCTTCTTTCACAGAGCTCAAATGATAAAGATAACACTGAGATCAGCCCTCATGAATTACTTTTTGTTTGTAAGTGCCAAGTAACTTTGATGTTAGGGTTTCCTAAATCTGTAGCTTTTCTGCTCTTTTAACATAGTTTTTTTATGTGCAGAATACATATGTATCATTTCAATTAACAATCACTGGGGGTTTGGATACAGTAGCTCTAATGAGCTACTCAGCATTTTCTCCAGAGGTCTTCAGCTGAAATCCAGCCTAACTCAGCCATTAACCAAAAATATTCTCACCAATTCAGAGTTGGTGTTGTCGAAAGGAGCTTGAGAGGTCTTGGTTTCAGCTTGCGATATGAACTCATTCCCATGCTTTGTGCTAATTGTTTTAGAGACCAGGAGCTGTTGATCAACCATGGCTGTACCTATTAATATAAGCAAATATAAAAGTAAGTTTTCTTATTCCCAGTTTAGCAAGGGGCTAGAATAGAATTGGTCTTTATGTAAGAGTAGCACCAAATTTGGCAGAAATAGTGTGATGGAAGCTACTACCAAACTGGGCAAATTAGTGTAATGGGTTTAATCTGCACTGAGGAAAGAGGGATTTCTGTAACAGATGCTTTGCTCCTTTCATAGCTGAGCACCACCCTTGCACAGGTGTAGGTGTTGAGCTCAGAGGATATAGAAAGGTATGGTGGGATGGTTGCATTACTATGGTGGTGATTAGTAAGACTGCCTTGTAATTTGAGGGCTGTACTCTGAGTTTGTGTAGATACTGGCTTCTTTTCCTTGCATGGCTTGTTTCACAACCTTAGCAAACTTGCCAAGAAGGTAGATAAGTCTTGCTCATCTGAGACAGTGTTCTTGCTATGTGTGGTGTGGCCTATACGGGTACAGCTAGTTGCTGGTTGTTATTTCATCAGGAATGTGCAAGAGCTGCAGTAATAATATGAACCCTTGCTCAGATATCTTCTTGAATGATTAAGGAACAGACCAGAGGAAACCTTGTAAGTTAAACAAAGGCAGAGGTGTTTTATTTGTTGTATTCTAAAAAATAACTTATTTTTTCAGATATACAAGAATGTTACAGATAAGAAACTCTGAATTGAAACCACTTTTTAAACTAATGAGGCAGTTAATGAGCACTGTCATTTTCATGAAGGAGAACAACTTCAAAAATTGTAGTGTTCAGTATAGCATGGAGTAAAAAACTGGATCTGTTTTTGTCAAAGAACCAAAGAAAATGCCTTCCTGAGCAAACAGTCTGGAGGGCTGATATTTGGAAAGATAAAAAAGAAAACTTCTTTTGTTTTTGTGTTTCTGAATTGGTAGAGCTGAGGAGTATAATAGCTGAAGGTGTGGACATAAACTGCCCATCCCCAATTTCCTCTGGAGTACCATGTGTACACAGTGTTTCTGTTGTTCCTTGAATGATACCTAGTTTAGTTTAGAATATAGTTTAGAATATGCACATCTTCTGTAACGAGAGCATAGGGAGCAATTAACCCTTTACTTGGAAGGAGGTGTAGCTTTCTCTTATTTTTGATGGGGTTTTGGGATTCAGTGGAGCATGTGTTTGCTTGGGCCTTGGAAAAGAGTTTAGTTAATGCGGCCTGAGAGCCTGGAAAGAGGAGAAGAGTTAACAGGGGCTGAGAGCCTGGAAAGAGGAAAAGAGCTTAGTTAATGGGGGTCGAGAGCCTGGAAAGAGGAGCTTCCCATCAGAGAAAAGAGACCATTTATGAGTCTTGAGTACCCGGAACTTTGGAAAACAGTCTAGAAACTTTGTTTGCTTACTTTGGGAAATGGATCTCTACAGTATTCTGCACTTTAATGATGGAGTGGATGACAATTTCTTTTTTAGTAGCTATTTTAAGGCCTTATTCTGTCATAATTTCTTGTAAGGCTTTAAAACTGACCCACAGGCACTCTGTAGCCTTTCTCCAAGCATTTAGTACTATGTGGTGTCCCCAGACATGCTAAACTTACTGCAGGGAGGATGAGGGTTATGTTGTTATGACTAGCTAATTAGCTAGGTTGTAGGAAACTAAATACCACCATCCTCACTGTAGCTGTGGGCAGAGATGGTCACTGTCATGCTGCTTTGAAGTGTATGCAGAGGATGTGAAATGAAGGAGACATCTGATAGGGGGGTTGGTGATACTGAAGTTTAACTTTTGAGGTTGTGAACTCTGTGCTATACTGACCTTCCTAGAAGCTATACCTGACTGCAGGGTTTCTTCAGTATTTTATCTTTCTTTACATCCTGTTGTGAAAATTTAAGCATGGTTATGCTGTAGAGATTTTTAAACAAACTCATGCAACTCTGCCAGTTCTAAAAAAGGCTTTGAACTAAAAAATACTTTTATTGTGAAAAAGAATTTTTTTTTTAATTGATCTTATCGCAAGGCTTCTTCTCCTCAGAGCAAGTATTCTGTGTATTCCAACTGCAAGCCTACGTGAAGTGTGAATCGAGTTTCAAGTTGAAAAGCCCCTAAATGTGATTGGCTTAAATATATGGGAGTTATTTTTCCCCAAATGTAACAAATTATGGGTGCTTTGTTACTTCACCTTTTCACTGATAAGCCTGCTTCAGAAGTTTCATGGCAACCATGAGGGAGAGATTTACTCTTTTTATTCCATGGGATGCCTGGGGTTCACTTGTGATCTCTTGGTCCTAGTAGCAGAGCCCTGGAAAAATAATCTCAAGTGTGGCCAGACCTGGTGAGGTAGAAGCAGTGTTATGCACTCCACTTCTGATTCTCTTAAGGATCTGCCTTCATGGCAAATGGGTGTGACCTGTACTACATGGCACTGTCCTGCTAGGTATGCTCAAAAGAGGTTGGAAATTGTGCAGACCTGCATGCTCTGATGTAGACCAGAGGCACAGCAGTCCGTCCCTTTTGCTGCCTGGCATACGACTGGGAGGTGAGAAAGGCTGTCACTAGCTGAAAGAGGCTACTATATAAGGAGTTTGCCCTTCTTTATAAATTACTGAATTATTTAAGATCACCCCCAGAATGTTTTTGTCTTACAAGACCATGAACATTTTTTCAGATATTTGTTTCTGTCTAAATCTGAGGTGGGGATTTTTAAAAATTACTAAAACCTTTGGATAGCATAAAAATCCATTCCCTGTGCAGCTCTTTGAGACTCAGTCTCAGTTTAATGGGAAAGGAGTATTCTCTTCATTTTCATCTGTTTTGTCTGAAAAAAAGATCTCTGCTTGAATTTTTGAGGAGTAAGAGTAGTGTAAGTAACATTGCCTTGATTCCTTGTAATTAGAGTTCAGAGAAATACTGTCAGTCTGGTTATATCTCATAATCTGGCATTTTGTTTTAAACAAAAATATAAATGTGAGTTTTTTTTAAAATGTGTGGCTTAAAAATCTGTCTGCTTCTGCACTGATGAGAAGTCATCCCATTTTAAGACATCTGGGCTTGGGCCCAGATATTTTAGAAATTAATAAAACTTGAAAGTTCAGAAAGGACAATGTGATGGAAATTTCAGCCTTTCCTTTAGGGCTTCATCCAACCTTGGGCTGGGCTGGTTCTGTGACTACGTGACAGGGCAGTGTAACTGCTGACAGCATATGTGGTGAAACATTGTTTTAGTTTTTGTTTGTTTGCTTTCCCACCAACTGAGATCCACACTTTTTTGGAAAGAGGAACCTCTTGGAGCATGTGTGTCTAGGCAGTATGTCGAGAAACAGTAAGGGTGTCTATCAGTCCCTTGAGAAATGCTCTTCAGGCCAAGTCCCTGCAGATAACTTGCTTTAATGTATCTCACACTTTTTTGCACTGCCCCTTTAGAATAAGGTTAAATAACAGCTTCCTTTTTTTTTTTTTTTTTTTTCTATCAAGGGTTTTTCCCATTGTGCAGATAGCAACCACAACCCCCTGTAAACTACCTGCTGGCATAAGTCTCTGGGGAGGGTATAATTCAGAGATTCATTTGGCCCTGTCTACCAGCATGGTGAGGGTTTGAACAGGATTTATTTGGGAAGCCTTGGAAAAGAGACAGCTGCAGTTTCAATGGCTGCAGTTTATTCTGGTGCCAGCCACCCCTGCTGTGCACTGCTGCACCTGTTGACACTTGAATTACAGTCATTTTGTGCATAGTAACTTAATAAGGTGAAGTCAGATTTTAATAGAACAAGCTGACACTCAGATGGGGATTAAGGCGGTTTCGTGAATGCTTAAGGAAGCGTTTAAGGATAGGAATGTGCAGGTAACAATAAATCCCTGAGAGCTGGTTATTCCCACCATCACTGCAGAAGAGCTGACTGGGCTCCTTTCACCATGGCCCAGGGAGTGATGGCCCCAGGGCCCGTTCCCACATACAGAGCCTTTCAGGGTGGCTAATATTCATGACTGCTTTTTCTAGTTGTCCATAAAGCTATAAATACAGGTGGTATCTAGGATCCTTTTTAATAGTGCTGTGGACCTGCTGTTGCAGCATTATGGAGCAGGTTTTGCTGGGAAGAGTGGCTCTGCGTGATCCCCCTTTGCATCAGGGCCACCCTGACTGGTTTTGGGTCTTGCCTGGTGCACCAGGGCAGGTGCCACCTTGGGAGCTACTCTGACACCAGCTACCGGGTCTCCTTCTCCCAAAAGTGCTGATGGAGGTGGCAGTTTCCTAATTACTACTTCTCCCAGTCCCCAAAGAAAACACTTTTCATTCAGATTAAGTAGAGTGACCTCCTGGAGATGTCTGTTTTTGTTTTTTTTTTTCATAAAACTTTATTTTGTGAAATACAGTATACAGAGAAAATAAATTAAGTGCTGAGTGCTGCTTTGAGTGGGTTTGAACAGCTTTAGAGGAAAAAAAGACTTTATAGCCACAAAGTGACCACAGGGATTTATTGATGCTTTATTTTTCCAATAGATTACATTGCTTCAATGCAAACAACATGGAAAGAGATGCTTGGGATGGATGGATCCTGGATGGTAGCAGTTTATTCCATCTAGCTTGCCTTGGTGAAAGTTCAGGTTTTTTAAATGAAAGTGTAGTGACCCAGAGGTGATACCTGTGGATGCACTGGTAAAAAAAGTGGTGGGATTGGAGGCACGTCATCCAGTTCTATACAGTTTCCATGTTGATGGTGACAGACTGAGCAAGAATTTCAGGCAAATCTTGAGTGCCATCTGGTCTTTCTGAATTTGACTTGTTCTGGGAAGGAATGGGAGAGTTGGACTTGGAGTCAACGTTGGCTGAAGAAACACTTGCAAAATGACAAACTGAGCCTTGATTTCTATTTTGAGGTGTTTGTTGTTTCATAAAGGAATTGTGAATGTGTCATTCCTGGGACCAAATAACTAGTTCAAATAAGCCCACAGGCCCCCAATATTTTATGTTTGCATTTTAAAGACAACTGCTGGGTTTTCCTTTGGACAAAATAGCAGCATATCAAGGTTGTGGGTTTTTTTTTTTGTTTTTTCCCTACTCGTAGAAGAACTGCTGTCTGATTGGGTACTTCTGAAGCCCTCTTTTGACTATTGATCATGACAGAATACTCTTTTCCAGATTATTATTTGGTTTGAAGAGCAGTTCTCAGTAGTTCACACAAGTATTCAGGCTACTTGGTCTTTACAGAAATCTACAAATTATCAGAAGGTGTTGCTTTGATTTCCTTTTTTTTTTTTTAAAATATAAAAAAATCTCCACGTGCTTATAGGATAAATGTCTCAGGCTGTCAGTTTGGGTATCTTAAGCTCTAATTTTGTATGACAACAGAGATCTAGGGTGATATTTAAGCCTGAGCATTTTCATGCTCATGAATAAACTGAGCATTTCTTTTCACAGTTTGGGTATGCTTGAAAATCCACTAAACACAGTTTCCAACCAGTTACAGAGCTGTGAACAAGACTCAGGAATCCGCACTCCTGTTCTCTTTGCTCTTGTTCAACAGTCTCATTTTGTTCTATTTGTATCATTGGGGAGATGGTGTCATGTTGGTTTGGTAACCTATATCTGGCCATGGGCATGGAGAAGCCTTTAAGCATAGCAAACAGACAAGGTTAAGTGTGCAGATGAGAAGAACATACCATTTGGTGTCTGGGGAAGTCCACTTAGACAGACAAGATGTGCTTTACAAACGCTGTGGAGAAATACAGATATGCTAGTTAGAAGGAGCAGCAAATGTTACTTTGGGAAATAATTTTACAAATAACAGCTGTTCATGAGCTGACGGCATTAAAAACACATTTCCCAATCAGATTTGACCCAACAATGTGACAGAAAGTTCTAAGTGTTTAATGTACAAATCAAATTATCTTCCTGCTTAAGTGTGATAAGACTAAATATATGTCTAAGCATTAGCTATAGGACTGGTTCCAATCACTGCAACTGCTCTACAGAAAGTCAGAGATTCTAGAGAGCTGGCATTGACCGAAGTAGCCTTCTCTGCTGTGGCTGAATCTAGCCGCTTGAGTTGTGTGACTGCAGGCTGAGCATATTGCAACGGTCATTTTCATGCATAAACTTTTCAACCTAACTCAGCTGTAGCTTCGTCTGATTTGCCTGAGAAGCTAAAAGCTAACTGCAATGAAACTCTGCAAGAGAAAGAAGAAATGTAGGATGAGAGGGTGTTGAACTCTTGCACCTACCCTCGTAGTTGATGCAGCCGTTGGAGTCTTCCTGACCTTTCATGAGTTCTTCTACTTCCTCTTCTGTCATCCTCTCACCTGGAGAGTGGAGAGAGCTCAGTTAATTCTTCCACAGACACACAGCTGAGACTGAACCCTACAGCTTTTCCAAAGGTTTTCCCTATTTTCTGAGTTAGTTAACAAAATGACCTATATATGAACTGAGCTTTATTAATTTTAGCTTTCTTTAAAAGTTCTGCATATGCATATAGACACAGGGATTCTAGTTATTCCTACAGAGTAAAGAAACTATGCAGCAAATCATCTGCCTTTGTCCATGTGCGTTATGTTGTGGAGGTGTATTTCTCTCTTAATACCTAGTCTGAATCTAGAAGTAATAAACCAAACCTTTTCCTTTGGGATTTCTACTCAGTTTTGTGTTTGCTTTCCTTGTGGATTCCCAGTTAGGAAACCCAGAGTCTTGTCTGGCTTTGTAGCTTCCTACCTCTCCAAATTGGTTAAAATACCTTTCTTCCCTCTCTCATGCCTTCAAACAGCAGCAATTTTTAAAGTGCTCACAGAGATGATAATCCCTTACCCAGAGTAGCCAGTACGTGACGGAGTTCAGCCCCCATGACTGTGCCATTGCCTTCCTTGTCAAAGACACGCAGACCTTCAACAAAGTCTTCATAGGTACCCTGGTCCTTGTTGTTAGCAGCTGCTTGCAACATGGGCAAGAACTCTTCAAAAGTAATTTTCTTGGCATTCATCTCTGGAAAGAAAGCACCAGTTGCTACATGCTAGACACTTCTATGTGTGTTCTTTTGGGATATTTGCCCTGAAATGTGAGGGAGCCTCCCACTGCATTTGCATACCTCTTTCTATCCTCTACGCTAGTCTTTGCCTCAGAATTTGGTGGTTTCTTTGCAGAGTCTGGATTCTCTCTTAGTGTGGGAGTTAGTTTCCACATCCATCTGATTTTTCACATCCTTGCTCCAGCCCTCTGCTCACATAATTTTATATGCTTATGTGCATGTTGTATTTTTCTTTCAGAAATGAAACTTGCAGTATGAGTTGATCTTTGAAAGGATTTTGGAAGTGGGGGAACTACAGAATACAGTAAAACAGAAATCTTGAGCCCCGACAGTGGGAAAAGGTAACCAGAGTGGGATGTTGTGACTTAGACAAGCCCCTGAAGTTGCTGACATGTTAATGACTTCTTTGGGGTCTCTTGGATGTGGTAGAGAGACTGTTAGCAAAAGAATAAACTAATTAAAAATAGGAATGTCCAGTGGGGGTGGTGTCCAAATTTACTATTGACATATTGAGTGGAGGGATTTAAGGACTCATGAGTTCAGTGCATCTAACCCCTTTGTTCTCACGAGCCAGAAGTTGTAGTCCTCAGTGTACACCTTCCCCAAATGCTTATTGTTGGAGAAAGGCTGCCACATAAAAGGATTTTTTTTTTTCCTGTTTTCTTTCTTGTTTTTTTCTTTCTCCTGGATCTTTGCAAAGAATGGCCTTCATCTGGGCAGTGATAAAATATAATAGATGGAAACATGCGAGAGAGTTTTGAATATACAGCTGTTATGGAAACTATTTTACTACCCAGCTATATCAAAATCACTGTCAGTTATTGCTGTAGTCACTTAAAGTACTGTCATGGTCTCACCTCTGTGTTGGTCCTCTGCTCAGTGTTTCTTGCTGGTGCTAATGATTAACTCAGGTCTTTTGAATTGTTCCTCAGAGCCGCCTTTACCAGGCCTGAGGGTTTGGATATAATTTAAATGATCTTAATATGGTTCTGCACGACTGAAATCAGAGATCACCTGCAGCTAGGTCCTTGTTAGAAGGAGGTGACTACAGTATTTACCATTTCTTTTACCTCTAAGAGGGGAGAAAAGGAAATAGAAAATGCCTGCTATAATAAATGACCAACATATGCCTCAGCATGCCCAGGTTTGTAGGAGCTTTGAGGAGACCACCCCAGTCAGCAGAAATATACAGGTGGGCTTCCAGTCCCAGGGCATGTCTTGGCTTATGCAAAAGATCCCGCACTGAAAGGATCTGAAGAGCTGAGTATCAGCTGTTAGAAATGGGCTTACAGCTCCTCAGCAAGGGCTGGGGCACAAATGGACTGTGAGCAGCAATGAGTGTCTGTTACCCCTACACCAAGCTGACACCAAAACAGACCCTACAGAGAGTTCCCCATATCCTAAGGAGAGGTCTGCCTCTTTCTGAGCACTGTATTCCCCATAATCATGTATTGTTGCTGCAGGGTACTTACCCTCTTTGCTGGGGTTGCCCAGGATCTTGTTGATCTCGGCATTTGTAGGGTTCTGCCCCAGCGCCCGGACGATATCGCCAACCTGGCTCAGGGTGATCTTGGCATCACCAGTCCTGTCAAAGAGGAGGAAGGCCTCCTTGAAGTCTGCAAGGGAAGAGCAACAGTTAAATTGAGCCAGGCAGCTCCCTATTGACAAGTTGCATTGACAAAGACATGAGCCTGTTGTCTCCTGGCACTGTTCCACCAACTCCAGGCGAGTTAGCCAGGGGAATGGTTGGCCCACAATCCCAAGAAAAACTCCTCCCCTCTGACATTTTGGTTTCACTATTTTTAAACTTTTATATCTACCTTTCATAGCTCTCCTGGCTCTAATAGCCATCGATAGCTTTGTGATTGACCCTGTAGTTATTCCAAGCACGGGGAAAGATAAGCTTTGTACAAACATTGCTATTCAGGAACAGGTTTCTTTACATGACATAGCAGCAGAAGGTAAAAATGTTATTATCTACGCCACCTTATCTCACCAGAGGACTGGGACTCTTCTATCAAAGTACCTAGCAGTATAAAACATCTGCCTGCTTTGATGGGTCCTGCCTGCAATCCCAACATCTCAACTGCACAGTACTAATAGGAAACTTGAAGGTGCTTCTACTTTTGCTTTCCCTTAAAGTTGCCTTACAATGACATTTCTACCCATGTTTGTTCCCTCTCTTCTCTGCCCTTTGCAGTCTGTCCCTGCTTCTTACAGATGCATGAATATCCAGCTTTTCCAGTGGTAGTACTGTGTGGTGCCTTGTTCCAGTGCACTTCTGGTGTGTGCACTTCAAATCTTTGCTTCTTTCAGTGCTGCCAAGTGATCAATGTTCACTTATTTCCCCCTTGATGCTGACCAAGGACTCTGGGTATGGACATTTCTCCTACAAAAATCAGCGCAGAAGGTTGTCTTCATTGCATTGCCAGTCTTCATCTTCTGTTGCAAAGTTCAGTGTTAATCATCTTACTATATTTTTCACGTTTTTTTAGAGTATTTGTTGCAATGAATAAAAAAATATGGGTTTTTTTTAAAAAAAAGGGGGGCAAGAGTCACGGATCTAGCTAAAAAGCCATCTTGAAACCTTGTACATCAAGAGCATCTTGGACTGTGCCATTGATCTTTTCTGCACTGCAGTGTCTGATGATGCTGTGTTTTAGCTCCCAGTAAAGCAGGTGAAATGTCTTTCCCTTGTCCGTGATGTGCTTCCAGTAGCTGGACAGGCTTTGTGTTTCACAGCTTGTGTAGGTGGAATGTTCTCTGTGCCTTGGGGCAGATTTAGGAGTAATAAACCACATTTCAAATCATGTCTTCATTCATCTTGTGCTGGGGACATGTGACAAAGGTATTTAGGTTCTTGCTTTAGCCATCCATATACTGCCTTAGTGGAGGAGTTGCTGGCACCCAGTAAAACTGCTGATACAGGATGTCAGTCTGCTAGGCTGTGATCTAATACATCTGAAACTAATCCTCTTACTGTCTGATGTGAGAGACCTATAACCCTTAACTGCTAACTCTCTCCCCTTACAGCTTTTATTGCAGGGTATGAAATCAAGGCCTTCTGGACCTGTGTAGAGCTTCCCCTTACAATATACCAACTTGATATCAGCTCCTGTTCTAGCAGCTGAGGTCGATAGAGCTGTAGTGATTTATACCATATGATCCAATCTTTCATCTGGTGCATTAATGACGTTTAGCCAGCGCAAGGTATAAAACAATGCCATTTTGCTGTTAACAAAGCCATCAGGAGAGTTTGTTTGTTTTGTAAATCCTGTGAAGTTTTATGTTCACTGGGTTCTGAACACTGCTCCCCAGCTCAGAGAAAATGCCTGATTTTATTTTTGTCTCCCAGGCATGCATTTCACCACAATAAATCTTTGCTGTGGGGTTTTTCTTTTTAGACTTGTGGGTTTTTTTAACATATATAGCTAGTCCTAGTTTATACCTCTGCTGGAATAAGCACATCTGAAATCCCCCTCTGAGGAGGGTGCTACACAGCAGCTGGTGCATCAGCCTGTGTGGATGGAAACAGTTACTGAGGGTGGGACATCTCAGTTCCTGGGAAACTCTCCCTCTGTCAACTAGTTTCCAATTGCTCCACTGCTTCGTTCAATCATCACAGCATTATAGCAGCTGGATGATCTGAAATATGTAGGGAAGCTGAAAGAAATATTTTGCTTTGTTATATGTGCCAGCAGCTTTGAATTGATGGCATTTTTCCATAAATCCTCCCAACTCTTTTGTAAAAGTTTTAGAATTCAAAAGAGAGGAAGAGTCCAAATTATTTTCTTTGTGACCCGGAGTGTTTGGAGTGCAGGAAGAGAAATGTTTCCAGTCTCACCTACTGTATTATACCTGTCCTTCTTGCTTTGATGGTATAACCCAGAGCAGGCTGGTGTTCAGGAAGTTTAGGGCTCTCTTAAGACCTGCTTCTAGCTATTCCTCTCCCTCTGGATTTCTAGTAAATGATTGTATCTTCCATTCTAAATACTTTGTTTGCAGTGAGACATCTACTATATTTGCTACTGAATTTTTGACATTTTTTTAAACCCATATTATTTAATATAGCCCAAATGCATCTCTTAGGATGTTTAAAACACTCCAACTTAGATTTCCAGAGCTTCAATGGGGATTTTTGTTCCTATCAGAATTTTTAATTGTATCTTTCTAGCAGATTGAAAAAAAATTTTGTAACTTGCTGGTGGCTTGTGAAGCAGAGAATACAGTAAGATGCTCAATAATTGCAGCATATCCAGACTATGGTGTTTATAAGCAACAGTTTACACAAGTCACTTATTTGCTAACTATTTCCATGCTTCATGAATGTATTTACAGTAAAACAGCCTCTGTTCCTCCTCTTCCACAACACCTCCTGGCAAAAGTGACATGTAGGCCTCTTGCATCTTGTGTTCATGTGAAATTGCAGTGTCACTGCAGCTAAGTTAAACTTTCAGCCCACTCCCTCCTTCTGTTGTCCTTCATCTGCCTGTTTCCCCTATGACTTTTAAATGCAAGACCCATTTTCAGCATCCTTGTGAATGGGTACAGGAGCACAACTGAAAAAAGTTCAGTAGGTAGAGCTGGTAACACCAGTGTATTTCCTCTTCGTACCATGGCATAAAATTCTTGGCTTGGGCAGCGCATAAGCACCCAGACAAATTACATATAAAACTACAGTCAGGTTCTTGTTCAGCATGTCAGCACTGCTCCTCTGAAGTCAAGAGTGTGGTGATTTATACCAGCTGAAGTCCTAGCTCATCATTTCATAAAGGTTAAACTTCTGAGCCTGTAGCTACTCTCTGAACCCATGTACATGTAAAACACATCGGCTCTCTTGTAACTTACCATCCTGTTGCTCCTTGGAGAACTCGATCTGTTGGAAGGAAATCAATCACAAAAAATAGCTTAGGAAGGGGGGGCTGGGGGAGAACTTGTTTGTTTTCTAAAGCATCCAGCTCAATCCATGAGTCATCTTCCAAAACAGCAAAAATGTGGCCTGTCAGATGCGCAGAAGTAATGCAGATAGCAAAAGAGCTGTTAAGACTAGTGACTATTTAGTATTTAGTAGCCATTATGTTCCCCCTCCTGCCCCCCATTAAAATTTAACTTTCATTTCACTTACCATTAATTTGGTCAGGAGTGAAGGACTGCAGTTGGGAAGAAAGAGAGAGAAAAAAGAGAACTAGTACTGCTAAAAATGCACTGAGAGAAAGCAAGTAGCACAAAGTAGCTGAGCGCTCTCACATCTGTCTTGCCTAATGTAACTAGGCCATAACAACCTAAACTAGCAACTTCCCTTGTAAAAATGCATCACCGGGTCTACTCTTAAAGATTTCATTAAAATCTGTATCCCAGGGAAAGACAGGGTTGTGGCTAGAAGCAACAAAAATCTAAAGTCTCTTAACTAACAAAGAAGTCGTTAATGTACCATCAGGTCACTTACTGTTTTAGTATAGATACATTTTATTAAGACCATCTGAAGTACTATTGCTTAACAAGCAGCTTTTTAACATTAACATAGCAATTAAACCAATCCCTTAAAGCCTGTGTTTCAAAATAGCTTTTGACAGTACATTGTTTCATAAAGTACTAAGCTATGATATTTTCTTACATAAAAATATTACTATTTTCCTTTGCCACTTTAGCAGGTTGCATCCGATTTAAAAAAACAAAAAACTGCTTAGCAGACAGCACTAGCAAATTGTAACCCTTCTGTCTGAAGCTACAGGAGCCGCATGTCTACCATTGCCTGGTGCAGAACTTGAGGCTAACTGGAAAACCTTGCATAGTCCTGTAGGCTTAAGGAGGCAAGCCAAGCAAACCTAAGCTGTCTTCTGGACTCTCCTTCCCCCCCCTAGAACTAGCTTGAGCGAGAAGCCTGATTTACTTATGTAAAATACACTGTCTCGCTGCTAACCATTAGCTTTCCAGTGGACCCACCATGGTTGAGAGTTGGAAAAGCAGAGCAGCAGACGGGCAGGAGGGATTAGCTGTGAGGTCTCGAGAGTGGTCCTGCTTTCCTGGCCTTTTCTTCCCCTTATTTATCTGGCAGTGCTGACGACATTGCCTGGATTAGGTGTCAGATGGAAGCGGTCCCTCCCCTTGGCGAGTTCTTTAGCTTTCTTAGGGCAAAGTGACAGGAGGCTCCATGTCTTGATCGACATCTTATGATGGCTATTTTTAGGAGGCTGGAGAGGAGTGGCAAGCAGTAAGTTCAATTCATGTCAGCACTTTCTGGGTCCATCCCGAGGAGATATTCTTTGTCCAGACCTACCAAGACTTCCTTATAGGGAAGGATTTTATTTCTCCAATAAGCTGTAAAGTCACTGAGCGAGGAGCGTTGAGGGTGAGAGGTGCCATCTGTTTGCCCAGTTGGCTGGTTTTACACGTGGCTTGCAAGTTGTGCGTTCGATGTGGCTGGATGGTCCTCATACCTTCGCTGGGCTTTGCTCAACCCCTTATATGGGTAATACAGCACTCAACATTAGATGAGTGGTGCTGCTGCTTGTCTGCTCAGTGTGATCCAGCTGTTGGCACTGAGCAGAAGATTAACCTGTTGACGGAGGCGGTGTCTGACTGTGAAGCTCTTCTTCTGCGCCAGTCAAGTTTTCCAAATTTTGAACATTTTTAAGGGAAAAAGTATCCATGCATTTTGGACCCAACTGTATTGCTAGGTTAGCGGCCGATGTGAAGATGTAGCTGCAGGGCAGTGGGAAATCTGTATTCACAGTAGCCTGTGCTCTCTAGCACACACTTCCTCTAGGGCTGGGGTTAGGCAGGGCACCAGCGTGGCAGCTTCAGAGCTCACTGGTGTGGTGAGAGGAGGTGCTGCTAAGGTTTTTGTGATGTGGAGGCAAGGGAGAAGCTGTGATAGAAGCCAAGTCCCTCCAAAAGGCTGTGTGAACTGGAAGGATGACTGTTCATTGTGGGGAAAGGGGTACTTGCTTTTTGGGTTGCAGAGTAGAGGGGTCATGGTGGGACTGCAAGTGGGGAGTTTCTAGGTAGGTTGCAGGAGATAGAGGTTGCAGCTTCTTCAGTAGCAAAGATCTAGTCCCACCATGTAGCATCCTCCAAGTCCAAGTCAAATCTCTGAATTGATGGTGTGAGACATTGTAAAAGGATTAGAAAACTTTGCTCTAAGCTTCTTCCTTTCCCTGTCACCTCAACTGGGTCAAGGGTGTCATGGAGCAGGGGTGGGAATGGTTGTGTGACAACAGCAGACTCCCTGTTGCAAACTTGAATCCCCTCTCTAATTTCTATTGATTTCTGTTGTTGAGCATTCACTGCTCCTGGTTTTCTAATGACAAAATGGGATTAGTGAGGGAAATTTTCTCCTGTAGCTCACTTAGTTACCCTGAAGATAAGCATAACCTTTGTGAATGTCTCTTCTCAGTATACTGAGGGCTCCGAAAGAAAGAATCAGATCTGAGCAGACTTAATTTTATTGGTTTGTTGGGCTGTTTTTTAAACTGAACAATCAAAATACGTCAAAATAATTGGTTGGATTTGAGACTTTAACCTCCTACGTCCTATTCTAAAAACTAAAGATACAACTGCAAAGAATTTTCTAAGCTCACCATTTTAGCTGGAAAATATTCTGTCCAAACAGATTATTTGCATTTTTTGAGAAATATCTGGAAAATATACTGAGTATGAAAAATGCTCCACTGCCAATCCTTCACTTCTGTTTTTTTCTGCTATTTTTCATCTATTAGCTTGTGGGAACAGAGATGTATTCAAAACAAAGTGTAGCCATGAGCAGGTGTGGTTGCATAGAAAAGGGTTGATGCTTTTGTCTGCATTTGCTCACATAGGTTTAGCACAGTGCAGACCTCCTGATTAATACTGGCTGGGGCTGGAACTCAGGCAGTGAGAAATCTAATATAGATCTTGGCCATCAGTCCCAATGCATTAATAGAGGAGCTTTCTAAAGGCTTTGGCAGAGCTGAAATGTTGCCTGGGTCAATGCAGTGTGTTGCCTTTTGTGGAATTTTCCTTTTGCCCTCAGCCTTTTGGTCTCCAGTGCCGGCAACTGGGAAATGTTCCCCTGAAAACAGGATTTTAAAAAGATTTTTTTTTTTAAGGAAAACTTAGATTAAATTTCTTGAACATTTTTTCTTACTTCCAGATAAGCTTCGTGGTTGTCTATGATAAAACTCATCCTGAAAGACTTTAAGATGCTAAGCAGAAAATAATTGGGGTGCATATGTCTTGGGTGTAGAAAACTGATACTTGGATTAGCCATCTGGCTTGAATAGGCTATCAAATATATATAAATTGAGAGGGGTCTACATATAAGCTGATTGATCTTTTGACCATGTGAGACTTGCTCAGAATTTAGATAAGGAAATACCAGTGCACCACATCAGCCCTGATTCTTGAATAAAAGCTCACTAGACAGAGTTTTGCTGGGGAGAAATATTCTATCATGGGCATGTTGCATCCACTGGAATTAATCACCCTGCTTTAAACCAGTAGGGGCTGTTGGGGGCTTAAAATGCTACTTGCTCTGAGTAAGGGCCTTTACAAATGGCCTCGATATAGAAAATATTTCAAACCCTCCTTAAAAGAAATTAAATGTAAGATTTCAGATTCTGTAAGGAGCTTTCTTGAATGTCAGAATGTAGGAAGAAGTATTTTGCAGTGGTCTGATTCTGGCACTGTTCTTTGCATTGTCAGAGGACATGACGAGTCTCAGGGCTTTAGGGAAGATGCTGAAATTTCAGGGAGTTTTGTTTAAAAAAAATGAATGCCCCTGCCCCACCCCCCCAGCAGAAATAATGAAAGGTGGAAGGAACTGCAACACATGGAAAGACCAGAAGGATCTGGGTTTCTCTAACTTGGCTTAGCCCTTATTTATGGACAAAGTTATTATCCAGAAGGCTATCTGTGCCAGAGAAAAACTTGGTGTGGTTTGGGGTTTTTTGGTTTTGTTTTTTTTTTTAATTTTGTTTTTAAGATTAAGGCTTTTCCCTGTACAGTTTGTGAATACCTTCTAGTCATCTTGTTGCTAGAGGCATTTTGATCAGGTCCCAGTTATATAAGGTGGGGTGGATAGACTTTTATGCAACTCTTTATCACCAGCTAAGCAGAAGACCCAATCCACACAAACCTTTATTACCCAAGTTCTTAATTTCCCAACAAATCACTGATTCATGGGCCTTAGGGCCCTGACCTTTGCACTGTGGTGCTGTGCTCACCTATTTAGGCTGGTGGGCACTGGGTCTGAGTACAGCTGTGCTGAGTGACAGTCGCTTTTTGCTCACTGTAAGTGTGTAAATGTCTGGACAGGGTGAAAAGCCCTGGGATAAGATGCTACTGGAAGTTGAAGCGTTCAAGCTGCTCCACCTGCTTGTTACCCTTTGGGTGAATTACAGAGAAGGGAATCATTTTAGGATTTTATTAGAGTCACCAGATATTGCAAGGTACTGTCTCTAGAAGAGACTGAGAACATATCAGATGTCTTGGAAAATCAGAGAGGAGAAAATTGGAGAGTCCTCTAGGATACTCATTATATATTTAGCCTTCTATTTGGAACTAGAGGGCTTTTTTTATTTTTGGGTGGAGATAACCTAGGATTGTGCCTGCAGCAGTTCATTTGATATCTGCTCACCATTAATGCCTGCTCCTTGATTAATACAGCTGCACATATTTTCTAGTAGACATCACCGAGTGCAGGATTACACAGCTTTCAAACACCTCTGAAAAGCAGGCTGTCATTCTCCTGTCCCTCACCCCAGTTTGATAGCTTGTGCAATCGATGCCACAGATTTTAGCTACTTCTCATTTAAGTAAGAATCAACATCATGATGGATTTAGCCCCATGTCTTTTATGAGGTGGAGAAACATAAGGAGCAGATGAGCTCTTGAGAAAGAGAGCTCTGTTTTGAGAACAGAGCTGCCTGGAAATACCGTTGAAGAAAGAATAAAAATGACCACCATTAATATAAGAGAAAATTGTGTGTGTCAGATACCATGAGGTTTGGAAGAATAGTTCAAAATCTCTTTGAGTTTAATGGACTTAATGGCAGATGAATTTGAATTTTTTCTAAGCATTCTGTGCAACTTTCCAATCTGTTTGCTTTTAAAGCTTTGGTCTTCACAGTTGCTTTACAGTTGTGCAAAAACTTTTGGATGAGCTTTGCTTATTAATTAATGTGCCCTTCTGAAATACCTGGGAGTGAAATGTGCTCTAGCTGCACTGTTGATCATACCATTTTGAACAGACTTCATTAGCTTCATGGGGGGAAGTGCGTTCAGTTGTGCTCATTTGTAAATGCGTCACTTCTCTAATTGCATTTAGTTTTGTGTGAATGTGTATAATTTAAATGTGCTAGAAAATGTGAGGCTCCGGAGCCCTGCTTTCAGAGGGATTCGTTGTTTTAACATGCCTCCCAGCGGCAGTGTTAGAGTATTAACGTTATTTAAACTGTTGCTACTTGACATTTAAGTGCTGGTAAACCAGCCAGTTGAAAGTGCTTTTTGGCAATGAGTGTAAGATATAATAAAGCCTCAGTGAAGTGGGGGCAAACTTCCAGCTTGGTTGTTTCGTATCTCCTTACAGTCAACTTCTTTCTTTACTTGTCATTGGCTAAATCAGTCACCACCTTCTTGCCTTACGTAAAATAAACTCAAATATCTTGTTACTATGTGTAACAATTTCTCTGTGCTCTAAGGGGGTTTAAAACAGAATTTTAGAAATATTGTGGGGTTGTTTTGATTTATTAGTTGATGGGAGAAAGGCTCTGCCACACAACCACTGTTAACACTTGAAATTACTCTGTGAGCTCTTGAAATGTTACTCTCTGTGTAATTCGCTTTAAATTGCACTGTTTCTACCAAAGTTTGTCACTTCCCAGACCCTCCAAAGGCTATAGGTATCTTTGTTTAAATGCTACCAAAGCTGTGAATTACTAAGAATGGATCTTGTAAAAAAAAAAAAAAAAAAAAAAATTATTTTCCAAATAATTTTTCAGGTTAGCAGACATAAGAAAAAGTGTCTCCTAAAACATATGGACAGTCCCTACTTTTGAGGTGCTCCTTGCTTAGCAGCACTTTAGGAGGAAAAGGAGGCAAAGTTCTTCTGAAAAATTTGTAAAGAAAACTAAGTGGTGGCTTTTCTGTTTGCTTTTCCTTCTGGTTTTCAACAGTGTCCCGAAGCGATGTCTTGGTGTATATCTGAGTCTGATGTCCAAGTTACCTGTCCTGGGACACATTTATGCCATGTCTTGCCTGTTCAGTGATTTAGCAACTGCCACCAATGTGGGTCTGGCGTCAGTGGCGGGGTTCACAGGGGCAAGGCTGTGGCAGCTCTGCTCTGGGGTGGATCCCAAATGGCGCTGTATCTCAGTGGTCAAAGCAACAGCAGGAAGCTGGTCTGGATGGTGTCAGATAGGTATCTTTACATTTCATAAGGCTAAGTCATATTTGTGCTTGCCCCCTTCCTACCTGAAAGGGCACTTGGCACTTGGGTGACCTTGTCCAATGGGTATATCAGTCCTAGGGAATCTTTCTGGAGTCATTGCTGGAGCTGGATCAGACATCATCTGAAGGCCTGTGCCAAAAATTTCAGGCAAAAACCCGCCAGTTCCTAAGAAAGCCCTTAGCACTATGAGCAAAGCTACTGTTAACATTCCTGTTCTCACTCCACAGCTTCACGTGGAGTTTTTCTGCAGCGTAATAGTTCTCTGAGCACTTCAGCTGACATTTGCAGTCCTGCTTGCCCTCCAGCCCAGCAGCTTTCTGTCAGTGCATTTTAGTGAGTTTCTCTCTCTGGTTATGTCCAATGCAATGTCTGTTCAGAGATGACCTACTTGAGTAGTGAATGTAATAAGAATGAAGGACACTTGGAGAAACATTTTTTACTGCCTTAAGAGCTCTGTATTTAAAAACAAATGATCACAAAGGTTTGTTTCCATGCAGCAGGCTTCGTCATGCATCACACAGTTGCACAAGGACTTAGCAAGTCTTTACTAGTTGATAGCTTTTAATTATTTTCCTCCTAAAGATGTAGGTAGCTTATCTGCAGTTGGGCATGGCATAATTGGTGTCCTGGGATTTCAGTCTTGAGAAGCATAGGAAGCCTTGTGTACCAAATGAACATCACCTACACCATGGAAGCTTGCAAGAACGCAAACTCTGCTCAAGAGGATACTTGTGTATTGTCAAAGTAAAGGGCCTGGTGTGACACCGATCAGGGTGCTACACGTTCAGATCACCATCTGTGGGGCAGAAGCCTATGAAGCACTGCACTCAGCATCTCCAGCTTCCAGATCCCAAAACATTGCAGTTAATGCTGTGAACCTGGGCTTGGTCCAAGGACTGGTTGCATGTGCTGGAAAGGCCCTTAGATTTCCAGTAAAAAACCCCACACTTTTCCCGAAACTGATTGGGGCAATATGAAGTCTATCCATTTTCCACTGTCTCAGTTGCAAAACCAAGCATGAGACATCCTCATCAGTAATGTCTCATGCCAGTTATTGCAGACGTAGACCCATAGTAGTGCAGTTCATCAGCTCAATGTTTCTTCTCAGTTGGGTTGGTGTGGGAGAAGAATGTTGACAAAACAGATAAGCTGTCTTTTGGGGAGTGTCCTTGGCCACAGTTTTAAGAATTCTTGGCGGTCTCTACAGAAAAATGACCCATATGGTCATTTTGCTTTTCATCATGACTGGTTCCTGGTGGTAACTGTCAGATGCATCCATCACCCTGTTCTCCTCAGTTATAATTTAATCTTTAACCTTTATTGTTCAAATCCAGGCCATGCTAGTAATAAGGAAAATTGGAAATATAAATTTGGTCTGGAAAGTCTTATGCAAAGCAGATTGAGTTTTATGTTGTTTCCTGAGTAGAGGGGAAGGGGTCTTTACATTTTCATTTAAAAACAAATTCTTCCTCCCTGCCTTGACTGTGGTTGTTGTACTGTAACCTAAGGTGAGCTGAAAATGGGCTGAGTTTAGAGATTTGAGTCTTTAGCAGTTATTCCTGTTACTCAGTTTTATAGTCAATAGATGGTGCTCAAAAATAGAAAATCCTGTACCAGCTGCTATTAGTACTAGCAAATCACCAAATATTTGCTTTAATTGGATTAAAGTGGGGAAAAAAAGAACAGAAGAGGGTGAAAGGCCTGTGACAACTTCTGATGATGACAGGCAATTTTGGGGTGCCTGCATTTGCAAGAACCCAGTTTGACACCTCTTAAGAAAAAAAAAAAAAAAAAAGCCTAACTTTCAAAGTGTGTACCCCAAAAGGCTCAGAAAACCAGATTCCCTGAAGATGCCCAAGCAGGGCATCTGAGAGGAGGGCTACCACCAAAAGAATCACTACCCATGTTTGTAAATCACCTTCTTGTTTGTTTTGGAGAATATTACGATCTCTGATGCCAATTCAAAATGAAGTGCACTGCCAAATGTGGCTTATTTGGCTGCTGTAAACCCTTATTAGGCAGCTCTACTCTTACCCACTCCAGCTGTAACAGTTAGAAGGGGCTTGGATGTCTCTTTATAAAAGCTAACAAAGCCCTTCTGTGTGTTTGCCTGCTGTGTGGCTCCCCAAATCATCGTGGCGCTGCATTCCCAGTCACCTCTCATTAGTAGCAAGCTCTGGCATGGCCAGTAATTCCCCTGGGGAGTGGAGGGGAGCCCACTTGATGCCCTTGTTCGAAGTGCTGGAGGCTTTGACTCCATGCCTGGGAAATCAGCACAAAGAGCCCCAGGACAGGATCGTTCATTGAGTCCTGGTCAAAAGCTTAGTTTTATGTACTCCCTGGCTCCAAAGTTTTGCTGGAAATGGTGCTGTGCCTTTTCCCATGCTGACACTTCAGTGGTTGAATGGAAGGATTTGGGATTAATTAATGCTAATTAAGGGACTGGGCTAGCACTCAGAAAATTTTGATTCCTGACTCTGCCACATCTCCCAGGCAAATCACTTATAAGAGGACAGTTTCCCTTCACTGCCAGAGCTCTCAAAGAGTGAAAAAGAATAACTCAGGGTGGCTGGTTGGGACCTTGGGAGGTTGTCCTGTCCCTGCCCCTGCTCCAAGGCAGGATGAAAGGCACCATGATTGTTTCTGGTGCCTTCTCGAAGAGCCCAGCACTGGAGGTGCCACACTCTGCCTGGGCAGCCCTTGACTGATGTGGGGTCTCAGGTGAGAGGGGAAGATGAGGGATAGAGGGGCTGTGTGTCACCCTCACGGGCAGCGGGTTTCTGTATCGCCTTGCAGCCATGGCTGTGTGGTTGGGTAGAGTCCCCGGCTGCAGGGGGTGGGGGGCTCTGTCCACCCTTGCAGCGCCTCTGAGGTAAGGGCATGATGAAGAGTGGAGATACTTGTAGAAAGATTTGTGCTAGTGATAAGCATGCAGGGCAGGGGGCTGTGCCACCCACCACATTGCAGGGTAGTCCTGTAACCTCCATCACGCTGCTCATATCTTCACTTATTTGCAAATAGGAAAAGTAATGCTTACATGCTGCTGTTAGTGTTAAAAGAATAGTTCTGTCTTACTAGCCCAGGTTTTTGTCCCCCTTCAAAGCGGAAGATATTTTGTCTGATACTATCTTTCAAAAGAAAGAATTTAGGGAGACTATCTTCTTTTATCAGTCTGAATATGACAAAACCTGGAGCGTTCTCTCTGTGCTACCACTATATATTTCCTGCCATTATAGAGAGCTGTCTGGGTAAAGGAGTGAACTGCAGAGATGCCTCAGACTGCAGCCTGCCATTTCTTAGCTGGTAATGTACTATTAGGTCTATTTATGTAAAGATAGATTAGCTAGGATCACTGGAGTTGAAAATTCTATTTTCTCCTAATGAACTGGACATTGAAAGCTATCAAATCATATTAAATTATTTAGTAGGAAATCTAGCTTATGTTCCCCTTCATCTCTGGAGATGAGTGAAATGTGAGGTCTAATCTAATTTTCAGACAGTATTCTCAAAAGCAGTGGGCTTTTCATGTAGCCTTTACTATGATTGCTCAAAGTATTTCAAAATGTCGTTTTTTTTTTTCTTCCTCTTGCTCTTGTTTTGCTTTGCCAGTGCGCTCAGCTTCAGTCTTACGAGAAGCTACATACTGTTTCAGAAAAATACTGACTATACTAACACTTAAATTAAAGTAAACTTCAAGAAATTTCGCTAAATGGGTCATGATCTTGGAACTATATGTATTAAGATACCTGAAACAGAATTCATCATGAGATGAAAATTAGTAAGTCCTAACAGGACTCTTTGTACTCCTTCTTTTCTCCATAATAGGTATGATTCCTTATGTAGAATTTAGCAAATTGGTGCTGGGACCAATCAGCTTGTCAGGTAGGTGGAGAATAACTATTTATAGTCCTACCCGGAGAAATTGGTCTGTCTCTTCATCTCTTTAACTGCTTGACCTCCCTCTCCTCTTTCCTAAGTAAAGAATTTCCCAACATGGAGGAGTTTTCTTCAAAGGGTCAAGGCAACAGCGATGTTGGTTGGCATGGAAGGTCTAAAGACAGTATGAGATCGAATGGAAGTGCAGTCAGAGGGAAGCCTCTTCAAAAGACTTTTTCTTGCTTTCAATTTGCAGCAAATTGCAAATTCTGAGCAAAGGTGAGAGGAAATCACTTGAAATGCTTCCATCCATGGCTTTCCAGCTCATGGTCTCTATCAATGTTTGTTGTACAATGCAAACAAAGAGAAAATAGATGAAGCTGCCAAATCCCTCTTTTTTTAAAAAAAAAAAATCTGTTTTGTTTTGTTTCTGCTTCTAAAGATAAGCCATGCTGATCTAAAAACGCAAAGGGTCATCAAGTGATTGCAAAAATTTGGAAAGGAATTTGAGGGAAAACTGCAAGGTTTGGGTTTAGTACAGTGCTATGGAAAAAATTGCATTTCAAGTTTCAGTAACCCTTTCCTGTCCTCATGCACCTACTTTAGGGGGGTGGGGTGAGTGGCTGTTTTTTTCTTTTAAATTTAGCTTTACCAAACAGGCCAGACTGATACTGATTTGGTAAAAAGCTCTGAGGACCACACTCCAAAATACTTTTGAGATCACCAGGCTTCACTCTTGTGTTATATCATGCGCCATGCCTTACAACCCTCCAGCTACTAAAACAATCAAAAGCTCAGGCAGGTCAACAAATCCATCAACTGAGGTTACTCATTCATTTCACTGCAGTCCCCAAACCGGAACCAAACACACACAACATTTCACAGCAGGTCTCAGCTGGGACTCTGCTAACTTTCCCCTTTGGGAGCGCTTTGGGTCCACGATCAGCACACATTCACCCATTTACCTTGATGCTCTTGAGATCGATTGCGGGTTCTTTGGGTTTAGCTGGTGCGGGTGCTGGCGCTGGCGCGGGTGCTGGTGCCGCAGCTGCTGGTTTCTTTACATCCTTCTTTGGTGCCATTTTGTGTTGCTTAAACTTGAAAGTAAAGGTGCCCCCCCCCCAAACTTAAAAAAAACCCCAAACCTTAAAAGTGATTCCCGGGAGAGGAGCAGTGGTCAGAATGAGCTACAGCCTGTGCCCTGGAGGTGGACCCGATGTGCTAAACTCTATAAGGGCATATATATATTTCACTTAGTGCCTCGTACAGTCCTGATACATGCAGCTGGATTGGACAGCTTGCTAATCAAGGGGGATGTCATTCCAGCTCGAGCTATAAATGGAATATAAGAGTTCAGGGCTTCATAAGATCAAGGGACTTCGGTGGCTTTTTTTCCCCCTCTTTAAAAATTGCAAACACCTCCCCTGTATTTTTTTTAATGCGTGCAAAGGAGAGGGAAATATGTCAACCCAGGTTCAGATCTGCCGTTGACATTTGGACGTGGATTGAACAGTCCTTTTTCTCATCAGAATTTCAGTTCTGCTTAAGTAATAAATCTTCCTTCTTTCCTTCCCTCCCCTTTTCCCCTATGCCTGTGTAGCGCTCCAGGAGGATTTGGTTTCAAGTAGGAATTTTGACTTTCATGGCTGGGAAGATCATCAGTTTCCAACCTCATTTGCCTCTCTCTGCACAACCCCTCACTCCTCCTCTGCTTCCTTCTTTTACAAGGAAGTGTTGATCAAGCAAAGGCTCTGGGTGTTTAAAAATAAACCAGACAAATATGGAAAACACTGCAGTACCTTCAGCCAAGGCATCTCTCCCAGACCCTGAGTGTCTTTCAGCTGTTCTTACTATCCCTTTCCATCGTGTTAAGACTGTGTTCAGAATTGAAAATTGCTTCCTTTAATCTTTTCCTTTGATCTTCTTTTTCCTGTTCTAGGGATAAGCTGTGCCCTGATAGAATGGAGATCAGCTGGATGTTATGTTTTCCCCCACAAAAGGTCTCCTTTTGTAATGTATTTATGATTGGAAACTAGCCATCAGGCGAAGGAGACACTTCTGTTTTCACCTTGTTTGCCTGCCCATCCTGTGTCTCTTGTTTATCTTTCCACCCCTCAGTCTCCTGATGGACCTCCCTGCTCCCCACGCTCTCCAGGAGACACAGCTTTCAGAAGAAGATGACTTTTCTGTTTTCAGTAAACTTTTTTCCAGCACAGCAGAACAGCTTCTAACTCTTTCAAACCTGATGGTTCCCCCAGGTCCATACAATTGAGATTTTCTGCAGAATAACCCAGGACTGCTGATTGTTCCTGCTTTGTCCAGCAATCTCTCTCCCATTTACTCTCCAGACTCCTGAAGTTCTGTGCTAGTAAGTGCAAGGCTTTTGCTGGGGCCCTTATTTCTGTCTCATGAACTATACTGCACAGTGGTTTATAATTAGAAATTTACAGCCTGGAGGCCTGGACACACACAAAGTCTGGCAGAGTATCCAAGCACTTGCATTTTAGATTAATGTGTTTTAAGGGTGGAGAGTGGCTAAAGGTGTATTTTCATGTAAGAAAACCTGTGCTCAGAGCTCTTCTTTGCTACAGCCCATGACCTTGAGCAAGAGACTTTTTGGAAGTTGAGTCATCTCTTTTGAATCAATAGACCTATACTGATGCATACAATTTGAAGCCTTGGCTCAGTCTCTGCTTTAGAGATCATAGACCAGGAGAGATTTTATCTCCCTTTTTCTGCCCTTAGTGTTGTGAATTCTCTGGGACAAAGAGCCTGTGATTCATGAGCTCTGTTGGCTGCCTTCAAGGTGCTTGACAGAGGGATCCCTGCTCTGCTGGTCTGCCTGGGGAGCGATGGCATGGCCTCTCCTGCACCACTGCGGGTCAGCAGGAACCTGTGGGCTGTCATCACTGAGGGGCCTGATGAGGGCATCTCCAGTGATGCTGATGTTTTCCATTGCACAAACCAATGGAAAAATCCACCAGAGGAAATCCACCAACGCAAAATCCACCAGAGGAAATGGATTCTGGAGGTATAACCTGGGTGGAAATAGTCTAAAATAATTTTTATGCATCTCTACACCTATGAGAACTTCAAGTAATTGCAAGAAAGAACCAGTGATGATCTAATCATTTCTATGGTCACCTAAGGTTTGCAATGAAATAAGCCTGAAAGCCACCATCAGATATATTTTTAAAGGAAGGCAGGCTTTCAAAAGTGAAGCGTGAACTTAGTGCTGGTTCTGCACAGTGTGGCCTAAGAATGCAGATGCACCTGGACATGCTTCATGCTGCCAGAAAAGGAGGTTTTGTGAGGAGCTGCCACAAATAATTGTATATTGATCAGGTGAGAAGGTAAACAGGTGCAGAGGAGGAGGAGGATGGCAGGTCCTTATTTCAATTGCTGGCTTAAGGATTTGGATCCAGTCAGTTTTCTGGGCTTGAGACAGAACACCATGGGTTTATTTGCCTGGCAAGCTTGGATGTGTCCCATGACATCTCTGGGAGTGTGTTGGGTCTGTCCCTAGGGACCAAAGTTGTCACAGGTGATGCAAAGGAGACGTGTCCCTGTGCTTTTGCATGGGGGCTGCCATTTGCAGGTCTCTGGTGGTGTCGTACCATCTTGCCCTGGGCCGCAGAGCTTGTTCCAGGGGCTGTGGCAGGAAGGCTCCTCTTCAGCTTTTAGCAGCAGCTTTGTGCGAGCAGGAATACTAGAGCAAACCCCCAGCCTCTCTGTCGTGCTTGCCAGGACTTGACAAGATCCACTTCTAAGGGAAAGCGGCAGCAGCTGGGGGTGTGAATTATCACTGGCATCTGCCTCGTTGGGTGCAGAGCTCCTGGGAAGTGCATGGATGCCTCTCTCCTGCAGGAGCATCCATGTCAAGGGGAGGCATAATGAGCGGTGACAGAGCTTCAGATTTCACAAGGCCCCAGAAAAACCCATAGTGAGAAGGCTGTTGGTTGGAAACCATGCCATCCTGCTACTCACTGAAACAGGGGTCAGCTTGCTTGGGGCTTGCCTGATTTTTACAAATGGTTTAATTGATGACGATGCTGGTTTGGCCAACACAAAACTTTTATGCATTTGGGCTCCATTTAGTTGAATTAATATAAGGGAAGTGTGTTTTCCTTCTGGAGCATTGACATGATTCATTCTGACACTTCTGAAGTGGAATATGTTCCTTTTTTCAGGCTAAAATCACACAGAGGTGGCATTGATTGCAGCACTAGAATGGAAGCGGGAGTTCCTGTGCTGGGCTGCACTCCCTGTGCAATTACTCTGAAGTGTCTGTCTTTCTGGTTGAGTTTTAAATGGATGGCTCTGTCTTGGGGTTTTCTATAGCCCAGGGAGTCAGGCCCGCCTCCAGGAGGAGGGAGGCGATGGTTTAAATCCATGCAGTGAAATAGGAGACAAGCTCTCCCATATTTCAGGGGAGCGTGCAAGCCATGGAGCTGTTGATGAGCACTGATGCTTCTGCTCGTTTCACAATAAACTACCTTTGAGACTTTTGCCTTTTGCTGTCTAAAATGCCTGAAAATCTATTAACTTCCCATTTTGCCAGTCACTTAAAAACAAGGTACTTGGTTTTTCATTATCCACATAGAAACTTTATTTTCCTTTTATACTTTTGATATGTCCACCAAGACACACATGCTATAATGACTGTCCAAGAGACATTTCTCCTAGCTGTAGTGTCTCTGGAGTGTTGCGCAGGGGTCAGAACCATGCTTCTTCCAGGGTAAGTTTGCTCAGAAGAGCTTAGGCCAGTGGTTTTCTTCTGGGTGCTTTATGCTGCTCAAGATAGGCAGGGCAGCCTGAGGGCTGGTTTAGGAGGCCACAGAAGAGATGCTTTTTGGCAAGATCATGCTAATCTATATGCTGCTATTCTGTGACCTAAAGGGCCACTGCGAGTTTAGTGCATCTCTGTTTGCGTGCTTGCTTCAGATGTGGTTTCCTTGGTTTGTTTTGTGAAATTGTTGATGAGTTCATCACAGGACACCAGATCAAGCACTAGGGGAAGTTGTCTCGTCACTCAGAAGGCTTTGGTGGGAGTTTGCTTTCAGGCAAGGTTACACTGAGAATATAGAGTTTACAAATACCTATTCCAGTCTGTTCTTGGAGCCTTTTTTCTGTCCCATGCACACTTATCGTCTGTCATTTCAGCTGTCTTGACGTGTTCTCTCTTTCCTGTGATCAACTCCTGTCTGACACCTGTTGCTGTTAAGTATTTGTCATGTTTCTCTTCTGAAGGTTGGGTGGCTGCAACATCAGCAGAAAAAATTACAAGTGTACGTGTACCATTTGGCAAACAACAAACTTTGAGGAAGATTGCAATGGTTTGGAGCTGTGCCCTGGTACAACTACCTACTTTATTCAGCCCATAAGTGGGAATTGATCCCGTTATCGAAAGTTACAAGAAGGAAGGCTTTTGAACACCTTTTCATGGAGAAGCCTTTTGAATGCAAACAAGGGAGGAGGTTCAGTGAAATTCAAAACTAATATGTGGGAATGATGTTTTTTCCAACACCAGTTAGATTGTGAAACTTATTGCCAGGGGAATATTTGAGGCCAAGAACCTAATAAGGTGCAGGAAGGAACTGGGCATTTAGGCAGTTATTAACAATATCAGAGTTACTATAATTGATAACAAATTTGGAAGGAATATATAATCCATTCCGCTGTGCTTAAGCAGTTCTTAAACTGATAAAAGACTGGGTGCATTTTTCCACACCAAGATGCTATAGAGATCCTTGTGCTCTCTCTTAAACGTGCGGTTTTGGCCATAAAAGATAGATTACTGCCTCACCTGGACTGCTCATCTGATTTGGTTCTTGCACGTTTCACTACAGGCTTATAGTAACAAGCCAGGGATCTGCTGCCAGCAAACTCTCTCAGGATCTGGGCTTCAGGCTGTAATGCTGACTGTGTGCAACAGGGTGCCTAATTAACCTACTAATGATTTGGCTTTGTCAGTGCTCACAATGTGCAAAGCACTTTCAACGCAGAAAAGCAAAGCCATTTGCTATCCAAGATGCTCACAGCTGCAGGACACCCTGATAAACTGTGGAAACTTGTGCAAAAGAGTCAAGTCCAATAAATGACCAGGTCAGCATGTTTAAGGGGTCTTGGTTCAACAAGAGTGCCCTGTCCTCAGGAAGGTGGTCTGGGAGCAGGGCACAGCATGGGAGGAGACCTGGAGGTGACTATGCAGGAATGTCACCAGTAGACAGTCAGGGCTGGCACCATGGGATTTGCAGGTGATGGGAAATAGGGCAATGATGAATGAACACAGGGAACAGCATTATATAATGGCACAAAGGTTGGGTTACGTGCACAAACGAAGGGCTCTGTTGGCTCAAGGGAGGGGATGGGTGTGTTTTGGAGGGAGGATTTGCCTCTTGGCTCCTTCAAGTGCTGCGTAAGGCGTTGGTAGCCTGAATGCAGCCGGGGGCATGCAGCAGTCACAGGGCAGCGTAGCCTGAAGTCAAATCATGCTGAAGGAGCAGGCAAAGGAATGAGTATCTGAAGAAGGGGAAAGAAGGCACCAACTGGTGTGCCACATATAGCCTACGGCTGACTTAGCACTTGTGCCACATTGCCCTCCCGCTCAAGGTTTTCTAATTCTGTCCCAGACGATGTCAGTGTCCCCCAGCAACTGGTAGTGAGACATACAAGGCATCCCTTGGAGAGCCAGAGAGCATCTCTGTCAGCCCCCCGCCTTGTTCCAGGAGGGCCGATGAGGCGGGGAGTGGCTGCCTGAAGGTGTGCCTGCTTCTCAGCTCTTGCTGGACAACTTGGGGGCTGCCTTCAGCTCGTGTTTGGGCAGCTCACCTTCCCGATGCTGTCATCCCCTGAGGAAGAAGCAATGTCACCCAAGTGCTCTTTGCAGTTTGCTTTCCTCTGTCCTGTAAAGCTTTTGATCATTTATTTGGCGCCTCAGTTTCCTCTGTGTGAACATCAGTTTATAGATCACCGAGTAACCAGGCTCTGAAATGCAAGTGCTTGGCTAAATGTAACCAAAATACGCATGAGCAGGGCTGCACCTTGCTCCTGTTGCCCAGCTCCTTTGGCAAGGGCTGTGGTTGAGGCAGAATGTGCATATCAAATCCCACCAGGCAGGACTCTTTACCAAGGAAAGCACTAGCTGATGGGCCTGGAGGGATGCTATGTAGTTTCAAACGTAAAGATTAGGCACCACATAAGATGCTGATCTCTGCACGCTCCTTTACACTCCATAGGATAAAATCCCCCTGGTGCTGCTTTGAGCAATTGGGATTCCTGCAGCTTCAGGGCCCCACAGCCCATGCGTGAGCTGCAGAGATTTGCTGCCCGTCCCTTCTTCTTTTCCCTGGAGCATGCAGCAAAGGAGTTAAATTACTGCTTGTTTAAAATGAACTGCATCTTTCTCAGTTCCCATTTTAAACTACTAGGAGATGGAGTGACTTCAGTCTTGGAAAGGGCATTAAAGGATAGCTAGGTATATGGCACAGAGTCCCCACATACCTGCATTGCCTGGAAGGTTTCATTGTGACTTACGGGGCATCAAACTCTTTTCTTTCACTTTTTTCCTCCCTCTCATCTTTGACATAAAGTGCCCCAGAAGGTCTTGAGTCATCCCATGATCTAAAGGCCAAACTGGCTAGTGGGATAAATCACCAGGCTTAATGTGATTTGGGTGAGGTTTTGCTGATTTCTGTTAGGGATGGTCTAGGCTTGAAATCTCTCAAAACTCAAAGATTGTATTTGTTTTTAGGAAATCTGGTGCTGCCACAATCTAGACATCTTTTTCTTTTTGGCCATCAGTAAGATTTCTTCTCAATGACCAGAGGTATGGATAGCCTACAGGACCTGAAGCTTGGAGGTGTAAGCATCACTCTTTCTGATCATACGTTCTCTGTCCTTGTCATTGAAATCCTGTCTCTGCCAAGCATATGGTATGCATTTAGTAAATATTGCTAAATGCTCCAAAATGTGTTTGATACACCAGAACACCCTGTTTTCTGATTGCATGCATGAGTCTTGCTGTCATGTTAGAATTTAAGTGGTATGTAGCTCAGTCATACGCAAACCTTGAGACAACCCAGCAAGAATGAAGCTGTGGGAACTAAAATTTTTCAGCTATTTCCATGTCTAGCGGTAAGTACTCTGGATTTATGGAACCTATGTGGGTTTCAGATAATACTTGTGCATTCTGAATCATATCCATGAAGATGATATTCTCTGGGGAGAAAAGGCTACAACTACACTATTGTATGATCAATCGTATTGTACGTATCTCATAAAACTGTTTTAAGAATCTAAGTAGCATTGTCAAGGTTTATTAAGCCCTGATAGAGATCCACACAAATCTAGAATATAATCTGTACTGTGGTTTTCTGAGTGGACACAAATGAGCATAAAGCATTTGATGAGCTGCTTCTTTCTTATGAATCACTATGAGAATTGTTTCTGAGCATCCTGTGTAAAAAGTGTCTGTCTGTAGAGAACTGACAAGGAAAGACGGAGCTGACATTTTGCTTTGGAGGTTTGGGGATTTGAGGCTGTTGTGTCTGGTGACAGAGTGTTCCCTGTGGCACCCCACCATCCCTCTATAACTGACCCCGTGCCTTTGGTCCAGCCTCCCAGCCATCCTGGTGCTCCGCTTGATGTTGTCTATGGACTTGAATTCTTCCATAGCATTAACAGGTGCTTTCTGATGGCACTGGGTCCTCTTACCCCAGCAGGATTTTCATTCCCAGGGCCTGGCCCATGCCTGGAGAGGTGTCTTCCAACCAGCGGGCAAAGGAGGCCACAGGCAGGGTCTGGCAGGGTTTCCTCACACTTCTCTAGCCAGTTAAGGGTAAAGAGCATCCTTTTAGAAATGTCACGAGAAGATGATGTGGGTCCCTTAATGCTTTTAATGGGAGAGAGAGACTCAGCAACCAGCCGTGCTGTGGTCCGAGGGGACAGAGCACGCAGTGAGCTGCCAGGTGCTTCTTACAGGAGTCAGGAAGGTCTCACCACTGCCAGCAATATGCTGGATAAAACTGACCAAGCAGTTTAAAGCTAGCTGTGATGGAGCTTCGCCTTTTGTGTTGTGCTCGCACCACCTCTGTGTTCCCCTCTGCGCGTGAAAACAAACCTTGGTAAAGCACTGCGAAATTTTCCCATTGAAGCCACTGGTGGGTGCAAGCCTCTTTTAAGGGGAGCAGGGATGTATACACATGTAATTTCTCTCCTCCAGAATCTGTCAAGTAGCTATGCTGGCTTTCTTTAAATAGCCTGCTGCTGCTGCGCCCCTTATTTAGCTGTAGGGAGGCAAGTGACACGGTGATGCTCAAGAATGTCATTTTGCTTCTCGTGTGACCTATGAGATCAGAGGTTGTTAGCAGGAGATATACCGTGACTCTCTCTGAAGGTGCTGCTGGATCCAGGACCTGGAAAGCCTGTGGGGTTGGGTGAGAAGTTGGAGCACAAGGGCTGAAGGACCCCCTGGGGAGGCCTGTCTGGCCGTAGGGAGTGACTGAACACCTTAAACATCCTCTGACAGCTTCGTCTGTCCGGTGTTTGGCAGCCAGTGCAAGCTGCCTCTGCCTCCACCTGCTACTGATTTAACTATTACGCTTAAAGTTGCTATTTCATATAAGGTGCATGTAATCAGGACTTTGGAGGTTCACTTACAGAGCGTGATATGAGCAAGGCTTCAATTTCAGCCACTTCTGCTTGAATAGCCAGCCCTGAGGGTTTTTCTCCTGCTTGTTAAACTTCTGTCAAAGTCAGTTGCTTTGCAATATGAGATGCCTTCAGAGCTGCCAGCGAGAGGCTGATGACATACTTTATGAAGACTGTTACCCCCAAAGGTAGTTCAGAAATGTCTGTTATTTTTATTAAATACTTTTGTCCCAAGCTCATCTCTCCCAAGCAACTCTGTTAAGCTGATAGAACTGCAACAGTTGGCTGTGGGCTGCTGTGTGTGTACGTGCAGGTGTGACTTTTAACCCTTTTTGCTTATAAGGTTATTTCTACCTTTCTCATTGAGAAATATCAGATCATAGAAGTGGGAACAGCAAGTGCAGCTGGACTTTAAGTGCCAAAGCTGATTTGAATGAAAGTTTGTAGCAAGGACAGTTTAAATGACCGTGGTAAATATAGTGAAAGAAGTCTTCACTTCTGTAGTTTTGAGGGCTCTGAAATAGGTGGGAGGTTGGATCCTGAAAGGTGATGCTGCCACACAAGAGTCCTCTGATGCAAACTGCAACCTCATGTCTTCTTTAAATTAGTTATGCCACCCTTTTTGTATGGCCGTGGTCACATTTCAAATTTTGTACCCATTCATTTTGGCAAATGAATTTTAGTTTCTGGATTTGTCCAAGATGGGTAAATGTAACTATTCACAACTTAAAATCTGGACAGTCTTGATTAACAAGTAGACTACATAGTATTATTTTTTATTTCTTGCCTGGTTTGTCTAACTCTCAGAATGTGATGCTGGCAGAAAACTTTTGCAATAACAAGTTCATCATTAGTTTTAAGCAAATATTTTGAAAAAAACTTTTGTAAAGTAAATAGATTTGGTGAAGACTTTTGCCAAAGAATATAAAACATTTCCACAAAATGGAACGGATTCAGACATTCAAGTGTGTAGTTAGTAGTTTGAAGATATTTAGTGGTTTTTCCAAACTTCAGACGTGCTTTTCACCTCTCATGTAGAAATGAAACACTAATTTCTGGTATTTACCTGCTATTTCAGCAATAGTCTGTGGCACCCATACTGTCCCAAGAGAGCAGAACTCCAGTAGTGTTTTGCAACTGGTGTGATAAAATGAAATAAAGTTGGGTTCATCACAAAGGAGCTTCCTCTGCCTTTGTGATCTCAAACATCTTGTCATAGCATTAACCTCCTCAGGAGTAAATAGGACAATCCCTGGCAGGCGTCGTGCTACGGGTGTGGGATCCACGCAGCCATGTTGTCTCCAGGTGTCTGAGCATTTCTGCCCGGTGGGTACTGGCGAGTGTTTCATTTTGGCTGCTCTTTATCCATGATGTGTTTTGTGGCTGATCCCCTGTGGGGCGTATGGAGTTGGTTTTGTTTCCTGGTGGATGTCTAAAGTAAACAACTTAGCTGAATGTTTGAATACTTTTAGCTAGCAATAACATGAAACTGTATGTGCTGCAGTGAACAGAAGCCAGTGCTTTTCTTTCAGAAACTGTTGTGAAATCATTTTGTGTGTTTTGGTTTGTCCTTCTGAATGTTACATACAGATAATGATTAATGAAGATGTTTTATTAATTCTTCTCTTATTGTGCTTAAGTGAATTGCCAGAGGCAAAGCAGATTGCTTAGAATTAAAGCTTTTGGCGACTTAGCATTTGTGTAACAGCTGTATAAAAAGATATGATCTCCTGGTTTCAATGTTGTTCCCTGCAATGAGAGTACAGGTTTCTTATGATGGTAAAATCCCATTGAGGTAAGTGAGGGGTCTGAAAATCAAGACATTTGGAATCTATCTGTAGCTATGGGTGGAACCTTCACCTTGTTGGATGAGTCTCCCAAGGGCTGGGAAGTGGTGTAACGTTAGCAACCTCCTGCCAAGTGCCTCACTTCTCCCTCTTCCCCAGTTGAATGACAATTTAACACAGCCTTTACACGCTAACTTGGAGAGGGGGGCTGCTATACATTTAATAATGCCATAGTTACCAGCCTGTGAGGTTTGAAGCTGGAATGTCATTTTTGTGTGCACTGCTTTTGGAGTTGGGCATATCTCTCTCCCATTTGTGCTTTTTATGATCTGAAATCCATTGAGTCTCAGTCTCTTTTAAAATTAGATGGGGCTTATGCTGAGCATCACTGTAAAGATGTCCCCAAGGAAGCTTCCAGTGTGGATGCAGTGCAGACCCTGCCGTCTTCTCTCCGCATTTTTTTTTTTTTTTCCTTTTTTTTACTTCTTACTGTTCCCTTTTGTTGCCATTACGGAGGCAAAGTTTTTATCTCCCCTTCTGAAAGGTTCAGTTTCCACAAGGATTTTGTATAGCGTTTTTATTGTTTTAACAGTATTTAAAGAAGAACCGTAATCAAGTCTCTCAGTCTGCTGTGGGCTTTAACATTTAATACAAGCATGCTGCTAATCCTGGGTAGTACACTTGCTTCTCTACCTGAGGGTGGTGAATGCTGAAAAGCATCTTGCCCCCACTCCCAGCACATCTAATTTAGCAGATCTGGTTTCTTCACAGTAGAGTTCAAAACTGACCTTCCCCAATTCCTAATTAACTTGACAAGTGTGTTTTGTCCCACAGTCCAGTCCCTTCAAAGTGATGGAGAAACGCGAAGCTGCAGCACGGTTGTGAACACTCGTTCTTGTGGTCCGTCTGCTCGCTGGGAGGAGAGGAGCTGTGTGTTTGCTGCAGCTGCAGCTCAGGATTAGACAGCCAAAGAAAACCGTCCAGCAGAAAGTGGCAGTGGCAGCCCTTGGGATAAGACGACATCTGCCAGGAGGAACATGTTGTTGGCAGCTTCAGTGGCTGAGGGCTGCTCTTCCCCTCTGTGCGCTCTGATGCAGACCCGCTTTCCCTGTCATCCTTTGCTCAGTAATGAGGATGGTAAGTGTTATTTATTGGCCAAGGATTTCAGTAGTCACAAGTGATTTTCAGAGACCAATTTTGAGTTTTTCAGAAAGTGATGAACACTCTCTTTAAAAAAATCCACCAAAAAATCTGCAGCCTCCTTTCATGGATTTTTAAGCTGAATGTCCTCCAAATCAAGGTGTCTCAACTCACTTCACTTTGAAAATCTGTTACTACAGATGAGTTTTTAAAGAGCAAGTGACAGCTAAGTCTGCTTCTAATGATGTCTCTGGGGCCACGAGAATGTGTAGTACACTGTACATTGTATGTTGCATGATTAGGGTTCAAATTAAGGAGAAAAAGAACCTAATGGGAAACAGTGGTGTGAGGAAGATAGAAGCAAAGACATAAATACAGCCAGGCAGTCTGGTAAGTGGGTGCAAGGCATAGGGAGAGCTAGGAAAATATGTACAAACAGAATTTTGGTACCCAGCACATTGAAGGGGTATAACCTGCAAATGCTTGGATGCTGAATTGTTGGGAACAGTTTAACAGGGGTCTGGTACACCTTTCCTTTCTGCACTTGGGGGGCAGGACAAGTCTGTGCAGTGGCCACCTCATGGGGCCTGAATTCCCGTTCCAGTGCTGTCACGAGACAAACAGAAAGACCTCAACCCCTCTGGAAAGCAACGATATGGGAAATTTTATTACTTCCAGTTCACTTTAAGATCACAATTCAGTGTGGTTTCCAGCTCCCTGTTTCAGGGTCAGAAGAGAATCCTAGTATGCTGCTTTTTTTTTTTTTTTTTTTTTTTTTTTTTAATGCATTTGTTCCTACCTTCTGTATGTTCTTGAAGGATGGAGCTTTTTACCTTCCCACAGCCATTGCAAACTGCCAGTTGGATTTTTCTCTGTGTTGCCTCTTCTTCCAGACCTAAATGTATGCCCATGCAAGGCTCCCAGCCCTGTGTTGTATCTAAAGGTTATGTCCAGTAATATAGCTGGAGCTGAAGAAAATGTGCCCCACAGCTAGCGGGGCTCTTGGGGTGCCTGGCCTGTTATAGAATAGATGGCCAAGAGATCCTTACTGGTTTTAATAGCTCTCTGACAGTCTTGGCCAGTAAACACGGTACACTTCATTATAACTCAGTTTCCATGCAGGCAAATGACCTTTGTGGTGGTTAAGTAAAGCACCTCAAACTTTTCATGGTCCTTTTAAAGAGCTAGTGAGTTTCCTTGCTGGTGGGTACTCCTCAGGGTATGTGTACTCCTATGGCGGGGACTTGCATGTGAGCAAAGGACAAGATTGTGATCCACGTCGTGACAAATAATGCTCCACCCCAGTCCAGCTCCCTGTGACCTACCTTCACAGAGCACATCTCCTGCAAGCTTCTGGGGCTGGGCAGTGCTGGCTGGCAGCAGCGGGGTTGTCTGTCCAGCTTTCCCCACCTCTAGCTGAGTTGTCAGGCCTGGCCAGAGGCATGGAGAAGGGAGTTTTGCAATAGCAAAAGGGCTGGCAGCTACCTGTGAGATGTGGGATGCTGCCTTCTTCCTGATGGCTATGAATTGAGCCAAGGCTCGTCTCATTGCCATGGTAGTACCTCCTGACTGTGAAGCACAGGGAATAATCAGTGGCAGAGCATGATGATAAGGGGTTAATCAGAGGAGAAATGATTCAGATGTTCCTTTGTCTGGGAAATGAAGCACTTCTGTTTCTCTCTCTTTTTCTGTGATTCTCTCACAAGACTTGGAAGGCATAATGTTTGAGACGTATTCATTTTGCGTTGCTTTCAGTTCTATATTTGTACATTTGGTTTTTTAGGTACTGATTTCTTCCTCAGCAGCTTTTGAGCATTTTGAAAGTGCTGTAAAAATGTTACTATTTGCAGTATGGCAAATGCAAAAGAAGTGTCTTCAGATTTCAGTCTCTAACTGGGGTCCCCGTGTGATGTGCCACACCAAGAAATAATGCAAAACCCTGCCTCAGAGATGCTGGAAGATGAGCAGAAGAAATGGGAGAAAGAAAATCAAAGCAGAGAGCAGCCAAATGACTTGTTGGAGAAGCCCCAGCTTGGCAGTTGCAGACAGAGGAAGGAGATTTGTCTGCTGAGCCCCAGTCCAAGGCGAGGCACATCCACTGGAACAAGCTGTCTAGCCTCAGCAGCTTTCAAACATTGCCTCTAGCCCCTGTTCTCGAAGTTTCTTTCCTTTTGATGAAATTATCATGTTTATGGAATTGTTGGGATGTCACATAGAGACTTTGTAGGCTTGAGTCCAAACCTTTGATGGTCCAAAGTGGATGGAGGCTTTCTCCCAGTTCCTAGTGGAGCTCCCAAAGCTGCCTTCAAAAGTGGTGTGGAGTCACTGTCCTGAGCTGATCGGATGGAGGAGACAGTAGTTGGAGCACACCTGAAAAGCGATCTGTCCAGTGTAGGTGCTGCATCTCCCACTCAGATCAGAAGTGTTGGCAGGATGGCATGTGAAACTTCCATCATCTGACATTATTAAAGGGCTCAGCTTTGTCTGCATGGGCATGGCATGAACATTTTACATGTGTTGAGACTAGTAATACAGTGGGGTTTTCTTTGTCCAAATGGTGGAATTAATTGGGGAATTTATCCCTCATTTTATCAAAGGAAGATCTAAGGTGCACATGGATCATTAAAGAGTTTTGTTCAGGTATATCTAATCCATTTGCTAACCGAATAGTTTGGCTGCAACTTCCATATTCTGAGTAATAGGATTCACTCTTCTTGGCCTGGTTTCCTAAGAAGGTGAGGCTTAAGGATTTGCCTTGCTTGTCCGTATTTCTGTATTCTCCCAGGGATATTTCTGACTCTTTTGGACAGAAAGAAGGACAGAAGTGTAGGAAGGTGATCACCTTCCTATAGGTTTTGTGAAAATTGTAGCTGGGAAAAGTCCCAGATCAGACCCTCTTATTATAAAGCACTATCATATTTAAATCTTAAGGTGAGAAAAGCAAGGAAAGGATGTCAGGCCATTTTTCTCTTGTTACAGAGAATGTCTCTTTATTTTCCCCTCACTGATATTGCCTGTCACAAATCAGGGGTATGGGAAGTAAGTGCTAATATCATTGCTCCTCAGTTTTACAAGGCAGTAATTCAACACTTGAATGCATAGGCTATTCAGTGGAAGGCTAAGTGGTTATTGGAGTGATTGAATGAGATTATTGCTGATGAAAACCAGGGAATTTGAACTATTGGTATTGTGAAGATAACAAAAGAGAGGGGGAAAGATAATGGAAGATGATTGTCCTGTGTTATAAAGGGTCTGTGTGCCCCCAA
This sequence comes from Strix aluco, assembly GCF_031877795.1. NCBI lineage: Eukaryota > Metazoa > Chordata > Aves > Strigiformes > Strigidae > Strix > Strix aluco. The sequence continues at coordinate 38,667,187 of NC_133936.1, forward strand.
GACCCGGACACATTTGTACTCATTTGGGATCCCTACATCAGGCTCTGTCTTCTCCGTATGCTTGTAAAGCACAGGGTCAGCTCTGCTGGTACGGGGTATTTCCCAGCTTTGGGTGGTATAAACACCTTGGAGTTTATCCTCTGTGGTGAGGAACCACCAGGGGTTCCCAAACGCTTCCACTGGCAACTTCCCACTTCTGGTCCAGAGCCCAGCTTCTTGCACATGAATTTGTCAGGCCTGTAAATACTAGGCACTGCAGTCCGGTGGGGTGGCGAGCCCTATTCTGGGAACTGCTGTGCTGTACCTCGGTGTGGCTTTCACCTAACTGTGACCCACCGTAGCTGCCACCCAGGTGGGGTTTGTCCTCTTTCCCATGCCGATAAATGAGCTACAAATTCCTAATGAGGGTATCCCTAGATGTAGGATATGCTCTCATCCAAAGTTTGTGTTTTATGGTGACCCTCTCGCAGTCTCTTAGACTTTGTCTTCTGAGGTCTCACTCTCATTTTTTCAGCCACTTGTAAAAATCTGATTGATCCCTTCCTATCCACTACTGGGAGTGTCAGTGTGGAGGAGGACCATCTCAGTGATGGAGCAAAGTGCTACGAAACAGCTCCAAAAAGCTTCTGGGAATAGGGGAAACCCCTGCAATGAAGGGGTGCTTTAGGGCTCCCCTGCAAGGAAGCTGTTTGGCACTACTGTGGTCTCCCCTTCACCAGTGAGGGGTATCCTTAAGGAGGGGTAGCTATAATAAAACTCAGCCAAATGGTGGAAATATGATCGACGACTCGATTAATCTGATTAGAGCCAACAGCCGTTATGTGGAACATTTGCTCCTGCCCTGTATGCAGCTGCATACTACAGTGTAACTATTTATGGGCCCGGCTCCAGTGGGATTTATGGACGGTGAAGTACTACCCGTGGATTCGATTACCGCCTGAGATCACCACAAACGCTGCAGCAAGCTGCGACGGCCGCAAAACGAGCTTTCTGCAAGGGCTGCCTGACATGTGTCCTGCCAGTGAGAAATTCCCCAGCCATGAGGAGATGGAGTTAAATGGCTCCCCACAGCTGCGCTCTTTTTTCCCTTCTTAAGGCTTTCAAGTTGTTTTTAGCACCGCCTCCGTACTTTCTCCATCAATGGCTGTCTTTCTTGCTGCAGGGGAAGCAGAGCAGTGTACTGTCATCCACAGGCTTCAAGGGTGGCCATTCATTACAGGGCCAAATTTGCTGTCTTTCACTCTCTGGGGGAAGCGGAGGGGATGCATGGCTTCTGAGGTTGAAGGGTGGCTGCAAGGTGTTCCATCCAGCACAGAGGGTGGTGAAAACAAATGCCTCTTGTGCCTCTCAAGTTGAGGGCTACATGAAAAAGAACTTAATCCTCTTCTCCCCTTCCTGTTGGCAACTCTTAGCATCTAGATTGCCTAAATATTGGGGATGAGGTTGTTCTTGGGTGGTCCTGGGCTGTGATCAAATGCTTTCTCCCAGGAAGCAGGGAGTCCACATGTTTCCTTGTGCTGAGCTGGTTTTGCTTTCCTCCCACATTGCTTTTTGCCTTCCCCTTGCTGTGATGGTGTAAACTGGATTTGTGAAATGATACACAGTAAAAGCCACCACCCTTCTTCTCCAAAAGGGGCAGCGTGGAGACAGAAACAAGTGGGTTAGAGTGAGGTGGGGAGAGAGGCAAAACAGAAGGACCACCATGCTGAGGGTGAAAGCTGGCTCAAGCAACACTTGGGAATACAAAGCTTTGTGGGTGAGGCAACAGCAGGCTGTCTCGAATCAGCAGCTGTACTGAGAGCTGTTTTGTTCTGCTTTTCCCCAACAGTTTTTGAGGGAGTGGTTTTGATTTTGGAACAGCCCAAATCCTACAGGATACAACAATGTGATGGTCCTCGTCGGGTCTCAGAGCAGCCATGCATTGCACCCGCCCACCAAGGCAGGCAGAGATCTTCATGCTCATCCTGTTTTCAAAGGTTAGTTGTGTCAATGAGGTGGTAGCAGGATGGCGGGTGATGCTCATTTCCCAGGCACCAAACGCCACATTCACAGTAGTGCCAGCCTGACCGTTGGCACAGCGAGCCCCTCATCTCCTCTCTGGGCTTACAAAGCTTCACCAAAGCCAAGCACTGTCACTTTTGTGGTAGCAGCATTCCTGATCCTTGCTCCAGAGTGGGAAGGAGCTCTCTGAATCCCAGTTGGTATGAAGTGATATTCTGTAATCTTTGGCAAAGACAGAGGGTACAGGAGGGATGTAAATCTGTTTCCAACTCATGGTAAGGGGATGTTCAATGAGGGACATCCTGAATGATGGAAAAGTTTACTTGTTCTTTCCAAAAGAAAGAAAACAAACCAAATCCAACTCCCCCTTCCCACCCCCTCAAGCCCTTCCCCCCACCAAAAAAAAAAAAAGAAAACCCCACCCAAAAAAACTACCTGTCAGATCTTGCTGGGATCCTTTAATTAGTATACCAAGACTTGCTGTTAAGGTCAGGCACAACCTGATTTCTTAGCTAGGCCTGAAATTTGATCAGCTGTTCAAAGTTAAACTCCCCCTGACTCCTATGTTCAGCTGTTGCAGAAGGGCTGGGTCCTAAACTGCTCTAAATCAGCTTAACTCCATGGACTTTATGAGCTCCAGATCTGGCCCCCATAAGTAATTTTTTTCAGAAAATTGCTGCCACCAAGAAAAGCAAAGGTAAGAAGGAAAAACAAAACCAAAAAGGCAAGCAGAAGGTATAAGCTGTGTTGATTGATTCAGGAAGAACAGTCAGTGAAGCAACCCTCTCGATTTCAGCTATAATTTGGAAATCCATGCTTACCCCTTTTGCCAAAGGTAATGAGCTGTGCTTGGTAAGTTGAAAAGCCCAGCTGTAAAGATGCTGCAGTATCCATCCACACCAGCTATGATACTGAATTTGTGGGTTTGAGTCTATGTTGGCCTGAGCCATGCTTCCTGCTGCACTGAGAGTGAGTTTGGATGCTAACATTGCACACCCACTGTGCACAGGGATCCCCCTGATAACCTGAAAAAAAACCCTGGCCTGAAAACCCGCACTCCATGGGGCTTAGTTCCCTGCCTTGTGCTCCTTCATCCCCATGCGTGGCTGAAACAAGGGATTGCCTGAAAACTCCCAAGGCTGCTCGTCATCAGGGTCAGGGAGACCCAAGGCTGCTCTGTCCCTTTTGGCTTCAGGCCATGTCCCAACAGAGACAGCACTGCAAGCCCATCTGCAGGAGCCATTTCAGCCCTACCTAGGCTTGGTTTTTCCCTTGACATCAAAAAATCTCAGTGGTGAGCCTTGGCACCCTTACACATGTGCCCAGCTGCGTTTTCTTGATGCTCTTGACCTTTTGGGATGTCCCCAAACCCTGTGGGGTTCTAGGGGAGGCATGTTCAGTGCAGGAGACTTAACAGAGCCAACGGTAGTCTGTGGGGATGGGGGTTATTTGCTCTCTGGTTCCTGGGAGTTGGGAGCAGTTGATGGCAGAATTTGTGCCACGTCTGTAAAATTAACATGGGGAGGCATAGAGCGTTTTCACCCAACATGGGGAGCATTTCCTTGAAAACCTGCCTGTGTGGCTGAAGAGCATGAGTTGTTGTTCCCTTACTGCAGGGGCTTGTGGAAGAGCTTGGGCAGCTTCAGGCAGGATTGGGAAAGATGTGCTTTTTTGTTTTGTTTTTTTTTTCGAGGGTGTATATGACTCCCTTAGAGTCCATGCACTTCTGAAGGGCTTCGGCATTTTTCACATCTCTGTCATCCCACACAGTACACAAATACAACCTCATCAGTGTGGATGTTTTGGTTTGAGCGACTTTCCCAGGGTTCCGACTCACTCCCAGAGAGAGAGAGCTGACTCCCAGCTCTCTGGAGGTACAATTCGGCAGCGGCGGGGTTGCTGCTGTGCTCAGGCTGCATTGCCACCTGCTGGGAGCACCCAGCCCCTCTCTGAGGCCACTTCCACCCGTGGTGCAGCAAGGGGTGCCCCCAGGCCAGCTCCCCTGCCAGGGTCAAGCCTAGCTGAGCTCCAACATGTTTCCTCAGCTATTTTGGGCAGATCTGCTGCCTCCTGCTCTGTTGGATTTTGTCTTCACAACTTCATGATGTTGTGAGTTGTAACTCTTGGGGTTTAGGTTTCCTGGTCTGAGTACTGGCCTTCAGTATTGGTTTCTTTCCTGGGTGCAGCTAAAGGGATGTGGGGGACAATTTGGCCAAAGGGCTCAGCCATTCTGGGCAGGAAGGTGTGAGGAACCTGTGTGGTTCTTTCCAATGTAAAAAAAAAAAAAACAAACCATAAAAAAATTAAAATCTCTTGCAACAAACCAAGTGCATGTGCTGGGACCTTGCTGGCTTGGAGCAGAACTTGTGGTCTCACTGGCACCAGCCATATTCCCTTGGGTGTTACCATCAGAAAACCCCACTCAAATTTAGCCCAGGTATTACACTGGTGGGATAAACGTGTTCAAAATGAAAGAGGGGAAGGGGAAAAGGTAAGATAGTGGTGCAGAGGGATGGAAGTCAGATGCGATGCTGGAGAGGTCTGGGTGGATAACTTGTGTAAATCAAGCCCTTCGCCAGCAGCTTTGTGCCTCACATGGCTGCTTCTCCCACAGCGGCTTTTGTGGTATCGCACGTGGGACACACAACCTTAATTCCCCACCTCGCCCAGCTCCTGCCTGTCTGATGGGAACAATGTCCCTCTTGGGGGCAGGAGGCTGAGCTGGGGTTTGTGGAGGCCGAGCTGCTCTTCTGCTGGGCTTTTTCCCTGTCAACACAAGGAGGGCGCCTGCCACGCTGCAGCCAGCAGCCTGCTCTGAAGTGGTTTCAAAGTGAAACCAGCGTGCATTAAACGACTGCAGTGGTAGTTCGTGAACTGATTTATCAGCTGAGCTGCGTGGCTGACAACGCTGCAGGGGCTGGGGACCGCTCATGGTGAGGTTTTGTTTGGCAACATAGTATTAGCTACAGATTTAGCATCAGCGCTGATTGCGGTTTGTGGGCATTTGAAAAGTTAATATGCAGGAATGGGAAATGAAGTAAGTTGGGCAGAGGCAGCTATAACATATCTGTCCCCTTGCACTGTCCCTGTGTCATCTCTGTCATAGCTGAAGCTGCTGTCAGCTCTTGAGAGCTAAAACTCACAGCAGGTTCTTGGGAGAGATGCATACCTACAGATGATGTTTGGTTAACAGCATTTGGGGCATTTTTCATCTTACTGATCACACTGGTATATGCAGGAGGTGAACACAAACAGAGCCAGATGGCAATGCAGTCAAAATGTGTTCTTTACTTATTTCTTAGGAGTATTAAGGCACTTGATTTTTTTAAAACAGAACACTGCCATGGACAAACATAACCATCACCAAGAACTAAGTGTTAAATGTCTACAGTGCTGATAAAGTCCCTCAGGTAGAGGAGCAGTTGAGTGTTTTCAGGCTTCATCTTGCTCCTACTCCCTCCACTTGGCATGAAGATGGGTGGAAGTGAGAAGCACCATGCTCCTGTATGAGAAAGGAAGGGCAACCAGGGAAACTGCACTACTCTTCCTTCCCTTCCCAGTTGCTGGACCCCCTCCCTGAAGGGCTTTACCAGCCTTAATAGAAATGGAAATTGTTGAAAAGCAGGCTGCACAGGACCTCCAGCCAGCTAATTTATGCTTGTGCTGGAGGGCAGGGTCACCTTTACCCATACCATTCCTGACAGTCTGGTCTTAGAGCCTCTGGTGCTGGACAGTCACAGCCTCCCCGAGGCAGCCTGTTCCTCCTTCCACTGGGCAAGAGGGTGCTTTGGTGCTTTTCTGAGAGGATCCACATCATCTTTCTGGTGGCCAGCACTGCACACAGGCACAGTTTGGCGCGATTAAGACTAACCAGCAGGACTGTGGTCTCCAGTGGAAGCCACAGCAGGGAGGACACGGCCTTGGATGGCGACAGTGCTGCAAAAGTATGTCCTGGAAGAAAAGCACAGCCTGCGAGGGAAAGCACAGGACTGGTCTCGACAGATTGGAGAGAGGGAAAAACGTGAAACAATCTTAACGCTCAGGGTGGGTAGGAGGCCAGGGAACCTCCAGGAGCCACCAGTGGCTGTTGTGGCATATCTTGATCTCTTCAGACATGAATCCTGGTCACAAAGCAGGGGGTAAAAATAACCCAAAGCTTGTTGTTTCAGCATTTTTATTAAACAGTGCTTCACTCAGTAGCTGTACACCAGGCCCTGACAATCCCCTGATCAGTGTATGAACCCTGGGATGTGATGCTGCCATCACACTAGGCTGCACGGAGCATCTCCTTTACAGAAGCCATGCCCAGGAGAAACCCAGGCTCAGAGCAGTGTCCTGGTGCTGCCATCACACCAGCCAAGCTGGCAGGTAACTTACAGCAGGCCTCATGTACTGCAGGATCCCACCCCCAAACTGTCTGATTAGCCAAATCCTGCTCTCAGGGCTGTGTTTCCTCCTTTCCAGTCTCCTCCCTGTGTTGTTTGGGCCCCGTGAATGGTAGAGGATGACCACTGCTGAGCCTGCATGAGCTTGAGGCTTCTGACAGGGACGCCTAGCCTGAAGCAGATGAGTTCTCTGCGCTTTAGGATGTGTTTTGATGAACTTCCAGAAACACGTGTTGGCAGCAGGAGGCTGGGCTTTGAGGAAACAGGCAGCCTTCCAGGAATGGTTTCTACTCTGCTGGAGCAGTCCATCCAGGAGGTTCTTGAGGGTCTGCCTATGCCACTGTGGCTAGGCTGCCTTGCGTTCAGGCACGTGTGAGCTAGCTGTGTTAGTGTGCCAGGTTTGATCCTCCTGCTTTACTACTGCTGGTGCAGGAGCGTGCCAGCTTGGAGGTTGCCCGTGCTGCCCTGCAGCTGCTCACCTGCTCTTAGGTGGCCTGAGGCACTCAGCAACTGGGCCTTTAAAAGATCAAAACCCACATCCACTCTCGTGCAGGCTGAGGAGCTGCCCTCAAACAGCACAGAGCGGTACGGCGGCATCAGTAACTTTAACTGCGCTCAGCGTTTAGCTCATGCTCAGTGCTAAGAAAGTGGTTTATAGGGTCAGGTCCGTAATCGCTGCAAATTAGCGTAGCATCAGCTAAGGACGGAAAAACAGATTTACCCCTTCCAAGTACCAGGTCTGCTTGACAGGTCAAAGCTATTTAACCTAGGGCAGATTTTCCAGTTGGGTAGATGTGTGGTTGCATATCAAACTACAACAAGCAGTAACAAGGCAAACAAGTGGCTCAAATTATCCAGGTTCAGGAAAGCTTATAAAATAAAGCATGTAAACAACATCTATACAGGTAATAGGTTAAACACTGACACAACTCAGTGGAATACATTTCTTTTCCCATGCTGCTGCTGGTGGGCCTGGCACCACCGCACACCTATAATATTCATACACAATTTTAAATAAAGACTTCAAAATAAACTTTCAAAGCTAAACAGAAGAGACCACACCAGTAAGCATGCTTAGCTCACTTCTAGATTGGAATTTTCCATTAGGTGATCAACGGACTTCTGCAAGGTTTAGCATAAGATGGCAAATAAGCACAAAAGCTAGTGGATTATTTGTCTGTCACTGGAAAAAATGTACAAAAGAGCTATACATAGCCTTTGCCTTTAAAGCAGACAGGTGGAAATTCAGGACAAGGCATGTCAGTTCCAGCTGTGCCACTTGCAATCTGACATTAAAAAAACATATGAAGACTGCACAGTCCATCACATTTGCTTCACGTGGAGCAGCCCAGCTACTGAACTGCCTGCTCCCTGGGTGCTCATAAAGAAAACACTTAAAAGCAACTTGCAGGGCAAATCTCAGTTTTTCATCTTTTGTTTTCCAAAGTCAACTAAGTTCCTGCAACTATCTGTCAGCACAAAAAAAATTTAAAAATTAAATGGCCAAAGTTACATTCAATAGAAAACTTTCTCCCAGGAAATGGGATACAAGAAAATAGCAAAACTCTATAGCCAACAAAATACTGTACATTTTCTCCCTGCTCCCACCTGCAGCCCTGTGTTTTTAAGAGACACCAGCAAAATCTGTATTCTGTCTTTTAAACTGAAACAATGCAGAGATGACTAGAAATATTAGAGAACTCAGCATGCCCTCAGGAGGATGGATTTACGTTCAGTTAGGTGAACAACGATGAGTTTGGAAGAAGGAGAAAGCAGCTTCGAACTGCTTTTCCAAGTGCGGAAGGATTCAGGCGGGAAACTGCCAAGCTCAGATTTAGAGTTCAAATGCAGGGAACTTGGCCTTGGTTGGCACCAGCAGGTCAGCAAGAAAGTAAATCGTTCCAGCCATTCCTGAGGATAAGAAAACACAGTGTGCTTCAGAGAGATTCCCTTTGGGCACCCCTTTTATCAATTATCCAAGGGGTGAATGAGTCATGAAGACAGAAGAAAAGAACACATTTTCAGAAGGACCTAACTAATTTTCCAAGGTCTGAACCCAGGTTTCCCAAGCAAATTAGGTACTTCAGTGGGGAAAGCATTTTGAAGTTAATCAAATGTTGAGAAGCACCTGGGAAAACATGATGGGTCTTCCCCCCCTCCCAGCTCTCTCTCTTCTGCTTTACCTGTCGACAGGTTTAACAAACCGAATATGGAATCCAAATACCTGTGACTTTGCTGCCTCAGATCCTCACTGATATAACTACTCTTGTTTCTTGGCCTGCAGCAAAGCTAGGGAGATTTACACTAGCTGGGGAACTGGCTCTTTCAGCAATATCTGCTGATGGCAAATTTTGGGGAAGCCAACAGCAGGAGCCACAAAGAGCCATAGGAGCCAACAAGGCCTATAAAGGCAGCCCCCTTTGTTCCTCACTCACCCTTGAAATGAAACTGGAAAGCCCATGCACGACTTTAATCCTTAAAAATGCACAGAAAAGAGACTGCCTGAGAAGCCAGGCTACAAATTACCATAAGGTAGACTTTGGCCTGTACCCATTAAAGAATTCCCCTTGAGACCTGTGTGCAGAATCTGTCCGGCCCAAGAGGACAAGATGCTCCAGCTAAGACATTAGCCTGTGCTACAAGAAGACTGCTTCTGAGAAAGGGTAAAACCAGCGGATATAATTTCCTTCCTATCCTCTACACTGAGTTTTACAAAGACTTCAGTGGAGCGTGTATTCGGTTTCCCTCGGTGCTGGACTGGCTCAGATCCAGGAGCAAAACACAAGCCTGGAGATGGAGCTTACCTTCAAAGAGAGAGAATGGCGTGTCTGGAGTCCGGCACCCATGTTGACCATAGCTTAAACACCACTCTGCAAACTGAGAAAAGAGCAACAAAGAATGTTCAAATTCTGTTAAAGACAGATCTTAAAAAAAATACCACCCTCATCCTCGCATTATCCCTTGCAGAGCAAGGCTTCTGCAGGGTATCCCTGCAGTCAAGACAGTGACTGTGCTGCTGAAGGACTATTCCTGTGGAGCTGGTCAGATCCAGCTGCATCTCTGCCACACTAGAAATTGGGTTTCAAAGGCAAAGGTGGTGATGTAAAAGGCAGAGGTGAATAATCCCCTCACCCTCCCTCACACAGGCTCTTACCTTGCAGGCCCTGTACAGGTATTTCATGTTCTGAGTGAGGTTGTACAGCGCTAGGAAGGCGTAAGCATTGCCACCTGTCCCATGGCACAGCCCGTAGCCTTTCTTCAGCAACCCATACTGCCAAATCACTTCTGCACACTGCAGGGCATCATTTAGGTACTGCTGTTCCCCAAAGACCTGTAGAGACAAGAAATATTCCCCCTTGCTGAGGTGATTTCATCCACACAAAGCATCCCTGTGTGAGTGGGGAGGTTTGGGTTAATTACTTTCTCTCCTACTGAAGTCTTAATGCCGTGATTTTGCTGTCTGGTTTGAAGGAGGATGTTTTTGATATGATGAACGGGGCTGTCTGACCATTACTTCACACACAACTAGTCGTCACCATCAGTCACCTGCAACAGGACACCCCACACAGCTGATGGGTATTTTCAGAAACAATTTTCTAGAAGACTAATTTCCGTATCGGTCAGTGGTCCCTGTGTGGTGATTTCAGTGTAACAAGCTATCCTACTCTCAGGCAGGGGGGTTTCAACGGAGTCTTCTCCACAATGAAGTTCCACATTTAGGGGTCCCCAAAGGGTCTTTGCAAGATTTCTGGTACCTTGTAGGCCTGGACGAGCATGTAGATAACACCTGGTGCCCCATGGCACCAGTGGACGAGTAGGTCTCTGGTGTCATCGATGCACGGAGGGTAATTGCCAGAGGGGAACTTGAGCTGGCAGACGTAGTCCACGCTGGGTTTCACTGTGTTGTGTAGTTTTACTTGGCTCACTCCAAGGCCAGGCTAAGAGAGAGAAAGCATTAAATCAGGGAGAATTACCATTCTGTCTGTACCTAAGAGGCCCAAGATCTGCCTGAAAGGCGGAAACAAAGCCAACTATGGCCATGTTCCCTCTTGCTCCTTGTAAATGAAGCCATTTCTTTGGTCCAGGCTTTCACACATCGCAAACACACACTTGGTCCCAGGCTCCTCTCCCCTTCGGCAGCAACTTATTTCCAGTCATACCCTTGCATCCCCACAAACAGACTGCCCCTTGCCTGTCACCCAGCCCTCTAAGCAAGAGGGCTTGCTGCTGCTTTTCCTGAAGATGAGTAGGAATAACTTCAGGTACCTAGAGCTGGAGTAAAGAGATAAACTGTCTAAAACCAGTATTAAGGATGAATGCCAGGAACAATTCCTAGCACCTGGAATATCTCAGCTGAGCTGCTGGGCCAGCCCAGCTGGCGGGCTGTGATGCTGCTTTTTCACAGCTATTTCTGGGTAATTGCAAGGGGGTGACTTCACCGCTGACCTCAGACGGAAGCAAGGGAGTGACTTCAGTGTCCTCTTCCAATGACACTTCCCCACATGAAATCTGTGCAGTTCTAATTTCCCACGGCAGGCTGCAACGAGCACTCTCATCTAAGGATCACACTGTTCCCAGGTTGATAACTTGAAAATTAAAAATCAATACTTGTGCTGTACTAGAGATAAAAGTCCAATGTTCTCCTCTCCGTATTTCCCTTGTTTGCTTCCCCCAAGGCTTTTTGTGTATCATGCTTGGCTGATCAGGTTCCTTGTACTTCATACAGCAGAGCAGCATGAAGCCCATGCAATATTTTATGGGAAACTTAAAATTATTTGAAACATGAGCCTGGGAACAAGCTCAGGGACTTGGTGCAGATTGGGGCTCGCAGGACACTGCTGTCTCCCTTCCTCCCAACTATCTGTTCTGTACTCCTGGGCAATAATCACCTCGCATCCTCCTCTTGCCAAATCTCCTTCTGCTTAAAAAACACCAACAACCTCTTTTCCTCCCTGAGTCACATAAGAGGATTATATTCACAGGAACTCCGCTTATCCTGTATATGGGCTTGAACTTTCAGGGTCCTGAAGGAAAGCTCAAATACTTGAAACCTGGTGGCTTTTTTCCCACCTGATGTGGGAGTTGAGCCTAATAAAAGATACCACCTATTTCTATGAACATTGCTATGTTAAAATAATTTGCGTTGCTCAGTGGGTGCCCTTAATGCTTTGAAAATGCAATGTTATTTATTGCTGTTATTCTTCTGAGAGGTTAAGCACTGTAAATTTATGCACAAAGTGACCCACATAGGGAAATTATCACCCTCATTTCAGAGCCAGGGAAGGGAATATTCCCAGAGCTCCAGTGAGTTGTGCAGAACTGTGAGAAAGACAGCATCAAAGCAAAGGGGCACTGCAGCTCCCAACCTCTTGTCTTGCCCTGCCTACTTCAGGCACTACAGAACTCAGCTGCTGTATCAAAGCAAAAAGTCCCACCTCTTTCACATTCAGATACAGGCCCCGGTTTGGAAACAAAGGCATTTCCCACTTTTCTTACTATGAACACAGTCTCTTTCACCATGCTTTTCTTACAGAGATTCTCTGTAATGATCTGAGATTGCTCCAAGTAACCACCTCAAAAAATGCAGGAAGCCCACAGATACCAACAAATGGGAACAATTTATAAGTAATTAACACAAGAGGGGGAAGCTGAGACCCAGCTAACCTACAGGCCTCCATTACATGAAACTGCTCTAATGCAATCACATTTCTGTGCAGATCTCCATGGAGATGGGAAATTCAATCTCACAGACTTGGAGAAAACCCTTAGAGGTGGGGATGTATGATCAAATGTGGTTTGTCCATCAGACAAGGGATCTTGCCCAGCTTGGTATCACCAAGAGCCAATTCAAATGGTCCTCCTTGTTCAAAGAAACTTTGAACAGCTACTAAAGGCCCCTCCCCTCCAGTGCCTCTTACCTGCATGAGATAGTAGTAAATCCCAGCCAAACCATGGGCTGCCCCTACATAGTACTCCTGGTACCACTCGTACATCAGGGGGCTCTTTGCTGTGAAGTTCCTCCTTTTGGCCAAGCTCTCTCCTGAGGCTACAACTGCTTCACACACCTGGGGATGGGAACAGACGCAGGTGAGGGAAATGCTGCTGTCTTGGATATAGCACAGTGAGTATCCTGAGACAGAATAAAAGATTTGTTTTTCTGCCCAAGCAGAGGGAAGAGCGTGGGTGAGGGAGTAAAATGTATGCTGATTCAGTACTCCCTGTGGATGTATATGGATGGTGGGAGGGCATGTGGTACTTTGTCCCTTTGGAAGAAGTGCAGCAGGGATACCACAATGTGGTTTCTCCCTTGTTACCAGAGTTCTCTACATCTAGCATTGATTTTTAGCTGCCCAAATATGAGCTGCATGGGGACAGACAGCTAACAAATCAGCAGAAGCCACAGTACCTGCTGAATGTGACTTTGAGGAATCTTTTCCTCTCCGAAGTGCTTGTTCACAAATATCAGTGCATAGAGGTAGCCCATGCGCCCGTAGAGCAGTTCATCTGGCACTCGTGGGTCAAGCTTGTGTAGATGGAGCAAACTACAAAGAAGAATTCACAATGGGGAGATTACAGGACACTCAAAGCTGCGTAATCAAGCAGTGAGACTGGAGCTCAAAACCATGGTTTGTTCCTTCATGCTGCCCACACCATGGGAGATGTCAGGCCAGTCTCTGGGTCTCGGCCTTCCAGCTATGCAAGGTGTGGAATCCCTCCTTCCCTTCTGCTTTTTGTTTGGCTTGTGGCTTTAGTCTGCTCAGCTCTTTACAACGCTATGTGCTTTACAAGTACTATGTGCTTGTTTTTTAGAGCACCAGTTTTGGGAAAGCTGCTTGTGGGGAAACCCAGGCAATAGGAAATGGTCAGCATAAAGTTGCTGACTGCTCAGGAAAGGCTGCCCTTATTCAGCAAGAAAAGCCTGCCCACCATTACCTCCCTGTGATGCTGTTGGCAAGGCAGACCCTCGGCCAAAAATGACTATTTTTAGACTAAACTGGTATCTGTTTCATTTGGCTGCTCAACGAATGCTAGAAAGTCAAACTAGTGCTGATGGTATGTGGAAAAAATCTCACCCCTTATGCTCAGAAGTCCTCACAGAAAAGCCCCTTCCTCTCCATGCCTACAAGTGGCCAGGGCTACACTGTCAGTGGAGAAAGAGGTGCCTCCTATGAGCTGAAAATCTCGGTAAAAGTTGGGGAGAAGCAGCTGGTGTGTTGTTTAACATCAAGCCTCTGTGGCACATCTAAGAAACCTTCTCTAGGGAGAGTTGAGCAGTATTGAGGACAGCTCAGCAGAGTGTGAGTGCTGTGGGCTGTCTGTGGTGCAACCCCACACTGAGGACAGCTTGGCTGGCACCAGGCTTTAGCCCACAAATGGGGAGTGTGAGGTCTGCTGGAGTCAGGTATTTTCTTTGCCATTCTTCTATTATCATGCTGCAAAGTTGGTGATATTCCTGTAGTGTTAACAGGGGCCGACAGCTCTTCACACTGGTGCTTTGTAGGCCAATTCACTCTCAATGCAATTTTTCCTTTGTTTTGCCTCTCACTACACTTCCAACAAGACGGGATGTCCTTCCCTGTCAGAGCAGCAGGCAGGGATGTGACTGGTTTTGGCTTTGTTTTTCTTTTCACCCCTGAGACAGCAATCTGAAAAATGCCATCACTTTTAAAATACCAATGTAAGTGGCTTCAAGGCTGTTCCCTCAGCTGCTTCCTGCTGCGGCTGCAACAGAGAGAGGGCTAAGAAACCAGCCAGGAGAGCTGTGTGTGTGCAGGGCTTCCCTGTCACAACAGTGTGAGGAGCAGAAAAGGTGCCTTGGCAGCCTTTCCTCCTGGGCAGAGCAATGTGTTGCAAAGGAAAGAAGCAACCAAATGTCCAGAGTACCCTCGGAGCAGAGGGAGGATGCTGGGCTGTGACTCCCCATGGCAGGGGAGTCAGTTCCTTGGCACTGGACTCAAAGTGAGCAGGGATATTGAAGGAGAAAGCAGTGTCTCAAGGTGCACTGGCCCTGTCTCCTCATGTACCACTTGAGATGTACATTGCTCCATGGGGGAGATTTCTTGCAGATTAAACCCAAGAGACAGACTTTACATCCAAGACTCAGACTAAGCAGGGGCCCCCTCTCTCAGTTGTGTGGGCTGAAAGGAAAACCCTGCCGCTTCTCACATCCCCTGTCTCCAAGTCCAAGGAAGGCAGATGAAGAGGAGCGTTTCCACGGAGGAAAATGGTGTTTTGACAGATGGACTCTGCCCAGCAGCAGGCTGGCCAGAAGAGGTGCTGGCTGGTGATGTTCAGCTCAGATGTCAGGGGAACATCAGGTGCAATAGAAGGAATGAATGGGTGGATAAACAGTAACACCCACAGTAGGGATTTTCTGAGGTCTGGATGTAAAATCTTTTTGTGGGGAGATCTGGAGCAGCTGGAGCTACTATTCTTGCTCCTTATGCATTACTTAGTACCTCTAGCTGCTTTCCCAGCCAGGATAATCAGGGCAGGAAGCCTGCCAGCGGTTTCTGTTGTTTTTGAAATGTGGGGCAGGGCTCATGGCATGTATGCAGCCAGAGATGCCTGGGATGCTGCTGGACTGATTGCATGCAGGATGCATTTCTCAGGTGCGAGGGGGTAAATCAAGGTCCCTGAAAGGCAGAGCCACTCCTGCTCACATATCAGCCTATCACCTCAACTGTCAAAAATCAGTAGGTTTTGGACAGAGGAAAAGTGACGCAGTTGTAGAGCAAGATGGGATTTTTGTATGCCACTGGCTCTAAAAGCAAACCTTTGACCTTCTGAATTGTTGGGAGATGGCAGGGAAAAGAGGACTCCTGAAACACAGCTCAGATTTTCACAGGCTCTTGGAAAATGGGCTGCTCTGAAATGTTAGTCTCTCCAGAGCATAAAAGCACATTTGTTGGTCATGAACTCGTTTAGGCAAGAGCAAGGAGGTAAGAAAAAGCAAGCTTCTGTCTCTTCCACCACAGGTAAAACTGGCTGATGGATTCTCTCCTCAGGCTCTGTAAAGATGAGGTGCTTTAAAAGACAGAGAACAAAATGGAGAGAGGCCCTCCTTCTCCACAGCTGTAATAGAAATGCACTTTCTATGCACTTGCACTGCATAACTTAGCAACTGTTCTGTAACTAAACAGCATACTCAAAACCCACTTAAGAGTTTTCATTAAGGGAGCTATTTCTCAAAGAAATACTCTCTTTTTAAAGGTAGCATGATCAGGCTAACTGCTCTGGGAATTGGTGGCAGAGTAAGGACAGTAGAACTGTTCCTTCAAGAAAGCCACATTTTTATTTTTTCGTCCTCTCCAATGTATGAAAAAAACAATTTCCAGGGCTCTGCCTTTATTATGCCATTAGATGGCGGTGCAGAATTAATCATGAGTTTTCATTCTGCCACAAAACTAGGCAGAACAGGAGGGATATGGGGAGGGGAAAGTTACAGCAAGAAAATATGAATTCGGGATTTTTCACAACTTGGGGCTTATGCATTGACCATAACTGGTCAGTACAGATTAGTTCCCTTTTTGTTAGCAAATATATTAATCATAGTGAGATTCACCACTTTGACACAGTATTAAGCAAAGCCTAAACCACACATTATTTCAAGAATAAAGAAGAGAGCTCTGTCCTTAGATTGTATCCACATAAACCAGAAGCTATTCTTAGTTAAGGGAGTGGGAATAATGGTGTGCAAACCATACAGGCACCTCTGATTCCCACCCATGGCTTTTAAAATTGATATTATGCATCACTTGCTCATGGCTGTGTAAGGGCACTCAGTGTTGTTCTGAAGCGTCAGGGGTTTTGTCTTGGTTTTGTGCTGACCACGTGTAAATCAAAACTCTTTATAGGGCTGTTTCTCACCTTCTCAAAACTGATCTCTCTTAAGCAAGGAAAGCTTGCAACTGCATCTCCTTAACTTTTTTCCTTCCTCTGCCACATGCTGATCTGATTGTAGGACTGCTTGTTTGTCCTTTTCTTGTCTTAAGTACCCAACAAAAATAAATTTGAAAACAGTTGAGGAAAGGCAGGAAATAGAAATAAATGAATCATAACCAGCTGCATTCAGTAGTTGAAAAGGATGCTGTCAATCTTCAGTTTAAGTCAAAGTCAACTAACAAATAGCAAGTGGAAGTGAGTGACAAAATTAATCTAATAATCCTACCACATTTCTCCTTTTCATCAAAATGGCTGAATTTAAGGGTTCTGAAAAAATACTAAACCTCACCTTCTGGTTTGTTTTTTTTTAATGTTGGCATTTTTTTCTTCCTGTGTTTATTGGAATTATTTTTAAGATGGCAATACCAGCTGAACAATATCCTTGCTCCCCACCCAGCCTGCAAGCTGCCAGGCAGGTGTGTTTGTCCTTAAGCTAGTTCCTTTCCCAGGGCAGGACAGGTTTACACTGCCTTGCTAAATTACTGGATTCTCTCTCACAGAAGACTGCAACAAAATGTATTCAGGCTTGGCAGAGAGTGCCCGGTAGAAGCCCAGACCAGCTCTGCGAGCAAGAGGAACATTAGGTCAAAGAAGTAACCAAATGTTTTACCGCGTGATGCAGTCTTCGGACTGCTTCTGGTTCTGCAGTTTGTGGTAGACGACAGCAGCCACTGCCAGGGGCCCGGCATCTCCACACAAGAAGGTGATGGATCGTCTTGTCAGGCAGCTCAGGCTCTTCTTCACGTACTCGTGGGCTACCTGAAGGTAGGCTGGATCTCCATACACATCATACAGGTGCAAGTACAGCAAAGCAATGCCTGCAAAAGGAACATAAAGGTTGCATACACCAGAAAAGTTTACCCTTCACGCTGTGCACCCCGGTTGTTTTAACAAAACTAAAAGCCTGGCCCTCAGCCTCATCTAGGGCATAAGCCTTCTAGACAGGCTTCTCGGGCACATCCAGGGGCATAACCCATAGCTGCAGCATCCACAGCTTCTTTTCCTGCTTTGTGACCTCCTTGTACCTGATGCTGCAAACAGCAGTGTCTGACCCAGTAGGTCCTGGAGGACAGCAGAGCTTCCAGTACACAGGCTACATACAACTTTAGTAACACAGAGCAAAAGATAAGACCTAGACAAACCCACCTAAATCTACCAGCTGTACCTGGGACTGTTGCTAAACAGCGGAGGAAAAAAAAAAATCATCTTTAGGCAAGATGGTACTTGTGGTGGAGCAGTGCTGAGTTGTTCCCCTATATCTCAATTATTTTCTCCCATGCCAGGAGGTAAAGGGCTGTGTCACTTAGCTTGAATTGGATTTTTTAAAAAGTAACAAGTCATCAGCAACTGAGAAGCAGCACCCTTAAGATATCCTACCTGTCTTTTTTTTTTTTTTCTTCTTCCCTCCCACCGGGAAGTGTCAACAAGGTTGTTACAGCTCCCTGGACATCATCTGCTGCTGCTGAGCAGGTCCCAAGCCTCACACCAAGGACTGGTGCATCCTAGAAAGGAAAGGGGCTGCTCGACTCTCCTCTGCAGCACATCATTCATGAGATCAGCCCTTATCTGAAGACAGCAACAGCTACCTGGAACACTGGAAAAGGCTGCATGGTCCTCCCTGGAGGTTTTCAATGGGCTGGCCAGCTGCAGAAACAAGTCTGCTACTGAGAAGCCACATCAGTTGCTGTCCTTTGCCTCTGTCTGCCCTGTCTTCATCCAGCTCTTAGAGCTTTTAGCAGGTAACTGAGGAGTCCTCAGTAAGTCTGTGTCTCAAAGGTCTGCCACATTTGAACCATCCTTCTGATCTGGAAGGCATCCACAAACATGCACTGAAGAAAGCTACTGGCCTACATCACTTTGAGAAAAGCTTATTTCTTCTCTAACCAGTAACCATTTCTGAGAAGACTCAGGTCCTGCATTTAAGCCTAAATTAATAGAGCCAATCTCTGTAGATTTTGATGTGGTAAGGTGAAGGTGGGCAAGCATGCTGCAAAATTACTTTCCATGGTACTGAGGACCATTTTAAATTTAGATCGTTTTCTCATTTTGCATGGGTAATCTTCGTGCTACAGACAATTCAATTCCACATGTATATTAAGGGCAAATTTCTATTTCCTGCTGAAGCTAATAACCTTGTCCTCTCTCTAAGCAGTTCAATGTTAGTATTTCCAGAGAGAGCTCAGATGTACAGTGCCATCACTCAAGTCTATAAGGATGTGGATGTGAAGCCCTTCTTTAAAGGGGAACCCTCCTCTTCCAGTTAGCAAATGTCAAGTGTCTCTCCTTGATTTATTTAGCACCTAGCACAGCTTCTAGACTTTAATAGGCCTGATAGCTGTTTGAGCACAACTTGCACTCTTGACTTATCTGCTTTAATATAAAACTTTTTGCTTTGTAAGTAGCTTCTATTCCCACTGCCATCATACCACCTTAATTATGTACATAACTACCATGCTAAGACCACTACTAGGATTGAATTCTTGGAAAGAAAATGTCTCAGCATTATTTTCCTCTGACTTCTTTGCCTCTTTTCTTTTAAACCATTTCTCGCCCCCTTTTCTCCCAGGCCCAAGCATCTTTGGAGAAGACTCCAAAAAACCCTTGACCTATATTAAAGAATGGAAGGGATGAGTTGCTTCCCCAAATCATTTATTCTTCCTTTTTCTTTAAAACCCAAAGGCCTTAGAAACTGAATCTAAAGCCAATTTTCTCAACTCACTCCTCAAGGAATTTGTACTCCTAAGCTGATCAGGAGGGCACAGTGCAGTGCTGCCTTCAGCCTGCTGCTTGCTCTGTTGCTATCTGACAGGCCAAAAGTAGGGAGGGCTAGCAGAGGAGGCAGGCCCATGCATAAAGAGGAAATATTTACAGATTTATGTGGAGGGATACAAAATGCAGTTACCTGGCTGGGGTATATCCTATATTGACCTGTGTGCGAAGATGTAGGCAGCATATTTCATATTTCAGAGGCAGTGCAGTTTGGAGACAAGAGATGAACTTGGCTCAGATCGGCAGTGTTGCTCTGCAGAAGCTATTCCACAGCTCTGCCCCACTCCCTCTCCAATAATACTGACCAGGTGGGGTTTGCTGACTGACTGGGTGTTTGTTTGGCACGCTTTAAGTGTTATATAAACATGGCATCATCAGTCAAAGGGGGCTAGGTAAGCAGTGGATCTGCTCCATTTCTGTGTGCCCTGGAGGTCTGTGTTCAGAGTCCCAGTTGGAAAGGTGACCTATTTTTGTGCCCTCAGAGACTCCTGATTGTTTCCAGCTGAACTGCCATGCAGTGGCTGCCTGTGACCTGCTACTGCCAAAGATGTATAGGCTTTGTTCTGTTTATTGGTCACTACTGGACCTTCTTCTCTGTACTTCCTCTAGACCTCAAAGTTTGCTCCTTGCAGTGTAAGACCTGCTGCATAGCCACACGTAATGGAGAACACATCGGACTTCACTTGATGGTGCAGGACTGCAGTGAACACATGTGCTACTGACAGCATACCCTTTAGAGGCAAAAAAAAATTCTGCATGTCTCTCACAAAGCCTGTGTATTCAACATCTTCAGTAGACAGTAAACAACGTCTCTCTCCTCTTGCCATCCTGTATGAGCAGTATTGTAGATGCAGAGGGGTGTTTTGCATCAGAGATTTCTTTTGAGTGGAGCAGAGGAGGAGACTTAAATGTACATAGTAGAAATGGAATTGTTTGCACAAGCTCTACCAGTTGACTAGTGCTGGTGGGCCTGACTTCAGCAACCATTGCTTTCAACAGACCAACCATCACTGGAGATACCAGGAAAGTTCTTGCTCAAGAGCTAGAGCACTGCAGCAGGCTGAAAGAATAACTCATCCATATGACCATTCTGAGAAGTAAAGCTGTACTTCAACTTCCCTGCAAGTTTAGACTTGTTCTTTAAGGTGGATTACACTACCATTGCAAACAGTTCTGCTGGTGGGAGAACAGCAGTAGTGAGACAAAGCTTCCCCTTCAGACTGAATAGAGGGGATAAAAGCAAGAGGAAGCACTACTCGGTGTCAGCTCCGCTGAAGTCCCCTTGCTGACAGCACCGGCAGGGATGCCCATTAGACTTTTCTGAACATGCCTCCTTGTTCACCAGGAGCTGAGTGGCAACATGGTCCTTTCACAAAGGACACTAGGCTGCCACAAGAGGAGATTTCTTGACCTAATTTGAGTGAGTTCCAAACCTGAATCTACAGCAATAAAGAGCTTGGAGATCTTGCGTTGACCAAGTCAACTAAGTCAGCCAGCACCCTCGAAGCAGGATCTCAGACAGAGAGGGAAGAACTGGAAACCTATCTCTGCACATAGAATGAAGCCTGATGGTTTCTAGTGAGAAACCTGGTATCGTTTTAGTAAGTCAGGCATGCGGTAAAAGTTACAGAGGGGGTGTCATAGCTTTACTGTCCAGCTCAAAGGATAATAAGCCTATTTTCTGGCGCAGACGCATGGGATGTTATGTTGTGCTCATAAATGCATGTCAAAGCCATGCGGAATGGGATGGTGAGACATCTTCTCTGGAAGGCTGTATCATCCCGTGCTTGGAGCTGTCTAGAGAGCCACAGGTGCATTTCACTACAGCTTGCAGCTTGCCTTCCTAATGCATTGGGGGACATGGGGCATTTCGGAGGATGCCTCAGCTTCTCCGGCCTTAAAACCTGGGTAACAAAGCTTCTTTTGAAGAACTTTTTACAAAAGAAGCTTTCCCCCCCAAAAAAAACCACCCCCAAACAAGAAGACCAGACCAGCCCAAACCAAAACTATCCATTACCCCATAACAGAATCCTACAAGAGGTTAGGTTAGAAGGGATCCGTGGAAGTGATCTGATCCAACCCTCTTAAAGTAAGGCCAACTTCAAATTTACATTCCGTGCTCTGAACCTTGTCCAGTCAAATACTGACTATCTCCAAGAACAGAGATTTCACAAAAACTACTCACCAAGCACTTGGCAGGAATGTGGTTTATGAGGGTGACACAAGGCACTCTATTATCTCTCATCAGATGCAGCCTCACTGCCTCTTATTCTGTAGGGATTATCTGAGGATTTCTGTTTTTCTGAACAGAACTCTCTTAAGCAGATTCAAGTTCTCTGGGTTCTGAGGTTAAAACTAAGATACTGCACTGAAGTGAATGACAGGTGTTTTTCCAGAAGCTTTCCTGAACTGGTACAGTCAGAATTTCATCCATTCTTAAATGGCTTTTCTTTCATTGGATCCGTCTTTTGAAGAGTCCTTTCAAAAGGCAACTCAGCCCTGCTCCTTGTCTCCACTTGCCAACAGGCCAGCCAAAAGCTGTGGGTGGGGCAGGCCAGCTGGACTCACCCATCTCAGAGGCCCTCCAGCTCTATGACACTGCTAGAGAAGGGAATGCTCGCATGGGAAACAAATTCCAAAGGCACTGCCATAAGGTGGAGGAAGGAGAATATATACCGTTTCAGGTTGCAGATCACCTCATCATTTTGGAAGGACACAGCAGTCCAGCAGGCACCGGACTTGGGAGCTTCCTAGCTTCTGCAGTCAGCTAAGAGGTCACAGGAGTGAAGTCAGGCTCCTCCCATTCCCTTTCCATCATCTATGCTCCCAGTCGAGGTAGTCTTTGGAGCAAGGCCTCTTGTACTATATGAAATACCAACACACATGTACATACTCTTTGGCATCCTCATGCTAATCTATTTGAAAATGGATGAGGCAGTTGTACTTCTGCCAGGATTTGAACTGCTGCCGATTCGGAATGAGCTTACGGCAGTTTACCTTCCCTCAGTCAACACTTTGATACCAGTGAAACAGATTAAGACTGCAAAAGCTCTTACAGCAGTAGCTAAACTGATTAAAAGACAAAACAGAACACAACAGCCGAGCCTGGTCTGTACCCAGGCACGTACCAAGTGTTGCCTACGGGGCCCTGATCTCTATGGGGAGCTGAATGAAACTGTAACAAGCCGATTCAAATGTGTTTTGAGGGCATTCAGCCGTATGCTGGATAATCTTGATCCAAAGTGTGTTTCCACTGCCTCTGAGCTGAAAATTTAAGTCCTTCCCTCCCTCTGCTCCAACTTCATGGCCAAGAAGCCGTGGCTTCCCTGGCACAAGTGCAGGCTGGGGGAACAGGGCTCCGTCAAGTGCGCTGGGAAAGAAACAGGCACCAAAGTAAAATGCCAGCATATGCTGTGTATTATTGAGTGTAATGTAATACACTCAAGTATGTTACATTTCACGCAGCGTTTGCGCTGAGAGCCACATTTCAAATCTCTCTTATTAGTGGCCACAAGAGTGCGGGTTGATTTCAGACTGCTGGGCAATGATTTACATGAGAAGATACTCAACAAGCCTTTTCTACATAAGCAATTACAGGAAAAAGCTGCTGTCTTGGCCCAATTAATTTTGTCTCTAGAAACCAGCACTGAATAAATTAATACAGATAGGATTAGAAAAGAAAGGAGGGTGACAAAGATACAGTATAATATATCTGCAAACTTCACTTTGCTGGCTGTGACCTGCAGGGAATTTGTCCGTGGGTTTTTTCTAATCCTATTAGCCAAGGTGAGAAGGTTGTGTGCCCAATGAGGAATGATCCCTGGGAGGAAAAGAGAAGAATCCCTCTTGAGAGACTCCCTTCCAAGTAAAAACGTGCAGAAATCCTACCAGAGCTCTCAACCACTGTTTCACAACTGCAGTCATGTTCCAACACGAAGCTCCTTAAGGCCACCCTAAGGAAGGGAATATGGTCTCTGGAGAAGGATGGTTACCTTCTCCACACAGACTTCGGAGTACTCCTCTACCATCAGCTTATGGTCCTCCTGCTTTATCTCCTGAATTATTCTGGCCAGAGGTTGACTCTACCAAGTAGCACCCTCGTAACTGAAGACCATCTTTATATATGGAGTGCTTTTCATCTGAGGGGACCTCAAGGCTGGGTGACACAGCCTGGAAGACTGAACCTGTCTCCCAAGGTGAAATGAGCCAGCACTGAATAAAAATGCATAAATTCACAGGCAGCAGCAGCAGAGTGCTGCCAGGCAGCAAGTGATGAAATCAATACTCTCCCACGCTGGAATTTAATACTGGCATCCTAGCATTTCTTATGAACTGCTCTAGAGTGCTCTCTCAGTGCCTGTCTACCTTACTAAAATTTTTAAGCAGGGATTTCTGGCATTGCTGTCATCAGGCTGCAACATTAGTTTAGCACCAACACAAAGCAACGCCATTCTCCCAAGCAAACTGTTGGCATCAAGTTCCACAGCATCCAAGCACAAGCCAGCCACACCTAGATTATAATGTAGAAAACTGCCATTTAGGATTACAGTGTATTGCCAAAAAAAAAAAAAACAACCCAGCAAAAAATCTTGCAGCAAGCATGAGATTAATTGCAACTACCCCAGGGTCCCTCCCTAGAGCCTGGAACAGTGCAGAAGGCAGGAAAGCTGACAAAGCACACAGCAGGAGCCAAGAATGAGGCGGCAGAGAAAGGCGTGTCCTCCCTGGCTCCAGTGGGTAGGAATAGGGACGCAAGGCAGGGCATGCTCCCAGGGAAGAAAAACCAGGTTGAAAATGCAGAACAGGATAAACACAAGCTCCTGGAAGCTTTGCACGCAAGGGTTAGTGTGAGGAAGGCTTCCACCCTTCGTTATACTCACATTTGCATTTCTGCTCCTTCCAGCAGGTACTGGAGCAGAACTAGCCCTGGCTAAGTGGAGGGGCACTACCTGGGGAACAGGAATGGAGCAACCTGCCAATCAGACAATGTCATCAGATAAAATTCAGCCCAAACAGAAAAGATGGACATTATCTCAGGCCATAAGCTCACCACTGCCATATGCAAGGACTCCTTGCAGGTAAACGACCTACCACGTGCACCTGCCTACTTCATGGAGCGCTGGTTTACTTGTCACCATCCCCACCAGGGCCAGATTTGGAACCAGTCCCTTCGAAGGCTCCCATGTTTGCTCCCAAGCAGGTGCTGGCTTTCTCCGTTGCCTAAATTTGGCACTATTAACCAAGAGAAGACCCAATCCTGTCCTGCAACACTGGGCAGCTTGAAACCTGCTCCAAAACCGGGGAGCCCCGAGAAAGACAGCCCCATGTTTTAATGGATTAAAACATGCAGAAGAAGCACCGTTCTTGAAACGGATCTACTGTGATCATTCAAAGAGCCAAAAAAACCCCACGGTCTGCCTTGGCCTGACGTAGAAGTCCACTCCAGAGAGCTTCTGCTCCATCCGATCAGATCCGATCGGCCACCCTACCTGCCCAGCCCGTGTACGCGGTGCAGTCCTGTGGGTCGGCAGACTTGAGGCCCCTTTCCATCTGCTGGAGCAGCTCCCTGATTTTGTTATTCAGCCGCTGCGTGAATTCGGGGGTCAGCTGTGGAGAAAAAAAAAAAAAAAAAACAAAAAACACCACCCAAGGTGAAGGAAACACCAGCAGGCGGGTGGGGTCTTGGGAAGCTGGAGGTACCCGGAGGGAGCGCAACCAGGGAAGCGGGTGTTTTTCAACCTGACAGGTCTCTGCTAGCAACCCTTGGGTACCTCAGGACCAGGCTGGGCTACTGCTCGCCAAGCTTGGCTTCGCGACCGGGGCGGGAGCGGGCCCTTCCCGCTGAAGCGCGGCGGCCGTCCCCGGGAAGGGCCCGCTCCCGCCGCGGCCGCCTCGCCCCGATCCCACTCACCCTCCCGGCGGCGTCGAAGTAGCCGGTAGCCAAGGACTTGTCGTAGTCCGCGTAGGGATTAGGAAGCGCCCGCTGCGCCATCATGGTGCCGCCGTCCCCGCTCCGCTCCGCCGCGGCCCGCCCCCGCTCCGCCCCGGAAGGGAGCCGGGGTCGGTGTGAGTCCCTCCGCCGCGCTGAGGCGGCGGTTCAGGCCGCGCCGAGCGGTTGCAGGGGCTCTGTGGGATTTTAGGGAGCTCTGTGGGGGTTAAAAGCCCTTTGCAGTAGGCTCTGTGGGGCTTGCAGGCTCCGTGGGGATTAGAGACTCTTTTAGGCGGGTCCTGTGGGGTTTAGAGGCCCTTTATTTTTTTTGCTGACCCTGTGGGGTTTAGGGAGCCCTGTAGGGTTTGGGGTCTCCTGACAGAGACCTGTGGGGTTTAGGGGCTGATTGCAATCGACTCTGCGGGGTTTAGAGAGCCCTGTGGGGTTTAGGGGCCCATGGCAGCTTACCCTGTGGGGTTTAGGGAGCCCTGTGGGTTTTAGGGGCCCATCATAGTTGACCCTGTGGGGTTTAGAGACCCCTGTGGGGTTTAGGGGCCCATTGCAGCTGGCTCTGTGTGCTTTAGGAAGCCCTGTGGCATTTAAGATCTCTTGCAGCTGATCCGGTGGGGTTTAGGAGTCCCATGTGGCTGGCTCTGTGTGGTTTACATCACCCTGGGGGGTGTACAGGTCCCATGTGTGCTGGCTCTGTGTAATTTAGGGAGGCATGTGGGGTTTGAGATCTCCTGGCAGCTGACCCTGTGCGGTTTAGAGAGCCCTGTGGGGTTTAGGGGTCCATGGCAGCTGACCTTATGGGGTTTAGGGAGCCCTGTGGGGTTTCGGATCTCCTGGCAGCTGACCCTGTGGGGCTTAGAGAGCCCTGTGGGGTTTCAGAAGCCCTGTAGGATTTAGAGAGCCCCTGTTGCTGGTCCTGTGGGGTTTAGGGAGCCCTGTGAGGTTTAAAGCCCGTTGCAGCTGTCTCTGTGTGCTTTAGGAAGCCCTGTGGGGTTTAAGGCCTTGCAGCTGATCCTGTGGGGTTTAGGCGTCCCATGTGGCTGGTCCTGTGGGGTTTAGGAGCCCTGTGCAGTTTGGTTCAGCTGACCCTATGGGACTTGAAGGCCCTGTGGGGTTTGGGGCCCCTTGCAGCTGGCCCTGGGGATTTTGAGGTCTTGTGGGGGTGGGCACCACGTGGTCGGCCCCACGGCTGTGGTGTCTGGCAGGGGCAGGTGGTGGCAGAGGGTCAGTCCGAGGAGTATGTGTTAAGTCCTGCTGCCCTCCAGCAGCAGTAGTTCCTCACTTGGGTGGGGGACAGTTCCTGGATGAGGGACAGGGGCTCTTCCTTGCTGTCCCCTACTGAGCTGCTGCATCTCGCCTGTGCTGGCTGAGACACGTCTTCCTCGTGAATGTAGGGTAGGTCGCCATGACTTGTAGGCCTGAGCAGTGCTTTTATCCCCAATGCCACGTAGCTGTGGTGCCCTGGTGTTGGGGGTCTCCCTGCAGTCATCCCGTGACGGTGTGCCCCTGTGCAGCCAGCCATGTACAGTGTACCTTTGGCTATGGGGTAGCATTCATTAGGCTAAGTTGTCCTTGTGTGCTGTTTTTCTGAATCTGCTTGTTTACTTTGTCTGAAAAGGGTCATGCTGGCTTCACTGGAAAAAAAGCGATTAAAGCAAATCTGTTCAGAATATATCTAGAGACAAATTTTGTGTGGAAGCAGCTATCAGACCAGACAGATAAAATGGTGAGAATACAGGCTCCAGTAGCCTTCCTGGCAGTCCTATCACAGTTAGCCCTAGAAAATTGTTTCTGAACTGTTTCTGAATTCTGAAGTGACTTGGAATCAGTGGTTTCAAAGACATCCCAAAATCTTCTACCTGTGAGGAAAAAACCAGTGTGTAATATTTTCTGCTCCACAGCATTGTCTAAAAGACAAATCCTTATCAAATTTTAGCAGCATAAGGATCCTGGCTGTTGGTGGTCCCTACTGGACTCGTAGCATGTCTGTAGGTCCTGTAGTTACATGGATAAAATTGATGTTTCACAGACCTCCCTCAGGATGCCTGTGTGTCTGCTCCCTCCTCATTCCAGTGAGGATGTGAATCCCAAATCTCTGCCAGATGTTACACCTGCCTACAGACTACTTGGCGTCCTGCCTGAGGACTTACTGAAACACCTCCTACCTGAGAGAAGATGCCTCCTCCTGGGGTCACCGTCCGTCACTGGCTGTAGGCATCTGTCAGTTCTGTAATCTCACCTACTGCTAATCTCCTGTCAGCAGGTGCCCAAGTTGGGCAGTGTACATGTGGACTTGCAAGTGGCTTTTCCAAAATGGTGGTTTGGCATCTACCCCTCTCCATAGCCACCTCTCAGGGTTGGATCAACCTCAGACAGTGGCCTCCATGCTGTGGACCAGATGGGCTTGGCATGGTAATCCCATAATAATAAATGTGAGGGTTGCTTGTTCTGCCTTTGTGCCTGCATGTTGTATGTGAGGGAGTGCAGCGAGCAAGGATAAGGTGTCCTTCATAGCCTTGTCAGACAGAAAAGGGGATTTGGGAGGCTGTGTGTGGAAGTGCTCTGCAGAGCACGGTCATCCTCACTGTGTGTGAGAACGTCCTGGAAAACTGTACAGGTGAAGCATCTGGGTGGTGGGAGAGGTTTTGCCTGCTGAAAAATCGCCCCAGGGATGTCTCTGTGTGTTCACAGAACTACTGCAATACAAAGTTTTGTGGACAGTTAGGAGATGTGATCCAAGTTGTGGCATTTATCTCCCCATCTCTGCTTTGTTTTGTTTCTTTCTTGTGTTGGCTTCTTTGTGCTCAAGCTTCAGACAATACAGAGTAAAAGTGAGAAGCTTCCCAGCTGTATTTATTACCCTCTCTTACACATTATTTATTCAGCAGCAGCATGGCTAAAGATATACATATTTAGGATTGATGTCCAAAGTGTCCTAAACCATATGAAAGATCAAAGATGTCCTTTTCCTCTTTTAAAATAACGATTTTGAATATTGGATGTTATTTCAGCTGTAATGCTATGTATAAAAGAATGATAATTCTAGAAACTTTGGTATTCTTTAATATCAGAGCCATGGCTCACTGTGTTTGATCTTGGTAAAAACTCAAACCTATATTAAGAGATTGAAGATCTTGGTGCTATTCTGAAGCTAAGTAGGCTTGTTTTTGGAAGGTAAAGCAAGCGTTATATCTTGGCATTATGACAGTAAAATTTTTCATTTTAGAAGGGTATCCAAAAGAGGGAAAAAATGTCTCATTTTATTGGATTCTTTTTTCCAATCCACAGTAAGCATGATTGCAGATGGCATTGATTGTTTTTCTTTTAGCAGCTTCTATGAGGAGATCAAAGCCTGAGTATTGCTCACAGAAGCTGAACTAAGCTAGTTGATTATATCGATAGCATATCTGGGGCACAGCTCACCTATATCCTGCCTGCATTTCTTGCAGCCAGATGTTAAGCTAAGTATTCAGTGAAAACCAGTCCTGACTCTATATACATATACAGTGGTGGGACTGAGCTAGTGATTCCCATTCAGAACTCGGAGATGTACTAGGTGGTTCTGTGAAAACACCAGCTCACTGCTCACTAGCAGGTAAAAGAAAGTCAATTGTTACTAGGAAGGGAAAAGGGCACAAAACTAAGAATGCTGTTATGTATGTCTGTGGCTCACCTGCATCTCGGATACTGTGTTTAATTGTGATCTCATCTGAAGCAGGATAGCAGAACTAGGAGAAGTACAAGTCATAGAACTAATCAGGCCCAAAAAAACCTCATCAACTGTGTGGAATGGCTTCTGTGCAAGGACTAAGTAGCTAGGCTAGGACTACTCAGTCTGGAGAAGAGACTTCTAAAGAGGGCTGTAGTAGATGTCTGTAAAGTCTTGAACAGTGTCACAAATGAGAACGGGGGAAGGTGACACACTGGCTTTGAAAGCGAGCAGACATCAACTGAAATGACTGGAGCAGCATTCAAAGGTGAAGGAGATTATTCATATAGTTAAGCTGTGACAGGTTGTCAAGTAAAAAGACACCCCTGTCCTTGTGCACGGGAGGTGCCTGAGCCACCGACTTCTGGGAGTTACAAGACCATGTTAGGGGATGTTGCTGCATGTGTTTGCTAGTATACTGCCTGAGCACCAGCCATGAGAGGTGGTACTGGAGAATTTTGTCTGAGCCAGCGTGCCCGATGCTATGTATTTATATTTTGCTTTATGACATATTAGCCTGGGTAGAGCAGTTCATAGCCTAACAGTTTTGTAATGATCTGTCTCCGTGTCGGCAGCAGCTGCATCCCACTTGAGCTACCAACGTAACCCAAATTGCAGCGTAGCTGCGACTTGCATTGCTGTGGCTTTACCCTGCTCTTTTGGGGCTCCAACACTAGATGCCCCTGTCGCACAAGCAGGAACCTGGAGGAGCCGGGCTCTGGCTGGCACACCGAGAAAGCAGCTCTGCCTGGCTCTGTGCGGGCTGTGTGGCTGTTTTCTGTTGGTTGTGAGTAATGAGCAGAGATCTGGGGTTCTGTGCATCAGGCCAGAACTCTTTGGAGAAAAGCACGTGGCAATCCTCTGTGACATTTTGCCATTTTCTCCTTTTCATGGACTGTAAAATATCGACCTCCAATGCAACAGGAATCCATCCTTTCTTAGCAAATGAAAGAGAGGGGTTGGAGAGCAGACCTGATAGAGAAGAGATCGGTAAGGGCTATGTGTGGGCAGGAGCAAAGAAAACCAGACTGGAAACTGCTGAGAGCTGGGTGAAGCACACTGTTTTGGTGGTGAGGTCATCTGGAAGACGGTAGGGTTTGTTGAGACTTTGTTGAGACTTTGACACACGTTGATCCCTGGACAGGGCTGACATCAAGTCAGATTTCTTTTGGTTTGCTGTAATGACTAAAGCAGTTCTGCGTAGGGTGCTTGCATCCTTAATGCTGCCTTTGAAGTTCAGTGTGAGGATTGGACGTGATCACCAATGAAAATATGATGTGGGTGTGGCTGATTGCTCACCCTGACTGTGTCACCACATCTGTCTGCCGCTGTGTTCACCTTCACAGGATGAGCAGTGCACAAGCATGACTGTTGGCTTGTTCGCTTAGCTGTGTGAACAGTTTGGGGTGACAGTGACTAGGGTCTTTGTGACACTGAAATAAAATTAAGCTTTACAGGTGATCTAAGGACACTGAGGGGCACTGAAAGGACCCTGTTGTTTCATTTGGTACCCTATGAAGGTACTTTTTACCCCTTCCTTATAATGGAATCTGCTGTTACTCAGAGTGTGCAAATGTTTTTTTGGGAAACAGGTGTTTTTAAAGGACCTTCAATCTCGAGTGTCTATACCATCAGCGGCTGGGACACCCGGGCAGCATTGCAAGGTCTGTTCTGATCCAGCAGTGCTTTGGCACCTGTGCCAGTGTCTTGATATTCGTTCTCCACATCCACCTTTATCTTAATAGATTTGTCTAGATTTGTCTCGGTCAGTAAATACGTGCTGTCAGGTCCCAGGTTTGCCGTTCTGGTAGGTTTCAGGTATCTGCTGTTTCTCAGAGCACCCATCACTCTCTGCAGCTCTCTGAAGATCACTCCTTCTGGGTTCCCCATCAAGATCACTCACCTTGATTCCTGCTCCTGCCCTTGCTAGGCTTCTTGCTGACTTGTGTTTCTGTAGCTCTTCCCATCACTGGAGAGGGAGGTGGTGACTGGCTCTGCAGAGGGACTTCTGAGCTTCTCCTTCAGGGAAAACGGGTAGAGATCGGTCTGTTTCCTGGCTATGGCCAGCATTTTCAGACTTCAGATCCAAAAGGGAAGGCAGCTGGTGAGGAAGGAGAGATTCTCATTCTGATGCAAAGCAAGTCAGAGCAGGTAGTGCACAGTCAGTCTCCTACTGCTTGGAGAGTGGTTGTGATAAAATCTGTGGCTCAATTTCAGCCCAAAATGTTTCCTCACAACTGGTATCCTAGAAGTCTTCCTGTAGGTTACAGATCCTCTTATAGCCACTCTTCCCTCCTGCAGGTAGAGTCAGTGAGTCACACACCTACAAGAGACAGGTATTCATTAGCATCACCTAACACAGTCCCTGTGCTGGTAATAGCTGTAATTAACAGTGTCGGTACACAAAAGCCCTGAGACAGCTTCTAAATAAACTACTGTAAATCCTGCCCCCTTTAAATGTGTAATGCCACCTAATAACCTCAATTCCTATAGCTGTTGAATACTGCAAAGGCTAATAAGCTGTGAACTTTTGTTGACTCTTTTTCTTATGGTTCAGATGTTCAGAATGGCTCTTTGCAAAGACTTCCAGCGTCTGGTATGCCCCGAATGCAGCTGGGTGCTTCTTGGAGGGAAGCTGGGCTTGCAGTTACCTTGAATGTAGAGGATGGAGGCAGTCAGATCATCCTTTCTGACACATGCTTAATTGTGTTGACAGTTTTATGACTGAACAGGGATGGAAGCGTTAATCAGTCATTAACATAAGCATGCTAGGAATGGTGGTAAAGAATCTTTGTAGCTGGTGGATATCTCAACAGGCAGGCGAGGTGAAGCTCCTCTTCCTCAGCTGTGGTGCTGGGTTTGGTGCCGCTGTGTGCACCCCTGAGATTTATGCACAGCACAAGAAGAAAATAGATCAGCAGGGCTTTTTCCCAGGTGACCTTCATACAGCTCTGCTGAGGCTGGACTTCACTGTCCCCAGGGAAAGAGCTGCCCCCGACTAAAACTGCAGAAATGCAGGCCTGGACGTGCACCTGACCTTAGAGAATGCAATTTCAGACCTTGGATGTGTCCATAACTCTGCATTCTTTTTTTTTTTTTTTTTTTTCTCTCTTTAAAAAAGCAAGCTGCTCTGCTGAGGCTTTGGGAGGAGGACTCATCCCGGCTGGCACAGGGCCAGCACAGCTGCCTGTCACTCAGCCACAAGCCATGCTAGCAGTGCCAGGAGACAGTGCCACGCTTTCTTCTCCAGAGAGTGACATCTCTTGATGGGTTGCTGCCTGGAACGCAGCAACAGAGCTTGCTGTGTGCCCGAGAGTTTCTTGCTCTCCTTGTTTTTTATATATTTTGCCATGTTTCTGTTTCCAGAAGGGCTTTTTAAAGCTTAGCCATGAAGGATTGAAAATATTTTGCCAACTCATAATGTTGCTCAAAGCAAAGGGGCAGTTTCCTCGCTACATTCTGAACCTCGTGGCTTCCCACCTTGCAAGAATAATGTTTCATCTCAGTTCACTTTCTTGTGACTTCTCTTATGATGCAGATGAAAGGAAATGAATTGCTCAAAGTATAGGTTACATGTTATACTGAAGATATTCCTCCTCTAGGATTTTGTTCTGCAATTAACTAATTTCTCACTTTCTAATTTTCCTTTCAAGGAGTTTTCAAAACAGTGTACAATGCAAACAAGAAGAAACCTGGTACACAGGGAGGGAGCCTTCCCAAAGAAGGCTCTGGGATTTAGGGGGGTGTAGATGTTTGGCACTTAAAATGTCTGCCACTCTGCAGATTATCATGTGCTACTTGGCTAGATTAGTTGATGTTGTTTTGAGTTTGAATGACTAAAGATACATCGATATGGCCCTTGCAGGCAGGCCTGTCTGGGAGGCAGGAGAAAAAACAAGTGTGAAACCAGAAATTCCTTCATTTGGTCAGCAGCAGTGGTGTGCTCAAGCCATAAAGTTCTTGAGCTTCTATTCTGGGCTTGCCTTGTACTAAATGGATTATGAACACAGGCAAACAACCACAGGTTTGCCTGGGAAGGACAGTGTAGACTTATGCTAAATGACACAGATGTGGCTTTAGTGCCTATATATACTTCAGCCTTGGAGCAGTGTGATGGAAATGTCCCATATGTATTATTTTAGTGAAGGGTGGGAAAACGATGTGCATAACATCACAGCATTTCCAGTGTGGTGAGTTTGAAAGCTGATGACTGTCAAAACATAGAGAATTTCTCATTCCTTATTTCGCTTGGATGATTTTTAGTTATTATTTATTTGCCCTTTGGAGAAGCCTAAAAAGGGTTGAATTGTGACTTTTCCAGGGAGATGCAAGCAATGAAAGGATCTCAGTTCCCCTCGTGATATTTTGCAAATTTGGAGAGAGTATATATTAGCTGACTGGAGGATGGATGGAAATGCTGTTAGGGACCTTTACTAGAGAGCGCTGTGGCTAATGTTATCAAAATGGGTGCTGTCCCAACAGAAGGAACATAGCAGCTTGAAACAGAGATTTATCATGGCTTTAGCTGCATCTCATGAAACCCATTTCCCTGGAAAAAAGGCAGAATTGGCAGCAGAAGGCAGCTTGAATTGCCCTAGCTGCAACTATATTCATAGCTGATACTGGGCTGGTGCTTAAACACGGGTGTCTGTATTTCTTCCAAAATCTGGATTTTTTTTTTTTTTTTCCTCTGGGTTCTCGCTACTGAAGCAGCAGCCCTTCCTGCCTCTCCCACCCAGTTATTGAATCTTCTTGTGCCTATGAAGTTACAGTCCATCTGTTGTAGAAAGCTGATAATGAGAGGATGGTGGTAAACAGAAAACTGGAAGCACTCACAGCGTACCAGCACTGCTGTTCTACCTGCTGGATCGCACAGGTAAATGTATTAGGGTCAGAGCTCTGATGAAAAGAGTGTATTTTGGCAGGATGAGGTGTTGTGGTAAGGGTCAGGAGAGGAGGAGGGCTAGGGCAAAGCTAGAAATTTGTATGGGTAAAGGTTTTAAGCTTCATGTGAATCAGCAGAATAAAAAGTTTGAGTATTTTCCATGGCTTGAGATGGATTTCTTCTGCTGTTGATGCTGGAAATCAGACCCATGCTGCCTGAAATCAGCTTCCAAATTCTTCAAAGCACACTCCTGAGTGTGCCGCAGCTTCAGGGGGATTGCTAGGGCCAGAAGGGAAGAAGAGAGAGAATTCAGTTGTCTGGAAAGGTTAAATGTGATTGCAGGAGTGCATGACTGGCTGACTCCCTGACTGGAACAGGAAAGAGGCAGCACTTGTGTAAAGCACTCCCTTGCGGATGATGACCCTAACAACACTTCCATCCACCCTGTCTACCAGCTGATACACTCTTTCCACTGTATCACTGCTGAGTGTTGTGTGCTTAGTTCAAACGGTGCTTTCTGTTTCTGTGACTTCTTGCTGCTCAGAGGCAGACTCAGAGGCTCAGACAGCAGCAAGTTGGATCCCGGTGACCCGTGGCCCTTCTGCATTGCTTGAAGCACTCCTGAATCCTTCCTTTACAAAGTTGTCTCTTGATAAGCTTTTTCACCCCTAGGAGTCTGATTTAGAGAACTCATATTTTTTCTGCACCAGACATGCTATGACACTTCAGATGCTAGCGCCTCAAAGAGTCATCTTTCATGTATAAGCTTTGGTGGTCCTGTTTCTGTAGTCTGAGAGACTCCTGTGCAATAAGGGATGCATCTGATTTCTGGACAGCTGTCTGAGATGGAAATTATGCTTGTAAGAAGCTTGTGTTACAGGGAGTGGATACAGTAATACATGGTTGTTCAGACAAAGCAGAATTTCAATGTATTTTTGTTCCATCTTTGGACAACCCTGGGCTAGGTTTGAACCCGAGTTTCACAGACAACATGTTAACTTACCATGGATGATAACAACCAGTGATCTTGGTCTCACTGTATGGATACTTGCTATTTAAGTGCTCCCAGTTCTGAGGGTCTGTATTTTTCAAGCCTTATTTCCTCCCTCAAGTCAGAAATGACAAACTGAGGCTCTTCTTGACCATGTAGCTTATATGAGCCAACTCCCCATCTTTGCTGTGATCTCCAAAGCACACGCTGTTGTTGAGACCCCTGTGATCAGAGTAATGAAATGAAAATTTTACAGTTCTGCTTGGCTCTCGTGGATTTTTTTATTGGGTTAGTGCAATTTCACTGCACTGGGTGTGGTGGTTTATGATTGCTTTGGATATAATGGGTTATAGCATGATGGAATCCATAGGAAGTGGAAATAAATGAATATAAGTGATTTTATTTTCTTTATGACAGTGGATAAAGATGGAAAAATTAGTTGAATTACTTTATTCAGTACAGGAAAATGAATAAGTTACCTTTGTACTACTCTCTTTTACAATTTGATTGCTCATTTTACTAAAAATCTGATGATATTGTAACCACATCTGTTCATGAAGTTAATTATCTGAACATTAAATCCTGTGTTTAGAGCTCTTAGTTGAAGCAGGCACAACCACCTCCAGTATGTTTGATATATTCAGGCCCCAGCTTTGACTCTTGTCTTGTCTTGTCTAAGCAAAGCCACAGATGTGGGTGTTTTGCTTTTTTCTGATAGTACTGTATCATGTTGACACTGTCCCAACTATGGCTGTGCAAGGAGCTTGTTACCAGCCAATTCAGAGGGCTGCTGGAGGAGCATTAGCCAGATGGGCCTTTTTGGTGCCTCCAGCTCTGTGGTTAGTTACCATGCTCTCATGGGGGGGAGGTCTGGATACTTAGAGGAAGAAGGAAAAGCATCTTGTGTTACCTTGGCCTTATCAGTGTGAACCGAGGCTCCCTAGTTTTCCTCAGTGATCATCTGCTTTGTCTTTCCTGAAGCTGAATAACACAAAATGCTTCAGCATTTGAGATCCCGCCTTCTGCAAATGAACAAAGAATTAGGAGCCTTCTGCCCTTGGATATATAGTGACGTCTTCCCATTGGGTGGTTAATTTAAGCCCCGATGAACATGGGTAGGTATCAGAAATGAGTGACGGGGGCATTACAGTACAGAATGCTTTTAGGGAAGGGGCAGCCTAACTGCACCCAAAGTCTCCAGCACCGGTCCCACTCACATGTCTGCCAGGGTTGTGTGCCCTCTTTTAAGGTGTGCAACAAAAGCCCCTGCTCAAAAGCATAGATTCTCTTTAAGCCAACCAGTCTTTGTGGGGAGGAGCCTCTTTCTGGGGGTTTTACTAAAGAAAATGCTAGTGTAAAGGGATATATTTGCTGAAGTACAGCAGTACGTATTGCTGCATATAAAACTTTATTGAGTGTCTCTCACCCCCATGGAGTGTGATACAGTCTTATAATTAACTCACTCATAAAGTTTCCTCGCTATTATAAAAATACTAGCTGAATACACAGTGTTGGAGTTCTGGGGTTAAAGTCCCAAACACTTACCTGACAGCATCAATTATTTCTTCAAACCTCTTTGCTCTCCTGCCCTAAAAATGTTTTCCAGTCAAAGTCATGTCCTTTCTCTGCCTTCCCATCTAAATGACATTACAGTTCCATACAGCAAGAATTTGCTGTGATATTTAAAGAGAGGTCTCCATCCTCAGGCGTGTATCTGCCTAATGCGTATCTATCTGTAAGTTAAAGCAGATGCTTCAGTGCATAGCCCAGTGTACAACAGCCAAAGCTTTTTATCTTCCCCCCCCCCCCCCCCCAGGGTAACCACAGGAAGAAAAAAAAAAAAAGGTAGGAGTGAGGACAAGAAAAAAGACAAACAAATTTTGCAAATCCTTCCAATCTGGAGCACCAGGCATGAAGCAACAAGGAAAATGCTGATTGATCAGGGATGCTGTATATATGGTGAGAGGCCAAGGCCATGTTAAGTAACTCCTATGAAATGTCAACTCCCCCTCCCACCAAAACCAGGAACATCTAGCACTGCACAGACTGGTGCTAAAGGGTAAGAAACTAGTCTGGAGAGAATTGTTGTGTATTTTCTTTTCAAAGAGTAAATACATTTATACCAAAGGAAAGATTAATTCACTTTTATTCTCTTGAAGTTAGGGAAGAAACTTTCTTTAGAAAACTATCTGTATTTTCTCATATAGTTGGAAGGGACCTACAATGATCATCCAATCCAACTGCGTGACCACTTCAGGGCTGGCCAAAAGATAAAGCATATTAAGGGCATTGTCCAAATGCCTTTTAAACACTGACAGGCTTGGGACATTGACCACTTCCCTAGGAAGCCTGTTGCAGTGTTTGACCACCCTCTTGGTAAAGAAATGCTTCCTAATGTCCAGTCTGAACCTCCCCTGATGCAGCTTTGAGCCATTCCCACGTGTCCTGTCCCTGGGTATGACATCTGTTGTAGTAAAAGAAATGTTAGAGCACATTATTAGTAGAGTATATCTTGCTCAGGACAAGTTTGGCTGAATGAGGCTGGGAGATGATGCTTTACCTAAATACTGAAGGTACTAGCCCATAAGCTAATCACTGGGACTCGTCTTGTGTTCAACCATTTCCGTGGAGCTGTTTTTTTCCTCAGAATAAGCCTAGCTTTAGGCGTGACCCAGTAATGTGCTGCGAACAGTGAACTTGTTTTATTTGGGTTTTTTTGTAGTCCAGAAAATAGGTAGCTGTCCTACCAGTGGCAGTTACTGTGAATATTTCAGAGTGCCTAGCTGCAAGGACCTGCTGTTCTAGGAAATATATATGTCTATAACATGCTGTTCTGATCTGGTGCTTATCTATTCTGATGGATGCTTCCTCTCTCTCCTCAATTCCTTACCTCCCTCCTAGGTCTCCCTAGTCATAGATCTGAGATCACAG
Source organism: Strix aluco (assembly GCF_031877795.1). NCBI lineage: Eukaryota > Metazoa > Chordata > Aves > Strigiformes > Strigidae > Strix > Strix aluco. The sequence continues at coordinate 38,704,744 of NC_133936.1, forward strand.
ACCACAGGGTGGTGTGTGATGGGCCTGGCCAAGATCCTCTGTAGATGTCCACCAAGAAGGTTGGACCAAATGGTCTGTCCCACTTCAAAATGTCCATGAAAGGAATTTGGTCTTAGAAATTTTGATTTCAGTGAGGATATATTTTACTGGGAAAAAAAGACTGTCAGGTTAAAGAGAAATGACAAAACTGTCCAGTGAACACAGTATGCTCTTGTGTGGATGCACATACACAATTCTATATGCATACATTAGCAGCTCAGGGACAGTTTCTGTTGTAGCCTTCATTCCAGATAAAAGCCTATTTATTTATAGTCTAATCAAGGGCAAGTCAATTTTGTTTTCTTTTGCTACAACAAACACACTGGGGTATGATAACCTATCAAATATTCACCCACGATAAGACTGCCACAGAAGGAAGAAAGCATAACATGAATCTTGAGCAAATGTAGCTAATCTTGCATTGTAAGGTCGTGTTATTTTTAAACTGTGTAAAGGATGTGTAGCACAGGGGAGACAGTGTTTGTGTAGCCCTTTTCATTTGTTCTTATTTCATAAAGCCAGTCTGGCCTTTTTAGTGATCCATGGGAACAAGTCAGTGGAATGTATGAGCCTCTGGAACCACAAGGGAAAAGGGATGACTCCTAATCCTGGACCCCATTTGTAAAAATGTCTTTTTAGAAAATGTCAGGGAATAAGAAATCTTGCTGTCTCTAAACATCTTCCAGTAAATAGAGTTCAGCTCTGGACTGAAGTCAGACACTGCAGACTCCTATCAGGTAGCGCTTACAGTCCTGGGGCCAGTCTCCCTTGGTTGCATCAACATGAAAATAAGAGTTGTGTCTGAGGTGTGGTGCTCAGTCGTGGCACTGGGAGCAAACTGCACTTTGTATAGTCATTATTACCCCTCGGGCAACGCTCTGCTGGCAGCACTCAGTTTTAGCTAACTAAGGGTTTTCTGAAATTGGCCTTTTGGAATAATGTCAGTCTCTTTCAGATACTGCAAGGGTTTTCTCTTATTTCTTCCAAGTCAGCTGATCTAAGAGAGCTGCTAATCCCAGTGGCAATGGAATTTGACCCATTTTCAAGACGTTGATTCTTTTTCTCTTGCTGAAGATAAGAGCCTTATCTTTGTCAAGTTTCGGTGAAGCATGGGCTCCATATCCCAGACAGCAGATGAGTGTACCCTGGGCTGCTCAAGCCTTAAAGAAAAGTTTAATCTCCTTGAAAATGGATTTTCTCTAACCTGGGAATAGATATATAACAGTCTTGATGTTAAGCATTATATAAACTTTACTGGTCAAAAGACTGTCTTGATTATTGGTTATATACAAAATTTGGAGAAGGGAGGTGCCAAGGTAGGCAATTCAGAATTAACAAGAAATTTGGCTTTTTTTTTTTTTTTTTTTTTTTTTTAAAAAGCTGTCTCTCATGTGGTTTTGGTTTAAGATTTTTCAACTATTTTGTTACGGTGTTTTTTCTTTTTACAAAATGAAAAGTCTTTATTAGCTTTTATAACTATCATATAAGAAGTTAACTGAAACTGTCACAGGACCTGTTGATGGATCGTTAACATTTTTGTATCCTGAATCCCTTTGGTATTTGCTACCACCCCTGGATACTTTGGTTGTTTTGAGGCATGTTTCCTTCATTTTATAAAACTCTGCATTGGGCATGAGGGTCTGTTTCCACACCTTGCAGAACTAAATTACTATTAGCTGTCAGCTAGACTGAACTAATATTTTTGAAGAAAAGTGAAACTGCATTTCAGTTTGATTCTGATGCTTTTTGACATTTCAATTAAAATACCAAAATGAAAGCCTTTATTTTTTAAACTGAAATTTGCTTTTTGGTTTGTGTTTTGAAAACCAGAAGGAAAATTTAAATTTAAAAGAGGAAAAATATTTTTCTCTAAAAGAAAAAGTTCTGCAGTAGTTCAAATAACTACTTGCAGTATTTCATAAAATCAGATTTTGAGCAACTCTGTTTAAAACATTTCTTTGTACTTTTTTGTTTGTTTGGACTCCCAAACAAAAAGTGACATTCAAGCGGAATTAGGAAGATGTTTCAAGTTATAATTACTGTGTTTTCCATCCAAAAGTATGAATGTATCCACGTTTTCTACAGACTGGGCTTTCATCAGCCAAAGACCCATGAGGAGAACAGGCTGAATTTTGCACTGTTTTTCATAGCCCTCACCAACCTGAGATTTGCACATCTTATTCAAAGAACACTTGCACATTATGTTTTCCATTAATTTCTGTTGGCTCGGGGCTCAGATATGTGAGTTCTCCTTCACCCAGACATGCATGTTTTCTGTGAGCGAGGGCTGCAGGGTTAGGAATAAGATTTTGTTGTGCTGTTAAAAACAGGTTTTGTACTGGTTTTCATATTGATTATTGCCTTCTGCAAGAAATAGTTATGGCTTGATAGGATTCTTGCCCTTTCTAGTGCAAGGTGCTAGTTAGCAGGGAAGGCAGTCAGAATCTGTCCTTGCAGGAAGAAGAATCAAGTAGAAAAGTATATGAAAACAGATGAAAAAGGGTGGAAAGACAAGAATTAATTCTGCTTTTCAGGCTGACTTCTACAATCCAATTATAGCTATCAATAAAATTTTTACAGCTTTCTCTTTGGAAGCAGATAAAACTGCTCTTGTATTCTCTCCATATTTAGCTGAGTCTTTGGCTAGTAGATACAGAGGATGAAAAAAATAAAGGAGTGCAAAGATATAAAAAGGCCCCAAAACTTTAAACATCTGATTGTGTAACTGATCTGATATGAACTTGCCATCGTTATGATGCCTGTGAATTAAATTTTTTGAGATGTTCTCCCTAACAATTTTTTACTCAACCATGTTATTCAGTAGCTGTTTTTCTTCAACAGGAAGGCCTTTCTCAGTGACAGTAGGAACTAATAAGAGGAGATTTTCTGAAGCTCTCTGCAAAGTAAAATGTTCAACATAAACAAACAATGGTGTGGAGTTGTGGATGAGCGCAGAGTATGCTGCCCTGATACATTTTAATCTGGTGGGTGAAACTGTGCATTTAAAATCTGATAGTTGAATGCTGTCATGCTTACAAAATCATGCATGACTTCAGAGAATAGTTGCTGGTGAAGGCCACAGGCCTATTTGTAGTAAGACATCAGCAGCCCTGTCAGGCTGATGTGTTACTGGTTGACAAATAAGGGGGATCACAGAGATTTTGAGGGAATTGCAAGAGAAGTGCCTGCCACTACTACACAGGCAAATAATAATAATAAAACTAAAAAATGATGCAACAATTGATTTGTTCATTGTTACTTTTTGTTGTGTTCCTGTAAGCGAGTACTAATAGGGGAAACTGAACTTCTGCAGACAGAGAGGGTGACTTTTTTCCTCTGAAGCACACGCAAGGGAAAGCAGCTTTCAGGACCCATGGAGTGTGGTGGGCAGGAGAGTCACATCAAGGAGCTGGGAGAATGTTACTCATGCAGAGAAACTGTAGAAGGAAGCAGAGAGCAAAAAGCCAGGTCTTGGGGGTAGAAAGGACTAGCGACTGGAGAGGGCTGGGCAGTTTGCATCTCAGGAAGGCAGAGTTGGATGGAAAACAAGTTGCAAGCAAGAGCACACCTCTAAGGATGCAGTGGGCAGCTGGGAGCAGTCCATTTTTAGTTCCTGTTCTTCTTGCCTTGTCACTTGGAATTGTTTCCATCTAAAAAAATAAATCATCTGAGTTTATAGTCAATCATTCCTGTCACAATCATGTGAATTGGTAGGGTGAATCAAAATGCAGCACCCAAATCTGAAGATGGTATTTTGATCTGCTATGAACCTCTCCCATTAAAATTTAAAATACCCTTTTCCCCAGACGTCCTCTAAAATAGAACAAACTACATGGAAAAAAACCACGTTCTGGCTGTGGCTTAAATAACAGATTTCAGGAGAGCCGAGGGTTAAGGCTTGCACTTGATTCTTATTCCTTCCAGTTTCTCTCCATATACTCAGGTGAAGATCAGCCTTAGTTTTGAAATTCGTGGTTGTCGCACTTTGCATCACAATTACCATGTTTTCTAAACACTGTGGGTTTTGCTTGAAATGCTTCATTTGATCTGAGATTGGCTCAAAGCAGCAGACCTGAAAGTGTAACTGAGCTTGCTTTCTTTCCTTCAGCAATCCAAGAGGATCAGGTGATGGGGTTGCCTGGATGTTGTGAGTTTATTTGCATGTGAACAAGATAACTTCAGTTTATTTCCCCCCTACATACTGCAAAAAAAAGTTATGGTCTCTGAGGTAATGGGGTTTGATAGAGTTGTTAGCAGTATGCTGTGAACAAAAAATTGTTATGTAGTTCAAATATACTGTTGTATCCACTGCTGTGATCTTGCTTGGTAAACTAACACCTGATTAGAAAATGTATGGCAGACCTTAATATTTTTCAGGCACTTTCAAAACTCTTCCTATAAGTTCCTTGGGAAGGAAGTGGAGCTTGCTTTGAAATGGAAGACAGGGTTTCTAAATCACTTTGAGGGCTTTTCTGCTAGCTGTAGGGTTGGAGGAGAGCATTTGTCTCATTTCCTGTGGCAGCAGAGAATTTCTCTTTTGCTGGCACCTTCAACTATTCTGCTTTTCCACTCAGTATTTTTGAAATGTGTTTTAGCTGGGGCAAGACAGGGTGGTCAGAAATCAGACACAACCTGACAGATGGCAGGAAAGATTTCCAAAAGCATCTGAAGGACACTTGGGGAAAAAAAACTCCTCTCTCATCTCAGCTACAAGTAGGAGAGTCCAAGCAATTTGCGTGGGCTGCTTGTTACGCTGATCCCAGTCCAGGGGAGACTTATGCCACTGGAGCTCTGCTGAACTGGGGGCAGTTACTTGGGACTTGCACTAACATGAATCTGCACCAATGTGCTCACAAATTGGCCCTGATCTCTTGTCTTTCAAGTAAGAAGGGAACTATCTTGTGCTTTTTTACAGAGGACTTGAAAATGAAAAATCCTGCATAGCTGGGTTGCTTATAGCAGAGCTTCCCAGCTGTGATGAGCGGCTTTGGGAGCTTCCATGGTGGAGTGCCAGTCTTGGGGCACCTAAGCAGGGCCTCAAGTGCTCTGAGCACTTCTCTTCTGAAAATCAAGCAGTTTGTTTTAAACCTCTGAAAATGTAGGTACTTAACTTTCTTTAAATCCCCAGGTCCAAGATATTCACAAAGCCACAGACCACTGATTTTGTTTGATTTTTACAGTACAGTGGGACTGTGAGATGAATTTAATTTCTGGTGTTTTTCACTTGTAAACAGTAAGAAAAAGCTCCTTATTTTAATGAGCACTTTGGTCTCCTTGTCCTCCTCGCTATCTGTGTATGATATAGTGTAAATGAATTTGAAACAAAAGGCGATCTGCCTTTCTCTAAACAGCTATGCCAAGTCTAAGACCATGTTAAGGAAGCCGAAGTTGTGAGTACTTCTGCCCTTCCCCCCTAGTATTTGAACTGTTCTTGTCTGAGTGAATCTTCTGCCTTCATGGCTTCACATTGCTGCTTTCTCTGATACGTGTCCTTCCTCCAGAGCCCTTGCCCAAACTTTCTTTCCTGAAGGGACAATACGATTGCAAGTCATGTACTGGCAGGCAAGTTTTAAGCTCAGGTTGCATCTCCATAAAACCGTGGGTCTCTGCTCTCCTTTTTCCACTTTTCTATGGTTGTTTTATTTCCTTACTGATTCTCTGTTTCTTAGTGATTCTGCCTCTTCTGGTCTTTATGTTAAGCAAAGCACATACTTAAAATCTGCCTAAGCCACAGAAGGCTTGTTTGGATGTTGACAGGTTTTTCTGAACGGAGGCTTTTCTCAGGAATACCTGATATATTTTCTGGCTTTAAAGAATCAACAGTCCATCACTTCTTTTTAGCATGTTGGCAGTGAGACAAATAGCTTGGATGTTTTTTCCTGGTTTTGGCAGAGGAAGTTCCTCCATCATGGTGGAGGCTTTGAAAGGAAGGTGGTTCTCAACGCTGGAGGGATAACCTTCCTAATCTCAGACTTAATCAATTTTGATAATAAAAAATGGATGAAAAAAAGGGAAGATGTCAGGGTCAAATCTATAGTAGTAGTCAATGGGGCATCCTTGCTGTGGAGGTGATGAAGGAAAGTAGTTTTTTGCCTGTTGTTCTTCCATATAGCATTTAATCCTTAATATACCGCTGCCACATTAGATCTGTGCACATACTGCAGATCCCTGACAAACAGAATCTGGTTCATGATGTGGTTATGCAGCTGTTTTCACCTGGCAAAAGATGCAGCTCTGCCAAAAGGCATGGTCCTTTTTCTGCTCACTCCTGACCTGCTGTGTTCATGAACGGCCTCGTGGTGAAAGGAAAGGGTTAGTTTTTAGCTGGATCCATCTGCCTCATTGTGCAGCCATGTTGAACCTTGCGTGGTGGAAGGGGATAGTTAGGAATTAGCAGTTAGGATGCTGAAACTGCCAGCGTGGATTGCTTCTGGTTCAAACTCGTGTATACCCAGGGCCCAAAGTAACTTCCTGATGTTGGTAGAGAGTAAAATGGAGTGCAGAATTTGCCCTTCAGTGTAGCCATAACAAAGGGGGTGGTGATTGTAACCTTCAAATGCTATGTATGACAGTCGTGGCAGTGTAGAGCTAACATAATGTGAAATGTGACTTTGGAAGAAAGCTGGCTTATGAATTGCATGTGTGAGTGCCCGTGTGTTTCTATGCTAAGATGACCTTTCTAGTACCAGGTATAGGTCTTTGCAATCTAGTCACTTACAAGCGTGTCTTTGCTTTCTGTACATCTCCTCTCCTATGTGTACCTCCAAGCTGCATCACTGCAGTCTACAACCAAGCAAATAGAGGAGTAGCTAACAAAGACATTTCCCAGTTCCCTGTACTTTTTTTTTCTTTGTTTGCAAGAAGTGAAATCCATGTCTCAAGCTCCTTCTATGAATCAGAATGATTGTCAGTTATCTTCTTATAGGAAAAATGGTTACGTGTTTCCTAAACCACACTGGGGTTACAAGGGAGCGTTGTTGGCTTGCTTCTCCTGTTGTTGGCTTGCTTCTCCCGGCTCTGCACACTTGTAAAACTCATGTTAAAGCAGTGAGCTCCTCTACACCCAGTCTGTCTCTTTCAATCATCTGGATTCGGGTCTTTCCCATGTGTTTCTCATCCAAGTCTCCAATAAGCTCTCCACATCACAGAGGGTACCAAACCCACTGCCATCTCTTCTCTGTCTTTTATGTGCATGACAGTTCAACCTCGTGCTGTAATGAGCTGTGCAGGAAATATTTTTATGTGATACTGATGTCAATTAAGACTAATCTCAAACCACTGTATAGAAAGAAGTCCTGATTATTACAGTCAGTGATTAGAAAAGGTTACCTAAATCCTTTACAGTAGTATGTGTTCAGCTGTAAAAAACAAAGGTCTGTATCTCTCTTTCTTTTTTTCTTTCCTTGCTCTGAGCTAATTGAAGCTTTGCTCACCTGGGTTTCAAAAGATGCCTCACCATTTTAGTTCTTGAAGAATAATAATGTACATACCTCTCCCACAGCTTTTGTCTTCATTAGACATTTTCACGTCTGGCTAATGAGGAACACGATTCTTTTTGAAGACTATAGGGTTATAGGAAATATGTGATAGTCAAAAAAGTCTGTAGTCAGTTAGGAGATAGCATATGCAACATTTCACCTTATTTCGGCTGTTGTCCATTGAAATTTTACCAAAAGATGCTTTTCTATTTGCAGCCATTTATTTTTCCTGGTGATGTCCTTTTCATTTATTTGAGGAGGGGCTGCACTTTGAGACCAGTGCTAGGGCTTCTGGTGACTCTTCAAACACAGAATGAAAAGACTATGGCTTTCCATAGAATTTGGTCTTCCCACTTTACTTCTTTTAGTACAAGTATGCTTGTGGCAGTCCCAGGGTGTTCCACTAGCTAACATGTGGACCCTGGCTCACACGTTGGAGAGCACTCAAAAGCACACTGTGAACAGGCTCTCTTAATTTGCCTAGACCACGTGCTGTTAGGAGAACAAGTGGTGCTGCTCCTTGTCTCTTACTGAAATGTTAAGGGTTTGTTTCAGAGCGTGAGGACTGTCTTCATTGCTGCAGGTGTGATTTCTCTAGCAGGTTTTGCTGTCTTCCAGCAGGCAGAGCTAGTGTCTGGCCTGTGATGCAACCCCTACAACCGTGCTCAGAGACCAACCTAAAGAAAAGTGTTGCAAGGGTGTCTAAGCAAGCACCCCTCCGAGGAGGGGCGGGAGGAGGTGGGGCTGCGCCAGAGACTTCTAATGGCAGAATAAATGGGGAGGTGTAGGGCAGCGCTGTACAGTCAGTCCAGCACACCCGCTGTGCCTCTGTTCTCTTCCCCTGTGATCTGAAAGAGCATATTGTCTGCACCAAATCTTGAAGAAATACATACAAGCAGATTTTTGTTTTGTCTTGTTTTCTTTAAACTTTAGTTACCCATCGGCAACTTTCAAGATGACAAGAATTTTGACAGCTTGCAAAGTGATGAAGACTTTGAAAGGCAGATTGGAGTTTTGCAATGTGTCTGCTGATCACTGGAGTTTCTCGAGGACTGGTACGAGGTTGTTGAGCATCAAGGTAACAGTAACTGAGCTACTGTGGTTTAATAGATGTGTTTGGCATGCTGAGAGATAACTGGCTGCAGATAACAGGGCTTACCTAGACACATAAAATTGAACCGAAGGAGATTTGTCTGAACCCTAAGCAAGGGGGGTGCTTGGCTAAATGGTTTTATTAGCTAAGCAAACACACTTTTTGTGTAGTCTGGAATGGCAATTATAGAGTATATTGCACCAAAAGGTGGAAGTTCAGGGTTTCAGTTAATTATTACATGGTATTTTCTTTAGAAACACCCCACCCTTCTATAGGACTTACAGCTAATGGAGCAGATCTTGCAGTCCATATGAGTATGAATCAGCTAGATATTTAAAAACATGCATCACCTGAAGCATGCAATTAATCCAATTGGATCCACAAAGGATCCATTTTCAATGTATTGGAAACCATGATGGCTCTGAGATTAATGGGAGAGGTAGACAACTCTTTGTGAATGCATCAGTGTAGCAACTCTTGATTTACTGGGGCTGGAACCTCTTAGTTCCCTTCCCCAACTTCTGCTCTTTGTTACAAGAGCTGCATTTGACCAGCTTTGCTAGTGTAACTCAGGCAGGCGTGGCAGAGTACAGTGGTGAAATGGGACTTTTTATGTGAATTCTGTAGCACTGGTAGTGTTTTGTCATCATGCACTTTCCATTGAAAAGGTGCTCTTGCACGTGTATCCTGTTGAATCAACAATGTAATAGAATTAGCAGCCAGAGGGGTGATGTTTCAGTAGGTGGTGGGGAAGAGCTCTCAGAGACTGGGGCTGCAGGTACCCGGTAGGTACCACCTTACTGGCAGGGCAGGGTAGAGGGCTGACTGGTATCATTTCTGCCCACTGAGGACTAGGATTTCTCTTACCTGTCCCACATCCACTGACTTTTCAGGAGATCTCTGAGCTCCTGGCAACGACCCATTACTTTCAAAACAAAAATTAGCTGCAGAGAAAAACTGGATGAGGAAAGAGGCATCCCTATTTTCATCCCTTCCTGCAGCATGTGAGTTCTCAATTTAGCTTTGTCTCACCTGCACTTAAAAACAGAGCCTGTGTTGTGACTAGTGTTCTTGCTAATGGACCTGGCTTCCCCTTCCCGAGAGTGCACAGCCGGCATGAACTGTTATCTTGTTCACTGTCTTGAAACACAGCACAGTAATCTTCTTCCCAGCAGATGGACACTGACTCTGCAATCAGATCTGGCTTAGGAGGAAGTTACTCCTCCTTGTGATGACAACAGGAGTCCTACTTGTCCATTAGAAAGCCATCATGGTTACTAGTTTCTGCAGATGCACCTTTTGAAGAGGAATTAGGGCTCTGACATGAGGAGCAAGTTCCTTGGTTGTTCTTCAGGCTGGTGAAGCTGTGTTGGTTTGACACTGACCACACGTTAAAAACTATGTCAGAGCTCTCAGGTGGAGCAGTGCTGTCTCACATCTTCCAGGGCAGGTGCCAGCTTCTATTGTTCCATTTTGAAATCTCAGCACTGGCCTAGAAAGTGCCTTTTGGTGTGACAAAGCATAGTGCAACACAGTTTGAACAATCTCTTTGAGCTTTGTGCTTTAAATTGAAATGGGAGAGGAGAAAATGGAGACACTTTTACTGCCAGTATTGCTGGATGAGTAGAACCTGTGAATGCACTAAGAGGTGCTGTTGACAAATATCATAGTGTCTAGGGGATAGGAGCCCAGGAGTCATACTTGACTGCTTGGTTTATGGCTGGTGATGACCTGTAGCATTAGTAGACCAGGAGCCCTTGCAGGTACATTCAAGTTCACCATGGTTTTAGAAACTGTCAAACTAATTAAGCAGGACTGAGGAGTTCTGCTGGAACAATTCTTTCTTGTCTCTGTTGCCTCTGATACTTCTCTTGCTTTTTGGAGCTGGTTCAGTTATTTCTGCCATGTGCTGTAGAGTACAGCAGTTGAAGCCTTGTGATGCACAGAGAAGTGAGTTCAAAGACACTTTAGTTTGTGGTTAGAAGTCTGCTGCAGTAAAAGGCATCTTCCACTTTGTAGCCCATGGTTAGGATTGCTGCTTCAGCTTTTGATGAGACACCATCTTTCTTTACATATCCCAGAATAAATCTGGTAGGCACCTGCAGTAGGCTGGTTCTGATGCATTCTTATACTGATGGATTAGCATCTGAAGTTTGGATTTGGCATCTTAAATGACAGATTGATGGTGTTAAGTACATGTTTTGTCACTCATTCAAGGACTGCATGGTGACAGACCTACAAGGTCATATCTCATATTGCTGAGGCATCCAATTATTAAGTTTCATACTCATGGAAAACTGCTGCCCTACTCTGATGGAGTTACAGTACCAGCTGTTCTAGGATCTACTATTTCTGTACTTGTCGAGCTAAAGAGTGATTGCTTAAAGCCAGTGACACCAATGCTGAAGGCAAGGAGAATTAATACCTTTTAAGAAAGCAATGCTAAGTGAAACCCTTGGGAACTATTTTAACCTCAGTCCCAGCAATTGCAAATACACCTGAGGTGGGTCAGAATGAGTTGGGCCCCTTTCTGTGTGACCGGATCTATTGCAGGGCGGCCAAGACCTACTGTGCATCTGAAGCGCTGAGTTTGATGGAGCATTTGTACCTGCACTGTGACTAGCTGGCTCACCACAAGCTGTGGTGCTAGCCAGCCAGCCCCAGAAGTCTCTTCTGACACCTTCTGCCTTGGCATTGACAGTAGTGAAAGTGGTTTCCTTATTGGACTTGATTATTTGAGTTTAATACCTACAGGAATTTGTGCTTTCAGAGTGGATGCTTGAACTCATGGAGAGTAAGAAGGCTGGTATCTAGTGTAGTTTAGGAGCCTGTGGCTCCTGAGATCTCAGCTCAGATTTTTAACGCCACCTTTGCCGGGGGCCACATGATTCTGTTTGAATTCAGAATCTGGAATATGAAAACCTGAACCTTTTCTGGCCTGAGGGTTTTGCTTTAAGTCAGTGACAGGCTTATACACCTTTTTGCATGGGACAAACAGCAGCAGAAGTGGAAGAGACTCTCTAATATACATATGCAAGCAGTAAAGCAGCAGGCCTGAGGGAAAATTTAAGGATAAGTGGTCCTAAAAAGCCAACCTATTGCATAGCTTTGTGCCAGAGTGTGGAAGTTAACTGTAGTTGTGAGACAAGTGACCAAGTACTGACTTATGACTGTGTTTGGTGTTCCAGCCATCATTAGAGATAATGGATATTTGTAAGAAGTTTGGAGAAAGAGTGAAATGCAAAGTAATTAAGGTGTGTGGGATAATGGCAGTATAGGTAATGATCCCATTCTCCCATTATTGCAGGCTTAAATGAGTGTTTAGTTGCCTTTTATTGCTTTTTCTCAGTGGGCTATTTTAGGTAGCATAACAAAATACAGAGAAAAGATGTTTCTAACCTGCATATAAGCTAAGTAAAGTATTACAGAGCATGAGGAAGGGGTTGTAGTTTTAGCAGGGTGCCTAATAATTCTTCTCCCAAGTCTGTCTTCTGTCCAGTTAAACTCAGCCTATGTGGGGAAACACCATTGTAGGTGAACAGTCTGAGATGTGGGGACTCACAGGTTTGTACTTCCCTATTGCATCCCATCCTTCAGTTCTAAAGGAGAGATGGAGCATCCGCAAGTGAGAGAGGGGTACAGAGCAGATCAGAGGCTCCTATAGGCTCTGTAGGGATGCTTAGCATCAATGCAGCGTAATCAAGCTTCTTTATAATTCAGGAATGGGCAGAGAGACTGTAGCTCAAAGCTTGTATCATTTAATGCTCATCTGAGGCCAATGTAGTTAAATAGGGATGTAAAGAGTAGTACGAGCAATAAATAGGTGGCTTGTAACAGTATAGCTGGCTCAGTAAGGAGAGGATTGGGAGAACTATAAAAACCATCAGGAGCAAGCTAAAAATATAGTCAAAAATGAGAGGGAGAGCAGGAAAATTTTTGAGCACTGGTTTTAGAAACTATTTCAGATTACTGTAAAAGGGGTCTTCAAATATATTTTGAGGCAGGTGGAAAGTAACTGAGAAAATGACTGCATGGGAAGCAGAGAGATGGGTGAGGAGGTGAAAGATCAGTCACAAGCTACTCCAGTGCTCTACCTTTGGAGGTGAAAGTGAAGGGGAGCTAAAACGGAGCCGGTTCCCTTAGAGATGGGGGAACTTACTGAGCTGCTACTGTGGGGGAGGGAAGGGGTGCTCATTTCCTTGGGGGCTCAGTGCCTTCTGCCAAGTGCCTCACCTGTCTTGGTTCCCTCTCCTCCTTTGATTTTTGTCACAAACAAATATTTGTGGCATTGTTGTGAAGAGCTTTAAGAAGAGTTCAAGTTGTAGGAGCTATGACTTTTCTATGATGCTGCCCATGTTGTGTTTCTGGCTTTGCTTTCTCTTTGGCTTGGATGGTAAAGGAACTAATCCAAAGCTTCTCCCTAAAGTTAGCCTAAGCGTGAATCTTCTTTGGTGTATTGCAAGACACTGACTTGGTTTTTGATTCATTCTTTATTATTTCCCTTTCTTCTTCTCTTAATTTTAGCCAGAAGCAAATGTGCTAATATAAAATTACAGATACAAAAAAAAGGGTTGGCAAAGGAAGTCTTGACTGTTAGCAATGTCCAGAAAGATTTCCAGCCTGTGATGGCATAGTACTCACAGGAAGAGACATTCTTCTATCAACTGCTCCCTTGTTGCTGGTTATTTGGTCTTGAGAGAGTGGATGTAGCACAGTCCTGGCACCAGTTTTCTACTGTAGAAGAAATCTGATGGCTTTTAGCTTCTTCTGCGCTTCTGATATGTTGGCTGTTACGTAGCCAGCCAGATTTGTGTGCCAAGAAATGCAGCAGAAGCTGTTGTACTGTGTGGAATCATGGTCTGCCTTAGAATGGAAATGTTTTATCATCTTCTTACTAGAGGGAAATAAACTGTCTTGCACTGAAGCTGGGTCCCAGCTGTGTCTCTGCCATACATCAGTGCCCATCCTTGCTTCAGTACTGGGCATACTCATAGTCCTCCAGCAGCCCAGCGTTTAGGGTTCAGCTTGGCCCTGCCAAGAGAAACTGGGCAATTTCTTTGGAGGGCAAAAACTTGACTTCCTTGACTGGTGAGTCTGTGAGGCAAGTAGAAAAGAGGAAAAATTACCTGTTCACTTCCCAGTAAAGGAGTTTATAGCAGACCCAATTTAAAAAGCAAATTGTACTGCAGATCTTTTGAGATTTTGCAGATGTCTATCATTCATCCTGTAGATGGGAAGGGCTGCTAGAGCAGGGAACTAACTGGAACTAAGTTAATCTGGTTTTTTACTTTCTTATTGTTTTAGGGTTTTTTTTAAATGCTATAATGCTTTGTTTACTTCACATGTGGACTGCTTCGTGAAGTGGGATCTGAACTACTTAACTCTTCAAGTTGCTTTGACAAAATGCACAAAATCTAGCAGTGACAGCATGACCCTTTCTGTTAGCCATCTCCATCCTCAAAGCTGTTCAAGAGCCCTGAAGCCTCTCTGGAGCACAGGGGGCTCTGCTAAAGGTAAAGCTACTGGTGTGTAGGAAGGAGAAATCAGATTGCGAACAGTGTGTCTCACATTGGGTGTGTGTGTGTAAGAAACATTTTATTTGAGATTTATCTGAGACTACCTGGGGATGCTTCTGAGAAGGGTGGAGACAAAAGGACCTCATGGAAGCTCTGGGGGTTTTGTTTATTTCTTGCTGCTTGTTTTTTTAAAAGTGAATATCTCTCACAACTAATCCCTGATTGAGCCAACTGGCCTTCTCTATAGCCTGTAAATCACTTTTCACACTAAAAACAAAACTGAAAAGCCAAGGTAGGCTGGCATCTTAGGGATATGGTAACACCTCCCCTGGAAAGGTAAGAAAGAATAATTGCTTCTAGAATACTCAACAAACAAACCAACCACTTAATTAAGAATAATAAATCAAGTAAGGGAGAGAAACATTTGAACATCTATCCCTTGCTATAGCTGAACTTGCAGGCAGGTTATGGTTGCTCAGGGACGTTCTTCTGTATTACTTGAAGACTGTGTAGGGGCTCTAATAGTACAACAGGGGCTTCTGTTCAACAGAAGTTATTTCTGTGCTGGTCTGGTATGTAGAAGGGCAGGTGGTCTGTGGGGGGAGGAAAGACATGCAGATTCCTGTCAAGTACTATAGTGAGGGTGATGCTTTAAAGGTCACAGTGATTGCTCTGGATTTTGGCCCCCAGGAGTTAGATGGATCTTAACTTTTCTGGTCATTCCACTGTTGTGGACTTTGCTTCCTGAAGGATTCTCCCAGGCTATGTTTGCAGTTGGGAACGTGATTCAGGCGATTACCCCAACTTGTACCAACGAGTGGTAGGACTTGCTTGAACTGGAGTTGGTATTTGGGTGGACTCAAATACGTGGCCTACTGGGAGAAGGAATTTATCTCCTGAAATCAAGGCTGAGAGAAACCGGTCCCTGCAGTCAGCCTCCCAGGTCGGCAGTGTGGGCTGGGTTTTCAGCAGGCTTTGGAAAGGGCAGAGGTCCTGTCCAAAGCCCAGTCTGAGGCACCCAGTCGACCTCTGTGCTTTGTAATGCTTTGCGTGTGTGGCAGCTTTCTGTAATGAGAGGCTTAGTGAGATTAGGGATCTGACTAAACTGTAATTTTTATTTAGGCTAAATCTAGGGGATTTAGCCACCAAAACTACATTTGTAACCAAGGAGGGAGGGGATTTTGATGTTGCTGACTATCCCATCCAATAGTGTGGGAAGGTTCAGAAAATGATGGCTAAACCTTTTGAGAATGACTGGATGTTTGACATTAATGAGGAAAAAATGCAAGGCTAAAAGCATCCCAGATGCACAGAACTCAATTACTTGGCAGTGCAGTTTGATTTTTAGTGTATTTTGCAGTGCATTAGTAATTGATCTGTGCAGTATTTGTAACTGCAGAGAAGCTCTAGATGAATGTTTGCCACGACTGTTACAAAATGTTCAATGCTGGGAATGAAATTTCTCCTTGCTGTGATTGTTCATCTGATTTACAGCTAATGGAAAGTAGTTCTCCTGGTCCTTTCTACAGCAAATTGATCCTGATTTTTCTTTAAAAAAATCCCATTAAGAGGAATTGTTCTGTAAAAAAACCCAATATAAAGTTAAATCATGGTGAGAGCTGCTGCCTGGTGGACACACTTGGCACATCTCCTGTGGCGCAGACCATTGGGGTTTTTGTACTGGTAGTCACTCTGTGACAGCAGCTCTGTGCCCAGAAGGCAGCTTTGCTTGCATTCCAGAAGTGAAAGTTTCTCAGGACTCAAAAGATTCATCATCCAAATTCTTTTAAGCCCAGAAATTTATTGGCAAATCTATTTCCAGCTTTGCTTACTCTCTCTCTTCCCCTGCATGTCATCAGTGATCCTGCTGTTTGAAGCAATCTCCCAACTCATTCTGTCATTTCTGTTGCGCGTATAGTTGTTATTTTCTTGGTAGAAGCTGGAGTTCCCAGGTGGTTTCCCATCCAATTCCTGGACAGGCTAAGAAAAGTTTAGTTTCCAAATGGGGCAAAAGAGGGTGTGTTTCGTCTGGTATGTGCAAAGACCCAGCTGAATCTCTTAATGACTTTTGTAAAAGTCACTCTTCATGTCCCATTTTCCTCAGCTGTAAAATAGTGATTAAGCTTGTAAGGGATCCCACATTTAGTGTGGGACTCAGTTCTGCTAAACACTCTCTGAAAGAGGTGCAGCTTTATGGGAAGTTTTCCTCTAGGCTGCTTGTTCCATATCTACCTCTTCCAGGACAATTTATACCTAGCCCTGAGGTAACTGAGACCGTGAGTGTCTGAGTCATGAGTTCCTCTCTTCTTGTGTCCTACAGCAGAATGGACTGGTATTTTGAATTTTGCCATCTGACACCAGTCCAACTAAGCACAGACTTGTTTTTAGCAGCTTAGCTGTACAGTTGCAACAGAAGTTAAGCACCTTTCAAAGGTCACAGCTGGATGAGAGCCAGCATACTCAGCAGCAAGCCTTGAGCAAACATTGAGGAGAGGGGTGATCCTTTCCTTACAGAGTTATGATATTGGTTAATTGCAAGATACATTGGGTGGAAGAATAAACAACGTGATACAGAAGGGTGGTCTCACAGTAATAGCAGCACATGCTCTGCTTGCGGTGAGATTTGCCAGCTGCCTTGTCCTTGTTGGGAGCACAATGTTTCCTAAGCGTTAGAAGGAAAAAGAACATCAGGAGACTAGTAAAAGAGACAGTATCTTGGCAGCTGGGAATGGGAGAGGGGCAGGGATACTTACAACATCAGACATGAAAGGCAGGTGTCCTAGGTGTTACCTGTATAAACATCAAGGCTTTTCCTCCTGTATTTGAGTCTCTTCATGTGCCTTTCTCTAGGCCCAGACAGCGAACTTGGTGCTGGAAGATGGGACGAAGATGAAGGGCTATTCTTTTGGCTATCCATCCTCCACAGCAGGGGAAGTCGTATTCAACACTGGTCTTTCTGGGTAAGGCATAAGCAAATGAGATGTAAGCATCAAAAGTTTTCTGGGAGCTTGTTAAAGTGTGAAAGTTGCTTTTTGCAAGTTCATAGGGTCCTGATCCAAGCATGTAGTGTTCTGTGTAAGAAAACACCATAGTCCAGGGATACACAGAGAGAGACAGTTAATGAATAGACTTCAGGCAGTCCTCGTGTCATAGCATTTGTGGTGATAAGCAACTTTAAAGACTGATATAACTAACCATGGTAGTGAGGTATGTAGGGATCTGATCACTTCCCATTGAAATGCAACCATTGCTGAGTCAGAGCAGAGGAACTGTCTTTGTTCTCCCTTCAGTGCCCTGATCAGATATAGAGATTTGAAGCATCTGCAACGTTCTGGGTAATGGAACACTTCTGAGTGCAAAATTTTTCAATCCCAAGGTTTGCAAGTTGGTGACCTGTATGACCCATCCCTTATCCCATTTGTTGGCTCATACCACAGTTAAGGATGCATTTAAACTCTGTGGCCTTTCTATCTAAAGGGCAGGATCAGATTCATGCCTAACCTAGCCTAACTCTCAGTCCTCTTGAGTGGTAGAAGCCAGCAGCTGACTTAGGATGGCAGCCAAATGCTGCTGGTGATTTTGTTGAACTGCTTGAGCAGAGGAAATCTGCCTGGAGGAATGAGGCTTTTGGCTAGGAGAGGGACATATTCCTGGGAAAGCAAGACAGCTCTGAGGTTGTTGGTGCTTGAGCTTTTTCTGCAGTCATTCATAGCTGTCTTTGCCCAGCTGCCTTGCATTCCCCAAATTCTGCTCTCTTTTGGAGAAACCAGTACTCACAGGATGAGTTTTTAAATGATCTCATTGGTGAGAGTGTTAAATTGCTGCAGAGGGGAATCTGTTTGCAAAGTTTCACATTAGGAGGCAATTATTTAAGTATTTTGACAGCACTAATTACTGGCTGTGTTAATATACCTGCCAAGAAGCAACTGTTTAATATAGATCAGAATGATGGAGGGCACCAGAGTTCTCTTCTCAGTGATAGATTATGGGCAATAAATCTTGTCACATCACAAAAGTCAAGGAGGACCTGATGGATTAATTTCCTCTCCACATGTTACTGTGGCAGCAGAAGCTGTGTTTGCTCATTTTCTAGAGATTTGGAGAGGATACCTGTGAAAGAGAGATCTCTTCTGTGCTGGGGAGAATATGGGTATGGAGGGAACATTTGAAATGTTAGGGTGTATCTCCAGAGCACTCTCCAGGAACATGACCTTGATTGTTTTGGAGAACAGGAAGATAAGAGCTTGCAGCGTTGTTGCAGATTGTAAAAGTAACAGATTTTCTACCAGTCCAGGCATTGCTGTCCAGTGAAAGAAACCCTGTAGCTCTGCCTGGTGCTCCTGAGCACAGAGATCAACACCTTCTGTACCCAGAGAAACCCAGCTACCTGTTTTCATTGATGCAGTAAGAAGCTAAGTGCCTGCGTGAAGGAGGTGCCAGGGTTGGGGACTTTTACAGACTGTCTGGGCACATAGCAATTTGTCAGCATAGGGAGCTGGAGGCTAGTCCAGGGGTGATTTTGCCATGGCTGCTGTTAAGCCTCAGACCACTGCTTTCTGTGAAGTGGGTGTTTCTGGATGCTGAGTGGGGTCAGCATGGGCTCTGTACTGGGGTGATTAATATGCTGCTCTGCACCTTGTCTCCTCATCTGGACTCTCACGTTCTGATTCATGTCACAGAACTGGGAGGCAAAGCACTTTATGTGCGTACAGCTTTCAGGCTTGAAGTAGCTAAAGCTGGCTGAAATGCTGTCATATTACTCTGGAATAAAGGGCAGAGAGCACTGTTTTGCTTTAAATTGTTGAATTTTCATTAGAAAAGCATGAGGATGAACTTTTCAGAAACATTTGCTCAAAAAAAATTTCTTAGCATTGCAGCCATCTGTTTGGTATGGGAACAAAAAGGAAGAAGTTGATTTCCAATTAAGAAAAAGGAAGAATTACAACCCATAAAATGTTCCCATGTTTGAAACAGCTCAGTAAATGCATTTGCCTTCAGTAAGTCTGTGTGTGTTTCCCATGATATTCTAGCAAGAGAACTGATTGACAGGAATTTACTGAAATCAGGCAGGCCTTTGGGCAGGCACAGCAAGGATTAGACCTTGCAGCATCTTTAGAGCTCATGTTCCCATCTGCTCCTCTGTGCTCCACAAGGCATTGTGCCTGCTTAAAGGGCATTGTGTCTCAGTGCAGAGATGTGCCTTCATACCCCAGCCAAACCCAATGGCTCTCTGTCCTTGTTTGCTGATTACAAATAACATGCAAAGGTTAATTACATTAGCTTTGTCATTAACAAAGAGTCTTTTGGAAGCATAACCAATTGACTCGTAAGGAGAGAGCGATGCCAAATGTGCATGTGCCATGCACTTACTGCAGTTCTGTGATCACGCTGCACTTTGTGTAGTTGTTTACCTGCAGCAGGAAGTATAGATTTGAACAGCAGGAGAGGCTTACCTGAAAATATTTCATGGGCATTGTTCCTTCGACATGTCATTTCTCAGAGCTGGCTGGTGTGCTGTGTTGTCTATATCTGCCTGCAACCATTCCGGGTTTTGTGAAGAGTTTCCCAATGTTTGACAATTAATCTTCTGGCAGTAAGTCCGATGTTCCATAAAAATGTCTCTTGTGACTTGCTGATATCTGGTAGATGGCTGGAGTTGCCAATTATGTATTGTTTAAACAATAATGACAATAATAAATTATATTTTGTGTAGGGCAGATTCATCCTGAAGTGTCTTTATGCATTTGGCTAAATATTTGTGTGGATAACTTCATCTGTCGCTAAATTACAGCTGCTTTTGGGTTGAAAGACAACTATTGTTTAATGGATTACTGCAACAGTATGCTACAGTATAAGGGAGAAAGCGAAGGACTGCGCGTTAATTTGAAGCTGAAGGATAGGAGCATGGGCATGTAGACCATGTTTACGCTGTCCCCCTCTTTGGGGTTAAAAGTGAGACTGGATCTACTGGATCTAGAGCTAATACTTTGCAAAATCCTAGGTTTGAGCCTTCACTGCAGAAGAACGTTCCACTACGCTTTTAGATCCTTGCTGAGAAGGGTATTCAGGCAGGTGCTTGAACAAAGTTTCTGTTCCTGGGGCTTCTGCTTGGGCTAAAGATATAAGGACGTGCTTTGGGGTCTTGTGACCAGGGTGGAGTCCCAAAGCATTGCCTTCAACTTGCCTTCTTCAGAGATACGCAAACCAACTTCCAAGCACTTAGAAGTCTTGTCAGGTGAAATGTGTGGTGTCCTGTGGGTGGGAACCTGGAGGCTGCCTAGAAGCGAGGCTGGGCCTCTGCTGGGAGAAGCTGTAGAAGTGGTACCATGGCAGAGTTAGTTGACAGAGCAGGTAGGAGAGAAGAACCCAGAGTAGTAATGAGGAATCGCAAGGCTGATTCACAGCTGATCTCCAGACAAAAAGATAGGCATAAATTTGTCTACCTGTCCCCCACAGAAAGAGCAGTTACAGCCCTGAACATCTCAAGACCTGCAAGCTCCAGACTGTGAAAGGGACCAGGTCTGGGCAAACAGCTCTGTTGTCTGTTAGATTTTCAGTTTGAGTTTTCTGTTGCCGCTGTGAGGGACGAGTTCTTACACCACATGGAGGGAAGGGCACAGCAATGATGAAGCACTGCTCACATGGTGTGCCCAGGGAATGGCCAAGCCCAAGCTGTTATCTGGGGGTCAAGTGGTATGCCATGCACTTACTGCAGTTCTGTGATTGCTCTGCACTTTGTGTAGTTGTTTACCTTATGTTAAATCACAAGGAGTCTGAGTTTGTTAATAGCTCCTGTGCTTTTCTTAAATGAAACATGAGAAGCCAAAGCCTTTCCTTGTTCTCAGTGTCAGATGTTTAATCACAGGTGGCAAAGTCAGGGCAGATTCACAGATGTGTTTGCTTTTATACTGAGAATGCTTTCACATGAATACCATTTCTGTCTTTTTGTCATATGGGAATTCAAACCTGTCTTGTTTTCACTGGCTCTTTTGTTTTACTTTCAAATCCAGACCAATGTACTTTTCTTCTATTGCTTCTTCATCTAGATACACCGAAGCCTTGACAGATCCCAGCTACAAAGGACAGATTCTTACACTGGCTAACCCCATAGTTGGGAATGGTGGGGTGCCTGACACGGCTGCTTTGGATGAAATGGGCCTCAGGAGGTTTCTGGAGTCTGATGGGATCAAGGTAACAGTGGGAGACACAGAGCTGATCAAAGGGTGGTGCTAGCAGCCAGAGTGTGTGTGTGTGTATGCACACAAGATTTTACTGGCACCGTCATGGAAGTTAGAAGGAATCTATGATACTCAGCCTTTCTTTTTACTCTTCTGGATATTGTCCTTTGGAGGAATGGTGACAAAAGATAATCCAGCTTGCTTTCTGTACCAGGCCATGTGCTGTCTGAAAGTGGTGTATTTCCCATCAGTGACAGACATGCTACAGTTTTTGTGAACTGCTGTCCTGGATGGCTTTTCTTCCACATTCCCTTCTGCCTCCTATGTATCTGTGTTTGCCCAGGACTGGTTGCCACAAGGAGATCAAATGCCAGTGAGAATGAGAAGTTTCTGTGTGCTGAGACTTTTCTCTATACGCCTGTACTACCACAAATGGGAGGTCACAGTTGTGTGGAGAAGGCTGTACGTACTAGTGCAGGAACCAGTATATACACTGTGGTGACAGGGGATATTGGCTAGGTGCAGGACCATATCCATGCAGTGGTGGCGGTACCAAAAAGTGAAACAAAACCATGTAATTGCAGAACTAGTGAAATGTTCTATCTGTCCTGAGGTGAAATGACTCGTAAGCTATCTAACTCCACTGGAAAAGGGAGCTGACTTTTGAAATGAAATGTCACTTAAAAGTGAAAAGCTTTCTTAAACAAAGAATGAAACGAAATAAAACATTTTGTCTTGTGTTAAATTTCCACTTTCATTCTAATGAGAAGTGTTTTCTCAGTTCAATGTAATTTGCAGCTTTGGTTACCTGAAAGCCACATTATTCTATGAATTTCCTAAGTAAAAGGGTCCAAGTACAGTCGTGACAGAGCATGAAGTCTTTACCCTGTTGCCAGGTACCTGTTCTGTGCACTCCCCCTGTGAAGGCTCAGATTTGCTATCTTTTTGTTATATAAAAGCAGCCATACCATGTCTGCCTAGCCTCGTGTCCTGTCCGTGATATGGTTTGCAGTGGATGAATAGTGAAAACTCAGAAAGTACAGGGCAAGTACAGTGTGATCTTTCCGTGCAAAATGACGTTTCTTTTCTCTGCAGGTTTCAGGCTTGCTGGTGCTGGATTACAGCAATGAGTACAGCCACTGGCAGGCTGCTAGGAGCCTGGGAGAGTGGTTGCAGGAAGAACAGGTGAGCAGTCTAGGGGTAACTACATTATGAGGACAGACCTGTATGTTTGAGAACAGCAGACAGAACTGCTGGCTTTGAGCTCGTAACCACTCTTCTCAGATGTCTTCACCAGTCTGTACTGGGCTTATTCTGTGTTCCTTAATTCTCTGATTCTTCATCCATTTCTCTTTTTTTTCAGGGTGCAATCGTATTGCCAAGATCTTTCCAGAAGGAGTGTTAACTAAATGGGAATGTTTGGTTCTCCATAAAAACAATACACATTGGATTATATTCTATTCTTTCGTCAAATGATTCTGTAGTGCTGCCTCTTGTTGTTGCCATGGTCATAACCTTAAGAGATATTGGCTGCCAAGACCCCACTGTTTTGAAGCCGTGGGAGTCAAGGATGTGTCAGTAAACTGCCACTGACTTGTGATGGCTGGGAGGGTTAGGTGCTCATAAGTAAGGCAAAATGGGGCTCACAAATGAGGCAGATTTTTGCCACATGAGCTTTTTATTTTGTGCTTTTTAGTGCAGAAACTAGATTTGAAGAACTGAGCTATTTATGAGTGGGAAAATGAAGAACTGGAAGTGAGGCAGCCTTGGTAATAGTGCTGCTAAAAGCCAGAGCTCCTTGAACAAGGACATGTTCTTCTCAGCAAAGTGAACTGGCTGCTCTCTTCCTCTGTTTTAGCTGCTTGTTCTCTAATTTATCCTTCTCTTGTGTTTTCCTCAGGTGCCTGCACTGTGTGGAATTGATACCAGAATGCTGTCCAAATTAATTCGTGACAAGGTATGATCTGCTTCCCTTGATCCAGTTGCATCAACGTTGCTATTGCTGGGCCCCTTTTCTAACAGTGCAGCAAAACTGGGGTGGAAATGCTACTTCTGGGCTGCCTTGACCTCAGATGCTGCTCGGATCCCTGTGCTCTTCCAAAGGCTCTGTGTCTTCTGTGAGGCTGAGGCAATGCTCTGATCCCAGGGAGCCCCCTCTCCTTGGCTCTGCGCTGGGTTTCCTGTTCTACAGAAGTGAACCAGCACAAGCTGATGTAAATGAAAGGCCTCAGGTAGCTGTGTCAGACTAGTGTGTTGGACACAACAGGTAGTAGTGTCAACTACATGTTACCTCAGATAGTAACAGTCTGAGAGAGCAACAACTCTGTGAGAAATTGTGGATATTAGTTCACAGATAGCATCACCTTTGGTCGGTAGATATTCTCTTATTCCTCAGAGACAAATAAATGCCTACAATAACCTAAGCTGGATTCCTAACTCAGGCTGGTTTTCTTTGGCTGAAGCCTGTTATTTTTTTTAATAGTCATTACTTTTCTTTGGTTTCCAAGAGCTGACAGTTGAAGGACATGAGCAGGATTATTGTACTGAATGGAGGTTAATGTTAAGGTACACTTCACACTGGCTAAAACAGTGATCAAAGTCCCTCTGAATGTAAATGCGCCTTAGAGGCTCTTCTTTGTAATGGATTATTTGAAGCTGCTCTTTTCTTTAGGTGATCAATTTGCAGTCTGCAGTCCAAGCCCACACCCCCTTTCATTCCACAGAACAAAATATGAACAACCCAGCTTGAAGAGAGGAATATTTGTAGAAATGAATTCATACAGGAAGGTAGGGCGTTGTCCTGCTCTTAGACAGCAGACAAGTGCAGTTTAATACAATAGAAAATGGCAATGTGGTTTCTACTTTCTTGAGACATACTGTTTAATGGATCAGCATTCCTTTCATCCAAAGTAAATACACTTTCAATGTTTATTCTGTAACTTAGCAGTGTATGGTAGTAATGCCCATTATACTGGGACTCTGAGTTGTATTGGTTTATGGCTTTTAAAGTAATGCATAATGTAGCCTCTTCTCCCAGTCTTCTCAGCTTGAAAAAACCAGCTTAGTATTTCACTCCATGTCTGTTTATAAACTGGAGGCGAGATCAGGTTTTCATTATGATAAATGCAGAAATGAGCCATTACTTGTTGAAGTGGACTCCAAAGGTAAATGCAGGGCACCATTTAGCTGAATAATCTGGCAGCAATGTAAGACACAGGGTTCCTGTTTGAGAGCAAGGGCTTTAGGGCTTTGTCATCAGCTTTTATGGGACTGACTGCTTGGTGGCACTCAGCAGTTTCTGTGGTTCCCAAGAACCTGACTTACTTAAGATGATGCTGACCTTTTCAGCTCTGCTCCATGCAAAGCAGTCTGGAGTAGCTTTGGTGTAAGGTGCTACTCAAGATGAGATAGGGTGTCAGCCACTCTTAAGAGCAAAACTCTGACTTTAAAAATTACCCTTAGTACTGCTCATGGCAATGCAGAATGCTGGCTCTTTCTTGTGCTAGGAAAATGGCAAGGATACTTCAGGTATGGCCAACCATGAAAGTGCTTCATGGAAGTATCGCTAAAGCAAGTGCAATATCCACAGGGCAAGCTGAGTTTAGCATGTTTTATCATGAAAGTTTTATGCATTAAAAGTTACAACAAAACATTGAATTCATCCGTCTTACTTTCCCCTTCCATCCTTGAAAAGTTCCGTATTGCGCACACTTTCTCATGCAGAGAAAAGGTTAACCCTAGGTTAATCCCACTTATTCCAGGAGCGGGACAAAGCCAAAACAGGGATTTTTCCACTGAGAACTCTAATGAGCAGAAGGTGGAGAAGGATATGCTGCTGGCAGAGCAAGAGTGCCCTAGCTTCTGCAAGGTGGTAACAGCAATAAAGAGTAGAGCTTGCTTTTTTTTTTTTTTAATAGCTTATTCAGAAAACAGCTGTGCTGACCTGCCTCCTCCATAGCTTTACATTACACCAGCTCTGCTGCCTTTATAGCTGTCCACAGGAGGTGGCTGAAGGCCTCACAGTGGGTTTCCAAAAACAAAAAGCTTTAAACTTCTTTGTGGGTTACTCCCAGATCTACACAACAGTTACTTGGGGATTTGAATTCTGATCCTCTTGGAAGGCAACCCATTTCACTGTCACTAGACAGCTTGCCAAACTGCCTATTAACCACGTTTACTGTTGACAATGCCTCTCCCCTCAGTGAATGATTTTAAACAGATTTTTGATACTGAGAAAGGCTCATAAGCTTCTGAAGATGCTAGAAATGGTTATAAGCCACCAAGAAACCATCTCTGAACAGCTGTTCCAGTTGCTGTGCCTGTCAGCACCTTGTCCCAGTGTTCACAGCTTCTCCTTTGCTCATGCTTTGTTGTTTACTGGTGTATTTCCACAGGGTACAGTACTTGGGAAGATTGAATTTGAAGGTCAACCCGTGGAGTTTGCAGACCCAAATAAGCAAAACTTAATTGCAGAAGTTTCAACAAAGGTGAGAAGTTCTTCTGTAGTCCCAGAGCTGTACACTCCAGGTAGTAACCACTCTTCATTTACTCTGGGAATGGTCCAGCCTTTCTAAACAAACAATTTGGGGATCTTTTGTAAAGCATGCACCTTTCCAGACCTTTAAAGGACTGTCATCTGAACATCATCCTGTAGAATCCCCATGGCTCCTTAGGTGTGGTGTTGAAGATGTAAAATGAGCTGTGTTGAGCTAGATGTAGTACTCTGATCAGAGGATTGTGTGTTACAAAGACGGGATTGAGAAGTTTTGGGGCTACACTTAGACCTAGTATATGGTGGACATTTTCAAACATAAGAAGAATTAATAAAAAGAATTGTAGATTTCCTTAAATAAATTTCAGGAAAGCTCACAATAACATCTGATCATCTGTGTTACGGCGTAATTTTGTTGAGGTCATTCCAGAAGATATTTCTAGATTTCAAAAAAAGACCAAGTTAGGAATCCCCTGGATCTAATATTACTGGTGTTAGCTGCTTTGTCTATAGATATGTACAGAACAGCAGTTAAGTTTGTACTCTGTTTGCTGGGCATGCAAACTATGTTCGACCACAAGCTGAAAAGAACATTACAAATCATGAGGACATAGCAAACCAGGTCCATACTAAAAATAGTAACTATTCTTGTACCAATGCAAGGGCTAATGTTTTCAATTGTGGACCCTTTGGGGATTTAACTGTGGGATAAAGCGTACCTTGGGTGCTTAAGACCATTGACCGAAGTGAGAACTGAGTGTACGAGTCCGTTTTACAAATTCCATGCTTACTATGGTGTTTGAAGCTCCTTCAAGATCAGTGAGGCTCTGGAAGAGCTCTGCAAATAGTTGCTTGTGTACTCTTCTGCATAGAAGCTGGTGTGTTTGTGGCATGGGTGAGTGAGGAGCAGTCCTGAACAGACTGGTTCAGTCTGTTCAGGAGTGAGGAGCAAGTGGGAATGTGAAGTGCAGTGTTCATCCCAAGTGGGAATTTGAAGTGCAGTCTCCATCCAGGCTTGGATTTACAGTAGTAACTGGTTACTTGGGATGCCACTGGAATACATGGGCCGTCTTACAAATCTCACCTTCAGGGATCTCACCAACTGATGCCAGTGCCTCCATGTATTTTGAGTCAGGACCTTGTTGCTGCATGAAAGGGTGGCAATTGCTTGTCGAAGTTGTGATCTGTGATTGCAAGATGCAGGTGGAGCCATTTTGAGCAGTGACTCAGAAATAGGTAAGGTTGCTGATGCTCAACTCTGCAATTACTAAGACAGAATTACTGTAAAGATGCTGAAAATAGCTTCTAAAAGGAAGATATAATAAGATTAATGGAGCTTTGGTGGTCTCATTATGTTTATAACTTGATTTTATAGGCTTAAAATGCAACATCACAAATAAAACTGAAAATAAAGTAAGCTGTTCAATGTTGGTAATTAATGGACATGATAATCTATCTGTTGCCAAACAGCTATTTTCATGTAAATCAGGATACAACAAGACCAGGAATCTGCTTATCAGTTGTACATTAGGAGTGACTGATTTTTTTTTTGTAATTTTTTTTCCCCTCCTGCCTTCTTTAGATGCTAGTGGTATAGACTCTATTTGCCGATGTTGCCTATACAGGGCAGGGAATATAGAAAACTGCCAGTGTTTTGCAGGAATTTTTGTCAGAGATTTATTTTGGTGCATGTGGTGGTTAGAGTCCCAGAGCAGTTGAGAGGTATTTAACCACTGGAAGCTGAAAGGTCCTTTCTATCCATACATACAGCCTCATGTACTCTTTTTTGTTCTCAGCACTACTGCTAGCAAGAGTTTAAGAGTTTCTAGTCTCCCTGACTGCTGGCTCACAGCCTTCCCACATCATCCTTTCAGACTGGGACAGGTTTTTTTATAGGCTGAGCAGTGAACAGATGAGGGAAATCCTCTGGCTTTAGAAGGAATATATTTTAACAGTTTCCTCATCCAGTTCCCAGTCTGGTTTCTGTCTAGACATACTCTTGGCCAGACACGGGGGTCAGTGCTCTGCAGTACATAGGAATAGTAAGTGTGAGAAGTGGGGGGGAGGGTTGTGAAGACAGCAACACCTAAAATCAGTCTTGCTGCTGAAGGAAATGTTGTAACAAGTCAGCCTAATTAGCTGGACAGGGAAGAGTTTTGAGACTGAGGCAATTAAAGTACCTCAAAGCAGTTTTGTCCCACAACTCCCTCTGACTCTTAGAACAGCCAAGGAAAACCTTTGAGGGAGATCTTTGCTTCACAATGTTTTGCAGATTTTTAAGTATGGATGTTGTGAGGAATTAAGGGGTCTCCAAAAGCCCTTTCAAGAAGGAAGAGTGAGTTTTTCTTAAGGGACTCTGGCACATGACACTAAGCTAGTTTCTGTGGGAACTGAGCACCTTAATCTTCGTGAGATTTTTGAAACCCACCTCCCAGAAGCCTGAAGGACAGCAGGTAAAAGACCCATGCAGTTCCTGTGCAGTGACACAGTTCCACCATGGACTGTGGAAGCAGAATCCACTTGTGTATTGGTGACTGTGAAGATATTGTCGTATTTTATGCCAGACACAGCTTCATATCAGAAGTCTTGAGTGATCTAACAGGACCTGGTTTTAATATGATTTCCATTCTACTCATTCTCAAAAAGGGATGGTGGGGTACTTTGCCAACTGATTCTGTAGTGTGAACTACAAGATATGTTCTGATACAAAAATCTCCTTTCAGCATTACACATCAGGAGTCACAACAGCAGTGGTAGTACTACTGGCTCTGTGCTGAGTCATATCCTCAAAGGTGGATTAGGGACCGTTGGTGGTTCATGGGTTGCAGCTTGAAGCCTTGGAGTGAAGGGAGGTGGCTTCTTGCTCCCCATCTGTTCCACCCTTGCTCCTGACATGGTGGTAAATCACTCCTGGTGATGATCAGAGCTGTCCTCACTTAATACATGCTCTTGTATCTCAACAATCTCTTCATCTCAGTCTTTAAGAAGGTAAAAGTTCAAACAAGAACTGACTTAGGATAACACAGAGGGAGGAGTTCTAATATTCTGCTAGTGAACTTCATCTGGAGTTCCTTGTAGAGGGGATATCTTTCTTTCTGGCTGGTTGTAATCCCCTTATGAAAAGATTCAGTTTGTTACCCAGCACCAGGCATATTGGGCATGGATTTTAGTATCTTCTCATAAAGGGGCCCAGCTGTGAAATATGAAAGCCAGGGAAGCTGATTAAAAGGGAGATACTTAGTTTTGAAAAAAAAAAAAAAAAGACTTTTTTTTCAGTGTCGTATTGCACAAGAGAAAAGACACTTTGGATAAAGTACACTTATCAATATCAGCTTTCAGAAGCTGAGCATAACTGAAGGTAAGCACAGAGTTTGTTTTTAGGAGGAAGAAAGCTGCCTTATGTGCTTGTTGATGAATAACATCCCAGACTGGTGCTAGCTGCAGTCATGTAACAAGTAATTCAGCAAGCTGCAGAAAGAAGCTGTCCGTAGAATGAAGCACATCAGTGCTACAGCTGTCTGTCAATATGTCTGCATGTTGCAGTATCAAGGTCTATATAACACACAGTGGTTTGACTTCACTCTCTTCCATGCTGGTTGTGACCAATAGAGAAGTGGGTGTACAAATCCTAATGGTGCAGACTTGGGACTGGTGACAGTTTACTTTGTGGAATGGGTTGAGGAACAGCAGCTAGAAGAGAAGTGTTGTCTGTTATGTAAAACTGTCAGGTCCATATGGATGTAGGTCATGCTCAGTGACGCACTTGGCCTGGTCTGTACTGCTGTGGTACACTAGAGGTCACTCAGAGGGTATCTCCAGCTGTGCTACTCTTTGGTCTTACTGTGACTGGAGGGTCAGGGTGGTGGTTAATGTGATGGAGCTGTAGCTGGCGTGAAGTAGCCTTGCTCCACTGGCATCGGTAGGATGACTTCCCTTCAGCTGAAAATCTCTCGCTGTGTATCTGGCATTTCTCTTGGGCTACAATAATCTGTGAGAACTGGCTTGCTGCTTCCCTGCTAATGAGGTGAAACACAGGAAAAAAGCTTGTCATTAGCTATGGAAACAAGTGATTTCTTAGGAATTGCTGTTACTGCTGTAATCAACAGTATATAAAAGAGCATTATAACTTCTACTTTCACAGAAAAATGAAGGAAGCACTAACGTCTGCAGTACTTCTGGAGATTTCCACGTAAATTGATTGTTAAGTACCAGTTGCTGCATGTTGGTGAAAAGTTACTCTGCTGCCTGTCTTCCCTGTGTTTTGGGAGCAGGGGGTGACCCATCATTTACAGCATGGTCTGTCTTTTTCTAGGAAGTCAAGGTTTATGGCAGAGGGAATCCAACTAAAGTTGTAGCTGTTGACTGTGGATTGAAGCACAACGTTATCCGTCTGCTAGTAAAGGTGAGTCAGTGCTTTATGTCCTTCACCTCTTGTTTTGCTTTGATAAGAGCCTCACTTGTACTCACTAGCCTTCCTTCCACCTGGACACATCAGCAGTTGTCCTTCTAAAATGAGGTACAATTTTTAGGATGATTTTTATGGACTGGCAGGTGTTTTCTGAACTTGATACACTATATTGAAGGGATAAGGAAGAGGAACTGTGCAGCAACCTCTCAGCCATGGGAAGGGTTCTTGAAGGTGAGCTTTAAAAAGACAAAGCATAACTTCTCTGAGGAACAACCATGGAAGGTCAACCCAACATTGTAAAAAATAAATAAATGGGGGAAAAATTTTGCAATGAGGGTTGTGAATGGCTGAAACAGGCACAGAGAAGTTGTGGAATGTTCATCCTTGAAGATACTCAAAACTCAACTGACCAGTGCCCTCAGCAACCTGCCCTAAAGTTGAAATTACCCCTGCTTTGAGCAGGGATTAGACCAGATGACCTCCTGAGGTCATCCCATCCTGAGTTATTCTTTGATTCTGTGAAAATCTTTTCCTGTTTTTAGCACAATGATGTGGCAGGCCTTGCTTTTCTAGCCACATAGGAAGAATGAAGGCAGTGTCCTCTCATTCTCTAGATGTACAGGGTTTCCCTGTTTCTGTTTTTCGGTTTATGTGGATGTTTGTCCCATTTTTGACATGCAGTACTAGTTCTGGCATGTCATAGAATGAGGCTGTGAAGCCCTAATTTAACAGTTAGATGAATGCACCATGTGTGCATACACACTTGTTTTGCATTCCATTAGTAAGTTTTGTCTGAAGTTCACTAGTGAGATCAAACTTGACATACACTGAGGTGGCTCAGAGATACTAAGTCTACCAGTTTTGTGAAAATAATCTGGTTAGATGGTGAAGAGAAGTCTCATTATTGTCCCCGGCAAAGGGGATGACTGAAATCCAAACTCAGCCTCTGGGATATGAGAGCATGGGAACAACCTCCTGACACAAATTCATTTGTTCCCCTCCTCCCCTCATTTCTTGTTCCCTTGTTTTTTTCCTAGCGAGGTGCAGAAGTGCATTTGGTTCCATGGGACCATGATTTCACCACCATGGAGTATGATGGGCTCATAATTTCCGGAGGTCCAGGGGATCCCATGAAGGCCCAGGAGGTGATTCAGAATGTCAGAAAGGTACAGTGTAATAGCCATAGCCAATTATTCTTGTTTATTTGCCTTTTTTTCAAGTGCCTGGATTCTAAATGATTGTATTAACATGTTATGGACCAAATGTCGTTCAGTCATTTCAGCTGCCTGGGATATTCCTCATCTTGGTCCGTTGGGTGTTGTCTCCAGACCAGTAGTTACAGTAAGGCTATAGAGGCCTTGCTAACAATGCATAGTAAACATGATTACCACAATTACCTTACTGATGCCTTAAAGTACCCTGTGCTCTTTCAGGAGCTCTGTGACTTTATGAAAGTACAGCCCTGACTTCACAGTGCTCCCTTCTGAAATAATGTCTCACATTAAATGGCTGTAGCGCAGAGTGTCATTGCTTATTCCCCTTGAGTAGACCAAGACGTCAAGCTGTGCTCTGAGGCTTCCCTCTGAAGCAGAGGAGAGGAGGAAACTTTCCTTTATAGGCTGTTGCCACCCTTGCATTCAGCTTTTTCCCAAGTCGGTGTGGCTGCTGTGAGGGAACTAGCGTGGTTTATGCTGGAATTGCTGAACAGAGGCATTCCAGTACCTCTTGAAAACCTTTTCATTTTAGGTGCTGGAGAGCAATCG
The DNA here is from genome assembly GCF_031877795.1 of Strix aluco. Lineage (NCBI taxonomy): Eukaryota > Metazoa > Chordata > Aves > Strigiformes > Strigidae > Strix > Strix aluco. The sequence goes on from NC_133936.1 coordinate 38,736,711, forward strand.
CCCAGAGCCCTTGTTTGGAATTAGCATGGGGAATCTAATCACTGGAATAGCAGCCGGAGCTACTTCCTACAAGATGCAGATGGCCAACAGGTGCGGCAGCAATTCTCCTTCCCAGGGCCCAGATAAACCAGCTCAGCATTGCAAAAGGCCACAGAGCAGCAGTGCTTTGCTTCTGAACTGCCTTAAAGGGAGCTAGCATGTCAGTGACATTACTTCTTTGTGCCAGCCATTCTCCTTGCCTTTAAAACCGCCACGTCATGCATTACTTTTTTGAGGGTATTTTGAAAGTATTTGATGTAATTGATCCCCATCAAACTGAAGAATAGTGAAGTTTCTCTTAGGATTTATCATTTTGAGATTGGCTGCCAGTATTGAACAGCTACTATTGAACTGCTATGTATAGCCCCACAGTTACCAGGTCTTCCTAATTGTGGCATTTGGACACATCTGGCATTTCTGTCCTCTGTTCTCTGATCCTTTCTCTTTCAGAGGACAGAATCAGCCCGTCCTGAATGCAGTGAATGGACAGGCCGTCATCACTGCTCAGAACCACGGTTATGCCATCGACAGCTCTACCCTCCCACCTGGCTGGAAACCTCTCTTTGTGAATGCCAATGATCAAACGAATGAGGTGAGCTCATACTTTCTGGATACCTGCACCTAGCAGCCTCTAGTGAGCAAAGACTCTTTCTCACTTTATTTCACCTCCTGTAAGCTTGCTGCCAGATTACAGTTAGTTATCAGGACTAAACTTGATGGTCTGACCACCTGATTTACTTGGGGCCCTGCCTTACAGGCCACAGAGGGGTGAGCCATTACTGCTGTTCTGCATACTAGCCCAAAGTGTAGGATTGCAACAGTGACCTTATGTTTTCCCTTGAACAGCTGCCTTATTAACTTCTGTGATTTCCCTACCATTAGTGGTGCTCACTCAGTTACTGTTGTCTTAGGGCTTGTGCCACAGGTGTGCTAACCCGTGTCGCTATTTTATTGTGTTGGTTCTGTGTTGCCCAGCACAGAAAAGGAGTGTTATTGCTGTCTAATTTGGTCTGTTATTTTAAATAGAATTCCAAGGACTAAAGTAATGAGGGAGAGAAGCAGTTGCCTCTAGAGAACAACTTACAGGATCTAAGGTAGAGGTCCAATGTCAAGTGATGTCCGTGTAGGGAAAAAAATTTTTTAAAATGCCTGGCTTCTGGAGGTTCACAGCTGAACAGGGGAGAGTGTAGGAAGGAAGACAGTTTTACATAGCTCTGTCTTGACAAAGTCAGACAGACATTGAGACACATCTCAGGCTTTGCAATTGCCCATTTTAAATCTTGTCCAGTGTTGTGCAAGTCAGTGAAGTCTTGTTATTCATCAGAAAATCATTGAAAAGAAGGTATTTTCAAAAACATTTCCCCCATGGGAATATGCCTCTTCATTGTTTTGTGTAAATGCCCCACATCAAGTCTAGCAGATTGAACAGTGCTGTTCTGGCATATCCTGGCTCTACTTTGCAGGATCGAGGAGCAGTAATTTCCAGCTAATGGTTTTAGAATAAATTTTGTTTGTCAGTTGCTGTTTTCTTTATCCTTACAGATGTATCTAAACAGAGACAAATGTTACCAAACAAGATACTAATACAAAAAATTTACAGCTGTTTGGTTCAATTTTTGAAACAAGTTTGAGCTGTGTTGACAGACTGAACCCTTTCATCCCCACGCCTTTCATGTTTGCTTTAGCTGAAGATCGGAGACAAGTGTGATGGTGCTTTTGCATAAAGCAGTTGATAAGATTGAACATGAGTCTTCTAGATCTAGGAGCAAGACAGTCTTTTATGTGAGCTAAAGGACCATTTCTATGAGCCCCAAAGCAGCATCAGTCTCTTAAACCTTCATAGACGGAGAGGGACAAGAAGCAATGTTGTTTTATCATGGGATGCACAAATAGGAATGGGATTGGATAGGCTCTCATGTGCAGTCTGTTGCATTCCTCTGTTTGAAAAAGAAAAAAACATTTCTTCTGGCTGACCTGACCCATCACAGCTGGACAGGGCCAACACAGGTTTCCAAATACTGACAAGCCATGGAGTGAATATTTTTTAAAAGATACTTGTATGTAACTAGAAGCAACATGAGCATTCAGGGAAAATGTGACAGACTGATGACATTCTTTACTCTGAGAGCAGAAACTCATGAGATAATGGATCAGCTGCGGTCAGTAGCTCATCTCTCATCCCTGTCCTATCCCAGCATCCCACCCTGCAGCTCTGGATGGCACTGTTGCTCTCTATGAGCTGTTGGGACTTCTTTGTCCAGTCCTAAGGGAAGCGGGTTGTATCAGCACTATTTTTTCCTGGATTTTTCTCTTGAGATCTCTCTCTACCTCCATCTGGAATTGGAGCCCATGAGCAATGACAGCTACAGGATAGTGTCCCTGTGGGCCACGCTGCTTGGTGCTATCAGGCCATGCAAATGGGAAATCAGTTTTTCCTGGCTCCAAATGAAACTAGAAGCAGTGTCTCCAAACTTGGTTTAGGTCCTTCATATCTACTGTTTGTCCAGAGCAGTGGTTCCACTTCATCACAGCCCTGAAAACAACCCAGGGCAGAGGTCTGGCCCGGTGTCAGTATTTAAAGTGAGTTATGGAAATCAAGAGTGTGACCAAAATCCATTTCTCCTGTGACAGAACCAACCAGATCAGGATGGTAAAACCATTCATTCCATAACAGCCTTGTCCAAGGTGATCTTTTCTTGCCATGTATGTTTTTCTTCTCTGCCTGGTCCAGGATTACCTCCAGAGGGAGACTAGCATATCTGCTCTGTTAAGTGCTTACAACTTAGTAACGTTTGCTGTTGTAGTGAAAGCGATGTCTTCACTATGCTTCTCTTCCCTGTGCTGCTTCTTCACTGTGCTTCCACGCACAGCTCAGTGGGTTATACAGGCATTGGAGTGTTAGCAGAAGAACAAGAGGCTTAATGACTCCTCAGATAAGACATTGTTTGAAGACTGGAAGTGAAATGGATGTCAGTTTGGCAGCCTCTAGAAACATGACAGTCCTTTGCCCTTCAGTGCTTAGAGGGATAAGGTGTGGCTTTCTGTTCTGCTTGCTTGGGTGTCTAAGACAATTGTTTTTATTCCTGCAGGGAATTATGCATGAGACCAGACCGATTTTCACAGCACAGTTCTACCCAGATGCAAATCCTGGGCCAAGGGACACAGAGGTATTGTATGAGAGCTGATCTGGGCTTGCTTTCACATGGCCTAGGGAGTGCAGATATGCATCGGCTACACTGACAAGTCTTTATGTTGGTAATGGTCCTAAATCTTGGTTTTGGAAATGTCAGGATCCTAACAGAGGGACCAGTCATGCATAGGCTTGTGTCTGTTTAGCTTGATCCGCAGCTAATTACAATCAGCAGCAAGGCGTCTATTGACTTCTGTGTGCTTTGGATCAATGATTCCATTCTTATGATGTGTATGCTTGGAGTCCTGGTGGGATTATCTGTGTGTTGGAAGTTACTGAAGTGCTTAAGCCTTTTCAGGATCAGGCTCAAATCTCTTGTACCTGGGGTGACTGCAAAAGGAAAAGGATTTTGTTTTAACAGAAAAATACTAGCCAGATGCTTTGTAATAAAATCATTAACTTTCTAATACATTTTAGTTCCACTTTCAAATTTTATAATTACTGTAGAGTTATGCAAATGGATTCACACTTCCTCACTCTGGTTCTCCTAAGTGAAATGAAATTTTAATCCCCCATCTGTGACTTCGCACAAATTCTATAACAACCGGTTGCATAGTCACAGAGTATGACTAAGCAGCAACAGGGGATGTGCAAGGCAGAGGAGGCATGTCTGAACATAAATAAACTATTTAGCATTTCTTGAGAGAGGAAGATGGAAGAATACATAGAAGTGCTTATTTTAATCTTAATTTGATGATGTTGATTAAACCTGCAAGTAAATCTCTTGATATCAAGAAGTTGCATAGCAATCTGATTGACTAGTGAATCTCGGAGAACTCAGAACAACCCTCACCCGTGTCTTTTCCAAGTCTGTGCACTCCCACTGCTGGGATGGGTCTGATAACATAGTGCCTATCCTTATAGGCTTGCGGGACCCATCCGTACTCCTTCCATAGGTCATTCCCAGCAGCCAGCTTCAGGGGTTCTGTGGACAGAAGCTCTGCAAGTGTGGGGTTAGGTGGGAAGCCTGTGCCATTGCGTGTAGGCCTGTGTGCCTACGGTGGTCATGCTGCCTTCCCTGCCTGGCCTGGCTGGAGAACACTTTTCTCACAGCTGTTCTGGGATCTCCTCTGAAAGGACAACACTGATTTAGCACAACGGCTGTTTAGATATACCTGTTCAGGTCCCAGCTCTATAGCAGGCTGCATTCCAGATGGTTCCATCAAGCTAGGTAAGTGTATGCTCTTCTGTATTTTAGCTTTCACTGCATGGTCGTTCCTTATACTGCCAGCCATATACAAGCAGAGCAAACAGACGTGATTGATACGTGTTTTCTTCCTGTTATGACCTCACTTTCTTCAATGCGGCTTTGTCAGATACATCAAAGTTGTTAAATAAATTTCAGATAATGATCTCCTCTTCTTTGATGCTGTAAATCTACCTTCTGAAGGCAGCATAGCAGAGTTGATAGCTTGAGCTCACAAATGGCCTGTTTTTTCTTTCTTTGCTTGGTGTTTATTTAGTTACATTTTGGCGATTAAACATGTGTTTATTTTTCCTAGTTCCTGTTTGATTCATTTATTTCACTGGTTAAGAAAGGGAAAGGCGCTACAATTTCCTCTGTCCTGCCCAAGGCTGGAGTGACAGCTTCCAGAGTGGAGGTCAGTGTACAGATACTCATTATTCATGCTTGTTAGTGAAGCTAGGAGCTTGTTAATTCCTGCTGAAGCCATGGTACAAAATGGCACAAAACCTGATCATGGAAGTCAAAGGAGGCTTCCCTTACAAAAGGCCTGTCAGCTGCCTATCTCACGGTCATCAGGCCTCTCTTGTGTCATTAACTCCCTTTTCTTTGAGAAAGTTTTAAGATCTAATGTTTCATGTATTTTCCTTTGTAGTTCTCCCAAGAAAGGTACTCTCATAGCAGTATATGAGGTGCCCTGGGATAATCTGGTCATGAGACTTTATGCCAGCAGCACAATTTTGATGTTCTGTTGCTTAGCAAATAAGTCTGGAATTCCTAGCATGAGCTGAATTTCATACAGTTTTGCTATCTTAGAAGACAGTTGGACTTTGTGGGCAGCCAAAGTGAGGCATGGTTATCTATAAGCACCTGACACAATAAACACGTTTATTGTATGTCCTATGCATAAGTCATGTGTTTCTCCAACCAGGGATGTATGGGAGAAGTCCAGAAATATTCTTAGAAGTATAACTGTGGTGGTTTTGAAGGTGACTTTTCTTCTCTTTTTAGAACTTAAGTTTTGATTTTCAACATCCACTACGATAGGACTGATTTTTTTTTCCATGCTGTTTGACACTTCTAGGTCTCCAGAGTTCTCATTCTAGGATCCGGGGGTCTGTCAATTGGTCAGGCAGGGGAATTTGATTACTCTGGATCGCAGGCTGTAAAAGCCATGAAGGTGAGAGGATACTCTAAAAATACTAACCTCATGTAATTTACTTTCCCTTCTCACAGCTAACTGATCATCCAAATGTGGTATCACTGGGGCAGGGAAGCTGGTGAGAATAAATGACTGTAAGGAAATTTAGCCATTTTTTGTTCATGAACCTACTGGTTGAGTGATGAGTTAACCCCTCAGAATTATCTTCCAAAGAGAGACATTCTCGAGGTTTCCATTGCAGTCTTCAAGCAGTTTGTTATTTGTGATGTGTGACTGGTCACTCCAGGCTTGTCAAATTGAATGGAAATGAGGAGGAGGAATATGGGCAGCTACACCTGAGCTGAAATTACTGAAACTTTTGTGAAAAATTACCAAAACAACAGCTGAACAGTTGGCTGCTGTCAAGACTTATGCAAAAGATTTTGAACCCCTTATCAAGGCAGGTTTTCTAAATGGTATTTATTTTAAAGGTCATATATGTCAAGTTTTTTTTCCAGAATAGATTCATAATCTTGAAAGGAATGCATGAAATGTCATTCCTTTGGATGAGTTTTGTCCAGTAAACTTATTACCTGATTTCTGATGTTCCCTTTCTGAAGGTTGAAGAGCTGTATTATTCTGGAGCAAACAAAAATGCCTGTGTACTTCTATATGTGCCTGAGAAATGCACACATTTAAAATGGTACTTGTGCATGTTTGCCTGAAGTATCCTGCATAGTCCACTCATATGGTGGGTTGGTGGATTCTGGAGTCTAAATTGCTCTGGCTGTCTCATGCTGCAAAAGTGCAAAGCAGCTCTGAAAGGGTGCTAGGGCAAAAGCTCATGCTCAGAGAAGGTGTAGAAGGATAGCAGTATTCCTGCGATGGGGTTATTACTGGTAATGTAACAGTTATCTGGGCTCCCTAGTTCATGTCTAACCTCATGTGAAGAAGGAGGAGAGCTTGTAGAGTCTGCCTGACAGATTCAGAGCAGATGTAGCAGCTGCCTTCAGATGAGGTGATGACTGTGAGCAGCTCTGAGGCTGTTCTGACATCAGAGCCATTTTAATCCTGTGCTGACCCTGGAGTCAAGGAAGGAAAAAATAATCTGGGGCTGATCTGGGTTGGTCCTGGTGTTACAACACATCTTGTATTGTAGATACTTTGTGTTCTGTGTTGCTATTGCTGGCTACTAGTTCAAACTGGCCGTGTCATCAAGAAAACAAGAACAAGTTAGGAGTGGAGGATGCCAGAGTTGATGAGTGCAGAGAATGACCTGAGTTGGACAGGAGGCAATCTCTTCCTTTTTTTCTCTTTTGTCCTTCAAACTCAGCTCCGGTTTGTGGAAGAAAGTGTTTTTTTTAATGATAAATCTCCCTAGCTTGACCTCCTGCAGTGCCCTTTCCCTTCCTGTGGCCACCAGGCAGCTGCTCTGATCCGCAGGATAATCAGCCATTCCAGTGGCAGTGCTTGCTCTTCCTGACCTTGCCTCTGGCAGAGTGATTTACAGTTGCATGTGAGAGAGAAGGTGGTTGGTCAGTGGCTGCCAGGGGAAAGCTGCAGAGCATGGATGGGAGAGAACAGGGACAATTAATTGGAGACAAGAGTGATTTCTTTCCCCTTAGACTTCTTCATTTTTTTAGTTATAAATAATCAACATTGATTCTCACTGCTGGATCTTCTGATTCATTCTGCTGTGTACTGCTGTTCTTCCTAGTCTGTTGGATAAGAAGGTGCTGTTGTAAATATTCAGTCCTATACAGTTAAATGGGTGCCTCCTTTAAAGAGTAAAACCCTGTGGAGCCGGGGCTTGCCCAGCCAGTGAATTTGTATTTGCAAGAATGTTCATCAAAGGCAGGAACATTCTCTGAAGAACAAGGCCTGGAAGCATCTGTGAACAACAGAGACTGACTTGTGGTCACCTGAAAAACCTTTTGGATTACTTGCTGTGGGGAGTCTCCTGACTGGTCTGAATACAGGTGGATATTATACAAAAAGGAGAATGGAGCCCTCCTGGAGTATTATTAATTCACTGTTTTAATTAAGTTGTAACAAAGGTCTCCAATCAGGATGGGTAGCCATTGCACAGAGTCCTGTGTGCTTATAAAAAAATCCAAAAGGCAGAAGTTGAAGGAAAGGACTGCAAGGGCAAACAGCAAGTGGATTAAAATCCAACATCCTGAACAATTGGGCTAGAGGATGTGATATCAGTAAAATGTGTCTCTCTTAGCACAGTGAACATTAATTCTCATTAATTATCTTCATCACTGCTAGCTGGTCCTTAAGACACCTTGCCCCAGATAAGTAGGAAAGAAAGGGCTGAGATGTACAGATACTGCAGCTCATTGAAAAGCGTTATACCTCTCTCTCCCCCATTCATTACAACAGAATTATAACTATGAATTTCTGAATACATTTATTAGAGAAGAACATTTCATCAGAGATCTACACTTTTGCTTTAGCACCGCCACTACCCAGTTTGGGGTAATTTGTCTAAATCTGAAATATTTTCCATAAGGATTTTATCTCTTCTTTCCCCTCCCTGTTCCACACATTTCCAAGGAAAGTGGGCTTCAGTGAAAAAAAATCCAACTTTTCATGGAGAAAAAAGGTCAACAGAAATTTACAGCCAGTCTTTAAGGCAGTATTTTAAATTATCAGAGGAAGAAGAAATGTTATCCAATACCTGAACTGAGCAGTCAGAGCTCTGAGTGAGAATCCCACTGCTCCAGGTGAGCTATATATTTGTTCCCCCAAACCAATGGGTCAGGCAATCACAAATTTTAAACAAACACAGAGAAACCCTATGGCATTTTCATGCTTATTGTGAACTGGGAAAAAAATAGCAGTTACTATACTGGTCCCAGCAACACTTCCACAGCATTTGCTTGAGGAATGGCTGACTTAGCCTACCAGCCATCTTCCTGTTTCTTTTTACTGTTTTTTTTTAATGTCATCACAGTTCCTGTTTTTAATGAGAATCGTTGTTGTTTCTTAACCTCTGCAACTTCCATATAGCAAATCTTTTTCTTAAAATGTATTTTGCATCTATAATTAGCATTGTTTACAAATGGTTTGTTTGTAGAAGTTTATTGCCTTACAAGAAATTAATGGAGATTAGAACCTGTTCCTGCAAAAATGAGGCCACAGCCTTTGCACTTCCCAGTCCACCTTTTCAACAAAGCAGTAATACATTGTTCTTTATCTGCTTGTGGTTGATGTGTTTGGGGTTTTTTTTAAGTTTGGCCACATTCTGGTCTCATAATTATTAGCAAAACTTGGTTGGCTTCCTCATTACACGCTAATATTTCAAGAGTGAGGTGAGTTGATATGCCCAGCTCTGATTCAGACTTTTCTATTAATGAGCAAACTGTAGTGAATTTCTCTCTGTAGTCAAAAGAGTGGCAAAACTCCCATTGTTATAGCAGGAAACAGATCAACTTCATTATCAGTCTATCTCAATTTCTCATCTGTGACAGAGAAAAAACAGCGTGAAGTTTTGCCTAACCTTTGTCTTGCATATAGAGGCAACGTTTGTCTTTTAGTATGTGCAATATCAAATAAGAAGGTTATGGGACAGCGTTTTAAAGTGGTAACACCAGGAAAATTAAAGTATCTCTATGGAAAGTCAAAGCAAAAAATGTATTCTTCTACTGTTACTATTCAGTACAAAAATCTGAGAACTACCTGGATACCCATGATCAAAGACCTACTGCTTGGCAAGAAAAGATTGGGTTTTGATTACATTTTTTTTTGCTTTGCCACTTTCGGTCTGACTTCCAACAGAAGACAGGCATGGTTATGCTGGAGTTTGTTCCTGTCTCCCGTATGTAAGTCCTGAATGTGTTAAACAATTTCAACAAAATTTCTGAATCAGGTGGGAATTGCCATTCCCTCCAGATTCACAGACAGGCAGAGGCACAAAAGTAAAGAACTGGTGTTAGCTCAGCCTGGTACAAGATACCAGAAATCCCTTATGGAGAGTACATAAGGAACCAGGATTTTAAATTCTGCTTTTGATAAATTGCTTGTTGAAACCCATGTCTCCTGGCTGTTGCTATTAGCTCTTTTTCCACATATGCCTATCTTTAATGCAGATTTTAATTTTTCAGGAAGAAAATGTGAAAATTGTCCTCATGAATCCCAATATTGCTTCGGTGCAGACCAATGAGACTGGCTTAAAGCAGGCTGATGCTGTCTACTTCCTCCCCATCACTCCACACTTTGTCACAGAGGTCATCAAGGCAGAGCGTCCCGATGGATTAATCCTGGGCATGGGTGGCCAGACTGCTCTCAACTGTGGTGAGTATCGTACAGATGCCTTGGCACTCCTTGCAGGCAAACGCATGGTTTGTACCACGTGCTCAGCAGACTTTATTTGTGCAGACGTGCAAGACCCATGTGCCTGATACATTGCCCAGGTTACTAAGGGACACAGGCAGGGATACTGACCATGGGGGAGTGACTAATTGCTAAGCTGTGAACATAACATTTAATTGCAGGTTTTGATACTTAGAAGTAATCCATGTGTCCTGCTTTTCAGCTTAAATCTTAATTATCGTAGTTGGACTGGGGATATTTAGACCACCTTGAGGCAGAGATCAAAAGGAAAAGTTAACTTCATTTAGCTTCTTGCAACAGTATCCAACCGCACTGCTTTGTTTTGTGTTGCAGATGATGGCCAAGCAGTAACTTTACTAATATTCCAGGTTTCATAGATTTGAGGACATAAACTTTCATGTTGTAGTTCTGAGTTCTAATACTGACAAAGAACAATAAAATTAGCTGTTGATGAGGCCGAACAAGTTGTCAGCTAGTCAGATATCTTTTGAATACTTTCTTCTTCATCTACCATCACCCCTTAAAACTGGTTTGTTTACTCTGCAGGAGTGGAACTCTTCAAACAAGGAGTCCTGCAGGAGTATGGTGTGAAGGTCTTAGGTACATCAGTTGAATCCATCATGGCTACAGAGGATAGAAAACTTTTTTCCGATAAACTGACTGAGCTAAATGAAAAGATTGCTCCTAGCTTTGCAGTGGAATCGGTAAATCAGATAATTTTGAAGATGTGATTACTATTACTGTTGTCCATTTGAGTTATTAAAAAAAAAAATTCTAGTTTTGTTGAGTGAAAGCTGAATACAGCTGTGGATACTGTAGTCCGTACACTTTCAGCACTCCACAGTGATTGATACTGGTTCACCATGATTTAAACTGAGTGAAAATGCAATTAAGCACTTGGAAAGCCGAAGCTAATTTACCATTGACAAGAACAGTAAATTAGGCTGGGAGACTTTAGTGCTGCAGCACAAAAATATATAACATGTCAGTGGTTACTTTTCTTTTAAAAAATTCTTTCACAAGCCATTTAGACTTAGGATCTCAGGTCCTCAAAATCAGCAGTACTGAAATCCTTCTTGAGGAGGGGAGTGTGAAAACAAAAAAATTAGTTCAGTGGGAAGGCCTGTTTGAGTTTGGGGGAAACCAAACATGTCTTAATCCAGAATGTCTGTTGGAGGGGTTATTTCATGCTAAAGTCTGTCAAGACAGACCAGGTAAGGACATTGTCTATGGAAAGTCAACAAGAAAGTCCACACATAACTAAGGACAGAAGTCACCTCCTTGAGTCCGTGTTCCAGTCTTCTGCTGTTTGGCAGAGAAAAACAATGTTACGAATCCAACTTTTATTATTTTCATTTTATCTTCAGACAGCTTAGTGTCTTACTGATGGGATTTCCAGTTAACCATGTAATGAGAGTTGAAGACTTTATTCATCTTAATTATTATCATATCTCTGAAATGTATTCCCCTCTCCTTTAAGATTGAAGATGCTCTGAAGGCAGCTGAAAAGATTAGCTACCCAGTCATGATACGTTCTGCTTATGCCCTTGGTGGTCTGGGGTCAGGCATATGTCCTGATAAGGAAAGTTTGCTGGACCTTGGTACGAAGGTATGTCTGCAATTGCAAGCTCTGGGAATAGAGGTGAACATCTGATTTTCTTAAATATTTTTTTAATAGTCACAGACACTGGAATTGTACATACCCTACCTTTCAGCTTATCTGTAACATATTATCCTGATTCCTTCTAATGCCCTCTTTTCATAATTCTTGCTGACTTGGGTAATGAAAATGATTAAATGAGAGATCTGTTAAATTCATGAGAAACAAGTTATAATCTGAGCAAGTGTTTCAGCAATTTTGGTCTGAAAAGAAACATAGTGGACTATATTCACCTACTTTCAGGAGTAAATGGCACATGAAAGATGTCAAGAAAGTTGAAACATTTGAAATGCTGAGTGATAATGTAGTATCAGGGACAGCAGAGCTGGGAGGCTCGGGCTTCTGCTGTGTTTCTGTCTAAAGACAGTATTTTTGCTAGGTCAAAAGCTCATGTAGAGATTTGACAGGATGACACTTCATAATTTGACATCCACCAGCTGTCTCTGGCTATGAAGAGACAGCTCTTTTTCTGTAGGAAATCTGGGATTGTTTTTATAAACTTGCTGTGAAAAGTAAACAGATAATTGGGGAAAACAAAAAAGCTTTTTCCTTGGCAAAACCGCAGAATTTTAGGAGACAAATCTCTATCAGTTGGTCTCTAAAATTCTTGGGTTTGCCTTTTCCTGATTTGCTGAACTTCTTAATCTTTCACGTATCTTTAGAAAGAAATACCGCTGATGGCAGTAAGAGCTGTATGTGAAAATGACATTTTTGTATGCCTCCACACTGCTGTCATGCAAACAGACTTTGGGTCTAGTGTGCTTAGTGCTGAACAAACATCTGCTCAGGCAGTGTCGGTTGCGGGGAGGCTCAGTGGACAGGACTGACAGATGCAGGAGGAGGCAGTGGGTGCAGTAACCCCATCTTACGGATTGATGGCTGAGGTTGGAAACACTTTGTTTGCCCAAGCTCATGCATAGTCTATGTTTAGAGAAAGCAGAAATTCACCCAGAAACCCTGGGAGTGCAGCTGTCTGAGGGGTTTATATCAAAACATTCTTCAGTAGGGAAACCTGGTTTTGATCAGCATTTCTTGGTGATTTTTTAAAAAAGTGGCTTTGAACATCTCTGTTTTTCCTTGAAATCTGTATAACAGCTGCTCTTTATAAACATCTTATTATCTGTAAAATTTTAGGAGTGGGGCAGTTCATATTTTTAGTAGATTTTTCATATTTCTGAAGCTTTCCTTTTTTTCTACCAAAAGGCTGATTCTGTTTTACTTTCTAAGAAATGTTTTCATTTTGTCAAAAATTATGCAAAAAGAGCTTCAGCATTTTGAATGAAGAGAGTAGACTAGAATAGACTGTTTCAGTTGGAGGGGACCTACAACGATCATCCAGTCCAATTGCGTGACCACTTCAGGGCTGACCAAAAGTTAAAGCATGTTATTAAGGGTGTTGTCCAAATGCCTTTTAAACACTGACAGGCTTGAGGCATTGACCACTTCCCTAGGAAGCCTGTTCCAGTGTTTGACCACCCTCTTGGTAAAGAAACGCTTCCTAATGTCCAGTCTGAACCTCCCCTGATGCAGCTTTGAGCCATCCCCACGTGTCCTGTCACTGGATCCCAGGGAGAAGAGCTCAGCACCTCCGTCTCCAGGAAGCTGTAGAGAGCAATGAGGTCGTACTTCAGCCTCCTTTTCTCCAAGCTAGACAAGCCCAAAGTCCTTAGCCACTCCTCACAGGACATGCCTTCCAGCTCTGTCACCAGCTTTTTTGCCCTCCTTTGGACACATTCAAGGACCTTCACATCCTTTTAAAATTGTGGGGCCCAGAACTGCACCCAGTGCTCAAGGTGAGGCCACACCAGCGCTGAATGCAGCGGGATAATCACCTCTTTTGACCTGCTGGTTATGATGTGTTTGATGCACCCCAGGATGTGGTTTTTCCCCTTGGCTGCCAGGGCACACTGCTGGCTCATACTGAGCCTGCTGCCCACCAGCACCCCTAGATCCCTTTCTGCAGTGCTGCTCTCCAGCCACTCCTCTCCCAATTTAAACTTGTGCCTGGTGTTACTCTGCCCTAAGTGCAGAATCCGTCATTTCGACTTGTTCAATTTCATCCCATTACTCATAGCCCAATGCTCCAATTGATCTAGATCCCTCTGCAAGGCCTCCTGTCCCTCAAGAGAGTCAGCAGCACCTCCCAGTTTGGTATCAGCACTTTGAAATTTACAGTGAAAAACTTTGGATGCTCATTTTCACAGCCCAGCAGAAACTCCATTCTTTACAGTTATGAAGATGATCTGTAGTAATTCTGTGAACTGGATTTTCAGACACTGGACTCTGAATTCTACATAATTCAGATAACTGAACGCCTATGGATGTTTCATAACACAGCTAGTTCAAGTAATCTGGCCTTGAATTCATGTCTCCTGAGTCTGATCATTTTGAGCAAGAGAAGGCAATAGACAGTAACACAGGAGCAGCGTAGATTGTTTTACAAGTGTGGTTAGGTGTTCCTGCTACGTCACCACAAATTCAGTATCTGCTTAGGCTGGGTGTGAAGTACCAAAGTACCACTCCTCAAACTACTTTTTTCCTTTTTTTTTTTTTTTTTTTGTGTGAGTTTGGCAACTGAGCTAAGGGCAATGTTTGAATAACAACTTGAGCTAACTACAGAGGGGACCAGACTGAAGACTGATTCATGGGCAGCATTAAAACAAGAAGCTTTGCTAAAGGATGGATTGATAATATGCCCATTACTTTCGAGGATTTTAAGCAAGAATTGATTAATGTTTTTTATCTGCTAATATTAAGGCTATTTATTCACTTAGATTACCCTCATTTACCAACAAACTATATTTTTCATTTTTGTCTCTTGCGCTGAGGAGTGTTTTCAAGATTAGTTTAAGAATAAATCACGAATCTTGCTTCTGGTTAGTATGCCAATGATAAGCAGCATTATTAGTGCTATTAACTATGTAGTGTTTGCTGGCACCCACACTCCCCATCACTCAGTCATTTAGATTTCTGCAGAGTTCTGTTGAAGTCCATGGGGCTGCCCACATACAGAAAAAAAAGCATGTGTCTGTTGTGTGATTGAAGCCTTAGATGTTTTTATATTCCCATTTGTTATTTATATGCCATTGCAAACTCACATGCTCTGTCTTTTTTTCCCATTAGATCACATAAATATTTTCTGTGCCTTTCAAATGAAGCTAATGCAAAATTTTTTAAAAAAGGAGAAATATAAAGTGCTTGTCATCAGGGCTATGAACTTTGCTTATCTTCATCTTTCAATTTTCACGTTGGTCTGGGATGTCTGGAGATAAGCCACAGAAGTCTTAAATATGGAACATGTTCTAATAAGGTTTTCTTTTTTACTGTTCATTTTCTGTAACATATTCCCAGGCATTTGCAATAACTAACCAAATTCTGGTGGAAAAATCAGTTGTTGGCTGGAAGGAGATAGAGTATGAAGTTGTGAGAGATGCTGCTGATAACTGTATTGCTGTCTGCAATATGGAAAACATTGATGCTATGGGAGTCCACACAGGTAGGCTTGGGCACAGGGTGGCTCACTGGAAATGGCTCTAACTTTTTTATGCAGTGCCCTTCTGCCTGCTGTTATTGGCATAGTTTTGTGATTGATGAAGTGGGCTCTAGAAATACTCTTCAGGTCTTGGACACAGCTAGCTAGGGTATGAAACAGATATTGGTGGGTTAAACCTACCGCTATGATCCTGTTTTCCATAAGATTGCCTGGCCCTCCAACTCTAGGCTTCTAACTATCTGTGCTTTTCATCAACTCTGCATCCACAGGTTTGAGTGTCTGTGGTAACTTCACTACTAGCAATGGGTTAGCAAAGAACATGACCTCTGTGGCTAGAATTTACTGCCACTGAGCTGCTTCTCATTTTGCTTCTCTGCTACCTTGTGACAAACAGGAGATTCTGTTGTAGTGGCTCCAAGCCAGACACTCACTAATGAGGAATTTCAGATGCTGAGGGATCGTGCCATCAAAGTTGTCCGACATTTGGGCATCGTGGGAGAGTGTAATATCCAGTTTGCTCTGCATCCAGCATCCCTGGAGTACTACATCATTGAAGTTAATGCCAGACTCTCAAGAAGCTCAGCTTTGGCCTCCAAGGCGACAGGGTAAGATTATTTAAAAAAACCCAAAATACTACAGAACAAACAAATGAAAAAACAAAAACTGAGGGGAGAACAGAAAGAGAATTACGATGAGGGACTTGGATCAGTATATTATTTAAATACATAAGTGGTAGCTGCAAGGAAGAAGAGTTCCTGCATCTGCTCTCCATGCAGTTAAGACAAGGAAGCACAGGCTTAATTTGCAGCAAGGAAGGCTGAAGTTGGCTGTTAGGAAGAACTCTGGAGCGGTCAGGTCAGTGAAATGCAGATTTCTGTATGGGAAGCTTCTAAGAACATTTCTTGTCAGCATCTGCTAGGATTGACTCTTGGAGAGTTAGTCCTTCTGGGATATGGAGGAAGGGGTTAGTGAGCCCTCCAGGTCCATTCCAACCTGCTGATGCTGTTACTACAAATGGAAAAACTCCCAGGAGGTGTGGGGGGGGAGCATAGCTGTCCTTACAAAACATATCCACTGTATCCATATGTTGGCTGCAAATCATCTCTGGGACCCAGAGGACACAGTTATTAATGAGCTGTCTGTCAGATTGATGCAAATGGTATTGCTAGCTGCCTTTGTTTTGTTGGCTAATCATAAACTAATCAAGATAAGGATGGTCAGAGCAGGCTGTTTAAAAATTGGCTTCTTAATTGCACTTTGCAGATGCTGTTGAGAGGCACAAATTAGTCTCTAATTTGCAGTTCTCAACAACTCTTGTGGTTGTTGAAGTGCCATAGCAGACTAGAGATAAGCCATGATGTTGGACAGTGGGCGTTTGATTGTTTTCTTTTTGGATGACAGACCTGCAGCAAAACATATCTGTTTATGTGGTCTCACTGTGGGTGTGACAGATACTTAAAATGGTGGCTTTGCAGATAATAAAGAAGTGCCAGATCTAGGTAGCTCTACAATGTGTTAAGGTAGGAAGCTGGACAGGCCCTGCTGTGCTTGAGCACAGTAACCTTCTGTTGTGTTGAGAAGGAAAAATCACTTCACATCTGTTTAATTTGATCCACTCCCGGGATTTGCAGAAGCAAAGTGCTTCCCACTCTACTGTTCTCTACTTCTCCTCTATGGCAGGTATCCATTAGCATTCATTGCTGCCAAAATTGCCTTGGGGATCCCCTTGCCAGAAATCAAGAATGTTGTGACAGGAAAAACCTCTGCCTGCTTTGAGCCCAGCCTGGATTACGTTGTTACCAAGATACCCCGCTGGGATTTGGACCGTTTTCAGTATACATCCAACCGGATTGGAAGCTCCATGAAGAGCGTGGGAGAGGTGAGTGCAAGACAGTCCCATTCCACCACTTGGGAAAGTCATTTCTATTGTAAACCCTCAGAATATCTATCTTCAGGGACCTAATGGTTTCTGAAGGTATTTATTCAGCTCAAATGATTTTTATCCAGTAGTATAATTAATCAAAATGAGTTAGGACTGTGTAGTCTTGGATATCATAGTGTGGATTCATAAATGGTTTGACTTCTAAGGGAAGAGACCACTTTGGATCACCTGAGGTTGACTTCATTCTTAACAGTCACTACAGGACCCTGAGTTTTATTTTTTGTTTGGGGTTCTGTAGTGGTGGTTAATTAGAGTATTACTTCAAGACTTGTAGTCTGTTAAGATCTTCAGTAATGCCGATGAGCCACAGCTCTCAGTTGTTCCCATAATTATTTGTCTTTTCTGTTAAAACCATATGCCAAATCTCAGCCTACTTCTGCTCTTGAAACACAAACACAACCTGTAATCTTGCTCTGAAGCTTTGACTTCTCTTAGTGATTAAGTGTCTTATAACTGGAAAATGACATTGTGACTTTTAAAGCCTGATTTTAAGGTGTCCGGGACAATAACAGCATTTCCAGACTATGTTTTAAGAGGAGAGAAATGAAACAAAATGGGTAAATTACCCACTTAATTAGTTAATTACATATCAGCTACCAAAGCAAAATAATTAATTGTGTATTTTTTCAGCTGCCTTTTTTTCCAAATGCTTTTCAAGTAGCTATTTTATTAAATTATTTTGACACATGAGACCTTCCTAACATCAATTCTACCTTGCTTAGACAATAAGCCTTCATCACAACTGGAAGGATTAATTAGAACTTGATTTTCCAGTGGCAGTTTTGGCTTCTAATGGCAATGAATTTGTGGGATTTTTGTAGCAAGCTGACGTTTACTGATATTAACCCTCTCTACTTAGGGGTTTTTGGACTGTTCTGTAGAGCTGGGTTTCCTAAATACAATTGCCTTGTGCACCATCAGCTGTAAACACTTCCTGGCCACACAACATTTGCAGGAGGAAATATCGAGTCCTTCCAGTGTTCATATATCACAAAAGCAGAACTGCATGAACCCCCCATGCTTCTCAAGGCAGGATGCTAGGTAAAGGGAGGGGGGAGTTGTAGGAAGAGTCTGTGCTCCAACTGTGCAGGTCTGTGACTGCTGGGGGGTGAATTGAAACAGGGATGGAGAAGCTTAAGAGATGCAGTTTGCAGCTGGTGGAGGTACTCAGCAAAAAGATTCGTCTCCAGGACCTGTGAGTAGGAGAGGGTGTCTTTGAAGCAAAGAGCTTCTTGCCACTGTGTCTCTTTCATATGGCACAGTTGTCTCCCTAGGCCTGGACTTGAAGCCAGATCACAGTACCTACTGCATTTATATTAATTGAACAGCCTGGCCTGGCCTGTTTTTTCCTGAGCTCTGTTGTGATGGGCAGTGGACCTGGAGCTGTGAGAAGAGAAAAAACAATGTTGGGTTTTTTTTTTTTGGCATTTTTCAACATTGTGTTTGAAAAAATTTTTATGTTGTTAGGGTTTCACTGCACTGGGAAATAAAAATGTAGAAATTTGAGAAAGGGCTCTGTTGCCTCACAGATTTCCACAGAGAAAGGCTTATTTTCTTACTAGATGTGATGTCAAGATTGAAGGAGGGAAACCCCAGTGCTGCTATGCCAAGGAGGAGTAATCCTTTAAGAGAGCCCTCACAGGGAAGAGTCACTGCTAAATCTAATTTAAAGGAAAAGGAGCAGATTTCTTCTGAACCTTAAAATTCCCACTGTGAGTTTCTATCTCTAACAGGTTGTTAAACAGAAATATCCTTCTATATTACTACACCCATGCTGCTGCATAATGCTTCCCTCTACTAAAGTGCTTCAAAGCAGTTTACAGAGGAGAGCAGAGGCTTCCTGTGTTTTATAGATAGGGAGATGAAAGCAGAAAGCAGTCACTTGTCTGAAACTCCCTGTTGATAATATTGGCAGAGTCAGGCCTAGAAGTGGAACTCCCGAGGCTTAGTCAGCTGTGCCTGTCTGAAAGCCAGCAGGACTGTCTTAAGGAGGAGGTCCAAAGTCTGTAATCTTTCTGTATGTCTGTCTTCGTGGTTTAAATTTGCACTCCTCTGTTATTCAGAGGATATCTAGGCAGCAGCTCACCATAGTTAATGTGGAAATGCTCTTTGCTACAGGTCATGGCTATTGGACGCACTTTTGAAGAGAGCTTCCAAAAGGCCCTGAGAATGTGCCACCCATCTGTAGATGGCTTCACTTCACATCTGCCCATGAATAAACCCTGGCCAGCCATTGTAGATCTCCAGAAGGAACTCTCTGAGCCATCCAGCACGCGAATATATGCAATAGCCAAGGTAACAAAAGGTAGAAAGTCCTTGAACTATGTTCCTTGAATTACAGCTACCAGACTGGATCAGCTGAGGTGACATATTCTTCACCTCATTGCTTCCCTGTGTGAAGCACGCTGGGACCACCTTGCATAGGATTCTTGCTGTTGAAGTACAGATATTCTCTATTGCATGTAATTTCCTCTGCAGAACATAATAGCTGGGTGGGTATATGACTTTAATTTTTCCTGCCGACATCTGTATTTTCCTGCATCTTCCTGTATTCAGGTACTGTGTTTGCCTTTTGGTACAATCTTAGCCAATGATTGTTGCATTCAGCAGCAGGTGCATTCCTGTGTCCTGACACTGCAGTTTGTAGCTGAGTGTTGGTGGAGACCTGGATCACTTTCCTTTGATTGTTCCTGTAATATAATTGTTTGCTAAATATTGGCTAATGTTCAGCCCTCTTTTACACTAGGTGTCAGTCAAAGTTGGCCAGTTTTGCAGATTACCGTTAATTTATAGAGAGGGAGGAAGGAAAAAAATTAAGATCCTTTTGAGGACTGAAACAAAAGATGATAAAGAATGGCAAGCTGCAGTTTGTGAGAGAGCAGTCTTTTTGCAGTTGTTGCATTGGTATGGGCTTGAAACTAAAAAAACCCAAAACTCTGTGTTAAATTTAGCATACAGGAAATCCCCTGTTCTTTGAAATAGGCTCAACTTCCGCTAGCATTCTTTTAACCCCTCTCCTGTCACACCGGGCAAATCACTTCATCTTTCAAGGTGTCTGGGTAAGGGGGAGTTTTATTGTAAGGGGAGCTAGTGTGTGAAATAATTTCTTCCTTCAGCTCCAGAGTGTTTTCCTGTGTGTATCACACGGTAAATGTGGGGTTAGTTACTTTACAAGGTAGGTGCAATTTCACACTTTGGTTTTGCTGCAGCTAATGTGTCCATCTGTCCATATCCTCTGTGAAGACGAGGCAGCTGTTTTTTATAGCTCATACTTACCTGTTGTGGGTTTCTTTTAAGATTGCAAGCCTTCCTTGCAGGGAGTGACCAGGTACTATTTTTTGTGCCCCTGACTTTGTGTGGTGGAGTCTTTAAGCCCTTTGTGCTCATGTGTAGATACATCTCATTACATCCTCCACATGAGTGTGGGGAGTTGAGGTTGTGCCATATTTGTAGAAAGGTTTTCACATAGCTGTTCCTCTTATAAATGGCCTGAACAAAAAGCACAAGATGCTCTATAAATGTGTGGTTTGTCCGGCTGTTGACTCTCGCTTTTCAAGCTGGGGAAATGTGTGTCTTCATAAGTGTAGAACATCCTTCAACAGCTGTGCTTGGTCTTTATTACAGCTTTCTCTTGTGACTCAGAGAAAAATCTTGCTTCTTGTCTCTGAGTGGCTCAGAGAGCTTTTAGGAAAGGTTAATCTTAGCCCCATGTTAACACAGGGGATCTGGGGAGATGAAGGTGAATTTGGGCCACAGTGAACACTCTGGGTGTTCCCAGCTGGTGGCATTTTCACTGGGAGCTGTCAGAAAAAGCAAGATCAAAGTCTTAATCCCTCCTTTTAAAGAGCTGCTTCTGTCTGACACAGTGCACTAATTCGTCCCCATTAATAACTGAGGCAAGCAATATCAGTAAGAGGTACTTCTGGCAGCTGGGGCTGCCTGCCTGGAAATCCCTTTCCAGCTTGCTGACATTTAAAAGCCAACAGTTAGTCCCCCTTAGCTGTCAGCTTTGTTTGAAACAGGATGGACCTTTGTTGTATGTCTTCTCCTCCCCCCAAGCCCCACTAGTCAACTTTCCAAGGCTTTTTACTTTTTCTCTCTCCTTTGTCTGTTGGATGATGAAAACAGTAACTGTTCAGGTGAAAGGGAAGGGAGTTCAGCTGCCATTCAGAGCTATTGCTGTTGTAACGGTACTCTCTGTCGTAACGTAAAAGAAGGCACTAGGAGAAAGGCTGAAATAAATGAGATTTGTTCCTTGGCCAGAGTGGCCAAGGGTGTAACTGCCTGATGAGCAGGGCTGCTCAGGTTGTATCAGATCTTTTCTGGGCCCTCTTTGGATTTGTATACAAGTGACCTCAGAAGACTTATGCTGTGGATTTGATCCTTGCTCTATTTCACACCAGGGCCCTGGTCTCCTGGTTGTCCACACTATGGACGTGTTAGTTTGCACTTGTGCTCTGTCCACAGGCAGCTAAATACTTCTTTTGGTGGGGAGCAGAGATGGGACCAGAGGAACAAGGGTCCCAGCCCTAAAGACAGCACGGGCAGCTGAGCTGCCCTCCGCTGCTTGGCCTGGAGACCAGGCTTGCTCTCCAACTCACAGTGTGAAGGCAGTCCTATAAACCCCTTAGCTTCCTAGTGTGGGGCCAGTGTCTACCGGATGGGACACTCTTGAAGGTGAGCAGGGCTCTAAAGTCATGCTGTCCTGCTGTGCCTCCCTCCACCTTCTTCCACTGTGTGTTTAGGCTGTATTCCTTCACGTAGGTTGGAATAGAGTAAAGCCATTGGAGTGCTGTCCAGGGCCCCTGTTCAAATCCTACAGGGATTTTCTGCCTGGAAACCTGATTTGCCCCTGTTGTGTGGTGATTTCAGAGCAAGAACTGTCTGCAAACTCATTCTTCTCTCCCAGTTTCCAGATTTATGCCATAGGGATGAAGACAGTTTATTTTCTCTGCCCCTGCTCTGGTTAAGGAGGGGAAGGCATTTCTGTTTTTTTTCAGTTTCCCTTGAAGATGCCTAGGATTCTTAAATAAAGTGTCCTAAGCAGATTAAGTGTATGTGGGCATGCTACCTGTGTGTGTATACGTGGCTCAGGGACCATTGACTGAAGGTTGGAGATCCTCAAGACATGCAAGTCTGCACGTGTTTTGTGAAAATGGATGGGCAGAAGAAAGACCTGCTCGTGTCCCACTAATGTGGCAGTGTGACTTTACCCTTCAAGCACTAAGGTGTCAGGATGGGAGGGACCCTTACGAGTTGCCTCATACCAGTATTATACCCAGAAATATGTGAGAAGCCCAGCCTTGTTATTGCCAGTGCTCAGGGACGACTGTCATGGCCCCAGGCTTCTCTCTGCAGGCATTTGGAAGAGCAGTGGCTGTTGGGTGCCCAAGCACTAGCTGAAGGCTCCGTGTGTAACGGACTGGTTACTCTAAAGGAGCAAAATGGGCATTAGAGATTTTCTCTGCTGCTTGTGAGCAAGCAGGCTATTCAAGTCAGCAGCTTATTACTTCTCAGGACAAGAGAAAAACTGTGAGAGGGAGACCCAGGCAAGCTGCCTGGAAATCCTTTAGAAAAGGTAGAAGGCAGTGTCAGTATTTTGCAGTGCCTGATGAAAGCTGTTACCCCTCCCTTGTCTGTGCGGGTGGTGCCTTTTTGGAGCACAGGAGTGAAGTGACCTGTGCATTTCTCTCAGCTGGTGTAAAGTCTCCACATCACATGCTGAAGCATGTGGTGACGGTACAACGTTGTGTCCACAGCTTGCTAACTCAGAAGAATAATACCGATGTGCAGTGGGCCAAACTCATTCCTGGATTAGTGCTGGAGTTTTCTTCAGTGGCGTTGCTCTGGCTTTGTTCCAGGGATGCTGCCCTGCAAGAAAACAATTAAGCATTGTAACAAATTAATGAGCCTGATTACTTCAGCTCAGCAAAGATACCGTGTTGGTATTATCATTATGGTTGATTATAGTTGTCTTACCAGGAGAGTTGTAACTGTGTACACCAGTGGTGAGACCCAAGAAATACCAGTGACAGAAGGTACAACTGCAATGTATCAAGATACAACTGCCCCCCAATACAATCATATTGCGGGGTGCTCTAGCATATTTCTCTGAGTTTGTTTCTTTTTTTATAAATTCCGCAGTGTCCTGTAAAACATTATCATTTGAATAATAACTCTGTGGGGTTCCTTTTTACCCTATGGTTGCAAATAGTTTGATAATAATAAAATACTTGATAATAATAAAATAGTTTGATAATAATGCAGAGGAATTTGAATGATCTTGACATTAACTTAAGATACAGAGAGAGAAGCCTCAGTTATGCTGTAGCTGCAGTGTGTCATCTAGGACTGGACTTTCCCTTGCTTCAGGGGTATTTCAAGGCCCTATGTTTTGATTCAGTCTTGTATTTCAAGGGTAAATCAAGATTTATGCCCCAAAGCAAAAGAAGTTCCTCCACAGCTGAGAAGCTGGACTTGCTGTTTAACATTTGCAGCTAGGAGGTTGGCAGTGGGTCTGAGATTTAGGCAACGTGAGTGGTAAGGGATGTAGGTGGAGGAGTTGGCACTGCAGGCTGAATATGCCTTGCTGTAGGTAGTTGAGGCATATACTCAGTGGCTGCCAAGCCTTGTTGCCATCAGTTTAAGTTTGGCTGCTGGCTCTGTGGAAAGCAAATTATCTCTCTTGGTCAAACAGAAGCCAGCTTTTGGTACCACAGCCTGTGCAGAAGTGACTGGTGCCTCCCTACACTGCTTGAGGAGCATGTTTTCCATTGCTGAGGGAGACAGATCCTGGGGTAGATGAAACTTTGATTTGTCCAGCTCAGTCTACAGTACTTTTTATACCTTTATGCTATATAGTTGCTGCTACCTATTTGCAAACTAAATCTGTATTTGCTAAGCATGTATTAAAGGGGCTGTTTGGCACTGTCCTATTTTTGGCAGGCCTTGGATAACGAAGTCCCTGTGGATGTCATTCACAAACTCACAGCCATTGACAAATGGTTCCTGTATAAGATGCGCAGCATTGGGAACATGGAGAAGATCCTGAGGGAAGTGAACAGGTAAGAAAAAACAACAGCCCTGTCCTAGGACACACCAGTCCTTCTGGGGATCCTTCTGCTGGGAAACCTGTGGTAAGCCCTGAGCACAGATGTAATCAATGCTGAGAAATTTATTTCAGTGCTTGGATTAAGCAGTGTTGTCTTAAAACCCAGTTCACTGTCTTACCCGGACAGCACTCTGAGAACACTCTTTTTCATAAAAGAACTTCTTTGAGTGCTTAGGCACCTTGTCTGATCTCAGGGATTATGGAAGTTCCAGTTTCTTTTGGAAAATCCTCACTGTATTTTTGAGGCTGAGGCTGGGAATGTGGGTGGCCTGCAATGTGTAACAGCAGGCTGCACTCATGTACCTAGGACGGAATTAGCCTTCAAACACAGGGCTTGTACTGACTTATTACACCTGAGGGTTGAATACACTACATTTTTTTCCAGCCTGGCCAATTGATTTTTAAGCCTTTCTGCCTTGCTGTGATCATGCAGTGTGTTGCTTTTGTACTGCACTTTCAAACATCTATAATTCCGGACAAATTTAAATATAAATCTTCTTCTTTCTTCAAGAAAAATGACCATATAAAACTAAGCAGGAAAGATAGCAGTAAATTAAAGTGCTGGGCTGTATTTCAGTTCCAGCCTCTTGCTGACTTGAGCTTTCCCTTCGTGGTTTACGAGGTCGGGAGAACCTCCTTGCTGAGTTATTGGCTGTATGTTGGCCGGCTTTTCTGCTTCAGGTACCCGTTGTGTTAACCACGTTTCACCACATGATGGCACTGAGAGCGCACCGTAGCCAGTACATCACCGAGGTGCTAGTTAGTTCATCTGCTGTGATTTCTGCTTCTTTGACCAGCTGCACGGTTTTAATTGAGCAGCCCTTGCTCTCCCTTGCCCCCCGGAACAAGCTGGATCTGGAGCTAAACAAAAATAAATGTGGAGGGAGATGGTGAAGAGAAGGAGCAGCTTGATTGTTTACAGAAGTCTGTTGTTGGGCTGCACAAGTTTTTGCCCTCTAACATCTGTGTCATGTTGCATTTGTCTTGAAGTGCCTTATATATGTGCAGCTCCCGAGGAAGAAAAACAATGTATCCAGAATCAGTTTGATTTCCTCTCTGCCGGAGTGGCATGCTCTGGAATGATGCACTTGGGACCACAGAGGTTGGCCCCATCCTCAGCTGGTATAAATCCAGCATCACTCCGCAGAGGCTAATCGTGCTGAACTGTCCTATATCACTGAGGTTGCTTTCCCTTTCTCTGCAGCGGGTGGCAGACAATAATACTACTAGTAATGTGATCAGTAGCTGCTACCATCCCACATAGTTTTTCATCCTTCTGGTGACTCGGCAGCAGGCTGTATAGGCTACAGAAAGCCCTTTGACAGCATCCGACCTTGCATTTGTATCATACACAACCCATGTTGTGTCCCTTCTAAATAGATTCATGCAATTCGACTCAGATTGCAGGTGGTATAAATTAAAATTAACTTAAACTCATTCACTTATCAGTGCAGATTTTGAGTCCATTATCCTTACTCAGACCTTCCCAAGGAAATTGTCTTACCTCACAACTTGCGTTGGAGGGAGGGGATGGACTGTCCAGCTGCATTATGTTGAAGGCGTGTTGGCACAAAGGCAAAAAGCCAGGGAAAAACACTTCTGACCTGAACTAAGAGACTAGTCCAGAGAGCCACATCAGGAAACACATCTCTGCAATAGCCGAGGGAAAGCTAATTACCGAGTGATGCAGATGAGACTTGGCACACATGTGCTCTTCCTGCAGCCGGCTGTTTCCAGTCCCTGGCATGCCTGGCATGAGTTTTACCTGTGCTACAGGATTATTTCCAATTGAAAAGAATGAGCTGTGGCACCGTCATTGCTTTAAATCTTTCTGTTGTTGAAATACCGTTACCAGAACCAGAAGTAGTTGCACTGTCCCCAGGCATTGTTGCTGGTTACAAACTCACTCTCTGTTCCAGTTGAATTTGTCCTTCCTTATTGTCTCAGGATTGGTTTGGGTGTTCTTTGCAGCAAGGGTTTGGATGCAGTTGGAGTAACATCTCTGCCAAGAGTCTTGATTTGTGCCCTGCAGAGCTGTTGTAGAGACTGGTAACAAGGAGATGGTCCCTGCCAAGAGGAAATTTAGAGCTAGAACAAGAGGATATAACCGACAGATGGGGAAGGGGTATCAGAGGCAGGTGGAGGCCTTTGTGAGCAGTTCAGCATGCAGCATTCACATACCGCATGTTGTCTCGTGCAGTGATTCTGGGGTGAGCAAAAGGCCTCACTGATTTATGCACAGGATCTATTTCCATGTGTGAAAGGTTGTATGAAATAATGTTATGGGAGGAAAAACCTTTCTGACCTAATAATGTTTGTCTGTTCTCAGTGGTGTACAGGCAAAGCCAGCCATTTGCAGAGACAGTAGAGACTGGGAAGGGCACTCTCTGACCTGTTTACATTTGTCCCAGGGAACTTCTTTCCAAAGAAGATTTGACCTGGTGCTGGTGAGACTGTATAGCTTTTGTCATGCGGCAGCGATGTTTCCATTTGACTCTGCCTCTGGGCACTCTAAGATGGAGAAAGAGTTGTTTCAGGTTTTGTGATTTGGCTGCAGGAAAGCAAATGGCCTGAGTTGAATTGGGAAAAGAAAGCCATTTTGAGAGCACTTGCAAGAATATCCAGTAATATCACACACACCAGACTTGTGCCTTTGCTGCTTCTCCTGTGACCTACATATTTTTCCTTTAAAGTGGACACTTACTTTGTGGGTTTTTTGTTGGTTTTTGGCTGATTACCTTCATACCTTCAGTAATGTAATCTTAACTATAACCTTCCCCACCACACACATGCAGACACACAAACAAACCACATGTACGTACACACAAACGAAAGGAGCAAGCACCATCCCATGCTGTCAGTCTACGAATAGGTGATGGTGTATGGAGCAGTGGCAGTGCAATAGAATATGCTGTTATCAGGACATTCTTTCCCTAGATTTGGCCTTGCCTGTCCCTTGAGAGAAAATGGAGGGGAAGGGCCCTGGAGTGACCCCACTGGCTGTTCATCACACTGACAGCTCGTGAAGAAGATTGAAATTTGAACTGACCATGTCTAGCTGTCTGAGGCAGTGAGGAGCAAGATGTGACTTTAAGGCTGGGGTTACGGACCCAGTCCAGAGCTAATCAGATTTGCAGTGGCATCCAGTAGCACCATCATTCCCAAGAGTACAGCTGAAGTCCAGACTTGGAAGTAACATCTGGGGCATGTTTGACTCAAGACACTGGTAGCCTGGGTGCAAGGGAAAGCCTCTTTTGGAATTAGCATCTCTTCTTTGATCGTGTGCAGTGAGGATTTGTTTGCGTGTGGCCATGGTTATTTTTATCTGTTCCCGATATTGTGATCCCTGAGAACGGTGGCTGTATGCATGGAGAATGTATGACAAATACCGTTAAATATAGGTAAAGAGGTAGGCAGCTATGGTGAAATCATCACTTATGCCCAAGTGACGGGGGGACAAAAGCCTTGTTGAAAATCAGTAGGACTTGTGCCATCTCTGTAGCAGTTGAACGTGCAATTGATTGTATTTGCCATTACTTGGGAGCTCACAGGGATAGGTGAAAAGGAGAGGTAATGAGGTCAAGTTCACTGCTGGGGAAAATCTGAGTAAGACCCAAGGAAGACTGGGCCTTCTTGCAACAGGCAGAAGTAAGTGTGAGTAGATTGTCCAAAGAGGAACATTTCAATATTGATAAAAGCCTGCAAAGTAGAATTCAAGTGAGAAAAGAGGAGCATGATAAACCCCTATTTTGCCACTGAGGAGCAAAGCATAGAGATGGTAAGCTTTACCAAAGTCTCAAACACAGTCTGGCAGAGCAGTGAACTGAACTCTGTCTTCTTAAATCTCAACTCTTCCAGTTAACTGTAATGAAAACAGCCAATCTTCCTTTTGGTGGATACCAGACTAGCCAGCCTACTAGCAGTGGGAAATGATGGCACCAATCTGTTCTGATAACTTTATACTTTGGAGCTTTGTTTTGGAGGAGGATGTCTCCTTGCTCTGTGGGCATTGAGTGAAAACCCCTCCTGGCCTGGGGTTTGCTTGAAAGGGGTAAGTGCAGTCCTGCATATTGCCCTTGTCGTTCCTAAAGAGACACAGGTTAATAGAGGGAAAAGCAAAAATGTTGGGAGGGTGCAGACCCACTTCAGCCCAGCATTTATAGCTAGGTGCTTTGCTCAGTGGCCCATGGAAGAGGTTGTTTATTGCGAATTCCTTTTTGAAGCCCATGTCCTTGGGTCTGTGAAAACTGTGCTTTGAAAGCTGCTTGCTGGAAGCATGACTTGATTTCAAAACATGACTCTGGTGGAGTAGCCACAGAAATACAGGTGCTGGAATTAAAGCCTGGCTCCAGCAGGTGACCTGGGAAACGATGCAGGAAGGAAAGATCAGACAGGCCATCAATAACCTGTGCTCTTCCACAGTGGTTGTTGCACACCTGCTCTTCTCAGAAGCAGTGTTTCTGATGATTTGCATGCTCCTGGGACAGGTCAGAGAGCGTAAGTCAGACCTTGTGTGGGTATAAAGCAGAGCAGGTCCAGTGATGTTAAATGAGGCTGCCCTGATTTCTACTGTTTGAGGAGCTGTCACTGACATATTTGTTGTACTCATTTTTAACTAACTGGGAAGATCACTTCTGTCTTCTTTGTGAACTGTGGGGCAGGGAAGACTCAGGGACAAGTTAGGAACTCAGTACATGAGGAGAATATAATATAAGCAGCTATTCAGCACTGTTTGTGCTTTGTGTTCACCTGATATAAGATACTTTCTATTTGTCTTATAGAGCCATTTGTAATAATTTCTTTGTATTTTCTTTGAAAGATCTGTACATTTGTAAAAACATAATGTGCATTCTTTCCTTGATACAGCAAAGACCTCAAAGCTGTCTTTTACCAGCAGTAGAAAACAGGCTTTGAGGAAGCATCTATGACCCGTTTCTTGGCTGTGTTTTGGTGTGAGCTGCTGCTTCAGCACATCACTTAATCCTAGGTGTGAGTCATTTAGGTCTTAGGACACAGTGTGAGGTTCATGTTACTTAAATCAAGGTGTTCACAATGAGATTTATTAGCCCAGGGACCTGAATGTTAAAGATGCAGAGCACTGGAGTGATAGTTGTTCAGTGAGCAAGATTTGTTGGTTTACAGCTCCTGCTTCCCTAAACGCTCCTTTGACAGCTTTTTGTCAGTCATCTCATGAGTTTCTTAGAAGGGGAAAAATGGTAACAATCTGTCTCCTTGAGAAGAGAAGCAGGGAGAGAATTTATACACTGATCTCATTATTTTAATTGTAGCATGTTCAAAATCTTGTAAAACATCAGGAGCAATCAAGAAAGCCACTAGGAGCCTTGAAGCAGAGCAGGACAATGAGGAAAAGAGGAAGAATATGTCTTTGTATATAATCCAACCTGAAATCAAGTAGGCTTTTGAAACCCTCCAGGTCTATGAGTACTGAGAAAAGAAGAGCTCTCTCAGGACTGGGCTTTAGGCATTTTGGTTCCAGCACTTCTTGCTGTCGGTCTGCTTTGCTTGGCATAGCAGAACTGTAGTCTGGGCTTAAATCCACCCCCTCCAGATTTAAGAGGAACTGAATTCAATATTGGTGGGCTGAGCCGGAGTGTGCTCATCTTTTCAGCTCCTATGCGTATGTCCAAGCTGCATGAGTAGCTGCTGAGATAAACCAGGGGTGAGCCTGTGGGCTTACATGGCAGCTGTTAACTGATGCAGTAGCTGTGTCCCAAATGCTGCCAGCTCAGGCTTTGGCCCTCAGTTCATAAAACATTCCTGATCCTTGTGATCAAGACCTATTAACATGTGCCTAAGTAATATACAGATGGGCATAAACTTGCCAACATACCTAAAATGAAGCAGATCCTGATTTAGGAGACAAGAAAAAGAGTTCTGCTTCCCATATCAAGCTGGGGCTTTCTGCCGGCACGTTTATTTAACATTACTCCTAAACTGGTGGATCAGATGAAAGCCAGTCAAGTGGAAGAGAGGGCCGTGCTGAAGCAAGCCAGCTCTCCTCATAATTGCAATGCTGCCAGTGTTCTTCCAGTCAGTTAATAGATTTCCCCAGGTCCTCTGTGCCAGGTGAAAATTTCCTCATTAAGGGGAATTTATTCCATTTCCTTTTATCATTTATTATTGAAGAAGTGAGTGGATGGAGTTCCAAAGATGACAGGGTGGAACTTTAAACAAAAAGCAACAACAAATCAACGTTGGAAGCTGAAACAGAGGCACAAGCAAGGTTCTGGGAAGGCTTGTATTGTTTATAAACTGCAAAATGTGCAGGAGACCTCAGCTTTCTGAGGAAGTGAACAGCCACTGAATGATTATGGCAGTGTGCAAAAGTCTAATCGTCTGATTTTGAAGCTCTAAAACTTCTGACTGTCATTTTGCAAAGGTGAATGTTAGGAAAAAGGAGCATTATAGGAGTCTGGAATCACAGCCACTTCATCTTCCCTTGTTTCAGAATTGATTATAAACCATCAAGGGAGTTTAATCTTTGGAAGACTTTTTGCTCTGTGTTTGAAAAGTAAGTGATGATCCAGGGGAAAGCAGGAGGCAGTGAGGTAGGACTGGGTCATGTGTTTAGGAATAGCAAGAACTGAGAATTTTTTTCTTCTCTTTTTAGTTGCTGGATTTCTGGTGAGCTCTTGGAAGGGTTATTTGCACTCAAGCGTTCAAAGAGATCAGCCTGGTTCCACTCCTGCTGGCTTTAGTGTCTCCAGCAAGTCTAAAGGGCTGTCTTTGAACAAAGGCAGTGGGAATGCTGGATCTTAAAAATCATCACCTCTTAACCTCTGCATGTCTCAGTTTTGCTATCTGCAAGATAAACATCACCCTACCATACTGTTTGCATGTTTCTTTATATCCTTTCCATGAAAGTTGAGATATAAATGCTAAAAATTACCCTTATTAGTAAATGGAAATTATCCAGGTACGAAGATGTATGTCCAGTACGTGAAGAGACAGCCTGATTTCCATACCAGCACTGAGGGTTTGCAGCTCTCTGATCCAGTTGTGGTGGAGCAATTCTGCTGGCTTGCTCTGCCTGCGCCTTCTTCTGGTTGTGCCTCCAAATCCTTGGGGGCTACCTCGGAGACTTTTGGCAATTTCTCATCTCATGGCAGATTCTTGTTTCAAGCGTTTGGAAAGCAGCACTGCTGGGCATTTAACTCTTGCCGATCTTTTCTGTAACGATATTAAATGGCAAAACTGTTACATCCCCATGTCTGCATTGTCAGTTCTAGCCTTTCCTGTCTTGTGGTGAGCTGGGCATGTTTCCTCCATATTAAGGTGCCTCCATGGCAGTGAGAAATGAGAAAACCCTTCTTGTCTAGGTGCTGCTTGGATAGAGGTTCTCACCACATGTTTCTTATTAGCCACATTGAAAGCTACATCTCTTATCTTTTCTTTATCATGCATTGGGAGTAGCAGTTTCATTTCCCCTTTAGGTACTCAGCTTTTCTCTTGCACACTGGTTGTCCTGTACAAAACTGGTTACCCTTTTGCATGGATTAGTAAGCGTCCTAACCTAATTTAAGCTGCTAGCTCAAGGCAAATGAATCATGTCGCCAAATAATCACTGCTTCTCTTCTACCCACCCTGCTGGGGGGGATGACGATGAATGATATTGTTATAATGAGATATAAAAAACTGAATTGAAACAAGCTTCAAATGAAGGCAATTTTCTTTCTCTGTCAGTAATCAAATGACAGCCAGCTATGTGTGTTACTGAGGCAGAAGGGAGGGAGAGCAAGGGAGTAAACTGCACTGAAACAGGCTCATTTTCTTGGGGTCATCAGGTCTGCTCACTTGTACTTAGGGAACACTGAATCTAGGAGAGAAATCTAAGGTGGCTGCGTTCTTCTTAATAGCCAGTGATGGCTTTCATCTGTTTTGCTGGAGAATTGGCAGATTTTGCTTGCTGTGTTTCCTCCTGTAAAAAACCCATCCATGCCTTGAGTTCTGGTGTTCACAGTTTATGCAAGAAGTCCTGCCTCTGAGCTGAGATCAGAAAGTAGAAAGGGCTGAGGAGAAGCAGAGGAGTTTTGTGGTGGAGGCGTTAGTGCATGGGAACTGCAGGCTTTAATGTACTGCGGTGCTGCAAAGTGGGTCTTATTTTGGGAAGTCTTTCTGCACCCAGAACTAAATCCAGAACCTGGGAAGTTCAACCTGCTGGATTAGGCAAGACTGCTTCCTTCTGACACTAGCAAAGAGCAGGATCTGCTGGAGTAAGGAAGGTGATGTGGTTGGAGGGTTGTGGAGAAGATTGAGGGTGCAGGTGGTGCTCCTGCCTGGAGTCCCCTGAGGGCAGAGCAGGCTGGTTAGTGCCAGGCTGGGACATGGTGCAGAGGATAGCAGTTACAGATGGAGGTAGATAGAGGAAAACCCATCTACCCAGGGATCTGAACCCAAAAGTTTCTGGTCCCCAGTTCTGCTCTCAGAACAGCCAGTTTGACACTTCTGTGACTCTCACCTGTTTTACGCTAGCCTGACTTCACTGAGGGCAGCAGAGCTGCTCCATGCCTAAGCCAGAGTGGAAAATCCAATCCAATGACTCTCTTTCATGCTTCAGCTTCCTGACACATTCCAATAAAGCGGCCTTACCCCTCTCCTCCCACTCAAATAACATAATGCTATTTATTTAAAAATACCATCAAGCAAAGGACATAATTCAAAAGCTCTGATTTAGGAAAATTGCTTGTTTGTTAATCATTTCCTTTTTCCTGATTCAGAGCTTGCTTGCTCATAAAATATTGATTTATTGGGCAGGCAAGGATGCTCTTGGCAATGAAGATGAAAAGCAGAAGTGCTGATAAAAATACATAGGCTTTTTTTATGTTTTTTGCAAAAGCTAAGCTTAGAAAAGGTAGCTTAGAAACAGAGACAGGCAGAAACTATAAGGGCTATAGGTGGAGTCAAAAGTGGAACAAAGATAGTGTGGGAGAGAAAAAAGTGGAGGGAATAAAGGGGCAATGGAGAAGATGAAAAAATCAAAAGCAAAATGGGCAAGAAACTGTTGAGCTGCAGAGATGGCTGGGAAAATAAATGCATTTGAAATAAACAGCAAAAACTAGGACTCCTGAAAAGCAAAACCAGAACAAGAACATATGGAAATACTGAGAAACCCTGATTGCAAGTATGAAGTCAAAAAGGGTGCCCCTGCTTTACCCTGTCTATTCCCCTCTCCCTGTTTTCATAATGCAAGAAGCAGCACACATGATATGGAAAAAAGTATACTTGAGACTGTCAGAAGGAAAAACCTGCCTTGTGTGTGAGCCTCTGCAGGTCATTTCTACTATGTATCTCTGAAATCAGATGCTTTTTCAAAAGACTGGCCATTTCTGAAGGTAGACAGAGCATCCTCAACAACTGAAAGAAGGGCTTATTTGGGACAATTGTAGTGTTTTGAGGCAAGTTGTCCCCCAGCTCAGCAGGGTCAGGGGACAGTTATGCCTCTGAATGGCTCATCCTAGAGCTTCAGGAATTTCTTGCCTTGTGTGAAATGGGCAGCTGCAACGAGAGGCAGGAGATGTGAGTACATACATAATTATTGATCCAGCCTAGTCTGGTGAGGCCTATAATTTATACTGGGAGGAGGAATGTAAGGGAGAGACTGAGTTAAAGTTTGGGCATGGAGATGTGGGGATACTGAATCCAAGAAAGAAATCACTGCTGGTCCTCTGTGGAGGCTGTA
The DNA here is from genome assembly GCF_031877795.1 of Strix aluco. Lineage (NCBI taxonomy): Eukaryota > Metazoa > Chordata > Aves > Strigiformes > Strigidae > Strix > Strix aluco. Next base: position 38,770,511 of record NC_133936.1, read on the forward strand.
ATGGTAAATAACTATACAGTTGTGAATACAGTGACCTTTTACTAGCCTGGTGGAGAATGCTGCCTGGGAGATGATGGACATCATCATGAGTCACTGATATCTGTCTCAAATATGCAAGGAAAGAAAGTGTTTCACTTCCTAGTGTCAGTAGTCTGCCTGTAGACTTTACCTTATAGGAGTTTGTGGGGGGTATCCAGTGCAAAAAAGATCTATGTATGAGGATTGCATAGTTTAGCTGGGTCTTCTTCCTTTTCTTGCCTTTATGTGCATCATCCTATAGCAAGTCTATGCAGTATGGAAGACACAAGCACTCATGTATCTTCTAAGTATTTCTGTAAAGCCTCATGCAGAGGTGTTCTTATTTTTTAATCCCAGTGAAACAGTTCCAGAAGAGACACTGAGGAGAGCCAAACAGATGGGGTTCTCGGACAAACAGATTGGGAAATGCCTGAGGCTGACTGAAGTCCAGTGCCGTCAGCTGAGGCTGAGGAAGAATATAGTGCCCTGGGTGAAACAGGTACGTGAGAAACATCACTGTTCATGGTGGGGGCTTCCAAGAGTGCAAGGAGCTGGAGACCTCCATGTCCTTAGAAACAGCCGAGGTAAACAAAGTGGAATCCCTGTCTCTGTTAACATCGATGGAGTTTTGACATTGACATTAGAGGATAATAAATTTTACCCATGTAGCTGTTACTTCTGCACTGCAGGCATGAATGTAATGACATGAACATCCCCAGAGAGAGACTCAGGATATTTTTGTTCATATTCTGTGGGGGGGAGGGCGAAACACAGCTATCTGGCTTCAGGAAGAGGCCAAGAATGCTGGCCCACCATGGTGTGACCATGAAAAGTGTAATACGTCTTTTCTCTTTGTAGTAACTTTTTACAGGGTAATACTTTATTTGAAGTGTGCTATTGTTATGGGTTCATTTGCTATTCATTGTGATAGCATGAACGTAATGAGCTCATCTAGTATTCATGGCAGTGTCACAGTGCTTTGCTAGGTGTTCTGATGCTGCATTTAAGGTATGTTGGTATTAAACTGCCACCAGCTGTTCTTCTGTCCTTAAAGGGGAAAAAAAACCCCAACCCAAACTACTGAATGTGTCTGAAAGAGCCCATCTGTATCCTCAGGCCCAATTCCAGGTGCCAAATCTCCTTCTGTTCCCCAGCTGCTGTTTTCCTTCTATATCCTCACCTGGCCCACAGAAACGTGCCTGGTCTTGCACTGCGTTCTTTCAGCTGCATATGGCACTGCAGTGCTGGATTGATTTGTGTGCCAAGGTATCCTTAATAAGGTCATTCTACTTATGCCTGCATTTGTGGCTTCAGAGCATATGTTTCTTCTTGAGCCATGAAGTACAAGTTGCAGCATTAGCAACAGTAATGAGCAACAGACACTTACATAGTGCTAATGACGTAAGGTCACATTCTTCATTATTCACAAGGATTTGGGCAGCCAGTGGGGATTCCTGAAAATACTTGAAGACTGGACAGATTTTTAAATGGTATCGCATGTAAAAATTCATGTCAGGACTGCTTTAATATTGTTCCCTGTTCAGTATTCTGTGTAGAAATGTTTCAGGTGTTAATGCAGGGAACCTCAGCAATCACTGGTGACCTAGATGGACTAGTTACTGTGCATAACATGCAATAAGTAGTTGATGCAAATAGTTTGTGAACAACCTAGTAGGCAAATTATTCTTCCGGGCTCTCTGGTGACTAATTACGTAAGAAATTGTTGAAAACTACATATAAGGGGTGTTTGAAAATCACTCTTTCTTTCTATACCATTATAATTACCAAAGCACAAGTTATATTGTAACATAAATATGCAGTACTTGCACTGCTGGCTGCTACTTGGCTTGATCTCAAAGTGATACTGTGTGCATGTTTGTATTCAGCATGGGAGTAAGATGGGGTCAGGAGTACAGCATGAAGATCCCAGACAGTGCAACTAAGGAGGACAGGAAACCTGGAGGAATGGAGATCTGTGTGATTAATGCTGCCAAACTAACTAGAGAATAAGGGCCTCAGCAAGAAGGGATGGATGGGAAAAGTTCCTGGGCTGTGAAGGTGTTTTACCAAAGAGGTACAGAGCTAAACTGCAGCTTAGAAAAAGATGGTAGACCCTCCCGTTGACTGAACTGGCCAGGCATATACTGTGTGGCCAGCATATGACAGTTCAGATCACCTCCTTTTGAGGAAAGATGTGATGGGAAAATAATAGGACAGAAATAGGAGTAGAAAAGAAAGAGGGAAAAGAAAAACCCCAAAACACCTGTAGATCTTGTGCTGGCCAAGTCACAATCCTTCTTCTTCTTCCCCGTACAGATTGACACACTGGCAGCAGAATACCCAGCGGTAACTAATTACCTCTACATCACGTACAATGGGCAGGTAGGCACATTTAGAAACAACAGTCTCATTGCTGTCTAGTTTGATCTCTTTCCCCTATGCTCTGTTATTTCTGGAGATCTTGCAGATGTCTCGGTCTCTGTAGCAATTATTTTGGATGGTGTTACATATAATCCCCTTACAGCAGGCCTGGAACTTTCTCTTGCTCAAATACTGATCCAGTGCATTTAGCGTTAATGCCCCTCTGTTGTTATGATCCTGTCCTTTATCACCTGTACTTGCATCCTCTGTGCACAGGTCAGGTGCTGGGAATGTAGAACTCATGTTTCACTCATCTCATCCTAGCATTTATTTTTGTGTGAAACGTAACAGCTGCTTAGGCCTCTTGAATAGCCAAATCAGAGGTGCTGCGTCTCTTTGGTTTGGGTGCAGCACCACTAATTCCATTAGAGTTGCACTTGATTTACACTGCAGTAAATGAGATTAGACTTGAGCCCTGAAGGATCAGACTGCTGGGTATGGGCTGAGCACCAGAAGCTGTTTATTCTGAAAAGTATGGAGTTAGGTGCTGTGGAGTACAAATCCTAAAGACTTTTTCTCCCTACCTTCTCAGGAACATGATGTAAAATTTGATGACTGTGGAGTGATGGTGTTGGGCTGTGGACCGTATCACATAGGTAAATCTTTCTTACAACTCCTCTGTTCTCCTTGCACCCTTGAGCCTTCTTTGGATATTCCTGTGGTTCATTTGTTCCTCTTCTCATATGGCGGCAAAACCCTCCAGAGCACAGTGCACAGGACATCAATTCCTAACACAAGATTTGCCTTTTACACTTGCTTGGAGACTTCATTTCACGCCCTGGAAAAAACAGAATTTTATTACTTTTCACTTGTCACTTGGTTGTGATTTCCACAAAGTTTTAGAGAATTTTTTTAATCTTACTTTTTGTACATTGAAGGTCTTGAGAACCTGATACCTTGTATAGACGTTTGTTGCTCCCACGCCTATCTTATGTTTAGTGCCAGCTCATGACTATGTTGTTATATGCTGTGCATTTTACTACTGTAAGTATAGGTGACTATGAAAATATTTTGATATCTTCATCTGCTTTTGTATAAGCAATTCTCTGTATGCTGGTTTTTCAGCCCACTCAGATGATTATGCAGCATAAGAGTTTCCTCATGGCTATGAGTATTGGGTAGACAGACTGCTAAATTCTGTATATGATGACTTTCACTTTTTCTTTTCATGGATCCTTCCAAATAGCTTGCAATTACTGACAAGAAAAAAATTGCTTGTTATTCAGAAATATTTTTGCTCTCTATCTCACAAGTAACAGTGATGCTTTTTGAAAGCTAAAATTTAAAACTGCATCCATTTGTTTTGCTTGGATGTACAGGTCACGTGTTACATTCCTGTTGCTGTTTGTAGGATGTGTCTTTTTGAACTCAGCTTCCAGTATGAATGTTGAGATGAGTGAAATCAGGAGGAACACTCCATGATTATGCTTATTTTTTGTGAACACTTCTGCCAGTCAACGTACTGTGTAGCATGGTTACAAAAAATGAACATAAAAAGCATGGCAGTGTTGTTTAATAATTTGATCGAGTGTATGTGAATACATTTTGCACTGTTCACCTAAAACTCCTAATTGCTTAGATTAGACATACAGGTCTGATCTTGGTCTTACCTGTTCTGTAGCTTTGATTAGATCAAGACCATCTTTGGAAGCGGTTGCAGCTAAATAAAGGCTGCTAAAGGAAACCATTACTTGTACCTCTAAAAGATTTTTTTTTTTCTAGGTGCAATAACCAAGTTGATTTTTTTTTTTTCATTTTATTATACTTTGAAGGCAGGTAAGCAGCAGGCTTTTCCTCTATGCTTTCAGAATTGTAATCATAATTCAGTGGGATCAACTTAGTGTTCCCTGTGGATTTACATTTACAAAAGAAGAATAGGTCAGAAAGGACTAAATGATTTGGATGGAAGTTAAACATGTGACAGTACTTTTTTTTTTTTTTAAAGCAGGATTCTTTTTTCCTTTGTGAAAACTAAGTTTTAGATTGAAAACCCCAACCTTATGAATTTTATTTGAAAATATTTCGAAATATATTACAGGGAAATCTTGAATATGTTGACACTTTTGCAAAGAAGTAAAATTATTTGGGGGAAGTGTGAGGTCATTTAAAAACTCATGCTGTATTCTGTATTTAAAAAGAAAATTATCCAAACTGAAGTGTCTTTTTTTTTAAGTTTTCTTGTTAACTAATATGCCACATAGAAACATGATGTGAATCAGGAGAGTTACACGCTCTTGAACTTCAGAACTTGCTTTGCCTCACCTTTCATGCACATGTAAAGGCCTCTGGCTCACTGAGAGCCTGAACTGCAGCGTGTGACTTGTGCTCCACAGAGATATTGCTCAGATATTCAAGGTGATGTTTGTTCTTCACTCGCTGCCAGGAGGGTATCTCCTGTCCTAGGAGGTGGGTTGGTTTGTGTGGAAGTCCGGTCTGAAAGCAGTATAAATAAGCTGTTCCACTAACTGCATGGACCAGCAGAGTGCTCTGTAAATTTTAAGGTGTGCATGTAGATTTGACATGACTGAAGCCTGAAAATGAGTTCAAAAACATGCCTGTATTGATGTGGTAATTATCTTCTGAGGAGCAGTGTCTGATTATGTTACAATAGTAATTACTAGTATTACTAATTTTTTGCTGTCTTCCATTTTCCCACTGTTTGGACATGATCATTACTGGATATAGCTGAAATAGGTTGTATCTAAAGCAGTCGGATGGGGACTCCAGATGACCACTGTGTCCCAAAGTTGAGGTTTCTTACATGTATAAGAATACCTGAGTAATGGAAGCGGAATACAAAAAGTGAACAAGCATCTGGTGACCCTTCTGGGAAACATCCAGTTTCAGATTTGTTTTCCCTCTCTTTTCTGTGGTGTTTTTTTGTTTTGTTTTGGTTGTTTTTTTTTTTTTCTGCTGAGGCCTAGGCACGTTTCGAGGTTCCTGTCTGACAGAAGTAGGGAAGTAAATTGTGCGCCTGTCAGTGAGTGACCTGTGACAGCCATCTGTTTGTGACTAGGTGGTGGAGGCAGCAATTAAGCACAGCCTGAATTTCCAATGTATCTTGTCACACAATTATATATAAAAATAATGATATCAGTGGTTAACGATCATGTAATGACTGTGAACACATCATGATGAGGCCAAGGTTTTCTTGTAGACTGCAAGCATAACCATTTAATGATGTTTTTTAATATGCATCATTCTCTGTTTATGGTACCCCTCTTAGATGTTTGAGCGTAGAAATTTATGGGACAGTAGCTGTTAGCACAAGTCTGGACTCCAGCGTTGCCTGAAGCCTGCAGCATTGCCCGAGCCCCAAGTCCTGCAGCTTGCCCAAGACCAGCACCGAGACCTGGTGCTCACCCAAGCACCAGCTGCCTCCCTCTGTGCCTCTTTCCTGTAGAGGTGGCCACAGCGCTCACTCATGGTTCAAGACAGTAGGGAGTACTTGCCCCACAGTGTTGCCATAGTCACTGTGGCCTTTAAACCAAGATAAAAGGATCACAGAGTGGCTCTAAAAGTGTTGTTCTACTGATTTGCCTTATCTAGAGTCAGTGCACAGGAAGGTCAAATGCACTGAGTTGTAATTTTTCTGTTGTTAGGTTAGCTGTGCTTTGCTCTTCTGGAAGGCAAAAAATACTTCAGTCTTCTGTTTTTTAAACCACATCTATACAAATGCTTCATGTTTCCTGGAGTAAACAGCACTGTCTTACAATAATGGGTGCTCAATTTGGTCACCTCTAAGCTTCTGCCTCTGAAGTTTATCTGAAAGCGCGTTGGTTGGGAGGCAGTGGTAGCTGGATGGGCAGGAAGAGCAGACATGAGTGTTTATGAGCGCAGGATGACAGACATGTTATGGAGACCTGTCACTCCTGAGCAGCTGAGCCAACTTACCTGTTGTGTTTGGAAGCTCGCGTTTGTGGATGGTTAGGTTCCATGGGAGGATAATTAGATTTCTTGCTCTGAGCTGACAGGAGGCAATGCTGGTTTTTTGTTCTTTTCCTTTTTTAAGCTTGAGTACTGAGAATGTCTGTGTGTGTGTTCTTCGCTGCATCCTTCCTTTCCTTGCCCACTTTTCTGTCTCCTGGCAGGCAGCAGTGTGGAGTTTGATTGGTGTGCTGTCTCCAGTATCCGCACGCTGCGTCAGCTTGGCAACAAGACCGTTGTAGTGAATTGCAACCCGGAGACAGTGAGCACAGATTTTGATGAGTGTGACAGACTGTACTTTGAGGAGTTGTCATTGGAAAGGATCCTGGACATCTACCAATATGAGGTAAAGAAAAGCAGAAGCACAATAAAAAGCCATGAAGCAAACCATACTTTTCAAAATTCATGTCACTAGCTTGCTTTGGCAAAGCAGCTGAGGGTGAGGGGGGAGAGCTTGCTAGCAAAAGCTGTTTGGTTTGGATCCCAATGTTGCATTTTACACATCGTTGATGTTCCTAGCAGACTGCTCAATAATGAATGCCAAATAAATATTAAATTATTTTGCAAGATGCCATATTGTGCAATATTTACAAGCAGATTTAATTTGCTGCACAGTCATTTGTCGCACAAATTGTTCTGCCCTTGCGGTGCTGAGCTTCAGCACTTAAGTGTATCCTTGACTTTTAACACAAGTACTCCCCCTGAAGCAGTAGAACAAGTTATGTGCATAACGCTAACGTGCTCAAGAACTTGCAGTCTTGGCCTTGCAATACGGTGGCAATGTGGTGGATGTGGTCTAGCATGCAGGCAGGCAGATCAGGAAGGAGCATGGGAGTTGCCATCAGACCAAAACATGTTCCAGCTCCTGATCCAGCTGTTGCACTCGTCTTGTTAGGAGTTTTAGAAGTGCTGATGCTAAGACGTGGGGAAGAGTCCCAGACAGATTTGGTAATGGGAGGATATGTAATGTAAACAGTTGGTCCCAGTATGGAAAATGTTGATTTCTAACTGGTAACACACTCATCTTGATTTGTGGCTGATGCTTTCAAAGGTGCTTACAGGAACTTCATCTCCCTTGAAATTCAGTGCGAGTTGGCCATGTAACTTGCTGAAGCAACTTTGCAGGTCATGTTAAACTTATTATTTTTCTTGGCTCTTTTTCCCAGTATATGACTGTTTGAGCTCGTCTCCTTTGTGAATGGCTGCAAGGTTCTAAAATGGTTTTATAACCTGGCTACATTTTGATCATTCCCAAATTTGGAACCAAGCAAAAGCACATCAGAACTCAAGTCACAGTCTCTAGGCTTTGTTCTTAAACCATTTGCAAAATACTGTCTAGGACCATTTTTAGATTGCATGTACATACTTTCCTATTTGTACATGTTGTTTTACGTCTTCTTTAAATTTTCATAAAAATGGAGACTGTTACTGGAAAGCATAGATTTAGGACAGGCCAAAATACTCTGGTGGTTCTCTGGAGTATTAAAGGCTGATTTTTGAATGCTTTAGGATTATCCATGAGGCTCAGCTCTATAAGCATTGAACTCTTGTTTACTTAAGCAAAACTGAACTTCTGAACTTGGATTGTGGAGGAAACTGGTGTGACAGCTTGTCAGACAAATAACACTGGTGAAACACAGCATCTAATTACTGCAAGACCAAAGAGAACGTAGAGACAGGTGATGAGGGAGCAGCTACTCATTTAAACACATAGGGCTAGTAATTAGCAAGTTGGGTAAAAAAAAATGTGAAAAGAATCATTCATATATATTGAAACTTGCATTATCCTCCTTGTCAGAACAGGACTTGGTGAGTTTGATGGGAGGTATTGCAGACCTCAAGGTCTAATAGCAGCATCCTGTGGTACCCAGAGATGAAGGGGAAGGTCGCTCTGTTGGCAATTTCCCCAGCATAGCCATCCATGCTCATCAGCTGCACTGTGCCCATGCTTCTGGGCATATTTTTAGCCTGTCCTGCTTGTGAAGTAAACCAAAAAGTGATCATGAGAGGAGAGAGGGCAGGGAGGAGGCAGCAGGAACTGAGGTCATGGCAATAAAAAGGGGGAGAAGAGAGTTGCTGGGAGTTTGCAGAGGATTCTGCTGCCCTGACTTGGGTATGAAAACAACTAATCTGTTGTTTGCTCTAGAGGTGTTAAAGCCATCAGGGTCTGAGTCTAAACATCCAAAGTTAGGATTGTGTCTAATAAATCCCGAGATGAATAACGGGTGGTTCTTCATCTTGGGATGAATACTCTGCTGGTTTAGAACACCTTTCTTAAGTAGTGACAAAAGGGAATGGTACCATTATGCCTAATTTGCAAGTAGGAAAACTGAGTCTCCGAGGAGTAGAGAGATGGCACAGAGTCATGCAGAAGGACATAGGCAGACCTGGGGACAGTGTCCAGACCTCCAGCAGAGTGTAGTCTAAAATATATTATTTACTTTATGTCATTTTTTTAAAAAAATGAGTGAGCCGAATGCAAATATCCTGTTAACAGAATACTTCCTCAGGCAAATGCAGTTGGAAGTCAGTCCCTAAGGAAACGATCAAGTTAAAAATTCAGGGCCTGATTCTGAGATCCCTCACCAATCCTGCAGATAACTCTCTCTTCCAGCTTCATATACAAAGCATGAATAGTGCCACGATTTTCAGACTGATCTTTTAAACTTTCCTGCTCATTAGCTTCCTCTAGTGTTCCACTGGACAATGAAAAGTGGTGAATACTCTCAAAAGTCCTGTATCATTGGCAAACCGTAGGTAAAACCATCAGCAAACAATGGACACAACCCTTTGCCCTCAGTAGAGATGATACATCAGCACCCTAAATATTATTAGGATTAGCAGCACACCTTGGGCAACTATTAAGCTTGAATAAATAAATGCACTGACTTGTCCCGGCTTTTCTGATTAGACAAATTAGGCTACCCTGAGGAGTGAGGTTACCAGTGAGACTGAGGGACTGGAAACTGCCTACCAAGAGCTTCTCACAGCTTTGCACAGTCCTGTCGCAGGGACATACTCCCTTCTCTTTCTCTCCTTTGTGTCCCCTTTTACCTCTCCCTCTCCAGTTGACATTCAGAGCTGCTCTCACTCACTGGAGACTGAGCTCTGCACAACAGAGCTGTGTTTTGGAGGGAAGTTTAATTTACTGTGAATGTGCAAAGTTAGGTGGTAGTCTATGAGGACAATAATTTAGAAAAAAATAAAATTCCTTCCCTCAGATTTATTGGCTTTTTGTTTCCAGAGAAGATGTTCCCTTTTTATTTTAATATCTATCAGCTTGAGGGCCTCTTCTGATTCTTTTTCAGTTTCTAGGATCATTCTGAAACAATTCATAAAACTAAAGGAGGCTCTTAGGTACAATTTTAATGGTCTAATTTGTTTTCAAACTCAGGGAAAAAGAAAACCCAACTCTATTACTAATGACATAAAAGCAAGGTAGTAATAAAAAGAGTGATTTTTGTTATAAAGGGGAAAATAATTCTCTCTAGGCTTCTTTCACTAGATTATGTATAGCGTATATTTTAAACACACCTAATGGCAAGGTTGTTATTAATTTTCTTTATAATTAAAATATGGCTGATGACAAAGTGATATGCAGTGGAGTCCATTTTTGTCTGCCCACATTTCTCAGTGGAGCGGTCCTGTTCCCCATCAGGGCAGTGGGCGGCTCTTTGGGCAAGAGCATGCTTTGGGAAATAATAGCAGAATTTTAAAGGAAGAAGTAAGCAGCAGCTGGGTCTCAATTTATGGGGTTTTTTGAGTAAAAATGAGTATATGATTCTTTGCTATCTGCTTGAATAATCCATCTCCTCTGTCTCCTTGGGGCTGGAGTCCCTAACGCCATCCCAGCTTCGATGTAGGCAGTATTTGGATTTTAGAGGCTCAGTTACTAGAATTGTTTTAAAGGAAGAAATAAGCAGCAGCTGAAGAGAAGCTGTTGGCTGGGACATTCACATTTCAAATATGTTGAGGATAGATTAAGATGTTGGTTGACCTTGGAAGCAAAGCTAGGTTGACTTATTATCAAACAGGAACCATTCCAAGCTGCAAGGAGGAGTTTGCTTATTCACTGTCTGGTTCTCATCCATGTGGGATGATAAGGAGCCCAGAGACTAGAGATAAGTACTGTATTTTGGATGGTTCTGGAAGCAGTAAGGAACAGATTTGTCTTCTGAGTTGGAGATAGTGAGCTCCAGTGTCATGAGACAACCCCATGTGGGCGCAAAACAGCCTCTGTCCTTGCTCCACCCTCTACTAATGAGGCATTTTTCACTCCTTGTCCTAAGCTCTTTCAGATGGTTGCTGTTGTCCAGCAGAAGCGTGTCATCCTGTAAGTGACTGCATGGTGAAAAGGAAAAAAAAAAAAAATTATCTCCAGTACTGTATATTAGCATGTTAAGCAAATAATCTTGTAGACCTTGGGATAATAAGTGCTGCTTAAATGCCAGACTTTTTTAGTGGATTTTTATTATGGTAGGAAATTAACCACATTAAAGTTAAGCAGGGTTTGTACTAGCTTTTATCATCTGTTTTTCTCAGTCACTTCTAGTCCATCTTGCTCTCAGCTTACAGATCTGCCACTCTAAATCCCTTTAAATCCCTCATTAAGAAGTTCTTCTCCCAGGAAGGCCAGTGGGGCTAACCTTCTTCAGAAAAAACACACTTGTTAGTTAAAAGAACATTGATACTCTAAAAGATAGAGCCAAACCATGGATCACTTGACTTATGTTTCTTGTTTGTTAGAGGTGGGTAAAACTGTGTAAAACAATGGTTTTACAGCAAAGGTTCAAAGCAGCCTTTCATTGTAGCTGTACTGTGGGCCTGATTCTCCTTTGGGCAAAGTTTCACCAGCTTTAATTTGGAAGTAAAGTGCCCGTTATTTAATTACCCTCAATTATTACTATTTAAAATTTTCACACCAGACTAGATTGTACTTGAAAATATTAGGGGCTCTATGTAAAAATAATGCCCATATTTGCACCTGAAGAAGGATGCTTGCAAGCAAGCTCACCTGTCACTTGTCATTTGCCATTTATTATTTCCTCACTTAAAATGTTGTGGTTGCCCACTGACAGACATGAAATATGCCACTGTGGCTTGAGGATGCTGTGCCACCTGTCCTGCCTCACCCACTTCTGGAATTGAAGTGCTTGCAAATAACCATGACAGTTTGCCTGAAATACTTGTTGCTATCAAGTGCACTACCAGAAGTGAGGAGCTAGTGAGGATAATAAGGATGAATTAAAATTAAAGGGCTAAGTGTATCCAGAGTAATTCCCCATCACAGGCTGTCTGATGGATTGGACTCTGTTGAACTAGATTTGGCTTTGCTTTGTACAGGCCAGCAAGGGGTCAGCAGTGAGCACTCCTTAAAGGTAGGTTTCTGGGGCTAGGAAAGGTTGTTTGCTTAACAAATAACAGTGCTGGCAGAAAAAAAAAAAATTCTAGTTGTTTCCCATTGCCACTCTGCTGGAGGTTACTGCCTTGCAACTCTATAGTGAAACAAAATTTGCGTGAATGTCTGCTACTCTGGAAGTCTCTGACAGTCAGCATGGCAGAGGCTGTTTTCTCAGAAGAGATGGACTGAGATAGAAAGGAGACCTAAAGCATCTTCTTTGTTCATTTTACTGGGTCCAAAGGTCACATCAGGGGGATAGAAATGGGCTTGGTTGAAGTGATGGTCCCCATGTTCACACGGGGAGAACACGGGAGGGAAACCTGAGCCCACCGAGTGGAGTTTTGAGTTTCGTTGTGGGGCGTCACGTTTTCATAGCGCAGCACCCTTCCTCTGCACAGCAAGGGAATACGCGTCAGCTCAGTGCTTATCCTCACTGGGAAAGCAGAAGCACCTAAACGTGACGTGAAAACAAGGTAACAGTCTGTGGTTCTAGCAGAAGTTGTAAGATCTTGGCTTGATGTCAAAAGGCATGTGAACACTGCAGATATCTTTGGTTTCCTGGGGAATTTGACCTCAAGTTAATGCTGATTTTTGAGCATTATCAAGGAGGATATTGCTGTTTTAGAGAGGCTACACACTCTGAATCACACTTTGCACCCTGGGTGCCTCTGGATCAGCACAACTATGATCTGCCTTTGCTCATAGCAACCTGAAAAGTGATGTGGTCTAGATATTGGATTCCTAGTTATAACAACTCTTAATGTTAAGTTAACTTGGACATGACCATGCTCCTTTCTGTCTGCCAACAGGGTTGCAGTGGTTGCATTATTTCTGTAGGTGGGCAGATTCCCAATAACTTGGCAGTGCCACTGCACCAGAGTGGTGTGAAGGTCCTTGGTACAAATCCTTTGCAGATTGACCGGGCAGAAGATCGCTCCATATTCTCAGCTGTTCTGGATGAGCTGCTTGTGGCCCAGGCTCCCTGGAGGGCAGTCAGCACACTGGTAAGTTGGGGTGCGCATCTGGGAAATGATGAAGCAGCTGGGAGTTAGAATTAGTTAGGAGTGTCTGCTCAGGGGGGACCGACTTACTGGTACCTTTCAAGATTCCAAAGACATTTGATAGTTTTTTACTGCCAATGTTGAAGAACTTTTTGATCCCTGTAAAGTGATGCTATGGTGTCACTGGGAGCGGGATGAAAACTGGAAGGTAAGTGTCTTTAAATCACCTTTACACGACATGGAGTATATACCCAGCAGAAGTTAGCACCACTTTAGGCTATTCTAGTTTATCCTGTTGGCCTTTAAAACTGTTCTAGAAGGTAGGGATTGCAAAGGAATAGAGATGTGTTGACACTGCTCTATTTTCCTGTGCAGCTCTATGGACAGGGAAGGTCTGAAGATGACAACTCTGGAACCAAGAAGCCATGTATTACGCTCAGCCCAGACTGTAGCCCCTGACGTTTTCCCCCCTCCCCAGTCTTAATGGCTAGTAAAGTGCAAATGCAGTTAGAGTTGAAATTTTAGTATGACTTTAAAATATTTTCTTCTTCACAGCATGATTTTCCTCCCTTTCTTTAGAGAGATGCAGTTGAATTTGCAAACTCAGTGAGTTACCCATGTTTGCTGAGGCCTTCCTATGTTCTGAGGTAAGGCTCAACCATCAGAGCTCATCAACTTGTGGGTATGAACTACAAAAGTCTCTTTGAGACAAGGGAGAGTAATTTCAGGGGATGTGTGGAAAATGCTATGCTAGGTGCATGTGGCATAAAACTGCCCATCTCAACAGGTGGGACAGCTGCTCAAACCAATAAAGGAAACCAATGGATCCCTTATGTCCATCAGGCAGAGATCAAAGGTAGAACATAATCGTAAGAATGTCTGTTTAGCTGCATTATCTTTTTCATATCTCAAGGCCAAAATTACAAACCATCTGGGATATTCTTTAAGGTTCCTGAGACTACTACCTGTACAATTAAGCCAGAAGATTGTTTGCCACTAGGAAAAACAGAAGGGTACATGCTGAGGCCATTTATTGGGGTTGGCATCTGTTTTCAGAAAATGACAGCACATCTTTTGAATTCAGCTTCTTATTTGCCAAGCTTCTCTGCTTACAGGCATGTTTTATGTCCCTACACTGTGACAGCTGCTTCTCTTTAAAGAGACATTGTACAGAGCCACACATTTCCAACAGCTAGACTTTTTGAAGAAGTTACACCAGCACATAAACACAGCAAGCTCACACGTTCTGAATGATCTCTCTTCTCTGCGAGGAGTTTCTTCATAGATGGATGACTAGGCACAGAGAGGAAGTTTGCCGGGCACACTTTACAAGTGAGAATAAATTGGAGAGAGGATCCTTTTCATATGAAGAAAAGACATGTATCAAAATGAAGAGGCACAACATTCATTTTCAGGGAGAACTGCCCCCCCCCCCCCCCCCCCCCAATTTTTATCTGAAAAGGAGAAGGATTTCTTGTATGTTCAATCCTCAAGGAAATATCTTTTAGAAGAGACTGCTGAATGTGGCTTTTCTAAGCAATTTCTGAAGCTTGCAGTGGGGTTGTGAAACAAAGTTGAAAAACAGCATTTGGATCAGGAAGATAAGTTAGAAAGGGCTCCTGATGTTGTTATTCAGGTTTTTAGGGAACGCTTCTTTTAGCCTATTGTTTCCATCCATATTAAATTCAGTATAGGCCTTTTCCATATAAGTATTTGCTAAAGGGTGTTTGTGCAGGTTAGGGGGACTTCAGAGAGAAAAATGAAACTGGAGGATGTAAAACTTAAGGAAATAGAAAGTGAAAAGCCCTAGCACAGCACACCGTCTGGCCTCTATTTGCAGAACAGCAGCAGGTCCACAGCTAGACTTTTTCATCCTTTGAACAGATATGGCCTTTAATATTTGCCAGTTGCCTTGGAGAACTAAGCGCATTTCCCCAGCAGTTATGTACTGTGTGCACCAGCTCACACCCTCAGTGGTGCTGCTGACATAGGTCCATGGATTTAGCTGAGCTCTATTGTTTTACATCAGCTGAAGAGGTAGTCTGGTAAGTATAATCACCTAGGTACTTGTGTCTATTTATCTTAGGCTAAAGTGACTGATTTCATGGGATAGATCCTTCCTCCACTTTTCCCCACAGTCTCTGTGGGCTTGCCCACTAAAGCAAAGGGGAAGCTGAGCATCAGTGGTAGAAATGACCAACATAACATCTTTTTTAAAAGATTCTTGTCTTTAAAAGGGACCTGAATCACTGACTGTCGAGCCATGTTCTCCCAGATCCCCCTCTCTGGTATTACTGACAGCTACATTTCAAAGTAGCTTTCAGATACAGTGTCTGTATCTCTCTGTGCCTCTCCTTTAAGGACTAAGACATTAGGGGAGGGACACAGTGAAATGGCCAGCAAAGAACAGCCCATTTTCATCTGCATTTACACCTTTGAAACCATTACTGGTGGCCTGTGTATTTCTGGCTTCATCTGTCCCTGATGAGTAATTGGGGTACAATGAGCAAAGCATCTGTTTGTCCTGAGCTCACAGCTAACCTGCACACATGGGGAGAGTCTGGGTCCTTAGAGGGGCTACCTGGCTGACTAGCCATCTCCTCCAGCTTAGGCGGAGCTTTAAAGGCTTGCATCAGAAGGGGGACTTGGCAGCAGTGCTAAGGCTACACAACTGCAGTTCTTTATTTGATTCTTCATTATGGTTCTGGAGGTCACCTATCTTCTCTGGGAAGGAATAGCAGAAGTTCATTAGGTACTAGCTCTACCTTTCTCTCAGTCAAGAGTGGAGCAATTGGCTTGAGTCAGGAGCTTACTTGGCTATTCTCTCATACGAAGGTAGTTGGCAACCCTGTAGTGTGGTGTCTAACACTGATATCTCCTTTGGAGTCACAAGGGAAGCTGACCTGTTTTCTTTGCCATTCTCACAGTGGGTCTGCAATGAATGTGGTATTCACGGAAGAGGAAATGAAGAAGTTCTTAGCAGAAGCTACCAGAGTATCTCAGGTACCAGTCTTTATGCTGCTCCTGCTTTTTCATGTTTGCTGTATTTGTTTCACCTCTACTGTGTTTTCCATCTCTTTGTTTCAGTATTGTGTCTTCCTCATCTTTCCCGTCCTTGTTGGGGGAAGACTCCCTTGTTAGAGTTTGACTCCTCAGTTTGTTCCCTAACAGTCAGGTATGGGTGCCTGTGCAAGCATCCTTACTGATACCACTGGGGTGCCTGCATGGAGCAGGGACAGCAGTTAGCTGTTGTACCCAGGTATCCATTTCTGACCAGTTAATTATATAAATAGATGTAGGCTAGTGGGCTGAGACCCTTCCTACCCCATTCAAGCTCGCTAGTAGCAGATAACATCTTTCACTCAGCTTCCCAACTGTTTTGCTGTTTTGCCTGGCTTCTTTGAACAACTTAAAACTTCATTCTAGCATCATCTCTCTCATCAATAACCTTTTTTTTTTATTTATTTATCCTTTTAAATGCGGGAACATTTGCAAGATTTTGCTATGACATTTAACTCTCCAAACCATGTACTGAGTTCCATTTTCCTCTGATGCAAAAGCAGGACTGCTGCCTGCTTACTGTTAATCCAGTGGGATTATTGATCTTCAGAGTATCTAATGCAGAAGATGAAAACTCTGGTTTCCATTTTAAATGTTTTTCAAAAGATAATTTGGGGATTTTTAAAGTGTCTTTTTCTGGCAAAGGGAAGGATTTGGTCTAGTATGCTGAAATTTGGAAAGAAAAATCTGAGCAATTTCCCAAAGACATGAATGCTTCAGAACATAGTAAACAATTCAAAGCCTGCATTTCTTCTATACCTTCTATCAGTGTTATTGTACAAGGGATGTTTGGAGAGATGAGAATATGAGAGGAGGAGAAAGTAAAACGATCGAGGTTGAATGAAGAACATACAGTAGTCAAAGTCTGACCTTTCGACAGTCTCTGAGTTTGGCCTCGCCTTTTGGTCTGTTTTCTTCTGAGGGTTTTTTTCCCTTTGTTTTTTGAATGGTCACTGTTCAGAACAGTACTGTAGCACCATCAACACTACTGTCACAGGAATCTTGGAGTTAAAAATAAGTAAGTCAAAGAGGAACTCTGAAAACACAACTGGCTACGGAAGCCAGACATATTACTACTTACTCAGGGTATTTCTTACATGGTTAAAGTTTGAACAAGAGAAAAACCATGTGGTTTTTAAGCATATGATGCAAATAATTGAAGTTTAGCGTTTCAGCAAGAAAAGATGGAATGAAAGAGGGAGATACCTTGTAAAGCAATCATATCCTGAAGGATAGGTTAGTGTGGAGGCAAGCAGGCCACTTATTACCATCTTTGAAAAACTTTAAAGGGATTTTTGAAAGCAGGAGAGTACCACTGTTACTTCCATAAGAAGGAACTATACAACCAATTCTCAAAAGACAACAGGGTCAACCTGTGGTAGAAACCAGATTCTTAGAAGTGCTCAGCCTCCCAAAATACCTAGCTTCTCTCTGTACTTCATCTTAAGTACTCTGCTTTGGGTTTCCCCACACGCTCACAGAAGCAGACCAGACAGCAGCCTTAAGCCACGTTCAATGGGACAGATCACTTCCTTGTGCTGTGGGATAGCTTCATGATGGCAATGGGTACCCTACAGGAGGCTGAAGCCCAGGAAAGTGACCCTTGGTCAGCGTAACTTGTCACAGCTTGACTGACTTGAATTGGGCAATGTTGTTCTTCATTGCTCAGAGGTCTCATCCCCGGTACAGGAGGCCCTGCTGGGATTTGAAGTTGTAGAGCCTTGGCAATACGTGATGTATTCCTAGAGGAAAGAGTGGATGTTCTCATGGGATCCTTATGATGTCCAGTTCTGCTACACAAACAAGGCACTGACACTTGCTGCAAACATGACCAGTTGCACACCATGAGTCTTCAGGTGCTCTGGTCCTGATCATGCAGAGACTTACACTAGATTTACACACTTTTTTGTTAGTGTAGTCAGACTACTAAGGGAAGACTTCTTTCTTCATCCAGCATTTTATATTGACAAAAGCTATAGTATAGTTGAAGCTAAGCTAGCAAAAAGCAAACTGAAACAAACATACTGTATTCTGCTTCTAAATTAGGGAAGGTTTTTTTAGTCCAGTCAAGGCTTTGTGGCCTGTGAGTGGTTCCACAGAAGCTACCAATACTAGTTGTGAGCATACAACTGAACATGAGCATCTTTGTGGGATACAGGCTTCATTTTTCTGGTTACAAAGCCTTACCTAGTTCTGCTCCATCCAACAGAGCATCTCCGGATAAAGTGCCTAACCAGTATTGTTCTGTTGTTTTAGCTACTTTGCTGTTATGGTGTTGTGTCATTATGGCATTTATGTTGTCAATAATGTTCAAAACTTCTTGTGTGAGTTGAGACAGATTGGGGTAAACAAGGTTGTATGCACATATAAAATCTTCTGGTGAAAAACTGCAACAAGACAGAAAGTTACAGGACACAAGCCACTAAATTTATGAAACAGTGTAGGCTGCGGCATTGTCCTTGCCTGTGAATTTACCCTTGCACTGATAAATGTAACGAATTGTGTCTTGTAACTTTTGGAGTTGCTTTATATTTTTTCAAGAGGAGCCTTTTGAGCATGCACAGACTGTCATTTATTCCATTTTATTCTCTAATAAATAACAGGCAGTTAATAGTGGATGGGACAGGTAAAATGTTGAGACATAAAGCTGGCCAGGAAGAATGCGGATTAGATTTTTAACTGTCTGTTGGAGCAGGTGGCTGGAAGGAGAAAGCATTAGAGGAGAGTGGGAAGTGTGTGCTAACATCCCAGAGATAGGCAGGAAGAAGAGGAGGAAGACAATGTATACCAGGGAACATATTGAGAGTCAAGGACAGTTTGTTCCTGGCCAGCTATAATTAGTGTCAACTTCTCCCTGGGAGATTTAGGAAACCAGGCAGAGAAATGAGAAAGGAATGGATCAGTTACTGAAAATATAGGACTCTTTAAAATAGCAAACAGTCACTATACAAAGTCATTAAGTATGCCAAGAATCAATTACTTTGTGAAGCAGTACGTCCAGTGAGGTGGCTGGGAGGCTCAGAGGAGGGAAGAATTGAAGATCTTGGAGGTGAGCACTGTCTTTGGGAGACAGGATCAGAGGTCACTGGATCCATGCGTGTGTCCCACTATCTTCTTTTTGCCATGATCTCACTTAAAAGCTCTTTGTGGTTTTGCCCCAAATTTCCCTGTCATGGTGATGTTATGGAGGACTCAAATTACTGCTTCAGTGGCTTTGGGGTAATCATGCCAAGTTTCCCCCCATTATTGCTTTGCAAAGCTCACTTATCTATGGAAATAAGGATATTAATAAATTGGTCTTGTGGGATTCTGCTTCCAAAGGTTTTCCAGTGATGAATAGTGGAGCGCTTGGATGGTCCCCAAATACTCTCAAATAAAAACTTTCTTCTTTTATCTTGTCTTGATGACAGGATCACCCTGTGGTAATCACTAAATTTATTGAAGATGCCCGTGAGGTGGAAATGGATGCTGTAGCAAAGGCAGGAAGAGTAAGAACTTTGCTTTTCTTTGATAGTAAAAAATAGTAAAGTTTTTCAGGATTGGAGATTTGCAAAAATGTGTGTTTTGCATGATTACCTATACAGCCATGGATTCGTGCTGAGAAGAGTGGAGAAACAAGAAAAGATGAATTCATCTTGGGTTCAAAAACATTGTGCTTGAAAAGATCAACCTACCTTATTATATACATCTAAATAGTTATTTTTTTAAAGCATTTTTACTGGATTTGCAAATCACTGGCTTCACAAATTACTTCCATCAGAATTGTATCTGCATGTGTTATGATATTACCACAGTAGTTTTATTATTACAACCTTGCATGTCATTGCTGATCAAAGACAGTTCTCACACACACAAAAAAAAAAAAATCACAAACTTCTCATTTAACAGAAATATTCTGGTTTCTGTCTTCATTTTTAACCAGCAGGCAAGATCACTTTTTCGGTATCGAGGTAGTGCGCCTTGATGCAATTCGTACAATTTAAATCCTTAGACCTGAATTTCCTCTGCTTGCTTTTCCCCATGATTAAAACAACACAAAAGAATGGGGAGAAAAAAAAAAAAAAAAGTACAAGTGATGTTAGTCCATACTTGTTTCTGTTGGGGAATGACAACTTTTTTGTGTTCATGGCAAGCAGGACTTAGCTGTTTTAAAGTCTAATTAGCTTTTACCTTCTGAGTCAATGTGTGTTAGAGAGAGGAAGGACGCCTTAGGATCTCCATACTGTGGCAGGTTTTATCATGTTCACAGTTTGCTCAACCATGGTATGAAAGATGCCTTGTTCATATGCCTTGTGTTTTCTTCAGGCCTATTCTCCCCAAAAATTCGGGAAATTCCATTCCCCCCCCCCCCCCCCCCCCAATCTGTATCCTCTTTTGGATACAGCTGTGTTCAGGAGACTGTGCTGGGCTGGGGATGGGGGAACAGTTCATGAGAGAGTGTGAGGTGACTGACTGCTCTCTTGTTACTGTATGCAGGTTATTTCACATGCTATTTCAGAGCATGTGGAGGATGCAGGCGTTCACTCTGGAGATGCCACCCTTGTGTTACCCACACAGAGTATTAGCCAGGGAGCCTTGGAGAAGGTAGGTCTTGCACTAGCACTGAAAAGAGAAAAGAAAGTAAGAGTTTACATCTGCTTTTTCTCTCTTTGCTTGGGAGAGCTCAATTACCAATGGAGAAATCAAATCACCGATTTTTTTTTAAAGGCCAGTGGGATATGTGCAAGTGTAGGATGTCAATGTGCCCCTGTGATTGGCTATGCTGTACATAGGATCATCTGAACTGTATCCCATTAATTTAAGCAGTAGATATACACACTTTCAGACCCATTGGATTTTTTTGTTTCATTGGTTTAGAACCAGCTTCCATAGCAGTAAAGGATTGTCTAATTCATACATATGCCATGGTTCACTTTCCACTTCCTTTTCCCACAATCCTTAAATGATTAAATCAGGCATATGACTTTCTAGCTGCCTGCTTTTCTAGAAAGGATATCAGGATGAATGAACCTCACCTAATCTTGACTTTTTCCCCTTTCAAGAATAAATCTAGTGATACAGAGTTAGTTGTCAGAATGCATTTTCTAAATGAAATGTCCTATCCCCTGTGATGTCATCCTGTTAAGGGTTTGTTTGGAAGCTAGAAAGAGCTGTAATGCAATGGTCTGTGCTCCAACTCTGTTTACAATGATGTCCAAGGCCTTGTTTCTGAAAATAGCCATCTCCTGAAGCAAAGCTATTGAAACACTTGTACTGAAACGGCATGTGATTTTGTGACAAACCTAGAAAATAAGACCATAGTGTTTTCTCCCAGTTTGTTCCAGAGTATATCTGCTAAGACACCTCCCACTGATCTGTGATGGGACAGGCATGTTGGTGAAAGACTTTTGGGACTCTTGGAAAACTGAGTAGTTAAAGTTAAATGGCAAAACATCATTATTCATTATTTCACCAAGAATGCTATAAAGGCTTAGGTGTGCAGTGTAGGAATTACTACAGACAGGGCAGGCTTTTATTCTCTTTCTCCTTTCCCCTGCTTTCTCTCTCTCTCACACACACACACACACACACACACAAAGCTGATTTTTACTTCTGCCCTCAAGTAGCACTTTGTGCTCTAGGTTACCAGGCAAATTAAACATGTTTGCTTCTGAAAGATAATGCTACTGCCAAAATGAAGGTGTAGAGAAAAAATGTGCTAGATACAACACTTAAAGGAATCCACATGTGAGGTGATTTATTGCCATGATGCTGTCTGTGGGATTTATTTATTTATTTGTTATATATACACACATTTTTACCTTATTTATTTATTATTATAGGTAAAAGCTGCTACAAAAAAGATTGCAAATGCCTTTGCCATCTCTGGTCCATTCAATATTCAGTTCTTGGTGCGAGGCAACAATGTGCTGGTAAGAGCTCTTGTGGCTGTTGGAAGAAGTTGGGCTCTGCTGTGGATAGTCAGGCATGTGGTTCCTGCGGTCCCTGCCATGGAAACTCTGTGGCAGTAGCAACTGTGGGTTTCTAACCTGCCTGGTCTGACAACATGTGGCTCACCTGTGCCACACCTAGTCATGCAGCTCTCCCTGTCTGTGTGGGACAGGGCATCCTCCCCTGCCTTCACCTGGAGGGTGAAGTGAGTCTGCCTGCATTGTCTCTCAGCACTAGCTTTGTTTTGCTGTGGGCTGCTGTCCTTCCCAAAATTAACAGTTCTGAATATGATGGACAGCACTGGGACCTGCCCCTCATCCTATGAACTGAATATCATTGCTTTCAGATCTCTGATATCCTCTCCCATCTTTAGCTATTTTGATCATTAAAATAAGCCTTCCAAGGCATTGGAAAGAAAGCAAGACAATTTAAGTGTTTTAGCCATTAAGATGGTTATCTAAATAGCATGGCCCTAGTAGCTATCAGTAACAGAAGTACAGCAGATGTCTGACCCTTTATGGTTAACAGTTGGATTTTTGTTGCTAATGGAAGAAGGCCAGAGGAATGTGAGCAGAGTATGACTGAGGAAGTGGTGAATGGAAAGAAAACCTGATGTAATATAGAAGAGATGCGTTATTGGTGAAAGATCCTGTTTGGGCTATTAGTTGAGAAAAATGTACTTACCATTCTTCACCTTTCTTCTATTTCATACATAGTTATTCAGAAACTGCACAGAGGGACAGAATGGGGTTTTTCCTTCCTTGCTTTCCCTCAGCTGTGCTTGCATTTTCTCTGGATAAAGGCCTCTCTTCCATTCTGTCTTTACTGACCTATTCTTGCCCCCCTTCACTCCCCCTCTTTTTTACAGCAATTCTGCTTTTGCTAATGAACTCCATGGTGTGCTTCTCAGCAGGATGCAGAACTTCTTTTTTTTCTTGCTTGGGTCACTGAATGACTTCTACATGTAGATGAGGAAAGTCAGTAAGGATAGCCCAGTCATTCATGAAGTGCCATTACCACGGAAAAAGAACAAGGTGGGCTTCTAAAAGTTGTACCTAATGCCTGTGCATGTTTCCATGCCTCTTGCACATTAACTTAGAGTGTAGTATAATACGTTTTCCAAAGTGAAGTCTGGATTACTCTCAGTTCTAATTTTCAGACAATAGAGATGAAACTCAGTTGCAGAACATCAGGCTCCTTGTATCTCAAGCTGGCCGCTACCCATCCCTCATCGCTGTTTGTAAGATTGAACACAATTTCTGTGTCTCTTGTTTGGCAATCTGAAGAGCATCTCTGCCAAGAGGAGTAAGGACTGATTTCCAGAAATATGAATCAATCTATTTCTTCACGGCACAGTGCCTGACCCTGGTATTTCTCCTTTTTAATCCCATCAGGTGATAGAATGCAACTTGCGGGCTTCACGCTCCTTCCCTTTTGTATCGAAGACTCTGGGTGTGGACTTCATCGATGTGGCCACAAAAGTGATGATTGGAAAAGAGGTTAATGAGTCATTCCTCCCCACACTGGAACATCCCATTATTCCATCCAGCTATGTTGGGATTAAGGTATGGTTTCCAAAAGAACACCAAAAAACCCCACAACAGAGCCAGCACCTAGCACATTAATAGGCAATTAGTACTTTAATGCCCAGAGAGAACAATTTACTCGTTGACCAAAGGCCAAATTGACCTTTTGTAGTTTCTGTCAAGATAATCTATGTTGGGAATTTTAGAGAAAAATAAAAGGAAAATTATCTAGTGATTATTAACAAAATCAATCTTCCTTTATTTCTTACTTCTAACCTACTCTGAATCATGTTTATGAACTGCATAATAAATATGCACTTGCAGAATTGAACACTGAAATTCAGGCTATTTCACAATACTGTCTATGTGTGGACATGTACAAATTTGTGTTTTGAGTGACCCCCAGATTTTACCTTCAGGATTTGGGATGTGGACTGCTGAGTGCATGGAATCCCCTGAATATGTGGGTGAAATTCTTGGATCCTTTGATTTCAGTGGGGCAAAGACTTTACTTTTCATAATTACTAAGTTTATATAGCACCCAAGATACCAAAGTGTACTGTAGATATTTTTGAATGCTTAGTGGAAGAAAAAAAATTAATTGAAGTTCCTAATCATAAAAATTTAGAACAGGACTGCAGAAAATACAATGGATAATGAGAATTGTTTATACAGAAACTTTCAAGCTTTAATAGCTTCCATATCAAGTGAAAAATGAGGAAATGGAAAACACCTAACATCTTTCTACTAATAAAATGTTCAGACCTATTAAAATTCAAGCCAAATTTGTGGCCCAAGCCATCTCAGGTTATTGGCAAACCAGTCAGTCTAGAAGTAGCTTTACATGTTATTTTGATGCCACAGATAGGCATTATCTGAAATTCTAATCTGAGACTTTTTATTTTTGTTAGTCTTATTTATTTTTACAAATTTCTATTATTTAGACCTGGGGCTTCAGCACTGTTGTTAGCTAAACTGTCAAGAGTTTTGTCTCTCCTGGGAATGCTGGCTACAGAGAGGAAAACCCAACTATATTCATGAAAGCTTCACTACAAAGCCTTTTATACTGCTTGTGTTCTGTGTGGATTTGTCAAATATAATAACCTGCTAATACCTTTGGAAATGCTAAACTTTGAAAAATATTCCAGTTAAACCTGTTTCTCATTATTCATGCATCATATTTTCTGTCCTCTTACGTTTTTATTGCTAGGAATATTTGCATGGAAATGGGATTTTGTTTTTCCAGCAGTTCTTAAATGCTCTGAAAAAAGAATATGAAACTCTTTTCTTCTTTCTCAACATAGCTGCTCTTTTGTGGATTTGGAGTCCCACTGTTTTAGCTTTGGTGACTGAAATATTGTCTTGCCATGTTTGCTTGCAGAGTGACGCAAGTATCACGGCCTGACCAAGATTAAATCCTGGATAGAGCATGACTGACTAAGTTTTAAATAGGATTTATTTGCAGTACCAGAGTCTGCTCCTGCTGATGCATTTTCATGTTCATGGCAGACAAAAGTTAGGGAGCTGGTAGAAGGCTTTGTTGCTTGTTACCTTTCAAGGCAATATGCACATTAGAAATAATCCACCTTGACTGCCATATCTCAGCTTGAGACTGTGGAGTTGGCCACTGTAAAAATTTTCTCTTTACTTATAGAAGAAGCAAAACTGATCTAAAAGTCATGAAGACACATGACATTTTTTGAGAAACCTTTTGCAATGAATTTCTGCTGTCACAATTTAGTTGGTCATTGTTAGGTGCCATGAAACAGCAGCTGTCTTGTCTGCAGTGTCACCCTCAGAGACTTACAGGAAGAGAATTAAGTCTTTGGATTTAAGAATAGATTCTTTTTTTAAGCAGCAAGGATGCTACCTTTATGTAATTGCCATTAGTAATTTAAGATGTAGAGAAGCCCTATAGAAAATTATTTCTTAGCAGAAAATTTGTTCCATGTTTGCCACATGTGGTCATTGGCTCAATCTTTAACAGAGAGTTTCTTTCTCTCCTTTTTTTTTAAGGTCAAAATAGACAAGAGAACTCAAAGACCACAGTGACCTAAGTCCTCAGATAATGATAATGCTCAGGGGGTTTAATATTTTCATACAAAAGATTAAAAAAAATTACAGGTGTGTATTTTCGGGGAGGGAGAGGGAAAATATGAAAATAATTTGCAAAGTTTCTTCTGGTTTATGCCAAAAGAGTGCATTCTTGTGGAATGATTTGATTTCTAAGAATGAAAAGTTTCTGTTGGAGAACAGTTTTCTCAGAAAAACTGATTGGCTTCAGACAGTATCTCTCCTTGTTTCATGAATTAGATGCTTCACAGCCTTTCTGTTTTAAAATGTGTCCTAAAAATGGTCATGCTAGTGGGCTACTACAGATTAGAAATCTGCCATCAGAATTTCAGCAGGACTGCAAGAGTTAGAAGGATGATTTATTGGTGGAATACATGTTTATTTGTTCTAGTCTGTCACCAAGATGCTGGGGGAACTCATTTGCCAAGTACTCCTTTGCTTATAAGCCTTGACCAGTGCTTTTTTTGGATTAATTCATGTATGTTTCTTACTGTCACTTCCAAGTATAGCTGGAGTTTTTTTAATGATCCATTAAATTTTCATTCTCTTTCTCTCTCTCCGCTCTTTCATTCGCCAGGCTCCAATGTTTTCTTGGTCCCGACTGAGAGATGCTGACCCTGTTCTCCGATGTGAAATGGCCTCTACTGGGGAGGTATCTTTTAGATTTGCTACTTTTTTTAAAGCCATGTTGCCTTTAAACATCATGAATCTTTGCAAGTGATCTTATTACTGCCTGAATCATGATGGCATCTGTAGCTTCTTCAGAAAATTGAAAACATCTTTCTTAGCTGTGAAAACACATTGTCCTGGAAAACCCAGTTTATTCAGCCACTGGATGTCCCTCTTTACCTGCGTGTCAGCTCCCTCAGTTGGACCTGGTTGGTGTGACAGCCTGAAATGAGTTTATCTGAGAGCTGTCGGGTTCTGGGAGGTTCTTGGTGTGTCAGTCCATTTTATGAATCACCTGCTTCTAGCCAGACAAATGTTTACAGCTTTCAAATCCCCCCATCGACACATGCCAGAACAGCAATATCGAAACTCCAGGTCATGAGTGTTTGGTCTTGGAACATGCTAGTTACTTAAAAGCAACAAATACGTGTGGTGATATTTTTGTTGTTGCCTGGTAACCATCAAGGCATGTCCCAAGGTGCAAAAAGCAAGAAAAAGTGAATAAAATGTGATGTCTGCAGTAATGACTGTTGGTAGGATGAGAGGGAGTCTGGGCTACTTTGCCCACTCTTTCTACAGCAGGGCTGTGAGGTGCTTCTGAAATGTGTCTCTGGTGTACACATGGCACACTATAAAGGCACAAAGCTGTTTCTCTTCCTGTGTAGGCTCAGCAGTGATGGGAGCCCTCACCCCTCAAGGGGTACAGGTTTCCATCTACATCGTTTGGAAAGATACTAACTCATCTAGAACAAAGAGGTTTGTTTATGGAGCTGGCAATAGCTGCTGTAGATATACACAAGCTATCTTTAAATTTGCTTGCTCTGTTACTTCTAGAAAAGTTGTGGTGTCAAGAAACTTATTCTGATCTAGAAAGCCCACTTGGGAAGTGATTAAATACTGAGGCAATTAGATTAGGCTTAACTCAGTTCTACCATAGCTAGGCAGGTAGCAGACTGTGGGCTGCTCCATTTGGTATGACCTTGGGTATGTCTACATGAGAAGTTTTCTTTAGGAAAGACTTATCATTTTAGTATGAAAAAGCACTATACCCAAATACAAGGTAAGAACAGACTTAGGTGTCCTACATGTCTCTAGAATTACTTTTATTTTTGCTTTTCATAACGTGTGGAAAATCAGTATTGCAGAAGATTTCCTTTCAGTGAAGTTAATGGGCAGAAAAAAGCCAAGTGACTTCTGTGACTTCCTTATTTTCAGAAGAAAATTGACTACACAGACACGCCCCCCCCCCCCCCCCCCCCCCAAAAGAAAAAGGAATAAAATTGTAACTAAGGGCCAGAATTATTTTTCTGAGCTTTATATGGAGTTACAGATTACCTTGGTCATAAAGGAGGGATTATTAACTTTTATGAGTTGGAAAGATCCATATTCACAAATGCCATAAAATGTGACAGTTATAAAAGTCTTTCTTATGAGTGAAGTAAGGATAATAACTTGCTTTGGGTAAAATGCTCAATTATTCCTCAAAGACATTTTTCACACACACAGCTTGATTTGGGCTTGAATTTGTCACATCTATCTGGCAGAGATATATACTGCTGGAAGTTGTGGTTCCCAGAACAGCAGAAGACAGTGCTTAGGATCGCTTTGAGTACTGTGGCTGATTTGACCACACCATAATGATAAACCTCTCCTGGCAGGCTGGAAACCCCTGATCCAAGCCTACAGGGCAGGGGGCTGCCCACCACCCCAGAAAGTCCAAAACATACATAACCCTTTGGCCAGATACACTGTAGAACATGCTGAACACTCAAGGATGAGTTTTTAGAGAAAAGCTGAGATACTAGTTGTCAAGAATTTTTTTATCCCTTCCCTTGCGAGATTTTTGTTTGTTTAGTTGTTCTTTTTTTACTTCAGAAGATCTGGCAAATCATCATTTGTTCTTCTTACATGAAATACTGGTTTCTGCTCACCATGGTAACAGTGAGACCATGAATGTGAGGGCTCACTGTGTGATGGGAAGGACCTTAAGAGGAAAATGGGAGAGCAATTCTCAATCAGCCCCTTTATCCCATCTGTATATGTGTGTAGATTTGTTATTTCAAAGAGAAAAATCTGTGACAGTTTCTGCTTCTCACTGTTTTTCCACAAATGTGGAGTTGGCCAGAAAAAATGAAGGTTAGTTGTGGTTTTTTTTTTTCTTTTTTAACTTTCACAAAAGCTCATGCATTCCTCTTTTTGTCATCAAATTCCAATTTTGGTACGGAACACAGTTTAGTTCTTTCAGAAGATCATTACCGTATGACAATCTGTCAGCGACTGAGCTCCACAGGCAGTTCTGCATGATGGAGAACTGCTAAATGATTTTTATAGTTTTCTTTATCAAGTTTTTGTTTATATAAAATAAATTATTATGAATTGGCATAATTGCTTTGTTGTTTTCCTAAGTACATACTAACATTTTACTTGAATTTTGTATATCTGTGGACTTTTAATCGAAAAGCATCTTTATATACCATGGTTTATCTTCACAAGAAATGCCAGAAGTACACGCCAGCACAAGCACTGTCTTACCCCAGTTTGCAGCATACACACAGAGAAACATGCCTGCATGCAGAACACTCACTGGTATTTAAGCATTATATAATGTTAAACAATTTGCAGTGCACTCACAAACATTGGAGCAGAGGCTGCATACAGCATTCCCATAACTCAGCAGAATCAATTGTTGTTACTCCTTGGTGTGCTGTTTGTAACTAAAGCGTTGCTTATTCCTTCATTATTGCTTCATTAAAATTATGAGATTTGTCTGCAATGATTTTCTGATTTATTTTTCCCTGCCCCCGCCTGCAGGCTCCATGCAAGAGCAACCTGATTCTGTGTAAAGAAGTCAAAAGAGCCTATTTAAAAATTTCATTCCTGTTTCTTCTTAAAGCAATGGGTTTGGGTTGGTTTTGTTTTTTCCCCTCATACCATCTTCTTTGTGCCTTTTCCCAGGTTGCATGCTTTGGGGATGATGTGTACTCTGCCTTCCAGAAGGCTATGCTTGCCACAGGGTTTATGTTTCCTAAGGAAGGAATTTTGATTGGAATCCAGGTGAGTCCTAAAAATCACAGCTGAGAAAGGACCGACACAGAGGAACTCAGTAACTGTTGCCTTGTTTTCATTCATGCATCTTTATGGCTTAAATGTGTTTCTCTGCAGTCCGTGTTGAAGTGCAGTAAGACAGTGAGGAACAAACACCATGGAGAGATCTTTACTGGATTCCTTGGGGCTGGCCTGTTTTTTTTACCTCTGGCTCCTGATAGTTTCTACTGGGAGCTGCAGAAGTTTGCTGGGGGCAAACCCCCAGGATTTGCTGCAAGCAGAGGCCTGGGATCACAGAATTAGAAGTCACCTTCCTGTAGGGAACAAAGCCCATAGACAATCAGTTCAGAGAAACATCCCGGCTAGAACTCAGAGCCTGCTCCCAAATGGGAGCCCTGGGGATGCCACTTTCCGATCCTGATATATAAACTCCCATCATCTGTACATTGCCTCTTGCCCTTTTGAAGCCAGTTCCTTTCCACCTTCCCAAAACAGTGAGACAGTTTCCATAATGCAAAGCTGGACCTGCTAAGCTTTCCCCATAGCTGCATGTATTTTATCCCAGGCAGACCTGTAGTGTCGTCCGACAGTGTAGAAAACGTGAAGTTGTTAGGGTGTTTTGGGGCTAGTTATTGGTGTAACGCTGTCAGGCAATGAGACCTCCACCAGGTATGGCACTGTCATGTTCCTCTCCTCATTGGAGTCATGATGGGGATATACTTGAGTGCGGAGGGGGCGAGGGGTTAAAGGACAACAGTCTTCACCCTGCAGCCTGCTTTCCTGACTGCCTAGAGGCATGGCTGCCATTATTCCTTTCCCTGTTTGATCATGGTGCATGGCCAATATTGTTCCCTACCATGCAGCTCCTATCAGATAGGAGTAAGTAGCTCGGGAAGGAAAAGCCAATGCTACGTTTGTGTAGGCATGTTTCTTGTTTTTGTATCTTGCCAGAGCTCTCTCCTCTTAGGGACTGCCTCTCAGACACATGTTCTGCAGGCTCTGTGATTCCACACCAGACTAGAGCTTGGTTTAGGGTTTCATCTCTTGCCGTCAGCATCCCTCAAAGTTGCTATATGTGACAGAAAGTTTAAATGGTGTGATGGAAATGTCCTCCAGTGCAGTGGCTTCTGCAAACAGCCTTTACATGAGGGAGTTCCTGATGGGTTTGCCCTAGGAACATCCCTGCACCATTCACAGTTCTGTATCAGTAAGGAGGATGTGCATTTCAGGGTGAAAAGGTAGCTAGGCAGAAAAGCAAAACGTGTTGGTCCTTTATCACAGTGTAGTTACCAGCTGCAGGAGGTGCTGAAGTCAGATACACTTGTAAACTTTGAGATGTGTGTATGTTCCTCAAACAAATTCAGACATTTCCATTGCAACTAGAACATTCTTGGGCCCCATAAAGACAACTGATTGCCTCCTGACATTTCCCCGTTGTGCTTGTAATAAGCTTATGCCCTACATGATTGCATAAAGCCAATAAAACAAACAAAAAAAATAGAATAGATGAATTTTCCTGTCAGACAACCAAGGTGTGAAAAATGCGTTGGGCTGTCTGTGCCAGCAGAGGATGTGAAGGAAGTGTGGGAAATGTGGCCAGAAAAGAACATGACTTCTGCTAACACAGATTACTGCTTAGTCCTTAAATATACACATATATACATATCTATGGATTGAAGCTGTTCCTCCAAGTTACCTCAAATTAGCAGAAGTCTTTGCTTGCTACCTAGATAAAGTTTAAAAGTTCAGTATGAAACTCTTGGTAGTTGGTACTGTATCTCTACTGTATATCTAATCACCTCAGATTTTTAAAACAGCATTTAAAAAAGGGGAAAAGAAAAGTCAGGAGAAGAAAAAAGGAGAGAGCGCCATGTTTTATATTTAAGCCTATTTTCCTGATAGCAGCTAAAAGGGAACAGGCAGCAAAGAATAATTTTATCTATAGAAAGCATTTATGTAGGTTCTATGTCAGTATCTGTTAAACTGAGCCAAATGTTCTTTGTACAAAGGTCTTAAGGAAAAAAAGAAGGGGAAAAAAAAGATAAAAGAACCCTAAAAGCTCAACCCCCCAAACCTTTCTGAAGTAACAAGATTCTGTCCTTTTAAATGAGTGGTTTACAGTTCATTTTCTTGCAAAAGAAACTTGAAAACAACAGATCAATCGCTTAAAGTCTCTCTTCATCTCAGCATATTTCTTACATAATTAAACTCCAAAACAAGAAGTGTAAAGTTAAACAGAGGGGAAATAAGCCTTGCAAGAAGGGAATGTTGAAATGCTGACCTAGATCTGATGTGTAGACTATTGAGTGGTCTTCCCTGAGTGTTACAGGCTGGAGCAAAGGGAAGCCCCTCGCTGCAGAAACAAGGGACACAAGGAATGAGGTTATAAGGCAGGCTGTGAACACCAGCAACGTTGTTCTCATTTTAATCACAAACATGAGATCATCTACCTCAAACTGGCAATGTTGTCAGTGTATCCTCAGTGGGGAAATACAGGCTCAGAAGGACAGATACCAGGTTACCCCTCTCCACGATTGCTTAATGTTTAAATGTCACTGCTGTGAGGGGGTGATGCGGTGGATGTCCCTCCCCAGGCAGAGGCCCCTGGGTTTCAAACTGCAGGATGGTTTCTACCAGCTGTTCTGGTGCACTTGGGCTGATTGTTGTCAGGAGCACGTCCACCATCCCGCTTGGTTGTGCTATGTTTCATCTGCAGTGGATGGTGAACTCAAAACATACCCTGCTTTTGGAGGCTTCATTGCTCATGACTAGTGGCTTGCTCTGATTTTTACACTGGACTTCTAACTCTTGCAGAGAGAGAAATAAAAGCCAAATGGTCTTGAATTCTGTTTCCCCCAAATGTATCTAGGCTCAACATATTTAGGTTATTTGGTATACTGCACCTTTATGCTATTGCTATTAATTATGCTGAGATGAGAGAAGGCTGCCTTCTTGAAGGCGAAGGTCAAATAGATGTAGTTAACAATAGCAGAGAGGGAGATCTTTGTTTCCTTGCAAATGTTTCACTCTGGGAATTTTGCAAATCAAGAGTCAAATGGCTCTGCTGTGATCTGCAGTCCAGTAAGCCCAGGTAATGAACCCAGCCTTGCTGAGGGGCTTCCATGTTGGTTGGAGTTCCAGTGGTAATCTTACTAGGGCCATGCAGGAATGTTGCTAACAAAGGAATCATCCTCAAGGTCAAACAGGCGAGCAGCCCTCGACATTTGCGGGACAGGACAAGGCAGGTTGGGCAGCCAGCCGGGGCTGCAAGCCTGCTGGATTGTTCTTCACTTGTGAGCACTCTGACATTGCCCAGGTCAAGGTTCCCCAGGATTTTAAAGGCCTAATGCTCTCCCAGGGGAAATGGAGTATGGCTTTCTTGTTAGACAAATGAATCTCTGCCAGTCTGCAAGCTGGTAATCTGACCTCTTTTCACAATGCGGAGAAATCTATGATGCTGAAACCCTGAGTCTGCCATTAAATAATTTATATTTTATGCAAGAGGAGTTGAAAAGCTCATTTTATTTTCTTTCCTGATTGGGCTATTCAGTGATATCTCTGGGATGGAGTGCATCTGTCTTACATCTGTGCTGGTGACCACGAGATGCGGAAAGCATTGATGGAGTATTTTATTTTTAAATACCAGCACTCCAAGTCTGTTGTTTCAAGGTAACCTTCTGCCTTTGTGCCTTATGTACTAGAATTTTTGCATGCTCCACAGTGGATTTGGATACAGAATTCAAGATTATCACAGGAGATGAGCTGACTTCGTTTTGAACTGGATTTTAGTGAGAACTGATGTAGCTGTATTGCATTAACTGAGGATGTAGCCCTTTACAAATAGCAAGGCATGCTAGCAAACATGAGAGAGAGGTTATAAGAAATAGAATTTTTCCGATAAAGGAAAAAGAATACAATTCTCCTACAATAAATATCTTCCACTAAATAAATCTGCTTGTACTTTTCACCTTTAGTAACTAATGGTTTCTTACACAGGTTCTTTCAGCCAGCTTGTAAATCTGAAGCTGCTCCGATGCAAGCTGACAGCTGTAATTTCTTTTCATGGAGAGGCTGTTTTATGTGTCACAAGTGTTCAGTACATGTTTGATAGAAGTTTATAATACTGTTGTGAAAGCCAACCCCCCTGACCAGAAGGCAGAACCATTCTCTGACTGGGAAGCTGCCAACCCTGTCACATTGTATATTTATGTTTTCCAGTTAGTGTACAGAACGAGATGGCTTTCAGAATGAGGTTCTCTCCAGAGTGCTCAAATAAACCCTGTTGACTCCTTTTCTTCATAGGAAATCGTTCACCCTTCAGAATATTGCTCTCTCACCCTTAAAGGTTAAGCTATCAGTAGCTCCAGCAGGGACAAGGGAGCTTGCAATAATCTTACTTGCAAATGGCCAGACCAGGCTAAGGTTAAAAGCAAGGTTTGGCCTGCCTTGGCAGTGAGAAAGGCATGTGTTGCATCTGATCTTTGCATTGCTGTACCTTCAATATCCCGAAGAAAGTTATGCTGGGATCGAATTTTCACTCACCTGTTGCTCTAAAATGGCTTGTTCACATGTAGATGTCTACAGGAGGTCGTCTTATCTTTACTACTTCTAAACTATGCTGGATCTGGGTATGCATTATGAGAGAGTCTTTCAAAGGTGCCCTAAGTACCTGGGCAATTCAGGTCCTCATGGGAATAGGGTGTCTCAGTCTCCTGAGTGTTTTTGTGTTTTCCATTTCCACATGCCCATGGGAGTTAGAAGTGAACTCATGCATACACAGGCTCTTCTTCATGTGAATTTGCAAACACAGTCTCCAAAAGCAACCCAAAGCCTGTCCATACATGTTGTCTGCCAGAAGAGAAGGCCAAATGTTTGAGCAATGATTAAAAAGATTTATAATTAAGAATAGAGGAGACTCTAGTTGGTGTATTTGAAAAGGGAAGTGCCCAGATATTTAACATGCAGTAGTAAATCTGTAGTTGCCACTGAAATTAGTCTAGCAACACTTACTCTAGTGTTGTAACAAAATATGTCTTAGCTGGGAGTGACTTGGGGTTCAGGATGCAGACAGTTTTCTTGGAATGGCACTGTACATGCTCATCCAGACATTTTGCACACATGCACACACAGTACAGAAAAGTGTATTTGCCTACTGACACAGTCTGGAGGAACTTCGTGTTGCCCAACAAAACACTGTTCTAAATCCTAGTTTTGATATTGTATCTAATAAATTTCCTCTTTCAGAAGTCCTTCCGCCCCAGATTCCTCAGCATAGCAGAACTACTACATGAGGGAGGTTTTAAGGTAGGTGGTTTCAGTTATTTAAATGTGAGAGTTTTCAAAATCTGAAACCTACTTAGCTTGTTACAGGAATGGAGAATATTGGAGTTTGTTTGGAGATAGAGAAAAAAAGGACATTTTTGAAATACAACAGGAATTTTTAGCCAAGTGTTCCATAAAGTCAGCAGGTATACCCAACTAAAAGTTTTCATTATTTTTAACTGAACATACGGGATTGTCATGAGGGCAAGAACAGGCCTGGCTCTGCTATCAGCCTGCACCCAGGATGTCACATTATAAACTCCTCTAAGTTCTCCGAGAAACAAAAATGCCAGCAGGATGCCATGTATGACAGGAGGGGAGGAAGGGGAAACCTTTTAAATGGAGAAGGTCTTTGCAGTGCTTCATCTTCAGGGGTATTCACAAGCTGCAGACATGAAATCTGTGGTGTTTACACCCCTCTTGAAACTCTTCTGCATCACATTGCATCCATATCCCTACTGAAAGGTAACTAACAACACAGCCACAGAAGATCGGTGAGAGCTTCTTAGTATTAAGTATTTAAGTACTATTTTCCTCAATGGCATTAGTGTAACTACTGGATTTACAGTTCTGCCTTTCAAAACTTCATGCTAGGCAAAAAAAAAAAAAAAAAAAGACAAAATTTGTCAGTGATTGAACTTAAGCGCTATTGAAATTCAGTGGGATTTAGCTGTTCCTAAGCCATTTAACTGCTTCTGGATGTGTTCCTACCATTCATTGACTATCATCCATCAGCAAATCACAGATAACAGAAAGTTGGGAAAGTCATGCTGTTCTCTCTGTGTCTGCCTATATGGAGAGACACCCTTGTGATGAAAAATGCCCTCCAAAATCAGCTCTGACACCCAGGCTGTGTGTTGGGTTAGACCCACATGAGTTAAATGCAAAGTTTCAGTATTATGAAGCACACAGTAAGTAACCATTTTTTTCCTTAAACAGCTTTATGCCACAGAAGCAACCTCAGACTGGCTCAATGCTAATGGTATCCCAGCAAATCCTGTGGCATGGCCATTGCAGGAAGGCCAGAGTCCGAGCCTCCCTCCGGTCAGGAGGTAAGAATAATACCTTGTCAAATTTGTGTTAACATCCAGGACAGCAAATACAAGGGGCAAATTGCTGGCCCTGTTGAGATCAATGATAGTGATTTAATGGGACTTTGGATTCAATAAAAAAATTTTGTTTTATCTGATTCTGTCTGGAATTGCCACAGCAGGGAGGTTTCAGATTAATTAATGAACATCTCCTTGAACAGTCCTATTTAATATGGCTTGGATGTATTCCTTCATGTTACATTTTCATGCAACGATATGTGGGATCTGAATATTTAGACTTTAATGACAGTCAGTTATGCCTTTAACAGAGTTGTGCTGAGCTATATGAAGGCTGAATATTGCTTTGCATCACTGAGTAGAACAGAAATAAAGCCCAAATTCCTGAGTCGCAGCTTAGTACCTTAGCCCCTCAACCCTACTTTCTTGGGATGTAAGACTAAACTCAAATGAAAATTTTCACTGTTGTTTACCTGCATGCCTGTGCTATTCATCATGGATTTTCATTAAGCAAGACACACTGTGATATTGTCTTGTGCCTTGTCTCTTCAGGCTGGTAAGGGATGGGAAAATAGATTTGGTGATTAACCTGCCTAACAGCAACACCAAGTTTGTCCATGATAATTATGTGATCCGGAGGATGGCTATTGACAGCGGGATTGCTCTGCTCACTAATTTCCAGGTACTTCCCATGTTGTTCTTTCTCCTCTTAGTCATAAGAGCCTTCAGAGTTTCCAAGCACTTGTGACCTTAGATTCCAGTGTGTTTGGACCCTCGTTATCTCTGACAAATAATAATGTGCCTGAAAATCATGGCCACACAATTGTTTGAATGGGTTTTTTTTTTTTTTTGCTACTATACAAAATAACATTGCTCAAAGTAAAAAAAAAAAAAAAAAAGAAAAAAAAAAAAAAAAGAAAATCTTGAGTCCTGTACTGCAGCTGAAGTTGTTGCTGTATCATTTTCACTTCAGAGCAAACTTCTTGCACAGGATTGCCTGTAACATGTTTAAATTATGCATGGCAATATTTTTTTAGTGGGATGTTTTTCCAGTTCGGTCCTTAAACCTTACAGCAGGATGTAGCTGGGGTTTCTTGAATGATCCTTGGGGCAATACAGTTCCAAAGGGCCATCCAAGTGGAATTGCTGCCTGTCCTGGTGTAGTCCCCAATTGCCAGTCATTATGTTTTTGTAGCTCCTGACAAACCCCTTTCACATACTGATAGGGGAGGAGAGGTTTGGTAATGCAAAGTGGGACTCCTGCTGCCAGCAGTACCTTGACTTCCTTTGCAAGTGGCTTCAACTGTCACAAAAGAGCCTCATCTGGCTCTCATTAAGCACAGTGGCCAAATTCCCGTTGATTTCAGTGGGCACTGACATGGAACCCAGTGACATGAGCTGGTGTCCAGCTGTGCAAAATCTTCTGCTGTGATTGGAGTAGTGGAGAGCAGAGAGAATGCCAAGCTGTAAGTTCATAGGATAATGCCAAACATGATTAGCAGGAATGGGAAATTGAAGACCCATCCTTTTCTTACTAGCGAAACACACACTGACAACCAGAACAGGGGTCTCCGTCCAAAATTACCACACCTGCTTGATGCATTTCACTGAAACCTTTTGATTGCAGAGTTTTAATCTCTGAGTTGGAGAGAGGAAAACAACCCTGTGTACTCTTAAAGGCTTGGGCTGTAGAGGGAAACAACAGCTCTCATGGGATAGAGCTGTCTTGCCAAAGCCCAGCACCTCTGTGTCTCTCCAGCTGGACTCCAGAGGGCTGGCGCCAACACCCATGCACAGTCACCTTGAAATTGGTATTGATTTGGATGGACTCAAGGGCTGGACCTGCATAGGGTAGTTTCAGGGTGTGAGTGCAGAAGTCTGGAGCCTGCTCTATTACCTCGGCCTTCTGCAAAAGGCTTTGCAATGCTCAGTCCTCCTCTGCTTTATATTGACAGGTGACAAAGCTTTTTGCTGAAGCTATCAAATACTCTGGGAAATTGGACTCCAGGAGTCTCTTCCACTACAGACAGTTTGACAATGGAAACATTGCATAGAAGAACTATCTTCAACCTGCAATCTTACTGCTTCTGGCTCCACAAAAGAGAGAGGATCTCAGAGCATCCACCTAACCATCTTTACATGTAGTTTATAGCATCTGCACTGATTTTTTTTCTAACATACACTAATTCCAAGCCAATGCTTTTGATGGGTCATTGGAAAGCCATCCTCTCCCCAGCCTCTACACCATCTTCTCCCCATTTCCACACAGGATCAAATATTAGTTACTAGATGGGTAGATCCAGACACCACCACAGCAGAGGAGATGAAAGGAGATACAAGTGATCCTATGTGGGGGTTGTTCCTTTTCGTAACCAAGCCTGCTCCTCCTTAGAAACGCCCTCCTTGGGTCCGTACTCCCAGCTGTTCTCATGCTGGACTACTAGAGCCTGGCCCCAAACTCCCATAGAAAGACACGTAGCTTTCTCTTTCCATTGCTGATTATTGAGGATTTTACAACTTTATGTAACAACTAAACATCCTCCTGCTTGATCCGCCCAATGATACCATAGATGCCTGCCATGGTGATGAATGTGATAGGAGATTTTAATGACAGATGAACATGAATTCCCCACAATTTCCTGCAACATCTGATAGCATGGTGCAGCTACTTTTTGTTTGGTTTTTAACCCTGGTCAAGAATCATCTTCTTCAGCCTGTCAATTTGGTGGGAGAGGAAGGGTATATGTGTCTTGGAACTGCTTCCAACTTCTGCTCAGTCCTTCAGGCTATTATTATTATTTTTTTTAAATTCTGGTTCAACATTCTGAATTCAGGTGGCTGTCACTGTATCATAAAGGCTTCCTCTCAGCCTTGTGTCTGGCTTCAGAAGTGGAGAACTCCCCAAAGATTTCTATGTGTTGCTGTCCAGCATTTTGTGCCGTGATTGTGGGCATTAAAATTGAATCAAGGCGAAAGTGTTGCAGTACTTTACCCATCCCGATTAAGTGACTCCTTCACTTTTGCTCTGGCCTTGTCTGCTGCTTTTTCAGCTCTGGCAACACCTGCAAATGGTGTCCACAGAGCGGACACTCACTGTGCCACATGGTGCATGTTATCACTCACCATCTGCCTTCAGACTTGCTGAGAGCCTTCAGCAGCTCTGTGGCCAATGGCACTGCATCCTGCAGCATATATAGTGCCTGCCTCTAAACACTTACCAGCTAAGGAACATGCGTCTCTCTTTTTTCCTCCATGTTGCAGGACGTACACAGCACACTCTGGAGTCAGGAAGATTCAAACTTGGACAACTTCTCTGAGACTTGCTAGAGTAAGCTAAAATGGAGCATTTTCCTCCAGCCACATTCTGTCTGCCTGAGATGCCAGACGCAGGGCACTGCTAGCTTGTAGTTACCTAACTCCTATGTATCCCCCAATAACTGCAGGCCCTGCCAAGAAATACTGCTGCCAGCTACTGCTAGATATATGGTGGTGGAGCTGTGTACCACCCAGCAGTGCTTTTTCTGAAGCTATCAACACTGAAAGTAGTGCACTTTGGGCTATGCTGAGGAGATGAGCAAACCTAGGCTGCTTGCATGTACTCTGAAGTTCCCTTCTTGGGTCCCAAGAAGCTTCAAGTGTAGAGGGGGAATAAGGATGGATAGATAGTCTAGGGTTTTTAAAATTAATTCTAAAACATTTAGGAAGGATATAAAATCTGATGAGAGCTATTACTGAGAAGTGCAAAGGAGTGGGCAGAGGCTGTGATGCCTTTGAGTACCATGGGACTCTGAGCAATTGGTGCTAAGTGCCAAGACCAAATTTTGAAGCAGGTGTGGATTTTATTTCTGATCTGGTTGACATCCCAAGTGCTCTTGTCATGGGCATTTCTTCAGTACTAACTTTTGTGATGAACATAACCCTACCTGCTGTGCACAGGGAG
The DNA here is from genome assembly GCF_031877795.1 of Strix aluco. Lineage (NCBI taxonomy): Eukaryota > Metazoa > Chordata > Aves > Strigiformes > Strigidae > Strix > Strix aluco. The sequence goes on from NC_133936.1 coordinate 38,809,894, forward strand.
AGCTTTGCACTTTTAAAGTAGAGATGTTATTAAAAAAAAAAAAAAGAAAAAACAAACAACCAAAACTCCAGAAGAGCCTGAAGCCATCAAGTGTTCCCCCATTCAGTTGTGAAATGGATGACTAATAGTGGTTAATGAAGCAACACTCTAGCTGCATCCTGCACACGTTTTTTTTCAGTGGCAAAAATCCCATTAACAACTGGTGTCATCTCACATCCTCCCACCCTTCTTTTACCTCTAGTAGTGAACAAAGTGACATCTTAAAACACCTGTATTCTCTTGTTCTTCCTCTTCTATTTTGTCACATCTCTCATGAGCTGAAAATGAAATAAATGCCCTGGATTGTGACAGCTACTCATTCTTAAATGCTGCATGGCCTGGATTCTGCCCTTTTTTTTTTTTTTTTAAGGTGGGGTTTTTTTGTTTTTGTTTTGGTTTTTTTTTTAAAGCATTGATGAACACTAGTCTGTTAGGAAACCATCATTCTTATGTTTGACAGTGAATGCATCATTTAATGTGGAGCTGCTGTATGCCTCAAAGGTGAGGAGGTGATGGGAAAAGAGCAGGAGGACAAAGCGAATGCGCTTTCGCCTCAGCTGCATGTACACAAGAGAAAGGAGAAGCCCTGGTCCCCCAGGAGGGACATGTGAAATGTAAGTGAGGAGCCAGATGATAGAGCAGCGGGCTAAGAAACATTGAAGAGATGGGAACTTTATAAAAGGAGCTGCCAGTCTTGGAAAATGGGAAAACCTGTACTGCTTTTAATTCTACTTTCTTAAACAGTGCTCCTGCCAATTAGCTAACAGTGTGGGCATATGTATGTCTATGTATACATGTATCTATACATTCCTGTTGTTACTTATTGCAGCAGCTGCAGGTACTTAAACCACAGCTTCTTTGGTGTCCACAGACTCTCATATAATTAGAGTGGAATTTAGTAGAAAAACACACCGGGGCTGAATATATACTGAGTACTCTGCAATTATGCAGTAGTGTTAATGTTTGCTGCTGGTGCTAAACACTGGTCCCTTCCCCGCTCCTCTGAAGCAGGTGACACTAATGTCCTTCCACAGTTAATCAGACCCATCTATATATATACACTGTCCCCTGAGCTGTCTTTTCCTCCAACTCCTTTTGGTGTCTCCTCTCCTTCCCCTGTTGAAGAAAAAAAGTTCTTTTTGCTCTGACTGATGCAAGATGAAACTCTAACTCCTATCATGGTCAGAAGGAGACAAGAAATCATCCCCCAGCTTACCTTGTGCAAACAATGAATACTGGTTGAATTTGTTTCTTGATATGCTTTTCTTCTTTGCGTAATGAAGGTGTGGACACTAGCGGAAAAGATTTTTAAGTATCTACAGCTGTTGGGATTAATGCCTATCTAAAAAAAAAAGTTAACATTAGTATCCTTTGTACCAAGCTCATCTCTGCTTTCAACAGTTTCTGCCTTATGTCTTTTTCTTATTAGTCTTGGGGAGGGTGACAATGACAGATGAAAGAAGATGCTATTCGGAGCAAGAAATTTGCTAATCTATGAACAGCCAAATAATTTTATTCTTTTTTTACTGCCTTAAAAGAGGGTTGACAGAGACACATGAAGGTATAAGAGACAGTACAAAGCACAACTTTTGAGATAAGCACAAGAAAAGGTGGCAAGAGCCATAATGAAATATGAAGGAACCTAATTTTTAGTAACAGACATGGTTTTTTTTTTTTCCCTCAGTAGTCAGTCTGCTGAGCCACAGGTCTCCAAGTGTGCCAAGTGCTCGGAAGCTCTGGAGGCTTGATTTCCCAGGAGACACTGCTGAATATTGAGGTCAGGCTCTTTATCCAGTTGATCACCTTCCTGGATTTAGTCTTCTGCAGTTAGCACCATTTAAATCACTTGGAGATTGCTCAGGCAGCCCCTGCAGATGTTAGTAGCAAAGCAGTGATAGTTTAGCATGTTGAAAGCAAGAAGAAAAGAATGTAAAAGTGAGGACAACTTATTTCTACCACTTTCTGCTTTCCTGGTAGAGGTCTTAAAACACAGCGAGATGAAAGCATATGCTTTATATAAGTGAAAAAAAAAAAAGTGAAAATCTTTAAGAAACCTCTTTGCTATGAGATCATATGAAAGAGTCGAAATCAGGTTTCTGAAAGTCCTAAGAATTAGCTAAGTAGGAAAGACTCCACGATCTGAAAGAGCTCTTGGCAGTGAACAGAGAAATAAGTCTTGCTTGGCTTGCAGGTCGCTGGGTTTTCCTGGACTGGATGTTACCACCAGCCTGTAAGGCATCTTTTTTTCCTTCCCCCACATGCCAAGTATATTTTGCACTCTCAGGGTTTAAAAAGCCTATTTGTGCTTTGGTTCTCTGTGCTTGCAACAGAGGGATCTAGGAGTCTGGCTGGGAGCTCAGCACCTCTATATCTTTATTAGAAAGTGATCCATAAAAGTAGGGAAGGGATTGGAAGTTAGCATGATACTAAAACCCACAACTGTAGTGTGTGTGCAATACCAGTGGCTCGATGCATGCCTGCTGCCTGTATCCCAGCCAGATGCAAACAACCCCTAGCAGGAGGGTGGGCTCATGCAGCAACCAAGATGAGGTGGTAAAAGGAGAGAGCACCTCTGACTCCTTTTGTTTATAGTGTTTATAACACCAAATCGTACTCAGAGCAGGCCTGGACCTTGGGAAGCTTTCAGCAGACATAATTAGTGCTGTTGTCATCTCTGCAAGGACAGGAGGTGCTGCCATGCCATATGAAGCATATGAATGCTACTGCTATAGCCATCTGCAGGACATTGAAATCTGCTATGCTACAACAGTCAGCTGCCAAATAGTACCCAAAGCCTCTGTTTTTCTTCCTTCTGCATCTCAATGTCTAGTGCTGCATAATGTAATTTATAGGGAATAATCTGGTTACGCTGTAACATTTGTTTCACCCTTACATTGAAGAGAATTTAAATATGAACCTTTTAATGTTTTCTAATTAAATGGAGAACATAATATTTTTTTATTAACTAGGTAGGCTAAACTCTCAGTCATCCTCATAATTAAAATATATTGAATTCTGCAGACTGATAATACCAGTTGAGATAAACTCTTTTAATTCAGGGAAGTTTGTAAAGATGAAACTGGCAGACAAAAGCATTTGTTGCAAATTATGTTTGAGCTTTATGATAATGTACTTTGGGGAAAAGATAAATAATTGCTAGGGAGTAATGCTAGTGCTTTCGGATTACCGTAATCTTGGATAAATACTCCGGATCATCTAAAACAGTATCCAAGAGTAGCAAGTGCAGCTGTTTTGCAGTGAGCTGCAAGGAGTGCCAGGAGTTTGTAGTTCTGGCATAATTCATTCTCCCAGGGAAATTTTCTTGTTATTAAAGGTCCATTTTTTACTCCTGTAGCATGAAGTTTCTTAAACTTCATGGATATGCGCTTTTTTTGTCAGTCTCTACAGAGCTGCTTACACTAGTGCAAAGCCAGCATAATGTTGCTGCACTGATTTTACACTGCTTTTAGCCTCTGGTGTAAATGATTGCCCAAGATATTCATCATAGAGAATCAGGTGCCTTTTCAGGAAAAGCATTTGCTCTTCCAGCTCTAGACAATCTTGTTCTTTTTTCTGACTTCCTGAGCATTACTAAATGCTGCCAAGCTCTTGTCCTTCAAGATCTCTTGTAGTAATGAGACCTCATTATAGCTTAAAACAGCCCTCTGCTATTCACCATCTTTGAGAGGCGTTACAATCCATCCCCTTATGACAGAAGCACTTGGAACAACTCTTAGAAAAGTGGGTTATGTTCTGACTAAGCATCATGGGGCATGGGTTGAAGTGTTTGCTGCCTTTCATGATTCATGGGAGACAATGGTGGAGGTGAAGCTGTCGAAATGAGACCTTTGTTGAAGGTCAAACCTGACCCTTTAGTCAAATTTTGAATGCATTGATGTGGCTAGCTGACAGCAAGTCAGTAATGTGTTCTTACTGCCAGTGAGTCTGAGTTCTTAGTATATCCTAAAAGAAGCATTGAAATCATTTGTAGTGCTCTTCCAACAGCTATAAAGGTACCAGTATTTGACTATTTTGCAGCTTAGCCTGAGCGGTTGATCCTGAAGTGAAGGTCTCAGCAATGCTGTATCATTTATATCTCATTCGGATACCCAAGCACATGGTGCCTCAGCAATAGTTATCTCATGGGGAGTCTCTCCTATGCAGTTTTCATATGAACAGCAAAACATGGCCGTTAGAGCTTGGCACAGGTAAGCAAAGAAGTCCTGTAATAGTGGTGAGGAGGAGGTATATGTCCATGTTATCATGGACATCAGTAACATATAGTATAACAATGCCATTCACCATCTGAACACTGTGCAAACCAGACAAAGAAAATACAGACTCCTAAGGGCATTTAGGCACAGGCCCCAAAGGGCACAGATAGAGAGTACAAGGGAAGAAGGGTTGACATTTAAGACACTGGGCAAATTCCAGATTTGTTAGCTTACATTTGTTAGTAAATGCTGTTAAGTCATCTCTGGTAGATAGGATAGCCTCAGAGGTTGTTACACTTTGAAAGGGCTGGGAGCTATTTCAAGTGCAAGAGAAATCATGCTCTGTAGCTGGGAGAGGAGCAGATGAGTAAAGCATCAAAATGAGAGATACCAGAATTTAACTGATGGTCTTTCTTCATCCTCATGCTCTCCTCATGCAGTTCAGGCTGGGTGAGATATGCTGCTAGACTGGGGGGGAAGTGGTTCATTTTCTGTTTGAAACTGCAGCAGTATTTGGTGCAGGAAGAGAGTGAATGTGCGCCACAGCCACATGAACAAAGAGCAGGAGTCACCTGGTTGTGCTGCAGTCTGGGTTACCACCACTGTTACTCCCCAACAGCACCTAAATGACAAAACAACCACTTCCAATTTCTTTTCTTACTAGCATGAATGTACTTGAAATGAAGCTGGATACACCCAGCTGTTCTGAGCTGAAAGTACCTCTGAACAGATAATAAAGATCTGAGACCTCAGCAGAGAGAAGAATGCCAATTATATAAAAGCATATCCAAGAGTTCCTCAAAGATTGCATTTCTGTCCTGTGGGATCTAAGCTTAGTGCTATAGCACTGTTTCGTATATTAGTGTAAGCCTAAGCATCCTTAACTAAAAGCTGATTATTTTTTTTATAAATTAACTGCAGGAAAAACAGCCTCAACAAATTCTGTTCACTATCTGCCATCAAGAAAAGCCTATTAACAATAATTGTTGGGTTTTTAGTTTTCAAAGAACCCATAATTAAATTTTATTGTCTCATAAGTGATTAGAATTAATTGCTTCCACACTAGCTCTTGTGCTCATTATCTGCTTTAAATTGGGAGTGGTTTTTCTGCAGAATTCCTTCATTTACCACAATCCCTTTCTGTTACATTCCTTGCTGGAGAAAATCCATCGCAAAGGCTGTTCATTCTAAGGAATTACTAAAAAGTGGCAGGTGTTGATTTAATATATCTTATTCAACAGATCAGGATTAACTAAACGGAATGGCTTCTCCCAGCGTTTAAACAGAAATGTCATGTTTGTCAGAGAAGAGGATAGGGAAAGCCACTTCCACATTGGTTAGATTTTTGAAACTCACACATAAAGACTGAGTGCTGTATATGACTTCTTTTTAAAATGGTTTTCTGGTGCTAATCTGAGAACTAATGCTGTGTAGAGGGGAGGATGTATTACAGATTTACTCATGTTACAATAAATAATGGTAGTTGTCTTTAGTTGCTGTTATGCTGATTTAAGACCCTTTTCTCACTAGTTTGCTGGGCTTGAGTCTGACCTTCCAACTATTAGAGTTGTGACTTGTGTTAAGCTTGATTTGGACACTGGGTGGGACTTGCAAATCCTACAGACTTCCTAAAGAGCCAGAGTATGCCTTGTTGGAGACCAGCCACATCTCATTCTCTGTCCATAGAGATCCCCTGCCAGTTGGGATTTGCCCAAGCAAAATCTCCTGGCCATTAGACTTGCAGTATCACACCCCCTTTAACAATAGTCTTCTCCAAGGGCCTTTCTAACCAGCAGGAAAGAATTAAGGTGTAACCGCTGGTCTTCACCTTTTACATGACCTTCCTTCCATGGCTCAGGTTTTGAGTTTGTTTTCCCTTCTCACATAGTAACTATTTGGAAAAGGAACTTGCTTTTATCCTACATTAGTTCTCTCAGGTAGTATCTGACCAGGCTGTGGTCTCAAGCCTCATGTCCAAATGTCTCTAAGCCATCATAACAGTTTTCGAAAGCTGTCGGCTAAGGGCTGTGCTCAGCAGTGGTGCTCCTGGGGCTCAACTGAAGAGCAGGGCTCATCTCCTCGTGATTTTTTTGTGGGTCACTCTCTGAAACACAAATCCTGCAGCCTTTCCCTGCCATGCACAATGGAGGTGTTTGACCTTCCGTCTCTGATATTAACTGGTAGCAATAGGCAGCTGCATAAAATCCACTTATGCAGAGAACCTATTCCAAATCCACCCCCTATTCTACTCACCTGTGGTTCTCCACTGGTGAAAGGATGAGTTAAAGGATGCCCAAATCCTTAGGGGTCACTGTGTAAGGCATCTGGTGAAGGGGGTTGCATAAGAACTGTATAAAATAGAATACTACACTGCTTAATACAGTGTGACTTCACACTTAGGCTGTATTTTTAGAGGGTTAGAGTGCCTCAGAGGATGCGTTTATAATAAGAAGATGTTTCCTCTCAATGCAAGATGCTGCTCTTATGGAAAAATCCTATACAATTTTCATATACTTGTCATTACACAAATGATATAGAGTATTAGGCCCTTTGTTACAAACCTTGAGAGTTTAGCAGACAAAGAATTGCTCCCTCTGAATTGTGATAACTTCTGGAACTGAATGGATTTAATTTAATTATCTATCCCATGGAAAGTTATCACTGTCTATTCAGCTCCAGGACACAGCAGAAAGTAGGAATGATTTGCTCTGTAGAAATGGGAGAGTTAGAATATAAGTAGTGTAGTCACAGAGAATTTATGTGGACAGTTTCCAGTCCAGATGAATTACTTTAAATATGTGAAAATATTAATAAAATGGGTTTCATTACAGTGTGTTAATGGCAGCAAGGAATGCCCTCAATTGCTCATTTCAGCAGCTAATCTGTCCGTAGGCGCTCGGATAAGGAAGAGCCTCAGGAAGACCAGGAGGTTATGCTCTGTAGTGAACCTTGAAAGGTTGTACGATAGAATATGTATTTACAGCATTTTGTAATTAGCAGCACCACATATCACTTTGATCCCAGCTGGAGGGCATCACAACCTTGAGCTGCTCCTCTAGGATGCTGTGATTTATGTTACCATCCTCTGAAGGCAAACACTTGGCGGAGGCTGGACAACCAGCTCAGGCCTGTCTGATCAGAGCTGCTGCTCAGTGGTTTTCTCCCACGCCCTCTAAGCACATGGATCGTTTTGTAACATGAGGAAGGGTTGGGTTTTTTTCCAGGGATGTAAACTGTGCCCCTAATAGCAATTCAGCTTCCCTGCAAACCTTGCTCTGGGCAAATGACTGCTTATCTGAAGGAGTGATCTGCTGTTCCAGGGGACCTATACCTGGTAGTAAGTGTAACCTAGCAGCTTGGGTGCTAATGAGGGGTAATCCCTTTGAAGACTTTGCTGCCTTAAGCAGGTCAATAGTCTAAATTCCTACCTGGCATCACAGGGATTTTTGTTACTCTGGATAAGGATCCCAGACAGAAGCTGCTGAGGTTTTTTACTGGCTGGTTCCCAGGTGCCCTGGACACATCTGTGGTACCTTCTCCAGGCTGCAGTGCTGGTTTGCTATATCAGGACCTGACAGGGAAAAGTATTCACAGAAAGAAATCTTATTGCTTTCCATGGGTTTATTTCAGTGTTTCGTTTTTTAACAGAAGAAAAAAGAGGGAAAATATTTAAGTCATCTTTTCAGGATCATATTTGTTTATGCTTGTGTTAAAAAACATAGAAAAAAGAAGCTCCTAAAGCCAGCCTCTTCACAGTAGAATGGGTAGCAAATAGTGCCACTTCAGTAAATGTTTCCATTCATTTTTCAATAAATTACCAATTTATACTTCTGAATGTGGTAATAAAAAGAGATAAAAGGACAGAAGAAGGAGGAAAACTTGGGAGGTTTATGTTTACTGCCAAGCATTTGGTTTTATGTTTATCTCATGGAAAGTAACTCCATATATCATGATAATTGACTTCACCAAGTACCTTTGGAAAAAAAGGCTTTGCAACAAAACATCATCTTGTGCTAAAGACGACTACACATGGTTTTTCCACCAAGTAAAATATTCTCTTTTGAATCAATGGTTTAAACTTTTTACAACGTTCCTATTCTGTGGTTCATTTGACCAGTTGGTGGCTGAGAACAAGCAAGGTCATGGAATAAATAAAAGCAAAATTTTTTAGTTCCCTTAAACCCCAAACAAATCATCATTTATCTACCATCTCTCCAGACTAATTGATTCCCAAGAACTTTATGGAGTGAAGGCTTCCCCCTACCCCACTTGGTTCCAGCTATTTGCTTGTTACCATTTTAACTATGATGATTCACAGGCAACTCTTCCACGTTCCTGACCAGGGACTTTGATCCACCAGACTTCTGAGGGGCCACCAGATTTTTCCTTGGCATCCTGGGACAGGAAACAAGGACTGTCAAGCAGCTGAGATTCTGATATTTTCCACCATTTAACACAACAAAACAAGTTTCATTGCTGATCTATTTTGGAAACAACACTTGTGGCAGCTCCTCTCTGAGTCAGTCAGAAGAGCAGAGGATGGGATTGTGGCAAGCAATAAAAAACCCTGCTGCTCCTATAAGGACTTTAATTATTCACCTCGTTACAGGTGAGACCAAGGGAAGCTGGCAGCAATGCCAGCTCCAGCACAGCTGTGAAGGATTTATTTTTCTCAATGATGAGTGGAAAAGGCTGTAAAAATACTGTACAAGGTTGGCTAATAAACTGTATTTTATTAGCCATACTTATTATGAGTGTTTACAAGCTAGTGTGCTGATAGGCATTTTAATGAGATAGTATTCCTTAATTGCAATCATTCTGGGATTACAAAACAAAGGATAGAAAGCCAGAAAGCTGGAAAACATAGCATATGCATATGTCAGGTCAAGATTTATAGCCGGATAGTGAGTAGCTAGCTTGGCAGCAGGTACTCTAAACTGTTACAGTGCTGGCCTCGTCAAGTCATTTGTGGCTTGTTCAAAGCAGATTGATAGTGCTGATTTGCAGATGTTTGTGATTGAAAGGAAAATGTATGTGCCTTATCCATGGATCTCCCTGGAGCATCTCAGGCCCCTGAGGTCTGATAGCAGACCAGCCAGCCAATGGCATCCCCTTCTACCCCTGGTTTCCCTTGGTGTCTGTAGTGGACATAGGGAAAGGATGAAAAGGCCTGGACAGCCTCCACATCCCATCTGATGCAACAAGCCCTTTGCAAAGTCAAGACTTAAACGTGGGTTTTTTGAGTCCCATTCTAACACCACCAAGCTCTACCATGGTTTTATTTGTGTGGAGTTACGGTACAACTTCTCTTTCCTGACACCTGCTAGCAAACTGGCATTTTGCAGGTTGGAGCCATGTTCTAGAGTGCTTCCAGCCAGTAATAGTGGTGCACTTCCTAGAGATGCTGCTTGGTTAGGGGTTGTGATGTACTCGCGTGTTGGCAGCGTTACATCTCAGGCTATGATACACCAATAGTAACAGTCCTATAATCAAAGTAATGACAAGCTAGTGGGAAATTAAGTTTAATCTGAGAAGAGGCTCTGTGAAAACGCCTTTGTGCTTATTGTCTTTGGCTGTCTATTTATTGCCTTTCAGTCACACAACCAAAAATGAACTCTGCTTACGAACAAAAAGGTTTTACCAATTATTTTTTTTCATTGTGCTTCCTTCTTGCCCTCCCCCTTTGCTGGCGATCCTGCAAATCCAACCTGAGTTGCCAGGGTCATGCTGGTTTCTTTACTTTTTATGCCTGATCTCCAGTAGTGAATGTTCTGCAGGCAAGCCACATCCTCAGTGGTAACTCTGTAGGCCTATTGTGGGCTGCTGATTTGCCCCCGTGCATCCGTGTGGTGCTTAGGTACAAGCCATGAGCTGTGCATGCAAAGGAGCATCTCCGTGCTGCTGTCTTAGCCATGGTGGTCCTGCAGTTCTGACAGCTAAAAAAGGGGAAGGGGCTGCGGAAAGCAGATAGCATTCAGAGCAGTAGTCACCTAGGACCAATTTTTTCAGGAAATCAGGTATGTCGAGATGCAGATTAGGGGAGGTTTCATGGCTGCATGCTTTTGTAAATCATGCTTTGTACCAATGGCCATTTTAGGAGTCTTAATCCCATTCAAACCTTGCCTTTTATCTCAGTCCCTCCCTGATAAAGAGAAAAAAGCAGGTATGCCCTGTTATGTTAGAGTGCTGTAAGAATACATCTGTGAATATCCATGATGGAGATGGAGTTTCTGACTTGGGGCCTGGCAAATCCTTTTGGGAGACTTTCCATTAATTTCTTAGGGGTTATGGAGATCCCAGAGGATTATTTCCTCAGATATGAAAGGATCAAATCGATTTGTATCTTCTCTTCTCTCCCTGAGGTGACTCTTTTCATTGTTTGCATCTGGGAAAAGAAGCAAGAATATGTATATCCTAATATTTTAGGATGCAAGCAATGGCTACCAGCTGTCATGGGAATGTAATGCATTCATAAATGGTATAGTAGGTGTTCTGTGTATTTTGCTATGAAACAAGTAGCACCAGTGAGGTAGTCATCCAGTTAAAGATGTGGCCCATGCTACCAGACATCTCTTTGCTAAAGCAGGATAAACAGCATCCAATTTCTGGTTGAGCTGGTGGGAAGTTTGCATAGAGTGTAATTATGCTAAGCAGACTTTTACCAGAACACTTCTGCAGCATTCAAAGGGCTAATCGATATGTTCTGTGTTGTGAGGGCTTTTTTTGTCTAGTTTTGGCAACATCTTGGGAATTGCATGTGACTGCTCTTTTATTTTGAAAAGAAATTGCTGTTCTCATTAAACTTCAAAAAGTGGTCTTGAAAATGGTTTTGGTTTTACAAATGCAGCAGAAAAGCCTTCAAATCTCTTAGTATGAGTGCTGCAAGAGTGTTTGTAAAAAGAAGGGCTATTTTGAAAGCTGATAAATTAAAGACAATTTCAAACAGCTTTATAAAAATTATTTCTTTTGTGCCCAGTGGTTTAGCATCAGATCTTCAAACAATGCAAATAGGTGGAACAGCTGGACCATCTCACAGTCACCTTACCAAAACCAGCCAACTGCAGAACTGGATATTGCTCACCATTAACTCTGAGAGGAAAGGAGACACTTTATTGAATCATTGATACCACATATTTTCCTTAAAGGTCTCCTATCTAAATAGTGAGTAAATACAACCTTATGTAATTGTAGGCAATTGGAAGATTCTTTTTTGAGAGAAGAATGCATAAAAAAAGAAGAAATCCAGCAAAACTGTCTGCATTTCTCACAAATCAGATGAGTACTCATTTCCTAATGAACAATCTTTATGCTTCCCTCTTCAGTTCAGGGAGTGCTGTGTTCATTTTTCTAGCCGAACAGAGAAGGAAAATAACAAGCAGGGAAATTAGGGTTAGGTCTGTCAGTCTGTAAGTACTCTAAAGCTTGAAGTTAGGAACAAGTTGGTCTTGCTTGTTTGATGAACGTGATGAGGATAGTGGCCATATGTGTTAACATCTGCACTGGAAGATATAGGACTAATCATGCCGAATGAATGAGACTCACACAAATACAACTCTATCTCCCTCCATATGCTGTGTGTAAAATTGCAGGTGGCCGCTGTGATATGGAAAGGGGACATATGGCTAGTGATCTACAGAGAAGAGGTTTGTCAGACCTTAAATTTAAGATTTAAATTTAAGAGCAGGAAAATGTTGAGACTAAACCCTCAGAAGCTATATACACTTGGTGTAAAAGTGGAAGTTCCATAGTCACTGAGCTGGTGTCAGGTAAATAGCTGTGTCTGCAGAGCATGCTGTACTGCGTCTGGTGGTTCTCAGAACTGTTGGCAACAAGGGAGAAGAAGGGAAAGTCTGTAGAGATAAAGGACTCAAACTTGGGCCTTTTGAATTCTACTCCAATATTCTAATATTAATCCTGTTCTGCCAGGAATTGCAGACCCACTTTTCTGTTTAGTTGTACAGAGGGGCTTGAGATCACAGGAGCTTTCTTATGCTTACCTTCAGGAACTCAGGGATTAGAGCTCCACAGTGGCATTCATCCTGCCTAATTTTTTCTGTCTAAAAATTACACGTCTTGTGGAGAGAAAGAAACTCCTTCACATCTTTCTTATCTGAAATGTCTCTCTTGGGAAGATATAAATCTCTCTTCGGAGGGACCTGTCTCTATTCTGATGGTACAGAGTTATTCAGGGTAGGGAATGAAGCCCGTGAATATCATGAGACTTCATGAGTGAGCAGTAAAATGTGAACTAAAACACAATGTAACATAATGCCATTAAGAAAAAATAAACCTAACATATAAAATGGTGGGCTTTGAGTTGGCCTTTACTGGTGAAAACAGAGATTAGTCCTCAGTGGAAAGTCTCGTGAAAATTTCAGCCCAATGCTTAGCAGAAACCCCAAAATACTGGCAGGATTGGGAGAGCAGTAGGGGACAACTCTTAGTGCTGCTGTACAAATCCATGGCTGGCCCACACCTTGAATCCTGTAGGCAGTTCTGGTCTCTGTATCTCGTAAAGTATATAGTAGAATGGAAAGAGGTTCAGGAAAAGGCAACAAGGCTGATCAAGAGTTTAGTTTTCATAGGAGAAATAAATTGGAAAGCTCTGATTCTCCATGGTGGAGTCTATAAAAACCTGCATGGGAAAGAGAGAATGAGTGGGAATCAGATGGTTACCACAGGTTTATATGTATTCAGGGGAACTTGGAACATGTTCATGAAAAGGAAATCCACTGCATTATAAATATACAGCAATCACGTGCAGTGCTGGAAGGTGATGAGCTGAAAACAGTTGGAGGTGCAGCCATTTTATATTCTTATATTAATTACAAATTATGGCAAAAACTCGTAGGGAGCTGATTCTTTGGCTAGATAAGGTTGTGCTCTTGTATGAGGAACACATGTCTGTGGCAGTTTGGTTTATAGTTCGTGAAGGATCTAGTAACAGAAACCCAAGTATGTGCCTGACTCCACTGAGCTACTTAAGATCCCTATAGAATTCTCCCTGTAAGGTCTCAAAACTGTCAAGCTAAATTAAGCACCTCTGGTAGACCAAGTGTTTTGTGTCCCAGTCGATGCTTACAAATTTACAAAGATAATGCTAAAAACTTACTATGCCTTTTTCTAGAAAGCGTTGTCTTAAGGAAAAATGCTGCTCTTGAATCCATGATGGGATATGAGCCATGAAGGCAGGTACTGAAGATAAAACCTCCTGTGTATATCTTGTAGTCATTCACACAATCTTTTTCAGCAAGATGTGAAAGAGGGATTTGACTGGGTCTGGTCCAGCTCTTTGTGGCTGCAAGTGTAGAAGAGATTGAGAGAGTGAGTCTTGGGGCTGTTACAAGTTATTATAGAGATGTCATGATTGACGTTGGCTTAATGGGACAAACTGTGGTGTAATCGGACAGATTCCTTCTTTCAGATGTGTATGACCTCTTCGATAGTGAATGTGTGAGGACAGGACTTTGCCTCTGTGAAAAGGTTACATACCAAAGGGCAGGGAATATGCTATTGTAAACACTGAGGATTTGCAGAAAGTGTAAATCAAGTCCGAACCTGGCCCCTGGGCTGCAGCAGCCTTCTCTCTGTCTGTTACTCCAAATTTCAGACCAGGTTTGGGACCTCTGAGAAATTTTGAAACTGATGGTCTGATTAGATTTGAAATCCCTCCCACAGCACTATCCCTGCTTAAAATTCCTAGCTATCAAACAGCTACTTCCTCACAGATTATTGGCTTTTCATGTTGCTCAAGTGCAGCCTTTTCATCAAATTGCATATGTTCTGATCACTTTCTGGCAATTTTTCTTATTGTAAATAGAGCCCATTCAGCCACAGTTTATATAACCACTATCCAGATAATACCCTCCTAATGACCACTTTCCCCGGAGAAACACAATTATATATCTTTCCCCATTTCTGCCAATTGCATTTGAGTTTGCCACAGAGCCAGACATGGCCCCACTATTGTACTAGTGCAGATGGGTAGGAGCCACAAAAGCCTGAACTGGAAAATTCCCAATCTCTGGGCAAGAGCTTTGGTTTACTTCTTTCTGTTTTAGGGGTTCCCACTGAATGACTGGGATAGAATAACTTTTCTGTACTTTCAGACTTTTTCACAAGCTTGAAGGGACATGATTTCAAAGGGTTTGTGGAAAATTACAAGGTCTGTGTTCAGGTAGGATTGCAAACTGGAAATGCACACAAAATCTTGCCTGACTGAGTGTTGTCTGCAAATAATTGCATGGGCCATGAGCTCACTTTTGCCATAGGTATGCATTATTCACTTTTAAGATGGTTGGGGTCCATTTAAGCTGCTACAGATGCATGCAACCTGGGAATCCAGGGCAGGTGAGTGATGGAGGACAAGTGAGAGGTTATCATAAGGAATTGGCTAGTCCTTGTGATAACCAGCTGGCAGGCATACCAGCAGTAGGTAATATTGGTTGGTTGCATTGCCAAAATTCTGCTAAATCTTGTGGTATTTGAAGGTGCTGGGTTCCCAAGATGTACCTCTGACACCAGGGCAGCTGGAGTGAGGAGTGGTGCAGCTAGCAGCTACCTTCTACAAGTACTGACCCCCAAAGCTAATGTGTGTGCTGGGTAAATCCTACCTCCCTTTCTCAAGGTTTCTTTGTGAGTAATTTGGGGACTGTGTGCATCTCACCTCTTATCCTGAGCCTGACAGGGGAAGGGGGCAAGAATGTCCTTGTTACTGCCTTCCTGCAGGCTTCCCCCCAGCTCTGCAACATGGGGAGATCTCAGGGAAAGGGGAACAAGACCACAGATGCTGAATGAGCTGCAGATCTCTGAGCCAGGAGGTCAATATTACCTCTCTCCACATCCCCATCTTGTGCCAGGTGTGGCCAGTGAAGAGTAGGTCTTTGACAAGGTGACCTCTTGTGGGTAGATGGCAAACCAAACCATTTGGGAAACCAGAGACAGATTTTTAAAAGGCTTTTACCAAGCTTTTCAGGTGCCTGCATGTTTAGACATCTGCAAGAAGGCTCAATACAGGGCCATATTTTCACAGTGTTTTCTAAAAAATGTTGCTCCATTTAATAAATTTGAAATGGAAAGTCTGAAATTGTTAGTTAGGCAGAATTACTAGGCTGCAGATTTGGCTGCTTTGAAAGGGAGGTGCTGCTGCTGCTGCAACCCAAGTGATCTCAGGTCACCCAGAAGACAGCAATAATTAGCCAAATATCAAAGCAGGTGCAGCTATTTATTTCTGTAAGTTTTAATCTCAGGAGAAAAATTGGGGGAGGGCCAGTAAAGTCTGAGCTAGGATGGTGCCTTCCCATGGGCAGTGATGGGTATGATAATACAGGTTTGTTATTCTTGCAGAGGTAAATGGCATTTGGCTGGTTTAAGGATAGGCATGGTGGCCTTGTATCTGCTTACAAAACGTGGTATAGATATATTCTAAGAACAGCAGTAGGATTATGCACATGTACACGTGTAGATGCATGCGATTATGGACATTCAGAAAGTGAAGTATCTCTCAGAGGAATACTGATGTATTTAGAATTCATTTTGGTTTTAGGGAAGCAAGACAAATTGTGCATTTTTTCCCTTCACAAATAACTAAGTATCACAGCTTAGAAGTATCCTAGTAAGGAAACCTGCTGGCAAAATGCAAAGACATGCTCTCAGATCAAGCAGAACAGAAGGAAAGGGGGGGGGAACCCAAAATGTCTTTCAAATGCCTTCATGTGGATCATACAGACAGAAAGTTAATTATTCCCCTGTCCTTTTCTAGTGGGAGTAACATCATTTGTTGCCCTTTGTGGGGAAAACTCCAGACCCCTACAGACAATGCATATTGTCCATGCTAGGAGAGCACAGCTTACTCGTTTTAGCCGGAAGCACGCTGACAGGGTGGAGCATCTTGACTCAGATAGGATGCATGGCCCAAGGCTCCCTGTTCTGCCAGGGGACCATGTGTGCAACATGGACTGACAGCCTGGCTGGAAGTCATACGTGGCAGAGGTTTCCCATTAGGCGATGAGAGAGAGAAAGGGAATCAGTTCTTGATGTCTTCAGTAGCCTTTTTTCATCATGAGAGCCCGACATTCCATTGCTCTTCCTCATGGTTTTTTTTCCCACCAGTTCATTATCTGTAATAATCGGAAGGACTGAGCCTAACAGGGAGGTTGTGGGCCAGGAATGTATTGTGCTACGTGCCATGCATAGACCCCAAAGAAGACTAATACTGCCCACAACACATAGGCAATTTGGAAATTACACAGCTAGATAAATGTACCCCAAAACTGTGCAAAATGAATCACCATTGACTACATTAGACTACAGCAGGAAGTTTGCAAACTGCTAGCAGTGAATTTTAATGTGAAATATTTATAAATTCTTTTATATTTTTAATATTTTGTGGAGATTTGGCTGATATTACAATTCTTAAAATTGCACAGAAACATGATATATGGCATAGTCAGTGGTCCAGAATATATCAGCACATCTCTCCAAATTGCTGCCAGCATACTGGGGATGTTTTCAAGGTAAGTCTGTATGGGAAAATCACTGCTGGCTGAGTGGTGTAAGTGGCAATGCCAAGTCCTGTGACATTGGATCACAGCTTTCATTGCTTCCAAATGGCCTGATTCTTCTTTGTTACATTGCCAACGATGCCCCTGTGAAGAGAAATCAAGCCTGTGGCTCCTTCTTGGGCCAGATGGCCTCTCAAACCTGGAGGTCAGGTCCAATCTCACTGACACGAGGCTGGATCCACCGCTGTGTCACATCACCCTTCATCTTGCTTGAATCACTCTGAGCTGATGTGGGTAGGTGTCAGAGAGCCCTGGGTTTGGCTAAATGATCAATGAGGCCTTTGTGGCTTGCTACAAAGCTTTAAATCCCTTTGTGGGTCTTGCAGTGAATAAAACCCTGGCAGAAATTAGCCCCAAATGACTAATAGCGGCTGGCTCAGACAAAGGGGTCAGCAGCACTCAGACTCTCAGAGAAAACAGTAGCAGGTTTTTGGTCCAGAAAAAAAAGGGAAAGTGAACCACAGGGCTCAAAGTAACAGTCTGGCAGACAAAATATATCCTGAACAGCAAATGATTTAAACAGGCACACTGATTTTGCTGCTCTCTTGTGTCAGTGCCATCTATCTATTGCTTTATTTATTTATTTGTAAGGAAGGGATTTGCAGGATAATAGCTAAGCTGTAGAAGCTCCCAGAGTCTGCAAAGGCTGCTCACAGCAGTGAGTCCCATCAGTTGGATCAGACTTCAGCTGGGGAGCACTCAAATAGTATGAGCAGGATCTGGCCTTGTGTTAGCTGGCTGCAGCATTTCACTCTGCGGTTCACATTACACCAGGTAGAAGCTCAGTCCTGTTTAGCAGATTACTTAATGCATGCCTTGTGAAACCTTCACACGCCATTGTTCACAGGAACTGTCCCAAGTTTTGTTTATAAAAAGATGTAATGAGAAAGTCTGAGTCCTAGTATAGGTGGACAAACTCCCACTGATCAGGCCTGTCTCTACCCAGGTGATCTGAGCACAGCCACAGGTCAGTGCAGCGACCCTGCAGGTCAGGCGGAAGATGCCATGGAGCATTTCCTGATCATCTCAAGAGGTGTCAGAACCTTCTGTGTACACGCTCTTCTCTGTGGCAGAAGAGGTGTGTCTGGACCTCCTCTCCAGACATCCCCAAGCCAGCTGTAAATTACCAACTTCAAGTGTTGATACCAGTTAACACTGCAGCCCTGGGACTGCCTGAATAAGGTTTCACCTTGATTTACCCTTTATTTTATAAAGTTTACCCCTTACTCAGAGTACAATACCCTGAGTACAATACCTCCAATCAATCCTGTTTAAGATAGGCACCTCTTCCCAGCCCAGCTCTGGCTGTAAGTGAAATAGGTGATGATGAAGCCTTGTGTTTGTTCAACGCTGTTTGGAATTTACAGCGCTTTGTAAATGATTTATTGCAACTGTAAATAATTGATGCCTCTGGAAATGGATTCCTGTCAACAATACATTCAGACCTAGGCCTTCATTTCAGCCTCATGGTGGCAATATGCATTTAATGGGGAAATTGGTCCGGTTGCTTTAGGTTCTTATTTATGTCTTGAAACGTAGAGCTTATATACCTGGTAGTGATTCTTGCTTCTATAAAAGGAAAACTGTGTGGAGGGTGCAGGACCTTCAGGTGCAGGAGCCGTGGTATATGTCCTACCTGTGAATGGGCAATGCCCTGCTTTATGGAGGAGTGACGCAAGGAATTGAAGTGTGAGCTTTCTATTATGCTATTGGTCTGAAAAGTGGAGTCTTCCCAGGAAAACAGCATCCTCAGAAGGTCTTGACTGATGGGGGTAGACATAAACAGATTAAAATGTTAAGACAGTTCTTTGCCTCTCACTTTTCACTTTCCCTCAGCTTGAGATGGCAACTCCTTTGCTTGACTTTTCTTGTCAAGACTTCTCCTAGAGACCATGTAGTTTCTTGCTTGTATTCCTTTCTGATCATATCTCATAGTAAGGAGATAGAAGAAACATCTTCTACCATGCAGACCAGTTTTAGGCTTTTCATTAGATTTTCCCTTTCTTTCTCACTGACATGCTGTGAAAGTTTCTGGATGACAGTCCTTGTCTTGCAGGACCTAGGCCATTGCCCTTTTGTTAGATGCAGTTCCCATCTGCTTCCACCGGGGCCGACAGCTCTACTACTGACAAGCACTTAGTGCTTTCTGCTTACATGGAATCAGGACACTTTGGAATTGTGGAGAAACTGGCTGTTCCGCTGTAGCTGTGGTCACAGGGAAAATATCAGTGTGGAAAACATCAGCACGAAAAATATGGGGATGTTGCACTCATTCAGTAGCGGGCATTTGTCTGTGAACTCACCACCACCATGTGAACTGACTGGAGAGAAGAAATACAAGGAAGGAAAGGTCCCTTATCAGGAGGCACAGATCTGCTGAGTGAGTTGTCTGTATCTGCATTCACAAGTCCATTCACCCTCTTCCCTGCAGTTTTGATATCTACAGTTTCAGCCACATTGACCTGTGGTCTCAGCTGTGACAGTAAGTGCAGTTCTGCGAAGTGAAGCACATTTCTTACATATTTTTGAAGTAAGGATAAAAAGCTTGTATGGGATTTGTGAATAAATGCAATAGAAAAATAATTCAACTTGTCCTTTAGAGTCAGTAATCCCAAATAGCCAGAGGTTAGGCATTTCACCTAGTGCCTGATTACTATTTTCAATCATCTCATTAAGTGCCTGGTTTCACAGTGACTGCAAGACGTTATCTCCAAGGGGATTAGCACACCGAATACAGAGTAATTGAGACCTTGTGATCATTCTGTCACAAGTATCAACAGAAAGGAGAAAAAACTGTTATTTTTTTTTAAACAAGACACTTCAAGGGAAGGAATTGCCTTCCAAAAATAGAAGCCAATGTTTTCAGAAGTCACTTGTGATTTTAAGGTGTCACTGTTGTGTGATACATGATTTGGTACATCTTAAGGGCTGCAGGTTTTAGAGAAGTGATGTCTGTCTTCACCGTGCTGTTTACTGAGCTGTGTATAGGGACCAAAGAACAGTGCAGAGGGAATATACTTCAACTTCTTATTAGAAAGGCTGAGCTGGGAAGGGATGAAGTCTTTTCTAGGTATGACCCTCCAATGTGCTCATGGGTGAGCTGGCCTGGCCCTCTAAGATAGCCCTATATCATGTCTGGAGTTGCATGAAACAAGGTGGGACAGACTTGATGTTCCATATGGCTTTTTTGCTTACCTCTTATATACTCCCAAAGCGAGGGGGTTTTTTTAGTTATTTTTGTTTGTGCCTCAGAGCAAAGCTACCTTTGAGCCCACAGCATGAATAGATCGGCTGAGATTTTTCTGCTGGGGACTCCTGTCCAAACCTTTAGCTCTCCTTTTCCTTTGGGTAATTTCCTGGCTGATCAAGATCCAGTTTTCATTATTTTCTGTCACATGTGTTGTGCTGGTGGGTTTTGTCTTTATTGCAAGGCAGTCTTCGCTCCCACTAGGAAGACTGAGATGTGGTGATGTGCTGCTAAAATCTCAGGATGCGTTCATGTGACTGGCAGATGGAAACAGCCGGTGTTTTAGGGGCTAATAAAGATGACAGCTGCAGGGCCTACTGGAAACCCTTCAAAAGTCCAGAGGAGTCAAGGGGAATTCAGGATGTTACCCCAAACCTAGCTGCAAAACAAGTGGGGTAAAACTGCTTCACTAATTCAATCAGGAAGAAAGCAGGACATTTGATGACATTGCCACACGTGCAGCCTGCTTCTGTCAGCCCACAGCCTCGCCTTTGGGTTTCACTGTCTGCTGTGGTGAGTTTTTAGCTTCTGGAGATAGGTCCGTAATCGTGAGGCCGTGGATCCCCCCCGGGCGTTAAGTGTTTACGCGTGTGTGCTTTGCTCCCATCTGCAGTGAGAAAACAACCGTGCCCGTCCCGGCAAACGGCTGTGCAAGTAAGGAGTGAACATTAAGCAAACCTGTGATTGAGGGTTCCCCGAGCAGTGCTGGTGGCTTGGCGACAGCAGCTCAGAGCCACCGTGCCAATGATAGCTCGATGACAGTTTCACACAGGCTGTCAGTGACCGTTGTGCCTGAGTGAGCCAGCTGAAGGGTAATGGGATTTAATTGCTCTTTGGAGCAGAGGAGATAGGGAGGGGGTTTTAGGTTGGGGTTTTTTTTTTTTTTTTTGGCACTGTGGGATGCATTTAAAAAACACTTTATGAGGTGAGGGTGGAAGGGAAGAGGGAGTGGAAATGGATATGTGCCTTTATAGTGTGGGATGAAGCAGCTTTAGAAAGCAAAGGGGATTCTTTGATGCATTTGTAAGTGGTTCTGTGGATAGGTGGTCAGCCAATGCAAACAGCCTCAGAAAGAGTGGAACAAGGTAGGTTTGCCCTTCTGAGAGTCTGCCTCTCTTCTCTTTGTGTTCCACATCCTTGCTGCTCCCCCAGGGCTCCTGGGACTCAGGCTCTCACCACGGGCACATCAAGGCTGCTGGGTCTGTGCTGTCTTCGGGCTCACAGCCAGTTAGAGGTCTGGGGACAACCTGGGACTGTTTCACTCCTGTCCCCCAGACTGTCTGTGCAAGCCACAAAAATCACCCAATAATTTAATTTGACTCCATCTCACATGGTTGGCTTTGTCTCTGCAGGAAGGAAACATCTGGGGCATTGGCAAGGCAGCGCAGAAGTGAATCTGACCTCGCCCATTGGTAGCAGGCAGCTCCTGTCCACATGGTGTCTGGCACCAGCACGGCTCTCAGTTTCCCCTCTTAACTCCCTTCTTCCTGAGGAAATAAAAAGAGACATCTTGGCTCCTTTCTCCCCCAGCAAGCGTCCTGGCAATGGAGGAAGGTCAGTAATGGCTTTCTCTTCCTTTGTCTTTCCTGTTCCTTTTGTCTGGCACGAGCAGCCCTGGCAAATCCAATTTATTTTTTCATTTTTCATTCTTGGCGGTGCATTTGAAGCGCTAAGTGGTGCCATGGGAAATGAGCTGTGGTAGAAGCCCGCGGGGATCCGGGACTGTGCAGGCACTGATGGATTGTGCAAGCCAGGAGAGTAAAGGAGCCTCTCTCTTCATATTTAAAGGTACCACAAAACACACTGCCCAGGATGAACACACCCACAGAGGTGTCTTGTTGGAGACATGTTTATCTATACTACAAATATTCATGGGTCATTGTTTTGAAAAACTCATGCAATTTCCCTTATTTAAGAGTGGGGTAAAGGAAAACCACTATCTGTGTTCAAACATTTGTTCCAAAAACACCTTTTCCAACACAGGACTGCATTTGGCTTTACCTGCTTGCTTCTAGGTCATGGCTGCATTGTGTTTTGTTTTCTGCTTTGTTTATTAATTTCTACCAAATTAACCTCTTCTTTTTCCATCTAGCCGGGAGATAATGAGCTTGTATGATCATCTTTTATGGTGTCTGTTAAACACTACTTTTGAAGCAAGCTAAGCTAATGACACGGGTAATTAAACCTCACACTTCAGGGTCCAAGATGATTGGCGGCAGACTCAGGATGGCTTTATTCCTTCCCCACCTCTGCTCTCCCTGGCGGGTGTGGCTATGCACAGATGCCTAGGGCCAGTGTGTGGGGGAATGTCACCCTTTTCTGGAGCAGTGACCTTTATGAGAAAGACGAGGGTTAGCAGGGGCTAATACATATCTGTGGGCTGTCCCAGTGCACCAGACTTCATGAGTGAAGGTCTGGGTGTCTCAGCAGACCTCGGTTCCCTGAAATCTCAGTCTGAGTCCTGGCAAGGGGATGCTCCTACCTGGAGCGACTCCCACATGCATTACTGCCAAGAAGCATCTTGGACAGGCCCTTGAAATTAAAAGGCGACTCTTCTTGTATGAACATTAAAAGTCATTATGGAATCTCTATTAACTGAAACAGTCTTCTCGGTCAAAATTAATGTTCCTTCCAGATAGCTCTTCACCTTGCTATGCAGTTGGATATACTCCTTCCTTTCCTCATCCTGCACTTGCTGGGCTGCACAGACCTATAGGCACTGACACGCACCAGTGGCAGTCACACATAGATCAGGGATCGGTTGGCGCTTTGCTACCAAGAGCAGAGAGATGACAGTGATGAGAACTTGTGGAAAAATTCACCATGGAGCTTCTATTTTCTATCTGCTTTGGCTCTGAAATGAGAAAGAGGAGCTCACATTTTTAAAATATTGCTAAGTAAGTGGGTAGAGATTAATTCCTATCCCACAAAAGATGTAAGTTCAGCATAAGAAAACAGCAAGCAGATCGTTAGCTGTTAGAGATATGGTAAGTTGCTGAGGAAAGTGATAAATTTGTTTTCTTGCACATTTGCACACTTTCCTCTTACCTGCTGCCTTCCTTCTCCAGATAGTTAAGACTGTTTAAGGGCAATGCCTGTGACCCAGGTACGTCACTAACCCATGTTGACATGACCTGACGAGCACTCTGTGGCATATAATATAAGGGCTTACTTTTGCAGAGTTCAAATTTGCTTATTTCTACAGGTTGTGGGGTACCTGTATCAAGCAGGCACTATCTATAGCATCATTTAATTGTTTGAAGTAAGAGAAAGGCAATGAAAAAAAAAACCCAAGGGAAAAGATAAACTGTAGATAAGTTTATATTTTCTATTCTGAACAATGGTTCAGAGACCTGCTGTTACAACTACATCAGCATTTATTGCATCTCTGATCCAAAAGCTGTCTGATAAATTCTAGCTAATTTCCAGGCTTGGTTTAGAATGAAGCAGCAATCTCTTCTGAACCTCTTTTATATGCCCATTTTTATTGTAAAGCCGTAAAGTAATTTTTTTTTTTTTTTATGATTTGTCTTTTAATGTCCTCCAGCACTATGCCTTTGCTCATCCATTAACTATCAGCCTGGTCCGACACACTGCAGCTTAGCTCTGTTAATATTGAAAGGCAGTACCAGTCAATGCTTCAGGAGTCACGAGCGCTGTTTCAGAGCTGATGTAAACTGTCACACTTGCATGACAGAAAGTGTACAGCCCTGGTCAGCAGGTCCTCTGCAGGCCTGAACAACAGGCTTTCCTTGGCAAAGCCATTGCTGTATCTTCAAAGATATTGACTGGAATGGGAATTTATATACCCTGAGGTCTAATGTGCATTCTGTTAACTGAGTCCTGCCCTAGCTGAAGCTGCTAGACACTGTCCTCATAAGAACTCAATAATATTTTCTAATAAAACTGGCTGCAGTTTTATCTTGTCATTATTTCATCACAAGTACTTGCAGCAAGTATTTTTAGACCATATTCTGCTTTATTTTCAAGAGTTTGTTATTAATTTTGGGTATTAACTCTTGTAATGTATTTTTCTTATATTATTTTCTTTTTACAGTTGTATGCCTTACACCTTTGAATTACTATTGTGATTTCAGTCAACAATTCTTACCGAACCCCATGTTTTTATGTGAGTCTTGGGCATCAGTCCCCAGATTCAAGAGCCAAGTGACTTTCAGTATTGCAGCATAAGTGATAAAAACCCAAAGACACAGAGGTTTCCAGTTTGGAAGCCCAGCTTCCTTTTTTTTCTGATTTTGTATGGGAAACCCCACCAGGAGCCCCAGCCTGAGCGGAGACCAAAGGAGGCAATTCCTTGGGAACAGAAGTGCCCACTCACTAGGAACACTGACTTGCTCCAGGGAAAGGACACTGATTTGTCTGCCTAACAGTGCCCTCAAGAGTGGGAAATGCAGGGACAAACATTAGCATCCATTGAAATGAACCAGCAGGTTATGGTCTTTCTAAGCCCCAAGCTGGCAAACTGATTGTTGGCAGTGTTGTGTCAGCCATCTCCAAAGGACTGCAGTCTAAAATCAAGCAAAATAAGATGTTCTCCTTCCCCCCATTCCCATACAGTCATCAAATACCTTCCCAGGGGATTCTTCAACACTGGGGAAAAAATAGAGTTAAAAGAATGAGCCCTTTCAAGGACTCTGTTAATGGCCCAGGGACTGAGCTATATCCCAGGAGATGGAGCTGTCTGTCTTATATAGGAGCTGCAAAGCCTGCTGGAAAATCACGTGTACCAAAGAACATGTTAATTATGACTCCATTAAGCTCTGTGTTGATATGCTGAAAGATAAGGACAGAGTCAGGCTAGTTATGATTTCTCTCCCTTCTTCCACTTCCTCACACATTTCCACACTGAAACGTGGAGTTCCTGGTCCCCACCATCTCAGTGAACTTTTTAAAGGCAGGAAATGTGGCAGAGCAAGTGATCCTGTGTCCAAGAGAAAAATCGCCTTCTCCCCACTCGGTGGGAGCTGCTGTGGATCTAATGTAAATGTGTGTGCTTTCACTGATACCAGATTACTTCAGTGAAGGTTTTGATAATATTGAGATTTTGATAATATTTTGGGGAGAGGGTGGTATCACCATTGATGACACATTGCTAAGGACAATTAACCCTACATCTCTCTCATGCAATCTGCTGAGCTGCAAATGCAGTGAAGCGTTTTTAATTCCCCCCTCATATTGCTTTGCAGAGTTCATGTAGCCTCTTTGCATTGGATGCTCTGTGGTGCTGGGGGTTGGGAGTATGTTAGCACAAGCCTCTACCCTGTTGTTAGAAGCCCTGGGAGAGGTGTGTGATAGTTTTCTTCAGCTGTCTGTGAAAGAGATAAGTTATATATTAGAAAATCAGAGTGCTGGATGTCATGAAGATGGTGTCACTTTGCATGTGTAGAAGGTTGTGGGAGCCCTGAGCAACCAGCTCTCAGAAAGCAAGGGCAAGATTTTTAAAGTGCTGAGCAAGGACATACATAATGTTCTGTACTGATGGCTGATCAAAGAGTCGTGTTTGTGCTCCCAGCACCTCTGCATGCATAGAAACTTCTGGAGAGAATTGGATGTCTGTGGATTGGGAGTTGGAGTATAAAATCAACACAGGGTGCAGAGGCTGGAAGACAATAACTTTGCATAACCTGATGTTAATTTTGCATGTGGTATTCTTCACATGGAGCTTAGTGTCAAGTTGATGATATAGAAGTGGCACCATCTCTAGTTTAGCTTAGACGGAAGACCTGGACTCAGTGAAATCAAGTATAAGCATCCCCAACCCTCACCTATAAAGGGCAGACACTCACTTTTCAATCTAGTAAACAACCACCTCTGATCAGATCAGTGGGTTCTTGTGAAAGACCTAATACAGCCTTGTGGCCAGGTCTCTCAGAAAGAAAGTATATACCTGGAAAACACTTTTCTTCCTCTCATTGTGCTGCTCGTTAATAATCATAGCAAATGGAGAAGCAATTTGAAATGATGTAGGCTGTTATGCCATCATCAGTGATGGCTGTTTTATACCTGCTGGAAAAAAAGCTTGATTATAAGGACAGTAAAATGGCACATGGTAGAGAACAGGAAAGTCTCTCTTTTGTAGCATGGTAGTTTGGTCCCAGTGCTGTGTCCCTAAGCTCGGGAGGATAAGGCTGGCTGTCGAGACTCGCTGCTTATCTCTGTGTCTCGTGAACGTTTGTAAGTGGAATTACTGGTGTGGCATTTCTGATGGAAGTCTTTGGCCATGTAGAGCTAAGGGTGGGGCAGAATGGGGGCTCAGGTTTTTGGGATGCAGTTTTGCTTTCAGCTGAAGTTTAGAAAGCAGAGTGTGTTCTCTGAAGCAGTTACTTCTATAGATAATGACCAGGTCTCACCCAACTGAAACCTCCCCGTGCCTTAGCAACTGCCTTCCCCTCCCAGAAAATGATGGATTAAGTAATCTATGTTGCGGTGCTGCTGGCTGTAAGGTTGTAAATCGCATGCATGTGCTTCCAGAAATATGAAATCCCACATTGGTTTTTAAAGAACTGCTGCAACAGTAATGCTGATAAAATCTCCCTCTCACAGGGGGTACGCACTGAACCAAAGTCTGCTCTCAGACAGGCCCATGCATCAATAGGTGATGAGCACACGCGTCTGACAGCAGATGCTTCCCTTTAAGGGCTGCTGAGCTGAGTGAAATATCTCTTCCCGAGACATTTTGCGGTAGGTTGGCATGTTACTGTACATGAACTATTGCTGAGGCAATTGCAAGCAAACAAGAGCCATTTAGAAATAAAATGAGAATGAAACAAATCATAGAAACAAAGCCTTTCCATTTCAAAAGGTTGCCTCTGTCCCTTGGCCCTGGGCATCGCTGTGGATCAGGACAGTCGCTGGTGTGGTTGTCCATCTTTTTTGTTGGCTTCAAGCGGGTGATGCCAGTTTGTACCAGTCAAGACCCAAGGTCAGATATTCACGTCAACAAAGCAACAGAAGTAGCAATGCAAGAGCAGCAAGTTCGTTTTTATCATCCTCAGCAATGACTTAGTGGGACCTCGGCAGCATCTGCTTGCCAAGGACTAGGCTGTGGCTCTGAATCTGTGCCCTGTGCTTGCTGACTGCTGGCTTTCTCTGGCAGTAAAAGTGATGTTTGCTACCTCCCGCTTGTTGTCATCCAAACAATTGTGGGGTCATGCTCTCCAGTCATAATAATGCAGTGATAAGGGTTTCAGTACTTTCAAAGGCTTGTTGGTTTTGCTTTTTTGTTTGATTTCAGTGTTCTGGCTAGAGCAAAGCCTTGCAAGCTGTTGTACTGGTACAACTGGAGGGGACAGGGAGGGGTGTGCCATGCCATCCACTAGCCTGATGCCAGGAAGAGAACAAATTACTGATTCAAGCCCAAAGGGAAAGCATGAAGCTTGTCTCACCCTGTAAGCCTGTCTCCTCAGATGGCAGCTGGCTGCGGGCTGCCTTGCAGAAGCCTGTTTGTCTCATGAAAATGCTCTCTATTTGAAATGAGCTCCTCTTGCAGAGTCTCCCATTTGGGTTGCTTATTCATGGCTATGTCCTAATATATCCCTGTGCTTGGTCTCCTGTTGCTGAACACTGCATATTTCCTAGCTGCTCAGAGATCACGGTCCAGCTGGAGCCAAATTCATGTTTCAGAGGGAAGTAAAAGGCTGCAGAAATCCAAAAGTGCATTTACAAGGTGGGATGTGATTTCACTCCTCTTGGGTTGATGGGACCGTATCTGAGAAATGCTCATCCCAAACAGAGCCAATCTCCATTTTGGAGCCTGGCAGGAGCCCTAACACTGACTCTGATTTTGCTAGAAATGGTGTTTCGGGCTGGCAGCTACAACACCGCACAGCTGTCTGACAGCAAGGGGAAAAGTCCCCTCCTGGCATTTGTTTCTGAAAAAAGTGCTGCAGGACTCTTCAGAAATGAAAAATAAAGCAGTATCAAAGAGAAAGGGCTCCAGTCTAGCTCACAGTCACCCCAAAGTTGTTTGTAGCAGCGCTACAGCTTAAAGAGGCAGTAGGACCTGGACTAATGGGAAAAGGGAGGTAACACCATATTCTGGGGGCTAGGGACATCATTGCTTTTTGCTCAGGGCTTGAGGTTTGACCTCACCTCACCCCTCTGGGAATGGCTCTACCGGGAAGCAACAGCTCCAGGTGTGAGCTTGGGCAAGGTCTCCTGCCAGCTGGCCATCAGCCGGAGGGGCTCGCTCTCCCCTGCCACCCAAGCATGGCCAGAGTCCTCCTGCCACGACAGTCCCCAGAGGAAAAGCCAAGCAGCCTGTTGTGATGATTTTGCAATACAGCCCAGAGGGGGTTTGAAGGGGTCCAACAAACTCCCTGTTTGCATTAGCAATGCAAGGTGTGGCAGCAGCAGGCAGCAACCGCACTGTCCTGTTATCGCTGCTTCCCGAGAGCCGGAGCAGGCAGCAGCCTGTGCCTGGCTTTACTCCAGAATCACTGCCTGCTCCGTCCGACTGGTAGAGGAGCTGCCTTAGCACTGCTAGAGGGAGAAGTGACAAAACAGCAATCTAAATGTGGCTCTTTCAAGCTCTCTGAATGACAGAAAACACCTGACGCACTGTGTTGGGGAAGGCTGGCTCTCTTTCTGCACGTTGACAGGGGCATTAAAATGTATTTATAACAGCTGGGGATGGCTTGCCCTGAGGAGTGAACTTAATTCTTAGTCTGCCAGGCACTCCTTTGTGAGTGACAGTGATTTGTCCCCTGTGTGTTCATTCTCCTTCTTGCCCTCTTGCATTCCTCTTGCATTTTATAGAGCTGTATTTGACAGTCTAATTTCATATAACTAATAACATTATGTAGTGAAATGAGCTCAAATGTCCGTTTATCTCTCCAGCACTGAGCTACTTGGTAAACACTACTTTTCCCACCTCTCCTGTTGAGCCTCTGCCATGGTTCAGTTTTCTGATTTCCCTTTAAAACAAATATTTTGATGAGAGAAGTGCTCCAACTTCTATCTTCCACTTGACTAAGCCAGGGAAGTGCTTTGTACAGCCGAAAGAGGCCCTTTGGTGACAAGCTGCAACAAGTAACTAAACAAAAAGCTAACCTGAAATTGGTTATTTTAATTTTTCAGGTAGAAATCTTGACAGCACTTCTCAACCCTCCCCCTCATCTTGACATCAAAACAAAATGAATGCAGAAATCCCAGCTCTGCCAAAATCAGGGAGAGTACTGGTGCTGACTTTGACAGACATCAGGCTTTGCCCCTGCAGCTTCTGGTCTTTCCTATTTACTCTTGATCTGGAGCCACAGAGATCTAGATTGTTTTGCCCAGCCAAGCAGGACCTCTCAGGTAGAGGACTTGGATGTGCATGTTACAGCCCCCTCTTGGTGGGGGGGTGATGGTGGGGGGAACCGGGAACAGTGCAGGATGCCTGAGACAACTGACAGCTCTAGTTGCCTAATTAGAGGGATTTTCTTAATAAGACTCACCAGGAAGTTTGTAGCTGAGGATATATATTGCACACAGACTATGACTGCATACAGGTTCCAGTCACCCAGAGAAATGACTAATGGGTTTTGTAACAGTTTCTTAAAAAGTTTTTGCTCTTTGCCACCAAAATACCTTGGGGCAATCAGTTCCACCAGGTAAGTCCATGGGGAGAAATTTTCTTATGCTAGCTCATCTTAATATAGCAGGCAGATACATCTCCTTGGTATTATGTGCAAAAGGTACAAACGAGTATATGTGCCATCATCAACTTCTTTATCCTGCCCTTGATCTTTGAAACCTCTATCATCCACTTACTGTCCTCTTTGGATATCCCATCTGCATCCTCTGTTCCTGCAAGCAAGAGTCAGATGCAGGTCAGTTTTGAGGAATCAAACTTTCCAGACCTGTTTTGAAGGTAATGCTTTTATAATTACTTTTATTTTTCCTGAATCTTTGCTTTTTCCGTCACATTACACCTATGAATAATTTGCCTTAGTCAAATCTTCAATCAATTTTTTTTTAGCCAAGTGCAACAAAGTCCTCTGATTGAAAACTGCATCTTTTACAATGCAGCCCTGGCCCCTGGCCTCATCTTTTCCCAGCCGTGGCTCAGCCTTGGTTTGTGCCATTAGCATAGATTTTCCTGACAAAATAAATTCTCAATAAAGGGAAGGGGAAGGGGGAGGCACAGCTCAAAGCTGGCAGCTTCACAGACCTCATCCATTCAACAGAGCAGTGCAAATGACTCTGTTTATTACCTGTTTTGCAGAATATCATAGCACATCCTCCAGAAATGGGAGAAACAGATGTTTTTTTACTCATTACCTGTACTCCCACTCCCTATGTGGGAAGAGAATGTGAAGGGAACGGCTGGTAACAGTGCAGCATACTTTGCTCGCCTATACTTTCTCAGCATATATAAATACATACGTGCATCCATAGATAACTTGTATATATGAGGTGGATTAGCCCTAGGATTGTATAAGGCTTCTGATAAAGCAAGTTAAAAGCTTGAAGGCAGATCCCCCAGGTAGGTGGGGACCGCCCCAGGAGCAAAACTGTTTTCTCTCTGTCTTGGCCTTTGCTCCTTGTCCACAGGCTGAAAGTGTGGACTTTCCTGCCTGCTGTTCCCAACACCAAGCTCTATGGCTTGTTTATAGCCACAAACAGTGTGAAATGAATTTGGGATATAGCCACAGTTGACAGCAGCAATTTCTCCTGTCATAGGAACCTGACCCAGAAGACACTGGATGTTTCCTGCCCACTGAGGGATCAGTAGGGATAGGAATAATAGCTACTTGGTGGGGTTTGGGCAGGATCTGCGTGTGTGTTGTCCATCCTCCGTAGTGCAGTAAAATGGCTTTAGCTGAGAATGAGGATTCCACTTGCTAGGCATGCTCTAAACATGTACTGAAAGACTGGCCCTGCACCTGGTGATTTACAGCTAGCCCAGGGATAGAAGGGAGAAGAAGTTACCTCAGTTTATGGTGAGGAAGCAGAATGCTAGAGAGAATAAATGAGTACGGACAAAATAGTGGGTCAGTGATATGTTTCAACTCAGAGCTTGGAGCACTGGATCTAGCCCTAAGATCCTTCTGCTCGTTTTGCCTTTTCTGTTCCTTACTCTGCCATGAAAACAAAAACCAGCCAAGGATTGGTGATTTCCCTTCAGAGTAGAGGAGGAGGGAGAACATCACATGAATAGCAAGTGTGCACTCATTCTCTCAGCCCATATGGAGTGCAAACTCAGTTCTGAAGAAGAAGCCAGAAAGTATTTAATATTTTATTTTTAATAATAAATATGGCCATGTGGAATAATTAGAAAGATGGCAAGTGCTAGACCGTGAAGGGGTTACTTTCTGATGTTTCCACTGACATCAGTTCTTTTGGCTGGCCTCAAAATCACAGTTGATATGGCCTAAATTAGCAGAATTGAGCTGCAAAACTGAGAAAAGCTGCAGATTTTTTTTTTTCCATCCTAGCATTCTCTATAAAGTTGGCTCAATGGATTTTTTCCTCTCATATTCATTAATATACATTTTAAATGCTTAATTTAGAAACAACCACAGTCCTTGATCACCTTCCTGTTTACATTTGGACGTTGCAGTCGGAGCAAAGGGACCTCTCTTGTACTTGTTCTCCCTCCTCCACTCTCTGAGCTTTGTCATCCTCCTTCGGGATCTCTTTTCAAAAGATCAAGAGTAGAGAAAAGGCTTCAAATGCCATAAATATTGCAGGAACCAGTGTTCATCAGAGAATGGCCTCCTTTAAGATAAATATGTCTTCCTGAGGGGGCATTCAGTCCTTCAAAGTAAACAAGCTGGGAACATTAATTCAAATGCTTTTATACTAAATACATATACATGAATTAGCCTGTGTGGCTGTGATAAATAAGTGTTATATAAGTGAGGTTTAAAGCAAACCACACATGCAGAAAAAAGCAGACTCTGCAAATTTGCTAGGCACAAGCCAATTCTTACTGCCGATCTTCTGATGACCGAGATAATTTTGTTAAAGGGCTAAAAGGAAGTTCTCTTCACCTTTGTGAACAGATTGAGCTGGGCTATCAGAATCTTTTCCTGAGAGGAGGAATACCATTATGCTGATATGTAAGTCAAGATATTTTGCAAAATGTGCTGAATCTACATTTTGCAGTCTGTCATTGCCTGGGTTTGGAAATGTGGTCATTTCTTGGGTTGGGGAGAGAGACGGAGACTGGGTTACCTCCATCTGAAGGAGGGAAGGTGGAAGCAATGTGTCTTTATTTCTTTCTGTGTCAGACATTGAAAACTGGCTCAGACTGATGTCAGATATTTTGACTGGGTTTGTAACCTTCCAGGCCTCCCCAGGATGGGCAAATTGAGGAGCTGTAACTGCCCTGCAGTGAGAGCAGGATCCTGGCAAAGATTTGGTTTGAACTGAAGGTGGGTAATACCATTTGATTCTTTCATGATTCTGATACCAGCTTCCTTCCTTCCAGTGCCACAGGGTACCAGGAAAAATGAAACTTATTGGAGAAGGAGTCCATGGAAATTCAGAAAAATCAGGATGGTCCTGAATGGACTATTTGGGTCTGTTCACGTTCAGGATAGCCCCTGTCCCTCAGTGAAATCAGGGTCTCCTGCAACCCTGGAGGAGGTAAGTGTTCTTAAGGACATTTGAGTCTCTGGATTATTAACTCTGGATATTGGTTTCCAGAAAAACCTTCCTTATAAAGTATAACAGGGGAGAGAGGACAGCAAAAAAAATCTGGTAGGAACATAGAAGAGGTTGATCATAGAGAAAATGTTATTAATCGTGATGCATTTGAAAACCATGTTAGAATAACCAAATGGAAGAAAGGAGAAGAAGAAAGGATCTAAATGATTATGGGAATTAGCAGAAAAATAGCCTTCTGGCCATTAATTCATATCTGGCACAGCCAGTAATTCAAAAGAATCAGTTCATGTTAGAAAACAGGTGGCAAAGCATGGGACAAGGTGGGTGTTTGTTGTTTTGTTTCTTTACACTGCTGTGGTCTGTGCTTTTTTTGTGCTAGGACAACTGGAGGATTTCCTCTTAACTCATGAGCTCTCTAATTCAGTAAGATGGAAAAACCCAAAGCCTTCAGCATGACTTGGCCAAACCTCCTGATTCTTCCAGGCATCAGCGCAGTAAAAATGTATCTCTGGGCCCGTGCAGATGCAGACTCAGAGTGTTGCAGACATAATAGAGTACCAGCATCTTGACATCAGTGAAAGTATATATGTTTTTTTTCCCTTAAAAGAGTTTAAGCTTTCTAAATAGTTGATCAATTAGCTTTTAGGCACTAAATTCCTTTTCTGCCAGGTGCTCATGTCCGGAGTCTCTGATCTTGGGTGCTGGTGAGCAAGCAGATTTGTATCACAGCATGGTGTGTTGAGCTACACAGACACAAGGATGTGCCTTCCATGCCCTCAGGCAGGGGTGAGTCCACCTATTTTTCTGAACACAGTTTCCTTCTCAATCACATAATCTCCACCAGCAGCCTTGAGTGCTGTGGCTAAGACTCATGAGAAGACCAACACTAGGACTATGCAGTGTTCAAGGGCAGGCTTTGCTGGGTCGTTAGCAGAAGAGAGCTCTGTAAGGTGAGAAGCAGGGCCGGCAGCTGAAAGGTTGTAGCTGAGAGGCATGCTATTCTCCGTGTTCTTGGTGCTGAAGGGTGAAGTCCACCTTTTTATTGCAGAAGGATAGAGTTGCAAATAATTTTGGCAAATGATGTTGCCTGCTCACAGGTCCTAAGGCACCCCTAGGTTTCCCCAGCTAGCCACTGAAATGGAGTTTCCATTCATTTTACTCTTTACCTTTAAACTAATGGGCTGAAATCTCCAAGTAGCTTTCTTCTGGTCTTTCCAGTTTGGGTCCATAATTCTCTGAAAGAAACACTAAGTGAATGTGAAACTACCAGCGAGAAGGGTCACTTTTCATGTGGGCATTCTAGTCCCGACATGCAACAGATACAATTTAAAGGAGTTTCATACAGGAGGAAATAAATGGTAAATCCAGCAGGCCTGGTAAGGCTGCTGTGAGTTATTCCTTGACCTTGGGAGCTCCACAATATTTATGTGCATTTTGTTCATGGCTTTCCGTCTCACAGATCCATCTGTGCTGCCTACTGTAATGGGGATAATAAAGACTCCTGAGACATTTCCCAGGGTCTCTGATACAGAAGCCACAAACACCTCTCCATCAACATCATTTGATGCTGTTGGAATTGGTCTGTTCATTTAGGACTGTGCTTATTCTGTTCCTCTGAAAGCGTTTGACATTGGTGTTCCTCTGAAGAGTGTGAAAACAGCCATGTGTGCAGAATATGTGGAGTATTAATTCAGACTAAAATCAGTATGTTTATATCTATTTTAATCAATGTTTGCAGCATTGTAAGTAACTGGGGGGTGATGTCTGACTACCTCTTAGACTTACTGGATGGACATGTTTTCCATGTGTATAGCTGGGAGGTCACTTTCTGAATTTATATTGTTCTCCTAAAAACTTTGACAAGAATCAGAATAAAGCAAAAGCATCCAAACAACCTGGAAGGCAGGTGCCTCCTGCACAACACGTCTCCCTGAGCAGTGCATCATAATTTGTTCTTTCATTAACTCTAGCTCTTATGCTCAAGTCATTGTTTCACTTCAGTGAAAGCTCTTGAGAACTGCAATTCTCCCCGTTCTTCCCAAACTGAATTCTGATCCAAAGCCTCCTGCAGGCAATGCAAAGACGCTTGCTGACTTCAAATTTTTTGAATCAGACCTTAGTGGGATTTTTTAGACAGAGAGAAGTGCAGTTACATCCTCTCCATCCCACTCTTCCCCTACTCTTTCTCTTGGCGTTCATGGTTATGAGTCTGCAGGTTCTTTTCTGATGTGAATTTTTTTTAAGGAGGGATTCCCTGTGCTCCATACCATATGGACCACATGTCCATATGGTCAGTATTGACATGGAAAGCCAACTGTACCTGAGCAATGGGCTAATAGAATATAAGCCACCTGTCTGGAAGCTGTGAAACAGGTTAGGGTGGGCTTGTGCCCAAGTGATTTAATTTGCTGCTAAAAATCTGTTCCTCAGGCTTAGCAGAGCAGTGGGGTACTGGTACCAGTCCAGCAGAGAACACATGAGGCTGCTGAAGTTGTGCAAAATGAGTCTGGTATACCTGACAGCTTGATGAGAACAGGGAAAATCCTTCCAGGATTAGCTCTGTGAAATGCTTCCCTCAAAACATAGCTTTGTCTTTTACAGTTTGGGATTTTCAAACTATAGGGAGCTGGGCTCACCCAGCCCTTCAAGGCCATGTGAGGCTGTTGCTCAGCAAATGGGACCTGGGAAATAAAAATGCAGCAAAGGGTTTCCTGCAACTTCTTATTCTTTTGTAGTTCTGGTTTATTTAATTTGGCTCCTGCTACGTCTAAAGGTGGGGAAGACACAACGCAAGCAGGCAGGCAGCAATATAAAAGGTTGGGTGTGTGTACAAGCAGAAGCTGACACTAAAAAAGGTCAGCTATTTAAATGGCCTGATTTAAATAAGGCACACATCAGGCTGTACTGCCCCCAGAGGAGATTCCTTGTGTGGGTTTATGAACTCTGGGAAAGGGGCCAAGTTAGCCCTAATTATATTTTGTTTAATCAGCTATTTAAATAGCGAACTGTTTTCTTGGCTCTCTTCCCCGTCGAGATCACATCTTTATACTCTTGACCTTTTTATTTTATGCAAGAGGCTCTCTTATTGGTTTGGACCATATTTCTGAACCCAGGTAAGTTAGCTGCACTTAGCTTGCTCTTATATCACCCCCCTTCTTGGAGGAAAGAAAGCCCAAGGTTATTTATATTCTCAATATTAAAGAAATACAGAATTTCATTTTTTTCCAATTTTTTCCATTTTCACTATGGAAACTCAAGAAGGCCCTCTGGAATAAAGGGAAGTATGTTTAAGGATGTAGCATAAGTAGATCTCCAGACAATACCAGGAACATCTTGTAGTTTTGCTTTGAACAATGTTTGGAGAAAAACACAGCTCAGCTATCTTCAACATCCATATTACTCCCCTCTGCTAAAGCTTCATTTAGCTGTAAAGAAATGACAGGAGGGCAGAGGAATTAACTCTCTGTGATACACATCCGATGTCTTTCAGAGGACCATTCTCCACCACGAATACTGAGTTCCCTTGAAATTCAACAGGGTCTGGATGTATATTTGTTGAGAAATAGAAGACTGAAATGATGCTCATGCCTTTCCCACCTCTTGATTTGGGAAGGAGTGAGATCTGGGCCATATACAGCTTTGTTTCTAAAGGGATGGTATCATAGGTTTTAGCCTGGAACCCATGTGCTGGTGGATAGAGATCTGCATGTTATCTCTGGACGATGGAGACAGTCACATCACAGTTGTTGTAATTTCTTTCAGAACATTTCTAAGCATTGCAGTTGCTTCTCAAGTGCTTGTAAAACAATTTAATTACAGTTGTGGATTTAACAAGAACAAGACGCTATCGAGCAGCAGCCAGGTGGATTTTAATGAGGAACATGCTGGCTCTCCAGTTTATCTTGTAGCTAGGCTCTGCCTCCCAAACAGGCATGGAAGTTTTAGCAGTGGCCTTTTAGCTCTTCCGCCCTTGACTGGGAGCAGTTCCTCTGGCTTTCCCTCTTTAAAAGGAGCATCCTGACACTTTAGTCGCTGGACTAATCCTCTCCAAGAGAGATCTCTCCCCTCTCATCTCCATTATGGTGTGTTCGTGGTTACAGAAATTCTGAAAATAGGGTTGTCAAAAAAGGTACCATTGATGTTGCGGAAACCCGTCTAACCAAACCCTGCTCCCTCCCTCCCTGCTGCCCACTCTGCACAGTTCAGGGAGGTCAGGTTCGTCCCTGTGAAGGCTACAGTTCAGATTGCCGTGCCCCACTTATGAGCTCCTCTCTGGACTCAGCAAGTTGTGTGATGTTTAATCATCCCCTCTGCAGCGCTGGCAGGATGCTGAGGGGATGGTTTTGTCTTTGTTCTGGCAGCAGGGTAGGATTCTGCTTGCTCAGGAGTGGGATGCCACAGGTTGCTTGTGCACCAAGGTGATATGTGTCCTGTGAAACACCCTGGCTTTCAAAGAGGTACAAGCATCACCATTTTACTGTTGGGACACTGATGTGCTTCTGGTGCAAATTCTGCTTTCTACTGTCATCTCCTTTCTCCCTACTCCTCCTCTTGTGCTGATGTGCACGCAGGGGCGGCATCTCAAGGAAAGTTAATATTGTTTCTGCAGTGTTGGTAAATGCAGATTTTCTAAGGGGGAGGCCTGTAATTCTTTGGCACCAAGTGCATCTGTCCCCTCGCCCCTACACAGCTCATTTGCACTCTGGTCCTGAGGGGACAGACAGGCTGAATTTTAAGTGGCAAATTGGCACTGATCTTTCCTTGGCACATCTTGGCTTTAGAAGGAATATCTGAAAACAAAAGCAACTTGTGTCAAAAGGGTCCCCGGGCAGGGGAGGGAATTATCGGTAAAAGTCATCTGCTTTTGAAAACAACAGTTCCCCCTCCGCCGCACATTCCCCTTCAACGCCTCTGTCTCCCAGAGGGAAACCGCTCCACGCATCCAAGATTGCGGGAGCCTAAATGAGTCAGACCTCCCTTTCCCTCTTCGGTAAGGTAGGGCAGGCTCCAGGATTAGTTATGCATCTGATTGTGCCTCTAATAAACTAAATGTAATTAAAAAATAGAGCAGGGCCATTGCATTTTAACAGCTTGGAGCTTTCCCTGTGGAAGGATCATCAAACAGTGAAAGAATATGAAGATTCAGCTCCCCAGCACCTGCTGGGCAGCCTCTGTCAAGATTAACAGCATCTCACCAGGTTATTAGAGTGAACATGAATACTTTGGAGGCTCTGTGGGTAGTTATGGTATCACGTTTTATTATCTTCCACTGAAATGAAATTACTTATTGTAATTGCTTGTCAGTCACAGGCCAACAAATCTGACAAAGGAAGGCTTTTGTGCTGTGAACAGGAAGCAGGAGACAGAAGGGAGAAGATGGACTGAGCAAAATTCTGCTCTGATTTTTGGCGGGGGAAGGAGGGAGGTTGAGAAAATATAACCAGGGAGGGAGGGAGAGGAAAGGCTTCTGCCTTGCATAGTGAGCTGAGACAAACAGTTCTGGCCAAATGACCTAAACTGAGCAAGCATCTTTAAGAGCTGCGAAGGGAGTGAGCGAGCTAATCCAGGGTGGTGAGTTAGGCTGGGTGGAAGTGACTGCTTTGTGGGTAGTGTATCAGCCACAGCAGCTCAGCAGTTTCTTGATAACATCAAGTATTATATCTCTCAGAGACACTGCTGAAGTTTGATGTCTGGGGACCACCAGTCAGCAGGAGGTGTAAGCTTTGCACATTGCAGAGATCTGAGACAGACAAGAAAATGATCCATTTGGTTTGTTTGCTTTTGGACGACTCAGTCTTTTCTGTTAGACTTGGATTTAAAGGAGGGAGAACGGTGCCTGGGAACAAAGGTGCTGGGGGCAAAGAGGAGAGCAAGAGAGCACTGCAGGTATTTGGAAGTGAAGATTGCTGTACCAGCAGATAGATGTGCTCTTTTAAGAAGAGCTCAGAGAGCCAAGATTGCAGGAGCCCAGTAATCGTGCATAATTTGTTATGGTGCAAGGGAGAGATGTGATCATTTTAGCTGCAGGCAGTCAGCAGTTCCAGCCCTACCAGGAGAGCGGAGCTCGCTGCAGCTGTCGGGGTACAGGTCGCCTTTTCCATCTGAAGAGCATTTCTCAGCTTTGCACCAGCAGAAGGCAAAGGGCTCAAGGTGTAATTAAGATGGATGTGTGCCACTGACAAAGCAAATGGCCCCAGTGTTTGCCATTTGCCATGAAATTACATAAATCCGCCAAGTAACCATGTTACTCAGCTGTTTGAAAGCATTATAGTGAACCCTAATGGGGTGTGACAAAAAAAAAAAAAAAAAGAGGAAAAAGAAAAAAAGGTCCAATCTCAAAATCTCCAAGTAAAAGGATGGCCTTGAAAGGACTCTGTCTGTGTGCAACCTTAGCCAGCATCAGGCAACAGGAATGGGTAAGACCTCAGGAACAAGGCAATCATTCCCTACTTCCTCAGCCTTCCTGCTGTTTTTTGGCATTTGCAACTCAAACTTCCAACTCAGAGGTATTATATTTCCTTTTGCATCCATGATGCTGATATTTCATCACTTTTAGAATCTCTGTATATTGTAGTATCTGTAGTCTTCTGCAATATTTGAAGTGTGTATCTCCCTTCATGTATTCTGAACTTGTTACTTCCTGACTTCATTTGATTCCTCCTCATTGCTGCTTTGGAAGAGACTGTGAGCAGCTGCTCCTTATGCTATGGCTCATGCTACTCACAAAATGCTGACTCGGTGACCAGTTAAGTCAAACCAGTTATAAGAAAAGCATGGGAAGTAGCAGCTTCTAGCTTCATCATGGGCACAGAAGCAAACCACAGCAGCGAACATCACAGATCATGTTGGAAGTCCAACATCACGTAGATCACCAGCCCAGATGCTTCATCCATGCCATAGTTGAAGGATGCAATCCTGCATTTACACAAGCATAGATATACCAGATCCTGTTCCACAGCAAATATGTTCAGCTCTTTAATTATTGTTTTGTCTGCTGTATCTAATTTCCTAGTGCATGAATCCCTGTCTTGAGATAGTTTCTGTTATGTAATTGCTGTTAACGATTAGAGCTCAGCATTAATTAAACAGATCCGTTTTCATTCTCAGACATTTTAGTTAAGATGCCTTCAGGCTATTAGACTGGTAGGGGGTTCTTTTTTTTTTTTTTAAGCATGTCTTCATTAGAGCTTATGTCTCTTTTATCTGCAGATAAGGATTCTCTACTTTCTTTGTACTGCAACATCAGCCAGAGTAATATCAGCTTTTCCTCCTCTCAGCAGAAACTAAACTCCAGTACTTTATTAGACACATAAAGGATGCCTAGTGATACAATTACAGCTCATACCTTTTGTTATTTTGGTTCCTGTCCTCCTGGCTGCTTTTTGAATCATGAATGATAGTACGGTATTTACATCCTAATCTTAAAACTAATGCTATGCACTGGTGTTTTCAGCTGAGCTCTAGAGTTTAACAATATCACTTCCTCCTTTAAAGTTTATTCTATGATGAACCATCTAAATGTGGACTGCTTATGATAACAATTGCAAATTTTGTTAACAGTAAAGGCAGGAGGAGTCATTGCAATTTTTTGGACATCATGTATAACACAAAGTGAAAAATGTCATTTAATAACTCCTATTTTGCTCTTGTCTTGTGTGTGAGCTACAACAGACCCTTGGGAAAGTCATCCAATCTTCGCTTACAGCAGAGGTGAATTCATCACATCCCTGTGTTCCTGTAGTTAATTGTCTTAATCACTAGAAATGTGAATCTTATTTTGAATCAAAGCCTGTGCATTTTCATTTTTTGTTCCCTGAATCTTGTAATTTCTTTGCCTGATATATGTAAAGTGCCCTAACTTAATGGAAATCTTCACTTCCATAAAGATAATTATAGGTGCTCAAGTGTTCCGTCCAATTTGAATTTCAAAATGGAAGTGATTAAAACTCCTGTAATCATTAGTGAGGAGGTTTGAACTGTTCTAGATTTTCATGATTTTAGAGGGTGGGATGCTTCTGTAATGAGTTAATCAATATCCTTCTCTAAGAGGTAGGAGTTGGTTCTGTAGGTCTCTGATCAGAAGATCTGATCAAATGAGCAGGGTAAGGTAGATGTCATGCACCGTATGCTGGTTAGCATGAAACAAGTGCCATACTTTTCCAGGAAGGTAGACTTTTGTTACTGCTGCTTGTTACCTTCATTTCCTACTGGTCTTTGGGCTATAGGTGATAAGGTTTCACAAGTCATTTTGAACTGGATAAAGTATATAGAAACATGGACGTCTTGTGAACTACGGGTATTATGCTTTACAAGATGATCTGATAGCCTCCATGATATTAACCTGTCAGCTGTGCTGTATGTAGCTTTTAGAGTCTTGGCCTTAGTTCTCTTTGAAGAAATTAGTAAGAGCTTGGATGGGACTGAATGTGTAGAAAAGGGTCCAGATTTTCTGCACTTAGCAGCAACAGTTGTCTTAAGAGTTCCCCAGCTGACACCAGATATCCCGAAGTGCTAGGTCTTGTGGCTCAGAAGCTAACAGGAAAGAAAAAATATGAAAGCAGCAACAAAATATAACCTTGCCTTGGCTTTCTCAATCTCAGGTGACAGAGGTCACCAAGAAGAAACAAGTAATAGAGCTTGCAAAATACTCCTGAATGCCACTGTCTGGCCATTTGCAAAAATGAAGGATTCTCCTTGGCATGATGGAGTTTTAAGTGTTGGATGCCTGCAAATCCTTTAGCAAATTATTCCAGTTCTGTATTGATGACTTAAGCATGATACCTAACACAAATTACAATTTACCTCTTTTTAGTTTCAGTCCTGCTACAACACATACAGCTTGGCCACATAGTGGGATTCTTCTCCTAAACACTCACAGTTACTTATAGCTTTATGTCAGTTTTAACCTTCTCTTCAACATCTCCTCATGCTTTCGGTCTTGACCTCTTCAAGGAGATCGTATCAGAGTGAGTCATTAGTTAAATGTTAGCTTTGGTTTTGTATATCCAAATATCCAAACTACAAAGCTGGGTTACAATTTCACCCCTCTCATTATTGTCAGTCTTTACGTTCACACCTTCTTCCATTAGCAAACAAACATGTAATGTAGTAAAATGGAGAAACAGTGAGGCTGGGGTTCTGATCCTTGCTTTGCCCAAACACCGTAACCAGGGCAGCCTTCACCACCACAGTCTAGCCCTGGGGACCTTTTTCGAGGCTCAGTTAAGTCAGCTGGGACCATTGATTTAAAGTGATGAATTGGCTTTTCATTGCTCACGTGGGTAAGGTTATTCATCTGCTTTGCAAACTAAGTCCTCCGGTTGGAAGTAATGGCCAGGAGACATAATTCCATTCTCATTCCCCAGTATATCTTTCCTTATTTGAAAAGATTTATGTGATATTTTTTTTAATATAATTTCCCTCAGAAATGAAATTGTAACCAAATACATTGTGATACAGATTTCAAGGCTCATTTCCTTGGTGGATAATTTTAAATCTCTATTGCTCTAATTCTTTAACACTTTCAGAGTCAGTAAATTACAATTTGGCGACAGCAGGTTTTGCTCAGAAATTTTTTCCTCTATAAGGTGTTTTCATAACAAGGGGGCTGCAATAATATAATAATTGTGTGGTATTTGAAAATGACTTTAAATGTGCTTAATTTCATATTAAAGTGGGTTGATGTAAACAGTGTTCTATTTAAACACTGTTTAAAAGGACATATTTAAAGCCCCTAGAAGCACAACTGCTTTTTTTTTTTCCTACCTAATCAGATTAAGTGTAATATACAATGCCTTTCTGTAAAGGAAAGTAGAATGCACTTCTCATCAATTTAAGAGGAGCCAGTGGCAGTATTTAAAAAAAATTAGTTAAAATTTGTTCTGTTTAGAGGAGTCAGCCTGAAGCATAGATCCTCCTACACGTGTTTACATTTCTAAAGCCTGCCTTCAAGAGAAACATGTACTTCTCCAAAATGCTCCAATCCAGCTCGTTCACCCCAACAGCTGGGCAGAGCAGCCCAGAAGAGCAGTGGGGGACTGCTCTTAACTGGGAACATTCCAGAGTTACTGGTTTGGTATTTATTATAAGGATCCACCCTATTTTCCATGTTGGATCCGGAAATTTCACCCAGGAACATGTGAGCATTTGTAAATAAGCTTTTTTAATGCCATCTATCGCATGGGGTTTCAGGTCTTTGCTGTATCACAGAAGCAAAATACACAGCAGACTAGGCAGAAGTAGAGAGGAAAAGGCCAGACTGCAGAACAAAGTGAGTTGCACATATCTGAAAATCAAGTGGACATGGGCAAAGCATTTGCTCCCACTGCTTTGAGTAGTGCCTGTCTCCCTGAAGGTAATGAGAAAGTAATGAATTGCTATCCTGTCAGCTGAGCATTTGGTGGCCAGGAAAAAGGTGAATAAAACAAGTCATTCATAAGAGTACAAAAGGAAGTACTGCTCTTGCAGGGAGCAGTTGGTGATTAAGAAACACATCCTGCTTTTTTATAGGACTTGATGCTCTTTACTTGCCTGAAGACTTTTTTCTCTTTTTTTTCTTCTTTTTTTACTTTTTCTTTTTGCAAGGTGAGATTGTGTGGTTGAAAGTGTGTGACATCTTGTTGCTGCGCACAGGGGGACCAAAGCTGTGACTGAGCTAGGTTTTCAAGCAGACAATGCAAAGAATGCACGAAATGAGAGAAATCAAATAGGTGCTCTATCTAAATTCTGTAGGTCTAGTGGGGGAATCCGCCTTGAGGAGCAATATGAAAGGGAACAAAGTAAGAGCCAAAGAAGTTGAGCAGCCTTGAAATTGCTCCATACTCCTCTTCCTGTTCCTGTGGCTGGGGACACTACATTTACACTGAGTGGTGTTCTCTCTAAAAGGAAACTAAATGGGGCATGAACAGCAATTCAAGCCCCTGGGGAAATATAAGGAAACTAAATCAGATTGAGCATGTAGGAAAGAATTGTCAAAACCATCCCAGGTGATAGAGTTATGGGAGAACAAGGAAAGATGTAGACAAATGTGGGAAGGAGAAATAGATGCTGAGTGCTGTGAAGCCTCCTGCGTCGATCCAGTCGGGACCAAGGGCATCCTGACCTTCCCAGGAAGGAAGGAAACTGCTCAAGAGACTGATGGCTGCTTGTCCTCAGTGTCTTCAAAACAAAGCTGAAAGAGACCTATCTAGTAAAAAAGGAGGGCTGAGTAATTCTGACTGTTTACTAAATGAAGGTCCTAGCCCAGGATTTGCTTGTGCCAGGTGAAGAAGCAGATCTGGCTATTTTGTGGTCACAGAGGAATGAGGTGTTACATGATGTTACACTGTGATCACGGTCACTGTGAGAGTGAGCACTATTAGGTCAAGCAGATCCAGCTAAAACAATGCTCATGCCTCTGCAGTAATTTCTGGTTATAAAACAGACTATTTTATGATACAGCCAGGAACCTGAGTTAAGGGCTTCCTACTCATTATCAGTCCACAGATCTAGAACCAAGATCAGTGCACCATTTGTAGCCATGACTGAGGGCAAAGGGAATTGAACAACTCT
This sequence comes from Strix aluco, assembly GCF_031877795.1. Taxonomy (NCBI): domain Eukaryota; kingdom Metazoa; phylum Chordata; class Aves; order Strigiformes; family Strigidae; genus Strix; species Strix aluco. The sequence goes on from NC_133936.1 coordinate 38,854,125, forward strand.
AAGAAATGAATTTATTGTTAGTGAAATGTGTCCCTTTTTTACTGGAGTATGTCAAGATCTTTATTTCCTGTAAGTACCAGCTCTTTTTTTGACCTTTGCCACTGGTGCAAATTTCCCAACAAGTGTGGCTTTATGTGAGTATTACAATTCAGAAAAAATATATTTTCTGGGGAATAAGAAAACCAGAAAATAGATGACAATAGATAGTCTGTATTGGGGAAGAGCATCCTAAGGTAATCCTAAGGTATCCTATGGGATACCATTAATGGTATCTTTGGAACAGAGGAATTCAGGGAAGAAAAAGCAGCTAGCATCTCATTGGGAAGCTACTTAGAGATGAAATATTGAAGAAAACTGCCTATAATTGACAGACACATGAGAGAATGAGCATGAAAAAGGAACATCCTGTAGGTGAAAACAAGCAGGTGCAAAAATGAGAGTGGCAAATCCCTCCACCCCTCCTCAGCTTCTTCCATCTGCAAATAAACTACAAGATAAATTGTTTAGAAGGGAATAATGGACACGATGAATTAAAACTGAAGTAACAAAGACAAGAAAAGCAATTCACAGAAAGGAGAATAAATGAAAAATACGCCAGACTCCTGTTGTGTGAAGATCAAGATCTGTCATCTAATTATGCACTTTGTGTGCATATAAGGGATGGTACTGGAGAAGGCTCTCCAAGTTTTTAGCCTTGTGTTGTTCCAAGTTGGCTGCAAGCTAGCAACCCTCTCTTGCAACCAAGTCCATCTTTAATGAGTATGTGTGGGATAGATAATTTTTTCTTTTCCATCTGAACTTGAATAAATTATCTGAACTATTATTGGAATTGGAAGTGATTCCCAGGAAAAAAAAAAAAAGTCATCTTGAATGAACTGCAGTGACAGTCTACAGCTTTATGGCTCTCTTTCTCTTACATGGCTGCAGACATTATATGAGCAAGTCTTCTCCACACGGAGATTCTCCAGAAGGACTGATTTTTGTTCCCCACAAGAAAGTAAAAAAATTTCATTAAATAGTTACATTTGGAAAAAAGGAAGAAAAAAAAAAAAAAGGGCAGGGGGACCTCTTCAGTTCCTGAGCAGCATTGGCTATGGTATGAAAGCAGGTATCTATTCAAACTCAGGGCAATAGAAACTCAAAATCCAGGAAGGAAATTATTGTTTTTCTCTGTTCAGGACACAGCATGGAAAAGGTGCAAGAAAGACAGAGAATATATATGATCCCTGCAGGATAAAGGTCTTGTCTCAGTCAACATTTACTCTCTGGATGAAGGAGATGAAATCATCCCAAATGTACACAGTGCTCTGTCTCTTCTTTATACCCTTTCCCAGAGGAGCAGTCTGAGGTGTTTCAACCCGCAATGGTGGTATTAAATTACAGTGTATGAGGATTTTCCTGTGCTTCCTTCACCAGCAGAGAACAGTAGGCCATTGAGTAAGTTGTAGCAGCATGGATAAACTCCCTAGTATCCACACGTAGCACTGCTGAAAAGGGGCTTAGAAGAGTGTGAATCCCTTTGATTATGTACCTTGTCCCAGATGGTTGATTGATTTATGAACATGGAAAATCACAAGTCCACCAATGCCAGCCCAACAAGCAGTTTGTTTGGTTAAATGTAGAAGAGGCTCAAAATTACCATCTTCATGTTTACATGGATTTTTTTGTTAAATATTTATGTCAAACACACTGTCCTCCCCCAGAAAAAAAATCAGCTGTCAGTGTGATTTAAATAGCAGGGGGCTCTTGCCTTTAACTCTCAATTTAGTTAAGCAAATTTGGCAGTACAGACTTTATAATATTTCAACTTTTCATTAAAAAGTGGCAAGTAAAGGGTAACAAAATCCTGCAGAACTTCTCCCTGGCTTTGCTGCTACATTGCTTGGTTCTGGGAATTGCAGCAAAACAGACATGTGGAGCCCTCCATCCACAGGACTCATGTAGCTTGTGTTCACCTGTTGCTTTTGTCTAGGAGAACTGCTGTACTGAAAGTCCTGAAAGCATGGTTAGAAGAAAATAAGTTTTATATGTTTGCCATAAATCTGTGAAACAAATCTCCTTTCAAGTCTGTATTGTCTAGGTATTTTAATGCTCTTTCATTGTATTTGGACGTGCAGAGCAGTACCTTGCTGCTTCTCTATTGCTGTAGCTGTCCTGAAGGCAGAGTTGAATCCAGCACAATTCCTTGATGGTGTGTTGGTGTGTTGCTCATGTCTGAGAGGAGAGAGCAAAGGTTTTTTTCAGAGGGGTTTCCGAGGTGTATGTTGATGTATTTCAAGCAGATATTTGCAGCCAGTTTCCCACCTGCTTATCTTAAATACCTAAGTAACAAGATGTCTGTAAAGCAGCATGGGTTTTGTCCATCTTCTAGACTGTGACTCTAACTGTGCGAAGTCTGCTGCCCTGGTGCTTAAATAAAGAGCAGGTTGTATCATTGTACTACAGAGATAAAAAGGATTTCAGCAAAGGCCATGGTTTTCTTAAGAGCTTTGGAATTACATGTTTAGTCCCTGTCAAATCTCAGTGAGATTTTGCATTCTCACAGATGCCTTCCAAAAAAACCCCCAAAACCTCTGTCTGAATATTTCCCATGTTTGCTGTTTTCCCCTGGTCCAGCTACCCACGACTGCACCGGCCTACACATCACTGTGTTTATTCTAAGAGGTATCCAGGCTTTATCCAGAGGGAATGTGCCCAGATCAGGCTGAAATATTTTGGAATATGCACTGAGACGTTTGAATTAGGATGAACTGGACCAGACCAGGCAATAGGACTGTCTTATAAAAGATGGCTGACTGCTGTCTATGCTGAGATCACTCAGACAGTGAATTTGGAAGTTATAGTGTAATAGGGAAATATATTCAGAATGAATGTATTCATATAAATATTGTACAGTAAATTATTTGCCAAACAGCATTCATTACTTTGCAGCAGAGGTCAAATAATGGAGGAAATGTATTTGTGAATAAATTATTCAACAATTAATGCAAAATGTAGAGGCTAAATTATTCACAGAGACTAATTCAACCAGTTCTAATTCATTTCCACTTTGAAAGCGTTTCTGCGTACATCTACATGAGCATTTCAGCTGGGGTCACGAGTGCACTTTTGAAGTGAATCTCCTGGTTGCCGACACTCGCACAGCTTCAGCTCCCATCACTGTGCTGCCTCACAGCGCACAAATGGGATTTGGGGGAAGCCGAACTGGGAGGTGCACTTCGGGAGAGCAGCTAACGTGCTCCCTTCATGGCACCTGAGGGTCAGTCCTCCTCCACGACAGAGCGACCACCCTGCAGAACACGTGTGATGGGGCTGCCGCGTCCTTGGTGCCGCCTGCTTCTCTCTGCGGATCTGGTTCTGCAGTGCCATGCTGCTGCCTAGCTGGGGTGTAGCCTGTCCCACACCACTGCCCAGTCCCATAGGAAAGCTGAGGTCCTGGTGCTCCTTGGTGGTGTGGGATAGGGGGAGGAGGAGTGAAATGTGAAATGACAACAAGATGGGATTTGTGCAAGAATGCTGCTCTGTTTCACCCACCCCAGCACAGAAACCCAGTGTGATGGAAAAGGTGTTTAATCTGACCGGGAGCTGCTTTCTAGAGGGGTGATGGAGAGCAAACTTCCTGTGATATCAGTGCATAGCTCTTGCAGCCAGCAGAGACTATTTACTCTTACCCTCTGCATGCTGCAGGTACTGAATTTCATCCGCTAAGACCTATGTGGAGCCTGATAACTTGTGCTTAACTACATAAGTCCATAAAAGTGTTTGGTTTTAACTTAAAGACACAAATTACCTATTACTTGACTGGATCATTTCTCCCAGTGTTGACTACCCTGGTATTAAAAAAAAAAAAAAACCAAGCCACACCTGCAAATTATTTTAAAATTTAATTTGGTTTCAAGAACAATTTCACTGGAAGTCATGATGTCCAATCCCACCAGCCCAAAATTTTTTTAGTAACGCAAACTCCTTCTGCTTACAGATCTTAATATTCTTTTTCAGTTAAACAAGTGGTTCAACCTCCATCAGCTTCAACCTGCGAGATCATTTCTTCATCCCTCAAATCATGGATGTGCAGAAGAGACTCAAACTCCAGTTTGTTGGGTGTGTTCAAAGAGAAGGTAAGCAGACCTCCATGAGATATTTAATTACTGGTTTGACTAATAGCATAGATATGGAATAATGGCATTGCTTCTGCTCATTAGCATTTACTTTTCTTTTTTCTAAGGCAGAGAATGGGCATCACCATTTTGTGATGGCATTGTAGTCAGTCCCTTCAGAAAGGGCTCCCCATGTCGGGGTGGTTTTGAGGGGCTGTTGGACCCAGTTTGCAGCGTGGCAGCTCTGATTGCATCAGAGCCCCAACGCTGTTTGCAGGACCAGGGAAAGGCTGGGGATTCCCCGTGGTTGCTGTGATGCCAGTCAAGTTAATGGCAGTGCAGGAGGGATGTAAGAATTATGTATGTAATAAGGAGGTTAAGACATGTCAACAAAGATGACTAAAAAAATGTCATTTTTGAAGTTAATTGCAGTTTAGAGTAACAAAAAGTACAGTGTGCTTCCTGAGGTAAAATCTGAATGCAGAGAAGCACAAAAGAGAACCTTCATCAATTCACATGTTTCGAGCTCTCATGTTTCCTTCGTACGAGCGAGCACGCTGCTCTGCCAGCAGTGCTCCCCAGCTGCTGTGGGAAAGCCGCTGAGTGGGCTAGTTCAGGGGACAGCCAGCTGGCGAGTGGGCAGAGGCACCTCACGGGCCCACAGCACACACAGTCGCTGGTGGTCTCTAGCTGTCTAGCCCGAGGACAGCTTTTGTTTGAATTTCATTGTACGGAGTCAGGATTTCTGGGTGCACATGCCAGAGTGTAAGCAGGAGCAGAAGGTGATGCAGAGCACCAGGAGGAGGTGCAGGAGCAGCATGGGGGGTGCAGGAGCAGGGGGTCGTTCAGATGTGGGAGCAGCTGGTGCAGGAGCAGGTGCAGGGCCTGTCCCAGCTTGCCTGATTGCCCAAGTGGGCTCAGGTGTGCGCCTCTGCTCACCCAGCCCTCAGCTGCCCAACACAGCCACTGCCCAGGTGCTGCCCAGGCAGGCAGGAGGTGTGGGGGCCACGGGAAGGGCCCCTGCTGTGGACCTGTTGTGTTCACAAGTGGTGGGGACTGCCTGGGGAGCACTGTCCCCTCAGCGGGTGCCTGAGGGGAGCCCTGCGCGGGCCTGCAAGTTGAGACGCTGAGGATTTCTGACTTTCTCCTGCTTCTCCTGACCTGGCTTATCGCATCCACACAGCATTTGGGCCTGGAAAGACACAAGCGTGCAGGTCAGTCAGCCCCGAGGCGGTGGCCATTTCCTCACCACATGACATGAGGCTGGGGAGATTGGTCCCCCTTTCCTGGTGGAAAAGGGCATAAAATGGCACCCGGTCCTGTGGGTGTGGGGGGCAATGGGGTGAGGCAGTGCTTGGGGCTTTTCTGAGGAGAGGAGGACAGGGAAAAAAGCTCTTCTGAAGTGAAAGTGGCAACCTGCGCCATGATGGGGCGGCTCCATGGTTATTTTAGGGCTGCTGTGAAGAAGTGAGAAATGGCAGGTTTCTCTCATGTGGTGTGTTAGAGGCCAGAGCTCGTGGAGGTCTGTGAGCAGGCTGCCCGCTGAGGGTATGAAGAATACACCACTGGAGGAGGTAAAAGTTTCTCTGTTTCTGGTGGTTTCCTTCCTCAAGCAGTGAAGTGTGATGTTGGGTGGTTGCTATTGGCAAACTTGATTTTCCTTCTGAGCCCTATTTGATTCAGCCTGCTAACATTGCTTGCAAGTGGAGGGGCAATGTCTTCTTCCTAAAAACATGATGTTTAACCCAGCTATTTTGCCAAAGAGACGGGTTTGCAAGTTCAGAAGTGTTTGGAAACCAGAATTTCAGTGAATTTATGGCTTGTGACAAGGTGTGATAGGCATTTGTTCATAGCTGCTTCCAGTGCAGATGGGGCATGGCAAGCTACATCAAAAATATCTGGACTTTCAGGTTCTGAATTTGTGGTGTTTGTTTGGATTTACTTTGGGGAGATGGGGTTTAACATAGTCTTTGTTTGATAGAGCAGAAATCTTACATGAAGTGAATGAACATTTTTCTTTTATTCTCTGTTTTAAGGACATACTATTTTAAGGTAGCTGTTCTCTTTTAATATTCCTTTTTTTTTTTTTTTTTTTTTTTTACATTTTCTACCATATATCATAACCAGAAATTTGGAACAGGTCGCTTGTTCCATTGACACAATTTGTTATTCCCACTGAACTAGAATCCCCAAATTCGCAGTATTCATTGACGCCTTTATTGCATGCTGCTGAAGTGTAATGAATACATGGATGCCTCGGTAGCAGACCCAGACGTCTTGCAAAATAATAATGAAAATTAACCAGCCCAGGCATAAAATGTACTTTTGCCCTTACCGTGATCATATTGGTATTAACTTGGGGGAAAAGAAGCTGTTAACTGACTCACAAAGAATACGAAAGAAAAGAAGTGATTCATTTCCAGTGAGTGAGATGCTGGAGTTTTCACTAGAAATCTGTGTTTCATGGTCTCCAAACAGTTGCAGTGGGTGCTGCTGCTCAGCCCCTGCCTGCTTCTGGCTGCGGCGTCCTGGGGGTGAAGCTTTTCAGCAGGCAGGCCTGGGCATGGGGTCTGGGTACTCAGTGGCACTGGGGCACCAGCACTTGGCTCAGGTTGTGCTGCTTTGCTTTATGTTTTTACAGGAGGTTTAGCAAAAACTTCCGCGTGAAGAAAACATGTTAGGCTTTGTAGCATTTCATGCTGCATCTTTCTGTGGTCTCTCAGGACTAAATCTGCTTTTGTGTTGCTGGTAGTGGGAGTAACTGCTGACATCTCTGGTGTTACAGCAATGAAACACCAAGATCGTGTGCCTGAAAGGAAATTGGGCTCGACAGAGCTCAGACTTAAAAGCAGGTTACTGTGGCTTAATGAATTATCCTGTATTAGCTGGACAATGTGCACCTTTACCTAATGCAAGATAAAGCCACGTTAGAGAACGTCTCTGTCTTAAGGTTTAAAACACGTAACCTGCGGTTTGCCACGTTTTGAGTGTACGCCTGGCAGCTGTCTGCCTGGTGATCAACAAGAGGTGGCAGTGTTTCTGTGCGGTGGCAGTGTTTCTATAGCTGGCTCTTCATTTACCGCGGTGTCTGACAGAAGGGCGTTCTGACTACACAGAAATATACTTTTTATAATCACCTCTAAGAATATTATGACAGACAATTAATAATCTGACAGCCAAGTAACTATTTTTAATGGCTTTAAACGAACACTTTATTTCATCTTTGAACCAATCCTCACTGTAATCCCATTACTGCAATAAAAGTTTGGGTAGCTGAATATGTGCTGGCCTCGCTCTGCCTTGGTGAGACCTGTGCTGGCAGGAGGGACGTGTCTGCCACCAACACAAAAGCCTCGGGGCAAAACTGACCTTCTGGGGCATGTAAATGTGGCAGCAACTTAGTTATAAAACATCTTAATTAGCCTCGAAGCAATATCTGTTTGGCTTTGGGTGAGGTTTTTTGTTTGGAGAGAGACTTTCACGGGTCTGAGGATATACACCTGGTTTTTAAAGCAGAACATTGAGGTGTGCATGGCATACTCCAGAGTCCTGTTTTTCCTGTTACACGACACAAAACATGCAGATTCTGCTGAACTGAGTTTAAATAGTTTGCAGGGTGAACTTGGAGCACTCCCAGCAACTTTTGCGAGCTTTAGATGAGATTTGGCATAGCTGACAACTGCTCATACGTATGTAATCATCCTTGGTAAGGCTTACTCTGCTAGTCTGATCATAGGTGCAGGCTTCCTTGCTCCTGGTTTCCACCTATTGCAGTTTTCATTTGAGAATATAAAACCTGCTGTTACTAAAGTCCAGGGGAAAATGGCGTCTTATCCTTAGATACAACTTTTGAAAAATAATAAATAAAGTCACTCCTTACCTGTAGAGAAGTCTGTATAGCTTTCAGCTAAAACTATGGCACCTTCACAAGATGCTGATCTGTACAATAAATTGTTTTTTCCTGTACTGTGTGCCAACATACAATATGTGGTTTTGAAGAGGGGTTAATAGAATATTTTGAATGATCATTGGTAAATGTTACATCGTACATGGCTTAAATCCAGAATGTGACAGATACTGCAGCTGGCTGTGATTCATGTAAGGAACATGAATGATTCACGAGGTTGGTAGAAGTGGAGTAAGTAATTCTTTCATCTTGATCATTTTCTCCCTGAAGCCAAATATCGTGCATATGGTGACAGCTTTGTAAAATAGTGTGATGGCCAGTAAGGATAGGGTGAGCTTAGAAAAGACCTGCTAGAAGAGATTTGATTTGGATATAAGAGATGGAGTGTGTGTCTTTTTATATTTTTCCTTTTTCTTTCCCTTTCTCTGGCTTTCTGGGTACACAGAGAATTGTTGGGAATGAAAGGTAGCTAGCCCGGAATGCTAATATCTCTGCTTTGATAAGTCTGAGAGATGTTTTAATTAGGAAGAGGATGCAAAGACTTAGAAGAATGTAGTTTCTTGTGTAATTTGAAAACACTGGAAACAATCCTGAGGGGCAATAGCCTGAGGAACAAATGCAGTTTATTTCTCTGGGAAAATATGTCCAGATGTAGCTTATATGTGGGTTTCTGATGTGGCTTTATAGGAAAATACCTGTGTGATTCAGTTTCAGTTGGCTGTTCTCCAAACAGAAGAGCCCTAAAATGCACTTAGCATGTTTTTAACTGCTACTACCCTGGACCTTCTCACTTGCTTTAACAATGTAGATAAAGAGCATCCTTACCAGAGCCAAACCCATGATCTAGTTGATGTGGGATGTAATCCATGGAGGAATCCCTGCAGTTAGCTGGAGGAGAGGGGATCACTTGTTACACTGCTGAACATCGGTACAATTCGTTGCCAGAAGCTGAATCTTGCCAAAGAGGCTTTGCAGTGCCAAACTTGGCCGTACAAGCCCACCAGGGACTGGCCACTCACGTAAAAAATTAAAGACAGTCTCTGTGCCAGACCTAGCATAAATGGTCAGAAGCAAATTGTTCCTATGAACGCCTCAAAATTGCTGCCAGACTCAGTATTCTTGAAAGGATGATTTAACATAACTTAGAATTGACTTCAGTATCTGTTTCTACCTTCTTTTTTCTCTGCTTCTCTTTGTAATTTTCTTCTTAAGACACCTATCTTTTTTTTTTTTTCTTTTTCTTTCTTTCTCCTCTTGTCCCCTACTATCCTGAGGCCTAATTGCAGGTCATCAGCACAAGGTTTCCTGCAACTCGCCTTCTCTGCATCAGAAAGAGGAGTTTCATGAGCCAGTGCAAAGCATTGTGGCCTTCTCCCTTGCCTGCAGTGAACTCCTCAATACAATGATAAACTACTTGTATTAAACAACAGAAGAAGAATTTTGAGGCAATAAATAAATCATCTCCCTGCAGAGCAAATTGGTAAACGTGAACAGGGTAAGCTTTAAGTGCTTCCAACCTCAGGAGCCACAGCATGCATAAGGATTTGGTCCAACCCTGCTGAAGTCAGTGAAAATAATCCTGTAGGCTTCTAGGAGTTTTGGATTGGGATTTGTGATATCTGGGTGTGGTGGGTTGACCCTGCCTGGACACCAGGTACCCACCAAAGCCACTCAATCACTCCCCTCCTCAGCTGGACAGGGGAGAGAAAAATATAACAAAAGGCTCCTGAGTCAAGATAAGGACAGGGAGATCCCTCACCAATTACCATCATGGGCAAAACAGACTCGATTTGGGGAAAAATTAATTCCATTTCTTACCAATCAAATCAGAGTCGGACAATGAGAAATAAAACCAAATCTTAAAAACACCTTCCCCCCCCACTTCTTCCCAGGCTCAGCTTTGCTCCCAGTTTCTCTACTCCCTCCCCCTCAGCAGTGCAGGGGGAAAGGGGATGGGGGTTGTGGTCAGTTCATCACCTGTTGCCTCTGCCTCTCCTTCCTCCTCAGGGGGAAAACTCCTCACACTCTTCCCCTGCTCCAGCGTGGGGTCCCTCCCACAGGAAACAGTCCTCCATGAACTGCTCCAAGGTCAGCCCTTCTCATGGGGCTGCAGTTCTTCACAAACTGCTCTGACGTGGGTCCCTTCTGCAGGGTGCAGCCCTTCAGGCACAGACTGCTCCAGCGTGGGTCCCCCGTGGGGTCACAGCCTCCTTTGGCTCATCCCCCTGCTCTTTTGTGGCGTCCTCCCTGGGCTGCAGATGGATATCTGCTCCACCATGGGCCTCTATGGCTGCAGGGCACAGCTGCCTCACCATGGTCTTCATCATGGGCTGCAGGGGAACCTCTGCTCTGGGTCCTGGAGCACCTCCTCCCCTTTCTTCTTTGCTGACCTTGGTGTCTGCAGTGTTGTTTCTCTCCCATATTCTCACTCCTCTCTGGCTGCAATTGCTGTTCTGCAGTAACTTTTTCCTCTTCTTAAATACGTTATCCCAGAGGTGCTACCACTGTTGCTGATGGGCTCGGCCTTGGCCAGCGGCAGGTCTGTCTTGGAGCCAGCTGACATTGGCTCTGTCAGACACAGGGGAAGCTTCTAGCAACTTCTCATAGAAGCCACCCCTGTAGCCCCTGCACCGCCCACCCCCACCCGCTGCTGCCAAAACCTTGCCATGCAAACCCAATACACTGGGGAAGCATGAACTGTTGGAATTCTCATTAACCCAGCTGTCTCCATCAAAAAACCAAGCAAATCTCACATGCTGTATTTTCACTCTGATCCCCAAATAGCACTCTGATCCGGCAGTGGCACTAGGGCAAGTAGGAAGCTGGATGTTTGAAAACACCAGTAACGCCACTTCTCTCTCTTCCAAAATGTTCAGTGGGAATATTTCTCTTTTTTGTTGTTTAGAAAAGTAGACTTAAAATGAGTTATTCACAATAATTTGCTTTCTGCTGCTTGTTAAGTTTTACGCTTTGACAATTTACATTTTGACAATTACTTTCAGTGATAACACTTCAATCAATTTTAATGTTTACTGTAATTATGAGCTTTGTGAGCCTGTAATCCACGGTTTTGCATTTATTCTGCAAAATGTTGGTCATGTGATTTATAAAGATGATCAGAACTTGGATTTTGTTTTGTACAAGGAAAGAAATAGCAAAGGCATTGGCCTTTAAGGTTACCTTTTTCTATCTCCCTTATTGTCTCTGGTCACAGAACTTTGTGTGTTGGGATGAAAACCGACCTTACTGGAGAGAAAGCAATGTTTCTCAGCAAATCCACTTGCAAGAAAGCTCAAAAGCAATTACACTAGGTAAACAAGAAAGGATGTTGTAGATCTTGTCCCTTTTTCTAGCTGGGTACTAAATGCAAAGCTGATGGGATTATTTGATTTCACCCTTCCAAATCCTACTGTGTGTTATCTTTGCCGAATGACTTTTATGTAATCTTTAGTGTGCATAAATACATGTTAACAAAAAATGATGCAATGAAAGCAAAATGGCAAGCATTGAAAGCAAAGCATTATCATGCAAACTTCATGATGCTAGGCTTGTGGTTTTTTTTTCTTTTTTTTGTTTTTTCTTCCCTGTGAAAGGTAATCCCATTGGCTTGGATGCTGCAGGAATTCATTATGTTCTTTCTCCAGAGTACAGATTCCTAAAAAAATCTAATGTGGTATGGAAGCTGGACACATGTTATTAATTTAAAGGAATGAAGAAAGCTTTGTGTGGTTGTGATCATGACTTTCACCTGATCTAGTTGGATTTGTTCTCCTGGTTTCTATCAGATGCTAATCAAACTGGAGGGATTCTCACTTTTGGAGCTCCACCTCTGTTTCCTTGAATGTGTTTGTCCTTGTGAGTCTTGTCAACATATACCATAAAGCTCCCCACCCCATAGTGAAATGCATGCCCCATTTTAGAGGGCATGATGAAAACTTTCATCAGAGCTTGTCACTTGTATTGGGGGGGGGGGGGGGGGAGGTTCTTGGCAATCAGCAGTAGAGAAGGAAATGTAAAGAGCTGTGTAGCAACTGTAATGATTCTTCATTTCATTGCAGCTGCCATCCGGAGGGGCTGTCGTCCTTCATTTCACATACCAGATGGTGCTGTGGCTTCTGCCCTGAAGTTTTGAGCCTCCTTAACACTCCTCATAGCCATTTCCAAAGGAAGTAATTTACATCCTTTGGAATCAAATGTACAGGAGGAAATCAACTAGATCATTTCTAATTTCTGCACTTCAGGGAAAGCAAAGTACTCAAAGAACTTAAAAAATGGTTAGAAACACTGATTCTATACTGGCTAAGTCAGGTGCATTAACCATTGAAGCAGCATGCTACTTTCTGCTGTGCCCAGCTTCTGCCTGTGACCTGCACTGTAATAGAGTGGGTGTGCAACCACTTCTTCAGTGTCTGTTGTCAGGTGCCAGCCTGGCCTCACCTTCCTTATCTGAGGCCCCAGAAGTGTACCTAGGGAATGGGAGCATCTACTTTCCTGTAAAAGTTGAGGGAACGGTGCCTTAGATTATGTCTTGCATTTCTGATTGTGAATTTGCTTCTGTGTTTGTGGAATATATTGAGGTTTAAAGGCTTGCAAAACACCCTCTCTTCCAGACTTGATTGCACATTCATTACTCATTACCTAGTGGTATGCAGTTTGCTGTACAGAGTAGCAGTAGTGCTATCAGTAGTATCTAGTGTAATTAGCATTTGAAGATAGGAACTCTGGAATCAGGCCAAACAAGTCCAATTTTGCATCTTAGAAATGATAAACAAGAAAATTGCGCATGCATGAAATAATGTCACCTTAGCTTTGGACAGTTTTCTAATTGCAGCGTGATGGACCTTCTGCTGTAGGAATGGACGGGGGGTGCAGGTCCATCTTCTACCTTCACGGTCAGGAAAAAACACCATGAGTATCTCACTGCAGGAATGGCATCTTCACGCTTGTGCAGCGATCATACCATTCATAACTGTGCTATGCAATTGCATTTCCATTCAGCCCTGTCTGACATTTAGGCATCTTGCAATAGGAAATTCCATAAGGTGCCCATGTGCTGTGTAAAGTGGCATCTTTCATTTGTTTGACACTGGCATGCTGGTAATTTCATTGCTTGAACTCCTGTTCTTGTATTATGAATCAGTAGAAAAAGGAGAGATGGATCATTTTCATATTATGCCCTTCATAATCATAAATACTTTAATAAAATTGCTTCGAACTCTACTACAAAGTGAGAATGCAGATTTAATAGTGTTTTACAAAAGGACAAAAAAGGCTGTTTTTTTTTTTTTAAATTCTTTATAATGGTTACAGATCAGGAGAAAGGATTGGAGATGTAATGTTTTTTAACTTAATTGTGGATGGAATAGAGTTAGTGAGAACACTGTGGGTAAAACAACAATTCAGTCAAAATGTTATTTTATCAAAGCTGGAGGGTTTTGCAGAGGCATATTTATTTCTAGGATCTTCTTGCAGGGGACTCTTGGGTCTGCGGCAGAAAGCAGTGTTTTACGCACTGACCTCAGTTGCAAAGAACTTGTGTTCAAATCCCTTTTTTTTTAGGATGAAGGGGAAAAAAGGAAAAGAAAGAAGTGCTTTATAATTTGCAGTCCTGGGACTTTGCACACTGAATTTTTGCATTGCAGATCTCCATACATGTTCCTTTAGAAAAATGTGCAAATGTGTCTCTTCCTCATCTGGCAGGAAGGCAGATTTTGGCATCTTAGATTTACCTTGAAATAACAATTGTTGTCTTCTGCTCCAAGTACTTCACCTTCTCTGGATTTGCTGGGGAAGTCTGGGGAGCTCTGAGGGATGGCTGCAGCACATTCCTGGTACCTGGGGGGCGGGGTTCAGTCAATTGTTTATTGAAGATTTCTATTGGTATTTGTTTTAAAGTATCACCTAGGGGACCAGTCACAATTCAGATTCAGTGGCACGACAAATGCCACAGAAAGGGGTGCCCTTTTACTGAGGAACCTGAGTTGTAAAGTAGGTGAAGCAGAAAGTGCATGGGAGGAGGGAAACGCTCTCATGGTTTTATAGAGGGGAAACAGAGACACGGAGATATATAATGATTGCCTCGAGCTTGACAGGAGCCTGCAGTAGAGTTAGAACTGCAGGTCTAAGATTGCCCAAGGCTCAGAGGAGTCCTTCAGTCTCTTCTCAAGCCTGGGGAGCTCCTCTGCCTCCCCCGTTCCCAGAGAGAGGCAGGAGGTGCCTTGCAGTGAGTCAAGGCAGGTGCTGGGTGCAGTAGGTGTTCCTTTTATGTTTAGTGCTTTATTTCCTTATGCCAGATGAGGCAAGTGATGCTGACTCTCCTAAAGTTCCTAATGAAATAAACCACTAGATAGTAACTGTAGCACTTTGTGCTCCACAAACCCTCCCAAGGATCAGGCCCCTGTTTTGTTGAGTGCCGTGCAAATGAAGAGCCAAGTGTTACCACTGCTCCAGCTGAGGATGTGGTTTCAGAGCACAAGTGGAGGATAATACAGAGTCCTCCACGCTTCTTGCTCGGGAGAGGACAAGGCAGTGTAATGTAGTGATCCAAAACTATGAAATGAAGAAGTCTTAGCTTACCACTTCTCTCTCACACCAATTTCTGGGAGTCCTTTGAAGACAATTGCTGGACAATGGAGCTGAATGCAATAGGATATTATTAGTATGATAGTAAACTATGAATATAATGCAAATAATTCATATAATAAAATGACTGCATAATGCAATAGAAGGTAAAGTCTCAATCATGAATCCTCAGCCTTTTTTTACCCCCAGGTAGTGGTATACTTAGGTTCTGTCACCAACACATGTCTGGCTATTAGCCCCCTTTCTGTGGACTACCAACAGCTTGGCAGTCTGCACCAAACAGACTTCTTATTTCCCCACTGAACTCTGCAAGAGTTTGCCAATGATTTCATGAAGACCAAGACGGCAACCTTATGCATTGGCACTGGTGGTTAGTGTCACTTAACAGATTTCAGAAATCCTTAAACTGTGTCCAGAAGCACCATGTCAATGCAGCAGTGCTTCCAGACCAGGGCCTAGTCTTTCTGTGATGTGGGATTATGCCCAGTAAGGAGGCTCTTTGTGCTTTTATAGGAGCTGGGAGAGCGGCAGCTCCTTGCTACGGATCCCAAGATCCGAGTGTTGATGGAAGGAGGGAGGACTTTGCTGCCCCTTCATTAGATTTGTACTCTGCTCACACTGCTTGGGGTGAAATTCTGCTGCACTGCAGCTAGTGGGGCTGTTAGCACTGATGCTGAGATTTCACCCCAGTACTTTCAGGGTGACCAAGATTTGCGTGTGGTTTCCATGTGGAGAGTTGAAGGAACAGAGAGCGGGAAGGCAGGCCTGCAACCTGCTTCCCTCCTGCCTTTCTGTGGGGCTTAAGAGAAACAGCTCCTTCTCAAAATACCAACTCTTCAGATTCATTGGCTCTTTGCTTAAGGTGAAATAGTCTTGATTTAAGGGACACTGAAGCAGCTGGAGTCAGGTTGATTTTTAGACCCTTCTGAATTGTTTCCTAAATGTAATGTAAGTTGCAGTGAGAAATTTACAGCAGTATGAGAACAGGCATTTCAAAATGTCAGATTGTGTCTGTAAATTGCTATGTCTGGTGATAAACCCACCTGTCAAGTAACTGGCAATCGCAGCCTACTGGTGAATCTGATTTTGCTGTGTGCCATTTCTTGAGTGAATCACCGACAGAACAAAACTAGTGATTCTTTCTCATACTCTCAACAATTTTTTGGAAACTCAGGTGAAACTGGAACTGTTAAGTTAAATGCCCCAGCTAGTTAAAAGCAACTCTAGGGAGATAAAATTTTAAAGCTATACAGTTAAGCATTTAAATCAGGAATTCTTTAAGATTTGTTCTTCAAACTGGCTCCTTAGCATGGTTATATGCATAAGAAACAGGAGCCTACAAAATCTTCCTTTAAATATTTGGTTCACCATTGGTATTATCCTTGCGGAACACTTTGGGCACACACATGCGGTGTGATGTCTGATGGGCTTCAATTCTTTCAGCTCAGCCATCTGATCTGAAGAGGGAAGCAAAATTATAGCCATAAAACTGTACCCTCTGATTCACCTTCCTGTTCTATTTATGATTTTTGCAACCGGGATGAATAAACTCCGTAGTCAGCGTTCAGATGGGCGGGTGTATAGTTAGCTCATTTCTCTGCACGTGTCCTCAGAACGGAATAGTAAATCTAGCTATTTTTGCAAACGCTGTACTGCAACATTGTAATTATAATTCTTTTAGCATGTTTGCATTTAAATGTGGTTTATGAGGTGAATGAGACCAAAAGGTATTCTTGGAGTGCTACCCGTGAAGGTCACGTATAAGTTCATTAAAACACTGAAAAGATACCGGGGTGCAAGGCCTCTGCATTGGTAACTACCCAAAATGCTTTGCCTCTTGTCTGTTACTGCCTTTTTTAGCTCCTACCAACACACCCAAAAAAGGGTAACAAGTAGAACTTGCAATGGAGAGTGTTTTTAATAAACAGTGGTATCTCCCAAAATGCTTGACTTCCAGAAAGTGCATACCTGTCTCTCTGTTTTAATGGTTGCTGAAGAACATGCCACCTAAATTGCAAAAAGGTACACCTTGACCCTGAAATTCTGTCAACATCTTAAAAATGTATTTGGTCTAAAACTTGCCCAGCTAGGTGGGCATTTGTTTGGTAGTTTTATTCTGACTTTTTTTTTCCCCCCCTTAATTTATTTTTGCAATCTCAGGCTTGAACAGGCTTGGCATCTCTTCCTTGCAAGGAAAACCAAAGCAAAACCCCTGTCCCAAGCTGAGTGCTAATAGCTGTACTATACATACCAGCAGCTAGAGGGGCTCAGCAGCTCAGCAACTTGGCTTGAAGCTTTGTCCTCTCCAAGACTTTACCTCTCTGATGAATCTTACAATGTGTGTTACCGGGTGGGGAATGTTATAGTGTACATCAGTAAATGGTGAAGTCGTTGATATGCAAAGGTCTATATTCTTTCAAATAATTTGTTTTAGCACATCTTGATACTGGAGATCTTTTGAAAAATTGTGTGACTTCTAAAGCATAATTTATTTTAGCCTCCAACTACCCCTTGCTATGGACAGTGATACTTTCTAGAGCTCTTCAAATTTCCATTAGTATTTCCATGGTAAAATCTTTCTCCATGGTAAAATCTTTGTAGGAGCAGGGAGAAAAGATTTTTCTTTTTTCCTTTGCATCCAATTTGGCAAGGGAACTTGGTGTTTAACTGCACTTCACTGGTCTTCCCCACCAAAGCTGAGGCTGGTGCAGCAGTGCTGTTAACTCTTCTTGGGCAGTGGAGGCAGATAAGTGAGGGGAGTCTGAGCACATACAAGAGGTCAGGGATGGTGCAGAGACTCAATCCCAGGTCTCAGCCATAAGCTGGTTGTCAGCCATGTTCAGGTGCCCCCTGAAAGGATGTTCATTTGGGCAGAAGAAACATCAAGATGTAGCAAATACACAAAACAGGGGCTGGGGGATTTAACCAGATAGTATCTTGTATAATCGCTAATTACAATATAACCACAGCCTAATAAAGAACCAGATTGAACAGAATTGGGAGATGTGCCAGCTCAGTGCTGTGCCAGAAATCAGCCTTGCATTTTAAACCCCATTTCGGTCACTCTTTTCCACTTGACAAAGCACTTCTACCCATGTTTACAAAATGCTTTGTTGTTGTGAGACATTACATGTCCTTGCCTTTGGTGTGTTCCTATCTGCTTTCCTGTAGACAGTGCTTCACCTGGTATGGTGTATAGCAGGATAGTTTTAGCACAACTGTAGTGATGCAGAAAATGCTAAATCTCATTTCTTTAGGAGTTTTAAAAAGCATTTACACAGATGACATTCCTGAAGCTCAGTAATAGCACAAATGTACTGGGAATGTTTTTCAACTATTTAATATTCTCATATATCCCCTTCCCCCACCTCCTCTGACCCTCTACTTTAACTTCTAACAACAGGGATGGCTGTGACAAAAGAAAATAGATTTTTCCCTATTCATGATAAAGCATGATAATTCAAGTCACCCGAGGGAAGCCTATGAAATCACATAAGCTCCAGACATCTGAAGATACTGCAGGTTTTACTGAGAATACAAAATGCTCTGGTGAAGTCTTTTTAGATGTTTGTTACAGGACATTAATTCAATTAGCAGAGCTGGGAAATGCTGCCACAGCTGAAGTACGCTGGTAACAGGCCATACTACCATTTCTTATGGGAAACCTCATGGGCCAGGGATAAAGGAGAGCGATTCTTGTAGGAAGTTCCTCTTGTAAAGCTGCTAGTTTGTCAACTAGTTATGTCCCTTGTTTGCTAGCCCAGCCTGACAGAAAAAGAGTGTCTGTGGAAAACTGTTAGTTAGGAAGTTGCTGGGCTAGTGGGAAAATAAAGGTTAGGAAGTGGCTGCTGTACCAGAAATGAGCATGGAGAATCTCCTCCTGACTCTAAGAGGGTGCGTTAGCCAGTGCCTCTCTTCAGAGCCACAAAGATGTGCCTGGCAGACACCACCCCTAACTGGGGTGTACAGAGTAATACTGAGTGCAAGTTGACAGGTATATCTGCTAGACATTCAAGCTAGTGTGGATGCACAACAAAATAGATGATTTCCTTAAGCTGCTTTTAGCAGTAAGGTCATAAAGAATGAAATCACTTCACTTTTAATTTACTCCACTTTAATCCCGCTGAGAAACAATACCAGGCTTTATTGGTGTAAAGGGACTTTCCTTACTCTTTGCCTGTATAGTTCCTATTCTACAAATCAATAAGAACTTGCAATATTTATGTGACATCTTGAAGTCCTCTATACAAAAGCTCACTCCAACAACAAATATATGAAAATTCCGTCCACTTTCTGTCCATTAGAGCCTTCAGCTGGGAAATGTCAGCAAAGGACTGCTCAGCTGATACATGACCTGCAGTTTTTCTTGAATGAAAGAAACACTGATGTTGCAAAGTATTGATGCCTTCAGAAAGATGCAGTTAAAGAGCATTTTTATTTACTTTACAACATCAACCTCTGTGCCCACAAATGAAGTTGTCATTTACAAATTCCACCAACACAGAAATCACCAGCTCCTGCAGCAATTTTCACCTCTAAATGTTGGGCAAGATCTGTGTTACTCTCCACAGGAGTAGCACTGGGAAGGAAAGTGAGAGGTTTGTTTATTTGTGTTTTAATAAATCTAGGTCTTTCCCAATAAAGCTTTGCCATACGCTCTTGTTGAGGTTCTTGTTTTGGTCATCTTCTGTGCCTGTTACCTGATGCCCTCTTTAATTGTGTAAATTAATATTAACTGATGCTGATTCTGTTTCTTATTGAGACATTCCTGGAAAAGCAGGGGAGGGGAAAAAACCCCTTCATGTCCTCACATTCTGTGCTTAACTTAGCCCATTAGTTTCAATATTGTAAAGTGGTTTAGACCTAGATCAGATTCAGCAATTAGCAAGTGAAATACAGCTATTGCTGAAGAGAGATGTAATATTCCTGTTTGTTCTTTTGCATGTACTGTGGCATCTCAATTAAACATGATGGTGTTTTTTTCAAAAGCTGCTGAACAGACTATTTTTAGATAAAGAATCTGGCACAGCCCACTAATGAGAAGTTTGTTCGTTGCTGCTGCTAGCCACGGCCTCTTTTTTTTTTTTTTTTAACTTTGTTTAGAAGCCAAATAAGTAAATATTGCTGGGCTCTTGCCTTTTTAATCTGAAGATCAAATCATTCCCATGAGGAGCTTCTGTCTCTTCTTGTACAGCTGTACTCCTTCATAATCAAGGGCCAGCATTTTAAAGGGCTGATAACATTAAGTGCTTTAAATTCTGGGTGCTCAGCTTGACATGTTCAAAAGGGCTGATTTTTGTAAAGTTCTGAGCCACCCACTGTTTAAATACCAGGTTGTGCTAGCTGGCTGCACAAAATTCCCAGCCAAACACTGCTACTTTATAGTGATATTTTAAAGCAAGATTCTTTACCAAGAAATATATGGAAATTATGCCATCGGTTTGAATTTACTTTTGGGGCTGTAAAACAATATAGGACCTTAAATGTGTATCCTCTGGTTCTGCCTCCTTGTTACCAGATGTAGATGAGGAGAGGGCGACCTAGGGACTGGGCTGAAGTCCTGTGGCTGTCGGTGGCACCACACCGTGGCTGGGTGCTGGGACAGACAAGCTGAAGGGAGCCTCCAGAAGCTGAGGGCTGATCCCTTCAGCAAAGTCACTGGGGGCAACACAGTTTTTGTCTTCTCATTTCAGTACATTTGTTCTCTTCTCAAATATACCAATCAGATAAACTTGCATATGTGTTTATTTACTGCTGTGTTGCTGTTCTTCTACTGTCCCCAGAAGCTTGGTGAAGAAGTAAATTACAAACTGCCACTCAGCAATAGGTGGTCACAAACAAAACTCATTTCCAAAAGCAGAGCATGCTGGGGTCAGACCATGGCCATGTCAGTCACTGTCAGTTTTGCCATCAACTTCTGAGGTGTCTGGCAGTGACTTCAGTGGACAAAATTTGCTTTTAGCCAGCTGATGGTCTGCTTCATGGGCACCTTTCTTCATAGTGCGTAAAAACATCTCTTCCAGCAAGATTTTCACCCTGGGGTAAATCCCTGCACTTCCATGAAAGTCAGCAGAGCTGTGCTGATTTATGCCAGTTGAGCATCTGACCTTTGCAGTCCAACCTGCTGAATTCCTCGTCAGCACCTTAATTCTGAGGGGACACTCTGCAGCTCCAGAAGATGAGGTGCATTGCTTATGGTCTGTCATAAAGAGTCCAAAGCTTTCCAGGGAACAGTCCTTAATTTCAATCACTCTTATGTCTAGTACTTCATAATGGAGACAGTCTATCACTGGTGAGGCTTTTTGCTAGTCTCCTGCTATTTCTGTGCTAAAGAAAGTATGGTTCTTAGAAAGAGGCTTCTGCTGTTATGGCTAAGACAGTTGATGATTTTTCAGCCTGGATATGTCAAGATGAACAGCTTTTAATTTGTCATGGAAATTAGTCATTTTAAATAGATGTTTTCCTAGTTAAGTAGACTCACTCAGTGTGAATCACTATGCGAAAAGCCACACAGAGTCAGCCTCACTTGCTGTTCCATGTGAATCTAGAGCAACACTTCATCAAAGTCAGTAAATTTAATTTAAATAAAGTAAATCCAGTGTGAATGAGTCTGGAATCAAGTCTTATGTCTTCAGACATCTGCGGTGGTTTCAGACCTCACTGGAAGCTGTTGAGAGACTGCCACTGGGTGATTTTAATGGCCCACAGGAGAATGCCTCTATAAAAATGATGGAGTGGCACTACCCATTAGCTGCAAGCTCTGAAGGTGAAATAGATAAACTTCACAGCAAAAAAAGAAAGTGGGTCTGCGAGCTCTTTGTAGGACATGTAGATGCCATGCACCCACTGGATTGCCCGTCTGCATATACAGTGTGGGGCTGCTGCGGCTGCCATGTCACTGCTGCATCCCCCACCTTCTGCTTTCCTGCCCCGTGGCACAAACTGTCTGCAGGCACAGAAGAGGTTTTAGATCCTAGATGGTTTGACTTTTAAAGGCAGCTAAACCATGTTGGATCACAGGTAGGATTTCAAGTAGATAAGTGATTTAGGATCCATGCCTAATTTTTTGCATTTCCTCTAGACTACATTGTCAGTCCCTACCCCCTCAGAGACCACCACCCTTAGCAGGGGGGTTTACGTTTCCTGTGCCAGGGCTTCAGGGCTGGAAAGTATTCCTGTTAAGTGGCCGGGATTAGTGTGTGGGCCTTTGCTCATTAAATCTATAACTTTTCAGATTTCTCATGATGCTTGTGCAAAGGGAGATTTCACAGGTATGCCATGTTGGGTATGGACATGGCCCTGCCCTGGCCTCTCATGCCTTGGAGGATTTATAAGGAAAGTCATGGGGATTCTACCAAAGTACAAGGGCCCAATTTACTAACAGGAGTAGGAAGAAAGCGAGAAAGGTAATTGGTTATCCAAACAAGAGGATCCAAACTTTGAAAATTCGGCTATGCATTTGAAAATGTCTACTGCCGCCTTCTCTCTGCATAGTTTCATAGTTCCTGCCGCTTGGCCAAATGTCAAGTTGATCAGTAGCCCAAGCAGCTCTGATGACTTTTGCCAAGAGCTTGCTAGTGAAGCGGTGCTGTGGATTTGTATTCCTTTTTTTCCTGCCTTTGCTGGATGCAGCAGCAGAAAGCTGATGGCAAGGCAAAGCAAAGCACATTCATATGTTCTCTTTTCTGTGAGCAAAACAGTGTTGCTGATTTGTTAGAGGGCTTCTGACTATCAGATGCTGGCTAGAATGACTTGGACCTTGGAATACGTTTTCTTGTTTGCAAGTGAAGAGGTACAGAAAACCCTGATGCTATTCAGTTCTGTTTATTTTTAATTTAACCTTTATTAATTTTTGTAAATGATGCCCATTTACTTGTGGGGGAGCATAGTCTGAATTGCCTTAGCATAGTGGGCTCAACATCCCTGATGTAAATCAGACTACCTCCCCTCCCAGCTAATGTCCACCAGTTGAGGATCTGGCATGCGCTGTTTTATTACTTGTTGATTCTCCTGTGATATTCAGATCCTGCAAAAATAAAAAGCTTTCCAATGGGGTCAGATAAAGCAGGTCTTTCTAGAAATGTTGTTTCACAGAGATGATAGGTAGCGAAGTTCTTCCCCACCACTTGTCTTGCTGAACTGAGAAATGCTCCTGAAATGATACTGATTCATCATTGTTATGTCATGATCAGCAGAGGCCTCAAAAACTTACACGTTTCTGAAAAATTAGGTGTTGCTGTATATTTCTCTGCACTGGATGCAGTATGTGCTGGTGATCGAGACTTAATCTGCAACACTGTTGAGTTAATGACAGGGGTCTGCAGAGTAAGAGTAAGGTTTGCATGTTATGTTGCTGCTACCGGTGTTGACCATACTTTGGAGATCCTCCTTTGGGACCTGGGCAGCCATCTGGACAAAAGGTGGAAAGATACAATTTGTCTTCCTCTCATAGATGATTGTTTCTCAGCATAAGTGTTCAAGTCTTGCATGATTGGGTGCCTGCTGATTTCAGCAAGTATACACAAGCAGTGAGGGTCAGCTTCTGACCTTGTGTCTTGTACTGGTTTTTCTCTGTTTCAGTGTTAAATTCCAGGCCCGATGTTAAGGTAAGCAGCTCCAGGGAAATCACTGTTCTTTATTTTCTTCTCCCTCCGTTATAAAATTAAAAGGCTCTTGAAGCTTCTGATCCTGCAAATGAGAGCACTGCTGGGAATTTGAGTGCATCATTGGCTTTATTAGAGCTAGTCCTGAAAGTAAATTTACTTAGGTGTGTTAGTGTTTGCAAAGGGAGGTTTTGATCCCATAAACTGTCATGCAGGGGGAAAGGGCTCCCCAAGCATTTTGAGAAATAGGAATGAGCCCATACCAAGTGCACCTCTAAGTCATTTAGAAGCTTGTAATTTTGCTTTAGTGTTAGCACACCTTCAGAAGAGTGAACTTCCCATGCACTGTGTCTGACAACACTTAACTTGGGATCCAGTTAAATGCAGCTGGAAGGAGCTGGCTGAAAATGTCAGCTCAAACTGCGTATGCTCCATTCAGTCTGGATATTGCTGACATAAATATGGATGACGAGAGTCTCTACAGCTGTTGGTGCATTTACCCCAGTGCAAAACCAGCATGATAGGGCTACGTCTGGTTTCTGTCATGAGTCATGTTACTTAATTTTTTCATGTCAGGATTTTTTTTTTCCACTTTTAGTTTGGTATGCCAAACTAAACTAAACATGTTATTTAGTTTTTAAAAAACCCAAACCTTGGGTGATGAAGATGTGGTCTGAAGTGATTCTGAAGTGTGAGGTATAGTAGAAACAGGGTAGTTGATGGCTAAGATGCTTCCGATTCTTCTGGGTCACTGTGTTATTTCTTGGGAATATATATGTGGGCTGAAATAAAGCAGGTGTTTAGTCCATTTTGATAAGGAAATGTCAGCTTTAGTCTATGGATGCAATGAAATCAATAAGCTCAACAAAACTGTGAATGGGAGAGTTGGCTGAATAAGCAGAGGGTTGAATCCCACAGCTCCTTTTGCAAAATAATAGCTGCTCTCTACGACTGCCAGGGCGAGATTGTATCCTGGGTGTTGCCAGGGGCTCGTAAGAGCATGTGAGAAGGCTGGTAACTGCTGGAGCACGCAGCAGCAAACCAGCTGGCATCAGGCAGCCCTGCAGCTTGGGTAGAGATGACCTCTGAGATGCAGGTGTTACTTCAAAGCTAATGCAAACTTTAAGGCATTAAGGGTAGTTCTGTATGGGAGAAGGCAAAAAATGTTTCGTCAATGTCTTCTGCAATGCTTAGTGTCCCTCTAAAGCCAGGAAGCTTGCAGGCTTTTAAAGATCTTTTTAAAGGTTTTTGACTACATTCATTTAAAGCTTCATAGAAAACACACAGGTAATTGTGGAACAATGAGCAGTGATATTGTTAGTCTCTCAAGCTGTTCCTGCCCTGGAGAGGTGGCATGATGAGGACTCATTTCCAGATTTTTCCAAGGGTGGTATGTCTCAAGGAAGAAAAAGCTAGCTACAAGCTCTGCCAGCCTGCTGGGGGACCTAAAGAACACAAGCAAGGGGGAAGGGCAGCTCTGAGGATCAGTAACAGTCATCTTAAAAGTTTGAGGGAAAGGGATTGTCTTATGCTGGTGGTTAAGCTGCTCAGCAGTCTCAGGTCTGCTCTGTTTAGGCAATAGGGAAAGGAGTTGAAAAGCTCAGATCAGATTTGTTTTAAGGGAGAAGCAACTGTTTGTGTCATGTTCATGGGTCTGTTCTGAAGAATGAGCAAAAGTTTGTGGCACTTCATGTGACCCAACTGGTTCCACCATCCATGTAATAATAATGTAGCTTCACGTAAGAGAACCCACTCTGAGCTGGTTATGGGTGGCCTGACCTCATTTTAGGGAACTCGGTGCAGGTAAAATTCCATTGCTTAAGATGCTTATTGAGCTGCTGGGGAAGGCAACAGCTGAGGTCTGTGACGATATATGTTATGAACTCAACAAGGTGCTCTGGTAAGGATGGGTGTTGTGGGCAGCAAGAGCGCTTGTAACAGGTATCTCCAGTCCTCCATTTAACAGGAGAAAACAATACTTTTCAGGCCAACTGTTACTCCTGGCCTTTGGTTTCTCTGCATAGCTGGTGTCCTTGTTTGTGCTGTGTCATTGCCTGCCTCGCTATGGTGTTTCAGGTACCAGTCTAGCCACCAGCTCAAAGAGGTGGTGAGGAATGGAGGGACTGGCTCACCAGAGAGGATGCAGCTCTTCAGCGTGGCATGGTGCTTGAAGGAGGGGTGTTTCTGATCCTGGCACCTGGTCTATCCATCCCTTGAACAGATCTGAGCACTGTGGTGATTTTCTTCCTAGTGTAGTAAGCTAAGGGGATTTCAGGTAAACTACTCTCTTGAAGTGCATAAGAAGCATTTCGATGGAGAGGGTATTACAATACGTCAGTTGACCCTCTCTCTGTCTACACTATGACTTTGTCTCATGAATTTTCTTTAACTTTCACATAACATCTACAAAGTGTGGATACAACCTCTTTGTTGTGTTGGGTTCCCCCCCCCCCCCCCCCCCCGCCCTTTTCTTCTTCCTTTGATAAAACTATTGTTGTCTCTGGCTTGCATCCTGTACCCATGTTCATGAGCTTAACACTCTTGTTACTCCATGGATGCCAAAAGTGTTAGTCTGGTTCACTGTTATGCAACTGGAAACAGAATCAAGCCTTTTATCTATAGCTGGGTTATGGGACTCTTGTCAAAATAGTCTATTTATTTTTTAATACATTGCTGTTCAGGGCTGAATTTGGGATTTTTTTTTTTTGTTCCTTTCTTTCTCGACAACCCTAGGGACAGAGGGTACCAACTGTGCAGAGCTTCTTGAAACACTAGCGTAGGGAAGAGGCTCCTGCCCAGCAATGCCTCTCCTGATACACAGTGATTTTCTGCCTTTCCAAACCTCCGATGCATGGGGCCAGTGCCCAGATGAACGCGTTTGCGCAGCCGCCAGACTTTGGGGAACCACTCGCCACAACAGAAACCTTGCTACATATCCTGACCAATTAGAAATGCTGCATTGTTTCTTGCAGGCATGTGTCCTTTTCTTTATATTGACTGGCTGATGCCTACATGCACACATGCGTGCACAGTGCTTGCGACCAGCCAGCCTGCGAGTGCTAGAAATATATATGCCCAGAGTTTCGTATGTCAGAATGGGAAGAACAGGTTTCATATGGGGTCATCTTAATTTCTGTTTCTTATATTTGCAGTTCTGTGGGAATATCTGTATTTTTATTAAATGGACTGTTTCATCTGTCATTTCTCATGTGATGCATTCACATGCCTGCAGAAATGTCATGCTTATGGAGCACACTCATAGCAGGGTTATGAAACATGGCTGAGTAGACTAGATGCCTCAGTGTTCATGTGATGCCATGTCTGCTTTCCTTCCAGCTCCTTCATTGCTGTGTATGACTCTAAAGACATTTCCTGTTGTTTTCCCTACACCCGTATCTAGTGTCATCTGGGGTTTCTTTGCCTTTGCCTTTTTTTCATTACTAGCCATTTTCCCTTTCAGCAGGACTGCCTGAGGCTGGATGGAATAGTAATACTGAGGTCTCTTAATAAGAGTAGGTATTATAGCTCCAAAATAATTTTCTGACACTAATTAATATATTATAACCTCATTCTAATTTTGTTCCACCTTCTTCTTCCTCTTTGCCTTCCCACCCATCTGCCCTCTTTTTATAATCTCCAATATTCTTACACAGCAGAATGTGTGTGATCTCGTCACAAAACCAATTTCTTATTTTTGGGCAGTAGAGTATTAAGATTTCTCTCTGCATCTGCAGTAATAACATAATTAAATAAAGTAATAATAATAATTCTGATGTTTTGCTCTGATAATGTGATGGCCACTGCTAGTGTGATCAGCGTGGATATGTCTCTTGCTGCTGGTAAATATTTGCAATTAACACAGAGCTCTGGGGTTTTGTTTTTTCCATTCCACATTAATTCTTTTTTCTTTTTTTAAAAAAGTTATATTTTTAAGAAATACAGAAAGAGCCACTAGAAAACTTCCAGTAGCTTTAACTTCTTATTGCCAACCTTACTCAACCCATGAAAATGGAATCCCAGCCAGGTTGTTTCTGTCTGTCATGCTTGCTGGCTGTTCATGGACCTCTGTGACATGAGGTCTTAGTCATCCACACGCTGAAATTTGTGATGAACAGCCATTACTTATAGATGGCCTGTATGTGTTTCTCTCACCAGAAGGCTTGAATGATTCACGTTTCGCATGCTTCTCAGGGGAGGATGGGCTGGAGTGACCTCGGGCAGCATGTACGCTTTGCTGCTGGAAAGGTAATTAAAAACGAGAACTGGTAAACAGGGCTATGGCTGGTTCTCAGTCACACAGGAAAACAACCCCCACTTCCATGTTAGACTTCTTCCTGGATAGGGAGAATGTGCACAAGCTTGAGCTTAAGTTTAGCATTTACTGCTGAATCCCCAGAGACGGTCAGCAGAGGTCACCTCCTTGCTCTCAGCTGAGACAGAGGAAGACGTGATAGGACACAAGAGTCATGGCCCTCTGCTTGGAGAGAGGCATGGCTGAGAGCGCTCCTGCCCCAAAATATTGCAGCTCCTTTCAGCTCCCATGGAAACAGCAGGAGTCTGGTACCACTCTAGACAGAGGCACTGCAGCTGTAAGTGTGTCCACCTGGGTCAGATTCCCAAAGATGCTGAACGTAACCCAGCAGCCCCTGGGTGCTTTCATGACTTAGCAGCCTTTCAGAAAAAGTCAAGAGGGGTGAATGGCCTATGTGTTTTCTTCCCTGTCGCACAGGCGAGCAGGACTGCAGCGTGGGAGGGGAAGTTCACATTTCAGTGGGGTGGTGAGAAGTGGGAGCCCAGGCAGCTGTCTGGCACCCACCTTCTTCCTGCCCCTAATCCTCCACCTGAGTGCCAGTGCTGTGAAAGTGGCAGTCTGGCCCTGTAATTAAATCTCAGCAACTGTGCAGCGTTCAAGAGCCCGTCCTCCCAGCCCATCAAAAACCCATCACTCAAGAGAGATCCTATTAATGGCCCATGGAGATAAGCAAGACACATACACAGCAAGGCGTGTCGAGCTTGCTGCTCCCAGCCCACCAAAATTTGTTTTCGGAAGGCTGCGTTTAGTCAAACCGATGTGTGGGGCCAGCAAGGACTGGGAGCTGTAATTTGCACCTCCTAGCATGAGTCAACGGTAATGGGATGAAATGTTATGGCAGGGTATTGACCTCTCGCTGCCCACTGCCGCAGTTGCTCTGGCGTTGGGAGTAAACAAATGTTAACGTGGGGGCGGTGATTCTCTCATAAACAGGCAGCAGGGATGCTCGGATGCTGTTTTGTGACAATGAATACATCACACTGAAAACAACAGATGCTGATTTCAATAAAATAATAGCATTTTCAGGCAATGGTTTTCTGCAACTTCAAAGAGCTTTGCAGGCCAGAATTAATAAGCCGGTGTTACCGTCGGTTGTTGCCACACAGCACAGCAATAGACCTGTTTCATTGCTGGCTTTCAGCTTCGCCCCTGTTCTTCACTTCAGTTAACAGTAAACTGCTTTGCACAAAGGTAGTTTAAAAAAAAAAATGTTGTACTGGCTTTTATGAATGGGCAGAACTCCAAATGACAAGAGGTTCGAGGTGCATTATCTTATCAGTTATTTAGCAATCTGGCTGGTGGACAGCCCACTGTGGTACTGAGCATAATGTACTTATCTGCAATTAATAGAGAGGTCTTTTTCAAGTCCTTGCAGTTGGAGAACACTGATTGTTCCAGCCTTCTGGCTCTATCTGCAATCTCGGCACTGCTCTCAGCTGGGTGAATTTGTGTACTGAAATTGTTCCCTGCCCTGATTCACTATTCCAAGATCTCTGAGTCTCAGACATTCCCTGAAGAGCAATGAAAAGCTGAAATGCAAAATTGAACAGGACAGTGGACTGGAGAATACAGAATGAGAATATTTTTTTTCCTGGTAGCAACATGGCAGCAGATATCTTTTTCTCCATTTCTATTTTTCTATTAAGTTGGGAAAGGAACAGAAAACCCGTTCTTTTGGGGTTAGGCTCTAAACACACTGCAGGCTGAACAACTGTTTGGTAATTAAGTTGGTACAAAAGGGCTGGTGGAAGACAAACAGTTTAAAGCTGTGTATTACTGCAGGAAAAGAAAAGCATCAGGAAACATCTCCTTCTCCATGCACCATTTTACTCATTGCGGTGGTGTGGGAGGCCTCAGTGCCAGTCATTTTCCGATATGAACACCACATAGTTAGCAAGTCTCCACCTTCAAGGAAATGCCTTCTCCCAAATCTTTTCCACAATGTAAACATTGCATGTATATGAATAGGGGACTCACAAGATGTTTTGGGTCAACAAGTAAAGCTTTCTGTTAGTACAAGCTCTGTGTTTTTTGCGGTCCCTTTTCCTGGAGATGAGGTAGATTTTGTGACCCTTCCTGGGAGGCTGTTCCAGATCCTCACTGCTGCAACAGTCAGAGATGTTTTCCCCTTTTTTCCTATTCAGGTGCCTTCCCTAAACTGTGATGTTGTGATTTACGAGATGATCTGAGATCAAAATGAACTCATTACCCTCACTTCAGTGCTTTGAAAGGTCTCATGCTCCTTGTGTAGTGACATCTTTTTTCTTGTTTTTGTTGCTGAAAGATCTTTTATTATTTGTCCTAATTTCCTTCAGAAGATGTGACCTGGTTGGTTTGTTGGGCAGCCCTCGTTCTGTATGGGGGGAGTGCTCCTCCACCGCAGCAACAACAGCTTTACCGGCTTTCAAAAAATAACAGGCTTAAGTGTTTTCAGAGACCTGCAGATGGCACTGCCTTACTGGGCTATTGGAGTGCCCGTTGCATGTCCCTGTGGTGGGCTCTGTGTAATCTTCAGTCAGAACGGCTCTTCCAGCAGCTGGAGTAAATAGTTCAAAAGTTCTGGCTGTGAGATGTTTTAGTTAACAATGAAAAATAACATGGAAATTGCTAGGAACCTTTCCCCTTACTCCTCTTCAGGTGGTTTTGTTTTCTGGATTCCTGTTCTTTTTGAGGTTTATCTTCAAAGGGTTTTCAACAACTTCTCTGTACAGCTATTTTTTCCTCCCCATGACATTTCCCTGTGCCAAGTAAGTACCAAATTGGCTGCAGAGTTAATTGCCTCTTCCTAGGAGAACCCTGCTAGCAAGGACCAGGGGAGGGAGCTTTTTTTGTCACCAGTGTTTCCCAGAAGGTTCCCTCCTCCCAGGGCAGAAATGCCCTCCTTGTAAAGAAATGGCAGCATCAAAGACATAGTGGTAGTGATGCATCTCGTGTTGCTGTTGTTGCCTCTGTCTTACTGCAGCGGTCACTTTGTTTGCACGTACTGTTCAGTTCCCACAGCTTTTCCTGAAGACTTGTGAGGTTCTGGGAATGTACTTTCCCCATTATGTAAAGATGGAGCACTTCTGGCCTCATGCTTGCAGCTCCCTGCTTACTCCGTGGCTGCACCCTGCCCCACGCATTGCAACTGATGTGAGATGTTTGTTTTCTGGGGTACTTGCACAGCCTGTGGGAGCCTGCTGCCTGTAGCCAGCAGTGGCTGATTCTCCAGGGGTGGTTGGGCACCCTCTGGGACTGTTGTCCCTTCTTCCAGGCCATTTTTAATGTTGTCTCCTGTCCTACTCCAGCTGCAGCACAGAGAGACTGTGACTCGTTCAAAACCTGCTGACATTGCAAATTGCTGACAAGCAAATGGAGGTCTATTTTCTATGATTGCTCTCTCTGGGATTTCATGGCGGGTGAAACAATTTGTTTGCTGTTGCAGTGTTTAACGGAGGCAGCAGCTATTGTATGTGGGGGATCTGCCATGTTTCCCAGGAGTCAAAATAAAATTCAGCCGTGGTGAGTTGTTTTCGGTTGCTCCCTGTATATAAATCCTCAGCTACCTTGCTTCAAGGTCAATCGGGTATTTCATGCCTCATAAGTGGTTTGCTTTGTCGAGCGACTGGGAAGTAATGCTGCCCAGACATATCAAATCTCTGATTTCACTGCTTATATTTCTTCTGTGTGGAAACACTTGAATTCTGCTTTGCTTCATCACCAATATGACTAATCATGTATGCACACTAGCAGTTCTGGACAAGCTGCTTTCAAGATGACGGCCCCGCAGCCGTTTGTAGGGAACTCCATTTTGTGATCGCAGGAGGAGAGTTGCTGCCCACATATGCCAAGGTTTTTTGTGTCTAGCTGCCCGGCGTGGAATGGATGTTTGAAATGCACCATCTCCTTGGGCTCTGTTAGCACTCTTCACTTGGAGTATTTGAAAGGGAAGTTTTGTGTTTTTGCTGTCAACAAACTCGACTGAGCTGGATTTTACATTGAGAAGTTTAATCTGCAGCATGTATGGCAAAATTTCTGGTTTTGATGCTTCAATGGTTTTCTTGATTTCTAAACATATTTTTAGAGTGGTTTTGTACATTCATACATGCAAAGTTAGGTTTGAGATTTTTTTTTTTTTTGTGCATCCCAGCTCCCAGAGACAAGTAATCAATGTTCAAACCTCAGGTTGGGAACAAAAGGAAACTAAATCTCTGGGCTGTGAAGAAAAACCTGAAAGCCAATGAATGGTTCAAAATCCAGAAGGCAGTCAGGCGTAAAGTCAGAAATAATATTTTGGTCTGTATGTAGTTCTGATTGTACAGCAAGACAGGTCTCACGTGCTTGTGATTATGTATTGCAACAATGTGAGGACAGGTTGAGGGAACATACACAGTCTGGGTTCCTGGCTTTGGTGCCCCAGAGTACCCAAGCTTTAGCAAATTAAGCTGTACATCAAATCTTCATGATGAGATTAATTAGCAAAACTATCATTCATGTAACAGTATCAGTAGCATCAAATTATTTTAAAAATTTCTGTTGGACATAGATCTCCTATGTAGCTCATTGTTTTTCTTCATTAGAGTTGGTCAGGAATTAGAAGTTAGGTTGCTCTTAAATAACTGTGCTTTATTTCAAAGACTTCATGTATCTTTGCCAAATTTAGGTGGGCGGTAAGCTGTGTGTCCCTGCCACAGTGGCTGTTTGCAGGATATCGAATCTGTGTTCTTTGGTATGGTGATGACAGAATTTTCTGCAGGGAAGAGAACCATCTCCAGAATAATTACTATTATTTTTTAATCCTTAAAACAGTTTCCCCTCCTACCCCCACCCCACTTAATTTTGAAAATAGCTAAACCATTAAAACTGAAATCCCCTTCTTCCTCCAGACAAAAAGGCTGCCTTGTACATCTCTCGCAGAAGACTTCAGTCTGAAGGGGGGTAGTCTGACAGAGCTAATAGGCAAACCAGGATACCTTCATATAGTGGTAAAACTTTGAGTAACAGTAATAATCAGTGAATATTGCCTACAGTTGTGTGTGGTCAAGAATACATTTTAGTTTCTTAAGTCTTTCAAAAAAAGTCCTTCAAATACTTTTGTTGTCCTTTTTTTGAGAATTTCTGAACATTAGAATCCAGATACAGAGGGAGGGTGATGGGTGAAAGACATTCAAAAACATAAGCATATGGGAAATATGTATTTAGGGGTCCTGGTGCCTTTAGTTCTGCTGCTCTTCGGACATTAATCTCACTCATTCCCTCTTTATTTGTACATGACCTGGGGCCGGGTCTTTTCTTTTCTATGCTCAGAGTGTACATGTAAATTTGTAGAAATTCAGTGTGGGAACAGCAACCACAAAATTCTCAGCTTTCCACTGCCTCCTCATTGTCCTTTCTTTTTTTTCTGGGGCATTCAAAAATACTCAGTATTGAAGAGTCTGGTACTGCAACAGCTTGTAGCCCTCCTGCCATGCTTGCTTCCTATCATAGCTACTGCACAGAGGCAGTAGCCAGATTTCGTGACAGTAAATTGAATTGGCAAAAGAGAGTGCACAGAGGAGTTTCTCGGCAAGTTCAGCAAAAAAAAAAAAAAGGTTCTGGCAAGCAGATGGGCACTAGCAGCAAAGGCCTCCTTGCAACTTCAGGGAGATGGTAGATGGAATGGTAGATGCAGGTGTTGGTGTGCAAGGACCATTTCATGCTGTGCTCATGTGAAATGTCTAATGCAGACCTCTAAAGCACTGCATGAGACATGCTGTATTTTTGAGGCTTGGGGTGATCCACAGGGACTCCACAAGAAGTGCAAACATGCATAGATGCAGTCAGGGCAACACGCTCTGCCTGTTGGCCTGGCAAACCAGTCCATGGTGGGCTTTGGGCTGCTTATTTGAGAGTAGGGTTGCCCCACAGTGGTCTGTGTCATATTTGCAGAAAACATGCCTGACTTGGAGAATTTTCATTTTAATGCTTTGGGATATTCCTGGTTTGAGAGAAGTTTTGAATGTTGGCAAATGGTAAGAAGATGCCAATAATGCTGGCATAGACACGGGTTTTCTCTCCTGGCTCTGAGTTAAACCCAAGCAAAAATATCCTTTGAAGGGTAACTAGGGCCATGCTCTGTTTTTATATCTGCTTAAAATCTTGACTTACAAATGGGTTCCTATTATATGCCTCTCTAGAAATTAGATTATTTTTTTAAAAAACTGCATTTTTGAAGTTACTGAGTTACCAGCCCTGTCACTAAAGGAGAATTGAATCTAGCACCTCCTGATTGTTATCAATTATTCCTGGCTGGCTACAGTGCTTGATTGGTATCAGTCTTGTGGGAATGAAACTAACAATGCTTTTGGTTTTGGATCTGGAGAGATTCATCTGTAACTATCACTTTCTATAAAAGAACATATCTAGGTCTATAAATTCACACTACAGTTATACATTTTATTACTTTCTACCAATGATTTTCATTGGAAATATTGAGCAAGATGCTGGTTTTTTGTTGTACAACTTTCTACTCTGCTCTTATCTGGTAATGTTCCCAAGGGCTAATGGATATTGATATGTGGGATCCTGGGAGATGGAGAGGGGTGGAATCATTTTACAGCCTAGGTCTTCATCATCTGTCAGAACTATATGATGATTTAGATTTTATTGCATGTATATTTTATTTGCATATTGTATTTGGGTCAGATGCATAGCTATTTAATGAGTGTATTGATTATCAGGTTTATGGACCTATCAGAAAGGGAGGAGAGACATGAATGTAATAAATAAGCATTAGTATTAGTTCATCCTCTGCCGTGATGTTTATTCAAATGGGTTTTCTGCATCGAACTCAATCTGAAAAAGAGTTAAATGGTGAAAACCCTTCTTTATGCTCATTTTCCTCCTCTGATGCCAGGGCAGGATGTTCCTGTGAAATGGGGGGGATGGAGCAGCTGCAGGGGAGGGTGACCAGATCCCTCTGTTTTCCTGGTTTGTTCCTGTTATACGCAGCAGTTCCAAACAACAGGACACTTCAAGAATATCTTACAGCTTTGGGATGAGACAAAAGGAGGCATCCAAGCTGCTTTCTTTACCTGCTTCTTTGCTTCCAGCCGGGGAGAGTTTGCTGGCCTGGATGAGGTTGCTGCTCACCCTTATAGAAGCAGCATTCACCTCCCTTGAGTGCAGGGGCATGTCTCGGTGATCACGTCATCCATGGGGTTTGTCTGCTCAATTTAAGCAGGACTCAGGCAAGCTCAGACACATGCAAGCCTGCACCAAATCAGGTACAAGTGTTCATCCTGACACGTTTCAGCAAAGCTCCCGTGCATGAGTTCATGATAGGATCGGTTTCAGATTAATGGGACTTGGGAGGTGCCAAAAGATGGATCATGGCTTGTGTGGTGATTGGAGTTCGGTCATTCCTCTAAAGCACTTTGCTGAACTGGGGCTTCTAAAGTCCTCCTTAGAGTCAGAAAAGAAGTCAGAAGGTAGTGAGCTGGGAACAAAGACTGCTTTGACCTTACAGTGTTATGAATGCTGTAGAGTGAAGAAAGATTGTTCCCTTCAGTAATTTCCACATCCAAACTAAGAGATGTGCAGAGTTTAACACAGGGAGAGAAGTCTGATATTTGCCCTTCATTCTTGAGGTTTTGTGGCATTGGTTTGAGTTTCATTTAAAATGCTTCAAGAGGAGCCCATCTTAGGGGGCAAAGTGAACTTTCTGTGAAATGTGTATTGACTTAATAGGTTTGGTTTGTTTCACTTTCTTTTCATTAAGATGTGCACTGCTTGATATGGCTTAATGGTTATTTATATATTAGTAAATAATATGCTATTTCTAAATTAATTCATGTCATTTCAAAATTCATGTATATGTAATAATAACTTTTTACTTGTCTTACGCCATTTACAGTGAATAGGAATTTAAATGCTGCTCCCTAGATGTCAGAGCAATTTTGCTTATTGCCCTAAATGCTGTATATAATAGAGAGGAATTGTAGGCCATGTTTTTCTGATACTTCATTTTTGGTTAAAAAAGAAAAAAACCATTTTCTAAATCAATTTTCTGGAAAAATACTGGACCACAAAATTATCACTGAAGTGTCAGTGTCCTGGAAAAATGGATTTTTGACAACACATTATCAAAAATATCATGAACTAAACTTCATATCATGCAAAATGAAAACACCTTCAAAATGTTGTGCTATTTTTGTGGTTTAGGTGAATAATTGTAAAATTGTCAGCATGTCAGGAACTGGCTGGACATGTCCTCTAAATTCCCACTACTGAAGGGACAGTAACAATGGAAAATAAAGGCAGTGTTCACAGTTTTCCTGTGCACCTTTACCACGGCATAATGCCATAAACCAGTCTTAATTGTAGGCAAATCTGGGGGGTGGGGGAAAAGGAAACTCTGCCTGGAGGAGGCTGAGATAAGAGTTTCAAAACACCTCTCTGAATTCTGCATTGCTAATTTCTTCAGTTTGTTTGTATGCATAGGGAGAGCTGGTAAAACAGAATAATCTGAATAATTGCTGTGAATAGAAAAACATGCAGTGATGAGATATAATGAGAGATAGATGGTACATTAATGTGTGAGTTGCAAATGTTATCAAAAGGTTATCTTCAGCTGCTGGTGCAAACAGGCAGTGGAAATAGCAGCAGAGCTTCTGAA
This sequence comes from Strix aluco, assembly GCF_031877795.1. Lineage (NCBI taxonomy): Eukaryota > Metazoa > Chordata > Aves > Strigiformes > Strigidae > Strix > Strix aluco. Next base: position 38,890,261 of record NC_133936.1, read on the forward strand.
ATGAGTGCTTATGCAGGAGAAGAAATGAAAAAAAATATTCTAAGTTCCTGATTTTTCTGAGCTTTGCATGTGGGCTTTGAATTCAGACAACTTTCCCCATGTGAGAGGTCTGACTGATCAGGAGATTATGAGGACTCTGTCTTACTGGCTGCTAAGAGAAATTCCAGAGTGGTGATACTGTGCTCTCTGCTGCAAGTACAGCAGAGGTCATTAGTTGGTGAGTGCTGTGAGCATTTAAAGACTTAACTTGATGATGTCAGTTTCATTGCCTTTTGGTGGAGGAATTGGTTCTTGGGATATGAGATAATTACATTTCTAGGTTTTCCTTCATCATCAGGGATGTTAGAAAGTACTTTTTAATGAAAACGCCATTTCCTAATCCTAGTGAGTCTAGGAGCTGAGGTTTCAAAACTTTTTGAGAGCCAGTATTAAATTTGTGGCAATTAGGACCACTGACTATTAGCTGTGATCACTTTGTGTGTGTTCAGCTTCTATAAAGAGTAAACTTCCCTGTAAAAGAACATCACATAACTCGTAATACAGTCTGATAAACCAAGGTCTGTCCCTGCACTGAAACGTGTATATCTCAGGCAGTGAAAAAGTGGCTAGCAATAAAGGCAGTAGAAGAGACCAGAAGAAAAACCAGGCATTAACTTGTGTTTGGCATAATGGCAATTCTTAAGGTTTTTTTCTTATTTTTTTCTTCCACCAAGGAAAACTGTACTGTCCAAGCTGTGTGGATACAGCTGAGGATGGGGGTCAGTATAACACCAGTAGCAGAACTGTGACTAAAACTTCCTGGGAAACCTGAGCTTCGCAGTGAGCTGTCGGCAGCTTGCCTGGATGGTCTCCCAAGACCACTTCCATTTGTGGAGTCATGGCTACACATGCCTGTGTTTCTGCGTTCCCTAGACATTGCCTCACCCATGGTTTTTTACTATTGATTTTCAGCAGGATTAAGTTTCCCCAAGAAGCAGCACTTTCAATTGCTAGCTTGTGACCAAGTGCATAAGACAGGTAGGCAGCCATAGTTTGGGACAAATGTTAAGTGCAGTTTCAGCCACCCTGAGGTTGAGTTTGATTTTCTTTGAACTAGACACACAAACTTCTAGAGTAAATATCCTGCCGTGAAGTTTAGAAGTTAGCATATTGACTCAGCCTTAGCAAGTCTCGGGTGGTTTCTAGCTTGGCTTAAATTCTCCTTTTGCTGTCACTACCAGAGGAATTTATTTTCCTAGGGCAAGGTGTCCTCAGCCTGTCTCTCTGGCATTGTTTCTTCAGTAAATCAGTGGACATTCACTGCAGTTGGTGCACAAGCTTCTAGCAAAGTGTCCCATTCACCACTGCAGGGAGTCTTTCTCATGCCTTCTCTCCGTGACCTTTTCCATTGCACTGAGCAGGGTGGTGGCTGTAGGTGGTGGTGGAGACCCTCTTCAGCGCTTTCTTGCAGAAGAGTGCTGTCATCAACACAGAAGTTAAAACACTCAGATGAAAGGCAGACACCCAGCCTTAAATCAGGCAGAAGGTTTCCCTGATCTGCTTTATTAAAGTTAGCATTTCCTTTCCTTTTGACAGAAGCACATGGAACAAAACATTTCATTTCAGAGCAAATGGAATGTCAAGTGAAATGATTTGGTGGGGGGATTTTGTTCTGCAGAGAAAAAAATAAATAAAGTTTGATCCAGGACTTTTTTTAATTTTTATTTTTTGCTCTGTATTTTTTGGTTCAGCAGCTGAACCTGAAAAACAATTGCTCCTACAGCCACTGCATAGAGGGGGAATACAGATGCAACTAGAACCGTATCATTTTTATCTGAGCTTGTGATTTAGAGGTGCCACTGAAAACTCTTTCGAGGTACACAAATGTGTAAATACTACTTTAAAGAGAGTGATAAAAACATGAGTGTTTGGATAATTGTTATTTGTTCATAGATTAATTGCATATAAAACCCAGGCAGAAATTGTATGTTTTAAAGTAGGAATTACGGCATTTGATCCTGATAATTTAAATTAGTTTCACAGGCTCTATCTGACTTGATTGCGATCACACGCATGGCTTAGCCTAACCAATAAATGGTTGGTAGACATTGAAATGAGGTATTTCTGCAAAATACTGTTTTATTTAGGTCTCTGCAACAAATGGAGCCCAGAGACCAAGCTGGAATCAGTACCCTAAGGCTGGGTGCAGCGTAGGGTCATGGATTAGGGATAGAGTTGGAAATGTCTGGAGTTCCCTGGGTACTATTAGGATGGGGCTGGTAGGAGCTAGTTTCCCAGACAGGATCAGGGTTGGCTTTGTATAGATTTTGCTGTTAGTTTCATAATTGCTATGTAATTATTACAATGAAGCCATAATATTCATTTGTAAAAGCCTGGTAACCTGAAGACTAAGTGATGCAGCCTTGCAGTGACTGTAGAGCAGTGGAGTCGACGTATTGATCCAGACATCCCAGAGGGGCAGGTCCCCTTCTAATCAATGAAAAATTGATTTCAGAGTGTCTGTGACTTCATTGCAAGTGCACAGATGTTTGGCCCTCTTTTACAGCTGCTTGGTGACTGATTTAGAAGACCTTCTCTTTAGGCTGTTAGTGAATCTATAGAGAGGATCCTCCAGAAGGGAATTTGGGGCAGTGATTCATTTTCAGAAAGAGGCTAATTTCTGTCAACTGACAATGGAAGCAGCCTAAGGGAAAGCATCATCAGGCACAACCTTCTACTGTTCTTTGTTGTATTACTTTTCCATGAACTTTCATGAAAGGTTTTACAGCTGAAGGGTAGAGCAGTCTCACTGGGTTTCAGGTCAGTGTACTTGTTTTGTTGAATGTTTTGCTGCCAGGGAGCACTTCAGACCTTACTCAAACTGGAATTCAGTCTAAATCATAATGATCCTCCCTTCACATAGGTATCAGTGATCTCTGCTGGTCCCAAAAACTGATCTGGACTTTCTGGAGCTGCCTACAAGTGTTGGCCCCAAAGCTGCACAGAGTCTGAGATCTATCCTTAGTGCCTTCTCATGTTCATTAAACACCTTTATCCAAGTGGCCAGTTAGCAGCTGACTTCAGAAAGTGTCACTGTTGGAAGTCCTTCTAACACGTATGTTGGTGCCTAACGTGTGCCTGTGGCTGCCAGCAGTGGCATGGGTACTGGGTGTCCCTCATAGGGTGGTTGTGAGTTCAGCGAAGCTTCCACCTCTTTCTTTTTTTTCAGGAAGTGAAAACTTGAGCAAATAATTGAGCATAAAGAAGCTCAATTCTTGTTTTTCTTAGCATTTTCCAGCTCAAGTTGAGCTATATCTGAGGAAAGCATGCTGCTGGTATAGGTAAGTGGGGTTTAGTCAATGGCTTGTAGTGGAAGCAATGCTGACTTAAATTTTTCATCCAAGTCTAGAAATTCTGCTTTAATTAAATATTCCAAGGCAACTGTTGAAATCTTTAAAGGCAATTCCTGTTTGCAAGACATACTAAATGTAGTAAAAACATTCCAAAGTATAGCAAAAATCACTGTAGGCATGTTTTCCTTAACTTACAAAAGGGTCTTGTTCTTTCTAAAAACCTTCCATTACTGTCTAACTACACTGGAAAAAAAAATCTCTCTTAAAAATTTGCAGTGTATTTTAGAAGAATACTATGTCATTTGTAATGCTGTGAAAACCCTGTTATTGACTTATGGGTAGTCTCCATTAAAATATCAAATTATAGAGCTTGTCTAAAAAATCATTAGGAGAGATGCATTAACTCTGAGTATTTAGATGGGTCAGTGTAACTCTAGTTGCAGTGGTGGGTCGCTGTAGTCCTGATATGATCACATGGTTCTTAGTGACAGCAATCCAGCTCCCACACGAATGAAAAGTAAAATTTCAGCCTTTCTAAAACTCTGAGCCCCTGGGAATTTTACCAGGCTCAGTGAGTTCAAAAGTTGGCATCTGTTGTTCCTAATTATTCCATAATAATTAGTGATGCAAATCCCACTTGGGGAGGATCTTCCCTGTACTTTTAGAAACTAACAACAGAAGACAGAGCCCTCAGAGCTGAGGTTCAGTGCTCAGTGAGGTGATTATGCAGTTATGTTAGTAAGGATTAGAAAGAGCGAGCCAGCTGCCGCTGCCACTCTTGATAACACAAAAAATGCTATTTTCTACTTGGTGTGATTTTTTTTTTTTTTTTTTTTTTTTTTTCCCCCAAGACAAAATGCAAAGTATTATCTGATGCATCGGTGATTTACAGCTGAGCAAGTCTATATAGACTAAATAAATTATCATTTTTGTTTTTAAATACCCAGCTCCCCCCAAAATGTTTAATGTTTTACTATTAAAACAGCTAATTAGAATTATTTCAGATGGAATTCATTTCCAGTTGGTTGACAAAAATTCCTCCGATTAATTCTGTTTTCGATGATCTTATCTCACATGATGTCTGCCAAAGCCAGCCGTGAGAGAGGATTTGGGCTCTCTGATTTCAATCTTTTCTGTAAATGTTTATTTCAACTTGAATGTTCTTCTTGTAAGATAGAAAATTATATCTTTTTGTACAGTTACAGTAATTACAGTATATATCAAGAGAGATTGTGAATCATTCAGAAAAGTATGTATACTGTCTAGCAACAGTTATCCTTAGATGGTACAGAGTCAGAATAGCATGGATAACACTGGAAAACCATGCTTTTTGGATCATGAAATAAAAAAACGTTGTGCTTCTGTTGTTCCTGTTCCCAAGAAGAGGTGGATCTGATTTTGTTCTACAACTTCCAGATGGGTGTCTGCACTGTCCCATCTCCAGTGTCATGGCCAAATATTTCTTTTTTTCAGAAGTGGCTGTTGGGCTTCCACTAGAGAGTCATTGCTGCTTCTGTTTGGTTGTGCCAGACCAGCCCTCAAGACCCTTTTTCTGTCTCTCTTTTAAAAATGGTGTCTCAGTAATATGTAAAGTCTGATTAGCCCCAGAAGTGATCAGCTGTCTAGATTGCATCAGGGAATTTCATATTCATGAAATAACTTGAACATGTTTCTTACTCTCTCAGATGATTTAGTTTCAGTGTGCAATTTGTCTTTGCAGTGTTTGACTCTTAATGTCTCATGAAAAAAACAAGAGGTCACAGAATGACAGGAGTGTTGGCTGGGGGAGCTCTCAGCATGTCTCTAGTCCAGCCTCCTCCTTGAAGCAGGACAGTCACCAATACTACACCAAGCCAGCCCTGGATTTCTTCAGGCAACTCTTGGAAATCTCCAAGGATGCACTTTCTACCACCTCTCCAGGTACCTATTTCAGGGCTGCACTGCCATCTTGGTGAAACTTTTTCTAGTGTCCAATCTTTACCTCCTAAGATACATCTTGTGGCCACCATCCTGTCTTTCACTATCTGCCACTATCAGGAAGAGGTTGGCTCTACTTTCATCATAACTCCTTTCAAGTAGCTCTAGGCTTTTCTTTGTCAGGCTAAACAGTTCCCTCAAGCTCTCTTTGTAGGTCTTGTACCCTGAACCTGGTTGCCCTGCCCTGGGTTCTCTAGTTTCTGGAGATCCAAAACTAGGCACAGCATCATAGTTGTAGCCTTGACAGCAGAGGCACCATATAGAGGATGATTATTGTTTCCCTCAGTTTCCTAGCCAGGATCTTCTCAGGCATCCCAGTAGGCAGTTTGCCTTGCTTATGATGGGAGCCCACTGCTGACCCACGTGCAACTTCGTGTCTGCCACAACCCTAGCTGCTTTTCAGCAGGGCAACTGCTCAGCCAGTAGTGATGATGCATGGGGTTATTTCACCCCAGCTGCCCAAGACTGCGCTTCTCCTTGAGGAACTCTGTGTGGTTTCCTTCAGCCCGAGTTTCTCAAACTCCCCTCAGTTGAAACAACATGGGAAACAGAAAGGCACCACTAATGAGAAACAGGTCTCATCAGTTCTGCATGAATTTCTAGTGTGATGAGAATGAACCTGGTATCTTTGTCCAACATCATGTGGTACCATATATATATCCTAGCTGAGGAAGGGGAGCCATAGCCACCCCCACACGTGCAGAAACATAGACTATTTATTGTCATGTAGGATCCAAGGGTTGGTAAAATAGCAGGGCAAACATTTTCAATGCTTGTTTTAAACTTGTGGTTCATCATCCAGACTCCAAAAGGTGTTACCTTTGTGCTGCAAATGTTCTGGCTATTACCATTGGCTTGTTTGAAGCACATCTTAGCACTGCCTTGTGTTTTATGAGCCACGGCACATGAGGTATCTACAGTCAGAAAACTATACAAGAAGCTAATGCTTGGTACTGGATGCACACCTGAAATGGGAACCATGGCTGTTAATTTACAAGACAAAAAAAAAAAAGGGGGGGGGAATCCTCACCTTTGACTTGCTGAAGTTACTAGAAAAGTAAGTCTGCCATTGCCTTTGGTGGCTTTTGGACCATCCCTGTGCAAGACCACCACACGAGGGGCTGTTTTTCCATTCTTTGTGACTTACCAAGATTTTGTAAAACCTCTAATTCTGCATGCAGAGAACAAGTGGAACACTGTGCTTTTTCACTTAGACTCTGAGCAAGACACCACAGCAGTCATGCAATCAGAGTCCTCTGCCTGAATGTTGCATAATGAAATTCAACTTTCCTACCTGGCTGGGTGAGCCCAGGCTCAGTGTCTTGGTCTCTTACATACCAAGCAAGTGCTTTAGCTGCTGCTTCTGCTCTGCACCTCTCTGGTTTTGACCAGATATTTCATTCAGGACCTGAGTAATCCAGACAACAATAAACACTGTTCAAATTTTTAGTGGTAAATAACAGATGCAATTTCAATGAGTCAACATTTTCTGACAAAAGCAAAATGTGATCAGGAAACCCCTGACCTGATCTAAACCTTACCAAAGTTTTGGTCAGTGTGTAAATTTTCTTTATTGCAGAGTTGTAAATCATCATTTTACTACGGACATTGAAAAATTTTGCTCTCCTGATGCAGAAACAGTGCTGCCATCTCTTCCGATTAATTTTCATCAGTCTTCTCATAGTAATTGTTGTTTTAAAACTCCTTCACCTAAATTCCTGTGAATATTGGCTTGGTTTCTGTCTATGAGGGTTTGTTTGCTTCCTTGCTTGGGGGTTTGGGTTTTTTAGTTTTGTTTTAAGCAATTTTTCTACCCTTACAACTAAAGAGAAAAAACTTTAAAACCCAGTTGAACTGTAAAGAGCAAAAACCAAAGCACAAAAAAAAGAACAAATGTCAACTCTCCCCCTGGATTTTTCAGCCAATTTTGGCCAGCTTTAAAACATTTAAATGCAGATTAACGTGGGTGTTACATAATGTGGCTTCATCCTCATACGTCCTCTTGCTGTCAGAGTAGCAGTTGGATGGCAGTATACTTTGTGCGTCACGTGCATCATCTACATCTTACTTGACTGATGTTTAATTTCCAGATGTAAATACTGTAACGTTTTCCTTCACTGTTCTTGCTTGCTGCTGGCTGTTTTGGTTGCATAATTAATTGCAGAGGTATTTATTAAAGGGGGCTTTCTCTTTCAAGATACTTGGTCCAGCCTTCACTCTCCCCTGCTGTTGTTGCAGTAAAGTGCACTTCCACAATTAACCATTAAGTGGGGATGTAAATTAAGCTGCTGGACTAGCAAATAAATGAAACTGTCACATGTATAATTGCTAGGCAAAGTGGCTACAATTTTAGCTATTTTCATTGGCCTATTATTGCAGCTTTCTATTGCTAAAATAATAAATCATTGTTTATGTAGAAAGAGGTATGTACCATATGAGAGAGAGGGAGAACTATTGCATATGCAATAAGGTAGGATGTAGGGAGATTTTTAAGCAGCAATTTTGTATAGGAGAGCTTTGGCAAGGCCCCAGGTCCATTGTAAGTTCGAAAATAATTGTTTAAATGGGATGCAGTGCTGTGCTGGATGCTTTGCTAGTGTGCATGGACAGTGTGCTTGAAGGAGATGCTGAGCGTGGGGTGTAGGCAGGCCGGGGAGGCACTGGGCTGGTGCTCTACCAATGCCTGTTCCTAGTGGTGCCTGCGAGTGGGTCAGTAGCTCCACATGAAGTTGTCCTTTGTTTTGTCTGTTCAACTGTGAGTCTGTTTCAGGGACCATATCTCACCATGTGCATATGCCATAGTTCACTCAGCAATTTGCACTGGGACATAAGGCAGCGCTGTGATAGAAAAACATAGCAAATAACTTAAAAAAGTATTGGCAAGCTTTCATTTTCTCCCCCAAAGTAATTCTTCCTTAATGTTTGTTTCCAATTAAAAGAAGGTATGGGTGTATTTGATCATTTCCTTTCTCGTATGACATCCAAGAGACTTATTCATATGCCAGATGACTAGAACATATCTTTTACTTAGAAGTGAAATGAGAACAGTTTGGTATGTGCTTTTGATGCATTTTTCAGATTGCTCTGTGTAGCTTTAGCCTGTCTGTTATTGTGCAGGTATTTCGAGCACTCTATAGTACTTTCTTTGGTATATCAACTGGATGTTTTGATTAGTTAAAACTTCCATTTGGGGAAAACCCAAGATTAGAAATTCAAGTTTTATTAACTATGCCTACAGCAGAAAGTCATTGGAGTTTCAAATAGGTCTCAAGAGCCCAAGAAGCTATAAATCATTCAAGCTCATTAGAAAGTTGCTTAAGCTCTTTTGTTTACTATCCTAAAATTCTCTATTATGCAGTATGTTATCCTATACATATAAGGTCCCTACAACTCCTCATTGTTAGGAAAAACAAATGCAGATCTTTGTAATGGTTTCATCTGTTTTCATGGAGAAAACTTTTGAGATATCACATGAAGGATATATATTACACATTTAAAAAACCAAAACCAACAAAACACCAACTTTAGGCATTTTTGACACAGTTGCTGAGGATATTCAATCTCTCAAAGAGATGACAAGCAAGTGATGGAAGCCCCATCTTCAGTAAATTATGCCACCATAAGGAGTCTCTGGTGGGTCACTCAAACTTACTGTCTGCTTCTAAAAATACTGACCTCAGTGTCTCTCTTTTACCCTAAAACTTACCATAGCATTGACAAAGGAACCCTATCCTGGACTGAAATTCTTACTTTTAATTAGAGAATATCATATACTGAGTGCTCTGAATAGGTCCAGCACAGTTGCAGATCCAATCCAATATAAGAGAGGTGTTTGGTCTTTCTGCAATTTCCCAATATTGCAATTTTCCCAGAAATATTAGCAGATAAAGATAAAGCAATTTTAGCTATTCCTCAGTGGCATCCTCTGTACTGATTTCAGGCTCTTCTTGAAATGCTAATATATCATCCTCACTGCTGTACTCTTGCAGCCTGTTCCCCGAAGGGGATTCGGATTGCCTTCTTAGTAGCAGATTATTTCCTGATCACATTTCTTATATTAGGGAATCCATGTATTCAGCAAGAGACCAAAGCGCAATGATCATTTTACAATTTAGCTTTATCTAGTCATCTATTAGCAAGTCATATGATATTTCAAGTCATTTTAACTTTGATGAGGAAAAGAGCTTACCAAGACATTAATCACTCGGTAGTTTGTATACAGAGCAAATCGGTGCCTCAAAGCATCTAAATAAAATACTATCTCTTTGCTTAAAAACAGATATTCTTGCTATCCAAGGGCACTGGAGTTTACAGATGCCTTCATGTGTCTACTTTGCTGGACCATTTAATGCTAATCTAGTGTTAGATTACCTTTCTGAAACTGCTAATAAAATCTGTGACATTACTGTGTTTAGCTGAGGCCCCAGGGCTTCAGAGATGAGATTTCTATCCACTGACAAATCATGGCTGGGTGAAAACTCAAAGCAGATACTTTTCTGCGTCAGGTGTGAAACACACTCGCATCCTAATCCTGCCAAATGATATGGTTATGGAGAGATGTGTAAAAGATTTCTTTATTCCACAAAGATATTTCATCTGGGGATGAGGGCACGGGAAATATATATCCTTGAGCTATATGCAATTGCAGCAAGGGCAGTGGATGTAAAATGATGTTTGGCACCCAGGGAATGCAGATTTTAAGGTCTGTACACAGTAGAGTGTGGTAAAGGCTAAGACCCTATTTGTCTTCCCACCCCTGCTAGTTTCACTGGTGCAAATAGTCCAGGGAATTCAAGAACACGAAATGGACCTCAGTGAAGAGGGGCTTGATAAGAGATTTTCAGCTGGCATAAATCCATATCATTCTCTCATGTCCCAGTATAATTATGGCTGTTAAACTTTTGGGGCAAGTACTGCAAGAGTTGGTGAATGAAATTGGCCCTGAAGAGCATGTCTCCATATGGCAGCATGGCTGGAAGACTGAGATTTTTCCAGAACTAATGTGACCCTTCAGAGCTTTGTGTTCATGTTATTGATGGAGTTACTCTATTGCGTTTATTGCCCAAATGTCTTCCCTTTTAACAAATGACAAACTGTATTTTACAACTACTGATATTCTTGGAAGACTCCTCTGGAAAATGTCTCAAATTCCTTTGTGTAGGGTGCCTTTGGGAGTCTTTAATGTTTTGGATGAATAGTGCTGGCTAGCACCCAATAGGAGTGCAATTTGGAAGGAAGCTTGAGTTTGATTTTTCACAGTATTATATCTTGTGCAGCCCTTGAAATCTGGACACTGAGAGTAGGAGATAAAACACTTCCCATACAGAAATTCAGGACACCACAGTGGCTTTGTTCTCTCTGTAGTGGCACCCAAAACTGGAAACCAGCAGGAAATAAAGCCTTCTCTTTCTGCTTTCCAAGTAACGCATCCAATATCTTCTACTTCAGATGGCAGTAGATGAGCTACTCATCCAGACTTTCTTTATAATCACTTCTAAGAAATAGGCATTTCTAGAGCATGATTCATCGGATCTGTTTCAAATGTCTGCTTTAGGAGGAGGTGGGATGCACTGCTTCCCTCTGCCACCTGTGAAGGGAGGCTCTCCATGTCTAGTTCAGAGGTAGGCGTCTAATCTTAGCTGACAGGGATCCTAGCCCATATGTTCAGTCCCTTCCCCTGATGATCTTAGTTGGCCCTTCTAGAAAAAGGCTTCTTCTGAGTTAGGTTGTGTATGTGTGTTTTTTGGCAGCTGAGCAGTGCAAAAACACAAAGCCTAGTGTAGGGATGTAATTTGTTCTCCAACTTACAACAGACAGTTCCCAGATTAAAACCTACCAAGGCTTCCAAGGCTTGGTCCTGTTGGAAATACTCAGTGATGGTCTTCCACCAGAAGTACTGATCTCTGCAAGGGCTAAATTACCCTTTGCCAAAGTGGGACCTCAGACCTGGTGGGATGTCAGTTCCCTTTGGCTGCTCCTAAAAGGAGACAGCAATTTCCTTTCAGAAGTGAGTGTGAAGGAAAAGCTGAATCTTGACTCCCAGTTTTCTGCTTTTATTGCAGCATGGATCAACTCTGCACATGGCAGCCTTCTGCCATGCCTTTTACTTCAGCTGCCCAGCCCCTCTCTTGGGACAGTTTGCCTGGGTGACCAGGTTTTCAGACTTAGCCCTTGCTATGAGTCTAATGGGAGAAATATGAAGAATGACTCAAAGGCACCAACCGAAAAGAAGAGCTTGAATAGCTTTGTTTATAGCGGGGGGGAAGAAATTAAGAGTTGGTCTAAAAAAAAAAAAGGCTGGGAGATGAAGACAAACTTGAAAACGGCAAGCAGTCAGACTGGATGGTCATTTTTTGTTCTTGAAAACTCTTTGCGTTTACGAATACCAGTGACCCTTGAAGGATCTCTTTGACTGATTGGACAACTCCAGCTATGTGGAGAACACAGCAGTATATTTTTCATAGATCCTAGAAACTGCTAGCACAGGTTCAGTAGCAGCTTGGATGGCTCTTTTCTAACCCTTTTGCACTATTAGACATTCTGCAGGTTGCCAAAGGAGGGGTAATGAAAATCAAGGCAAGGGAGGTCTAAAAACCTCACTCCACCAAGGACAGTGTCTGCTTTGTGAATTGTCAAGAAGGGTTTAGATATTGGCACAGTCCTCTCTCCTGGAGGCAGGACAGTCAGGCAACTGAATTCCCCATAAATTTTCCTGTCATTCATCCGCCAGGAGTATTTTTCAGAAAGGCTGCTGTTCCATCCAGGTACTCCCCTTTTGTAATCGAATGATGATTTATTATCCAAGCAATGAAGAAAAATATATTACCTTGGAATTTATGAATGCATAATGATATGTAAGCCATAATAATGAATCACTCCTTTCCTTCCCCTCCCTTCCTCATGTATATTTGGATGTTTATTTCCATATAAATTTCCATTTATTTATGTCCTCCAAAGTTCTCCTTCACAAAGGGGAATTCCCAAGTTAAGGAGTTGGAGAGTTTGAGATACCTGAGTTAAAGAACAAACAAAACCCATATGCCTTCCAGCTTTCTACTTCTCTGTTTACTTGCTTTCCCAGAGCTTGCTCACTCTCCTTGTCTGAGCTATTGCTATCGTGTGTCTCCCCTGCAGACCCACTTTTAACTCAGGTAACTATTTACTTAAGGTCTGGGTGTGGAGCAATGCCCAAGTCTGAGCACAGGCTAAGGCAAGCCAAGGTCACTGACCACTTTGTTGCCATCGCGTGGTTCAGCAAGGACTGGTGTAGAGTCAGAAAAGTGCTGGATCCCCTGCAGGTTGTCCTGGTGACAGGTGCAGAAGGGGTGGCCCCCAGGACAGCAGCATTACATGCCTTTAGTCTTTCGCTAGTCCATAGTCTTAGGTTTTGCTTATATTTGAGTAAAAACGAAGGAGCCAAGAGTCTAACATAATTCAGGCTAGAGTAGGAGAAGAAAACCTGTTGTTAAACCCTGGAGGGAGCAGTGTTGGAGAGAGACTGAAGCCTGTCATGAAGTGAAATGAACCTGGTGACGCAACCTGCCCAAAGTAACTCCAAATGTATATGCAGCACTCAGGTGTTGAACTCAGCAGTCATGATGCCTAGCCTTCACTGCAAGGTTATTTTTTCCACTCTAATGCATTACTCTCTCTGGACCCATTTAGAAGACGAGATAGTGATGTGTACAATGGCAGAGCCATTACAAAATAAGAAATCTGTTTAAACTAGGTTGAAAACTGTTTAAGCTGATTCAGTGGCATGGCCTTGGCCAATGCTGTGCTCTGCAAGATGGGGTGGATCAAGAGTAATTCTGTGCTAGGTAGAAGTGACACCAGTTAAAGCATACCTGATTTCCCTGCCACACACTACCCAAACTTCTGCTACTGTTTCCCAGGGAATCTTTAGCTAGGCTGATGCTTATGTTCATTTTCTAGAGTTATTTGCAAATATTTGTGTGCCATTTACAAGCTTGCCCAATTGGTTACTATGATGCTGTGCTTGAAATGTAGTTGGCAAAATCCGTTCTTGGCTGGAGATGTCAAAAGAGCTTTGTGGTGGTTAGAGACCCAGATCTACTGAAATTCGTAAGGATTTGGGTATCTAGCACGTAGATATTTCATTGAAAATCCCAGGCTAGGCCATTTGTTATACTTGGTATATTCAGAGCATGTCACAGAAAAAAAAAAAACAGTGTTGCCCATAAGAGCTGGAGGGAACAATCCCACAGTTTTGGCTGCTCTGTTAAAGTCTCATACTGCAGGCTAGACACTGCAGCAGGCTTCATCCCTTTGGGGCTACAACATGTGGTTCTGAAGGGATTAATAAACCCACTGTATTTCAATGAGTGCTGTAACAAGACAGTATTGCAAAAGTGTCTCAAATACCGAGTAGGACTTTGGCCAGAGGCAGACTTTTCTGTGTCTGGAACTGCACACACACAGGCGCTCTTAGCTCGCTCAATACTAAGTCAGTCTTTAGCAAAATGAAGACGTTACTGGAAAAACAGAAAACTTTATCCATCCTTGTAGGCTGCATTTGCATTTGAATGGGTTTTATTCTTTTTGTGCTCATAAAAAGTGTTATATTAAATATTAATATGGTATCTTTCTTGTGTTACTGTACACTTTCCACACACCTGGAAATTAACTCCATTGTAACCACAATAACCCCCTAAAAGAGGACAAAAAACCTGTTTATACTAGTGGAAGAATATTGCAAAAGCAGATTGAAGAGTTTCATTTTTCCAGCGGCCTGCCAAATTCCTTGACTGACATCGCTGAAGATACGGGCATGACTATCTCTATGTTCCTTTATTATTAAAATGCAGCAGAACAACAGGGCAGGCAGTGCTTGGTAAAGCACAGAGAAGGAACTCATAAAAACCTGCTTAACAGACTTATGTTAAAGAGTTTTGCTCTCTGGAGGTGAGTCCAAATGAGTGTGAAAATTTTGATTTGAGCTGCAGGGTGTGTCATCCCTGATTTTTCTACAGGCTGGAGTGGGACATGTTGAGGGGATATGAGGTGGGAGAGGGACCACATGAATTCCTTTGCACTGTCTGGCACCATGAAGGCACACCAGAAACATTCTCATTAATGTTGCCATGAACTCATGTAGGCATCTGCCATGATTCTGGTGCAGTCCCTTTTGCACTTACACTGGCTTGAGCAGAACTTGGGGCACTTCACTCCCTGTACTGCCCTGTGCCCTGATTGCTTTCAATTCTTTCAGTGTTAGGTTCTGGCATTTCTGAGCAAGATGTGAATATGTGAATTTAAACTTGAATTTGGAGCAACACAGGAAAGGAAGAAGGAAGTTTTCTGTAGGTATAATGGACTTCAGACACATAACATCTAAAGAAGTACAAAGGTGTAGTCCGTCAGTAAATTGCTACTTTATCTGAAGGTTTGTCATGGAAACTCCATGTCAAATTTCAGATCTAAGGATGAAGCCTGTGTTCTTCTGAGGAACAGACTAATTTGTTTAGGCTTGCTGTACTTATGTCAAATTATTCCTGCCATTTGCTAGTGATTAAATAAAAATAGGGAAGAGATTATGTTGCATGGTCGCATTTGACTTTCTTGCATGTTACATAGCAGCTGACTGGTCGTCTTACCGGGCTGACCATACAGAGAAGGGAAAGGATGAAAGAATCAAGACCAACCCTGCCTGATAAAGCAAGAACCGCTGACTTGGCTAAGCCATATGTTTGAATTGCACATGCTAAGCTAACAGACTATAGTATTTACAAGACTTCACTAAACACTTAAATCTATTTTGTGGACAAAAGGATTTTAAGTTAATTTATTTTGTTGAAAGAATAATTTAAGCAAGTTAGCATTTTGTTGACAGAATTATGATGAAATTCATTTTGTCTACATAACTGATTGGACAGTTAGCTGAATGCATTTTCTCCACAGAATCAAGTATGTGCCAGGACTGTCAAGCAGGGTTTCCCACATGGTTTCAAGTAGTTTGTCAACAAAATGAATACAAAACCCTTTTGTCTACAAAATGAACTTAGGTGTTAATTGTTTGTCGATAAAGAGTGCAAAGCCCAATGATCCTCTGTTGAACACTGATAAAAATGTATAAGGAGTGTGTGTGAGTGTGTTTGTACAAATGCGCAGAGCTGTGTACCTTGCTTTGTTGTCAGAGTCCAAATGTCACAAACCAAGTGCCTCGCAGGGAGCGGTGTCCGATCCAAGCTGGGACCAGACATGGTCTGGATATCATGTTCATGTTGAGAGCATCACAAGGCATTAACTAGTGTAGAAATGCAAAACACGGGAGCTGGAAAGCTGTCAATATTGTTTCTAGCAGGGATTCAAAGCCTCCCACTGTGAGTGTTAATTCCAGTTCTATTTGGTATGGTACAAGCACACGTGGGATGCAGTAGCCTTCCTACCTTGAAGAATTGTATCACAAATAGATGTGGCAGATAAGTAGCAGAGAGAGGATGTGTTGTATTCAGATCATGCTGGTTGGGAGCTGAGGCATAATGAAACAAACTCATTAGTTTGAAGTCCTATGGGGAAACACCTCTCGGAGACCAGGAATAGATTTCATTCTTCTTGACCACATAAACCACCCTCTCTTTCTGGACAGACACTAATTAAGGCAGTGCATCATGAGCCATGTGCCCATACAAGATGGAAATCTCACTTAAACCTTGATTTTAAGCACAATTGGGCTCATCTGAAGCCCACTGATGGCTTCATTTTCTTTTCTCATTTTAATTTTTTCATATTTTTGCATGTACAGTGTGATTGCAAGTATTCCCAGGGCTCAGTTTTGAACACAGCATCTGGGGTGTCAGCTCTGAGCACCTCTTGGGTAGACCTGGGAACATAATGGAAAAAATGCCTGTTTTATTCAGAAAATATCATTATACTTTTGGAGCAGTCTGCTTAGTGTTAAATATCTAGAAAGGAACAAGAAAAAAAGAAATACCCACTCATTAAATATGCCGTAAAAATGGCACAAAACAATTTTTTGTTCCTTTTCCCTCCCATCCTTTGTGCTTTTAAGAGGGTTAAAGTCAATGGAGGGTAGGAAAAATATGAAAAAAAAAAAAAAAAGTAGTAAAGCTATGAAGAAATATGACAGTGTCATAGTGCAACATAGTTCAGTCCTCTAATATGTTTTTCATGTTCATTCAGCAGGAAACAACCAACTAATCCCCAAGTTCATTTATACTGTTTAAAGGACCCTGGCTTTCAGCTCTGCTGATTTTCAGAAAAGCCAAAAGGAAAGAAGAGCAGTCCCTTTTCAGCTGTGTTTTCTCTAAATATTCTAGTCACTGCTGGAGTGTTGAGGTTAAGGAGAGGTACATTGGGTAGGGAGAGGCGAGGTTAAAGGCACGAAAGTTGTTTCTCCTAATGAGGTTTGTCATTTACAAGGGCATAATCATCTCTGTTTTCTGCAAGAGAACATTTATGTCAGGAGAACTATGCAAGACATTGTTTTCACATTCTTTTGCAGAATGTGACCTTTCAGAGAAATGTAGCCCTGTACCTGAGGGTTTGAGACTGCTCAGACACAGCACACATTGCAGCAGTGCTGGCAGGAGCTCAGCTGATGGTGGGGCCTTCCAGCTAACATTGGACGCAAAGAGCAACTGGTCTCACTTACGTCAGGAGGTGACAACCCTGTTTGAGCTTGAGTGTCCATTGCTCTTTTATGTGCATTTTTTACAGTGCTTCCAAAATGTTTCCCTAATGGCTTTTGCCTTTTGCTTTCTGGTGTGAACAACTGGTCTGTGGGGCTGAGCAGGAGCAGCAGTGGGGGTTTTGCAGTTTGATTATACCATTTAATCACACTTTTTCGGTTGAGCACATTATGCTGTGGCCTGCGAAGAACCACAATTGCTCTTGCTGCAGAAGGTAAAGCAAATCAGACGTGTCAGACTCCCTTGTTGCTCAACAGTCACTAATGACTGCAGCATATGTTGCTGCTTCTCAGGCCACTGGGAGCTCAGTGCATCTGTTACTCCTCCAGGAGCCAAGTCCTGATTGTCGATACCGTGATCCCCATGCACTTAGCAGAACTGTGGTGGTGTTAGCTGGTCCCAGGCCAGCAGCTGTGAAGCTTGAGAGGGACTGTGGTGGAGAGAGGGTGCTGGGAAACCTAGGGAGGATTAGGCAACAACTGGGGACCATGACATGCTAATCTATAATACACAAATGATGTGTCTCGCAGAAATCCCAACCTGGAAATGAAAAGGTTGCAAATTACAGATGTTATATTAACATGGGTTCATAAGGCACTCGCTGGGGGCTGCATGCATAAATTGTCCAGGTAATAAAAACTGCAGTGCTAGTGCTGAGGGACCTCTCAAAAGCCAGGATTTTCAAAAGAATGTGGTACCTGTAGTGTGGAGTGTCTGTAAATCTGACCAGTGTGCTATGAATGTAAAGCTGGGAGACTGCATTTTAAAATGGCCTGGTAAGAACAAACTGACAAAAAAAGGTTTTGGTCACCTCTGTGTTTCAGATACCTCTTCACTGCTCACCAACTCACATATTTGCATACTTCCCAGCAGATCACACTGCATTTCCATTTTACCCTGAGGTCTAGTCTGCAGTGTAGGCATTCAAAGACACACCTATTCATAAAACTGATTTTGCAGCCTAATAACTCTTCAGGGCCAGGGAGAGAGAGCAGGATTTTAATGCAGGCAAAGGCAGGATACTTGGAAAAAAAATGAAGTCTGTACTATGTGCTATAAGGAGAAGAGAATACTTGCTATTAAACTTATAATGTCATACCAGATAATAAAACCAAAATTTGAGCCACTAGAAAGGCCAAATCCTGCTCTCTTTTGCCTACGTGCATTTTCTTTGCTAATGTAGTTATTCCTGCTGCTGGCTCCAGCACAATCATCTCCTAAATGACTTGGCCTACATTACATCTCACTTTCTAGGGGAAGCCATAAGTGTCATTTTAGTATGTTGAGGTGATGTAGCAGTCCTTTTCAGTATGTAAATTATTATCAGCTTCGTTTAAAGCCCTAATAACTAAGTGCATGAATGACTAAAGATACATAGTAAGGCTTGTCTGCAAAGGTCACATAGGATTATTTTGAGTGTGAATTGCAAAAATGGTTTCTGGAAAGGCTGTGTGATATTTTGATATGAGGAGCATAAATGGCAGTTGTTATTCCACCTGTATCAAAAAGAATCAAGATGTATGTGGTTTACAGCTTTGTGTGAAGTAGAGTGCTATAAAGGATGGTTAGATCACCCTCGCTGCATGAAGGCCACTGGAGGTTTCTCCTGTTCAAGGCATTTGCTCTTGTTTTGTCCAACAGAATCCCAAACTAATGGAGCTGTCATTGTAATCTGACAGGTAGCTAATATATAAAGAGGGAAAGATACATGACTCAGAGCAGCACTTGTTTGGAGCTATCTCATTAGTCAAATGCAGGAAATCAATCAGAGTGCGGTGGGGTTCCCGTAATTCAAATGAAAGATAAAATATATATATACTTCATAGTCTATACAGGTGACCATTTTACATCTGTGCTGGAGAGCTTTTCTGGCTCTGAGACAAATATTTGTGGCATTCCCAGAGGGGTGTCTGGGTGTAGAGAGGTTCACAGTACCTCCCTGAACACATTTGCTTAAAAACATGGCCCACGGTCCTTGCAGAAGTGACAACAGGCTGAAGAGATGGTCTCAGTGCTCTGCTGGGAGTGCACAGAGGGGGAAAAGGGGCAAGATTTCCTTCTTGGAAGAAACCTGAGCTGGTTTGCTGCACGGACATACTGGATTTGTAGGTAGCCTGAACCTAGGATGAGGGCAGCCTGCTTATGAGAGGCCCTCATCCCGAATGGGATGCCAGGTCTTAGGATGCCTGAATAGACAATGCCAGGTCTTGGGGACAGCCTGAGATTCAGAACAGGGTTGCCCTTCTCCCATGGCCTTGGAGCCGACTCCTCGCTCCTCAACATGCTGGAGCCCTTGTGCATGTCCAGGAGATTTCTGTCTTGCACTTGCTCATTTTGCTTCCTCTAAGCCATCTCCTGGTCACCTTGTACTCTCCAGCAGCCTAGCTTTTCATCTCCCACTTATCTGGAGCTACGTGGCCGACAGGGCCATCTCTCCGTTAAACTCTCATGGCACCCATCCCGAAGCAGACGATCCCCTCTCTGGACTGCTCAGTGCAAGACAAGAGTCCCACCACCATCTGGCCTGCGTCTGAAAGGAGCAAGTAGAGGGTACATACCTGGCAACTGAGGTGCTAGAGATGTATATTAAACTCTTATTAAAGCAAATAACTTTTGCAAGCTCCCCTTTAGCCTGATTGAGGCCCCACTATACCCATTTTGAGAAAAAAATTTCATTCTTAATGACCAAAGACAAATCCTACTTTTCTTTTTTGGCAAAGAGGGCTCAATTATGTCAACTAGAGAGGTAGCAGCAGCAGTGTTCTCTTCCTTCTCTTTTTGTAGCCTAATTAAAAAGCGTAAGAATGAAGCTTAGAAACAATAGGGTTGACTCATAAGGGATGACTCTATATGACTCATAAAATATGAGATTATTCCAGAGACTTGAAGTACATACACATGCACTGAGAACTTGGGCTTGGGGGGGTTATTTTTCATAACTGAAAGAAGAATGCTTGCTCTGTATTTTGAGATGTACCTGACACATAAAATAACATGTTCCTTGCCATTTTATATGTGACATATAAGATTCAGTGACGTGGTATAGCTGGGAATATTTTAGAAAGACCCAGCATTACTCACACTTCCAGCATCCTTTGCTTTAACTCGGAAGGCTACAGCTGATGCCTGGTACAGTGGAAACTGTAACTTTCTAAAGAAATTGAAATGACCAACTTTTCTTAGAGGCAGCCTAGGAAGAAAGGGTCCCAAACCAAGGGCTGGCCTTCAAAGATCCCCAGTGTCATCCTGGGATTTTGCAGATTGAAACCAGCTCTGCCATTTTGCTTTGAAAACTAGGAAAGCCTGATTCAGAAATGTCTGTGCAAGGGACAGACACCCTGAGGATTAATGGCCTGTCCCTTTAAGCAGCACAATTAAGCACCAAGTACCCCTGAGTGACAAAGATGTCAGCTTTCACTATTACAGCCTCTCTAACAAACCCTTGTGATCAATCAACTGTCCTGTTCAATTAGAAAAGAAAGATGTCATTGCCTTTCCTCTGCCAAAGGTGTCCTTGTAGTCACCTGGGTGGAGGGACAAGCCTGACCCCCCCGGAGCAAGACTCAGGGTCACTGCCGGACGAGCACTCATTCCTTGCCTGGGAGCTTCATTGGTTTTCTGGCCAGAGAAGGCTTTTGCAGCTCTTCGTTACCATGCGCTGGCAAGGAAAGGCAGCATGATGGATTAATGAAAGAAGCTTGATTGAATGGGGCTAGTAAGCTATCAATGAGATTCCCCCATACCTGCATTGTTCTCCTGGATTATAACCAGAGCTACTTTCTCCTTAAAATCAAGAAAGCTCTTGAGATTATACCTGCCAGCGTTATTTTCCAATACTGTGACATGTAGTGGCATCTTGTCCTATTAATTTGCAACTCAGAGAATATAAAAATCTTAAAAGAACAGATCATGATAAAATGGGATAGTTCATACATCTGAATTTCAGGGAACCATTAGTTCCAACTTGATGGTTTTTTATTTGGCTCCACATAGCACAAACAGTGGCTTTTCCTCATGTGCATCTAGGTCCTTATTGCCCTTGAACTCTCTGCTGTGCTCCAGTTATTGAAGTGCCCAAACAGCCTAAGCTAAAGTAGCACATCTTTTGCATACTTTTTATTTAAAATTGATTAGTTTGGTGTGCATCTTGTGCCACATATGATTGTTTAACCTGGGCTGTGGGGATACCTCCTGAGAAATCCCAGAGGCTTTACCGTTGCTGCAAGCAGATGAGTTGCTCCTCTGCCTTCTTCACCTTCCTAAAGAGCAATCACGTGGGGTGGAAGGAAAAAGGCCAGCGTAGCTCAGTTGGTCTTTTGGGCCACATTGTAGGTGACAGTCATTTCCAAGATGATGTTTGCATGTTGGGCTGTGCGCATACTTGGGAGGGGAGGGGGCATTCAGCATTCTCCTGCCCTGTCAAATCAGCTGATGTGAGATCAGAGGTCAGAAGATTTTCTTAGGAATCTTGCATCTTGTACCAGCCCAAAGAGCCCCAACCTGCTAGATGTGGTTCCCAGCACACTATGGATGTGTGTTCAAGCACTGATCACCTCTTCTCTCCATACTCTACTTGCAATTGTTTATCAAAAGGAATGTGAAGAGGCTGTCACAAAAGCGTGCTGTGCTATAAATAATGGCTTTGCTGTGCCGAATATGAGCCATTCAGTGACTGGAGCAGAGACAGCTGTTGACAGAAGGCTGAATTGTTCAGCAAGAGCAGACACCAGGATTAAGTGTGAAATTTGGAAACTGCCTCATAACTTCTACAGGAACGTTAACGTGACATCAAAGATTATTAGTGTTGTCAGGCATGCATTCTCACACTGAGCTTTGGGTAGGATTTTCCTCTTGGAAAAAACCAAGAACACAGATTTGCGTAACTCTTCCCAAATTCTTAGCCTATTTTGAAGGTATGGTCTGTCACTCCCCTCTACGGCATGCAGCCCTTATCCCACCTCTTGTTGGGATCCACGCAACAGTGCTTATGGTCAGGTGTGCACATACTGGCTACGCATAGTGTTTTAAAGAGCAAGGTGTCTTCTGAAAAATCCTTGTGTGATAAATGAACCTTTTCAGTCTTGTGTGTCTAGCTCCAGACTTGTCTGCCAACTACATACCATATGCCGAAACCTGTGCTCAGGTTGGGATTTAGCCAGCATCAGAGAGCTCAGTACACCTACTCTAAATTTGCCACCTTTAGATAGAGATCAAGTTACCTTGGTCTGTGTGTTCATGTCAGTGTCAACATGCCCCCTGGTTCCAAGGTGTCAGGGCGCAGTGCAGCCCAGCAGACTGGGGCACGCTCAGCGATCTCAATATGGGCTGCCAGGGCAGGGGGAGGGAGGGAGCTTGGCAGCCCCACTCTCAGCTGGGAAAGTACCCTGGGCTGCTCATCCCAGCCGTTTGCAGGGGAACTGCTCCTGGGCTTGCAGCCAGCAAGGCACAAAGTCCTGGCAGCTGGCTTGGTTAAGATGGTTCAAGTTTGGTTCACAGTGTAGAAGTACTCGGGGCACCTGAACATCTGGGTATGTGACATGCTCATTAGTTAAAGAAATCCACATTATGTCTCTGATATTGGTTACTATAAACCACCATGAGGATCTGCTTAGATGGGAGAAGGTAGGATGCTACAGGAAACCCCCTATTTCCTTGGGGCTGTTTTTTGTTTTGTTTTCCTTTTTACAAATAACAAATATAATGTGTTAGAGACTTTACAGGACACAGAAGGTAGCTTTTCATGGTAACTATGGTTTGGAAAAGGTGGCAAATATTAGGTCCCCACATTACAAAGTGCAGCAGTCCAGCAGCTTGCTGTTTGGAGCTTAGAATCACAGGCTCATTCTTTCTTGCTTGTACCAAAATCAGTAAGCAAAGTCTATATTAACAGCGTAACAGAGGCTTGGCAAAAGATCCAGAATCTTGGCAGGACTTAAAAAAAAAAACCCAGAGTGAATCCACAAATCTTTTTTTCAGGAAAGGAGTAATTTTAATTGTATCTGAACATGCAATTGGACACGTATGGTGGGGAAAAAGCAAACTATTCTGTTGGGTGAAATTGTACCAAGGTGGGGGTGTAACTCAGCACGGTTCCTGGCTTCAGAGTAGAAATGGGCACTAGGAGCTTGTCCGTGTGTCTCTAGGAGAGTTTTGAAACACTGCTATTCTGAGCTGGCTTGATTTTTTTTCCATTGCAGATGAGTATGGAGTATGTTTTTGCTGTAGTGTTTAACATACGAAGCAGGGTTTTTCCTGGTCCCTTTGAGAAACACCGCCACAGCCCTGTGAGAAGTTAGTTGCAGGAACATTTTCCTGGTGTTTATCCTATGTTTTCCCTTGCTCAATTCCAGCCTATTTTTCATCATTAGAATTGGTTAAAGTGCTGGGGGGCGGGGGGGGGAATTTAGGGAATTTGAAAATCCACTCATGCTGTTCATCCGTTTTTAAGGAAGAGGTATGTAATTGGCAGCATTAGAAGTTTTGCTGAAACTCTTTGTTGGACTTCTGAAGGTTTAAACGAACTGTTTCTGTAATTGGTAATGAGTGACAAAAACCTTCTCGCCCTCCTTCCCACCTCTTCACTGGAGAATTTGGGCAAGCACTAAACTTCCATTACAACCTCATTTCACTGCTATCTTCCTTGAGAACTTTCATCCATCCCTCTCTCCTCTCTGGGAGAGGCTTGTTCCTTACAGCGGCAGTGCAGGGACATGTGGTCAAGCCATACTGGTGTGTGGGGCTGCCGGTGGCCTCGGGGAGGGGCAGGTAGGGCTGTGGCATGCAGCCAGTTCCAGCGGGCTTCAGCAGACCCACTGAGGCACAGCTGAGCCTGCCAGTGCTGCTGGTGGTGTCTCTGGGAAAAGATACTGAAGAAAGAGGAAAAAAGCCACACAGGCAGAGAAATGAGGAGGAAAAAGAAGTGAGAAACACCAGGGTCAGAGAAGGAGGAAAGCAAGGAAGGGCTCTAGGTGCCAGAGCAGGTGCCACCTGCAGCCTGTGGAGAGGACTGTGGTGGACCAGGTACTGCCAGCAGCCGGTGGAGAGGACCACAGTGGAGCAGGTATGACCTGCAGGCCGTGGAAGACCACAATGGAGCAGGGGGAAGGTGTGAGGAGGAAGCAGTGGCAGTGCTGACCTCAACCCACTGTTCCCCATCCCAGCAAGGAGGTAGAGAAGTTAATAGTGAAGGAGTGAGGCTGAGCCTGGGAAAGGAGAGGGGAGGGGAAGACGGTGTTTTAGTTTTGCTTTTGTTTTTCATGCTCCAAATCTATTTTAATTGGTGATAAATTAATTTTCCCCACATCCAGACTGTTTTGCCCATGACAGTATTTGGTAAGGGATCTCCCTGTCTTTTTCTTGACCTGTTAGCATTTTCATCTTCTTTTATCCCCCAGTCCTGTTTGAGGAGGGTTAATGAGAGAGCAGCTTGGTGGGTGTCTGGAAGCTGGCCAAGGCCAGCCCACCACAGAAGAAACATGAGGGTGTGTGGCATTGACAGGAGGTGACCCTGCCTGCAATGCACCACACAGAGATTTGCAGTGATCGTGTTCATGCTTCCCAAGCCCTCCTCACTGTGACAATAAAATGGAGAGACCATTTTCTCCTCCTTTGGTGCCCATTTGGCAGCAAGTATCTCCTGATTAGGATCAACCAGCTTAGTAGCCATTTGTGTTTTCTTCTGCCTTGCCAGAGGACTGTGCTGGGCAAAAATTCAGCAGGAGCATTCAAAGTCTTCCAAACCTCCTTGTGTTTGTCCTGGATGGAATTAGGCCCATTGGACTATAAACACCCTTACTGTGGCAGATGCTTGACTTTGGGATTTTTGTTTCTGTCTGTGAGGTTGGTTGAAGGTCTTTGATGTCGAAAGTAATCAGTGTCTTGTTCACTGAGGTACAAACTGTCTATTGTCACTTTACAAGCTATAGATACAGAAAGATTAATGAGGAATAAGCTACACAGGTTGAGGATGGGCTGTTTTTTTACTGCATTTCTGCAGCACTTCAAAAGAACTGAGAGAAAAAGCAAAGAATAATGTCCAGGAGTTTCAGAGATGAGTAATTACCATTTTGGGAATGAAATCTCATTTCTTTTCAGTGTCCCAAATATAAATAACTGATCATTGCAGGAGGAGGCATTAGCAGTTATCCCCAAATATCCCCTCAACTCATCAGTCCCTTTTTGCAGTTGACCAGTTTTCTAACTCAACAGGTAGTCCAACTTTCCTATTTTTGTGGTACATTCAAAGTCAGCTGCCTCTTCCTTACTGGGTATTCTCCTTCTTTGAGTCCAGTGTATGTAATTAAGCAGAAGATGATATTGCAATGTGTAATTCATCATGTGGAAAGCAAGAACTTCAAGACAGAGATGGTTGCAAATGGATACCAGAAACGTGGCTCTTCTGAATGGCTTGCCTCAACCTCAGCGACTGTGTGTGTCCCTGACTCCCTGGTTTTACTGGACCAAAACTGGATCATCTTCTGCTTTATCTGCTGGAACATGTTTGTTGTCAGTGTCTCAGCCACTATTCATCTCTCTCCAAATCTTCACTGAAAGCACATCATCCTTTGCTGCATCTTTTGTTTATCACTTTTCTGTTATTATTCATAGTCCCTTGACTCTGTCTCCTCTTTCTGAAGGACAAATACTGTTTTACATTATGTAAAGCTGGAAAGCAGAGCCACACATATCTTTGTGGGTCTGACAGATACAGAAATTGTTCATGTCCTGTAGCCTGCATTGGACATAGTCTTGTAAGCAGTGACTTCAAAGTCTGGCCTTACCTGCTCATTGCTTAAAGCAGTTCACAGTATTTTCACAATATAGCAAACCATGAATCTACATCTACATACAATTCACAAAATATTTTCAAATCATAACTTTAGCTTCTCTTCCTAGCAAGTGACTTATGCCTTCATATAATTTAATAATGTATCTACCGTCTTAGCATAAATGAGTAAAAGGCCCTAATAATACGGGGTGGAAAGGGAAGTGAAATTTGAATAGAAATGCCTTAGTGGGAAAACTGCGGGTGGTATAAACACAGGAAGAGGACAGGTGGCTCTGAAGACCTTGTTAGATATGCTGGTTTCCGGTTATGAGTGTCTGCTCTCAGCACATAGGCAGGGAATATATGAGAGCAGGAAAAAAACAAATTTATTCAAGTGGGATCTGATTGTGCCATGAGTGAGAGGAGTGTGCAGAGCCATCCCCCTAGAGAGAAAACCTTCCCATCAGAAGTGGCCTCTTAGTCCCACAGCTGATTCCCAGGACTCCTGCCTCCTACTTGCAGAGACAAGCTAAACATCTTTGACCCTGTAAGAGAGGATCAGGACCGCAGGAAATTTATTAGGAACTTGGGTCCTGCTTTTTATGAAGGGCACAGAGAAAGACAGCAAGAAAAAACCTTGCAATAGGGGAAAGATTAGACTGTTGCTTAGGCAGTGGCATAGCCTGGGATGCTGAAGGTGCCAGGGTGCATGTTGAGAAGTCACTGTGGAGCGAGGAGGATCACTGCATGCTGCCCCGTGGGGAGAGGTACTTGCTCCCTTCATAGCTCCTCTCCTTTCTTTGGCACTCTGAGATTTAAGGTTTGTATTACCCATTGTAAAGGTACACAACTGCTACTTCTGTTAGGGAAAACTGAATTTACATGTTATGTATATTAAGCTTCATAGTATCTTACCTGTGAGGGAACTGTTGTCTTGTTTCTTTGCAAAATGAGACAGTCACAGATAGGTGAGGGGTTAACAAAACCTATGCAAGCAAAAATAGCTTTGGTATTTACCCACTGTGTGAAGAACACAGCGAACAATTGTGTGTGAATTACAATAGATGTGTCAGATAGTGCTTTCTTTACCAAGGTTTCCTGGAAATTGCAAGGCTGTTTTTAGTTGCTGGTAATTTTTTCAGCCTTTAATTGCTTGGGTTGATCTTCTCTACAAACACAGCTGTAGGCTTGTATTCTAAAATTACTATTATTTTAGCCAAGTCTGTTCACCTGTTTTTGGAAACAAGGCATTGAGAATGCTGCTTTGATCTATATATACTAAAAAATTCTGGAAACCTTTTCCTGAGCAGTTTGGGTGGTGGTGGCTGTTGAATCCAGCATGCGGCTTTCTGCTCTGCTGTGCAAAGTTAGACCAAGCTTAGTGAGGTGTTTGGGGAATTAAGTTTGTACATGGTGGAGAGACCTGTTGATTTTAGCAGGTAAAAACCTCCAGAGTTAAAACTCCTGGAGCATGTGCCATCCCTTTCTCTCCAGTAGCAATGACTGATGAGTGGAGTTTTCACTCCCACTGAGTGACAGCTCATGCCTCCCTGGCCCAGGACTACAGTGCTAGGTCATTGTTTGAAATTGCTGCAGCTGTCTGCACTGGGGGACACTTTTACTGCTCTGTGAGTTTGCATTTGTGCGTCTTTCATATGTTTGCACAGCGCAGGCAGGGGAGCCATCCCGTTGAAATGCAGAGTGGATGGGGGGCAAAGAAAATTACTGCTCGTCTGTGACCTTTGAGCACATGATGTTACAGTCCCAATAATGATATTTACTGTGACCTGGAGGTCGTACACAGTTATGCCGAAGTCAGCTTTCAGCAAAGCATCTATGGTGCTGAAGTTCCTTTTAAACAGCTGAACTGGGAAAGGGACAGTCGCTCACAGTTTCAGAACATTTCACTCCTAGAAGGGTTCAATTGTGCTGTATCAAATAGGAAAAAAATTTGAAATATGCAGTGGATTTTGAATTATAAATGTCCAAAGCCTGCAGAAACCAGTGAACCCATCTCACTTATCATTCTATGTCATCAGAACAGAATGTTTTCTGATTCCCCAGAGAAGGTCCTAAACACATATTGATTAAATTTTAAAGACATCAGGAAGGTGTCCAGATTCGTAGAATCATAGAATGGGTTGGGTTGGAAGGGACCTTAAAGATCATCTAGTTCCAAACCCCCTGCCATGCTCGGGGACACCTTCCACTAGACCAGGTTGCTCAAAGCACCGTCCAACCTGGCCTTGAACACAGCCAGGGAGGGGGCAGCCACAGCTTCTCTGGGCAACCTGTGCCAGTGTCTCACCACCCTCACAGGGAAGAATTTCTTCCTTCTATCCCTCCTTCTATCCCTACCCTCCCTGATCAAGAGTCCCTCCCCACCTTTCCTGTAGCCCCTTTCAGTACTGGGAGGCTGCTCTAAGGTCTCCCCGGAGCCTTCTCTTCTCCAGGCTGAACAACCCCAACTCTCTCAGCCTGTCCTCACAGGGGAGGTGCTCCAGCCCCCTGATCATCTTCGTGGAGCCACTCGAGCAGGTCCATGTCCTTCTTATGTTGGTGCCCCCAGAGCTGGACACAGCACTGCAGGTGGGGTCTTAAGAGAGCAGAGTAGAGGGGGAGAATCCCCTCCCTCGACCTGCTGCCCACACTTCTCTTGATGCAGCCCAGGACACGGTTGGCTTTCTGGGCTGTGAGCACACATTGCTGGCTCATAGTTTTCCATCCACTAGTAAAGTCCTTCTCCTCGGGGCTGCTCTCCACCCACTCATCGCCCAGCCTGTATCTGTGCTTGGGGCTGCCCCAACCCATGTGCAGGACCTTGCACTTGGCTTTGTTGTACTCCATGAGGTTCACACAGGCCCACCTCTCCAGCCTGTCCAGGTCCCTCTGGATGGCACATCCCTTCCCTCCAGCGTGTCGGCCGCACCACACAGCTCGGCGTCATTGGAGAACTTGCTGAGGGTGCACTCAATCCCACTGCCCATGTCACCAACAAAGATGTTAAACAGCGCCAGCCCCAACACCGACCCCTGAGGATGCCACTTGTCACTGGTCTCCACTTGGACATCGAGCTGCTGACCACAACTCTGAGTGCGACAATCCAGCCAATTCCTTATCCACTGTATCCACTATCCAATGTAGAGACAAGGATGTTGTGTGGGACAGTGCCAAATGCTTTGCACAAGTCCAGGTAGATGGTGTCAGTTGCTCTTCCCTTATCCACCAGTGCTGTAACCCCACCGTAGAAGGGGTCTGTCTTCTTGCTTCTCTTCGTTGTTGATTTACTTGTTAACCTTGCAGGTGGGCTGAACTGAACTTTCTAACAGACTTGCACTGTGGATCATAAGTGCAGCCTGCCTGCAGTGGGATGAGTATACTAATTCCTGCCATGTGTACCCAGCCAACATCTTCTGGTGGGCTGGTTGTTCCAGATCAGCTTGTTGGACTGAGCAGTGGCCATGACACTTCTGCATCTGGAAACCTCCCAAAAGCAAGAATATACAAACTGAAATCCACACGGGGACCAGAAGGGATCCTCTGTAGAGCAGGAGGAGGACTTTGTCTCAGATGATCTGTGGGTGCATGAGCTGAGGTTTTTGACCTCAGACTGTGGATAGCTGGGCAGCCACCAAGAGTCTGCAGTTCTCTAAACAGAGCAGATGAGAGAAAACTCCTCATCCAGCTTTGTTTCCTCTTGCGAGGAAAGAGGGAGTAAATTGCTTTCTGGAAGGCATGCAGAATGGAGGTGCTGACCTGGCATTACACATCCTAAAGCTCAGAGCAGCCTTGTCATATGTGGTTGCCGACCCTGATTTCAACATGGATTGGACTAGAGACCTCCTGAGGTCCCTTCCAGCCTGAATTATTCTATGATTACTACATGCAACACCTGCCTCAGAAATTTCTGCCCCAGGTCACTCACCTTTTCTGCCACAGGCTTTGCATACTGAGCTGGAATGATAGTGAGGAGAGCTGGGATTACAGGCAAGGTATGAGGGACTTTCACCAGGTCCTGGGTGTCCTGGTGCCCAGAGCCACAGGAGCATCCTGCAGAATGCGGTGGCTCTTCAGCCTGTGCTTCCCTCTAGGGCTGGGTTTATGTCAGAGGCAGGGGGAGCATGGGAAGAGATGTTCAGGTGCTGCTCCATGTCCTAGGTGGGAATGGGTTTGCTCTTTGCCACAATTCCTTCTTCCCTTCCCTCACAGGCGTTTGGTCTGATATTTGTAATTCAGCTGGATTAAGACCTGCACACTCTGATTATTACCTGTGATTAAACCCTGAAGAAAAAGGATAGCTGGGAAATATGGGGTTGCTGGTATTTTCTGATGTGAACAAAAGGTAAAAGTTGACCTGTTCAGGAGCAAATCAGGCTGGATATTTGTCACTCTTGCTGAATATTAAATTCTGGCTCTGTGCCTGCAGTTTATTCTTTCCTTTAGTCCCTATTCATCTTCCCTCCTTCCCTTTTTTTTAATTTATTTTTCAGATGCCTGAATGAGTGGCTTTACAAAATGCACAGTGTGTTTTCCTTATGTTTCTGCCCAGTCTAAGAATAAATTATAGCTTAAACTTGGGAATGCTACATCTGTCACTAGTTGTAAAGCGGCCTTGAAGAATTTTGCCTTGGCAAGCCGTAATTGCTGATAACTGCTCCTTTTATGCAAATCTCGGCACGCGTGGGACTGCTAATGTGGTGGTGGGCTCAGTGGAGGCACGCAGCTGCAGCAGGCAGGACGGCTTCGCAGGCACTGCTCTGCATTGCAATGGGATGCCCCAGGAAGCTGTTCTTGGAATGATCATTAGTTTAGATACCTGTAAACAAACCATGTGGTATTGAATTCAACCCAGAGAAAAAACCTACTTATTGAAGTTCCTGCTCATCACTAAATTAGTCTTCAGTATTTATTTTTAAATATAAGGAAATTGCCTTTTGAGCTGTGGTTGCTTTTATTGCCTGGCTCCCTTGCCTTCAGTGGTAAATACAACTGCAGTGTGATTGTGCTGCCTGCCAGCTTGGCTCATGGGAGTCTCACTGAATTACTACCCCGTCTTACCTGCTTCTCCCTTATCGTAGAAGCAGTTATTTCTTGGCAAAAGCTGGAATTATAAAGTCATAAGGCTGCCAGGCCCATCCTTGGCCTCCAGATGTGGTTATGGTGCTGAGTGAGCAGCCTCGCAGCCACTGAGCTGCAGTAACCCATGTATACCTTGCAGGAAATAAGGTGACTCACTCTTTTTCTGCTCCCTCAGCAAAGGAGCAACTACTAAAGGAGTGGTAGCTGGGAAGAATGTTAAGATAAGGCTACATCCTTTGCTGAGCATCCTATAGAGCAGTCTCTTCTTGCTTTAAGGCTTTGCTGAAACATATTTACATCACTGGGAATTTAACCACCCAGGTAGCAGTCCCAGAGACAGGTACTGTCGCAGCAAAAACTCTGAGCATAATATGCAAACCATTAGCTAGCTAGCATCTCGCTGCTGAGGTTTGCACTACCAAAAATGGAGGGATTATAGAGCACAGTGGGGCTCGGTGCAGCATGTGAAGCATATGTTCAATGCTACATGGCTAATAGTACAAATTGTAATACCTGACTTATTTGGAAAGGTCAGCAAGCACTGCAGCTGGGCGGCTGTCTTGTGGTTGGCATGGCTGTCTCTGCAGCCTGTTGTCAAAGGCTGATTCCAGCACATGAATGCTCCAGTGAGGCTGCCACTCAGGAGACTTTTCCTTTTTTTCTTCCAGGGTACAACAGAGGTCCTGAGTCCCAGTGTGGCACATGATGCAGAGATGCAGGGTCCAGCAGGAGAAGACAGCCCAGGTTTGGTAAGTCTTTGTTCTTGGCTTGTTAACAGGGAATGACAGAGTGGTTGTTTGTGCAGAAGTGGCACTTCCCTGGGTGCTGGTGCGGGAGAGTCCTTGAGCTGGGAGGTGTGATAAGGAATATGGATGCTCTGTTCATGTGAGAGCTGGACATGTGCTTTTGGAGAGGAGAGTGCTTTGTGCTGTCAGCTTGGGAGCATGTCCTTCAGCATGGCTCTGCTGGGAGAGCTGCTGAGCAAAGTTTTCCTGCCCCATGACCCTTTTCAACCAGGTGTAAGCTGGAGCATAACAAAGTTCAACACTGTGCTGCAAATCCATGTGGAGCAGCTGTCATAGGGAATGAACTCACAGAGGGAGCTTAAAATTAAGTATCAACTAGACATTTTGAATAAAATCTGATCCTCATTGTAGTAAATCCTTTAAAAATACATCAGGAGAGAGATGCTTTCCTTCCTTTTTACAAGTGAGGGGGTTGATTTCCTTGAAAGGTGTGCTGACGCTCTAAGGTACACAAGGTAACATTGACAAGGAGGTGAGCTATCAAGTCGTGTGTCTGGGACTTCTTATCAGGTGGCACCAATTGCATTGCCAGCAGCTTGCATGAGCAGAGGCGATATTTTGTTGCTGTAGTGTGACTTTGGCAGGTACAGTTATCAATGCCATAGACTGTGTGTCCTATCATTTATCTGTTTGTGGTCAGGCTGCTCCTACCATGTCATTGATTTCACTTGCTGAAGAAGAAATAGGGCTTTAATTGCATAATTCAGAGTGTTCAGGGACCACATTGACCTGGAGAATTCCTGCTGGCTCCCTCCCACTCCATTTCCATCACCTCTACCGCGGTGGCTCCTTGCTCAGGTTTGCTGTCACAAGCCTGTGTGACACCACACTGCAGGCCAAGTTGGGGTCCTACAATAAAATGCAAATAACACACCTTACTTTTTCTTGGTTCTTTGCATCCTTCTGGAGGGATGTTTTTTTTCCTGTCTGTTTATGGCACAGGTCCATGAACACTTTGGGACAGTCTTGCTGCACAGCAGCATGACATGCTGGGAAAGGATGGAGAGGACAGGCTCCTTCAGCTGGTCTTGTCATCAGCATCTCTATATGGTGAAGCTACAGCCTGAAGAAACTGTTTGCTGGAGGGTGGACTGTAGCATGAGTGGGTTATTTATTTTTTCCTGGCTTGAGGTTTTTGTAGCCTATGCTGGAGAAAGGGGTTCGGGGAGAAACATTTGGTCTGACCGTATACTGGATCTTATGCTCTTATGATCAGTAATGTTGAGTCCATTTCACATGCCTGTTGATAGACGGGCTCAAATGTCTGATTTACCACTTTTGGGCGCTTTGTGCTTCCTGAAGTCACTTTGTTTTAAGGGATGTCCGGTGACAAATACAGAAACTGAGGTGGTCTGAGATCACCAGTGATTTTTTGAAAGTTTTGGCTTACATTCACTCCAAGGTACTGTGGGATAGTTTGCTGTGTATGTGTATTGACAGCTGGGACTGCTGCCCCTTGGTACTGTGCTGTACACAAACATACCATGAGAGATGGGACCTGTCCTGAGAAAAGTATAGGCTGCACAGACAACAGATGTGTGAAAGGAATAAACTTCTGCAGATCATCTCCTCGTTGCAGTGCTCTGCCCACTGGACCATACAACCTCTTGGGCCTGTAATTGGTTCTCTCCAATACCAAAAGACTAAAAGGCAGTATAACCCCATACATCACCAGTTAAATGAGGATGTTATCCATGTCTTCCAGATCTGATCATCATTCTGCCCACAATGCTTTGGGATTTTGGGCCATTGACTTAGCTCTTACCCTGTGAACCTGAAAGAAGGTGCAGGTCTTGCCACTGCACTATTTCATCTGCTGGATTTTATATAGTGTCTCTGGGTTTCTTAGGAGGCAAGATGCACACAGTTTAAACTATGCCCTTGCAAAATAGAAAGCAAAGGTGACATTGGGGTCACCCTTGTGAACCCTGCTAATGAACTGATTATTGCCTTTCTAGTAGCTAGAATAATAATGGAGTACCACTGTGCTTAGAATCTCGGGGACAAAAATCCCCTGAAAGCAGGGTTTTAACAGGGAAGGAGGAATATGAAGGTGAAATAAATTTTGCAATAATTCTCTCACAAATTGTTCTAGACATGTAAATATTGCATGGCTAGCCCATAGTAGTCACCTAGGAGTCTTTATTATAGACTGGGAAGGTTCAAGAGTAGACTCAGAATGGTTGGTAGGATTGTACCCATTAAGGAATAATTATACCTACTCTACAGATGAGCAATACAGATACATAAAGGTATTATTTGTTTAGCTTAATAACAGTTCTGAGGTTTGGGGAATTTGGAATCCTTGCTCTTCCTGGCAATGTCTCCTTCATGTCCCTGGTACATGGGCACAGGAAGCATTTTGCCTGGAGAATACGGGAGAACAATAAGAAAAAGCAGAGTGTTTAAACTTGCTGACTAGGGATGCTGTCTCAGTGTTACCTGGCAGAACTCAGGACCATCAGATTGCTTGGCTAGCAAGCACATAGCAAGATAAGGAGAAGAATTAGATTTTTGTATTGAGTAACAAAATGTTTAGTAGTGAAAATGGGAGAACCCAGGGAGATAGTGTTTGGAGGGACAGCCTTCATGGTTCAGGCTACAGAACAATTTTGCAAAGGAAGAAGGTTCCTTTATAAGGAAGAAGATTTCCTTGCAGAAGCTTTTTTGGCAGCACTTCTTTTAATTTGCTCTGGAGAAGCTGGTGTGTATTGGCTCCAGCAGCATTTGTTTTAAGTCACAGTGGTGTTTCTTGGGTCTGGTGTTTCAAAGCCTTGCACTGGTGCCTTTACAGCCCATGATAGATATGCCTGGAGAACATTGCATGGGCATACACTGAAGTGTGACTCTAAAACGCTGCATTTAATATTGTCAAAGATCTCTGAAAAATAAAACCAGAAAGGGGAGCGCATCTAGTCTGTTCCCCTGATAACCACATATTCTTTGACTAGCAGTAGCTTTGGGGCAGGTTACTTCAGGATGATGTAATTAAATAGACACTTTAAAAGTCCTAGTGTAACTATTGATTTTTTTTCTCTTCAGACAGTTATGGCTTAGACAAGGAAGGAAGGGAAGTGGGTACCTTTGCAAGCTTTTGTGGCAAAGAGCAGAACAGATGTGGAATCCATGTGAAAGTGCTGTTATCCCTCAGCATGGAAGATCACCACAGTCCTTATTGTAGCTCAGTCCTTTCTCCCTCACTGTTTAGTGAAGAGACTCATGCAAGCAAGGCAGAGGAAAACATGCCCTCAATGGTTCAGCTCCATGACTATGTTAGTGCATGTAATTATTTGGAAACATATGACTGTAGATATCTCTCATAGTCACAGGCAATACTGAACAAGTCACCTCCTTAATAGGGACTGTACATCTGAAACTGCTTCAGCTATGTGGATGACTGGGCCCTTTCTATGTATATAAATCTGCAAATGTGTAGTAGGTTGTAAAATTTATGAGCACTTTAGCCCTTATAAATTTTTATCAAGTGTGGCTGTTAAAACCAAGGGTTGTTATTAGTGTTACATGCAGATTTTCATTATTATTAACCCTCTGCTCACCCTTTGCCTTATAGGGGGGAAAAAAATAGAGAAAATAAACTCTAAAGAAAAGGGAAAGAGAAGATTTAGTTTATTGGATGAAAGTAGTGAAATCACTTTCAGGTCCACAGATTGGTGGTCTAAGACCTGGTAGTAAAGATTATATAATCTAGATGGGAGGAATTTGGAGGAGGATATTCCCGTTAAATTCTAACTGTCTAAATGCAGTGTTGCTAGGATATGTCCCAAATCACTGTTCACTGCAGCTAGATGGAAATTGAATGGTTTTCTTGACAGAATTTAACTCAATAACATAGTCCTTTTGAAATGCACTGGACTGACATTATGAGGAAGAAATTGGTAACTGGAACCTTGATTCTGCATGTCTGTGCTCCTTTTTCCCTTTTACATGATATGGATGTTGTCCATAGGAGTCCTGTCAAAGCATGTGCAGGGCTGGATCATGTCCGGGACCAGGGGAGGATGAGGCAATGCAGAGCCAGGCTGCAGAGCAGAGCCACTTTACAGATCTACGGGGACCCTGGGAGAGTCACAGGGGGACACAGGATATTTGGTTCTCACAAGACTTGTTGGTGGGCTAGAAAAACTTATCCCAGAGCAGTGTAAGGATATCCATGCTCCACTGCAGGCTTTGGACCAGTCCTCATCACTATCAGTGCATGGTATATTCTCACTCCTGTATTTTCTTCTCTCCTTCCATGCTTTTTTTTTGGTCATGGAGTGGAGTTCTTTTTTCTCCTTCTTTTTCAAAAACGAAAAAACTGCTGTTAGGATTATGTCCTATTACTTAAAGTGCTTGTTCCGCTACATGTACACGTAAATTTAATTATATTGGCCATATGAAAGATGCATGAAGGTTCACTTTTGGGAAGTATGCCAAAGAGATCTTCTGAATGCGTAGCTGTTTGATGTAGGCTTGTGCATGGTAATTGAATTACTGATCAAGTACTGTATCAATGAAATAATCTTGGTAAATTCTGTGTACTTTAAGTAACTAGAGCCTTGAAGCTGTGGTAAGTGGATCAACGCTGTTATTGATTTTTTTGTTGAATATGCATATTTTATATCTCTTAATAAGACTGTCCTTTTCTAGCTGTTTCCATGTCCTTCAGACCTGAGGGGTTTTTTTTTTTCAATCACTCGTGAAGAATTTTCCTGTCACTGCTTATACTAAGGGACTTCTCAGATGTCCTCCTCACAGCTTTCCTCCTCAGCTGTTGGGAATCCTGCTGCAATGCCACTCCAGTGGATTGCTGTCTGCTTCCCCCTCCCTCTCCTGTGGCCCTTGCAAGACAGGAAAAGTAGGACATTCTCTTTCTCTTCTCACTGCTTTCTGTACAAAAAGTCCTTGCTCTAATTCTGCTGGAGTTTTGTGGGAAAGTCCATTTACATCCTCTCTATTGCTTCTTCCTGGCTTGTCTGTCCCTATCTACCCTTCATTTTGCTAGGGAGACTTAAAGTCACAGGACTGGGGCATGACAGTAGCAAATATAATCCATCCCTTCTGTGTCCTAGAGACCAGGAGAAGTGATGAGTCCATCAAGATCCTATTAATATTATGGATTCAAAGTTAATTGGTTTGTCTTTCCCCTTCTTTCTTGTATGTTTATTTTCTGCTCTCTGGTAGACTGCTCCATAGTTAAGCTCTGGTCCAAGGGGTAGCTAAATTGGTGTTCTTCACAGTGTTGATATCAAATTGCAGAAAAAACAGCTGAAGAAAGAGTGAGTGTCATCCTAGGATCATCTTCTGCAAACAGCTGTTGAAGATGCTTCAAGACAGTGTAGGATGGCAAATATAGTAACCCATAACATAATAACTTTGTGTATAATGACCCCACCCAGTTATATACAGGGGTATGTATGGTATGCAGGGGATGGACTTGAGTAGAGGTTATTTTGAAGACCTTCATTTTGGAGTCAGTCTGAATCCCAAAGTGAGATCTGAGCATGTACTTTCCACTTTTCCTAGAGCAAAGCTGTTTACCCTTGTCAGTACTAGACAGGACTTACAGTATAGACATCACTAATATACATGACTGATAAAGGTCATTTACATTCATTTTTGGATATAGGCA
The DNA here is from genome assembly GCF_031877795.1 of Strix aluco. Taxonomy (NCBI): domain Eukaryota; kingdom Metazoa; phylum Chordata; class Aves; order Strigiformes; family Strigidae; genus Strix; species Strix aluco. The sequence goes on from NC_133936.1 coordinate 38,927,526, forward strand.
TTACGTATCAAGTCCTATAGTATGGCATCATCAAGACGTGCAGTCTCAAAAATTGACCCAAAGAGTCTGTCCTGAAATGCATGATTTATGAAATGACTTAGTCAATTCCTTTTGGTATTTTAGAGACTGAAGATTTTAAAGAAAATGTCTGACTTACTTGAAATCATTCATAGTTCACTGCATAATGCAAGATATTGTTACGAGTTGGATCTGACATGCTCCTTTAGCAGCTACAGTCTCTGGTGGCCTGTTCCAGCAATTCCTTCATGCATTTAGGAGGTTTTCCAGTGAAATTGCGCTCCAGCATTGCACTCAAGAGATACGGCATGCAGAACCTGGCTTTGTTCAGCTGCAGAAACAGCACTTGAGGACATATTAAGGAGCTGGATCGGACACAGCCAGTGCGTGGGGAATTGAGCAACTGCTATTCATGTTTCATGGACAAAAGCTTGCCTCTGGATGAGAGCCACATGATTACTGAAAGAAATCCCTTGGTGATCAGTCTCCTGGCAAGAGCTGAGCAGGTCTTGGGCTGTGTAGCCTGGCTCACGAGAGAGGAAAAGCATCAGACATATGTGATGAGACCTCTGCGAAGTGCACACTGCTCTATCCAAAGGAGATTCTCACCCTTCACTTTGAATGTTGCCAATGTGTCTTTTCCAGCCTCTGCATTTGCCAAAACTGGAGGGCCAGTTTTCACTTTTCTTCTCTGGGATCTTGTAATTTTGTGTCCTTTGCTTTGGTGCTTTTTTTTTTTTTTTTTTTTCTTTTCATTTAGAGGAAAGAAAAAAATCAGAAATTATCAGGCATTAATGTTTCCAGTTGCTGCTTGTGTCCACACAGAGACCTTAAATGCATATCTTCTGCTAGCAAGAAGAATTAATTGTTTCTCACTCTTTGTTCTTACTAGGGCTGATGTGTGAAACAACGGAAAAATAAATGTTTGATTTTCTTAAATTAGGATGACCCTATAAAAGAGACACTAGAAACAATGGGTCTTCACTAGTAAACTGAACAAAAGTGATATAAATACCTCTGAACATGAATTTTTAGATTGTGATCTAGCAAACTGAATGCTGTAACTGTTCTTTCTTTGATGTTTGAGGTGAGAAAAAGCCAATGTTTGACATCACATTCATAAAAGTAACATCCTATTTCTTGTCACTGATAGCAGGTGGTGCTGGAACTTATACATCAAACCATTTTTTTAACCTTCTTTTACACAAACCACTCTTTGTGGCATTCTGTCTCAACATGATCAAACTATAGTTTCATTCACCTCCTTTTTTTTACTTTGTTTCCTACTAAATAGAGCAGCCAAAGGAGGTGGGGAAAAAACAGCTGTCTGAGGCTCTAGTGTAGAATTTATCATAACTGGTCTACTCTTTTTTTTTTTTTTTTTTCCCAAATTTGCAGTGTGTGTCGTTATGTTTTCAGGTCAGGGCATAGTCAGGCCAGAACCTGTAATGGCAGTTTGAGCTGCACTGCACCGTGGGAGTGTCTTTGCCTTCCTGAACAAGGAACAAGGGTGCAGGTCTGAGCCACCTGCGCATCCGCTGGCACCCGCCCTCTCCCTGCTTCCACAGACCTCTAGCGAGTCCCTGTCTTCTCCTGGTGCTTTGGTCTCCCAAGCATACAACACACAGATCTCCTGTGAGGGAGCGAGGCTGTGTTTTCACAGCCACTATCACCATGCAGGCCTGCTCCATCACCAGCATTTCTAACAGCTGTGGCAGTAGCAGTATATATTAATAAAACTAAAGGATTGCAAACCAGATTTTGGTCCTATAGGGCTTGGTAAGGATGCCTGACCTCAGCGGAGCACGTCAACTCACAGCAGCTGAGGGCATGACCTATCTCTCTGCATTTTCGCTCTCTGCCATATTAACTTGATTCAGAGTGGCAAGGATTATGGTTTGGGGACTGTTACCTAAACATGAGGCAGAGGGCAACAGCAAGGATGCATTTAAGGTTATTTTTATACAATGCTGTGGCCAATGAAAATTCGGAAGTCTCTTTAATGCTTTTCACCCAGGGTAATTGACGTACAGATTCTCTCAGACCTTTAAAATCAGGAGTGCCTCAGGCTTTGTGGTACTGTCTCTTCTCTTTACTCCTGCCTTTTTCACAGTCTCGTGCAGTTCAATGCTTGCATTTCCCTCATCTCTGCTGTATAATTTGGTTCCAATTGCACTGAGCCCTAAAGGCCAATTCTTTATAAAATCAGCCAGTGGTGCCACCAGGCAGCGTCAGCTAAAGAGCAGCTTCTTCCAGCTTTCTGCCACAAGAAGACATCCCTGTGTAACACAGGCCTGGGGAGGGGGTGGGCGTGAAGCTTCCTCCAAACCTCTGTTAGTGATCTGGGAAAGGGGAACAAGACTTATACCCTCCTTGTTGCATCTGTCCTGTTCTTTAGAAGAGAAGTGGTTCCCTTGCAGGTAGGCAATCTTGCTCCTGCAACATGGAAAATAATCTTCTCAGTATTAATCAAATTTTGAGTCTCTTTTAAGTCATGGCATATAACTTTAATAGCAGCCAATTATCTGTTTTTAAAGAGGCCTCTTAAAACTGTGCCTTCTCAGAAAGTCTTTAAGATCTCCATGCTGGGTTGGGTTTTTTTTAATACCATGAAAGTTTTCTTGAACTCCTGCAAATACTCCACAGTATTTCCTATTGCCTGCTGCCCAGAGAAGATGGAGAAGAGGTGCCGAAGATGAGGAGTGCTGTTTCCCCTTGCGGGAGCATGACGAAGGACTGGGCAGAGCTGGTGCTGCTGGAGCACTCCCTGCGCTGGCCTGCGAGGGACTCTGCGCTCAGCAGACGTGGGCTGGTGTTAGTCTGCCCTCAAGGGACGACCTCAAGGGGCATCAAGGCAACTTGATGGTTATTTGCAGATTTTCCTGAGGAGTTGTCTCCCATTCACCCTCAGTGAACAAACAAAACTGAATACATGTTAACTTCATTAATTGTTTTCAGAGATTCATGGCAGGAGGGAAATAGATTGCAAAAATGATCAATAATGAGAAGACCTCACCTCCCCTCGGTACCCACCGAAGAAAACCTCAATTGTTCACGAAGAGCTGTGAATGCGTTTTGGGGAATTGTCACTGTATGGGAATTTGAGGGATCTGCATTATTCTGTGATTACAAAGGACAGTAAGAAAGTGTACTGGATTTCTTAAAGATTCTATTGGTGTTCTATAATTTAATTTCAATTTCCAATCTAATTAATGTATTTAGTTAAAAAGTGTCATGAAAGCAATCCTTGAAATGTTTTCCAATGCGTATTCAAGCATTTAAGAAAAGGAAAAAGCAGACCTTATGGTGTAATGCATAAGATGTTTTGCCTCAGAAAGAGTATTTAAAATAAGTGGTCATGTTTAGAAACCTGTATGAACAGAGCCCTTTAAAATTCTGTGGTAGAAAGGTAGTCCGTGGAGACTACAACTACAGAAAATATTGCTCTACTAACATACACTTACGCTTTCCTCAGCAAAATGTAGCTAATGAGACCACTTCAGCTTCCAGTGCTCTTATGAATGCTAACTTCATTGTTTAAAAAAATAAATAAGCAGGAGTGGGAGTGTTATTTAATAAGAATGGTAAACAGTTGGGCTGTCCCTTGGGGAGCAGTTGCTGATGCAGAGTCCAAGCAGAGGTAACGGGCGGGTTTAGTGAAGGGAAGCTATCATTAGTGGTTTCATTTCACATGAAGATTAATAACCTCATTTTATACCTTTCTCATGACATTAAAACTGTTACAAAAGCAAATAATCTGTTTTTATGGGATGAAAAAACAATGGAGAATAGGAGTTCAGTGCACATACAAAGATAAAAGAGGAGGTGAGTATCTCAGAGTGACATGCAGAAGGACAGAGTGTAGTACAGATAGAGGAAAGCATTTATTAGTTTCTTGACCCTAGATCTGACTCAGTAGAAAAGTCTTGCTTAAATATATGCTTTCTTGTGTGTATGGTTTTAATAAAATCTTTTCTGATTTTACTCCTCCTTGCAGTTGTGAATCAAAGACCTGTATCACTGATAAAATGGAGGTCAGCAATTTAACAGCATCTTGCAGAAAAGATTTGGAAGTGAGTGAAATTGAATGGTTATCTGAATCGGACATTTGTCCTATGGGGGGCTGAAAGCTCAAAAATCAGGATGTCACCTGTAGGCATATTTGGGATTTTCCAAAGTAGCAGGATCCATAATGTTGAGAACAGAAATAGAGGGCCCTGTGACAACTCATGGGGAACCTACCTGATGTTGGGGTCCCATTGTGCAATACCATGCTCTGGGCCTGAAACCTTTTAGACCTAGTCTCTGATTTACCAGTAAGATGAACTGATTAAAGTGCCAAATGATTTTCTTTCAATTCAGTGGATTTGAAATACTTAGAGCTAAACTGAGTTTAGGTCCTGCTGGCTCAGAGGTTACAGGAACAAAAAATGAGAGATTATAATGTCAGCTGGACTGGAGCAGACCAAAAGTACCTATCTGGGCTGCCACTTTCTGGGGTCAGAGCCTGGGGCGTGTGCTAGAAGTGTGACTTTGTGGAAAGTCATGAGTGGGAGACTGTGGTCCAAAGCTCTTCTTGCTGGCTACAGGCTGCAGGATCTGTGTGATGCTGCATACATCTGGTTTGTAAATTGTTGCCGGAAAAAAAGCACAGTGCCTCATAGAGGATGCTAAAGGGGAGTGTAAAAATGAGTAAAGGTGTGACAGTCAGTAATTTAGTGTGAGAGGGTTTTGTGAGGCTGAGGGTTGGGGGCAGACACAAAGGGTGGGAGGTGCCTGGGATCTGGTCTCTAACCCCAGCCAGCGCTTCCCTCTGGGAGAGTCCTCCTGCCCTGCAGCAACATCTCCCCACTCTCACTCACTCAGATGATCCTCTTGTACTCTGAGCTACTTTTTGGGAAGAAAATAAATTAATTCTTCAGGCAGAAAGCCAAAATGTCCAGCAGCTTCCAAACAGTTGAACTGTGTTGTATAGGAGGATTAATGCTGTCTGGCTGTGCATCACCAAAGGATGTTTTTACTTTGTTTTTAAATTTGGTTTTCTGAGTGTGTGAGCAAGCTGTGATTCTAGGGAAGATGCGCTGTGTTGTTGGCTTTGGGTTACAGCTCTGGGAGAGAGGGGCCTCTGTGAGCAGCAGGTGCACTTGCTGTTCTGGCTGTAGTTTGTTTTTAAGATGAAGTAATCCCAGGAGAAACAAGAACTGGTGTGGGCTGAATTTTCTTCAAGGAAAGATTAGTTTGTATGTGGCTGAAAATGTGGGTTGATGTAGTCATGTAACACCTTTGTGTCTGCATGGAAGCTGCTCTGCTGTATCTCTGCCCTGGGAATCATGTCCACTACTAGCTGGAAAAAAGACAGTACTGGTAATAAAAGAAGGTATGAAATGGCCTTAAACTGAGATGAGGCTTAGCCTATGAACTCAGATGTGAATTAAAAGCAAAATTTGGAGTATTTTAGGGTATTTGGGCCTATGGTTTTGCTAAGAAATTTCTGTTGGTACCCCACTTCTGACTGCTGTAATAGAGTAAACATCAAGGGTCAAAATTTTCAAAAAGTGCTCACCATCTGTCCTCTGAGTTTTACTGTTTAAAAAGCTTTCTCTGTTTAAAAGCTTCTTAAGTGAGGGTCTAAAAATATATGAAAAAATGCAAAGTAGTAAAATTCTTGGTTACGTTTTGGTCATTTTAAGCAACTTCAAATTTCAGTGGTATTACAGTCACTGCTCTGGTTTACATCTGACCATTACCCAGAGTCAGTAACTGCTGATCAATACAGTTTGTGGCTCTTGTGCATTGCTGTGCAGAATAATACCAGTTCAGAATCTGTATATGTCAGTTCTCTATTTTGTGGTTTGAAAAATTAATACAGGTTTCCACTCACTAAATGCTGTTATCACCATCTAGTTGTCAGAATGGTTTAAGTCTGTTACTGGAGTAGGATACATGCTGAAATGTTATTAAAAATCTGGCATCTCCAAAGAGATAGACAGAGCAAACATAATGACAGTCATAAGCATTTGATTTTTGAATAAAGCCTTCAGAAATACACTTCTCAAACACCATTTTGCTGCAAAACTAAACCATTGTGAAGTGCGAACTCCTCATCTCTCTCTAAGCGATAAAACGAAAAGAATAAAAAATCTGATCAGATCTAGCACATGGTAGGTAAATGATAGGTGATGTTTAAGCTGTTTAATAGAATAAATACTATTCATCGAAGCCTGCAGGCATGTAGTCTAGCCCAATATGGGCTAACTGGGGTCTTGCAACACATCAAAAGTTGATTTGTTTCTGCCTATGTTACACTTTGTGAGAGTACAGGTACTTCTTATACAGATCTCTCAGAGGGCTATCAGTAATGACAGTGGGAAGGGCCACAACATTTTAATCAGTAGTTGCTGGGTCCTTAAACCCATCCATAACATTGTCTGCCAATGTGCTTGTTGCTGTCTCCCACAGGACTTGCTTGCCTGCAAAGTCCTCAGTCGTCCATGAACCCTTAGAAAGGGATCCCCCACTGAATGTGTGTCTCAAAATCAACTTCTGCTTATGCCTTTTTTTTTTTTTTTAAAGATCTTTGCGTGTATCTGCAAATCCATAATGATTATTAGTCATGCTATCATATTAATCGTGTTACTGATGTTCATGGGGAGGGCCTGTTCCTACAAGCACTAGTTGCCATGGTCTTTATCTCCTGTTGCAACTTCCTTTAAGACCCTTATGTTGTTCATTTAGCAACAGTGGTAGTCCTTCAGCCCAGCCTTTAAAAAAGATACAATAAATGAAATCTTAGGCACTGTAAAAGATGCAGCTGTTAAGCAGATGAAGAATAGGAGGAGGAATAAGTTTCTCCGTTAGTACCCATACCTTGTCTGCATGGGCTGCTTCTTACTACAGAGCTGGGAACCCCATTCTGCACCATGGGCTGAATGCCCTCTGCTCTGCCCTCTGTAGCAAAGATGCACCTGTGGAAAATTGAGTCTGAATTTGTTCAGAACCTGTTGGATTGTAACAGACTTCTCAGTCTGGAGGAAAAAAAAAAAAAATCACTGTCCGCAGAAAGCATGCAGCTGAGAAAATGGCCTTTACACACTCTTGTAGCCTTTCTTCATGGTATCAAGCTTGAAAAGAAGTGTACAATGTTATGCCAGTCTGAAGCAAGAGAGACCATTTCCAATGCAGTTTGCATTTCTATTGGCTGCATATACAATACTAGGCAGAGACTGTAAGCCTAGTGGGAAGGCTTTATTACTGAAAGGTTGTAAAATAAAAGGATTTGTAAAGATTCTGTCCTCTCTTGTGAACTCACTGGCTTTGTGATCGATGTGCTTTACCTCCACTACATTCTGTAGTAATTTGTAAACATTGGGATTGCTTATTTGACCAAAGCCAGTCAATTTTTGTCAGATGAAACAAGAGAACTGAGCAGGTTTAGGCCAGTCCTTTTGAGAAGGAGAAGCTAAATCTCTGTGTAGAGCCTCTGACTACCCCAACAGGCAGAGGGCTGAAGCTGTAGGACTGGGTCCTGCCCTGTTGAACTGCTGTCCCTGAAAAGGGAGCAGCCAGAGGGTATTGCTGCTGTTGGTATTGTGGTCCTCTTCGAGAAGCACTGCTAATCAACTTTCCTCTCCCTATTTATTACCAGAAGAAAGAAAAATGGCAACAGTTGCCTGATCTTTAACTGCAATCTAACTGCCTAGAAAGCTTGCTATCAGTCTGTTCTGTTTCCTCTGTGTATTTTCTTGATTGCTTTATCTAGTGATGTTTAGTATTCTTCATTCCTCTGTCATCTGATCTGTTGTATGATAATAGCAGACATCAAAAACGAGGATTTTGTCTTAAAAACCCTATCAAGGACAGCAAGGGCTTGATGTGGCAGAAGCAATAAGCTCTGCATCTGCTGGTGTGCAGCGAGAACTCTCTTATCAATTAGCCCATCACTCGCAGGTTTGTCGTGACTTCCCAGCACCACAGCATGTGCTGGTAACAGCAAAGTAATGATGGAGATAACTCTGCTTTCTCTATCAGGTAAGGGGTTTTTGCTGTAACTTTCTCCACCTTCATATTTCTCTTCAGCTGTACAGCTCTTTGGGCAAGGGCCATCTTTGAACTGTGCAGAAGACAGTGCTATGCTAAGAGCTGTGTGCAAAACACTTTGGTGGAGCTTAAACATCAATGTGTGCATGGCTTCAGGTCACCTAAGTAGTCCTGGCCCCTCCTTGTTTAGCAAACCATCCTGTACAAGCAATCAGGCTTAATCCCACACTTAACATTCATCACAGACACAGGAGTTTTTCTGCACAGGACTTGATTCTCTTTCTGATGGAAATTGCTGGTCTGAACATAAAATAGACAAATTTAACGGAGGGTCGGCTCTGCCAGGGGCTGGGCGGGTGCCCAGAGGAAGGCATGGCAGAGATGAGATGTGCTGTGCCCATGTGTATAGGAGCTGGGAGAGGGTGACGGCATGCCAGCGCATCCCAGGCAGCAGCATCCAGCTCCGCTGGTGACAGATGGAGTGGCCCTTCCTCCAGTCCAGGGGCAGGTGGCCCTGCAGGATGGTTAGACTCTGCAGGTGCATTGTTTGTAGGCAGATTTGTTAATTTATTTGTTAAGGCAAATTACAGGTCAGAAGTGCCTTAACTATAAATGGTATCTCCCAGTCTGCTGGGATATGTGGTATTGTGTGGTCCAAAAGCAATTCCCGAGGCAAAACATGCTGCAGCAGGTGAGAATTAGGGACTGTGGGTGATGGAGATCATCATTCTTCTCCTCCCTAAGAGTACCAGGCTTTGGGAGGGGGTGGGAGGGTTTAGGGGGTGCTAGAAGGCCGCTGCATGGCAGAGAATGGCAGTCTTTAATCCCAGCTGTTGCAAAAGCATTGTTGTTTGAGAACTATCCTCTACTTTAGAAAACTGAAATATTAAAAATTGATTTTTTTTTCTGCTTTTATAAAATTGGCCAGGTTTCTGACATGTTCCCTGAGGGTTACAACCTAATAGCTGATTTTTGTGGCCTTAGAAGTAGCCTGTTCCTACTCCTGGTTTCACTCCCTAGAAGTTGAAAACCATCACTTTCAGTGTTACTGCATGTGAGAAAAGTATTTCTTCTCAACCAAAAACAAGGGGCTGCAGGCTTGGGAGTACAAACTGGCCTACTTACAATGTGCATTGAGCTCCCTTGAAATAGTGTTTTATAGAGTTGGTCAATAATAAAAAAAAAAAAAAAAACCAAACAGCATAACAGTATTAAATGTAGCTTGGAACTGAGCATTATGGGCTGCAGTCTAGACGAGCTCACAGACTTCCCCAGATCAATCCCATTCAATTCCATGCTGTTCTACAATGGTTCTTGTAGTTTGTACAGATTTATGTGTTCAAATCCTTTTTCAAAACACATTGAAAACTGAACTCAGCCTGGCTGAAGGTAGAGAGAGTTCCTAACAAAGTTTTTAGGAAGCACGTTGCTTTGGCTTACAGGCCTTTCTGCAGGAAAAAGCTGTAAAGTTCTTAGCCAGATGCTTGTAATACTAAAAATGCCATGGGCAGAGTTCTAGCAATATAAACATGCTTGGTTTAGGATGGTTATTCCCCTCCTATTCCAGGTAGAGGGTCCAACCAGACCAGTATACTGCTCGTTTTCTTCTTTACATCAACAAGTGTTGTTGGCCCAGTCTGCACTTTCGGTAGGCTTGCATAGGTCAGAGATGGGGAAGCTCAGGCTGCCTGCACAAAAATTATGGGGCTGGAGACAGCAAATATTGACCCCAAACACCAACCATGTCAGCATGGTTGCTCTGCGTAGGGTTGTGCAAGTTGCCTCCGTGACACAGCTTGGTTTAGCTTGACTTCAGTGTCTGTGTTCAATGGGGAACTTTGAGCAAAATGACATGTTCCACATTTGAGAAGTCCCCTTCTGCCCTGCTCATTGAAGGGCCGAGGAGCCAAGTGGCAGCTATCTGTAACACATAACATGCTTCTCAACCACTGCTCCTCTCTCTGCCACAACTTGCTGCTCAGGGCAGTGGAGTCTTGAGTCCAAATCGGAGGCTGAGCGGTCAGGGCTAATTATGAACTGGTCATGTTTGATGCTGCAATAAAAAAATTCTGGCATGGATTCTTACATAGCATGAGTCACTGACAAAGCGTAAATGGCAGACAGTCAAGGGAAAGATCACTTTCATCCCCTGTACGGATTTGTTTTAAGGATGTTATGCTAGCTAGAGGTGTCCAGTGAAATGCTGGATGTTGCCGTGACAATTACCAGGGTTTACATAATCCTTTCTAGAACATCTGAATTTAATTTCTGATATATATTTTAGAATAATATGTCTCTGTCTTTTGTTTTGTTTATTTGCCTATTCCACGGTGGTAACACGATTTCAATTCTAAAAGCAACTAGTGGCCAGCTGTCTTCATTAGAGAGGTAGTATTTGAGGAAGACTCCTTTGTTCTTCAGCTGTCCTTCATCCGTGGCAATCCAGCCCACACACCTGCCAAGCTGTGGCAAAACATAATCCAGTTCCTCCACAAGCTCCTGCAAACTTGCTAACTGGGGAACTGAGATGCGGGCAGTCCTCCCAGGGAGCTCATTCCCTGGGGCTGCATCACTGTCTCAGCTTGTCCCATCTGTTATCAGAGCTGTCCCCTTTCCTTGCACATCAGAGCGGACGTCTACTGCGCTAATTGCTGGAGACCAGAGCTGCTGCAGAGGTCCTCATTTGCTTTAGGACTGGGAAATCATTTCTCTGGGACACTGCAAAGTGCTACCTCAAAGGCAAGTGTGTTTTTTTTTCAAGGTGTAGAGGCTCAAAGTCCACTGCACACTCAGATGGCCATGTTCTGTTCATTTTAAAGGGAACTGTGAGAGTGGGAGAGAGACTCTAGTTGGCAGTTTTGAATGTCTGTGCTGAAAACTGAGGAGTCTTGTTAATGAAATATGTTGCATCTGGTGGCATGGAAAATGAGAATCTTATTTTTGAACTAATGTTATTTGACTAACAGCCTGCTTCCAAACTGCTTTGTTTCTAAATAGCCAAATAATGTGAAATTTCCAGGAACCAGTGTGACTTTCTTCAAAGTTTTCTTGTCCTTCATATTTTTCAGCATATTTTCTTTCCCCTTTCAGGCCTGTGTTATTTGCCAAACTTGTCTCTAAGTCTTTCTATGTTTCTGATTCTCTGTGCACTAATAGTACAACTGTTTTACAGGCATGGTATTTGTTTGTGGGAGAAGCTAAAATGCTTTCCTGGCATAGGAGAAATCTCTGCCCCGAGGAGTTCAAAGACTAAAACTAGAAAGCCTGGACTAAGAAGATAACAGGCCATTAGTGGTTTGGGTATTAAGAGCCTGACTCGGGTGACCAGATTATATTCTTCCCGCAAGCACAAAGTTCTTGTTTGACCTGAGGCAGGTCATGAAGATCCAAATAGTCAAAGATACGCAGGCAGCAGTGATTTGGGCATTATAAAACCCCACTCCTCCCTGTAAGATAGCCCTGCTCCCACCTCCATGGAGCACTTCAAAAATAAATGCATTACAGACAGTAAGACCTCCTGATACGAGCAGCAAGGAACAGATTAAGTGCATTAGCTGGGATCAGGGAAAGGGTAGCTCCTGCACAAAGAACTATGATTTGTTGCAAGCTGGAATTAAATTTTAAAACACAAGAGAGGTGGTTATGCTTAGAGCTCCTTCACAAAGCAAATTGGCATGTGCTGAACCTCTGCTGGCACAGCTAAACACCTTCTTCAGCCTGAACTTCCTCCTCTGTGCTGAAGAAATTCATGCCACATCGACAGGCTGGACAGGAGGAGATTGTAAAAAAGTGGCAGGAGTACAAAACAGAAAAGTTCAGCTATGAAGTGAAGATTTACAAGAAATGCTAAGGAGGGAGACAAAAAGGTGACCAGTAATTTTAATTGTGAAAAGGATTTGTGAGATGTTCAAGTATATAGCCCATGCTGTATACTCAGCAGAGGTCAAATGTTTTTCTGCAATCTTTCTGTGCGTGCCTCATTGAATTTTGATGGGTGCATTGCTGCATACCCTGCCAGTCAGCCTGGAATTGCCCATGTATCTAGTGGAAAATGACCCATACAAACAATGGCATTGTCTTTTCAAACTAAGGATACTACCTTAGGTTTGAATTTGTGTGGCATGCAGGACACCCATTTCTATATCAGGCAATTTCAGCTCAGAATGAATAGGGTTAAACGAAGGCCAAATATCAGGGAGTGAATATGTTTGTTTTCTGTAATACAGCCTGTCCTGCAGATCTCTCATGGTGAATGATGGACAAAACTGGCGACATAATAGAGTAGTAAGGGACTACTTAGCCCAAGTAAAATGGTAGCACAAATAAGTCCAAGGCTAATGCTCTGCTTTTTATATATATATAACAAGAATTGCACCCTTAGGACTACTAGGACTAGCATGTAGGAGATGTATCAGGATTTCAGTGTTCCTTTGAGCTTCCAAAGACAACATATATTGTCTGGGGAGACACTGACTGTGGTGAGCAGGCTGGTGGGGAGTGTGAAATTGCCACTGAAAATCAGTAATTCTAATAGAGTGTTCCCTCGTATCCTCTATTCAACAGCTCCGGGAATTAAACAGTTTTAAACAATCTCCTGATCTATAACAATTGATTATGCATTTATTAAAACATCTATTAAGGATATAGTATTCCTTCCTAAACCATTGATTAAGGGACTGCTTGAGCACTGTGTGACTGTGTTATAGTTGCTACTCGTGTACGCCATCAGAGTTCTTTGGAATGTAAAGAGGCACAGACAATAAAAAGTCTTAGAATTACAGAGTCACAGAATGGTTTGGGTTGGAAGGGACCTTAAAGATCATCTAGTTCCAACCCCCCTGCCATGGGCAGGAACACCTTCCACTAGACCAGGTTGCTCAAAGCCCCGTCCAACCTGGCCTTGAACCCTGCCAGGGAGGGGGCAGCCACAGCTGCTCTGGGCAACCTGTGCCACTGTCTCACCACCCTCACAGTGAAGAATTTCCTCCTTGTATCTAATCTAAATTTACCCTTTTTCAGTTTAAAACCATTACCCCTTGTCCTATCCCTACACCCCTGATCAAGAGTCCCTCCCCACCTTTCCTGTAGCCCCTTTCAGTACTGGGAGGCTGCTCTAAGGTCTCCCCGGAGCCTTCTCTTCTCCAGGCTGAACCCCCACAACTCTCTCAGCCTGTCCTCATAGGGGAAGTGCTCCAGTCTTATTATTTTATTACCACATACATCTTGCTTGTTTTTTCCACTTTGGATGACTCTAGTTATCAGAACAGGTGGTTCAAGGAAAACATGCCTGCAGCAAACTGCCTCTCAGATAATGTTCCATGAAAGGGACCTTCGATTCTTGTTTTAGTGCAGCATGTGTGTGCAATGAATGAAAGAATACTTTGGGGTATGGTGTATTTTAAAGGGTTAAAAAAGACTAGAAAATCAAACTAATTTTTCAGGTGACATATGTTGCATTTCTACCTTGTTTTACTTGAAGAACAAAAACTGAGGCCAATTTTGAGAGATGGTAAGAAGATGACAGAACCTATAGCTCTCCACAAGGAGGAATAAGTAGGTAATGGGCTCTCTATGACAACTGGTCATCACTGCTTTAATGATACAGACCCAATGCCAGCATTGCATAAGCCATGAACTCTGTAGCCTGATGAAACTAGAGACAGCCTGCCCACATCTTTTGCCTCTGGGAGTCCTCTGCTGCTATTGGCACCAAAGAGTGTGTTGAAGTGCTTGCCTTTCCTAGAGCTCGGTGGTGACTAACAGCATAATATTAACTGACAGCTTCTCTGTGGAAGCTGTGATTTTAGTTGTGATGAACATTTACATGGAAATGGACAAAGTGCCCCTCAGCACAAGTTCTTCTGCCCATCTGATGGGCAGTCTGTGGTTCAGGGGTGAGAATACCCAGTCCCTCCTAGACAAGACCCTGACACCTGACCAGCCTGCCAGGAGGCCCTTAACCTGGGGTGGTCCCGCTCTTCATCCCCTTCCCACTCCTTCATCCTCCCCACTGGTGAGTGCCTGCAGGAGGCTCTGACACAGTCCTTCTCTTTACCCTGCCCCATGAAAAAAACTCCAACTGAATGCCATCTGGATTCACAGTGTCAATCCTCAGCTGCTGTGTAATGTCACTGGTTTCAGAGGGGCAGTTGTACATGACCATGGGCTCTCCCTGTCCATACATAGGTGTTCCTGTTATATGGGAGCACAGTGGTACCAGGTGGGCTGAGGTACACTTCTGTCATGCCACCACAGCTGCTGACAGAGGCTGCTGCAGAGAGCGCTAAACTAAGGAAAAATGTGTCACTTGCTCCCCCAGAATTTTATCTTAATCCCTAACAGAGACTAGACTAAACCTGGACCTTTTGTTTGAAATAATTGCTATAATGTGGAATAGCTTTCTTACCCACCCAGAAGTTCTGTGCTGGTACTACGACTGAGTCAGAGAGGAAAAAAAAAAGCAACATAAAATTAGAAAAAGGAACCAGTCCCTTCTGTTTTATTGTGAACATGTTTTCTCCTTCAACATTTTCACCTAGAGGATAGGGGTGAGTTAGATCTGAAGTGCACAGGAAACAGGTATGCATTCCCTAAAGGGTTCCTTTCCTTGCTCTGCTTGAAATGACTGTTAGCTGGTAGGAAAAATCTGCAGCAGCTCGGCCTGGGCCTGGGCACGGGTCAGCGTAGCACACTGTACCACACAGGCCATGCAAGGGTGCGGGGCTGCCTGGCAAGGTGGAGGTGGGAAGCATGTCACAGTTTGTCCGTCCTCGCCCTGCAGGGACTAGGGCTTGTCAGGAGTTACCCCACTCTCCTTCTGGGCAAGAGTGGAAACCCAGTCTGTCTTAGTTAGATCTTCATTAGCCCTTGGCACAACAAAACTTGATTTATTGTGCATGAAAGTGTGTAAATTTACATGGTGGCTCATTCCTGAATTTACGCTTTGACTTAATTCCTTTCTCTTTGAATGTCTTCTACAAAAATACAGCTGAAATCCAAAGGATTCTGTTTTTAAGTAAATAGCAATATAAGATGTTAGAGCGCTGAATGCACTCTGTGATGAGGTTAGCAGTGAAATGTTCACAGGTTTGAGGTATTGTTATTTGAATTTTCATTCAGGTAGCTCACTGAGGGAAGCATTCATAATCTGCGTGAATTTCCAGTGCAGCCAATATAAAAATGGAAAAAAAAAAAAGCTGGAAGCAGAAGTAATTAAACTGATAGTTAAACCTACACTGAAGGAAATGTGGGGTGTAGAAAGTCATGTAGCTTTTTTTTCTTTTCAGGAGTTTTCCTTTTGTTGCTTTCTTTCAAGTGATTTCAAAGGCTTTTCAAAGGGAAGATTAGTGCTGTTCCTGAGTTACTCTCCAAGTCAGAGCAGTCATCTGGGATTTGTTTCACCTGGAGTTCCTTTCCCAGCCTCCTTGGGCTCAGGTCCCCTGCCTCAAAACCTGCTTCACACCAGGGTATCCATCTGTGTGATGAATGGTGCTGTGTCTCATTATCTCCTTATTCTTGTCTGGGTCAAAAGCAAAGATTGTGAATATATATCTGTTCTTTCAGAGGAAGCTGAAAACAAGTTTATTGCCTTTTATGTTTTCGAATCATAGATCCAAAATCCTTCTTTGACCTCCTCCTTTTCTGTGCTTTGCAATAGGCTTTGCTAAATAGTAGCTGGCACCCTTAGAAAAACTGCAACACAATATACCCTTTGCCTTCCTTGCTGGTTCTGCCCATGTGGATAGTGCTGGGGCTTAAGACATGGCAGTCACAGGGTAGAGGAAAGAAACAAAATTTTCTTGGGCTGTAGGACTTACTGTGCTCTTAAGGCAAAAAAAACATCGGCAAAGCAGGAAGAACAGTTAATAGAATTTGTAGGGGAGATTGACAGAGTACAAATTAACCATTGCACCAAATATCTCATTTGATTGTTTTGTCATGCACTAGTTTTCCATATTGCTATTGCTGGTACCAAGCAGGAAATAAATGAAAACAAAGATGCAAAAGGAACATTTATGTATGAATTAATTTTCAGTTGCCTCCAAAGCTAAGACCATTCTTATATTTCAAAGCTGTAAAAAGTGCCTGAATTTTTTTCCCCCCCTTAATCATACAAGATCATTCAGGCTCCCCTTTTTTTTTTTTTTTTTTTTCCTCTCCCATATGTACAAGTGAGCAGGTAACTGCTTGATCAATACAAGGGAGTGAAGCACTTGCTGGAGACAACTGGAAAGAAACTGGTGGGATTTTTCCCTCACAGCCAAACATTTTGGACTGAACTAACATCACTTTTTGGTGCCAAAGAAGTGGAGAAATGGTTAGAGGGAAACCATAAAACCTTTCACAGCGTTTCAACCCATTGAGCTCGAAAAAGTATGAACATAAGCGAACAGAAACCCATAATTTCTTTCCCAATGAAGTGTCAGGACTTCCTCATGTTCCTGCAGGACCCATACACAGACACTTGCAGTGAATGTTAATATGAGGGCTGGGCTGGGAGGTGACAGGCACCAAAACGAGTGTGTTTTTTTTTTTTCCTCTTACTTGGAGGCAGAGGAGGGGAGGTAGATGACCCTTCTCATTTCTGGTCTTGATATGATATTCTAGAGTCAAAGTCATCAGTCCAGAAAAACAACCAACCAGGTGATATTACATAGCTCATGTTGACAGTGGCAGGACTATTGGTGTACTATGAGGTGAACATGGGCTTGGCTCATCGGCTGTATTCAGGATGTTTTAAATTGAAAAAAATTTGCAAGTAGAGTTTTACAGAGCTTTTGCTGAAGGAAACTTGTGAGCAGAACTAGCAAGCTTGAAAATTTGTCTTGAATTTATTTCTTGCATGTTTGTTAGATAGTTTTACATGTCATAACATAATAGAACTGATGTATTTTTATTTTCAGCTCTCAGCAGAGAATTGAAATTTAGTGATGATTGAAATATTTTAGTAGCAGCTACCCAAAATTATTTTAAAGAGAATTATTTAAATAGTGTATCATTTTATTACACTAAAACATGCCAATAATGTCCATGTATATTTTGTAGAATGCGCACATAAATATAAAAGTGAGAGAGAAACATGGCATTCTGAAACTCATAATCTTTGGATGTATTTGTTGTCAGTCTGTATTGAAAAGAAAACAAATGTTGACATATCCAAATATTGTGCAGACCAGAAATCCTATCACCTAGCTAAGTATACTGGTTAAAAAGAAAAGGACAGCAAAAGAGAAAAATTAGAAAGCAAACTTGAATGAGAAAAAACAAAGTCTGGGGAAAGATGAGAGAGAGGTAACAGGTTGGTTGTTTTTGTTTTTTTTTTTTTTAAATTAATATTCAGTTAGATAAAGCAGTCAGTGAAAGAACAGCCTGGTATTCCCAGAAGGAATCAGGAGAAGTTCAGTTCTGTGTATTGTACCTTTTCATGTAATAGTCAAAGTAGATATTTACCATATCTATTTACTTTTTTATTAAGAAATGATAGTTGGATCCTGACACTTTGCTTGCACCAAGTGAATATCTTTACTGAAATTGCTTCTCACTGGACATGTTAGGTCTGTTTACATCAACCTGGGAGAGTAAAACACCCTTTGAAGTTACTTAGATACCTCTAACACCCCAAAAGTGCTGGTAATAATAAAGGGGTCCCACAAAATATGGGTGAGGGAAGCAGCCTTAGATATGGCTTAAGCCAGAGGTTCTGTACTTCTGCCTGAAAAAGAGTGTAAAATAGCATTAAGGACAGGACTTCAGTGTCCAAAATGGGTGTTTGTAGATCTGCATGTCTCAAGGTCTCCAACTCTCAAATGTCTCCAGGAGAGGTGGTTTTCAGAGACTTCACATGGGGCAGTGTCTTGAAGAGCAGAGCCTGTTTCAGCAAGTCATCCTTTCCAGTTCAGGTCAATATTAGGACTCACAGAAAAATGTATTAAAAGAAAAATTATTGATACTTTTTACTTCTGGACTTTTGAGTGAAAATTGAGGTAATTTACAAATTAGCCTGGTTTGCATCCAGCTGTTCTCCTCAAAGAGAAGCAAATGGCTCTCACCACAAGGAACTTTCCCCCTGCTCACCGAAGTGTGTCCATGGTGGAGGTACGGAAGCAACTCATGGTTCTAATTTGAGCCTGTTCTTCCTCTTTGGAGGAAGGAACACAGGTGCCTTTTCCAGCAGTGAAAGGTTCAAAAACCACATATATGCATATGAATACATGGGGATCAAATTTAAGACTCCAGTCCTTGCTGTGTTAATGAATAGTCACACCCTGGAGATAATGGCACCATTTATTAATACATGGTTTAAATGAGAGGGGTATTGCTGGAGGAGTGGGCAGCAGTACTGCTGGAGGATGTTTGTAGGCTGATGGCTTCTGCATGGAAGTCTCAGGGTGATGTGTGGTGCTTTGGAGGACATTATGTTATCAGAGGAAGAGATGGAATTATTCTGAATGCAGGTTAGATAAGTGCTCTCTTCCCATTCACTGTTCTCTTCCTCGCTTTTCTTTCTTTGCCCACATTTCTCTCCCTCTGCCTCCTGAGTGAATCTGGTGTTATAGATGAGGTTTGATAGAGCAGCCATGCAGTTTGTGAAGAACAGTAGGGTTTCTGGAGTGTCTTTCTTCTTGGAATATTGCAAATTAATCACCACAAGATTCAGTTTTTCATCTGAACTCCACATCTTCCCACCTGATGGATAGCAAATAATGGTCAAAACAGAAATAAAAGGATTAATTTGAATCACACTGGAGTTTCTCCTACATTCCTTGACTTAGAATTTAATCATGGATCTGATTGAAAACTGAGTGACCAAAATTGAAACAGACTTGTCTCAACCCCTGTCAGTATTACACCCTAGGAAAAGAAATTTGAAGCCTGAGTCTGAGGACAACATGGAGGAGTTCTGTAGAAACTGGAGAGGTAGGCCACTTAGTATCTGTGCCATGATTATTTCTTATGACAAAGTTCATAGTTTTCCCTCATTCCTGCAGTCTTGGTTAACTGACCCACCCTTTTTTCAGTATGCTATTACTCTCTTCTGCCCCCAGATTTTTTTAAAAAAATTTTTTTCCGGTTGTCCCTTTGGTCTGAAGGTAGGGTGGATAGGCAGGCATTATTCATCCAGGGAAGGGATAGACAGTGAAGGCTACAAAAAGCTCCAAGCATCTTTTTCTCTGCAGAAGGGTAGCTATATTGCATCTCTACATCTCGTGTCCCAAAGCTCTCAAAAGCTGTGTTTCCATCCTTTACAGCCCCTCTTTTTTGCCATCCCTTTCTCTTGACCTTTGCTCTTTCCCAGGGCTTCCTGCCTGCTCCTGGGAGTTTATGGAGAAATGATGCCTGCTTGGAGGTTGCTATGGCTGGGGAGCCAAGTGAGGGTCCATGGTAGGATCACTCACCCTAGAATATCTTGCATGGTCCGTATTGGCTCTAGAAGGGCTGTGGTGCTTGTGTCTCACGGGGCAGCTTTCTTCTCCCCTATTCTCTCCTTCTCCACAAACCCAAAGTTGGCATAGCTGCAGCAAACACGAGCAAGTTTTATTAGCTGCGTCCAGCTGGAAATCTGGCCTTGTACCAGGTAACCGTGACATAACTCAGACTGCTTTCCATTCTCCCCTGCCTCTCCCTCCATGAATTAGTAGCCGTAAAGCACAGCTATGGGCAGCAGCAAATCTTTCCATAATTTCTGCCTTCCAGAGCCAGGTAACAGTCCAGGTTTCTCATCATATCTCTCTCCCCCTCTTTCTTGCTCTCTTTTGGGGACAGGTAACAATAATACTACACATTACATGTCCTCCTTACAGCTAGATAACTAATGATTGCCATTATATCTCTGCCAGAACTAGGTAACTGCAATACTCTTCATTATATATCTGTCTTAAAACCAGTAACAGCAGTACTCTAAATTATGTACCTTTCTTCCTATTTCTCTGTCAGGCAGGTAATTGTTATGCTCATCTTTATGTGTCTTTCCTGGAGCTGTAATAGTTTTCATTGTATCTCCTCAGAGCTTATTATGGTAATGTTCCTTACTGTATATTTCAGAGTCTGGTATTTTTAGAGTCACCTCTGTAGTATTTCACCTTCTATATTTCTTACAATTCGAGTAATTAAAATAGCATCCTTAGGTTAGCAGCTTTCAGAAGGATTGTGCTTTTCCTGTCAGGAGCTCTCTGTAGACAGTCTTGGGGTTGGAAGTGCTCTTTAAAGTCCGCTCTTGATCCCAGGGCCGACTGATGCCATTCACCTTTTGGATTTTGGCAGTGCTTTACTGCCAAGCCACCATGAGTCTGTGTTCAGCTGTGGAAGATGCCAAGAGGGGCTTGGCCTCCCCTGGTACTCAGGGCTCACCTTCAGAAATCAAGTTGTTCCTACATGTCCATATTTTCATGTCCAGCATTTTGCAAATTGAGATGCTGACTTATTCAGAAGAATGGGCTGCTCCTTTACAGTGCCTAACACTCTTACTCCTGATTTTGATTTCAGTCTTCTTTCTTATCTCATAATATAAAATCTGCTGTTCATGGGTAACTGAGGCAAGTTTCACAAACTCAGCTATGACTCCTTGATTATTATTAAGAATTATCTTTCTGGGATTTCAGTGTTTGCTCTTCATTTTTCTTCTGACAGTACTATGTCTTCTGTGAGGCCCTGATGGAGCAGAAATAATACAGTGTGTTTTAGATGATCTTCCTTCTTGTAGCATTTTATACTGAACAGGTTAATAAACCTGTAGTTGGTCATCAGTTTATGTAAAATAACTCCAAGCAGCAAGCCCAATCTGAAAATCACTTGATAAACTATTCAGTAAATGTATCTGCATAAATAACACACAGGAATAAATTGGAACTGGTTTGAGAGCAGAAAAGAGAGCTACATTTGCAGCATGGTTCCGAGACTGTAAATCAAATCAAACCAATTTTGTCTTCTGTTCCAGCTTTTATTAGAGAATCAAAATTCAGATCAGTCTCATGAAAAGATTTCCTTGTACTGCTTGAATCTCATAAGGAAGCCTGACTCTACTTGCAAATGAGCACCGCCTCTAAAAAAAAAAAAAAAGAAACGCTACTACCTGCCCATATCCCCAACATGAAATAGCTGAAAAGTAAAATACATTTCAAGAAACGTTTTGTTTGAATTTTGAGATGGACTGGAGTAGAAGCTGCTTAGAAAAGCAATGTGACGTGGCTTCAGATTAGGACCATAACATATGGAGAACTCTTAAACTTCATGGAAAACTAATAGGTATAGCTGAAGTGGGTAATTTCAAGAGTGCAGCCATAGAAGTTGATACAGACCTGTGAATGACATTACATCCAGGAACTGTGTTATTAAAATTGCCACTTTATTGACTGGCATGGAAAAAAAATCGCAGAGGAAATCAGTCAGCAGTATTAAGGTCTAATCACAACAAGCCAACGAAAATGGAGGGCATTCTGCAACTTAGAAAGAAGCTGCAAAGTTCATTGCAAAGAGCACTGCATTTAGAAGAAGGGCTTCTCGCAAAGCCAGTCTGAGTGAAGTTACCTTCAGCTTAGATGAGAAAGATATGCTGGCAATATTTTTTCATATAAAAGAAAATTGAATTCTTAGCCAGAATAAGAAGAAAAAAATAATGGGAATCTAGTGTGATTGTGAAATTCCCTCTATGGTAATCCGATCTGGAGACCATCAGCCAGGGGAGTCTTTATCTGTCATCTCCTGACAAGGAGAATTTCCAAAGCAAAATTTCCAGAGGAGTTAGCAGAGATGATTGACTGTCGTAAGAGCAGAGCTGGGGTAATGCTGAGCACCTCCTGTGGCAATAGTTCATACATAAACTAATGTCATGAGGTATTTGGTGTAAATTGCTGTTGATTTCAGCAGGTGTAAAACCAGCCCTCATAAAGCGCTTAAAAGGAACATATAAGTATGTGCTGCACAAAGTGCTTCACTTCTCTGCATCTCTGTTTCTTGGATGAAATGTTTTATTTATAGATAAATGTATTTATCTATATATGGGCACTCCTGCCTTTGCCTTGTATATAGAGGGTGATGGGCAGTGAAAGGCTATCAGATTGCATTGCAACTTTAAATGTTCAATATTTCAAACTGAACCAGGGTTCAATTAATGTGGTATCTGCAATACAGTTTTACACAGCCCATCCCAGACTGACTTTATGCTCCCCAGAAACTCAATAGACCATGAGTTCTCCAGTACTGGAAGCTCCTAAGATCTGTGGTACACAGCACCAAACAAGCAGGGTCCCTGTTTTAGATTAAGTCTTTTTATGTTACACACCCCCTCTCTAAAAAAACCTGCTTAGTATTTGTTACGTTGCACTGACTAAGTTAAAGGAATGATTTCTATCTACCTGCTAATATAAGGAAAAATAAAATGAACCATATTGTTTGTCTAACAAGGTCTATCAGACTCAGGTAATAACATGTCAGTATAGGCAGATGTAATGAAAGCCAAGCAACTTATTGATGAGGAGCTGAAGGAGTCAAACTCTGATAGAAAGAAATAATTTACATTGAGGCATTTCTTTAATTTGTTTCAGATGAGGTCAAATCACCTGATTCTTTCTTTAAACAACTGGAAAGTTTTCACAGATTTCATAATATGTTCAAGGTAGCTTATGCTTTTGCAAGAGAGCTGCTTTCAGAGAGCTGCAAATACTTATGTTCTGATGGAGGTGGTACTAAACAAAGAAGAGTTACATAAATGCCTTGTAGCATAGGCTTCATGTGTTGGGAATATTAAAAATAACTCCTCAGTGCTCACAGGGGCTTATTTCAGTAAAGTGTGCTATGTTTTCCATCCTTTTATGCATGACTTCAACTACAAAACCATTATGGAGTTGAAATGTATTGGAATATCCAATATACAATGCCCTCTGGCAAAACCCATGTGAAAATAAGAGGGATAAAGAGGGAAAACACATTTAATATTCATATATGAATTGACTGTATAGTCAATACACTGGCTTGCCTTTTTGCATAGTCTTCAGTTAAGCATAACCGTTTTGTGTCCCGTTTCCATCAAGTTTCAGTGAAGCAGCATACAAAAAAGAAAACCAACCTCTTCCTAAACAGAGAAGAGGTCCCAAATGTAAATTTGACTTTCTCACTTTTGTGATTGGTAACATCCACAGTTTGGGGCTTTCTGTTATGAGGCCGGACCCAACTTTGAACATCTAGATCCAGATTTCCAAAGGATTCAGGGAGAGTCTTGAAGCCAGACTCTCTTAACTTGGCTTTGAAGTTTTATATGAATCCATAGCAAATCTCTTCCTGCTCTTTTAGCCTGACTTCTCATATAAAATGTCTCTGGATGGGACACTCTCTCATTCTTTCCCCAATAACTTTTGAAGTTGTTCAGTTTCAATGTTTTTTTTCCCGAGGGATCAAAAGCCTCAAAATGTAATGTTCCTACAAGCATAATGAGTATAAACAGCTGGATAAAGGAGAAAGAGTGTAGTACTGTTCCCCACTACAGAAAAGAGGTTTCAGTGGACCACTCCTCATAGCCATCCAGGAGTTGTGAACCACGAGAAAAGCTCAGGATAGAGCTCTTTTCTCCTTAGACTTCAAAAATCTAAGCATAAGACACAGACTCATAATAAAATAGGCTTTTATTCAGCTATATGGGAACTCTCACATGTTTTCTTTGCTAGTCTGGGAAAATATTTTTAAGATTTTAGCATAAGATTTGCTCCTATCTGAGACTGTCTAACAGGATTTGCCAGGATGTGATAGGAACCTATTACCTTTGAAAATTAATGTGCATATGCAAACCAGTTCCTCAGACACACAGTTGACACCTGATTCACAGAGTATGGAAGAGTGATTGCAAACAGATTGTAGTCCTGAAGAAAATGAAATAATTTTGTAAAGAGTTGGGGTTTGGTTTTTTGTTTTTCTGTTTTGTTTTATTTTTTAAAATCTAATTAATTGGGAGGAAGAGAACAGAGAATGAGATCTCTCAGGGCCTTTCGACCCTCTCTGGAGAAGAGAAAAAAACCCCAAGCAAATAAAAAAATCTTGATCATTAAAGCCATTTTTAGGGATTGCTAGGAAATTTGAATACCATAAATTACTTACATGCAACACATATTCCCATGTTTTTATATTCACAAAGGCCTTAAAACTAATGTGGGAAACTAATTTTTCTTAATCTCACGTACAGTATGTAAATCAAAGAAAGACCTCTTCTAACAGAAACAGTATTTCTAGCACTTACAAAACCTCTAATAAATTTTGACTGTTTAAAATTTCCCAAGTGGACGAACATGTGCTTTCCTAAGAGGGCCTGTTGTCTGTCTCCTCCTAATGGCAAATACCAGGTGTGAGTTTCCAGTTTTCACCAGGTATCTCTGAGCCAGATTGCACTGGGCAGCTGTGAGATTAGACGGTTGGCTCATGTTTAACGTACCAGCAGAAACTGTGATTATATTAATTTTGAAGTTTTAGAAATATAAGGGAGTGTTAATAGGTGTTTCATCTTAATCACTGCCCGGACATGAGAAAGGATGAAGAATATTGGAGAAAGGATGAAAGGATTAGCTTTGGGACAGTTTTGGTGGAGGTAGCATTTGACTGGCATAGTTTACTCTCAAGCTGGGTTTCAGAAAAACGTTCCCACTCCATCATATCGGTCCAGCAACCTAAAATAAGGCTGAATCTGCGTAAGGGGAAATCTTTCAATATTAGTGTTGCAATGGAAAATAGATCATCAAGATACTTCAGATTAGCCATGGTAAATTTAGTATTTCAGAAGGGAAGGAAAGAAGAGAGTAGTTTTCTTCTGAATATGTCATGGCACACAGAGCAATGAGGAGAGACAGGCTTTTTCTAGGGTTATAGAAGACACGGGTTTCCCGTGTGTCCATTATGGCAAGGTCAGGGTTTTTGAAAGAAAATAATTGAACAAAAATTTTGAATAACTTTTTTGTGACCCTAAAAGCTAAGCTGGGAAATGGCATTTGTGAGAGAAAATGGTTTTACATGAATTAAATTCTCATACAGCACTGTTCACTTAAGCTTTGTTTACCTAGCGTTAAGGGTTAGGGATAGGATTTCTAAAAGGAAGAATGACTTTTTGTCCATATATGTATATATGTCTGTATGTATCTTCATATGGAATTATACACACACATATTAAAAAAATATATATATTCCAAACATATATAAATATATATTTA
This sequence comes from Strix aluco, assembly GCF_031877795.1. Classification (NCBI taxonomy): domain Eukaryota; kingdom Metazoa; phylum Chordata; class Aves; order Strigiformes; family Strigidae; genus Strix; species Strix aluco. The sequence goes on from NC_133936.1 coordinate 38,952,764, forward strand.
TAGGTATGCATTTAGTCTTCAGAATTGCAGTGAGAAGGACCTTTTTCTTGAAAATTTTTCTTGCTATTGATTCAGAATCTGGTTACTGTGGTGTAGTTGAAGGTAAGGGTGAAGAGTAGAGTTACCCCTCCAGAAATGCAAATACAGAGAGGGAGTGTTTTTGGTGATGAATTTACCTGCTATAAAGACAACAGTTTATGGAAGTGAATGACTTCTTTTATGTTTTTGTAGAGGCACTGTCAACCCAGATGTAGTTTTTCCTGGTGTTGTGGTTAGAATAAAAGCAGATGAGGTGGGTTTTCTACATATTCTTTTATGGCCAAATAAGATCAAATAATTTTCCATTGGTTTAGATACAGATATTACTATTGTGGATATGGGTTTCTAGGTAATTAGAAGCAAGGTTTTTAAAAGAAAGTGATATGCAGAGCAGTTTTCATCCATGCATGGCACTGTTTAGAGGAAGAACAGTCCTTGTAGAAGCAAATGCATTTATATAATTTTTTTGTGTAGACACTCCTTACCTGGATGTGTATTTTGCCAGGGATTTAGAAAGCAAGGAGGTGTGCGTTTTCTTACTAATTATTTTATGGCCCTTTGGATTAGTAAGAAGAATGGTGTTTGGTAGGAGCAAGCAGCCTCAGATTAGTTTCAATGCACGGACTGCTTAACTGGGTATGGTTTTCTGCCCCACCAGTGATCACAGGGACAGCTAGAGCATGGCTTTCTGGAAGAAAGCACTCAGGAGGGTGATCCTCCATGGCTTCTCCTGTGTCCAGGGAGCTGGGTAGAGGAGTGGGATTTATATGAGCTCTGTTGATGGGAAAGGGTTTCCAAAGGAGGTGGTCAGGAGAGAAGTTTTCTTCTGATTCTGTTGGATTTGGAGCAAGAGGGTTTCTAGGAGCAACTGCTGATTTGCCCTGTCAGGGAGAGGGAGAGGAGAGGCAGGCCTGCTCTCAGCTTAGGGATGGGTATGGGAAAGGTTTCATGGTTCTGGTGGGGCAAAAGCTGGTTTGGGTTTTGTTTGTTTTGCTAGTGTTAGTTTATGATCTTAGAAGGGAAACTAAGTGTAGCAAGTGCTCTCAAATTCTTCCATGGTCTATAGATTTAGAAAGGGGGAACATGTCTGCGGGAGCGCCTGCCTTTGTATTAGTATTGGTGTAGACTCTGGACTTCTTTCATTAAGTTTCATACACGTCAGGTTAGGGTTTCAGAAAGGCGATGTCATGAAGAGTACATTTTTCTTCTGTTTTCTTTACCCTGATGTTAGAAGGTGAAAAAATGCTTTATAGAATTGGGTATATACTCTATTTTTTATATAGATACTATTCATGATGGTACATTTTGGTCAAAGTTCACAATAGAGATCAGTTTTTAGAAAAGAAGCAATTAGGAGAATAGTTTTCCACTGAGACTTACTTTGGCCCACAGGAGGGACCAGTTTTGAATGAGACCATGATCTTTATTTTTTGTACACAATGATTACCTGAATGCTGTTTTCCTCAGAATTTAGGTTACGTGCATTAACCTGTAACTTTTTGAAAAGCAAATATTAAGGAAAGATGTAGGTCTGGGATGAAGAATCATATTGGAAGGAACAAGTAGTTTTGATTCAGCTCCGTGAGCAATATGTTTTACACGGGTTTTATGATTAACATTAGAGTTTCAGAGAAGGAGCAGGGAGGACTTCATTTTCCTATTGATTGCTGAATGTTCCACCAAGTTATGGCAAGGACAATGGTTCATAGGGCAAACAGCATGTGTTAGTTCGAAGTAAATACCAGCCATGAAGGTTTAGTGTAAGATTAAGGCTCTAGAAAGAAGAAAACAAAACTCTGGTTTCCTACTGCTTCTTCACTGGGTAGGGAATTTGGAAGAAAGCTCCTCCCAAAAAATTATTTTGAGTATGTGCTTGAGGATTTTGTGATATTTCATAGCAGGAGTAAGGGAACGCAGAGCTTTTGTGCAAGTCTCATGATTGCACTGCAGTTTGCTGGACCATCCATCTAACTGAGGCAGGTTACTTTTGAGAGAAAAAGCAAAAGTTAAAACAGGCTGATATATTTCCAGGGAAAGGCATTGTGCTTGAGACTTTCTGGCATCTCTGTAGACTGGGCAGCTAAATCACATGGAGAACAAGAAACACTGGTCCAGAGAATGATCTCTTCTCCCCAGAATGCCAAGTCTTACTCTCTAAATGAGACACAGGAGTCAGATTAAATGTATTTGCCCTGTATCTTTCTTAAAACTAGCTGGAGCGGATTGCACTGCTATTGAGGAGTCCTAAACTGACATACAAGCAGGTGAGCTCTGTGTGCCCTGTCAACCTTGGCAGCGTGCTGAACACAAGGAGGAGCACATAGCATCCCAAAATTTTGTGGATGGAGAAGATGTTATTAAGAGTTACTAAGAAGATGTTCTGGCTTGTACCAGAGGTGAAGGCCAGACAACGGCAAGATGCAAATGTGTTAGGGTCATGGCATGGCTGGACACAGGAGTTGTTTCTTATTAGGACTCTTATTAGATTATTAATTGGCTCTTGGGTTATTAACATGGACAGTGTGGCTCAGTAAATTCTATCCCATTTATGCAGGGACTCTGTGAGACCTTGCAAATTGTGTTGCCATCACAGCTATGCCTAAAAGCTTAGAGGTATAAAACTTCCACACTGGCAGTAGATTTCAGAAAGTACATCAATAAACAAACCCAACAGAAAACCTGAGTTTACCCCTGTCCTAACCCCTGTGATTATAGCAGAGTAGCATCAAGATGTGCTGGAGTGAAATGAGATCATAAAAAAATAACGGTAACTGAGCAGCAGCAGATTTGTCAGCCTGGGGAGGTTGCAAGAACTATGGTAAAGATGGGCAGGGTCATCTGGGGACAAAGCCTGTGATATCTGGAGCTCTCACAAATGGTAGTCATTTTTAATGGGAGCTGCTGGAGCTTGGTACCACTACAGCTTGTCATTTCAAAAAAACATTGTAAAGGTAATGTTATGCCCTGTTTGTGAAGGAAATGACAACAGTTTCCCCTTTGGAAAAGACTCCCCAGAGCCAAGTTGATGATTGAGTTTTGCATAAATTAGAGCATATACAGACTTATTCAGAGGGGCCGCTGTACCCGTGAAGGGGAGGAATAAATCCCTCAGAGACAGAAAATAGCAGAGACAGATGTGGTGTGTGTGAGATTGGCAGCCCTATACAGTGCAGTACAGGCATGTGGCCTGCCCAGAAACGTACAGTCTGAGTTGGAAAGCTCTCAGCACAGTCCCCATCATCCCTTGGAGGTCAGAGAAGCTCTTAAGGATGGAGCTAGGCAGTGGACTAGCCTGCCAGCAACGTCCTGCCAAAAATGCTATACTACATCATCTGGCAAGGGTCAAATAGCATTGCAAAAATACCTCCAAGGGCTGAATATCTGAGTAAGGAGTTGAGAGACAAAATACGTTAAATGTATAGGCTGTGTCTGAAAGAGCCCTTGGTGGCAGCATGCCACTGCCAAAGCATAGGCTGGGCTCTGCCTGGCTCACAACTCTCTGCTGCCAGGGCAAAGGGTGGTGACACTATGTGCCATGGAGGGTCTTGATCCTCCACAGTGGGAAATCACATGCCGAAGGACCTGCATTTCTGCTTCCTGCTGCTTGAGACTTCTTAGGTTGTGCAGAAGGTAATGTGCTCCTTCTGGAGACCGGCAGTGATTGTGCCAGGCAGAGTTGGACTCGCAGTGCCAGAGGGAAGCACACAGTCTGTCCTGAAGCATGCTTCCCACCCAGTGTAAACTAGGAATTGTGCCTCTCTTCATATTATACTCGGAAATTCCTGTTAGAGATAGTCCTACTGTTTAGATCACTTAGGTATTACAAGTGCTGAACACATCTGCAGTCTTTAGTACGACAACGTTCCCTTACTTTGTTTTTATGCATTTTAATGGAAATTTGCAAGGACTGTTCCAACAACACAAAAGCAAGGCAGGTAAATGTGTCTGTGATTTCATGTAGCTTATGCAGCTGGTTTTCTGTAGAGGTTGGATGTTATTTAGGATAATATTGATTGGTGTTATTTTGCTTTTGAGACTGGCCAGAGTTTTATTAAATCATACCTGTGTGAAATGAAGTCCCTCCTTTAAGGCTATGAAGGGCTGGAACAATGATGAAAGGAAACACATTTATGCTTTTACTTTCTCCACAGATCTGGAAAGCACCTTGTGCTTTTCTGAGTGGAAAGCTGTTACAAAAGAAGTACTTTCTGGGGCAAGTCTGGAGGACAATGACCCATCAGCTCTGCTGCCTGCACTGTGGGCTGGTAAACTCCAAAGGGAGCTTTCCTTGAGCAAAGCTGTCTCCTGTCCCCAGTGTGGGGCACTTGGGGATGCTTCACCCCACCCTGCATCCACTTTGTCTTTTTGCTCTGTGCCTTCTTCAGGACAGGCATAAGTGAGGCTCTGGTTTGTTAGACACTCCACATCCTCTTTCAGCATATACCATCTTAACCTGTCTTTGTGGAGGAGTAAATATTTTTTACATCTATACGGAGAACCCTTTTAGATGTTTTTTAAATTACTGGAAGCTAGTACTTACATATAATACTAAATGTAATAGTTATATGTATAGCCAGTCTATTTCAGAGATGTCTCATTTGGCTATGATCATCTGGGTAACTGCTTTGTTATGTGTACCTGAAGAGTCCTAGAAAATCTTTTATTGGCAAATAAGACATAACTCTAACCTTCAGCAACTGGGAAAAATAGAGAAAAGAACTTAACAAATATGTATTTTTGTGGTTTTTTTCAGTGGTTTGCTTTTTATTAACTCAGTAAAGCAATTTTCAAGATTACATTTCAGGGCTTTTAAAAGACAAAGTCTCTGGACATACCATTATCTTTAGGCTATTCAATACATTTGTGCCGTATTTTCTGCACAGTATACATTTTTATCTCTTTTTTTTTTTTCTTGTTGAGAGAAATATTGATTTGTCCAATGAAAGCTAATTAATTTAAGGGGAAAAAGTGTCATCCATGAGGGAAAGAGAGAGAGCAGGAACATTTGGACAATGCATACATAGTGGAAAAAGTTCTTTATGTAGTTGACTGCATTAAGGTTAAAGGGAATGTAGTTCCTCGTTGCTCTGGAGATTAATTTCATCACTGACTGAAGATAGGTTTCCTGAATCTCTTTATACATAGGCAGTGATATGGACATAGAAATGCTGCTGATCTTCTCCTGATGTCAATCTGTATGTCAAGGTATGGTCACAAATGCATTATATTTTATTTGTGCACTTGGTGCCAAATCCAGTCAGTTGTGTCTAAACTTCCAGTGCCTGATCTGGGGTGAGAGATCAGCCACTCTTCTGCACATTGCACCCACTCGAGCCCCCTTGGGTGGTCTTTCATCCTACGGGGTTGAGACTGCGGGTTCGGGGTTATTCTTTGGGGTATTGTGCCTTCTAGTGGTTTGGGGTGGAAATGATGCAGGCAGGAAGGTTGAAATGGGCTGAAAGCTTGTTCTTGTCTACACGAGCTGGATGTTGAAGCCTAAGACATGGTGGGTGCAGGCAGAAGGCTGAATTTAAGAATGCAATGAGGTGTTATTAATCTGCATTATTGATAATACAAAATACAGCCAGAAATGTACAGATTTATATATATGTATTTTAATATACATGTATGTTTTATATTTGTATTCTTAAATTTGTACCAGCTTGGAGCTCGCAAAATAGCCAAAAAGACCTCGGGTGCAACCCACCCCCTGGTCTTTAAGGCCTTGTAAACACCCATCTCCTACATGGCTCTTGACGTGTCTCCGCTTGGGAGATGAACTCTTCATTCGCACACAGGAAAGCTGCAGTTCCAGTAAAACCTCAGCACAGTTCCTGTTTATATCAGTATAACTGGGATTGGCACTGCAGTAAATATTACCTGTCTGCTTTGGAGGTGTGCATGCTTCCCACTGAAGGAATTTGGGAGAAAGATATGAAGAAGAGTCATGAGTTCATGAAAAATCCTCTCTTGAGGCAACTGAGTGTTGGATCCTGAGGCTCACTCTGGCTCAAAGGCAATAACTGGGATTCCAAGTGCTTTGGGCACAGACTGCCCCTGCAGTGGTGGTGTGCCTGTCCCAGTGCCTTTAGCCCACTTTGCTGGGGTGGGAGAAGAGGGTGATGTTCACTCAGATGAATCCCCTGATCTACTCCCTCATGAAGTCAGTCTGCACAGCAGGCTGAATGGCAGGTAGAGACCAGGAGGGGAATATTCCCTGTGCCAAAGCCCCTGTCTTCATGAGCCATTTCTCCAATTCCCTGTATCTGAGCTACACAAGTACCTTAGACGTAACAGAATGTGCTGGGAAAGGATATTTGTCTTTCATTTTGTGTGTGTGTTTTTATCTTTTTTTTTAAGTATTAGTGTTTGTTCTGATTTTCCTTTTTGAGGGGGGAAATTCTGTCTCATGGAGAGATGAAACTTGACATGGTGCAATAAACAGCCGGTGGGCTAGCTATATATTTAGACAATTTTGAAAACTTGTCATACCGCTTGTATTTTGAAGTTGTGCTATCTATCGCATTGGGTTAGCAGAGAGCTGAAAGAAGTGCTAACCACACACCAGGTGATCACATTAAAATTACCTCAGTGACAAGGGACACCAAAACATTTTCAAATGTAGTGTTTTGAGTCTTACGTTAAGGTGACCTCCAAAACAAGCCTGTCTAGAGGAGCATATGAGTTTAATGCAAAGTGTGAATGAGTGGATGATTGCATGGATCCACAGACATGCCCAGAGGCCCTATAGTGTCCAGCAGTTATATGGGCAAGCTCATCTTCTTCATCTCAGTTACAGTTCTTTAATCTATTTAGTTTTGGTCCACAGTAAAATAGCAGCCTAAGGGGACTATCTTTGGGATGCATTTCATTCCTGAGACGTTCCTCAGGATCGGTGTTGGGACCGACGCTGTTTAACATCTTTGGCGACATGGGCAGTGGGATCGAGCGCGCCCTCAGCAAGTTCACCAGCAACACCGAGCTGTGTGGTGCGGCTGACACGCTGGAGGGAAGGGATGTGCCATCCTGAGGGACCTGGAGAGGTGGGCCCGTGTGAACCTCATGGAATTCAACAAGGCCAAGTGCAAGGTCCTGCACATGGGTCAGGGTGATCCCAATCACAAATACAGACTGGGCAATGAGTGGGTGAAGAGAAGCCCCAATGAGAAGGACTTGGGGGTACTAGTGGATAGAAAACTGCCTATGAGCCAGCAATGTGTGCTCGCAGACCAGAAAGCCAACTGTGCCCTGGGCTGCATCAAGAGAAGTGTGGCCAGCAGGGCAAGGGAGGGGATTCTCCACCTCTACTCCACTCTCATGAGACCCCACCTGCAGTGCTGTGTCCAACTCTGGAGCCCTCAGTAGAAGAAGGACATGGACCTGCTCGAGCAGGTCCAGAGGAGGCCACGAAGATGATCAGGGGCCTGGAGAACCTCCCCTGTGAAGACAGACTGAGAGAGTTGGGGGTGTTCAGCCTGGAGAAGAGAAGGCTCCGGGGAGACCTTAGAGCAGCCTCCCAGTACTGAAAGGGGCTACAGGAAAGGTGGGGAGAGACTCTATCAGGGAGTGTAGGGACAGGACAAGGGGTAACAGTTTTAAACTGAAAAGGGGTAAATTTTGATTAGATATTAGGAAGAAATTCTTCCCTGTGAGGTTGGTGAGACACTGGCACAGATTACCCAGAGAAGCTGTGGCTGCCCCCTCCCTGGCAGTGTTCAAGGCCAGGTTGGACGGGGCTTTGAGCAACCTGGTCTAGTGGAAGGTGTCCCTGCCCAATGCAGGGGGGTTAGAGCTAGATGATCTTTAAGGTCCCTTCCAACCCAAAACATTCTATCATTTTATGATTTTACTCTCTGAATCCAGACAGACTTTTCTTTAGTGTGACCTCTGGAGCATAGTTAAAAGAGAATAAATCTTCTCTTCTAAAAGACCAGTATATGGTCTTCATTTGTGACCAGAACAGTTCTTCCTACACCTGTCACAGTCCTGTGGAAATACTGTCACAGCTGTCTCAGATATCCAGTATTTTGGTGGTGTGCAGAGGGTTGTGTTTTACCTGCATTCTCCTGACTGCAAAAGAGCACCATGAGTGCCCCACATTCCTCTGCCAAAGCATGGCTCAGAAGTGTAAGAAAGAAATAACCTCTTCCATTCCCTTACTAAGATTCCTTTAAAGCACCTTTCTCCAAATGGCTCCAACTAACTTCCCTACAAACAATTAAAATAAACAGAAAACTAGTCAATGTTTTGAAACACAACAGCTAAGGAAAATTTAACAAAACCCATCTGCCTATGCAAAGTAGCCTTGACTAAAGCACATACTTTCTTATGATGTGTAATTTACCAAATACTTCAATAAACAGCAATAGTTAGTCTATTTTGCAACATCAAAGGCTTTCCTACATTTCTTGATCTTATTTCAGCTTGTACCCACTCCTCTCATTAATTTAAACCTGAAGGGAGTACTTCTTTTCAGTGTCTAGGAATAAGCTTAAAATATTTTAAAATAAATGCAGTAGATGTGCTTTTATTTTTACCTCTGTTTATGTAAGAGACATCCAATAGCATGTACCATCCTCCAGATGTGTCTGGACTGAACAGAGCAGTCAAAGAATGGGCAGGGTGCAGTGGACTGGAAATGTTATTAGTAGGAACAGCAGTAGAAATGATGCTCAGGGTTTCTTCAGCCTTTTCAGCAGGAAGCTTCAGTGTGCCTCATGGTGCAAGGAGCAAACCCCATTTCACGAGGGAAGAATCCATTCTGTGGAGAGGGAAAGTGGCTTGTCCTCGAGAGCCAGCAACTGAGCCCAGGCCTCTGCTGCTTTCAGTGAAGTTTAAATACTCAACTACTTCCCAGGGGAAAAAGGAGAATGCACTGGGAAAATAAATAATTTTGATGCATATTGAGAATAATAATATTTTTCTTCTCTCTGGGTCTAGGCAGTTCAGATAATAGGAAGGAATTCAGATATTGGTGGCTTAGAGCCTAGCTGACGTAAATAACGGCAACTCTCTTGACTTCAATCACAACGGTTCATGCCAGCTGAGAATTAGGGCTGTGTTTGCAGAGCTCTTTGAACAATAAACCAGCCATCTTCTCTCAGTACTGTTTTCTTCTGATGAGAAGCTGTCTCCTGGAGAACAGCTGGGAAAATCAAAAAATGTCAATGTACAGCAGAGTGACAGGAGGGAAGTCTGTTTAGCAATCAGTGCAGAGGAGCTACTCTGTCCTTGGGGGTGGCCGTGCAGGGAACAGGGTTCTCCAAGGCAAAACATGGTCAAGCCCTTTTTGCCATGCAGGAAAGGGAGGCACAATTGAAGCCTTTCTCCATGTGGTTCTTGTGATATAGATGAGTTGAGCTTTAAAAGAAGTACATTCAGGTACTTGTAGCAGCCAGCAGCACAGGGGAAGCAGAGGGAGATCAAGCACGCAGATTTGAGTGTCTTGTCACTGAATACTATGCCCTGAATTACACACGTAATGCAGAAGGGAAAGCAAGTCTGGGAATTTTTTCTCCTTAGCATGACGAGAGCCTTGGACTCCCATAATGTTGTTAGCCATGCCTTAACGTGGTGATGTCAGCACCGGTCTATACATTAAGATTTCAGATTTTATTAGGACATCACGCAAAGACAATGACCCAGACAATTTTATTTTTTAAAAGATTTAAAAACTAGATGCAAATACCTTTATGGCAGTATCAAAATATGTTGCAACTATATTTCCAAAGTGGAGGGTAGAAGTTATTTATAAAAGCTTTTTTCAAGGGCTAGGGTCTCTGTACCTATTACCCTGTGAGCTTCCTTAGATGACAAAAATAAGAAAGGACAGTCTCCTTTGTTCGGCAACAACCTGTGAATGGAATGAATTCAGGAGAGACACTTTGCTAAGGCAGCAAAGTCCTCAAATGTTACAGGCAATGTGCCAAGTTCCGTAGAGCAATTGCATTCACAAACGCTACTAGGGAACAAAGATAAATGATCACTTAGTGCACAAGAAGTGCTTATTTTCTCTTTTCTACTTCCCTCTCTTTCCCGTGAAGTGTGAAGAAATACATTAGTTTTGTAACATTTCTACTAGTTGTTTTGGTTTCTGCATGGAAATCTGCAGATGTAAGGACATTCCTCCTACTTCTTGTCCTACCACCAGTGAGGTTGTTAACTTTGAGAACATCTGGGTAGAAGTAGAGTGAATCCTTTCTCTGTAATTAAAAGCGAGTCAGGCTATAGGGAGGCTGTGGCTCTGTAATGTGCTCAGTGTTGTGCTACCATGTGTTTTGCAAGATGGTGGTTATTAATTGGAAAACATTAAAAAATAGAAAGACCAGTGCTTATGTCAGTTGTTTCTTACAGAAAATACATAGCTTCTAAAGTTGTGTCTATCTGCCGTTTGAAATTGCTGTTTCAAACTCCAGATTGTTCTGCCTTTTTCCATTAGTTCAGAGTCCTTCAGTGCCTCAGGTTTTCTTCCCATACAGTGGTTTTTCACATCTGTGGATCAGTTGTGAAATTAAAGGGAAGAGCACGTTTGCCAAGGGAGTCTCCTCTTTGGCACTGGGTGAAGACATGGCAGTAGAGAGCCCCTCTTCCCTGTGCTGGCGCTGTGAAATGACAAAATGTCTCTGAATCAGTCCAAATGTCTGGCATGTAACAAAAAAATCCTGTTGGATCCTTTGGGTGAACAACCCCACTCCTTCTCTGCAGCCAAATGAATACTCTTTTTAAGGGAAGAGTTAACAATTCACTCTGCTGAACCTAATTCACTTTTGCTCAAGCCCTTTTCTAGTACAAGGAAGGATTTATGACTTTCTACTATCGAGCCTATCCCAACCTATGCATTCCCACATGGAAGTGACAAGCTCTGTATTGATATTGTGAGTGGCAATTGCAGAAGACAACACATGGCTTTGGGACACATTTCTCATAGAGCATGGCCACGTCCTTCTGCTATAGCTTGGGCACTGTTGGGCTGAAAACCCTCTGGTTTCAGTATGGGGGACATGCTAGAAAACTCTCAAAAGCATTTGAACAGTCATACACTTTCTTCCTTGAACCCATAAATTCTGTATGTTCAATCCTTCAGCATGTGGCAAAGCTGTTTTCTAGGCAGGTAGAAAGACAAGCTAAAAGTCTTGAAAATGTAGATGGCAGTTGATTAGGACTGGTATAAATTATTTTCTCAGCTTTTGTTGTATTGGACTGGTGAGTTTTGTCTTCGACCATTAGCAATGAAAGATCATGAGGATTTCAAAAGACAGTAGTTTGGTGTTTGACACTTTTTATTTCAGCCCTCCTTTGCAAATACCATCAGGGATTGGTCCATGGTGGAGCATTTCTCGTTTGGAGGTTGCAAGAGAGATGCTGACAAGCTGGAGCAAGTCCAGTGGAGAGGACCATGAAGGTGTTTGGTGGTTGGAGCACACAAGCCAGGGAAGTGGGGAAGAGTCACGTTCAGCCTGGAGGAGAGAAGGCTTTGGGTATGGGGGAACTAACTGCCGACTGTCACTACTGAAGGGGGATCGTTACAGAGGTGCGAGACTGTTCCCAGAGATGCACAGTGACAGGACAAGAGGAGTCAGGCACAGGTTGCAACAAGAGCAATTCTTGGTGGGTAGAAGGTTTGGTCCTGGTTGTCCCAGTTTGGTGCAATTTCCATTGTTGCAGGTTTTGAGAGTTTGAGTGGAAAAGGTGCTGAGCAATAAGATTCAGGTTTGAAGTTAGCCCTGCTCTGAGCAGGGGATGGACTAGAGACCTCCAGAGGCCCCTTCCTATTTGGATTATTCCATGATTGCATGCAGTGTATGCAGTGCACACTGCATGCATTGCAATTCTGTGTGCTCTGCTCTGTGGTTACAGCCCTTTAGCAAAAGAGAATAAAATCTTAAAACAATATTATCATCATTTCTATGGAATTCACTTGTATAAATATTTATAAACATTCAGTTTCCCCTACACAGTGTTGTATTTTCCTGAAGATCTCTGGTTAGAAACAAAAGCATTAAGAGCTCCCCTGTCCCTGCTTAACATGGCACTCTTGGCTTGATAGCGAAACCTGCCGTTGAGTGCCCATCCGTATTCGTTCTGTCCTCCTGAAGTGCTAATCCTGTTTATCCTGTTGCCATAACCTCACTAAGTCTATTTATTTGCTGATTAGCTCTAGGCTTGATTATTCCCTTTAAGCACTGACAAAACATGCTGAAAACAAGGTGTGCACATGACAAAATTTGAATAAACAGAATTATCAAGGAAATGCTAGAGAAAATCCAGAACACAATGCTGAAGATGCAGAGATGTCTGTTCACAGCCGTTAGTCTTAGATGGAAATAAAGGGGAGATTTAGGCGAGTAATGTGGGAAAACTGGGAAATATATAGGTGCCTGTGATAAGGGACTCAGATTTTTCATCTCATGACAACTGGTTAAACTCCACTCACTCCAGTGGAACTGCACTGATTTATTCTAGCTGCGGATCTGGCCTTGTGGTTTGTAAAATCAGCTGTGAATATGCAATGGGGATGGTTTGGGTTTCTTTGAAAAATCTGAGACCTTTTAAATAAATATTCAACACAATATGTTGCTAGAGGAGGACCAGTTGTAGGAGAACCAAAGGACTTCATACAGTCTCATACATTACAGCTCATAACAATGATGTCCTGTGGTTTTAGACTGACGTCATGAATAAAGCAGCCCATAGTATTTTGTCCTGTGCTTATTCCTGTGTTAAGCTGATAAACTTGAGTTAGCATAGAGCTTTTAAAAGACAGATGTCTTGCCTAGTTTTAAAGACTTCAGGTGCTTATATCAAGTCCCTAGGCCAATTGTCTCAGCGGTTAATTACTCCTTGCTATTACAAGAAAATAATGCTTAATGTGGCCTGAATTTATGTAGCCTTATCTCCTGGCCATTAGTTCTTTTTATGTCTTTGTGTGCTAGGTTAAGAAATTGCTGGTAACTGAAATGTTATCCCCAACTGTTTGGTTAGAGACCAGCAAGATTTGTTTAAGCTTTCAGGTTTCTGTTGTGGCTTTCTTACCAAAGTTTATGTTTCCCAAGACAATAGGCTAAACATCCTTAATGTAGACTGTGCAGCCCATATTTACCTGGCTAGCTTCTACCTGAACCCTTGTTCCTGTTGGCTTCAGCCACCTCCAGTCCTGCAGAAGAGTCTAACTAATGACAACCACAAACATGGTTAGAGAAAGAGTTTAGCCTCACTACATCCAAGAATATCTTTAAAGAAGGATATCAGGGTTTACTCCAAACAGGGTTATCATAACAAGTTCTGGGATTTCATTTGCCTGTTACTGCTAATTTAGTTACAAATAACTGCATAAAATCAGTTCATGAGAATATATACAGACACTGTGCAGTAGTAATGAATTAATATCATTAGTGTGATTAAAATGGCAATTGTGTTAATGAATATGAAATGAAACATTTATTTAATGTGAACTTCTGAACTTTTTAGAAGCAAATAATAGACATGTGTTATCTGCCCAACACACTCTCTTCCGTTTTCCACTCTTCTGGTTTCTTTGGTAAATTTATGGCATTAAATGATTGGAACAGCTTCAGTTTGTCCCATAGAGTGAAGCTGAACGTTACAGGTGTTCTCCATTGCCAGCTCCCCACAAACCTGTCCAAGGGTATCCGTGCATCTCTCCTACTACACTCGTGCTGTATTGTCTGCTAATGCAATTAACAGACTTTGAAGGGTGGTCCCTGTATATGGTACCGCCTTTGGAGTTAGTGCTCAAGTCTGTTCCTATTCAGATATTCTTATTTAGCGAGTTTTACCTCTGTCTCCATTGAGAGAAGGCTTGAGCTTGTCTTTGTGGAGGCTTACCTTTCATATGATTTTCAAAATACCATTTTAAAAGTGCTTTTTCTCCACTTCTATGACACTGAAATGGCCAGATAGATTAAAATTTGGGCACACAAAAATATATCGTCTTCAAAATTCATCTCTTAGGAAATACAGCTTACTGCTGGACATTGGAGGGGTCAGACAAATTTTAGATCATACACAGTTGTTCGCCTTATTCCCCAGCAAGTTCCCTGCAGAGACCCAGAGTCCAGGAGCATAGCCAAATTGCTATGAGTAAGTGGCGGAGAATGAATGAAGATTTGCTCCTGTCCCCTCTTACGCCACATGCTGCCTCCTGAAGATACTGATTTACCATGAGTATAAGCCAGTGTTACAAGAGCTGAATAGAGGAAGGGGCTTATTTTCCACTCTGGAATTCACTGGATCTTAGTGGGCCATCTCTTATTTGTAGAAGACCAGGTGATAAATACCACAACGTATTTTCAGCAACATGGTACATTGTTCTTCTTCTCTCATGGGTATGAGGCAGGAGAATGCCAATCTGCTCTCTGCACAGCAGTAATTCCCCCCAGTGAGTGTTAGGAGTAATTAAAGCGGCTTCTCCACAATGAAAACCACACTGTAATACCTAATTAGGAGAACTTTTGAAACAGAAAGAATAAAATGCCTTATGCTACCCATCTCCCTCTGACAAAGGTGCTACTGTGGGACAGACTTTGCTGCTTTTAAACTTGCATGGGGAAGACTTAATTTAATTCTCCTGAAGCATACAGCAGTGTTTTCCATGTGGAAGCAGCTTCATGCCTTTATTTTGTCTGAGGTCAGTAGGAAACTCTTGCAGCTGAGGAGCGGCTAAGCATCAGTGTGAGTGGCCCACATCCCCTTCCCAGGCTGTCTGTCTGTGTGACAGCACTACTGCTCCCTTTCTGTGCTGTCCTCTATTCCAGCCTCATTGGCAAATCAGGCAGGAGTTTGTCTGCCTGCAATACGCTACTTCCTCTAACTCTTAAAAAATGTAGCACACTGCTATAACTTCGAGTGCTAATTGCTGACACAACCTGAATTATGGAGTCATAACCAGAGAACTTTTACTGTTGCATGGGGGATTATTTACAGTAGAGAAGTATGTGAATACCGAATTCTCTGAGTGATTTCTGGGTGGATTTCACATTTAACTTATGATAACTACCTCGATAAAAGCCCTGAGAGAATAATTCCATCTTGTAGCTTTTTCATGATTGCTATTGTACAGGTTATAGATCTTACACTTTTCATTTAGATATGCTAAATAGGTTTTTTCTTCCATTAATAATGAGAAAATTTCCCCTTTTTTCTATGCTTTTCAGAATTAAAATTAGTATTAACATTATTTGGCTATCTGGCTGTGAAGAGAATTTCAATGATGTAAGCAAGAAAGTTAATTTCATTTTTAGAAGACTATTACTGGGTGGAGAAGAGCCACCCAAAGGAGAATTTGTGGGATGGGTCTTCTCTCTAGCAGATTCGTAAGTGGGCTGCAATGATAAAATTATGTTCTTTTTGCAGAAACAAAGCGGAAACCCGAATAAGCTTCTCCCTGCCTTAAAAGTAACATCCTTATTCTGTTAAACTCTAAACTTTGGGCTGCCCAACAGCCCAAAAGAGTCCAAAAACACATTTTTGTAGACTCTTTTGAGACTTCAAATGAATGGTGATGGAAGGGCTAAGCCGTGCCCTGCCTCAGTTTCTTCTGCAGCCCAGCAGAAATGAGTGCAGCAGTCTGCAATGCTGCACGGTGGCAGCTCTGTTCCTGGGGCTTTCCACGCTGACTGGGCAGCTCGTTTTGCTGTTCATGTCATCTTTGTGTCCCTGTCCCCAATGCTCTCAACAGGTGCCCAGCTTCCTGTGATGTGCCTGGCAACTGGTTTTAACTAAAACAACAGTTAGCAAATATATCACATATGGATTTGAGATTTCTGTCATAAAACAAATGACTTCATCCCCCTGCTCTTTGTTGGCTGGATTCTCCTTTCAGCTCCCATATAGAAGCTGTAGTTCTCCCTTCTTTTGAACCTTGTCTGGTCCCAAACTACTGCACAAGGCTACTGGCCTTTTTCATCCAACACCAACCCAAATGGGCTTACAGATATAACACAGGCAAATTATTTCTAAAGGCCAACTTTACCTTAAAAAGGCTAATCTCACTAGGTGCCCTGAATAGTCCATGGAGAGAAACTTGGACTCTCCCCAGGGAGCCCAGCATGGAATGGGTCGTTGGGTTAATAGTTACTATGTTAGTCCAATGCAAGAGCCTCTCTTGCCCATTCTGAACCCTTCTCTGAAAGACCTTATCCCATACATCACAGAAGTAGTAAACAGAATTTTTGCCATAGCTGAAGTCCTATCTAGTTTTTACCCTTTTAAGGTAAACTATTCGAATTCTTGCAGTCCTTTCCACATAAATTTTGTTTTCTGGACCTCTGACCCTGTTTAGTGCTCCAGTCTAAACTCTTTTCAGATGACATCTGATTTTCTAGAAATGCATAGCTCAAACGTGGTGCTTCACCAAGGCCTTCTCCCTGCTGAAGAGAGCAGGAGATCTGTTTCAGGTACCTCCCAGGCAAAATGAGCCCTCAGTCCTGTTAAAGCGCATTCTAGTAGATGGGGCTAGAGCTCTCATTTGTTAAATCATTTTCAATTCCAGGTCTGTTCTCCAAAGGATGTGTTGCTGTTCCTCGACTGGCATCATCTGCAGACTTAATAAGCATGTTATCTGTTTTATCATCCAGATCATTAGTGGAAGTATTGAATAGTCCTAGACCCAGGGCAGCTCCCCATGGAATGCACAGGTCCATACCACTATTTTGATGCTGAAACATTGATAACTGCTTTCCAACCACTTTTGCATTCTCCCTGCAATGTGAAATTCCCATGCTTCCTTAATTCAGCTATGAGACTGCTATAAAAAACAATGTCTGAAGTCAGGATATGTGACATCTGCTGCTGTTCTTTTACCTACAAAACCTATCACCCTCTCACAGGAAAAAATTATTTTGGTTTGACGTAATTTGTTCTTGAGAAATCCATGGTGGCTGCTACTCAAGTCCTGCTTTCTCCTAGGTGCATACATGCAATGTGTTCAACTATTTGTTCCAGTTTATTTTTTCTTTTCCCAGGATTTCATGTTGCTTCTATTTCATTCTTCCTTTCAGAGAAGGAGCCAAAACCAAGAGCTGTGGATTTTGAGAAGTGGACACTGATAATGCCCATCCTACACGTGAGTACTATTTGAGGTAGGGGTAAGGGATGGTTTTGTGTGAGGATGCGAGGCAGAAGCTCTCTCCTTGAGTCTGCCACATTTCTAGGATGACAAATTTCAATAACCCAAGGCTCTTGCAAGGTTTGCAGATAGGCCTTCCCTACTCATACAATTCTTAGTAGCCTTTTTGGGGATTTTTCTTGCACTCGCACTGTGAGTCAAGGACTACTACTGGCACAAGAGCTCAGAACTGACCTGATGTTTAAGTGTGATTTACTTTCAGGTATAAACTTTACAGGCAGTTACAAAATGAAAGCTACCTGTTAGAGAAAATGGTGGTGTTTCCTTTCCTTTCCTCAATTCCCTCCCTTGTAAATGAGGTCAGGAATGTTATGAAGCTAACATCATTAATGGTTGCAAAGTGTTTTGAGATCCCCGAATGGAAGGGCTTATATAAGCAGGAAAGTCTTATTAGGATAATTACAATTGCCAACTGTACTGGCACAATATAGATCACTTAATGAGTTATTTGGCTTTTCCTTTCTCTCTCTCTCTTTCCCCCTCAGCTCCCCAAAGCAACATAAACAGACTGATTTTAATTGGCAACTTTCATTTCTAGCAAATGGATTTTTCACTGAAGTTCAAACTCAGCAGCAACGTTTAGAAAATGCAAGTTGATTTCAGATCAATTGGAATTTGCAGGGCCACAGTAAAGAGGAAAATCTCTATGCTCTTTGAACTACAGAAGCACACACTGAACCTGCCTTTTGAATTATGAGCACTTCTCTCTCAATTACCTTGCAGTGTGTTCACTGCAAGAGCTGTGCTCAGCTGTTGACAGATGCTTGTGACTAATATGATGAAGGTGAATTGATGACTTAGGCTGGCGACTAACATGATATAGCTAATGGTCTCTGCAGAGGAAAAGAAATCCCCTTTGTAGTTTGATCTCCCACTGCTGTGATTTCCTCTCTTGGTTTTGCCAGCATTTCACTTGTGTTGGTTTGAATGTGTGGCCTTCTGGAAGTGACCCAGAGATGGGGTGAGGAAATCAGTTCTTGCTGGTTTATTAGGACTTAAAGGACTATTGATAATCAACTAGCTTCCTTCCTGTAAAACTTTTTCTCTCAGCTGCAGTAACCACTCATGTTCATCCCTGTGACTAAGAAGTGGCTACTTAAGGCTTTATAAAAGTGTATTAAGAAAACTATTAAGATTTAGGAAATTATGATCTCCTTGTAGGTATGACTACCTTACAGTCAGTAATATCAATGCTTAAATCAGCAAGGGTTTAATTCTTGTTGAGCTCTGAAAATTGTATCTATATGCAATGTGGTCCCATTTGGGAATGGCAAGTGTGTTGACTGCTATATAGCATATGTGCCCTTTCTTTCCTTTCTTACTTCTTGTGGATTCCTTAGAATTGGTCCCAGAGGTTGTTTGCTCATGCATTGAAACACCATGCATTTAATTTATACAACTGCCATAATAAGTAATGCAATACTTTATTATTATTACTGCTATACAATATTTATATGGAACTCATACCTACAGATCTGTCCCTTTCTGCTAAATGTTTTTCAAATATACAAGGAGGGAAATCTCCACCCTATAAAACAAATAATGTAGCACAAAAGGTTGCTCCCCAGCTTTTCAAGTTCACCTTCATTCCTGCTGTCAGCATGGGGGGAAAACATGGCTCTTACAATACAAACCATGGGCTCCTGAATCCTAGAGTCGAGGAGAAAGTGTCTGCTTGGCTGTGAAACCAGAGAGGGCTTGGTTTCTTGCTTAGCCATCACTTATCTAGCCTTAAGGCTCAAGGGGCCATGAAAGAAATCCTCAGTGAACAAGAGCAGCCCAAAGGACTGTGAAGCCCCACTCTGCCTGTGTTTAGCTGCTGAGCTGAGAAACCCTCGTGGAATACCACAAGGTGAGGTGACATGCAAATGGGCATCTTTATGGCAATGTCAAAGGGTAGTGATGATAGTTTTTTACATCATGCATAGCCCCACACCACTGTATTCAGTTGTCAGGAAGACAAGTCCCAGTCTGTATTTGCTGCTCTGTCAGTATTTTGTTCTGCACAGTGCTGATGACCATACTACTTAGCAACAAAACAAAGCCACAGCTAACGACTCAGTTCAACTTTCAAGACTAGCTGAAGTTTTTCATGCACTGTTCTTTAGGATGTCATGTTTCCCTCTGGATAAATCACAGTGGACTCTATCATGCTTTTAAAACAGGGAATGTCAGATGTATAAATCCTGAATTGTGCCTCGGGGTCTTTCTGAAGCAGCAAAACAGCCTGGGTTCTGCCTGTTCCCCTTCCCACCCCTCATACACTTGGTGGAGATGATGGCTTACACTGTAGAGCTGCTGTCAGGTTTGTCCTAGGACAATTTAAAAATGTAAATCTTACTGACATCCTTACTAAAGATAATGCTAATGTTTACAGCCCCTGGAAGCCCTTAGATAAATGTACTATGTCCATATTGCCTGCCTTGAATCCAAAATGTTACAGCAGGAATCACTTCCCATACAAGACTATCAGCTATATAGTCTTGCTTCAGCAGAGCCCTGTTGCATGTCTAATTAGCTTTGTATCTCTCTTGTATATATGTGTGTGCGTGTTACAAAAAGCACTCTGACATGAAAGCCCCAGAACATCACCATGTTTCTGAGGGAATGCTGCCTCGTCTCTGCTCTCTGTTCAGCCTCAGACTTTCCACCTCGTGCTTAATACTCAGTATAATATTCCTGGTCCTATTGGGCTGCAACATATTCACCCTGTGGCAGAGCATAGCTGCACATTTTGGGTACAGCTCTGGGGACTCTTTCTTTGTGTGCCTGTTTCTGCAGTTAGCTGTTGTGCCGTCTAAGCCCAGGGCTGGGGAGATGCCACACGCTGCAGCATGCTGCTCTGCACCACAGCTCTGCAGTAAGCCCTAGCCATGGTTTGGCACTGCCCCAACAGCCTTCTCTCCCTCTAGACCTCCTCAGCTCTGTACAGCATCCGCAGGGCAGCCCTATGAAGGGTTTGGGTATCTTGAGATACCCAATCTGAGGTTCCCTTGTTCTGGTCAACCATGCCAAAGAACAGGAAGAAAACTAAAAACTTCAGTTCTGTTTGTGCCCGAGGTGTGATCTCGGTGTGCACAACATGGCTTTACCTTCACTAGGACAGGTAACAGCAACCAGCCCAGCACCCAACTTACTTCTTGAGGAGCTTCAGTCACTATTTCATCTTCTATTACTAGTCAACCTGTTTCCATAGAGAGTATGGAGGTGGGATGCAGTGCCATGCAAGCATCAATGGCAACACTGCGCTTGGCGTAGGGAGCATTTCTTTGTGCGACAGGTTGCTAGTTGCTGTGACAGCACTCGTTTTTTCCTAGGGAAATGTTATTTTTAAAGGCCTTTCCCTTCAGTTAAAACAGAAATTGTTAATACTGAAGGTATGTTACAGTTTTTAGAAGCAGAGGGAACAAATGCTTAGAATAGCCAACAGTGGCATTTTCCACTGTAACCAGTGCCACCAGTCTCTGCATTGAGCACGTTTCCATTAAATGCTTCATCTCATGCTACCTGATGGCTCAGCATCATGGGGACATGTGTGGCAGAGCAGATCACTGTGGTTACAGGCTCTGGGCCATTCCTTGGGGCTCTGGGCACTGTGAGTGAGAACGAGGAGGCATTTATATAATTTTGGGAACATTCTGCCTTTTCTTGGTGTGAAATATTCCCATGCTCTTAAAATACTTTTTTTTTTTTTTTTTTTTTACCACCATAGTTCTTTCACTGGGGACTCTAATGCTTTGAAATGAAGATTTGATTTCTGCTGTTCTGCAGAGGTGATGTGTTTATAGCATCCCTCCCCCTCTCTTTCTCCCAGCTTTTGTGGCTTTTAAAGAAGGAATTGGACCAGGATTGTGCATCAGCTGTGGGTGAGAAGGGTGCTGGCAGGTGACAGGTCCAGGCAGTCCTGACTGCTGCTGGCTGGAGACTGCCCAGAGTAGCAGTGGGAAAAATCTCTTGACAAATATGTGTATATTAGAAAATGGAGGAGAACTGACATAATTTCCTGGTTCAGCAGGCACCCGGCAAGCCCTAATAGCCCCAAAATGGTAAAGGAGAAGTTCTGAAATTTGAAATCTTTCTGATTTTCCCCTTTTTATTTATTAATGTTACAGAAATAGGAAATTATCAGCTAGCTCATTCCTGTGGTTTGCAAACAAAATGTGTTTGTTGTTTTACTTTCCTTTCAAAAAGGCATTTCTTTATTTAAATATTGACCTACCAATTTAAAAGGAGAAGAGGTTTAGAAGAAGGATCAATAATCTGAAAATGAGGTGAAGGATTTTGTGTTGGACTGAATGGAGCATTTTACCCAAAATGACATTTTGAGGGTTCTTTCTTTTTGTTGGCTGAAAGATATTTTTATTTGGACTGGAGTTAAGTGCGTTGTTTCAGCATTACAAACTGCTGCATAATTCCAGAGAGACGCAAGCAGGGGAGACTCCAATAATTGTTTATTAGATATGGACAGTGAGGCTAAGGGAATTAATTCTTGGACTTGGGATTTTTTTCTGCTGTTTTCCCATGCTTTATGCATTTTGGCTAATCTTTGCTTCTTGCTCCCTTGCATTATCCCTCCTTCTTTAAGCATCTCCTTACTTGTGAATCTCTCAGCAATTTTTTGTTGACTCAGTGTGTGTTTTATTTTAATTGCTTCACCTACAAACTGTTGAAACTCTTGAGGTATCACCAAGGAGAGGGAAACATGGATCAGGAGTGGGCCAGCAAGTGCTTCAGGCTTATCTGCATTGTTCCTGAAGGCGTAGCAAGCAGGAGACATGAGCTTTTAAAGTAAGAGAAATGATGATCAACAGGTGTATGGCCAGGACACTTAGGTGCCAAGATTCAGTTTAGGGCAGTGTTATGCCGACCACTAGTGCAAGAAGTAATCCCTGCTGTGGACTCCTTGTAGTCTAGGTATACATGTGGGGATAAATAGGTAAAAGCAGCATATTCAACAGGTCTCAGGTGGAGTTGCAGTACTAGGAGATGGGGGCGCTTGCTGGGAAGTAGGGGGCAATTGGCAGTGTGACTCTGGCTGCAGGGACCCGAGTGTGTGCCTGGGCCATCAGGAGGGATGGTGTACCAGGAAGGAGCTGCGGGAGATCCCCACTGCCCTCACTGGTTGCAAGCAAAAAAGCCAGAAGGCAGCATGCCATTTTGTACAGTCAGCCTGCTGTTATCCTGATCTAGCATGACAAATTGTTGTTCCCAGAGTGGCAGCAGAGTAATCAGACTGTGACAAATGGTTTACTTAGAGCAATTTGTTTTCATTTTACTGAAAATTTCCGCAGTCTTAACAAAAGGTTCCCCCCTGCCTCCTCACTCCTACCGCCTCCTTCTTCCTTTAATGGCATTTGCATGATGTTGAGAGAGGGACTTGGACCAGACCTGCAGCTGAGAGGGCAGCGTGGCAGCTGGGAGACCACAGTTCTGGGCACCCTGGGCTTTTCACAGCTGGAAGTGGTTGCTGGAGGCGAGACAGCAGTGATGATGAGGGTGAAGTTCCTCCTCCATTAGCCACAGGGCTGTACACGTGCTTTTGTCTGCTTTCTCACAGGGGAGCTGAGCTCCCTCTTGCCTTTTGCAGGCTGGTTCCTGGTAGATGAAGGGTGTGTGGGAGCATGGGTTTCCCTGAGGGTCTGAAAAATGTGTCTGTCAGTCTGGCACCTTTCACAATTACTAAAACCCAAGTACAGCCCTATAGCAGTGATGATATGACTGGGAAAGGGGGGCTGTGTCTACCTGAAGTACTGCCAGCCACATCTGCCCTGTGGGTGACAGGGCAGCTGTGCAGCCCCATCCCTGTTTGCGGCACACCTGGACCCATCTGCTTTAACACACTTGCAAAAGCCAAAGAATACAGAGAGAAGGGGAAAACTGCTAAAAAAGAAACAATGCCAAAAGCTGACTAGGAATTTGAGAGTGTTCAAGTCCCTGTCATGATAGCACCTCCAGCTGGCCCTGGGATGAGGACCTCACTGCCTTTCCCTGCTCAAGTCTCAGCCCAGTCTTGCCTGTACAGGCTCTTCAGTACTGCGGTGCCACTGCAAGGTTAAAACTTGGATGAATCCATCTGCTTGGATTTCCTGGCAGAGAGGTGAAAAATGGCTAAACTCTACATTGCCTATTTAGCAGACTTCACCCTGCCCTATGGCAGGGAAGTAACTGCCATGAGACTGACCTAGGAGTGGGCTGAACTTAGGCTACTCATATTCTGCTTACTACAGTTGCTCTCATAATTACCTGCTGCTTCCAAGTGCAGTTCGTGAAGTTTTAGCAGCCAGTGCTTTCTGTGGGCTGCAGGAAAGAGAGACCAACACCTTGTGTAAAATAAGGGTAGTGATATGTGGGGGCTGGAGCCAGGGGCTCTGTGCCATGGGGAAGAGGGCAGGGAGGAGATAGGCTGGTGACAGGGGACTCTGCTGCTGTTGGCAGTTAGACATGGGTTATTAGATTAATATTGAGAGGGCCTCACTCAATACTATTCTCCAAAATCATGCACCAGGATGGGCTTGGTGGCAGACCTGGCCAGCAGGCCTGTGCCATCCAGCTCTTTTTCAGTTCTGGCTTCTTTCCTGCCTGATCTTTTCCAAAATGCATCACTTCCCAGGCCAGAGTACCTGGGGCTCTGCAGATGTGACACGTGCTGCTGCACTCCTTTGAACCCACACCAAAGCCAGAAAAACTTATTTGGGGCCTTCTGTGGTGCAAGCCTTGCTTCTGGACAAATAGTGGGCCTGGGGCATTAGAAGGTGAAGCAATGGAGTCAGGGATTTTCTCCATTATGCTACCTGTGGCTGCTATTTTTTTATATCTGCATGCAATTGTTTAAAGTTTACCTCAGTACAGGCTAACAGGATGAAATGCTCAGGCCACTCTCATATGGGGGGGTTGGACGTGACAGTCTGTAACAGTCTCCTTTGACTCCGAGGTCTGCCTGTAGCCTCAAGGGCTTGATTTGGCAAGCTGCTGCATTAGGTGCTGGTACTACATCTTGCATCCTTGTGCTCTTGCACAAATACTCAGCGATGTGATGCAATTTACTGCCGCGTCCCCCATCCAGCCACCAGAGACATCCATCAAGGTCTGGGGAGCAGCCAGCCCAGCCCTCTTCCTGCACTTTGTCACGATGGCAGTTGTGTCTAAAAATAGTGCAGTGCCACTTAGAGAGCCTGGCAATGTAATGGCTTTCCTTAAATGACATTCCCACTCTGTTGGCCACTTTGCTCTGTGCAGAAGCCCTTGGAAACAGCATAACAGTGTGTAACTAACTGATGCCCACTGGAACGTGTCCCTGGCCTTGGGTGGAACGAGTTTCTGGTATATGTTCATGCAACAAAATGACTTAAGTAAGACCATTATCACAACATGGTTTTCATAATGTATTAGCAAACATAATAAAGTGATGGAAAATTACTTGCACTAATCGGACATCCATAAATAGATTCAAATAGTATGTTTGACTCTTAATTGGAGTGAATAATTTATCAGCTGATTAAATCTGATCATTTTGTACAACCTGGCAGTAGTTTTCCAGTGCATGTTTTTACTGTCCATATATCTCCATTAGATTGACAAATTTGGGTGGTTCAGAATGGTAGTAGTCAGGGAAATGCCATGTGTAAGTAAATAAAGCCAGATTTACAGCATTGGGACACCACTCTCAGATAGTTAACACCAAAATAGGGTGCTGTTATATGTTTAGATAATAGCTGCTCTGTGTCTCACAGATGATTTCTTAAGACATAGGGAGAAAGAAGAAAAAAACCAAACCTCAGCTGCCAAGTATAAACTTCCCAATATTGCAGGTAGAGCAGAAAAGCTGCCAAGAGCTCCTGCAGCGCCTTCTGGGGTTGCTCAAGGAGAGCAGTGGGGTGCGATGGCAAGAGGAGGAGATCACAGCACTCAGTGTTTCAGTCCTGCTTTGTCAGGGGCAGTAAGTCCCAGTGGTGAACACCTGTCAGACACCATCTTTCCATCTCCCTGCTCCTCTGTCCATGTCTCCTCTCACCATACCTGCTCCCATCCACACTTGCATGCTGTCTGCACCTGCATGGGCATTTTCTGAATGTTTTGGTGTTTGCTTTCCTTCTTTGATGTTAAACTCTAGTTCTCTTTCACTGTTTGGATATGAGACATTTCCCTTGATGACACAGTAAAGTCTATATTTGGATGCAGAATCCCACGTGGCTGCAAAACTTCCAGAGATACAATTAAAAAGAAATTACAATTGTGCATAAAATGAATATTAGATAGCTTCAGAGGTCTTAGGCAAAGTCTTGAGGGAAGTGCTGTATTACTGAAGGCCAAGCCTGTGGCGTAGCTTGCTCTTCATGGTCACCTCATCCTGTGCCATGCAGACCTGAAGGCACTGCATCCCAACACCTTTGGAGGCTGGTGCAGGATCCCAGGGTGCCCTATGACAGGTAGTCTGGAGCTGGCATCGCACCCTGGCCAGGATGGTGCCAAGAACAGGGCTGCCACAGGGCCAGCAAGGGGAGGTGGATTCCCCACTCCTCCAATATGTGCAGCTCGCATGTAATCTGTGAAAATTGGAGGGTGGTCAGTCAAACAGGGTGATGACGCAGCTTAATTGCTCTTTACTCTAACACAGGATAGGTGTACAGAAAGGCAAATACAGATACTCTCTGGATTTGTTTGACTATTTCTTTTGCACTAAGAGAACATGCTAACAACCTGACGTGAACTGAGGAGCACTGGTCTCAGTGCTTAGCGTGATAGTCCAAATTCCGCTCTCCTTTGAGATCCGTACCAGTGAAACTCCTGCTGACTTCCCTAGGAGGAAAGGGAGGAACTTGGCATCAGATGATTTGCAGGGTTGCTTAGCTGTAATTTAAAAGAATTAAAATGAAAAGCACCAAAGGGATGAACCAGTCAGCCAGAGAGCATTCGTAGGGCTAGCTGTGTGTGAAGCAGGGATGATAACTGTTGCCTTTTCCCTTCAAATTTGTAGCTGGAACGTCCCTGTTATCCCCAATGTCCATCAGTTCAGTTCCTGACTAAGGAAGAAGGAGAATTGAGAGAAAGAGAACAGATTTTTAGTACTGGATTAATACGTTGGGCAGATAGAGGTGCGAGTATAGAATAAGTATAAAAAATTACTATATATCAGCATATAAAATTAAGCATATGAGATATATACCTTTGGCAAGTCAATAGAGCTAGTGTTAGTGTTGTTACTTTGTAATGGAAATATTTCCTGTGCCTGTCTCAGAGTGGTGGCAGGTAAGAACCCATAATTAGCAACATTTTAATAGGAAAAAAACCCATTTTTTTTTCTGTATTAAATTGCTGCAAAACTAGACCCCAGCTTGGATTGGCATAGAGCAGTGAAACATGGAGAGTGCCTAGGAAGATGCAGTGTTTTTTGAAAGAAGAGAGGGTTTACATACACCAGGAACACAATTGTTGCTTTTCACTCAGTGACAGTGTTGCTTGTTATTTACAAAACTAAAGCAGTTTCCTTAGCATTTCCTCTTGTCACTCTTCAGGCCAGCCTGGGCTCAGCATGGTGTGGGTGAGGGATGTGGCCAAACAAGGAAAGAATGGCCAGAACTTTGGATCTGGCAGAGCTTTCTCCTGATTGCATTTCTTGAGTACACTGCCACTGCCTTCAGTGGGACTAGCTTTTGTCCAAGGCTCCAGATAATTACCACCACTGGCAGCATTATTCTCTTCAGATAGACTCAGCCAAATAACACTGCTGTGTGGCTCTGGACTGGCAAGCTGGGATATGCCTGGCGTGTTGTTTGGAGGCTGGAGCTGTGTCTTGCCTCTTGCCAGCCCTTGCACAAGCAGAATTAGCTTAAATGCGTATTCACTGGATCAGGTCTTCTGGGAAGCCGATCCACCGCTGTTTCTGTTCTAGCTTCTTCAAGTCTGTTTACACTAATGAAACTGGTGATAATGTTAGCCCTAGCACACACCTTTGTGTTTTGTAGTGCTGGTTGTTATTACTGTGCCACAAGGACTGGTTCTTCCAAAATGTCTTTCTCAGCTTGGACTGGGCAGTGTGGTTCATCTCTTCCCTCTCCATTGGGATAAAACCCAAGTCATTCTTGTACAACTTGTTGAATGGAATGGTATATGGGAGTATGTGCCAAGCTTGTCTTGAAGAATGGCATCAAAATTCAGGACTGGGGTTCAAAAAATTCAGCATTTCCTTTGCATCATTAAATATCAGTCTTGAGGATGCTCCCTGCGTTTTGTTGTTTATGCATTGCTAAGGTGACATTTGACACTTCAAGTAGGAAAGACAAATTGCAGTGTTTGGCAAAGCTGCTAAATGTTCATCAGTTAGTGATGAACTAGTTAGTGATAAGTCTTTAGCTCTCTGGGTAATATCCAAAGCAAACAGATAGGGTCAAAGCCTTTACTCATCTGCATCAGCATCCTTCTGTTGACTTAAGTGGGGTTAAGACAATTTACTAGCCACATACGTCAAAAGGGTACTTATTTCCTGGTGCATTAGCAGCAAGATCAGAGCCTAGGAAAGTTATTTAGCTGTGAATACACAGTATGTTCAGTGCCGACTCCCTGAAAGCTCCCTTGTGTGTGCAGGCAGAGTTCACTGCTTGCTTGCTCACTCACAGTCAGCCTGCTCTCCCTTTTGGACCCAGCATGTGTTTCAGCATTTGTTGTTTGCTGTATGCTTTTCTCTTTCAAGCCTAACATGGCCACTGATGATTTTATGTGCTCCTTCTCTTCCTACCCCAAATAAGAAGACCAGGAGCTTCTTAATCAACAGTGTTTCATTGTCATAATTTTGAAAACAGTGAGTAGCTGTTGATAATGCCAAACTTCCTGGCACTATTTTATATGACACCATTTGCAACTGGAAAGGACGATGGTGATGTGAGGGAAAACACTAGGTTTTACTTTTCTGCATCATCTCACCCAAGGAAGATATTCCTTTTGGAACTCAAAGAAAATGTTGCAGATTACTACAGCACAAAATCTGAGCCATTTAGCAAGGCCAAAATAACAAACTCCCAGGACTGAGTCAGAGGAGGAGGAGGAGGAAGGTGCAACACATCTCCCCTTCCCCAGGCTGCCTGGGGGTTGTGGAGAGGTGGACCAGGGAATGGGGACATAGAAAAACATATCTTGTGCTAGTTACACCCCAGTTATCTCTGACCTGAATGCTGCAGCAGTGCAGAAATGTGTTTGTTCCAGGGACAAAAAGGAAAGCTATGTTTTCAGAGAGCAACATCAGTGTTTTTTCCCAATGCTTGCTACAGCAGGGCTGTGGCCTGCCTCTGCTATAGTAACAGCTGGAAAAGGAGATTGATGTTTATTTTCATTCATGACCTAAGGCTTAAACTGTCTTCTTCAGCCTTGTATATTTGTCCAGTATATCTACACCCTGGTCTCTCCAGTGACCTGTTGATGCCACATTGGCTTTAGTGCAGCGTTGCCATCTTTTAACATTGCTCTAAGGTTCATGGCTGCATAAAGCAGGGATGGGGGATCACAGGAAAGCCCCATTTCCAAAAACTGCAATGATATATTATTGGAGAGCTCTGGAGGTAACCCTGGTAATGATTAAGTCTGTGAGTTTGCTGTTTGAGCCTTTACCCACTGAGATGTTTGAGTATTCCCAGCAGGGAGAAGCAGTGACTGGGTGTGCGGTCACTGCATACTATTGTGTCTCCTAAAGATTCATGAACAAACCAACCATCAAATCCAGAGGAGTATAAATAACGCTGAAAAATCCAGACCTTCATTCCCTCCAAAGTGGTGAGGGCTGACTGTGTGAAATTCCGTCTGAAAGAAAAAACCTTCATTTTTACTATTTATTACAATAAAACTGAAAGCAGCCCACATTGTCTCTGAAATGGGAAGCATGACACAGTCAGTATTACATTTTCTTTCTGGATGCAAGAAAATGACCTTCATAGCTCACTTGAGGCTTTGTCTCTTTAGAGTTATGGGCCATTCCCTTGTTAGTGGTAATAAACTGCATTATATTCCACTTCACAGTGATGGGGTTTTTCTACATAATGCCAGGGAACTAAAAAAAAAAAAAAAAGGAAAGAATAAAGGTCAGTGAGTTTCAAAATGTGCTTTATTAAAAAGGATATAAAAGGGAAAGAGCTTGTATCACCTCTCAAACGATATGTGTTATATTAATAAGCCATTATATTTTAAGCACTATTTGTAAGTGTTGCGCACATGTAGTTTGGGATGTTATTATACCATACTCGAGGGTACCAGATGTTCAGCACGCAGAATGGACTGGGACAAAAATCAGAGAGCGCCATAGAAGGGGTGGCTCCTCTGCTGCCAAGCATGGCTGAGACGCTTCACCTTGGCCATCTGAGTCAATGGCAGGTCCCAATATTTCAAGCCCTCCCAAATTTCTGGCTGTGTTTTTAAATAACCCTATCTGAATAGCAGAGACCAGGACACTGTGTTAGTGCAAGCCAAAAACCCTGTTGTTGCTGTGCCTTTAAATAATGCTCAGAAACCCCCTTATTTCCCCTCTGCACTTTTGGCCTCCCAACAGGCCTGTAATTAGCACAGATTTTTCACATTCATGGATAGACTGGAAATTTGGAAGCACTTAATGAAAAAGGTCAGTTACCTTGACCAGGCTGAAATTGCAGTTAGAGGACATTTACTTGCTCCCAAGGCTGGCAGCATACAAATACATGAATATTAACGTACCGCACACAAAAAAACAAACACCGTGTGTAATGTTTGCAAGGATAGGACCTTGTGTTCAGCGTGACTCCAGCCCCAAGGGCTTGCTTGAGCTTTGGGGGAATTTCCTCCTAGACTTACTAAGGCAGGGTTTGCACACAGTCCTCGAGTCTAGAGCTGGATTAGGACATGACTCCAGGTCCAGATTAGCTAGCAATCCAGATTACCACCCTCCCATATGATCTGAGCCAAAGACTAGGTGCAAGTCATGTATTTCTTTCATGGTATGTACAGCACTTCACCCGCCACAGCTACTGTGTTTGGTGGTGGTGCCAAAGCCTGTGTTTCCAATAGGTTTTGTTTTGGAGAGCTAGTTTTGATGGGGAACTAGGTGTTGTTTTGGTTTGGGGTCAGGACCAGGGTCTCAAAGGTCACTACCCATTTTGGTTTTATTTTCCTGAAATAAGGAAGTGCAGGAAACACCCCACCTGCAATCTTGTGGGCTTTGGGGTGAATTAAAAAAATAACATGAATAAAATAACACCCTCTGGATACAGGAAGAAAGTGCCCCTGCAGCAAGGGACTGGCTGGTTTTGCTCCCATGGCATCTTCTGTGATGCCTCCTGTTTGGTATTTGTGGGCTGGAGGATGACAGCAGAGGTCAGAGGAGGCTGCCTCCAAAAGCTTACATACAGACTGGAAAGTGATTAAGGAGTCCTGTGGAAATAGAAGATATGTGAAGCATAATATGATTTCCTGTCTCTCCCTTAGTTCATGAGTTTAATGCAGATTTCTAAGACTACTGGGCAATAAGTGCATAATACGTTTTTATTTATCTGTTTTAATCTCTCAGACTATGCTAAATTATGACAAAAGTAAAATAAGAAACTCACACAGCAAATCCTCTAAACAACTGTTAAGTTAGAAAAGCTCAGATCCTTTTATTTCTGGATCTCTTAGGTGCAGTTAATGCTTAATGGAAGAAGAAGAAAGTCCCTGGTAATAATTACCCAGATTGAATTGAAGCTTATGATCGATAGCAGCAAGGATTCTTACAATAACGTGCAAAGCAATGTGTCCTATACTCATTAAAAAAAAATGTGTCTTTTAAACAATTATTTTTACTGTGTGGGTTTAATTCTAAAAGTGATTATAGCACATTGCTCTTCACCTTAATTGTTTGGCAAATGTCATACTGTAAAAGCAAATCCCTCTCTTGCACTTACAGAGTACTGTGGCATTCTCGTACTGCCAGGAAGCCCCTGCAAGATGCTTACCCTCCCCATGGAACAGGTTGTGAGCGTTTCATAAACCTTTCCACACCGAGCATCCCTTGGAGATGAGGAAACTATTTTATTCCTACTTTTATACACCTGGAGAACTGAAGTACAGAAAAAGCCCCAGATCCGTTAGGGTGCTCAGATGCAAAAATCCCCCTGTGACCGAGTTCTAAGTTCATCCCACCTGACTTTCAGGAAATGGCTGACAGGATGGTTGTGCTGGAAGTTTAGTTGCCCTTAACAATCAGTTCTCAACCACCAGACCACTTTGCTGCTTCCCCATCCATCTGTCTGCAGCCGTGAATCTGGCTTGCCCACCAAGTGCAGAGCTGGATCTCCAGCAATGTATGGCCAGATTTCCAAAACATGTCACCACCAATTATTTGAACATCTGGCACCATTTGAATGTTGTGTTTGTTTAGTTTTGTTTTTAAAAGAAACTGGTCCCTAGCATGTGCACCATGTGTTAATTAGCATGGAAGAAAGACAAGTGTGATGAGCTACTCTTACCTAGGAATAAAGCAGAGCAGAGCAAGACGCACGGCTCAGCAAAGCCAAAGCTCTCAGGGCATAACCAGCACCTCTGTGATAAACTGGATGACAAGGCAGGGACAGATGGGTCTTCTCCAGGACTGGCTTCTCCTCTGACTGCTTGTGAAGGTGCCAGTGGTGAGACTACAGTGATATGGCT
The DNA here is from genome assembly GCF_031877795.1 of Strix aluco. Classification (NCBI taxonomy): domain Eukaryota; kingdom Metazoa; phylum Chordata; class Aves; order Strigiformes; family Strigidae; genus Strix; species Strix aluco. The sequence continues at coordinate 38,984,586 of NC_133936.1, forward strand.
ACATCACCACCAGGAAAGGAAATTTAGGACTGTCAAAATTGTTGCATGTGTGAAAGTTAGTGCCTGTCTGCTGGTGCTCTTTGCTGTTGTTTGCTGGTTGGCATTTATAGAACAGAGCCAATAGAGCTATTGGCATTTCAGGAGATGCCTGATGCCTTGCAAGATTGCGTTCTGGAAATAAGGAATCTACTTTATATCACAATGACTGTCACCTGCACTCTCTGCTCCACTAAAGTGCATTTATTGTAAGGCTGCATCAAACAAATGGAGTCATAAACTGCACTGTCCCCAGGGCAACTGGATGAATTAAAATCACAGAATGGTTTGGGTTGGAAGGGACCTTAAAGATCATCTAGCTCTAACCCCCCTGTCATGGCCAGGAACACCTTCCACTAGCCCAGGTTGCTCAAAGCCCCGTCCAACCTGGCCTTGAACACTGCCAGGGAGGGGGCAGCCACAGCTTCTCTGAGCAACCTGTGCCAGTGTCTCACCACCCTCACAGGGAAGAATTTCTTCCTTATGTCTAATCTAAATCTCCCCTCTTTCAGTTTAACATCATTACCCCTTCTACTACCCCTACCCTCCCTGATGCAGAGTCCCTCCCCATCTTTCCTGTAGCCCCTTTCAGTACTGGGAGGCTGCTCTAAGGTCTCCCCGGAGCCTTCTCTTCTCCAGGCTGAACACCCCCAATTCTCTTAGCCTGTCTTCACAGGGGAGGTTCTCCAGCCCCTGATCATCTTCGTGGCCTCCTCTGGACCTGCTCGAGCAGGTCCATGTCCTTCTTCTACTGAGGGCTCCAGAGCTGGACACAGCACTGCAGGTGGGGTCTCATGAGAGCGGAGTAGAGGTGGAGAATCCCCTCCCTCGCCCTGCTGGCCACACTTCTCTTGATGCAGCCCAGGCCACGGTTGGCTTTCTGGTCTGCGAGCACACATTGCTGGCTCATAGGCAGTTTTCCATCCACTAGTAAAGTCCTTCTCCTCGGGGCTGCTCTCCACCCACTCATCGCCCAGCCTGTATCTGTGCTTGGGGCTGCCCCAACCCACGTGTAGGACCTTGCACTTGGCCTTGTTGAACTCCATGAGGTTTGCCTGGGCCCACCTCTCCAGCCTGTCCAGGTCCCTCAGGATGGCACATCCCTTCCCTCCAGCGTGTTGGCCGCACCACACAGCTTGGGGTCATCGGTGAACTTGCTGAGGCTGCACTCGATCCCACTGTCTGTGTTGCCAGAGATGTTAAACAGCGTCGGTCCCAACACTCCGCCCCCTGAGGAACACCACTCGTCACTGGTCTCCAATTGGATATTGAGCCATTGTCTGCAACTCTTTGAGTGCGGCCATCCAGCCAATTCCTTATCCACCAAGTGGTCCATCCATGAAACCCATGTCTCTCCAATGTAGAGACAAGCATGTCATATCGGATAGTGTCAAATGCTTTGCACAAGTCCAGGTAGATGATGACAGTTGCTCTTTCCTTATCCACCAACGCTGTAAACCCTTCAAAGTATTCTACCAAATTCATCAGGCATGATTTGCCCTTAGTGAATCCATGTTGGCTGTCACCAGTTCCTCCTTATTTTCCACGTGCCCTAGCATAGGTTCCAGAAGGATATCCAAGACAGTGACAAATGCTGCCAAACAGTATTGATGTTGGGCTGCTGGACCTGTGGTCTCTGGCAAAGCCCAAGAAACAGTCTTGTCTCAGGGAGAGTCCAGAGTTATTGTTCTCAGTAACTGAGGGGAACTAGGTTCCTGTTTCCTCTGCCTTTGCTATCAAAGGGGCAGCCAGGCTCTGCGATAAAGTCTGCTGAGTCTCCACACCTTTGAGAATGAAAAGTTTTGTGTCTTCAAATTTAACTTTCACAGGTCTTCCCTCCACTGCTCCAAAATTCAGCTAAATAAAATATAGATCAAAACATGCAGCAAAATATTGTGGGTCCTCTGCAGCTCCTGCTGAAATCAGCAGTGACAAAACTCCTTGTCATTCAAATGGCATGAGACCAGTCATATGGTTATACATTTTGGCTCTGCATTGTTATAACATGCTTTGTGTGTGTCCATTTATGGACGTTTATGGATGTTTTATGTTACATAGGCTTATACAGGTATGTACACCTAGGAGAGATGAGCACCTGTTTATCTGCAGGCAGCAGATATGTGCCTGTGTACATGTATATGTATACTCTGTGTGTGCTGCCAACATATGTTTAAACTGGTATAAGGCCAGGACTTTGTGATGTGTGTATCCCCGTATGTGTACGTAAAAAGCTAGTCTGCTTTCAAATCGCAGAAGCCAGTTCTAGATCTAAGCTGTAATGGAGACCTTGGGTTTATAAGACCTTCTCTCTTGGTGGTTCTTTGTGTAGAATAACCGTGTGATGCAAAATCTGAAATTGGTGATGGATTGTTATCTGCTGGGCTGCAAGAAGAAAGCTCCGCATGTAATCCCATCAGGTAAAAGCTCCTTGTATGATGCCATTTTATTTTACAGGTGGGCAGCCATCCCAGGGAAGACTTTAATTTGAGAGAGTCTGTACTTAACAGCAGCAGTCCAGAGCCCTGCCACATTCTTTCCCTTGACCTCTTTTGTTCCTTTCTAAAAAAATATATTGGGAGGCCCTTCACAGGGGAGGAGAAGTCAAGGATAACAGTATATCTGTTCACAGTGGCAATGGCCAGCCAAGATCTTAGCTGACTGCAGCCTTGTGCTGACAGCCTGGCAAATGATCCTGTGCCAGGAAACAAAGGAGAGGGGATTTGGTAACGCTGCCCTCGGGCACTCAGCTCCCATGGAGGAACTGGAAGGCCAGGAGCAGACTCTCTGCTTGGGAGAGGAGCAGGGGTTACACATGGGCCCTGATCCTCAAAGAATGACTCAAAATCAGAGCAAGGTGAGCAGTGTGTCTGTTCATACCCAGAAGAAATCCATCCACTGCACCCATGTCAGCTATACCAAATTGGTCACTCAGCCACAGCCACCCATGGCTGCGTGTGCATACACAGAAATTATACTGCTTCATCTCCAGCAACCCCCTTCTCACCTGGTGCACGTCTTGCCTTTCCCCAGCCCCATCCTCCCCGTTTGCGTATTTCTGTCTCCAAAGAAATCACTAAGGGAGAGATACATTTCTTTTCAGCATCATGCTGACCCCCTTTCTCCTCCCCTCAAGCCCTGAAATTAATTAAATGATGTCACGCTTGATTTTATCTGATTTGGAAGCAATTCATCACCCTTTTGCTGGTTCTATTAGTCTAAGCGATCAGCACATTAATTCATTTGTGAGACTAAGCTCAAGGGTAATTACAGTGAGGAAGCTTAATGCCTAAACGTGTTAATGTCTGTAATCAGAACTATTTTCTCAGTGCGGAACAATTGTTAGACAATTACACTTGGATATGATTGCCCTGGTAGGCAACAGACGCTGTGTCAAGAGGGGAATAGCAGAAGCTTGTTTTGCAAGTAGTGTATTATCAGCAAATTTGACTCTTTGCAATCTCTCTTCTTCTAGATTCTGCGCAACACACCCCTTCCTCAGGTTTTGCATTATTAAATAAGTCAAAAAGTCATCTCTCTCTCTCTTTTTCAGGCTGGGTAGTGTGGGGCACAGAGGAAAATAGACTCCTCTGCTTTTTTCTGACATAAATGTCACAGGCTTTTGCTTCTGGTGTCCTGGTTTATGTCCATGGAGAGGAATAATTAATTTAATAGGCAGCCCTTTGCTTCCCAGTAGACACAATTTTTTTTCTGTTCAACACTCAGTGCTTTCCAGTCAAAAGATGTCTAGGACCGTATGAAGTTTAGGACTGAGATTCTCCCTCTTTTGTCCATCTGGAGGACTCTTTGTTGACCTCATGGTGGGGGAGTGTCCTGCCAGGGTAATTCTGGGTTTATTTTAAAGGAGAAGTAGCTGTTGATCGAGGGACCCATATGGGCAGAGTGGGACCACACAAGTATAGCAAGGGGGCACAAAATCTTTCTGGGCAAGGTTGTTTCACAGAATCACAGAATCATCAAGGTCGGAAAAGACCTTGAAGATCATCTAGGTCAACCATTAACTTAACATTGACAGTTCTCAACACCATATGCCTCAGCGCTATGTCAACCCCACTTTTAAACACCTCCAGGGATAGGGATGCCACCACCTCCCTGGGCAGCCCATTCTAGCGCCTAACAACCCGTTCTGTAAAGAAATGCTTCCTCATATCCAGTCTAAACCTTCCCTGATGCAACTTGAGGCCATTACCTCTTGTCCTATCGCTTATTACTTGGTTAAAGAGACTCATCCCCAGCTCTCTGCACCCTCCTTTCAGGTAGTTCTAGAGGGCGATGAGGTCTCCCCTCAGCCTCCTCTTCTCCAGACTAAACAACCCCAGTTCCCTCAGCTGCTCCCCATCAGACCTGTGCTCCAGACCCTGCACCAGCTTCGTTGCCCTTCTCTGGACACGCTTGAGTTGTTCAATGTCCTTTTTGTAGTGAGGGGCCTAAAACTGAACACAGTCATTGAGGTGCAGCTTCACCAGTGCCAGGTACAGGGTAAGATCCCTCCCCTGTCCCTGCTGGCCACGCTATTGCTGATGCAAGCCAGGATACCATTGGCCTTCTTGGCCACCTGGGCACACTGCTGGCTCCTGTTCAGCCGGCTGTCAATCAACACCCTCAGGTCCCTCTCTGACTGGCAGCTCTCCAGCCACTCCTCCCCAAGCCTGTAGAGCTGCTGGGGGTTGTTGTGACCCAAGTGCAGCACCCGGCATTTGGCCTTATTGAAGCTCATGCAGTTGGCCTTAGCCCATCGCTCCAGCCTGTCCAGGTCTCTCTGCAGAGCCTCCCTACCCTTGAGCAGATCAACACTCCCACCCAACTCGGTGTCGTCTGCAAACTTACTGAGGGTGCACTCGATCCCCTCGTCTAGATCATCAATAAAGATGTCAAACAGGAGTGGCCCCAAAACCGAGCCCTGGGGGACACCACTCATGACCAGCCACCAACTGGATTTAACTCCCTTCACCACAACTCTCTGGGCTCGGCCATCCAGCCAGTTTTTTGCCCAGTGAAGCGTGTGCCCATCCAAGCCATGAGCAGCCAGTTTTGCCAGGAGAATGCTGTGGGAAACAGTGTCAAAGGCCTTACTAAAGTCAAGGTAAACAACATCCACAGCCTTTCCCTCATCCAATAAGCAGGTCACCCTGTTGTGGAAGGAGATCAGGTTTGTCAAGCAGGACCTGCCTTTTATAAACCCATGCTGACTGGGCCTTTCTTCCTGTTCTCTTCTGACTGAGCTGTCAGTGCCCTTGTCTGACCAGAAAGCTTCTAGTTTTATGTCAAGTATCCTAAATGTGTCTATTTCCTTCATGGCTAGCTCCAGAAGGAAGTGAGGAAACTTACAGCTAATTGTACAGAGTTCAGCTTTTAATAAAAAAGGCAGAGTGCCAGGAAATATCCCGACTGTACAATCACCCTGCCTAATGCCCAGCAATAACCCCACCTAGGCTGCACAGCACGTGTGATATTCAGTGCTGATGGCTGCTGATAGACGGTCATGTGGGATGAGCAGGCACACCACAGGCTGTGTGGGTGCTGTGTTGCAAAGGGGTTTCAGGGAAAGGTACAGCTCTGGCTCCTGCCTGCGCAGGGTGGGCTGTGGTGGAACCAGTGTTGCTTGGCCATACAGAGTCTGTTGCCTTCATGCAGCAGGCAAAGGATGGGAGCGTGGCTAGGGGTAGGGATCAGCAGCGTAGCAGTGAGCACAACGCCACGGGAGGAGCAATCACACCAGCAGCGTGGACCAGGCGAAGGTGGGGACAGCCCAGCACCTGCAACCTAGTGCTGCTGGTTCAGGGCAATTCAGCCTTGTGGGACTGCTGATCCCTGCCCACCTTACCCTTTCCTGAAACTGGTGTGTGGCATTTGCAGGCAGGTTTTGTTCAGCCTCTCCAGATAGAAGCCCTCCAGAAGCGAGGATGAATTTGCTGCAGGCTCTGTGAGCTGGGTGGTGTGTCTGGGCAGAGGGGCATCCAGGAGCCCCACAAAGTCATTCCTCTTTCTCCCTGGGCAGCCACAGTGACTTCCACTGTTGCTGAGCGAGTCTGAGCACTTGTGCTTTTCAGCTGGGCAGAGATTTTATTTCCACTCAACCTGGAGGCCCTCCAATGCACAAAGCACTGTACCTTGTAGAAATTCTCATTTGGGGTAATGTCCCATACACTGCTGGTCTTGAAAAAATGCATTTCTTGGTATTTGAAGAAAAGCCTCTAGCTGTGCTGGATTGGCAGTGTCCTCAGAGGCCCCTGTGTTAGTCCTTAGCATCAATCCCAGCCTCCTGCCACGAATGAGGCAGGGGAGGAAATGAGTTTACAGTGATGTGTTTTTCAGACATGGTGAAGCTTGTGCCAGTGACAACCCCAAGAAGAGCTGTCTCCTGAGACGCTTTCAGAAGGCTGTCTACACTCAGAGGAAGGTAAGAATGAATCTAAAGTTTCTGTTGTCATTAGTGGTATAGATGAAGAACAAACTGTTTTTTTTTTCCTCAAGAGAGCAATCCTCTCTGGTCTCCAGCTGGACTTGCAAGGGACTGTGGCAGTGACCTCCTCCTGTCTTCACATCTGATTTAACAGGACTGGTATTAGCACCTCCCTGCTTTCTCCAAAACCTAGGATACAACAAAACCCTGCTGGGGTGCCCTCTGGACAGCACAAGAACAGGGACACTCTGTAATAACAACCCTCTCCTGACATCACGAGAGCAGGGAGGCTCTGCAGGTGAGAAAGACAACATGGCCTGGGCAAATGCAAGCAAGTGCTGTACCAGCCACTGACTTGCTTCAGTGTGACCCTTTGCCTATTCAGGCTTGTTTCTAATCCAGGCTTTGGGTTGGATCACTTGGGAGCTTCCCAGGTGAGAGCACCAGCGTGTGCCAAGGGTTTCATACAGTGCCCAGCACGCCAGGGAGAGCAGCCTCACCCGGGCAGGGTGGGAGACCTGCCCAGAGGGCTGTGAGGGCTGCTCCTGCCAAGGGGAGCGGGTAGGGCTGGGGCAGGCTGCATGGGGACAAGACAGGCAAATTTCTCCTGCTGAGGCAGCCAGGGGCATGGTGATGGCTGGGTTTGCTGTCTGTCGTCCCAGTGGGGTCTCGCTGCAGGTTTGCCAAGGAGTGTGGCACGGCAGGTGGATTTTGACGGAATGGCATGAAAACTAACACGATATCTCCACTGTTGAATGAGTTAAAAAATAATGAAATTCAGGGCAATCTCACATCTGTTCTCGCCCAGCTATCAGGTCTGACAATAGGGAATGTAAGCACAATAGGATGTTATGTGGAGAGGTCTGAATTTTGCTTTGTTTCTTCTCCTTTATGCTGGAATACCTTCTCAGCAGTGTAGAAAACCCATTTCTCACCCTTTCATGGTCTCCTGGCAGATCTTTGAATATTAATGCTGTCACCAGCTTCCATGAGTTGAAGTGATCTGTGTGGGGTTGATGAGGGTTGTAGGACATGAGTGAAGTTCCTCTGCCTCCCTCTCTCCTGTTCAGGCAGAAAGCAAAGCACAGGGCACTCACCTGCTCTGCTGGGACCCTGGCCTGGGAATCAGGAGGTCGGGATTTATTTGTTGGCTCTGGCACTGGCTTGCTGCGGAAGCTTAGGCAGGGCATTTCCTCCCATCTTTTGGCAACCTTGTGATCTTAATCCAAAGTCCCTCTGGTCCTTGCTCTGCTGATGAAGTCGAAAGCACGTTAACTCTTATTCAGAAAGGCACTGAAGCCTGGGATGGCTGAGGCCATTGGACCATCCAAGGCCTCCAAATTTTCCCTCTGCTCCCCAAGTTGTAAGGAGCAGCAGGAGATATAGCCTGTTCATTTTGTTATGGATGTTACTGCTCAAAATTAGTCCCAAGTTACTGTAGATACCATTTGAAACTATGATATTTGAACAATAGCTTCTAAAATATTCACCTACTCCTCCACATTTTGTCTTTATTAAAAGCTATAGAATATTTCCAATGTGACAGGAAACATGCTCCATTGTTTCTCCACTACATTTGACTGAAATAAAGCTGTTTCCCTGCACAAAGGTACCCACCTCTGAGCAGTTTGCTATTCTGAGTCCTGTTAAATTTGAAGTCTAACTTATTTTAGCTATTGTGGTCTCAGAGAGCTACCCTGCGAAGTTCTTGCATGCAATTAAAGCTTGATGGGGTTTTACCCCATTTACCAACAGACACACAGAACAGTACATGGATTCAAATGAAGTAGAAATACAATCAGTTGAATCAATTAGGAGATTAATATTTCCATCCTCTCTCCTGTGTTTGGTGGTTGGATGCTTTGAGATACTTTCTGCCCACAAGAATGCAGTCTCCTTCGCCATCACGTATTTAGCCAGAGGTGATGGGATAACAGATGCAGTAAGAAGGAAAAATTAAATCACTCAAGAGATCCCAGATGCAGAAATCAGATCCCTGTACTCCCAGTGAAGCCTGCCGAGCCCTGCTGTGCCCAGTGAGGCCGGCCGCAGTGCTGGGGTGTGAGGTTCACGCCACAGCCCTGTCCCCGGACACAGCTCATCCACCAGCATCCCCCCACGGGAAGGAATGTCTCCCCATGCATTGCTGGGGCAGCGCTGTGCAAAAGCTCTCAGAGCTCTCCATCCCATCTGCAGTGTTAAGGATGGCTGCCTAATGATTTTCCCACAGACGTGCTGGTCAGGGAGGTCACGGGCAGGTACAAGCCAAGCTGCTGTGTGGGTGACTTGAGCTTTTGCTGGTTTTGAGGTTTTGCTGAGAACTAACCGGTGCGTATCACCATGATTCAAGAGGCGGAAACTTGCTGTTGGTGTTACCACCCTGGTTGAGATGAAGCGGGTAGAGGCAGGCCTCTGCGGTGCCTGGGGTATTGCAGCTTCACAGCCTCAGGGGTTGCAGCCACTGTGCCGCAAAGCAAATAGCTGCCTGTATCCATTTACATTGCAAATGCACAACTATAAGGCACCTGCAAACTTTGCAAATTTGTTTGACTGCAAAACCCATCAGAAAAATGAAACTCCTTGCTCACAGATTTTGGTTCCTTTGCCCCTGGTTATGGCTTACAGAACCAAAGAAAACAGCTTTTTGTGGTGCAGGAACAGTAAAGTTACTGAGACTGAATTATTTTTCCTTGTCAGACAGCCGCGAGTGCTGGAGGATTCCACCGGTATTGGTACAGAATCACCACTGGGCTAAAAATAGCTGGAGACCACAGGGCTGTGGGGAGAGGAGCAGCAGCGCTCAGCTGGACACCTGAGGTGTCCTCCAGCCAAAATGACCCATCCCTCCCAGCCTCACCGGTATGCACAGCTTCGCGCTCACCAAAGCTGCCTTAACAGCTCCATCCACATACTGGTCGGTGTGACTTATTGACGTGTCAGTGAGCAAATGTGGGTGTGTTGCTGTGGGCAAGCCAGGGCTTGCTGGGTTAGCTTGTAGTCAACTGCTTCTGCTGCCCTTGAGGACTTGGGGGCCTGCTCAGACCATGGTAACTGTGCTGTGGACCAGCACTGGAAAATTACTCTGTTGTTACTCCTACCCTCCATGTGTTTCTCCCTCATGGTTATAAATACCATCATTTTCTCCCTCGTGGTTATAAATACGTTTTAATCAAAATGAGCATGTTTTACTCTTCTCTGTAAACAATGCAAATGCAATGCAAACATGTCACTGTCTGCTGCTTGGTATTTCTGCATAATCTGGCAATCCTGCACAGAGCAGATAAAACGGCAGAGAAAGAAAGTTCTTACCTCATTTCTCTCTTCTGACCAAGACAATACATCTAATGGCAGGACACGCAATCTGTCTGCCCCAGATACACAAATATTTCATCTCTAAGTCTGGCTAATATTACTGCTGTTGGGGTCCTGGGAGGCCTGGTTCCTGGTTGGAAGCTGTCACCACCCATCAAACACTCTGATTTTAGCAAATCAGCAAATTCAGACAAGAAAATATTTCTCCTTTCCTGCTGCGCTGCTCCCTCCTCATTGCCACATCCCTCCCTCCAAAGGCCACATTGCACAGCATGGCAGTGTTTTGGTGGATGGCTTGGCTCGTGGGCTAGTGCAGACGTGAGTGGATGTGTGTGTGTCCGTTTGCTCAGATCCTCCTGAAACACCTCGTTCAGCTAAGTGACCCACCCTGCTGTAGCACGCTCAGCATCTCTTAGAAAGTGTCAACTTACCTTCCTGCAGCCTGACAGCGACAGGCTGAGGGTTTCTGCTGGGTTTCTCCGGGCTGTTGGGGCAGCACATTTGTAAATGCCATTTTACAGACAACAGTGCAGGTGGGGGTGACCTTTGGGTAAGACTGATGGCACTACTCAGCATTAGTAGTAGTATGTAGTAGTACTTAGTAGTAATGAATACTAAGTATGTATTCATTAACTGTAGTTTGTTTTCCTTGGTTTGGCAGGATTCGGGTGTGCCACAACCCCTTTGAAACATAAAGCAGTGAGGTGGCATTCAGCGCAGCCATCAACCGGGGAGCCCAGACGTGCCATGTGGTAAGTTAGAAGGTAACAGGGGAAGGAAACAACTCCTCTATGGAAAGCTGCTCCCATACATAGCAGAGGAGGAGTGAAGGGCAGGTCGTTTCCACCCCCAGGTGCCGCTTCGTGCTCCTCAGAGCCAACAGTGCGCAGGACGGGTCACTGCTGACCGTCGGGGTGTTTGAGTCGTAGGGGCCCATTGCGGGCAAACAGGGCTTTGCTGGAGCTGGGTCGTGTTTGCTTTCCGGGTTCCTTCCCCGTGCCGTGCTGCAGCATGCAATGCCTTCAGCCGTGGTTCAGCTGCCGAGGAGAGCGGAGGTTGTACCGCGGTCCCCAGCCCCAACCGGGCCTGCCAGGGCAGAGGGAGAGAGGCAGAGCAACAGAGACAGACACAGGTGCCAGAGCAGCAGGTCACCAAAGAGATCAGTTTGCTTTTCATGCCGCACAGCTTCTTCCTTCATCCCTCCTGCCCTCTCCTGTTCTCATCCCCTCCCCAGTCCTGGTCCCTGCCTTGCCAAGAGCACACTTTGGTACAAAGGTCTGAAAAACCAGGACCATTTCTATTCTGTGGGAACAAAAGGTTTCCTTTGTTGTAATTCCTCTGTTCAGTTCTGCACAAGGCCCTCGCATGGGGCACAGCAACACGCACCCTGTATGGTGGGGACAAAAGCAGATTATTGTGGGGATGGCTGTAAGGAAATCATGACCCTTTCTGCTACAGTCTTGTTGACTTGATGGTGCTTTGCAGGAAACAATTCATACAGGTTTTCTCCGCATAATAATTGTAAAGACTTTTCTTGGTGGGAAAAAAATCAGGGGGTAGAGAGGAGGGATTTATCTCAGGGGCAAACACAGCTGTGCCAGAAACAGTTTATGCAAAATTAAATGATCACTTCCTGCTTCCCAAATGTTGTGTCTCAGTGTTGTGGCCCTGATTCAGCGTGGGGGAGAGGGTGATGCGAAGGACTGGGGGCTCCAAGGCTGTGTTAACCTCTTATTTCACTGCTGGCCCACGACAGGAGAGTGGAGTTCAGCAGAGAGAGGACAGCAGCTGGGCTGCTTCGCTAAGGCCATCCTGCTACACATCTTGATTTGGTGTTGGTGTTAATTTTTTTTTTTTAACTTCTTTTTTGCATATATTTAGAAAAAGGTAGGCCTGGGTTAAAGGTCATGATTAACATGCACTTGACACCTCTTGGCCTTCTGCAGCCCCCTGCTGCTATCTGCCTCTCAGCCTGCTGTCCTGGTGCTTCTGTGGCCACTCTGGTGGCCTCCAGTGTCGGCTACTGTGGGTGGCACAGCAATAGAAACACCCACTTTTACAGGTGTATTTTTTCTGGTAAGGAGAGGAGACTTTTGCAGTTGTGCTGGCTGTTTGTCAGCCATTCATCTGGAGAGGTGAGCAGGCATGACAGGTTGGGGCCATGGAGCAGGTGTCCCTTTTGGAGGTGCTGACTGTTCCCTTGAACAAGGACTTTAGCAGGGCTTTAATGGTCAGGATTAAACCCAGCAGTTACCTGGAGTATGCTACCGCTTTGCAAAAGTAAGGGGGAAGATGGGTTTGAACTGTTTAAGAGGAGTTTAAACTGCAACAGGGGAGGTTTAGACTGGACATTAGGAAAAAATGTTTCACAGAAAGAGTGGTCAGACAGTGGAATAGGCTGCCCAGGGAGGGGGTGGAGTCACCATCCCTGGATGTGTTTAAGGGTCGTTTGGATGAGATGCTGGGGGATGTGGTGTAGGGGAGAACTTTGTAGAGTAGGGCTGATGGTTGGACTCGATGACCCCAAGGGTCTTTTTCAACCTGAATGATTCTGTGATTCTGTGAACGGAGGGTTGCAGACAGCATGGAAACAGTTTTTTAAGTATAATCTTTTTTCTTTTTTTTTTCTTTTCTAGATAGTGACATGTAAAGACTCATGCCAGCCCTCCGACTTGGGCTGCCAGCGTGCCAGAGGACTTCACCCAGCTGCCTGTTTCCAGCAGTAGCATCTCTTGGAGGATGTGGAGACTCCCCACGGACTGAGGGGCTCTTCCAGGGGCAAATTGCTCTCACAGGTATACCTGACTCTGCCCACACAATTCGCCTTTATCTATCTCCCCTGTCTCCCATCACATCATAACCCCCATCTCCCCTATCATTTTTCTCTGTGGCTGCTGAGACAGTCTGGGTGTTACACAGTGGCCTGCAAACTGGGATGTCTCCTTGATGGCTGCACTGCAGGCTGGCAGGGGCTCCAGCTCAGAAACAGCATTTCCCTAGGTGAGTGAGGGCTGTTGGATGTTTTTGTCTCCTTTCTGGCCAACCTTCAAAATTAGTTTTGCCCTGGGAAGGAACAAGCCATGCAGGAGAACAACAGGTTACCCCCTCGGGGCAGGCAGGAGGGAGCAGGGAATGTCTAGGGCTGCACCAACACTCCAGTGTCCCCAGGAACAACCTGCCTGGGGGATCTGTGTAGGGAGCTTAAAAAACCCCACACCCCCTGCCCCCAAAAAACCCAAACCCAAACCAAAGAAAAAAACCCAAACCCTACCCCTATGCCCTGCCCACCAAATTTTCAAAAGGCTCCAGCCAATGTTTCAGTTGACTTAAGCCAAAATGCTCCCAGCATTTCAGCTGGCAAACATTTAGTGAAGCAATCTTGAAACGTCTTGGGAGGACACGTTTCAGCCTCCGCCCTCCTGTGCAGTGACAGGACTTGCCAATATAAAGGCTCAGGCAACAAATCCACCTTTTCAGGTAAGATCCCCACCCCCTCCCGCTGGCAGCACTGTTCCCAGCTGTGACTGCACATGTCCAGGCGTGGTTTTTTCACCCATCCCCACACAAGCTGGTCTGAGGGGGTGGCCAAACACTTGGGCGCTGCGGTGCTTCTGGGCTGAGCTCCTCACGCAGCTGGCGTGAATGTGTTGCACAGCTGGTACCTGCCAGTGTGATGAGCGCTTTGTAATCCTGGCAGGGAAATTAGTTGTCCAATGTATTATAGACAGCTTGATTAAAGGAGCCAAAGGGAAGCTTGTTTGCTGGGCTTTACCTTCCTGTTTTGACTTTTTCTAGCTCCTGGCAGGAAATTCCAAAATATTTGCTGGCCCAGTTTGAGCTCTGATACAAGAACCACATTCAGCTACTGCGCCTTAGCAATGGCCACGGCCACGTCAGTGGAGCTGAGCTGTTTCTTACCTGCTGTTGGTTTTCACTTGGTACATTCTTTAACACATGAGGGGGGTTGTTTTAAATAGGCTGTTCATCGGACCTCTTTCGTAGCGTTACAATCACAGTATGGTTTGCAAACTGAGAGCAAGCTTTAAAGAAGTGGTTTGTCTGAACTCTGGGGCTGATCCCGTATTACTGAAACTGGTAAAACAGTTTCTCCTGCCTGGAAGGTCCCCGTCACAGTGCTGGCAGTGGCTGCTTATTTTGCTTTTGGAGAGAGCAGCAACAATCCCCCTGCGCTCAGTGCACAGGGTTGCAGCAGTGGGACAAAACACGGGTCTGGCAGGGCAAGCTGCCAGTTTCACCACTGCAAACCTGAGAAAGCTGAATGCTGGGCAGTTGTAGGACAGTTTGTAAAGGCCCGTGTTTGTACGGGTTTTTTTCTTTTACTGCAAGATCAACTTTCTTCAGAAATGAGTCCTCAGGTTTAAATAAACGCATACGCGTGTGCCCATCTGGTTCATGAGTGAGTGACAGAGCCGCAGAGAACTTCATCACCATTAGTGCAGCATGGAATGGCTTGCTAAAGCTAAATTGTGCTTTTCAGTAGCAGCTTAAACACCTGAATTCAGTGGCCTTTCTGCCAAGCTTTTCTGAATGAGTGGCAGAGGGCTTTAAATGAATATTGTTTCACTAGAAAAAGTTGATTAATGTGCTTTTTTGGCAGGTAAGTAAAACCCACTTGGGGAAGGAATGAAGGGGGAGAGGCTCTCTCTTGTATTGCTCACGTCTCTGGATTTTATTTATTCTGAAGCGTTGCTGAAGTTCTGCTGTGAGCACGTCACTAGTTTTTATGTCAAATCTCTGCCTTTGCATCAGACACCATTTCCTCTGCGCCATGTTAAATGGGCTGCAGCCTTTCCCCGTGTGCGTGTCCCCACGTGCAGGCTGGCCCTGGAAAGGGCCTCGCGGTGTGGAGGCGGTTGGGGCTTCACAGTGGTGGCCCTGGTGGGAGCAGGGTGCCCTGCTGTGGGTGCTGCCCCTCGCCCACCCGGGAAAGGGTGGGCTCCCAGCCAGCAGTGCCCCATTTTGTTACAACCCGTGCCTCACCTACCCCCACAGAATGCCACTGTAAAGCATGAGCTTATAATGTAAAACTAACCTCTTCCCAGCAGCAGAGCTGTTACAAACAGCTTGTGCTCCCGGGGCCGGCTGCCTTTGTGGTGCTACCGAAAGTAGGAGGGAAAGTTACCAGCGGGGCTCCAAGCGAGCCCTGCACAGGGCGGTTTGTTAGGAGAATTGTATGTATCTGTGCAATGACCTTTCCAGACTACTGGGTATAAAATGTTGAGGTCATTTGTGAAACAAATAGTTGCAATCCAGGGAGATGATTGGAGCATTTTCAAATGCGCCTCAAAGAGCCAAATGACCTTTACTATTTCTTGCTAAATTTAAAATGCTCTCCGGAGTCCCGGTAAGGAGGTTAGCCAGAGAGGCAGACAGGGGCGGGCAAGAGCATTTTGATTTAGGGTTTGTGCCAGACCCCCTGGGATTGAACATGGATTTTGCAGTTAATGCCGTGCTGGGGAAGGGCCACGTGCTCGGTCGCAGGACTGCGTGTGGGTCGTGGGATTAAAGCCGGCTGCGGGGCAACAGTGGGCATTTGGCTGAGGGCATGGAGTAGCACCTATGGGCTTTTTCAGCCCCTTTGGGGCGGGGGTGTGGGCAGCAGCCACACATTTCCTGATGGGATTTAAAGGTGCAGCTGCCAAAGTCAGAGTCATACTTGCCCAAGCAATGGCGTTAGTGAGAAGGCATGCGAGCATGGGGAGCACGGGGGCCTGGTGGCCTGGAGGACGTGTGGTTGCATACTGGGGTTTTTGGTTCTTTCAGTTTTTTTAAATTTTATTTATGGCATTGAGTTCTTGTGTCTTAATAAACACACCACCCCCCACCCCAATATCCCCTCCAGCAACAAAGCTGTAAATCCTAAGGTGGCTGGAGCTGGGGCCAGGGTGGCTGTGGGCCAGTTGATGTGCTGCAGCTGGCCACTGGTGGGGGCACAGGGCCTGGGACCAAAAACCCTTCACTGAAACCCTTCTTCACCGAAACCCTTCACAGGCCTTGTTTTAAAAGCTCAGAATTGCACAGCCCTGTTGGGGGGGTGGGGTGTGTGTGGCAACACACACACAGAGGGGTGTGGGGGTGTTCAGAAGAGAACACTGTTGTCTTCCAGGTGTTGCTGGAGGAGCAAACTTCAGCATCGCTGCCCCTGAGCTGGGCACTCCTGGGGTGCCTGAACTGGGGGGGGGTTCAGATAGGCCCATGCTCCCAGGCTGCTGCAGCCTGGGGGTGTGCTCAGCCTTTGCTCTCCCCTCACCACCTGTTCTGGTGACACCCAGCTGCAGGACAGCTGGAGCAACCCTCACCTCCATGGGGTGTTGTTCTCCCCCTCCAGTCCCAAGTGCCAACCCAGGTGCCAGCAGGACGCCCTGGTGTGGGCTGTCCCCCGGAGGCACTCCCTGGCCTGTCCCCGGCTCAGGCCACCCCGGGGCTGTGGTGGCCGTGGCTGTAGGGGTGGGTTGGGGAGAAAGGGAGGGGACTTTGGGTTTCAGCAGGGTGATCGTCCAGCAGACCCCGGGCCATGGCGGGGTCAGGGAGTGGGGAGGTTTGGGTCAGGATGGGGACACCTGGCGGGGCTGTCCCCAAGGGGGGCCCGAGGCCGCTCACTCAGCCGGGACACCAGAAGCACTCACAACCTGGCAAGAAATTTCATGCAGACACGGAGACTTTGTTTCATATTTTATTGAATTTCATTTATATTAAATTAAAAATATATTTCTGACAGATTCATGTAACAAAAAGGCAGAACAGTTTTCAAATTGTTCAGCTGGGATGAGCGTGGGTTGATGCAAGGTGGGTCGCAGTCTACATTTGCCTCAACAAACAGATAAAGCTCTACCCCAAGGACCATGAGGAGAAACTCAGGACTGCACACGGGGGGGAAAATATAACCACACGAAGAGAAGATCCACAGGTTTCTCCCCAGCCTCCAAACAAGACAAAAGGGGAGGGAAGGAAAAAAAGAAAAAAACAAGAAACCATGAAAAGAAGGGAAATTATGCTAAAATATGTACCTAATATTAACCCAGGTCAGTAAGTATTTTAACAGTGCATAATCCTCGATAGCTAAAGTATGAGAAACAAAAGGTTAAAGTAACATTACGCCACACACAATTGGCATACCCTACTGTGTAAGCAAGTGCAGAAAGTCTGAACACACCACAATAGTGCTAAAACACAGAATCACACAGAATGCCAAAAATGGTACTTCTAACCAAAACCAGAGGGTGGGAAGGGAGAGAAAGAAAAGGGGAGGAGCAGCTTAAATCACAAGCAAATTACCTATATACAAATCAACCCTAAGGACAATTATGTTCCAAATAATGGAGTCCACAAGGAAAATAAAAGCAACATTATCCTTATTTACAAATGCAACTAGCTGTGTCTTTAACAAGCTATAAAAATACTATTCACATTTTCAAAGTAACATACAGTAGTTTTTGTATTTTTTTTTTTTATTTTTGTTTCAGAAAGGCAGCTAACTCTGAATGCATCACTTTGCAAGAAATGAGTGTCTTCCCCAACACGCTGATGCTTCTCTTCTTCTGAAGGTACTTCATAAGGCAGAAGTGTTGTTATTTTGTCTCTCTGCACTTTGAGAACATGGAGAATTGGCTAAAACCCAGACCCTCCCCACCTCTGCCTCTCGCACACCTCCCGGCAGGCGGCCGGGCTGGCTGCAGTGAGCCCGTCCCGGGGAGGCAGCTGCCCCCTGCGCCGCCAGCGGGGCTGTCCCTGTGTCGCCTCCCAGGTGGGGCTCAGCCTTTGATTTTGGGAGGACAGTAATGTCATCCTCCCGGGCTGGGAATCTGAGCCTCATCAGAAAAGGAAAAGTCAAGAGGTCAAGACCACCAGGTCAGGAAATGCATTTTGGGTATCTCTATTTTTAGAGAGACTTCTTTTTTGCCTCGGTTTCCCCTCCCTACACTAGAGCTGCTACCTCTTTAGAAATTCCAGCTTACGATGTTGGGGAAATTGCAAAAACTGGGCCAAAAAAAATGGATTAAAACTGTTGTGAATAATGTATTGATTATGTACCAATTTCCAACATTAAAATGCTATAAAAATTATGTTTTCATTGACCTGCATTTTCCTCTTAACATACCCCACCATAAAAAGACAAGTACCCAGCAACTCCCTTCAGTCCCCGTCTCCCAAGGAAGAGTGGTTTAGTGCATTCAAAGTTAGCTACCCCTTACACAGCTGCTCAGTTAATAATCGACCCATTTAACAGCAGTACCAGTTTATGCTACATATGTCATAGTACCTTACCTCAAAAGAACGGCATACATATCTACACTTACTTATAAAATACCATTCACAGTTTATTACTGTGGTTATCCCAAAAGGGTTTAGTCTTCGGAGCGCTATGGACAATACAGTGTTTCCTCCCTAGGAGGGCTCAGAGGCCGGGCAGGGCACGGAGCGGGCGGTGCCACGGGACCATGGCGCTCACGGCCAGCGCACAGCAGCGACTTGATGGACATGAGCGCCCTGGTCACGCCCAAGCCAACAGCGAGGGGATGCTGCATGGGACGCACCTCGGCCCTGGGGGGCTCATCCACAACACGTCTGGAGCACGACTTCATGGCTTTTGGATTGGGGAGGGGAGAGGAACTGGGACAGAATTACTCACAGCGTAACACCTTACACATCTCCCCTTAAAGCCCCTCTCTACCAAGGTCCACAAAGCGCTCTCTCAAAATTAAATAATAAAAAAACAACAAAAAAAGCAGCGCTGACTCATTTCCTCATCAGGGTAACATCCTCAGGTTTCCCCCTCGCACCTTCTCCCAGCCTGCCAGCGCAGGCCCCAGCACCCCTCCAGGCTGGCTCTGCCTGGGAGAGGCGCTCGGCTGCAGCTCAGGCAAGTCCCACCGAGCCCCACGGCCACCCGTCAGCCCTGAACACCCGCAACTTTCCCCCAAAAGGTGCCCTGTGGTGTCCAAACCCAGAGGCAGAGCCCAGCCACCACCGCGACCACTGACAACAGCCTCACCTCTCTGCAATTTCCCCAAGAGCAAGGAGCCTACAGCATAATGACGTACTAATCCACACAACGGTACAGGAATATGAACTGTGATAAAATAAAATTAAAGGTGGAGATGTGATTTTTAGACATTTTGGAGTGGTGCTTCTAACCACAGAGCTTTATTTCTGTTATTTATTTCCAATTTGAAAGCCCCATTTGTAACAGTGACCTTTTCTACCTCATGTAACGCTTAGCAAGAGTCAGAAAATAAAAAAGAGAGGGAACCTTGCAAACATAGCGACGCTGCACAGAGGCTGCCCTGCGGGACGACTGCGGCTCCTTGCATGTGATGGAGCATGAATATTGCAGCCAGCCAACCCCATCCCGCACAGCCGTGGCTTTCTAAGAAAAGATTCTAAATCCAAGGTTTTACGTAACAGACGAACTATTTGGTCAGCAGCAGTGGTCTAAGATCCACGGGGATGAGAATATTGCAAGTGAGGATGAGAATATTGCAAGTGACAGAGCTGGACATGAAGGGGTGCACAGTCTTCATGTAACTGCAAGTAACGCCACCTTTTGAAAAATATTTGCTGAAGGGCACTCGAGGTGCTACTGTCCCCTTTGAGGTGCTCTTTAAGAGCCAAGGAGGCCCGGCTCTGGTTCGTGCCACAGCCTCTGTTCTGCCAGCCTCGCTCAAGCTAAACAGCCTCCAAAGCAGCTCCACACCTACCCGAGCTCCGTAGTTCCGAAATGTGACTGGGAAACAGGGGCAGGAGCCCCAATACGCCACTTGTGCGAGGTGAGGGGCAAGTCCATGCCGAGAAGTGAGCGATGCTCCAGCCTCCAGCCCCTGGGGCAGCTGTGTTACTCCATCCCCCCCCACCCCCAGGAGGCTCGGCAGACAGCGGGTGCGCGTGCCCGCAGGTGCTGCCCTGGCTGTTACCCTGTCCATAAAGAGACGCCCGCCCAGGGTGCGCAGGACTCCCGGGGGAAGCACGGCTGACTGGGATGCCTTCAGTTATCCTGGGGAATTACATGACCAACAGCCTAATTCTGACTTGTGCCAAAGTCTCCCCATCTCCTGGGTGGTATAAAGGAGCCCAAATCATCCCTTTGTTCCTTTACTGCCACCACAATGCAGGACACCTACACAGACACCCCATCAGAAAAAAAAAAAGTTTTCTTCTTTAATATCTGAGTTTCCCATAGAGTCCATCCTCAAAAAACCCCCGAGCCCAAGCTATATTTCTAGGCTGACTTACCTGACAGCTGGTGCTTTTGACCTGTAGTGCCCAGCTCGCTCTGTAGCTTTGGGAAGAACGGATCCACAGAGAGTCGGGGCCAAGCTGGTCTTTCAGGGTTGCTTTTTTCTTTGCTTCTAGGCTGGGACTGGTGGTGGCTGAGGGTGGGGGCAACGCTCCCCTGTAACCCCCTCCCACATCTCTAGTGCAAACTGGTATCGGGCCGGTGGTGAGCCCACAGGCGGCCCTGCCCCAGCACCTCAGCGGCGCAGGTGCCCCTCGCCCGCAGCCTCTGGGCTTACCAGCTGGGCGACAGGAAGGGAAAGTTATTTCCCCATTAATCCAGGAAATAATTGGAATGAGATCACCGCATACAACCCCTGCAGTCAAGAAATGCATCTTCTACCAAATAAGTGGTACAACCAGGGTTAACACCACCTGTCTTCGTACAAAGGATTTCAGGGCTGAGCTTAAGGTACCTGAAACAGACCCACAGGGTGACTCCTACTGCTGATACTCGCTCGGATTTACTTCCATCGCTCGCTACCTGTGAGAGATGACCTGTTTGAAAGCAAGCTGTAAATACTCTGCTAAGAAACCCTCCTGGCTATTTTGCAGAAAAAGAAAAATTTGAAAAGAGCTGGAGAAGAAAACTTAAAAGTAGTTGGTTTCAGTCAATTATGTTACAGCAAGTCAATCAGATCCAGCATCCACATCTGTTCGAAATAACCCTCAGGTAGAGAACAACATATAAGACAAGTATCACTGAAAGAGATTAGGAAAAAATAAGCTGTTGTTCTCTTTCATTTAGCGTGTTGCTTTGCGCCTTGGACAATGGCTGATATACACTGGGGTATCTGCTCTTGAAAAGTCAGACACCACTCTTTCGTGGACAGGCTACAATAAGGGAAAGGAAAAAATTTACAAAGAGGAGGCCGCATTGTAAAATCCATAAAACCTGACAGCGCTGTGTACAGACACCATTTGTAGAATTAGCAAATTAATTACACCCAGACAAAATACTTCTGGCTGATGCTCTCACCTACTGCTTTGTGCTGACAAAATGCATCTGTGTGTGGAAGTATCTGGTTTTCCCCCAAACTTGTAATTATTCATTAAAAAGCCTGACCCTCATCTCCCCAAGATAATACAGTTGAACGTTTGCCATGATTTTGCCATGTACATTTGCCCCACTTCTTTCACCAAGGCAGCAGCTATAGCCACTAAGGCAAACACACGAATTAGGGCCAGCCAGGTATTTCTGCTGATCAGATTAAAGCAGCCAAACAGTTCTGCTCTCAGTTTTGCTTTTTTTCTTTAACCGTGGTTAAACTTTCTTTGGCAAAGAGACAAGAACCTGCCAAAGTAGCTCGGAGGCACTACTCTTGCAGAGGAAACGCGCAGATTTGGGGGCCGTACTCACAAGTCTGCTGCTCTTACTGGGGAAAAGGAGGCGGTTAGCCAGACGCGCGGCACCACCACGCGGGTCAGCCCCTGGCACAGCAGGAAACGCAAGGGCTGGTTTTGGCAATGGCTACTCAAACTGGAAGCTCAGGGGAAAAAAATGCCCATTTGTGAAGCTGCAGTCTGTCCAGTTTCCCATTGTCACTAGTTACGGTGATCATTAACCCTTTGTTTGCCCTCTGCTATTCAAGACACAGCCAGCATGGCTCGGCACAGCTCGGCCTGGCTGCGTCTCAGAGCCCCAGCATAAGGAAGCTTCTGTCTGGCATTCGTGCAGCCTCACTTCAAAGAACCTCTGCATTTCCATGCTACTTAATATAGTATATCACACCCACAGTCAACAATTAAAATGAATAAATAATTCAAGTTTTGTAAGAAATAAAATGTTAAACTGTTAAAAAACACAATTATTTACATTTTGATTATTCGACGGGCTTGTTTCCAACACCGGTACTACTTCATTACCAGAGAAACAAACAGGCCTCACCTTCCGTTAGCAGCTACATCCCAGCACCACCCTACCCGGGTTTGGAGGTGTGCATGCTTCTGCCCCAGCAGCCTTTGAGTGCACCTCTTTGAATTCAAACACGTAAGTTATACCAGAATTTTATTTTATTTTTTCTCCATTAGGAGTTACTCTGTTACAAGACTTGTTCAGGGACAAATCAACCCCTTTCTTCACCTACCTACATAACCAGAGCTGCTGCTGCGCTGAAACAGGACATCCACAATCCCGTCCCAGTCTTTGTCTCCAGGCAGCTGGGCAATTGTGCCCCAACCTGGCAGACCTTTGCCTGTGCTTCAGACGACACCCTGTGAGCACTACTGCTGGCAAACCTTCCCTGGAGCGGCGTCTCCAGGACCTCGTGCCACCCCTCTGTGCCCCCGGCCTCTGCCCAGTGCCTGCCTCTGTCTCCTGCCAAGACCACGAGGCGTTACAGGAGGGCACCAGGAAGAGGCCAGGCCTCTCAGGCGCACGATGGTTTTGTAGCCATCTACCCCCCTTCAGTGGTCTGCCGGTCATTCTGTTCTGCCACCACAAACCAACTTGGTACCCCTTGACCCAACATCTCCTTTTAATAGCTTCAAAGATCTGTACTTGTTCTTGCTGTTTTCAGACTCTTCAGCTACATACTCAGTTTACAGGTTTAACACCCATCCTGCAGCTGGTTCAAGCTGGCCTGAACACACCTGATGCAGAAGCTGGCTGTGGGCTAAAACAACCTTGACCTAGTGATCATACACAAGTTGTTTCCCATCTGCAAGTGTAACAACCAACCCAGGTTTGAAATCTCTCCATACCTTTGACAAGCTGACCCTCAGCCACCAAGATCTGGATAACTCTTGCTTGCTTCTTTCTCCTTCCTCTGCTTCCCTACTATTACAGGTGGCAAGCTGTTCGATGGCAGGATTCTGGGGGAGCTTGATGCCATTTCCAGACCACTGGTTGTTGCTGGTTTCATTGCCAGGTTAGGTCACCCCAAAGATCTCGACTTTAACAGTACTGAGGCGCATAAACTGAAATACCGTTGTATCACCTAAGACTGCCATCCATCAGGTGTTGTTTCTTCCCCTTTAAAAGCCTAAATGGATAGAGAGATAGGCAGATCTTCAAAGGTACTTAATAGTTCCTTAAGATTTTCGGTGGGAACTAGGTACACAGATGCTCTTACACACATGGGTCTTGGCATGTCAGGAGCAAGCCACCAGTGTCTCTGGTCCTTATGCCTCCCTTTCCCAGCTCCATCTGCCTCAGGTTGCTAAAAACGTCCAGAACTCTGGCTGAAAGATATTTCCAAAGAGGAGCAGGCGGGGGGTGGGGGTGTCTACCTAAAAATTGAGGTTCATGAAAGCAGAACTAAGTGCAAGGAGACTGACTCATACTTATTTACATTTTTGACGGAAAGCTCTGCGAGTCATGCACATTTTGACTTCTCAAACCTCATATGCACCATCTTCTGTGCCAGAGTAATCCTCCTTTTAGAAAAAAGTATTCTGTACTGTGCTGCAAGCCAGAGCAAGACATTTGTCTCCTCCGATCCCTGTCAGGGCTTGCTCTGCTGTCCTTTGCGTGGCAGCAGTAACAGCTGGTTGCTCTGTCACTGTATTCTCTGAAGCAGTCAATGCAATGGCCTCTCAGAACTGGTAGACGTTGTTCCAAAGACTTGATTTGCTTCATTTTGGCATTTCCACAGTCATCCTTTACATATAATTCATTTTAAAATTTAAAATTATTATTTTGTATTTTGCTGGTCACTTCCATATTGCTTCATTCAAAATCCAGAAAACAGTTCAAATAAAATCGGAGCTTAAGTGCAAACTAACTTTCCAGTGAACCGCTATGTGCGTTTTCTCCAGTCCAGTGTCTGTTTTCCAGTTTAAAGGCCCCTTCCCACCACCACCCCACAGAACACCAGCAGACTTCATGACCCACATCAGACTCTCCAGTTCTCCATCTTGTCCTCAGTGTTGCCTGACAGCATCCCCAACTCCCTTCATGATCACAAAAAAGAAAAAGAGGGAAGAATTTGTTTAGGTCTTTTTATGTATTTATGGTCAGCAGGTATAAAACAGGAAAGCAAAGCCTTTTGCATACAAATCTTGGTTTCTTGGACTGTCTTTTAGCTTCAAAAAGAACATGTTGGAGGCGTGGTTTTGTTACTCTCTTCTGAAAGGGTTTTTGTGTTTAGTGCTTCTCATGTTGGCACACATACAAAAATGGTCGCATCATATACCAGATCTGAGAGGGAGTCTCTGTGGTTAGGAATTGGCACAAAATCATGGTGTGGCTCAGACAAAGGGTTTAGCCGTATATTAGAGTCACATCATCATTTCTTGGAAAGCCACAATGAAGATCTGAACGATTATGAAAAGCCAGGTTAGACATTTTCAGTTGCTGGGATAGAAAGTGTTAGAGAAAGAAATTGGATTCTCAATCTCAATTACTATGCTATCACACATGATATAAAAATTGTCCATTTTCCCCCCAGTGGAAACTGCATTGAGATTTCCAGGAATGCTGTACAGACTCTCATCAGTTCCTGCTGAAAAAACCAGCCTCTCTCTGGCTTTCCCTGCAGTGTCTGGGTTGAATCACTGAGAACTAGCTCAACAGCAGGCAACACTGCCACTGGCCTTTACTGGTACTGTCTGGCTTCTCTGACCGTCTGACCCTCCAGATCTGCGGAAAGTGAGAAAGGCCAGGTTGTACACACCTTCTTTCAGTCTCTTTCCTTCCTTCCTTCCAGGTTCCCAACCCAATCTGCAAATGACTCCAAGACATCCATTCACTTGGAAGTATCAAAAATGAGTGAACTGGCAAGAAGAGGAAGCTCATGGGAGAAAGGGAGGGAGGGGGGAGAGAGAAAAGGGGAGCGAGAGAGAAAGAGTGAGGCAGCTAGAAGGGGTTGCCTTTCCACTTCTGTAAGACCGCGGTCACTACACCACTGTATTTCGGTGTCTGTAGGGCGGCGGGGGCAGCACAGTGCCAGGCTTCAGGGAGAACTCGGAGAGGTATTCAGGATTCTCTGCCACAATGGGCCGGATCCGTCCGTTCTGTTTGTAAAAGTATTTTGTGCTGTACTCTTGCAGGTAGTCCGGGTGCTGGAGGGTGCTTCGTGGGGGCAGGCTGTGGTTCCAGTAGTCCGGGTTGTCAAAGGCTTTCTTGGCTTTCTCCGGCAAATTGTTCTTCAGGTACTCGGCATTTTCCAAGGTGTTTGCAAAAGTGTTGAGGTACAATGGCTCGTTCACGTACTCATCCTCTGCTTTGGGCTGCCCGTTTGGAGCGTTGTGATACTCTGGGTTGTCCACAGCTTGGACATCTCCATTCTTTCGTCGGGAAACAAATGGGTTCTCTTCCACCGGGTTTAGGTAATCTAAGGGAAGATAAAAAATGAATCAGCGAAGAGAGGGAGTAATCCATCCACGTAGCAAGTATCACGTGTACGTTACTACCAGGCTGTACCAGAAGCGGTACTCGGACTTGTGCGTCCTCCACCCCAGCCATTCCCAGAGCTCCAGATGAGATCAGGTGCCGATCATGTTGAACACACACTTGTTAAAAGTGAAGAATTTACAACCTAAACAGGCAATATGGGTTACAATGAAGACATACTGGTAAGCTAAACTACAGCTCCCGCTGAGCCACAGCCGCCCGTGTGCCTTGATTGATCCTGGACTTTCTCTCAGTGTATGATCTACAGAGCCAAACACGCCGTGCCACTTCTGCCTCTGCTGCCGACTCTCTGTGCAACCTTGGACATATCAGCCAAATCCTCTGCTCTGCAGTCTTTCCATCCAGAAAGCTCTACAGAAATCTTAGTTAAGCCTCTCTGCACAAAAACCATCCCCAAGGGCTAACTTCTAAGACAGCTTCATTTCTAAGAGAACAATTTGCCTGATTAAAAACCTTCCATCCCTGAAGGACAAAGGGCCTCAAAGCATGATGAAAAAAATGATTCAAATGAGCACTGGAAAGGGTACAAGAGAGCCTTACATCAGCTCCAAAACAGGACTTGGAGCAGGCTACAGTTGCTTCAAATCATTTTCTGTGGATTAACACCACCAAAAAATGTAGTTGAATTGCAGAAAGATTTTAAGGCATATGGAGCTTGTATGGAAAGCTAGACAGGAGGTGCAGAGGGAAGAGAAACATAAAGAGATTGGCTGTCCTAGGGTAAAAACACATGCTTTGTAAGGTCTCTCCCATGGTCACACACAGGTGACTGAGCCAGGGAGCAATGGATTCACTGAGTGTTATGTCCTGCCTTGCTCTGTGTATAACAAGGTCTCGCTGCAAAACAAAGCCAATCAGCCTGGGCAGGAGGGATGTCGCTGACACTGTGCATGGGCTGAAAAGTGAATGGCTTGGAGGGGAGCCAGGGAGAGGAGTGACTGGGGGTGGGACCCCTGCATCAAAAGCATCCAGTTCATTCAAGGCTGGAAATCATCAGATCAAACCAACTTCCAGTATTAATTCTGCCTTTCATCTCAGAGCCTAGAGGTTCCTTGAAAAACAGGGTCTCCAAGCCAGCGCCATAAGCGAGGGATGATCTCTCAGCCGCACGGGGATGCCAACACAAGACCTCTGTTTCCAGTGGCATGGCTCTGGAGATACCACAGAGAGTCCTGCCTGCAAGGAAACGGGCCCTTGACTGTTTTAAGAGGGTGGCTGTGATCCTCAGCTCTGGTTTTATCCAGGATGGGGCCAAAACTATGAAATGCAAAAGTTCAAGACTGAGGAAGTACATTTGAACACGTAGATAAAACTTTGCTGAAGCGAGGTGAACAGGCACAAGTGCCCGTACCAAAAACATAGTGGGAACATAATTTTTTTTAGCGATGACAGCCAAGCAGTGCTTTGATTTGAATCCCTCAGCTGACAGAGAGCGTGCAGCACTGTGGCCACACTGTGCCATCCTTGTGTCTGTGCCCAGTGAGACAGGAAGGAGGTGCTGTCTCCTGAGCTGCTGCTACCGCATCCCCGAGGGCTCAGGTAGCCCCTGGGAAGTGCTCAGTTCCTGCAGTGCTCTGACGATCCCCAGCGTGAACCTGTATGTGAACATATGTGTGGGCTCACACTGAAGCAAACTCACAGCATCAAATCTCTTGTTGCTGACTTGTAGGGCCATGAGTGCACTCCCACGACTGCTACTGCCATGGGTCAAGCCCCAGGGCTCCCTCTTTTTCCACCATGTAACACAAAGGGTAAGTGGCTTCCAAATTCTTAGCAAACGCAGTAGTTAGTTGGCATTTACATTTGCATTAATTAATTTCTTCAAAGCTAATGCAAAGGTTTGAAAGCAAATTACTAATGACACATCCCCTTACATCTAAATGATTGCTGTCACTATTTAAAAAGGAAGAAATGAATGATGGCAAACTGGGAAGTGTAGCACTCTGAGCTGGAACAGATCTAGGCAAACTTCACCTTGCAGCAATGGTCTCTCTGAAGCACATCTTGTTCTTTCAATCCTAAACTTCTCTTGGGTATAAAATGCCAACTGTGTGTATCGGTCCTGTGGTATGTTCAGCATGACATTTACCAAGCACGATGCCATGAAGATAAAGAAGATCAATAAACAAAGTGAAGTGAAGACTACGGCTGGTCGAAGATAGATTCTTTTCTTGGAAATAACTGAAGATTTGTGTTTGGATAAGAAGAGGGTTTGGCTTTTTTTCATTCCCCTCTCTTGTTTTTACCCACAAAGAAAAGTAAAAAGGGAATGACCAAACTTGACATATTGTCACATTTGAGCTTTTCTAAGTAGAAAATTAAGCAAAGAAAAATGAATCCCCATGCAAACAAATATTAACCTTGTCAGAATGTTTCAACCTTGCTGGGGTACTCAATAAAGCGATTTTTGGTGAAAAGCTGCTGATGTAGAAAAAGAATGTCTGGAAAGACAATTTTTTACCTGTTTTAGGTTTGTCTCGCATCGGCGTCATGTACCCATCCTCATCCAGCTCTCCCCGGACAACCCGCTCAGGTATGAAGACCGTGGGATCAGCGCTGTACCTCTGGGTGCTGCTGTCCTCTTTTGCCAGGGTTGCCACTTGTTTTCGTAGTGTGCCGTTACAGCATGTATCTTCAAAGATCTCTGCTGTGGCCCCCTGAGCAACCGGGGCTTCTGGTATTATGCAGCCAGGAGCTCTGTATGGCATCGGCACTTCTGCAGCATAGCCACCATCTCTGTACACAAACTGGTTCTGTTGAGAAAGAAAAGGCAGCGTGAGAAAGGAGGCTCTGAAGGGAAGGAAGATTCAACAGCGAGTTATCTCTGTGGCTCCTGTGCCTTTCCTGCCACATTTGCTCAATGATGCATTTCACCGGGCAGGTGAAGCCTTGCCCATCCTGCAGACCGCTGCATTTCCAGCGCTGCAGGATCAGCAGCAGCACAGGCTCTCTTGTGGACCGGCAAAGCATCTGTGTGCCCAGTGGTGCTGAGCTGGCTTCCCCTCCCAGGGAGGCACCGTTGGTGCAGCGAGGGGAGCAGGGAAGCAAGCTGGCTACTCAGGGCTGGAAATGGGGCTAGAAATGGGGCAGGAAAACTTGTCTCCTACCTAAACATGTGGAGGTTGGATATATACAGCTGTAAGATGCAAACATGGTATCTCCTCTTCTATTACTTTGTCAATCTCCCCTGATTTCCGAACAAAACCCTTAAACCTTACGTTAGGAAAATCTCCTTCTTCAAAGGGGACTGGGGATAGAGGACATACCATCTTTGAACCCGGTTTATTCCTGGGGGACCTACTTTTAGGGTGCCCTGCAGTGACAACCACAGGGTCACCCAAACACTATGTAATTCATCAGGCAGTGCATTTCAGGCTGGTGAACTGTGTTCGTATTGGCACCTCAACAAAATGGCTCAACTCAACCTACCATTTTGCTTGACAGCAAGGGCGTGCAAGGAAATTTCGACATCATGACCTATAAATAGGAAGGAAAAATGTACAGATTCATCCAAGCCTGTTACCTAAATGTATTTTTAAGAAAAGTTGGCAGTTGGCAGAATTTTGGGTGTGGGTCCATAAAGCTTGCACATGAATCCGGGCTGAGTGTAGAGATCTTGACTATTTGGTTGCTTATATAAACACTCCATTCACTCTTGGCTTTTGAGCCATTTATGCAGGAAAAAAGGGGTTTGAAACAGAAAATACGTAGTGAAGGAAGGAGGAAAACCTAAAGGATGAAGGTTGAATGTGAAATACTTACTCCTGACATAGGGGTGTAGGCAGGAGGAGGGCTGTGTCCAATTTCACTCTAATAGGAAAGAAAAATGGAATGATGGATACATAATAAGAGGTCACATGAATGAAACAAGTCACATGAGCTGTATGAGGTAATGGGGAGTAACATGCACATCAGATTTCCTAACTGAATCCAAAATTCAAAGAATTCAATCATGGCAAATGTCTCACCAAGCTGTGTGCCTCACCAGTCTTAGAAAGGGCTACTGAGTTCCTCTTGTTGGCTAAGGGCAAATGCCATCTTACACCTGCTGCGAGCTGTGTATCCTGCAAATGTCTCATGTCTAATTTTTGGAAAGTCAGATTGTACAGAAAGAATGACAGACGGTGCACTCAACTTCAGAGGAAATACAGGGCAGGAGAAGTGCAGAAAGCATCTAGCTCCAAGCCAAGGCTTCCTTTCCCAGGGACAAAGCAGGAGAGGAATAACCAGGAGGGCAGGAGGGTGCAGGACTGTCATTAGACTGTCACATCTAGCTTAAGTATCATGAGAAAAACAGCCTCTAAGCTTTGGTAAATCCAAATAGCACAGCAGCTCCTGGATTTCAAGACTCCAGCATGCCATGGTCCTGCTCTCAACATATACCACCCTTCTAATGTTACCTCTGTATCACAGGCTAAGGAGTTTTACCAAGAAGTCTAGAGTATCTATGCAAAGATCTTCATTTTGATATTGGGAGTATCCATGCAGAGATCTTAATTTTGATACTGGTTTCTGGAACGATCTTACACTGCCCTGTGGACCCTGAACTGCTGTAACATCACCAGCACAGTGGCTGCATTTATACCTATTACTGCTACTCAAAACTGGCCTGCCTTTCACAGAGGAAATGCTGAATTTTGGAGGAAAAGAAAAATAAAACAAAGAACCCTTTCTTTCTCATATGTTTTTCTACTGCCAAAATGGTATTTTTGAGACTACAAGATCAGTTCTTCATAATTACTTTGTTTCCCATTTTGTTTCAAAAACTGTATTGTATTTCCCTCATCTCCAAGTTGGGGGAGACAAAAAGTCAGGGTTTGAAAAAAGAAGGTCTAAACTTGAGATAAAATAGAAGGAAAAACCCACCGCCTCAGGAAAGAAGTCTAACCACCCTAAGAACACTCTACTTTAAAAAATATCTCATTAATCAAAATCTGTTTCAAAAACATATTCACACCAAGAAACATACCAGAATTAAAAGAAAAGACAACATGCATCCTCACATAGTAAGGACTGGATGTTCTACAGGCAATCTTTGTAAACTTCTTGTCAAAACATCAGGATGGATGGTCACAGTCAAATATCTTACTTTATAAAGGAATGTTTTGTGTTTAAGCAGAACACTTGCATCAGGAAAAACCGTAAAAACAAATACAAGCTTTTTAAAAATGCATGCTGTCTGTCTGAAGGCCCTTTTCCGGTGATCAAAAATATGCCTATTTCCTGCTATTTGAAATATCCCTGCAGCCATTTTATTACTCAGAACAACACCATGTGTTTGAGGTGTAAATGTGGTGATAAGCCATAGTTAGAGATACACTTTTTTTCCATCCTCATGAAAATTCATCCATATTTAGCCAAGTTATGATCTAAAAATGGCTCCAGGTTGCAAATTACAAAAGCGCAGGAAAACCTTTGTTAGCTGGATTGTCTATCAGCACCATCCATTAGCAAGGCTTGAGCAGGACTCTCCATAGTTGTCCCACTGTCTCAGTGACCCCCCCTGCCAGTGCCCGTGCCCAGGGGAGGAGGAGGAAATGGCAGTCTGAGCAGACTGCAGAGGAGTTGAGAGGCTTGCAAGGAAAATGATGCTGGAGGAACTGGCAGCAGGGATGGTCAGGAGCCAGGGAACGTTGGCTTGCAAAGGAACAGAGGGACAATGGCAAGCAAGAGAGACTGTGAGGTGCAAGAAGGGAGAAAGGGTTGGCATGTCACAGGAGGTTGAGTAGGAAGGGAGACATGGTAGTAAGACCAAAACGTGACAGGGAGAAACAGGAGGCACAAAGACAAAAGACAGAAGGCACTGAAACACCAGCTTCTCTGGGGGCTGGAACTGAACTTGAATCTCCTCTGCTGTCAGCAAATTGCTCTTGAAGCGAATGGCCAATGCAGGCCTGGTTCAGCTGGTGCAGAGGGAGCCCAGCAGCCACCCATCCCACTTGGCACAAGTGGCAGAGCTCAGCTTTGTGCAGCCAGCCGGAGCTCCGGGGGCTCTGTGCACAGGTAATAGGGCTGAGGGAGGATGGGCTGAGACACCCCTGAAATCTAGGCTAACTGTGACTGATTTCACTAAGCTTTTGCCAAAGACCTTGTTACATTTGAAAAGCAGAGCTTGAACTTAAGCCCTAGGCCTGGGAGCAGCTTTGGCCTCTCTGACCCAGCTGTGGCTGCTGAGAGCCAGAGGATGATGCCAACTGCAAAGAAAGTGCCGTCTAAGGCAGTACAGAAAGAGATGACAGCTTGGCCGGATCAGCCTGGAAACTTCAGTGCTGCCCCATCTGCACATAGTCTCTTTCTCTTATTCAAGACAAGTGTACTCATATCCAGAAGAACAACAGCCAAGAAAAGTTCACAAGGAGGGAAGGAAGAGCCTGGCTGAGGTAATCGCACTTGAGAGCGAAGTTCATAGCAGAAGATGGAACAGAAGACATTTTACCAGAGATTACTTGTTTAAAGGGAACAGACATCGGTACAAATCTGGATACGGACTGCGCAACAAGCTTGTAGCTTGGCAGTCTTCTGCAAAAGCTTGTTTGGGACAGTTGGGAAGGTCCCTTTAAACAGGGAACACCATGGAAAACGGAGATGTTCTGATTGCAGAGGACAAATCCCCTCTGAACCCCTGCACTTTTCTTTGGTACCACAGATTTGCAGTCCACTTATAATGACATATGGGCAAGGATACAACCCAGAATGTGTTAGACAAATGGATAAAAAACATTCCCTGAGCCTGCCAGATGCTACTTTGAAGTCCTACTGATGGCTACAGGATGTTGCACTGCAGGACACTTAATCTGCCTTCTCCTTGCCCTCTGATCTCATATTTACTTGAATTCAGGGAAGATTTCTGTCAGCTCCAAGAAGATGGAGAACGAAAGACTGAAGACAAGTAAGTAGTAAGCTATGGCGTATCGAGGGTGGTGAGGATTTAGGCAAACTGACGATTACAGATAGGATCCAGAGAAGAAACACAAAGTGGTGTCTGGAGACAGTCAACTCTCTTAACAGCGAGGAATCCAAAGCTCTGCTGGGAATCCTCTACCTCCTTGTAAAGCTCCCGAGTTTCCTTCCCTCCCTCCCTCCCGCAGACTGCAAGACTCCAAAGAGGGGGTTTGCTTCTTTTGGTTTCCAAGGTGGCTACAGCCCTCTGGACTGCACGAGAGTGAACAGAGCTGTAGCAAGACTGTGTTCATATTATACACAGGGAACTGGAGTTTGCTGCCGTCTGCTTTTCACAGGCACTAGACCCGTGACCATAACCACTCCTTTTCTATTCAGTACTACACTGTGCTATATTACACACCTTTAATTTACATCTTTCTATTTTCACAGAGGCACTCCCATGAATTTCAACTTGTGGGTCATTGAATCTGGATGAGTAAGGGGAGAGCTGTCTTGAACTACTTTTAGTTCACAGCCCACAGTGATCTCTTAAAGGTAACTTAGAAAAGCAAGTCTTTTGTCAACAGGCTTGACTTCAGTACACAGGGCTGTGCTACTCTGCCAGTAAATGTTTAGATGATTAGCAACTTAAAAAAATACTGTTCTAGGATGGCTACATTATCTATCTGTGGGCACGTTTTGCTCCACCCTTATCACAAAAGGCTGAACCCACTGTCCTATCTTTAGATCTTCTTGGCTGTGACTCTAACATTTAAATACATACTGTGCAACTATAACAACATAATAACAGGCCCTCTTAGAATAGCCCTGTCCCAAGATGTCAGGAGAGAATGGATTAGCATTAATGCATTTATTGCTATTTTTGCTGACAAGACCCTTCCCAGTCAGTGACCTGCCAACTAAGATCACAGAAATGGTATTTTCTTCATGCCTCCCCTTTAGCGCTGTACTAAACATAGCTGTCTTGCAGCACCCTTAACATAGAACCTTGCAGCTTGGCTCTTCTCCAAACCACTGGTGTCT
Organism: Strix aluco; assembly: GCF_031877795.1. NCBI lineage: Eukaryota > Metazoa > Chordata > Aves > Strigiformes > Strigidae > Strix > Strix aluco. The sequence continues at coordinate 39,017,930 of NC_133936.1, forward strand.
GCACACTTTTTAAATTCTTTACTGTTTTTCCCCATGATTTAATACCCTGTGGCCACTGTTCCAAAAAAAGGAGGCGAAGAAAACAGCTGTGGTGCCCATTAGTGGGACTAAAAATGTGATATAATTGTTTAAATGTCTTTAAATTGCCTGCTAATTGCTCTGTGATGTCATCATTTTGTAGACTTCCAAGATAACTACTGAAAGTCCCAGCCAACTCTTATTGGTCAGGACATGAATCACACTGTGAGCAGAAAATACATTTGGACTTTACCAAGTAAAACTTAAATAGCTTGATTTGTATGTGTAATCCAATTTACTTTGTTGATTATTTCTTTGTTGTTGTTTCTTTTGCACCTTAAATACTATCTTGAAAAAAAGAGCTGATGTTACTTTACTGAGATGTTCTAGGGTTTTGGAGTTATGATCCTCAAATTCTGACCTGTATGATCAAATTCTCTAGCTTGCTGAGATGGACAGAGACTTCAGAGGCAGGTTGCTCAAAGACCTCACTACATAAGCCGACTTAGAAAGTATCAACTTGCATACTAAAACCAAAGATGAATAAATAATCACCCTCTTTTGATAGCGTAATATGCATTACATCCATTAGCTCTGGAGCGCACACGTCCATCCACATTTAAACTCCTAAGCATCCTCCAGAAGGAGCCTAGCCTTTTAACTGCCCATGAGCAGCCCTAACCAGAAATGCCCAAGATTTCATTCTTTATATCACATGATTGAATTTTAAGCAAAAACACGACATGAGGGAGAAAAGATAAAAAACAAGCAAATGTCCCCTAAAGCCTTTTTAGAGGCGCTTTGGTATTAAACACGAGTGACATATCAGCTATTATAACCCCTAACGTTTGTATAAAATGAGCCTTGATAAAAGAGAGGTAAATAACACTTTTGTGAATATTGGCCTGTGTTATTGCTTTCTATTCATTAATTTCATTTTCCAATTCCTTGCTTCTAAAATCTCCCAGAGGTAAACATCTCCTCCTTTATAGCAGGGATATAATATCTTCTGTCCGCATGTTAAACTGTTATGAAATCAGAGCCTTGTTGGGTCCTGCCGCTCATATTTATGTAGTTGTGTGAATATGCCTCTGCCTTGTCTCTTTTCATTTGAGTGTAGTGTCATGCCTGGAGTATGGCTCCCAGAGCTGTGTTCCTCCCCCTGCCTGCGTTACAGCTCATCCCACACCAGCCCTGCTGTGACCACAGCTGCTTTCAAAGCTGCACCCACAGCAGATTTCTAGTGGAAGAAACACTGAAGGTACTCAGTGATGTGATGCTGATGTGGGACTACAGGTGGTACAGGACTATCACTAATTAGAAAATAAATAAAGCTTTATTTTACAGCATGATCTGGTACCCCCATGCTTTGCTTGCTAGCAGAGTCTCCCAACAGCACCCACGCTGCTGCAGAGCTGGTTTTCCTTGTCACCCACTGAGGCATACATACACACTTGATAGGGTTGCAAAATTATTACTGCTTCTTGTTTTTAAGCAGCCTGTTAGGTTCATGGGATTGATTTTTCTTTACTAAAGGCAAGGCACTGCCAACATCAATGTACACACACACACACACGTACATTTGAACCCACTCTGATGTGGGTTTGATTTGAACCCACTCCTATCCACATGAAACCCCAATTCCCTTTCACACTCCTTCTGTTCTTGTACACAAAAAGCACCAAACCATAAAGCAGGAGTAAACCATTCCCACCTTCTCACACATCCTGTTCGGGGGCATCTCATGGTCTGTGCTTCAGGCAACTCAGTGATTATCTGTTTTGATCAAGCTCTGCAACACTTCTTTGTACCACTTCAGTCCTAGGCTGTGTGCCTCCAGAAATAACTCACTTTCCCCCTTCCCCTAGAAACTGTTTACCTGATTTGAAACCAGGTCAGCATCCAGGCTTGAGTCACCAAACCACAGCCTCCTAACATACTGGGCTGAGCAGATCTTGCCGCAAGCACCAAGATTTCAGCAGTTCTCTGGGAAGAAGGACAACTGATTTATGTGACTGGATCTGAATAATATGCTTGGGATGCACTGGCGGGGCTGCAGGCAGTGCACACAACACAGAGCTGTCCCACCAGCCCCAAGCAAACTCCAGCTACATGTCAAGGGAGCGACCTGGTATTTACAATTGATCTGAACTGAAATTCAAATAGGAAAGGCCACCCCAGGAGAGCAGCCACCTCTGCTCAGGAGCAGTCCTGCTTCCCTCTGACCACAGAACTAACAGAACTTCCCTCTGCCCTGCTTCAGAGAGCCCACAGCAAACATGTCTGAGACGAAAATCAAAGGAAAGAAAAAAGCGTGTACCAAAGGACTGCTGTGTAACGTTAAACAGAAATGAAATGTTGTTTGTATAGTATTAGCTAGAAGGCTTTGCAGACCTTTGGAGCTTTCTGGTCCTAGCCCCTGCTCAGAGCAGGGCCATATACAAAAAGAAAGGATTAGATGCCCCCCTGGGTCATTACAGTTAAAGCATATCTGTGCCTACAGCTTGCAGCACCTGACAGAAGTCTGGCATTCCTCATGCTCTTGCTTCTGTTCAGCCTGGGCTCCTGACCCTACTTAAGAAGACTCCATTCCCCACTGGGCACTTTCCTTTAGGACTACAAAGAAAAGTTCCCATTAGCACCACTGCCAAGTGTCATGGCTTAGCAGTAGGTACGGGTCATTGCTGGCATCCTGCATCATTTCAGCACACAGAAAAACAATCACAGCATGCTGGAGATGTACATCCTCTGAAACTGGTTTGGGGGGTGTGTGTCTCCTACATCACTTATTTCAGGCATACAAACAGCAGTGTGGCCCACCTGAGTTAATGCAGCAAGACAGGACATACATTTTGACAGTGAGAGGAAAGGGGAGCCTATTATTCAACAACAAAAATAAAAGGTAGGAATAATATACACGGGCTGTGGACAGTAACTATGCAACAATTTACAGTGCCCTTAGTTCAGTGGCCATAAAGTTCCACTGGGGATTGATGAATCTTTATTGGAAATGATGAAGTCCCAGTCCCTTTTCCAGCATTACCCTTTCTCGAAACGTGTGTAAACTTTATAACTTGAATGTTGACACACAATAGAAGAGAATGTAAGCACCATCCTGTGTTAGCTGAAGTGTTTGCTCCAGTCTCTGATGACTGCTCCTTCCACAATCAAGACACAAAATGTCCAGTTCAGATCAGTGACAGAAAAAAAAATAATAGAAGAAACAAGGAATAAGTCTTTTCTGCATGTAAGTTTTTCTTGGTCGCTGTTCGTCAGAAGAGAGGTAACGTCTGCAGGCAGCCGGAGCTCCACCTCAGTTGACAGAGGCTGCCTGTATCATCCAGATGTGCCAGATCACGTCCTGGCAGTATGGTGGGTTTAAGACATCCCTGAACTTGTTCAAAATCAGTACGGACGTTTCACTGGTGACCTGGGTTCAGGTCAGTACTGACTTACTTCATAGCTTCAGATGAGTCATTTAAACTTTCTCTTGCACAATTTTCTCTCCTAACAGCTGTCTGTTTGCAGACTTATAAACTCTTTTAGAGCAGTCCGTATGCAGTAGGATGCCCAAACCTGAACACAGCCTTCTAGGAGTAATTTGGTCTGGACTGTAAACAGTAAACGGCATATATCACAAACAAAACATGCCTAACGATCTTGGCATAATGGTATAGGGAACGGCATACCTAAATATTGCACAGAATGTTTCCTGTGCTGTTACTGGAAAATACCAGACATACACCATATATTTTCAGTGTAACACTTCATCAAGCAGAGGAGTCAAAGATTACAAGACCAATGAAAATCACTTTTTAAGAGATGCATGATGTAGCCACAGAACTCAGTATCCAGGCACACTGACAGGGAAACCGAAGTGAAATGCTTTTCCATAGACTCATCTTTACCTGGGCTGGGAATAAAAGCATTCTCTGGCTGTATGGAATCAAAAACTCTCCCTGGAAATGCCCCTGTCCTTCAGACCTCAGAAACCTTCATCCTTCCAACCTTCAGAACGGCTGGCAAACAGACTTCAGCTGGCACAATATGTAATTTGATCGAAGCATGACACAAGAATGAAGATGCAAGAATTCCTTTTCCCTATTATTTTGTATTAACACACCGTGAATGTCAAATGGACAGGAGAGCAGGAAGGGAGACAGCTTGCATGTGTCTATCTTTCCCTTTCAATCTCCTACCCTTCCTGTCACCCATGACTAGCTTTCTGTCACTCCTTTTTTAATACACTCTCCAAGATGTTTTACAGTAAATGGCACCTTCTAACACTGGGCCAATTCCCCACAGTTTGGAAGAGACAACATACTATTTCCTAGCTACTCTAACAATTCCCTGTGTGAGAGAAGGGTCAAGGCGCTGCTCCTGCTCATATGCTGTAGCATCTGTCCAAAACACAGGAGCAGCAGCAGCTCCTTTTCTGTACAAACCTCGAGCTTCAAATCCCAAAACAGGGAAAGGATGGGGAGTGGGACCAAAACCACAACATGGTCATGATTTGTGATTGCGACATGGCAGACAAAAAAAAAAAAAGCACAAAAGAAAGTTGATGAGCAATACTCAGAGCAGCAGCCCCCTCCTATGCCGCACGCTGCATTGCCATCTTCCCCAGTCTGTTTTATACAGTAATCAAAGGATATTCTGAGCCTCTCAAAATGCCATCAACCCTCATTGAGAATGAAATAGAGCACATCTCCACTGAAGCCTTTACAGCAGTAATCATTACAGCATGCTGGCCTGAACAGGGAGCTCTTACAGACAAAGATGGGTTTTAAAAATAAAATAAAAAAGCCTTCCTAAAATCTGAATAGAAACTTGATGATAATCTCCCAATTTTATTATGCAAGGGGGAAAAGAAACCCATAATTGTGCACTCTTGGTCTCTTATGGCAAAGAATAGGCTTCTTGATGAAATGCTGAGTTGATTTAGAGCAGGGCTGAGGTTCTGGTGGCAATAATACACTAAAAGAAATAACCATCCAGCTGATTTGGATAAAATAATCATTTTTTAACATTCTAAATCTAAACTTCATCTGTGCCTCCTCCCCCTTCTCCCCACCACATCTTCTGGAGAGTCTTTTTATAGCTTTGAGAATTTTTTTTCCCCTCCCCTACCGCAACATCTAACAAAAAAGACAGACTCTTTACTCTGGCTAACAAAGGGCATTTTAGGCTGTGCTGGCATTTTTCCCTATTGCATGTATGCTTAGAAAGTACAGTATTTGGCACAGGATGCTCCAGAGTCTGTCCTCCTGCCACCTTACGCTTGAAGCATTATCACAGGAGTCCGTTGCCGTGGGCTGCTGTGGCTGACACTCTCTGGCTCGTGAGCCCCAACCGTTGCAGGTAGACAGGCATTTAAAATGACAACTCCTTGGAGCTCTGCCAGGTGCATTTCCAAATCACGGCCACTTGTATTTTCAAGGTGCTTTTATTATTTTTAGATAATCACAAATATGATTCCTCAGAAATGGGTATTTTTCACTAACAATTTCTGCTTCAAATCTAGTCACTGAAGGAAAATTTCCTCCCAGCTCTCATAATTATTTCCTGACTCTTAGTCCACTTTTCCATCTACTGAATTATGTAGAGTTGTTTAGCTTGCTGTTTTCCAAGAATGCCTCATCAGTGCAGTGTAGAAATATTTATTACTTACTCTCTTTATATCTATTGACTTTTTTTCTTTTCAGGAGAGAAAAGAAAATGGATCAGCTGTGAGCTCTCTTGACTGTTAACACAGCCAGCAGCTATTCATGGATTAAGCAGATGCTGCCTGATTTTAAACCAGTTTATATTAAAGCTCAATAAATTTACATGTCACGCATCAAGGTTTGAAGCAATATACAGCTACAGTGTCTTCCATCGATTCCACTGAGTGTTAACTTGCAGTAGGTCTCACCAGGCAGTACTGTGAGGTGGTGATTTGTTATTAAATATATATTCAATCTGTAGAAACCAAAATGCCATCCAACACTTTTGGAAAGTCTGACTTCGAATCTATATGCCTGAATTCAGGAGCCTGAATGTGACAGAAAACAGTTAACCCATTAAAAAGTTCCTGTTTTAAGGCACTTGACCTGCAAAACCATGAGGCAATTTGAAAAGTTGGTCCTGATAATCTTTCAGGCTGAGAAGGGCTTACTCCTTGAGTAATCCACTGATTTCAGCTGGCCTGGCTGCAAAGAAAGAAACTAACTGCCATAAAGCACTTTCAAACAGTTTTCTGTGAAGAGACAGGCGTCATCTATTCTGTTTGAGTCCTCCATATGAATTTTCTTCCCTTCTCCTCTGGCAAACTTAGCATATTTTAAAAAGGTATTTAAATACTCATCTTCTAAATACACATATTTTGTAAGAAGCTTTCTTTATTCATGTAAATGATTAGGACTGAAATAATTTTTTATCTAATGTATTTTACAGTCTATTTTTGCATGCTTATTCTTACTACTTCATTCACCCTGAGCAATGAAATTAGGCTGACTAGTATCAGTCTGGGTTCACCTCCTGCTTTTCATGGACAGAGATGGCCTTGTGCTATCTACATTTCCAACAAAGACTAGAAACAGACACAGAAGAATTTCCCAGAAGAAAAACATTACAGTAGGCAAAATATTTGTGATGGTCAACTAGACACCAACAAAACACTAAGAGCTACTGAGGACTGCTTAATGTAAAAGGCAGAGCAGAACAGACAGGAGCCTCCTACCACCAGGATGTCATTAAAACTTAGGGAAGCAGAGAATGGGAATCAGATCTCGAAAGAGAGCTTAGTGGGACTTCCAGAATTACCCTAAAGGTGTGATGGCAGCAACTGCAGTATCCAGTACACTGTTGCCTAGACTCTACTAGGAAAGTACAACAAAATGTAGTATTTAATGAAAGACATACAGAATGGATTCCTACAACCTTTCCTAACTAATCAAGCAGTTTTTCAAGAAGCAAGAGAGCTATTATAGAGTTAGTGTCAGTGTAATCTTCTGAAATGTTATGAAATGCTTTGATCCAACGTCTAGTTAATTTACAAGTTCATCTGTTCTGGCATTGGAGATTTCAGTGTAACACTTGCGTAAAGGAAGTGACAGAGTCTAGTAGAAAGGAAAAAAAAAAAAAGACTAAGATTTTCAGAAAGATTTTGATCACTTTTTGAGGAGAAGGAATTAAAGAAACGGGATAGAAATAAATAAAAAGTCCACAACCTGACACACTGTAGTAATAAGCATCAACTTTAAAGAAAGATTTGGTCATAGTATTTTGGGGAAGATATTGCAGAAGTAGAGGGATGGCAAACACCACCAACCAACCAAATGAAAAGGAGACATCAGAGTTGTCCTTCTTTAACAACAAACAGTACAAATAGTACTATCCTACTTGGCCCCTTAAGCAGAAGGGATTTCTGATAACTGGCAGCTCCTTAATCTAGCTCAAAAAAGGGTGCATGGTGGACAGTAACAGGATCCAAATCCTGCTAAAGAGTCAGCATTAACTGCTCAGTGAGCCTTCTCTATACTGTGATGTATTTTTCATCCCAACCGATACAATCAAGACAATCTTTCTAAAGACAAACTCTACCTCAAACAGAATTTCTGCACTTGATGCAGAAATTAAGAGACAAGAGACTCTGGCCTGTGTTATGCCAAAAGGTTAGACAAAACTCTTGCAATGGCCCCATCTAGCCTTGGTATCACTTCACACAAATTATCTATTGACTTTAGGAATGAGTAGTTTTACTGCCATCAGCCCCACGTGGCCAGGACATACCTGGAGAAATAACAGCTTGAGAGCTTGGGCAGGAACAGTTAACTGCCTTTTCTTACAGAAAAAGAAATGGGGACCAGGAAGGCACTGATTGCTACTAAAGCCCTGGACACAAGGAGAATCATGGACAAATCATCACTCCCTCCTGCCACCTTCTTTGCCAAGAGGAAAGGATGCTATAACCAACCGCTAGCTCTCGCCACCTGCAATGACAGTACCTCTCATACTAGCTCAGCTGTGCTGGCACACTGGGAAGTGCCCCTCCAAATTCTGAGTGCTCTTCAAAAATCCCTCCTTCCAGCTGTAACTGAAGACAGCAGTGCTTACAGTCCCCCACCTTCCAAGTCTGCTGCATTTCAGTTATGTAAAGGACGTTGTATTAGACCTCACATCTGATCTTCTACCACTGGAGCACTGCAGGTGCCTAAGAAATTCAGCCCTGTTACTTAAAAATCTAGTAAAATTCATTTAATTCTGGTAGCAATCCCACTGGTTGAATAGTCCCTCTTGTCCATGATACGCTTTGGAAGGAAAGATGCCATACTGATGTGAAACACATCTGAAAATCACTAACAACCATCTCCTTTGTAACCTTGTGATTTGAAAAGAGCTACCTTTCAAATGTACAAATTAATCATAAAGATAGCTTCTTACCTGGTTTACTCTGGTATAATGATTTTATATGCAAACATATACAGATGTTCAGCCATGAAACACTACCAGACCTAACGCCGCACCAGGGCTCCTGCAACAGCATACCAGACACTGCTCAGGGAACTGGCTTTTGGTGTACCAGAATCTGTTTTAGCCAAGCAGAATAGTCTCCCTAGACATATGAATTAGACATCTCTGAAAAAAAATAGCTTGATATTTAATTGCAGGGTTGGCAGGTCCTTCCATGATATATAGCATATGGAATAAAATTACAGGGACAGTTATCAGCACGTAATAAACAGTATAGACAGTTTTCAGCGGGAATTAGCCAAAGATTTAGAGCAAAAAGCATCATGGGGTACACAGAGTGCTTTCTGTGTTAGTATTATCTCTGTGCACACAGAACAGTACTCGTTACAAATACCTGAATGAATCATCTAATGGCTGTGAATGTAGGACACTTGAAGCACTAGCTGGGGTCCTGTGCTCATGGAAACACTGCCGAGGATTCAGCTTATCTCTCAGAAGCACAGAGCTTCTAAAACTCCGTATTTCTAGAATTTCTCTAGACAATGAAAAATAAAAGCTGGAAAAAGCTGAAGAGCCGAAATTGTCACTAAAGCGTTTCAGATGCAATGAAAGACTTCAATTTAGCTTAGGATGCTAGTTTTTATTTAAAAGCTGCACCAGTCTCAGGCTGGACTTCATAACAGAGGGCACTGTTATGGGCTAGAGCGTGTGCAGGCTTCTGCTCCTGGCAATACAGGTCCCAAAGACGTGCTAGTATGAAGCCACTGTGGGTGTGATGGAAATGCTGAAGCTGTGTCTGAGCCTCACAGCTTCATAAATCTCAGTAATCCCTGGAGGAAGAAGGTTGTGACACTTCCCAGGGAGCTGGAAGCTCCCTGAAAGGCTTCCCTCTTTCCAGTCTTCTTTCCATAGGCTGCAGCTCTGTGCTATTAATTCATATCCAAATACCTTTGTTCTTCACATGGGAGGGAGAAGGCAGGGAGTGTTTTATGCAAACCTCATCCAGTGGTGCCTCTCCCAGGCAACAAGCTGCAAGGATTTAGGACTGAGATCACCCTAGAGAAACTTCAGAGCTTTCCTTAGAAAGTAAATACTGTTGCTCTTCCTTAATTCCCTGACTTCAAAGCCTAAGTGTGAGGAGGCTCACCATCTCCCTGCTTTCTTCCTGCAAACTTCTGTCCCCAGTAGAGCTGCGCTGCTGGAACACTCAACTAAGGCTGTCAGTACAACATGCCCAGAGAAGGAGCACAATACTCTGCCATCACATTCACTAAAACTACAATCAGAACAACTAAGATGGGAAACACAGTATCTTTCATACTTCTGCTCTCTGAAAATGACATGAAGATCATGTAGCTCTTGTCCGTGTGTTTTACTTCACCAAATTGCCTGGCAATCTCCCCATAAAATTTAATTTGCCAGACACACTGAACACAAACTACCTAAACTGTATCAATTCATTTGGCATCTATGGCAGTAGCAGCACTATAATGAGTTTGTGCAATATTAATACTCACTACACCAAACAAGCATAAATCACAAATTATCCAAAGGAAACACAAAACCAAAATCTGACAACTGCAGATAGAGAGCTCTGACAGCATTTCAATTCTGTGATTCTTGTAGCTGACATCCCTCCGTACTGAACTATGCACAGCAGATGCACTATTACCTTAAAGGAGCTACCGTGTATTTTGTTTTAAATCAATATAAATCTTCACTGGAAGAATAGTTAATGTACCAAGAACATGAGTGTTTCAGAAAAACAACAGACAAGCATGTAGCTTTCTGCCCAGAGAGGAAAACAATGTACCACATCCAGAAGAAAACCCTTCTGCAAAGGAAAACAGGAATGCTAACATGCTATGGGGCTTTCAGCTCGGCCCCAAGCCTCTCCAGCAACAAGGTGCTGTGGCCTTCCTGCAATCCAGATGTACTTGCCTACATGGCAGTACAAGCAGTATGTTTAGGAGATGCAGAATTGTTAGCAAACAAAGCTGAGACTGAAGCTAATCTGAGACACTGGACAAGTGTCAAAATTCTACTGGTAATCAATCCTGTTACAGGACAGGAGTCAGTCTCCAATGACACCAGCAAGTGCTATTATAAATCAGCTGGTTGTTCAATAGCAACTTCTTTGCCCATCTCTTCTTTTCGCCTTAAAAAATGACCCCTCCATAAAGATGCTCCTACAATAAAGAAAAACAATATAAAGATGGAAGGGGTGCAAAAATACAGAGCTGAGTGCAGCAAGCTTTCTGTCCCCCAGCTGCCTTATCTGACGTTACCTGGGTCAGAAAACTTGGCTCACAATCTGAAAACTTTTGACCAAGGGTAATTCCAGATTTTTTAAGTGTTAGATTGTTGTACAATGCCAGAGAAAAATTCCCAGCAGTAGGAGTTACTGAAAGAAGGATACAGTCTTGCTACTGTCATTAAATTGAATTGCAAAGCAAATCTCCCACTGACTTTAGTGGTACAAGATCACAGTCTCAAACCAAGATGGGAAATTGTGAGCTGCAGAGAGGAGACGACACATCAAGAATGTGATGGAGCCTCTGTGCGGCAAAAATAAAGGCATGGGGCTCTCCTTCTACAGCTCTGCTGACTTCAAGGGGACCGCATGTGTGCAAGCAGCTGCAACAGTGTGGTTTAAAGTTGGGCAAAGGCTGTGAGAAAGTTACTTGAATATTCATATAATATTAATATTATTATTAATAACAATAATAAAAGCTTGTGTTTGCTTTCTGTGAGTATCCTAGTGAGCATGTTGGAAGCCCAAACAGCACATTTTAAATAACTCTCAGAATATTTAGTTTAGAATTTTTGTTAGAATTAATTCCCTGAGCTCTAGTGGACTCCTCTGCTTGGCTGGCACTAAAGACGGAGGCAAAAGGAACTGCTGAAAAATCAAGTACATTTTCCTACTAGTCCTTTTTTCTTTAAACACCCCAGTGTTTCCAGCAAATATGGGAGTGAGATGAATATAGAAAACCTTATGGGTCTGACTCTGATCTCTCAACCCTATGTTGGTGTAAATGGTAGTACTCCACTGTGCAAAACTAAGCTACAGTGATTTCCATCAGTGTGACAGTGAGCACCTTTCAAAGGTAACTACTGTCAATTGTTCCTTTTCTCAGGAAACAGAACCTCTCCAGAGACAGCTAGGAGTAAACTTGACTTATTTCAGATCAGCATCAACATTAGAAATTAACTCTTGTTGCCATAAAGAGGAAGTTTCTTGCTTATTGCTAAATCATGCATCATCCCTCATGCATCATCCTCCCTTCACTGCCTTTCAGTGATGCAGGAGAAATTCTACATGAATCCAGCTCAGCCAGTGGGACTACAACCCAGCCTCTTCCAAAGACCTCTCTAAGTCTCCTTGCCTTTAAAACCAGTAGCAATTTCCTTATGAATTGACTGGATATTATTTATGATCAAATTTTGTCTTCCTTATTCCAGAAAAGCACTGATTTACTCAGGAGAGGTGAAAGAACTTCACGCAGTGTATGGTCAGAACATGAATACTGACCTGGTTTATACTCTCTTAGCTCCTTTGCTTACCTCTTCCCTGCCTCGCATGGTGTAATCAGTTCAGTCCAGAGTATGAATTTGAAACTACCTCGGCTAAGGACAAATGTCCAAAAGGTTTCTGAAGCACAAGGAATAAACACTAACATTTCAATGACACTTCACTTAGCATTTAAAATGTGACTTCCACTAAAAGGAGCATGGAGACAAAACCAACCAACCAAACAAGTCCCTAAACACTCTGATGCTTGTGCAAAGCGCCTCACATTAGTAATGCATTTCACCATCTCTTAGTTTTGTGAGTAGGGGGTGGCACCTGAACTGTTAAAAGGATGGAGCCAAGTGCAGGAACAGGCAGAGCTACAGGCAGGGAGCTCAGGAGTGATACGGAATTCCAGAAACCCAAAGTCAGGTCCCCACCTGCTGCAGGGCTCTTGTGGCATTGAGCCTGAGGCATTTAGGACAGGATCCAATTCACCAGAGCTCACGCACCAGGTCTGAGACTGCTCTGGAGCTGTCAGTAGCCAGTGGATAGAGAAAGACACCTCCAGAAAGAAACTTATCCCACTGTAAATATCCAAGGCAAGCAGCAGTAATCATGGGCTGGACGCACTCACTCTTCTCCAATAACATGAAATGAAATCTAGATGAAGATTATATCCCTATCCTTTTGATGGTTAGCGTTATGTGAGCTGCATTCCACCTGAACACTCTCTGTGCCTTGGCTCCCCCTGTAAAATGAACAGCATTTCCTCCCCTGACAGGGATGTTACGAAGACCAACATGCTAAAATCTATGACGTGCTCAGCAAAACCACATGCTTGTGAAAGAGGGCCATGAAAGCATCACATACAAACAGGAAAAGGGGCTGGGTCTGAAATCTGGCTCCAGACACAACAGCAGCATTATCTATATATTCCAGCTGCCCTCAGTTACATCAGTGCCAACCCTGTCAAGACAACAGGATTGGGAGAATCCAGGCTATGCACTTCCCGGCCAGAATGGTACACAACTGAGAAACAACACTGCTTGACTTCAGAAGCCTCAGCTGTGCTTTCAGGACAGGCAGATCAAGTCGAGCCTTTGTTCACTCAAGGCTGAGCTATTAATTTAGACTTCACTGAGGCACAATGAACAGGGAATCCAGTGACAACATTTTTACAGTCACTCTCTTTGCAATGGGAGCTTGTAATTCCCAAGGCAACTCTGGCCTGTGTTTGATTAGTGTACTTAAATCTCCACCTGTGCTTTTATAATAACCAGTATTTTCTGTCAGAGCTTGCTCTTACCCTGTTGGAATCAATTCTTGTCCTGGAGGTGTAGATGGGAGGAGGGATGTTGAAGGCTTGAGGAACAAGATACTCTTCAGCATCCATCATATCTTCCAGGTCTTCCTCATCAAGAAGGTTTTGGAAAAACTTGCTGTCATTTGGACTCGGGAGTTTCATACGATCATCTCCCTAAGTAGATTGTATCGAGAGAGAAAAACGGTCAAAAGATCGATTAATTTTCCAAACAGGGAATTTCAGCCTTCTTCATGCCCTAGCGGTCAGGCTGCAGGGACCACACATGCTGTTTTGTTTGTTCTAAAGCACCACATCCACATAATTTGTTTTGATTTTTTTACTGGGAATATGATGACAGAAAGGGAATAACTGCATAAATCAAGCAAAATAATTTTTTGGCGTTCTTGCGATCGAGCTTTTATTCTTTCTTCTCTTTCCCATACAAGCTCAGTTTCTGACCTGAGTTCTGTCAAGGCCTGATATATTTTGTGAAATATCTCAGCTATTTAGGCTCACATGGAGGGGGAAATAACATGGAAACTGCTGTGTCTGGATGTTTGCTTTAGTTTCATTTGTATTTTTAGGGACTTAGAGGCTAAATTTCCCTCTCATCCATATAGAAAATTCTGCAGAATGTAACAGAGCTGAAAGCAATAAAAATCAAACCAGGGAGCAACAGCAACAACAATGATATGTATTTTTATTGAAACAGCATCTACAAGCTGGAGAGGGAAATCAGGGCTGTGCTTTGCTTGGTGTCACAAAGCATCACAAAAGGCAGCCCATGTCCCAGACTCCTAGTAGCCCATAGAAATGATGCTAAACTTAACTGCATGCCTAAAGAATGGCCTCCCACTCTGCAAGAATTATTATGCCCCGTGTGGAATCCAACAGGGAATGATGGCTGGGCTACAGGGTACATACAGACGGGTTTAAAAGCTCAGCAGCAAGTTTGTCATTCTTGATTGCACCTGAGGGGAACGGGAAGTCAGAATGCAGAGATACCAGAGCAATGGAGTTACCCTGGTTGCTCCTCATGAAGCGCATGGCCTGTATTGTCTGCAAGGATCATTGGAGAAGAAGCCTCACAGGATGAAATACCCACCAGACTATCCAAGAGGGGAGGGAAGGGCAGCGGAGAGGAAGGGAGGGAAGAGGCATTTGGAATAGGGAAGCATGTCCTATCTAATGAAGTAATTTAATCAGACTGATTTTTCCAATCTGAAAGCTGAACTGACAATTTAACACAGCAGGGAATCCTGCAAGAGAAATTCCACTTTCAGCACCACAGATCCTCTTGACTAGTATTTTACTTTTCAAATATATTTTACTACTTCTCAAGCTGAATGAGAGTAGCGTATATTTACACTGTGTGATAATACACCATGAGTAGGCTTGCATGTCTACACAGTGAAATGAAACACCATACGGTGAGATTAGCACTAGACCCAGAAGCAATCAGGAGACATAAAGTTACAGTGAATCTACTTCTGGAGGCTCTTCAGCTAGGAATCCTTACGTCAGTGTGAAGCTAAGGACCGGCTGGATATACCTCTGCCCTGTATTCCATAATGTGGAGCAGATACAGCATGAGATGTAGCACGAGAGTATCATTACCTGGATCAAACTAATTCCATGCTTTGGTCTCTGTTGTTTCAACATCACCTTACTTCTTTTAATTTTTCATTTTCATTTGAACTGCTCATACATTGGGAACATCTAAGGACCTTACCAAATAATTGGATTCATTTCCTGTGGCTTGAGTCTGAGTTGTAATAAACACATACACAACTCTAGGTTTCTGCAGAATGCAGGAGTGAAAGGACAAAAAATTTCCACTCCAGGGAGTACACAGCTCCAGCTAGATGTAGTCAACAGGTATGGCTCTATTGGTATTGCCCTGCTGCCACCGTGTAGTTTCATGTGATGAATCATTCTGGTGTGGGTCTATCACAGGGACTGTGAAGCACCACAGAGCCTACACAGCCTAAGGAGGACACAGGGGAAAGCTCCTCTCTAGCATGAGAGGTATCAATGTGGCACAACTCCCTGTCTTCCGAGAAACGTTTATGTTTAGGCTACGAAAAGAAACTTTCTTATGATCTCAGCTGTGCAGGGAAGAGTCTCTTCAAGATAATCACCTGAGATTCAGACTAAGCAACTGCAGAACCAAGCAAGTCCTTGGTCTAAAGTAGGTCCACTGATGGACAAATCTTGTTCCCAGTTTCATGAGACAATGCAAAGTAGTGAGCAGCTTGCAAAGCCAGATCTTGTGTATGTGCTCATAAATACAAGCTTAGGAAGTGAATTTCAGGTTATTTTATTATTTCTATTTTTGAGATACTGACACTGGCCATTCTACTTCATTCTTGTATAGTACTGTGGTCACTGTTTGCTTTAGGTTCAAGAGCACCTTGAGCTTAAGAGTTTTAAAGGCAACCCCCTCAACAGTCAAATTTGGCAGACAATTTTTTTTTTCTTCCCTGATGTTGCAGTCTTGCTTACCTGAATTACTAGGTACCTCTGAGGGTCTCGAGCCATTCTAGAGAATTCAGCAGCCAGCTCCTTGAATTTTGGCCGACTGTCAGCATCAATCATCCAGCCTGAGGACAGATGAAAGATGAGAAGGAAAACAATTAATTGTCAAGGGAAGAAATCATGCAGTTTTTAAAAATGCAGAGGTTTGAAGTCCTTGATAGCTCTGGACTAAAGAAAAGTTACAATAAAGAGCCCAGAATAATGGAAAGCTAGAACTCCATGATGCATCTAAAATGGAAAACATCTGGTCTTGGCCAGAGAAGACCAGATTGTTCCACACTGCATGGATTTCTTCTTAACTTGCTCTGAGCCACTGTTCCCCATCCCCAAAACAGAGACAGCAACAATGTCTTGCAATTTTGTGTCTATCTTGCCCATTTAGATGTCGGCTCTGACTGTCTTTTATTATGGATGTATCCAACCTCTAATATAATGAATCTGATCTCATCTGAGTCTAGTGGGTTTATTACAAAGTTACTACTAAATGCAATTTTACTTTAAGTGGCCTACTGTTCCAGTGACTTAGATTAAAAAGAGCTGTTCAACAGATCTACAGGATGACTGACCTCACATCTGCCTTTCAGGTAAGTCTGCATTCACATGTCTGCATCATTAACACAGACCCCACACAAGGCATTTGATGCTATTTTAATTTAGTAAGGGTGATTCTTTTGTCCTTCACTCTCCAAGAAACATTCATTAGAAACATCAATTCTCAACCCTTGCTAATGCTTTCTGCAAAACAAGCAAGTAGTATGGGTAGTCACCACCAGCAACTAGTTTATCTCAGTGTCAGCTTTTTCTAATGGAAGATCCTATCAGCAGCTTCCCAAGAAAATGTTCTCATTTGCCAGGGAGGCTAAACGAAGCAGGCCTTATCTCCTTCATGCCATTTAACTGAAGAAGTGACCAACACAGGAAAAACAAAGCTGCTATAGCTTATACAGATTTTCACACAAACATTACACGACTAACTCTGTACATTTAGCTGTAACTTTCCATCTTCCAGAATATCCCATCTACTAGGACTTCCTTTTGTCCACCGAGATTCACCTCATATTCATTAGAAATCCTACCAGATGGAACATTTTTGCACTCAACCAACATGAACCCCTTGCACTGTTTAAACAATTTCCATACCTGCATGCACAGTACAACTGTTTTCAGAAGACACATTATTTACCTCTTCTAGTTTTATTCTCTTTCAGTCAGTGTTTTTGTGTACAAAGCAAAAAGGAAAGTACTAAGATGGATGAGATGTGTGTTTGCTAATCTCACTTAAATTAAGTCAGAAACACCAGAGAGATGTTCCTAATTCTTTTTAAATTAGAAGCATAGCCTTGGAGGATACTGTCACTAGTGTGGGTATCTTGGAGATAAAAGGGTAGGAAGGAACCATGTTCAGACTGTTTTCGTTTTTTGCTTAAGTAAAAATATTCAAAATTATTGTACTAGACTAAGAATGATAAAAAATTATCCCCTCTGTAGCATTTCTTGTATTAATTTAATTTTACTTTTTATTATTACTATTGCAATCATTCTTCTTGTTACTAACAATAAAACATTCATGCTTTTTTCCTCCATATTTGGAACCAGCATTTCTCCTCACAACCTTCACTGGCTGGGTATCCATGTACTGTAATTATGTTTAATACTATCTTTTTTAACATCAAAATCAATTGTCATGGAAATGACAAGGGTTTACAATAACAATCATACAATTTTGACTTCACAGCAAGAATATGAGATACCATCTGACAGTAATAAGAAGCTGAGCTAACTCAGCCCTTCATGGCTAAATTCGTATCTTTTGCAATTGCAAAAAATGTGCATACAGTATTTAAATGGAATTTACAGTAACTTGGGAAGCTTTTGTTTTGAAGCAGCCTGCCTCATTACCCAGCACTGTCAGACCATAGATGCAAATGTTCTAAAACAGTGTCCCTCTTGCACTGAGCACGGGGATATTCGAAGCGACATGACTTACACTTCACCATCACCATATAAACATCAATAGTGCAGATCGGAGGTTGGGGCAAACGTTCTCCCTTCTCCAAGAGGTCGGGGATCTCTCGAGTTGGGATTCCATCGTACGGCTTCCCACCAAAGGTCATAAGCTCCCAGATAGTAACTCCTAGACAGAAAAAAAGTGTTAATATTTGAGGTCATACTGCTCAGATTCCTTCACCATTTCTTATAGTGCAGTACTCTGGCCCAGTTCTGGACTGCAATCTCTTCTTCATTACAAGTGACTGTAAAACCACTGTAAAAACAAAGTTTGGTATGCCATTTAAAAAGCTCCAGAAAATGGTGAAACAGCACTTTGTGTTAATCTTCAAAAGCAACTTCCCTCATTTTTATTGGTGTAGGAAGCAGCATGATAGATCTGAGGCACAAGAGAAAGGTCTAAGACAAATAAATGGTAGTAAAGTAAATGGATGCAATAACAAAAGAATGCATCGTGCTCTTTTATCATATCAAAAGGGAAAATGAATGGCTGATGTACTCTATTATTTTAAGGAGAAAAACCGCAGATGTTCCGTAACTTAGAGCATCAATTTCCCACAAAGGTACAGCACTGAGTAACATTATGTCATTGTCTTTGCCTTGTAAGTCATTCACAGACACTTATAATGCTTTTTTCCTTAAATCACCTTATTGATTTGAGTTATGATAGCGCTGTGCTTCAAAACCAAGATTCTCTTTTTGAATAACCATAGCACTTGTTTTGGCATCAGTATTGTAAGTAACAGAATTCGTCCCACAACAAAATCTTAAATATTGAAAATGCTGCTATCACACCAGTTTAACTTTTATTTTTATTGCAAAGGTCATTTTAAACATGCCTCCAGATCAGTAACCATATTTTGCCAGCTGTCATGCTAATGTGAAAAGTGATGGGCAAAATTACCATATGTATAAAACACATATTTATTTCACCCTCATTCACCTCCTTTGTTGATGTTCAATAACTATAACTTGCCAATTGGTTTTGGTCTTGTCCTTTCTGATTACAGATATTCTGGGCTTCCTGTACTTAAAATGAATTTCATAAAAGGAGGCATATTTTTTCCCTAAGTGATATGGGGCATACAGAATTTGAGGAGAAAGAGCAGCTTTACATGACTGATTTAACTTTTGTACGTTTTTCTCAGCTGAATAGAAGAGGGCAGCTAACCAGTCACAGCAAACAGTGTCTTCTGCTGCTACCCACAGGTAAAAGTGAGTAATGAATAGAATTGTACACCTTTCTGTTTCAAAACGATATGGCAACAGGAAATGCAAATAGGAGTCCATGGCCCTAGATACTGCTGAAAAATTCCACTTTCAAAGGTATACATGATTTTATTAGTAACAGCTATACTAGATGAACAGGGAGACTGTTCAGCAGATGTGGCACAATAGCTCGTCTGGATAACTGAATTAACAACAGTAAAGGAACATCTCGTTCCTCAAATGTGACTTTTTTTTTGGTGTGTGTGAAGTCCACATGAGCTGACCTGTCTAACTAATTCACAAGTTATCTGTGAAATTAAACGGATGCTTGTTTTAGTTAGGATGGAGAGCTCGTCTCTTTCTCCTTTTTCTCTTGCTGTATTTGTTCTGTATTATGACAAATTCCCTTTTATCTGACTGTAGGTACAGAAAGTCCCATAAGCTTGAAAATGTTTTTTGACATTCATGGCTTTTAGAGTTGAGATTTTTCAAAGGACTGCTGAAAATTATGACCTGCAGCTGTATTTTTATGAATCTGTGGCTGAGCTGAAAGAGGCCTTCTTCTGTCATAATAATCAGCCAAACTGTTACCAGCCCAGACCTTACGGCAGTCATCCTAGGAGGGACATCGTGATAATGTATTTTAGTGAGCAGGGAAGTAATGCAGGAGCCAAATAACAGCTGCTGTTCAGAGTTACACATTAAAAAATCCCCAACAAAACCAAACTAAGAAAAAGAAAACAAACACCTCCCCCCCCCTCCCCCCAAAAATGAAAAAAATAAAAGACAGAGCAAAACCCACTGGAATTAACTCCTCTAGGAGAAGAGGGTATCTTTAACATAGTAACACAACTTGGTTTAATGCTTTACAAGAGACAAATTTTTAAACTAATCACATGAAGATTTACCATAGCTCCAAACATCACTCTGATGGGTAAACTTCCTGTAGTGTATGCACTCCAGAGCCATCCACTTAATTGGCATCTAGGGAAACACAGAAGAAATGTAACTTTAGAAATATAATATTAAAACAATACAGATAGATCCTGTATGTAGACATCAGCTTCCTCCCCGTTTCCTTTTTCAAATGCAAGCCTAAAAAAAGCAGCACTACCCACCAGAGGAAAAGGTTGTTCCTGACCTCTAGAATGGGGCTTTGCCCCATAAAACATATGGAGGCGAGAAAT
The DNA here is from genome assembly GCF_031877795.1 of Strix aluco. Taxonomy (NCBI): domain Eukaryota; kingdom Metazoa; phylum Chordata; class Aves; order Strigiformes; family Strigidae; genus Strix; species Strix aluco. The sequence continues at coordinate 39,038,163 of NC_133936.1, forward strand.
ACGAACCAGTTATCTGCAGAACTTCTCATACCACCCAAATTTTACTGATTTAGATGTAGTGGAACAACTCATTTTTTCATCATACCCACATAAAGATGGGACCAACACAAAAATTACATTCAATCCCCCTAAACCTGAAATGCAGCAGAGAAGGTGGAATACAGTAGCTCTTTTGCCTCAACAGTTTGCAAAACCAGACACTGCTATCTCAATTGCTCTGTAATGAGGCTAGTTAATAATGCAGTGCCCGTAATACTTCACAGTCCACGTCATCATCATCAGAATAAACAGCAATGGGGAGAATTTATAGTGCTTAACCTAATATTTGTTAGGAACTTAGCCTTCCTGGTTCTCTGTATCATTACTGCAGTGAGAAAAGTTGCTCCTAAAAGCAAGTCAAAAGTCCCAAGTTAGGCTTTGGGTCTGAATCACCCTTGGGGAGAGCTCATCTCTTCTGACAGAGAAAGCTGTGTAGGCAAATACAAACCTAGGTTTGGCATAAGGGTTTTCCTTCTTGAGTTTGTGTTAAAATGAGATTCACAGTGTTTCCTGTTCCTGAGCTGGGCCTGTGAGACAGTCTTGCAGTCCATTAATTTCTAATGGACAGACATTAAAAAGAGATTTTTACCTGGCATGGACTTGTATGGGTTGCCTCTAATTTGGAACTATGGAAGATATACTGGAATAAACCAGAGAGATACGTAACTGCATGCAAAATCTGAACAGATGGTGGGTGTAAAAGCAGAGGATGTGTCTTCATTCAAACCCTTATGAAAATACCTTCCATGAAGTTGACTAATGAACATAACCTATACAGTTATGGCAAAAATAGCACTCTCTAATAAAGATTGGCTTAGCACTTGTAAAGACAGTTCATCCTCCTCCACTAAATGCAGAAGAGTAATGCTTTCATTCCCATTAAATGCGACTGGGTCGTTCCAAACTTGAACAATTGCTGAAGTAGCAAAGCTGCATTTCTCATCATGGGATAAGTCAGATTGGAAGCGATCTCAGGAGGTCTCTAGTCCAACCTCAGGCTGAAAGGAGGTTCAGCTATGAGATCACAGCATGTCACTCAGGGCTTTATCCAGTCTGGGCTTGAAAATCTCCAAGGATGGAAACTGCACCACCTCCCTAGGCAACCTGATCAACTGCCTGATTGTCCTCATGGTGACAAAGTTTTTTCTTTTATCCAGTCTGAATCTGTCTTAGCATGCTCTCAATACAACTTTAAGCTGCAAATGTCTTCAGAACACTTCTTTGGAACTGGAAAGTGACACATGTGACATGTAAGTCCTGCTCCAGAACTCCCAACAGTGTGATTGGCTTCACAAGTCCAAGACACCAACTAACAGCTGCCAGGGAACAGCTGGTTTGCAAGGACCAGCTCATTTTCTGTCATTCACTGGCTGATGGAGGGAAGAGGCAGAGGGGTTACTGAAGAGGGGATTAGAGAACTGAAGGAATCAGGTAAAACTGCCAAAACTCCACCTTCCCTGCCAGGAGGTCTCTTTACTGGGGAAACAGGAAAACAACGGCGACTCTTTTCAAGCTCTTCACCTCATTGACTGAAATGCTGATGTAATCCATGCAACAGCTGCCAAGGGCAGCAGCCGCACAAATAAGGCAGCAGCCCATCCAGGAGAAAAGCACACGCTGGCAACAGCTGTTTGTCCCAGACAAGGGCACAAGTGAGCACAGAAAAACACAGATAGCAAGTAGACAGAAAGCAAACTGAACGTTCAGAGAAAGGAATGACAGGAGATGCAGAACCCCTTGGGATTTTGTGACAGGTTGAAATGTGGAATTTCAAGATGTTTAGCATCCGGCTGTGGTATGTACTTAGAGCCTCTACCTACAGCATTTTGAATTTTATAATGCATTCATCTGAAGGCATTAGAAATGAGGTGAGGCACTATATGGATGCTGTGCGATATGCTGAAAAGTAATATGGGAAAATGTCTGGTTTCAAAATTATCCTCAAGCTAGCTTTTTACTGCCCTGGTATTCAGCATGGTATTGGGGAGTTGCATGCAAGAAATAGCATACGCAGGCTCTTCCAATGTGACAGAAGAGGTAGCTCTTTGCTGAGCATATGTAAACTCTCATATACTACAAATACAAACATGTTCTGTGTCCCTCTGTTTTTGTTTTCTGGAAAATTACTTGTCTGAGAAAATGGGACTGCAAATTATTGAGGTTCATACTGACTAGAGAAAGAGGCTTGGCAGGAATGCCCTAGAACAACTGTCAGTCATTGAACTGACTTCAGAAGTCTTCAAAACAAGACACAAAATGGAACATACGAACAAAACCTAACTCAGAGTGTGAAAACTGTTTAGACAATTATATTTCAGCACCTGGAGAAGCTCACTGAACAAGAAATGAGCAGCTTTTATGTGTGCTGTCACAACACAGTTCTAGAAGACAGGGCTTTGCTAAGTCACTGACAGACTTTCTTACATAGATAATAGTCCCGTGGGGATACACTGCCCTAAAGAGTTACTTCAGGAGGTTTGTCACAGTGTGATATGTTTACCTCCAGACATGTTCAGTACTCACCTTCCCTCCATCAGCATTATACTCCTTTTCATCTCCTTCCAAAAGTCTGGCCAAGCCAAAGTCAGTGATCTTCACATGGTTTGGTGATTTCACCAAGACATTACGGGCCGCCAAGTCCCGGTGGACAAGTCTCCTCTCTTCCAGGTACATCATTCCCTGAAGGACAAAGAACAGTAAAATAATCTTAATGAGTCTTACATGATTTTTTAGAACTACTTTTCACTGGTGATATGTAAAATTTCTGTTTCCCTTATTGGTATTCACAATAAGAAAATGGCCTAGAGGGCAGAAGTTCAATGCTGCTTTTGCTCGGAGCAGGAGGTGGGATTAGATGATCTTAGGTTCCTTCCAATGTGAATGATTCTATAAGATTCTGAGGTAATTGCCAAAGGAAACAAAAAACTACATAGATATCTCCTTTGCTCCAGCAAGTTTAGAATCTGGAAATGTGAGACAAAGAAAAGAACTATTACAGCCCTTATTTTTCAGACAGGAAATCTGAAGACCATTAAAAATAATCAACTTAGGCAGAGTCCCACAGAAATTAGGCCAGACTGGGAAACAATCCCAGCTCTTCTACATTCCAGGCAAGTGTCTTCAATTCAAGATGAAGCTTCTTACCCATCTTCAAATGCTTTTAAGGTGGACATAAATTTTCACTACCCTCAGTGGATTAGAAGGAAAACAATTCTTTATTCCAAGTGCTGCAACCCACTTGCCTTTTCACTCCCTTAAAATTTTGCATGTAGTATTATAATAAGACACTAGATCAACGGCCTCTTTTTTTATGAGCATATATATTCTGTTAGAAGTACTTTTGTTAACAAGCTGATCCAGCTGCCTTTAAAGATAAGGTAACATATACTCAAGCTGCCTGGCCTTAACCTTATTCTTACTCTGATGAGAGACTAACCATCTACCATCAGTATGGAAGTTTACATGATGCTTTGTGACACTGAGATGAACACTAAAGCTTAGTCTTATTAATTATACCACACACAAAGGATAGGCAGGGTTACAAGACTATAATTTCATTAAAAGGCATTTATGACATTAACCATCATTAGGAGAACCTACAGATGAAATTACACACTTGATAATTACCCTTAAGGTATCTCTTAATATATTGGCTCTGTATAATATATATGGTAATTTTTAAAAAGTCATTGCTGAATACTGAAGAGATCATATTATCCCATAATAATTCAGACAGTCACAGGTAGCGATTAAAATAGCCAGATTACTCAGTGTCATGGGCCAGACTTTATCCCCTTTCACAGCATAAGAAGCTCACACATACCTATCCCCATACATACCAGGAGGACAATGCCTATGGGTAAGCCACCATTCATGGTCACTGGGCCAGAATGTAGCCTTTTCTTGACAGAAAGTGGATGTCTTTACAAAAAGTATCAAGTGGAGCTCTGAAATGCTGTGGCTTTTAGGTGAAAAATTTCAGTGGAAACACCACTAAAAGGTTTGAAAATATGTGAGAGAACATTTGGCATAAACACTATTTCATTTTTAATGTGGTAGGCTTTGTTGCAGTCAACATGAAGGCTGTTTGAAAGGGGACATGGGGACTCTTTGGCATAAAGCAAACAGAATTATTTTTTAAAAGCCCTGCTAGTTGAGGCAAACACGCCCTCCTGCCAATTGCAAATCAATACTTTTGGCCATTGCACATCAGAACTGTAAGTCTTTGAAAGCATAATGTTTTTTGACATCAAATTAAAACCTGTAGATAAAGGACAAATAAATCTCATAGGTCAAATGATCGTGAGTCACACAACAAACACACCGTGAAACCAGAGGCACCATGACTTAGCACAAGAATTATCATCTGAAGAAATCCAACCAGAAAAATACAACAGTCAATAGACTCTGTGTAGAGGAAAAGCAACCACAGAAGTGGTCCTGTAAAATTCAGATAGATTGGGAATTCATATAAATCCTGTTTCACATCTCTAACACTGAACAGCAACCAGAAAGGGCTTCAAGGCAGTGTCAACGCTGCTCATAACAAGTACTCGAGGAAGCAGGTGGACTACAGAAACCTCCCAGTCTCATGTTCCTCCCTTTCATCTGGGGGTCTTGCAGCCAGTCTGCTGAGATGTCTGCAGGTAGGTGTCAAACAACTTGTCTGGACGTGCCTCAGAAAGCCACTGAGAGAACACCATGCCCGTGCTGCGCTGGGCTGAACAGCACGCGCAGGCATGCAGGGCTCTGTGTGCTTTGTGGAGCAGCCTCTGGCCCACAATCATACGTCCAGCTTTGCTGCTCCTGCAGATAGCAAATCTAATTGTAAGGGTGGCTTCAGGTTGCCCTTAAATATACCACATAGTAATTCCTCACTCATCTAAAATTATACTGGTTCTTTGCAGTTCCTGAAAGTGCTGCCCTTGAAGCCAGGATTGCAGTCATGTGTGAACAGACAGGTGCCCTTGTGCTTCCCCCAAATACTTCTCTCCTGCAGCTCCCAATCTCTTCCTCCACCTTCCATGACATTAAGCACCTCTCTTCAGTCTTACATCCTTCACTGCAAAAGAGCTCCTTCCTGAACAAGAAGTCTCAAGGTGCTGTTTACGCTTCCTTTCTACTTAGTTTAGAAAATAGCTCAAATTTTTAGAATGAACAGAAATACTTCTAAAACATCATAGATTTGAAATAACGTCCAATATCCTTATTTGGTCAAAATTCTTAATACCTCAGAATAAGGCAGGGAAGAAAAGAAAGGTCCAAACCTGGAGACATCTTTGTGGGCAGAATCTGATGAGGACACAAGAACCCAGAGAATTTGATGAGAGAATTCTGTTGGTATCAAAATACATTAGGCCCAAATAAAATTCTCATTTTTAATAGATTAATTTGCACCTATGAGCACTGAAACGACATGAAGATATTGTGGATTTCTTTTAGCAGAAATGAAGAAATGGAATTTCTGTCTTGTTAAAGTCAAAACAGATGATCTGTACAAGGCTGTAGCCCCCTGTCTTTAGCTAATGATGGCAGCAATAGATGGTAAGGTGTCCAGAAACATCCTTCACTGAAAAAGTTAAACAATCAAACCCTTAAGCACGCCTCTTTGGTCTTATTTTACCTTCTCTACGTATGTAATTTACAAGCATTTTTTAAATATGTAGGCTAACACTTTAGGATGTTTCACTGTTTATTCTACTAATTAATTTCCATTTATTTCAGTCTTGTGCTATTATTTAATATCATCTTAGTAAGATTATATTTTATTTAACTTAACATCATACTCTCTTATGAACTAGAAAGATGCGTAATCACCAACCTGAATACTGCTCCTAACCAATACCACAGCTGGTTTTCTTTTCTGTTCACGAAGAGTGTAGAAATAGCTGTCTGTATATCACTGTACTTACAGTTTACTTCACCTCTGTCAAAGAAGCTTCTCAGTGCTTGTTCCTACCTGTGTTATCTGCAAAGCTAAAAACAACCCATGCAGGGTTGACAACTATAAAATCCTATGCAGGTCCATGACCTGCAGAAATGTAAATCCTCTTAGGAATACCCAATGTACAGATGTTAGATTTTCCTGATATCCTATCAACAAGTTTTACATGTGGATGGCAGAAGTATAAGAGAAAAGGTATACATGTGTCTGTATTTTCATTAAATGAGACTATACAAGCAGAATGAAAACAATCTAAAAATGGGAATCCTACAGTATTTGCTGCAGCAATACTGTCTAAACATATACTATGCCAAGAATTATCATTTGAAGGCATTTTTGAACCTCACAGGAAACGTGCTCTATGTACATCTCTCATCATTTTACCTGACACAGAAGTATGAAAACAAAAAAACACTCTCTGCATCACACAGCTGGTGCTACCACCACCCAACAAGCCCATGATCAAATACCAAGAGGACATTTTACGAGAGTTACAAGACAAAACTACCAGTGACCCTAGACCCTGACAATGGAAAGAGATCTGTTTGTGGAAATGACACGTTCAAGCCCGCTCCATTTGCGGTGTGATCTGTGAAGCTGGGGAAATAAGTGCCCTTCAGGACTTGTCCAAATTAGAGCTATACAGATGCCATATAATTATCAAAGTGTAAAATTTCCAGATAATAAGAAACCCCATACTTTAGTATACATATTAGAACATCCACAATAGGGTAGGACTTTTATGCTGAAACCACTGAGAGGAAAAAGCTCAACATTAAGCCATTAGGATCAGTTGTCCCATTATCTCTGAGCCCAGATTCATCTCACACGAACACAACAACCAGCCATGACCTACCCATCACTGCTACTTCCTCATCACAGTCACAACAGAGGTTTCCTCACAGAGAATGTCATTAGAAATGCAATTACTGCTAGGGTCCCTTAACATAAAATCGCTCTCTGAATCAGCACCTAATGTTATTAAGAAGTCAAACAGCCACTGCAAACAGCTGTTACACAGATAAGTTGTGGAAGTCCCTCTGGAACTTCAGGCAGGGCGAGAAATAGCCTTTTATCTTTCACAACTGCGCCCCTTATCCTCACCCAGTACCAGAGTCACGTACGAAGACAAACCTGTGCTATGTGGATCTTTACATAGACATACAGAGCAGTAAAACCACCTGCAGCCTCGACCCCTTCTACCCGTGTGATTATGAACTGTGAAAATGTAAATTCTCCTTTCAGAAGCAAGACACAAATGCCCTTGCCAGGACTTTGAGTAGTGTTAAAGGTCTTTTATCTTTGCCTACACAATTACTAACCTGACCTGCCTATGTGTTTCTATATTTCCCACAAGGCTTGCAACAGCACCAGGGAAACTGAGGCATAGGATAGACTTGTAATAAGCCAAGATGGATTTGTTCAAAGGGAGGTGGACAGGAAAGATGTAAACAGCCACTAGGAGCTTTACTCCAGTAAGACTTTCCTGCCTGTCACTTCTCAGCCTTGATAGTTTTTTATGTAATAACTAGAGTGAAAAAAAATATCAGCAGTTTTACTAGCTGAGGTTAATCCTACTCTCTACCCATCAGTTTACTCTTGGAGCTGGCTAGAAATAAGAGAGAACAAAAATGATCTTGAACAGACTAAAAGTTCGTCCTTAAGAGCTATAAAAGAAGAAAGTCTTTCTCAATTTTATTATGGAGTGTTTGTGAAGTCTCTGGGACTGTGGATAGACAGATTTGGCATGGTCATTTCAGGTAGGGTCAGGTATGCTCGTGCTCTTGTCACAAGAAAAATGACAGACCTGAAAATGAGGTAACATGTGCTGGCAACAAACTGAAGTGGAACAGTGGAAAGGAGACTTTGTGTCAAAAAATCCAGGGGGGAAGAAAAGACAATGAGATGGGACAGCTTTCTGATCTTTCCAAGTGCTGAACTGAAGTAGAAAGTATCAAATTAGGTTCAATATCAGGTCTTCCAGTGCTGCAGACATCTACAGAGGGGCATCATCAAAGGCAGGCTGGTGGTCGAAATAGAATAATAAAGGGATTTTTTCAAAAAAGCAAAACGAAGCTTTTCTGGAAAGTTATGGGTTGTCCCCTGAGATGTTCTGCCTTTAAGACGTGGTCATAATTTGCTGTTTTCTTACTTCAATACCAGTGTTACTTTCTGCTGCTGTTATTTGTCTCCCCATTCCTGAGGGCAGTTTTTGAGCACAGCCTCCATCTGTACAGCTCAGAGTGTAAGAGTTGCAAGCACAGACTGCTTCAGATGCTGTTATTTGATTTCCTTCAATTTTCTGGACTTTTCAGAGTCCCACTTCCCCACTGAGGATGCTTCTGGATTTGTTTCAAAGGTGGCAGCTGCTGTTCAGAGAATGTCTGACTTTTGAATTGCATGACCCTTATCTGAAAGCTCCTTCCATTAGATGCCTGTACCTCATTTCCAGAAAAAAGGTATTCATTACTCAGGACAGAATTTAAGCAGGTATGCAAGTCATTAAATGCAAAGTCCCTTTGGGATAATTATCAGAGATGGACTGAAGTGTCCTGAATCACTAACTAAACTTTAAGTATATACATATGTCTTTGCATGATGCAAGACATCATTTTGCAAGACAATTCAAATTAAAAAAAATAAGTATAAAGACCTTCACCTGCCCCAACAACTTCAGCAATACCAGCAGACAGCAGATGTTCTAGAAACACTTTTTTTTTTCCATGTGACTTTTTGCTGTTTTCTATAATAAACGTTATTATCTCCCTAAATAGAGGGAATGTTGATCTTATCCCATCCAGAAATTAAGAGCAGCCTGCCTTTCTTCGATAATAATTTCCACCCACCAAAGCCAAGCACACATGGCAGATTCATCAAACAAGTACGTGAAGGAAGAAAATTTCAAGTCCAACTCAAATCTCATGGACATTAATCTCCAGCCTTGGAGACTGCCCTCTTTTCATCCTAATAACTTGAGGCTAGCTTAATAACAGGAATCACTACAGAAAGCTTGAAATGATCATCTTTTCCCCGCTTACCCCATGGAAAAAGTGTAATTTTACCAGGGGCTAAATACGCTTTCAAGGAAAACGCGGTGCCCTTTGTTGTCAGGAGCAACCAGAATCATCTAAGTAGCTGTTACTCCAGAGATAGCTGTGGGAGGGAAAAACTGACACTGCTCTGAAATACACTGACTCAGCCGCAGAGGTGTGATTTCTTATGTAGGTCTGCTTGGGAGCTGGGACTGGAGGTCATCCTCACAGCCAAGGGAAAGCAAAGGATGCTAACTATTTCAGTCCAAAGCTGCCAGACTGAGCTGGGGACTCGCACCTTGTGCTATACACACCTCCACCAGGTTAGCTGTCAAGGATTTCTGAAAATGTCTGGAGTTCTACCAACTCTGGTAAAGCTGGCAAGGGAGGCCCATTCCTGCAGCCTGGGCTGTGGTATAACCCCAAATATTTAGGAGTTCAATACTTCCCATTCATATGGGGTAAGTTAATACCTCTCTCTCTTTGGTGAAGGGTACACAAAGAAAGTTTATGTGATAGTAATATATTCCTTTCCATCTGCTGTTCCCTTGACTAAGCTCTCTCTCTCTCTCTCTCTCTCGGTTTCTCTTCTCTACAATTTACTTAAGTTGGAAGCAATGTGCTATTCATGTGTAACAAGCTGTACTATGAGGTAAAAGTGCTTTTCTCTCAAGCTGGCTGTCTTTAGATGCAGCCTTAGTATACAAAGCCGATATAACTAGCTGGATTTTCCTACAGCCATGTTGGACCTGTCCACCAGACCAGGACCATACAACTGAAACTTTGCTAGACCTGCACTCCGAGCTCGTGTGACACGAGCAGTGTGGGTGCTGTGTATTCATGTCTGCTAATATATCCCTTTTCTCACAGTCCTGCTGTGACATTGCTAAATGGTTTCAGACTAAACCATTCAGAGTACACAGAGTACAAGACTATCTGTACTTGTCTTAAGAGGCAGTGCAGCTGGATTATTACCCCTATGGAAAGATAACCAGTGCCAATACAATTTCTGCACAGATTAACTCAAGCTAGTTCTGCTGTGAAAAGTTAGCAGTGATGTTTTGCACACAGGTTAGTCTTAGACCTCTCCACTTGTGGATTACCCAGAAGTACAAATTCTGTCTGCTCACACATGGGAGTGTGATCACACATTGTCTGACTCAGCTGAAGCACAAAATCGAGATGAGCTGGCTTCATACAAACCACAGGAGGACACACACTACCTGTGGCAGTATAAACATGCCAGTTACCCATCAAAAGAACAAGTCTGGGAAAAAAAGTATACACCAGACCATTGCTCTGCATCATGTGGCTGCTGCAGTATATTCGTTTCAGTAACAGGAATCCTAAAGCCTGGTTTACTGCACTGCTGAGCTATGGCCCAAAACACAAAATAAAAATTATGCTAAAGCATAACAGGTCAAAATAAAATCAGGAAGCAAAAGGGAAGGGAAAGAAGCTATTAGGCTAAAGTTTAGATGAGAATTACAGGAAAAATGCAGGCTACTCCACAATGACAGGTGATTCATAAAGGAAGAAAGCAGAAAGAAATGTGAAAAGAAGCAAGTTCATAAGCTTATGACATTTCAAGACTTAATTGACCGGACTGAGCAGACATTTTGATGGGCCCAGACCCTCTGCAATCCTAAATTAAAATCTCAGGAGTGTCATCTCACCCCTTCATAGCAGAGATAAATGGGTCACCGCTGAACTGACTGGTTCACGATTCTGAGGCTGTGGGGTCCTTAAAATGAAGCTATCTATCCTGGGTGGGTGTTGAAGTTCCTCGGGCATCACCAGAAGGGGATTTTGTTCCACTGTCATCATCAAACATGTCATTTGTCTGAACTCTTCATGAAAAGTATGAGTTGTCTCCCTGGCTCCCTCAAATTATGCAGGTATCTAGATTAGGTGGTGCTGAACATAAAGGGTCTGTGAAGCACTTCATGTTCTTCTGATGAAAGATGTTACATAAATATATTAAGTAGCAGAAGCAATGAGATGTAAAACAGGTATTTCAATACTGCCCATGCTGCACGTGCCTCCAAGTTCTGGTCCCACCTACAGTCACATCTGTGCAGGTGCTACATAGGACAAGAGAAAAACAAAGTACATTCCTACACATGACATTCCGGAGGGAGGGAGCTGTGGAGTTGTGTCTGATCTCCATTTTGCAATTAATTCAAGACTATTGCCACAGTGCTTCCTTAAGACAGCTGGGTGCAAGGTGCTCTCCTGTGCCAGCCTTAGTGCCTTCAGTGGGCAAACTGGCTCATACTGGCTGTGTTACCACTTCACTTGGGCCAGGTGTCCTGACCTCCTGGGCTGTGTGGACACAGGCTATGTTAGTCTCCTACAGTACCTTCTCCCTATTCCCAAGGTGCTCAAAAGGACAGGGATGTTCTCTAATCTCTGAAGAAAATCACAGCTCAGCTTATGGTACTGCAGCTCAAAGAGGTGATAGAAATTGTAGCTTGTAGCTGTGCTTATTATAAGCATGTCACCAGTAAGGACACAGTAACCTGGATACAGCTTTGCAGCTCCTCTCATACCCTCACTAGGTCAATGTAGATGTGATGCACAAACGTACGTTGCAGCAGAGACACCCCAAAAGAGTTTCTGACCCTCCAATTACTGAACAGACCAAGAGCTGTAATAGGAAAAACTTAATCAAGTCAGGGACTCGTGGGTAAAGGGTCACCCCCAGAACTTCGATAAAGCATCTGATGCCTCCCTGCTAGCTCTACAGGACATGCTTCTCACAAGGGCTTCTGAAGGTGAGCACACAAACCAGCCATGTTTTCAAGAGACTGTCCTTTGGGTGCATTACCCCATGTAGGAAGAGAAAAAAGCAAGGCAGAAATGTACTGATGGTCACTGTGTAAGAAAAAGACTGACTGTTCAGATGCAGCTTTCTGTTCCACTGCAGGGATGCCCTTCCCTGGATACCACGGGGCTCTGCAAGTCAGAATTTAACACTTGCTGTGTCCACTAATGCTCCCACAACTCACCTCTGTCCAGGAAGCACAGGAGTATGTAGCACTGTTTTGGGTGCAACCGCAGCTATATGCTGCCGACAACTTTTTCTGTAAAAGATGCCTTTACATAAGAACTAACTGCCTAAATAACAAACTTATTACTGCAAAACTCTCCTTGCTGGGCAATAAACTCTCATTGCAACGTAACTACAGTTAAGAGGCTGGCAGGAACACAGTCCTTATAACAAAGACTGAATTACTGTTTCAAAAGCGAATCCTAGTAACCTGTGCTACACATGCCAGCAGGAAGAACCTACCTATCCTCTGATTTGGGGAGTGCTCAGAGACTTCAGGTTTCAGCTCCCAGTGGATCACATACTCCTGGAAAGTGTTTGATGCTTTTCAAAGTGGCAAGCAAAGAGAGAGGTATCAGCACATTAATGATTTGAAAGGGCTTTTTGAATACTATTCTTCTCTCTTAGATTAATTGCTACAGTTAGACTAGCTCCAGCTCCTTCCTCTGAAGAGGCAGGTGGGCTAAATGTGTCCTATAACAGAGCTCCCGGTGCAACTTTAACAGTAAAGCTGCGACCAGTGCTTCCTTAATACTCTGTAGTAAGAAACTGCCCATGAGGGAGATAACTTGGCTTTCTTGAAGCCTGCAGAGAAGCCTGCACTCAGAGGGCCAACAGCATACTAAACAACGAGCTACCTTTCCCCCACCCCAGCCACTGACCTCTTGCCAATACAATTACAATCGGGAGAGTATATTGTGTAGTGCATTCACTCTCTCCAAGAAAGTGTATTTAAAATGGATTACTTCTGCTCCTTAGGCAGGCGATCAATAGAGATGTGGACTGCAATAAGTACAGAGATGTCTGTGGGCTGCAGCACTTATCCTCTGTGTCTCTTCAGAAATTAATTAAAAATCAATGAAGTGTGCAGCCTATTAATAAGGAACCTCCAGATTAACAGATACAAGCACAGCCTTCCCTCAGTTTCAGAATGAACACAGCCACAGCACAAACACATTAGAAATTCGCCAGCACTTCAAACAATACCGTAAGATCTGTGACCTTTCATGACTATGCCCTGCATCTGACTAAACCGCAATATTCTCAACTTTATGCACCCTTAATACATTATATGCTATTTGTTTCAAGTTGGTTAAACAGGAGGACTTGGAGTAACCATTTAGAGGCTTCAGAGTTACTGGCTAGATTTCTAGAAAATGATCTTACCACAAAGCAAAATCACCAGTATGAAGATTGGATCCAGTGAACATCTAACAGAGGGGTAAGTGCACTTTATAACTCCTGGAGGTCACTCTTGGGATTCAGCAATAATTGACAAATTCAATCACTTAACTTCTCCAACGACTTGAAGACTACACTTTGCAACCTGATGAATGCTTAATTACTGTGAAAGATTGAATTTGCCTGGGTTTAGAAGCAGCTGGGCAGGGGCTGGAGAAAGGCATTTTTGTTGTTGATTTCTGTCAGTCAGGACCCCAATCCCTACCACCCCTCCACAGCCCAGCAGTAGCACGCCATACACAGAATATAGAGTAGCTTATAACACACCTAGAGCTGCCAGCCCAGGTCAGGGCCCCTGCTGAGCAAAGAACAGCACATACCCACAGCAAGAGCTTTCCCCTGCTTCTAGGAGATGAGATTCTAATAAAAAAAAAACCCACTCTGTTAATAAACATAGTGATATAATAAATAAAACATTTAGTAAACAAAACTGTGTTTTAGGAGAAAGATGAAATGACTTGTCCAAGATCATTGGTGTTGGGGCAGAGGCAGGGACTGATCCTAGGTCTCAGCAATCACCGGTCCAATACAACACCTATCTTCCCTCAGTTAAAACCCCACCTTTTTCAGACAGCTTTCTTGGGAAATGAGCACTGACCCAGTAGCAGATAATAATTTTCCACCAGAAGTGCACTGATAAACTGACAGGCCATGCGCTGGATGTGAGGTTTTCCAGGATTCACCTTATGTTGTATGTTACAATAATAAAATAGGTGACAAAATGGGTCTTTCCTGTACTCTTGTGTATTTGGCTGGTTCAGATGAGACAATGGTTTTGGACAGCTAAACTTCTTATTCTCCCCTCTTCCTGGGCAGTGACCACCAAGCATACAGGGAACACTGCGCTGGCTACTATCTTGTGTGTTCAGATGAAAATCCTCCAAGAAGAGCACACAGCAGCTCCCTGCTTTGCAAAAGGCAAATATGTACATAATTCCACTGATCCCCCTGAAACACTTGAGAGGGGAAGTTTTTGACCTCAAGACACGTGTTTCACAGGGTGCTTTTGGTCTAATTAAATGCTTTTAGCATTATCCTATGTTCTCATTGAATTAAGCATGGCTGATTTTTTTTTTTTTTTTTTTTTTTTTTCCTCAGCAGACAGCATGATTGTGCCTGAATTTCTGAGGTAGGCACCTTTACTTGAAAGATGCCCCTGAAGCACACACAGCTTCAGGGCTCTGTATGACCACTTTTAAAATCATCATTCCGGTGTAAACAGGAATACAACAGGACAATGGAAGTACTGCTTCTTCTAGAAACCACCATTTTCACAAGCTATTCCACTGCAAGGGCCACTGAGCTCTGCAGGAGAAAAGTGGAACAAGGGCATATTTACCCTCTCCCACTCCTATTTTCTTCTCACATGAGCAGAGCAAGCAGTTGGTCTGTCTGATGGCTTCTGCTTAGGACTGCAATATTGTTCTACAAAAGAAAATGTTCTGAATTTATTCTAAATGCTTTTGATACTCTGATTCAAGAGAGTTCTTGAATAAATTAAAGCTTTGAACTTCCAAACTCTGTTGCCACTAGGTTTCTGAGCACTTCTTAAAAACCCACATCACAGGTAACCATAGTTACCCATTTCATACTTTTTTTTTTTCCTTTTCTAATTGAGAAGCTTATGACAGCTGACAGAACAGGAGAGGCCAGCCACATAAACAGGGTGTGCTAGCTCATAATGGCTGGAGAAACCTGCTAAATAATCCATTAACCTTATTCAATAAATCCAGATGAATGCTAGAGTGGGTGGAAGACAGAAATGTGGTTTCAAGAGACGTATATTTCCCCCCAGCTAAAACGTCACATTATTATTAATGGTTCAGAGCATCGCTGTATTGACAGTGAGAGCCCACAGAGTGTGAGTCAAACTGCTGTGCCCCGCTATAGTTACGTGCATTCAGACTGAATAGCCTTTAGTGTGTGCGGGGGGGTTAATCATTAAATACAGCCTGTCACTTTTTTCTTTTTGCTTCATGATGCTGAGGAGGACGTTTATAACACAGATAATTTATCCAAGAACATATGAATGGTCCATATGCTCCTTGAGCGTATGGAAACAACAGCCAGTGACTTTGCACTGGCAAAGTAAGGGACAGCTGAGCTCTGCCCACTGCACTGGGGTGCACGATCTGTCCCCTTCCCTGCTCCTCTGCACCTCAGCTCAGCCCTATCCAGACAGTAACACCAACTCCATGTGGGGATAACGCATCCAAGGCAAGTTGAGACAAGCCCTCACGCTACTTAAAGTATAATTCTACCCTTTAGGCATATGGACTCAGGTGATTATGGAGCACTGACTGCAGTAGTATTTTGTGCTATGCATCGGTTCACTGGTCCTGCAAAGTGGTTCTACAGTTTTTTCACGGGACCACAATCCTACAGAGAGGAGAAACTACTTCTGAAGTTGTAAATGTCCAAAAAGAAACCTTCATTATGTCCTCAAAAAAAAATTGATTCTTCTTTTTACTTAGATCTGAGAAATATCTAAATGTGGTTTGGCTCAAGCTTTCAAAAGCCATTAACTTTTAAAATGAATCCCAGTGCTGGACGTTTCAGTTCCCTAATCTGAGAAACTTCTCATTGAGTGAGAACTGACTGTTTTAATTGATTTCTGTACACTTCCCAGCTACAGCAAATACTTCAGTTACAGCTACATTTTTGTCAAGCTGTCTCCGGAGCCATGGATGCCATGATTTATTCGAAAAGAAAGAGACTCATGACTTTGACATCTCACGATTTGAGCATGTGGGTGGGTGAATATATTGGAAATTTTGAGAGCTGCTGAGCTGAAACAGGTGACCTGAGTAGAACAAAGAGGAATCGGGGCAGGTGTATTTCCACTGATAGTAACATTTCAAGTGACTTAAGACTCAATTCCTGAGTCACTAAGCTTAAAGGGAGTTTTTCCATTAATTACAACTGAGACAAGTTCATGCCTTGGGTCAGTGCTGCTACCACTGCACAGTACCCAGCTGAAACCTGCAAAGTGGGTTGAAATGGTTTTTAACCATTGGCAAAGTAATTCACCAGGGAAGCACAGGAAACCTAACACCCTTGGGCTCCTCTAAAATCCCAAGTCTCCTTTGAGAAGACCCACACTTGACCCTTCTCCCCAGCTATGAACCCATGTCTTTTTGTCTCTCACTCTAAATCACAGCCATGAATATTTCTATGATTTACAATGACAAACTACTAGCCCTGGCTATGGAATATGGATGGGGCATTGCCTGGAGCAGCCAAAGGCCTTTAACAGGAATCAATTTCTTCCTCTAACCTGTGACCAAGAACTGCCAGGGCCTGGCTGCTAACACCCTGCCTAAGAAGTTGTCCCTGTTCCTCCTGTGGTTCTGCAGCAGCATTTCCATGCTTGGACTATTGTTCCAGCACTGCTGATTTGCCATATAGCCACAACTGTTTCTGGCAAATTGCCATATAGACACATGAACCTTCTTTTCCTTAGTACTGAAATGCAAAGATTCATGAAAGAAAGGGTCTGCTAATAGTAAAATCATTGCAATGAGTAGAAAAGTCTCCTGTTGATTTTGATTCATTTGGATCAGATCCAAACATATGAGAAATCTCCAAGCACAGTTTCCACATGTCTCTTGGCTGGAATTTTTCAGCCATACCTCCATCTCTTGGCTGCTTCATTCACAGTTATTTCCCTCTCTCTTTTAAACTGCCTAGATATTTCAAAGGCTCAGCTGTAGAAACTCACCATCTCCCCAAGGACCCAATCATGCTGGGTTTTTTTCTCCTCTTCAATTAAAACTAACTGGCACCAGGCTTAAAATGTTTCTGTACCTTGACTGAAACACATTGATTAAAACATAGGCAAAGGCACAACATGACCCCCAAACAGAAATACCTTTAAAAAGGTCTTTACACTAAGGGTTTTTTAGGAGCATGGCAAGGAAAATCAAGCTGTCACTGAGGAAAGCATAAAAAAAATCAGGTCAGTAAATGCTGCACTGTCGCCAGGTGGTATGGACTTTAATGGAAAGAGCTTCTTTTCTAGAGGCACTGAGATAATTGAGGATGCCTGGAATCACATACGGATACTATCAACTAGCTTCTTGCCCATGAGACTATTACTAGAACATAACACACCCATATACAGTTCTGGCTCTGCCTCTCCAGAAAACTTGCACAACTCCTCCAAACTGCACCACTACGAAAATTACTTTTAGTACATCAGCACACACAGCACAGGTCATATGTGCACCTCCAATCCCAGATTTTAGAAATATTAGAATTCATTTATAAATTTCTAGCCGAGCACATACAGAATGAATGGTACCAATAGCTTCTTAAAATCCGCACTGCATCTGCTAAGGGTCACGCCAGTGGGTTAGGATGGGAAGCAGCTGCTGCAATGCTGCCCTATTGCAAGAGCTCAGAAGTTACCGTTCTCTGTTTTCATTTAAATTTACTTTTTTTTTTTTTTTTTTGCCATTTTATGTATTTGGTTCCCTAAGAAATCAGGCTGGTGCAATCACGATGTGTGCATATTTATCTTTCTATCTGTCCTTCTCTAGTAATTTTTGATGCTTTTGATAGTTTTCAGCACAATTTGGGACTACACTTGTCTGAGAAGTTTTGCATTCTTATGAGTTTTCTGAAAGCACGTAGGCAAGGAGAGGAGAAAGGCTGTAATAGTTTTCCTGCTCTTGTGATCATAGTCTTTCTTGGGCACTAGAGACTCCACGTAAGAAAGAGACATTATTGAGGATACTTTAACTAGCACTAGGAACATATTAAATTCCAGATAACCTAATCACTAGACATAAATCATAGGCAACCAGCTCTCAGCAGCTCTACTGCTCATAAAACTGCTTTTCTAAAGAGCTCCAGGGGGCCTCATTGATCACAAATTCCACGAAGTTCTACCAAAGGAAAAAATGCAGCCCTATTTACATACACTTATCTAGACTAAAACTAGGGCTTGGTGCACCTAATCTGGGGAGCTGCAGATCAGCACACAACTACCCATGGGATGCTGAACACTCTTTCCCTTGAGTTGCTAAATGACACTAAAGGGCAGCTACACAGATTCTGATAATGGGGTCAGAGTGTCTTTCTCCTGGAAAACCACTGCAAGTTTTGTCCTTCACATGGAAATTTCTGTGACATAGCCTCACCCAACTTAGCCCACGAGGGGCTGAAGGCTACCTGGCCTCAGACTTAAAATAGCCATGGTCCCCTGTGTAGTGGTGTACTCTATGAGCAGGAGGTGTTCAGGAATGGGAAAGACACAACCAAGTGCAGTTTCCCCTCACTAACTCTGGGGCTGGAAGCACGGGGTGGGACACGCATGTTGCAAAGGCCAAGGCTGGATGCGTGGCAACTGTTTTAGCCTGACATTGCACATAGGTATGGAGGGAGCCCAGGTCTTCCTAACCTGGAAATGCCATGGCAGCAAGCCAGGACACTGCATCTAGACCCAGCTGGTAAGTCCTGTATGGTGCCCTACTGCACTGCGCAGTCCCGCTTCCAGGTCACAGGTTCCCACTGGCTTGTACGCTTCTGCCCTGTCTTCCAGTCCGCAGTGGGGCTATGACCTGTAGAGCTTACCCTCTAACAATGATGACATCCCCAGACCACAAAAAGCCTTCATGAAGCTTAACACAGACTAATTTACTCCTCCTCAGGGATCTCAAAGCCTCTTCCAATATCAACTGAAAGCCCCCTCTGAACTTTAGAGGGCTTGAGATCAGCTAGCTTCAAGAGAATTAGGTAGTTTTCCAACATTGAGCTCTCTCTAAAGGTCCTGAGGCATCCTCCTGATGCTGCAGGTGCACTGATATCCTGCTCTAACAAAGAGGCAATCCTACTACAGATATGTCCAGGAAAAAAGACATGGGTTCATTTTACTTTGCTGCTGTTACCACTGGGATGCTGGGAAGTCTGGCAGTGAAAGAAATGGATACAGGTGCAGGCAAGACTCTCCGAGACAGCCTGAAGGCAGGTTTTCTATGGCAGTCTCCCGCATGGACTCTCAGTTGTTTAATAATGTGGTTGAGCCTACAGTGCCTTCTTTTTCTGTTAGCGGGAGTATTAATCACAGTCTCATCTATCTAGATGCCTATTTTTATGAAACTCATACAAAGATAATATCTTTGAGACCTTTTCTCCCCTGTCAAATCTGAATAAATTCAACCAACATTTTGAAAAGTTATTGCAAAGGAAACTTAAGACAGACACAGAGATTTCAATGGGGCTAATTTCCATAGAAAACCAGGCTAAGTCCAAAAAAGTTTTAAGAAAACTCAAGCCCTTACGCATTCCTTTCTTTTAAAGAAGGCTTCCCTTCCATTTCTTAAAGGAGATTTAAAGTAACCATCCTGCCCTGTCCTGAGGGAAAAAGCCTGAACTACACAAATACACTTTGAGCCTTATTTTATGGACTGCAAACCTCATGTAGCTCTGATAAATACTATCTGCTTCATCTGAACTGTGAGCTATTGTTCAGGAGAGAGACTGTGCTGGAGCATCTTTGTATCACCAACTAGACTATCAGCTCCCTGGCACATCTAGGCTAGCAAGCTTGGGCAGTATCCATGGGTTTTTTTGCCAGGGGTTTCTTTCTGATCTTTCCTGTAACTGCAGCAATACTGTAATTCCCCAGCAGCCAGGCCATCATAGAAGTAAGTCCCTCAGTACTCTAGAAGCGTGCTCATGTCTCGTTATGCAGTAGAATTACAGCCAACATCACAGACACAATACTGCCAACCTCAAACACTGAAAAATCAAAGCCAGAGCCTCTAAAAAAAAAAAAAAGCAAAAGATGTTTACTTTCAAAATTCTGAAACTAAAAATACTTAGAAGGTTCTGTTCTTTTTTGCCCTTTGGCCTCTGAAACATTAGGGTCTACTTCAACCCTGTTTGTGGGTTCATCCATTCTTTGATTTTGCTTTAAATGAAAGTAGAAAATCTCATAGAATCTGACTGGAGCTGGAGTTTTCAGAATATCCTGAGGAATAGTGGTTTAAAACACAACTGATGGCAAGAGTGTGGCTACGCAAGAAGACTTGGACAGCAGACTCTCAGAGGTCTAAAAGTTTAGTTCATCTTTTAAATCTATTACAATTTATACTGCAGTATTCATACTATCAATTTATAATTTATATCTCCTAGACCCACTGTGCTAGGCAGCCTTTTTCTGCCAACAAAAATACAACCCCAAGCCAATACTAATGTATGTGTTTACATTTTCAACACCCAAATAGCAGAGTCTTGGTATGTGTTGAACAAACAACAGGTAAATCACAATAAGCAGCTGACTTGTCAAACACCAAATGTTCTGGAAACATCATGCTGTGTGTATTTTAAGAAGGAAGTTGGTTTTGCACATTTCTTATGAGGAAGTTAACAGCGGCAAAGGAAAATGGGTAATATCATCCCAGGAGTTGTGTGAAACAACACAGAACTGGGTGGGATTGAAAAAAAGCTTTCATTCAGTACGAGTGTGAGAAGGGATTCCGTCTGCTGAATAGATTAGATGGCTGAAGCAAGAGAGGCCACTCCCAGAAGCCCAGTCAGGAAGTTCAGATGTCTCCTGCAGGGTCAAAAAACAGCCATAGAGAAAGGTAACTGCCTGAATGCCAACTGGATGTCCGTATGAGACTAAGGGATGCTACAGGATGGCACACAGAAAGGACAAAGAACAAGACTTTTAGCACAACTTGAAGGAAAACCTGAGAATGATGGCTTCTATGTTGAATTCAGGCAGGGGAAAGTCAAGGGCTGTCTCCAGGGAAGGAGGACTTTTCCATATATTCCTAAATTAACTAAAATTCATTAAAGAAGAACTTGAACACATTATCTCTCTGCTATGCTCATGGAAACAGCATAACAGATCTCAGTTTTTGGCTGATTGTGTAATTCAGTAATTACTGGTGTTCAATCTTTGCATGTCCCTGTGGTTCCAAGGCACCACGACACAAGAGACACTGTTCTTAGGCGAGAGGACAAGAATATTTTTCAGAGACAAAAAGGACAAAGAGCTGAATACAAACAGCCTAAGCTGCCAAAATTTATGGGATTTCTCAAATGCAAACCCAGACTTCACAGTGAGCTGCTGTTCCCTGTTCTGATGACACAAGCTGAGCAATCCTAGCCCCTTTCCCCCAGCTTCACTGACTTGCCTGCACCCTGGGCACCTAGACTCCTCCAGGTTCTGCCACACCACTGTATTTTGTACTGCAGGCAGCCCTCAGCCTGCTTATGCTGCGAGGTGCATCAGTCCCTTTGGAAATAGTGAGAGCTAAAGAACCGGCAAATGAAAGGAGGAGGGGGAGTTCACTGATTTGGGCAGAACTGGTTTGGGTAGAGGGATGTGGTTCAGTAAAGCCAGCAGAAGAGACTGTACCTTTTATTTAAAAGTTCCTAGGTGAAAAGAGAACAGACGAAAATGGGAAGGGAGGCAGAAGAAGATAAATGTACAAGGGCAGTGCCCTCAGTTTTCAAAGGACCTCAGGTAAGGTCAGATTTAATGTTTGCCATTTTGAAGGAAATTATCATATTTTCTCTTGTAATTAGCCAAGCATTAGAATCAAAGCTATACTACTTACACAGCAGCAATGTGTTTACTATTCTGGGTTGCGGTTTTTTAATATGCCTAATGCAATTTTAATACTTTTATCTTTTTATGACAAGACTTGGTTCAGACCAAAATAATCACTGTATTAACATTTTTTTCTTACCCACTCTAAGTAGTTCAGTTCATTACTGCAGAAACAGCAAGCCTCCCCAGTCCGTCATTAATTCCTACTGTTTTAATTATGAGAAAGAAAAAAAATTTCTTTATGAAAGACTATGTCAAGACATAATGACACTGTAAATACAAATCTTAACGCAAAGCTATAAAGTACAAACCAGACAAGTCAGTTGCTAATGTAAGATTCTGGTAAAGATCGCATTTTATTTGGTAGGAACTTAATTTTTCACTCTGCCAAGCCATTCTTATGCTGCTCTAAACCCACTGAAATTAACTGCATCACATCTGCCTGGAGAAGAATGAAGCCCTTAAAACTGTCCTAACAATAAGTTCAAAGCACATCCCCATATCTTAATTTGACAAAGTTCAGGGAAATGTCAGCTCCGAATGGTGTAGAAAAGACCTATTTCTATAACGAGCGTGAATTGGGATTCTAATTCCAAACAGCTCTTCAGTGTGGGGAAAGCTGATGGAGATCTGAACTTGGACTCACTTCTAGTTTGGGCTAGTTTCTTCAGCTACTTTCACAACAGAAGCCAAATCAATAAACTCACTGCTTGCAGACAACATCTATAATAATACAGATAAGCTACACATCTAAGATGGATGGGATTTTCAAAGGTATGAACAGATTTAATTAGGTCCATTTTGACCTCAAGGCTTTTTGATCTCAAACTGAAGCATGAGACAAGTGCCACAACACAGAAACTGCACGTCCACATTCCCAGAACAGAGTATTTAAAGTTCAGTACATACATATGTGGCACCTCAGAGACAAGAAGTTTGCAAACTAGGAAATTCAGGAAGCTTAAGGTGATGTGGATGAATGCACTGTAGAGATATATGCAAATGTAAAAAGCTGGACCTTTTTTTTTTATTTTGAGTGGCATAAACACTGTGATTTCAAAGTCGTGGCAATTAGCTAAAGGAAGCTAACATGAGGAAAAAACTAAAATGTAAAACACTATGTTACATTCAAGTCTAACAATTCCTCCAGGCTGAGATTTCAATTTTTGAATCCTGGAAGAGGTAACATGAATGACCTTAATTAACATGCAAGCCCACAAGATAAAGATGCAAACTGAAAGGATTTTCCTGTCGGTTCTTAATCCCAGAGACTTTCTGGCTGAGAGTTACACCTGACTCAAATTCATTTGCTTCCAGTCACTAAGTCCTCCAACACTGGGAAATAGATGTGATTTGACAAATAGATAAGAAACTCTAGGGATCTTGTTAATCGTCAAAGTTTCCTGCTTACTCATGACTATTTTAAAGGAATACCAATAGAAGCAAAGAGGACAACAAAAACACCTGACATTCATGCTAATAACAAATTCAAGCAAAATCAAATCACAAATTAGAGCAAAACGGACCAGAGAAATAGATTCTTCTATTAAAAGAAATAAGATTTTCTCTACTATTCACTGAAGTTAATTACTTTCTACAACTAACAACTGCTTGGACCAGGACATTTTATTTGTTGATATCCTTGTTACATTATATTCAGTTGCTGAATGATCTAGCAGGCATATTATTAGATGTATTAGTAGAATCTTCTTCAGATGACAGAAAGGGAAAAGCTTCTTGCATGTATTTTTGCTGATTAAGTGATTCTAGAAGTAATATCTGAGCAACAGTGACCATTCCCAATAACTCACTGAATAATTATTTTCACGTATACACATGCAAAAAAGCAAATATGAAATGCTTACTGTAATACAGAAAGTCTCTTGAGAAACTGACCTGACATCAATGAAAAAACTTTTTAACTCCCATGGCCTTTGGATTAAAGTGAAAAAGCTAGAGAGCGGCTGAGAAAAAGCATAATGTACCTTCACAATGACCTTCAACTACTGCATAATTATCAGGTTCGGCTTTGACAGATCAATATTTGAAAATAAAAAAATCCTCAAATTCTGCATTGCTGCTGGATACTTGCTGTCAAGTCAACAGCAGATTTTACCTTGGGGCTTTAACCCTTATAAAAATCATCATCAAGCTTGATTGGATTACCAGTGACCAAAACCATTAAAGGGAATTGCTGCGTAAGGAAACGAACACCTTCACTGCTTTCAGCATCTTTGCTGGCTATCCAAACTGCCCTTGGGCTGACTGTACTCTGTCTCCACCCCTCTGGCAAACACTTCAGGAACATGAGCATCAAGACACTTTAAATCCCTACTGGACAGGTACAAGAGCTCCAGGTATTGATCATGTTTGCCAGTTACCTCAGTGGTACCACAGGTCCTTCTTTCGGCTTCACAAGATGGAGCCAGATTATACGTCAAGCCACTTCTGCTTCTACATAAAGCCCAACTGGAGATCACTAACTGACTGAAGATGATGCATGAAGAAGCACCTCTTGGCCTGAGTTTCACTTAATATTTCTAATAAGGCCTCAGGCAACTCTGAACAGTAAGGCAAGGTCTGGCAAGGACTGAGGGAGGGGCTATGATCTACATGGAGGCTGGTGGGACATGTTGGACAGGATAAGAGCTTAGACTGGTAGGACTGCAGTTGGATCTGCCAGTAAGGAGTAGAGAAAGCAGGTCACGAAATGGATGTTTTCTAACTAAAAACCTATTTCAACAGAAACATGAGCTCTGCTAAGGTTGACAACCTTTGGTTGGGTCATTACTGTCCTTCTTGATCCTAATTCCCTGTAGTTATTCTATGATTAAGAGGCTGATCAGCCTCAAGACTCAAACTGAAGACATGTGACTATTTCCAGCATGGATATAAGACCAACTGAAATCATGGAACAAAATCCATTCCGTACTGGACAGAAAACAAAATTCTACAGCCCAGACTAATTTCTGGAAATTACTTTTCATGGGAAGTGGATGGTAGACTTTGTATAGAGATGTACTACAGAAGGAGCAAGCATTTGTACAGTGAGACCACCACACTTGGTGAGAAGCAATTTTTATAAAAACCCTGTTCTGGCCTTGAGCTGTCTCTGCCTGCCTGCCTGTATTTCAAACAGCTGCTCACCTCTCTCCACGGGCACTCTGTTTCACAGAATCTAGCAAGGCTGTTCACAAGTAAGCAGTGACTGGGAAAGCTGGCATGGAACAAAACTTAAGAGATCACTTCAGAAACACTAAAGCCTGAGGTACCAATAGAAAAGAAATTTTAAAAAAAGACATAGTTACAAACAGCCCATTTTTTCAGCCACAAAGAAAACTGGCAAAGAGAAACTTCTATGGCCTTATTTATAATAATATTTACTAAGGTACAACAGCTAGAAAAAGATGCAGACTTTCTTTTCATATTTCTCCTGTAAAGTAAGTTTTTCTTTCTTACTCTGTATTAGCATCTCAGGGCTCATGACCAATTTTCAGCGACATGAAGAATACTGGCTTCCCCTGCGGCTATCTACTGGACTGTACAAGGAACTCTTTCCCTTCTCTAACACTAGCACACAGCTATTGCGAAGATACACCAGACTAGGGGCTATACAGACATTGAAAATGTAACACTCTGCCCATTTCAGCCAAGGATGTCCATTCACATCAAGTGGGACTATGTGTAAAATAAGAAAACTGGACACGTGCTGGTAGGATATGGGTGTTACACTGCTCTGGGAACGCCCTGCACATGGCCCTGAACAAACAAGGCTCCAGGCACCTGCCTGATGATAGATGCAACCACAGCGACTACCTCCTGACAAATATTTCCCTGCCCATTTCCATTTCATGTTTTTGTCTTGTTTTGGGTTTTTTTGGGGGGGGATGTGTGTTTGGTCGTTTTTTTTCTGGTTTTGAGCTGCCATTCACAAATGAACGTGGAAACGAAGAATTTAAAGGCCGAATAAGCCAGCAGGAAAGGTAAGGGACCAGGATTTTACTTAGTCATCTCAAAGGACCTCCTCTTCTCCCCTTGCCTCCAGTTCTGATTGGGACCATGGTAATTGCCACTATTTAGTGGTAAGGGGTCCTCAGGAGCCCTGTTAGCTTTCTTAGGATGAGTGGCAGAAGTAATCACTTTAGCTATTAGGCAAACAAAAAGAGCTGCCAGTTCTCACAGGGCTTGTGAGACCCACCCAAGCTGCTCTGTCCCCTTCCCTTGCTTAAGTTATTTGCTGGCTGGCTGGCTGGCAGAAGAATGCCATCAATGTTTGCTAGCTGCTTATAAAAGATTTTTGCAAAGGGAAAGAAGTGTGATCCCTTCACCTCTTCCCTGCCACTGCCACCCCCACATCCCAACCAGCCATTCAGCTGCTCGGCTGCCTGTTCTCCTCTCTCCCACCCCTCTGTCTGCCTCTCTTTGACTGTATTTTAAATCTCCTTTAGTGTGTTTTCTTAATGCACTGTCACACATTTTAATTCCAGTTCTTAGTCTGTCAACAATGAACTCTGCCAGCTAAACAGAGCTGAAACTGCTTTGCAGTTGGCGGCAAAGATCTATTGAAGTGGGGGGTAACATTTTTTCAATAGCAGGCTTTCATGTAAAATACTAAACTGTAGTGCAGTCTTTCTACTATAGACTGCGATTAAACTGTAATTCCCTGATAGACTTATAACCATGATTTCCTACCAGCTGGCCTGGGAAATTATTTCTGTACTTCACCCAACAGAGCTGTTATTTAGATGGCACACACAAAAAAATGCACATTCAGATTTGCAGTGCCTGTGTTGGGAAGGGAGGAATGTGCCGCAGCTCCAGCCGGCAGCTCCAGCCAGGGGCAGGTTTCTACAGTAGATGGCAGCACCCAGGAACTCCGAAGCTTTCCAGCTGGCCAAGCTATTCCAGCGGCCCCCTCCTTCTGCGGTTTTACTTAATTTCCACTTATTACCCACAACAGGGATGTCCTCCCCCTTCCCTGCCCTGCTCCTGGTTGTAGTAATCTCAGCTTTCCTTCCAAAAACCTTTATGTCCCCCCTTTCAGAGCAGGAGATGCTCAGCTTGTTCTGCTAAAACGACTTCCAAGCAGAGTCAGAACAGAGAACCCGGCCCTATGCTAACTCCCTTATTTGACAGATTTATTTCATCCCATAAAAAGACAACAATATGACATATTCTTCAGGGCACAAAACTTAAAGGGGCTTTGTACTTCACTTGCAGCATTTGTGGAGTGAAAACAGAGGAGCACTAACAGGTAATGCTAACACAGATTAGGGGCCAAAGGAAATGAGATGTGAAGGAGGATTAAGCTCCAAGCAACCGTTCTCAGCTTTGCAAACAGAGAGCACAGCATATTGCCTTTATTATTCTCCCACTCTGGCAGACAGGCATCCCGCTACTCATTTGCACCAGGAACGGGGCACGTTTCCCTCTGTACCAGCTCCAGGTTTTTTCACAGCCTTCCCTCCCAGATGTGCAGGCCGAGGCCCTCGCTCCAGCCTGCCTTCAGCGACTTGTTACACCTGGGTGACTCACACAAACGCTCCCAGATTTCTCTCGGTTCAGAGGAACAGTAACTGCCACCTTTCTAAACCATTCTGGCCAGCTTAGCTGATTTCAGGCAGCACAAGCACAGCCGAAGGGGACTGTGTCCCCCAACATCCCCGCCTTGGCTGTTGTGGCTGGGGGCTCAAGGAGCAGGACAACTGCTCCAGGTACTGCATGTCCACTACCACCCGCAGCAACACCACAGATGCTCCCCTACATGCTCTGCAAGTGGCAGTAGTACAAGGGATCATCACACACCTCCAAAACACTGCTTGTACATCTTTAATACGGAGATAAGAGTACTGAGGTCCTCAAAAAAAGGAACGGATGGAAGAAAAATCTGCAGAAACCATGCAGATGAGCTCACACTTTTAGTAACAGAGAAATGACAAGGTATGATGCTGCACATCAACTGTCTGTTGGATACCTCTGCACAAGGCAAAGGGCTGTTAATCCAAACCTACAAAGAACCATGGCACATAATGGCCACTGCATGAGGCAGACCTAGTTTTAACCAGAGAATAAAAGGCCCCAAACTTTAATTTTAAAAATTAATACTTACCTAATCCTGAACTTTTCCCAATACTGCCTTTTCAAACCTCAGTGACTTAGTTCATGCTGATTTGGCAACAAAGGTGTTAAGGACATCTGCAGTGGCCCTGATATGTGCGTGGAGCAACACAGGATGTTCTCTTTTTCCTCCAGATTTCCGTGGTGGCGTAATGCACTTGAGGAAAGTATAGTAAGACAAGCATGACCGGGGAGGGTTAGTACCTCCAGTACTATCTTGCAATCATTTCAGTGTGTATAAGCTGATTTCTTAGTACAAACGCAGAAGCCATCACTTCAGCAAATACAGACCTGGGATTGTTTTCACAGTGTGCACCTGCTGATTTAATTTTAGGCCTTATATTTTGTGGGGTGCATTTCTAAGCGTTGTTTTAGGTGCCCAGACCTCTCTGTTTTGCCTCCTGCATTGAAGTGGCATGGTAGAGACTGGGGACAGGGAAGAAAAGGGAGATAGTGTTGTTTGCTGTGGCTTTCATTCTGCTCCATTCCCTTTCCCTGATGAATGCAGTAACTTTCACTGCCACTTTGTTGGTGAGACAGAAATACGCAGCATCAAACATGCCATGTTAAAGTGCTGTCTGGGATATGAGCTGAGGGAGCTTGAGCCTTGGCTTGTGTCAACAGCATCTTTCACATCTCACAGGCATGGGGAGATGAAGGTCATTGAGGAAGAGCACTTGAATCAACACAAACGCAACTGACAGTGTTAAGCTCCAAAGAAAAAATTGCTCCTGATTTTTTTTTCTCATTTCTGACCAAAAAAAAAAAAGGAGGAAAATATCTATTTAAAAATATCATACTGCTAACAGTCACTCACCCCCAAACCACCTACACCTCTAAGATAACTATAGTACTGTGTCTCCCCAGCACCTCAGCAATGTGAACGCTCCCGACGCACTTGCCATTTCTGGCGTGCAGAACTGGTACTAATACTCGCTTTTCCCTCTCTTGAAAGCCTCTTTGCCAGCCAGACATTGGTTGTCACTGGGAAAAGTCCCAGTATGAAATACTGAGTGGCTTAGCAGAGGGTGACAGGAGAGAGAAACACTCATTTTAAGTCTGATCCACGCACCATACCAACAGTGAGGGGCAATCTGAATGATCTGGGCATCAGGTTCTAGCCACTGTTTTTCCTGTGTGCATGGAGGTAATTTTTATTTTGAGATGAGGTTTCGAATATATCTAGTTTTAAAATACACAGCAAATTATTTCATTTGGCAGCGATACTATACTCCTATATTCTCTTCCACAAACCAGTTCAGAGAACATGAAAAATGCCATCTAATGAATCACTTCCATTATGCTTATACATCAAGTAGGTAAGGACCTCCATTGGCATTGCACAGAGGGGAATATGAAACATGGGAGGGATTAGAAGGCCTGCAAAAGGTGAGACAGAAAGTGCACGAGTTAATCAGAAACACTGTTCCCAATCTTGTGCTGTTATCACTGTCTGAAGACATTCCGTGCTTGCAGGACACTATTATCTGCTCTTGATACAGCACAATGTTAACAACATCAAATCAACAGCAGGGCTATCAGTCTTCTAAAGGATTGGGAGTTTAGACCCCTCCCTTAATCAACTCAATAGTTACTTGAACGTAGCTGCAGACACATTCAAAAGATGGTAAATCCTACCACATTGTTTCAGGAGAAGGCTAGATCAAGGCTAATAAAGAAACAATCCAAGACATTGATTTTTCAGGTTTACAAGATGTTTCAGACAGCGCTGGCTCTGTGGGAGTTTAGCATGGAAATAATGTACAGTCTCTGCCACATATTCAATGTCAGTATCCATGGTAAATTTTTATGACGGGAATGAGGGTTTTCATTTTTTTGCATTATGAAATTCTTTATTTGCCACAAAACCAGAAAGAATAAAGTTAAACTCTATATAATGTTGCTCACAGAACCGTCAATTTCCTTTTTGTCCTATACTGCATTCTCCTGTAAGAGCCGCGCTGACTGGGAACCCGATGCTGGAGAAGGTATCTCAACCGGACAGCCAGCCAGGGTTCCCCAACTGGAATCACAGATATTCCTGTACGACTAGACAGAGGATGAATATTAAAGCTCAACAGCAATTCCAAACCCTCTGGCTTTTCACTCACTTTGCTGTAGGAATACGTGCCAAAATAGAGGTACTCTTACTCTTCCCTTTTGTGTTCCTTAACTAAGTAGTAGCTGGAGACAGGAAGACAGAAAAGGAATATGCTGTCAAGACAGTTTCATCATCAGGGCTGTGTCCCAACACTATGCCACATCATTATGGTTCTTCTCCCCTCCAGATGAAAGGAGAGCATGTACAGCCTCCAGACACGAACCCACAGTCCTTTTGTACATTCTCACCTGAAGGAAGATTCCCATTGCAAAGAAATGCCAAGTTGCAAAATAGTGGGAGTCTGGAAAAATACTCAGTTCAGATAGTAGAAATCTATAGTGTACATTTGAGCACGGTAATGAACAGCAGTCAGCAACGCACCATTACAGTCATGAAGACTAACCAGAGACTGAGCTGTACGAGCAAGAAATAGCCAGCAGCTTAAAAGAAGAGATTATTCCCCTCTACTTATCTGAAACTGCATATGAAACCTCATGTACCTCTCCACAGTACAAGAGAGATGTCAACAGACCACAGAGAGTCCAGCAGAGGACTGCTAAGATGGTGTCCTGGTTTAACCCCAGCCAGCAACTAAGCCCCACCAGCCGCTTGCTCACTCCCCCCTGGTGGGGTGGGGGAGAGAATCAGAAGGGTAGAAGTGAGAAAACTCCTGGGTTGAGACAAAGACAGGTTAATAGGTAAAGCAAGAGGCACGCACACAAGCAAAGCAAATCAAGGGATTCATTCACCCTTCCCACGGGCAGGCGGGTGCTCAGCCATCCCCAGGACAGCCGGGCTTCGTCACGTGTGACGGTGACTTGGGAAGACAAACGCCATCACTCCAAACGTCCCCCCCTTCCTCCTTCTTCCCCCAGCTGTATGTGCCGAGCATGACGCCACACGGTCTGGGATATCCCTGGGGTCGGTTGGGGTCAGCTGTCCTGGCTGTGTCCCCTCCTGACGTCTTGTGCACCCCCAGCCCCCTCGCTGGTGGGGTGGGGTGAGGAGCAGAAAAGGCCTCGGCTCTGTGTGAGCACTGCTCAGCAACAACTGAAATGTCCCTGTGTTTCCAGCACAAATCCAAAACCTAGCCCCATATTAGTTACTATGAAGAAAATTAACTCTATCCCAGCCAAAACCAGCACAGATGGTTAGAGGAATGGACTAGATAAAACACAAGGAGTGACTGATGCAACTGTGTTTTGTTTATCCTGGAGAGGAGGTGGCCAGTGGGGGAATCTAACTGCGCTTCCACTAACTGAAGGGAGGTTGCAGAGGAAAGAGGCCTGATGCAACAAGCACAAGTTGCAAGAAGGGGAATTTCAAGTCAGTAGAAGGAGGCATCCAGGTTGTTCACATTTCTGTGTCTGCTACCTTTCCCTTGCACAGTGCCTTACTGGTGAGATGAGGGGGTTTGAAATGTTTAATCCAGTCACTCAATCCCATTTTCTCATCCACAGAATGTCCATCAAAAATAACAGGGGACAAAAAAAAAAAAAAATCACACAGGGCACGGCCCTCTAAACTTCCTTCACATGTGACCAACTTGCCGTCGGGAAGAAACCTATCCCTTCTTTCTGGGACTAGTTGTGCGTACTTGTGTCCCACAGTCAGTGCAACCTGGTGTGGCATGGTACTGTCTGTCTGCAGAAGACCCCTGAAGAGGGATTCTTCTCCTCTGTCAAGCTACCTATTTTTTCCAAGTATATCAGGTGATTTAAAAGAAGATATAACCTATTTCCCCCTCCCATCTTTCTCTTTGTAATCATTATGGACATTTCCCCTGAAGTATAACAAGTACCACAGAAAGTCATCCTAGCGGCAAAATAAGGAGGCTGAAAGCTGTCATGGACAAGGAACCAAGCAGGCTTCTTTATGTTGAAGCCAGCCTCAGTATTCTGATTTTACCCACCACTTGCCATTAGAACAGGACATCATTCTTAAGCTGTAACAGCAAAGCTGACTTTGATGTTACTTGAGTTACAAAAAGACAAATACTGCAGGGCCCAAGTTATTACAAGTGAGGAAACTGCAGACAAACAATAGCTGCTTAGATGAAGAACTGGTAGTCAACATGTGAACCTCTAAAAGTATCAGCTTATCATTCTTACTATAAAGCAAGCACTCGCTTTCCTCATCTATGTAGTATGCCTGTGCATGCTACAATCAAAAATGAACACAAGGATTACATTTAAATCAGAAAAAAGTAATGAAATACTTCACAGAGAGAACATGTTAGAAAGTTGGACCTGTTAGGACTGGTCAAATGATGGCCTACTCCAAGAAAATGTGAATTTTGCAGTGTACTTCAGCTTTCTGCCTCTGAGGAAGGATATTTATTTGAAACACAAGTATTCTGAAGAGCAGTGGGGACCTCCAAAAAGCAACAACAAACGAAGATTCTGTAATTACAATTTCAGACTTCTCTGTTTATAAATCCAGCTTCAGACAGTAACGGTCAATCCCCTT
Source organism: Strix aluco (assembly GCF_031877795.1). Classification (NCBI taxonomy): domain Eukaryota; kingdom Metazoa; phylum Chordata; class Aves; order Strigiformes; family Strigidae; genus Strix; species Strix aluco. Next base: position 39,070,728 of record NC_133936.1, read on the forward strand.
TCCTTGGAAACCCTGCCCTGCAGAAGTACTGATGTGCAAAAGTGTTTTTCGTGACATTTGGCTAAAGGCTGAAAGCTGTAAGGTTGAGTCATAAGCAAGAGGATAGGTGATCGTAAAAGCGTGCGCGTTTCTTCCAATCTTTCCATGAATAAAAAACCCCCAACATTTCAGCAAGGCAGGCTTAGCAGCCCTTGAGAAAGATTTTATAAAACCTTTACACAGAATTGCTTTCCCTTTTTAAGTTAGTGGCATTGTTCGACAAAATGGCCTTCACTTAGCAGCAGTCAAGGGTCAGCAGTCTTTTTGTGATAGGTAAAAAAGGTGCCTCACAGCACTACAAGGAGTTAAGCAGATCAAACGTTTTAGTTGAAAGAGAAAATACCTGCTTGCAAGGACATATGAATGGTTTTATGCCCTGCACTTCATGTGCAGCTGTAATGCAACTCTGAGGTCTTCTGAACAAACTCTTTCAGTGCTTAAGAGAAGGGAAACAGTGTGTCTGTAGCTTCCTCCACATCTCAGCTGGGTCTGAGGTTACAGCGTCAGCAGCGTACAGTAACTCTGTGACTGCAACCAGAGTTGCCTTTTGCCTGCTCCTCTGCTGGGTCCCTACAGCTTCTAGGGTATAACTAATCATCTCCTTGACAAGGCCTTGACTTCACCTTATATTTTTGAGCAATTTAAGTTTTGTTCTGTTTCCACTTATAAAATCCCTCAATTTGCAGAATCAGGAAAAGGAGAGGCTGAGATAATCAGGCCATTACCACAGTTACATTTTGGGGAAGAAGACATAGCTTTTTTAGCTGATATCCCCCTATATAAACTTTCTGCAAAAATGCAGTAATGCATTTAAATACCATTATATTGGGTATGCTTATCCGTTTCCTAGGAGGAAGACCTCTATCAACAGGCTCCCTGAACAGCTGACTAACCTGAAACAGCTTCCGAGATTTGCATCTACAAATCTGAGTAATCTAAGTAGCCTGTTCTGCAAAGAGTTACAGTATGAAACAGGATCTTCATGACAGCGTTTTCCTCTCCCCTCTCTTAATTATTATACTCTGGTCCCATGCATCTGAACTTTGTAAACACCCTGCAGAACAACTTGCCTAGTCAAGAGTTTGCATTACCTACATAAATGTCTATTAGCAACTAAAGTGATGCACAGCAGACAAGAGACTTCCCAAAGAGAGACAAAAGGCTATTAATTCTATTTAGTTGCACATATAAAATATGCAGCAAATAACAAACACGCACAGGAACATACACAGTCCTCCCAGAGGACAAAACTCCAAAGTAAAAACCAGGAATGACAAGAAAAAAAGCCAGTATTGCTAAAAAACATTAAGCTTTAAAAGTAAAGATCAAATGTTTGCCTGTGAGAATAGGAAAAAACCTTACATCAGGATCAAAGAATGCCCTGATGTGCGTGGGATTCCTTCCATGATATGGAGTGGGGAGAAGATGTTCAAATACCAAGGTTATTTTGACAATAAGGAGTATTGTGCTAGTAGGTGTTTCATATGAAAAGCAGGAAGCACTCCCCAAATAACAATAATAATAACTTCAGGTGCCTGGCTGCTAGAACTAGCGTTTTCCTAGGTGTGAAAGAGTATATGGATGTCTGCTTTTATGGTTATTTGATGGACAGAAGGGGTGTATACAATATTCACAGATAAAAAAAGTATCCTGTAAGAAGTTATCATTATACACCAAATGACTAGGAAGGTCAATGATATTGACTGACTGATTAAAAATGAGATTTATAAAAAAGAATCAGATGAAAAGCTTGTATACATGAAATACTGCAAATAACAGATAATGCACCAGGGGATTTATTACTAAAACCAATTTGATTTTCTAAGCCTTAGGTAATTTAGAACCTGCAAGTGAATAAGAAAAAGGCTGTTCTCCTCCAGAAAATATTTGTTCTGCCAAAACATAGGAGAAAAAAATAAAAAGGAAAAACCTGCTAAATATTCTCCCCCTCAAAACCAAAACAGAAAAGGAAATAGGAAAAAACCCCCAACCCTTACGGTAGCAGAGCTCTATGCTTCATAACTTCATGTACTGCATTGTCAACCAGACTGGCAGATATGAGAAAGCTGACAGCTCTCCAGAGGACCCCGCTGAAGCTGCTGTGCAGAAGTCTGGAACGGCAGAGACCTGATCCCGCATGTAATGAGACTGAAGAGAGCTGGAAGGTAAACTCCCTTCCCCAGCTGCAGGGAAGGAGCAGACAGGCTGTCTGCCAAGCCTCACGTGAGCCCTTCTGCGTGTGCAAATGCACATACACCAGCATGGGCCTTCCCTCCCAGGTGGCTTTGCTCGGGGGAGGCATCCTTGTGGGGAGGGGGAACCAAGTCGTCAATGTTCTGTTTACTATAAATGCAATGCAAAAAGGCATTAAATTATATTACATTAAAAAAAACCCAACTTGCACTTAAAGTGTCTTACTCATGAATCCAGAGAATATACAGTCAAATGAAGGAAATACTGACATGTCTGTGCTCATCTTTTATGCCTTAGGTTAAACACACTGGAAAAGCCTCATTAACCGGTGACAATTTTAGCTAAAGGTCTTGTGCACCAGGCTGGCTGAGTATATTAGGCCTCATTAATTTTTTTTTTTTTTAAAAAGGAACAAATATAGCTGCTCTAATATTCCATTCAGTTTGTCTAATTCCACTTTAATTGGTATCCACGTAACTGATCTCTTGCATTTCTCGTGGAACCGTCCCAGACACACGCACTCCACGCAACTGAACACAGCAAACACAATCAATCCTCTATTTTGCTCCCACTGATGTCAGCCCAAAAAGGCTCCAGAGGAACACAGAGACTTTTCATAATCTCCCAGCAGGTGAGGCAACCCAAAAAACGTGGCTGTGGTAGCAGGTTGGAAAGTGCACAACTCAATGTCAGATGCCAAAGGAGCGGTGGCTCATTGGTAGCTAAAACCTTACTGTGATCATTGTATAAGACAACGTACCAGCGCTTCACCATTTACTGCAAATTCACCACCACCTATAACAACCAACCAACCCCTAACAACACTATGTGGCTTCTTTTACTGAACGTATACCACTACCATGGTGAGGTCTGCTCTCAGAAACTTCAGGCTCTCTCTGATCTGTATTTAAATAGATGCCCTGCCCCTGGGCATCTATTTAAATTTGCTCTGAAAACCCATTTGCTCTGAAAACCCAGAGTAAACCCGCTGATGAGTTGAGGGTAGGACTCAAGGCAAGCTAAAGAGATAGCCAGCCAAAAGTTGACACTGACAGTTGTGTGTTTGCTGCCTGTGGCAGGAGTTACCCTGTTATATTATTGCATCATTTATGACTTACCAGGATGAAGGCTCAAAAAAGAGACTGTAAAGGACAACTGCCACCGTAATACAGATGTCAGATCATTCCTGACTCAATAAAGCCTTCTGTTACCAGTGGTATGCTAGTGTAAAAGGTGCAGAATGGGAATGGGTTTGCATGCTCCCTTCTGACAGTAATGCAGAAAAGGGCCTGGTTTGCAGAATGGTTGTACCACCTCCACCTATGATGAACTTAATAAACATACAGCTGTACATTACCACACACGTGTATATGCACAGACCCAGAGAGCACCAGTGGCAGACTGAAAGAGAAGTAGAAGGAACACACATCTTACTCTTTGCATAATATTCACAGATGGGACTTTGGGTTGTACCCATTCTGACATGCAGTCTCTCTGATTGCATTGCAAAGTAGCTGTACTTTCCTTTAAGGTGCATGAATTCCTTAGGAAAGGTGGCTGTGACAATAAGAAGTCTAAGAAGTCAGCATCAAATGGAGATGCTGCTGGCTTGTAGATTTTTAAAGGAAAGTATCTCATTGGCATTCCTTTGTGTCCGGTATGCCTCAATTAAAATCAGTCACTGTGCAACAGTAAAAAAAGAATAGAAATACCAACAGAAAAAAGAACATTTTATAGCCTCATGCCTGTGGTGAGTAGGATATGTAGATGATTATGATAATTCTGACAAAATTAATAGGTGTTGTCACTCTGTAATTTGGGGAAAGACAACGTACTACTCAAGTGTCACACACATGACACTAATAGACCTTGCTGGCATCTTTTAACAAGAGATAGAAAGATTATGGCCAGGTCTCTGCCTCTCCATCAAACGCTGGTGGCTGCACTGCAGGACAGTCACACTGACCCTGCTGACGGGGGCTGCCAAAGCCCTGGCACCTTCTCACCCCAGGCACCTTCTCGTGAGGTTCATCTATCAAAAGCCTTTAAAGGCAGCAAGAAGAAAAGCCCTTTTATTCATCAAGAGTTTAAGCTAGTAAAGAAACACTTGAGAAAGGGAAAGGACACAGAGCTTCACTTTTCAAAGTGCTGAGTGAGACCCTTTTATTCCATTAAAGAAAGCTTGAGCAGCATCGCAGAATGAGTTGGAATAAGGGAGGGAATGGGAATTTTCACTCTTTGCTCAGTCTGAAAGACCTAACTAAGGTAGGTGACTGAGTACATGCTTTTTACTACACATCATGAAATTAAACCCCACAGCTTCCATTCACATGTCCATTCTTGCTCTGCTCGTTTTTGCTAATGTGCCATGTTCTCTTCTCCTGCCCTGCTGTTGTACCGCGTTGTTTCCTTTTCCAGGAGATAACAAAATAATGCATGAACTATAGCAAAACTAAGAAATCAGAATGTAAACTAAGAAGAAACAGTGCGCTGGAAAGGTATGAGTTATTCCTTTTAAACAGCAACCTGCACACTAATTTAAATTTCACTGGCCAGAACCAGTCTTGCCCCTGGAACTTGGTCCAAGAGGACACTCCTCTAGAGCAGATGTCCCCTGGAGTGCTCTACATGGGAGAACGTGCCAATGGTGATGACAACGTTTTGACAAAGACAACATTTCTGTGATGTCACCATCCCCCATGGTCAAGTGAACTCAGACACTCACACTCAGCATCCCCCAAACTAATCACAGAAGTTATAATATGCTTGTCCCCTTCTCACATCCATGGCATCCAACCAGACCACCTCTTTCATACAGGAGTGTTTTGGCCATGCTGAGTGAAATTCCCAGCCTGTGGAGATCATGGCTTATTCCTCACCTCCACCACATGGTTCTCTGCCTTCCCTTGACTTCACAGGTCACTCACAAATGCCAACAGTGCCTTAAGGTGGTTTCTCTCTCTTTGCTGTCCACAAAGCCAGCAGAGGCAAGTGCTTTCAAAGAACTGCTCAGAACATGTCTCTGTTTTCTGTGTTCTCACTGCCCCTCTGGAAGTATCATCTTTCTCCGTTAACTATACGGGGACAAAAGAGCTATAGGTCTTGACATGAGTTACTTTTTCTAACACCCTCCTGTAATCTGTGGGAACCTGCACAGCTACATATGCTGTGATGTGACTCTCCCTTTCCCATTCCTCCATACTCAGGCATGCACACACAGACACACATGCAAGACTTCTTCATTACTGCAGTTTAGGCTGATAAAAAGAGCAGCTTTATGGAAAACCCCTCTGGGACTGACTGTACATTCTGCAAAGCTACCTCTACAGCAAGTAAATAAATAAATAATGTGTTCCTCATTTTTGATTTAGACTGTAATTTCCTTTTTAATAACTATCTGCTTTCACAGCACACTCACCAATTCAACAGTATTTAACAGGAGGCTTATACTGTTTTCAGGGGACTTCAATTATGAATTAGACCGTAAACAACTTCTTTCTTTTTTTGTTTATTTCCTCTAACACTTCACTAAGTGGCAGCGTATTCAAATTCCTCTTCAAACAGTTGTATTGCTTCAAGTTTTTACATTAGGGTATAGGGCTATTTTCTTCCTGCCTGACTCTACTGTTCTCATGGCCGTCAGATTAAAAAACAAAACAGCACACTAAAAAAGCCCAGGCACCAAATAAACATTGTCCAAGATGAATCCCTTATTTCAACCATTCAGTGTTCCTTCATCTTGCTGCATACGGCATTTTTGGTTGAAACGAATAGAAACACTTAAATCTCGGTCACCTCTGTCCATTTTAAATGCCAAAACACATTTGACTTTGTAATGAACTGCAGAGCTGTTTGTATAGCCTCCATGTTCTAGAATTAAGCAACAGTCCCCATGAAATCACTCATTACCACTGTTTGCTTATTAGAGCCTCAGGCAAGTGTAAGGGCAGTTAACTCGCTAACACCACAACTGCCAAGTCCAGTAATGACTTATTCCCAGGTCTTTCTTCTATTAGATATGCCACTCCTTACAGAAAAGAGTTTTTACAAAATGCTTTAAAAGTTACATTTCCGAATGATCATTCATTACTAAACCTAAAAAGTAGATGAAGGGCTAAAGTTACGGGGAGAAAGCTGTATCTTAAAAGGGCCAAACAACACGACAACCTTCATTTAGAAGTTGGAGTCAGAGTCTCTAGGCCAGTAATAACAAGCCTGAGAAAGAGGACATGATGTCACAGAGAACCCGCCACAACACATTCAAATTTGGCAAGAGAGGTCAGGAACAAAGCGATGCTCTCAGACCACTGCCAACGAGCACCAGCTAGGCACGACGGGGAGCCAGCCAAATCTTCTGGCTTTTCATTTTTACAGAAGGTTATCAACAGCAGACACAGAAAACAAAGAACTTCCCAGCCATTTCAGCTACTCTGCATTGCTCACATGTCAATCTTCTGGTTAAAAATTACTTCAGCTGATTGTCTCTTTGGAGGTCAAAGTAATAATCCTTATATCCCAGCTTAGGAAGAGGGCAGAGATGTATTCTGATAAGGAAAATGAAGCAGAATTATGCCTCAGGAATTCATATACCACATGGTCCAGGTTTTGAGGAGGAAAATTTGAGAGGGCTTGTATATCACTTTCTACTCCAGCAGGACCGAGATGATTAAAAGGGACTCTGTCATCAGCTGTCATCATAAGCCAAGTGGCTGGACCTGACTGTGTCTAACAGGCTAAATTTGAACAGGATTTATGAGGATGAAGCTCACACAAGACAAACAGTGATGTTTCTGGTTGAAGTTGGTCTGAATTGAGTCACAACTCTTCAGGAATCATAGGGATTTTGATGGCAACAAAGGATGCTGGCTTCCTTGCAAAGGGAATTTGCATCTATTGTACCACTTACTAAAGGGAAAGGCTGGGTTTCCCACAGTGATGAACTTCAGTCAGTCATTGACAGGACCGCAAAACTGTATCCCAGTGTGGCAGAACATCCTAAATAAATCAAACACGCCTTATCTGCCTATATTTATTAATATATCTGATTAGTCTGTAAATACGATACCTCAACATGCTAGGAAAGGGGGGGTATGTCCTGAAGCCTACTGGACTGTAAAATGGAGGGGGAGAGGCCATTTGCGTCCTCAAGAATGGCAGGACAGAGACTGCTGACTTAATTGTAAAGCAAACTTCTGCACCACAGATTTACAAGATTACCTTCAGAAAAAGGTCACCAGCTACTTAAACATGGTTTTAAGCAGCGAATACTTCAATAAACAATTTGGCTTATTTTATATTTAGTTTGTAAATATAATTATACCTTGTTTCATAAATATTTGAGTATTTATATAGTATGTATATTTTGTTTATAAATCTGTTACAAAACCACTCTGGCTTAAGTTTATTTAAACCAAGAAGGAAGACTTACTTTTTTACATATTCAGAATTATTATTCTGTAATATAGTGTCTGAAGGACTCTGATGGAGAATGCTATAACTGTCAAGCTCTTAAGACCCTGGTTCTATGTCTGCAACTACCAAGCTGTTAAGACTATGGCTCAATGTGAGTCTATTTTCAGTTTTTGTTATACACCTAGAATGAACCATATATCATGCAACCCTGATACCAGCATTCAGACTTCTTATCAAGTGAAAGTTTAATATCATACGATATCATCACTGTGTGCTGTCAATGAAGTCAAAATACGAATATATTGCTAGACAGCAGTAGGATTTATTTTCATCCTCTCTAAACACACACGGGCACAGATATATGTATCTGTGGCACAGAAGTGAGCTTTTCAAAGATACAAAGAGAAATTAGTTGCCCAGTACCTTTCCATTATATAATATATAGGTATACATTATATATATGGTAAAAACATACCTGTGCACTTAACTGCTTCAGAGAGGAAAATATATACGTAATTGCAAAAAATCCCCCACAAACCAACATCTCTCTAATACCTCCATTGAACTAGCACTTTCAAACATTTCTGCTAGGGAGCTTATGAAGCTGAGGACATGGAGAACAGCTGAGAGCAGAAATGAACCCACACATACATATATATTTTAAGGCAGAGACAGAAACATAATTCCTTGAAGATCTCTTTTTGGTATACTGCAGCTTCAAGAAGTCACCAGTATTAACTGATGTTCATGTATTTTTCCCTGTTACGAGCACAGGTTGCCACTCGCTGGAATGCTGTTGATCTGGCAGCCAAGCTTGATAAAAGAACAATGTCGCCTTTTAGTTCTATGTGGGCTGAGCTTGAGCAGTAAGAGAGCATTATGCTATTACTGTAAATTACACTGACAGTGGAGGGCTGCTGGGGTTATATGGGATAAGCAATGCTGCACAGCCACCAGTAGTAGAAGTAATTAGCTGGTGTAATGAAGAGCAAGAAAAAGGAGAAGAGTGTTGGACAGCAAAGTGTTGTACTGTCAGCATTATCATTCTCCAAGGCTTCGGCAGAACAATGCACTGCTGAGCCTCTGGTAATCTCTACACATGGCTACCCATGAAGAGAGTAATTAAGAAATGTCATTGCCTCCTTGGGAAAATACCATCGCGTCTCAACAGAATGATGATAATCTCCATAACAGCCCTGTTCTCTCTCTCTCTTTGTTTTGGTGGGGAGTAAAAATGCGTGACAATGCACTCTAAGCTAAATGCGCTTTTGTTCTTCCTTTTGTTACACATCAACCCAAATAAGGCGCTGTCGGTTGAGCCAAACAAAGCTAGATTTAGAAGTAAGTGCATGCACTCCCGAAGTCTGCATAATCAGGCAAAGCCAGATCTGTGTTGGGCATCCCTACTAAAAAGAGTATTTAAAATTCAAGTGTCTGGCACAAGATGGGCAAAATCTGACAAAGTCAAGTCCCCAAAGAGGAAGGCTTTTACAGGAGCTTCTGGATCTCACAAGCACTGACTGATTTGGTGAAAGAGGCAGTGTGACAGCCCTCATCCAAGGGCTGTGGAAGTCCATGCAGGACTGCTGTTTCAGGTTCAACTCCAACTAAAGAGCAGCATTCCTGCAGTGGTGTGCAGCCGTGTTACCTAAGATCAATACTTCCAGGCCAGCGTAAACAAGACAATTGCTATTTTTCCAGCACTGGGCCAGACTCATGTCATCCTTCACTGGGTGACCTTTGTATCATATTGTCAGTCAGCCATAAAAGACTGGCCCTGTTAATTGACATCGTGCCTGAAAATATACATATAAACCTGACCTTAAAGGTTATGACCTATAGTTTTCTAATAAAGATTTTTCAGAGAACTCCATACTGCTGGGGAGCAAAGCAGTATGTACTGTCAAACAGCGATGCAAAGGCCATTGCCAGGAGTCACTGAGGAAGCTAGAAACGTCTCTGCCATTCCTCCTCTCCCTGCCTACTACATGTGTACCACTGGAAATGCACAAGAGCTGAAAGATATCTTGCTTGTCACAGCTGTACCTATATAAATATCAGAAATCCCCTTACAAAAGGTGTGATTAATTACACAAGCAAAGATTTCAGAGAAAAAGGGTGATTGCAGCAGTCTGCTAATGAGGCTGATCAATTCAAATACTTTTTTCCTTCCCCAAAATTTCATTCCAGGTTGTTTACTCTGCTCTCTGAAATTAAGCAGTTGTGTCTACACAGCCAACATACCTTTGATTCTCCAATTCACTGCACATTTAGATTGTACTGGAGGTAAATATTTGCAGCTGGAAAGTAGACAGCTGAGAGTTTAAATGTAACAATTGCTATTTCTGTTTATTCCAGCCTGTTCCTCTGATAAAATGGAAAGGATGAGATGAAAAGCTTTCATGAAAATGGTGTCTTTTGGGTTCTGTGTTACACAGGGCAAAAAGGCCAGGTTCCCAGCCAGGGATTCTCTGACACTAGTACAACTTATAGTCACTACCACTACTTCTATGTTTTATTCTGGAAACCTTTAGGCAGAAATACAGCATTGATTAGTGTGTTCTGAGATTCTGAGTGGTTTTTCTGTGAGCATGATTACATACAGAATGCCGATGCCATGATGAAGGAATAAATGAGGGGAAAATTTTTAAAAAATTATTTTCCAGCATCCACTGATTATGGTAACTGTCATCCTCCAAAGAAGCCTGATAGGCTCCTGTTAGCTATCTCTAGCTGCCCAATTTCAAGACATTATCTAGTGACACTACTGGTTTAGTCTGGCATTCCCCCTCAGGATACAGCTGAAACTTATCAGGTAGGTAACTAGGCAAAAGATAATCACAGTGAAGTTAAAAATATAATGAAAAAATGAATATTTAAAAAGAGCTGAATACACAGTTTGAGGAAAATGGAAGTGATGGAAAATGACAACTCCTCATAGGCAGATTCAGAAAGAAGGGGTAGAAAGAAGTAAGGCTTTTTTAACAGCTTTTGGAAGAAGAGTTAAGTATTTTTAAATTTGACATTCCACTATTGCAAGAATAGTAAAAAAGACTAAAATCTTTTAAAAGTCCAAACGGAGAATTACCTCTGCAGTAGACACGTAACCTTGCCTGATAGAGCTGCAATCCCTGGAAAGGCTGTATTAAGAGTTTTGGCTTCCTCTACATCTTTGCCTCTTTCTACAGCAAATGACACTTTTCTTCAGCTATGGGTTGGTGGGTTTGTACAAACACAGAGGCCATTTTCTACATGATTCCTGTAACATTCAATAATAACATCCCTGAGTCTTCTATTTTGAGTGAAAGTTGCAGAAAAATATAGTACAAGGACATATTTAAATGATACAGCCTGAAAAAGCTGCAAGTATTGTAAATCTCCTTTTGATTTCATGTACAATATAAATTCTGAAGTAGTGGGCTATGTTCCTTTCTGCCCATTTATGTTGATCTCAGTTGTTCTGTCATTAACTTCAACAGATCCCTGATGTTAATCCAGAAATGTCCAAATGCAACAAAAGGATGACTATTTCTTCCTTGGATTATCAAGCCTAAAAGTGAAAAATCTCACCAAGAATTCTTGTGTATAACATCCTGAATCATGTGCTGAAAACCAGACCAGATCATTTGGATGAATACTTAATCAAGTACATCTGATCAGGAACTGTTTTCAAAAGCAGTGTTCTTCATAATAAGCAAAATGATTTTAATGCCATTGGTATGGCTAACCTCCCATATTATTTTTATTTAGCTTGGAAAAAATCCTCACAGACACTTCTACTCCAACGGATTTGCACCTAGCGGGAATTAGCTTACCTATTTTCAAAGAGATTTACAATAAAATATAAAGCTCTGAGTCTGTACTATTTTGACTAAATACCCGACTGAATGGGAAGATACAACTTCATTCTCATCTTTCTGTAAAGCCACTCCATTTTCTAAGATGGCTCCCAAGGAGCAAAGACCCACAGAGCTTCAAAGCAATGGAGAAAGACTTGGCTGAACACTCCAGGCCCCAGTAAACCAGACTTATTTTGTGGGCTTCTTTGTTATGATGCTGTAAAATGGAAAAAGAGAGAAGGGTAAAAAATGCACATGGTGGAGGAGGGTGGAAATTACATTTAATAGGGCTATAAAATTCTGCCTGACTCAGATCAAATGCTTCTGTCATTGCTGTCAAGCAAAATTATGGCAGATCAGGATTAACGCTGCATTCTTTGGAATCTATAGTCTTGCTTCTCATATTGATTTGTGGCAACAGGTCAAACAGAATCCTTAAAAAAGTACATACGTATATATCTGTGCATATATGAGTCATAGCCAGCAACGCTAAATTTATGTGTGCATGCATGTGTGCATTTTGTTTCATTTTGCTCCCATTTGCCACATGAAAGTCTTTTCAAACACATTCATTATTGTGACAACAGGTTGAATCTGTAATTCACCATCTGCCTAAACAACATTAACCTTCATGCAACCTCATATTATTATTGTTAGGCTTTGTCTGAAATTTAAAATCCTCCTAATATAAGCTGGGGGGACAACCCTTGCACTTAACATCATCCCTTCTATTATACACACAACCATCCTTGCCAGTGCAGTTGGAAACTTGCATTTGAGATTGATTTTATTTACCGAAACACACTAGACTCTCTTTAAGACAGCACTAGTGTGTTAGTAACCACCTTGTACCACTGGACAGCCTTCAGGCACACCCCTGCCCCTCCACACCCCTGCCTTTCAGCAGTTGCAACTTCTGAACAGCGCTGCTGGAGTACATCGCTAAATTCCCTTTTCTCCTCTTCTAGAGACACAGGTAAAAGATTTGCCAACCATTTAAATACTACAATGCTATTCCCACAGAATTCTTTCAAAGGACTGCATGCAGTTCTGGATGTTAAGAGTTTCCTCTGAAAAATACAGCCAAGTCCCTCTAGTAGGAGCATTAACACAGCTTGCTGTTGCAGCATAAGCACTATAAGGCAGTGGCACCACATTCAGCACTCGCTTCTTGACAGCAAAAGTATGGAATGAGACTCAGAAAGTTCAGTGAATGCTGAATATATTGCCCATTCATCCCACCGTTTTCATGAGAGCACAAAGCCTTTCCATAGACCCAAATCTAACCCTCCTGACAGAAGGCTGATTATACATACACTTCCAGCATGTGCACAGCTGAATAAAGGATCAGCTTTATTACTTCTAAAAAATATCTTGCATTAAAGAAAGTATTTTAAATCAAAATCCAATTCAAAAACTCTTTCCTGAAAGTATGTCACAGTTTAATAACCCTGGTTACAGGATCTCTGTGTTGCTGTTCCAGAGAAGGAGGTAGGCATCCTCCTCATTTCAAACTACCAGGGGGTGTTTGGTGCAGACCACAGCTGGCACATCTGTTTGCAACTGGCATTCAGTCAGTCAGGAGAGACTCCAGTTCAGGAAAACTTCGCTGTATGTGAAAGGGCCACATTAAGCACATGCTTAAGTCTGAGCACTTGCTTAAGGCCCTTTCCTTAATCACACCCAAAGTCAAAACTCATTTTTCAATCACTGATTCAGAGGTGCCTAAGGTAGGAGCAGAGCTTCCACTGACTTTCAGTCAGCTAGCGGCTTCAGAGCCCCATGAGACAGTGATGGTCCTGCACACCACTGTCTGCTATTGTCCACATATTTCTAACTCCGACTTCTTAACATCATTTGGGCGATGGGTCTCAAACATGACCAGAGAAGACACAAGAAGCCCATTAACCACTTTATGGTTCATTTCACGGGTTTACTATTGAAACTGCCAACAGGAAACTGAAGCAGTTTTTTCTGAGGTTTAGATATTTCTGCAATATTAAAGGTGTCTTTATATAAAACATATACTTTTGTACTCTAAATTGTTGCTTTCCTAGTGGCAGTAACTTGCATTGTCTGTCAACTAGATACTCAGCCATATTTTGATCCTGAAAGGAGAAATCTAGGTTTGCAACTAAAAGCATTTTGAAAGATAATACTTTTCTATTTTTCTATTATTTCTGAGAAGAACATGCTGGTGCCCTGGTTTTCCAGAAACGTACAGCCTCTACCTTCTTATGGTTCCTCTTCTCACAGACCACACTACTTCATGCTGTTAGTCCTCTGCTCGGTTCTAAACAGACCTTTCCACTGTTGCTGCCAATATCCATTAGCAAAATATTTTTATATTTACTGTACAATTTACTTTCATCATCCACTAGCACTCTGTACTTAACATTCAGAAATTAAGTTGGCAGTGACTGGTCGCCATTCCCACTACCTTTGAAATCTAACCTTTTAGTGTGTGTCTTGGATTGTGGTGATGAGGTTTGAGTCCAGTTGCTCCCATTTTATCTTTTTTTCCCCTGTGTAATTTCATTGATACATGAGAAAACTGGTATAGAATTAAGATAAAATGCAGGCAGTAGAATCAAACCCCCAGACATTATTGGATCTCTGGGAAAGGCTGGATCTAGGTCTGAATTCTGAAATTTCTGCTTCCCTCTGGTCTTGACCGGGGCTAAGTCTTCCTGCACTTGATGGAAGTCACTGTACCTACCAGTAATAAGTGCTGCACTGGGAACGCTGGGGTCCCAGTCCTTCAGGGGCTGAATAACATATCTGAGGATATAGATGCCAGTGATGGCAAAGATGTGTCACTTCGAAAATAAACATCTTTGTTTTGTTTCTGCATGCCTGTTTGCTATAAATGCTTTAGCTAAGCCTCAATAGCTATATTTCACTGGGAGAACATTATCTGTTGACAATTATGCAATTCTATTAACATCATTGCCTTTTTAATCTATGAAAGGTTACATTAAACAGAAAGAAGGCACACAGGAGACAACAGAAAAGAAAGTACCTACCCTTTCAGGAAAAAAAAAAAAGATTATTCAAATGATCATCCTGACATTTATTTTTATACGAAAGAAAATAGAACAAGAAACATAACAGGATATTTTGGTGACCTGAATACCATCAGAAAGTAAATTAAAACTCACAATAAATGCAAATGACAGGACAGACTCTTCCCTCTGCTCAGATATGTTTATAAGGGTGAGGTGAATAAGATTAACTGGGAAACGGTTATTTTGTGGACTTGTCTGCACCAGTCATTGCTGGACTGCCTGACAAAGCACAGTGAAGATCGAAGAGGATGATCTAATGTATGCTACCTTACTACAAACCCTTAGCTGTCCAAAGACTCTAGGAAAACCAAAAGCAACCACTACTTTTGAAGTATTAGTAGTGTAATAGCCTTCATAGCCATAGGATGAAACACATCTACCAACTGACATTTATGCCCAGCCCAGTACTGGATGAAAATTCCAGCGCTTTTTCCAGCAGCTAAGATATTCCTGTTTCAGGGGCTTTGCAGAGAGCAGAGCCACCCCAAACGCACCCCTTCACACGGGCACAGACTTCCTAACCCATACAACCAAGGGAGCTGCCTGGAGCAAAAGAGGAGCTGCAGGCTTTCTCTGCATCTGGAGGTGGAGCACTACAGTATCAATGAAAACATGACAGGTGGACAGAATCTGCTTATTTTTCTTAATTCACAACGCAGGGGAAAAAAGGCCCTAATTAATCTAATAGTTTATACTCTCTGAATACTGTGCTCAGTTCTACCCAGAAGGCTCCCTCCTAACCAGGACTAAACATACCACTGCTTTAGTTGCTTTCAAAGTGTCACCTTTCAGCTGGAGTCTCTGGTCAGCAGCATACAAAGCTCTGGAGGTTGGTAAATGCTCCTCCGACTTACTGAGTACTTGCGGATTGTGGTTTTGAATTAACTCTGGGAGAAGGGTAGGCAAATACATGGGGAAGAATTGTGCGTTCTTCTTTCTAAAGCTGAAATGAATGTGCATATGTATTTTTCATCAAGCATAGGCAAAGAACAACTGAGACAGTAGAGAACTTACTGATGCTTAGGACACTGCAATTGACTGAATTTCCTACCTTAAAGATCCCCTCAGTTATTAGGAGACTTCAGAAAAATCTGTTTATGACCATTGTCTGTTCAAGTACATCTGGATGGGCTTGTGACCTGTAGTTAACTGGCTCTTTGCATCACTCAAGTACTCTTTATCTTCCCTTTCCAACGCTGTGCTGCCTATTGTACACTGTGTAGGAGGGATCTGTAATCACAACCCAGAAAGTAGAGAGAAGGGGGTTATTTTTTGTACGTTCTGTTAGTGCTTGAGAGGTTGTACATTGAATGGAGGGGGCAGCTGAAGCAGAAGAGAAACACGAGGGCGTCTTTCTTGGGAGCTGACGCTTTGTTTTGCAAAAGTTGAATGATGGCAAAATTGCTAAAGAATTCTAGTAATTGCACCCCTATTTGGCATTAAGGCAAAATTACTGAGAGCCAGATTATGACTTCTTATGATGGACAGCACTTAGCTCCATGTGTATGAGAAGAGGTATTATCAGCTGGTCCTTGGAATTTGTACTTCTACCAAGGAAATCACATTTCCTATGAAAATTTGCATATTCAGCCCTTAGATTTTTTCACTGCTTCTCACTTGCTCTTTTCTTAATTTTCATCTTAAGACTTGTGCTCTGCATGGGGTTGCTGTCAGACAGAGGTGAAAAAAGATTAGTAGTTCAGTATGCAGAGCCAACGTAAGGTATGAAAGTATAGGAATACTTTTTATACTTTATTTTGTAGCTATAATAATGTGTATTTCTAATGGTGCTCCTCACAGAAGTATTTGCTTGCCCTTTACTAAGCAGTCAGAATTACTCAGTCTGAAACAGCACTTTCTTACCTGTCTTTAGTTCACCTGAAATGACTGATAGAACTCTTTATAACAGAAGGGTTAATGCCTGTCTCAAGTCAGTATCTACAAGGAGCTAACACTCAGAAAAAGCCTGTCAGAATCTTATTTCATTTGTGACTGGAAAGGATTTGGGCTTAGAATAAGGCAATTACACAACTGAGAAACTTACACCAGCCCACATGTTCTCTGCAAAGAGCTGTGAACAGACACATAAATGTTAGTTAGAAGGGACCTCTGGAGGTCACCTAGTCCAACCTCCTTCTCAAAGTAAGACTATCACTAGTGCTGATTTTACTTCTCCAAGTATTTTTAAAACAAACGTGTAATTTGCAAACATTTTGTTTTCTAAACAATTCATTTCTTCACATGCAGCAAGTAAAAGATCTATAAGTAAAACCATCCCTAAAGATACAAGAGATCACGCATATCTGTCTAGCTATAAGAAGGACTTTCAGTGGATCTGTGAGTTGACCAATTGGAATTATTACTTCAACTTACATTGAGCTCAAACCATAAGACAGCCTCTGGTTATTTTTAATCACAGGGAAAGCTGGTCTTGGCACACGACTGCGTTCGTATGAAGACAATCCTGCATTTCTCCATGAAGACAGACAAGGCTACACCACTGAGAATTTTGTATGTTCTGGTCAATCGCTACCAAGCAGATCCCCATCAAGTGGCTGAATACATAGAGGGCTGTTTCTATGAACTTAAGAACTATTTCTATGAAAAACAACACTCCCACTTGCAGTCATGTTATTTCTACCAAAGTCTGCTCAAAATAAAACAGGACTGAAGGAACTGGTTGCACCAAGATGACAGAGTAACATTTAAGTTCAGAATGCCACATTTTCTGTTACTCTAGACCGAAATTTGTACAAAAGTCTAAGTTATCTAGGCACTAAAATTTTGTTGAAATTCCAACACTTGTGTCAGAGAAGTGTCACTAACTCACTAGCACCACCTACACATGCCAATGGCTAATAACGATACTCTTAGGCAATATTAATATTGCCAGTAACTGCAGAAAAGATAAATTAGTCCCTGTGGGGGTATTATGGGGCTGTAATTTCAGTTCAAGTTTCTATGACAATACAAGCCAAGAGACTGAAGTCTGACTCACACTGAACCTAATTAGAAATGGCAAGCTTTGGAAAGCCATCTATAACTTTCTTTTTAAATGGCATGCTGTACTAATAAATGAAATGGTTTTACATGCCTTTTACCAGTTTCCACTAAGGCTAGTCCAATTTCAGAACTCATTCTTTAATTGTGATGTTATCTGAGAAGAAGCCTTTCCAAATGCCAAGGTAAATGAGCATCAGCAAGGTGATGGATGAAAAAAAGGAATGTGCTCTGTAGACAGATGTCAGTATATAGATACAGATTCAATTAAATAACTTTTACTTGGGCTCTTATGTTCCAGTCCTGCTATTAGATCACCGTATTTCAGCCCAGACACATTCAAAAGATTGCAGTTGGCCAGGAAAATCTGCTTCCTGGAATGGGAAAAGCTTTGGATACATAAAGTTTCAGATTAAGTTTTCCTCTGATGGCTAACTAGAATGAAGAGAAGTGCCATCCAGCTCCATATGGTACTCAAGTACATCAGCAGCCTCAAAGTAAGATTAGCAGACTCATTACATGGCATAGCAAAAAGTGTGACTCTTCTGAAGATTGCTGATACTTGATAAAAAAGGGCTGTCTTTCCTTTGGGTTTTTGCTTGGCTTTTTTCTTTCTTCCTAAAGAATCACAAAAAGTACTTGGCAATAAATCAGGGATTCTGTTTTAGAAACTGCACAGAAGACACCTACACAGAGATGTGTTTTCCGTTATTGAACTTGTACTGACTATTAGAAACTTTAGAAAAAGTAGTGTGTTACAGATCTGCTGAAGATAAAATACCTGCTGTTTCTAACAATCACCAATTTGCTGTTGGGCTCAAAATACCCATTAGCTGTCTCTCTTCAGGGCAGCGAAGATTAGATTATCAATTGTAAAGCAGACTGCTTATGAGTCTCTGCTATCCATTTCTGGTAAGTGTGTTTCTTTGGCTTCATAAACCAACAATAGGCCATAAATGATGCGTTGTTGTCTGGAAAGCAGAAGATTTAAATTAGATGGTGCAACTCCACAGATATATGTCTGTGTTCCTAATCATTCTTACTCACTGTGTTTGCGAGTATTGTAACTGGCTCAAACACTTTTGGCTCTACCAAGCAAAGTTCCTGGTGGGAACAGAGAGATAATAAGATTTTTAAAAATGGTTGAGATGGAAATAAAAGTATGTCCATGTAACTTGAGACAACTAGCTATGTGGCATATTCAACACAAAGATTTCATCTTGGCTTTTATGCATATTCCACATTTATTTAGACAGATATTATCACATCTCAGACTTACCACCTGTCAGCTCTGATTTGATAAAACATTGCGTGTGTGTGCTACAACCCACTGACAATGCTCAGTAAAACTGGTTAACGTAAGCCACCTTTATCTAAAAAGTTTACCTAAAAGGGACCTGACATAATCACATTGTTGTGCAAGAAAGCTGTAACATATAGTTGGTTACTGTATGTCAGCTGACAGGTGGAAATTTATTAAGATATGCCAATTCACATACTTTCAGGTAACCACAAAGGTAAATGTTTTGTCTGAGAATTGGAATCTACTGCATTTATCTTCGTGTTAACGTAAGTAAACAAACCTGTGACAGGTCTGGCATACGATCTTATGAAATTCTCTCAATTTGAAGCAGTCCAGCAATAACACTTGGCCCTTGTATAGTGTCTTTCATTAGAGGACCTCTACATGCTTTATTTCATTATGGGCTGCAAGCCCGTTTGCTGAAGAGAGTTTAACTGACATGTCAAAAACCTCATTAAAAAAAAAAAAAAAAAAAAATCTATGAAACAGCCAGAAATAGAATCCAGCCCTTTCTAACTTCACATCTTGTCTTTTACCATAAAACCAGGGACTCCCATTTGAATCATTGCCTTCTGAACTAACACTTGAGTGCAGGCAACACTGAAGAAAGAATGCTAGCAACTGGCTAAAGTAGGTTTTTGCTTAAGAATCAATGGCATTTTGTCATCTATTGCTTTAAAATGTAAGTGATCTTTTCTTCACCTTAATTTATTCTGGGGCAAACATTCAAGATTAAAAATTGCATCTCTTCTCACTTCATGCAGCCTGGATGGAGTGAAAGATTATCATTCATGAAAACAATGAGAAACTAGAAAGCACCTCCTGACAGGTTCTGCACACAAGCTGACTATGAAATAAAAAATGGTCTGAGGTTACCTTGATTGTAAGTGCCAGATGACTTCATGTGGTTGACTCTTCAGTTGCAAGCCACTACTCACGGTTCTTTAGCATAATTCCTACCCTGCATAAGCAGGAGGCATGCACTTGGCACTTACGCAAAAGCTGCAGCAATGCACCTGCTTCTCTGCTTCTCATTTTGTGGATTTCCAGTTTAGATATACTCATCATATCAAGCAACAGAACACTGGACCTTACCAAGAAAATAATTTCAAGAATATCATGTATAATTCCTTTCTTTCTTTGCTGGGCAAAATACCAACAGGCCTAACACTTTACCGCCAACGCAGAAATGTGCATGTACATCCACTTGAAAAGGAAAAGAAAAAGGTAAATGAATGCACCAGAAAAAAACCCACAGGTTGATATGTACAGCTAAGAAAGTTATATGAGGATATGAAGATAAGCCTCAACAAAATAGCCCCTGGAATCTACCTGCAAGTATTCCAATATACTTGGACTCCCATGTGTCCATCAGGATTTCCAGACCAAAAACACAGGCGAGTGTGCTCTGCAGCACATATATGGTAAATCCAATGTGTCCGACATGACTTTGCTAATCTGCGCATGCTCAGATCATCCACACCGTTGGTTTGACACATCTGAATGTGTTGCAGCTTGGGGCACACTGCCACTGTGCACAGTCTGCACGTGCACAGAACTGTCGGATTTCTGGTCTTCTAGAACCTGGAGATGAGCTAGCCCTGCAAGGCATCTGTCTGCACAGCATCTGAAGGCAGGTTGGTTTGTTTCTCCAAGCAGCTTTTGATGTAATTATTGCAACTTTCCTGGCACACGTTACATCAGTGGTAAAATCCTGATATTAATCCCTCATACAGTTAAACAGCTTTTAACTTTTTTTAAATTTCTCTCCCTTTCCTCAAATAATTGTATATTACTTTATATTGTTATGACACATCTATTCCTGTAATCATAAGGTGACACCATATCATGCTAAAATACATAGTGGAAGTATCAATTTCTTTTTTATAGAATTTTACAATATTAACAAGCATTAAAAGCAGCTACTACGTAAAGAAAACTTCAACAGCTTATTTCTTTGTTAACAGCATCTCCTTGTTTGTGCTGCAATGAGGTAGGCGCTAATCAAAAGAATCTTCAAAAATTTTTCTATTTTGTTTTATTATTATTATATATTGTATGTTATCATATGATACACTTGACATACCATAGTATACCTCCCAGGAAATAAAGTAAAAATATGAGATGAATGTATTTAAAATGAACTTGCTTGAGCTTATTTTAAGATGAAATATGCCAAGTGCATTTTTGAAGCTTCTTTTTGAAAGTATAATCTTATTCACTATTCAGATGTTGAAATTCTGATAACTGGCCAGCTCTGTCAGGCAAAAGGAGCTTCCTCATATGTTTTTCATCAGTTCTTTAAATCCATTCATGCAGCAGCCAAGGTAAAGACCAGAAGTCAAATTGAAATCACCTCCAAAGAAGGTAAAACAATATGCAAATCACCCTTGAGATTTTTCAAAAACACATATCACCACCTGAACTGGACAAAACCACAAGCTACTTAAAAAGCACCCAAATCTTAGACATGATTCTATTCCGTAGAGGAAGCCTTTGTAACTCATTTGTAAGGAACAGAGAACACAGAAAATGGGCATCCTGTAGGACTGCATGAGACAAAGGGTCAAAAGTCTGCTTGCTTTACAAATGGCTTATTTATGATCATTTTCTGCAATTTAATCCCCAAATAAGTGTATTCTATGAAATCACAGCCTGACCATCACTTAACTCTGTCATGGTCCCTGAGCAAGAACCGTTCTAAACTGAAGTCAGTCTTTTCCATCGCAGAGGAGCAGTTTCAAGCCTTATTCTAACCAAGCGAATCCTGGGTCTCCACCTAATAACCATGAAAGTTGGTGGCCAAGGGACTGCAGCACGCTGGAAAAGGCCATGACTATGCCAAAAATGTATTTTACCAAAGAAGGGGAGGAAAGAGAGGATGGGAGATGGAAAGGAACCAGAGCTGAGTATGAAAGATAACCACTCTCAGGTAAAAGCCTGCCTCTTTAGATGGCAACAACAAGGAGTTGTGAGTGCTGGTGGGGCTAGGATTTACCCAGAGATTAAAACCCAAAGAACACTTCCCTAGTGTAAGAAGAAGAGTCTGATGATGCCAAGGCAGGCTATTAATGGGTAACTGAACATTTTAATCAGCTTGCTTCTGAAGGACTGTATTACAACAGCTGTCCATGAAGACAAAGTACGAGTTTCCTGAAAACCATCACCTCAAGATTAGTTAAAACACAGCGAGAAAGACTACAGTAAGAAGTGATTTAAAGTTAGGTAAAGACTAAAAAGAAATTAGTATGATTTAACTAACACACTAAAATGGAATCTGTGATTTAACGACCAGAATAATGAAAGGAAGCTCTGATGAATGAAATTAAAATAACAAGACTTAATACTTTTTGAATAAATGCACTGTTGCTCTTCAACGATCAACTTGGTAAAGTAGAAGAGCTTAAAGGAGGCTGAATATCTCACAATGCTCGGTTTATAACAGAACAGAAGTTCATAAGAAAAAGCTTCTTAATCTGTCACAAATCGCTGATTCAAGTTGGAATGTGCTCCTAAATAAGGCTTTGCTTAATGCACAGGTACCAAACGTTCCTTCCTGATCATTAATGTCCTTCTGCTTTTTTTCTTCTCTTTCTATTTATAGGAAACAGATTTAAAGAAAATGTAGCTCAGTTGACTAACATGCATGGAAAAAGCCCTGAATCCCAGCCCTTCAGGTAGCACCACTCAGTGTAGCTCCATTGACTTCAAAGCCGATTTGCCCCAGCTAAGAGCCTGTTCAGAACAGCATGGAAGATGAATGCAACAGAGAAGCACTGACCACTTAAACTCAAACCAAAACAAACCAAAAAACCCCTCAGGTTTAGGAACCCTATTTTGGATCTCCCACTTTGCACAGAAATATAATCCTGTGTAAGGATTGCCAAGAACTGAAACCTCCAGCTGTAAGAGCATGCAGGGCTGTGAGCAACATTGCTGCCAGGAACACTGCTGGGGAGCAGGAAGGAGAAGGCTGGGCAACGAGAGCCGTTTGGCTCTGCACACCTCACGGGCTTGCTGGCCAGAAAAAAGAGAGTATCCTTGATGTACAGGAACAGCTCATGCCCTGCTCAACTGCCTGGGATACTACTCAACAGAACACATGTCAGTGGCCCAGACATGATCCATACAAATATCTGAATCGAGCCCCTCGGCAGCAATATCAAGTAACAAGACCAAGACAGTGTAAGGTACTAAGGGATCTGAAATACCTTCTCAACTCTTAAGATCTGCTTCAGAAGCACAGGGCTCGATTTAAAGAAGTGGGTAGTTTTGCTCTGTTTATCACAGCGATGACTACAAATGCTTTTGAGATTTTCTATGAAAAAAAAAAAATGCCACAAATTATGCTTACTTTGGTTTGGGAAGCAAAGCAGAAAAATCCCACAACATAGTATCAATACAGAGCTGACAAAGTGAAATTTTTCTATGGTTTCCATGATTAAATTTCCTTTCTGACATTCATAGTTTTAAAATGAGATGTAAAAAGAATTATTATTAGCCTTACAATTCAAGATACAAGATGCTGTACAGAGCATAACACCATTATTAAAATTTTAGTCTTAAAAAGACAGAAGAGTATATGGGAAAGAAAGTCAAGTAAGAGCAAAATTGGAAAGATTACAGAGGCGGAGGTAACAAGCCGTACTTGTAAGAAGCAGAGTAGAAAAGAATTCATATCTAATGGGAGGGACGCAAGAAGTGTGGCAGACAAAACATGAGACATTATTCTGTGAATACTGGTAGTCCAAAAAGATGTGTAGGTCTGAACATCTCACAAGAAACAAAGAGAGTTGGAAGGCAAGACAGATAGGAAAAGCTTTAACTGAAGAACATGGAATGAATTCCCTCTTCAATGAAATACTGTCCAGGTGGGTGAGATCTGAACTGTAATGAAGTATTTTTAAATGTAGCCAAAATCAAAGACACTGTTATTTCATCTTGTCCCTGAACCGTCAGTTTTGCAAAAGAAACGTTGTGGGTCATTAGTCTCTAACACAAACTTATTTTTAAATGTAATAAAGTCTTCATTAAATAATTCCATTATATGTGTTTTCCACCTACCGTACACATACCATGAATTACTGATAGCAAGCCCTAGGCAAAGACAAGAGGAAAAGAGAGAGTTGAAGTGAAAACTTTTCTTAGGGTGAAGCAGGCTGAACACACATGAGATTGATTCTGATATGTTTACTCACAAGAATAGCATCATCATTGCATGAATAGGCTTGCTGATTTCAATGAAAACTCAGAGTAATGCATTATTCAGTTCAGCTAATGGAATCAGAATCTGATTTAATTTGAATTAAGAATGAGTAAAGTGAGCAACTAAGAAACCAAAAAACAAGAAACAATCCAAAGTGCAAAACACAACTTGATCTGTATCTGCAGAAGCTCCAAATTTCAGACCTGGGCTGTCTCCCAGCAAAGCGTGAGAATGCTTCCTTTCATTGTTTATTTTTGCCCTGTTACTCAGCTTCGAAACCGGGAACTAAAAGCAACCGTATCATCAAATTCTGCCCCTAAGCAACCGTACCATTCAGTTCAACTCGGCTTCATAAACTTATCAAGCTCCATCTTAAAAGTCATTCATTATTTTGTCTCCATTATTTCTACTAGAAGGTTTCAGAACCTTACCACTTATAGTGGCTAATAACCTTCTTCTAATCTCCGCTCTAAATGTATTCATAGCCAGTTAAGACTCATTCATTCTCATGCCAGTGTTGTCCTTTACCTTACATACTTGTTTTCCTCTTGGGTATTTAACCATGCTAAATTTATAGCTAACACTCAGCATACAAAACTTCATTTAACTAAACTAAATACACGCAAACATTTAATCTCTTATCATATGATGGGCTTTGCATACCCACAAACCACTACATATGTTGCAATTTGATTTCACTTTTTGGGTACAAGCGGACGCTTTTCACTGTTATCCACAGGAGGTAAACTCAGAGCTTCATATAGTGATAACAACACATCCTGTCTCTATTGAAAGTGATATAACTGGTGTATTTTAGACTTATTCTTATCTTTATGTGGGACTCCAAAGCTTGTATTTAAACCTGAAAATGGGCAAAAAAAGGAAAAAAAAAAACAAAACCAAAAACCCAAGTGCAGAAATAGTCATCTATGTTCCTTCCAATTCAGACACACAAATCCTCTATTCTCTTGTGTATATAAATAGCATTTATGTCTTGTGGAAAGAAAAGATTGTTCAAAGGTTAGGAAATGAACCCTAAATTTAGGAAAATAAAGACATCTGCTCCAACCTCAGAGTCCTGACATATCACCTGCCTTTTGACTCTGCAGTTCCTTATCTACTAGGACAATGATATTCCTCTGCTTACCAGACATGTATTAGGACTGCAGGGTGGGAAGACAGTACCATTTTGAGAGTGCCCAAGTATGAAAAGGGAGTGCAACAATGATAATGTAAAGCACAGGATGAGATGTCTCCAAGTGAAACTGCCTTAAGCGCAACATTCAGAAATGATTGCAGCCAAATCCCAGTGGCTTCACATCACAGACCTGCAAAGTTCTTCTATGATTTATCACTCACACGTGTGTAGGCACAACATGCCAGCAAACACAAAACAGGACTCCAGATCAAGCTTTCTCACCAAGAGAACCACTGGTGCACATAAAGGTGATACACAGGGATTGCAGGGTCACCTGCTCTCAAGGAGCACCAAAGTTGTAGTACTATGTGCTACACCGTGCATGTTGACACAGTAATTCCCAGGAGTCCGTAAAGCATGGCAGCATACTTTCATTTGTGCCACCTCCAAAAGCCTTAACTTAAAATCACTGTCACCTATCAGAGTGTTGCACTGCACTGTTCCAGTCTACTCATAATGTCAAACTCCTCCTTCAGTGACACCTAGCTCTTAAACTATCTCCATTCCCAAACATATGGAAATTCATGTACTTTCTGCCTTTTCAAGTCCCCTTCTGATAGCCTACATTTAATTTCTTTCTCTCCATCTACTATCATGCAATTTGGATTGGTTTACTGAATGCTGACATGGGAGACATTGCTGTAGGCAAGTCCCTACATAAAGGAATTCATGATCAAAGTAATGCAAGTTGAGCCTAAACACAAAACCTAACTGTATTACAGTGTAGCATTTTAGTTATATACACAGGTTTCTAGAAGATGTTGGTCAAAACAATTTTTTTTTTGAAAAATAAAGTTGCCTTCTCTAAGACCGACTTTGGTTATGTGTGTGAAACAAAACCTGACAAAATACCATTTTGAAAAAAACAGAACAAAAATGTTTATAAAAGTCAGCTGTATTTTTTTGTTTCAAAATAATTCGTTTTAAAAATAATTTTAAAAAAAGATACTATAAATCCAAAGACATGTCAAAGGTCTTGGAAAAATGTCTTCATTTGGAAAATTCAGAACTGTTTCAGTTCAGGGCAATACATTCTTTTAATGCTCATTATTCTTCATGGGATAAATAATCCAAACCTATTTCCCCTGTAATCAGAAGATATTAAAACTGAAGTCCTGCAACACATCAAGCCATGCACTGTGTGGAATATGATCCCCTCTGTTTGTTCCTAACATGGACAGTTAGTAAATAAAAATAGCAGCAGTGAGGATTTAACTTTGGCCCACAGACAAGGGTAAAGTTTACGGAAGCACGAAGGTCACAGGATAAAGAAAGAAAACCAAAACACAGTGAGAATTGCTGCATACTGAGAGCTAATTTGCACAAACAGGCTAGACAGAAACAGATGGGATGTGGGAAAGCGGGAGAGTGTTGACTAATGACACCTGACTGCCAGATGACCCTGTGGGTTTGAGGGCTGGCATGGCACCTGAAACGGTGCCAGCAGCCACTTGGAACTGCCCTCTCCCCTCTCACATTTCATTAAGCAGACTCACCTTGGTCTTCTGCAGCACAGAGGAGCACACACAGAGAATTACACAGCATCCCCAGGAAGCGTATTCTTTCAGCTATACTACCCTTCTATCCCCACTTCATCGAGAGCTGTTTAACTGACTGCCGTTCACTGCTGCGGGTGTATTCATTGCTGTGTCTCAGGGGAGCTCAGTTTCAGTGGATTTTCTGTGTCACGTATCCTGTTCCAGTGTTTCTGTAAAATTTTACTTTAGGATGGAAGGAATGTATCAACAAAGTACCGGGATGTAAGATGCTATCTTCAGCCCTCATTTATGGCTTGAGACATACCTCAGCAAGATTTCATAAAAGGATATCAAGTGACTGCTGCTTTCATACTTTTTTCATGGGCCTCTGATACAGCAAGTCATGCTAGGACAAGGAGACAACAGGCTTCAGTCCACTGCTACTCCTGGCTCCCACTCAGACAGAGCAGTTACACATGGAGAGTGGACAGTTTGGGGTTTTTTGAGGATACATCTAGATTTGGGACATGATCAGTAGCTCTTCTGCTAGTAGACATCTGCTAGGCTTGATCTTGTTCTTATGAACCACAGTCCTCATCTGGAACAGCTTCTGCCAAGCATATCCCTTCCCTTTTGACAGGCCAGTTCTTTTTTCTTGTACAAAAGGTTACTGGATTTATGCCTGAGCATTGGATTGCACAGGAGAACTTGGAGATCTAGCTAATCGTGAAATCTATGCTCTACTCCAGTATGGACACATCCTTTAGAGCCCCAGAACCTTTGGCAAATGGCCTTACAGAGTTTCCTGAACATTCTTGCATGGTTTTGGGAGCAGGTTTTTATGGGGCACATGCGTACTGTGGTACTCTGCAAAAATGTGAGGGGTCTTAACTTTAAACATCAATGCCTTGGCCATCTAATTTTTGTAGTTATCCAAGCAGGATAAGTTACGTTATAAAATACAATGTTGACAGAAAGGCATTCACTAAGGGGAAAAAACATTTTAATTTATGGGTATATATAGAGAGAAATCCAGCTTTTGTTTCTGAACTCCAGCAACTTAAAAATAGCCAAATATATATATTTCTTGAATAATAATAAAAAAAATGCTTTGGGCTGAAACATTTTATGCTAAGTCACAGTCCAGAGCAGAATTTTATGGTTGAGTTATAAACCTGAAAAATATGGGCTTATAATGGAAATCCTGACAGACCCTAGTAGGTGCTCCTATAATATCTTGAATTTGATTTAGGAGTGGTTTTCAATAATGCTTTCCCAAGCCAGTCTGTTGGGGACTGCTAGAAAAAAAACTAATGTTTTTTTTTTTTCTTCCTCCCAGTGCAGCTCAGTGTACTTGAAGAGAATGCTGGTATGTTCAGGCAAAGCCAGCCTTCAGGGCTTTTGTAGCCTGTGGCCTGTATCAGAGACCCTAAAAATGTCAGTGCTAAGTGCACCTTTCATTTAACAACACAATAAATTGTCTATCTCTGTGCAATAAATCGCTCATTTCTGTGCCTTTGTAAAGGCCAATGTGATTTATAAATGGCTGAAAAATCTTCCTCTTGTTTTCTAACATCCGTGAATGGATTTTTGGGGGGAAGGGAAGAGGAAGCCTAGATAATCCAGGAGTTGTCAGATTAAGACTGGAAAAGAATGATTACTACCCACTATAAACCTCTCCTGGTCACTGACAAGCTGAAAGCAAGTTAACATCCCTGCTCACAGGACCTTACGCAGTACAGAAGGGTACCGCTCACTGACAATGTGTACCATACTGTGCAGAAAAGAAATACAACCACACTTGTGTGGTAGTTCCAACCTTAGCTTAGTCCTCCAGTACCTGCTTTGTCCCAGATTCCCTGTGTGTCCTTGTCATCACCCGCACCCTTCACATTTATCCCTCTGCAAATTAAGCTGTCAGAAAGCTACAAGGTTAGTCTACACTTGTCTTCTAGACAGCGTAGTCAGTGGAGAGAGATAGTCACCTTCAAAGGTTGAGTCATTCCACTCAGCTCTAGAGCTAATGACCAAATACATACACACACACTAAAGACCATAAACAAATACTATCATACTGAGGTTATTATAGCATGCAGAAGAGCCTTAGAGAATCAGAGATCAGAACACAAAGCTGGAAGAAAGATATCACTATAATTTCTATATAAACCTGATCTTACATTTTTGTTCCTGTGGTTCTGATGCAATCTTCGAGCTTCAAATATCCCTCCCCCACAAACTAAAACAGCACATGGGATTCATGCAGTCACAGGTCAGCCAGTATTAAACCCCTCAAAACCAAATGCATTATTACGAGAGAAATGAGGAAATTATGATCCTCTCCAAACTCTGTAATAAGACACAACAACATAAAAACTGGTGGGTGGCAGGCATGATGCTCCTGTGCTCTTTCAGAGCACTGACTGGGTACCAGCTAGAGGGAGCCAAGCAGCCAGAGCATGAGAATGAAGAAAAAATGACAACACTGAAGAAAGCAACAGGAAACAGAGGCTGACACAGAACACTGTAAAAGTCAAGGAAAGACAGAACTAAAGAAAGCAAAGGACAAAATTACAGAGAAAGAGAGTGTGAATATGAAAGAAAGGAAAAAACTTGTTCAACATTTAAGCTGATTAATTTTATCATGCATTCCTTCATTTTAATGCTGTTCACGGAAGACTTCTGTGGACAACTGGGTTTGGTAGAAAAGATAAAGAAGAAGTTACTACACCAGTTCAATACTCCAGATGAAATGACTGGTGAAGAAAGGAGGGGGGGGGCGGGGGGGGAAGTGCATGAAAGTCTCCACAAATAGGTACACAACTTTGCAGGAAAACGTGGAATACTGTGCCCACCAAGGAAACACACAAAGCACAGAGATGCTGTAATTATTTTTAATAGGATTCAATTCCCTGATTTATTTGGAGAATTTTTTCCAGCCACAGCAACTAGGGGAAGAGTCGCCAGGCCCTGATCCTGTATCTCAGTATACAAACAATGGCTGCCCTCAGTGTGCCCACATTAATCTGAGCATGGCAGATCAGACACGATGACAGAAGTCCTAACATTTACTTCCTGCCTTGCCTTGGATGGAAAAAAAAAAAAAAAATCTTCATATCTGAGAGGATCAAAAGAAACTTCTTCAATGTCTCACAAAAGCCCAAGACAGTCCAGTTAACCACAGCAAGAAAGAAATCTGTGCCCTTCCACCACTTAAAAGATAGGACGCAGAATTCAGCAAGATCCACCTGAATTTTGTTGCAAGGGCTTCTCAAGTTTGTTGAACCTTTGTAACTCAGTGAGCTGCCCAGCAGGGTATGGAAAAAATCCCTGGTTATGGGCTAGGTGAGGTAATTCCCCTCAGAGAATTGATGGCATACCCTTGCTCAGCAAGAGCTCTCCAACACCAGAACACCACCAGAAATAGGGTCCTTCATTTCAATTTCCCATCTGTGGATATCAAAGCTTTCCAGCAGAGTGAGTAAAATAGTCATGATGACTAGGAATAAGAAAAGAAAACTGCACAGAGGGATTCAGGAGAGTGAAATGATACTTTCCCCACCTATTTTGATTTTGCTGCTCCACACACGATTAAGGCCTTGTTTCAATATGGCTTTAATTTCATAGCTCTTGGTTTAGATCCTACTCTTCTATACACTGCACTTCCTAATAGAGCAGCCCCATTAGTAAACTACATTTATGCTAATGTACTTGCTTGCAGTGATAATTATCACAGCCCTTAGCCCTGGTCCTTGCCAGTGTGAGCACGTCAGGAGGGGTTGGTATAGCATTATAATTATACAATTAGCCTTGTCATGGCAAGGAGCTCTGGGAATAGAGACATCTTGAAGCTTAAAATGTGGACAGCTGATAGATGACTGTCATTAAGCTCCTTTGTTCACTCCATGATGGAATAGTTACTGAGCTGTAGGGTAGGCTACTTTAATGAAAAAGAAAGACCTTGAACCACAGCCACTATCCTCCACCTCTTCCCAGCCTGTCCAGTCACCCCCAATTCCTCCCACTTTACACAGCTTCTCTTCTCATCCCATCTGCAGCAGAATAACAAAATCTGTCTCTAACAAGTCATTCCTAATCCATCAAGTGTTGATGGAGGAGAAAGGCTCCTCACCTCACAGTGCAGTCAAGGGGTCTTCACTTGCCTCCGGCCCTCCTGGCTCAGAGCCTCTCTCACTCCAGACATGAGGAGTGCAGCCTTAAACTCATTTAATTTAGGATGTGAGGTGAGTGCTGTACCAGCTTGTGGGTCAGCTTCTCAGTTCCATAAATCAGCATAGAACCTTTGAATTTCACATAGCCTGTGAATTTACATCCAGTTGAGAAGCACTGCCCTGGAAGTAATAAAATACGTCTTTCTAAAAGCCTGTCATGGAGAGGCTTCAGGAGCAGGCAGTGGCCAAGCCCTCCCTTTTGCCAAGAGAGCTGCTGGAGGGCACTGAGCCCTGTAACGTGGACCAGCTAAAAGGAAGAGAGAACAGGGTGGCAGAAAGAAGCAGTAAGGAGGCTTTGCAAGTGCCTTTGGCTTGATGGCTCCTGGAGCCTCTCAGCTGCAGATCTGCACTGCTGGCAGGGAATCCTTAGAGAGAGCAATAACTGCAAGTGTGCTGGAATAATACTCAAAAGACTTGAAGACATGCATCTGCTTCATTAAAATTCGATCCCTGAGTTCCTCTCTCTTTTTGTTTCCTGGAGTGTTTTCAAACGTTGTTTTCCTGCATACCTGGATAACTGATGCTATGCAGGGCTTTAGTTAAGGTAATTTGAGAATTATTTTACATTGAAAAGGTATAAAAAGTAATCCCCTGAAGTACTTGCTTTTCCTTCCATGACATTCCACTGTATCAACCTACTTCTACTTTACCTCGTTAGTATTCTGAGGGGTTGTGAATGAATTATTATAGTTCAGAACGCAAAAAACATGTCTGGCAGCCCTGGGGGATACAGGGCAGAACAGAATGGGGCACTGGCTAAGACCCAGGAGAGCTGAGCTCTCCTCCACAGGCTAGGTGATCGTAGGCAAGTTGCTTTGTTTTAGGAAGACTGCTTCCTTTCTCACTCTTTCTCTGCCTTGTCTTCTTTGGGGCAGGAAAAGTTCCTCTACATTCGAACACTGCTCAGCAAAATTGGTGCAGATGTAATGTAAATTAACAGCAGCAGAACGAAACCTTAATTGTACCAGAAAAAACAGTAAAACAGTAGATGGGGCTGCCTGGGTTGAACTTCTATGTTGAATTTAACAACTGTTGTATGCAATGCTACAGAAGCAAAAATGCATTTCTATATGCCCTTGAGAGAGACAAGCACAGCACAAAGGCCCACGATAATAATTCCAACAGAACTCGGGCTAATTTTTCCACTAGAGTAACAGTGAGAGGATACGGCCTCAGATAAAGGTGCCTTATAGTTAACCTCACCTAGGGGCAGAGTGTAACCAACTCTCTCTGACTAGAAACCACAAGATGTTTCTTACTTCTTGAATGCATTTCCATAAGAATGTCCTCACCCCCACACCTCCAAGTTGCCAGGGAGTGTGTTTAGGCAGCCCTTGATGAGAGAAATTATATCAAACACACTGAAATATCAATGCACACAGTACCTGTTTTTTTTATTTTGGTTAAATCTTACTGATTTACATGCATGTCATGCACTGGCTGACAAGGACGTAATTCACCTACTGAGAATTCACTTCTAGACTCATGCCTAGAATTTGATTCTCAACCCGTTTCTCAAGTAGCCAATACTATGGACGACCACGAAGCATTATGCGATCCTTCCGTACCCTAAGGCCACCAAGCTTGTCACTCTTGCTTCCACTCTAGGAAGTATCTTGATATGTGAGCATAGTTTACTGCTTTACTGGACATCAAACTCCACATAAAATTGCTGAGCTGAACTCAGAGCTAAAAGGTTAAACATTCAGTCCCTAAGAGAGACAGTACACATAGAAGTGAGACACAGGGAGATGCCTGTGTATCTGCAAAGCAGAAGGGAAAAACCCCCTTAGACACAGCTGCTGTCTAACAACCATGTTTTATGCAGAATGCTTGGGGGCTACTCTATTTTTATAACTTTCATCCATAAAATAAGAAGCTAAAGCTTCTGGAAGGAGAACACAATTACCCTACAATGATATAACAGTCAGAATAAATTCAACACAATCTGTATAAGCAAAAAGAAAAAGCATCCAAGCTTTTTTCAATTGGCAGTAGATAATACTTAATAACTGCCCTATTGTCAACCTTCAGAAATGATCTCCAGAGCCATATGCAGGTTGGCAACCAGGCATAGCGCCTAACTAGTTTTTGCATCTAGTTGTACAGAAGCAGGGACATATGGAAATGAACAGCCTGGCAGAACAAGTGAACTCTGAAGCAATGACTTCGATAAATAAATGCCTGCACATTGGCAGATGGAGAAAAGCGCAGTAGGGAGGAACGGTATTGCAGCAGCAACTTGATTTTAAACGATTCGTAAAAATCAGCCTGAACTTCAGAATCAAGGCATTTCCAATTTCTTCAGTCCTCTTTTTGTTGGGGAAAATTCTCACCATAAAAAGAGGGAAGCTGAGGGCAGAAAGATGTATCTAACAAAAGATACCAGAAGCTGCTTCAGGGAGCAGATAATAAGATTGGGAGGTCACTGATCATTTCTGCCTCTTATTACATTGCTAATCACATTTTTGGTAGCTTTCAGAACAACACAACCAGTCATTTCCGAAAGTCTAGAAAAGCAAGATGTGGAGAGACACTCTCAAGCTGTACGGCAGAGCCTGAAAGGTGAGCACAGTGGACACAGGTATGTGGGTACACACACCCTTCCCACGGTGAATGGAAACTTGTGGTTGATACAACAGGCACCTTCTGAGTTCATTCCTCTGGAGACCAGTCTATTTGTATACAAATCGAATCTTTCCTATTTGCACTCTGCAGACTGATTCCTAGTTACTGTTAAATGTGACAGATGAGTGGAAAACAAGTATTACTACTCCCCTGCTGCTAGCAGGGGACTAGGACGTTTATACCACTTTTGAGGATCAGGGGATTCCTTGTCTGGTGATCTCAAAGATTATTCGTCCTAGCAGTTCTGAAACATTTTCTTGCGTACATCCTCTCACCCCAATCAACATTACAGTCTGAGAGATAGCAAGGGAATAGGCATTTCTGTATCCCATCAGAAAGCACAATGCAATGCAGAAAGTTCTGTGCAACGTTTGCGTTACTCATATATTATGAGGTGTGCAGAGCCTCATATGTCCCTACATCTTTCCTCTCTTCATTGGTAGCTTCCTATATAATAATTCAGATATATATCTTTATGCATAGATGCAACCTGATAGGGAAGATTTTCAACACACAACTGTCATTTAAGGTCTCCAAAGACAAGAAGAAAATAAAGAGTTAAAGGTACATTTTTATTTTTTAGAGTCTACTTCCATAATAGGATTGTGCCATACTGGCATGGTATGCAGGTAGTCAGTACCTGTGGTGACCTTAACTACAATAATCCATCCCCTACTAAATACCACTGATACGCACACAAAAGCGGCAAAATGCGGCACTCCCTGTCAGGCACACACTGATTGTCTCCATGCCCAGTACCAGCCACTGCAGTAAAAATAAGAGAAGGGGAAGAGACACATGGAGAAACTGAGGAGAAAATAGTCCAGACACACTGCGATGGCCCAGAGTTAACAGGTCAGCCATATGTACCAAGTACTGTATTTTTTTCATGAAAACAGTCACCTGCTGCTGTCCCCTTTATGGGTAGACAAGTGGATGAGCTTCATGCTGTAACGTGAGGCCAAGGCAAAATTAACCTCAGGATTACTGTGATGCAGAAGAAGATTAATTTAATTAAACTTCAATAAACTAACTAAACTTCCCCTCAATAATAGGCCACCTTTTGCTGTAAAAAAACTCCCTTTCTCTTCCTGACGCTTTATCAGTTAGTATTACGTGTATGATCTCACTTCTTTGCACTGCTTGGTTACCCACCATCTCAGAACTCAAATATCTGTAATACCTCATCTTCTCCTCCCACATCACACGGTAATCAAGAAAACTGGCAGGCAATGATTTTCAAACGAGCGTACCTAAATCCAATCCCCATGTTATGCTGAAACCATTTACAATGGAAATCAGTTTAGAACCTGTTTCACTTTGGTAAGAAGCACCATGGGAAAACCATGACCTGCCTTCCACAGACCCTCCCACAGATCTGTCAGCTCTGTAAGCCTCTACTATGGATCAGGCAATTTGCTTCACTAAATCAGCTGCCCACACGAAGTCCATAGCAAAGCAAGTACAGCTCTTAGTTCAATGAGTCAATGGCCATATGCATGCACAAACTGAAAATAAAGGTGGATTATCTTTTCACGTATGCCACTGTGTAAACGTTTTGTAATAAATAATAACAGCCACTATCAATCAAGAGAGTGAAGAACAGATGGGAAGGAGGTTGTGTTGAGAGGAAGGACTCAAACAGGAATATGTATTTTCTCCCCCACCTTCCTCGGTCTGATAACAGCCCTAAATAAACCTTTGCAAAACTCCAGATACAGGCAACCCCCATCAGTATGTTCCAATATTTCATGAAACTCTGGCTGCTTTACCACCACAGCACAGCATTTTCTAGATATTAACATATCTAGAAAATGCTGCGACATCTGAATGTGGGTTTGGGATTCCCTCCACCTCTTTTACAGATCAACTCCTCTACCCTGCAGTCTGGTCATTTCAGCTACTGTCATCTTCAGGCAGGTTTGACAACAGATCTGATCTGGGAAAGAAAACAGTCCCTATTAATGATGAACCCCAAATTCCTCCTCTCCTTGAACAAAAATTCAGGCCTAGCTGAATTTCTCAATTTTCTTACTTTTGTAAGAAAATATTTTGTATTTAAGTTTTTAAAAATAAGTCAATGTTTACTTGATGGCTCCTATTCGGTCCAGCAAAACAAAAGTTGAATCTCCGGGTTTCTCTCCCAGTGCTAACAGTTCAACATTACAACTTGAATTAAGATTTCATAATAGATATTGTAGGAAATTCACTTAAGGCTTCAGATTTAATATAAGAGAGCAGTCTGTGGCACGCATTTTTATGTAACAAGTGTTTTCACTGAAATAATATACCCAAAACTTTAAATAGCTTCTAAATAACTAAATAAAGAGAGGTCCAGATTCTTATTCGTAGTAACATCACTGTATACAACTCTGGTTGCACAGAAGAGCCTTTAAAATGGATAAAAACTATGGCCTCTACACTCTCAGATCTTGTTACTCTTTGCAACCAATTATCAATAACTTGTTCTTAGTACAACGCTGAATAACTAAACGTACCTGAAAACATGGGCAAAACATTGTGCAAGGATTACATCAGGGCTGCCTTTATGACCTATACTGTGCTCCATCTCAGCTGAAGTGCAGTCTGTATATGAACAATAATGGCTTCACTCTTGCTCCCAAAACCCCACAGGAAGGCAGAGCAAGCAAAGCAGGATCCAGCCCTTGAGATTTCCCATTCTGCAGAGAGGAGCAATATTACCCTCCAGCCTCAGCTGTTGTGATAGGTCTTAAACACAGCAGAACCGCGGTGGTTCCCAAAGGAGTGACATGAAGTGAATATTTATCTTCTTGGCAGCGTGGGGGCAGACAACTGATGGCATATCAGAATTTAACTGGCAATGCAGATTCAGAAAGGCTGAAAACTACAATCAGGATAAATCAGTATCTATGAACAGTGAACAGTAGAAGAGGCTGAAAAATCAC
This sequence comes from Strix aluco, assembly GCF_031877795.1. NCBI lineage: Eukaryota > Metazoa > Chordata > Aves > Strigiformes > Strigidae > Strix > Strix aluco. The sequence continues at coordinate 39,107,248 of NC_133936.1, forward strand.
TCTCTGCTCAGCCCCAGATGTCGCACAGGGGGCTTCTTCCCCCACTTTTTTTCCCCCTGAAAGACCCCCCATTAACACCGAGTTGGAGCTACAGTCAAAGAAAAACACTTTGGTTTACATATTAACAAGTCATCTATAATACTGTAAGCAGACAAAATAGTGTGTATTTCAAGAAAAACCCAACCTTCTTGAAAACAAAAAAAAATGCCTGGAAAAAACCCACAAACACCCAAACAATGTTTTTTGTATCTTTTTTTGGTATGTCATGTTTTTCAGTTAGTTATGAAAATGACAAAAAAGGAACAACAAGAACTACATACCTTAGCTATTTGGACACACCAGTTTAGCAGAAGCTGGGAACCAATATTATCCTTATGCTCATGAACATAATCCAACAGGCAGCCATGAGGCATCAGCTGAGTGACGAGCTGAATGGTGGGGCTCAGGCAGACACCCAGGAGTCTCACCAGGTGCGGGTGGTCCATGCTGGCCATGATAAGAGCTTCCTGTAATAATAAAAGTGACCCCATTACTCCAGTGTGCTTAAAGACTCTAGGTATAGAAGATCTCCCATTTCCCATGCAGCATCTGAAGGGGATCAGCGTCCCCCTAAGTACCATGAATTCCTGTGTTGTCTATCCAGTGCTAGGCATACCTAGGCAAAATCCAGCCTGGTGTAATGTATGCTTGATGTAATGAGCCCCAAGAAACGGGTCAGACTATCTGAACAGAACCAGTGAAGGCTCAGATCAGAAATTCTGCACTGCCCTATATTCCCTGTCCTGTTACAGCCACAGAAGCAAAGATGTAATTGTGACACACTTGACCTTGCTTAAAGGTCTCATTGGTCTTGTTTTACTTCCCTTAATTTTGTTCCTTGAATATATTTTCCCAACTTGTGGTCAAATCCATTGGGCATCAGCTTTTTTTAATGCAAGCAGACTATGCCACTCATGCATAGCGAGACGGCCGGTTAGGTCTCATTTGGCAAGATGTTTGATTAAGCTGTGCTAAACGCCTTACTGGATCAAAGATTTTATGCTTAGTATTTTATAGGCTTAAGCATATAACACTGATATGTCGACTGAGGCTTTCCCAAAGTTCAACCTGCAAAGGGTTAAGAATCAGGAGGTTTAGTGGGGGCTTTTCAAATGTGTCTGATGTTCCTAAGTCCCACTGAAAGTCAGCAGGTTTGTGAAGCCATTAGGATATGACCGTGCTGCTGTCTCTATGACTGTGGTACAGTAACAGCCTAAACTAGTGGTCGTGCTGGTACAGTGGTAGCCCAGCTGCAGTAGCAGTCCTACCCGTCTCCTGACAGTGCCACAAGCAGACCACTACACAATGCAGCAGCTTTCTAAATCTGAGCCTCTTAGCTCAGCTCCTGATACTTCCAAAGTCCTCTCCCAACAGATCTTGAATGAGTTATTTCATTTTTTTCCACATTCTGCTTCCCACACAGTAAACAGGAAATAATACTCCTTTCTTTCTTCTACACTTTATTTATCTTTTCCGGATCATAAGCTTTCAGAGATTTTCAGCTAGCAAGCTAGGTTGTCCAATACCAAGGACCAGACAGACTTAATCTTGGCTATGCTATTTGGCCCTAAAGTTCATACCACTGACAAGTAGCACAGAAACTCCTTATAAAAAAACCTACATGTCTGTTCTTAGAAGTAATGCTGCCATCACAAGCAACTGGCATTCAAAAAAAGCAGCAAGAAAGCTTTTCTCTCTCATTCACTAAGCCGAGTTCTCCATTTCAAGACCTCTTCATCATGGCAATGGAACAATGAAAAGTGAGATGAAACTGCAGCTTTGTAAAGCTATTTTGGTTCTTCTTCTTTCTCAAAAAACCTATACGACATCTTTCTGACAACTTAAAGAATAACAGCTGTAATAGTGCCAAAGAAAGAAAGACAGAAAAAAAGGATGAGGAGAAGTTGGCATCAGAGGAACACAGCATACCCCCCAACTCATAAAAGTTTGGGTTTTTTTTCCTTCCCTATATTAAGGCAAAAAAAAGTCCTGGCAAGTAGGCTGAGTTTGTATTAAAGGAAATTGCTCATCATAGTACAAAGAATATTTGAAACCAAATTGCAGAGTATTTGCATAATAGTTCTCTCTCTTTCTTTCCCCCTCTTTTTTTGTTAAAATGAAAAGATGAACAAGACACTAATTGTAGGGTTTTTCCCCCCCCCCCCCCAGTAAGAAAAGAGCAGATGGCCTCCATTGGGGGGAGTATCTCATTCCTTTTTCTTCCTAAATATATGTGAATAAATAAAATAAATAAATGAATAAATAGGGGCTATTTGTTGGGATGACTGGAGGAGGAGTTCTGAGGAAGATTCCAATGTAACAAATTAGAAAAGGGGTCTTAATTTAAGTAGCTTTGCTCACATTCAGATTAATACAGTTCTCGCTCACTCAACTCATATGTATGGCATCTCTGTGAAACAATTTTAGCCTTTCTTCTGCTGTGACTAGAAAATGTCACTGAAGGCCACCTGAATAAATACCTGTTGACAGGTGCATTATCCAGTTTCAGAGCGTGAAATTAGTCTGCCTCATTTTTTCTTTTTACCCCGTTCATTTTTCTCCTGCAGATGCATAAGGGGATAGTACTTGTTGCCCTCTCCCTCTCTGAGTAAAGGTAAGAGTTTCTGTAGGAAGTTGGAGCAGGAGTACTTTTCTTTATAATGAGGACTGATTAGAACACAGACAATATATTCTTTTTGCTCACCAAGGGACCAGATGGAAAGCTTTGAAGCATGTGCTCCATTAGTCTCCAGCTACTTGCCATTTACAAGTCTATCTGAGTCCAAAGGAAAGATACTTCTGTACAATAATAAAAGCAAGCAGTGCCCCTTGTCTCATTCTGATGTTATGGGAAAGCACGTATTCTTCCAACAGTTTTGGGCAACGGTTCCAGAAAAAAAAATAAAAATGTTGTTAATAAAATATTATGGACTGCTCTGTAATGAATTGAGACACACAACAGAGAGCAGGGAAACCTTCATTAGAGATCTAAGTCACTAATGGATACTAATTTAGCATGAATCCTGGCTTCACATAGTTATTCTCATTAGTACAAGTATTGTTATTTTTATTGAATTCGCATCTACAGGAGAACTAAATTCAGGGTTATGTCTATCTGGCACAGCACAAACACAAAGTAAAAGAGATTGCAATTGTTCTGCTAGAGCCTAATTAGACAAAACAGACAAACAACAACAACAGAAACATTATGACTTAGTAGCAGTTTAAAAATCTGTTCAGCAAATAAGGAACACGAGTCCCCATTTTAAAATCTCTTTGGACATGAAAGACCCTAGAGCTACAATCTCCATGGCACTTAAGCAGTCTGCAGCCTGGTTCCCAATTAAATTTTCTGAAACATTTAATCAGGTAAGGCACCTATACTCACAGACTTGGCTGTCTGACACTGGGATCTTTCAAAACCAACCTCTGCAATTTCCCTTATCTTTTGGTAGCCTTATGTCTGCAGATCTTGTCTCTATACTCAATTCGCACAATTACATGAATGATTCTAAAATTGTGCCAATTCTAATTTAATGGAGAGAAAACCGAGGTACAGAAAAGCACAACCTACTATCCACCGTCACATACGAAGTCTAGAGCATAAGTGGGAACTGAGCCCCAAAACGCTTTATCTTTTTCTCCTGAAAAAAATTCTTTGAAGGTTGAAATAAAAAAGGGGAGGGGAGAGAAATTATTAAGATACAATACTTTATCTTTCCCCCAGGAGTCAAGAGTCTTTGTAGTATCATGTGCTCACAGTAGTACTTGAAAAATGACAGGAGTGGTGACAGTTTTGAAAGGCTCCTGTTGGACATCAGACACCCCCTCCTTCATCTATCTGCAGGAGTGAGAAGTCTTACCACAAGAGTAGCTCCCCAGCCAAACCAAATCTTTTCCCTGAGTTTGTTTATGCTACTGTCACTGCTCAGGTATTAATTACCACAGCAGTGCGTGGCAGCCATACACAGGACAGCTATAAACCAGCCAGCTTAGACACAGGTAGCAGTTGTGGAGCTCAGCTTGCCCTTACCTCTAAGATGTATTTTGCAGTCTATGGCGAGCCCTGACCAGCTGAGGCTAGGGTACTACAAGATCTCAAACAAGTTACTTAAAACCATGGCTGCATACGTATATTCTATTCACAGCAGTGCTTACAATGTTAACATATCCAAGGGGAAGGCTGGTAAAGAAAGACCTTGATGCAGGAGGCAGCTAATCCTGCAGGTAGCTTGGCAGGGCCATTGTTGTGTCCCCCCAGCCTTGTCACAGACCGAATAGCAAGTGACTTTAATTGAGCCTTCCATGTTCAACTCAGTATTGCACTTCTCAGATACGCTGTTTTGTATAAAGAAATCACGGCATGGTGATCATTCCTCTCTTCTGCCCCTTTTCAATGTGGTTGAATTATCGCCACATTAAGCTCAACTCCTGTGACTTATACACACAAGCCTACATTAAGCAATTATATTCAACAATGATATAAATGTTATTTCAATGCTTCACACTGATCTGTCCCGTGCATTTAGTAACACAACAGCATACCCAAGAAGAAGGGCGAATTTGTAGGTCCCAGGTGAGCCATCACCAGACCTACAAGTCTGGTTTCTGTCAGCATAGCCATGTCAATAGGGGTCTGAGGAGGTGCAATTGCCGATACACAGTGAGAGGCCAGAAGCAGCCTTCAGAGTACCTGCTGTTAGACTGCCAAAACATGCTTTGACAGATAGACCTTATTTAAGTCACGAGACCTGGCCGCCACTGTACTGATAGAACACATAGTTCCAGTTCCATCCAGGCTAAAAGCACTTCTCAACACAGATGATGAAGGGAACTAGCCACTCACTTCTCACAGGTCACTTAAGTCACCTTCATTCTTTAGATGGCTTTGAAAATCCCACCTAAAACTGTTTCCTGATCTATCCATACTCTGCAGATGTTTGAAATGTCTTTAATTTGACTGTTGTTTCTCAAGAGTAACTCAAAATCCAACTAAAGCAGGATTTTCATTTCAGCCTTCCAGGATGAGGAAAAAAAACCAATTCTCAAGACTGTGATAAGAAAAGGTGCTCTGAGTAACACCTACAGCACATCTTATAAGATGGTATTTAACTTCCCCCTTTCCTACTTTGATGTGTTATTGCTAACAATTACAACTGACAACTGGACATAAGTATTAGCCAGCATGATGGTCCCTGAAGAGCATCCTTTGATACTGGTTTTGTTTCTCTGACCATTTAGTTTGTAAACCAGCAGGCTCGGCAAGGTGCATGAGCCACGAGCAGTAAAATAATGCCATACTTATGTCCATGTTGAAAATTTATTCTCCACCCAGAGTGGTCCAGGACACAACTCTTTTCCAGCACATGTCCTCGTTAATTAGTGCACCAGTTCAGTACATGGTCAAGCATCCCTGGCCAGACTGTTCCTGAGATGCTAGAGATGGCATACAGACAACTCCTGAGACCCTTGGGGTCCTGGAACCAGGCAGAGCTGATGGTGAGCCATCACCCTGTCGAGTCCAAAACCATGCTCCAAGGGAAATCTGAACATCAGAATTGGTCAAGAGACCTTCCCTCAGCTACTTACGGAGGCTCTGAAACATGTAAACAGGTTGTGTCATTAAGAGTTCTGTACCATGTGGCAGATCCCACACTTTCTAATGCAGTGCTTGATAACCTCATCTTCTTGCTGCTGAAGACTTCACCTAACAAGAATTAGCATTTGAAGCAATATTGGTTATCTCCTTATATCAGATTTAAGCATCTGGCAGAGGGCAAAAATTACTCCTTTTGAAGGCTTGTTCTTTAACACATGATCTTTCTGAGCATCAATGCCCATACCACACAGAGCACTGGGAGAAGCTCACTTACAGGGAGCCAATGTCCCCTTCCCCCTCCACATCCCTCAGAGCCAGTGCAGGAGAAACATGCTCCCTGTTACAGAGAAGCATCGCAGATCTGCTGCCCCAATTCAGCAAGCCCAGGGTAAATTTCACTGCTCCAGTTAAGCCAGATGAATATATGCACCTGATAAAAAGTTCAGTAAGCAGGAACAAAGTCTTAAAAAAATCTTTGGTTTCCTAACCTTCTGCTTCTAACTGTTCTCACCATAAAATGCCCTCAAACAAAACAAGCCAGAAAAGAACAATTCACCTGTTTTTCCTAATCACTGTCGAGTAAATAAACGTACTTAAAGGCTGAGTTCATACTGCGCTGTGCATTTTTCTGAAAGCACAAGCTGTGCTGTGGTAACAGGAGAGATACTACAGTGAATACACTGCTTTTTACATTAATTTTACAATGCTTCTAATGGCTAGGGCAAACACCTGTCTGGAATGCACGTCTGACCTGCTTCAGGGCAGATTCAATTACAGTCCAACATATTTTCAATGCCTTTTCTTTGTCTGCTAGGTCTTACAAATTTTTTAGGTTATAGCCAACTTAGCCTATGCAGTCTGCACAATTACTTAAGCTGAAAGATAGCACAAAATATATCCAACAACATATATGCCCACATTTATTGCATGATAATGATACCCATTGTTCTATTTCCCCTCTACTTCCTATGCAAGATGCTGCTTTCAAATTGCTTTACAGCATTGCTATACTTTCAACCCTAGGGCTGCAATTTGTCACCACTGGGGCAGATACCCTCTGGAAAGCTTCCATTGAAATGTCTCAGCCGTTTCTGAAAATGAAATGAGAGATGCAGCTATAGGGACCAACAAAGGATATCAGAGTCCCACAGCGAGACAGTAGCAAACAGAGGGATGACAGTAACTGCATAAACTGCCACAGCTGTTTTTCCAAGAACCGCTTTATAGTCATTAGGAGCAGACACATTTAACAGGGCACTTTCAGGCAAAAGTCTTTCTTGGGACTTGGCAACAGCCTCTCTAACCAATTTTACTGCTGTGTATAATACAGTGAACAACACCTGAATGCTGCAAGGGCAGACTCAACCCTGAGGTTACTACTGCAGGACTGAGCTATGTGCTTTAACTTGGCTCATGTAAGTATGGCAGCATGTCCTGTGACAAAACAGGTTTCTGTCACTGTACCCTCCTGAGAGATGGTGACAACACCTAGGTTGTGTACAACAAATTCTCTCAGCATCCACAGGAGAAGCAGGACTCAGGAGCAAATGAATTTATCGTTTTTAATGTATTTAATGTATTTATTGTTTTTAATGTATTTAAAAATAGAAAATCTTTCTATACATCCACATCCATACTTCAAGCATAAAGCAAGATGAATACTTACAGTAGGTACAGGTTCATCAATGGTTGTTGCACAGAAGTGTAACAGTGCACATTCAGGTGCAAATCTACTATGGACACTCACACAGTCGCTTTTTCTTTGGGGAAATGCTGACTTTGTCTGGCACAGCAACAGTTATTTGTTGCTAAATCAAGGCCCTGTTATTAAGGAAGTCTAACTGGCTAACTAACACCGTCTCCTTGAAGCTCCCCCCATGCTTGTTTTGCTTTAGGAAGTCACTTTAAGGAAGCTATACGTGACCAAACAGAGAAGATAATAGTATGAGTCTTATTAACATGTGTTTCCTCAGAGCCAGGAAAAACTCTTATGATTAAAGAGACTACAGGCTTTCAATGGATGGTTTTGGACTTTTATCTCCTTTGGACATAAGAGATATGAGCTTTTTTTAGTTCAGTTTCCAATGAAGAGCTTGACCAGAGGTCCGCTGGGTAGTAAGTGAAGTCACTGCATACTTAGACTGGAGTACAAGTGTGCTGCACCATTAAATGGTGAGATTACTTTATTCTTTCAGAAAGTTCTGGAAATCCAGCTGCCAGGTGTGCCACTACACCCAAAACTTCCTAGGATAAAAATGAAGAATGAAAAAGAAAAGAAAATAAAATTCCACAGCAGGGACCACACACTGTGGTCTATCATGCACAAATGTGATGGAACAGCATCAGGCAAGTACCGCTCACTTGGCTCAGACCGAGGTCGGGAGAAGCTCACTTATAGGTAGCCAATGTCCCCTTCCAGTGCTCCACATCCCTCAGAGCCAGTTGGGAGAAGCTGGCTCCAGGTCAGTGTCCCACCATGCATCCAGGCTGCAGCTGGGTGATGAGCAAGGCACGGCACACCACCGGAGCCAACGGGTGCCCAGCCTTTTCTGGAGGTGGTATGTGTCTTTCAGTGTGCTGCATTTCTCAGAGCAGGCCCACCCTCTGAGACTCCTTTGCTTGTCACAGCACTTGCCCACAGCAGAGAGGGTACGTAGTTTTACTGACTCAGCACTGCAGAGGCACAGCCTGTACTGTTGACACTGAATTCAAACGCATGCGATTGCCCCATGTGATTCAAATGCACGGGAGAGATGCTCCACTTTCTTCCAAATGCTTACTTGAAACTAGCACAATTCACGGATTTGAAAACTCTCCCTCTCAAAGGTGACACAAACTGCTGGGTCAAATAGTGCCCACCTTGGAGAAGCAGTAGGCCCTATTCATGCAGGAATACATACTTTCATGCACTTATAGAAGCAAATCTGGCTCACTACATATTTTGAAGCAACATAAAAAAAATTTAAAAAAAAAAAAAAAGGCAGTACTCTGATCCCTGTCCTGCCAACACCACAAACAGTGAGAGCATGGGCAACCATTCTGACTCCAATAGGGCTCAAGTGCTTAGAGTTAAGCACATGCTTAAATGTTCAAAAGTGTAGGAGATACATTCTGTAGAACCCACACACCATATGCTTCTTTCTTCTCCCTGCTGACTTTGTACCAATTAAGTCTCCTAATTAATCAGAGCCCATGTTAGACAGCTGAGGAGGAATCTCAAGTCTAAAGGAACAGACCTCTAGTGCGCAACAAATCAAGTGAAGATTTTCTTTCAAACATCCAGTCAGGGAACAACTCCCACCAGCCTTTCTGTGAACCTTGTCTGAAAACATTGACTCTGGTGACTAGAAAGAAAAATCCAGACCAGTTTCTGTTCACTTTTATGCATAAATGGCCAAGAGTTCAGGACCTCAGCAACCAGAAATGTTTCCATTGAAAGCTGTCAAGAGAAGTAACAGTGGGTTTCAGACTGGCCACCCCCCCTTGCAGATTGGGCGTAAGAGGTTTAACAGCGGGCACACCTCTTTGTAAAAATATCGTATCATTCTGACAAATGTTTTACTTACAGTTTGTGACATGCAACATTATTTCAGAATAGTCTGTCAAAAGTGATTTGTTTCTTACTATTTTGATGCAACTAGCAAAAATGTTTGAAGTTTTAAACAGTCTAAAAAAGGAATCACTTCAGTATTATTCAAACAGGAGGGTAAACAGACCTTACCACTGACCAACTTATAAACATTTTCAGCCTTAGCAGCAGATTCCTTTCAGGAGGAGGGAGTTATTGCTTTGATTTTTGATTTAAGAGGAATGATGGCAAGGTCTCAAGAATGAGCGACAGATTAAAAAGAAAATCTATCAAGTTCTCTCTCCTTTCTGAAAAGTCTCAGGGCATTGCTTTGAAATTTTCTGTTATCACTGAAAAGCTTGACTTTATAATCACACACTCAAAGCTCATTCCTCCTTCAGGATAAATTTAAAGGGACAGCATCAGATTGAAACCTAATTTCATCAAGTGTACTATCAACATTAAGAGTTGTTTTAATCAAAGATACATTTTGCCCACAATCCAGGTATTTCATCTCGCACAACTGAGAATTCAAAATAGACTCATCTCCATGTTTCCCTCATCTGTATTCAGTTGCATAAGAGCATCACACTCAGGACTCAAGTACTGCAAAGGGATGATGATATTTAAAGAAAAAAGGTTTCATTGGACTGTTTGGTTCACTGTTAGATTTTTTTTTTTTTGACCAAGCTGGCATCAGTGAACAACAGTCATCAAAAGCTGCCACACATTTCTTGTGTTACAGTGCTTTCTTCTGTTACTCTGCTTGCTATTTTCTCCTAAGTTTCTACAGCTTCTCCTCCACCCCTATCTTCTCTACTTTCTTTGTTCTTTATTTTACTATCCTGTTGACCTACTCTTCTTCCAAAGATAAAATTAAAAACCTCTTAAAAAAAAAATGCTTGAAAGAAAATCACTGCCACCACCACAATTCATACACCTCCTGCCTGCTGTGCACTGCATCACCTTTCCCAAGTGCTGCAAGGCCGGGCTCTGCCCTGGGCTTCACCTGCCATGGCAAAACCTTGATGCTGGCTGCATCGTCCTGCATCCAGCGATGCAGCCCCTACCCCTGCTGCTGAGCAGATATGGCCCAGCCTTAGGACACTCCTAGAATAGTGAATCCTGGGAGCACTGGGTGTGTGTGGCAGGGCTGGGGTAGCAGGGTGCTGTGGGGGGGCCCCTGGGGGAGAGGCTGGGGCTGCCCCGGCCTGACACTGCTGACTCCAGCCAGCCCACGCTGCCGCAGGCGGGGAGAGCTGAGCGGAGTGGGGCCAGGGAGAGTGGGAGGAAAAGTGGGGTTTTTCCACAAACATTTTAACATGTTTGGGTTTTGGGTTTTTGTTGTTGTTTGCTAATATTGAATCAGCTATTAAATATTTATGTTAATTGACAATAAATTAAGTTAAATTCCCCAAGTCAAGTCTGGTTTGCACACGACAGTAATTGGTGAGCGATTTCCCTATCCTTATCTTGACCCGGGAGTTTCTCTCCTGTTCCTCCCATTTTCTCTCCAGTCCTGCTGGGTGTGGAGGGGTGAGCGAGTGGCTGTGAGGGGACTTGGCTGCGATCTGGGATGGCTCCTCCACCCCCTTCCATGGCCATCCGTGGGATGCTGCCCACCCAGCTCAGTAACTCGGCTCTGAAAACTGGCCAGAATTTAGGAAGTCAATGCAAAAGAGAGCAAAGGTAGCTCACGTCCCTGGCCTGCCTTATAGATTAATGTTTTGAGGAGGTGTGGTGTGGTGTGTTTGTTCTTAAAGACTGGCAGCTTGTCTTATACTCTAATCATAACATTTCATATCCCTCCCTAAACTTTCACAAGATTTGAGCATGTCCTGCTGTCAGGGTAATACACACACACACACACGTAACAATATAATAATGAATTTTTTTTATGTTGATAAAATCTTGACCTCTGCAATAATGCCCATCATCAAATACTATGTCTGATCTTCAATGCGTGGCTGTATTCAGGTCCAGACTTCTGTCAGGGCGAGCCAAACAATTCGAAGAACAAATCTGCATGAATGAGTGGCCAACTGTCTGTTACTAATACAAAACCCTCGGTCAAATCAGTCAACACAACTGTACTTACTAGTTTCTATTTGTGGCTGGGTTGACACTCTCGTCAAGACAAGATCTCACTGAGGCATAGAAGCCAAGAACGTAAAGTTATGAGCAAACACCACTTAAACTTGGAGTACTGCAGGAGGGAATGACTATTTTATAAGTAATCTGTAATTTGAGAGTGGTATAAGTAGAGAAAAAACAATAATATATGTTACACTTTCATCCTCTTTTGTGAATTGCCATAATCCCAAGAACTATGCTAGTATGATGGCACGGTATCACAGATCTGGAATTTCCAAAGGACTGTTCAACCAAACAAAAGGACTCTACAAGGCAAAACACAAACCTCTTTTCCTAGCATTTCTTACAGTGAACTGCAACAAGGCTGACTGGGGTAAATGTGCTTTTCAACAGCCAGTCGTACCTCGCAGCTGTCTAGGAAAGAAAGTGAAAAAGGCTCTTCTAGTGACACTGTCAGGGAAACTTCAGGCAAAAGAAGCACATTAAGAAAACCTGGAACCCCAAGGCACTACCATTGTGCCAAAGTTAGTGCTAGAGACATATGCACAGCAGCTCTGTGGATGTGCCATACAAAGAGCAAGTTTGCTTTCAGATCTGAAGCACAGCCAATTTGCACCCTGATTATAAAGCGGTAACTCCGTCCACGCTGCAGAGAGTTTTGACAGCTAGCACCTATTTTGCATCTTACTGTGAGGCTCAGTAGTCAAGGGGTTGACATTAATAAAAAAAGCAGTAAAAGGTATCCGTAGCTGTTATACCATCAGCCTTTCTAACTAACACAATTACCTATTTGGGACGACTTTTATAAAGTAGAGCGGAGTTACATATAATTAGTCCATCGTATCTATTCCTTGTTGCATGCATTTACATTTTCATTTTTAAAAACCTACACCACCATGGTATGACATCTTACTGGTATCAAAGAACACGCTGTGCCTCCGAGAGGCGCACCGTGAAGCTCAAAGCAACACCTAGTTGCCAGTTCTTTGGTCATCCTCAGTAGACTTCTGTGCCAGTGACAGGCCAAAGCCACAGCAAGCTGTTGCACATCACTGGAGACCTTATAGGAGTGTTCACTGAGAGGAGGTTTTGGAAGTAAATAAAGATGGCATGTTTGGATAGTCCTGTGACTACGTAGAAAAGGAGAAAACGGGTATCAGTCAGCAGCTATGGGCAGGCCAATATGAGCTTGAAATAGTCCTGGAATTTTGTCTCATTTATACAAGCAGGGGAGCGAGACAGACATCTCTGTACATTAAAGCATCTTTCAGGACTGAGCTACATAAGGATATTACATGACAAGAAAAGGCTCTCTTTGTGAGACACTTCTTATGTTCACATGGAGCACTGAGTGCCACTCACTTTTTCAGCACCAGCTCAGCTGCAGAACAGAGGGCTGATTCTGCAAGCTTTAGTTGAGCTAGAGACATTTATATGGTGACACAATGTAGTTTAAGACACTTTCTGGAGCTCTAGGACACCTTGAGAGCTTGCCAAGCTGCCACATAAACATCAACATTGCTAACATTTGGTAGTCGAGAGTTTCACTCAGATCTACGTTCTGATCTGAATGACAACACTGTCAAGCACCTAAATTGTGCTCTCACCTGATAGATTAGTCAAGAGGGACCAGAAGCATCTTCCCACTCTTCTTAAAATCAGATAGGACACAGCATTCAGATCCTCAGAAAAGGCCTAGCACTGGAAAATGTTTCCCATTCTTTACCCAGCTAAAGAAAAAATTCCCCAGTCCTCCCTGCTGTCCACAACTTAACCACTCAGAAAAAATGTTTAATATTCCAATTTGGATTTGACAACATTCCTGTCTAGTAAATGTAGTCTGACTTTTGAAACAACCAACGACTTCAAAACAGAAATCTACCACAGTCCATTCACAAAATGAAAAAACAAGTATTTCAATCACTAACATATTTCTAAAACATCTTCCAGTTGAGGAATTCACTGGAATTTATCTCCCACTGAAAAGCTTCAGCAGAAACTCTTCCTTTAGTTCCAGCAAGTTAATATATTGTACCAAGAAATCTTTTTTCATTATTTTGCCAAGAAAACATTTCACCGAGGAAACTATCCTTCCCCATTTCTTTCCAAACCTCCTCCAAACACTTTCATTACTAAAATAACTTCTCAGAAGACTTGTATTTTTAGCAGATGACTCTAGCCACCGACCTAAACCAACAATACTTCCTTTTAAAAAACCCAATTTGCTTGGCTTCAGAAAACATACAAAGAGATAGATTCTGCTTTTACAGGCATATACAAATCATCCCACTGAACTCCACCGAAGGGCACTGCCTAGCCAGTAAAAGTAGCCTCAACACTAGAGAACGTTTCCAAATGGATTCAACTTGGGGGCTGCCTATCCACTGACATTACCTCCACTCAGTAAATCGACGCCTGGGGAACTGACTGTAGCTAGTCCCTGTTCCACGTGCCCCTACCTTATTGAGGTCTTAATTTCCATCGGGTAAACTGTTATTTGACTGTACCTCAGCCATTTCCTACCTTTGCATCGATATTGCACAGGATTTACCCATGCAAGTCGATCAATGAATGCCTTTGAAGCTAGTATTGAGCAAATGCAACACTGCTGCAGTTTGTCAACATAGCTCAAAAATCTACATAACTGTATTTTCTTAAACATTTTTATATCATTTCTCATGTAAAGCATTAAGATAACAGACCCTGGTCTATCCAAAGCCTATTTAATTGTATTTCCTATAACGCATATGCCTATGCAATTAAAAACCTGACATTCTATATAAAGCAGAAACCTTCAGGATACAATTGCAATCCCCTTATAAGTAACTCAGAGGTAAGAATACCTATTCCTTCTCTTCTGTTGCTAATACACAATCTGCCTTACATCAAGCGTCATCCAGCTTTTTTTAAAATACCTGACTTGGGGGCAAAACCTGACTGATAAGAGATGTTAGATAAAACAGCTTTGTTTGAAAACAAACCTCATATAGTATCTACTTTTCTAAGTAAACATTCCAATCCAATTTAAAACCAGAACATAATTAAAAATAAAAAAAAGAAAAAAAATAATTTGCTTAGAGGTTATGAGATCTGTGTTACAATTAACAGAGTCCCATCTATAAATGGGTATAATAATAATAATAATAATCATTCCTCTACCCTTTATCTGCCGTGTCTATCTTGACTGAAAGCCTTTCAGGGCAGGGACAAGCTCACCATGTTTTCACAGCATGAAGGTTTTTTAATCTTAATAGGTCCAAGAGATGCCATATATTACAATGAGAAGCAACACCAAAGTTAATATGGAAAACATCGCTCTGCAAAATCTTGTTTATTTTCAAAACTACAGTTTCAGTACTGAAGGACCAAGCATTTCAAACCAGCAATTACTGCTCCATGGACTGTCAGCCACATTGTGACCTCAGCTTTATCTCTGTTTATCCTAGTTATTGCACTGAAGTCTAAAAGTTATTGGCAAAATATTACAAAGACTATCAGCAAGCCAGTCATGTACCAGATTTCCCTGTCTTATTTCTTCCATTACAACTATGTGATAAGCAACGATAGGGACAGTTGACTATCACTTGTAAATAATATGTAGAATATTAATAGGAACAGATGGTAATTATATCATTTTTATAAGTCTGTGACAGTTGCTGATGTATCAGAGGTGTCTGGATCAGCACTGAGACATGGGATACACTTAATTTTTGAAGGGTTATCTGCAACAAAACACTAAGGGAGAAGTATTCCAAACTACAGTTTCTTAGAAGACTTTAAGATAAAATATATTTTGACAGTGATAGTTCAAGTTCAGCTCCTATAAGCCTGTGCTTCTGTACCCTTAAATTTCTATTAAAAATGGACACAGTGTGAGTATTTGTATGTATAAAATGGTCTTGGATTTTTTTCCTCAGTATAACACAAAAAACCTTGTTCTCCCCTAACTTTAAGTTGGCTTGGCACTTTGGCAGTATAAAAACAAGTATGACAAACATAATGCATTGATCCTCCAGGGCCCTTTGCCCTTGCTCACTTTCTGCATTGTTGCTGATCTGTGAGTTGCAACATGTGCCGGAGCTCACACACAACCCCATCAGGCTGCTTTCATGAAAAAATCTGATATGTAATAGCCTACCCATCTGGCACTGGACTAAATCACAGACAAGTGTACTTCAAAAATGTTTAGCCAGCATATATATACAGTTTTACAGCCAGCTCCTCTGACTTAAATATCAAGACATTTCTTCTTCAGCCTTTCCCTCAAACCTCATTAGATTCACTGTTAACCTCGAACTAGTGATGGCTTGTTTGGGATGCATTACAGTTAGGTCTATGGAAACAGTACCTCTTTTTTTATTAACAGAGGTCCCATAAAAACCTGCATTTTTTATCAGTGTGGCCACATTCTGGCATATGCATTGCCCTTTAGGAATTTAAACATTAACGTGTGCCTATTTTAGATTGCTAATGTGAGCTGGCAGCACAAAGATAAAATGCAAAGCAATAGGAAGTTTCTTAAGTACAGGCTTTCATTTTCTTTCAGCACTAGTTGCCCAGTTCTTGGTGCCAAACTCTGCTTTAAAACTGGGTATCTTTGTCAACTTCTCATAACATATCAAGCATTATTCAACAATCTTATCACCCATTTTACCATGTTTCATCAGTTTTATTTCTGTACTTTGCATCTGAATGTCAGGAGGACTCTGCAAAGAATGCCAGTGTTCCCAGCCATTTTGCTGAAGTTTAAGGAAGGCTGTTTCTCCTGTGTGCAATTACACATCTATTAGCTATAACCACTCTGGCAAGATCTGTTCCTACACAGATAACATCTTCCCCTCTGCTTTAAATCACACCATCCATCGGTTGTGCAGATGAAAAGACTAGCACCTGCAGGCACTATCACATTGGGAGGCGTGTCACCAAAATTCATGGCCTTACAGTATCCAGCAGAAATTTTTACTCAATGCATAAGATTGCTCTCCTAAAAGTCCACATCCAGATAAAAAAGCACGTAAGTTCTGGGAAAATATGAAGCTGGAGGAGAGCATTCTGGCTCAGGTCCAGATGTAACATATAGTAAAGGTTGGCAACATACAGTGTGGTGCCAAGAACTAGAGATCCACGGTGCTGTAAGCAACAGAAAACTCATGGAAATATAAATCCCAAGCACTTCTGATTAAGTCTCCTAATTAAACTGTTGTGCATCACTTTTGATACTCATAGCACCACTTCTCTGCCTTTTTTTTTTTGTTATTCCCATCCTTTGCCTGTTCAATTTCTAAACACTTTTTCAAAAAGCTCTGTCCTACTGTGTCCTGATATAACAGTGTCAACCATGAGATCCTGACTTCATAACACATACAGCAAAGCAAATAACTGACTTCATGTTTCAGTAACCAAGCTCAAACATACACTCCAAAGCCATAAGTATCAACCATGTTATTGGTGTGCCTCATACCTTTAAAAAGAAATTGTAATACAAGACATCAGTTCAAAATGTTTCCTTCACATACACACTCTTTACAGCCAAAACTACTTCTTGAATATGATTAGAATTTTTTATAGTTTCAATTAATCTACACTTATGTTTCCCAGTTAATATACTAACTCTCCTTCCTCATCTTCTCCTCACTCACAGATTTACCAAACTAAGGTCAGTTGGTTGGTTGCAAGGTCTCCAAGTCATAATGTAACACAAATTTTAAATAAGGAGTTCTGCCATTGCCAGCAACAAAAACCTTCTGAATATACTTCCTAACTCATTTAGGAATAACTTGTAGCACCAGACACTCACTGAAGCATGTGATTCTCCCTTAAACCTGTGGCAGGCTTCTTGGAAGGATGACTCCAAGAGATGAAGTCCCAGCTCTGCTGAATTCACTGCCAAGTTCACAGCTCCTGTTGATTTCAATAGGGCTCAGGTTTCCCCCATCACCAGTAGCAAGCAAACTCTCTTTTCCTCACTGTATTTTCCAGTTAGTGCTTTATGCCAGCAGAACTGTTTCCAAACAGTGTATACACTTTCTCCATACAGCCACATGCTCTTGCATATGGAAAATTAACAGTGCCCTGCACATACACACACATCTTACCCTCGCATACTATGAAAGGAAAAATTACTGAAGTAAGCATTTAAAGAGAAAATTATTGCGTAAGATGGAAATAACAGAAATGTGGCCTTGCAACAGTTAATGTTCAGATGGCTAAAAGCAGTTAACCTTCAGTAGTGATCAGACTTCCAGCTTCTGTAGAGGCTGATCACTCTTGGGGCTTGTGCATGGTATGCAGAGTTCTCAAGGACAGCTTGATTTCTGGCATCTCTGGACAAGTTGGAAATTGTAATTGCAATCACAGTGAGCTTCTGCACCTAGAACTGACAGGCAAACAGTTTCCCCTCCTAAGTGGCTATACTTACCATGTGCGCAAGTGGGAGGAAGAGGGGAGACTGCACAAAAAGGAGTCTACAATCAGGTGAGTTAGGTCATCCCTTGCCCCCACCCCCAGCAACTTACCATGATGGAGTGAAAACCTGTTGGAATTGCAGCTGAAGCACACTGCCAGGCAGTGCAGCAACACTGCTGTTCATTATGAGCTATTCTTACAGAGACCCCTTATGACAGTTGGAAAGGAGGATGTTTACATAAATGACAGCAGATGAGGATAAGAAAAAAAGTCTCCCTGCTGCCATAAAGGATTTCATTTGATCCTAAACCTGTCCTTTAAACTGAGGTTCAAGATTAACTTGGTTGTATTTCCCAAGCAGCCATGCAGTCAGTGGAATGACTGTGGGGTGCCCAGATGTACTATCCAATTACTGTTAGTAGCAGTGTCTTTTCAGACTTTCAGAAGCATCTACATGGACAGTTGAAGACCTGGGTCAAACACTTGGCTAGGTAGCATGAGATGTGTACAAGGAACTAAAAATAATTCAAGGGACAGACAAAAATATTTCTCCAGTCACCTACATAGTCGTATAAAGCAGGATCTTACAAGGAGACTCAGTGTATATGCATCTGTGTCAACTGAGAAACTGTATACCACAGAGCGTGTCCACAGAGAGAAAGAAACAAAGAAAAGCATCTAGACCTATCCAGATCTCTGCAGGTTTTCAGCTGAACAGGAGATAAAATTCTCTTTTGCTAGTCAGCTACATGATTTTTTCCTCTTGAAACCTCTGAACCAAAGGTAAGTTCGATACATCTTGAGGACTTGTCTTTATTCTAAGACAGGCTTACAATTTAGGAAAAGCCGTTTCTCTTCGTTTGCAGTACAAGACAACTGACTGCTTTATTAATTTAGTTAATTAGGCCAGACATAGATAAAGGATGTGGGTATCGGCCCCCTATATGCAGCTTTAATTTGTTTGCTGCATGCCTGATGGAGGTCATTGTCACTTATTACCTTTACACTTCACTTGACAAATGCTCTCCTGCACACTGACACTGCTCCTAGAGACAGCAGGGAACTACAGTAAGTCCAGGCGAAGTCAAGAAGCCCCCTAGATCTTAATTATAAAACCATAAAAGAAACCAACTGCCTCTGAAGCTCTCTTACCAGGAAACAAATGAGAATGGGAAATTTATTTCCAACCATAAATCCCAAACCCTTCAGTTTAATTTTTCCCAAGTTAACTTTCTCACCTAGCTAAGCAGCACTGCCTTCTATTATTAGCTTCTGGCCCAATATCAGCTGACCACCATCAGTCAAACTGTCTTCATCTCAATGAGCTCAGGGACTCCCAAGGAACTCTGTGTATGCAGACTTGTGCTTGCAGCCTCTAATTATTTTCTAACAGATAATGGAGCATTTAAGTTCAGAGAGGATAGATTAAACTTGTAAGTGGATCAAAACCCTGGACAGACTCACAGCTCACAGGTTTACTTCCTGGAAACACCAAGTTTAGAGGGCTGAAGAGGAAAGGCCCTCATCAATTGTCTGTTTGCCCAGGACATGTTACTTCAAAGATGTATGTTTTTTAGCCTCAAAGATAGTTTGCTATGCTTTCCAACTGCACCATGACTTTGGAATATATTACATTATCAGTCGAGCATCTGGTTTGATGTTAAACCATTTGATCAGGCCAATGGCTACTTGACTTATCAGACAATCATAACAGTCAAATAATTTGAGGCTGAGGAGGGAAAATTGTTTTCACAAGTGAAATTATAAGTCCCTGTTCTACTATCAAGTAGCCTCTTAGCTGCGTATTTGCCTTTTTTCCTCACAACAAGCCTCTCTTCCCTCCTTAAAAGTCAGCACCCTCATATATTCTGTTACCAGCCTTAGGGTAAGGAGCAGGATATCCTTCCCTTCTGATACCTGCTGCGTCCGCTGGTGACTCCCCTCTCAGACATGCTTGCAGGCAGACCAGTAGCAAGAACGCCTGTACTCTGAATTCAAATTCCAGCGCCCTTCGGGGGACAATGAAGTGTGACCAGCCAAGCAGGGAGGAGAGACTACGCCCCACAACTTAAGCACCTAACCGTTTCAACACTTGAGGGGAAATCCTTTAGACTCTGAAATTATTCCAGAGATAATATATATTCAGAAATAGGTGGGAAAAAAGTAAACCTACATTTTACAAAACAGTAGCAACCACCTCTGCAGGGTGAAAGCAAATCCATAGAAGTCCACATGTACATTCTGCTTCTGCCCTGGAGAAGGCAGTACGGGTTACTTAGTAGACTTCAGTTTGCACTGTTGTAACAGACACAGACTACTGCAGTGATAAAAACTCTAAGAAAGCAAGGAGCAGGGTAAAAGGAAAAGAGCTAGCTGGGAATGTGTGCAGAAAGCCCAGAAAATAGACTCTGCTGCAACACCCCAAAGAAGAATTCTAAATAGGGGATGTACTTTTTGAAGATGGCCAATTCATCATCCCCTGATGGGAGGAGGGTGAGAGGTGTTTGGCTATAGCAGGTGCTAACATCATGCATTATTTCATTATAGTCATTACAGATCCATTAGTGGGTGTTCAAGGTGCTGAAATGACAGCCCAGTAGCCAAATTGTTGTTCTTTACTCTTTTAGCATAACATTTAGCAGAATTTCAGGAGCTCACAGAGCACTTTTAGACTTACATTCTGCCAACATTAGAAGTCTTGACCAGAGCCTATGGACAATGCCCCTAACTTCTATACCAGCTATTTCTGTAGACACTGAAGAGTCCCAAGTACTCTCTCTGTACACAAACTACTGTTTACAAGAGGCTTTACATTTTCCAGAGCCTCTCTAAAAGGGAATGCTAAGTTTTACTTGCAAGTACAAGGACATACAAAATCGAGTAAGAAGTAATTGCTGACAAAAGCACACCTGTACTTGACAAGTACAAAAAAATTAGTCAAGGGTGTGACTCATATAATGACACCTCCTTCCCACTAACCTCCTCTTCCCATTCATAACCGACATGTCAGACACTTATTTAAGAGTTAACCCTCACTATGTTCATAATGGCACTTAGCCATCTATATACCTTTACAAAATCTGATATAACTGCTTTTAATCAACAACTATTCATAATACTCTTATTACTGAAATCACAGCTGATGCATTTTGCTTGCATATGTACACTTAGATTTTCCTCAGCAACTAACACGAGTACACAATACCAAGTTTTATCAGGATAGTTATACTGACCCAAGCCTTGGGGTGAGAATGAGTAAAACATGTTTTTCTACTGTAAGTTACTCTTCAGTGAAAGATATTTAAATTATCTCCTCATAATAGCTTAAAATTTAAAAAAAAATTAAAACTCTGTCCTTTCTGGGACAGAGAGGAGCAGTCACCTTAAAATCATAAACAATGCCTAGGTCATCCTCTTTAAAAATGTGGCTTGTTTCAGGAAATTAATGACTGGGTTAGGAGGTGAAGGTGGCAGGAACGTCTGTACGATTGCATGAGCAATTATTTCAAA
Source organism: Strix aluco (assembly GCF_031877795.1). Taxonomy (NCBI): domain Eukaryota; kingdom Metazoa; phylum Chordata; class Aves; order Strigiformes; family Strigidae; genus Strix; species Strix aluco. The sequence goes on from NC_133936.1 coordinate 39,128,463, forward strand.
AGAATGAATTTAAATCATCTTCGTCAATGCAGTACAGCAAAGGATGTTACAGACCAATGTACATATATCAAATGCAGCACTGATACAAAACATCTTATTTCTCCTTATTGTCACTTACATAAACTAATGATGAAGTCCAATTCTTTTTGTTATGATTAAGAATAACCTTTAGGTTATTATTAACCTCTAGCACTAAAAATAACTTTAACTTTTCTCTCACCTTGTTAGCACTGGGTCAGAGACTCGTGAGAAACTGCTAATTTAAACAGAAACCTTTCCTAGCGTGACTGTACCTTACATAGTTAAAATCGCTAGAGTTACCAAAAAACCTTCATAATTTCTGAGCCATTTATCAGATGTTACGATGCATACACTGGAGGGAAATGTGGTCCAGTGAACTGTCATCTGATCAAGCTGAGCTATGAAACCTCAGACAAGTAACTTTGTCTTTTAACAAGGACCTTATGTTTTCTTTGTAGAGTGCTTGAAGGTTAATCAGTATCAGAGAAGGACATATTACCATTATTTCTCTATCACATCAGGGGTCAAATCCTCAGCTGGTGCAAGCTGCCTAGTTCCACTAACTTTCATACTGTGATAACAACTCCCTCATCTTGAGGCTGGAAGCTACACGACATACTTGCACTCCCTGCACGTTCACTCCTAAAGGGTGCTGAATACCAGCTCTCCTCCTGGAGCTCTACCATTAAAAATACACTTGACCATTACTTTGTCCATTAAGCAAACATCTAATCCTCTTCATCCCTTTAGTGCAATTAATTCTTTCTGAACAGGGCCAAAATGCCCTTTGTTTTTAATTTGTGCACAATGATTATTGAATGTCATCAACATAAATGTACAGTGCTCTGTAGAAAGCACAGGGAATACCTTCATCTATACAGCCTTCGTTCAATTGCCTAAAAACTCACACATGATAATTTTTCTGAAATAACTAAATCCATAACTGTACATTTGTATTCATTGCTAGATGAAAGATATAATGGGAGTACATTCTCCTTGTGGTTTACAGTCTTATTAATGCTTACCGAATTAAGCCTATACACTGAACAGATCTTCAAGACTTAAAAATCCTATGTAATTTTCAAGTTCATAAGAGGGATTTACAAAAAAGTGCCAATTTCTATGATCTGTCAAAAAATTGTCACTGAATGGGACATACACATTCACAGTGTCAATGAGGCTTGATCTTGACACGGAGCTAAAAACTGAGTGCATAGTCTCCATGAACATAGAACATTCATGAAAATTATGATCTTGACCTCTTATTAACAATATTTCAGATTAGTAAAGCAAAAGGGCTTTTAAAATCTGGCACATTTTAATTTTTTTTCCCCTCCCTGTTACGCTTTGCTGCTGCTGACAGTTCCCAGACTCTCAGAGCTTAGTTCTCAGGACCACTGAAGCAGAAGTGAGCTGAGGCTAAATTTCTGTTGTGGTGAGTTCTGCACCAGCAGAGACTCGCATACATGGCAAGATGCTCCCCTGCAACTCCTCCTCTCCCGTGTCTCTAGCTTCTCTGCCGTGGAAAGATAAAACAAAGAGGAGTTTCACAGCCTTCCACTGATGGGAAGACCATTTATAAGAAAACTCTAAGCATCTTTGGGTCCATGACATCTGCACACTGAAGAACCCAGCCCTTCATTACCATGGCACTGGCATTAGCCTGGTAGCCCAGGTACTTACAGTTCTGTGATGGAATGATCTACAGGCAATAAACTAAACAGGGCAGAGCACTGCCTCACACAGATCTGCCTAGTTCCACTGCTTCAGAGAGGCAGCACTGACCTACCCACAGCTGAGGTGTAACCTTGGTTGGTTGGTTTTGTTTGTTCAGACATTGTTGCAATAGAGAACAGTATGGATATACATTAATAATGAGACAGCTTGTCCAAGACTGAGGGAAGGAGAGAAATGACCTACAAACAAAATTTCAGCAGCTGAGCTTTTCTAGGAACATGATATTGTAGCTCTCGCTGAACATAAGCACAGTTGGTTCTGTGTACAAGCCTTCTACTATTTAAATATAAGGTAAGAAAACTGGCAGAAATACCTCTTTAAAATGTCTGTGGACTACAGAAAGACACCCGTCCCGTTCCACCCCCTGCCCCGCCAAACTCAAAGACACTGATCATTTCTTACATCCATAAACTCCACATTGGCTTTCGGACCAGTGGTCTCATTAAGGATCTTAATGGCCACAGGAATCTTTACCGTTTCTCCCTCAGGGACCCAAATACCCTAGAAAAAGAAGAAAAAGTGATAGAAGATAGTGACAACAGCGTTAAAAACTTCAGAGTTACAGTTCTTTTTGATGCATTCTGTCATATTATGCAGATCAGTTACGAACCTCAGAACTGAGAATACACAAAGCTATAAAACAATAAAAATCCCAGAAAACTATTACTTACACCAGAAGTAAACCATTATGTAAAATGAAAGATTTTGTACCAGTGAACGTCCTCATCAGGCCACCTTGATTTTCCTGTCCAAAACAGGGTTTCTAGAGAGTAATGTCAACACATCAACGATGCACATACTTTTTATACTGACTATCGATTCTGATAAAATTACACAAAAATCTGGATTTTCTGTCTGGATTCTGATGCTAAACTCACTGAAGCTCTCATGAAAGTGATTATCACCAGGTCGTACTATCATGCAGGAACAGGACACCCCGAGAACAATATATTTAGAATGAAACATTTAGGAGCTATTTCTCTAATTAATTGATATCTGAGAATTAAAGCTTAGATGGCTAAAAAGTAAACTTTAAAATTAAAGTTCACAAACTGTGTGTCTCTCAGGCTACTTTTCCATCCTTCTTGATTATTGCTATATTCTTGGCAACCTCACTGTACCTATCTCTATCACTTTATTATTGTCTAAGCATATTGAAACCGATTATTCAAAAATGTATTCCCATGATCTTGTAGCTGTAGTGACCTGGGTCTGTACTTCCTCCATTTCCTCCCCAGTTTGAAGACAGACACAGTATCTGTCCTCTTCCAGTGATCTGACCTACCACCTTGATTTGGCAGGTTTGGGTTGCTCCCGAAGGGTTGGGTGATTGGTTTGACTTGCCCATTAAGGCATACTGCATGCCCAACATGAAGATTTAGACATGACCAACATATCTTAAAAAGAAATCATCTTTAACTGAAGTATTTTTTCCCTTGTGGGTTCTGCTCTTACATCCTGGTTGTTAAAGGGTGTATTGACATAACTAATCTTTTCTATTAAAATGGAAGAAACAAAAAGTATAACGGTTTAACTAATGAAAATATTGTTTTACAAGGTATTGTTACTATTACAAGACCCAGGTGACACTTGCAAAATGACAAAGTTTATCTAGCTTTCCAAAAGTGTACTGTAAAGCCATTATGTAAGAACAGAATGACAAACTTTCATACTGCATTTTAATATCAAGACAGCCCAGCCTGTGTAGTCCTCTTGCATGCAAGAATGACTGTGGCTGACACTCCTTTTCTCACCAAGAAATATCTGCACGTCTGATTAAAACTAAAGTCAACATTTGAGCCTGTCTGATTAAAGCTGAAGTCAACATCTGAGCCTGAAGTGTGCTCCTCCCACACAATTCCACTATCCTGAGTTTCCCAGATATGTAGGGCTCTTGAACCCATTCACAGTACAGGGTGCTTTGCTTCAGAACTTGACTGTTCAAAAGTTAACTGAGGGAGCTCACTGCTGTATAGTGAAGACTCTTACCTTGTACACGGTTCCAAAGGCTCCAGAGCCAAGAACCTTGACACGTTTCAGCTCAGTTTCCTTCAGGATACGAAGCTGTGCTTGGTTGGGTGCTGTGCCACTTGGAGTCAAGGGTTCCACAAGCTATGAAGGAAAATCCAACAGTCTTAAATATTTGAAATTGTGAAGACCCGTCAGACATTTATATTGAAAACAATCGATCCAACTAAATACTGGAATAAAACAGTGGTAGGGTCTGTTGAGCACTAACCTGCCAACTCGTGGGAAGATTTCTCACCTTCAAAAGCAAACGAACAATACTATGAAACCAAGAGACCTGATAAAGAAAATCCTCACTCAACATGTAATAATTTCCACCAGGAATTGCATGATGGAATTACGAACTGGAAATTGAATTGGTGTCACAATAACATACCCAAGGACTCTTGCTAATGGAGGCAGTATAAATATTTTCTACATGGCAGAAATACAGCATTTATTATCAGTGCACGACATTCTATTTTTGCCCATTTTAGTGTCTTTTAAGTTGGCCATATTTCTTTTTAATAGCCCTTACTTAATGGCTCATCACATTCTTATTCTGTTTTGGGGAAGGGACTATTTTTCTGAACTTCTGTTATACCACACGGGAGGACAGCCTTAAGGAGAAAACATCTTATAGCAGACCACTAATTTATAACAGCCAGTAATTTACTGCAGAAAAGGCATAATTAAACAATTTGCTCAAGATGTCCCAAGAAACTTTGTAAATGAACCACTATGGCACATTCAGTTTAAAATGCTCTCAGATCTCAATGTTATACTGTCTCTGCCAGAAAAACAATGCTTCTTAAAAAATAAATTAAAAACACACGAAAAGGACAATACTCTAAACAATGAATAACAGTCTGTTCCTTTACAGGATGAAGAAAACAGTTCAGGGCTACTCCTGCTCAAGTTGGTTTGAAACCACTGCAGTGTTTCACAGTTTACAAGGCTAAATGCACCATGCTCTGCAGTTTGAGAACTACTTCTATGGCTCTTTCAGCATCATGAACTACTTTATTAGTTGACCAGACTTATTTAGTTTTGTTCAGGTAAAAATACTGGTATCTGGAAATTATTGGGGTTAGGAAACCTAACAAACCCAAACAGCAACAAGTCAGGTTATCACAGAAATAATCCGTGAGCTGTACTTTTCTTAAGACTGATTTCTCTTTTCACCTTTCCACTTTAGATGTCCAGTACTTACACCATAAAAGAAAAGTAGACAGACTGGTGGTACACTTATGCATTTTCAGTTTGTGAAGGGTGAAAACAGCTTCTGTGCCACAGTCCACCAACACAGGTACGGCAGGGAGAAGCATTGTAGGGGTCTAAAAAAGTACTTGTAGAGTTTTATGGAGAATGATCTACAGAAAGAATAGGTCTGTTACAGCCTCCAGCTAGAAATAGAGACTAGCTGAAGCTATAGTTGCTTATGGGTTTATCTTGGGCCACTCCTGATTTAATCTTCAGTTTCTAAACCAAGACAAAGCTTCCCCACATGTTCAGTAGGAGGCCTTGGTCCCTCAGGAACTAGTGTCAGCCACAGCTTTTATCTGACCAAATGGAGAATGAGAGCTGGACTTCAGAGCCATACTTCCCAAATGCAATGAAAACTACCTGCTTGATATAATTTATGCTTAAGTAGGGGCTAATACAATGGCAAGATTTACATATCTAAAGGCACTGAGTATTGTTAAGCTTTCTATACAGCTGAACAGTATTTAACAAGCTACGCAAATTCTAGCCAAGCTTCAAGATACTTAAGGCAAACAGATTGGGGATACATAAATCATTTGCTCCCAGGCTCTATAGTGGAGATGAGTGGGAGCAGGACCCTTAGAACAGAACAGAAAACAGCATTGTTAACAAAGCCTTATCAAAGAATCACTAGCTAACGGTATTCCCAAGCTTTATTATCTTACAAAGGGGGACCCTAATTTAAAAATATCATCACTTGCGAAGAGTCTCAAGTATAGGACTGAGGAAATGGTAGCAATCACCTTTGCTGTAGCCAACAGATAATGATTTAATGTTATGTTTAAATATACTTCCTAGATTGCCCCCTCCACTACCGGCATTTCAAAGAGCAGGATGGTGTGGGCACACATATTTTTGCTATTAGAACCGTGAACTTCATTTGGTTAAGCTCTGTGAAGTATCTTGGCTTAATAAAATACATTATTCTTACTGATCGTGACTACAGGCTTTGACAAAATCTGGACCACAAAGGCACTGTTGTTCCCAGTGCCTACATTAAGTGACAATCTCTGAATTTAAATATTCCTGATGAATTTAAGTTTGCATCAGAGCTTGCTGAAGGAACTTACTTCAGTCTTAAAAGTTCACCTCAGTATGCACTGGATGAAAACCTGTAGTATTCAAGCATGAGAGCTGCTAAATGTACTGATGAACTGGAATAGAAGCTCAGTTGAGAGCAGCATGTGAGTTCAAAAATTTGATGGAACATGACTTTGTAATCATGTGGACATTTTTGGTCTTCAAAAGCCATGAATCTGTATATGTACAGAAAATTAGCATCTTGAAATAGCTTCATTCTTTCCATCAGTTTAGTCCTGCAGAAGTTAGCAAAAGGATTTCTACAGATCTCTCTGGTAACTGGACTGAAGACCTGAACATCTTTAATATAAAAGCAGAACAGCTCTGTATATCTTTTCAAATATTCTGTGAGAAGCAGCACACTCTCACCTCAGTCTCCAGGAATCTTCGCAATGCTCTCTTCTTTTTAATGCTTTTGCGCCGAACGTACACGGCAAACGTCAGGCCCACAATGACGATGATGAAGAGGCCACCAATAACTCCCGCAGCAATCAGAGGGGTTCTAGCAATCAGAATCAGAGACTTTATTTTTAGATAGGGCGAGAGACCAAAGGATGGTTGGGTACATAAAACATAATCACTTGGAGAGCTTATTAACTGCCTTACGACCAGAATTTCTAAGTCAGTCCAAATGGGAAGTCAGGGGAAACACATTAACTTTTCTTGGTTTTAATCAACATACCAATTCTACTTTTTTCAAACTTCCATGCACATGTGAGGAGTCGTGTGGACAAGGAAACACAACATGCACTTTGATGGCAAACGCAAATCTGCAATGGCAAAATGAGGATACAGGTATCTGCAGTTTTCCCGCCAGAGCTTTAACTGTGCTTACTCTTTGGCTCCATCTAGATTAACTCATGGGCTTCTGCACTTTGGGGAAAACAAACTAACGGAAAATTCCCAAACTACCAATACGATGTGCCTTCCCGAGTATGGAGGAATTGAGAGGCAACTTCAAATATGGTTTCATAGGCAAATCTGGAGGCATCATACTCGTACACCTTCCTCAGGTAGAGGATATTTACATTTGAACAACATAACTCATGAATAGAGCCACGCACCCTCTTGGAACTCCTGGTTCATTACTATTACACACAAACATTTTGGCCAGGGGTTATAGCTGCACCCATCTGGTTTTGCAGTGGCTTTTCAGCATAGCCAAATCCCAGACCAAAAGACTGGTGTGTTGGAGCCAAAAAACTCCTGCGAACAATGCCAAGCAAGGCTCAGCTTTTGTACAAGACCTGTTGTGCTCCCACTACTCCTTATAACTACTTGCAGCTTTCCAGTCTCTTGAGCAGCATGAGCTACAATTACTAACTTGTTTTGCCATAGTGATAAGCTATAGTAGGCTGGCATCATGGTCGATACTATACAAGCTCAAAACAAAGACTGTCTCAGAGAGTCACTGACTCAGGTGACCACATTTGGGGATCGCCTATACAGACAGTGGAAAGAAGCAGGCTCCCTCTGAAGAAAAAGTCTATGTGCTCTGGCTCAGTTTGCTTTCTCTCTCTCCCTGCTCCATCTCTAAAGGATGGGTAGCAGTCTCCAAACCAAAACCTTAAATTAGGCATTTTCACAGCATACCAACAACTTACCAATATAAACACCCTCACAGCATTTAACATGCTCGGATAAAGGACCTGTCATATCAACCCAAAACAACTCTCCTCTTCATTTGCATGTGCTTTCCATGATGCTGATGCAAGAAACTCTTTAACAGGCAATTATGAAAAACACTGGACATCAAAAGACTTCTCTAGAGCTAGTAATGACTAATGGTCTTGAGCAGAGGAATTTATTATTTTTATGCTGTATGAACAATCATATAATTTTTAACAACCACCACCAAACCCCAGACTGACAAAACAGGCAGGAGATCTCTTGGCTTTAAAGAGCATATTAATAACTATCATAACAGCTGTCAAAATAAATAATTAGAGTTTTATGGTACTGTGTACACTAAAATGGCCCAAATGATATTTATATGACAGACCATAATAAGGAAACAGTTCCAAAGGAGATGTAAGGACTAGTGAAGTTACACATTCCTTGCAGCCCTTTTACTGTTACAGAGAACAGGGGTTCAAAATGAATTTTTATGATCCATCATGTCAACTCTCACTGACTCTTTAAAAGAGAGTCCTCACAATTTTCAGTAGTGATTTGAAAAAAAGCATATAATTTTCAAAAACTTCATCAAAGAAGCACTTAGTTATTAATGTGAAATATGCTGTAATGGCAAATTATATCTGAATTTTCAGGAGGCATCAACTAAACACACTGTTAAGGAAGCTTAAAAAGGGAGCATAAAAGGAATAATATGCAAGAAAAAACATATTTAAATGCTAAACAAATAACTGAAATACAGAAAAAGTTTTATTTCCAACTCAAATAGTTGCCTTCACTCCTTGCATAAAAATCACATCAGAAACAAACATCACAGATCTAAATGGATGTGCTTGTATACCGTACAGCTTCTCCTCACTCTGCTACTGAGCTAAGCCCCAAAGTCAACAATCATGTGTTTTATCCGCTACACTACCAGGAGACAAGTCACTGCCTTCAGTGCTTTCTGGTACCATCAGTGCACTTCGCTGTTGTTTCCAACCACACGTAAATTATTTTCTAAGCCCAGTTTTCTGGGTGTCACCTACCTCATTTGGGTTATTTTTACTTATGTTCGTTAGGCCAAGCTTGCTTTTTGATCTATTCTGCTAACATCTTCAAGTCTCCTGTATCATTTCTCCACTATTTTCATGTTTGCAGTGTCTTATATTTAATACCCTGATGGATTTCATTAACATGCTGTTTACCTTTCTTTTACATAATTGTTAACATGCCTCCAAGGTGGCACTAATCAGAGAACTTGCTGAAGACATGAAACCTTTCTCCCATTTTGTTTTTTTAATCCAATCCTTTTTTTTGCATATGCACCTAACCAACAGTTCAGCTTCACATACAGCTGGACACACAAATCTCCTTATCTCTAGTGGCATTAAGGGCTTAATCCACTTACATTTTTGTTACATTATTGTCCCACAACCACCTCTGTGAATGCAGTTCGCTACATTTGCCACCTCAGACTACTGCCCACTTAAAACTAATTCTGGGAAAGTTAACAGAAGTGACGTTGATGCAGAGAAAAACTGTTACTACCAAAAATCCCTAGTTTTTTAAAAGTCATTTTTAAAAGCATGGAGGCCTCATGTCTCTGTTAGGGCTCACAAAAGGCTAAAGTCAAGCAAAGAGAGGTAGTCTCTCCATGTCAGTCCTGCTCATCCAGCATAAATAATGGACAGCCAAAAGTCAATCCTAGCTCACATTCCTTTCAGCTCCACCACAAACCAACCAACAGGAAACTCCTGATACAGCCACTACTTTCCTTTACACACTGAAAATCTACCCCAGAGGATGAAAACAATCTCTGTTAGATGTTTCTGGACTTTTATGCTCATCAAAATAGCAGTCCAAGAAATATGGCCCTGACTCATAATTCAACCCCACATAATGAATTTGCTATCACGCACCCTTCCCTCAGCTGAGGACAGAATACCCAATTAACAATTGGAAAAGGTGGCAGCAGGGGAGGCAGTGGGAGGGAAAAAATCACAACATGTTGAAAATCCTGCCTTTTAAACTGGAAACTGTGTATCTGTGACTAAAAGTTGAAAGTAAGATTCTATTATTCCCTTAGGAGAAATGAATAATATATATTTCTTTTAAATGTGTACTGTTTTTTCATATTTAGAAGGATGTAACTTCCACTCCCACACACCAAAATTGAGACAAAAAGTTCAAAGTTAGTATTCCAAGATGGACAAGGATGCTCAACAGGGGGGCTCCTACCGTTCCATCCACTCCAAAACATCAAAACATCTGCAATTCCCACAGTGCTTTGAGACCAGGTATTAAAGCCTAATTACTGATTTAGATGAATACATGGTCTCATACTTTTGACTGGAGAGCGCAGCAGAAAGGGGAAAGGAAACACAGTTGTGGTTCATGGAGTAAAGCAGAGAAAGAACACCTGCTTTTCTATCTTTGGCACTAACCCACCTAATATGCTATGTAAATAAATTGAGCTTTGAAACTGAACTGTTAGAGGGCTTTAAGTTCCTGCCTCAACTTTCCCCACCTTCCCCTCCTTTATGTTTTATCTGTATATCCAAACAGGATTCATTACAACCTTGAATATTTGCTAAGTAGTTGCTTCTTGTAAATTTTCATTATCAAGGCATTATTTTCTCCTGATGGACGATTCATACGATCTGCATTCCTCACCCCTTCCATCAGTGAGGAGTTCACCTGACTTTGAAGCTGCACTTTTAGAGATCTAACGGATTCTGCTAATCCTGGAATGATAATCTTAGTATTTAAAATATACAAGATAAACAACCTGACTGAGAAGCAAATCCTTGTATGTTTTAATAGCTTCTCTCTGCTGTGCATCGCTCCCCTGGCAGCGCTCTACAACCACAACTTCCAGAGTGCCTGGTGTTCACAAAACAGTGCTCCCTGGGGATGGGAAGAATTCATCTAATCTTATTCACATTAAGACGTGCTTTGCTTTATATTTTTCTTTTTCAAGAATAAGGCTCCCTTTCCCCTTTCTCCACCTAATCTGAGGGTGTTTGAGCACTGAAAAATGTCACTATTTATGTACAGATTAGGAGATTTTATCATGTGTAAACATGAATTTTAACTCACAGATGATGTCCTACTTCCCACCGATTCCACATTTAATCTAGATATGGGCAAACTGCATTCCACTGTACTCTCAACTAGCTGTAGTTAAACTCTGGTGGCAGGTCGTTCTAGCCACAACTTTTCAATATGCAAAATGACCACAATGTTGCGGTCTACATCTAGGTCCATTCAGCAGTTAAACATCAGTTTTCACTTTGGACAAGGCTAATGCTGACAAACAGCTATCTACAATCAAAACTGCTTCTTCCTTACCCACATTGGTTCCTATATTGAAGCCTCCCTCAAGCAAATATTTCAGGACATTTCTAGATCACTATAATCAAGTTATCTTATGCTCAAAGTTTCTTCACCGGCCTTGCCAAATGAGAAAAACATGCAGAACAGAGACTTGCAGTCTTTAACTGACAGTGTACACCCTTTCCTCCTCTAGTATACCACTAACCAAGATGTGCTGTTGAGATCAACTGTGCTGTTAGGATACATCAAAGTTTTTAACATACAGTGACGTCATTTACTGAAGGTTTCCACATATTTTGGTTATCAGAGTGTTTACTGAGAATACCAACAAGACACAAACAGATATCTTATGTGCATTCTTTAGATTGTAAAAGCGTGTCCTACTCATGTCTCTTTTTTTTTTAAAGGTAGGATTCCCCATTTCACTCAGAAAAATAAATGAGGACAAAGAAAAAAACATTAAGTATAGCTTTGAAAATGAATATAACCTAGGATTCTAGACATTAATATGTACTGATTATAAATTTATGACATCTTTACTATCATTAAAGCACATGTGGTGCACAGTGAATATCTTTAAAACTAATTTTAAATCTGAATGGCATAATTTAGGAGAACAACCACATTTCTGTTATGTTTTCATCACAAATTACTAAGAACTCTCAATTTTAACTCCCTGTTAATACAGTTGACTGGAAATAAATACTGAAATCTCTGGGATTACAGTATCAATATGGAGGCTTTTCATGGGCCTCTCTTTCTGCAAAACTGAAAAGCTCATCTGACATCTTTTGCACCCCTGGTATTTTTGGGCTGAGACTTTTCTCTTCTGCCACAACATAAAAAAGAAATGCTATTGTTAAGAACTTGCACAGTGACTTTGTTTCGAGGCTTGTGCTTTAAGTAAACAGATTAATGTTCCTTGTAAAATATGCCAAGTCAGGCCCCATATAATATAGATTGATTTATCTGTGACAGAAAACCAGTTAAATTCACTAGATTGGACACACAGGTGAAGCCAGTTCATAAAGTAAAAGAACAATCCTCTTTATAAACTTGTCATATTTCCCATTTTCTTTGGGAACGGTGATATTTTGCTTTAAATAAAGAAAACTAGACCTATAATGACCATGGGCGCTGATGGACTGCTCTGAAACTAAAACCATCAACATTAGCTCAAAGAGTTTCTCTCTGCATAAAGCATTCCTGTTAGAAGCAATAAACTCAGCTTGCTTCTCTGCAACCAGTTGCAGTCAACTGGCTCTACAATTATGTCTGCGTACGTGAAATTATTAATAAGAAAACATGCTTTTCTCAAGTAGAAACATAAAGTGCATTTCCCTGTATGACATTATATGCTGAGAGACTACTCTGTCTGGTGGCACTGCTTTCTATTTATTAACTGTCAAATCCAGAAGTACCACAGAGCAGCACAGTCTGAGGCAGAGCATGTTACATCGCTTGAGGGAGCTGGAGAAATATAAGATAGTGCCCATATTAAATCAGTAGGTAGCCAAAACATTCAGTGGGAGCTGGGTCATATACAGAATACAAATCCTAGCATAAAACTGGCCATTGAAACTGAGAAGGAACATTCCTTCACTCCGCAATAGGTGTTCAGGGAAGATTTTTATAACGTTTTCTTCATTGCTACATTTTGGTTTCTATTATCTGTTCTAGCAGACATGGGCAGGCCAATTACCTTCACCCTACAGCCTGTACAACTTCTCAAGCAGAAGGCTGAACTTGAGCCTAAATGGCTCAGAAATTATTTCAACCTGCCCTCAGCTTTGCTCCACCAATGACTGTACAGATGAGTGAACACTGCAGCCAGTATTTATAGGAATTCATTAACATTTCAGATGGCGGCTTGATTCAGTCTAATGCATGCCATTTTTTCTTTACAGTTAAACAATTATGTAGATAGGTGTATGCTTCAAAGTTTGGAAAAACAATCAGATCTCTGAGGTCACGTATTCATCATGAATTAGACATTCACTACTTTGTGCTCTAAAATTTTTGTTAGCCAGTATTTGGTACAGGACACAGAAGGAAATTCACTTCAGTTGGGTGATAAATCAAACCATACAGAATAGAGAACAGGCAGGAATGCTCAGGAGTATTTTAAGCAGCAAACAGGAAGAAACCTTCTTGAATACTGTGCTCTTCCTTCTGCTATTTTTTTAAAACACTTCCCAAATTTCAATGGTGGAAAATGCTTGTAATTCACTTAAGCTGCAGTTAAGTGTTTGCTGAAATTGAGCTATTCAACATATGAAATATCCAAACCCATACATGACTAAGCAAAATCTTGCCTGTAGGACTGCACAGGTAATTTGCCTACCTTTAAGGAGCTGCAAGAGGAAGGTTTCTCTACCTCATGCCCTTCACTTTTACTTTAATTCACAAATCATCATCTTTCTTTTGAAAATGCACTGATCTCCCTTTTTATACCTGCCCCTTTTGATTGTTTTTGGGAATGCCAGACTTTCCATAGAGTAATCGTTCAGAAGATTTAAGGAGCACAGAAGAGATTTTTTGTCTAAGTGGCTGTGAACACTGGACTCTCCTGTTCCAGCTTTGAATCACAGGAGGCAGCGAGCATTTGCTTTCACAAGTTCCAGGAGTATTTCACAGTAGGGAACCTGCAAGGATTGTATTTGGGGACCAAGTCTGAGATTCTGTCTCGGATTCCCTCTTCCTAAGGTCTTTATGACTTTATGTTTCTCCTTTGTGAGAACAGATTCTGTACATTAAAGAGAGCCCTAACTTCTGTCAGACCACTTCTGGTTCAGCTCTGCATCTACAGCCCCATGAGCCATGGTGAACAAACCTCTTCACATGAGTGAGCAGTCAGACTAAGGTTCAGCACTGGACACTGGCAGAGGGGAAAAAAAAAAAGCCATCAAAACAAAACAGGACATGATAAACTGATGAGAACAGAACTGTTGTATTATGTTCTCAATTGTCAAGTTTCTTGTCATATCCAATCATTTGCTTTGTGATAAATGTAGAGCTTATATGGGTTTCAGCTGAGGTTTTTTTAACAAGTGGTGGCATTAGAGCATCTTTTGGACCTATGTTTGAGATTGAAGTTAGAGCGCATGGAGGATTTGTAGGAGAATGTGTCTGGAAATATGCACCCATATCTCATGCATGTATTACACACATTCATACGTACATATACACACACAATTAAAAAATTTTCCTTCAAAGTCTAAATCAAGATAGTAACACTTCAACATAGTAACACTTAATTCCACACTGGTATAACATATATATAAATATAGCATTTGAGACATTTATTAGACTACTAGTAATGGCCATGATGCTGTTAACTTCAACATACATTTTAACTACTCCTCATTTGAGTTCTAAATATGCAGAATTTATTTTTGTGGAGCATAGCAGGGAATAAATGCAGCCAGTGCTCATAAATATCGAGGAAAATCCAAGGTAGATAAAGAGCAGGGTACATTACATTATTTCTGAGTATGTCTGATGCTGCTTTCGGATTTATCACTATTATTTTACAAGGACAGCATTCTGTTTAAATGTCCTACACAAATTATATCAATCATTAGAAAATCCCACTTGGTTATGGGGAAAAACTCACATAAAATTGAGATCCTCCATCTGACACAGGATCATCTCCTATATGATAATATGCCCAAAAATTCTTTTTTGTCAGTAACTTATCAGTCATCTCACAGTAGTTCTTAAATTACCAAGTAGGGCAGAGAGAAACTCTGGTGTATCTTGCAACTCCTCTTAATTCTAGTCATCATCCCACTGCCAGCATTTCCCCAGAGGCCATTCAGAAAAGAAAAGTTCAACTTAGAAGCTCCAAACCCACCCACCTTCACTCCTCTCCTCCGTCTCCACAGCCACCTGAAGGAATCTATTTCACTTCACCGGCTGTAAAACAAGCCAAGGGAAACCAGCCTTTGTGAATATTATCCTCATCTTCTATTCTCAGCTCAACTGATGATTTTTTTTTTTTTTTTTTTTTGCATCTTATGTACACAGCAACCTCCTATCATCTTGATAGTCACAGATGTGACTTGATTAGAAAAACAGCTTGTGTCCGTGGTGAGGATACTGCTCAGAGTAACCTAGACTCTACAACAGCTGTTTTATTATGATTATTTTGCAGTACAGTATGGCCCACATAAAGGCAAATGATATTTTAGTAAAACAGCTCTTCCTTCTCCCAAATTGCAGTATGATAGAACATTCCAGAATTTATTGCAGATACCACCTTATCTATGAATCTTCCAAATGTTAAAAATACTTTTCTTCCACTAGCTGCTGAACTCCCAGAACAGAGCAGGCCAAACACCTGGGAAAGCAGTGATCCAGCTTAAAAATCTCTTTTTCCTATTTCAGCCACAAACCCCTTCCTCTGCCCCCATTACCAAACCCCCAAACCTAAGTACTGGCCTCTCTAGTAGACAGTGGATCCTACTGACTTTTTGTGCCTTTTAGGTCTCTCAGCTTCTGAAGCTCATTGGGCTCAAGAAAACAAAGAGGGAGAAGGCTCAGACATCTTTTTTTCCCCACCTCTAGCATAAGACCTCTCATCCCACTTCAAAACTATGTGTATTTGAAGTATTTAAGTGAGAAGAGCACAAAAAGGTTGATGAAACCCACTGGATAGAATACACACAAACATACTGCTACAGCTATAGGTTTTGGCTTGCTTTCTTAGTAATTGCCTTTTTCTCACTGGAGTTTTCCTGGAACGGGAAAGAGCTCCTTTATTTTAAAAATTCATTGATTAGAAGATGATTCAAATATCTCAAAGTCTGGAATCTGGAGCCTGATCCACTGGTTGATCCAGGAAATCAAAGCAGAGAGAGTTCACGCAAAGCTGAAGCGGTGAGACACACTGAACTTAGCCTGCATCATTTACATCTACAAGTCATTTACATGCAGAGGATATCGCTGCCATGAGGGAGGGAAAAACTTATCTACAGGAGATGGGACTATTTTAAAGCTAGAATATTATCTCTTCTATCTGTTCTTTGTCTATTATCCTTACTGTGATTGAGACTATGCATATTAACAACTAGTGGTCCATTTTTAATGCAGGAATACTTTTTACCTTTTTTTTCCCCCCTACATCAGACCATGTGGGGCAGGGAAAGAGGTAATTTCTTTCTGAAATTTATACATTTTTTTTTAGGAATGTTATTCAATCAAACAAAGCAATGCCCACTGATACAGAGACCACTGAAATGACCTGAAAATATCCCGATGGCTGAGTCAAGTCTACTGGGAACTTAGAAGAGACCAGTTTGGCCACTGCCACGCTGGTGAACTGTCCAGCTAGAATTAGTCCTCTTCCCTCCAGTCTACCAGGTCATTGCTGTTTCTTTGCTTATAACCAACCAACCTACAGGATCTGTATATCATGGTCCATGCTCCCTGAATTATTTTCAGATTAATTTGCAGATTAACATGCTATATTGCCAAAAGTAGGGATTGCAATGTCTTATCTCCTCTTCAGCATGACCTGTAAGACTATACTCAGCAACACTGACATCAAGCCTATAGGTTCTAACTTGGCTGAACCTTAACATCATTAACAGGAGTAAAACAAAAGGTAACAAATAACTAAAAACACATCCTCTGTCCTTTTGTTTGCTTCTGCTTTTCCACTGGCACCTTTTCTTTTCACTCACATTATGCTGCTTTATAGCTTCTGTGCCTTCTAAGAAATATCTGTGCTACTTTATTTCAGTGAAATATCTAAACATCATTAGGTTTACTACAACTAGAGAGCTACGAGTTAAAATGGAACAGCAAGTGAAATAAGAACATGCAATGAAAATCCAAGTGAGCATTTCAAGAGGCAAGTAACACCTTAGCGTATTGCTTTGATGGCCTGTGTTTCTAATGGACAGACTATGTCACAGGCGGGGTGTTGGGAGTCTAAGACAAATTACTTGAGGAAACAGTTCATGTTTCTTACTTAAAAGGCTGATTGCATTTCAGACAATTTTCCTGCAAGTACTACAAGAGAGACTTCACATAATTTACAAACCAGGGATTAGGTCAGGACTGGACCATGTTTAACAGAAGTTTGGCCTTTATCCTGATGGCACAGTTGAATTTTTTCTCAAATTTTTGCATAAATGCCACAACTCTTCAGGATGAGGCATTACCAGCTCTGTCCCAGAACAGGCAAATACGCAGTAAGCCCCTCCCAACTCTCTGCCAATGAAAAGCTCAATCAGAACTAGCCAGCACCTGTTTTTCACATTATCCCACAATCTTTCTTTGCTTGTTTGATCATCTGTTCAATCTCAGTTAACTACAGAAATTATTATCTGCATTATTTTCTGCAATGTGTCTGCAAAAGAGCTTGTTCACCTGTGTGTGATGGTGTTATTAAAAATTTACATCAGATTGAAAAAAAGCATGAAGTTTTTTGACAAAAGTACTGTCATCCCTAAAGAAAACTTCATTTACAAAGGTTACATACAAATAAAACCAATATCTAGATACCATACTTTCTAAAACTTTATAGTACAAAAGATACAGCTCCACCAAAGCATCTTCCAGGAAAGGAGGGGAAGGACAATAAGAAAATTGCTTTATAGATATCAGAAAGGAATAAAACTATCCTAAACGCAGTCCCCACCTACAGTAGGTTACACAGCTTGACATACTAACACTGATCTGAAGAGATCTAATCAAGTAGACTTGACGGTACACATGCTTACAACACAAGCACACCATGACCAATGTACTGTTCTAAAGAACCCAACCAAGAGCCTCTCATTTTATGCAAGAATTGCAGCTCCTTTATCACCTGACAGGTCACGGTGAGTAAGCCAGAATGCAGAGAATTAAGTCTTGTCTGGACTCTAAACTCAAATAAATGTCATGTAAATTGTTTAAATACGAAAGAGCGACAAATCCTGCATTATGCAGGTAGATTGGAAGTAAGGCGGTAAGCTTTAGTTCTGATTTATTATATGTTAAATATTAATGAATTATTAAGAAACCATTCACTGAGGTTTAAACAACTCTACATCTTACATATTTCTAAAGCTCTACAAATGTATTTTTAATAATAGATAATTAATTTATAACAACATTAAATCTAAATTAAATCCTCATTCCAAGCCATAAAAGAAACCCATTGAAGAGTGGTGAGATATATACTGTTGCTCTATAATAAGGTCACTTCTTCATGGCACAATTTTATATCTGCATCATATATTATTTGTGTAGCCAAAGCAGTACAGACACACAACACAAGGCTTATGTAGCCTGATGAGAAATAAAAACAGTAACCTCTGCAACAGGGCTGTGTGTTGTTTTCCATTCTAACAAACCATTTCCAACTTGGAATTTCCTAATGCTTCTTGCCTTTCAGCAGTGACCTATCACATTTGGCCTAATCAGTTATTTTTCCTACTCGTAGTTTCAGTAAAAATAGTCAGTTTCCTGAACAAAGAATTTTCTTATTTTAAATGTATTTGAAAATCTATTTTGCAACTTGTGGTAGCAAAGCAAAAAAAAAAAAAAAAAAAAAAAAAGCTTTTATTGAGAGTCTCTGCAAAGAAATTTGATTACGACCCGACAAAACTCCAATGCTTGGTAAATATTGTGTTTAGTACTTTCTGTATATTTCCCATGACACTCCTCATAAAACAGCCTGCTGTTAAGTGGAGCTGAACATATTCATACAGGTCACCAAGCTGGACTTTGTACTCAAGCGACAGAGGGGTAGGACTTAATGAACACTTGGCATGAAGTTCAGGGATAACAGAGGTACCGTGAAATTCATGGTGTTACCTTGTGTGCTAAGCAGACCAAACACAAGTCCCTACATGTTTCTGCAAGAAACCTGCTTGCTTGCTTTGTAAGACTGGGTGCTGCACTAATGGTTCTTCAGAGCTCGGCAGCTGAAGAAGGCACAAGGGCTGGGACATACCAAATGAGACAATAAGGACTGCCACACATATATGCACAAGAAGACAAGCTAAGGCAACTTCTATAACCTCACTGTGGCATTTCTCTGTTCGGCATGCACCACTGTGCAATTATGAATATTACCCAAATCCATCAAACGAGCACAGTGCAGAGAAACTTGGCCTGTGAGTATCAACAATCTCAATATACTGCAAGAGTATTTCACTCATATTCCCCTCTTTGTATAACAAACCACTAGAAACATCAGATTTCTGGCCTTATTCTATCCTGTGCACTCTCAACAGGATCCTCAAACTGCTGGAGCCACAGAACAGATTTTAAACAGCACTTGCATGACAATTGCTTCTAGTTCTTTCACTCTTTCAACCTTAACAGTTTATTTCTCTCTATAGTAGCAGATCCTACCAAATCCTTCCATACTATGAGACCACACCAGACAACCCTGTTGAGTAAATCAGAAGAAGTAGAAACCTTTGCAGATCCCAGACAAATCTTTCTGAACATGTTACAGAACAGAAGCTTTAATACAATGAGAGCTTTTTAAATCTGTGGTCAGATCCGTACAGCAGAAAAGGAAAACCCACCTAGCCCCTTTCCTCAGTAGATGAGTCCTACTAAGTGGGAGTGGTAAAAAGTGGGGGAATCTCATGAAATCACTACAGTGACTTTCATTCATGTCACAAGGGTACTCAAAATGTATTCCTCCCAAGGCTTTAGGCAGTGAAATATTGCTGTGACAAGAGCAGTGCTCACAGCACAGGTCTGTTTGAGAACCAGTTCAGTAGCAGAAAGTTCTCACACAGAACAGGGTTTTCTCTATCAGTCTGTCCTAAACAAATCAAGTGTAAGCTCTATCCAACCCATGGAGGTAGGACAAGAAACTGCCTTTTTTCTAGTTTTGATTCTTAAAAAATAGATCTGTTTCTTCAACTGCTCTGTTCTGATACAGCATCAGAAATCTCCATATTAAAAGTCTCTCAAGAGTAGCATCTTTTACCAATCAAGTAATGTAGCTTAGTTTGTACTCACAGATCCTATTTTTCCTCTTATTTTATACAGAGATTCTCTTCCTCTTCCCCTCCAGAATGACTATAATTATTCTATAAAAATACAGAGCATATGGAACACTTTCCTCCAAGCAATGGAACAGAGCGCCATAAAAGCAATGAACATAAGCAGTTTATTAGAGGTGGTTTCCCTTCCCCATCATCTACTCAGAGCTGCTGTGAAATTCTATTGAAGTCATACTGTGCAGGGGTACAAAACAGCTATGAAAGGATTTGCCTGCATTACATAGGGTTTACTGTTAATTAGCTCTTGTACACACACGCAGTACATAAAACCAGCTTTTTTTGTTTAGGAAGTGATAATTTGTTGAGAGGACGTCCTTTGTTGATATAAAGCTAGCATTACGATTGTAATTTGAGTTAACATCTACACATCATTTTATGTAACCACTTGACAACGGTGGTCCTGGCTAATTAGTTTCTGTTAGTTAAAAGGGAAATGTGAATGAAATTTTCTTGGGGCATATATAGAGACAGCCATCAGCTTACTCAGACCAGTAACATCAAGGTACTAGGTCTTTCCTATCATATCCACCACATGCTTCTGATCACATCTTCAGATTTGCAGTCTCTCACGCACTGGAAAGCGGAAACTTCGCTTGTCCTTTGATGGTCTCTTCTCTATTAGTATTAAGCTGAATGAATCACAGGGAGGATGAAGATATTTGAATTCATACTTTAAGTAGAAACTTTGTCCACAACCTAGCTGCAATAATCGAGTTAGCCAAATCTTTCTGGCAGACCTGGGAGCGGGGGAGTGTAGAAGAACCAGCCTTTTGTGACTGCCTAGAGTACTTTTCTTAATGGACGGCAGAGTAGTATTATTACAGTTTTCCAATCTTCCTTTTAGGCAATGCTTATCCAAATCTTTGAAGCAGGCATACTGCTCCTTTCACTCTTTGTTCAGAGTTCCTAACACGTATGCTGTTCCACCCAAAGAAACCACTGACCATAATTGTCAGAAGGAGGAGTGTCATTCTAGTGAGAGGTGGGAAAGGAGGACAGCTAACTCCTTTGGGCACTCTGGGAAATTCCAGCCTCCATCTGCTTTCTGTCTTTGCTTTGGTGATTTCTAGGAAAGGTTGATATTAGAAGGGGGGAACCCAAACTGAAGCCTTACAGTAATAATCTAGTACCTGCTCCCCCCACCCCCAAAAGGCAGAGAACAACAGGAAGAGTTATGAGGAGCTGAGAAAAGCTGGGACACAAGGCTCGTGTCTCCTCTCTGTTCCCTGGGCTGAGATTCTCAGCACAGCAGGGAAGGAAGGAAGGAGACAGAAAGGAAGACAGAGCAGCAGTGACATTAGTTACATGCCAGCTAAGGACTCCACCTTGCATGGGGAAGTCTCTGCTGGCCTGTCCCACACCTGCAGGCCTCTGTATCATCTGAGCAGCCCAAAGAGGTCAGCCAGAAAATCTGCTCAGCAAACTGACTCAGTGAATCACACGAATTACCATCAGACAACATTGTGATAGGGATGCTATGAATTAAACACGATATAAATACAGACAGAATGTGTGTTACAAACGTGAGGAAAGGCTTCCCCGGCTGCATGATTTCAACTACAGTAAATCAAGACCTATAATGACAATAACCAGAATGTGCAACTAACGACAAGCAGAGGGAGGCACTCATTTCTCCTGTGACTTCTAACTGCTTTAGAGTCTGAAATTTTCCCGGCAGTTAAGAGCACAGTGAAAGCCTTTGTGAGGATAAATTGAACACATTGAAAATAAATGTGGGTCCTCACAGGGAAAAAAAAAAAGCACATGAGATCCAGCAAGTAACCTAACAGTCATTTGAAAAATCTATCAAGTAGTCTAGAGGAAAAGGACTAAAATAGCCCTTGTACATGGCACTGAGCTGGAAAAAGGAAAAGAAAAGGGTTTCCTTGCATCCTTTTGGACAGAACTCTATTGAAGCTGAGAGTTTTAAAAACCCAAACACCTGTGCATAAAGACACACAATGCCACAAGCAAGGACTTTTTTGCACAAAATGTAAGGCACAAAACATAAGCAGAAAAAAAACAAAGTTTCACCTGGCATCTGGAAAACAAGCCATGTGATGCACATCTGATTAATCCTCATTAAACACAACAGTAAGAATTCCTTTGCTGTTCTACCACACTCTTACAAAAGCTTTCAAATCAATGGATCATGGCAAAACCAATTTGCAAACTGCAAAACTGGAAAGAAAGCAACACTGGTATGAAAATGGAAACAGGTGAAGATGAGAAATACTTCATTGTTTGTGGTTAGAGCCCTGCTCTTACTTTCAGCTGCCTGAACAGCAGGGAGCCCTGCCCTTCAACTGACTGCTAATTCACACCAATGGAAGAAATTCAAGTCAATGGACAAGGATAAAACTGATCATTAATTATTTTAAGGTCTATCAGTCTAGGGAGGGTATGCATTGTTAAAGGGACATGAAGAAGGTTCTACCTACAGCGAAACCCGTAAATTTTTGATTTACATGTCTACTGTAATAAAAAGTATCACTTTGCCAGTGCAGTTTTGCCCATTTTCAGCCCAAACAAAAAAGAACCATTTTCACACACACAAAAAAAAAGCAGTTTCACTAATCTAATAAATATAGAGGTATGAAATTTCCTTCTTTGGCTTGAAAGTGAAATAGATACATACATACTGGCATTTAAATACAGTGCAGTGATTTTCCTAAAATAAATTCAGCAAAGTTGGAACAAAAAAAAAATAAATCCATAAGATCTAAAGGAAACATTTGAGGGCCTTCCCCTCTCAGACTGAATGGAGCAGGAAATTATTCACTTGAGCAGAGTAAAACAATTGCTTTAATTTCAACCCCCCTTGATAACTTGCTTTACTACCTTGACAGTAGATTCAAGGAGACAAAGCCTACGATTTACACAAAACCAATAAAAACCAAAATAAGCATTGCCTGTTAAGACATGGTTTAAGCCTGGCACCCTACTAGACAACACTTTCTTTAGTGTTGTGTCATCGTGTTCAAGCTTCCATTCCTTTGATTACACTTTTAAATATACGGCCCAATTTAACATCCACTGTGATTGACAGGAGTCTTTCCAAGAAATTCAGTGGGTATTTGGCAGTACCTCCAGAGACTTTACTATTACCTGAACATTTTCAATGCAAAGGTAAGTTCTGGAGTTATACCACTTGAATTAAACAGTGAACAAGGTCTCACTAACTTTTGGGCTAACAGAGGAAGCTAGAGCGAGCAGTCTGTAATGCTGTAAGAGTTACACTACAGCCAACAAATTGTCTTTCTAGTATAAAGCCCGTAATGTTACCTCAAAAACAGATTAAAAACCCAATTGATGAAATACATGTAACTTTTAAATTGGTTACTAAAGCAAAGAACTTCAGCATGGCCTTCATTCCCTGTAGTTTGGTAAGTTCCTTAAACTTATGCAAATAGTAATAAGTTTTCTGTATTTGTGCTTTGAGTAAAATTGACAAAATAGAGACCTTTAAAACTGATTACTTGGTTTGGGCAACTCAGTTTGGATGACTACATCTGAAACTGAGTCCCCCACAGAAGTATCTCAAACTGGATATCCGAGAAAGATTAAAATAAAATATTGAAAAGCTCAGTCTTCTTCTGTTGCTTAAGTCAGAACTCATATTGATTTAATTAAACAAGTATACCATTTGATAGCATTTATAAAGCACTGTTTTTCAAGTCTAAACATGTTCTCCTTCAACAGCTAGAAATAGGAATATTCACATTATGTACACAACTAGGAAGGAAAGGCAACCTTAAAATCTTTTTTAAAAGACAGGAAAAAAAAAAAGTAAAATCCTTAATGAGGTGACGTTGACTGAAATGATACATTTTTCATCCAGTCTTAGCTCAGGACAGTAATCCCAAAGCCTGGAAGTCATACTAACCAGTTTGAATTTAAAAATAAACAAGCTCAGTGGCAATGAAGGGCTTTCATGAAAAAGAATGCAGAGTATAACCAGAATGTTTTGGGAGTCTTCCTACATTAATTTATTTTGATTGCCATTACTGAAAAATAAAATTGCTGCAAGGTTATGGTTATTATTATTTTTAAACAGGAAAATTAAAAAAAGGTCAAATAATAGTGTTATGTGAATTAAGGAAGAAATTCAGTTTTGCGGAAACATTTAGTTTTTCCAAAGAAGTACGGAAGAAAAAGCTTCACTTGCTTTTAAGATCTGTCTTAAACAAAAATACAACAAACAGAAAAAAGTAAATTCCAATTTAACCAGAGTTTTCACCATGTTTACTTCTAATAAAGTATCATAAAGAAACACATATTTCTGCAGAAAATTTCAGAATTGAATCCTTATTGATTTAACCTAAAAATAAACTATATGAGTAATATATTTAGTTGGCTTTCAAATGGAAGAGTAACTTTGGATGTTCAGATGCATATCTTACTTAAGGACAAACTATATTCTCCCCAATAATTTGCGTTTCTGAACAAACTGGATAGTATAACATTCCTATGGCAACCAGGGAAGGACCTTGTGTACAAAAATGGAGAAGTGGTGGATGTTACCTAGCATGTTGTGGTAAAGTGGACTGTCGTGTCCATGGATAGTAAATGCAGTCATGACTAGCGGGACCTCTACACCTGCAGGCAATTACAGAACAAAAGATGTCATTTGCCATTCACAAGGACATGCACACGCATGCGCCCTTGTCCACACGTGGAGGATGGAAGACACACAGGGAACGATCACTCAGCAAGTACCTATCCATCAGGCCGATGCAGTCTTCAATACGTGGCCCTATGCACCTGCAGCAAATCCAAATTGAAAATAGGGAGAGAAAGAGAGAAATCTGTTATTTACAGATCCAAGAAGCAGGAATCCTTTCTTTGCCCCACATTCTTAATTATAATTCTCAAGAGAGACCCAAGTCATCACAAAATTATAGCTTCTGACAAAAACAAGCTTGCAATGGGAACGATAACAGCAACATAAACAGCACCCCATGGTTGGGCAAATCTTGGCTCAAACAACACTTAAGGCAGGTTTCACCTGCGTACGTGGGAGCCCTGACAATAGAGTTGCTTTTTCGGGATGTTGTCTGAATCATCAAACCAGTGATTACTGCACAAAAGCTGTTCATTTGCAAGATGAAACCTCTGGGAGCACAATGCAAAACTTTTTTTCTTTCTGTAACTGATGCAATTGTTCATTCTGCTCTAAACTCCTAGCTTGGGCAAGTGCAGAAATATTTTGGAAGCTGACTGTACTTGTATCAGGGAAGCTCAAGGATGAACTTCCAACAACAAAACCCAGTGCAAAATGGTGTCTGATGATTCAGGCATTTTATTCTGCTTTCCTTAGATGCTGCCAAAATTCCTCCACCTGCAAAATCAACAGGTGCTCACCAAAGACAATGGAAATGCAGGGAATCACTTCATGCAGCACCACTAAAGCACAACCACGGGGAAAGAGTCTGTCTGCAAAACATGGATATGCATGGATTTTCCTTGCCCTCATGAATAGCAGTACATGAAGTCGTGTCCTAGGTCCTCTGCGTTCAAATAGCAAGTCAGTTACACATTGACACAGCAGTCAGGATTCTCAGAGACAGATACATAAAGTTAAGCTTTGAGGGGTTAAGACAACCTGACACACTTTAGTGCTGAATGCCCAGCTAGTCCCTCTGTAGCCATGGGGAGTATCTACCTCTCAGCATTTTAATGAAACCAAACCACTTCAACTCTTTAACAAGATCTCAGAGCCATTTTATTAACAGGCTCTTTGGCTGTAACTCTACTACAGGAGCAGGTGATCTGACACATCAGTAGACTGAAACTCACTTCTGTGGAGGCATTTTAAATTTAAGGTATGATCCCCAACTCTTTTTAAAGTCTCCTACTTTCAGTTTGGCTTTGATAGAGGGATACGCATGTCGAAAATCTGAAAGAATTCAAATATGCTCCCATGAGATCTTCTTTCCACTTCACCATCACTTGCCACTCATCAGTTTTTGCTGTATTTAAATTAGCTATCACTCTGCCATTATAAAACAAATTCAGTGAATTCAATTTCCCCTTACCTGCCCATCACAAAGAACAGAATGCTAATGAACTTAGCTCTTGTTTGTTTACTTCAATTTTTTATTTTTATATAAAAACTGTGACATGCAAACATGAATTGTAAGGATTTCCTCAATAATGGTTTCCTTCAGCAAATGTGCAGACATCAAAAGGATTCATTAAATACCCAAGTGGCCAGATAATGTATAAACCAAAAGGGTAGATTTAAACGCGGTTCAAAAACTTTACATAGAGAGAACTCTTGATGGGTGGTTTTTGAAATTTCAGCTGTCCTGGGCTTCAGAACTTAAGAATTCAGGACTGTATGAATTCTAACCATTTCAAACATATCCAACATTTCTTCCTTTCATGGCATTCTCAGCATTTTGCAGAAAACCAGTTCAGTAATGAAGGAGGCTGAAAAAAAGTTGTACAGATCTTCCATTTCCTAGCATGTCAAGAGAAGCTGAGCTCAGGCTCTTGCTATAAAAAAAAGAAGGCACTCTTCAAATTAGAGGTCTGAGAGCCCATTACTAGCTCAGATAACTGGCAGCCTATTGTCTTGCAGTCATTTCACATCTGTACATTTATTCTCTCAGACTTCTGGAGAACAGGACTTGAATCTGAGAAGAGAGAGCTATTTGGACCTCACCCACTCCAAGCTGAAATACCACTGATTTTTATTTAAACCTGTAATCTTCTTCAGTGGATTTCCCAGCCCCAAACAGAAAACACTGTCCAGGTGCAATTTCCATTACTCCCAGTCATGTTGAACAGTTCCCTACTCTCTGACTGGCTGTCCTGATTACACGCGGTAACGCACAATACAGTGTGAGTAATGGCAATAGCTATTAACAAGCTATTTTGCACCACCAAGTCATCAGTTATTTTTCCTCTGGAAGTAACTTCCTTGGTTTCAGGCTTTTTGACACATATAAGTACAAGCATGACACAATCATACATCACACTGGTACTCCATTCACCCCCAGGGTTCCTTCTTCTGCTTGGAGTCTAGATGATATTTTCATTTCCAAGTTCGCTCTGTAAAATGAACTGGTTAACTGATACATGCCAATTTATTAATGATATATTCAGTACCTTAAAACAGTCCAACTGAGCTTATATAGAAAATTACACTTGAAGCTTATCCTAGCTTTACAGACAAGCATCCTGTCCCCTGCCAGGCAGGGCTGGCAAGGAGGGGGGGTTGCCCTCTATGTCAGTGACAGCTGGAGCACATGGAGCTCCTCCTGGGGATGGATGAGGACCCGACTGAGAGCTTACGGATCAGGATGAAAGGGAGGGCAGGGAGAGGTGATATTATAGTGGGGGGCTGCTCCAGGCCACCTGACCAGGAAGACCAAGCGGATGAGGCCCTCTACAGAGAGATAGGAGCAGCTTCACGTTCATCAGCCCTGGTCCTCATGGGGGAGTTCAACCACCCCGATATCTGCTGGAGGGACAACACAGCTGTACATATGGAACGTACTGATGATAACTTCCTTCTGCAAATGATAGAGGAGCCAATGAGGAGAGGGGCTGTGCTAGACCTTGTTCTCATCAACAAGGAGGGGCTGGTGAGGAGTGAGAGATGAGTGAAGCTCAAGGGCAGCCTTGGCTGCAGTGACCATGAAATGGTGGAGTTCTAGATCCTTAGGACAGTGAGGAGGGAGCACAGCAAGCTCCATACCCTGGACTTCAGCAGAGCAGACTTTGGCCTCTTCAGGGATCTGCTTGGCAGAATAGCATCGGATAAAGCCCTGGAGGGAAGAGGGGCCCAAGAAAGCTGGTTGATAGTCAAGGATCACCTCTTCCAACCTCAGGAGGGATGCATCCCAACAAATAGGAAGTCAGGCAAAAATGCCAGAAAGCCTGCAGGGATGAACCAGAAGCTCCTGGACAAGCTCAAACACAAAAAGGAATCCTACAGAGGGTGGAAGCAAGGATACAGAAAAATTGTCTGAGCAGCCAGGAATCAAGTTAGGAAAGCTAAAGCCCTCAGACAATTAAACCTAGCCAGGGATGACAAAGCCATCAAGAAAAGCTTCTATAGGTATATCACTGATAACAGGAAGACTAGGGAAAATATGGGCCCTCTCCGAAAAGAAACAGGAGACCTAGTTACCTGGGATATGGAGAAGGCTGAGGTACTCAACGACTTTTTTGCCTCGGTCCTCACCAGCAAGGGCTCCAGCCACACTGCCCAAGGGGCAGAATGCAGAGGCGGGGACTGGGAGAATGAAGAACCTCCCACTGTAGGAGAAGATCAGGTTTGAGACCACCTATGGAACCTGAGGGTGCACAAGTCCATGGGACCTGATGAGGTGCATCCTCAGGTCCTGAGGGAACTGGCAGATGAAGTGGCTCAGCCACTGTCCATCCACCAGCCACTGTCTATATTTCAGAAGTTGTGGCAGTTTGGTGAAGTTCCTGCTGACTGGAAAAGGGGAAACATAACTCCCATTTTTAAAAAGGGGAAAAAAGAAGATGCAGTGAACTACAGGCCAGTCTCACCTCTGTGCCCAGCAAGATCATGAAGCAGATCCTCCTGGAAACTATGCTAGGACACATGGAAAATAAGGAGGTGATTGGTGACAGAAAACATGCCTTCACTAAGGGCAAATCATGGCTGACAAATCTGGTGGCCTTCTGTGACGGGGTTATAGCACTGGTGGATGAGGGAAGAGCAACTGACACCATCTACCTGGATTTGTGCAAAGTGTTTGACACTGTCCCACATGACATCCTTGTCTCTACATTGGAGAGACATGGATTTGATGGATGGACCACTTGGTGGATAAGGAATTGGCTGGGTGGTCGCACTCAAAGAGTTGCGGTCAGTGGCTTGATGTCCAAGTGGAGAGCGGTGACAAGTGGCGTCCTCAGGGGTCGGTGTTGGGGCTGGCGCTGTTTAATATCTTTGTGGTGACATGGACAGTGGGATCGAGTGCACCCTCAGCAAGTTCACCGATGACACCGAGCTGTGTGGTGCGGCCGACACGCTGGAGGGAAGGGATGTGCCATCCAGAGGGACTTGGGACAGGCTGGAGAGGTGGGCCTGGGTAAACCTCATGGAGTTCAACAAGGCCAAGTGCAAGGTCCTGCACATGGGTCAGGGCAATCCCAAGCACAGATACAGGCTGAGAGATGAGTGGATTGAGAGCAGCCCCAAGGAGAAGGACTTGGAGGTACTGGTGGATGGAAAACTGCCTATGAGCCAGCAATGTGCACTCACAGCCCAGAAAGCCAACTGTGTCCTGGGCTGCATCAAGAGAAGTGTGGCCAGCAGGGCGAGGGAGGGGATTCTCCACCTCTACTCTGCTCTCGTGAGACACCCCCTGCAGTGTTGTGTCCAGCTCTGGGGGCACCAACATAAGACAGACATGGACCTGCTCAAGCAGGTCCAGAGGAGGCCACGAAGATGATCAGGGGGCTGGAGCACCTCCCCTGTGAGGACAGGCTGAGAGAGTTGGGGGTGTTCAACCTGGAGAGGAGAAGGCTCCAGGGAGACCTTAGAGCAGCCTCCCAGTACTGAAAAGGGCTACAGGAAAGATGGGGAGGGACTCTTGATCAGGAAGTGTAGAGATAGTAGAAGGGGTAAGGGTTTTAAACTGACAGAGGGTAGATTTTGATTAGATATATGGAAGCAATTCTTTTTTGTGAGGGTGGTGAGACACTGGAACAGATTGCCCAGAGAAGCTGTGGCTGCCCCCTCCCTGGCAGTGTTCAAGGCCAGGTTGGACGGGGCTTTGAGCAACCTGGTCTAGTGGAAGGTGTCCCTGGCCATGGCAGGGGGGTTGGAGCTAGATGATCTTTAAGGTCCCTTGCAACCCAACCCATTCTATGATTCTATGATCCTTTGAAAGAAAATGATGAGTTAAAAGTTTTGAAAACTGGGAGAAACTGTTTTTTCCTGAAACAATCCTATTTCCCTCTGTCACAAATATTGTCTTCCAACAATTTTCCCGAAGAGTGAAAGGTGGGGTGAAAGGGGTCTTAACTGTTCACAGATGTGGAGTAGTGAAGCCATTTCTGGTCAGATGAGTTCTCAAAAATCTGTCATTGGAAACAAGCAAAACTCATTATAAAATGTTATAGATGGATTAACTCTGGACAGGAGAAAACCTTGGTTCTGGCAATGACCTGGTCATCCAACTATTGCTATAAAGTCAGAGAGCTCAAAACCAGGAAGCACGTACTGATGGTGACAGTAAGAAAGTTGAAGCGGGGCAGCAGGTTGAAGGAAATTTTGCATCTACAAAATAGTAAGGGTTTATTATTCAGAGTTTTTTTCCATTGAATTTGCACTGTTGTTTCATCTGAAATTCATAATGCCTTCCTAAAAATACACCTAAGCTTTAGGGACAAGACAGTCCTTCTGCCTTCAAACCCCTTCTGGACCACACATGTGTCGATAAGACTCCTGTGACTTCTCTGCTCTTGGCTTAGAAAGAAAATAAAGTTTAGGTGAAGAGTAATACACTTCCTTCAAAAAGTTGTGTGAGGAGGTGCATTCCTACGACGAGGAGAGGTGTCCAGTGAGATCTCTCATTTGTGTCTTGTCCTGTGAGGAAGCAGACCATCAAATGCCATTATATAATTAGCATTTTATGTCTGTGAAAGTGTTCCATTTTGGTTAGCTCTGCAAGACAAGGTGCCAAATGCTTTCTGACTCTCTTGAATTAAATGGGAAAGCTGTCCCAAATGCCTCAGATCTGCTCTGAACTGGCTTCAAGTAGCTGATATTTATCATGGGGATGCAAGGCCAGGAGCACAGTTGTTGCATCCAAGGAAGTCACTCCTTAATAGTTCTCTTATTCAGTGTAAGATCATTAACAGGGCTGGATAATTACACGCCTATTAAGAGAAGCAGTCATTATACTTGAATAAGGGAGGAGAAAGGTGTTATCAAATCT
Organism: Strix aluco; assembly: GCF_031877795.1. NCBI lineage: Eukaryota > Metazoa > Chordata > Aves > Strigiformes > Strigidae > Strix > Strix aluco. Next base: position 39,159,484 of record NC_133936.1, read on the forward strand.
CATGCTCTAGGGTGTAAAGGAATCATCTACAAGTGCCATGACAAAATTGTGGGAAAATGCTCACAGGAAACACAGAGGTGGGACAGATATCTTCCTTGGTGACAACAACAGGTGGGGATGACTAGAAACAATGTATGAGAACTAACAACCCAATTTAGAAAGCAGCCTCATTCAAAGAGAGCAGCACTGCAGGAAAGAAATAATACCACACTGGGAGCACTGCTCTGCAGCAGCTCAACACTTTTTGATGAGTATCCAAGCTGTACTGCGAGGGTATTGGTTTTATTCCAGCAATTGATCTGACAGAGAGGAGAACAGACATGCCAGATGAAGTAGAATTATGGTTTTTCTGTACCATTCAGTTGAGAGCCAAATATCAAGATGTGTTCTCTCCATAACCTATTCCACTGAACAATCCTGATTGAGGGGAATTTAAATATTAATTTCTAAAGGAAGGGTATGAAACTAGAGAATTCAGTATTAAAGGAGAAAAGGAGAGAGAGTAAATGATTTCCTTTCTCTCTGTGGGCACATTCAGCCCCTGACAACACTGGCAAGAAGATAGACAACCCATAAACCCCAAACATCTGGGGCAGTCATTAACAGTTTCATTAACATAATCACATGCCAGAAAGTCTTTAGGAACACTAGAAAAGAATACCCATGCTTACCCAGATTTGGGGGGTGGTGGGGTGTTGTTTTTATGAGGGGGTTAGAAAAATACCTAAGAATAGACACATTAACTCTTTAATAAGAGGGTGAGGATTCCTGTGAGGATTTGAGTCATGGCAAAGGGATAGCTCTTCATCTGGGAGATCACCACACCTTTGCATATGTAACCTGGGTGAGACCTTTGGCCCTTTTACTAGTGGTAGTTTGTAATTTCTCCAGGGATTGGCACACAAATCTAAATGAGACATTCTTTCACCTCATCAGCTGCAGCAAATATAAAAGAGGGAAAACTGAAAGTTCAAGGATTAAATGACAACATCACTCAGTAGAAAGGAACCCTGTGTCACCAAGGGTTGCCAATGAATACTGGCAAGTTCAGTTCCAACTGCCTAATGTCCTTCCTATTTGTTCATGAACAAGAATATCAGATTTTCATCACAAGGCATAAAAGCCTCCCTTCTTGATTCCATTCTATCCAGGGAGATAAAAACAAATGACCACTTGCAAAATACTGACGCACAGGAAGAACTGAAAGGCATGGAAAACATTCTGCTCCTTTCCTGGTCTAGGACAAATGCAGTTATGCCATGAAGATTAGTAATAGATCAATTAGACCTCCCCAGAAAAGAGGAGGGAATGGGAAGTGTCATATCCTGGTCTTCTGTGAGGCCAGCAGAGCTGCAAGGCACTTCTTATGCAGGGTGGACAGTAAATCTATCATCCATAGCTGGGCTTGTCAGAATCAATCAGAATTGGCACTTCCACCATCTATGAGAGCCAGAACCAGAGCTCCTGAGGTGAGCTCATCTTTTCACATTGTTTCTTCTTACACTCTTCTTCCACAGTAGCAACATTTTTCTTATTGCATAAGTGATTTAAAGGGTCTGAGGGGAAGACAAATCTTTAACAGATCCCGGCTCTGTCTTTGCGATCTCACTTTCATTTCCCTAATGGCTCTATTGTAATTAGATTTGCAAAACCAGCAAAAGGTCTCATTTTGAATAGCAACAGCTGTTGACATCAAGATTACACTGAATAATTTACTGGTTTAATTTTAGCTGCTAAACAATAAGAGCCTTTTGTCGAAGATTATTTCACTCACTGAAGTTTTCTCTTTTTACCCCTGGCTACTTCCGCTTTCTTTGTATGCTGGACACCACCATCCGACTCATCAAAAAGACATTTATAACTTATGTGGCCCATGCAAAACAATAGTTGTGTATGTGACTACTATTATTTTGTTGCACATATTCTTAATTCTGGCTCAGACATATGGGCTGAATACTTCCAAATGTAACAAGTGATTTTGGGCACTTAGGACTTGAGAAATTGATGCTCAGACTCCTCTACAAAGTCTGGTTTCAGACAAACCCTTTGCATCGGTCCCCGTATGAAAAAGAGAGCAGTAATGCTTTCAATCTCACAGTAGTGCTGCCAGGTTAGTTCACCAATACAAAGAAGCAGAGATGAAAATTCTGTCAACAAGCAAACAGAGTAATTTCACAGGCCTACACTTAAGTGTCAATGGCAGCATTTGCTGCAAACCAGTGGTAGCTAGAAGGAAAGCTAAGAGCATTGCTGTGAAAAGTTGTTCTCTATGGTTTTCAAAACAGATGCAAGCTTTTTTCTGATAAGCTGCTGGCCACTCATGACTAGAACCTGAATGTCACAAGACACCTGAAAATCAAAGGTTGCAGTACTGCTGCATGCACTCCGTTTCCAGGAGTGGGACAGCTGCTTTACCAAGCCAAACTGTATGTAAATCATCATGTGCTATAAACAGTAAATAGCATGGTTCACTTCACAGAATTTGCACTTACCCTTGGGTGCAGTTTGGATGACACGGATGGCACTCACGATCCTCATCAGCATATTTAAAAATGAAGCTGTTGGCCCCCTGTAAGCCATCAGGACATTTTTCCACACAATTTGGACCATCCTTAAAATGGAAACACTTCGTGCAATGGTCAGGTCCCTGAAGAGCATGGAAGAAAGAAATGCAGTGTACTCAACTCTGTCTTCTCCTGCTGCACTAGAACTGCATGTCCTAGACTGACAGACAATAACTGCAGTAGCATTTCTTTCCCAATGAACAGTGAATTAGCTGTATGGTTCCATATGTAGGAGCTGTATGCTCCTCTGTTAAGGAGCAGCAAACATGTAAATCCTGGTGCTTTTGGCCAGAAACAACTTCTGTAGAGTGTAAGACTCAATTTCAGCTTCTAAATAGGTTTCTTAATACTACTGATGTGCTTAACACAATGGGCATCATACCCACTTTAACTCCGAGAAATTTCCCACAACATCATTCAATACTGACCCACATTTGCAAAGCAACTGCACTGGCCTTTCAGTGGGCTCCCCTACCTCTGCACTCCAGAACTACTTTCCACACTGCATTCTCCCTGCGGTATCTGATCACAATACTGAAGAACTACAAGGGCTCCTTCTTCTTAATATGTATGTAGACCAGACTGTTACAAACTACAAACCAAGGTTCCTGGACATCGTCGAAGTAGAATTTTAAAGCTGTGATGATAACCTAGCGTATAAACAAATCTGGAGCTCAGGTTGGGCACTGGTCTAGGATTTTACATTCATGACCCCTGCTACAAATCCAAATTTCACTTGTGGGTTGAGCACCTGAAACATTAGCTTCTTGCTTTATGGTTGTGCTGTAGAAAACACACTATTGCAACAAAAATGATGATACCTACTGAACGGAAAAAAAAGACAAGTCACAGAAATAAGGAAATAAGTTATGAGTTAAATTTCCTCAGCGATGAAGAGACTAAAATACAGCTCCTCATTGTCCACAACACTTGTGACTTTTAATCTTGGCAATATAAAGAAAGAGACAACTTCTATCTCACAAAAGAGCAATAATCTATGAAAGAAGACTCACTGGCCATTATAAAGGTGACAGCTGCAGTTAACATTCATTTAGGATGCATGAAAAAAATTCCTATCAAAGCAACCTAGAAGGCTAACCTAAGCTGAATAAAACAAACAACATATTGTTCAAGCTGAGAGATCGAGACAAATTTCCACACTTTTTTGTGGGGGAAAAAAAAAAAAAAAAGGTTACTGAAGTTGTAGTAGAACAGGACAGAACTGAGCATAAAGAATGAAAACAGTGAAAAAAGAAGGCACTCAAATCACAACTGCATGCTATCTGTCATTTAAAAATTTTGTGCATCTGTACCACTAAGCATTACTACAACTCAGGAAAGTTTTTTAAGCCACTTTGTTAAGGAATCTGATCCAAGGAAGTTTATTCCCAGCACCAATTTAACACGAACAGAATTCTTTCCCTACATGCAGAATAGGTATATTTTCTGCTTTTGTTAACATTAATTTTCAATAGCTGCTTTAAAGTCTGTAAGCAGAAAACGTCTGTGCTTTAGTACACTTTAACAAGCTAGCCCATAACATATAAAATTTTGTTCTTACCGGCCCATAGCATGTGATCATGTTTTCTTCCATCTTTTCACACTGGGGATCACACTCCACACAAACAGAACCATTTGCAAATTCTCGAAATTCCCTAGAAAAATATTTTGGAGACAGCTTAGGAGAAAGCAAAAATGAGACTGAAACAGAGACAAAATAGCTGGTTCTTCACTTGGGGGAAATCATTTCAGCTTCACTAGGGTCAGCAGACTAGGCCAGCTGAGATCACTTCTGTTAATGACGTTATGTTGATTTACACCAGCTGAAAACTGGGCCTCATCAGCAACCTCATTCACGGGCAGGTGAAGCAGAAGACATCTTGTTTACCAGTATAAAACTATAGTGGTTTTTTCCCCTCTTTGCTTAAGAAATAAGGACCTCCTTAACAGAACAAAGTAACTCATTTCTCTATTTTTATCTATGGAATTGTCACTCATAGCTCAGATTCAGGAAGCCACTTGTTACACGTGAGACATCACTATCAGGTAGGAAAGGATTAGAAAGAGCACTGATCACAGTGCAGCTCTTATTGTTTTAGTTACGTCTCTACAAACACTCTTGTTTTAAAGCCCATTCTCCAAAAGGCTTGTAACTTTTTCATCAACAATTCTAGACTAAGATCTGAATCTACAAAATGTCAAAACAAATCCTTTTGCTCATTCATTTCATGTATCCACAAGAAACTATCACCCAAGTGTGGGGTTTTTTTTTTATTATTAACCACATATAAGGGGGGAAAAAAATGTAGTGACAGTAGGTGGTATTTCTTCCTTTAAATGCCAGCTGTCTCATTACAGGTGACAGTTGCACCTCACAAAAAACCTCCGGCACCCTCTCAACACAATTCATCCCACCCTCTTCTAGGCTGAGATGAATTAACATCTGAACAGATCATTTCTGTCCCACTGACCACAGACAGAATCTATGTAACTAGCTCAGACTGAACACCTAAAGCTTTGCAGATGGATCTCATCTTGTTGCTTTAACCAGTTAAAATATTTACATTAACCAGTTAAAGATGTGCTGCACACTTATATTAGTGGGCTCTAGTAATATCCAGATAAAGGAGGAAGGCCTCTGTGCTTAGTTTACTGATGTTCACCCTCCACTCCTCCACAGTGTAATTTAGTACCTATTGCATCAATACAGCTGAAGAAAACCTCAACTGACAACGGCAAGTGAGCTTACCCTTCTCTTTGGCTTTGGAGATAGATCTTTCCTGTTGAGGACTAACAGAGAAGTCAACTACATCTGACCCTACCCTGAAGTACTGTTGCTGCCCTCCAAGATGAATGTGAAGAGCTCTCACACAAACAAAAAATCTCCCCAAGCCCAGGTCACAAATCACTTCACATATTGAGGAAGGAACTGAGCCTGTGGAAAGTGTAAATACCATTCACTAACGGATACAGATCAGAACATTCTGACCTGAGGGCTGGTCAGGAGAGCCTCCTCACAATCTTACCATGCTAGGCTTCATGGCAGCAAGTCACCAAATGTGGTCCAATATATTCCGGTGCACATGAGAACACAGCTGTGGTCTGCAACTTTTCTTTTTTTGGAGGGGGTGGGGGAGGAGGGAAGCGGAGCTTTTAAGCATATAAAACTGTCCTCTGACAAGAATTCTTTTTGCATGCATTCTGCAGATAGAAGAGTTTAGAATATTTTCATGTTTCTATAGGAGTTCATTCAATACTCTTTCCAATTACATGAGTTGGCATCCAAGACAGGAAAAGAAAGAGGACGAAATCATACAGTGATCTTATTGTCAGTTAGCAGCATGAGCTGAAAAAGATGATTTAAATAATTTAGGTTTTTTATGCTGACTTTAAGAGAGGTGTGGGGGACCTTGCTATACTGTTACACAGGAAGTAAAATTTTACCTGTTTCCCTCCACAGCCTAATTATGAATTTCTGCTGCTGCAGCTAATATAAGCAGTTCAGCTCTATTTTCTGTCCTAAGGCAGATTCAGCCACCTTGGCTGTGCCGTATGTAGGTATTCCCCCACCCATCCTCCAGAAAAGATGGTGCACGTGCATGAGCAGCAGAGGAAAGGGGAGGAAGAACTCATGTTGGTTTTACTATTTATATTTGTGTGTACACATACACAGTGCATTATGAAAAAAGAGAGACTTTTCCTAATTTGGGATCCTTATTCAGAGAATTTCTTTATCACATGCCTAAATCTAACTCACCTGAAAGCACATAATTGTATGTGTTTCTGAACAGGGGTGTCAATATTCAAGTAGGGCCCAATGGTGGGGTTTTTTTATAAGTCTTCACCTAAATTGTTCACATCATCAGCAATGCAAAAGGTGCAACAAACTTTTGATGTTGCATGAAAATTTTACTCGGCAGAATACTGGGTAAAGCCTTCTACACAAGTTAAGATTTAAAAATCCTTAAAACTTATCCCACAACATATTTCACTCAAAATCAGTAACATTGGCAATGGAGCCAGATATTGATTAATGTAAAACCAAAAGAACTTACTCCAAGTCCTGAACAATGTAATCAGCAACTTTAGGGGAAAGTGCAAGGGAAATATCTTACCCATCATACAGGTTACAAGAGTCTATGCAGGTCCGTCCCCTGATGAAGCGCTTGCAGGAGAGACACTGGTCTGGCCCTGGCCCCCAACAGCCATCACTTGAGCATAACTCATTACACACCATTCCATCAGCAGCTGCAGAGAGAGAGAAGAGACTGTCATTAATTTACATAGTCCTTTGAAATCCAAAGGAAAACATTTCATTCAGCATTCTGCCATACTCAGAAAAGTAAACTGAACGTTCAGATTTTCTAGAAACAGAATAGCAGAAAATTATCATCGTACCACTACAGAAGCACACTGTGCACTCTCAGTTTGAATACTATAAACACTTCTGGTCGGTTCCTTCCAGAAAGGATTACAGTAGAGTAAGAACAAGGTTTAAGAGAGTGCTACAAGGATGATCAAAATTAGAGAAGAGCTCCTACATCAGGAATAAACAGAAAAGTAGCCTTAGATATGGGTGAGAAAGGACATGATAAAGGTCTATAAAATCTGAATGACAAGAAGGCGGTAAGTAAGCACGAAACAATTATTCATTGCTTCTTCCAAGTCCCTCATAAGTATTCAAAGAGACAGGAACACAATAGGGTTCAAAAGTGAGATTTTTCTTCATAGAAAGTATAGATCAAACTGCAGAATTCCCTGACACAAGACATGGTAAATGCCAAAAATTTAAAGGATTTCAAAAATCAATTGTCCAATTCCACAGAAGGGCTATTAAACTAAGATATAAAGCACTACCTCTGAATTCAGAACTCCCTGAAATAAAATTTACAGATGGTAGGGAAAAAGTTGAAGGAAAATCACCATTAACTGTGATTTTTTAATTGTTTATTGCAAAAGCACCTGAAGAGCCAAAGAGCCTTTATATTAAAACCCCCAAAACCACACAAAATAAACTACTAACAAAGGGTGGGAGGGAAAGGTTGCTTCAAACAGCATAATTAATTCTGTAATTTTATTCTACAGAAATCCTTCTCTACATAAATATCTAGACAACTGTGACAGATGGAGAAAATGACCAAAGGGCAAAAGAAAACACATGTTCTCTCTCCAGCATCTGAAGAAAGTCCAGTTGCACAGTTTCAGTCAAACCCTGGCATGTGAAAGGGTAGATCTCTTAATCTGAATTCAGTCTTGCATGATGAAACATTTAACGCAAATAGATTACGTACTAGACAGAGTAAGATGAAAAGAGCAGCGATCTTAAATATCAGAGATGGCAAATACATAAACACTTCTTTGCTTTTAAACCACTGGAACCAACTTGAAGAAAGCATCAAATAATAAATTAAAAGTAGGCTTGCTGGTAGAATTCTACCACCCCCTCCAACACTGTAGCAATGAAGATGTCCAGTGGGGAACACACACACACGTACTGAATACATGTATTAAACAGCAACTGCATATGCCCAGCACACATTTAAAGACAGGCAATAGCAAAATCAACAAAAGATATTTTTACAAAATGCAAAAAGCCCTCTGGCAGCTTTATATTAAATAAAAAGACAGCAGTACTATGTGCACTATTTTTCTACACTTCTTTCAGTACAGCAGCATTGCTGGGTGACTGGCAAAAAACCCACCCTGTTTTCGTTTCAGGATACCTGGTGGGTTTGTCTCCACTGTCAAGGCTGGAACAGTGCAGTTAGGTACTGTCGATTACAATCTACCTTAACAATTAAAGAGTATACTGAGTTTTATTATCTGAGAAGCACAAAGCCCTTCTGAATCACAAAAGAGAGCAGCAGAAAGATGCTTTCTGCTCTCCACAGCATGTTTTAAAACTGGTTATTCTGTGCTATGGTGTATATAATGTCCCACGTTTGAAGCACTGAATATCCGTCATAGCAGCCTACTGTACGGGAGAGCACACTGCTTCATACAGCGGCTGCCTCCTTAACCGCTCCATAATCGCTGCTTTTCATCAGGCAGCATTGTTTGATGTTGGCACCATGCCTGTCAAACACATCTTTCTGATCTATACAGCATGCCTAGCTTATGTCCTCTTCTATTTCCTACAAGGCAATTCCTGCACCTCCTTTTGCCTGCCGACATGCAGGAAGTTCATGTCACACTGGCAGGGTGCTCTCCTTTGATATACACTACCTGTCCTGTCACCGTCACCCTGCTTTCTGACCTCTGAATTTATTACTAAGCACTTCTTAGAAAAAAATATGCAACAACTGTACGCAAGCCCATGTAGTGAGTAGGCGAGAGGAGTGAAGCTTCTTCCATATTTCCTTTCTTTTTGCAATAGGACATTTGCTTTATCGAGACTGAAAATGGCAGATCGTTGTCTACTCATCTGGTTTTCTGCATAGAACATTTTCATAATTCAGTGCCAAAAGAGGACATTTCACCTTTACATAGGAACCAATCAAGGATTTCATGTCCTCCAGCCCTCACAGGCAAACTGATCCAAGAACAAGAGATTCAGCAGCATGCTTCCTACTTGTACAGTGCCGTAGCTGTCCCTGCATGGCTCTGCTGTACAATATAGGTAATTCAGCAGGTAGATGAGCACTATCTTATTCAATACAATGCTATAAATAACTTTGGACACAAGAAGTCTGCACACTCATGTCTTATCAAGGCTGGAATGCCTAAATATATACACACATTTTTTATATCACATATACTTTCTTAATGACAACATTCAGAAGGTGTTCAGAAGTATCTTTTTGATTCTCTTTTGCCTCAAAGCTCAAATTAGCCCAACATAAAATAATTAAATTTAGCAGTAATTCCAGGTGGTCATTTAATTTCCTTTAAAGCATATTAATTATCACAGATTCCAGCACAGCAAGAGAGACCTGAGCTATTTAGCATGCTGTTTTGTAGAGATTTCTCGTTGTCTTTCCCTGAGCTCTGCTGTAAATCAGGAGTCATTCTGCTGCAAAGGAGCCACACCACACAAAGCCAGTATGAGCAGGGACAAAAAAATCAGCTCTTCATTATTATCCTAACTCTAACTTTTTTTATGCTAGCAGTATTTTTATAACAGATGTCAGTAGTTCCACAACGTCACTGACTGAACTTCACAGAAATCAAAGGAATAATTAGGCAAAAGCTTTGCATTAGCAGATGTTACCTGTGTAGCCAACACAGTTGCCATTTTCATCCACTTTTAGACATTTCATGCATATCTCAGCCTATTGCTGGCTTTGTACAGTACAGTTCAGAAGGTGCACTGACTTGGTATTAAAGGCCAGTTTGGGCCTATTTCATGTTCATTGCCTACAGGAGCATGCAGGAAAAAGTTCCAGGTGATACAGCTGGTCATTTCAGGGGAACCCCAATTATGCCTGAGGATTTAGAGCACACTTGAGGGCTCCCTCGGAGCAGACTCCAGCACTTCACGCCTGGTCTGCCACTCTCCCTTGATCTCATCCAGTCTCATGGTGACATGTGACTGACACTGACCAGACAAATATATGAGTCTTGCCTCATGTTGCCTGCCACAGGGACACCTGGGATTAACAGGCAGCTTCAGACTTAAACTGTATCAACAAAAAGAAAAAAAAAAAAAGGAAAAAACCCAAACCCAGAAATCATCACAGTTCTAATTAAGCAAACTTTTTATACAAATAGTTTTATTTTCTACTCAATGACTCACTTTAAGTGCTTGTCATGCAATAAAAAAAACACACCCTGCTTTGGAGATCCCTTTGTTCTCATTTTTAATCTTAATAATATCAGTAATTCTTCTGATTTTGTTTTATACACTCTCGTCATTGAAAGGCAGTTTCCTGTTTGCTTTCTCACCTTTTTTTGTAACTTGAAATTGTGCTTTTATTACTAGTGATTTCCTTTCTTTTCACTGTTCTCAGCTGTCAGACTACTCTGTGATCAGGATTTTACACACACACGCACACAGTGTTGCACTAAAATAGCCCTTCAAATAGCAAGTGACACTATTACAAGATAGCTCAGAAAATATACTGAGTAACCTTATGCAAACAAAAAGAGAGCTTTTCAGTAAAGAAAATCATGATTACCTCATTGAAATCTAGCCAACACAGTGCCTATAAGTCTATGAAACAAGCAATAGAAAAAAAATTTCGGTATTTCCTTCTGCTTATTTCTAAGTCATAGAAATGTTTTCATAAATGAATCTTGGCAAGATGGTTTTTTTGACAACTTATAAAAACCCATTATGCTTGCCTTCCTCCTCTTCTTTAATTATAGGGATGGCTAAAGAAATGTTTCAATTTTAGACACATTATTTGGCATTTCCATGGGCTGAGAATGTTCTGAAGCTCCAGCATATCACACGGCCATATGTCGAAGGAAAGAACAATAATGCTTTTGACAGGAGCTCATTTTCATCGGGAGTTTCAGAACAAGTGTTCATTCTTTATTAATGGGGTCACACAGGTTAGAAGCAGAAAGGTTCAATGTTTTTCCCCAACCTAGATAGAACACAAGAAAATTAGCTATCTAAAAAAAGAAAGATTATTATTTGGCTATCCACTTATGGGCCTGATCCAAAGCTCCGTGAACTCAATAGAAAAGCTCCCACAGACTTGAATTAGCTTTGCATCATGCCTGATAATGAATGTAATCATTTATTCAAGTTGTTAATTGGTGGCTAAATTGACATAATTCATAACAATCACATTTATAACAACCTTTGCCTAGAAAGGTTTCAATGTACACTGCAGGTGTCACTGAAGATTAAAGGAATTATTTAAATAACTTTGTACAGAAGAACATTTTTCTGCATTTATTTTGTGTGCACTCATATTTAACATGAGTCACCTCTGACTGTTCCACAAAAAAACCCATGCTGGGAAAAAAACGCAGATTCTTCACTTCAGCATGGAGCAATGGTAAAATCTAACTACCAGAGCACACTCTCCATCAAATAACATTATAGTCATTCATTCTGCATTAATAATGTTCATAGCTAAGTAAGTTTTATGCACAAACAGTTTTTAACATTACAATTTATAGTAGTAGACAAGTAGTAGTGTACATTAAATGAGAGCTTCAGGCACTGCATTTTAGATGAATGATCTCCAACTGTCACTCAGCTTATCAGTTTGAAGATGCCCATTTGCCATCTGAACTCTTAAACAGCCTTGGGAGACACCATCAGTCTGTGCTAAAAGTGCAACAACTGTTCAAGTCTCAACTTGTCCCTTGCCCTCAAGTCTTCTCCCGTAACCTGCCCCCAGGCCTAGGTGCCTTTTAGGGTCTACACAGTTCAGAAGTCTCTTGCTGATGATCACATACTGCCGCCCTTTCCATGGTGCTCAGCCTCAAAGGTGCCACCTTCTTCTATGTTCCCTGTGTACACAAGCTTGGACACTGATATTTCTATCCCTGACTGTGTGTAGGGAAGGTGGAGAAGAGAGAGATCGCATTCCTCCCAGATACCCATCCCTCTCTGGCCCCTCATGGGACAATATTAGAAAGACAACACAAAGCAATACACCATTGTGGGGTTTATGGATTTTTTTAAAATTCAAAAAAACACACATATGTTTTGCTCCTGTATTTTCAACATTCTACAAACAAGTTAAGTCTGCCTTAGGCTTTTAACCAGTATTTGGAAAAGCCATCTCAGAGGCAGTGAAATATCTGGTGACTATTTTAACACTGTTAAGAAGTGGCAGAAACAGAGAGATGAAATAACTGAGGGTATCAGGAGCATAAACTATATTTTTTGTGTTGGATAATTTTGTAGCATTTTCCACTGGCTCAAGTCTGTTGTCTTTATCTTCTTAATTGAGAAAAAAAACACAGTGTTCTGCCAAACTCTATAATGTCAAAGATGAAGCATTAATATAGACCAAACTTTTCCACAAATATTTTACTCCCTCAACAATTTTTCAGTATTTCCTCACTGACTTATATGGTCAGCTGAACGCAGCATTAAATGGTATGGAAAAGATATCATCATCTTGTGATATATCGTAAAAGTCACTTAAATATGATGCTGACTAGAAGATCTTGGAAGCTCTTACATGAGTTTTAAGAAAAGGTACATGTTGATTGTAAATGTTTGCTGTAACTTGCTTTAAGCCATTAACAATCACTAGGTAGTGAGGAAAATGAAAACAAGCTGATAGCAACTCAAAATATACAAAGAAATAATAATAAACACACCTCAGAGTGGCTGTAATAATTAACATGGTTTAGACTGGTTTCTTCACTGGAAATGATGTGAAAAAAATCTTTAATGGATAGTTTTATTAAAAAGTCACACCCTGCTAGTTACCATGCATGCAAACAGACAGTACTTCTACCATAGAGAATGGATTCTGATCCTGCAAATATTTACTTATGCATTTCCCTTCCCCATCTTATTTGTCACTCAGAGAGGCATGGGCATATGCCCAAGCATCTGCAGGATCAGGGTCTAGAACAGGCAAAACAACTGAAAAGCAGAAATGGACACCCTAGAGGCTTGCCCTCAGATCCCAAACATTCAGCCAGTGGAAGATTGAGAGAAAACTCTCCTAAATCGCAGCTGTTGGCCTATCCTGAAAATCACAGATGTTTCGGAGGATGCTGGAGAAATGCATCTGGCTCTAAGGAACAGTGCTGCCTTACTCCAAGTAATTGTGAAGATTTTTGTTAGACATCTAACCTGCAGCAGAACCCATTTAACCCCAGAGAGGTGCTGACTGACAGGCAGAGTTGAAGCAGCAGGATAGCTCTTCTCATCTAATGCTGACTCTCAAGAGGCCACAAAACATTAATCAATTCACTCACACAGACATGCATAGAGAGAGAAAACCACTGCTCCCTGTTAGGATTCAGGAAGTCAGCTAAGGCACTGCCTTCTGATGGGAGTAACTTGGCCTCTAGCCTAAGTTCATTATATATAATCCATGTAATGAACACAGGTTAGAGTCCGTTTCTAAAACTAGTCCCTGGGTACTGTAGCTTACGTTGTGACTTCTTAAAATCAAATGAATGAGATTTGCTTTCCTCATGAAGATTTCCCTTGGTGTTATATTTCAGAAAATATCTTTAGCAGTATTTTTCTTCATGGAAAAGAATGAGTCTCTATTGTAACAAATCCTCAACAAGCCAAAAGTCAAATAAGTTTACATTTTCCCTTTGTGTGCAAATGCAGTGACAAGACATACAATGCAAGAGGATGATGTGACAGTACATCCAAGTTTCCATTTGCCCTGGAAGCCCATATTTCAGTAGTTGTGGCGGCTTCAAAGGGACTCAAACTTAGTGATCACAGGAAAGAGCAAAGAGGTATTTGACAAAGGAGTCCTGACAACTAATATGGAAATATCTTCCAAACTACTGTGCTCAGCTATGTTCCCAAGCTCTCAAAACCGGTGAAGCAAATGAGACGCTATTCCATGAAGGGAAAACCACCTTAGGAAGTTCTCTGCTGAGTGGTTTTCCATTGTCTTCTAACATATTGTAAGTTACAGAGAGCTTGAAGCAAAGAGAAAGCATTATTGTATGAGACATGAGGCCTATGTTCAACCTTATTACTGCTTGTTTTATTTTTATACTAAATCTCTAGGAATGGAAAAGACCTGGTTGTTCTTTCATTAAATGATGCATCATTATCAGACAGCTATAGCAAATCTGCCATTAGAAAACATCAAAGAGAACCGAGAGCAAAATTTTTCTCCCAGAGTCAGCAGTTCTTCATACAGTAGAGAGGAAGCCTGTGCTCTCTGGAAGGTTCACAGGTCCATGTATCTCCAGCAAGATGGGACCACACTAGGATCTTGGAATATAACCCTAGTGATTCTTGAGTGGTCATCAAGACCTTGTGCTTCTTCAGGTAGATTGTGTTGTGACAACCTAATACATTCCTTACATGACATCTCAAAGGGCTAATTCCTCCTGTCATGACATACAAAATACACTTGTTACTAGACTGCTAACACAGAACTTGGTTCCTCCTCACCATTTGATCCTATTAAACTCCAACCACTGCATGGGAAAGCAACTAGCAACCCACCATCCCTGGGCAGATGCGATTCTCTTTCTTGGCAACACCTTTATCTGCCAAATACTATACTGTTTTTCATAGTTGGCTTTCTATGTGGGGGCAGAAAGAACAGACTGCATACTAGAACTACAAGTCATCTACAAATGCTCCAGGCTGGCAAGACTGAAGGCATTAGTTATTCATGGGAAGTCAGGAGCTTTCCTCCAAGTTACAAAGGTGCTAGAAAATGCATGTTTTTCCCTTGCAAGGCCTATCTTATTCAATGTTCAAATAATATTCACCCTCTGAAGAACTCAAAGCAAAGAAAAAGCCTTGAGATGGAAAAAATGAAAAACAAGAGAACAGAAGCCAGTAAGATGATGATACAAAGCTCATGGATGTTGAGCAACTGGAGCTAATTCAGAACAAGATAAAGTTGGCTGGGCTGAAAATAGAGACGCTGCAGCCTTCTCTGTCCTGCAACTGGTTAACTCATTTTATTATTCAGGACTATTCTTGGACTCTTCATCAATGCTTCATTCCCACATGACATGATCATCACATGTTCAATCATCTCTGGATGATAGAGAGAGCTATGCCACTCTCACAGACAACCACCTGAAATAATTTATCATACTTTTGTCACCTCTTGGCTGGGTTACAGTAGTAAGGACACCAGGGCATGATGCTGTTCAACATTCAGGCCACCCTTGCGCACCTCCTCACCACAGCAGTAGCAGCAGACACTGCACCTCTCCTCCACCTTCTGTATTGCCTTCCTACAAGATGTTCTACCAAATGTAAAGTTCTAATCCATAGTCTAATCCACAGCCTACACCAAGGACATCTTTTGCAAACATACACAAAAACTTCTACCAAGAAAAGTTCTGTTCAACACATCCTTCTGTCTCACATAACAGAACGTTTATGTCAAAGAATGAAGTATGCCGCAGTTTGAAAGTGGACAGCGGTCTGCTGCAGGTTAAGAAACAACCCGTTCCCTCTACACCTTCAGGCATGATCACAATTAAACTATCTACATCAACAGCAAGAGGCATTTCTTTAACCTTCACTTTTTAAACTTTTCTGTAGAGAAATAGCCTAATAATAATAATAAAACCCAAACCAATAAAACCATGCAGAGACCACCCAAACAAGACTTTCCATTTCATGTAGCTCTTACATAGCAGAAGAGATTAGAAAAATAACTGAGCAGCAGTGATAGATGTATAGTTGTGTTTCACCTAACACTGGAAGGTACACTTATACTACAGTGATGAGGACAGTCACAAACTCTCTCAAAGCATAGCAGAATAGTACTTCAACTGGAGGGTAGAAAAAAAAAGGGGAAAAAACCCCTCACAAGCTAAAGAGTAAGTTAAAAGTAGGACCACAGCCTGAAAAAAACCCAAGGCAAGCATTTCTGGCTGGTCAAAGCGCAAAACCTAGAAGTATCACTTAAACATACAGCAATTTAATGAATCTTCTCTCTTTCTAGCAGTCTAACAGATGCTTAAAATAAACTGTATTGCTGCTACAAGATGATTGTATTAATGCAATTTGCTGCCTGATTTCTGTATAACCAAATTGTTTCATCTGCTACATAGCATTCATTCGCTTTTCAGTACTATGAGCTCAGTCCAGTTACTGGCACCTAAGATTTCCTGAAAGACACTTAGTCCCAATTAAAAGTAATCTTCTTTATCAGATAGGTCAAATACAGAAAGGAGGAATTCAGTGATCAAAAACAGATCCAAAAGTGACCTTTCTGGATTAAGACAAAGCCACTTCAGTGAAGCACGGTAAGGGAAGCAAAAGATGCTAATCTCACTCCATAAGGAAAGGGCTGTAGTTTCTGAATCTTTAAAATCAGTGCCTTTTATGAACACTACATTCACTCCACATTTATGGCCTTCAGAATTCATATTTGTGAAATTGGATCTCTAATCTGGAAAGTTCATGGTAAGGAAGCAGTGCTCTCTCTCTTCTCCCTTTCATTTGTTCATACCTTAAAACATTTCATTTGCCTAGAAATCTGCTCAGAGGCAGACTGGGCCAAATCCTTAGGTTCTGTAAATGATCACAGCTCCACCGATGTCCATGGAGCTTCAAGAGATATTAGTCAAGCTTCTGGCCTCCTCACTGCACTGTATTCTGTCAGTAATTGTATCATTTTCCCTCCCCAGACGAGCCAGTCGTAGACAGCAAGATTTGCACTGAGCAGCAGTACTTACTGCAGTTCTCTGCCTTTTTATTTCGATGAATCACGGTCTTTTGACTGGGTGTGCTGAAGAGGCTGGTCCAGTTGACAGTGTGGTAGTAGCACAAATTGCTGTTGTCTGTTATGTAGATGTTGCCAGCACTGATTTGCTTTAAGGACTGAAACTGCAGAGAAGTAATGCCTTGTTGCTTTAGGATGAGTAAGGAAAGGCCACTGTGATGAAAACAAAAGTAAGAGAGAACAGGAATTAGCTTCAAAAGGAGGAACTTATTAGAGCTGGTTGGGAATTTCACAGAATTAGTTCCTAATGTCAAGATGATCTTTCTGGCAAAACCCAACTTTGGTCAGAAAACTTTTATTTTGGGGTGACACAGATATTTTTTGAGTCAACATCCAGTTCTACTGCCTAGAAAATTATGAGTCCTGCAAGAATTGCGATACCACAAGCTGCGATGCTCGCAACGCTAGGCCAAGTGGGCCAGCAGAACTCAACTAGTTCCATTTCATCCATTAACATATTTTTTGAGATAAATTGCTGTTGAGAAAACGGAATAAAATCCAGGTTTTTTTCAACAGAATTAATACTCTGATAGTTTATGCTAAGGAGAAACTGACAAAGTCATGCAAAATGTATTAACATCTTCTGTCAGGCATCAAATTAATATTTTTGTTATTTTCAAGGAAGTTTTTCCAGCCCATTTTCCTACATTTCATTTTTCTTTTGTTGTAATATGTGGTTATCGCCTTTCTTCATCAAAGGAATGGTAAATGATTGTCTGTGTAACACAGAAATGACTACATGTATTTATGACTGAAGATTAGTGAAGACAATATCCAGTTTCTGGGCATCCTTTAAGTTATTGTATTTTAATGATTTTAATTCTTTTCCAGCTGTTCCAAATACAAATTACTGCTTCCAAACAGAATGCTGGGCTGTAATTCAATCTCAAGGTTTCACTGCTATTCATATTCTGCTTGGATTGCTGTTTAAGATGACAGCAGAATCCCATGACTAATTTACCACATTCACATGGGGGACCAGGGGTTGCTGTATAGATCATTCAGGTACCTTCTGGTGCTTCCCCTATTATTTCTCACATTTTCTTCTCTTCAAACCAATTCCTCCACCTGAACTTTCATTCGGAAACATCTCTGGTAAAAATGGCACTAACGTACACCCCACCTGTAAGGTACCTCAGTGGACTCAGTGTTCTTCCATGCATTTATTTTTTACCACTTCTTAAGACCACATCGTTCTTTGGGCACATGAGCCTGCACTTCCAAACGCAACCACACAAGCTTCCTGATAATGGGGCTAAGTTCTTCTATTAATGTCTTTTAAGTTATGTTTCACATTCACAAGGTATTTTATACCATAGTACTTTCTGGACAATGAGTGAATAGCTACAGCAATGAACTAAGACGTTTGGTTTTGGTGGGTTTTTTTTTTAAATCATTATGTTCAAAAGTTATTACCCATTATAAACAACTCATTAGCGAAGATACTGTTAAGGAATACCCTGGTAACAGCAAAAAATATATCAGTTCATGATGCCCTTCCCAAAGGATGTTGCATTCTGTGCTACTGAACAAAGAATCACTGAATACTAATAAAAACCAATTCCATCAACAAAGAAAGCACCTTACCTATAGAGAGCTCTTCCACCAATAGTAACCAAGTTAGAAAACACCCTGAAATCTGTCATATTCTCAGGCCATGACTGTATGTTCAAATATCCTGAAGGAGAAAAAGGCAAGCACATGAATGTCAATGATTTAGCCATAAAGATTGCTTTATCACATACGTGAGTTAGGGCAGGCCTAGCCTATAAATGAAAGACAGTGCTGATCTGAGAAAAAGAAATAAATAGGTAATGAATGCTGCAGACTAATGTCTTTGAATTCATCAGGCTGCTCACCACTGTCTTCCCCAAGAAAGCAAGGGAGGACTTGTCCCAGCAGCATTACATCCACTTTCAACAGTCACAGTGAGGGTGAACCTAAACACAGGCTGGAATCTTGCAAGGCCTCCCAGCCTTTTCTAAACAGCAGCCGCAGAAACAATGAAGATTTGCCTGAATTAAGAATATTCCATTTTAAAATCTGCTAGAGACTTAGGGCAGAAGTTGAGAGATCCGTCATGATTCATTAAAAGATGACAAGACTTTCCTAAAACAAAGAACTTGCGTTCGATTTTGAGTGTGTGTGAGGACTATTCATCAGAGAGCATTCTCTGCACAAGTATGTGGGACTACTTATTTTGTGCTACACAGACCTCTACAGAGTGCAATTCCCCATGAGTTTGATTCAGTACTGGACTGAAATGCAGTACATCTTTAAGCATAGGGGTAATTCCACTTAAGTACTAGAGCTGAGACAGTCAATTAGACAGTGTGCTTAAGAATGGCAAATTACAGACACCCAGATGCCAGACTATCTTTCACATTAATTAGGGAAAGATTCAGAGCTTGCTTTTGTTTTTAAATACCACTGGCTTGCTGAAATACACAACTTTTGAGAGGTGAAGCACATGGGAGATAACTCATTTCAAATGCCAAACACTTGTTGAGCTATAGCCAGCTACAATCATGCTGTAGCGTCCAAAGATTTCTTTTTGTGTGCATGAAATAGGAAAAAAAATAAATAAAATTCTATCTATACATAATCAGCAATCCCTCAAGAACTCAAAGCTGCAGTACCTTTCTCCCTGCCCCCGAATGGTGAAACAAGAAGCAAGATGCAAGAAAACAGAGTACTGAGTTCTAGCTATATGACCCGACTGAAAAGTCACAAAAGGTGGGAGGGACTACCTCCCCACACTTCATACATTTGTCTTTAAATTACAGAAGCTAATTTGGAGCAGCATCTGCTGTTAGAACAGGAGAAGTAGCTGCACAACCAGACTGGATTGTCTGGCTTTTGCCGAGGCATATTTCAAATGTTTTCAAGTGAAGACCAAGACCCCTTGCCCACTCAACAGTAAGGTCTTGGTCTTCTGATGCTTGTGTACTCCAAACCTAATGGGCATTCTGTATTCATGAGCAAAGGACAACACACTTGTGAATATCAACTGATACCAAAGTTGTTGTGTATTAAACTTTTATGAAGTTTGCTGTGCAGTGAGTTTAAAGAAAAAAGCACTTTGTGTTCTTCAGAAAACCCAACAAATGACAATCGTCAATGCGAAATGAGAAGTTCAGATTATAGGAAATCAGAAGTGTATTACCTGTTATCTCTCTCACTGTTTGGAAGATATTTAATTTCTCGGGATTGATTGCAGCAATTGTGTGATATGGGTCCCTGAAAGATTAAAAGGACAAAATGTGATACTCTGAATTAAAAAAAGATGAGGTTCTCAAAGCTATACCATATAGAAAGCCATATTCAGGAAGTCAACACTTTGCTTTTAGGCAGCATGTGCTCCAGATTTCTTCAGAATGTTTCCAATTTCTTCAGACTGTTGTTCCTGCAGAACCTCTGTCTAACTTCTCCCAAGTCATCTTGAAGGAAAATAATGGTGTTTAGCATCTTTAAGGTTCAAATCATTAATGTCTGAGCAAATATTTATGCTCATGGAAAATCAAGGGATTCTAAACAACCATGGGTGACCTCCCTAAAAGAAAGATGAATTTTCAACATTTTTCCCAGAAACACTAGCTCAAATGGTACAGTTGCGATACTGTACTACCAGGACTAACAAAATTGTTACTGAAACAAGGGACAAGCTATAAGCAAAACAAAACTAAGAGCATGCCAGCAGTTCCTGACACTTGGCATTAAAAGGGTACACTTTTTAGAAGGTGTTGAACAGGGAATATCAAAAAGCACAAATCCTCTCCAAGGAAGTCTGTCACCTGAAAAATGAAACACCCCCACCAAACATGAAAATCTCAAAGTTAGATATACTACAGTATAAAAATATGAAGTTAACTTTGATTTTGAGAGTGCTATCATTTAGTAAATACTTCCCACCCCCCATTTTAAAGGGGTAAAGACTCTCCAACTATTAAAAAGCCATCTAGAAGCCTAACCCAAACAAAAATACTTTAAAAATCCTTCTGTAGTGCCATGTTACGGTATTTTTGAGAGGGTAGGAAACACCCTCTGTAAATGCAGACCATGCATTTCCACCCTTCCTCCTTCTGCTTTCCAAAAGACATCTTTCTGGGAATTGGAACATGCAGGTGATCAACTAGGCCTCACAAGTCTATGCGGTGACAGACTGATGGGGTCACTTCTAACCATCCTGGAGGCGACACCAGGTTAGCAGCAAAAAAATGATTTATTGAACCTTAACAAAAATCCCAGTGGACCACAGAAGCATCATACACACTTAATTTTAACAATCTGGGGCTCTCAGAAAACTTGGTAACAAGTTTTGACTACCTAACAGAAACACTGCACTTTGCTTTTAAAATGTGTTACTACAAAAAAAAAGGAAAACCCTTGCCTGTAGTAGACCTGAGGTTGCTGAACTTCACCTCCCAATCCTAAGATAAAGTAGTCTTTAAAGATACAAATAGACATTTAAAGCCCTTAAACAGCCAAATGTCCGATACGTTTTATCAACATGTAAAACTGTAGAATAATGCAGTCCTCATCTACCATTCTTATCAACAGAGCCAGGATTTTTCAGTAGAACAGAGGCACAGCTGAATTTTACAGCTCCAGGGATGAGAGTTTCAGCTCATTGTGAAACTGGAGATGGACAACTCAAGGGAAGATAAAAAGCTGGTGAGCACTGAAGGCTTGTTGCTCCTGCTGCAAGTCGCGAGGGGGAAGAAGGCGGCAGCATTTGCTGCTAGCTGGGACTGGCCATACTTAAACTACATCTCTCCTTGGTATATCCCACCCCTTCAGCGGCAACACCAGCAGAAGGCAGCTTGGCTTTTTAGCACCCCAAACAGAAGAAAACAGCAGAGAGAAGGCTGCATCCGACCTATACAGGTCCTAACAATTTTTCAGCCAATGTGTTTTCTGTCTCTGCCTCAGGCAGCAGATATGTACCCTAACAAAGAACACTTTATCCATACACTTCAGCAGACCATTACCTTAGAAGACTGAGTACTAATGACTCGCCAACATTTAGGTCTACCTTCATCCCACTTAGCTTCTGGACACTAATTAAAGCTGATTCATAATTATCTAACTTATATATCATAAATAATTGTTCATAAACCCAATTCATAATTATATATATAGTTTTTATATCAATTATTACAAATTCACAAAGACTTGAAGTTCAAGTATTCAGGACAGGGAAAGGCAGGCTACAGAATCACAGGATCAAAAATATGACAGGATCAATTGTAATAGCACAGTTCCCAATAAAAACAAAACCAGCATCTTTTACTGAAGTTATTCTCTGCTACTACAAAAAATCTTTCAATTCCCCACAAAGAGCTAGACTTTAAGTCCCTACAATCTGAAACACTGAAAATTCATACTTTTAAAGGTGCAGTTCACTCTGAGTAAATGAATTGTAACAGGAATTAATTAAAAGTTGGAGTTGAAATATTTGTTATTGTTTTTGCTCTATGCTGTCCATTTATATAATAAACTGCTTTTGTAGCTAGTGTAATTTAAAAAATTTCCTTTCTGTATTATTGATTTGCAAAATGTAACAGAAATTTTAAACAAAAAGCTGTTCCAGAAACACAAAGTTATTTTAATTAATTCTCAAATCTTCTTCTTGTATTTCAATATATACTACTGTAATTTATTCTATGGAAAAATTTAGGGTTGCAGAACTCAGTGTCCTCATACTTAACACTTCGTGGAGTGAGTTTTCTTCATAAAGAATGAGAGACAAAGTGCCACACAGTTTCAACATTACATGTCCTAGGCTTATATTATTCTATTAAAATAGAACAAAATATTTTAACCCTCTGCTTTATAGTCCATAATTTAGATATTTTTCAGATTCATATGGTTTTATTCAAGGGTTGTTTTGGTTCATTTAGACAGATTTTTAAATGAGACTCATCTTGTAACTCTGCAGCTAATATAACTTTCTCAACAAAAGCAGTTCTAATACTCAAAATTACATTTCATGTAATGCACTGGAATAATCCACACAAAATTGCTCACATCCTCTAGCCGCTTGTCTTGCATTTACTAGAGTACTTCCTGTCCTGGGAGACCTAATAGATTTACACCCGGGCTCTTGTTCGGTCACTTGGTCAGTTCAGAAAGTGTGATGGCCTGAGCGCTGACTCCTGTGTGACCCTCTCTAGGGTTTCAACAAGTTCAAAGCAGCATTTCCTTAAACCACTTGAACCAAAGTCCTCTTCCTCCCTATGCTACGTTAACCTTTCACACTGTACTCCCTGCTGGAGAGATGAGAAGACCAACTACACAGTCAGAGCTCACATTTGCTGGCCTTTTGAGAATCACTGAGCTCTAGGGCCCCACTGAAGCGGATTTTCAACTGTCTTTCTCATGGCTGGAGTCAAGTTGTAGGTGGAGCACTACAACCAATCCCTATATCAAATCAACGAAACAAGTTGTTTCTTTCCACCTCACCTAGTAGGGAAATTTGAGCCAGGCAGGTTGGTGTCAACCACTTTATTATAATCTAAATATATCTGAATCTATAGAAAGACTAAAGAAAAATATGCTGGCACTATTCATGCCAGAATCCCATTTCTGATCAATCTGCGGACATTCAGTTAATCCCATTTTCTCTATGCCATAAAGCTGCAAACATGGAGTTGGTTTGGGAACTGTATTTAAGATATCTAATCTTGACAATCAGCTGCAAGAAATGTTGAAAGCTCTGAGGAACCTAAAAAGCAAGTTAAAATTTGAAGCCTACACAGTGCTAGAAGCAATTGAGTACTGTAGACTGTTAATGTACCACAAAATATCTGCATACTTATTGCAATAAAGAGGCGAAAGGGATTAATCTTATTTGTACATTTTGAGGATTTTGCTCATTTTAATAGGTCCAGAAATACCTCAGTGTCATGTAATTCACCATGGCTGATTAGAACATGAAGGCTTGAATTAGCAAGAAGGTACAATCATATTTATGTTCTCTCTATGATGGAAAGAACACAATGCAGGAAAGCAGCTAGTTGCATTGGGCCCCCCCTGGCCATCAAACCAGAGTATGCCTGTCTTCCCTGGCCACATCCCACCCTCACAGCATTTGCACCACGCACTCACCCTTGCTACCACGGCAAACACACAGCGCACCAAACTACAAACAGCAAGGCACTAGTTATCTGGCCGGTGTATCTTCCTTTAGGAGGAGACACTGGGAGACTTTTAAATACTGGTTCTGTACCTCCACATCTTCAACCGCTACTAAGACTTATTCAATATACAGCCATATTGAAATCAAAATACTGGATTAAATACCAGTGAGCTTTGTGCATCCCTGCAATTGAAACTTGAATATATACTTCAAAACTGATTGACAAGAGGGCAGCTTTTTTGCATGTGTATGCAGTGACAGCCACCTGAGCTATGACAGTTTGTGCTATTCTGCACATCAGACTGCTGGTCATACCCCATTTAAAACAAACTGATGGAAGGTAACTTCCCTTTCTCCCTTCTATTCTCTAATCAACCATTATTGTAAGCCAGTACCAAGGATCTCATAAAGTAACCACAGATCACAGTTTTTTCTCTTTCTACTGCAAACAATCTACTTCTTCCTTTCTTTTCCTAGAGGTTGAGTCTTGAGAATCAAGGTAACAGTTTCCTTCATAATGGAAGGCAGAAAACAAATTTATCCTGGATCTGCTATTCTGTAAAAGAAGCCTGCAGCCATCGTTAAGAGGTGGATGCAATTTGTCTCACCTGGCACCATGACATAACATCTTAACGTTTTGTCACTTACCCATGAATCCCAGTAACAAGGAAGATAAGGTTGCCATTGATCTTGGTACAGTTTATGAACTTGTCAATGTTGCTGGAATCCACCGTCTGAGCTGACACTAAACTCCCTGTTCCAATGCCGTCACATGCTGCCAAAACAAGGAGTTTGTGTAAAGAACTAGGAAAGACAATTACTGAATCGGAACATGTTGGCCTTCTCGACACAAGTCTTCATTTCTTTCAGAGATAAAGCAGCAGAGAGGTGTTAAAATGGCACCCATTACATTACCCATATTCCTAAAGAAGCACTGCCAACTTAAAACAAACAATAAGCTATAGTACCTGCCACAGAAGGACATCCTGGCACACAGGTTAAGGTACTTCACACTGGATCTAAAGGCAAGTATGAACCACACTAAATCCCACGCAAGCCAGCTGTAAACAGTTAGTTAATAACTTAGCTCAGACTAACCCGGTGGCCATGGCATTTATTTGTGCACTACTCACTGCAGAAACTGAGGGGTCCTAACACTGCTAGCTCCAGAGACCCCCTTTGCCCTGGTGGATTTATGAACTTAACCATTCACATGCCATAAGGTCCTTTAGAAAGGACGTACAAATAATTCTTGTGAATTCGTGAATTTGTTTCCAGATATAGCTTCCACTAGGACTAAGAAGTGGCATAGGCCCACCTGGGAAAACTGATGGTGCTTTGCTCCTGAGCCATTCAAGCAGGGAGCAGAAAGCCTCCCTAGAGGAGCTTGGGGTGGCAAAGTAACCTATAGATTTCAGTCTTCTCAACAGCATCATCACTGAGAAACCTCTAGTCTATGTTTTAGACACTTAGAAAGGAGGTAG
Organism: Strix aluco; assembly: GCF_031877795.1. NCBI lineage: Eukaryota > Metazoa > Chordata > Aves > Strigiformes > Strigidae > Strix > Strix aluco. The sequence goes on from NC_133936.1 coordinate 39,184,994, forward strand.
AGTCTGGGAAAACAGAGGCATTTTTAAAAAACAGAGGAAATAAATGGAAACTTAACATTGTATTGACAAGTATGAGACATACCATACATTGAAGCCAGGGCTTTAGTACAGTCCCCTTTGGAATGACAAAAAGACAGCTTTAAAATACCTCCAGGAAATACTTGTCATTAAAATAACATAATAAAGAATTCTTTCAAATTTCTCTAAAACCAACAGAGAAATCCCCTTCATTTTTATCTAATCAAAAGTAATTGGTTACATGACCATTATAACTTAATAAATTTTAATTCTATTATATACACTTCACACACAGCCTACATAGCTCAAAGTTCTGTGGGTATCCAAAGGCTATTAATATTCTACAACATACTCATGAAGGGTATTTCATGCCAAAATGACAGCCTGCTCTGCACAGACTACATTCAGGAAAATTTATACTAAACTACTGCCTACCTTTAGGACAAATGTCAGTGCAGGGCTTGCACATCTTAATACCATTTTCTTCAACCTCCATCTTGGAGCTCGGACATGCACGGACACAAGAGCTGGAATCTACCACAAAGTTGTCTGAAGAGAAAAAGAAGATATTGGCAGAAAGTGAACCGCTGGACTAAATAATACTGAGACATATTTTTGGACTCTGTGTCAATATATATTATTCATTACCTCAGCATTTCCACAGTGACATTACGATTTAATGTTCAGTGTTTTCAGAAGTAAGCAAGCAAATTAGGCATGTTTTTGGAGACTTAGGAAAATCCATGAATTGTCAGGCCTGATTCCCCCTCCTCCCCCAATTTGATTTTATTATTATTTGTAGTAAAGAAAGCTACAGTAATGGGAGAGAAATAAAACAAGACATTCTGCCCTGTCTCTTTCATACACACACAAATACATACATCTGGGATAAAACACTGCAGAAAACAATGACAAGTATTTCAATTTTGCTTTGTAAAACAACTGCCAAAGGGGATATAGACTGATCCTACCTAATTGAGAGCTTAATACTGTCAAGAAAGGCAAAAAAAAAGGAAAAAACGGTCAATGAAGTATTTGAACAAAGAATCATATCCCTTAAGTAGTGCATGGTATACCAGTTCCAAAAAAAATTATCTTGCTTCAAAAAACCCACCACTCTATTACAGTTATGACTAAGCCTTGACAGGCACAGCCTCAGCCTACTGTCAATCTGAACTTCCCCACAGAGATGCAAAATTTGGATTTTGTTTTGGGCTGAATCATGGTTCCATTTATTATAATTACCCATCCTTCTTAGATGTAATTTATGGATAAAATAATTAACGCACAACACAACTGTAAACCTTGGTGGGAATGAAAGGGAGACCAAGAATACTGTCACCCCTATTTTTCTTTCTAACTAAAACAGCAGTATTAAAGACTATGTAAGTCGTGACCTTCCAAATTTTTCTGTTGCTTGACATCATCTGTCTGGTATAGTTTTTTGTATGCATGGGACTATTCTTTTTTTAACTCCCTCTTCCCCTCTAATTTTACTCTGGAGTTTTAATACTGTATTGTTGTCAGTATTGCATGGGTTTTCCTCACTGGGACAGAACTGCTCAGAAATATTTATTGTAACTTTCTGTCAAACCATCATTATTCCAAGTTAAGAAAAGGGCATCAATATCATGAAACCATATGGTGCCAGGTAGTACTGGTGATGGACTGTTAGGTTTCTGAAACAGAAATTTATACCCTTTTACAATCCCATTAACTATTTTCACAGTTCATTTTGAAATTTACAAATGCTGATCTAAAGCATGAATGTTAACAAGTGGTGGTCATGAAAACAGGAACCGAGCGAATTCCCCTTCTTTAAGAAAATCACTATAGGACATTTGGGAAGTGTCACAACCCAGAATGTCACTGCCTTTAGTTAACACATGGCTGAGTTATTACAGGCTGCAAGCACAGGAGGAGTGATTTGAGACACTGAACTATGCACTTAGCTCTCATTCTCTCATTGTTTTGTAAGGCTCCTGAAATGCAACTCAAACTTTCTATCACTGCAGGAAAAGGCAGCTAACACAGCACTTACGTGGGCACTTTTTGACGCAAAAAGCCCCATAGGTGTACTTTGCATTGTGATTATGCTCCAGCTGGAAGGTGGTAGGATTGTATACAAAAGTCTGGGGACACTGCGTGACACATGCACCACTGTCATTGAAATTCATACAGGCCTGCAAAACAAGGGAGAAAAAAAATATTAAATTAAATCACAGAGCTGCTGTTGGGTTTTTTTAGTTTATAATACGGACTTGATTGTTCAGACTCGCTGCAACAGTGAGGAATGTGATATATAGTTTTCTAACCTTCATTCTGGATACTTAGATTCCTTGCTAGGATCTTGGCAAATACATGACTTATAAAAGGGGGCTCACTGAGCCCCCTTAATTCAAAACACAGTTGACTGTTACAATACTTGCTACAGAAACATAACAACACTGTAATTTGTTTCATAACTATTGTTACTACTAGCAATTAACTAATTCACAACTCGTTAGGACATTCTAAAACTGCCAAGAGTGAACAGCTATTTATCATAGTCAGTCTGAACAAATGCTAATGACTCCTTCAGAGCTCCAACCTTTAGATTTCTTACAGCATGGGTCCATCGTCCAGCTGAAAACTAAAATTCCCAATTAGAAAGCATGAGGGATAAGAACTTCTTTTGAGCTAGCACAGGAGGGGGTCATTTCCCTAAGTGGCAAGTTTAACAAGGTCAGTTGCTTCACACACTGAGAAAAGAAAATAGGACTTTGTATCACTTGGCATTCAAGCTCAGCCACCCACAGCTGACAGAGGACAGGGCCCTGACAAATGAAGAGGCAAGTGTGTGGATAAAGAAAGTAGTGGTATGCAGGGAAAATAATTGACCATGCAAAGCTGATAATTAGTAATAGAAAAATCCCACCGATTTTGACATTCCTTGTCACCACATATCGTGTCTACAGTTTTAACCACAGCTTATAAAAGACTGTTGGAGTAATATTCACAAAGCATACCCAAAATGTCAAATTTCATATGAACATGAAAGCTGTAGCCTGGCTTGGATCCCTCTAGTAGTTTAAGCAACCACTGCTACTGGATTCTGCTTCCCCGCTAACCTGTTGTCCAGAAGCCAGGTTGCTTTGGAAGTTTTAGTCTAGGGATGAATCCTTCTGGTCCTTTTCCAGGTTGTAAAAAACAGAGATGATTTTGAATGTTTTAAAGAGTCAGCAAGTATACCAAGATGTGTGTGGTGTCCCCTCCCCTGCTGGACTGGGACTGAGAGAAAAGTGAAAGAGATTTCTCCTTCTGCTGCTTTTACTAACAGTCCTTATCTCCATTCAGACCAGGACCAGCAGGACTGAGGGATGTTACTTGTCACGTCAGAAGATTTCAGAAGGGAGAGGCTAATAATGTAACCGATGGAGAAGGACAAAATCTGCTGCTGAAAGGGATCAATAGGGAGTTCCAGGTTGAAGCCACTGTCCTCCACATACGGAGCACGAGCTAAGCCAAATTGCCTTTCCTGTCTTCTCTGGTTCTCTAAAGCGAGTAGTACAAAACCTGTCAGTTTCTCATAGAACCAGATTTATTTTTTTCTTACAAAGATAAATATAGTCAGTTACTTCTTTACTAAGAACTAGATGGGAAGTCCACCCTATGAATTGATTGTGTCACTTTTCTGATTCCACTGGGTACTCAACCAGGCCCTCCTATGCATTTCAAGTTTTAGATCCAGTTTGGCTTTGAATGCAAGTTAAGAACATCTCTAAAACTTTGTTTTAGCATGTTTGCTTGCAGTTATGTCAGATGTTGATTATTGTCTTTCTTTTAGAACTGAATACGCAAATGATTGTATGGCAGCATATGGAGAAGGATGGATGAATTTTATCTAGAAATATTAAAACCATATTTACAACAGGATGCTATTGCAAGCTGCCATAATACGCTAAAGGATTTGTAATGCTTCATAAACTGTACTTTTGCTTATTAATAAATACTAATTTAGTTTGCTTCCTCAACACATTTTTTACATCCGCTGTTGACTTAAAAGGTACTCTATCAGACAATCCTCTGATAAGTGTTTAGCAAATTCATAAAGTAAAGCACACAACTCTTCAGAGAGATGGCACTTCTCAGGAAAAGCTCATCTAAAAGATTTGGGAACTTTTAATTTATGACTATAATGCTTTGTATACATTTGTAATTGCTTCAATAATATATGCAAACTTCTAACATTTGGTGCTAAATGTTGCTAATTTGTGAATGAAAGCACTGGAAAATACACAAGGAAAAAACAAAGTTCTGTATCTCAGCTGAAAGCTAAGCACAGTTGTCTATAGCCTAAAGGATTACACTTTTCACCCAGTGTGTACTAAGCAAGTAATGACTAGCCTTGAAAATTGCCAGACCCCTGCTGAATTTCTTTTACATTGCTCTTGGCCCAGGAGTGAATGAGAATAAAGCCCTGGGTGCTTCTCTGCTGGATAAGAACAAACAGACTAGTTGATTTTTAGCATACATATTTCCATAACTGCTGCAATTTAGAAAGTCTAACTCATCTTCTTTCAGGCTGCAGTACTACAGAACTTAGGCTGCAATTAACTTACTTTAACCTTTGAAAATGGACATCAACACATCAGCTTTGAGGATGTTCCTCAACAGTCATACGGGAATAGTAACGGCATGTTTTCTCTTTCCTTTAGCTACTTAAATTGTATGTGACATGGGAAAGAATGTTATTTTCCCATCTCTCTAGTCCAAAGCTAACACAGAACTTCCAGTGAGTGCTGGATCAGGTGTACCACATGTGCTGAATATCTACTTGTGCAAAGCCCCAGCCACAAAGAACAGCTTTAGTAAAACCTGTTAGCAGTTAAGTCAGGCCATCACTGCATTTCAGCAGCAGCAGAAGGATAGCATTTAGAATGTGTTTCTGAAGCACATCACCTACCCCTATCAAATGATACCTGAACAGTGAGCAAGTTTCAGGTTCAGTTAGGGAAAGATTCATTTTTGCCAGTTCATTATGATCCACTTGCCTGCACTGCAGGAAATCTGCAATTTCCCATACCATAAGATTCCTCCTCTCAATCCTATCTGGCAGATTTTAAAAGGAGCCTACCGAACTTTGTAGATATTCATTTAATCAACCACTTGGGTATCTTTGAAAATGCACCTCTCTGTGCATGCTCTAGTTCTAGGCTTCTTTAGGTCTAGGTTTGCTTCCCCTGAAAACATTAGCTAAATTTGTCTCTGCAACCCAGTGTTATGAGCTACACATTTTTTGAGATCAGTGTTGGGTTCTGAAGCTGCTTACACCATTATAAGTAACAGAGTACAAACAAGACAAATTTGTCTAAAGGCATGTATGTTCAGATTGTCTATTTTTTTTAGGAAGTTAGCCTTTTTCTCTTTTCATCTTAAGCAGCATACATTTGAGGTAGAGTATTTTGGAAACCACTTGCCTTCCATCTCCCCTAAGAAGCATGCCCAGTAAAAAGGCTGAATTTAAATCAAGTCTGGCAGTAATAGGGAACAGGGAACACCTTTCACAGAGAAGCTAAATTGTATTCTTGACTTTCAGGTAAAAAGCACACAGAGCAGTAATAAAAGCCATGCTCAGATGTAATGATAAATACTTCTAAAAATTCCCTATTGCCTCTAAAAGTTAATTTTAGAAAAGCAAAAGATAAAAATCACAGAGATTAGCATATTGATGGTTCCCAATCTGTATTTACAAATCTCATAAATCTGTTAATGGGTAATATTAGGGTAGATAAGAGATGTTAATATAATGTGAAAAATCTTAAAAGCTAAAATTTGCAGTCTAAATCTAGGAGTGTGCATGCAATACATTAAATGGGATAAAATGGTGAATTTCATGGATTAAAGCATTAAGAATTTGCAGTGCGACTGCCAGGAAGAAGAAAAATGAGAAGTCTCACACATACAAAGCAATCAGTGTCTTTAGGTCCGGAACAACCTCCAGCGCATTCCCGGTGGCAGCAGTCGCTGACGTAGGGCCCATAGCACCGTCCATCACACTGCTCTGCACACACAGTCTTCGTTACTAGGAGGAGGCAGGAAAAATTATCATGTCAGAATCAGGAGAGAGCTCTTCAGCTACACACTGAGGAAAACAACAAACCAAACAGCATACTGAAAAAACCCTCAAATTTTAAGGTAATTGCTTCAGTGGTACTGGCCACTCATATCCTTCAGAGTACCTTCACGATATCCTCTTTAGGAACATATATGTTGCCTAAGGACTTGTGGAGGAATAATTTTTAAAGTGTTTGCTCTTATCCTTGGAAATTCAGGTGGAATATTATTTTCAAATTACTAGTTTTTGTAAACAGCTGATGGAAGGATATGGAAAAGAAACCCACAGAATAACAGAAAAGCCCACCAATTCCATGTGAGTTTTCCCCCACAAAGAACAGCAATACTGAGTAAATGAGTGAAATTCAGAGTGAAGCCAGCAATCTCAGAGCCAAATGCTGTTCTTGATGGCAAGCAATTTGACAAATAGGCGATGAGATAACAGAATGGAATAGAACCTGCAGATTGGAACTCATTTGGAAACACCACTTACTCTTTCTAAATAACACAATCCAGCCTTCATTCACAGGGAAACAACTATATTCCACCAATTGGAAAGCACAGTGATTTAAGTGGTACCACACTACTGTACCTCAGGGCTTAGTCTTATGCAAAGAATGGTCGACAAGTGGAGCACCTTCCTCCCCTCACTCGGCGATAGCCTCTATCTTTATTTTACAGAAAAAGAAATTAATACTATCTGCAGGACTATACCAACCACCGCCTGCAGGACGCCAGGAAGCTGTGCCGTCAGCTGTCTTTGGATAAAAGCAGGGATGTTACACCTCTGTAATTAACCTTTACCATTCACTTTGTTAAAAGCATTTAATTACTTCTCTGTGGAAAACAGTTTTCAAGAAGCCAGAGAACACAGAATACCATTCAACTTTCTGCTCGATTCTACTATTTAATGTATTGGTAACTCCTTTATAAGCACTTTCCAATCCAAATTCCCTCCACTACTTGCCTGAAATACTTAAGGTAATACTTAAGGTAAAGCTTCTTGATATACACAGTATTTATTTAGGACATAAAAATATAAATAACCAAAGAGAAGTCATGATTTATAATCTATGGAATAAAGTGATGAACTTTTAGAATAATTCCTTCTTGCTGATATCAGAGGCAAACCCTCTGACAGAAAACACTTTTGTGCCTTATGCAATCTAATTTAGGAAATAAGGGAAATTTCTGTAAGTGCACTTGCTGTCAACACTGCTAGAGAAACAGGATTTATTTAAGTATTGATAAACATTAGGATAGAGATATAAAACAATGGTATATGTTAAGCAAAACACACATCACAGTACGCCACCACCACACCAGTAGCTGAGAGGGACAGAGTGCAATCTCATGAAAACCAGTGAAGACCTCATTTAGTCAGTGGGTGAATATTGTTTTCTGCCAGTTCAGAAATTGGTCCATAGTGCCTTGATTTGCACTGGACTGGGCACTATCTGCTCTGACCTCAAAGGGAGGCAAGGCCCAGATTTATCCTGACTTGATGGAGGACCCTATTTGCCAGAGGTTCCCCCTCCACCCTGTGGAGAGGCACAGAAACGGAGGACATTCATTTCATCCTGTCCCAGGACCCAAATCCCCTGTGTTTACCCATGTCACTCCTCAAAGAAGCAGCTGGCCCCTGAGCCAAGGCTGACCCATCTAAACTCTCTGCCTCCCTTTTACACAGCGACCATTCATGACCGTGCTTACCTCACTTTTTAAAACGACCTCTCCTCTGCCACCACTTTCTGCCCCTCTGGCTGGCGTTATCACTGCCAGTGGCAGGGCAGGCCCCGAGGCCAGGCACTGAACCACTCTGTGTGGCGGCAGAACAGGGGGCACTAAAATGGCTGCCCTCCCCACATAGCATGCTCAGTGCCCCCTTCTAGAAGGTTCCACAGGCAGAGGGCACAGTGTCCAGGTTCCCCTCACCAGCACCACTCCACCTATCACAGCCTAAAAACTTATAGCACACCAGCAGCATATTTCCTTTTTTTCTTTTCTTTTTTTTAAATTTTTTTAATTGCACTAGAATCAGAGAGCCAAGGATACAATCAACGGTGTTACAACAGAAAAGGAGAAGATGAGATGATAGCACACCATGGTCGCTCACCAGCAGGATGCTGTTAAAAAGCATTCCTTGCCGTTGCTCCACAGGAATTCAACATTTTGCTTAAACCTGTTTTAGTGTAAAGCATCTCTGTGTAGACAATTAGTACAAGCCACCTAATTAGCTCTGTTTTAATGTATTTACCTCAGTGCCAGCTGTTGTTGGGAGCAGGTCAAGATGTCCACCATGACTATATAAACATTGCTTCCCCGTGGAGGAGGTTTCCTGGCAGACTTCTAAAAGGGCAAAGAGGGCAAGGCCCAGCAGTACGCCCCATCTCATCGGCTGCAAAAGGTACTGGGAATCCTCCACCTCTGCCTCCCCAAAACCAAGCCCTCAGGAGGTGAATCCCCCTGCCTCAAGGGGAGGAGGGATCTGCCCATTCTGTGCCTGGTGTGTGACCACAAACCCCACTGATCACCCGCTGGCATGTTTAGAAAAGGCACAGCCTTCTCATCAATTCACGAGTTGTTACTTTTAGAGAGCCAAGATCTGTATTTGCAGGATTACACACTTCTTTCAAGCTGAGCTGCAGATAATAGTGCTTCCCTAGGCTGCGTGGCTTAAACAGCAGTGGGGAATGAGCTCAACAACAGCAATGGATTTAAGCAATTTACTGACATCTTTTCAGCAGTTTTCACACTATTAGGCTATGACAAAATTATCTAAATTATTTACCCTCCTCTAGAGCCCCACCCTAAGGCTTGTGCAATGTATAAAGTTACAGATAAATTCCCTAACTTTTTAAGAGATTACAAGAATTTATTCCAGAGTATGTTTCCTTTTTAAAAAAAAAGCAAGAGCACGCCCTGCACCAGGGCTGACCTGCAGGGATATGTCCCCCTTTTCAGCACAATACTTAAACAGACTGCCTTCAAAAAGCATACTCTGCTTATGATTAGGCACCAGCTTAATGAGGGCCTCTACCATGCTGTTCAGGATAGGAACGTTTTGAATTTTCCTGAAGACTAGGAAGTTACAAAGTGGTTTGCAAAATTTACAATTACAACAAATGTTTGTCACTGTTCTTCCCTAATTGTTTATTTCACTGGGGAAGTAAATAATGCCAACAGAAATGCCAACATTTCATTCTAGGAAAAGGCCACAACACACCCTATTTATCTTCTGGTTCACTGCATGCTGTATTTGCATTACAACTATTATTGATGGTCCAGCTCTGAGGAGGATCTGTCAGATATCTTCAGTGGCACCACACACCAAGACAAAAAATAATTTAGTGAGCTCTGAATGTTTTTAAGGACTCATATTCAAGACAGTCTGCAACGAAGGGTTTTCCCCAAAGCAAAACAAACACAAGGCAATACTATGTATCGTTTGAAGTCCCAAAACAATCTGATTGTTCAGATTCCAGTAAACATAACTCATCAGTTCAGCTTCCCACAATCATTATCATGGAGTAACCTTGTAGAAAATGTACCTAGCAGCACTGGTTAAAAAAGATAGCAAGCTTTTTCCCAAAAAACTTTCCCCCAAATGCAATCAATTGCTTTTATAGCTGTGACTCAAGACCTATCCGAAAGGGTGAAATGTAAGGGTAAATATTACCCAAGATACCAAATTGTATGTTCAGGTTGATGATCGTTGGTGGGTGACTCCTTGAGGGGACGTGTGGCTCAAGATGGTGGATGGGGACAGCGGTAGGGAACTGGGCAGCAGCTGCAAACAGGCAACAACAACCGAGAGCTACCCTGCTGACAGCTGAGAGAGAAGAGTGGAGTAACGCTGACCTCCTCCTCTTGCTACCTAGTGTGGAGACTGCTCACAGGGGAGCTGGTGGACAGGGGTGATCAGGAGCCCTCACATCACGTCCTTCTTGCAGCCCAGACATACATGTGAGATCCAGGAGCTCTGGGCTGATACCCAAGAGAAATCTTAGGTGCCAAATACTCATTTCTTCACCCAACATAACTGTGAGGAGAGCCTTCACTAATCGCAGCTGAGGTCCCAAGTTTCAAATTTGAGGGTTTGGCTGCACAGAACTATAACAGTTGAGGCCAGGACACCAAAGGACAGTGGCAAACACCAAGGTCTTGAAAAAAACATGTGTTGGGATGGATTTCTGGGGGAGTGCAGAACACTGACTGTCAATCTCTACTAGTATTTCACTATGATACAGCAGTAAGGTGCATTGGGGACTGGGTGGAATGGGCACTTCATATGTGTGCAATTAATCAGTCTCTCTTACTGTTTCCCTTAATCTTTAATTATGTCAGGGCACTATAAATCTATGATGGAAAAAATGGGAAGTAACTGAAATCAATGAAAAAGTCTTATGAACATGCAAAGTTATTAGAGAAATACAAGGATTTTAATTAAAGATGCTGGCTCCAAGCAAAAATGCTGTGTTACCCTGATTGATTTAAGCTGCTGGTTCAGCTCTTTCTGTCTTCCCCACCAGGCTCCCGCTTGCCTTTTGCTACTCTAATTGGGTACTTACTGCATCGTCACCTTCTTTTTCTCACCAACATCAGCTGCACAAAGACTATATAAATACAATTATGCTCAGGCCAAACTCCTGTACACATACACAGCCATGGAGCATTTCACATTTGCTGAATGTTTATGTTTCACATTTGATTTAAAGGCTATTTGCCTTTTTGCATTCCCTTAGTTGGGTCTATATTTTAATTTAGATTTTTCTCTTTTGTTTCAGTTACATTCCTCTAGGACAAAGTGCATAATCTGTCATTTTAATAAAATAATGGATTCAATCTGTAAAAGTTTCACTTTCTTTTCATACAAAAAGTAAAAAAAAACCCCAACAAACTCTTAACAGACATCAACAGCAAAAATAGTAACAATCTAACTATAGAGTTTCAAATTTGATTAGCAACTGCCAAAAGTGTTTGTTCTTGCATTTTTTAAAAGTGGTTTACATTCTATTTAGTGGTTGCCCAATACTCTTTGAAAAATAGATTCTCTTTTAAAAGTATTTCCACATTAGCCTTTCCTGACATGGAAGCAAAGAATACTGTATAGCCTTTAAATGTTCAATATTAATATTTACAAATATTTTAATTATAAAAGAAAAAAAGGATTGTTAACTGCATAAAACAGTACCCTGAAATTACATCTTCTCTACTTCCTAATAGAAGAGCTTACTTTAAATTTCCTATTAATTGTCTTCTTAAATACGTACATTTTCTTGTCACATTTAGAGAGAGATTAGGACAGAGTTAGATGCAGGTGGTGTTTCAGATAGAAGTATAGAGAGACCACTGGAAGGCAACATAAGAAGAAGCTAGGTAGATGATACTCATGCAAAAAACAAAAGGATTTTGATTTTTTTCCATTTGTAATTTGAAATGAAAGACATGTATTAAGATCTTTCTTTTTTTATCCTTTCCCAGGAAAATAATCTAAATCTTATCTTGGGAGGGGAGCTCATTAGAATTTTTTGCTTCAGTGACTCCATAAAAAAAATGAAATTATTAAAATGCAGACGTGCCTCTGAGTTGTTTCTAGGAACAAAACAGTTTGACACTGGGATGTAGTGCTGCTGAAGTGCTTTCCTACACACATTTGAAAGACGTGCATCCCCAAGGTGACTAGGTTAAGGTATACGCTGCGTTTGTGATACCATTCATCCTATCTCCGGCTTATATCTAACTTGAAAGCCCAGCATGTTTTTTAAAGTCAGAAATGAAGGCAGCAAAAGCACAGCACTACTTGTATTTTTATGGTTTGAATCTCGTATTGTTTCCTTCAAACAGTTGCAGAAAAACACATTTTGAGAAAGTGCAATGAAGAAATGCCCACTGGCAGCCTAATATTCAGTCTTTTGCTTAAATCCTGCTGTTTAACCAAGGTGCAGTGAGATCAGGGAGGCAAAGAGAGTATATTATAAAAATTAACTCCTGTCCCTGGCAATCAGAGACTGCAGAGTGTGCTTGAAAGTAAAAGGTTGTAGAGTAGCTATTTCAAATTAGAAATGTTTGACCCGTGTATCTCTCTGGAACCTAGATGGCATAAGTCTTTCCATAGTTTATTATTTTAAATCCACGGTTGTGCCTTTGGCCTGTCCCCACTGTTTGGATTTGAGAGGGCAGTCACTGTGAAGAGAGAGATAGCTGTCACTCCTGGAGCAAACCTACCGTGCAGCTCTGCTAAGCTACTGACTTCACAACACTGCAGAGAAGTTTTGCTCTCTCTGGTATTACTACATTAATCCACCAAATCAGTTCACTTATCTGAGAGCAGTGCTTTGTAGTGGTTGAGACCATGGGAACTGATCCTGCCACATGGACTTTTGCAGCCACACAGAGGCCAGCTGGCCTTTCCGACTTTACCTAAGGCCGGAGCCTCTGCTTGCTGGAGCCAAGGCCTGAGCCAGGATCTTATCATCCTTATATAATATAACTGCCAAGGTTTTATAGTATTCTTGGATAAGCTAACCACATAAGGCCTGAACAAGTGTACTCAAGTTTGGATGAATTACCCAGGTTCCTACAGAGTTACGAGTTTTAACAGACAAACAGGCCTCTCATTAGGACAGAGAAAGAACAAGCGTTAATTAATTCTAACCATGATATAAAATAATTTGGTCAGCTAGGGTTTAAGTTCCTTTCCATTATCTACTTCAGCACATAACCTTGATATAAGGAGGCTTTCTCGGCACTGACTTCTTTGAGGCTTTCATAAAGACTGCCAGCAAAGGAAGGAGACTTACTGGCTTGATTCATATAAAGAAGAAACTGCTTAGCATCACTGTACTTGGTTTGTTATACAGTTATTCCTACAACCTGTCCTAACGTGTTTTTAATCATACCCACAGATAAAGCTCAATAGGAATATAAGAACATGTTAACTTTAGTGGAGCTGTAACTGTCACCAGCTTTTCCAGCAACATCAGCTGATACTCCTGACCAAAAAGCAGCACCTGGCAGGGTGGCAGAGCCTCTGCAGGCACACAGCTCGGTTGCCTGTGAGCCTCACTTTGCTATTGACAGCAGGTCAGCTTCGATTTCCTGCTTGTGCTCACTCATAAAACGTTCATGCCAACCTGTCTGCCATTTCTAATTTCCTCTTATCTCTCGCTCCAAGTAGTCAAAAAAAAAAAAAAAGGCATAGTTGTGCTGGTCCTAATACTTCCAACAAAAAAGACAGATGACATTGGGCTATCATCAGTTGAGAGAGTTAGTTGGTGTGCTCGCTTGATAGAGGTTAATTTGTCACAGTCCCTTCCTCCTATCTACAACTCAGCCAAGGAAACAAGCACAAGCTAGAGCAGTGCTCTCTGGGGGAGGTATCAGCAACCATTTAATTTCCTAGGAAGAGCGACTCCAGTAAACGCAACCGATTTCCACCCTCCTAAGTTTCAAAGAAAGGAAATGTAAAGGATAGCTCTATTCCTGTAAGGGGGAAAAAAGAAAAAACTTGTAGGAAAAGACAGCTCTCAATTTTCTCCTCTTTTATATTTGCTAATATTGTGACGGCACTTCTAGCTCTTTAGCGCCTATCTGAAGGAGCTGAAAGCACACAAGGAAGAAACTCTTTGAATATAGTTCCTTTTTATTCATTTTAATGCTCTCTAAATTCAAGAGGACAGACAGACATTGTGAACAACCCTTCACTTACCACTTCTTTCACAAAAAAAACTATTATTCTTTCTTTCAGTACAACTCAAATACATTCTGAAGTTATTATAAAGAGAACAATTCTGCTAGATAACTAATATTCCCAGGCTTCCACGGGAATTAAGAGTATTTTGGCATTAGGAACTTTGCAGTGTCAGGCCATCATTAAAGATCTCCAAATCTGCTTAGTAGTTTTTTTCTATTCCTGCAGTATCCATTTCAGTGTATTCCAAAATAGCCATCAATATTCTCAGGAGCCATGCTCCATGTTGCCACCAAGGAGTGAAAAGAAAATTCAAGTGTGCTTAAGCATTTTTCGAAAGCACAAGGGAGGAAAGAAAAACATAAATTCACATGGGTGGAAAAAAAAGCATATCTGTTGGTAAAAACATACAGAAAAAAATTTCAAATATTTTAGAATTGTACTAAAACCAGAATTTGTAGTATCCCTTCACAATTACAAAAAAAAAAAAAAAAAAAAAAAGTAGTATCCCTGTTACATTATTTTTCAGCCCTTTCTTTCTCAGAGTCTTGCATACTTACAGGTCTGGCAGTGATTCTCTGTGGGTCCCCAGCATCGGCCTGTGCAGGACTTGTGGCATCGACCACCTGCAGGACAGACAGAAAGAGAGAGAGATTAGAAATGTGGCTTCCTTCCATTTCTTCAACATCCAGCAACTGCTGAAGAGGAGGGTCCACCTTGTCTTTGGTTGAAACACACTGCCTGTAAAAAAGGCCCAGATAAATAACCAGGATTGGTGTCAAACATATATGAAATATGACTACTTATCCAAGTGCTTTATACCCTAAATACCTCTCTGCTATGTATAATGACTGGGACATTTTAAAACAAAAAAAGAGATGAACAAGTCTGGAGGACTGAGGAACAATTTCATCACCCAGTGCTATTATTATTGCTCTCTATGTTCTCTCCACAGAAGAGATGGCTGTGCTAGAGAGGATATGTATCTATCTCACATTCAATTTCATCTGAACAATGGGCTGACACAGTCAATGCCTCTGATTAAAAGCCACCCCTCTCTCTCCCCGAAAAGCTTGCATAATCTTCATGTCTGATATCACAGAAAAGGAAATGTGCCCTGTGCAACCACTTAACCCCAGCGACAGCTAAGCTCACGGGACCTTTTCTTTTCTGGCTGGTGGTTCTCTAATTGCTTGTGGTTGTGCTTCTGAAGGATCCTCATGTTCCTTCAAAACCTAGAGGTGATGTCCTGCATCGTCCTTCCACGTGCTGACAGCTTTAGTCCTTCGAGAAAAGGAACTGTAGGTGCTTTCATTGTAAAATACAGATGGAGGAGGAAGAGTTAGCAGTGGTAGCTTTTATAAACTATGTAGTAATTAGTGACTGAAACCCCTCTGGACTAAAGAGGGAGTTGAGACCACATCTTCCATTTCATGGCTAAATGCCAACCACTGTGTGAGGAAATAGAAAACAGGCAGAACAACCGGCACATTCTCCTCTCGCTGCATTTTACATTATTTGAGAAGACACTCAGACAGTCCCATGCCAGTCCTGACTGTGAGTGAATGGAGACCTCATTGCACAGCTCCCACCCAGACGGGGCCAGAGCTTAGTCACACTCCTGCTCTTAGTGCTTTTCCCTCCTGAATGCTGAGAGCCTGCCTTACTGCACCCTCGTCCCGAGCTGCTAAAACCCAGGTGTGGCAGTGCCTGAGGTGTAGGCAGCCAAGCCCTTTAGACCCAGCCAGACCTGAAGGGATGAACTGAGAAACCAACATAAACATTGTTGAAGACTATGCACAGTCCTTATTGCTGCTTTTTTGACCACAGGAACCAAACCTGGTCTTTGATTAAACTTTTACACATCACTGAATACTGCTGAGATCCTATTAAGCCAATTTCCCCTTTGAACCTGATCCAGAAGTTTACCTTTCAATCCTGTATCAACAGCAGCTGCTGTTAACACTGCTCCATTACACTACATCAAATACTTCCCACATACCCTGATGGCAGATAGCATTGGAGAAAGTGCAAAATGTCTCTCAGCTAAAGTTGGATCCCCCAAAAGAAAATGCTGCTCCTTTGTTAACAGTGTGCTTATACCTATGAGACATTATACAGCTGAGCAAACCCACTGTGACGGTCGTGTCAAGTTGGACTTTCTGTCACTACTTTTTCAAAGCTAGTGTTCTTCCCTCAGCACTCGCACAGCATTCATGGTGCTATTGATGATGCTGTATGGTAATTACCACGCTGTATGCCAACTACCTTGTTAAAACTACCAGGTCCTTGCTGCATTCATGTTCATTTAAAGCAATTATACTTGGTAAGCATTCTTGCTGACATCACCAGCACATAATTTGCTGTCACATTCTGCCATCTGTTTATTTAGATCACAAATGTACTATAACTACCTAATGCAAACTCATTCTGGCTGACAGGGAGGGGACTCCATCTGGCACGAATAATGCAACTTTAATCAGTAATAATGATTATTATGATTATTAAGAGACTACTGAAACTCTGTGCAGAAAGCAAATACATCCATATTGATTTATAAGAATAGAAGTTTAAAAAGAAGGTGAGGTAAATAGAAAATTAAAGGAAGAATTTTTAACAGAGGCGGCTCAATAAGATATAGTTAGTTTGTTGATTTTAGTGCTGGCTCAACTGAATAAAAATGATCCCCAGGAAGTAGGTTTTATAAAGTCACTATCCCTGGCCAACAGAAGAAGCGGGAAGGAGAACGTGTATGGCCCCAGGTGCACATTCAGATTACCTTTTCACCACTTGCTTTGCTTGATCCTCACCTGAGCCAGAGTATCTGTGCTGGGGGCAGCTCGGGAGGAACTGCAACCCACGGACAACAGAGCCTCCTCTTGCAAGACTCGACAATATGCTCAATCCTTCCCTGTGGTCAAATCTCATGCCTGTCTAGCCTAAGGGGTCTGGAGTTTAGGGAGAAAGCCAGAAGCCTTGCAGCTAGATGCAGTATAAAGCACTGCACAGATCACTTGTAACCACATATTCCTGAGGCAGAATAAGGCAACAGTTTGGCTGCTTCTTCCTCTTTCTGTCCCTGTCCCGCCCGCCCCTCCCCCCCCCTCCAAAATATACTGTATGCACTGGGCTTTCCACTGCAATACGTGCAGTGAGATAACACAGAAGAAACTTCAAGCATCCCTTCAAGTGATCTCTAACTAGAGAGTCCGCCCACACTTCTGCAAAAGCTACACTTCAAACAGAAATCTTCATATTTGAAACTCCTAGGTGCTGAGCTGATCCTTGGTACGCAACCAAAAATGTATTCAGCCACCTCTACTCCTCATGGAAATAAAAGCGATCCAGCATCTTCAAAAATAATTTAAAAAATTTTTTTAACTTGCATGCCTGCTTCCTCGTACATGACTTTGGCAGTGTCAGATGATCATTTGCATTTAAATAGAAATATTTAACAATAAAGCAAGAAAAGGCTGCCAGTTTCCTTTTTTCTCATTGGGAACTCAAAAGTGTCTGTTTCATTGTTTTCACTTTTCTTAGCTGCACAAACACAACAAGGAGCTCAGCTTGTAGGCAGCACACCTCTGAATTGCATTGTTACATGTCCTTTTGAAGGTCAAACATACTGAGAACTAAAACAAAAAAACCCCTCCTCCCTCCAAATAGCGTGTTATATTAGTTTGCTTGTTTAAAAAGAAAAATAACTTTTTTCACTCTCAGTATGAACTGGTCCAGATTCTGCCCTCACATAACTCAGTATTTCACCTGTTTTTCCCCACTGTAATAAGGACTGACTGCTTACCCATTGAAGATCAGCTCTGTAAATCTAACACCAATATAGTCCCATGGAAGTCAACATAAGTAGACAGGAGCATACGGAGCATTCATGTGAGGAACAGGTCTCATGATTAGATTTGTATGTCAGGCTTAAATGCTAGTAAATCTATTGGCCCTAAGACTGACAAGGTCCTTGGACTAATTATACTACTTCTCACAGACCTTTATATATATATTTCTTAGGATTTTTATATTGTAGCGAGCCAACAGATTTGAGAAAAATTTATCAAACAATTTGTGGTATAAAATAAATTATTCCTGTTATTCCTTGTGTCTCAAATACTCTAAACCCTTCCAACATACAGCAGTAAGGGCTAAAGGAAATAACTAATGAAGAAATGGCAAACCATGAAACTGTCTAAGCGTTCTTCCTTTTGTTTTGTAGTAGCAGAGAGTGGAGGTACAACTCCTTCCTATGATTTCTTCCACTGGTCCTTGACATCAAAAGATGCTGAGTGTTCTAAAGTCCTGGTGACAGTCGGTGGGACCTAGGAACACTCAGCAGCAGTAAAACAGCCCATCTGTGACAACTCATCGTATATGTTCTTATTACAATCAAACAGTGATTCAAGAATTAGCTGGAATTTTTAGCGAAAAAAAAAATTCTGCAGGGCTCTACCTTGCAAGCACTGCCTTGCCCATTCACTTAATTCTTGCACATTAGTGCAGGCATGTAAGAAAAAAGGGGTTTTATCTTTTCTAAGCGAGATAAGGAAAGGAAGAACCTGGAAAAGTCTCCAGCCCCGTTACAGATGTGATGCTAGAATGCTCCTGAATAGTAGCCTTGTTTTGCATACACGATAACATTTTATTCATTAGACTGCAGAGGAGGAGGGAAGGAGTTAAAAGAAGGCTTACATAATTTTTACAGGGTTTGTTACGAAATCTAAGTTTAGAAAGGGCAGATTCCCACTAGAAGTGAGAATTAATTTTGCTTTGGCAAATTTCACGCAGAAAACCAATGGCTCGCCTCCTTGGCTCATCTTCCCTTGGCCAATACTACTGCACCAGATCTTCATTATGGACTCTGGTGCAGAGTATCGTTGTAACTTCCAGAATGGAGTTTTATTTGTAGGAGATGCTTCTGCTCTCCCAGCTAGGGAAAGTCACCAGCAGAAAACGTTTGCTCACTAGCTTGGGAAAGACCAAGGTTACTTCATCCTTGTGCTTTCCTGAAAATTGAGTAGGGCTTTCCTTTGGCTTCAGACTGACATTATTATTTCAGGAACAGTAAACCCACAAAGGATTAAGTTACTGACAAGACAAGAAAAATGAAGTCCTCCTCTCAGCTCTAAGCTCAGTGTAGTACATAGAAGAAATGCTGCTTCTTCCCCATCAGCTGTGCCAGCTGCCTCAAGCAGACCTCTCTCAGTAGGAGAAGGAAAACAGAAATAAGAGAAGTAATGGTCTCACTTTGCACAAAGCTTGCATTTACAGATGGTTTCTATCAGGTTAATAAATCATTAATAGATGTTAGCATAGCTGCAACACACTGATACTGAAGTGTGAATAAACACAGCCAAACTGAAGTGGCTTTGATGGTTATAAGCCATGGTTATAAGCAGCCTCTTACTTATCTAACAGTCTAAAATAATTGATTAACTATCAAAACACCTATAAATAATTTATTAGCTTCTGTAAGCTACTTATAAACTCATCCTTCACCTAAAAAATTCAATCCTGCAAAAACTCTAGAGATACCATGTAGATGTTTCTAGACATAACTAGCCCTAAAGTCCAAGAAGTTCCAGTTGTACTTTGCAATAAGAGGTCCCAGGCTCTTCCTTACATTGCTTAGATGGGACAGAAGGTTTAAATACGCTTGTGTGTTGTTTTACTAGGCAGCTAAAACACCTTAGTTTTATGTATGAAGAGATAACAAAATCAAAATATAATTCAAACACCACAGCACAGCATTAACGAGAATTAAAGATACTATTGTTGTGATGGATTGTTCTGCCTTTATCAGGCTGTAATGCCTTCCCTGTCCTTGTCTGACTATTCCTATTGTCACACATTCATTCATTCACACTTCTTTGTTAAGTAAAAATCATTTTGCATTTTCCACCAGCCCTGTGCTAGCCTTCAGATCTCTCCTATTGATTTGAAAGTAATTACCTAACAGAGACTCACACTTTTCAGGATTTCCTTTCTCTATGACAGGAGAGACACATGTCGCAAAAGAAAGTAAAACTTTCTGCGAAAGAAGAAAGCACCTTACAGAAATATCTAGTGCCCATTTTCTCTTCCTCTCTGTAGAAGCATTATGGGATACAGAAATCTAAGGGTCAATTCCTCTACTGCTGTCAAACTGTTGCTTTCACTGATGTCAGATGAGTTCTCCTCAGAATGTATTGCCAAATAGTTTTCCAACATGGGATTAGTTCCATAAATTCAGGCTTTTCTTTAACAAGCTGTACCTGCACCAATATTGCTACTTTTATTGTGGTAAATGGCAGCACTTCAACTGACCTTTCTGTATGGTACCTGTATCGCTGCTTCTACCCCAAAGTCTCCATGCCCAATAGAGGTATCCTGCACAAATATTAACAAGATCCCTTTACAGTGAAAACTTGCATAGTGTTCATCAATGATGACTACTTACACTGTGAAAAAGCACAGCACCTTTTCCGGATGCTACCACCGTGCGTAGGTCAAAGTTTTCTAGCGCCCACCCCCTCACTGCCAGGTGTGTGCATCTGGCGTAGGGGGACCACTGGGGCTCAGTAACGGTGAAAGCAAATTCCCTCTAATGATTGCTTTCAACAGGGACTTCCAACTCTGCCATTCAACCCCTCTATCTTCCCCTCATCTTCCTCAGTAGATAAGAAGAGACACGCACACAAATGGATAGGGACTCAGGCACAGGCAACTGAAAAGAAACTGGCATGGGAAATGAAAACAATCCAAGAGATATGCCCTGAAAGACAGGCACGGGGAGAGATACGGGGACAGTGTGAGAGCCAGGAGAGGGAACACAGATAAAACTCAACCAGCGCTGAAGAAAACAAAAACTGAATACCAACAGGGGATGCATTTTCTTGAGCAATGTGGGATGGAGACAACCTTTGCGTGTGCAAAGGGATCTGTTGAGAACTGCAGAATTACAGAGAATCACTAGATATGCTGGTGGCAGACAGTTTTGATTTTAAGAGATATTGGCCACCAGAGGTAAAAGAATAAATGGAAAGTCAAGAAGAGCATGTCAGCAGCACTGAATGAGCTCAGGCCAGTGGATTCATATCTATCGCTGACAGCTCTGAGCTGATAGGAAGTTCACTGTAACATTAACTTCAGCTGCTACAGAAAAATGTCTTCAGGCCACAGTAATGACTATGGAAAGGGACCTGAGGGGAGGGTAATGAAGACACTGGTTATTTTTCTTTGCCTGGAACAGACAGCGCTGGTAAGGCTGTATGACTCGATGCATTAATTGAGGGTTTAGTCATCCACACAAAATAAAAACCTTCACATATGACATAGTCTAAAACTTTACACTGATTAAGCAATTAGGAGCTATTAATTATCACTGCTTATAGCTGTTAGCACAGAGCAATGTAAGTGAATACCCCCCACGGTGGTGGAAAATTAGTTCCAATCAGCATCAAATGCCTTTCTGAACACACACACAGGGATCCTGAGCAAACTGAAAGACACAGCCGGAAGGCTAAAAGAATAGGTCAAGTCATACCTGCTGCTTGGCAGGCTCATCCAGAACAACAAGTCCTTGGGAATCTTGTAATCATTATTGTTAAAAAAATATATTCCCCTCCAGTAAGCCATAGATAGCTGCCCATCCTTGCAGCAGGACCTCATCTCCTGAGCAGCAGAGCAGCTTCGTCCCTGTCAAACAGGGGGTCTACACCAGGGTCAAACTGAAACACCCTCCCTCATATGGACCATCCTCAAAGCACACAGATCACAGCCACACAGAACCCTTCAAAATACAGGGGTAGCTCTTATTTACCCTTTCCTCTGTGCAGAAGGAGATGATGTTCCACCATCTGTAGATGTTAACACTCAACTAGGATGTGGGGTTATGCATCCCTCTTTCTCCTTTGCTTACTGTAATGAAGACTCTCACCTCCCAGGACAGCAATCCAAGAAACGGTCTACAGGCTAGTCTCTGGAAGGGGAGAGCACAGAGCAGGCAGCCATCCCTCCCGATTGATGACAGCTCTCCTGACAACATGGGGGGCTCACTGGTCCTGAAGGGAAAGAGCTGGACACAGCACGCAACCACATTCTTGGGTTCTTGCCCCACAGCTCAGTGGTTATGATCACTGGAGAAAGGATACATCTAAGCATCAGTCCATGTCCCTAGGACTATTTCTGTATTTTACCTGATGATTACTTAATACTCAGAATTCAACAGAGGACTAGAAAAGACCCCAACTCAGATCAACCTGGGCAGTTTCCACTGGGAGGTAGGAGATAGGAGGTACAGATTTGAATTCCTTCACACAAGGTAGGAAACCAAACCCTGCTCCCCCACATCGTTGGGAACTCCTAAGCTGCTAATGTATTTCACAAAAGGGGAGAAAAGTCCTTCTTACTAAAGAAATTTGAGTGTGAGCAGAAGACATGTCTGTGAGAGGAAGGCAGCAGGCAAGTAGGCACTCCAGATTCCCAGCAGGCAGAGACCATAAAAACATCTTCTGTGTCTTTATATTAATTTCAGCATTTCCCCCTGGTTTGCTCCTGGCAGGTACTACTTTAATGGGCTCCCTCCTCTGCATGGGGGTGCCCAGAAATGCATGAATTTCTTATCTAAGGAGCAGCCACTGGGATGCTTAACGCTGCAACGCCTACACCCTTCCTCACCCTAGGCTACTGCCCACTAACTCTCAGCCCAGGTGCTTTTTATTCTCACTCATATCAACAGGTGCTTCTGTTTGTGGTGTAACAACACATGAAATTAAAACATACAAACAAGCCAAGCAGCAGCGACTCCTACCGAACTCAGCAATCAGATGTGCACCCATATCAGTGCCTCTAACAAATCTTAAGCCAGGTATCTGTCCTTAGGTGCAGCAACAGATTTACTGCCTAATGCATAATCTTGGCTAGGAGCTGAAGGATGCAGATACAGGTTTCTTTTTTTGGACACTGTTTGAGGAGATTTTCAAAGGAGGTTCTCAACAAACTCAAAGGCACACTGAGACGTGCCAAAGCTGGGGGTGTTCTTGTGCTTGTTTAAAATCAACTCCTCCACCCCTCAAACAGATCAAGTCAGTCAATACCACGTAAGTCAAAATAACGTCCTCTAATAATGTTCCTGTAATGCTGCCAAAGCAATAGAAGTCTGAACAGAGGCACGCATAGTTTTCATTTTTTAAACAAAGTAATAATGTCAAAGAAAGGAAATGAGAAGTCAAAATTGAAGTTGCTTTTAAAATTCATTTTACTTTTTCTTGATGCCATGTAATATTCCTAGAGCCTGCCTGGGTGCAGTGAGGTCTGCTAATGTTCTAACCAACTTTTGACTCAGAAAGGAAGTCCCCATTCCATGAAATCTGGAGTCAAGTTTTAGACAAACTTTGGTGAAGTATCTTAATATGCTTATTCAAATGTAATTGCTTATTCAAAATGTATCTCTGGCTACTTGAAACAAAACTGATTATTACAAAACAATACTTGGACAACAGAAGCCCTTTCTCTGTTGGAAAACAATGCTTGGGCATATACTCTGATATTTAGATTCAGTATTTGCTATACACAAATATTCAATGAAAATAATCATACAAACAAATTTCAGACTGCAATTTCCTGGATAATCTTCAACTATCAGTGATACACACAGGGGTGATGCTTCGGACATTCTGTGACTAATATGTAGGTGTAATACGATGAATTCGGTATGAAGTTGCCTTCATATGTAGCAATTTCTATAAAACCACTTGAAACCCCTGGATTAAGTATCTTACTCTGCAAATATTCCCAACATTTCCCCTATGCCAGAACACTTCACTGATGATGGCTTTTGTGAGTTTTTGAAAGTAAATTACAATTTCCTACAAGAGGACCAGAAAGAAGCTTTTGAGATGTGAAGCTCCTTTGAATACTAGCCCAAGGAGAAATGAATGAGGAGATCCTACACACAGGGACAGAAAGCGTGAGGGACTGCAGGAGCATAAAATACACTCTTCTTTTTGGCTTTGATACTTGCTACACCTTGCTTAGCTTCCCTTCTAGTCACTCACTTTCATTTGAAGCCACGGCACTCACTGTCCTCTTCCCTGCAGAACGTGTGAAGGGATCAGAGAGAAGCCCTGTGTTTGAGCAGAGCAGTGGCCAGAGCTCTTTAGCTAGGCTGTCCACAAAAGCAGGTCAGGAACTTTAGCGTCAATTCTGAGAACTTCTGCTAAAACAGGCATGTGTAACAAAATCCTTGAAAAAATGCAGCTATGATAGCAATAAAGGCTTGGGGTGGGTTTGTGTTTTATGCAAGCAACAGAATAGTCTATTGGGAGAAGCCCATCACGATGCCGGCTGGCTAGTCCCAACATTGCACCCACCAGCTGCCACCGAGCGATACACCTACCCTCGTGTTCTGCGCAGCAGCACCAACCAAGCCTCCTCTGAGCTGGTGGCTGGTACATGCATCTTGCAGATCTAACAACAGACAACTTCAAAAGGGTGGGAGGCACACAGCAGCTTCAAGAACCAGTAGATGCAATTGAGCGGCTGATTTTAGTCTTTCTTTTCTTCCTCTTTCCCTAAGCAGCTCTTCAGAGGCAGCTAGCTAGAGCAGCTGGAGCTTGCTGTGAAAGACCAATTCCACCCACCTACCCACTTGCTACAAATCTGCCAATTACCATTCAATTAGACTATTTTAAATATTCAGAGTATTTGGGGTTTATTTCCCACTTTCAAGAAACACTGGTGGTTTTGATAAAGCAAGCTGCTTATAATGGAAAGGGATGCTTTCATTTAAACCAAAAGTCTCTCTCTTGTGCAACATACTGCTTAAACACCAATCTGCTTATAAACAGGTGGTGCACAGTAATACATTATACACACACAGGTTGCCATTAGAAGATAAGCATTTACCAACAGTGCCACATGCTATGTGGAGCACTACTTAAATTCTGTAGCTAAAGAACTAGTGCCACTTCGTAATATTTTTTTAGATCAGCATGGCAACCTGTGCCACTTGGTGGGTGATTTTTACCCCATAACTGCTGTAAGAAGGAAGGAAGATACTCTGTAAAACAGGTCAGCTCTTTGGCAGGGAGGGGGTCAGTTTGGGGGTTGGATATTTTTTGTTTATCTTTTTGAAAAATATATTTTTCACTGCAAAGAGATGCCCATATCAGAGGTTCTTCAGACACCATTAATGCTGGCTTTCCCAGTGCCCTCCTTTCTGTGTCCACGACTCCTAAAGATCCTCTGCTTTGTAGCAGTTGCCTTGCTAGGTCCCTGGATCAGGCTCTGGCAGCCTAAGGAGTTCTGTCCCTCAGGCATTATTTATTTGTATTAGCTAGGTATCCTTGTGTTTGTTACTTACTTTTTATTCAGTGAATTCAACTGTTAGAGGCATTGTATTACCATTAAATACCACGTCTGCCTGCCTTTCAAATCTGTTTCAAGGGCATTTGCCAATTGACAAATCCCTTCTGAAAATGCTGGCTGAAGGTATTTATTAGGAAACTAAACTGATTCCCTTTATTCAAAACACACTGTTCTGGGTTGAGGAAAAACATTATAGGCAACTTCAAGCAGTTCAGCCTGCCATACAAATGCAAAACAACTTCATTATATCACTGGGTGTCATGTATTCCTCCATCTTCAGTTACATATGCTTGGCAAATATTATTCTTTAAAATAAATGTCTTCTGTTATTGTATTTGTCTTTCAATTCTAGGTAAAGAAATAAATTCTGTCCTGACTAGATAGTCCTTAATGGTACAAAAAGCAACCTCCACATATGCTGAACAAAAGGTGGTTGGGGGACTTTCTGGCTGTCTATATTCAGCTCTAACATAAATTTTCTTTCCAACTGAGATATCCATGAAACTGTAACTGCTACTAAAACGCAATGCTGCAAGCCCTTGAAGTGTGTTCCACACGGAAGGAGCTTTCACAAAACGGTTTAGTTATTTGTGGCTTTTTATCGAAAAGAACAGCTTCTCCTCCTGGCTTTGCCATGGTGACACCAGCGGCAGGGAACATATTCTGTACGGAGACCACCTGTCTGTGGAGGCCCCATTCGCTGGTCTCCAAACATACATTTAAAATGTTAATTGAACTTCAAGTAATAACCTCAATGAAAGGTTATAATTTAACAAACTCTGCAATAACAAATGTCTTCAGGGTATACTTTCTGGAATGCCATTTTCTCCGTAGGTAGTTTCCAATTTAGATGTACACCAGAAATGATACACCAGCTATTCTGAAAGTTGGCTTTAAGTGTGAATTAGTCACTTCCCTCTTTTCTTGTTGCCAACGTACATAAATATACTGCTGTTACTCTGGCCTTCTGTAGAGCAAAATCCTTGTACTTTGAAAAAGCACAAAATATCTTGCAGGAGTAACTGGACAAAACACGTTTTTCTCACATGTGTGTTGGTACTGAGGGCTTGGGGGTTTGATTTACACATGTGCTGGTTTTGGCTGGGATAGGGTTAATTTTCTTCATAGTAGCTGATATGGGGCTAGGTTTTGGGTTTGTGCTGGCAACAGTGTTGATAACACAGGGACATTTCAGTTGTTGCTGAGCAGTGCTCACACAGAGCCGAGGCCTTTTCTGCTCCTCACCCCACCCCACCAGCGAGGGGGCTGGGGGTGCACAGGACGTCGGGAGGGGACACAGCCGGGACAGCTGACCCCAACCGACCCCAGGGATATCCCAGACCGTGTGGCGTCATGCTCGGCACATACAGCTGGGGGAAGAAGGAGGAAGGGGGGGACGTTTGGAGTGATGGCGTTTGTCTTCCCAAGTCACCGTTACGCGTGACGGAGCCTGGCTGTCCTGGGGATGGCTGAGCACCCGCCTGCCCGTGGGAAGGGTGAATGAATCCCTTGGTTTGCTTTGCTTGTGTGCACGGCTCTTGCTTTACCTATTAACCGGTCTTTGTCTCAACCCAGGAGTTTTCTCACTTCTACCCTTCTGATTCTCTCCCCCACCCCACCAGGGGGGAGTGAGCAAGCGGCTGGGTGGGGCTTAGTTTCTGGCTGGGGTTAAACCAGGACACCATGTCTTCATTATTTACATGTAATTATCTCCTGTTACAGGAGCATCCCCTAGTCTAAAGGAAAACTTTCCTTTTACTTACATCTTGACTGCATTCCAAACCTTTACTAACTAATGGTACTTCCACACTTGAGGGAGAGGACTCCATCCTCCCTTCCACTCTGATCCAAGACTCCCCATTTCACCAGTGTGGCTTCCCAGTGGAAGCAGGACTGGTCCTGTATGACAGTGTTTTGGATGGTCAAGTTGAAAACTGGTGTGCACATATGTAGCATTTTATACAATTTAGTCACAGCATAACTGAGAACTGGTAGAAGGTTGGGACCTTTGGGAGAGATTGCAAGGATCTGAGGAACACCTATTTTTCATAACTATCACATAGTTACTTCAGAATTAAATACCCAATGGTTTGACCTGAGTATAAGTTGCCAGATAAGTCACTATGTGCAAAAATGACCCTTTTCTAATATTGCGACTAGTGGTACAAAAAATGAGTTACTGTGCTCTGTGAAGAATTACAAGGTCACTACTGAACATTAAATCAACAGGCTGGCTACCCGTCAGACCTCATTCTGTAGCTGCAACAAACGGCCATACACAAATTCACCTACATCCCTTGCCAGCAACTCCAAACACAGACTGTTAACACCCAGTGGGGAACAGGGCTTGTCACTTATACAAAATTCCATGCAAATATCAATTTATGCTTTATGTGAAACATACTACAAGAATACACTATGTACGCTGAAAAGGATGTATGTGTATCCATGTGGCTGATTTCTCCTATACCAATTTAGAAAAATGTAAGGAGCTTTTGGCCTTAAACCAGTCTGACATAAAGAAACTTTTCTACTAAGCTAAGTTTCTTCCAAATTGTTCCCATTTCTGCAATATTTTAAAGAAGTATCTTTTTAGAAACTGTATTACTCCTTTTGCTAACATGTGGAAAACTTTCAGTAGAACATGGTCCAGCAAATGCTCAGTTATCAAGGCTGATGGAGTAGAATGTTAACCTAAATAAAGCAACTCACAAAGACAATATCACAGAGAAAATGAAGGCGGTGGGGGGGGGGGAAGTATATGGAGCCAGCACTGACTCACATCAACCAAATACATACCATACAGAGATAAGTATGTCAAACTGAGCTATAATGCTTCCAAACACATCTGCACGCCGGTAAGGTCAATCACAGCCTGCACTGTCTGCACCAGGAGATCAGAGCTGACTTCGTAAGCAACTGTGCAGCTGGCTAGCCCATTTTCTGTTCCTTTAATTAAAATGCAAAGCACTGGCTAAATGGTAAACATTTAATTAGATTTGTCTCTATGTTTCAATATTAATAAAACACATGAAAAATGCATTAAGAGCCAGTTAATTGGGGGCTCTCCAAAAGTAGCTGTAAATGAGCAATTATAATACAATTGGGGTGTGGTTCTCCAGGGATCATTTCAGGGCTGACGCTTTTTAATATTCTAGCCAAAGGTTTAGAAATTATTTAAAAAACCCAGACAATAAAACATACGGATGACAGGAAGACTGAACTCTCAGCAAATTACAATGAAGAGCAGCCAGAATTAGAGAGAGCACCAGGCTGGCAGGTAAGCTGGAGTCACTCACACCAAATGTCTTTTATATAGCCAAACACAAGATTGCATATTTCAGAATAAAGCATACAGGCTACATTTTCTGGAAAATGGGGAGTCTAAAACAGACAGATGTCAGAACTGCCTGAATACCAGGTTCCTCGTGTGAAGCTGAAACACAAAGGATACAATTTTTACTTCTACAGGATATTGGTTAAACAGTAATAAAACGCTATGCTATACACACTTTGGTTTCCACCTCCTAAAAGCACACTGGAAAAAACACTGATATTTTACATTGATGAGCAACTAAAATTATTCTGGGGCTGGAAAGAAATTCCTCACTGTGAGAGATGTGAGACCCTCTATCTGTTTAACTTATAAAAAAAAATCAGGAGGTGAGCTGATTACATGGTACATGCCATTTCTGCAGGGAAAAAATGATGGCTACAAGAGACCTCTTTGAGCTAGCTGGAGAAGGTGTAAGATGCAACAACATCTGCAATTTAAAACTGTGTTCAAATTAGAAATAAAGGCAGTTAGTGTTTTTTCTTTTAATATTAGGGAAGTAACCAGCTTCTGAAGGGACGGCTGCACTTCTGCAAAGCTTCAGACCGGTGCCAGGACTGTATAGAGGACTGAAGCGCAGCGCTCACCCATCCAGTGACTGCAGGAGCTCCAGCCACGCCAGGGCTGGGGCTGCTTCTGAAATGCAAAGCCCGGCTGGAAGATACACTGTGGTTAGGAAAGTTACTGAGCTCAACGCCACACAAGAAGATGATACTTCAGGACCTCCACAAACAGGGAATCAGAGCTAATGATGATTCAAGGCTTCTTTTGCTCTTGAAAAATCTATGAATCAATAGGTAAAAAAGAGGGGAAACATTTTAAAGTAGTGTTTCCCTTGAATACATCATGGAATTTACTGAATCACAGGTACACAGCTGAAGATTGAGCCTTTTCTTCCTATGCATCATGTAACAATGTGCAAGTACTTCTGCACAGCTCAGAACCTGGGTGTTTTTACATTATCAGGTGCAATTAGATACAAAGCAATGACAGAGAAGTACTATGTTATGAATAGTAGCAAGTAACTGAAGTTGTTCTGCTTGAAAAAATGTCTTGCCAAAAATTCCAGCTTTTTTCACAGCCGACAGAGGCTCAGTCAAAAAGCCAGACCAAGTCAAGGGAAATTTTTCTACAGATCTCACTGCACTTCAGAGTCTGAGCAGAAATTTCAGTTCAGGAGAATTCTTTAAAATGGGCTTAATTTTCACAGTTCAGTTTTCACAACTCTGGGCACATGCCAACATGCAGTCCAGCATTTTTCTTGAGTAATTTCTTGAAAAGCAGCATTTTTTTTAAAGTTAATAACAGAAAGTAATTTTTAAATCTTTATTACCCAGTTACCAGCTCCATCATGAACATGCATCCATATAGTTTCAGTATTTTTAAATGCATTATTGATTTATTTGAACCTATGCAAGTGACCTCAGCAGAATAATTCAAACCCTTCAGTTTTTTTGTGAAACAAAATCTCCAGGTAAAGCTCCACTGAAAATTCTGATTTAATACTGCAGTCCTTGTCAAATCCGGCAAAAGAGCACAAAGGGGGTTAGTCCAGTTTCTGCTAACAACAAAGCCAAGAAGAACATTGAGGATGCAGATCAAAGCAGCTGGGTTTTCACTGGACTTTCCCTAAAGCTGGTCAGAGGAGCTGTCTACCAATCCAGAGGCATTTTAGGCAAGAAGCCTAATCCTTATTTCCTGCTTTGTTTCTTGCACCATCACTGGGAACTGCACCTCAGGTTTCTAGCTCTAGCTCTTCAGTTAAGGAACTAAATCCAACAAGTAGATGTGGTAACAGGGGAATATGCTCTTGCAAAGCATAGCTTTAGCATGCTTGGCTAATGCTTGAATTTATGACATTTTTGAAAGGGGAGAGAACAGATTTGCAGCATTGCAGAAACAAATTCAGTAACATATATCTAAAGGGAAGATTTTGTTCCTTTTGTTAAGCACTTTTGACATTCCCACTGCAAAGTGCCCAGCTTAAAAACCCCAGGCTGATAGCGTTGATTTCAGATATATGGAAGAGAAGGCTGCTTTCAAATTACAATTAGTTTTAAAAGCTTCAGCTACAAGATACTAGTATGGGAAGGCTCTGCAAACAGTAAATACTAGTATTATTTCAGCGTACGAGTCAAAATGCCGGGCACAGAGGTATGTCCTTGGAGGGTTGAAGTATGCTTGGTCCCTGGTACAACATTTGTTTATTACATTTCAGCAGTACACGCTGAGCTCTGCACTGGCAGCCACTGGCTCTACTCATCTTAACAGTAAGGCCGTGTAATTCAAAGGCCTCTAACACGAGCTTTTCTGCATGCATTTGATCAGAACATGAAGCAATGGGTAAAATGCATTTCAGGCCAAAGAAAAAGAAAAAAAGGAGAAGCAGCACTTAGGATTCACACGTCTGCAGTGTTTCTATCATAGCGGTTAAGACGCTGTGGCCTTTTCAACTGGCTTCTTAACACTGATTTGACAATGAAAGCCTGCGAAGAAGGGAATCAGAAAAGCTTTATTCCCAGAGTTCACTGGCCATATTCTCTTCTGTCTAGCACTGATGTAAATGAAGGGGACTGCCAGAGTTGGCAAATCCAAGGTATGAAACAAGCACCGAGGCAGGGGACTGATTTTATTTCAAAGCATCTTCATTTCACTCCGCCCTCTTGCCTTCCTCCTCTGCTGATTGCCTTGGAGCAGCAGGAAGGGTTGCAAGTGAAATTATCCCTGAAGTGGGACCATTATCAGCTCTTCTGTCTGGCTGGGGAAGAGCACAGCACAGGCAGCTTGCAGTGCCCGCTCCCTCACGGGGGAAGAGGAACCAGGAGCACGGCTGAGCCCTGAGTGCGCACACACGCTGACACACAGGTGCTCCCACTACAACACTGCATTTAGACCAACCTGCTGAAGTCCACTCTGGCATCGGAAAAAACCCGGCAAGCACTGGGCTCTTCTCTGAAGGTGGGCCCTTGTTCTTTCAGACATGTAGACACCTTGGAGGAGATTTTATGGCTGCTACTGATGGTTGGAAACAACACCAGCGATGCCAAAACACCAAACTGGTTTAGGATTTAGGACCTGCTGGAATGATGAAGTATCTGATTCTGACACTCACGGCAGTTCACAGCCTTTTATCCCCAAAATATTCTCTGCCAGGGAGCACTACAGAGGTGGTCACAGTGAAACAGCCCTAACAATTCCTGGGCCATAAACTACCATCCAGTCCTGCCAAGCATGGCTAAACATGGCACACAGGCCGATGCATTTACCTTGGTCTTACACAATCACACATTTACACTACTACTAGTATGGACTTTGTTGAGTTTGACACAGAAGGTTTGGTTAGTTTACATTCCCAAATTGATGTAGCCTCTCTGACAGACCTTCTCCCTCTCCTGTAAAGGTTTTTAGATAAGCAGTAAACCCCACTCATTCTTTTCAAGATATTCCTACATGGCAAGTCACAGAGGGCTTTCCTTGACATCTCTTGCACTTAGGATATTCTTGGTAATGCCAAGCAATGTGTACTTACTCAGTTCCAACAGACTCAGTCAAGATTTGCATTTGATAGGAGGCACTTCAGACTTCAGCCAATTTAATAGTCACGCAAAATAAACAGTAAATACATAGATATGCTGGATCCAAAAAAGCATAAGTCACAGTCTACGCAGAAAAGTACCAAAGACTTTGTAACGCACTGAGCATCATTTTGCAGCAGTGGCAAAACAGCAAAGCTGGGCCCAGCAAGCACCCACACTGCCTAGAGGATTATGAAAAGTGACATGTGAGCCAAATCTGAGAAGCATATACCTTATTTAATGATACTCTATACTGATTTCCATTCTAGGGTTATAATTCAATGTTCATTTCTCCAAGTCCTTTCTGCACCAGTATAAATAACTTGTCTTAATTCTTCTGTAAGCTACCAGTACAGCACATTCCCTTTCTCCTACCTCTTGACAGGTAGTAATAAGGTTCCACGTTTGAGTGATTTCATTTGAAGGCTTTTTTTTATATATATATATACACACACACACACACACATTGTGTGTGTGTGTGTAATACATGCGTACACACACACAGAGCTATTTAATTTTAGGCTATTTTAAATGGTGATTTCTGTACCTGAATGCTTTCTTTTCCATAGCCTTAACACCTTTGTTAAACCATTTTAGCTATTTGTTGACTTTCTGTATAATGGGGTTTAGATTTTCACCTATGTAAGTTCTGAAGACAGAAATGGTTTGGATTAGCTAATTTAATCAAATTTCACAGGACTCATGAATAGTGTTGAGATGGAATCCATTTTCTTGTAGAAGGAGACTTATGATTATTAAATTAAATACAGTCCAACTGCGCTCTGCTCCATTCCAAGTAGGGAAAATTAAAGTAAAATTTGGATGGTTATCTTAATGAAGCTGCCTGGGTACATAGCTCTCAATCATCATTGAAATAATGTTTATCAGGTTTATCAAGCACAAATGGCAAAGCACAAATTGTTCCTTCCCTACATTTCAAAACAACTCAAAAGGAATGCAAAAATGTTTTAAGAAAACTGGACTTAGGTACATACATTCTTTCATCTTGCTGTGGGAGCTAATATTTGCCTTTATTACTTTCAGGGTGTGATTCCAAAAGTACCCAGCACTGATCTCGTTCCAATTCCTCTGGAGTCACCAGTAAAACTTTTGTTAGCTCCAAAAGATAGTACTGATGTTGGTTGCTTTTTGAAAAGAGCTTATTACCTTGGTGTTGCAGAAACATTTGTCTTGAAGAACTGCCAAAGGTTAAAAGAAAACCCAATAACAGAACAAAACAGAGTAACAACATAGTCTTTTTCTTGTTGAAGTAACGACTCATAAAAGGGTACAGCCATTCCCTAACCTTCAAAGGTTTTATCAGTTCTTCTTAGAACTGATCATCACCAGTGATGAGGTTTTTTAATATGCAAATAAGATAGCTGGTTGCATTAGAACTATGTCATGTTTCCAGCCAGAAGGCAGAGGAGATGAGCCTCAGCTCTGCAGTTGGAAGATCGAGGAGCAGTGGAGTTTGGCAGGCTCCCGGAGGAAGCTGTATCTCCAGTAGCTGTGCTCTGATTTTGAGGGTAGCAGGTGAGATAGACAAAAGCAAGTCAGCCTTATATAAAATTTATTATACCACAAAGGACTTGGTTAAAAACAAGTTGCTGGTTATAAATTATGGGCACTCATCAAATGGTCTTTACCCAGAGTCTAATTTTTTTTTTTCTTAATTCCTAAGATACAGCTGAAGACCTGAAATCTGTAGCAGAAGCTAAAGAGGCAATCAGTCATTTATACATCCTTGAGGGACACCTTAGGATATGGTAAGCAATCCAGAATGTCTCTATATCTGGAATGCTCAAGATATGCAGACAATATGTCTACTGTGGTGTCACTTCTGACATCAGATATAAACTTGTTCCCAGCCTATACCTGAATTTCAGTGTTGATACATCCTGAGGGTACTGTTTAATAGCAAGGTATTAAGTCTGAATGCACTTTAGTATCTCATGGAATATTTTACGTAAACACTTTGTATCACTGTCACCACCATTCACTAGAATTCATTATTGCTACAAGAATCATCAAAATACTACTGAACGTGAATAACTCTAGGGAAGGGAAACAGATAAACGGATCAAACAAATTAATCAAAGTACATAGATACTGCAAGTTTGAAATTGAGAGCATTAAAATAGAATGTATTAAAAACAGAGAAGTACTGGCTATATTGTAAAGAGCAACCCATTCTCTGCAAATTCTCTCTCTTTCTTTACAGGCACAAGACAATAGGATAACTATTTCTTTGAGGTTCATTTCTCATCTTAAGTCAGAATATCCACGAGCTTGTACCATAATTACTCCAGCAGCTAATTATGATGCCACAGACAGACCATTGTGACTCAAGGACCAGCCTGAGCAACAGGAACAAATGCAAAGCAAACAATAACGTCTGTGCCTCCACGGCAGCATAGTGGCTTTAGCAATAAATAGAAAAAGGAATACGCAGAAGAGAAAAAACAGATCAGAGAAAATTCAGAAAATGTATGATGTTCACAAATACTCTCTACAGGCAGTGCTTTTAAGATTAGATTAAGTGTTCCTACAAGGAGTGTACAAAGTTTGAAGAATGCAGTGAAGAATGCAGTGAAAATTTACAAATACAATTCTCCGTAACAGAGGATCAGGGAAAACCTGTGGTCATATTTATACTGTTTCACGCTGAGCGGATGACAAGGCTAAGAATAAAACTGGTACTTACATCCTGAGCTGCCATTCGTTGGAACCAAAGTGAAGTTGGAGGCCCAGGGGTTACGCACGATATCCTGCCAATGAATGGTGTCTGCAAAGCACAGAAATTTGTTCTGGCCAACATACACCCCTCCATTCAGTATTTCTGCATAAAAGAACAAGAGAACATACTTGTAAGACTTTAAACATACAGCTGATTACATCTATTGCTGCTTTGTGTGCTGGGGAGAGAGGGCATGAAATTTAAATGCAAAAAATTCTCGCTGTAATCTCAATACTCTGAAAACTGGAGGGTAAGGAGCTTACAGTATTTGTAAACAGGAACCATTAACTTATATGCAGAACAAACCTGATGAAGACAGCCACACAGTTGCTAGATGAGTTACTAGGTTTACCTGTTGTTCCAGTGTAATCAAGTATGGAACAGTACTGCTATTTGTGTGTAAAATAACCTTCAAGACCTAACTGACTTTAAAACCGCAAGCAATCAACCATACCATGCTGTGTTTCATTAATACGTGTGCACGCCTAAAACATACAATAAAGTAATGTGCTCCGCTGGGGTAGGAATTTTCTGAGCCCACAGTACATGAGAAAGGTCCAGTCATCATAATGTCTTGAAAAGCATGTTTTCTGATCAGACCATGCTGCTGTAATAGCATGATCCAGAATACTGAAGTACTCCAAATCTCAAATACTATGATCCAAAACTACCACTGATATGCCTTGCTGGAAGCTTTGTGTTGAAGGGAGATGGTTTCTGAGCAGATGAAAGGTTTTTTTTAATTTATTTTTTTTAATTTTCACGTTTATATCACTTTGTTTAAAAAACCAGCTTGTTGCTCTGTCTCTAAAGGCTTGATTTGTCAAATCTCAACATGAAAATGATCTTACAGTTTTTGGTTGTAACACCAGGGTTTCTTCTGGAGCAATAACTTGGTTTTTTTACCCTCTGAACTCTTGTTCAAATTCACAATTTCTCTACTTAACCTGGCTCTCATATTTCCAAAGCAGAGGACAATCCATGTGACTTTCATTAAAGTTAACGGGAGCTATGCAGCTAAAACCTCCTGCATCGCTTAGTGTCAGAGATTCAAGCCTCAGCAAAGAAATGTTGAAGGTTAGTTTCTAATGGCACCTTAAAATGACATGAAGTGGTGCTATACAGCTGGGAGTGTCACACTTCTCACAGAAACATTAAGAGTAAAACTTGACTATGGTAGCAATGATTAAGGTCATCTGATAGTCCTCATCTCTCAGGAAAACCTTTAAAAGCTGTAGTGGGAAAATTAACATTAACAAATAGCCAGGAAGGAATTACTGTGTATTTTTTTAAAAAAATTTCAGTGTTTACAGGCCACAGCATGTAGAGGAGGTGGCCCCGAGGAAAAGAACGTATTAAATAAAGGATCATCTGTAAATACATCCTTCCACCATATTAATCAGTTCAGAGTATTACTATTTCTTAGAAACCTCTGGTTTAAAAGCTTGGCTTTTCATTGAAAAGGGGCTTAAAAATGAAAACAATAATAATCATCTTATTCAAAAAGAAGTCTGGATTAGAGATACAGCAATGATCTGTCTGTATGATATTCTTATGATCCCTGACGAAACCCATACAGCATCTGCTAGTAATTCTGATCTGGGGAAAAAGTGGGACTTAGTCTTCTAACTTGAAACTTGATAGTGATGATTTCTCTGTGTTATCCCAGCTATACAGGATTACCTAATCCATTATGGCCCAGATTTTGACTAAAAATAACACCTGACAAGCCACAAAAAACCTGGAAAATCTACATCCATAGTTTCTTAAACACTTGCACACAAATCCAAATAGTGTCACTATCAGTTGGTACATCTGAACACCTGTCACTGGCATAATTTCCTGGGTTTTAGAGCATTCACTCGCAACAATACCTATCAAATTTTCTTTTCTGCTAGGAACTTTGATGCATTCTTGTACAGCAGGCAGCATTTCCCTCTAAAAGTAATTCTAATAGTTTCAAATTGTGGAGGAAGACTTTTTTTCAGCATAAAAGTAACCAGAAAATGTCCCGTGCTTTTCCCATGATTTTCTAAAAGCAAACATGGAAAATGCTCTGACTTCACTCATCACTGAATAATAAGCATTTTTCCTGCTGCTCTTCTCCAAAAATGTGATGCAGTCGTTATTTGCCCTACACTGTACCATTTTTTCACAGGTGACAGGATTAAAGTTTACAGGCCTGTTCATGTGGTGAGGTGCTAATAAACCTGAGTAATAATATCAAAGATGGGTTCTTACAGATATTAAATAACCCTGAGTTCAAAGTTTAGTACAATCTTTAAAGTACTTGTGCTTGTCTCTTCCTGCTTTGTGGGATCCAGATTCATTCCCTTTCTACCTTCTCATTCCAACCTGCTATCCTACTTTTCTTCATGCTGAGTCCTTGGCATGTGTAAATCAGCACAGATGCGTTGGCTTCATTGACTTAAAACTCAAATGCGTTTTGCACTTCTCTGCCCTCTCTTAGCAAGAACAATGCCTGGAAAGACCTAATAAACCCTGTTACATGTTAAGCAAATGAAGCACAAATGTAATCAATATACAATAGACTTACGGTATAATGAATTCATCATCTTAAAGTCATCATCTCATTTTAATTTACAGCACTGAAAGTGAGAGATAAAGTTAAACAATAGACAGGAGGAGAAAGGCAGGCATCTCTGCCTGTGCAGACAAGCTAGCAAAGGAAACCAGGCAAAAGAGCTTTCTTGTCCTGCATGCAACACCTGAGGTGCCTCTTTGCTGAACTCTTTCCAAGGTTGGAGCAGGAAAGAGAATGACAAGTCCCCTAGGGAATTTTGTGATTTCTACTGCAAAGAAAGAAGCTAGTTCTTTCCAAAGAAACACTAAAAAGGACTGCTCACCATGGAATGTATTTTAAATGGCATTTTGGGGTGAGTAATTTTTATCTTCTAAAACAATTTTTCATGACACTGGAAAATTAGTCTAAGTACCACACTTCTGCCTGGGATAGGAGGCAGAGCACTCGGCTCTCTCAACTGCTGCCTGAAATACCTACTGTGCTACGCTGGCAGCAAACATTACCCTTGGACTTCTATGCTGCTCAGGGATGCAGAGTTACAAAAGGCGATTTTGAAGCACAAGTCCTACTAGCTTTCATTGGGAAAAGGGTTCCTAAAGGTGTCAGACAATTTTGGACGCCTTGTTGTAAGGTACCAATGGCCACACTTAAAAGAGTACCAGTATCCCATTTTGGCACCAGGGCTGCAGCTGGTGCTCTGCGCAAAGGAGTAGCTCCAAGGTCTTTTGTCACTTGATTCTGAAGTGAATGCAAAATCTTACCATCTTCCTTATTAGAGCTACTTTACTGGCTTAAAAGCAGTATAATTCTGTAACTAAAGTTATATGAAAATAAATCAGCAAGTGCACTCGTCACTGACTTCTGTCATTATTTTGCTTATTGCTGCCAAATGATTGTGGGGAACTTATATCTGCATATTATTAAAATTCTATTAAATGGTTATTTATTCAAGAAGCTAAATCAGAAATGTATTATCCGTTATATCTGCTATTTTCTTGCTTCCATTAGCCCAGTGATGAAGCAGAACCATTACCGCATAACTTTGGTTACCTACCATAAAATACTTAACATACTAACAGGAGAAATAGAAACATACAGGTCTCTGGAAACCATGAAACACAAGTAGCTCACACTTTCCATAAAGTGCCACGGAACACAGCTAGATACATCACACACATACTTAGTCTGCTCAATTCAAAAAAGTAGTAAATTCGTAACACCTGTTCTAATAGAATGAGTTTGGCTGGAGTCAGTGAAACTGTGTTACCAGACACCAGAAGCCTAAGCTCACTGTAAATAAGGCAAAGGGATGCTGGCTCTGCAAGTGTGTTGTCTGTTTAGACCGGAGATGGGAAGAACTCTTCATCCATCTGTTAAAAGGGCATTTCCTTCTGCTGACTTTTTCTTGTGTACAGTGTAATCCCTCACAGTCTGTTATCTATTATTTATGAAATATGTATTTATTTCAAACGCAGATTAAATTAGCAAAATGTGTTCACATTCTGGAACGTATCCTGAAGCGCAAGTAACTCGTGTGTGTTGATATGCAGTGGGGGCTGTAGGCACCTATTTAGCAGTAGAATCTGGTTCTAAAATTGTTATAAAATTGATTATAAAATTGCTATTGCTATACAAGGTTGCAAATTAAAAGCTCTTCTCTGGTGCTATAAAGCCAGCTGGCACAATGAACCGGGAGAAGGCATAGCGAGAGGGAAAAGAACTAGGTCTAAAGTGGGCAGAGAAAGGGGAAGGAGTTAATTAGGAAAAACTGTTGGGCATGTCCACTGTAGCCACTTCAGAAGCAAAACAGAAGATATCTTATACCTTCCAAGCTGATTGTCTGCTAAGGAAATGGCTGTCTTTTACACTACACCATGTAGAGGTATGTATACTCTGCACATACATAACGCATGTTGATACCTTAATTTCCAAGGTTAGCCTCCATCAGAGCTGAAGCATCTTTGCATGCTGACAGTGCTGCATCTTTGCCACCATTACCCAGGTGATAGGGATTTGTTGTCAGATACAGTGCCACTCTCAAAACACTGTCATATTTCACCCAAGATGCTCAATGCATTATCTGAAAATAGCTTTGGCCTGGAAATTTCATGCCAAACCAAGTCTTTTGATCTCTTAGCACAGTTGATTGCTGATGACCCACTGGGAAAGCACTTCATGTCCATCATTAATAGGCTATGTCTTAAAGGGTAATGAGAACTGGGTGCTTTAGGAGACAATAGCTCATCCATCATCAATCAAGATCTGAAGTTTTTATACAGATGATTTAAGAAGAGTTGGACTGTGTAAAATTGAAATGTCACATTTGTATTGGGAGATGGGGGGAGCTTGGTAATGAAAATGAGAGTTTTAACCTTCTCCATTTCAGCTCAATGACCATACTCAAAAGCTCATGGATGTGGAATCTGTGTACCAGCTAGAAGCCCCAGACAGCCTTCGATCTCAATTACACAATTTCAAGTAAAGATTATTTGGGTCATTAGCTGGAAGTCAGTTTCAAGGCTTGATGGTAACAGCAAGATATTCTTTATTTCTATCAAAAGCAGGCAGTGTTATGTGCAGCCTGTGGGTCTGTTACTTCCAACTGCTCAGTAAGTAAGTACATGGGATTGCAGCACCTGAACATAAATCTTCCAAATCTAGCTACCCATTTTGCTGCTTAAATAAAAATGGAGTCATGTGATTACCTTTCGCTGAGTTTGATGGGGTACCCTTTTCACCATTTCACCTCAAATGTGTGTGAAGATGGGCTCACAGGGTCCTTGTGAGTCATTTAGCTACTTCATCAAAGGACAACAGGCTCTGGTCAACTCTTTCTTTAGCGATCTCCCCAGCGGGAAGATCTGTGTCATGAACAGGTTCAGCCATATTAAACCAACTCAAAGAAGACATTTGTATATGCTTGGATTATTCCTCTGTCTGTGCATGCCCTGAATTCTTCCTTCTCACAGCCTTATTAAAATTAAGACACCAAATCATTTAGCTGGTTACTCTGTAAAAGGAAACAACGCTGCAAATTATCCCAGCCCTTTGCGGTAAACACACCGGAGTTACAATGTATGTTCCATGACTACCTTATTTTCAGAGAAGTGAAAGGTTGTGTGCAAGTCTGTGTCAGGCTAATAGGCCCCCTTTCACCTTGCACCCTGAGCAGTTACTGAGGCCACTGGGCACATAAAATGTGGCCACATGGCCCCACAGTGTTCAGTGCATGGAGAAAGTGATCCAAACTACTATGAAGAGAGTAGAAACTGCTGAATCAAGGAAGTAACACAAAAAGCCCTCACCCATCCAAAAGGGAACAGTTGGGTATAAACCCAATATAAGATGTGTTCCTTTTCACAAGAAGCAGTCCTGTTCTTAAGTATATTTGGTTTTACTCAACACACTTGGCTTATGCTAAAGGAAATGGTCTCTCTCCGTAATCTAGCTAGATTCACTTGTCCTAGAGGCTGCTCAATTTAACGCATCTTGCAATGATGGCAGCAGCTTCTGCCCACTTGGATCTTGATTCCCAGAAGTGTTTAGGCCCAGGTTTACATTTAATCATCTTCTTCCCCTCCATTCTGGGGATGCTGATAAGCATTTGGTGATGCAAAACACACATCTGGAAGATAACATATATTTTAAAGCATGTCATGTATGTGTATAAAGAAGTGATACAGCATTTGAAATATAGAACCTATGTCACCGCTGCCCCCCATTTCACGCAAAGGGGACATCTGGTCTAAGAACCATTACAGCTTTCAGTATGAAAGAACTGTTGCCCTTCGATCTTTTGATCTTTGTTAGGAAAAAGAAAATTGTATTCATTTAAGTCACTGTAATGAATCACTGATGAGTTTCAAATTACTGTCTATGGAGAGCACGACCCATCGCTAGCTCACCCCAGAAGGGACACTCTTGACCTCAGTAAGAGCAGCAATATGCCAACAGCCAGAAATGAGCAGTCATTTCATTCACAGGAGCCATGACTTAACATTCAGGTAGCACAGCACTACCTGATGGGGATACCTGGGTCCCAGTTAGCAGCGACCTCGCGTTCAGGAAGAGGTGAGCTGGTATGTGCCTCTTCAGCAAGTCCTCTGCTAACATACCATCACTTGGCTGTGCTTATCTTTCAGTTGTTCCAAAAACCATACCTCTGAGTATGGATTTCAGCAAGGAAGCACAGCTGTGGGCATCTGATTATTCAGAAGTTACTAAAACCTGCTGAATCCGAAATAAATCATCTCTCTTCTGCCCTGTTCTTATTCTTTGGCAGAAAG
This sequence comes from Strix aluco, assembly GCF_031877795.1. Taxonomy (NCBI): domain Eukaryota; kingdom Metazoa; phylum Chordata; class Aves; order Strigiformes; family Strigidae; genus Strix; species Strix aluco. Next base: position 39,226,633 of record NC_133936.1, read on the forward strand.
CCAGCAGAAGGTGCAGAAAGGGAGACAAGGTGCAGCGCACTGGGTGTACCAACAGGGCAAACAAAGTCTCCCTGGTGTCCCAGTGGTCTCCGGAAAGGCTGAAGGCTCTGACAGATACCCCAGATAACCCTGATCATCTTTAATGGTGAGCATCCTGTGGGACATAATGTGGTGTAATAACCTAGAGCAGCTGTATCAGAGCTTGCCTTGCACTCTTTCATGACACAGCCCCACTTTCTGTGTCTCAGTGAAGACTGAACAGACCTCAGTGTCACCACTTCTGCCCTCTTGGAATGCTACCCATGCCCTATAGCTGCAACAACTCCTTCATCTCTCACACTGATCAGCCTCTGCAAAGGTGCAGCAACAACACACAACCAAGCCACCCCTCCTGACTCACCATGATGGCTTCACATTCATTTTTCTTCATCATTTCTCTAGAGCTTTTGTTGTGTTTGAAGCATTTCTCCAGATGAATGGTTTCTGCTCCTGAGGCGGAGCATGTTTATTTGCCAGCCCTACAACAACAGGAGTGGCTTCCAGCAGAGTTTCCTAGTGCCTCCAGGACGTTTCCATTGGCTGCAGATTCACCTACAAACTCTACAGAGAACCACCAGTCAAGGCTACATGGAGGTAAGATTGCAGACTGATCCTTCAGCCATCCTCCTTCACCTATGACCAGCTGTTCTGCTAGTTCAGAGTCCTGGTGTACGATACTGGGACCTAAACCTTACTGTCCCACCGCTCCAACAGAGACTCGTCCCACCTTCTCCCTTCCCCAATCTCGAGGGCAGGCAGCCAAACAATCAAGAGAGTCTGAAGAAACATGGGACAGAAGTGCTGAGTGTCCTATTCCAGGCCAGAAAAAGTGGAAGCTGGTGCTCAGAGCCACCTAATAGGTATGATGTACACTGAGCCAAACTGAACCCTTAAGGAAAGCAACTCTCCACTGAAGACCACCTTACATTTCATATCATCTATGTGGGCCAAATTTGAAAAATAGCACCACGAGTACTTATTTTTATTTTTTCCCCTAAACTTTTTAGAAAGTTCTCTCCTCATAGGATGTTCATATCATTCCTTCTTCCAGGATGAGCCTACATACTTGGACCAATTCAATTCTGTGTTGCCAAGACAGACACAAGCATTTTAAATGCCCTTCCTTGTCAGGGCACTTGCTATATAATATTTTGATCAGACCTGTAATGTTTTATGTCTGCTGGTGGTAGCTCTCAATTTATCTTTTCCATCTGCTGAGATAAGTAACTGTGAGACTACTGTGTCCCTGTTCTCCTGGCATTGGCTCTTTATAAGAGGCATCTCGCGAGTAAATGTTGCCTGACAGTTTGTCTGCCATTGCTGCTGCAGCCTTTCCAAGCAGGCTTTTCACATGGAAGTCAAGCAGCAGTAGGAACATAAACCTCAGCAGGGCCAGGGGCATCTGAATGCAGTAGGGTTTCCCTGCAGCACCCCCAGGAGCTTCAACTCTGGCATTATCTGGTGGTATATTTTTTAATTCTTTTCATATAACCACTGACAAATTCAAGAAGCCTGCTTTCTATCCCGAGCACATCTGGCACTCAGGCCATGCACTTGGCAAACAGACTGATGGCCTTCTGTCTTGGAGCGTAAGTGCCTCAAGTACATCCTGATTGGCATCAACATGCAGAAATTCCTTCTCCCTTCAAAAAAAAAAAAGTTAAGATCTGGATGTAGTGGTAATTTCCTCCATTTTCTGAAAGGCTGTAAAAAATTACTGACTCCATAGAGCCCTTCTCTTTCAAAACTGTCATAATGTGGCTTGGAATAATCCTGGAAGGGTGCCCAGATCCACGTCCAGCTGCATCCTGCGTTTCAGTACAAGCATTTGCATACGGGCTGGTAATTGGCATGCAGCTGGTTTTATGCCAGCTCCAGCAATTGCATAACCTAACTAATCTTTTCTCTGGGCTCGAAAGAGGAGTCTGTGTCCGCTGAGCTTAAAATTTCTGTATGGGATCTGTTCAAGTATGCTCTCACATTTCTATGTCACATTGTTAACCTCTCCTGAGATACGGTGTCGACTCTTGGAAGAGGAATTTTAATTGAAATTTGTCTGAGGTGGGAAGTGCCTGTGCCTTTCCCTGGCTCTCCTGTACTGAAACTGTGCAAATGACATGTTGAAAAATCCTCCTCCCGCACAGAGGACTGTGAAGTGACTCTTCGTTGGCTCCTACCAGCTGTAAAGACCTCGGATTGCGTTTTCCCTCCCAGCGCTGTGGCTGGGGACAGCCAGACAGCCAAAAGAAGGCCTGTAAACTGAGGAACATGCACGTTAATAACAGCAATTAGTAAGGCCTTCTTTCTAAGTTAATGAGTTTGACAAGGTCTGAGCCTCAAGTATTCCAACTCATATTTTTTCCCCTTTAACTGCTATAATTGCTAAGAGGTCACTGTCAGTCCTGCTTCTTGCTTTTGCATGCACGCTTAATTCAGGTTTCAAAAATCTGACGGGATGTCAGGGAACCTGTCCATGCTGCTGAGCCCCCGACCCTGTGGAAACACAGCTGAGTGTGTTCCTGCTAACTGTTCTCCCTCCCCAAAACTCGTGTGCCTTCCGTGTGATCATCAGGTTTGCACACATCCTTTTTGACCTTAATTATGCCCATTTTCTGTTCATCTATTATCAGGTAGTAGTGAAACAGTGGCAACAACTAAAATGTGGCTGTTACATTAAAAAAAATCCAGAGTTCAGGCCAATTTTCCTTAAACTATTAACCTTAAACCGGTTGCTTAGGTGAGGCAAATAAGCACGTGTGAATTCATGCCAAAGTAACCACTTTGGATAGTGGGAGCTAAAGGAACGGGTGACAAGGTCCTAAGCACAAGAAATAGTTCAGGGTTAGTTCATTCAATTTTTTAAGACTACCATCTCTCTCCCTAAGTGTTCCCCAGTTCTTCTGCCCGCTCTTAAAAATGAGCCCTTCTCATCTCCCACCAATCCTAATTTTAAAAATGTCTCATCCTACACATTTAGCTTTTTAAAAGCCACTATGAAAACATCCTCTTCTTTCTTTCCATCAATATTTTGATTGTAACCGACATGGTTGCAAACATTCTCCCAACACACCTCTTTCTTTTCCCAGCAGCTGAACTGCATTGAACCCAAGCTGCTCTCAGTTACGATGCAGTAGATCAAGAGTGATGCTGTGGCCTGGAGTGACATGGAAGTAAAACTGCGGGGAGATCTACGCCTCCATTAACAGGGGACATACTCTGCTCCCAGTAGTGGCTTGTCACATGGTGGACAGTCCCTTTTCTAACTCATTTTTGCTCTGTATCCATGCAACCTTGGCAGGAACAGGGTTGCCTTCCTTGTCATATTTGATAGCAGAATACACTTTCTTCCTGGAAAAAGGATCGGTTTGCTTCCAGCACTTTACCACTCTGCAGTTAAACTAGTCCAAACAGCTTCTGTCTGCAGGCAGCAAAAGCACACAGTTTGTCCTTGTCTACACTCTGGCTAAACTGCAGCTGGCACTGATTGATGATATTTATTTCAGTGAGATCATTTTTAATAATGTAGACAACAGGAGGGACGAATAAGTGCCGAGACCCACCAGTTCCGCCGTACTAACTGCTATCCTTAGCATTAAGAACAAGTCTTAGTAATTTTTTGCCAAAGAGCTTCCCAAATAACCCTATGCAAGAGAAGGAGAGCACACAAACAGACCACGGGCTGGGAACAAAGTCACTTAGGGCAAAACAAAGCAGCTGTTCTCCTGGCTTCAGGGCTCGGTGGGGTAGGGTTCAAGCCTGAATCTCTAACCCTGCATTGATGTGGATAGCTTTGTGGCTTTTCTTACCATTGCTTTCTAAGGCTAATACATCTAAGATACAATTTATAAATAAATAAATAATCTTAAGAGATATCCTGAATGATAGCTTTTTTCTCAGTCCACTAAGTGCTGTGCCCCAGAACTGAAGAAATGTTGGTAAAGGGATGGGGATATACATCCAATCAAATATAGAGGGGAAGACATACTCTTCTGAGTTACTTATAACTCCTTTTTTGTTTTTAATAGCTTGTCTTTCTCTTGAGCTTCAGAAGTTCTTGCTCAAATTGCATAGGCAGTCAGTATAAGGCTGCAGAAGTTACATACCTGGCTACTCCTGGTCTTCAAAGGCTACAAAACATCTGTTGGTTGGCAAGAACAATTAATTAGCAAAACTGAAGAGATGATTCCTTTCTACAAAGGCCTGGATGCAGCAGGGGAGGGGGAGACGACTCCAGGGAAGTCAAGCCTTGTGAAGGCCTGTAAGCTGTGTGCCTCTGGGCAAATTCCCAAAGCTGAAATCTCAATGAATTTAATGGTTCTTAATTCCACAGGATTTCTAATTACAGCCAAGAGAAGGTAATGAAATGTGATGTAAATGTTTAAATGGAAATAAAGAAAATAAAGAACCTGTCAAATTTGCTAGTCAGTCTCCCAGATACAGCTCCTTGCGTACCAAGTGCCCAGGCTAACCGATTCCACAGACACAGTGACAGGAGAGAAAAATGGCTCCTAAACCATCCTGCCCACAACCCATTATAGGCTGTCTGCTAATGAAGAAGGCCTTCTCTTTCAGCCCACCTGTACAGGTCTGACAAACTTCAGTAGCCACAAGCTGCATCCTGGAGCTTCTCTATGTTCATCGGAAAATCTCCTTCCCATCCTGACTCTCCCCATATGCCAGCTCCCTGCTCTTCTCCAAGGTCTTCTGCTGGCTTTGGGGCTCGCTCACAGCCTCCCTGCCTGCCCTCCAAAAGCACACGGCACACGCACTGGGGGCTCTAAGCCAGGGCCATGTCAGTCCCAGAGCACTGCAGGGAAGCAGCCTCCCTCCCCCTGCCCCACGGCAGCCTCTGTCGCGGAGCACCTGGCACCCACACGGCAGCTGCTGCCACAGCACCCTCCCCTGTGTCACCCTGCCCATTTCTGCCTGTTCCCTGAGCTGCAGAAGACAACAAAAGCCCAGTGCTCCTGCCCACAGAGAAGAAAAGCAGTTTGCTAAATGCCGTCACTGATGTCTCACCTACTCTATTAAACGCTGGCATTTTCCCGTTGCCAGCTCAGGTGAAGATTCCCACTCCTGCAGGGCAAGGGGCTCCATGGTAATTTGAGCAATCCTGATGCTGCAGAGCACGTCAGCAGAGGACCAAGTGAAGGCAGGTAAATCCACCGAGCACTTTGCAGTGAAGGGACGGGTAAGGGCAGTTAGGCTGAGTGCTGTGGGGTGAGCAAAATCTGTTCCAGAGTTTTAAGCCAGTTAATCACTGGCTTTCATTTTTTAACATACACAAGAATCCTGCCCTTCCCTTTTTTTTTCTTGTTTGACACCATTTTAGATTTAAATTCTTAGAAAATGATCCTGTGAATGACCCATCTGTCAGATAGAAACATGTGTATATCACTAGCAAGAGACAAGCAAACAACCCCCGAGCACCCACCATCTCCACAGACACAAGGACCTGTGGAGAATTCCCACCAGGAGTCAAGCCTGGGGCGCAACGCAGTGGTGCAGCATCAAACCAGACGGTGTACCCCAATCGCGCAGCAGCTTGCAGCACTGCCTCCAGCCCCTCTGCCCCTGGGTTAACCCAGGAGGGGAGGAAGGAGGTAAAAAAGGCTCCAACAGGCACAGCATAAAATTTGACCTTGGCCTTCTGGGCAGTACCATTAGCACAAATCAGAGCCTACGCATGAACAAAACCTTCTCCTCGCACATAGAAAGAGGGGAAGTTCCTAAAACATGTAACATGTATGAAACTCTCATGATATGCCAGAGCAAGAGGCACCATGCTCAGAAGCAGAGGCATGTCTGAGTGATCTCTGGAAATGACACTGTTGGTACACGTGCATTTTGGAAAGAGATAGTACTCTCAGATGAATTGGACCAATATCCACTTAAAACTGTGCTGGTGATTACAGACTTAATTATAGGTTTGGGGCTTTTGGGGGGCCTTTTAAGGCACTTTGGTTTTGTGCAAGCAAAGTTTTCCCACTACTGTGTCAGTCTCCTGTCCCAGCATCCTTCTAACTTAATACCACTCTATGGTTCAGCAAAACTCCCACTGGGGCACTGCACAGGGTGCATGTGTGTTGCCAACTCTGGTCTGCAGTTTTTAGATGTTTGGTTGTTTTTCACTCACAGGCCACGAGGGAGTTTAAGATTGCGGAGAACTGTAGAAGGAATTTTTGGAAACAACAGGCAATATTCCTCATCTCCCTTTCCCAAGGAAACACTGTGGTTTCACAAGAGGAAGCACGTTCTTTACGATGGGGCTTGGTGCTCAGGCCTAGCACAGCAGCACTGCACAGGTCACAACCAAAGCAGACCCCAGCTGAGGGTGCACAAGAGGGGAAGAGCATCAGCTCCACCACATCCATCTCTCCTATGAATTTGCTTTGTGCAAGACTGTCTCTGAGGGGATAGGCTGGACCATCGGGGAAGACAGAATTGGGCAAGAGCAAGAATTTGGCTAAGCAAGCTCAGCTCAGGCTCCTCTCCCTCCTCAAGCCCTGTGAAGCACTCCACCTGCGTGAATGTCAGCTCAGCCTGAGCTAGCTCGAGCTTTGCCCCTTCCCGTAATGTGAACAGAGGAGAAAATGTCCTTGACTGCTTGCCAGCACTTGTCACAAGAGGGACAAAGTACTCAGGGCTCCAGCAGGCACTCTGAGATCTCTGGATTCACACATTTACTGGTCTGGGATGCAAAATATAGCTCTGAGCAGCTCTAAGAGTACGCTGTCAGCATCGTCAGGACACAACGGCCGCTGACACAGGTGGTGACACCTCTCTTGCACTTGCCCTTTTTCACCTGCTTCTGAGTTATGGAAGAGGTGATTTAAGTCCAAACAAGTTCAAACCTGAACATTCTGTTCACAGTTGCCTAAATCTGACACAGAGGTGATAGCTGGTTCAACAGAGAAATGTAACCGCTAAAACACCAGCTGCTTCTCCCCAGTCTAGCGTGTGCTATACCTGACGTGAACACTGCAGCAGGCTGAACTCTCCTGGATGCTGCCCACTCTCCCTGTACCACACAGTACATTGGTAACTGCGTCTTACTCAGGAGCCAAATCCTCCAGTTTACCTCTCTGGCAGAGCAGACAGAAATCAGAAGTCCTGGCAGTTCTTACCTGCACCTAACTCTCAGTGTGCCCTGTTGAGACTTGAACTCGCATCCTTCAAAAGGGCAGCACCAGCAGGCCACTGTAGCACCCATACTGTAAATTAAACCTACCATATGGCACATAGTTACTTGGAGGGGTCTAAAAGAAATCTCAGCTAAGAAAAAAACGTAAAGGTACTCACTGCGTTCATGTACAAAAAGACAGAAGGGGAATATGGCCACACATCAAATACTCAGGAGAAAAACCTTATGATGATGAAACAATCACCTATAAATTACAAATCCAGAAATTTTTTTCTTTGGTGATTTTGATTCCTTTTCAGGAATAATTAACCTTTCCTAGCATGTGAAATGTTTCCTGCCAGACAAGAATAAACAGAAGACTAAATAAGCCTCAAGGCTGAAAAAAAAATTCAGATCTTTTGTTCAGTCATGGAGTTCCTGTACATTTTTCCTTTAAAACCATAACTCAGTTTCATATTTACTTTGTTAATTAAAACTGAGATTTATTATATTTGTAACTTAAAAATCCAATAAAAAAGAAGCCACCACAGGCAAAAGCATCTCCCTTGGTATAGCTGTTATAGTAGGCTATCAATCAGCTATGAACACGAATACACAAATTGACTGTGTCTATCAGGAAATGATAAAACAACATCCCACTGATGGAGGAAAGTTTTGCTTATCAGCGGCATGTGTCATTATTCCACAAAATAGAGAGCTGTGTTCCATTCAGGCAACTTCAAGAATGAGGTCTTTTTCCTCTGAGGTACTCCCTATATTGTGATTATTCTAGTAATATCTATCTCAAAAATTAATTCAGTGCAAGTATGCTGGATGCAGAGAAGTTGGAGTAGATAGCACTCTATACATATGGGATACCAAAAACATACTGTTCTTTACCTCAGATTTTTTCCAATAATTTTGAATTGTTCATTAAATAACCAATGCTCTTTGCCTGAGCAAGCAAGACACTGAATTAAAAAGAAACCCTGAAGAGAAATAGTGCAAACCTGCCCTGAGAGCTTTCATGTGCTTCCCGTTGCTACGGGGTACGACAAGCGCTTGTGCAGGATGAATACATCACCAGGCTCTTTTGAAGAGCCTGTTGGTCTAGACAGGAGGTACGGCAGAAACCGGATGGGATGTTAAGATGCATTTCTTCTGTGTTCTTCTCTCACTGCTTGAAAAATACATAAGAAAGAGAGAGGAGTCTTTAACTTTTAGCCTCGCTATATATTGCGGAAGGATGTACTGACTTCAGAAGTTTCTGTTTGTCTGTTGATTCATTGTGTAATTAACCCTGTGCTTACGACTCAATGAATTGCTAAAAAACCCTGTGTATGTGTCAGCACCCTTCTAAATAAAATACATTCAGTGTTCTTAAATAGTATCACAGTAGCAACACTAAAAACCAAAGCCTGGCCTAATTATACAAATTATTACAGTAAATATTTAGGACTGAGTATGGCTTTTATGTGGTACTAAACAGTGGTAACATGTAAGAGATTAAACTTGTAATGAACCTTACACATTCTCTTGCATCAAAAATTAAATTTTAGGCTTAGAGTTTCTTCACTGTCCATGCAAGTGCAATTCCTCAAAGACTACAAACATGTTTTGCTGTAGCTCCCAAATGTCTGCATTTATTTCTGTGATTGTTTGTGCGAGTAAATTCCTGCTCAAGAGGAAACCAGAACATCTCAGAGACCCACATAAAAGAGCTTGCATACCACTTTAAACCAGAAAAAGCAATGTGGATGACCTGAAATCTCTCTCACTGCCTATTTCAGCATATGGGAGTTTCAGTCACTCCACCAAGGACAGAAACAAATGCCATGATCAGCACGACCAGCCACCATGCCCTTCAAATAATAACTAGATTTAACTCCACTGCAATGGTTTTATCAGCACCTCCTAGCTAAACCTGAGCAGCAAAAATATCTATTGTGTTGTTTTGATTGAAAGATAAAATCATGCTAAAAAAAAATTTCTACAGCGATACATCAGCAGGGCATCAACCTGGCTGCAAACTATTCCAAGCCACAATTACACCAAGTACAGGTCTTTACGTAGTCTCAGTCCAGTGGGTCTCACACCTATTTGCACTGCTGAGGAACACACCCTCTTATAATTTTAAATGTTCTTTATAGTGTTTTAATTTGAAACAAATATTAAATAATCCTGGGTCACTTGAAGATATTTCTACCACCACAGAAGACTTTATTTGCTGAAATGTATCAGTGCTTGTACATATTATTAATATGTTACTTATTAGCACAAAACGGACTTGAAGGCCAATAAATGAGGTAACCCATTTAAAGGCCAATAAAATGCACCAAGGCAAATAAAAATACAAGAAACTCATGTCAATTTTAAAATAATCAAGGTCTTTAGGAAAACCAATTAATACCCCAATAACTGTCATTCCTGAACTGTTTCGTAGCCAAGATAACTTAGTGACTCAGCTCCCAGCCTGGCAATTAGAAATTGGCAAAGTCCTTGATTGATACAATAACAGTACTTAAATTAATGAAGCAGATAACGCCTATAATCAAGGAGAAAAACCTAGAAAGGGTCTAGGTAGCATGTTATTACACCACAAAAGAGTTGATTTATTTTGATTTCAGTTGTGCCTCAGTATGTTTACTAAATGCAGTTCATTTTACAGGAACTTTCATCTCTTTATGCACATAGCAGTTAAAATGCCAACTTGGCTGATGATAAATCCTAAAGAGTTTGCGAGTTTATAGGATATGAAACCTATACAAAATTTCAGTTGCCTCTCCCTAAAAGCTGTTGCTGACTATTTAGTGGCAATCATTCAGCAGACCAGAATTTCAGAACTGCTTAGATCTAGTGCTGATAGAAAACAAACTGATGGATTTATATGTCAAAATGAGCTCTCTGGAAACTGTCCCCTTTTCTCAGTGAATTCAAATTCTGTACTCGAATGTTTCTGACCACTTAGCACATCCACAAATCTATGAAAGCATGAAGTATTTTCATTTATGACAGATTTTAAACCACGCCTGGTGACGCACTAGCACGGCGCCTCTTCTCAGGGATGGTAAGTTTCAGTGTATTTCAGTGGAGCCGCAGGCTCTTGTTGGGGAATATTTCAGGCTTATTGCAATTGGCCTTTTGCCAGCTTCCCACAGAGAAAGCTGGACTAACTGGAAGATATATCACCAGACCCTGACACTTCATATTTCTCCATCACTGGCAGGACCATCATCCTTCAAAAGTCCATTTCCAATTCAGCTGTCTGAGAAGAATGAAAAATCATTCTTCTAAAAAGTCTAAGCAAGTGAAAAAAGATAAATGGATTTGATCTAATTTAAAAGTTGTTGAAGATGTAAAATGACATGAGAAGACACAAGTACTAGTTTATTTAGGACAGCAGCCTAAGACACGGGCTTAAATGACTATCTTTGGTAAACTCAGGCAAGTGGACTTTTCCAAAGCTTAACTTCTATAAGGGATTCATATTATAGAGATAACCTTGGTGTAGATATGATGTCCTTTGCTCTAGCACCTGACACAGATCCACTTTCTTGTCTTGCCAAGCTCTTGAGGGGCATGCCTGCTCTCTGGAGTAGCAAATGGAAGGCATCTGTCACAGTGCCAGAGGTTGTCATTAAAAACAAATGGAGAAATAACAACAAAATGAAGAAACACCTAGTGCTTGGGAACCTCTGCCAGAACCTCTCCAGTTTAAGATGTCACTATTGCTGTAACAAAAGGACCAGATGAAATGCACTTATACATGCCAGTGTTGCTACCTTCATAAATTGCTGGATCAGTTCCTGGCTGTATTAATAACTGAGTGCTCCACTATATTCAGAGAGTAAATACCACTGCTCAAAAAACCACCCCAAAACTTCATAAGTCCTGCTAAAAGTATATTGTTCAAAGGATGCAAAACCATGCCTTTTATCAAATACGTAAATGAACTATGATACCTAAGCCTTTATAAAATAAATTGTTACACTTTTCTTTAGTTATTTATACCCACAAGTATAAACAGCAACATGCATCTACCAAAAAAGAAAGAGGGAGAGAAAAAGGCAGCTGTGCAGGCACCTGAAATACTCTACATCTATATTATGCAGGATTCAAACTCTAACACCTTGCCTTCCCATAATCCAGGAAGATTACACGATCAACACATTGTAACAGGAAAGATCCATTCAGATCACGTTGCCATAAACACACGGACACGCAAGAGAATCACATGAGCTATTTGATATAATTTGCTTCTTCTCTTGCCATCACTCTGCTGCCAGAGGCCAACTAAGAGCCCTGGCACTCTACTAGCTTTGCCGTGTTGCTCAAGTCCTCCCTCCACTCTATACGTCTCCAGCAGTGGGAGCAAGGACCTGAATGACTGAGGCACCCAGCTCTACCGGCTCATGCAGAAACACTGCTGTGTGCAGGCTCCACATTCTGTGGAAGCTGCCTTTTCCTCAATGGAGGCAGAGTATTAGCTTTAAAAGGCTGAGATAAAATCTGAAGTCCCTGAGTCACATCCCAGATGCTAGAGTCAATAATACGGTCAATAATGAAAGACCCAGTTTCTTATTCCCCGCTGGTAACATGGCGTACTTTCAGCTCACTATGCAAGCGCTGCCACCTCTCCTCGCGTGTCTCAGATGCAGTTCCAGAATGAAGCTCCCATTGATTCTTACTTTCTACAGACTGCTGGATCAAACACTGCACCCTATTTATCTATGTCCAGAGGTTTTTAGGTAGCAAAGTGAAGCAAACCAAAAAACTCAAAAACCATAAAACATCCTATTTTCTCCTTCTCCCTTAAACACACTCAGCAAAACTTCAGCCCAGGGAGATTTGAAATCCATTCCAAGTTATCACTGAAGACAGCACATTTAAAACAGGAAAGCTACAACTACAGGATTTGACACTGTAAGGCTTTTGGCTTAACACTGGTTTTGGCAGACCTGTGAGGTTTCTAGTCCAGAAATCAAAGCTAGCAGCAATCTGCCCATGATATTTCTGGTGCAAAGGCCACAAAGAACAAGCTTTTGGTGATAAGAACCATTGCAAGGCAATTTACACCACCACCAGCTCTTTCAGAGTTCTTTTCATTTCACTATGATGAACAATGAAAGAAGTTAGAGCTGTAGGATCACAAGATCATGAGAAAACACTCAAAATCTACAAAGAGGAGTTTCGACGCATGATTTCCCTTCTCCCTCTAAAATTGAGATTGAATTTTCTACTCAGAAGCAATTCAAACAGCCTCCTGAAATGTCAGCAGTGCCAAAAATATGTGTGTGTCTACATTCAGCAACCTACCTCCTCATCAAAACGAGGCCACTTTTGGGAAGTTTTATCAACATTTTCCTAATGTTATAGCTGACTGAAGTAAATAAAGCTGATTGTTACTTGTAAGATTTCATTTCCTGATTAATAACAGACATAAGTAGTTATGGTTTGCCACACTGATTTTAGCCTTTCTTTAGGACTATGTGTAAGAGAGGTGGCAACACAAGAAACTAGTAACTTATTGCAGCTCAGAAAGAGGTGAAACAGCTGATGCATTCAAGGAACCAGATGTTCCTGTAAGTACTTGCAAAACTGAGTTGAAGCCATCTGGTCTCAGTGCTTTGCCTCTTGGAAGATGTGATACTGCATTTGCAATTTCCTCTCTTCATATCATTGATTCTAACTGAGGTTTTTATTCCCCTGAGGGTCATGGGGTGTTAAGTTTCTCCCAGAAATTATGCCCTGGTTCAAAAATGATGAAGTTTAGACAGAAATGAAAAAGACCCCTCTCATCTTCTCGTTCCCCGTATGCCCCAGAGCTGGTACCATCGGAAATATTGGAAAGAGATAGCTAAATATCAATAACAGAATGACTTTTTCTCCAAAGCTCGAAGTCTGCTTTTGCACTTCAGTTACAGTTGACACTTTGTGGTCTTGACATCATGATGCTGGGAAGCAATGAACTTTGGCTTGCAAAGCCCAGAGAGTTATTTTAAGACCTTCTGCTCTGTGTCTAGGCCGCCCTTAAACACTTCTGACTGCCAGGGCTGTTCTAGTGGAGGTTATTATCTCGTACCAGATTCCTCTTTCACAGGGATTCCTTGTGTGGTGTAACACTCCCAGGGCAGCCCTACCCTTCACCTTCCCATACGCCTGCTGGGGGTTATCACCAGATAAAAGGGTTGTGGAGACAACTGTTGTGGCTCGCTTGGATTTGGCTACTGCCTGGCCCACTGGAGGCCATCAACATGCAGCTTCAATCAGAGTATCTCTGAAACCAGGAGGACCTGCGTGCCCTTAATTTATCAACGCTGGGGCCTTAGCACAGCTGAGGATCACATTTCAGTCCGTGGAGGCACACTGATTTACAGTATTTGCAAATTCTGCCTTACATCTTTTGCTTTGCCCTTTAAGCACATATTTTTGCCTTCCAATGTACTCGCCCTTCTATGTGATAGCTCGCAAGTCACCACTCCGGAAAAAGATGCTCTGTCAGGATAAATGCCAACTGCCCTTTAGAGATATTCATAATATAGCAGCTTTCATACTGGATGTTCCCTGCATTCATTCTGGAAGTGGACTCTGCCTCAGGACTGCATTACACCATACCTGGTCACCTCAGAGGCAGTGCTGAACACATTTACTTTTTACAATACGCTATGCTTGGAACAGTGCTTTTGATTTCTAATTTTTTTTACAATTGAAATGGTTACGCAAAGGAAGTGTCAACCTAATGGTTCATAAAAGCACTTTTCTGGAGAACAAATGTTAACCGTTCGTCATGACTGAACCTGAAAAGTTCCTGCTTTGGATGCACACAGTCTTCATAGGCAGGGTTGCATGGAAAGGCCATTTAGAAATTGGAGTTCGCATCACGCTGCCACTTGCAAACCACTCCTAACAGTCTGTTCCTGAAGGGCTTTCTCCAGGCTAACTTAAATAAATCAGGACAAAGACTTTTTGATACTTCTGAAGTCGGTATAGTGGCCTAGCAGACTCTATTATTGGAAAAATTTTCCTACCAAAATTCTTCTGTGCCCAGTTTATTCTGTTACTTCTATTTACAGTTCATTCCTTGTGCCTGGGCTTTTTCTTTCTGAATGTAAGCAATGAAACAAGCTAAGCTTTCATTGCTGCGGCATTCACAGCCCTCCACAGTATTTCATGCAAAATTGAAGACCTTCCAAATCTGGATTCTTTTTGAGTTGGAAAAGTTCTACCAACATGAAGCATTTTCTAATATTCCCTGCTGCCACCCCATTTCTGTAATGGCAGGCTTGCTTCCTTTGTAGTTTCTTATAACAAGCCAGAACAAAAACCACAGCACGTCAGGACTGGAAGCATTGCCCATGTATTGAGAACATGCTGCTGTTCCCACATGAGTGCATATTGTTTCAGAAGAGCTTTGATGACATGGTGTCAGAAATAAACCAGCAGAGAGATTGCTCCTGTCAAGTAATCACAAATACCTAATTTTAGTGCTGCAGGATGTTTCAGCTCTAACAAGTCCCTGGACCAACCAGAGCAAAAGCTGTACCATTGTAGTCTCTGCCTCTGCAGAGTTTAGGAAGAACAAGGTGAAATCTAAGATGGACTGAGGTCACTGGTAGAAAGGGTCTGTGCAGAGCGTCAGAGTTCCAGCCTCTCAAGAGTCAAAAAAACTGATGAGCATCCCTTGAGAATGCCATTTATTGTGTGTATTGTGCCCAATTGTAGCTTCCTCTAGGAAGGTGGGCTGGACAGGTTGTGGTAAAAGTCAAAGGCCTGCTAATATGAAAATGCTTTTCTTGGATGCCTTTGGAATTTAGCAGAATCCTGCAATATACTAGGAGGCACAGGCTTGGATCTGATGGTTTGTCCAAGGCCTCCCCAGATGCCAGTGGTACACCATGTGCTGCAGACCCCAACGAAAGGGGAGACTTTACCATTACCATGCAGTTTGCATGCTCACTTCTCATAGCAGAAGAGAGCACATTTGGGATGGACTCCTCATTAACTTTTTCAATGTTATATTGCAGGCGATTCAAATCCAACAAATCATGCTGATGACAAGCCACCTTGAGATGATTAATTCCTGAAATCAATTATAACACCGAGAAGAAAAAAAAAAAAAGGATGTAGGAAACTTGAAACTCCCTTAGAACAGAACGTCTCTCCAAAACCAAGAAATGGTGAAGGCAAATGAAAAATGCTTACACAAACAAGAGAAAAGCAAAAGGAGCTGATAACAAGGCATAATCATACCTACATCCATGTGGCTAAATGCTTAGCCAGAAGCACAAAGGTCTACATTCTCTCTCAGAAATACCAGACCAAAACAGTGAAAGACCTGACAGATGGAGAGCAGTGTAAAACAGGTGAGATGAAAAAACACCAAAAAGATGTACTGTTCTTTCTGGGCTTATCCACCTGTGGTAAATTGTGAAGTTTTGCTCATTTGTAGTGGACAGCCTAATTCTAAAATAAACATAACTGATAACCTATGTTTTATTTATTAGCTAGGCACTCACCAGCGATTGCTCAGCAATCGACCAATATTCAGTATGTGGTACATCTCTGGGTACTATGCAGTACGAATAAAGAAATCGACGTAATCTTCTGGGTGCTTTACGGTGAAAACAGTAAAGCTACAGCGAAAGAACAGAAATATCTACACAACCAGGCACAGGTCAACACTGACTGCTGGATCCTGTGACATGGGAACAGAAAGCAGGGACGTTTACACAAACCTCTCAGAAGATTTGGCCAAAGCAATAAACTAGTGCAGGAATTTTATGTGATGGCATTTCCAGGAACTCCCAGACAGGCCACCCCAGGAAGACATATGGGTATTCTGTTAGTATTACTACCACCAACACTGTGTAATTACACAGGGCTCACCTGCTTTAAAAACATGAGGAGATACAGGCTTGGCCAAAGCCCCAACAAACTTTAGTGGTGCAGCATGAGGACCAGAGCCCCAAAGGAATGGAAGACTTTTATCATTAGTATGTATTTACAAGCTCTTTTGACAAATCCTGTTGCATCCAGAGTGCCAAAATAGCTATGTTAATTCTATTTGCCCAATACTGTTTTCTACACTAGCTAGTTTGGCCAATGAAATATCTCCACCACACAGGACTGAATTGCTGCAGGATGGTGATAAATCTCTGAGTGGCATTTTGATTTGGGATTAAATCATTAGTATTATCTGGCCCAGTTCCCCAAATCAGTAAGTAAAGACTTGTTGTTTTAGATCAGAAAATAATCCAGCTGTAGAGCTACTACAGGGAGAAAACATGGGAAATGGTTTCATAACCATGTTACATGAAGACTGCAAGACCTGTTTTCAGGGGATTTGAAATTTTGAAGTCTGACTTCATTGTCTTTTAAGCTGAAAGTCAAAAATTTAAATTCCTCTGGCAAAAAGATCTCTGTCTCAGATTACTTGAAGCATTTCATTTCAGCAAATGTAAATATTTCCTTTTGATTTGCCCTTAGAAAAATTTAATATATATTACAAAGGAAAATATTCAAAGCAAAACATATTTTTAAAATGAAAAGCTGAAACAGTGCATCGTCAGAACTGTCTTGGGAGAGTCAGGAAATCCCTGAAGTAACTTCTGCTGAAACTGCCTCCTCTACAAAACCATTCCACTTCTGATGCAGGCACATATTGTCACTGAACATGGTTCAGTTGCAGCTTTGTCAAGGTCCCACTTAGACTTGTCTCATGCACTAAAAAAGTCCGTAGGACAAGTCCTGAAAAGATATGTCCTTCCAACAATTAGGCTAAAAACACTCCTAGGGCATAATGAAGCACAGAAGAACATGTTCCCAGCTGAGACTGAAAAAAAGAGATAACTGCTAAAACAGGCTACTGTAAAGGGAGTATACTAAGTATATTACTTAATTAGAAGAGTATTTTCTGCTCTTTGTTACTAGTTTTCAGTACTCGAAATATCTTGCAAAATAATGGAGTGTATGAAATCTGAAACGAACAGGTTTTACATTTCCATCATGTTCAGAACTAATTCTAATTAAGATCTGTCTCAAAATATGCAGAACCTAAAAAGAAAACATATATTATCTTGGGAAACTAAAAATATGCTTCCCCAGGCAATAGTAAGGTTGTGCTGTCAGAGAGCTCCTTCCTGCCTTGAAATCTTGACAAGAGAATATGATGATGAACGAGATATTAGCAGATGCACAAAACTAGCAAAGATGACTGAAATAGAACATATTATAAGAGAGTCAACTACTTTTTCATGCTACCATTTTGATTAGAAATGCACAAAAAGCCAAGAAACGTTTTCCTCATCAACTTCACAAGAAAGGTCATCATGAAAGGACTTCCCAATGTCTTTAAGACAAGGGATGACAGCATTGTGTGATAAATTCTTATTTTCAAGATGTTGTTCATGATACTTGCCTGAAACTTTCATATCTTTGGAAAGTTTGGCGTGTTCACTCTGGGTAAATTCCAAGCCAATCATTACAGATAATACACAACAATTTTACACAGCAAGGTTTCAAGTTTTCAAGGAGACACCATTTTCAGAACATTACTACAGGTCTTCATTATCCCCAAAGCGAGGAGAGAAGCCAAAATATCTGTCAGGTGTGCTAAGAAAAGTTCCTAATGTGATGATGCCTTTTTGGCCCTAGTAATTAACTTGTTCCCACTATCACTAAATACACCTCCATTTTTACTTAAAGAACAAGAGCTGCAATTATAGTCACCTGAGACAGCTGGAGTCACCTGAGAGACTTGGTAGTACCTCCTGCTCCCTGCCTGGGTAACTGCAACACTTCTGCCAAAGCAGGTTAATGGGTAACATGTTTCCAGGATTAATTCCAGAATGAATAATCATTTACACAGAAAATCAGAAAACTTTCAGAATTCATAAGCAGCTTCTGTCTCCTTCCCAGTGTAAAACAAATAACCTCACAAAGACAATGCAATAGAAAATGGTGCATATATTTGCAACAATAAACGTGAATTGGGCATTTCTGGCAGGTGGCCAATGCGTCTATTAAGTACCAGAAATATCCTGCTGGGACAGACCAGTGGTCCAGCCAACCTGGTCTGTCTCTGCACAACAAAAGAGCTGGCGCTTATGGAGAGGAGGTAGCCTGGCCTCTCCTCCAGCATCCCCCACTACCCACAGCCATTGTTTTGGGGATGTCAGGTCCCTACCTAGCCATTTATGGAACTGTCCTCCATGAGCCCACAGGCAGTGCCTGTCTCCCCAGCCTCGAAGGGCAGTGAGGCCAGGTTGTTCATCACCTCCTGTGCAAAGAAATTCTTTCTTTTGTCTTGCAAATCCATCTCCTACTTATTTCACTAAGCACCCCTTGCGCCAGTATGGAAGGATTTGGTAAACAATTCTCTTCATCCAATTTATCCATCACCTTCCTGATTTTACAAACCACAATCGTATTCCCCCCACAGCCTTCAATTCTCCAAACCAGTCTCAGAATTTTTAGACACTCCTTATAAGGCAGCTGCTCCAGGCACTAATCATTTTAGCCACCCTTCTCTGTTCCTACTGTAATTCTTACAACAGCCTTCTTGAAATGGTAAGACCAGAACCTGCATGTGCTATTCTGTTTATTTCTTAATTATTGCTCTACACGGTCCAGTTCAACTAACTTACCTTTGAAAAATTATAGCACAAAGTATATAATGGAGCATCTCCCACAGGGCAAATAGATGCATGTTTCCAGCATTCCTGGTCTTTATCTATTAAAGCCAAACCCTCTCCGATCTTTCAGATAAAGAGAACCCCATTTCCTGAGTTAAAACCCCAGTTGTTTCCGGCAGGCATTTGGTTTATAAACTCCTAGGTGTCTTCTGATTATTATTTTTTTAATTTACTTTCCTACACATCTTGTAGTTGAGCAACTTTGGACATCATGCTACAAGAGGAGAGGAGAGCTGTAATTTTGAGAGCAGAATGCGTTGGTGGCTGGAGCAAGGTCTGGGACCCAGAAGATCAAGGTGCAATTTGCCTGCTATGCCACAAAATCTTCTGAACCCTTGGGCAAGCCATCCCTGCCCTGGTCTCCATTAGTGCAAAGGAGACAGCGGCAAGTCTGACTCCTGAGGGTGCTGTAAAGCTACAGACATTAACAGCTATGAGATCCTCTATCAGCTAAAACCAGTACATAAAAAAATAACAGCTGCTTCATCAGTGAAGTAGGGACCAACCTCCTTGTCTGGAAGGCTCCCATTTTAAACCCTTTGTCAAATGTGTAAGACTGCTCCCTGAGGCCAGGAGAACAAAGAACATTATCTTAACCTCAAATCATAAAGTGCTCCTTTACATTCTGGCTGTGGAAAGGCTGTTCCACAGGCTACTGAGCAGCTGGAAGAAGAAATATGCTTAACTGTGTGTGTGATGGGTGGGGGGAACAAAACCCGTCTCCTTTTCTTTATAGCACTTCAATATCTATATAAGAACCACCTACTAATCATTTATTGTTTCCATTCTGGAAGTGCATGTCACAGTGGCTCTGGGGAAGATCTTTCATCTTCTGTGCTGTATATTCCTCAGAGTGCAGGGGCTTTAGTACCACAGTGTCTCGAGACCTTGGTGCTCCCACAAGTGCAACAGAGGTTCAGCACTAAAACAGAATTATTAAGTGGTCTTATTAACTTGCAAGTTTGCTCATTGGCTAAGCAACTAATATGCACCTTGGCTCCTTGCCCCGTGAGGGATCTTGCTTTCTTCAGTTCCCTAAGAAACTGGTTTATTCATACCCGCATTGTTCTGTGAAGGCAAATGTGATTGTTTTTAACATAACATTAATGTTATGAAGTTTTGATTAAAGCTAACTACCATTACAGGAAAATCACTGACTTTTTTTGTTTTGTTTTGTTTTAAATAGGTTGATTACTTGTCTGTGTGCACAGCATATGAAGAGTGTAACAGCAAGATATTTTAGAAACTAAATGCATATTTACTATCAGTAAAGGGTTTATCAAATTATAAAAATCTAAGGAGAAAAAGCAATCATCACCTTTCAAAAAAAAAGTTAACATAAAGCAGCATGAGATAGCTCTTTCCCAATACCAAAAATGAGAAATAATGCACCTCTTGCACTTTCAGCTAACAAGCAATATCCCCTTTAACCTCCTGCACCAGATAGGCACCCAGCGTTTTGTAGTTTTTCTCAAAGGCTCATTTCCACCTCAAAGCAGGCTGCGATCCAATATATGCATAAACATTTGGTTTCTGAAGATGTTCGTACAAGAAGTGGAGAAATGCAAGACTATTTACTGGAGCAAGTGGTAATGAAATAAAAACACACAAGAAAATATTCTTTTTATAAAGTTGGGTTTAAATTAGGACTATTGTCTTTATAGTATTCCCTACTCTTTTTTTTACATTTAACAGGTTTTTTACTTAGTTGAAGGTTTTCATCTCTTTGTTGTTTTTTTTTTTTTAAAAAAAGAATGATGACTCTGATATCCCACTTCAATGATTCAGTCCAAAAAATACAGAAACTTCCTTTGGGAATTTCAAATTTTTTTCTTCTTTAATCGAAGACAATATTCTGTAGCTAGCCTAGGGGCTAGAGTTTGAAATTAATGCTTCTGTCTTTTTTTCCCAAGTTCTCACAGAAGAAATGAACCAACACTCCTAACAGTGTAAATCTAAAATGATTTTTATAGCATTATTTTCATGCTTATAAAAGAAAAAGAGGAAAGAAAAGTCCTG
Source organism: Strix aluco (assembly GCF_031877795.1). Taxonomy (NCBI): domain Eukaryota; kingdom Metazoa; phylum Chordata; class Aves; order Strigiformes; family Strigidae; genus Strix; species Strix aluco. The sequence continues at coordinate 39,247,507 of NC_133936.1, forward strand.
TATTGGTGTAATCTTCAAATAAAACCTGTTAAGTTGGCAATCAGTGGGCTAGAACAGAACTTGGAAATATAGGAATGACTTTCAGACAGGTAGGAGAAGAGTATTAGCCTAACAGACAAGAATTGTTCATATAATATGGGTGTTATTTATAACATTATTGACTTGCCAACATGTAACTAAATCCTACTGTTTTGATAGTTTTAACTTTGCTGCTGTATAGACAAAATCCTCTGCTGCTTTTTCAGAAAAATAAGAATAATCACAAACAGAAAAATAAGAATAATAAAAACATCTAGAGGAAAGAAAAGCTATCCAAACTAATAAAAGAGGAAATTTTCTATTTAAAACCCAAAAGCTAAACCACCACTGCCTGTTTGCTGTAGCTCAGTACAATACCTGCTGCATTAGTAAAAGCTTAGTGCTTCAGGAATCTGTGCACTGCTTTAGCAGTATTCACCATATTTACCCAAGTCATTACACAGGAAGGAGGAGTTACGAGATGTAAGGGGAAGCAAAGTGCCTTCCAAATGAAAAATCCCACTGTTTCTCTTCTCTTCCAATTCCAAGGTTGGTCATCAGATAAACATATTTCAACACAGCAGTCAGAACTGAGTAAGACAAGACAGCAAATGCTGTAGGCTCCAGAGGCACTTTGCAACCCACAAGAGGCACCTCTCCAGCACAGCTCTCCTACACCATCCCACCCAGCACAGCTCTACAAGTTCAGAGGAAAAAACTTCACTAGCACGTGTCTAGAAGCAATGGTCACTCTGCTTCTCAAATTAGGGACGTGACGCCACAGTCCTTGAAATTACTGGCCCAAGGATTAAAAAAAAATGGGAGTAATTGTGTTCTAGGCAAATAAACCATTTTAGATGGCACTGGCAGAGTGCAGAAACACTTCAGGCAGCAAACTCTAGCTAATGGCTGATCTGCATCACTTGCTTTCAGTTTTTCCATCATTCAGCAGCTCCCCAGGTACTTTCTTTCCTTAACCCACTGTTGACAAAACACACTTTTCATACACAGAGCTCAATGTTGAGAAAAATCCACATCTCTTGGAATGGATTGGGTTTTAATTAAACTACTCTGACCCTTCCAAATAAAAACTGCCCACCTCCCCTTCCCATCTGCTCCGCATAACCCTCTGCGTGTAACCGTTGTCCATGCCGGGGTGGATTCTGCTCCAAGCCCAACACACTGGGCCGTGCAACCAAATTTATGCAGTCAGGGAATCTCAGGAGGGGTGCGGCCTGTGTACAACAGCAATACACATACTTACAGCGTCTGTGGAAACACCACATCCCAAGAGGTATCATAGCATGAAAAGCTACCAAATGACAGACTTCAGGAGAACGAGCTCAATGCCAGCAAGGCGAAGGGACACAGCATACAGACACGTGCCGTAAGACTGGAGAACCACAACTCCAACATCGTTATTTCTACGTGTTCGTCAACCAGGATGTACTGGAAAAGGACAGTGCAAATTTAGAGACCTGCTTCAGATGGCAGAGCACAATGTCCTCTCAGCAATGCTGAAGCCTCATGGGGTCTTAAGTGGGGAAATACTTTTTTTATTTAATTCCCCTAAAGGAATGCAGTACTGATAAGTATAATCCACCGTCGAAGTAAGCAAACTCTCTGCAAAAGTAGGAATTTCACACACCTAATTTCTTCAACTACACACATTTTCTTCTAATAGGCATACGCAGATGGTAGAGCAGCATTGTACCATACATACCAAAATGGTCCACTTTTCTCACTAAATGAAATAACAGCCTGCTTTCCTGTGCTTACAAAGCTCACAGTACCATTTCTAACGCAGAGCGAGCATCTTGATTTTCTGGTATAGTCTATGATCTTGTGAGGTTGGCTAGTTTCTCATCTTGTGTTTCTTGATTGTGTTTTCAAAAAGTCTTTATGACAAAACCATTTACCTGGAGAAGAAGTCACCATGTCCCTTTCTGGGAAAAAATTAGGAGGGTTTATGCTTCTCCAGCTGCTGCAGTCTGGATCTTTGCTAGTAGTGGGAAGAGGTGCCTCAAGGCTCTCAACACAAGCCCTTTGGAAAAGCCTGGTGTCAGCTCAACGTGTCCCTGCCTGTGCAGATGCCTCCTAACACCTGTAGCTTGCCTCTTCACATAGATCCAAGCATGTGTCCATTTTGAGGAGCGTTAGGTCTGTCAAATCATGCTCGCCACCTCAGTTAGGATTGCTGCTCTGTGGGAGATGAGAAGTGCTGATTCCAGACCAGCACTCTAACAACATGTTCCTTTCTTCAGTCTTGATTAAAGCATTTCTGTTCTCTGTAAGTACCTGCGGGAAGAGCTGCTGTGCCTGGAGCACTGCCTCTCACCAGCCAGCCTGGCAGAAGAGCACAAGACATCACAGAGGTGTTCACCTCGGGAGCTACCGGCTCATTTCAGAAGGCCAAAACCTTAAAACACATGAGCATCTTTTCAGAAAATATACATTCTTCTACTTGAGATGGAATGTAAGCTTGTCCTGCCTAATACTCTCATAAACAAACTAGAGAAAGACAGTCTTGGGAAAACTTGGAGGTGGGTGAAAGCTGGTTGAATAGCTGTGTGCAGGGAATAGCTATTGCTGGCTTGAGGTCAAAATGGAGCCCTACAAGGAACGATGCTGAGGAGCTTCTCTGATTCTCTGTAACTACAGCCTAGGTGATGGACAAGAATGTTTGCTCATACAATTTCAGAAAACATCAAGCTGCGAAGGACCTCAGTAAACAGCGGAATAAAATTAGAATTTAGCTGGTCCTGGCAAATTGAAAAAATGGTACAAAAAGAACAAAATTCAGAGGCACAAGTGCCAGAGACTATCCTTAGACAGAAATAATCCACTGTACAAACACTGAATGGGAAAAGAAGAGAGAGAGAGAAGTTCTTCAGGAACACATTTTGATCTGCAGCCCTAAGATATTGTCATGAGCCAGCGGTGACACCTTGTCATAGAAAGAGGTGAATATCATACTGGAGTGCGCAGAGAGGCACAGAGCCTGCAATGTTTATGAGATAACCCTTTCACACTGCTCATCCCTGGCAAGACGGCAGCTCAAACATTAGCTGTTTCAGCACTGCACTTCAAAACAAAGTGGACCCATGCAGAAAATTCAGAGGAAAAAAAAAAAAAAGAGAAGTGAGCAGAGACCTACAAGGGTAGGTAAAGAGAAAGCGGGCTGTTTGGTCTAAGGGAAAGAGGATTGAGGAGAAAGGTGATAAAAGTCATTCCTGCACAGACAGACAGAATAACCTCCTCCCCTGATCACGGTGAACAGACACGAAGCAACAAGCTAGCTACAGCAGAGGGAGGAAGGGTTCAGAAGTGAAAGACGGGGACCAACTCCAGCTTGCCTTGAGGTGTCATCTGGGATTAAAGAGCTGCTTTCATTTGTAACGCTGGCCATGGTGATTTCCTCTGTGCAGCCACTTCTACTGTCCAGGAGATGCAATGCTCTTCACTGAAGAGATGTAGTGCCTGGCTAAGAGGTGTGCTCTGGAGATGGGAAGCACTTAGCTTCCTATCCTCTTAAGCTCAAAATGAAGCAAAACAGTGCTTCCAATGAATAAAACCTCACCCATCAAAAGATCAAAATTCATTGAATCATGCCATCTATAAATAAGAGTACAAATCTGACTGCCAAATTAGGTGACACATTCCTTTTTGTTCTATCTGGAGTCATCAGTACTTGCAAATAACAAAATGAACAGCCAAAGGAAACTAATGTATATACAGCTAAGGCAGCTTTTCGTACACATTGTGTCAAGGCATTCCAATGACTTTTTGGCAACTATCAACTATAATGTCATCCAATCCTGCCGGTACCTCTTCACAGTCAGGAGACAAGCAGCAGGTTTGAGGAGGCTGTTAATTACAGTATGCAATTCATATCCCTTACTGTTACATGCACCAAGTGCAACACCTTATTCAGCACAACCAACACTCAGAAAGGTTCAGCCTCCAAACAGAAAGGAGACTGGAGCACATTACATAAAAGGACTTTTCAAAGCCACCAGCAGTAATGTTGTCTTCTTCCCTGAACTTTATTCAAATTTAAATTAATTATTATTTGTCTGGTTAGTTTGTTTTCCTTACACTCTTTTGTGATCAGAAAAGCTTAAGGCAAAAACTTCCCAATTGTTTAATACCCCTAATTAGAGCCAAGGTTTCAAAAGAATTCTTGTTTATGTCACTGGATCAAGATTTTCAGGAGTGATAAATGATAACAGAAGGGGGTAAGTTGACGTATCGAGAAGGGGACTGGTTTTTAGGGGGGAAAATAACCACTGCTCTTGGAAAAACAAAATACTTTGAGGAATGTCAACTCAGACCTCCAAAAATGGAAGTACCTTATGAAAAAAAAAGCCCAAAATAGGTCAGTGTGTTGAGCTATTTGAAAAGACATATTTTCTCTTTCATGACAGGAGAGGTTTGCTGACTGTTTCTGAAAAGAATAGCTGTTATTTACATGCCTAAACAAGAAAGGAAATCTGCGAACCTGGCTTCAATCCTGAATGATTATCAGCTGATATTCCAAGTGTAACAATTTTGAAACATTTGCAACATTTTGAAACATTAATAAGCAAGCTCAAGGTAAATGGGGCTGCAGTCCACACTATACAGCAATGTCCAATACAATTCAGGCATAGTAATTGAAGCACATCATACAAGACTTCCTACCCACGCATAACTGCTTTTCAATAGTTCTCAATGAACCCTTTTATGGGATCAAGGCTAGCGCCTCAGAAAATGTGGGCTCAGCTCCAAGACCTCCTCTTCCTGTAGCAGGTTTTTACCCTTCCTGTAAACTGAATTACATTTAGGACCAAAATATATGCTACTTGTGGAGCTCTTATGAGCATATTTTGTATTGAAGCAAGTTATCATAGAAGCAAAAGGAACCTGCACATAAGTAAGATGTCTGGTTAATCCTATCTGTAGAAACAACAAAGGCTGTAAGAAAGAAAACAGTTTCCTGTAAAACAGTGACTGGGACTATTAAAATATTCTGATTTCTGGACGTTTATTAATTCCCTGTAATTAAATGTTCTTCCTTCTTTTCACCCTAACTCTAATATAATTTGTGACATAAAAAGACATGACAAGGACAAATACTGCGCTGCCTGCCATAGCTGAGGAGAAGGCAAGTTGGAGAAAGGTTGTTTTGCAGAGTTGATGTTTTGAAGATTTCAGACTACATTTGAGGGTAAGCATCAAATCTGCAAAGAACTGATAGGCACTGCTACCTCCTCCCTTCCCAGTGAGGCCATAGCTCCCTTCTCTTCTCCTACAGAGTTTCTCCTCTGGCCCACTTAATTTTCTCCCTTCCTGCTAAACAAGATAAGCCCAGGGAGCAACAATATCCATTAACAGGGTTAGCAAGGCCAAGTTGAACTCTTCAGTGTAAAAAGGCCCCCGAACTCCCACGAATGGTTCAAAAATTTGAAGGGTTTGGCTTTGTTCTTTCTTGTCTTTTCATTGAAGACAGATTCTGTTTCTTGCCTTGTTTTTGAGTCTTTGAGATATATGTTGGTTTGTTCCTTCTGCACCACAAAGCCTGCTCTTTCTTTTAATCCAAAAGCTAAGCATCATTACTTGAGCCTCACAACTGCTGCTTGGGCTTCACTGCTACAACCATACCCCCATTTTATACTTGCATAAAATCATAGGGTCCAGGCAACAAGTAGGGGGAGAGTGTTTTCAGAAAGCATTTTGAGATCCAACTTCACAGTTCTCTTACAGCAAACTTTGACGTGAATATATATCACACTGTTTTAAAACTGCATTATTTGGTCACCCTTCCCATGCTGTTTCCCCCCGACCTTCAAGTTTCCATGTGAAATTAATAAAACGCATTCACTGCCTTCAATGATCTGTGATTTCAAATTATGCACCAGGTTTACTTGTTAGTTTAACACAAACATCTAATTATATTTAGAAAAAGTTTAGCATTAGAACATCAGCCCGAGCAAATCTTAATTTTTAATACATGTCACAGTGCCAACTGTGCATTCTGAACCTATTAATGATTATTTCACACAGCATTAATATCTGCAGTAGGATCTGCAATATTATTTTGAACAGAAAAACAGTGCAAGTCTAACATTTGACTACTATATACTGTAAATTGCTTATTACTAGCAAATTGATGCCGAGGGAATTGGCTATTTCAAAAGCAAAATTATCTGACCCATCAGAATTAGGGGATTAGCTGATTTTGTTTGCTACATGCAACTGCTGCAAACAGAGTGAAGTTGAAGAGCAGGCTGGCTCCTCAGCCCTGCAGAAGCAGGGGGGATTGCTAAACTGGCTTTGCTCTGAGCACGACAATGACAGCTCGGTTCACACATACTTACTTCCCAGCATGGAGCAACAGTCTCTGTTATCTTCCATTTCTGCCCTTTCTTTCCCATCACAGCAGAGCAGAGAAGAGGTCAAGAAAGTGCAAAAAGCTCACTAGAAAATTATTGCCGAAGGACCTCAGTGATTTGCTTTTGTGACTGTCGCTAGCAATGAAGGGATGGTAGGATTAATGGATTTTTTTTTTCTGGGCAAAAATAATTATGATCCTGTATTTTTTCATCCTTTAGCTCCTATGAATTACACAAGTTCATTTAAATACATGGGGCTTAAGGATCTTTTTCTTCCAACAAAATAAAAGATGCTAAGCTCCATTTCCATAAGCATTATCATCATAAGCAAAGCAATGACAGACACAAGCAAATCCAAATATGAATTATTAGAGCCTAGCAGAGGACCATGACTGTCCACAATTGCATTCTCAATGATTTGTAGAGCTTTGACTTCATACTGCCCCTGTCTTTGCATACTGGTCAGTAAAAACCAGACAGTTTCACCCTTGTGTTGGAAGGAGAATGTATAATGAGGAGAAGGGAAAAAAAAAAAAAAAAAAGTAATGAAAGAAGCTACCACTTTTTTCTTTTCTTTTTTTTCTTTTTTTTAAAAAACTTTGCTCCATTTGGTCACAGGAAAGACTGGTGCAGGAGGCTAGAACAAGGGCTTGTTCAGATGCTATCACTGCCTTGACAGCATGGCATTTGTTCCACTCAAACAACACAAAAAAATGTTGGCCTTTGCATGTGAAGCCCAAAGTTTTCTGAGCTGATTGCTTACATCCATCAACCACCTCAAAAAAAGACCATAAAGGCACCCAGAGTGCTGCTGAACTGGATCCTTCTGTGTATCCAAATAGAGCCAAAAAGGGTTGTTCCACAAGGCTGAGATGCCAGAAATGCGTTTAGTGAAGATGAAAGCTCTCAGGGCAGGATAGAACTGCTACAGGTGTGACTGGCAGGTCAAGCCAGGCCTTTTTATCTCTTTCATTTGATGCAGTCTTTGGTGTGAACAGTTTTGAAGGCATCCACCACTTTCTGCTGTATATAGATAAAGGAAAAAGTAAAGAAACCAAGTGCCAATGCACTTTATCAAAGTGGGTAACCAGAGGATATCTGGTTAGATATAATGATAACCGAAACACATTCACAGCACAAGCTCAGCTTGGTTCAAGACTAAGAGTGCACAGAGAAAGCAATTTTAAATTCTTGCACTTGGCTTGGAAAGTCCACAGAAACCAAGACCGTGACAAGATTACAGCAGTTAAGATTCCGGTTACAACCAAAGCAGTCCCTTTTTTCTGGGTATATCTATCTTTCTGCTCCTGCTGCCACAAAATGACAAACGAGACCAAATAACATAGCACAGGGATATGAAATTTGCCCACAGTCAAGTGTATAGAGAATGACTACTTCAGATATCTCCATTATGCACAAAAGGCCCAAATTTCAATCGAACTCTAAACACCTTACAAGATTTTTAAGAAAAAAAAGGGAGGAACAGACATGAATCTGCAGCTCTGTTTATGGGTTATGCCTACCTGTGCAGAAGTCTAAAAATGCTTCACTCCAGCTTGGCTTTAAACCAAGCCAGAGGTTTCACACAGGCATCGATTTTTCCCTTTGCAATGTTTCTAATGCTGATTTCTACCTGCACTCCCATGTCTAAGGGGCTGCTTTGTCCTGAACAAAACCACTTTGAACTTTGCAGTGTTCTGGGGGGATTTACCTGCCTGCAATGGATTTGGAAAGGCTGATGTTTAGAAATATCAGCAAACCTCATCCACCTACTCTAGACTTGGAGAGAAAGCCTCCCCTCAACCCCATGTTGTGTGTCTAATCAAAACCACTAAATAGAAGAAATTAAAAGTTCTTTCCCTAGGCATCTTTTTCCAACACGGCTTTTGTTGTTCAGCTCTTTGGTTCTGTTCTCACTTTTAATGGTTTGTGAAGCTTTGACTAGCACAGAAATTATACTAAGCATACTTTAAAAAGTGGAGCTAGCTATATTTACCGTTTTGGAACACTGGAAATAAATGTTGTTTGTATCATTTCAGAACAAGACAATTACTACTTTATTTTGTAACACATTTCAGCCATGACAGCATGTGGTGATCTCTTGCTCACACAGATCAAAAACCACTAGCCAAAAAGCCATTCCTCATTAGCACTCTGAGTTTACCTTTTGCTTATCATGTACTCTGATCAGACTGGAAGTAATTTCTTAAGATTTGCTTTGAGGTTTTGCTCATCTAGGAGAAGATTTTGAGAGGCAGCCAGTGTTTGGTAAAGCATGCTACAGATTTCGGAGAGCTTGTTAAAGCCTGAAAGACTTCCCTTGATTTCACAGTGCTTGGTAGGATTTTTTCTGTCCTTGGGAGATGACGACTTTGCTTCTGTGTGCAGACAGCTTTAAGAAGTTTATTTGCTACTTTTTTACATGCACATACAATGGTTATTTGGACTTAATAATAAACAGTTTTGCACAAATAGACAATGAGTTTCCAGTCAGTACCAGAGTTTCACAGCTCCCCATAGCTGTGTGTGTTTATATGTAAAGCAGAGCCACTTGCCCTCTGTCTTGCCTAGAGGCACACCTTGACCCTAAATGACTTTAATCACTTTCCTTGGCTAAATCCATCACTTTCTGTGCTGAACACGCTTGTTAGAGCCCTACCTCCACCCCTTTTACAAACACAGTTGGTGTCTCCATGTCTCCTGCAGGAACCTTACTTTTAGGAGTTAAAGGCTCCAGCACCTTGCCTGCACTCCTCACAAGGGAGAACAGAAATGAGTGACTCTCACAATCTGAGTGTATGCAAGTTACTGCTCACTCTTTCCACCTCATCAGAAAAGTAAGAGAGAGAAAAAAAAGAAAAACCTCATCCTCCCCCATAATTATTTCAGATGAATTCTTTTTTCAATTACATCACTGTTTCGTTCCAGCTCTTGCTAATACCTTGCGGTTTGTTCACCTGTAGAAGCAATTGTCCCTTACATCTCTTCTCTCTTGTCCCCCTTCCCCTGGGCTATTTTGGCTTAAGACATATTGTCTGCTAGAACAGATGAGATTAATATAGCTTTCCCACTAAATTTAGGCAGGAATATTCAGATGCTTTAGCAGCTGCCTGGGCTTCTTAAGAACTCAGTAATCCTTTAATCTCCAGACACTTTTTTTTTTTCCCATAAAAGATTCACAAGCAAAACAAATGCAATATGGATCAAAAATTCAATCAGAATGCTTAAAATGCAATTACATTCATCAGGGTGTTCTGTTAGGTTGGGTATTAAATCTGGGTTTTATTCAATATCCTCCTTTTATTATAAAGCAATATTTTTCCACTCTGTAAATCATCTGATCCCTAGGCTAAAGTCCTCTTTGCCCAAAACATATAAAAAAAAAAAAAAAAAAAAAGGGGGGGGGGGGGGGGGCAAGAGCTGCTTAGAAATTCCTGCACAAGACTGCTCCAGTGGAGACATAAGAAAGAGACAAATAAGACAGTGAGCAAAGCAGGGAGGCTAATTTCAGAATTCGGGATTCTGCAGTTACTGCTTTAATAAGTAGTTGTCAAATGAGTTCCTTCTTTAACTCCTTTTTCAAAGCAAATCCATGTGTCTCCTTGAACCTCTCTGTGAGCATTTCCCCCATCTTGCAGTTTTAAAGGAGTTCTGAAATCTAATCACTTTTTTTTGCACCAGAGCTATTTGGAAATTTTCCAACCAAATGGATTTTTCTTGGGGAAATGTCAACGTGTTTAAACCAAAACTTTTTGTGAAAATGCAACTTCAACCAAGTCTTTCAGCACAAACACATTTCGAAGTTGGGAACGAACTCCCAGGGAGAGGCCCACCCTATTCAGCCAATTTCTTCACAAGTAGTTCGTGCTCAGGCTTGGATGTGGGAGAATTTGGCTCTCTCTTCTGGGACAGGGCAAGGAGTGAGGTGGTCCACTGAGCTATCAGCTGTTTAGTGGAAGAGGCAGTAACATGTCCCCCTTCATGCCCTCTCCTGCCCCACCTCTTCCTCCAGTTCCTCAGAAAGGCTTTGCTTTTCACAGAATCACAGAATCATCTAGGTTGGAAGGGACCTTGAAGATCATCTAGTCCAACCATTAACCTAGCACTGACAGTTCCCAACTACACCATATCCCTCAGTGCTATGTCAACCCGCCTCTTGAACACCTCCAGGGATGGGGACGCCACCACCTCCCTGGGCAGCCCATTCTAACGCCTAACAACCTGTTCTGTAAAGAAATGCTTCCTCACATCCAGTCTAAACCTTCCCTGACGCAATTTGAAGCCATTACCTCTTGTCCTATCGCTTGTTACTTGGTTAAAGAGACTCATCCTCAGCTCTCTGCACCCTCCTTTCAGGTAGTTGTAGAGGGCGATGAGGTCTTCCCTCAGCCTCCTCTTCTCCAGACTAAACAACCACAGTTCCCTCAGCCGCTCCTATCGGAGTCAACAACCCAATGAACACCTGAAACGTCTTTTCTCCTCTCCCCGAGAGGTAAATCCGAAGCATGCGCAGACACCCAGCAGGCTGTCACCACCAGCTTCCCGCAGAGCCTCCAGAACAGCCAGCCCCAACCTGCTGTGCACGCGGTTGGCTTTCCTGTCCTGCAGTTGAGTTCCTCAGGATACAAGAATGACCAAAAGCTTGCAAGTAAAACTCTGTTTTTTCTTCACATCAGAGCACACGGGTCACCTTGCACTACCTTTCTGCTACAAGGAAGGGGTGGTTCTTGGCTGCTGAGTGGTGGTATAAAACGCCTGTCTCTACTGCTTCTCAGATGTTAGCTGATAGACCTTCAGCAGCTCTCACCATGCTCAGTGCACCGTCAAAGAGGTTCACGCACTCAACAGCTTGCTGTGCACAATCACAAAAGGCCAGGGATGGCACTGGTTTAATGATTTGGATAATCTGCAAATTAGGGCTCAGAAATTAATCTAATTAACATTGTATCAGTCTCTTTAGTGCTTTGGGACAGACTGGGTTAGTGTTTTTAGGACTGGCTTGGACAATATCAAGCAGAGTATGAGTGGGATCCCCCCCTGCATATACATTAAGAAGTCCATTATGATTTGAGTTGTGCAGTGGTCTAGAAGCTAGTGGCAATAACCAGCAAAGCCTTGGTAGCTCTGCACACTGCCCTCCAACTGTTCCTGTACAATATTAAGCTGTGATCCTGTTAGATGCCTGAAAATTGCTGTCTTTTATGACAGCTGGCCAAAATTCAGTACTGCTACATGCAGCAAAGTATAATAGTATTTTACCAGCTGACATTCATCTGAGTTTGACTGACAGCTGTCACAATCCAGTGTCTGTAATGTCTCAGCTTGGCACCAAGGGAGGGAGTGGGATCTCTGTGAAATAGTTACGTCTGAGTACACTTCACCGCACTACTTCCAGTCCTTGTACAAGCCACTGACCAGCAGTGCTCCCACTACCATTTTTGAGGGACTCAGAGTACCAGCGTCCTAAAAGGTCCTTCAAATAGCTGCGGATACATATTTTCAACTTTTCAGATGCACACTGATGTACTCTCTTCCAGCTGAGACAACCTGCACTTCTTTTCTTGGGCTGCCTACTACTAACTCACTACCAACTGTGAATACTGGATCAGAGATTTCTGAAGAAGATTTTAGAGCTTTCCCAAAAACACATCATTAAGGTGATTAAAGGTTTTGTGCCAATTGGAAGACCAATTTTGAAATAAATTATTTCTAAATAACGATACCAAGTGTTTTGTTAACGTGAATTAAGATTATTGGCATTTCCATTTCATCTGCTATAAAAATTTACTCAAAACCGAAGGCCAATTTGGGTGACACTAATTTTTTTCATTTAAAATACTTGTCGACAACAATTAAATTCCCTCAATTAAATGAGGGAAATCCATCAAAATCAACTCCAATCTACATAAAATTTTGATTTGATCACACTGACAATTTTGATGGGGACACTGTATCACCCTGTGTCAGGGCACATTTCTCTTCTGTTTGCAGGGAAGGGACACACGGGAGCCAGCCCCGCACAGAGCTGCCCCGAAGCCCTGGGAGATGTGGGCTTTCTTGTCAGCATTTCTGTCAAGAAGGATGAGAGCATTCTGCACAAGGGAATCCTGACTCTCATTTCCAAATGAGCAATAAACTATAAAAAGGTGTCAATGAAGCCAGATGGAACAATTTGGACATTGCTTCCAGTTAAAGAAACTACTGCTGTTCTGTAATCCCCTTCTGTTTTTCTTTTTTTTTCCTTTTGTTTGTTCCAGAACATGTAAAGACGCTGAATTAGTATAAGAACTTAGGTCTCCAAGCAAATAGCTCTGCAAGGAACATAATAAAGATGCTTTTCTCTTTTCATAGAAATTATACATAGAGAAGACAGAGAATGCTTGCTTTCCAACACAGATGTATTAGTGATTAGTAACAGTGTAAGTGAAATGCAGAAAAAAAAGTATTAAATACATATATTCCTGCATGTTCATAAATGTAAAATGGAACATATATAAAATCTGTTAAATATGGAAAGACTTCTTTGATAAACTGGCTCCTAGTAGGCATAAAACAATCAGCTAAAACCAATAGCTCAGAGAGTCTGACTTCTTTCCCCTATAATGAAAATTTTAACTTTTTTTTCAGCTGCTAGGTTATTACTGTCACACGTAGAAAGGGTTATTCCTGATTTATAGACACAGTAAAGTATTTATTACTTCTAAAAAATTGCCTTGCAAAAATAGTTAATTTTTTGAATTAAAAAATTAAAATATTCCATGAATTTAACTGAAGAAGTTTATAGACTTTTGAAAATCATACATAAAACAGGCTGTCAGAAACATGAATATCACATTAAGGCTCTTGGACTAGGTTGGTGGATCGCTCCTATAGCACAACCAATTGCAAATCTTCATTAACTTGTTAGGGGAGATAAGGATGCCCTGGAACAGCTAATGCTTCAAACACAAGGATTCACATTATGGAAACCCCTGTAGCAGGGCTTCAGGCCAGTCTCATAAACCAGAATGAAAGGCCGAAAGAACGCATTCGATGCCAGAGACAAGTCAAGGGGAAATGTTTGTCTGAGGTTCAGTGAGAGGTGATGCACCAGTACCTAATTTGCTATACTGCCTGTCTCATGGAGACAGATAATACTAATGCTTTTAATATGCATGTTTCCTACATTGCAGCTTTAGCTGTTCACCTGCATAACCCCACAAGATGCAGCAAGTCCCCTTTGCTTCATTTTACCTTTGCCTGTGCCATTTCCTTCTCTGCTGATTTACAGTAACATCAATAAGGAGGCAATCAAGGTCCATCAAGAGGTCAGCTGCTCCACTTTCCTGACCCCTTAAGTAGGTGTTTCCACAATGACCACAGAGCAGGCAATTGGGCAGCACTTCAGGCCCACTTCACACTTATTTCAGAGCAATCTAAATGTGCACAAGGTCAGCTTTCACATACACCACAGCTCTGTTGCTCACTGCCCTCCACTCCTGCAGTCATCCTCAGCCCCTGAAAACTGGAAAATGTTCTTAAATCCAAAAAAGCAGCAGCCACATTAGCTTAATTCACTGTCAGCAAAAATCACTGCATGAGATACAGGACAGTAGCGGTCCTGACCCAACAAGCTGTTCTTGCCACAAAGTCCAAGCAGGAAGGGTGATTCTGCCATGCTCTTGAAAGCTGGTCTCTAACAGTCTCATTTCCGGCAGGCAAGTTTACACCACCCAGAGCTATTACAATAGACAAAATAGGCCATGCAAAATAGCCTCAGGTTAATGACAATCGTACTCATTAAATATAGTAAGCAGATGAAGAATGAAATCAGATGCTCCCCGGAAAAATAACTTGCTTAGCTTTCAACCTTCTGTGGCATCCAATTTACAAAAACTTCCTTTATTTTGTGCTTCATTTTCACATACCTTGCTTTCTCCTGCCTGAATCTTTCTCTTCATTTCCGTCAGGGTCATTGCCAAATTCCAATTAAATCATAAAAACAAGAGAGAACAAAAGGAAGAGCAGCGTAACCAATGCAGACCTGAGCAAGTGACAATTGCAGACTGGAGCTATCACAGAAGATAGTTTAAAAGTATCATGTCAAACAAACGAGCTAATTACAACATGCCTTCAGTGAACCCAGGATAGTGTTTCATGGCAGAAAAACTCTACGTCTAACATAAATCTAAAGGCAGGAAGAATAGCTTGTACCCAAAACACTGCTCCTGCAGCTGTATCTGGAAAACAACCTAGCTTCACAGTCAAAGGTGCTCTCTTAGAAGGTCAAACACAAGTAAATGCAAAAACTTAGTCACAAAGCATGAGAAGTATACAAGCACAAAAGTAGTCAATCTGGCCCAGACTAGGTTTTCTTCTATGTCCTTCCTTCTGTTGTTACACAGTGTTTGAAAGAAGTGTCTATTTTCAATGAAAATGGATTCCTACCAGTGGGGAGTTGCAGCAGTTTCATGCTCTGAAGAGCACTGTAATGGTGAAAGCTGGTATTACCTGCACCAACTGCTGCCCCCATTACTCAAGCCTGCTACACTCCTGACTGCAGCAGGTATTGCAGCAGTGAGTTCCACAGATCAGTCCGCTGTCTACAGATGTATTTATTATTCCTTGTTTCATGCTTGTGGTGTTAGCCCTTCCCATCTGTGTGATGAAAACCTATGAAGAGGAGAGTTATAGAGAGCATTAGTCTGTTTGCTTGCATGCACCATTGCTGAATTGAACAACTGCCCCAGTACTTCCATTGGAAACCTCCCTCTGCACAATTTTCTTGGGTCTGCTCAGTTTATAGTATAAAACAGAATGAAATACAAATCTAAAGGCTCCATGCAAGGATTTGTATGAGGTGTCTGGAACAACACACACCATTCCAGGGATGAGTGAGCATTTTGGGGTGGTACAACTGTTGCATAGCACTGTGAACAGCTTGTTACAGGGCAGCACTCCTTTTTGAACTACTTCTTTATGCACATCTTGATATTCTTTTCTTAGAATAGCTTTGGGTAAAAAAAAAAAAACAGATGTCTTCATTGAATTGTTGATCCTTTGATAACAAAGCAAGTGATTTCTGGAACAGCCTCAGGGAAATTCACGTTGTTTTTAAGCAATAAAGCAAATTAGTACCATAGCTTTAAAGGTTAACAGACAGAATAATCCCATCCAATAGTAGGTGAAGAAGATGAAATGATTAAAAAAATCAATTTGTTGCTACGTTGTGATGTTGTTTATTATCAATATAGTATATAATCAGCTCCTCTGCATTCCATAAAGACCTGGTTCCTGCACGTAGAGTTACTCATAACAGTCTCTGCCCTGAGCAGCTCGTACAGACGATGGACACGGCAGGTGAAAAAAAGGCACGGAGGCGCAAAAGGGCATCGCAGAGTGGGACAGAGCAGCAGCAGCAACACTGCGGCCAGAGCCACGGTCTTTGGATGCACAATGCAAGGCCTTAACTTGCAGCCCACTGAGCCTCTCAAAGACACCCAACAAAACATAACTGAAATCCCCCCCAAATGCCTGTCTCATATATCTGCAGAGAGCAGTGTAGCACAGACCAAATGCTTTTTCTCTGTTGCATACCATGAGAAAAGATTACATGGTCCTTGAATGTAACACAGAAACGTCCTCTTCTCCCCAGGGCTGGAGGTGAAGGAAGTAGGTGACAGATACTGCAAGCTGGCAAGCTGTCGCACAGGCGGGCATTTCAAATGGGGTAATTTACTATGTTGCAACAGCTAGGCTGAGCTTGGTAGCTAAACTGGTTCACTGCAAGCTAGTTTAGGTACCTTTCTGAGTAGGTACTCCTCTGATACAGATGAGTAGGCTTTATCTCCGCTCCGAGTCCCCTAAAAGCTATATAGCTGCTTTAGCACAGTGCTAGACATGGGCTAATATATTCTGATGCACAACTCAGCACGGTATTACTGAGGAGAGACAGCTCAGACTCAGCTGTAGGCACGAGCAAAGCAAACTCATACTGACCCGTGAAAGACTGCAGACATAACTTCAGCCACCCTGCAGTTAGCAGTGTAAGCATATCTCCTCCTATGGAGTCAAGTCTGATTAATTCTCCATCACTCTTTTACTGAAACACCAGGCAGAAAATGAGATGGGGCCATTCTCCTCTGAAAACCATAGAACACCACTCCATTACCCAAAGCCACCTTCCGAGTATCACCTCCCATCACAAATGGACATGCCTATCACCACAGCCTCTCAGAAGAGAAGGCATATACACAACAACAAAAAAGGAAGAAACACAAATGCTAAGAAATCTCCCTTTTTCCCTGGAGCCCATCAAATACACCCTAGAGCAAACCCCTTCCTTCTTCCTACCACAGTTCACAGGGGGTTTCTGACTGTCAAGACAATACTGAGTTCACATCTTTCCCTCCAGGCTTCTAAATCTTCCTCCCCTTCCACCAACAAGCACTTGAAAAAGACAACGGGGCACAGAAACCACAACACTGGCTCTCCACTACTTACTGCAAGGCTCAGCTAAGCCACCTTTCCTTGACAGCTTTGGGCAACCAGGATGAAGACAGAACAGAGGCTGTCCTGTCTTACTGCTGTAATTGAGGGTGATCCTCTGCCTGCGCCCGGCATTTCCTAGCAGGTCCCTGCGTGCTGACTACGCTTTGGCTCACTGCACTCGGGCACTGATGAGGTCCGAGTCTGAGGGGCTGCAGCTTCAGGCAGTGCAGTAGCTCTTCTGTGCCACAATGCTTCCAAGATAACAGCTCAGCAGCTTCAGAAATTCCCATCAGTGCTGGCATTTTTATTTATTTTGGTCTCTTGGTAAGCAGCTACAATTCAAATTGTACAGAACATCTTAATCTTCATCAGACTTTGGGCACTGACAGGCTCTGGCATGGGGAACTGCAACACCTCTGTGACACAATGTCCCTTTAAGGCAACAGGTGATATATTTTTTTCTTCAGCCAAACAACCAGTGGTCACAGAATTACTGGTTATTTACCAGTCTCCACGTCAGGGTTTTGAAAAGCTATCTTGTCTGGAACATTTAACAGTCTGGTTTTCCACATGGATGATTTTACCATATCTGAAAACTGCTTGTTCCATCATCCCACAGGAGCTTGCGAGTCACAGTGTAAAAGAAAGTTACTCTCTTTCTTAATGGATAAAATATGCTTGTCCTGAAGAATATGTTTGCATAACACAAAGTACCAAAACATGCTTTCTTTTCCTTTTTTGGATTTATTTTTTACATGGAAAGGACTACTAGCATTGCCTCATATGATGGAAAGAGGAAAGAAATAAAAAAGAGAGTCAAAGAGAAAAAAACTGCCATGGATGGGAGAAAAGAAAATGTTTCCTTTGGCAAAACCAAGACTAAGACAAAGAACAAGGAAAAGATCAATGACAGATCTCGAAATGTAATGTGATAGGCATGACACAGCTTATAGAAACTGTTAGCTTTAGGAATGGGAAACTGCCAGGAGTCTCGTCCAGCTCCACACCCATGAATGAAGAGAGTTCAAAGGCGGTTCACTGCTGGTTGTGGGGGCTAGACCATCCTCTCTCAGGTCCCTTTTCTGCCTGTGATGTTAAAAGCTGCACTGTAGAGGTAGGTAAGGAGTCCCAGAAAGTGAGAAAGCCTTGAACAAAACAGCACTGAGATATATAGTTTAACACCATCTGGCCCTCTTTCCCCTCCTTGGTTTGGGCACTAAGTGTGCAGAAGAGAGACCAAGAGTGAGTCACTGGCAGCTGACTCTCATCGAACAGACTCAGTTGCCCTCGAATGGCTCTTACTTGCACCAGGACTCCTGGCCAGCCCCCAGGCTGTGGAGAGCAGTGCCTCAGCCTCACTTCTGTCCCTGCTTGTACTGGGGCCTGCTTGATATCTTGCCATTCTTTCTTTATCTTAAGGCTGTTTGCAATGAGACTTGAATACTTGGTACTCTTCTGTGGTGGGATCCTGCATGAAAACACACAGTTATGTGACTCCGTGTTCCACTAGCACACCTTCAAAGTCTCCCACATCAAAAGACGTAGGAAAAGCCTTTTCTGAACATGGGCTGTGAGACAAACTGGCTTCTTGTGCCACCTTCTACATTTTCATTTCAGCTACTATGCGGAGTATAAAGAAACCAAGCAGTAGTTGGGTTCTTCTGGCACTTTGAAATCAGTGGGGTTGAGATACCCTGCTTGCATTCACTGTTTGTTCTGGAATGACAATATTGCGATTTCTAGAATGGAAATGAAGGTGAGGATTTCCCAGGTGAGAAACTGTGTATTTGACAAATTTGCAACAAAAAGCCATGCCAAGTATTGGTCTACTGCTTTTGTTTTTAATATGTAATGAGAAAAGGTGTTAAAAATTAAAACACAATAGGAATAATGCAACATTGCTAAGCTATCTTTTTGCCATCTGTCAAGTTTGCAATATTTTCAAACTACTCCCAAGCAAATTACTAATTCATCACAACATCTCTCTTCCTGTCATATGATAAAATAGAATACAATTGCTAATGCAGTACATTTAACCTCTGTCAGGAGTTTGTATATTTGTGCGGAACCATAAACCGGTTGTTAGTGTGTGCCAGAAGGCTTCTGGCAGCCTTCCTAAAGATTTGTCAAAAACCAATTTGGATCCCCACTGCAGCAAATGTGGAGCCACAGACCGATGTTGCTGTACGTCACAATCTTGTCAAAAGCAGCCTTTGCAGATAATAAGAATCTAGGGCTGGTGGATTTATTGCAGTGGACAAAAGCATCGTGTCTTTTCCCAGCGTCTCCATGACTTGACGAATATCACGCTTTTTCCCTCAATTACCCAAATTACCTCTTGATCGTTTGGCAGGTCGCTGATTGCTTTACAACCACCAGGCAAGGCCCGAGCTCCTGCTTTACATCTACTGAGATGGCCGGGGAGTGTTCTGATTTAGAGGCGGTCCGAGTGAGACCTGAATCATGTCCATTAAATCTCAAGCAGAGGAATTAAATGGGCACACTCCTTGGAAGTAACAGTTGAGCTCATCGCTTTTTGTTTTCTTTTACATGAAACTAACTGAACCAGTTTATTTGTGTCCAATTTTCGATTAGAAATAATTATTCCTTTTAAGTGTTAACAAAGCAAACAGAATGAGTCACCCCAATTACTGTTATCTGTGGATTTTACACCGTCCTACCCATCAAAGGTAAATAATTAACTAACCCTTCTATTCTGTAAGCTCTTCACACATCTTAGTCTGCAATTTTCTGCTTTTCTGCCCCCTTGCTGATACAATTTTATCTTACAAGTTTATTGACAGTAAATACCATAAATTTTTATTTTCTCAGAAGAAACCTCTGGTGCTTTGGACCCTGCTAAAGCTGTGGCTCTTCAGGATGATATAAACTTTGCATAATGAGTCACTATTGAATATTAACAACTGAAATATTAATAATTAAAAGAACGCCAAGCAATAGCAGCATTTTTGAGATTACGGCCACCTAAGGATCACCACTGAATAGAAGGGAAGTTTGAGCTTGAATAGAAGCTTGAACAGAAGCAAAGCTGTGAAAATGAAAAAAGTGGAGAAGTTGAGAAGGGAGGGAAAATTGATTTAAGGTAATAAAAGAAAAATCTGGCAGTGTGATTGAAGGAGAAATGCAAAAGCTAATTTGATACAAAGCATGATTCAGTTTTGCTTTAAACACTCTAAACCATAAGGGCATGCTTTCTTTGGGTACGCCCCCAAATGCTTTATTTCTCACAGTAAGAGAAACTGCAATATATTGCAGGTTATGGTTTTAACTAAGAAAGCTGTTGGACTGACAGATATCAAAACCACATCTAATCACTGGACTGTTACAAGCAACCAAGACTGTTTCATTAGTGAGACAAAGAAGAGATGAAAATAGAAGTCCATATGCCTAACCAACAGGGCAGGAGGTGCTAAAGCCAAAACAGAGCTGAGTTGGAAACCGAAGTACTATCTTTACTGAAAAATTGGCAGAGGGCTAGAATTAGCTAGCTTAAGGAGATGGGCAGGAGGTTGCTGAGAGCTGAAGCCAGGCCTGATAATTGAAAGAAGAGAATAGAAATGATCAAGCTAAGAACAGAAAAACAATGGCTAACGTGGATGTCAAACATTAGTCTGCTGCTTTTAGTAAAGTGCTGTTTTCATCAGTTAAGGGTCTGCCTCAGAATTTCAGGGCCCTGAATCAAAACAGCCAGATTTATTCCCACCCTCAGTGCTAAAGGGCATCTTCCACAGAAATGTCATCTCAGCATTTTAAAATACATGCGTGCATGTGTATACCACCACCGCCACACAATCAGCCCTTTGGTCCCTGGTGAGCTCAGGTCTCTGCAGCCACCTCAGCCTGAGGATGAAGACAGTTCACCTTGTCTCTGCATTATCAGGACAGCTGCCACTGCATGGTGGAACCACAAGGAAAACTGCTTTACATCAACTAACAAACCCCCAAAGCCCAGTGTACAAATTTCTATTGTTCCTGGGATCTTCCAAAAGCTTTTTTAACACACTTCAGGGCCCCAATACATTAAAACCACAATATATTTTCAAATACCTTCCAGCCTGTCACATCACACAGAGTGCAATGCACAGGAAAGATGTCACTGCACCAAAGGGTCTAAATACAGAAAGGCGGAGGTAACATTTAATCCTTCAGCAGCAAAGGGGAGTTCTGCAATTGAATTTCAAGGGATGTGGAACGGACACTTGAAAGAGTACATGCTGGAGCTTCACCCTGGGGCATAAATTAGCAAAAACCCAAAAAAAGTTATTTGTTTTTAAAGGGAGCTGATAGATTTGACGTGTGTAAACATCTGTGGGCTCCTGAGTTTGTTACTAACTCTGCCATTATATCTCACTACCTGCTTGCTGCTCTCTCACCAACAGAAATTTTTATATTTTTAAAAAAACACCAATTAACAAACAAGAGCAACGTTAACTCATAATAGCACTAGCTAAGGCAGTGTTACTCCACCTAAATGCCTACAGTATTATTCAATGCCACTTTTACCATATGCTTTTTAATGAGCTGCAGGAAGGAATGAGTCTCAGCCAGGACAGAGCACATGAGACATCAGTCGAGAGCAGAAAGAGCATAGAGCAGGTGGCATCGATGCCACCACTGCCTCCACATTGCCTCTGTCCTACAGGCAGCACCCCGATGGGCAACTCATCTGGTTCTTCCAACCATGATTACCAAAAAGGGTGTCGTTTGTGGCAGCAGTTGGCTACCTGTCAGCCTGGAAACAGTAACATTGGCAGCTGGCTTCCTGCAGGAGCGAACGCTAATGGGGATGTTCAGCTGAATTGGGGCGCTAAAGATGCAGGCACCACCAGAGAGCACTGACCTGCTCATTGCTGACCTGGGGTGAACCTGGCACAGCTACTGACAAATAAACAGCTCTCTTACTCTTCCCTTGGTCTCTAAATGCCTTTTTTAAAATTGTGGGCTGCACCCTCAGCAGATATAAATTTGCATAGCTCCCTTATAATCAGTGAACCATGTCTATTTGCACCAGATGAACATCTAGTCCTACACTTTCAAAGGCTTTCCAGTTTTAGATGGGCTGGAAAATTAAGATTTCTCGTTCTAAATGCATTCCTGAACCTCTCTTCTTTCTAATGTGTCTACCCCCCCTCCTCCTTTCCATTTTAACCTACAATTTTTCAGGTCATTTAGTTCAGAATGCAAACACAGATGAGTTATTAGGAGCTGAACATTGCCAACTGTGCATGTAATGTGACTTTGTTTCATAAGGAGTAATAAGCATATCTGCACTAACAAAAAATAAGGACTCACAGTTCAGGAAGACATGATACAACAAGAGAGGCCTCAGAAATCTAACAAGCAAAACGCCTGCTTGCATAAAAACTTGTTAGAACTTTTTCAAGTACTTTCGAGCTGAGGATGGAAGCTGAGAGTAGCAGAAAGGATCAGGCCAGTGGAATTAGCTATAATTTTATGTACTGCCACCACTACATCACCAGGATGAAAAGAAAGATCATCCAGAGGGGAAAGGGTAATAATGAGTGTTCTTCAACATGTCAAATACAAAATACTGCAGAAATGTTGAGGCCTGGAAAAGGGCTAAGCTAAAAGGAAAAGGGCGATGGTCGCACAGGATTGGAGAAAGTAAGAGCTGACCCCTAAAAAAAGTGTCATTTATTTTAGACAAGCTGATCCTCCAGGCTCAGAATTTAACTTGTTTTTACTGCTGTTTTATTACTTTTTCCATTTTGCCATGACAAGCTAATGATTTTTGAAAAAATGTACCATGACAAATCCACCCCTGCAGGTGGTTTTACACACACTACATTCACGAAAGACTTTGATCCCTCTTCTCTTTTTAGTTTTTCTCCTTGTGTTGTGTTTTCAGGTTTTTTCTTCTTCCAAAGAAAGATTAAAGGAGAGAAAAACAGACACTGAGGATTGTAGGTAGGACACAATCCAACACAGTCCCAGTAAACCAAGAGATACAAGGCTAAAGGAAGGTTTGCAGCTGACTTCCCTCACATCTCCACCTCTAGTAACTGCAGTGGGTCATTTGCAGGCCTGCTTGCTGGTCAAGGACATTCAGTATGATACTTTCATGGTCACAAGGCACCGAAGACACTTCAGTTCCCCTGAGGAATCACAATGCTGACATGTCACTACCATTGCACGTGAAGTCGCCCTGCCCAATGCCATCCTGTGTGGTGTCAGAACAGCTGAAAACACTGGCAGGATGACTCTCGTAAATGGAGGTCATCTTTAGGAAGTCTTTGGGTAAGCCCTTTAGCTGAGGGAGCTCTGACTGTGAACCCGTTTAACACCCATATGGCATTTCTGGCTTCTGTGCTGCACACACCGCACCCCATTACTTGCGCTGCGGTGCTGCATTGTTGCAGCTCCTGTTGCACTGCCATCAGGAGATGCAGTCAAGCTTCCTACCATGCCCAGGGTAGCTGAGCAGCAACCATGCTAAGTCAACAGGGGCTGCCCACCTCCTCCTCCTCAGAAAACTAGGCTTTATTACTCTGGATCATATTCCCTAATATGATTATTACCTGATACCTGTGAATGGGAATAACAACAGCTGTTGCACAGAGGCTGGGAAGAGAAGATGGGGGGTGAGATGGACTTTATAAACACTTATAACTTCTAAAGATTATTCCTTTTGAAGCTAGACATACATTTTAATCAGCTACTTTCATCATTATTCATGAATGAATTATTAATTAGTCCTCTTGACTAAAAATAACATTTCCAGCTTGCTGCAAAAACACACACACACGCACACAAACATGAAAAAATAATACAAGAAAAAGGAAGATATTCCACATCATTAGCACTAGAGTAAAGGCTGAGTATTTGATCTCAGTTTAATTATGAATGCCTAGTTTGAAAGAACATTTCCACATCACCAGTCAATAACGCTGCTGTGTGCACTTGGGTGTAAGACACATTAAGAGGCAGTATTGGAAATGGCTTATTTTTCAGCAGCTTCACTCACTATGTTAATGGGTGTGTGCACATAAGTACCTGCACAAATACATGCCTTGCTAAAATGCTTTTCGTCTTGTGACTTCAAAATTGGGAAAAAACCAACAACTCAACCTTGTGGCTATTTCTGATTACACGGCAATCCAAGGCTTCAGCCACTGTAAGAACCCTGAGGAAGAGAGAGCCCTTGTCCCCAAACTTATGTGGGCACAAGAAAAAGGAAAGGAAAATCCAAAGAGGAGTACCACCATTTTACGTTACAGAGAGGGAAACAAGGTAAAGACAGTAGAGATAACTTACTCAAGCTGATCCCAGCTCTCCCAAGGAAAACCTATTAGGCTGTATGATTCCGTTCACTTTCTTATTTATCTATCTACCCACCCACCCACGCCATTCAGTATGGCAAACCCCTCCACAACATGTACCATCATTTCCTCTCTGACCTCTCCTTTCCCCAGACTGTCATCTACAGGCGTCTGGCTGGAAGCGCAGTTCTTCCATGAGGGAACCTGAGATGGCTCTGTAATGACCAATGTCACGTTTCCTACCACGTACCACCATACCATAAGGAAGCACCTTCTTGGTGGTGGTGGTGGTATTGCTTACAGAGCTGCTGGGAAGGGGAGGGTGGGAAGAAGAGAGTGGAAGGTGATATCTGGGAGCCAGCAGCTACAGAGGACTCTGATCAGCTTGCAGGGTCTTTTTTTCCTATAACGATAGAGACAACTAACAATTGTGCTTTTTTGTTATCTGAATTGGTTTCCTTGATGAGCACATCCCTTCAGAAGCTGCTGCAATGTTAATTTCCTAAATGATCAAAAAGATTCTAAACTAAGAAAATGCTGCACACTCAGGGAAAGAGGGGAAGGGTTCAGAGGAATTGGAAATGACTTGTTATTCTTCAGAAATCTGGGCCATCCTCTGAATGCTGTTATTTTTAAAGAGTTTGTGTTTTATGTACATGGACGTACATAAACACCCACAAGAGCTAATAAGGTTGAACGACTCCAAAAAACTCTTGTTTTGCCAGAGGCCTAGCAAAAAAATTTAACTAACAGGTTTCATGAACCTTGCTTGGGCTATTTTAACTGTTACTATATTACACATCTGCCTCGAGCCTACGCCAGTCTCCAGTAAAGTACCACCTTCTTAACATGTATTTATCATGACTAGGGCAAATAAACTGAAGTTACCAACGGAAAACATGTCCACGACACACCTTTCACCTCAACTTACCTGAAGAGGCCGAAGTCAAAGATGTACCATGATAAACACACATGGATTTGGAGGGGGATTTGGCACTTATTGCGGAACAGCAACTGTTCACCCACACAGCACTAGGGGATGGATTTTAAAAAAAGAATCAGGGATAACGCTTGAAGGGGAATCTGCTGAACTTGGGTACTTCTTTCCTCTCAGCACCAAGATGGGCTTCTCTGGCAGTTCCACTTCTTCGAGTCATATTTACAGCTCTGTTCCTTTCTTCTTTTCCTTCAGACCTCCAGAGAGATTTTGTTCACTTTAGTTTAATCTTGCCTGGTGTACTCTTTTAGGTCCATTTTCAGCTGAGCAGGTTTGTAGAACTTGCTCTGCTGCCCACCCCTGAGTCTGATTTACCTGTGAATTCCTACTTGCTAACCCAGAAGAGTGCCCCCGGGGATGCTGTGCTTAGCACACTTGTGGTAGCATAGGGCATACATGCTCTGCGCTGACTTTTCTGCTCACAGAGCACAGTAAGACCACATTCAGGTCAGGCTTTTCCAAAGTGGAATCGCCTTGGTTGTTATTAATTTTTCATTAATTTCCCAGCTACAGTAGTTTTCTCTTGAGAGATCATTAATAAAATACCACCCAAATCAGCAAGATAACAGGCAAAGTGACCAAACTACAAAACAAGTTTAATTAACTTGGTGTTTTACCTTCACAAGAGCCAGCTTTAAATTAAAGACCTGTATGAACTAAAGCTTTGATGATGATGAGGTCTACTGCTTCCTATATCTTGTTGTTTTAATTACTTCTCTGATTTTCCCCCACTTCCTCTATTTTGTTTGGAAGAAGAATGAAAGTGCCTGTAGACGTTAATGGAGGGTTGCTGGGAGGATTTGAGCAAAACTTCCCCAGCACAAATCACCAATAGTGGAGCAACCTCACCTATATGCAAACCTCATAGTGAAATCAATGCTGCCCAAAGTAGTAACTCTTTCAGGGATAAAGAAAAATATGAGATTGCTCAATTAGCTAAACCCTATTTCTTCTGAGGTTAAAATATAAATTTTGCCAATAGCTAATATCTGAGATTTAAAAGTAACCCAAACAAGAAAAGAAGCAAATAGTATTTTTGAGGTCATTGAGAAATGACATGGCAACTAACCAATTAACAAGCATGAGCTACACAAAGAACTAAAGCAAGGGGATGAAGCAGCACAATGTTTCCTTAAAAATATATGTATGTGGTGGCAGTGCTACACACAATGTTGAATCTGCAGGAGATACATGCTCCTCCTGGCAAGATTTGGACTAAGGCATATATGAACACTGACCTGGTTTGAGCCCAGGGGAAAACTGAGCACCACAAAGCTGATCACTCACCCCTTCCCCCTCAGGGATGGGAAGGAAAAAATAAAACAAAAGGCTCCATAATTGAGACAAGGACAGGGAGGGATGACTCACCCATTATGGTCATGGGCAAAAGACAGACTCGTTTGGAGAAGAAAAAGAACATCAGTTTAATTTGAACACCACCTTCACCACTACTTAATTTTCCAATCAGAGTAGCACAGTGAGAAGTACAACCACATCTTAAAAACACCTTCCCCTCACCCCTCTCTTCTTCCCAGGCTCAGCTTTGCTCCCGATTTCTCCACCACCTCCCTCCAGCAGCACAGTGGGGCAGGGATGGGCATTGTGGTCAGACCATCACCTGTTGTTTCTGCTTCTCCTTCCTCCTCAGGGGGTGGATTCCTTGCGTTACTCCCCTGCTCCAGCATGGGGTCCCTCTCATGGGACACAGTCCTCCATGAACTCCAGCATGGGTTCCTCCCATGAAGCTCTTCCCAATCTGCTCCAGCGTGGGTCCCTCCTGTGGGTCCCAGTCCTCCCAGTGATGCACTTCCTCAGCGCGGCCTTCCCGCAGAGTCCTGGCCCTCTTTGGGCACAGCTACCTGCTCCCACCTGCTCTGGCATGAGGTCTTCCATGGGCTGCAGGTCAGCATCCGCTCCACCAGTGACCTCCATGTGTGGCAGGGGGGTGGCCCTGCCCTCTCACCATGGGCTGCAGGGGGGTCTCTGCACCAGTGAACCTCCCACTCCTCCTCTTCCTCCTTTCTTCCACTGACCGCAGTGTTTGCAGAGGTGTCCTCCTCACAACTCCTTCTCACAACTCCTACTCCTCCTCCCAAGTTCCCCTTCTTAAACATGTTATCACAGAGGTGTGGCCACTGTCACTAATTGGCTTGGCCTTGGCCAGAGGCAGGTCTGACTTGAAGCCGGGGGAGCTTCAAGAAGATTCTCACATGGGCCACTGCTGTAGCCTCCTCCCCTGCTACAAAAACCCCGCCACACACAAAACCAACACAACACGCTTTATGAAACAGAGCTGTTCATGTCAATCCAATCAAGCATGTACAGAAATGCTTCAACTCTCTCCCTTTTCTTTATTTGCAGATGATTTTCATGAGTTTTCTCCCCAGTCTACTCTCTTCTCCCGTTGTGAACAAAAACTTATTTCATACAAAAGTACTTACCTAACTTGCATTTCTATGGATTTCCTATGGATATTTTCATGTTTTATTTTGTTGAGCTCCATCTACTTTGGAACACCCCAAATTGTATGGACCTTTGTTCAAAAATAAACTACGTGCTACCTGCGTTCAAAATGAATTCAGGTGACAATTATTTCAAATCAGATCTACTACTCACCAAAGAAAATATACTAGCACTTTGTTTTCTTTAAGATTCATTAAATCCTCACAATGCAAAATATCATCAGTATAAACAAGATCATCAAAATTTGGCCCATAATGATTCTAGCACCAATTCCTTTTGTGAGAAAATAAGCAAGAAAATGCATTTCACACTTTTACAGTGATTACTTCTAAACTTAATGTAGGCGTTTTTGTAAGTATACATAAAGTACATGCCATGTGCATTTGTGTGCATGCCTGAGGGTATACAAAGTTTATTTTATAGAAGGTTCTACTGAAACTACAACTGAAATAAATGTGTGAAGTTGAGACAATTCATGCCTGCCTTAACTGTTTATAAAAAAAAAAAAAAAGAAAAAGAAAGTGCATACACAGATGTGTTATCTCTTACTGTTATAGTGTTCTCAGTTTCAGCCTCGAATTAATTTACAGCACAGCAGACCCTACCAAACTGTACTCTTTTTAAGCCTAGCAAAGGAAAAATGAAGTAGATTTGTTACACAGAGAAGAAGCTGAAAGGTAAGCACTTCTTCTGCCAAGACAGAAAGTCAATAACTGATTCTTTGATGGTTCACTAAAAAAGCTGAATCTTTTGTGACAGAATGGTGAAACCATTTTGAAAATGTACAGATTTAAAAAGAGACAGCTAGAACAAAGGACAGTGAGAGACTGACATATAACATACAGAAATAATTGTTGTAATATTCTTTAATGCTTAGTATGACTTTGATCATCTTAAATAACTCTTGTGATTCACAGCAAAATCAGTTCCAAAACAAATTTACATACAGGAAGCTTTTTACAGTGCTCAAGGTGCATTTCTTGAGTCACATCAAAAAGAAAAAACAATTTAAACAAGACAGCAGACAAAGATGCCACTAACCAAGCGCAGAGACACCAGCAAGTGGCCCTCTAACAAAGTTACATTGAACTTTTGCCTAACCACAGGGCTGCGAAGTGTTGAACCCCACCTGGACAACCAACAGCCTACGACAGATTAAAACCTATAAGAGGGTTCAATGAACAACTTTAATAATGCCAAAGCTGTCAAAGCGTGAAGAAGTGGGGCTCTGTGCACAGAGACGGCTGCAGGAAGCTGGGCTCTCAACACAGGCTCTTCGGTCAGCGTTTTGGCCAAAATGGCTGATGAGTAGGTGCTGTGTTTGGCACCAATAGGACCTTGGAGCATTATGTCCAGTATTGGTGACAAAATCGGAATAAAGATAAAATGATTAAGGTTCAGAAATGAGCCATAATGATTAGAAATCATGATTTACAGTGAAAGGCTTCTGAATCTCCATCTATTTTCTTTTCTGAAATAGAGCTAAGATCTAACCTCATCACAACTCACACGTACCAACACAGGGAACAGACACTGGATAGCAAAAGGCTTTTCATTCTAGCAGACAAATCCTGGACATGACAAGTAACGCTACAGGAATTCAGGCAAGAAATACTGCATGTGCTCTGAACGGAAAAGTTACCAGCCAGCCCAGCCAGATCCACTTGCATCCTCCAGAGCTGAAGCAAAGCTCCTTCATGGAAGTCTACCTTCAAAAGGCCCACAGGCCATTGCCAGTACATACGAATCAATGGACGTTTTCTGGGCTGTTTCATGCAGTAGATGTAACTGCATAATCACAAGCCCTTTTCAGGCTTCATAATCAGATGATCTTTGGAAACCGTGGGGTCAAATGGTGTTTAGTCCTCTAACTGAAGTTTGAAATAAAATATGCAAATAATAACATGGAAGTCTATGAGCCTACTTCTAGAGGCAAACTCTTTGCTAGATTGTGCTCATACCTTGCAGGACGCACTGGGACCAGCACCCATACATCCCCATGCCACATGGGTAGGGTTTTGAGCAGAGATCTAGTGAGATTTGCACCAATGACTTCAGTGAAGCAAAATCCTACCAGAACACCACCAACATCGATTGGTTTAGAAAATCCTGCCCTGTGTGCATGAACATTCATTTGTTTCATCCCACTTTTCTATGTAACATGCCTTAAAACATTGCCTTGGGGAGCCGGAAAAAATATTAAAGTGATTACATAGTAATTTATGCAAATTGCTATGTTAATGTTGAAATTACTTAATTCTATAAAATGCCTGCAGTTTTTAGTGTCCTGTTCTGAGCTGGCTCTTGAAACACTCCTTCAGAGGTGTGAACAAGCACAGGCATTGGAACAACCCTGCAGCAGAGTCTGTGGCACTATGTTGAAGCAGCACAAAGGGAAGGAAAGATGCATTTTCAAAGAGGCCTGAAGCACTTCCAGAGGACAGGAAGCCACAGTTGCTCCTTAGGGTCCAGTAATACAAGAGAAATGAAAAGCAACAGTAAGGGATGCTGGAAGCAGACGTGCATGGGGCTCGGTGACTCATCTGCTGTTGTCACACAACAACCACCACAACGAGGTGGTACAGGTGGCCAGCTACTTCTCTAACAAGAGAAATTTCTTTTTCTGCACCTCTTCCCATTAATTTCCTAACTCCTCTGGAAAACTAAATTCACCGTTTGCTAATTTGGGCTGGAGGTCAGTGAATAACAGAAGCTTGTACCTCTACTATCCTCAAACCAGGTCTCATAGCCAACTCCACAATAGGTACCCCAGGAGCAGGTGAACAGGAAACACATTAATAAAATGCAATGAGATCTACTTGTACAAAATTTGTTACCATTTCTGATATGAAATACTTCCTGTTTACATACCGTAATTCCCTCTCCCTGGAAATCCTTTCAAAGGTTCCTCCTGGTTTCAGACAAGTTTGCTGTTAGCCATTGCTCATCCAAAGGTGGCCTGTTCTAGGTCAGCAGTGAAGCAGGATGGGAAGAGGAGGGCAGAGCAGCCAGCAAAGTCCTAAGGGAATGCCACTCACTCAAGGGAGGAAGGAAAAACGTTTGCCTACTTTCAGTGAAAGAGGAATAATGAATGAAGATCCCTCACTTTGCTTGCTGGAGTCCTGAATGGTTGGTCTTAACGACCGGGAGAGGCTCCACACCCAGAAGCTAAAGACCAGTGGACACAGTGATTCCCTTTGGCCTGAACTTCTATGAGGTCCAAATTCTGACTAACAGTGGCTAAATAATAAACTCACCCATTTATGATTACTTAGTCATGATTCCCTTGATGGAAAAGACCTCAAAGAACGTAAGAAGCATCTACATGTTTTGAATAAATCAGTTAAGAATAGAGATTTTATTGAGCAGCACATTAAAGCAGATGGGCACAGCGGAATAAGCTTCCTGTCTTAATTAGTAAGGAAAACAGTGACCTGCTTTCAGTTTTAAAAATACACACAGTAATAATTTACAGAGCATACCATGGCCTAAGTAAACTCCAGGTCTGGCTGACTGTGAACCACCAGTACAGTATGCCTTGCTAATGCTTAGAGTATGCTTTTAATATGCTAAATGTACCCCTAAAAGGATACTAAAAGCCTTACATTAGCATATTCTGGATAATCTTTGAATATATGATCAGTGCAAGACAGGCAGAGACTCACTGTCATGGCCTAATTAAAAATGAATAGTGTAGCATATTGACCTAACAAAAGTAATTTCTTCATCTCAACTTACTTTTCCTGTTCTTTTTAGTCCTTTGGCTGGAGCCAGCGAATAAAGTCGAACTGAACTCCCTTTAATAGCCAGCACTTTCAGAGTGCTAGTTTTTCATTTCAAACAATCTTCATATTTTGCTTAAACTTTTTTGTATAAACAGAATCTATCATGACTTCCAGTGGGAACAATACTTAGCCCATTCATCAGATACCTTCTGGTACCTGCAGCACTCGGGAATGAGATCTTCCTCAGCCAAAGATTAATACTTGATCTATCCCAGAAGGGGTAATAGACCACTGCCAAAGTGTCTATGCATCATTATAAATGGAAATTGAATTACATATGACTGTCAAAAGCAATTCACCCCAAGTTATCTAGATGCAGTTTCTCCAGCCAATGCAAATAAAAATGCTTCAGTTACGGTGACCAAGCACAGCTTTGTACTTCCACAACTCCCGCAACATTGAATCTGGTAAATCTACTAATCCACATGGCAGGAAAACCCCATGGAACTTTTGTGTGCGTCCCGCTTCCTTGCTATGTGTTTTAACTACAGCAATGAAGGGAACTGCAGTGAAGCAACATGGAAGAGCCACCAGTTTGCCTGCCCATTTCCCCAGATGCACAAAAGGATGGCACAAGGACCATCTCTCAAGCTTCAGCTTAGCCTTAGCTCTACCACATTGTCCCTAGTCACAGATACACAGCTTACGTGGAGAAACAGCCCTTCGCAGCGACAAGACAGGTGGTAAAATCAGGTCCCTCAATTTCCATGGTGACATTCCCCTTCTCTCCTCAACTCTCCCCCTTCCCCAAACTACTCTTTTTATTAAATTATAAAACAGGAAAGGTGAGAAAAGTAAATCATTACCTAATTTATCGCTTTCTACTAACATGATTAGAATTTGTAACTACTTCCTCTCCATTTCTCTTTTCCTGTACTTTTTCAACATGCAGCCAGCCACTTGCATCTTCGTTACACACCTGTGGAGCAGAGGTTTAAATCTCTGCCCTCAACAGAACAGTGACAGGGTTGTGTATTTTGTTTTTCTTAAACAGGGCCTTGACGCAGAGGTGTATTAAGTTTCATAGATGCCTTATCAGTCCCTGGCAGCTTCCATAACTTTGTTTTGAAGTCCAGCTAATTTAAGTCAGTCTTTCCACTTGTATTAAGTATCTAGTGATTAAGAAACACTGGAATGAATGCTGACAGGCAACATAAAAGAAAAACATGCTGTCACACACTCATTATTAAATTACTATTACATACATGTGTGTTTGGTTAACCAAAAGCAAGTCACCAGGTTTTGCTAAGCAATTTCTTTGCCTTTCTGCTAAGAACAGTGCAGCTAAAAGCTAGCATGCACCATGATCCTTGTAATTCAGGTCCGACTGTATCTGCTAAACTGCTCACAAGGTGCTGTAACTTTGGTGTTGCAAATTAAGCTTTCAGGGATATTCTAAAACCAGATCCCAGGTTTCTCATATATCAGAGCTGGCTGAGAATGAACTGTTCCCTTCACAGCTCAGAACTATCAGACACAGAAATCACAGCCAGCTATAATCTTCAACCCCTGGCAGAGAAAAACACATTTTCAATTCCTGCTAAAAGTACTGCTTCTTGCCAGTATGCCAGAAATGTCTCTGGCAACCGACAACGTCTTGCATATACTGATTTGTTTTCTATTCTATTTTAAAATAAAAATTTGCCAGCTTCCTATGTCTGAGGAAAATAACACCTTAAAGGGCTCAATCCTAAGGTAAAACATATATTGGATCCAATGAGTCAAGAGATATTTAGGTTCATATTCCACCTGGGGACCTATGTAAGGGTACTTTAGCCTTCTGTAGTTTCAAGCCTGAAAACCCACCAGGCTCCCTGCATGCTGAATGTACAAACAGGCCCTTCAGTTCCACTGCACTGTCTTACATGGTTTTACAGAGGCAGCTGATGCCACTTTGATACTCAAAACCATACCTAATCCAGCCTTGCACACATATATATACAGGTCTCTGGCTTGTTTAAAAGTAGAGGTCCAGAGCTCAACTGCCTGGGCATACTGGCATAACTGATACAGGGATACCGAAGACAAGAAGTCTGGCTCTTCTCAGTGTGGTACACAGCTATCAAAAGCAGTGAGCAGATGCATCTCCCATCACAGGCAGCGACCAAGGGAACCAGGAGTTTGCTGACCTTACCCATTTTCCAGAGTCTGTTTTTGATATTTTTATGTAATGTGGCAGCACTTGATACACAATATAAAGGATAACCCAATACATGTGATGAGGAATATTAAAGGCAGACGCATTTTTGCCAACGTTATCAAACCCCCAAAGAATGAACTGCTTTGAAGCAGGTGAGAAAGCTGGGCAAGTCTTACAGTTGTGAAGATATTTTCTCCTCTTCCTGATGCAATGAGTTAGGCTTGGCTGCTCTAAATTTAACAGGGCCTCTCAATGAAGTACAAAACTGCTGTTCGCACTAGAATTGCCTGATAAGTGATCGGGCTTAACATGTCACCAGTGATAAGTTGCAGACACAAACTACGAGCAGGATGCATGCTCCACGGCAGCAGGGATGTCCACGCAGCACGACCACGCCAGCCTCGCTCCAGTCGGCCTTGGGGGAAGTCCAATTCCTCCTGATTTCAGCGCAGCCCTTCACTTTTGTGAGAGCGGGTTTTCGCACGCCATCCCCTCCCCGAGCTGCTGTGGTTCAGCCTGCACTCCAGAAGGTGCTGCTCTCGCCCGCGGCTCCGCTCCGGCAGGGCCCAGGGTCACCAACCTGACTGCCAGCAGCCACAAGTCCTTGGGCTGAAAGTGATCTCGAAAATGAAATGCCTGTGAAGAGTGGGAATTCCTGAAAAAGGCCCTTCTCTTTGCTTAGCGTTCTTGTTAAGTGGTATCTATTTCTGGACAGATTACAAACACCAAAGACAGTTGTTGCCACATTTAAAAATAGCCCTGGAGGAAGGCTTAACCTTTCCCTGACCAGCAGCAAATTGTAATTGCTATTCCTAGATCAAAAAGGCAATTATTTAGCAGATCCCATAAAGGAATGAAGGGATCGGGAACATCTCCATGTGACATTACTTCAGGAGTTCCTCACCCCACCTAACCCTGAGTCTACATCCAAATAACTATCCCAGTGTCGGAGTCCCAGAATCAAATCCCCAACTTACTACAGTGCCATAGCGACACTGATTGTGGTGGTCCACCACTCACACTTCAAGTATTTATAAACCTACAAGAACAGCAGGAGATAGTCCTTGTGTTTGAAGCCCACAGGGACTTCCATTCACCCGATATTTTACTTTGCAGCTCATTTAAACTGTGTCCTTAACACCAAGCATTTGGTTTGTAATCCCTGTTTACAAGCAAAAGGCTTTATCTGTCTTAAAAAGTAACACTTAGCGGAGCTGCACCACAGCTATTTAGCAAGGGCAGCACATTGTGCTAGCACCATTTAAGGTGATATAATCAAACCAGAGTACAGACTCTGTGTATGGTCTCACGCAGGTATACACATAGTGTCTTTCACTAGATATTTAAGAAATCAGGAAAAGTTTTCATCAGTTAAATAAACCCCTCTCCTATTGGAATTGAAATGATCATACAGTCTTATGCAACTCTATCTCCAATAATTTAAAAGCTTATCCAAGTTACACTGGTCACTGTTCTGAAAACTTTGACTTCCGAGCTCAGTGTCAAGCACTTGGATCACATTTACAGCCGAGCTGCACGCTGTGTACGGTTACACACACAAGTGCATCCGCGCAAGGTGGGAACCGAGAGGAAGTGTCTCCCAGCCCCACGCTCTCCAAATTCCTGTTAGACTCACATGATGCCACTTGACCAAACAGTTATACCCAACTCCCTTCAGCTTGTTGTGCGAGCAACCCGAGCTCTGCAAGCCAACACACCGTCTTCTCTGCTCTTCTGGCTCTTCACATTAAATATAATGGAACTGTACACTGAGGGACTATT
This sequence comes from Strix aluco, assembly GCF_031877795.1. NCBI lineage: Eukaryota > Metazoa > Chordata > Aves > Strigiformes > Strigidae > Strix > Strix aluco. Next base: position 39,282,837 of record NC_133936.1, read on the forward strand.
TAAAATATCTTTCCAGGAATAGTCTCAAATAAATGCTTCCCTTCGTATGATCAGATGTTAGAAAGGCCTTTTTGAACTACGGGGTTTAGAAGCTTAGTCCTGCCTAATGCTAAGGGAGGCACAGCTTCATGGCATGTGAGGTGGCTGGCAGGGGCATAGCACGGGTGCCGCATGTATTCCCAGATGCATCCCACCCGTCAGCTCTCCCCAGCCCCGCACAGCACCCAGAAACCAGAGGCAAGCAACTTCCTCACAAGAGAAATGATTAAAAAACTAGCAGCAATACTTTCAACAAAACGTGATGGGGATAGTGGCTAAGTAAGTAAGTAAGGCACTCTAGCTTTGGAAACTTCAGGTATACACCCTTTCTGAGCACAATTTTATTTTGCATTTCATATACCTACGACTTTCCAAAACAATATATATAGAAAATGGGAAATACTGCATGCAAAGCATACGTATGCTTTAAATACATATTTAAGTTTTTTAATTTAAGTATGAACAGTAAGAAAAAAACTTTAAAGCAAAACCCGTGGCTTCAGACTGTGTGTGTGTAGGCATATAAACACAAACCTTTGTTCTGGGCGAATGTTCGTCTTATTTGATTCATGCTGTAATAATGCAGAATTTTAATGGAGCAAAGTACTAAAAGGATGTGATTTGTATAAGAAAATCCCTCATTTTCATTTTAAATCATTCTTTTGTCATGGGAAATGTAAAACAATTTGGAAAATTAAAATATATAATAGACTAATGATGAAAGGTCTCATCCAAAGTCAATGGAAAAAGTCGTTTCATTCTGGTTTGGATTTATCTCAGATGTGACACTCCATTTCAGGACTAACTGCCTTGCCACAAACAAAGAAACAGAGGGCAAGGTATGTGTGGAGGGCAGCAGGCAGGGTAGCAGGCAGGGCAGCAGGCAGGGTGCAACCAGCCCAGCTGAGGTCTAACAGAAAGAAGTTCAAACTGGATTCGGGCCACTCGTAGATGAGACTTGCTGGCAAGTGAGTGAGTTCCTGACACAAAAACTGACCTAGCTCAAATGGTGTCTCTGAAGAAAAGCAACTGTAAGCACAGCAACCTGTAAATTAATGAGCTTATATATAGCCAGGACACTAACTATGGGACCTTACACTCCCAAAGACTGTAGGAACATAAAGAACCCTATACAAAGCAGAGAGAAGTTTAAGGGAACAGATGCAAGGAATCTTGAAAACAAGTCCTCTGAACACACATATACTGTGGGCAACCAGACACAACTTTACTACACTAAACACAGAAACAGTCTAGAAGCATGTCTGCCTAAAGACAGTATCAGAAGACAATCACATCTCTGACCATAAAATGTCTCATCTGTTCTCAATACCCACGCAATGCCAGGCCAGAAACATGCAAGCAGTCTGCTTTATACATACTGAAAGCAAGTTGAAAAGCAAGTTCCTCCTGAACATGAATTCTGTAATCAGTAATGATAATGAAATGTTAGGGTGGGGCTCAGCTCCCATTCCCTACCCTGGAAGCATCATCAGGGACTGCCACTGCCTTCCTCCTGCCACAGGCAGGACAACATCCCACGCCAGGGGCTCACGAGCAGAAAGGAGTGAGAAACCGCCTTTTCAGAGCAGAGGAGAAGAGAGAAAGGCATCTTTCTGCCAACAGTAAGGACAGTGCTACAGGTATCAAACTGCAACACAAGCAAGAGACTTCAATTTCTTCTGTGCAACTCCAGTGCTATTCTGGGACGGAGCGTACTGCTCAGCAACAGTGCTGGTGTCATGCAGGAAATAATTTCCATGGCAGTAACCTGAGCAGACTATTTGAGTAGGGATGCTACTTTTGTCCCTCTTTTGAAGATAAATCCATACTCTGAGATACCAGCATCAAAATAGATTAAGCCAGCCATAGGACTGCATTGGACTAAACTAGTTTTGAGCCATTTAGGAATGTGTAATCCCTTTCATAGGGCTATATTTATTTTCTTCACACTGCTTTGGTAATTGACGAAGATTTTGTATACTGCTGCATATTTTGGAGAAAACTCTTATAGCTAGGTGCCATCTCATGTGTTTGTAGGAATAAGCCTGGCCACATGAATTCAGGAGTACCACAAAAGAAACATACCATTGTCATGAAATACTTGCCCTACAGAAGGGTGGTCAAGGCCCACATGAAGCTGCTACCCCTTTGTCTTAGGTAGCTCACAGGAAACTTGCTTTTAGTAACTTATAGCCTAAACTTATTCTACTGCTGAACAAGGATGGATAGCGTAAGGCACAATAAAGAGATGCAACTTGACAAAGGTGGTACAGGAATGGGGTGCCTGTACCCACAACAGCAGCCACCTCTCCGGAGCCTCAGCCCAGTGTCTGCCACCTGAAAGATGCTCCCTGACATATCTGATTGCAACCCTCTGCACAATTTTTGACTGCAGGTGAGATGAATTGTCATAGTACTCTGAAGTGGCTATGAGCATATATGCAGGCTTATTGAGCCATAAATCTAGGAAGCAATGTGTTCAGGTGATTTCCAAGTTCACCTAAGTTTTATGAAACCTATTTTTTAGCCAAACAACTGCAAATGAGCAGTGCCTGGTGACATTTTATTACGTTTTCCCTTATTATGTCTCAGTGGTAAGTTGTTCTCGCCAATCAGTGTTGCAGTATCAGAGAGACTGTTAAAGACAGTCACCTAAAGAAACTAGAGATAAAAGATTTGACTGTGTCTCTATGAAATGGGCTCCCAGCTTAGAGTCCTGATTAAAATAATAAACCAATACAACAATCAATTAAGAGAGTGGAGAAGCAGGTATGCCAGTCAAAACTAGCAGCCATACAATAGGAATAAATCAAAGTAACAGCAGCACTGAGAAAGGTGCAGTTTACCCTGAATGTTATACCAAGTATTCTTGAAATCAATGTTTTACAGTGATGCCATTAAGCATATTTTCACCATACTAATGAGGAGGAGCAGACCATCAAGGATTTCTCTTTTCCAATTACATTCAATAACAACACGACCAGCTGATTTATTAATTTACAATTATCCCTATATCACAGAAGAGTATCCCCATGGAAACACCCATGTTTTTATGGTGCTGTTAATGAATAGCACCTTCATAAAGTTTTCAAAGACTAATAAAAAAACCAGGAGCTTAAAAACAAAGCGTATTTATATTTCCTTCCCATACATTTTGGTTAATAGTGGTGTAAATATGATTGCCCAAGAGCCAGTCGTTGGAATACACATTTTATTTCTCTTTCTAAGAGATTATCAAAGGGTCACCCACTTGGCCACTTGCGACTTCTGCGGGCCCACTTAATGAAAAGCAGAAACCCATTGTCATGTCCTCCTCCTCTCTCATACATTACTTATGAGTTGGCAGGCCCTGTTAACCATTTGGAAAGCAGGCCTATTGTGAGGTTAGCAGCTCATTAAATGCTGTTCCTCAGAGCTAATAAACTCACATTAGCTGAATTCTACATTGCAAGTGACTGGCAAAGCTCAGACCTCCCTGTTGCATTCCCTGGCCATCACACAGCACGGTGCACTACAGTAATTAACTTGAAAAAGCATGCTAATTCTGTTGATATTTGATATAGAGCAGTGTTGCCGCAAAGTGGTTGTCAAAACCATGTTTGCTGATAATAAACAGTTCCTATGCAAGTGAATGCGGCAGCCTGCAGCCTCAGTGTTTATCATATTACAGTGTTATGGGCTCTCAACTCTGAATATTCATGGTGGGAAATTAAGCCATAATTTTTGGATGCTAACAGTAGTCAATGTTTAATGTCACTGGATTTTGGTAGAGCTTTAGGTTGTGTAAGAAACAAAAAGCAACTGAAAGGAAGCCTCCTAAAAGGTCATGTTTAGACTTCAAAAAAAAAAAGACACATTCAAACAACTGCATGCTTGTATGGTTTATAAACAAACAAAACACTCTAGGCCCTTACTCTGCAAATGTTTATACACATGCTTCTCTAAATATTTGGGAAATTACTATTTTATGTTAGGGCCTCACTTTCAGTACTTCCTTTTCTAAGCCCTAGGCCCACAGCCTGCTGAAATACTCCTAAGCAAATAACAAAAGAACAGTATGCTAGTTACTCTGGGGATGGGTTTGTGCCCTGCTTACGAATCAAAGGGTTCCACTTCTTCCAGCTTGTGTTTGTTAAATGCTCCAAAAAGATTCACTTGATGTTTTCAACAAGCTGCAAGAAGGATAAACATACTTGATGCCTGAAACATCCATTTGGGACGGAGTCACTCAGGAGAATGACGACATAGAGAGCTGCAGTTTTTCATGGCAGTCAGAAGAATATCAGAGGAGGAGCATTCCCAGAAGAAGGGCTTTCCCACCTCTCTAGGACATTTGACAGATCAAAGCCAGTGAGTGGCTGGTAACTATCCTAACATCCTCTAAACACACACTGTACATGCACATACAATGAGGTTTGATCTATTTGACTTGGTGTCAGTCACCAGATGAGAGCAGAAGTGACACAGCAACAGAAAAGCAGAAGACAGCACGAACCTTGAAAAGCCTGAAGGAACACTCACAAAAGACACAAAGTCTGCCATCCATTTCATGTGCTCCATCAGTTCACTGACCTTCTTATACACTCTTCCTCCACTGGGCCCTGAAAGGGGCTAAAATATCATTCCTTACAAACAGTCAAACAGTTATTAAAATTAGGAAACAGAAGCTTTTCATAAAAAAAGCTCTCTAGGAAGCCTATCCTATCCCATCTCAATCTTCCCCTGGTCCTCAATAACTAGTCCTGAACATGGTGTTGCTTTACAGAGCTTGTTGCTCTGGTGTTACCCCAGAGCAATGAGCCTGTGGTTTTCAGTTGCTATGCAATTTTTAATTGTAATAAGGGCGTCCTTTCTGGCATTCTTGTGTTGCTAAGGAATGCATGGTTCCTATCCCAGACTGCAGTTTCTCACAGCAATCATATATTCCCTTGGACGAACACGTTAATTAAAATGTCATCGTGCCATTTCTTTCTGCCCGAGATCACGGTTTTGGTTTTAAGAAGAAAGCAGCAACAAGGTGGGAGAAATGCAGAAGTGGGCTACAGGAAGATAAGAGCATTACTAATTACATCTTCCACCTGCCTGCAATCCTGCGATACTGCTGAAATATAAGCATGAGATCCAGCACAAGCAACAGATAGCAAATGGGATCCTGGGCACTGACCAGCTTCCCCTATTCCAGTAGAACCGATCTGGATGACTTTAGTAAGTTGTTCATGCCTTTCAGCTCTCAGTCACAAGGCTTGGACAGAAGACAGAGATTGATTTTACAGAGAATGAATGTAATACTCTGCAAGTACCTTGGACTGCACCAATTAATCAATTATCCAAGTACATTCCACTTTAATACATTCATTACTGTTCTAATCTTTAATCAACTGCTTGTTCCACGCACTACGCAGTTCCTCCGTTTCTGTGTGAAGAACAGTATTCACTTTGCAAAGGAAAAACACCGCTTCCAGTGCCAAACGTGAAAAATCAGAGTGTGTTGACCGCTGTATAATGTGAACAATCTTGTAACTAATGGCTTACAGACCATGCTGGTACTTGCTGTGGCTTTGTTTGATACACCTGTTAAAATATTCATTGGAGATTAGTAGCAGAAACTGATCTGAAGAGTGTTTTTACCTTCATGTCTCAGCTTGGCACATGCAACTGAAAGTTCTACAACCAGCTACTGCATTTCCTTAAGTCAAAGTGCTTTCAAGCTGTGATTCACTTTAATTTTTTTAAAGGAGGAAGAAAGTTTGAAAACTGTTTGCATCACCTCCAAGTCTTCAGCTGTACCGCTACCCTCTCTCCCCCTCTTCTGGCTCTAGTGTAGGCTAGCACCATTCCCAGAGGAGACAGCCCACCCCAGCAAGGCCTGATCCAAAGCCTGTTTGGAGAACCTCTCCCTTGACTTCAGTGGGTGTCAGAGTATGTCCATAACACTCTGTTGTTAATTTTTTGATCCACTTATTCTATAAAATGAGTGACCTTTATGTGACCATTTCAAGTCTATCAGTCTCTTTGTCCCTATGGGAATTTCACATACTTGTCCAGCATAGGAGAGTTTCTGCCAGGAAGTGCTCTGAACTTGCATCACCAGCCAGGAGCTGAATCACAGAATCATCTAGGTTGGAAAAGACCTTGAAGAACACCTAGTCCAACCATTAACCTAACATTACAGTTCTCAACTCCACCAGATCCCTCAGCACTGTGTCAACCCTATTCTTAAACACCTCCAGGGATGGGGACTCCATGACTACCCTGGGCAGCCCATTCCAACACCCAACAACCCATTCTGGAAAGAAATGCTTCCTAATATCTAGTCTAAACCTTCCCTGGCGCAACTTGAGGCCATTACCTCTTGTCCTATCACTTATTACTTGGTTAAAGAGACTCATCCCCAGCTCTCTGCACCCTCCTTTCAGGTAGTTGTAGAGGGCGATGAGGTCTCCCCTCAGCCTCCTCTTCTCCAGACTAAACACCCCCAGTTCCCTCAGCTGCTCCTCATACGACCTATGCTCCAGACCCTGCACCAGCTTTGTTGCCCTTCTCTGGACATGCTCGAGTTGTTCAATGTCCTTTTTGTAGTGAGGGGCCCAAAACTGAACACAGTCATTGAGGTGCAGCCTCACCAGTGCCGAGTCCAGGGGTAAGATCCCTTCCCTGTCCCTGCTGGCCACGCTATTGCTGATGCAAGCCAGGATGCCACTGGCCTTCTTGGCCACCTGGGCACACTGCTGGCTCCTGTTCAGCCAGCTGTCAATCAACAGCCCCAGGTCCCTCTCTGACTGGCAGCTCTCCAGCCACTCCTCCCCAAGCCTGTAGAGCTGCTGGGGGTTGTTGTGGCCCAAGTGCAGCACCCGGCATTTGGCCTTATTGAAACTCCTACAGTTGGCCTTAGCCCATCGCTCCAGCCTGGCCAGGTCTCTCCGCAGAGCCTCCCTACCCTCGAGCCGATCAACACTCCCACTCAACTTGGTGTCATCTGCAAACTTACTGAGGGTGCACTCGATCCCCTCGTCTAGATCATCAATAAAGATGTTAAACAGGAGTGGCCCCAAAACCGAGCCCTGGGGGACACCACTCGTGACTGGCTGCCAACCGGATTTAACTCCACTCACCACAACTCTTTGGGCCCGGACATCCAGCCGGTTTTCTACCCAGCGAAGCGTGCGATCATCCAAGCTGCGAGCAGCCAGTTTTGCCAGGAAAAACAACCTCTTACATGTGTGCCATGAAGGCATGGTCTGTCCTGGTGACAGAAGACCAGGGGGTGGGGGAGGAAAAGTGAGATCTTGGATTGAAGGTAAAAGTGGATCAAAAATTATCTGCAACAGTGAGAAAAATGCATTTGTTGATAACAAGTCCAGCGTCTGATGTGCATATATACTTCACTATCTAGCCTTTCATCAAGAGCCAGAGGATTTATCCTTCAAGCATGAGAGATAGAACAGCTTAAAATGGTCAGTGACCACAGAAAGGATTAGCACGTTATTATCTTTTTAATCCACAACATTTACTTTTTCAGGATTTATTGGAGCTAATACAAAAGTGATTAGTGTTTTGGTTTTGCCAAAGTAAGAGGTTGTTTATGACTCCATTCCCGCACATGGCCTGTAATAAACAGATAGTGCTGGCTGGAAAGTGGCCAACAACAGAAAGTTTCATCATCTACAGTATATTCACAGAAATAGAAATGACTTGTGCAATTCCTAAAAAGTACCTAGACCTCCTAAAAGTAAAGCAAAAGTATGTTGCATTACCCCACCCTGCAAACGCACAATAAAAGGTGGCGTGGAAAGTCCTTCAGCTTTTTTGCCTTTGCTAGACGTGTGCTATTTTTACAAATGTGGGATAACCAGCCCCCAGCATTCCAGGATCTTAGTCAGCCCCCAAGAAGTCATGACTGAAAAATGCTGAGATGTTAAAAATAATCAATGTTATTTTTTGCATGTGCATTCTAGCTTCTGAGAATTCAGGATTCATATTTTTCATTTTCGCTCCACATTTGTGATGGCTGGAAATGGATTTATTTGTTTTTAAATGGAAGCTGAAATTCTCAGGCCATCACAAAACTTGGCACCTAAGGTTTTAAGAAGAATCCTCAAACTGACTTTCTTAAATCTGTCTATGCAATTTAAGATGTTCAATCTCTTTTTTCAGAATAGCACAGAAACCTGAGACTTCAGGATTGTGCGTCCCACCCTTCCCAAACTGGACTTGTGTTCCTAGAGTGCATACCATTTTAAAAGGTATTTAGATTGCTAACTCCTACTAATTTGAGTTAGATGCTTCTCTATTTTTAAATATTTGGCCCTTGTCACCTTTTGAAAACAGGGCTTATTATTTCAGGTCTTTGGCTTTTGAAAGTTGTACTTAACATATTGCCACATTAGCAAAAAAGTAGAAGAAAACTCTGGTAAGCTGAAAGGATGGACAGACAGACACATGTAGGGAAGCAACAAACCAGAAAACCTTCTTCTTCCCATCCTCTTACTTACACTGATTAAATTTGTTTTTATCTGTGTTTGGAGCAGACTTAAGAGAAGTGGAATTTGTTTCTCCAAACCCCTCTAACACTTACCAGAATCAAACAAAACTCTGTAAGTGTAACAAATGAATGCTGCCAGTCTTTTATGTATTAATAAATTTCTAGCTTTTCAAAGACAGAGACATAGGAATGCCCTTTAGTCTTACAAATGGCACGAAGTTACACAAGGCAAATGGCACAGCTTGCCCCTACAAACCGTAGCCTGTGATAGCTTTGTTTTGCAGTCAGTCCTCTTTGGTCTGATACAAAACCAGCACGCAACGTGTGCCTTTACACACACACAACCCAGTCAGGATTCTTACTCTACTCGGTATTTGAAAACACATCCCAGGTAGTACTGTATTTGCAATGAATACCTCTACTAAATCCCTCCAGCATATAAATGTTCCTTTAAGAAAAATGCTAATATCGAAGGTGAAGAAATTTAACTGTGGGTTGATTCCTATGGTTCTTCATTCACCTTGAGGCTGAAAGTACAAGAGGAGCTTGTGAGAGCTTTCTTTTCTTCCCCAGTTTGGACTGCAGATCAAATGTGAATTGCTACATGACTTTGAAACGGATTAGGATTTCAAAATGTCTTTTCTCATTTAAAGGTTACGTCTGTATTACAATCACAGTATCTCAAGTAGATGTTCTGTGCTGGCTTCAGACTACATAGATCTCATACTGTGAAGAGTGTGACTTGGGTAGCACAGAGATGGTTTTTGGCCTGCAGCCCAAATGTTTACTTAGTATCTGGGGAAGCCTTTGCAGCCTATGCTGGGTTCCCCTGCTTCACTGCCAAGAGCAGCTGGAGCCAGGCAGCTAGCTCAGGTTTAAATCCCTGGCTTCCACAGTGCAGACATGCGCTTCAGCACTGGTGCAGAGAAGGCAGAACATACAACTACCTCGCATCCTCAGGCCACAGAATTACTAAATTCTTCATATATTGAGGCTGCCGCTCTCACCTTTCACCTGGCCTGCTGCTTTGTGAGACTGTATCTGTGTTGTGTATCTAGATGTGTCATGTGTTAGCAAATACCTTTGTCAACCATACGCACTTCTAAACCTCACTTTGGACAAAATCTGCGTGGTACTGGATTAACACTCAGCCATTGTGGTGACAGCATGCTGCCAGCTGTCACGGTTTGAGCCCAGAGGGCAACTGAGCACCATGCAGCCACTCACTCATCCCTTCCCCCGCAGGGATGGGGAGGAGAAATTACAACAGAAAGCTCCGTAATTGAGACAAGGACAGAGAGGGGTGACTCACCCATTACGGTCATGGAGGAAAAAACAGACTCCTTAGGGGAAGAAACAGACCATCAGTTTAATTCAAACACCACCAATACCACCACTTAAAAGAGCAGGACAGTGAGAAGTATAACCATATTTTAAAAACACTTCCCCCCACACCTCCCTTCTTCCCAGGCCCAGTTTTGCTCTTGATTTCTCTCCTTCCTCCCCACCCAGTGGCACAGCGGGGCAGGGGATGAGGGTTGCGGTCAGTCCTGCTGCTCCTTCCTCAGAGGGAGGACTCCTCGCACTCTTCCCCTGCTCCAGCATGGGATCCCTCCAACAGAAGACAGTCCTCCAGGAACTTTCTCTGTCATGAGTCCTTCCCCCAGGAGACAGTCCTCCACAAACTTCTCCAGTGTGGGTCCTTCCCACAGGTTGCAGCTCTTCCCAATCTACTCCAACGTGGGTCCCCCCTGTGGGTCCCAGTCCTCCCAGTGATGAACTACAACAGCAGGGGCTTCCCACAGAGTCCCGGCCTTCTTTGGGTGCAGCCACCTGCTCCAGCGTGTGGTCCTCCATGGGCTGCAGGTCGGCATCTGCTCCACCAGTGACCAGGGTGGCAGGGGGGGTGGCCCTGACCTCTCACCATGGGCTGCAGGAGGGGGTCTCTGCACCAGTGAACCTCCCCCCTTTCCTCCTCCATCCTTCCACTGACCTCAGTGTTTGCAGGAGTGTCCTCCTCACTACTCCCACTCCTCCTCCCAAGTTCCCCTTCTTAAATACGTTATCACAGAGGTGCAGCCACCATTGCTAATTGTCTCGGCTTTGGCCAGAGGCGGGTCTGACTTGGAGCCGGGGGAGCTTCAAGCAGCTTCTCACAGGGACCACCGCTGTAGCCCCCTCCCCTGCTACCAAAACCCCTGCCACACACAGACCCAACACACCAGCTCACACCAATCTTTCCCCTCTCTCCTGGCCTTGGCACTGGCAGAAGGTGCACAACCCCAGAGGGAACTAATCCCTCATGCTGGGCAGCTGCCAGTTCACCCCACTCTGCGGTGCCTGAACAGCCCAAAGGGGCCAGGGAAATGACGGAGCTGTCCCTGTACAACTACTTGTAACAAAAGTTAAAAAGGATTTAAACTATATTTAAATTATTTGTCACTCTCCTTCCATTCCCTGTATGCATTTCATACCTGCATCTATGTTTCCATGAGGATCATTACTTGTGGAGCAAGACTTTTAAGTCAATAGTGCAAAAACCTCTCCCAGGGATTCAGGTAATTTACCTCCCAATCACATAGTGGACAGGTGGAAAACACGAAAGGAAAACAGTCAATAGCTGCTTGCTATCTCACCCCCTCTGAACTGCAAAAGTTTCTTAGGGAGCTGTGAATTACTCCCCTATTGCTCCTGTTACATTATTATTTTGAAGTGGCTCATGCCTGTGTTATTTGTTTGCCTGCTTTTTTGCCTTATCAGTTTGCTGGGTGATGTATAATTAAAAAAGACCTGTTTTACCACCTCACTCACAGATCCCTTCAGATAATACATCAAGTATGATAGCAAGAAAAACACAACATAAACTTCAACTGCTGCAGCTTCCTTGTGCATTCACTGGAACACCATCTTTGGGATATGTCTCTCATCAGGAATGGGTCTGTGCTACAAAAGCCAGTATTTGTTTCCTGGTGACATCTGTGAGCATGACAGTTTGTTGACATAAAAAACCACAGACTCTGATAGCAGGTGAGGCTGGACAACCCTCCCCAACCGCTCAGCACCCGCAGTTCCTGACAAAAACCTCCCAGGAGGGACTTAAGCATGGGGAGATATACCTGGAGATGGCGATTGCAGATTAAAGCTAGACAATACGTTTCTAAGTGCTGGGCTGGATACTCCACAAACGTTTGCTGCAGAGAACAAACTCTGCACCTCCTCTCCTGTGTGCACTCTCCCCTCACTCTTTCAGCCTCAGTCACTGCGGCCAGTGCTGCTGACAGCCCTGGCGATCTGGAGTCCTTTCTCCTTTCACCTCCAGAGTCTCAACCCGTGTGACACAGTTGACACCTCCTCTCTTCTCGCTTTCTAACACAGCCTTTTTCTGTCTATCATTGAATCTAGAGCTTCTGTCCAGGCTGTTCTCATGTCTTGACAACAGCATCTTGTCTGAAGATTTTTTTTGCCCTTCTCCATTTCCTTCCAAATTCCACTGTGTGACTACCTCTCTAACTGACCACTCTTTTTCTTCTCCTCTCATTTCATGCCTCCTCATCACATCAAATAAAAGCAAATTTTATTCACTTTCAGGATCTTCCAGGGCCTATCATTCTCTCATACACTATTTATGTCTTCTCTCACCTTCAATAAGCCTGTCATGACACCTTTCATCAAACACAAGATACATTTTCAAACATCTTTTGTTCTTTCTTCTGTGCTGTATCTCAAAGATGTGGACGTCCAGCAAGTTACCTCATTGACCTCTTTCAAATCCTTCCCCTCAAGCCTTCTTTGCCTCATACAGAAGTGAAACTTGGCTGCCTAGGTACCTATGGATGTGCAGAACTGATGTTCCCCATAAGAAGCTGCTCTGTCTCCCTGTGTTTGCTTTACCCACCTCTCTGGGACCACTGGTGGCCTCCTATCTTAATCACACTGAGCTATTTGGGGCAGGAGCTGTTTTTTTCACTCTTCTCCTATGAGTTTCTGAGCCATGACTGGGAAGTGCTGCTTACAGATGAGTCCTCTGTAAAGTGATGACCCTTGTGTTCTAGAAAAAAGTAGCTTGGGTCTATACATGAACATTTACAACAGTTTAGATTTACTCACAAACTCATTACTTAAAACAAATGAACACAGTCCCTAACTTAAAAATGCTTATGCAGAAACACTTTTCTCAACAGGTAAGAGAAAGTTCAATGTTTATTGAGAGTAGTTTTGGGAGATTGTGCTGTTGCCACTTAACACTGTCTTACTATCTAAACCTTGGTAATAGGTTCAGTAATCTTATGTAAAAATAAGGCAAAACACATTCCTGTAATGCATTTAGGGCGTGAAGAGCATATACATCACAGTTACCACAGCTCAACCATTGAGTGATAATTTATGAACAAGCAACTCATGAACCTGTGGCAACTCGCACACCTGCAGTCACCTTCCACGTCCTATCTTCACAGACCATTAAAAGGAAACCATGGCCCTTGCAGCAGGCCCAGTGGCCAGCTCAGGAAGATGATGGGTTAGGTTTCAATCCCTTTCCACACTGTCAGTGGGGTACAGTTTTGGTCACAAGTGTTAGTTTGGGCATTTAAGATTAGCTCTTGGTGGCTGAGATAAAAAGAGCCTGTCAGCTCTTGGGCAAACCAGGAGCAACAAAGAAAGGCCTATTCTTCACACAAGTCTTGCATTGGTTTAACTAAAATCAGTTTTGAAGTTCAGTCAGTTCAGCAGGTATGAAATCCCAAGGAATGCACTTAACTTAGTGCACAGACATCAGTTTAGCTCATCTGAGTTACTGAAGAACACTAAATCAATAAAAGCACTTGTAAATGGATTTAAAAGAACATTCATGTGGGGTTTGTTTCAATTTAACAAGTCATGTTAAGGAGCAATTTTAGTTAAACCCAAGTTTCTTTGTTGGCTACCCTGAAATCCTAGATTATGACACTAATTGCTCACATAAGAAAGCACAGAGGAAAGCAACCCTTGTATCTCTGAGCAGGCTACCCCAAGTCTCTGCATCAGAACCCACAGAGAAGGGATGTGAAACCGGCTGTCAGAAAACTCCCTCCCATTGCTGGGTCAGCGAAATCATGGTCAGGCAGTGCCGAAGCATGTAAACACCAGTCACATGCTAATGCCAAGAGAGAGCCAGCGACCTCCTCCAGTAACCTCTGAGATGCTGCAAACAGCACAGCCTCTGTCTTCGAGGTGATGCCTGTGCCGAGTCAGAAGCAGCAAGGTGGCTTTCTCATGCTGCTCATGGGAAGACCTCAGCCTTGGTTTGGATACCAACAACAGACAGGCACAAGAGTTTTGGAATGGCCCTGGAAGGCACAGGCAAACAACCCCTCTACCTGGTTGTGAGCCGGTGCTTCCCAGGAGACACAACCCCGACCCCAGCTGCCTCTGCAGCCACGCAGCTGTCAGCGTGCCATGTAGCACGCAAAGTCACCAACCCAGTGGAAAGCGGGAAGGAAGCTGCAACTCCATTTGCCCAGCTCCCTACTCCACTCTGTAAATCCATGTCTGGCCCTTGAGAAGGTTGCAAAAGGATCACCTGGGCTGATCTGAACTCAACCAGACTGAAGGTAGTCCCTTCCAGCCCTCCTTTCCTCAGCAACAGGACATTATTTCCATGTCCTATAGTTTCTTTCCTAGGACTGGCACAGGAGGGTAACCTGTCACAACCTGTCTCCATACAAAGAAACTTTATCTCTTTCCAGAAACACCCAAAGAGAAATAAGATGAAGGGCAGCTGTCCCCAGAGAAGGATGCAAGAAAGAAGAAGAGTTATGAAATGGGGATGTTGGAGGATATAAGCCCAGGAAGCAAGTGCCCCATGGCCCTTCTGCTGCAACAAGCAAGCAATAATCTGCCCCACCCAAATACTGTAGGATGGAAAGTCCCCGGAGCAGAGAAGCACACAGGCAGCACTGCCACTTCTTCCTCAGAAGCAAAGCAGAAAGGTTGGATAGGTCCACTGACAAAACAGTGATTGCAATTATATGTTTTTTTCTATTTATACCAGAGACTAAATTAACAAATTAATGTTTACTTCCAGCCACTGCTAGCAGCCTGAAGGGGAAATGGAGCAGAATGAGGTCAGCAGTGGTCATAGCTCATTCAACCCATCAGTATAGTCAAATTTGCTCAGCAGAGCTTTGATTACTTTTCCCAACTTCAAGGCTGGTTTGTGGGAAGAAATTTTTTTAGAAAGGGAGGAATAAAAGGCTAAAACTAAGGCCATGTTAAGATATTAATAAATCTCTCAATAGCAAAACTATTATCTTTATTTGGAAAGCCGAATGCTCCTGAATATTAAATCAAAACCACTCAGCTCTGAACATCTGGAAGTCTTGCTCCTGCATGAAATGGGGGCTGTAGCGAGGCTTACCGAGCTCGCACAAGGCTAACTGTACAGCCCACGGCATTAAGCTGTTACACAGTCACAGCCATTAAAATATCCCTCTCAGCTCTTCTGACACAGAGGAGGATGCTGCCCTTGCAACCTTACCCTATGCATATTTTAGCTCAGTGCCTCCTTTTAAGACATCAAGTGTCACTTAAAGATCAGCACCCTCTAAAGCAGAAGAGCCTCTGAGTCCAGCTGTTGCTGAAGGGTTTCATGACTGTCACCTTCACCTGACAGCAGCACTACAGCACACACCTGGAACTGGCCTGTATCAGCACTTAAGTGTGACCGCCAGAAGCACGGCTACCACAAGTAATAGTTAACTCAGCAGGCGTGAAGAAAACCACAGCCATGCAGTCACAACAGCATCGCTTCAAAACTCCTACACACCCTGCATAGGCAAAAAAACCCCCCACAGACTCAAATCCTGATCTGCCCAGTTCATCTTGTACTTGGAGTGTTTCAGAACAATAATCCCTTCCACCTTCAACCACCTTTGCCACTTCCCTGACACAACCTCGAAGCGGGGGCTTGGTGGCCACGCTGACAGCCTGAGCTGTCAGCACTGGTCCAAGCTGGCTGGCTGCACCTCCGGGTTACTGTGAGCAAACACCAGCCGGGGACAACTCTCAGTAGCAGGGTTTTGACATCTAACTGAGGAGTAGCATACTTCTCCTGTTAAAGAAATAAACAAACAGCACTTTGGTCTGTAAAAAGAGCCAGCAGTTTGCTTCCTTCTTGGGGAAAAAAAGAAATAAATAAAAATTAGGGAGCACAGTATTACCATCTCAGAGCAAAATGCAGTTCCTGCTCAGTCCTGGTGACACTGGCAGAGAGCACCAACACTATGGATATGCCACACTTTGGATGGCCTGCCAATGCTGCTCCATGTCCAACTCTCCCAGAACATACCTTGTAACTGTCTACTCAACACAAGGGAAGATCTTTTATCAACCCCTGTGAGCTTCTTACACAGCCTAGGACACATTCAGCTGTGTCCACCCCAGCTTCCCCATCAACCACATACGGGACAGGAAGCTTTGCCTTTATCCTCCCTGTATTTGTCTTACTCTTTTCTGCATTACAACTTTTTTATTATTATTAATGTTTGCCCTGCTTCTGCATTACATTTTTTATTGGTGTTTGCAACAGTGTGCTCAGGATAATGGATCTTGAACTGGCTCAGGCCTGTAAAGAATTCAAGTATTAGGGGAAGATAATCATTACTATTTCATGGAAATAAAACTCAGTTAACTCCATCAGAGACGAGAAACCCATTTCCTGGACTAGACATCCACTTTGCTTCTCATACAAAGTTACTAAAAGGTAATTTCAAGGCCCTTAAGCCAGGGAATGAACTCAGTCATGACCTAAGGCTCACTGCAAAGCTTGCTGCTAATTCAGGTGCACTTATCTGACATTGCTTTGGCTTAAAAAAAAAAAGGAACCAGCATGCTTTTATAAAAGAAATTATAACAACAGTAAACCAAGGGCACCACTCCAAGACACATTTTGCTCCTGCATTTAATCCTCCACTCCAGAACCAGACAGAGACATACAGGGAGCCTGGAGTTCATTATATTGCTTAAAAATTAGCAGAGATGCACAGAAGTTAGAGCTATGCATCATCCAGTGTAACCTCAGAAGTAACTGCCGCCTGCTCTGGGGACATCCTCAGTAGTCTGAAGCTACTGTATTGGGTTAAGTTCAAACACGGCAGCAAGCAGCTCCCAAAAAAAGACAATTTATCCTGCCAAGAAGCAGGTAGCTCTCGTCAAACCACACTGACAGACCTGCACCACAACCAGCAGCTGAGCTGATTCATTTACAACTTACTCTGTTTATCTGTTTTCCATTAGACACACTCTTGCCACAAAGGAAGTATCTTATGACTGATACTGGGATGAAATACGGGCAGAAAACAACCCTCCAACCCTTTTTGAAAGGTTTTAAAAAACCTTATTTCCTAGACCAGGTAAACAAGCCAAGACCAGATACTTCAGTGAGCTGAAATCTGATGGAAAAGAAAATCCAGTCTAAACCAGATTCGATTATTATTGTTTAATTAACACAAATTATTTTCATTTGCTTGGTTGAAAATGGGAGTTAATTTATAGAAGAAAGCATGAAAAGTTGTTAAATATCATAAATCATACATTTCCACTTTTAAAGGAAAGACGGTACCTGACAATTTCAGCATTTTTTCACTTGTTTTTTAAATGACCCCTTTCTCACAGAAAGCTTCCCTGTCAGACATTTTTCAATTTTAAAAAAGTTCTCAAAAAATCTGCTGCTAGCTCTAACTGAAGTCTACATTCAGGAGGTTGGAACAGATGAGCTTCTTTCACCCCCGGCAATAGTCTTGGCAAGAACATCCTGAACCTCTCCACATAAACTCAGCCTCTGCATCCTGCCCTCAAGGTACCCATGCCCCAGAGCCATTTTCGAAGCTGACTGACTCTACAGCCCCTACACTGGGATGGAACCAGCTCCCAGAGTTTTCACAGCCTTTAGCATCAATCTGAATGCACGCCCAGCTGACCAGTTAAAAAACAACACCACAAACCCAGAAAACAACACCGCAATCTCCTCTCTCCAGCACGGTAGACAGAGACGTCTTTGATGCTGCCCTTCCTTCTGTGCCCTCTGCATCAGGAGGTCCCATGGTTTCAAACCCAAAGCACGTGGCTATGCTATTGCTGAGGGCAGAAGCCAGCTCCCGGGGGGAACTCCAGCGTGAGCACCGCGTTTGTACAATGATTGGCCAGATGGAAGCCCTCTCGCTTCTAAGCTTTAAAGAAATGAAAGCACATCTATGAAAGTTTCACCAAGGGGGGGCGGGAAATAGAAGAAAAAAAAGGAAGGCAAAGGGGTTTCAGAGAAGACAGCCCCTTGAGCGATTTCCAAACATCAAAGAAAAAGGCCTCCAGCGTGTTCTCCTCATCTGATACCTTTGTTCCCCAACTCCACGCCTGCAGGCATGATCCTAGGGATGCACAAAAGGCTCCTACAGCCCACAGACAGCTCTGCATCCACACGAATTACCCGCCTCCTGCTCTGATTACCTCGCACTGCCACTTCAGACCAATCAAAGTCCATTTTATATGAAAAGTGGCTCTCTGGAAGCTAGGTGGGACTGTCTGGGGAGTCTCGAGTCCCAGAGAACTCCAGCAGTTCTGGATCAGAGCACCCCATGCAGCCTGTCTGCCCCTTCATCCATAACGCACTTACAGTTCAGGTGAGTCCTTCTGCTCCGTCATTAGATTGTGGGACACATATTTGGGTGCTTCCTGTTTTCATACCTCTGTTCACACGGTGATTCCCCTTCTTCTACAGGTCTGCATTTCTATTTTTATGTTCCCCTCAAGCTTATCTTTTCCCACCTATCTCTGCATTTGCCTCAGTGGTTTTGCAGAGATGCAGGGCAGGTGGCTGCCTGTTTCAGTGTTTACAAAACACACTCACAACCACAGCATACCCAGCTGCCCAGAACTGCTGCCCTTGAACACATTCCTGTCACCACATCCACTCTCATGGGGCAGGGTGTGGGTAGCAAATGAGGCAGGCCAGGAAGGGACTCTGGAGACAGCTCTAATTGCCAGTCCCTTTTACTTCTCCCAGACACGTAAGGAAAGCTCCTGATGGTAAACTCCTTGCTCCTCGTCAGGAACTGTTGCTATCTGTGTGCAGATTCAGAAGCTGTGCTCATGTGGGTAAGCTAACAAGAGTTTTCTTCACCCTGGAAACTGCAGGCAAGACCTGTTAGTGTAGCACTGCAGACAGGTTCCATCTGTTGGAACAACTTCTTGCATAGACTAACATACAGTGCATCCTCATAACAGCAGCATTTCCCTCTCACACCCCAACATACAAAGCTTGCATGAATAAACTCCATTTCAGATAAACTCTTAATGAACTTCTGCTCGGTCCTGGCCCTGCACTGCCACACATATCGAGGTTGCTGCAGACCCACCCAACTTAAAACTGCCCCATGTTGGTTTTGACAAGACTGGTCAGGCTGAGACTTGCAACGCTGCAAGGAACAGGTTTGTGTGCAGGCAAGGAACAAGCAGCCTGGGATGGAGCCGGCCAAGCGGAAGGTGGGAGCACTTGCCTCTGTCAGCCTGCAGGCAGTGTAGGCTACGTGAGTGTCTTTCGCCCATGCTGAGTGTCTTGGAGGGCTTCCCTGGAGCTAGATGTAGTAAATGAAACAGTTTTTGGTTCACTGCCTCTCCAGCCCCACCATATAGAGTTTCTAGGGAATTTCCCTCAGCAGCAAATGACATGAGAATGAAGAGGCATGAAAATAACCTAGGAACACCAATTATTTCCACCGTGTAAATCCAGGGGTCTGGTCCAACCTTCGTGGAACTCAGCATGTTCTTTGGTCCAACCTTCTTGGAACTCAGGGGGACTTTTGTGTTTGCAATGAATGGTGTCCTCACCAACTCCTTATTCTTACAGGTTGGGCAAGAAAAGCTAGAAAAGGGAGCTCACTCTTGGGTGTGGGTTTAAAACAGGTCTGTAAGCATATGCTGCCTTGCAGACATATGCTGCAAAGCCACTGAAATACCTTTGCTGAGCTTTAAGCAAAGGCACTGAACTTGACCCCTGATGCCCAGAGTTTCATGCCATTTTGAGCCCCAGACATCAGCAGCCCCACAGTGGAGGCTGGTCCCTCTGCCCCACCAGTGTCTCCCAGCTCACACCTCCCCCTGCGGGCAGAGAGAGAGAGCCCACCACCCTGTGGCAACTCAATGGTCTTGCTCAGGAACCTGCCTTTTGCTAGGGAGTGGTGATAGGTTACATTTCCCATGTAACACAAGACTTTAATTATTTTACAAAACCACCAAATTCCTTGTCAGCTGTAGCCTGTCAGAAGGAAATAAGAAAATCAATGAATCCAGAACACTGTAGAGAAAAAGAGGGGGGAAAGAAGAAAAAAAGAGGAAAAAAAACCCCACTGAAATTAACGCTTCTTTCATTCATCTGAACTAACGAAGATATACCACCAGAGTAGCAAGGACTTTAATTTCTAACATACCTAGTCAAGACCAGAACTTGGCCTGGGATGTGGAGTACAACCCATCTCTTTCTTTCCTTTCCAAGCAGGTGGGAAGCTGGGATATATTTTTCAGCAGTGCTGTCACTATAAACGGTACAATTTCTTCCCAACTGTAATGCTTATTGCATTTTACTTAAGTTATAGCGTAGCTCAACAGAGATCTGTCTGCCAAAGTTGGATGTTTTGAAATGCCACCCATTTCTGACCCATGTGATTGAAATGGAGGGATTACGCTGTTCAGATGTTTAACTCCCTGCAAAGCATGTGGCCAGAGAAATCCCTGTGCTGCTAAAGCTCTCAAGCCACTGAAGTCAGACAAAGCCACTCCATTACCAGAAGACTTCAGTATTACTGGATTTATCTTGATTGCCCGTATTTCTAAAAAGCTAAAGGGTGTTTCACACCTCCAGAACATGAAGAATTTCTTACTTCATAATTGAAAAATACACAGATAGAGAGAACTACTGCAGAGAGGTGAAAAGGAGGGACTGCCAAGAAAAGGTGAATGAATGGCATTATTCTTTTACATGGCATTATCAGGTGACAATGGCAGCATACCTGGACCTATTTTATAATGACATTTAAACTAACATTTGTCAGTGTTGAAAGTTCAATTCCACATCATGCCAGATCCTCCCTGAGTAGCATTTTCATACCAAACCCTCAAAATTAGTCTAATTAAAGTAGGCAGGCATTATTGGCTCTGTTGTAGAAGTGGTGATTCACAACTGAAAGCAGCAGAGGCATAGGATACCACAGGGCTAGGAAGGATTTCCTCTACTCTAGACCCCAGTCCTTCCTCACAGTCCACAACCTTTCTTTACAGAGCAGCCATATAATTAAGACCCTGAAAGCCCAGGACAGCGTACTTCTGTTTGCGGGGACCACCGCTGGGCAGGAGCGATCTGCTGTGTCCACCTTGCCGGGTTATTTAGCCCAAGCACAGGACCTGACCAGTGTGGTTAACACTATTTCCAAAGCTAGCTAGGCCTGATGCTAGCTCAAGGATCCCTGTACAGAGCCCCACTGCACGGCGTAGACATGCCTTGAGTCAGCTATCATTAGCTGGTATTAATCCTGACAGAGCACCCTGAACACAACATCCTTAAAAGGGCTTAAGTGGGAGTTAGGCACTAGTTAACTTATAAATTAAAGCATGAATTAAATTATCCACTGAAGAAAGTAAAGGGCAATTTAAATTTCAGTTCATTATGAAGTCAAAGCAAGCAAGTCAGTTTACACCAGCTAAGGATTTGGCCTAATTTCTCTTCCCCATGATTCTAAGCCCTGTTTTGTTCCAGGAGAAGCTGTGCAACATGAGGTTATCCTGCTGCATGACACTGGAGACTCACGTCAAACATTCTGCATATTAATTTCAATAAACTGTTTTAGATCATTTGCAATCCACTATATGCATTTCATAGTTTATGTGAAAATACTGGGGGGCAAAGGGACACCAGCAAACAACTTTCTGTGGGATCCTTTGAATTTCCAGTTAAAAACATTTACCAATATATCATAATTACAATGAGCTTTTTAATTCCCTGTCACAATCATTCCACACAAGGCTGCACATTTCTAACAGTAGGGACAGAACTGAAAACAGTAAAGTGCTTTGAAATAAAGAAAACTGAGCATAAATTGTTGATCAACAAGTTGCAAAGAATCTCAGACAGTGATACTGTTTTGCATGACAAAAGCATATCCAAATCCTTTGGAGAGATTGTGCAAAATTCTAGCCCTACTGAAATTTAAAAAACAATGTCCCACCCTTGTTACTGAATATAATAAACTCGTATGTCTCATGGGGCTCAAGATCAGTATTTATTTCTGGCCATTTACAATATATCTATTTGCCTTGATACCACCTGTGAGCGATTTTCTGCTAGCTGGAGGCAGTTGCTTCTCATCCTGCAGGTCCCTTATCTGGGATTCCTGGGGGCCACGTCTGCAGCCGTAAGCCGAGGAGTGCCTGGAAGCGCTCCCAGGCACTGATGCCAACTGGCAGGGAGCAGCCTGAATCCGCGCTAGTAACTGCCTCCGTGCTCACCACAGGGTGGCTGCGTACCGACTGCCAGCAGAGATCGGTCTCTGGCCTCTCCTGGCTGTCAAATCACGCCTACGACGTCTGGGGAGAGCAGCAGCTGGAATGGGGCAATTTTTTTTCCAGGAGACAGTCTAACAGTATCCTGGGGGAGAGGAGGCAGACATGCGATAGCAGGCACGCTTGCATTTATGAGCGTGGGGGCAGCCACAAGCCCTTTGCCCTTCTTTCCATCCGGGTGAGGTAAGCAAGGAGCACCCATGGCAGGTCCTGCACCGTGCCCCCAAGGCCTGTGCCGCCACAGCAAAGAGCCGTCATTTCCCAAGGGAAGCACAGCCGTGCTCGAGGTGTTCCTCCCTTTTCCCTGCTCACCGACCGGTCAGCAAAGACGTGCTGGGGTACAAATGTTTCTGTGGTCTGTGCAGCTCCGAGGGTACAGGGAAAGGAGCGCTGCTGGGCAGTTATGGAGCCTCTGCAGCTTCTTCTGCAGGGCAGGTAACTCCTGCAACAGCCTTGCGCGCAGAGGGTACCAAAGGGATTTTTTAAATAAATTCCTCATTCCTCCATGTATCCTAGCAACACCTCTCTGAGGTTAGAGATGTGATGCCTTGCCCACCTGTTGCACAGGAAGCCTGAGGCAAGTTACATATTGCTTTCTTCCCAGCTCGCCCCACTAGTACGAAGCTGCAGCGACTAAGGAAGATGCCACAGTCAGCACCCCCCCGTCTCAGCCGCCCAGGCTGGGTGTCACACACAGGCGTCTGCATCTCTAAACACCGTGAACTCGGCAGTGGCTCACGCAGTGTGCGTGTGGTCCAAGGAAAGCTCTTGCTGACACAGGCTGAGGGCTTTGTGATCAAGGCAATAAAAAGGAGGTGGCCTTAATCCCCGCTGCAAAAATGCTTTATGTGCAGTCACACAGTGCTGAGGGAGCTCAGGTCCTGAGCGGGCATCTAAATAAGATTACCGAAAGAGTTGTAGGTCCAAAACGTGCACAGTGAACAAAACTGAAAGAAAATTCGATTCTTCCCATGCCCTTTCCTCCAACCTGATTGAGCTGCAATATAATTATAGTAAATGAGCAGTCCTTGTTAAAGAAGCCAAGAAACTTGTTGAAAGATTGAAAAGCAACCTTTTTCATAGAGATGCCATTCTTCCCCCTCCCACCCCCCAAGCACCCCTTAACATTTTTCATTTCTTGTAGGGGAAAAAAGATACTGAAAATGTTACAGAAATTACCATAGAGCTTTAAAATTTTGTTTTACAGAACAATTAAAACTAAATTTAGTCAAAATAAAAAAAAAATAAAACCTATTACAAAAATCTGTAGACAGGGAAATTTACTTCGGACCATTTTCTACACCCAGTGAAGATGCTCCTTTTCCTATGACCCTCCTGCCCATCAGATTGGATTTCCTTTCTTTGGCTGTTACTGACCAAATCCTTTCAGCTACAACATACATTTGTCACTTGAACCTCAGTTATCTTGATTTATCATTTACCTGCATTCCTGCAAAACAAGCAAATAAGAAACTATAGATTTTGCTGCTTTTTTGTGTTACTGAACTTATCACTGCTAAGTCCATTTTATTCTAATATATTAAAGGGTTGCACAGGCACACGCAGGGGAGCCTCTGTCCCCAAGGGCAACAGGGGAGATGAGGTTATCACTGCTCAGTCAAAGATACATCATTTGCTGTAGATCTCTCTTATTCATCTTCACTCAGAGGAAAATATGGGATACTTCATAAGTGGTTTTGGCACTTGTGAGTTATCCCTCTTTCCCCACTCATGAAGATAAATGCTGTAATGAAACGCAGCCATCAGGTATTCTCTATATTTGGAGTACTCAAAGTGTGAACAATGATTATGCCCTTTCAGTGGATAAGTTAAGGCTGACTGCCTAGCTACCTGGGGAAGACAGGAATGATTTGCACTAGCTCACAAGCAATGAATGGAAGAAGGTGGCATACCTTCTCCCTCAGCATTGGTTATCCTGCTAATCTCAGGCTGAATAATACCTTCAGTATGTCAAACCGTCCTTTTTACTTTAAGGCTACTTGGCAGCTGAATCTGCAAGCTGAGATGAATCCAGCTGAGATGGCAGCAGCCACTTCATTAGTTCAATGTCTGTTTGTTTTTGACACTTCTGTGGAACCACTGACTAAGCTTTTATAACAAGTGAGACAAGGATTTTTATAGGTAAGAGTTTTTGCAAGTGTCACATGAATTTTAGGACATGGTCCTGGCCTGTGCTACACAAATAAAACTCCTTTGCTGGTTGACAGACATCATGAGTGAGAACTGGATCATGTTTTCTCTGTGAGTCAAAACTTACTGCCTTCATAACTGTCATTTTTTTATAGCATAAGGGAGGAAATTCAAGCATTTAAAGTTACAATTAAATATGAAAACCTGATAGACGTATCTGGCAATAAAAACACAGCTGCTAACAACACACCGAAAATAATGCACAGGGAGGCTGAAACCCTGTCTGGTTAAGTATGAGGATAATCTGCAGGGGAGAGCAGCTTCCTCATTTATTTAACACAGAAAATAGTGTTCGTAGTTGTACATCGTGCAGTACTGGGTAGAAATACCCTCCGGATCCCATCATCCAGACACTGCAAAAGCAAGAACAGAGCTTTCCAAACTTCTGTGAACAAGGCATAAGGCCTGGAAAGACAGTTCTTCACATGCGAGGCAGGAGTTATATTTTACTCAAGTGGAAGAGATGCACCATTCAAAGCCAATCTCCTGAAATCTGCACTGGACTAGAAGCTTGAAGGATGTAAGCTCGCGGGGGCTGCTTCCTCTTAAATTTAATAACAAATCACTGGTTGTTTCTGATGTGAATATGGAGCAACTGGTAGACACAGGATAGGTTCAGACACAGCTGATCTATCGCAGCCTTGCAATATCACCGATTCCCACATCCACCAGTCATTTTTATGCAGCTACTAATGCTAAGGATCTGTTAGGAAAATAAATTAAGTATTAATATGCTCCAGGAAGAGCATCTGCAACAAGAAGCAGGTTGTGGGTTAAAATAGCCAGGTGCATCTTAACCAGCCTACAAAATGGTCAAAGAACAGCTGCTGAAGAGACTCCTGAGGACCCGGCACATGCTATCTAGAAAATATTAAGAGTATTTTCAAGCACACACTGGCTCATATTCAGCACCCAGAAGCTATTTTAAGTGCTCAGTGGAGACAAGCCAGTGTTATTAGGGCACTTTTCTTCCAAGAGACAACAATACATATTGAGCCAAATAATCCCATCAGAGGCCTTTGTAAACACCTAAATCAGATGAAGCGGCTGGATGATCTCATGTTAGGAAAGATTTGGAGGCCGAGCTAAGGCAGGTTTTCTTATGACACTTGAAAAGAAAGTCAAGCTGTTTGCTGGGTAGTTTTGGTGCTGTGCCTATTACATAAAAGCAGCTTCCAGAGAGAACCTCTGGAGTCAGATGAACTGCCTATTGGTGCAGGGCAGCTGGTTCAGGAAGAAAACCTTGAGCCAGAGCCTACAAGATAAGGTTTTTCACCTTACTGAGCAGCAAAGCCATGGCTAACAAGCACTGAAAATACAACCCTCACTTCCTGGCAGAACAGCTGTCTCAGACTCAAGAGGTAAGGGTTCCAGTCCTTCTCTGGCCTTGGCCTCACAGCAACTTTCCAGCTCAGTTTCACCCAGCCTAATGTTTTACAAAGCATTTGGAGACCCACAGACAAGAAAAAATATACAAAGAAACAGATAATACTATTATTACCCGATGCTATAGCTCTGTATTATGTGAAGGCACAGACAGTCACAATGAACACTCTAAATCAGAAAGATGGGAGAAAATATGGGAACAGAAGAGGAGGAAATTGGATTATGACAGTGATAGAGAGAAGAGTAGTAGATGGCCGGGATTTAGAGACCTTGGGAAGCACTCTGATACCAGCATGATGGTCTCAGTAAAGAATACTGTTAAAAATATGACCAGAAGACCGAGCCTAAGCAGAAAGAGTCAGCCAAAACTGTTCTATTTGGTAAAGTATTTCAAGCCTCCTTTTCCCTCCTGTTTTTGAAAGCTTAGCTGTACAGCCCAGAGAGGCTTGAACACCAGGGAACTGTAAGCCCTTGTGTCCCCGCTCTGAATACTGTGACACAAAAAAATCAGAGAGTGAAGGGTGCCTAAATATAGTTCAGAAGGCTCCCACCTTGTACTCAGGTTCAAACTCCACATCCAGCTCAGGTCAGTCAGCATTTAGCCACTAGCAGACATAAGGCCACTTCACAATCACCAAAGTTTAGGGTAGCTGATGAGGAACCAGGTATAAATAAAATACTTCCAGTGAACTCCCTAAAAATAGTTTGCCACTGCCTGCACTTTATTAAGTTACAGTCCAGTGTTATTTAGCCAATTTTTAATCTCCCAAACCACTGAATGTAGATCCTCAGCTAGGAGACTTAAATGTTCATCTACACCGCATTATGATCCAGCCCTGAATTTACAGATGAACATAAAACCATGGGCTTGGCTTACATTTCTGTCTTAAGGAAATAAGCACTCTTCTCACTATATATAATGCACTATTTTTGCTTAGAAAAGAGAGTTCTAAAATTAAATACACCAAAGATACAGCCTCTCCCTCCCGCCCCCTTCCTCTGTCCCTACCCCCCAGTGCAGCAGCAGTGGGTGCAGAGGCAGAGGGGATGCTAAAGCTAAGCTAACTTGGCAGGAAATACGTAACACCTGAAGCAGCACACGTGCAATAACCAAGGATCACAAGGAAACCAACGTGCTCATGATATCAAAACTAAGAAAAAAGTTCATCTACTCTTTCAACAACTATTTTTGTTTCAAATACGCTCTTGGCATGACTTCCATACGCAGCCTTTGATCAGTATTGGGAAAAGTACATTTATGAACCAGAAGGAGTACAATGTACAACTGCCAGCCTTCCATGGTACCTCTGTTATTTGTAGAATGCAAGTGACTGAGGGCATTGGGGCAAATATTCAACAAGCTTGGGTTTTTTCTTTCGACTAGTCCATCACATTTGCAAGTTTCACTTACCTGTCAAGTTCTTCAAGCCAAGTTCCCTGAGTCCAAAGTTACCATCCTTTCTGTAGTTAAGAAATATCGCCAAAGCATATCGCTCTTCATACAGTTTGGTCCCACGAACAATGCGCAGGTTCTCCAATGGCAGGTATTCAAACTGATTCAAAGCCACCAAAACGTAGCCTGTGACTTCTCGGATGGACTGAAAAGAAAAAATGAAACAAACGCATTAGAAATGGTCCGTTTTTAATTGTTTTGAATTTCTCATACAGTGGATGCTTTAGTACGGGATGCTGGTACCCAAGAAAAAAAAAAACCAACTTTGGAAGACAAATTCTGTTTTAACTTACTGATTTTAAGCACATTTCTGTTTCAATTTAACTGAGTTTATTAGAGATACTTCTTTGGAAAGTAGAAAATAAATAGGTAGCCATTCTTCTCATTTTTATTAAACTTGAACAGAAATTCACAGTAAAGTATTAAAGATGCACAAAAGGATGACTTTGCAGAACTCAAAGCACAGAGCAGGTCAAAGGCCTCTGCAGGACATGAGCAGAATCCACTGGGGCAATGCCACAGTTCAGATAAGACTGTCTGCAAGAAACTCTCTGTTGTACAGGATATTTCAGAGTGAGACCGAAAGGACACAATATGGGGTAAGTGGGACACCTCTGGAAGAGCTCACCATGGAGCAGGAACAGATGGTAGGAAGGGGGTGGTAAGTTTGGAAGAGTAAATAAAGACAAAGCACATATGTATTAACACCCACTTTTGTACTTCTAAATGCAATCAATCACTGAACATTTGCAAAGATTCAAGTTTCATTTGGAAGTGCTGGAACCATACATGCCATATATCCCAGACTTTGATCAAAACCAGTATATCAAAACCTTTAGCAAAATGATTGCTGCACCTTTGGGTTGGCTGAAATCTTTGTTTGCTTTAGATGAACTACTGAATAACCCTCTTGCTCATCCTCAGGAACTGATTGCCTCAGTTGTAAAGGGAAAAAAGACCCCAAAACCCAGTAACTAGAAACACTTTTTCAAAGTCTGTAAGATTAACAGAACTGAGAAGGTTTTAGAAAGAAAAAAAGATTTAAAAGTATGCTCCTTTAAAAAAAAAAAAAAGTTCCTTCTAAAGAATGTAAATAAATGGCCTAGAAATCTGAAAAAGCCTCTGAAAAGTGTTGTTTCAGCACTCACACAGAGCCCCACAGTCCTCAGCAGGACTTCACACAGGTTGAAGGATCCTCCTGCCCAGAGCCGCTCCCAGAAACAGGAACTCTCAAATACAGTTTTCAAATCTCACTTAATTCCATGTGTGAAACAGCCTGCAACCACTGTATACGTGTATATTTATGTGTGTATGTATATTTAATGGACAGAAATTGATATAACTACTTGTGTGTTTAAGTGGATGCATGCACTTTTTTCTTCCCTTTGGCAAAGTCAATACCTTAAACAATACACAAAGAAAAATTCTGCTTAGAGTAATGTGCACAGACTATAACTAACATGATGGGGACTCCAGTCAATATCGTAATAAAAACAAACAGGCAAACAATCGCAGGCATCGAATTACATGTGTTGTGTATGTATCTTTAATAAAGAAAGGCAACATGGATCTGTAGCACAAAGGACAGGCTTTTGCTTCGCTGGTTCAGCGTTGCTTGCCATGATTTCACACCTAAGTGTGCAAGAGCCTTTTAATTAGGTTTGTAAAAGTTTGTAAGATTATTAAAACGTGTGGCAGTATACATAAGGAAGGATTTATATACCACAAAGTCTAGGCACTAGCTGTCCTTCTGAAGTCAGTTGTCTCTGCTCAGCTGAAGCTGCTGAAAAAGCTCTGGAGCTATTTCAAGACTTGCTTGGCATCTAAACAGAGCACAGTGTCATTACAGGACTTTGATGAGAACCCAGTGAGTGAAGCTAGGTTGAGAAGTATGGTTCAGTAGCTCAATATTAAATGTAGAACTGCATTATACCCTGGGACACTGGTTCCATTATAATTAGAAGCTTTCCAGCACTTTCACGATAGCTCTTTGCTTTCAGACATTTCAGCTTAGCCAGTCTGGTCTGGAACTTGTTTTTCATCGTACACAAAAACTTCCTTAAGCTGGCTTTTTTAGCCTCACTTCAGAATTTAGGAAATATGAAAATTATACTCATGGCTTCAATTTCCCCACTGATATTCTAGGGATACTGTGATTGCTCTAATTAATTTAAAGGGATGTTTAACTCCAAATTGAGTTGAAAAAAATTAAAAGCAGTTCCACAGCTGCATATGACCAAGTCCTCCCTGCCAATTTTTGTCACTTATAACCACGTTTTCTATTTTTACAGTATGTCTTATTTACTGCTGAACAGCACGTCCACCTGAAAGGGCCCTAATTCAGCATGGCACTGAAATTACACACACACACACTCAGCAGCAGTTCTTCATTCCAAAGTTAAAAAAAAAAAAAGAAAAAGATAGGAAAAGGACAAAGTTCTGCTGTTGATAATTGTGAACTACCCCGTAAGCCCTGTACTTGGTTTGGTTGGTTTATCCAACTGAAATGACAAATTATGGCAAGTATTTTGACAAGTCAGAGGGTCCTTCCCAGTCCCGTGGCTTCCATCATATTGCAACACCTATTTATTTGCTGGAGAAACTACCACGTTAACCCTTGCAAAACAAAATTATGAAAATAAATCAAAAAATCAGGTTTCTAAATTACTGGAACATAGCAACCTGACTGACCAAATCTAATGGTCTGTTATATTAATTCGGGGTTTTATTTTTTAATTCAAATTTGAATGAAAAAGGCAGAACAATAACACGTTTTGCCAGATGGTGCGTTTTCTGACTGGTCCAGCTTGAGAAAACATACTGGGAGTACAGCAGGCAGCTCAGGTTTTGGCCACTTCTGGCCAACGCTGTCACTTTGCCAGTAACTGCAAGTTTTGACATGATTCTTACTGAAAATGGACACCTGCCTGCTTGGAGCTCACTCCAAGCCCTGTTGGAGTCACTGCAAAGATGCCTGTTGGCTTCCAGGCAGACTCACAAATCCTCACACCAGACAGGATCAGCAGACCTGACTACCTCCTCTGCAACTCATGACAAGGTTAGGCATGATTTGAACCACTCAAACTTTTATACAAGGCTGAATGATTTCCTGTTCAGGTATCCTGAACTCAGGTATAAGTTCAGGTATCCTAATGCTCTATTTGAGCTGCTTTTGCTTCAGTGTTAGTCTGTGTTCTACCAAGAAGGTGGAGTGACTCACAGCAGTGGTAGTTGAAGTGTCACCTCCTAGTTTGATTCTCCAGCTAGGGCTGAAGGTCTTTGCAAAAATACATTTCTCATTAATCTGTCCCTCCAGAAACAAAAAAAGGAGACAAGGATGCAAATAACTGCATTTTGTTCCTACAACCTAGAACTGGAATGGAAAGAGCACAGATTAATCACTAACAGACTTAAAGCTAAAAGATTCTGACAGGGAAAACCAAATGAACTCTGGCAACATCCAATCTTTATTGCTGACCACTGTGATTTTGCGGGACACCCCCCTAACCCCATTATCACATTATTTTGACTGGGAACTCCTGGCCAGCATGATCTTGCCTTTCCTTGTCACCTTTCCAGCTCCTGAGACACGACCTGTTATGCGAAGAAGCCATCGAGTGAGGCAGCATCAGGCTCTGGCTCCCACAGCACTCTTGCTGCTTTGGTAAATGCATTTTGGCTCCCCAAAGTTGTTTGGGTACAGCAGCAGGAATGAGCGTACAGATTTGAATGAGGAAAAGGCTGAAAACTCACAGGTTCCCTGTTGCGAAGGGACAAGGGACGCTGTTCATTGAGTCCTCTGGGCAAACGCCTGGCTGTTCAAAAGCAGATGAGGAAACACCTCTGGGGATTCAAGAGCCAAAGGTGTCTGCCTCTCTGACCGGGCCTGTTAGGTATCAGATCTTGAAATAAGAAAGGGCATGCTTCTAGCAGGAAACAAAAGGGGGTGGGGAGGTAGGGAGAAGGTGGTATTAATCCTTGACAAATCTAAAACTTCACGAGTTGCTACAGGATTCAAGTCTGATATATTTACCAGAGAAAAGCTCCTCATCTACATTTTCAGACAGCAGATGAGTACTTGTGCTCCACAGCTTGCTAGCCGTAAGGCCCAGTGCTGCCCTGCACCCCAAAAACAGGCACGGTAGCCTATAAACCAGTGTCCTAACTGCCTCTACTCTCCCCAACGTAGCCAACTTTTTTTTTTTAACCTAAAACCATGTTACCATTCAATGACAATGGACCCAGTAAAGGCTGTATATGTACTAACACTCCTCAGGCCTCCAGGCACCACCCCGGGTGGCTGCTGTGCCTTTGGGCTGCCACAACATGGCGGCCACTGCTCCCCTCAGCTGTGCTGGGGCAGCCGCTTTGGAGGGTGCAGGTGGGCGTGCTCAGGGCAAACAGAGAAAGAGGGTGCCAAAATTACTCCAAAAATAAAAGGCTTATTTTCAGAGGTTCTTTTTCAGGTGATTAACTGTAAAAACGCGCTCTAGACAACCTGTTCCCTTAATTACAACTAATATTAGCTGAGCACAAGTAAAGCATTTTAAGTTCCCAACAGCAAAGCCAGAATTATCCTGTCAGCTGGGAGTAAAAGGCAAGACTGTTCCTTGCCATCTTAAATCATCCTTCGGCTCGAGTCAAATGAATCTGAGTGAAACGGAGCAAAATAACAGCGAAAACTTAATCATTCTGCCCAGAACAACAGATCAATGAACGATTAGGGAAGCTGATGTTTCTCATAAACACTACCAAGTCTTCTTAACATCTACTGGGGAAGGTTAGTCTGTGGCTAAGGCACCAAAGAGAGCTATATTGTGGGTTTTTATTTCAGTTGCAGACACATTATTTATCCAGTCACTGAACCTGATATGTTAAAGCCCTTGCTGCCTCATCTGACCGGACACATGTCCCCAGCACAGGAGTTGGAGCAACAGCAACCTGCTGCAGGGGTCAGCTCATGCTTGTGGGATCCCAGACAAGTAATTATCTTTTAGGTTAATTTTTCACTTTTCCATAAAGGCTAAGTATATTTCAAGTCTGCTTTGATCTCACTTCTAAAGTGCCAATGAATGCAAGCCCGGGAGATGAGTATCACCTGAAGAATGAGTGTGTTTAATTCACAAACACTAAAAAAAAAAAAAAACAAACCCAAACAAACCAAAAAGACATAAAGAATATATATTCAGAATATTCACTCCAGAGATAGAGACAAAAGCCTTTGTTTTTCCAGTGCTCGTTTGCAGTGAGACAGGTGCTTTGGTCCCCAGGGGAAGCCAGGGTGCCATCCCCACACATATAAAGTCAGCTACAGGGAAAAGTCTTGGGGAGGCACAGGGGTTTCCACAGGAAAGGGGTTTCTTCTTCTTCCACCACAAGAAGGTAAACAGAAAGGGCAAAGAACTTTAAATTAGAAACACACAGGGAGTAAGCCAAGTGGACACTTTTCATCCCATCTGTTGCAAATACAGTAATTTCTATTTTCAGGGGATATCCATTTCATGAGGCAGCAGCAAGGCTCCTTGTGCAGCTCAGCTGCCAGCAGATAACAGACATCTCCTGACTCTGATCCAAGGAGCTAGGCTGACCCTCCAACATGAACCGTGTGCTTTGTCGTGTTACATTAAATCCTATGAAAATCAGATTTCTGAGTGATACAAAGGGGAAAATATTTCCTGTGTGCATTGTCCTTTTTTCCACCTTAGCAAAGGTTAACACACCACAGCAAAGTCATGATTAAAATAACGAACATCAACAGTCACCACCACATCATCTCCTTCAGAAGCTTTTCACATCTCAAGTTAACTTTAACAGAGCATTTCACATTTTGTTTTTTGATCAATTAAAAGGTACGCAATTATATCTGGTTAGAACTGTGCAACATCCAACTGGCCAAATTTGTTTGCTGTTTTTATTATGAGAAAAAATCACAATATGGCAAAGATGACACTTGCTTAACTTTAAACAAGTTCTTAGGGCCATCATAATATCTACCATCACAAAACTCAGTCAGGCATGTTTGTGAGTGGGCTGGTAACCTAAAACACCATCAATTAATTTTTATTATTTGTTCATAAATTTTCACAATGCAATACAATATCTTTCACTGTCACAATTAAAA
The DNA here is from genome assembly GCF_031877795.1 of Strix aluco. NCBI lineage: Eukaryota > Metazoa > Chordata > Aves > Strigiformes > Strigidae > Strix > Strix aluco. The sequence goes on from NC_133936.1 coordinate 39,316,110, forward strand.
AGTTAGCATTTACTAAATAACCACAAAGTGGCCTCTAAGCATCTACAGCACATACAATGCTAACTCCAAGAGAAATGCTAATATCCAAACTGTGGAAATAGCTAGCCTATTGCAATTTGTGGAGCTCAATTAGCTGTTCCATGTATCGCTCATTGAAGGTTATGAATTTTTAATGACACGATAAAGTGGGATTTTCAAAGGAGTTCAGGAGATGTACTTACGGGATTCAGGCGCATGGCTGTTGCCAGCTTCTCTCGAAGCCCCATCCACAACTGTGAGGAATATGCGGTACATAATGACAATTCTCACGTCCATTTAAAGACAATGTCAAAGCTAACACAGAGCCTGCATGTAAGGAATTTTGTTCCACAACAAGCTTGCATCTCGTCTTCTTCCACCGTGTGCATCCTTCAATTACGTCAACACTTGTGAAATTGTGATGTTAAGCCCTTCTGACCACCAGCGGTTTTTCAGATACACTGTACAAGCTTCAACAAAAATCCCTCAAGTTTGAGCACACTGATCAATATCAGAACATGGATTGTGAAGAACATTTTCCTTGGTGCGTGATCCACAAGCAAGTGGTGTATCGTAACTAGAGTTGCCTTGGCAGTTGCAGAGAATTTATTGTCCAAAACATTAAAGATGCAGTTTAGATTCAAATTTTTTACAAAAAAAGAGGAACTTCCGGTAGTCTTTCAGTTTGCTTTAAGATGTATTAAAGGCAAAAGAAGAGCTTAGATGTAATTTTGTTAAGAGCTGTACCTGAGGAGCCTTGCACTGCAGCATGGCTGCAGAATCAAACTGTGATTCAGTTATTTAAGACGGCTGGTAGAAACTTTAAATCATACTCTTGTCCTCACAGACATCTAGTCTTCTTTGGTAGTATGCTTACAAAATAATAATAATATCCTGAGCAGTAGATCAATGGATTGAACAAAGCATTTGATTTCCTCTAATTTAAAGCAGCAGTCAGTTAGATGCATCTTTTGTTAAAGCCATTGGAAATTTGTAAGTGAAGATTTTGCCACATAATTTACAGAACCCACTGGGTGTTGTTGAATTAAAGCTTTGTTTTCTGAATGGTTGCTCTTTACATTTCGTTACTCCAAGAGCAGGACTTTTCATACATTAAAATAGGAGAATTAGCTGTGTAGTTATTTATTTACCAAGTTTGATGCAGGAATCACTGTTGCATACATGACGCGATGCAAGTTGGGCTGAATCTGAGCTAATATACGTTACAGAAGAGTCTAGGAGGGCTTGGAGTCAAAACAAATGCCAGTCTAGAATCCATTAAACCAGAAATCAATGCCCAAATCTGGCATTTAGAAGAAGACCCATAAATAACACATAAGTGATGGTGATGGACAAAAACATGGGGAGCCTATGAAAGGTGTATTGACTCATTTTGTAAAGTATTGCTGGGAAAACAATGTATGATGTGAAAAATAAAACAATAAACAAAAATTAGAAAATAATAAAAAAAAATAATGTGGGAATGGGAACATTCAATAGAAATAATAGGTAAGTAACAGGACCAAAAATAGCCCCTTTTGCTTTCAAATTTGAAATACAGATTCTAAAGATGTATCCAAGTATTCTTCCTGTTGACTGAGTTAGACTTAAGCTCAGACATCAGCTTGCACCATGTGTCTATGCCTACTTTTCAGCCAAAAACACCATCTGAACAGAGAAGTTGATCAGACTTACATCAATATCTGAGTGTCTTCCCAATGTTTTCTGTCTAAAACATAATCCCTCTGTTTGTGTATCTGCTTAGGAATTGTCTAACTTTCAGGTACACAGGTTGCTTGAGTGCACACAATAAATCCTAAACTGTTTATGTTGAGCAACATTATGACCTAGACAAAGTCTCCACTTTGTATCAACCTAATCTTCACAGCTAACATCTTTCTGTCCTGAGGAAAGCTATGGATCACTACGTATTTAGCAAGTCAATAAGAATTTTGACATTGTATCTATCTGTAATACCTGATTGGCCTTCAACATATTTGCAGAGTGGCTTCCAGAAGAGTTTATTCTATCATATCCCAAGGGAAAACTTAGTCATAAATTTGATGGGAAAGACTAAAATGAACGCATTATGCTGTTACAAAATGCTTTACCATTTGGGCAGTTTAGTAGTAGCTACATTTTGCAGAAACTCAAAGCACATCAGCTTATAGCTGCCCAGTTACAGAATTTCCAACTGGAGAGATTGATGCCTTTTGCTTTCTCAGCTTTTGGGAGCTTCAGTGAAGTAAATCATTGTTTCTTTCCAGGCAACGTAAAATTGCACAAACTGCTACTTCATAAACCAAATAATATCAACACTCTGGAAGGATTTTAGGAAAGTAATAACCGTGGGAAAACACATCCCCTTTTATCAATTTCCCTCAGACAGCCACAGCCTGTGAGAAGCTGTGAGCACATTCAAGGGTCTCAGGGACACTTTCTTTCACCAGGAAAGAAAAAGCGAGGGCTGTGTTATCAAACCGATGCCTGAAACTGCTTTAGAGAGGCAGCACGGGCCAGCAATGTGATCACTGCATTGGGATGTCTGCAATGGCTACCATCTTTGACACTTCTTTTTTGTAGTTAGATGGTATAGCCCTCGGAGCAGAGGTGCTTTCCTAACAACGCAAGGAGCCTTGATCCCAGTTGTCACCTTCACTGCACAATGCTTCACAGTCATATTTACAGAAAGTGCTGACTGCATTGCCACAGGCATCCCAAGATGTCAGTGGACTTAACCGAGTTGGTGTATTTACTTTGGCAAAACAAGATCATCTACAAAAGAAAAAGCATTCAGTTCCTCGTTGTTCCTATTTGTGATACTCTAAATCCCCATGACATTTTTGCTTGTGTCTAAGCTGAACTAAGTCTTGGGAGGCTGCTTACTTGGTCCTCTGGATCATGAAACTGGTTGGGACACGCCAGAGAGCCCATCCATGCCCAAGTCTCCTTCGCACAGCAAGAAAATGGAAGAGGAGGAGGAGAAGCAGGACTGGTGCTCGCAGCCTCACAGCTCAGCAGCACTCCCAGCTTCTCTGGCTTACATGCAGCCTGAGACAGCAAGTGGATAAAGTTTTATACAAGGAACAAAAAAGGAGAGGTAAAAAAGGATGTCTTTCCAATGATGGTTATGAAAGGTCAAGTGTCCGATCAGAAGTCAAATGGAAGAATACACATGACAAATGCAGTGCAGGCTGTAGCAGGGTGTCCAGAATTACACACCACTGTAAGCAAGCTGCCTGCGAAGATCCTAGGAATATTTTGTGGGCATTTAACAGTAGCAGGAGGTTTTATTTGTTCATTTAATATATAATGAGTGACAAGCTTTGTACATCAGACATTGTGATTTTTTTTTTTTTCCCAGTACACAGCCAGGTTAGTTGGTATGAATTATGAGAAAGTCTATAGTTAGCCAGATAAATTAAATGTGTTTATTACAATTTCTCCACCTTCTACTGTGGAAGCAATGGGAACCCTCGGTTGGCATGATTCCCACTCCTTGGAGCGATGCAGAATGAATTAAACATCCCAGAGATCTGGTACAGAGGTGGAGTTGAACAACAGGACTTTTATATTTTTCTATTCAAACTGCAGGTGAAGGTGTCAGGCCACTCCTGAAAATAAAAAGCGGTTTCTATTTCTGGATGCAGGAACTGACTACACATAGTGAAAATGTGTTACCCTTGCCAAATTTCAGCTAAACATTCTCAGTCAGACTTTTGTTTTTTTGCAAGAAGCAAATAGCTGGCTGTCCAATTCTGAAAAAGCAGTTAAGCTTATTTTTTAAGACCTTTGCTTTCTTTTCCCAAGAAAATACTTTCTTAAACACATACTTTCAGTTTACTTCATATATGGAACAACCACTCTTTAAGGAGTATTTTAAATGCATTTCCTGTGAGGAACCAACTTTATTGGCACTCTAGGACATTTTTGCACACATAAATTAGTGAATATTGGAGGAGTTGTTGACTGGTTTCATTAAAGAGGAGAATCTTCATCTAAATACTGGATTTTGGCAACTCTTATTTCTAGCAAATACAAAACATACAAATACATCATCTGAGCTCAACATCACACCTACCTATTGAAACTATTTCAGCCTTTGTAACTCTAATCTCTTCAAGAATAGAAACCCTGGGGAGATTCATTAATCGCTGGCTTTTGAATAGGTTTATTTCCATTAAGATAAAAAGTGAAGAGGCTTCTTGTTGTTTTTAAAGCTGTGGTTTTGTTTTGTTTTTTTGAGAAGCTGGAGAATAGCTCTGTTATTCAGGCTTTAATAGATTGTTAAAGTCTCCTTAAAGGATAGATCCATAATTTAGAAGATGTGGGCAATTAGTAAACACATCTGATTTTCAAATTCAGAGGTATTCCTTGGGAAAGACATGTGAACTCCAGATTTTGAGATTATGCAGAGTGCCACCAACCAGGAAAACAATCTCTAATCTGCAGTGACTGAACTAACCATAAAATAAGATTTTTCTCTGCATTAATTCCACTACTTTTCTTCAAAAGAGCATGTTAAAAACTTCTCCCACTCATTACATTTTCTGTGTGGTTCCTGAACCAAGCAAGACACACAATCTTACAGGAGGATGGAAGCTTTTTTTAATCATGTCCAGAACAACCAGGCACCTTAAACATACCATTGTTCCTATACGCAGTTACTGAAACAATGAACAAATGGTGTTCCCCCAAGGTGCACAAACATCTTTTTTTGTTCGAATTATAGGTGAGACTGGGGGGGGGAGTGGTGCGTGTGTGTTTGGAAAAGTTCTCTTCTCCAGGAACAAGACTAGAAAAAGTGGTTTGTTCCTGATTTAAAAAAAAAAAAAAAAAAAAAAAAATCTAAAAAGCTTAAGAATTAAGAGTCCAGAAGAAACAGTAATTTTATTATGGGAATAGATGAGACAGAGGGCAAGAGATCAGAGAGGAAAGAGGAAATGCTCGTGATCAGGAGCAGAGGACAGAATGTGTCTTTCCTAATGCAAGGCAGATTCAGGCAGCTGTCATTCTGGCATTATCTCATTTCTGAGTGCTTGAGTTTGCAATCTTACTGTTTTATTTTTCTATCATTTTGTTCTTTTTCTTAGGGGAAGCATGGCAGGAAAAGTGTAATACTCTGTACAAGATATAATTTCCTGCAGTACTTATCACCAGCAAATGATTGGACAAGCAATCTTTTGCCAATGGCTTAATTAGAGGAAACCTCTATATTTAATAATGTTCCTTAATGTAGTGAACCACACACAATAGCTTGTTGAATGAGAAAAAGCAGAGTGGTTATTGTCATAGCTAAGGATGGAAAAAAGATTCAGTCATTAAAGTCATCACAGAAACAATGTTATTAACTATACAGGAATAATCTCAAAGGAGTTCCCAGCTGATTGACAAGGATAAAATAATGCAGCAAGCTAAAAAAGGGCCTCTCTCTTCACCTGTTTTTATTAATACGCTTATTACCTTTCCGTGAAAGACAGCTTTTCAAGAGCTATTATTGTACTTAATACTAAATAAAATTAAGCATGACAGATTTTGAATCATGTCTTCTGAACTGCTAAACAGAGGGTGCTCACCAGTGCATCCCTCTGCTGGAATGTGTCCTTCAGCAGGAGCAGTCTAGCAGCCAGACCCCCAAAAACTCCTGATCCACTTGTGACCCTGAGACACTGAGCACTGCACCCAAGCGAGCCAGGCTGTGTCCGAAACCCACAGAAACAGCAAAGGCTGAGCTGAGTGGACTGAACTTGTTCACCACTGCCCCCTTAACCTCACTGACCACATTGGGGATGTATCCTCCCTCAGAAAGAGGACACAGGGGGTTGAGTGGTCATCTAAGACCAGGCTTTAGCACACCCAGCAGAGATTTCTCTTCCAACAAGGGCCTTCTCTGCCCAAAGTTGGCAGCTGGCTGTTGGTGTGGTAGTAGCCTTGAAAACGTGTCCATCATTCAATATTCAGGGACACAAGGAATAAAGACAGCTCAAGAGAGTGAGAAAAGGAAGCAGTCAAGGACCAAACTACATCAGAAGGCCAGCAGTGGCATTGATCAATGTAGATATTAATTACTTTACAGTCTGTAAACTACACAGCAAGTGCCAGCTGCTGTGAGCTAGGACCATCAAAGGTCAGATTATCATGAAATCATTACAGGAAAGGCTGCTATTTCCTAGCATATAATTGCTAAACCTAAGCACACTCCATATAACCAATAGGAAAATGAATTATTTAAATACTCTTTTTTTAACAAATAATATTACCATTTTAATTATACCAGTATTAATTTAGCTCCAAAAAGTGCCTGAGGATTCTGCAGAATTAAGTTTTGCCACTCTGGAGTTTTCAGAAACTTCAGATCTGCCCAACATACGTTTGTGTGTGTGTGTGTGTGTGTGTGTGTGTGTGTGTGTATAGATCTACATATAGCTTTTATACATATTTACAAATGCACATTTATGCTTTAAAAAAAGGTGTGTGTTTGTATTCCTGCATAATTTCTTGTCTTCAGGTATTTTGGGTGTCTAAAAATGCAATCCTTAGAAAGTTTCCTCACTGAATTGCATGCTGCTGTGAGACAAGAGAAAAATCCTGGCTAAAATGACAGTTTTTTCTCAGTTGAGCAAAACCAGTTCTCATTCTCACAGCACCCAGCCCAACTTTAAGGCTGAGTCGGCAGGTATAATATCAGGTTAAAGTTGCAGGCATTTCTGGCTCCAAAGGACTTTTATTTTTACTTTTCACCCAATTCTCTTCCTACTTGTAGCAACCACTGCTTTTGAAAGGCAACTGGGAAAACAGAAGATGGCAGATCAGGAGTATTTTACTCCTGGAGGTGGAGCACATAGTCAGTATACTCAGTGTCAGCTCCCCCATATCTACACATGCTATTTCCTAAAGTACCACATGTTTCCAGACACTGAAGCCAGACAACTACTCTTTCCATATTGCTCAACAGCATATTTACCCAATTATTTTTCTCCTCCCTCTTTTCTCACATGGCCCTAGACAGAAGAGACACTTTGATTTCTAATAGCTCATTACTCACAGCTGCTCTGAATTTCAGTTACTTTCTTGCATGGTCCCACTGGCTGAAGGCTGTGTTTGCCCTTGCCTCCTGACCCACTCTTCCCAGCTTCCTACCAGATGCACCAAACACACCCTTCAGGCCCCAGAAACATCTTATTGAATGAATAAATCCATTCAGTTTTATTGAGTTAATTCAATAATTTCATTTATTGAATGAATTTGTTTTGTGAGCATTAAATTGGATGGTGCAAGTCCTGATTCTTTGAAGACGGTAAACATAATTTCATAGGCATTAAATCATGTCCTTAATTGGTCAGGGCATGCCCCAAAAATCATTTGGTCACACAACCACCTTGCATAGATATTTCTGGGATGTCTCAAAACCAGTTTTTTCTGTCACTTAAACCCATAAGATATGATGGACTTGTTATGTGCAGATCACACCTCACATGCTTCAAAATTTGGAAAAGTTTATATATATAACTTTATAATGAGCCAAATGCTGGCACTTTTGGTTGTCTGCTCTTTTGAAATACTGTGTGAGCTTGCACCCATTGCACTACATACTCTGGAAGTCCTACACGCCGGGGGCAGAAGTGGCTCATGTTTGGCTCTCCGACTCACAGATGCAGCAAGATATTTACAGTATTTTTCCTAATGGGTTTCCATGGATGGCTGACCTTTCGGCTGAATACTTTAGCATCCTACTTTGCCAAGGTCTGTTACAGTACTTTCCTATCCCTGTTTGACCCTGACAGTCCTTGAATATTTGATACTAAATTAAAGCATTACAAACCAAGGGATAAACTCTGTCCAGGACCTAACCCTCGCAGACCTTAATTACATTTGCCAGCGTGAATGTTAAAGGCCTGTCATTGCAAGAGCTTTGGGCTTTGGCTTCTGTTGAACGAGAGCTTGAGAAAGAAGGGAACTGTCACCTGCACACACCTTCTCAAAAGCAAAGGCTTTTTATTTTACTTGACATTCACTTGTGTGCTGGCACTGTCCTTTAGTTAAAACTGCTCCCAGGTATTGAGAGCAATTAATACACCATTTGAGGTTTTGTTTTGCTATGCTGAACAAGCCAAGCTCAGCTCTTCTAGTCTTCTCTTTTAGAGGCTCCCTATTCCCTTCTACCAGTCCAGTAGTTCATCCCTCTGCTTCTCTGTTCCCCAGGAGAGGACCTAGAAAATTTTCCTTTGCCTTCATAAAATCGCCAGATTTTTTCTGCTCTCTTGCCCATTTAGGCTGTAAGATTTCCAGAAAAGGGCACTGTCTGTGTCATACGATGTCCTTACGCTGCATAATGGAATTCTTAACTGAACTGAGGGTGCAAAGTTAAGAGTAAAACACAAATTATCAGTAGTTATAGAAAAACGGCCATGATCTTTTCAAGTAAATGCTTAGTTTAGTTAAGAGAGCTGAAAAGTGGCTGTTCCATACACACATATCTTTCAAATTACTCATTAAACCAGAACTGATAATGTCTACACACCCTCTACTACAAATCCCAGCAATCCTGCCATTTCCAGTGAAGGTTCATTGGCTTTTCCATCTTGTTTTTCCAACAATTCACATTGGGTTAACATGGAGCTCAAAGACTAAGATTAATCTGTCTCACCAGCACCTAAAAATCAGCAAGCACTCCTTGTCTAAAGAAATAATCACAGCCCTGGCACTCCAATTGCTTTGCCTTGCAAGAATATTACCAAAATGGTACAAATTGCTAGATGGGAATCCAATAACCCAAGCGGCCAAATTCACAGCAAGCTTCAAGAAACAAACAACTGACCCCTGCCTCTCAACATAGCACCCTGGTCTAAGGGTTAAGAGCTGCTGGAGAAACTTCACTATCACAGCCTTTGTCACCCTCACCGCAAATACTAGTCTGAAGATACAGATGCAAGACCAGGATCTGAAAGGCACTGGAGGCTCATTCTCATGTCACTTCACATTCTGGTATTTCCAAGAACAAGGCAAAACTGCATTTTCCTTTTCTGCTAGCGTCAAAGTTAACTCACAGGACACTTACAAATTAACGTGTCCTTTGCTTTGGCTTCTTGATCAGATTTATAACTAAAGCTGAATGAATTAAAACAGACAGAACTCTTAACAAAGCATTGCTCATCATTTTCCCCCTAGGGGACAAGAAGTGGGGGGAGATACCCGAGGCCAAATTTACCTAATTGTTCCACAGGAAATCCTTATGTTTAATCACAGGCTGCTTCAAAGGAACTCCCAATAGTTTAATTAATTATCTTTATGCTATGTCCTTTCATGGAACTGAAAATATTCCCCCACTCTTACCTGCACCAGAAAGCTATCACTTTTGGAACCGCAGGACACCTGAGGAAGAGGACTGGTTAGAGCCAATGATGGGATTGTGTGTGTATGCGTGCCTGCAAAGGGGAGGGCTACAGAACGGGTGGCCGGACAAAGAGGTTTGCCTGCTTGCACAGCTCCTCACAGCAGGTATTCTCCTAGGAAAGTTGTGCTGGGATTAATTTCAACTGTAGTGACAACACTGAATGTGTATTTCAATATTAGCAATCACATGACACGCCAAGTAGAAGGAAGTATTTTCCTTTCAGAGAAGCAAACAGGCTCAGGACTGATCCAGATGGCTCTTGAACTGGCGCATCAGATCAGGAACTCCCTTTCGTGTCCCCAGAGGCTTTGCTGTGCTTACCACAACCGTAGCCAGCTCCCCCTCAGCGATGCCCATCTTCCTTGGCAGAGGCTCTGTCTTGGTTCAAGACAGGAGAACAAAGAACCATGTTAAAGCCACAGCCAGGGGACTTCAGCTGAGTTTTCACTGAGAAAAGAGTGGAACTGAAACTCCAGTACTTTGGGATGGAGGCACGTATGCGTGGGCATGGACTGGAAAACAGCCTCGCTCTGTAAACTAAACCATGTGCTTAAATGCTTTCTAAATTCTGCCTTCAAGAATGTGCTCCAAACAATGCAACTCATGGGCCTGGTCCCTGCTCTGTGAAGTACATAACCACACGCAGCTGCTGCTGTTGTAACACAGATGGAAATGTCTTCTTTTCTGCCTCAGGATGTCCTCCCCGGGTCATGTCAACATGTCAGACTCCACCACCCTTTCCAAGCTAACAGTGTTTTGAAGAGAAAATGATTTAGTCAGAAGACCATTGTTGGGTAAAAGGTTTCTGATACCTTTCTCTGAAGCTATGCTTCATGCAGAACTCTGGCTGGCTCACGTTTTGAAGACCAATGTCTCGGAAGACTGCCATGCTGCAGACATTTGGGTTTAGTTCTTTCTTGTCTTGTCACATTTCCTGCTTTGTTAGGAAGAAATTCTTGGTGTAACCCTTGAAAGATTCTAGATGGTGGCCCTGGCTTAAGGCATGGAGCGTCCCATGCCTCCCACTTCCAGAATCTGACTGGATTAGTGCTGGAAGAGAACTATTCTCTTACTCTCTGAAAACTAAAAATTAATCGCAACATAGCACAGTGCATTGTGGTGGGTCATAACCAAGCAGGCTCCCACCTGAAGAAGATCAGGATGGATGATGAAGTTTTTCAATGGGTCAAGGCGTTCATAAATTATCAGAGCCACAAGCTCTGCATTGAAGGTTTGTTCTGAGCCTAACTACAGTATGACCAGCTCTAGAAATTAAAGCACAGCATTCAGCTCTCTAAACATCCTAATCATGAAAAATCAGGCAACAGTGGTAAGTGACTGGGGTGCTAAATTGCTCTCTGCTTCTTGGCTCCCTATGCTTACGCTATTCAGTGTGTTTATGAATTTTTTGAGAAAAACTACAGAATGTGGAAACTGCCAGAGGTTTAGCAAGTACAAACACACACTCTAGAAAAATAATGTTACACCAGGCACACATCTTCATCTTTTACAGTTACTGACTGCCTTTCTGAGGTCCTGCTTTTCCAAACATTAGTGGGAATCTCTCTGGCAACTGCTGAAGGGCTGATCATGCATGGGGTGGCCAAATATTCTTCCTGTTCTTCATGTTCTGATTGAACTTTTCTCCTTAAACCACAACACCTGGCTAATCAAGCATCATTTACATTTCCATATATATAACACCTGCTATTTCTGAGGCACAGCTAAGAAAGTAACTCTTTATCAAAGCTACTTTATGTACACAAGAAAACTTGGCACAAGAAAGACAGGGGTAGGATAAGGAGGGAGGGAAAGAGCGCTGCCTTCTAGGTGGGCAAAAATGCTGACATGACGAATCTTCCCCCTTAATCAACTTATTTACCTTCTTGAAAGCTCATGATGACAAACTACCTGAACTGGAGCGGCCTGGGAGCTGATATCCCTTAGTGTCCGCTGCAGTAAATTATTGACAGGATCTGCTGATAGAGATAGAGAGAGGCGATAGTGTTCCATAACAAAGGATAAACGGTAATATCCACCATTTCTTTCCACTCTGCAACCAAGCCGCTAGTACAGAGTGCTTAGATTAGGAAGTCAGTGCTATTAAAATGAAATGGTTTTCTCTCTTTTTTTATTTCCTCCCTAAGGTGAACAAAGGCTATAAAAAAGTCATATATTTCCTAATAAATACTAAGCCGTGCTAGAATCAGATAACTGAGTTTATGCTAAGTTCTAAAATGCATTTTTTGGCAACAAATAGTCATTCAGATATCAATAAACATTGTGCACTTTATCATCATCCTGCTGGGTTTTCAGCTGGCAAAAGAGCTGTTTATGTTATGTGCCTTCAATTCCCAATTTCCCAGTATCCCGCTGCTGCAATTCCCACCCTCTCCTCATCTCAGAGATGACTTCTGAGGTGTATGTGTGTTGCTACTGAGACAGCTCTGCTCCTTTGTACTTCTGCGCATCACTCAGCAGATAAGCTTCTGCTCGCCATGTCACAGATGCAGGCTGGGGACAAAGTGTGGGAGACTACGAACAGTTCCTACTGTCCTGAAAATAGTGACAGAACTAGTGGTAACTCCACAGCATGGTTCCACTTTGGTAGCTATGGATTTAATTACACACTCCAGAAGGACACAGCCATTAGCACATGCATGAAATGCAGTACACAGCCTTTTACTAGATGTCTGTAACTACTGCAAGGCGTGAAGCATGGTTCAGGGAGTGGGGCACAAGGAGGAGGTCATGCCAATGCAATGTCACAGTAATGAATGGAAACAGAGCCATGGATTGAGATCCCTTCAGCCTGCAATGCTGCACTGAGATCAGCACAATAAATAGGATGCCGTGAAAATGCTGATTAGAAGCAGTGCATGGCTTCTGTTTCTCAAAAAAACCCCCGATGCTTACTAACAGTGAGCTGAGAATCTGCTCGTTTTGCATAATGCAGGTGATCAGCAGGGGAAAAGTGCTGGAAAACCTGCTTGTCAACAGTGAATGTCCCTTGAAGTCGGCATCTACCCTGACAATCCCCAGATGAGAGACTGCCCAGCACACCTCTCATGTCCCACTGCTGGAGCCACGACAGCTCCCTTGCTACCACCTTTAACTCTCCAGAGTCTCAGCGTGGCAGCTCCTGGGAAACCCAAAAGAGCATTGCATTGGCTTCCGTATGGGGAGTGCTCAACCCTCTTAATGGATGAGAAAGGTTGCTGCTCACCAATATAATCCAGCTGCCTTCCACCAGCCCTCCTCAAGCCCCAGTGCTAAGTGGGTGCTGTGCCAGAGCTCCTGCCATCTGTGGTTCCTGCACGTGAAATAATTCCCTGAGCTGCCAACACGTTGACCAGCTCTCATCCCCAGTCCTTCATGAGCTGAAGGGGCTGTGTTTGACACTGGCTGGCACTGGCACAGGCCCTGCACAGCCAGGTAACAACAGGCATTTATTGGATTCAGATAGCATAAAGTGCTGTTGCTTCGATCATTTATTATAATCATATTTCTTTTATCTGAAAAGTCTCAGGTCCTAGGCATTTCAGCTAGGGCTAGTTTTGTGGCATTGGCCCTTTCCCCTCCTCCTGAAGCCTGTTCATAAGTGAACATTAGTTCACAACCTGCAGGCAGAGCTACAACATTGGCTCTAATACAGCCCTACAAGCTTCAAAGTCAGGATCAGGGCTGCCCATGGCTAGGTTTGCAAGTCACCCCTAACACCCAACAGTCTGGTAGTGTGCAGCTAGAACCACAAGGACAGGCTGTCTTAGGAGCCAGAAACATGAAATTACTAACAGCACTTACTATCTACTTGCTAGGCAGGTACAAAATCACAGGGACCCTCTACACAAAGCAAAGCAGAGAGCAACACGAGGCAAATGTTGTCAGTGATGCCGTCATCACAGACACAGCTACGTTTCAGTCCTAAGTACTCTTAGATTCAGACAACTCCTAGTTAAACTTGCAGGTTCCCAATTTCAGCAGATACTATGCCAGTTTATTAGGTGCTACAGCTCCTACCCTTGAGTCGTGTTTTGAGCCCAGAAGGCAACTGAGCACCATGCAGCTGCTCGCTCACTCCTTCCCCCTCAGGGATGGGAAGGAAAAAATAAAATAAAAGGCCCAGGGATTGAGACAAGGACAGGAAGGGATGACTCACCCATTACAGTCATGGGCAAAAGACAGACTCCGTTGGGGAAGAAAAAAAGAACATCAATTTAATTTGAACACCACCACCAATTTACCAATCAAACAGAGCAGGACAATGAGAAATACAACCACATCTTAAAAACACCTTCCCCCCACCCCTCCCTTCTTCCTGGGCTCAGCTTTGCTCCCGATTTCTCTACCTCCTCCTCCCTAGCAGCACAGAGGGGCAGGGGATGGGGCTTGTGGTCAGTTCGACACCTTCTCTGAGGTTTGTTTCATTCAAGTGAGAGATATTTAAACTATCCTGCTCACTTAACTCACCTCATCTGCCACAACTAACCTCTTTCATGAGCAGCAGAAGGACAGATAATGAGAGATCGGGAGGCTGCAGGGCTCTGCTGTAGAGCCAGAGGTGAGGGAGAGAAGCAGGCTCATGAGCAGCAGAAAGCACAGCTGCTGGTTTTCTCTAGTGCTTCCTGGGGGAATTTTCTCAAGACTAATAATGTGGTGAAGCTCAAGCTGCAGAGAATCCCTGCGGGGAGGCACTGACTTGGGTCCCTGCCACGTACCCTGGGATCATTTTCCCAATCCTTGCTGGAACACACTGTCATTGGAAACTCTACCTGACACATTTGGTTGAAATCAGGCAATGAAAGTTAAAAGGGAAGGCGAGTGAGTAACAGGTACACATAACCCTTGAATGCTTAAGAAACCTGTCTGTAAAGTGGCTAAGGGAGACAGAACTAAAGAAATAACAAGTTTATCCACCCATTTACTTTCTCCATCCTCATATTCAAGCCAGAAGTCAACACGTACTGGAGTGAGTTGACTCAACATCATTTATGATTTTGACCTCCAGCTTGGAATGAAATTCAAGCAGTGGGGACACCAAACTAATGATGCAGGAATATTAAACCCATAAACTGAATCTCCTTGAACAATGTGGATCAGCAACCCTGGAAAACTGCTGAAAACAGGTGTGGATGACCCAAGTCAGGGCTTTGAACAATGACAATGTTGACAGTGATGAGATTATGTGATGGAGTCATCCAACTCTTTCTCCAGATGCTTCAGACAGCAGAAGTCTGGAGAAACAAGGCAGGACCAGAAGGAGGAAGACTCTGAAGGCGACAAGCCCCTGCCTTAAGCATGGTCTCGAGTGGTGAATGGACAGTGGCCAGACACGTTTTCAGTATCCTGGGTCCTGATGAAACGTGTGCCAGCCTGCCTGCAGAATGAAGCCTGGGACAGGACTGGCCCAAGGAACCAGGGTGTCCCCAACCCTACGCTTTTAACGCCACGGGCCCAGCGGAGAAAGGTAAGACCACCACAGCTGAAGAAGCCAAAACATGATAATGCAACAAGTCGAGGGCAGAGACGGAGAAGACGCCAACTCTGGAGCCAAAATGTCAGCGCAGTAACAAAGTGATTACTTCCAGCATATGTCTGGCACTTTCTTTCCTCAAATGCTAGGTTTATTTGGATACATTTAAAAAGCATTGACTATAAAAGATGTCAGCGTGATTGACTGACCAGAAAAACGTAAATAAAAGAGCCCTAAATTGCATCATTTGGGTAAATATGTATTTATACAGTTTGGAAAGAAAAGACTTGTTATTCAACTGTTGGACAGCAGCAGCGACACAGGAGCTGTTCTTGTTTATAATGCAAATCATGTAATTTGGGACACGCATTATGTGTATTAAAAATGCAAAGTAAGATCCATGTGAAATGCAGTTAATTTGCAGTAGCCACTTTTCAAAGTATAATTTCTCAGGCATTTACATATTTTTTCAGTAAAAAAATAAATTAAACAGTATTTAGAACATTTGCCATATCTCATTTTTTGGATCAAGATACTTTTTAGCTACAGAAACACAAAAATGGCAATAGAAACTGGTAAATTACTATTTTTTTAAAAAAAAAAAAATCAGATGTAAATTAAGTATAGGACTATCATATTTCTAATAAGCCAAACATTTTTAATTACAAACAATCTGATCTCAATTGAATTTTATGATCATCTTTGCCAACTCCTGGCCCCTGGAAGAGTGTTTACTCTGAGAAAACAGAGTCACAGAGCATCCAACAGTAAGAAATTCCAATCTGAAGGTGAGTTGTGCTCTGCAGGTCCGCCCCACACAAGCTGGGCCTTGAGCAGGGAGCAAGAGGGATGAAGGACCAGTTTCAACCTCCCTAATAGGAGGCTTCGGCTGGTCTTAGCAGGAGTCTCACAGCTGCTCCAAATCTTTGCTGTAATTCCACATGTTTTGGCTCCATTTCTCCCTCTCCATGTGCCCCGCTGAAGGAGCTTCCAAGGATGATGGCCAGGAGGTGCACACATCTATGACACACAGTGGTTGCACATTTTTCTTATAGTTACCTCAACAACCTCTGAGCCTTTCCATACCAGGGACATCCCCCACTGCTGTGTCTCCTAGAAAGGGAGCTGTCTTCTCCCTTCCTACTGAATTGGCAGATTTAATCCCTAAATTTGCAGATTCCTAAAAATATCACCGAGATTCTTCTTGGGGATCCAGAGGAGCACTCTGTGCTGCTTCTTGCAATGTCAGCTTTACTAGGCTGCTCTCCCTGGTCTCAGGAGGGGACCTGAAGTTGGGGTGTGCTCCCCAAGCAAAGCAGCTTGCTGGCCATAGCATGGGAAGGAGTATCCAGAGAAAATGAAGGACAGGTAAGTGACAACAGTATGTTTCCACTGCAATACCACTCCAGGCCACCTGGTATTTAGGAATGTAATTTTTCATCGTCACAAAATGCAAAAAGAATTCAAATATATAAAGTTAGAAACAGATATTTTCAGGTATTTTTCTTTGCTTTAATTTTGCTGGAATGGCTCACAACTGCCCACCTGAACAAGCTGGCACTCAGGCCTGGGCAGCTCTCACCCAGAAGCATCCTTCCCCTTTTACAAAAACTAAAGGTCCAGGCCCCCCTGCAGTCACAAGCAGCCATAGGCTGGTAGTTCTCATGTGTGGTAGTACTTCCCACAGCTGAGCTAGAGCATGGAAATAGGAACTTTGGGTCCGAGCCCTAATCCCAGCTCCGCCGCCGCAGAGTCAGCGTGTAACCGAAGGCAAGCCATTTTGGCGTCTGCCCCAATTGCTCACTCTCTAATCCAAACCCCGTTGTACGCACTGGGGAGCGAGCGAATCCACAGGCTTTAACAACATTTGGATCATGCCCAGTAATATTTGGTAGCACTCCTCGAGGTTATCGCATAGAAAGTATTATTTAAACCTAGCTACTTTATTATTTTCCCAGCAGCATGTCAAACTATAACCCTTGAAGTGCTAAACCCAAGCCATAGTCTTTGTCAGATTAACCTTCCTAGAGGCCTTCTAAAATCAATTGCAAATGTTAGCTCTGAAGGACCAGGCAGATAAAAAGCAGTTTCTACCCCCTCCAACTTTCATTTCAAGTTGCAAAACCAATCCACAGTCCCATTACAAATCAGATCTGAAAAATGCTGCTTGATTATTTTTTAAAGAGCTCAAACTAGGTCACCAAAAATAGAGTCTCTAATGGGCTAAATGTGGAAAATGACTGCTCAAAATTAACAAGTTCCTGGGCTCCAGGACTACACAAAAGCTTTTTGAGTAGATTGCTTGCAACTACACAAACTGTATCCTCTGCCACACATGGCAAAAACCCAGCCTGCCAGATGCTAAGCGATCATTTGTGCAAAGTGTAAAGTAGTTTTCAAAAAAACATAAAGGAATTTTTATTCTTAGAAAATAACTCTCCAGCTTCTTCTCCCTTCATTAGGAAGTGCTTTATAAACACGGCTCCTGAGGCTGGCCGGCTGGGCCACTGCAAATCAGAGGCTTTCAGCTCCTGTTGCTGCTCTCAGACTGTTTTCAGGCACATGGCGGGGGACAGCATTCGGCCCCCGGACTAACAGACCCACTAGAAGGTTTCCGTAAGAATATTAGCAACAACATGTGGTATGGGGCACTTTTGCTGGGTAGCTCTAATCAGAAGCCCCTGTTAAATGGTTAGCAAGCCAATACAGGCAGCCTGCTGAACCACCATGCTGAAAGCCACATGAGAAGTCAGAATGCAGGGGAATATTCACCTTATTTTAAAAAACAGGATACCCTCTACAGAAATGTCCTCCAGCCAGTGACAGTTAAGAGCCAATAACCATACATCAAGATATTACAGAAACACTAGTGAATGCTGGTTCACTGTGATCTTGTGCTAGCTACTTTGGCATCAATACTCACAGCATTTCCGTAAGTTACAGCAATGTATATGAAAACCTTAGGATCTAGAGAATTATAGGAAATGTGCTGCTTTTTTTCAGATCCACCATTTGGTCCACACCAAAACCAGTGGCTAAACCCTAGAGCAACAAGCAGGTCCAAAGGGTACCTACCTTGGGACCAACACAATGTCACACTCCCTCTCCCAAAACCAAGGAATAGCCAGCACATCACCTCGACTCCTTGCAGCATTGCCTATAGCCCCATGCTTAAACACAGCATTATTTTCAAGGGAGATAAAGCAATGGGAGACATCCTGCTCTGGGGACAACCTCTGGCCCCCATTTCACTAGTATCCCTGCAATGATGTGCAGCACTTGTAGCTCTCCAGGGCTGCTTCCCTCAATCCTAATCTGATTTAATGTGGAAGACTATGATAAGGGCTCTCAAAGTCATGGTGTGTAAGCCCTGATAATAAGGAAAAAAAAAGTTATCTACCCCGATTGCTTTCTCCTAAGAACCTTCCATCTTTTGAACAAACATTTCCATGGATAAAAGCAAGTTCTGCCAGATACATGGAAACAGATAGAGAAAACATCCTTCTGGGAAGCACACGCAGGCCTCAGCAGTAAACAGATGCGCTCATGTTTTGGACATGAATCACCCTCTGCACAAAGCTCATGAAAAATCGATCAAAGACAAGGACAGTCTTCCTTCCGTTCAGACATACATTCTGGAGACAGCCTAGCAAGCAAATGCCCAAAAGCCAGGAAGTTGAAGCGGTACTTCATAGCCCCACCTTCACCAAATGGTTAGTCAAAACATTTAATCTCTGCCTGTTTCCTCTAACATGAGGATTCTGCATAACACCCAAGATACTTGGATAAGGGGATGCTTCAGTACCTGCCAAGCAGGATCTTGATGCTTCTGCAGCAGCCCGTTGTCACCCACACCAGGGATCTGACTTGGAGGTTTTCAAGGCTAAGTGTTTGCTCAAGAGCACAAACAGGGGTGACTTGATTTGCTCTGCATTTTATTTTTGCTGTACATGCCTACTGGATTGCATCTCTCACAGAAATGTCACTTTTCTGCAGACAGACTGACCTTTGAAAAAAGTGAAGCATTTAAAAAAAATAAATCTATGATTAAAGCCCAGCCATATGTTGGAGAGAACTCCATCTCTTCAGTTTTTCTACCTACACAGGGAGCACCTTCCTGCACTTGTCCTCTTACATTAAGCTACACGACATGATTGAACAAGACATCAATAACAACATGATGTGAAGTGTAAAACCAAATGAGAAAGCTCTAAACACATCTCTCTTTGAAAAGGTGCTTTTTTTTTTTTTGCAGAAAGTGCAGATCACAAGTTACCAAGACGCAGAGAGGTTTCCCACTTCTGGGTAGGTGGCATGAAAACAACCCGGATAAGCAATGAGTAAAATGCGGTGCTCTCCGATCTCAGCTCAGGAGTGGCAATGAAGTGACAGACTGCAGTGATACCCAAGGGTGACTCCAAACTAACCTGCTTATTAACAGCCTTGCAGCTGGTCTCAGGAGGATGGGCCTACTGCTGGTACCTACACACAACGTTTGTGCTGAATGCGAGGAAGACTGTGGTACAGTGGCAGCTGCTGGTACAGGCTTTTCCACCTGCCAGTGGAAGGGGACAGGGATGGGGGCAAGTCAGACTTGCTTTCGTCTTTTTATCACAGCTGTGGAATTAGAAAGGCACTGAAAATAACATAGCTTTGTTATTGGTTTGCTAAGGAAGGCCCATCACTAAAATTCATGCTTGTTAGCTCACGTTGCAATTTTAAGACGTCAGTAGAAATACATTGTTAAAATTACATTGGTATGTTCACACACTTTTTTCTTCAATCCCTTCAGTGCAGTCAGCTGGCTGGCACTGCATCGCGTGTAGGAGTCTGGACAGACTTTCCCCACAGTAAACATGAGTGTGGCTTTCCAGTGTGGGCAGCCTACTGCAGAGGTCTGCACAAATTCATCAAGAGTGTGATACAATTCCACCAAAAACGTCCGTGGGATTAACATAGTTTAGACTGTAGGCACTAGTGTCATTTCAGCATACTTGTATGTGTATGTGAATAGTGTTTAGCTGGCATTCATTTTCTGTACATGGCCGTAGGAGTTTGTACAGGGGGAGATCAATTTTACAGGATGACAGGCTAAAGTCTTTTCGGGCAAATCACCCACTGATTTCAGAGAGAGGATTGCTGGCATTTTAAGATTTTTACTCAAAGACCTCTCTGTCTTTATATGAAGCCAATACCTTTTAATGGAGACTGTGATATCCTTGCTGTCACATATAGAACTTCTTAAGCTTTATAAGCAGCAAGAGCTCATGGATGTGATACAGCAAGTTTAAGAGAAGGTGGATCGAAGGGATCAGGTGAAGACTCAAATCCTCATTCATTAGGGCAGGGAGGGAGAGTACAGACACTAAATTACCCCAATCTCAGCTCCTTCCCTTCTCTCCTTCCATCCTCCAAACAGCACTTTCTTTCTCCTAAGCAAAAGGACACCCAGCATCTTCCATTTAATGGCTTTGCACAAAAGCTGCAGTTTAAAACCTCGGTGCAGAATTGTGGCACAAAGAAGAGTGAAACCACAGATCCTCAATCAAGCTTCAGCAAAATTCATGATTTATATGCTGTTTGTACACTGCTAGTTACACAAGACATTACTATGCTCAGGCAACCAGTCTGTTGTAAACAGGTTATGGACACAGCTCTTGGAGAGGAAGATGGACTCGAGGGTAGTCAGCTGGAGTACACAACTCACCTGGTAATTCCACACATGGGTGTTAAACTGGTCATAACTACATTTTACAAGGGCCTAGAATCAGGAATTATGAATCAAAGGGCACCTAAATTGCACATCTGTTCTGAGACTTCAAATGGGGACCCATAAACCTGTGATGGTATCAGAACTGTTTGTGAGACACAGGTCACAGTAAATTACAGCAATTACTTGATTCTGTCAACTAGATGAAAAATGAGCAAATTTTCCTTTGCCCCTAAGTAGTGGATCACAGGTCCCGGTGCAGAGAGGCACAGCTGTAGCAGGTGTGTGGAGGGCTTTAGGAGAGGGCAGGACAAGGGGCAGATGGAGACAGCCAGGACAGGGGCAGTAACCACCAAAAGCCTTCCAGCCGTTTCCATCATTTAGTGCTTTGAAACAAGCTATTTCTAGCACTGAAGACTTGAAAAATGCAAGTTTTTGCCATATGGCAACATTGACAAGCGCTTACTGAACACTTGTGAGCCCTTCTTTTACAGCCGTGCAGTGAAGTTGCACTTTATAAAGTCTCAAAAGAGAGACATGGGGAGAGCATCAGTGCTTTCATTAGCCATTTCACTCACAGGAATACTCATCAATAGTTACACAGTCAGTTTAGAACTTGGGCAAAGCATGTTCTCTCCATAAAAGAGTAAATAAATTAGCTTTTCCATCAATGCCTCCTGTTTTCTTGCTTGACAAAGAGTAGTTTTTCATTACTCAAATTGCTTTGTGCATTAGTCAATGAAGTCCCAAACATTAAATTCTGCTCATGAGTTCGAAAAACTCAGTCCAGATAACTTTTCTTTTTCAGCCTTGTTTTTGTCAGAACAGAAATGTTCTTTCGTGTGGCTTTATTAGGCACACACATTACAGCATTCTTGCATCTCCCTGCAAAAACCACCCATGCCCGTATCCATTCCTTATGGCTGCTGTCATTAACCAGCAAGCAAATCATTCCATAATAAAATACTAGCATCCAAAACACCTGCATGTTTCTGCCACACACCAGACATCCGCGTCCTTTTCTAGACAGCAGTACAACATCTTCCTTTCTAATGCAAACTTCCACCCACCCACATACCACACATAATGATTCAAAAGCAAAGGCAGCGGATTAATTATGCCTCTGATGTTCTCCAGTTTTTGTTCTCACCATTATCCAATTCTGAAAGATTGGCATCCCTAAATTCACAGAAGCCTCTTTCAGTGGATGGCTGAGTCTGTCAGATGGCGGGAAAGGCAGAAACACAAGCAGAATCACCACAAATGCCAACAGAGCAGCGCTGAGTTATGCCACCATGAGATGTGGCCCTGCATTTTTGCATACCATCTCTTCAACCACATTCCTACAGAAAAAGTTCAATAAAACTGAATTTTCTTGATCTTCTTTCTTCCCCTTAGAAACCTGATTACTCCAAGATTAGGACCAAAACTAGTCTGAGTTTAACTAGCAGTGCAGAATATAAAGACAGCATGATTTTGTTTAAGGGGATGATGAAATATTCAAGATCAAGATCCTTTAAAGCGTCCCTTTAAGTACAATAACTTAAACACTGGAAAAGAGTAATTTTTTTTAATTAAGGTGAAAATAATCTCAGAAATATGTAAATAGATACAAAAAACCCATAGCTACTACTGTCCTTTTCAATTTCATTCATGAACACCAAAAGCTTTCTTCTCCTTTGCAAAGAAGCTTCTGCTTTTATATTTTTGCCTTGGGCTCTTATTTTTTAATAAAAATAACAGCTAATTCAATCTTGGTGCTGAACTGTTTGGGGCTTCATTTCTTATTAGAGAGTAACTTTGGAGTTTTGCCATAATTTTTCTGTGTCCACATTTTATCTGATTTTTATCGACTACTTTAATTAAAATGACTTGCAGTACAATACTAATTGATTTTGTGATAAAATAATTAATAGCAATTAATTCATTTTTGGCGTAATTAGCATATGTAATTTTTTCCTCCAGCTGTCATTCTCTCCCTCTCAGAAGCCATGCCCTTAGGGCAGGAGAGGTAAAACAGCAACATTCCTTTATCCAGATGTCCACAGAGGATGCTAACCCCTTCCCCTCGTTTCAGTGCCTCTGTGAACACTCTTTGGTACTCTGAGCACTCCATCAGCCCCAAATAATACCTGTATCGCTAGCCAGTGATCACCAGGCAAGTTACCCAACCTCTCTCTAAAAGAAATGGCGAGATGTTTCATGGAGGTGTTGCCCAGGAAATGCTAAGACACTGCATTTTAATTAACCTCTCTTAAACTATAATAATTTGCCTACTGAGAGCATCGTATGCACACTATGAAATGAGGGTATTTTTTCCCCATTCCCCACACCTTTCCCTCTCCTGGCCCTTCACTTTGGCACACACAGCATAAGCCCTAGATCAAGCACACATCCCTGTGAAGCATGTAAGGATTATTCCAAAGAGAGCTCATACAGTGCAAACTCAAGTCACGTGCTTGCTTTCTCCTACGGGCCTAAAATTACCTGAGGCCTTATGTCTTATTTTCAGAGCAAACTCCCCAGTTACAACTCAGATAACCTTTGGCTTCCAATTGAACTCAAGAGCCTAATTCCTCTGGAAATCAGGAGCTGCACTTCCCATGGATCTGCAGAGGCAGGTGAGCAGGGCAGGAGGAGACGTGCCTGCACGCTGCGTGATGCCCAATGCGAATAACATTCAAAAAGCCCTTTTGTCGGTGGTCGCAGCCCTGCAGGCTGTGAAGCACTGACCCTGGTGCAAAGATAGCCTACGAACGCTGGGTAAGAAAATTGCTTTAGAAGCGCACGGCACTTCTTAATACAGTGTCAAACACAAGGACCAGACCCTGGCGCAGCAGGCGCTTGAGGATTGTCAGTTTTCCATCTGAAAATCTTTTTCTGAGGCAGCAGCCGAGAGAGATTTTTCTGCTGGTAGGTGTGAAGTGGAGCAGAACAGATTTCATAGTCTTTGCTACCTAAAACCATGCATCCTAAGCAATCTACTAGACTACTGAAAAACACCAAGGAACTACCACTCAGAACTCCTATGCACTGCACTATCAAAACTTTTAAAACTACTAACACACTGAAGAAGGAAGAAGGTGACCTAAAGGTGCAAGCCAGTCCTTGACCTCTGTAGCTGTCAGTGGAAAGAATTTAACTCCATCACCAGGTTGGCAGGAATTGCCCTACCATGGTGCAAAAGAAGACGCTGTCACAGAGGCTTCATCGGGCTGTGAATGTAAAGGATGGAGAATAAATGCACCTAGTCCCCCAGCAGCAGCCACTTATTTAGAGATATCAGTGGCAAGGCTGTGATCCTCTTACCAATGGCACCCAAGTCTGACCCCCAGACACATCACTGACCTGGCAGTTTATGATGAAGATAGATATCTAAAAGCAAAGCAAATTAACCACCAAATTTAGTTCCTGTGGTCAGGACATCAGACAGCTTTATGTACAAACATTTTCCTTTTAACTGTTCATCTACCTTACTAATCATTTTTTATTATACATTTTTGTATATTCTAAAAATTTGTTTTCAAGCTGCTACTGTTTCATTTTCAATGCAGACACACTTCTATCTGTTGCCTAGATCTAGAGCTGTCTTTCCCTAATATTGTGAACTGTTGACACCCCAAAGGTGAATTATAATTGCTCTGGGAATTGCTTTTCATACCAGCTAAAATCTTTCCACAGAACTTGTAAATTCCTTTTTTTAACTGCTTTTCTCAAAACCTCCTTATGCTTGTGTCCAGTATTCAGCAGCTGGTGCCACCTCCTTTAGACATACAGATATTTTTTAAAAGTTGTCGCCTCCAGAAAACCACTTGCTCTCTGAAGAATAGCTGCCTTGAAGGACTTTGTCAGTGATCATAGAATCACAGAATGGTTTGGGTTGGAAGGGACCTTAAAGACCATCTAGCTCCAACCCCCCTGCCATGGGCAGGGACACCTTCCACTAGACCAGGTTGCTCAAAGCCCCGTCCAACCTGGCCTTGAACACTGCCAGGGAGGGGGCAGCCACAGCTTCTCTGGGCAACCTGTGCCAGTGTCTCACCACCCTCACAGGGAAGAATTTCTTCCTTATATCTAATCCAAATCTCCCCTCTTTCAGTTTAACACCATTACCCCTTCTACTATCTCTATACTCCCTGATGCAGAGTCCCTCCCCATCTTTCCTGTAGCCCCTTTCAATACTGGGAGGCCACTATAAGGTCTCCCCGGAGCCTTCTCTTCTCCAGGCTGAACCCCCCCAACTCTTTCAGTCTGTCCTCACAGGGGAGGTGCTCCAGCCCCCTCATCATCTTCGTAGCCTCCTCTGGACCCACTCAAGCAGGTCCATGTCCTTCTTATGTTGGTGCCCCCAGAGCTGGACACAGCACTGCAGGTGGGGTCTCATGAGAGCAGAGTAGAGGGGGAGAATCCCCTCCCTCGATCTACTGCCCACACTTCTCTTGATGCAGCCCAGGGCATGGTTGGCTTTCTGGGCTGTGAGCGCACACTGCTGGCTCATAGGCAGTTTTCCATCCACCAATACCCCCAAGTCCTTCTCATTAGGGCTGCTCCCAACCCACTCCTCGCCCAGCCTGTATCTGTGCTTGGGATTGCCCTGACCTATGTCCAGGACCTTGCACTTGGCCTTGTTGAACTCCATGAGGTTTGCCCAGGCCCACCTCTCCAGCATGTCCAGGTCCCTCTGGATGGCACATCCCTTCCCTCCAGTGTGTCAGCCACACCACACAGCTTGGGGTCGTTGGAGAACTTGCTGACGGTGCACTCGATCCCACTGTCCGTGTCACCAACAAAGATGTTAAACAGCGCCGGCCCCAACACCAACCCCTGAGGAACACCACTCATCACTGCTCTCCACTTGGACATCAAGCCACTCACTGCAACTCTTTGAGTGTGACCACCCAGCCAATTCCTTATCCACTGAGTGGTCCATCCATCAAATCCATGTCTCTCCAATGTAGAGACAAGGATGTCATATGGGACAGTGGCAAATGTTTTGCACAAGTTCAGGTAGATGACATCATTTGCTCTTCCTTATCCACCAACACTGTAACCCCGTCAGAAGTATTTTACCAAATTCATCAGGCACAATTTGCCCTTAGTGAAGCCATGCTGGCTGTCACCAGTCACCTCCTTATTTTCCATGTGCCCTAGCATAGTTTCCAGGAGGATCCACTCCATGATCTTGCTGGGCACAGAGGCAAGACTGACTGACGTGTAAATCCCTGGGTCTCTTTTTCTTTCCTTTTTAAAAATGGTGGTCATGTTTCCCCTTTTCCAGTCAACGGGAACTTCACTGGACTGCTGTGACTTCTCAAATGTGATGGATTGTGGCTTAGCCACTTGTTCTGGTTTCAGATGGAATAGAGCTAATTTTTTTTTCCTTCCTTCTTACTAGCTAGAATAGTGCTGTGCTTTGGGTTCAGTATGGATTTGATATGAGAAGAATGTTGATAATGCACTGATGTTTTCAGTTGTTGCTAAGAAATCAAGGACTTTCATCTTCTCACGTCCTGCTAGTGTGCAGATACACAAGAAGCTGGGGGAGGGCATAACAAAAACAACAGACCCAAACTGGCTAATGGAATATTCCATATTGTATAATGCCATGCTCAGTACATAGATAGGGTGGATCCGGAAACCTCACTCTCACTTCTGGGATTGGGGTTTCAGGATTCTCTATTCCCTGGGATCACTAGCTGTGAACAGGCTGGGCATCGGTCTGCGAGTTGTGAGCAGTCACATTGTGCATTACTCGTTTGTATTTTCTATTAATACTATTATTAGTATCATTATTATTTTAATTTTTAAAATATCAATGATTAAATTGTTTTCATCTCAACCTAGAAGTCTCCCTACCCTTACCCCTCCAACTCTCTTCACCATTCCCCAGGGTTGGGGGAGGGTAAGTGAACGGCGGTGTGGTGTTTAGTTATTGGCCGGGTTTAAACCACGACACCACCTCATCTGCCAGTTCCCTCAGGACCTGCAGATACATCTCAACAGATCCCACAGACTTGTGCACCTTCAGGTTCCATAGATGGTCTCGAACCTGATCTTCTACAGTGGGCAGTTGCTTGCTGTTTTACATAGGCATAACCCAGAAGTTTGGGCACGTTTGAATTAAGACACCATGAAAGCAGGCAGTTTCATAGAAAATCCATTGCCTTCTGTTGCACAACTTCCATATTTTTTCATTACTTCCATCGACTCTCTTTGGAGGATGTACAAAAGCCCTAGAGTCTGGCACTGCGTGTTCTCTTCTTGGTTTGACAGGGGAACAAACAATGATTTCACCTTCCATTTCTTACTTGTTTCTGCTCAGTTTTGACTCCTTCCTAAATATTCCTCTGAACAATAAGGATGAATAAAATCTATTCCTGCTTTGTTACAGATTATGTAAAATAGGACAAGAGTGATAGAAACTGCATACCCTGAAATTGCAGCAACCATGTCACGGCTGTTTAGCCCAGAAATGACAGTCACAGCTTTCCTTAAAGAGGGGAAGGAAAGGGAGATGGATTTCAAGCTTTGAGCCAAAAATGCTCCACTGACCCAAGCCTAGCTTCCTGGCAGTGCATCTTTCTCTTCCTTGTATTATTCAACTGATAATATTTATTTTCTAATTTTTTTTCTTTTACAGTAATTTTGGAAATCCCAAATGAAAAAAAGAATGTTTTGATTGACCTCAGACTGAAATATCTGTGATGAGCTGACTGGAATACCCTGGTTCAGTTCAGTTCAGCCTTAACTTGCCAATCTATTGCTTCACGGCACTTATGATTTATAGCTTTGCTGATTTTTAAGCTGAACTTGCAACTCAGACAACACTGTGGTGCAGCTGGTACCGTCAACACCTCACAACACAATTCACTTTCTCATTGCCAATGCACTTCTGCATGGGCATTTCATTCTGCCAAATTTCTGGATATTTTAACTTGTCATTCCAAATCAGGATTACCATAGAAGTTGAAAGAGCAGAATTTTCCCATAAGGCAGGAATATCAATGCTGCATTTAGCCTTGCAGTTTACATTGTTGCTGTTAGTGGAGAAGTCTTCTGTTGCTCTTCAACAAGCTCATTATCCAAAATCATTTGGCAATGCATACTTAAAATAAAAAACCCAAACTAACTCCGCCAAGATTGAATGCCCAAAGAATTGAAAGAAAAAAGCCATTTGGTCTCACTGACCCTGCAACTAGTGAAAATCAACACCAAGGCGATAGCACTCGGAATGAGTTGTGACAGGATGAGAAAGTACCTCTACCTTAGTTACAAAAGAAAATCTATGAAATGCTCAAGGAGATAAATAAAATCTGCTTCACGCAAGAATTATCAAGGCCTTATTATGTCAGGAGAAAGAATAATTCTCTTCTTACCTCCCTTTCTCCACCCTGATTACTAAACATACAGAAACATAAGCTACTGATGAACTGACCTGAATGAAACTTCTGGCCAGTTCAACAACTAGAAGGTATTTTAACTGTAGTTAGATTGACCCAAAATAAATCTTTCATTTTTCAGCTCTCCGAATCAGTCTTTAATGAGCTTACGGGAAATGAACAGATTTTAGACTCCTTCCATCAAGCAGAAATGGCATTAAAAAATGAACCATGACAATTACACAGATGTTGCGTCCTCTTCCCTTCACACAGCTTCCCAGCCAACAGATAACTCACCAAAAACATGTAAATACCTAATACAGCCATAATTACCATTACTGTGCCTTACTCTGCCATCCTTCAAGAAGGCTCTTGGAAAAGTCACCAGGGAGCCCTGGACAAGGGCCATGTGGATATTGCTGAACCTGTATTGCACACTGGCAGAGGAATAGTGCATCTTGAAAGATGAGAATACATGAGGAAGATGAAGTTTTGCACAAGACTAGTCGAAATAGATTGAAATAATTAAAAAGAGCTGGAGGGAGAAAGAGATTGAAAGGAATATAATGAGCCAAGGCACTGAATGTCACTGTTGGTGGAATAAGACGAAGGCAGAACAGCTGTGCAAGGCGATGGGATCGCTACCAGCAAGCTGGAAACAACATAAAATTCACACGTCCATAATTTATTCACCCTTTGAATGTTAAGATTTAGGTTCAATACTACCAGGCAGCAACAAGTGAATGCCAATGCCTGTCATTTATTTATGTCACCCTTCAATACAGAGTTTAATAGATTGATTTACAGAGAAAGTTTGGCAGACTTAGTTATGGCAACTTTCTTGGGGGAAAATAACAAGCTTGAGTTAACCTGCTTCAGGCTCCGCTTCCCTGCCCATACAGGACCATCTAAAAGACAGGGTCTGTAATGCAGTAGATGATGTGAGATATTTAAATCTACATTTACAGGCTCTAGAAGGTCACTGAAATTCTAAGGACCAGAGTGATTTGAAAAGCTACTGAATTTCACCTTTGAGGCTCAATTAAAAGACTAATCAACCTGTGCAAACACTGATAGTGGTGACAGCGCCCATGCCAGGTCAGCCGTGGTTGAAGCACAAGTGCTCACAAAGTGCTCTGCAAGAATAATTCAGTGTATTTGTAGATATTATATTGAAAATATATCATTTCAGTACATTTTTATGTGCATGGCCTTGGCACAGCCCTGGCCCTTTTCTCCCACACGGGACACCCCAAAACCCTTCCTCAAACCAGCAGCCCCGCATAAATCCAGCTCAGCCCTCATGGCCCCGCAGCACCTTCCCTGCAGGAGCTTCTCCAGCCCCAGCAGCTCCCTCAAGCCCACTGCAAGGACTGCACCAAGTCCTGCTCCTGCTGTACTGTGGCCAGCCCCAGCCATTCCGTTTTCCTACCAAATGCCTCGCAAGCACCTGGGAAACCCTGCGAGGCGGTGGGCCTTACTCTGCTCCTGACCAGGCTGATCTCAAAGAAACACCCCAAGGCTTTTGCCCTTAACACACCCTGACCTCACTTTCCAGCCCAAGTCTGATGGCTGATCACTGAACTTTGCACCTAGATCTCTTAGTTGTTTTGCAAAACCTGTCTCACATTCATACTGGATTCCTTGAATAAATGGGCTTTTCACAGGGCACGTCAATAAATCAGCATGTTTACATGGCAGCAGATGTGCATAGCCACAAACCTTTTGTATGGCATAGCTACATAAAAACACATGCATACAGAGTTCAAGGTATAGTCAGTAATTCTGATAGAGTGATGAGCAACATCAGATTCATGGGACACGGAAGAGGAGCTGCAGAAACAGCAAAGCACAAGAGAAGCTGATCACTTTGTATCACAGCTCTCTGGAAATCAATCTGCAACTCGGCTTTGTGATTTCTGCTTTCCAGCCCAAGTCTGGTTGCTGATCACAGTGGACACAGTTTAAATATATGAGAGGTTTGCATGCAATTTTGTGAATCATAACCATGAGATTGATTCCCCTTCATTTACTGAATCAAGTTTTAAAAGCATTTGAATAATGTCAAAAAAGTTATTTGCATACTTAACAGTTACATGAGTTTTAGCACACACACAAACCTCCATTTGATGATTCATACAATAAAGATTATTTGTCTTTAGCAATTTATGAAAAGTGTTTTAAAAAATAGATACACTCACTCAGTGAGGGAACATAAATTATTAAGGATGGCACATATAGATGGTAACAAAGATTGATGTGATTGAACACACATTACCAGCAAAAAACAGTGAAATATCCCTCAGAGTAGTTAACTGCCAACTCACGGTACAGGAAATATTTCTCCAAAGTACAGTAGAGATGGCAAATTCTTGTAAATACCAGAAGTAGGGTAAAGAATATGAAACTGGCCATCAGCAATTTGCTAATCACATCATGAGCAGAAACCTCAGACTATTAGAAAATGATCATTTTAAATAAGCAAGTGCTTAAGTTCATCTTTATTCAGCATAGTAAAGCATGTACTCAAGTCCACAAGCCAAAGACCCACATGCTCCGAGTTAAACAGATGGCAAAAAGCTTTGCTGGATGGTCTGCCACGGAGTCCAGGCTGGAATGAATGGCTGACGCATCTATGACATGGACTCGAGGTATAATTGGTAACGGAAAATAGTAACGCAGTGACAAATACATACAGAAAAGATAATAACATGCAAAAATTATGTTCAAGACGTTGAAATGTGTTGGATAAGTTCTTGGTGATCTACACGATCTACTGCATCTCTCTTTTCTAAACTACATCTAATTCACACACAAGCCTTAGCTCCACGTGATATAACGCTTAGGTGGACAGAAAACATTTGGGATCAAATTAATGAACTCTTGCAGGACCGTAGAAGCTTAAAACCTGAGAGCTCCGCAAGTCCTATGCTTTACCTGTGGAGTTTGTCCCAGTAACACAGGGGAGCTGATGGCGACACAGACCAGCTGACATGTTGCAACAGAAAAGCTCTTTCCACCTCCAGAAAAACGGCGACTCAGGAAAATCCCTCCCCCATTCTACTTTTTCAACTTCTGGACATGTATGCTCAAGCCTATACTACAACCTGGAGCCTTACAAAGTGTGGCTTCCCACGGTCTCCTGATCCACAGCAGGGATCTCATGCAGCATTTCAAGAAGCCTCACGAAGGTCAACAATTACCAGCAGGAAGGTCAAAACATCAAGGTTTCTTGTTCTAGAGAACATGTTCTCTAGAAAAATAAGCATGTGAGTAACAAAGTACTATATCATGTCAGAAGTAAAATGTTAATTTTTAATAGTATTAAAAATGCCTATTATGGCTCCACACTCTGCACTCCGAACTTCTCAGGAATGGGGCCCACCTCCGACTAAGAACACAGTCCTACCAATTTAAACCAGTAAAGTCTAGCTTTTAAGCCCACAGCTCTTCATAAATGCCTCAAACTGCCTCTCAACGCTATCATTTTCTTCATGCACTGTAAGGGTCACCAGTGCAGACTGGGAAAATGTTCACTGCCTGCAGGTTCTTTGAAATATTTCAAGGCACTACATTTGCTCAATGAATTTCCTTTCTGGCTATTTTTTGATCTATGGGAAAAGAAAATAGTCTTAAATGTTTTGATATTAAGTATACAAAGACTGTTTATTCATGTCATTATAGCACAGCTTTCAAGTCTGCATTTTTTCTTTATTTTTAACTGGGGGGGGGGGGGGGGGGGGGGGGGGGGCGGGAAGAACCACCACCAACCAGATTTATGAGGCTGGCATGGATTCAAAGCCAAAGTTGATCAGAAAAAAGCTTTGAATATAAAACACAATAACTAAGCCAGTCTTGTGAAGCTTTTGATAGATGTGGTCTTCCCTCAAGCCATGAAATCCTACTGGAAGAACTTCAGCTTGTCATACCCTTTAAAAAATATCCAAAGGCTCCCCAAGCCCAAATCTCTTTGGAGTGATTTGAGAGCATCATCCATGCTAAGCGTTATCATCTTCTCCATGCCTCAAACTTGAGCTACTTGAAGGTTATCTCAGTGCAGCAAGAGAGGCACTCAGACACGAAGACCAAAGTGGAAGGCAAATGACTTCCCCAGGACATACCTTATGAAACTTTGCAGCAGGTCATGTCAGGAGCAGCCAACTCCCCTGTTACAGTTTTAGGGAAAGAGTGTGCTTTCCTAAATGATGGGAGTCACTTCTGTGCTAAATTTCTCCCAAGTGCCAAAAATTAGCTCCAGCCAACAAATAACCCAAGAGCAAGAGCTGGGTTCATCTGTATTGATTTAGCATCATGTATAAAGAGTCCTGACCTACACCCACTGCAATCAGCCTAACTGTTGCTGACACCACACCATATATCTTTTCCCTGGGTCTTGCCTTAAAGTCTAGAAGCATTTGTCTTTGGAAAAGAGCAGATTTGATTTTGATCACAAATGTCTTTGCATGATTCACTGCCACTTCTCACAGCCTCCCGAATTCTTCATTAGTTTGCAAAACGAACATGGGTAATTGCATTTTATTTTGTTCATAGCCTTGTTAACTTACTACAAGAGTATAAAAATGAACATTGACAGTCAGAGCTATATCCAGAGATCATTCAAAGTCATACACTTTCTCTAGGTCTCAATTTTTTTTACACGACTGAAACAAGGGCAAAAAGTCTCTCTTCCCATTTATCTATGAAGGGACAGACCTGAAAGCCTGTAGTTGTGCCCATGTTCAAACCCTAAGAGAAATATAATAATGACCAGACACTTTTTTTTTCACCTTGGTGTATCACTTCCAACTGCCAGAATACAGAGGTAAGAATAATCAATCTCATTTTTCAGGATCCTCCTGAAAGGTGTGTCTTGAGCTCAGACTTGTAAGGCCTGGCCTTCCCTTGCCTGCCATTTGTCCAATTTCGGTATGGTTCTGGCATGGCTAAAATATCTCCTGCAGGTCTCCCTGAGACTTGCTCACTATTTGCTCCACTCAGAGCACAAACACAAAAGGCAGCTCTCATGCTTCCACAAGCAAACAGGTTCAACCAAGTCCTACAGAGTACATGAAAACTCAACACAATTTGAAGAGTTTTAGCCCAAACACAAAGCCACCTTAACTACCTGCCTAGGCAAAGGGAAATAAAGCCAACAACACAGAAATCTTTTCCCAAAACACCATATCATCAGCCAAGGGTACTGAAAAGTTGATGGCCACTGCTTATGATGAGCTCTAAGTTGTCACTAAAGCCAACCAGACAGAGGCCAGTGAAGCTGGGACATGGTACTGCACATGCACAAGATGTACCTGTGTAAGCCCTATGGGAACTTCCTCTGCCTAGACATATGTACTCTTATTTTTGCACTGCAAAACCCAGCAAAAACAGTAGTGATGGTAAACAGGAAACAAAGCGGCTTTTCAGACTGTAGAACATCTGTGCAGATCATGCAGTCACACACCTTCACACAGAACATGTGAAACAAGAATAAAAAACCCAGCAGGTTCAGTCGGTGCTTGCTACCCGCTAACAATCAGTGGCACCACTCTCCCTTTCCAGAGGCGGTGCCCTGAAATGCCTGACCAAGCCCGTGGGTCAGTAGGGTTGACCCCATGGGAGAGCACAGGCTAACACAGCCCGTGCCCCCTCCACCAGTCCTCTGGTTTTAAGCTGAGGGCAAGTCCCCGCAGCTGTCTGAGGACTTGTTTTGCCAAATTTGCAGAAAACTGGAAGAAGCAAAACTGAGTGCCTTGGTCCCCAAGGCACTGCTGGTGGCTCTGACAACCCAAGCCCATAAAAGACCAGCTGCTATCATGAACTCCAGGGACAAGATCTGCGTCTGAGCTGACATTTGGCTTGGCCCTCGTGAAACAGGGCTGCCTTGATTAGGTTTGCACTGACCAGAGCAGTCTTCTGAGACTGGGCAAGAAATAACATCTAAACCACTTGCACAGTAAAGCACATTGTGCAACTATCTGCTGATGGCCTGGTAAGCAAGCTCTTATTTTTGATTTTATTTTTTCACAGGGACATAAGAGATCTACTACGCAAAGAAGGTGTATTAAAAAGAGGACTAAAAAGAGATTTAATCTATAGCTCACTTTGTCATAGGCTGATTTATCCCCCATAGTAGAATGCAGCTTTTGCACTATTAGTGTCCATCGGAATAAGAATGAATTCTAAGGATGCAAATTGATTGGAGAGTGAATTAAAGTACCAGTGGGCACAAAAACATCATAAAAATTATATGAGGAAAGCCCCCCAGCAATGGGGTATTTTGAAGGATATTCAAACTGCCTAACACAATCTAACACAGCTGGTCTGAATCCTTCCCTGAAGGGATGCAACCTCCTAACCCAGGCACACCATGCAGGCATCTGAACTTGCTACTGCCAGTACCTTTTACCCCTTTGTTGTGGTACATGGCAAAAGCACATGTCACAGGACCCTCTGCAACAAAATCATCAACACATTTGATACAAACATTGATGCAAGGATTAGAGAAATGTCTACTAAGTTAAAAAAAACCAAAACCAGCAATTAAAGATTTTGTCCATAACTAAACAGGGTTTTTGAATAAACATTTTTATTACTCTCTGGGAAAATTCTGCCTGCCTTGGAAATCACAGACTTTGGGCTACAACACTTTAAAAATAAATTAAAAATCACTGGGAAAAGTTTTTTCTTTTTATTTTATTGGCTTTAAAAAATCTGTGGAGATTTAAGCAGTCAATTTCTTGCTTTTCACATTTTTCCAGGGTTCGGTTGGGTTTGTTTTTTTTTTTTTTTGGGGGGGGGGGCGGACACGACGACTTAGACTTTGCAGATACAAACTGACTTCCCTGAAATCCCTCCTCTGATCACTACAATTGACACAAGTTCTTATCTGTCCTGCTGGTTTATACTTCAGAGAACTCGTCACACCTACAGGGACAGTGACTTCAAAGAAAGACTCTTTGGAGACTTCTTCAGTGCCCCTATCTTCTGCAGACACATTTCTAACCTATTCCTAAATCCCGTAACAGAGTTTTCTATGGATCTGATACAGAGATACACTGTCAGCATTTATAAAGAAACTTTTTTGTACCGTGAAGGCTTGCATACGAAAACACAGTGAAGAAAGTGAAAATACAGTCATACTGTCTATAAAAAGAAGTTAAAGCATATTAAATGATCACACAGATGCTTTCTTATATGTAAGAAGGCGGGCTTGAGTTCAGGTGGTGTGACTTTGTACCAAGGTAATGGCTGGGATCCCTGTCTCTTGCTAGCCTGTCGTCTTTCAGGGAATTACGATTTCTAACATTGTAATTTCAGAAGGAATCGTGGAAAGTCACACCCCCTGCTGTGTGAAAAAATTGCCTCGTGTCTCTCTGCACCACGCTTTCAGAGTGGCTGTGCCAGAAGCCAAAACCTTGTTGCCCTCCCATGGCGCAGGTGCTGCTCAGGGCAGGTTATCTGATCATCTACATGGCTTCCAGCTCCTACAGTTAACCAGGAAACACGGAGGATGTGTAGGCTAAAAATAACAGAAAACTTATTTTTTCAAATGAAGGCTGCTTTCCCTCCCCATGCCCTGGCTCCACTTTTGACAAGAAAATTGGAAGAAGGAAGAGTTAAAACTCTCAGCATCTGCAGAAAGTTTCATTTCTGAAGCTTGATTCAAGGTTCTTTCTAATAAAACCCAACTCACTAATTCTTCTAACTTGTGTGGCTGCCTGTTCACAGAATACTTTCTGGAAAAAAAGTGCAACTGGAGAACCTAACAGAAATACACTTTGTTTGGAGTAATTTCCTGAAAAAGCAACAAAAATCAGTCACTTACTCTACTTTCAAAATGCAATCACTGGCAAATGTCAGTGATTGACAGGATGAGGTTTAAAAAGGGCAAGAGTAATATTCAACGGGAGAAAAACAGACATGCTGCCAGAAACACATCTGGCCAAGAAATGCCACTTTTTAGAAACAACATACAAAACTATAAATTGCAAAGACCTTCAAGGAAAAGTGAAATGAAGTATTTTCTTAACAAAACCAAAATCTGAACCAAAAGGGAGTTTTGTAAGAACCTCTGGTTTGTTTTTAAAATTAAAAAAAAAGCTTCATTGAAAACAAATGGATGAAAAAAATCAACCAGGTGGATAGTCCTAATTTTTATCTTGGTCGCTAAAATCAAGATCACTTGATCAGCTTTAAAGCACGTGAACTGAGCTGATTTGGAGACGTTGAGCCACACCGCACTTGACGGTGCTGTCTTCTACCCCCACCAGCTGCCTCTGGCAGAGCTGTAGGTGGGAGAAGTTTGAAAGCTTTTCCCTACTCTTTAGCTGAGGACCACAGAAAACATTTTGTATCAAATTAAAAAAATCAGGATCAGAAAGTGCTGGCTGCACTATGAAGCCCTGTGATAATTTTTCCCAACTGCCCAGCATCCAAGTGCATCCTCTATAAACAGAGACCTTGCACTTGCTTGCCTTTAATTGACCCTTTTATGTGATTACTTGCTGTCTTCCCACAGAATCTAAGAAAGTCATCAAATTTATTGCTTTTGGTAAATATTTCTTACCCACCCAGGCAAGGACAAAAGTTAAGTGCTTGAACGAAAAGGATGATCATCTCATTACATGACACTGCTACAGTGTTTTCTCACTGTTTTTCTACACAGTCCTACTCTCTGCCTGTGGAAAACACAAGCTTTTAAATGACACCTTCTCTGCAATTACTAGGTTACCATTCTACACTGTTTTGTGAGACGCAACCCTGACAAAGGAACATTTTATAAAACAAAAGAAATCTCACTTGCCACACTTGTCTGTAGGCGACAGGGTGGCCATTTGGCAAGTGGCTGCTCACATCCTTCCTTGACCTGCAAGCGGAATAGCTCAGATCTCAGCCCCCTAGCCTTCGTAGAATGAATAAAGACACACAAACAGTCAGAGGGGAGAAATACAAGGAGTTATCCAAGACGGCAGCGTTTCAGGTGAAGGACAATGTGATTTACCATTTGCTTGCAATTACTGCCACATGATTCAGGTACCTTGAAGCTCATCATTGCTTCTATCAACCATTTTCCCAAAAACTATTTGCTGGTAGGGCTTAAAAAAATTGCAACAGGCTGGATGCAGGTGTCTGTTTAGGTACCAGCCTGTTATTGAAGCTAAATGGATTTAAACTGGCTCAGTCACAGGCAGGGGCATGGAAAAGGAAAAGATATCTAAGGGCACAATGGAAATTAATAGATAAATTCCCCCAGATGGCTCCAATGGTACCACATCTTCCCTGGTGAAAGCAGCCTGGACTATGGCCACACACCACACCAGTCCTTATCATAACCATGAAATGGGATGGAGTAACAGCATATCACTTCGCTCTGCGCTCTCTCCTTTATTCCGGCACCTGTAAATATTTATTGAAATTGATAGACCAGACACTGTGCTTCAGCTGTGGTATGGTCAACTTTATCATGCTTTTCCACACAGGAGGATGCTAATAATTAAGATCCTTCCAGATTTTGAAAATAATTGCAAATCTCCACCATACACAGGTAACGATAGCTTTAAAGAAGCAGCTGCAAGCTACTGCTGTTATACCAGGGATAAGTTTACTCTACTGAAACCCTGTGTTCGCTGATTCACATGAATAACAGGTAATCTGCAGAGAGGTTCAAAGTTCAGAGAAATCCCTGTGTTTTAGATACTTACCTGAATCACCCCAGCCTCTTGTGTCTGGTGGGCTGCAGCAGAAACTCTTCACAAGCAATCTTTTATATATTTCTGGTACTCATGATACCTTTTACTATACCTGGTATTGTTGACAGGGGCAGATAAAAAAAGCAAGCCTTGACTTCAGCCTATTGCTGTATGTTGTATTTCCCCTGGATGCCATTTATTACCTGTACTGCAGTAGTGCTGGGAGCATTATCGACCGAAAGAGAAAGTCCCTCCCTTGGGCAACTGATAGGCAAACTCAAAGACATGAGAAAACCACGAGATGCAGCAATCTCTTGTGAGAAGCAGAAGGAAAGCTCAGGGATGAACCTGAAAAGCACCATCAGCTAGGGAGAATGCGCTCACGCTTCGCTGTGCTGAGGGAATTGCTCTGCCAGTGGCGAGTGTTCAAGGGAGATCAGAATGAAGGCCAGATTGCAGGTTTCTGGGCTTTCATCAAGAGCCCCTCTCCCACCAAACAGGTGGGAGGCACCACCTTTACCTTGACTTTAATAAAGCTTTGACACAGTTTCCCATAGCATTCTCCTGGCAAAACTGGCAGCTCACAGCTTGGATGGGCACATGCTTTGCTGGGTAAAACACTGGCTGGATGTCCGGGCCCAAAGAGTTGTGGTGAATGGAGTTAAATCCAGTTGGCGGCCGGTCACGAGTGGTGTCCCCCAGGGCTCGGTTTTGGGGCCACTCCTGTTTAACATCTTTATTGATGATCTAGACGAGGGGATCGAGTGCACCCTCAGTAAGTTTGCAGATGAAACCAAGTTGGGTGGGAGTGTTGATCTGCTCGAGGGTAGGGAGGCTCTGCAGAGAGACCTGGACAGGCTGGAGCGATGGGCTAAGGCCAACTGTAGGAGTTTCAATAAGGCCAAATGCCGGGTGCTGCACTTGGGCCACAACAACCCCCAGCAGCGCTACAGGCTTGGGGAGGAGTGGCTGGAGAGCTGCCAGTCAGAGAGGGACCTGGGGGAGTTGATTGACAGCCGGCTGAACAGGAGCCAGCAGTGTGCCCAGGTGGCCAAGAAGGCCAGTGGCATCCTGGCTTGCATCAGCAATAGCGTGGCCAGCAGGGACAGGGAAGGGATCTTACCCCTGGACTCGGCACTGGTGAGGCCGCGCCTCGATGACTGTGTTCAGTTTTGGGCCCCTCACTCCAAAAAGGACATTGAACAACTCGAGCGTGTCCAGAGGAGGGCAATGCAGCTGGTGAAGGGTCTGGAGCACAAGTCTGATGGGGAGCGGCTGAGGGAACTGGGGGATTTAGTCTGGAGAAGAGGAGGCTGAGGGGAGACCTCATCGCCCTCTACAGCTACCTGAAAGGAGGGTGCAGAGAGCTGGGGATGAGTCTCTTTAACCAAGTAACAAGCGATAGGACAAGAGGTAATGGCCTCAAGTTGCACCAGGGAAGGTTTAGACTAGATACTAGGAAGCATTTCTTTCCAGAATGGGTTGTTAGGCATTGGAATGGGCTGCCCAGGGAGGTGGTGGAGTCCCCATCCCTGGAGGTGTTTAAGAGTCGGGCTGACATAGCACTGAGGGATATGGTGTAGTTGGGAACTGTCAATGTTAGGTTAATGGTTGGACTGGATGATCTTCAAGGTCTTTTCCAACCTAGATGATTCTGTGATTCTGTGGATGGAAGGGCTAGCAGGTTACATAGCATAATAAAGTGAAAAATAATGCGAAGAGTGAGGTTAATTAAACATTTCTGGGCATTTAAAAAAGGCTGGGGTCCTGCCTTCAGCAAAGGTAGCGCTTTGGGACAGAGCGGACGGCATCTCTCCCACTAACAAGCTGGTTCTCAGCCTTATTTAGCGTTCAAGCGAGTTAATTTTCCTAAAGCATTGAGCTATGCACAGGGACTTTCTCACATGGCATGTTCTTCTAACAGATCAAACTCTGTTGTTTTTAAAGTCTCATTAAATACATATTCAGCTGTCAGACATTAGCGCACATTACAAAAATGAAATTGATGGTTGAGACTGAAAATCCGGCCTGATACGCTGTCCCTAATTTACCCTGGCTATTTCAGCAGACTCTTCGGACTGTGTGATCCATTACAGCGTATTCGCTGTAATAGCAAAACACAAAAACGGATGAGTCAAAGGCAGAATGTCAGGTCACATTTTTCAGACTTAACTCAGGATTTAATTGCATTTAGAGGTTTAAGTCAGACTATTACAACTGCCTTTAAAGTAATCTCCTCATGTAGCCGGGAGTATATATGTCCCACACCCAGGTACAACTGCTAACCTTCTCTGCTGTTAACCATCACTCAATACAGCTGCTGTGAGACCCCTCTTTTCCTCATTTTTTACTGACTACTGCTGAATAATGAGTTTAGCCTGTAAACCAGGAACCACAGGCATTGTTCATGTCGAGACAAGGGACTCGCCTCCACCTCAGCTATAGAAACACACAAAAAAACCTGCTATGGGGATTTCACAAAGAGAGAGGTTCAGCAATCACTGAAGTCAGCAGCTGAAGTTTATGGGAGCAAGGCACCATGAGTCTCTGCAGGATTTTGCATGCCTAATTAGGAGTTGATGGCTAACGTGAACACCTTTGAGAGCTCAAGCCACATGAAACATGGGGTACGTGACTCAGATCCTGGCTGTGGGCTTGCCTTCACTGGAGAGGTATGTACTGTTAGCATTAAAGCTGGTAGGCATCATATGCAAATGCTTCTAAGGGAGAACAGTGCACTGCATTTTCAGCCTAATACCATGTTGGTGGCTCAGCGCAAAGGTTGCAGAGGGACGAGCAATCAATTCGCCACTGGAAAGAACAAAGTGGAGGCAAAGGCACCTGGAAAAGCAGCACCCCCATGACAGGGGGCTTAGCTGCTGCTTTGCACATAATACAGAAACCGTAAGCAGCACCACTTCTAAATGTCAACATTTTAGGCCAGGCCCCCACCAGCGTATCTCGGTGGAGATGTACCTGTCTGTCCTAACCCTAACAGCAGCTGGATCCATCACACTATCAATTTGCAACCACAGCACTGCTGTCCTCATGCTGATCCTATCCATGCAGTATTCAGCCAGTCCTCTCCCAGTGTTTGCTGAACTTCCCTCCTACCACTCACATACACATGCTCACCTCTAATAAAAATTAACAATAAAAAAAAAAATAAGTAAATAAGCCCTCTTTTTTCCCCAATAACTGCAAATTCATGACTCCTAGACCAAGGACCATTTGATGTGGCCAGCAGAGCACCAGCCTGGACATTCAGACATCCCCTGCCAGGTCTTCCGCACATCTCAGGTCTTTCTGTCACTATTCCACAACCTCTCCAACTCCTTTGACTGTTCGGACTGAAACACCACAGAGCAGAACTCCCTCTTCTGAAAAGAGGTTTCCTGTAATGATATCCAGGTGAAGCGCTTTGGACTGTATCATCATACAAATATTGTACAAATACTTATAGACCCAAGGTATTATTCTGTGCTTTTTTTTCAAACATTTAAGAATCAAAATTCTCTGACCTAAAGAGAATTACCTCACTTGTTATAATCAAATTTTTAAAAAGAAAACACTGAGCCTTCTTTGGCTGTTTGGACCAACTAGTTCATCAAAAAGTGAAATTTTTTCTCTCGATCTTCAAATAGCCTTTGAGTTAAATACTTGTTGCACCACAAAAAAGTTTGGTTTGTTTTTGTCATCAGATTTGAGATCAAGAAGAGATGAGATGCTCTAGGATGAAAGGCAGAAATGCCAGATGAAAGACTGAAACCCAAAGAAGATTTAAAATAACTGCACAAAGGTGCTGTAAGAAAAACATGGATAACTCCACAGTGCCGTGCTTGGTTCCAGCATATGTGCTTTCACGGTGTCTTGAGCCAGAGGCAAATAAACACCAGAAAGAAGCAGAGGGTTGGTTATGCAATGTTGCTCGGGATGGATCCCACCTCCCTTGGTGTCAGCATTGCCCCCGCCTAACCCTAATCTGAAATTTATGGTGCTTATTGGAGGACTTCTGGCCACAGCCCTCCCTGCCGTTTAGCAGCTCATCCTGAGCAACACTTTCACTACAGGTCTCAACTTTCTCCTTTTCGGAAACTTAACCCTAACCACGCATCAGCCCTGAGGTGAGACTTAGATCCTCGGGTGTCCCTGGTTTGCTTTGGCAGCCCCTTCTCACCCCTCTCCTGTGCTGTGCCTTGGGAGGCTTCTGCTTGGGGCCTAAGGGAATTAGGGTTCCTTCACAGCTACTGCTGGTTACCACATCCACTGCAACAGTAACCACTCTCTCTCTGGTCCAGCCTTTATTCCAATTTTTTTTTTTTTTTTGGTTGGCTTAAACAAATCCATCCTGGTTGCACAAAGGATTCTGCACATGCAGTTATGCATAGCCCGATTACATCAGTGATAAAACATGCCCTGTTTCGTTTCCTAAGCCCAAATTTATAAAGAGAGTACAGCACAGATGTCTTTTAATCACCGAATGTTTTTCTCATGGAGAACACTCTCCATTTTGGGGGGTTTGTTTTTAAGTTCATTTTTCAATTTACAAGCCTCCTACCTACTTTTCATCAGGATCACATCAGGGCACCCTCAGATAATCAGACAGAAATAGGTTCAGCATAGGAAGAGCTCTGACAACCTGTGGGAAGTAGGCTAAAATCCATAATAAGCACAAAAACCAAACTCAAATCAAGGTAAATCAACAAAAATCGTAATCGAAAAGGTGCAGATTAGAGATAATCAGCTATTATTGCAGAGAAACAATTTCACACCAAAGAAAAAAAGAAGGGAAAGCAAAAACAGACTTCCAACCTTAAAAGACTCAATTTGGTTTGTGTGGGTTCAGCATCTTCATTACTGACACAGATCTAAACCCTTCCTCAGTCCGGATTAAAACACACCAAAATTGCTTGCTAAGGTCTACATACAGCCCATCTGAGGTGGCTCCAGCAGCAGACAGATGCTCACAGAAAGCTGAACTGGGGCCCTCCAGATAAAATTCAGTGTCAGGGATTACCGGGTCTGAAACACCTTGCAAGTATTTTTTTCATCCTTTGATTTTTTTATTAGAATATAGACCTGTTGCTCTGTAATAACCACCAAAAAATTACCTCGTAAGACACCCAAACACTGGCCATTCTTCATCTCTGTATTTTTACTGTGTTTCATTTGGTAAAGTTGGTAAATTCAGTAGAGGTGCCTAAGGTACTTCCAAAAAAACCTGCAGTTAGGGTGTCGAAAAAATCAGCCCACACTCTATTTCTGAAAAACCCCACTAGCAGAGAACAACATGCCTAAGAGCCTACTAATTTGAATTTAACTAAAGAAGTTAAACAAACATCATCATAGCACCCAAATACTCTACCTTATAAGTAATCAAACATTATAGAATTAACAAAGAGGTGCCAATCTAATTAAAATCAATCCACAGATATCTTGAAACGCCAAGGGAGCCTGATTAGT
Organism: Strix aluco; assembly: GCF_031877795.1. Classification (NCBI taxonomy): domain Eukaryota; kingdom Metazoa; phylum Chordata; class Aves; order Strigiformes; family Strigidae; genus Strix; species Strix aluco. The sequence goes on from NC_133936.1 coordinate 39,359,236, forward strand.
AGCTGTTTATAGTAGCTGCTTAAGCAAATTGTGGAGAAGTAATAATTCTGATCTTGTCACGTGCCAGAAAGATTTTTCTCACCTCCAAAACACTCATTCAGCTTCAATTTATTTAAAGTTCATGTTTTAAAACAAACCAGCATCTTCTGTGGCATAATTCCTTCTCAACAGGGGTTTTTAGAAAACACACATTATAGGAGTGCTGCTTGTGCATCATCACCTGCTCATGAGCATGCACCAACCGTTTCTCCTGGTAGAGAAAGGAGCCAGGGGTGTCCAAAGGCACCCAGCCAGGACCTGTCTGGGACTCTAGCACTAGTTTTCTCAAATACGCTGCCTCATCGTAGCAGAATTGATTACAAATAGGCCCCTCCATAAAATTCTCATGGAGTGTATTTATCCAGACCTCCCACACCTTTTCCTTTCTCCCATCAGCTTCAGTGGCATTTGAATGAATCCCTGTGGCAAAACACACAGCAATTTTTCAAAAGATTTTTGCAAATATTTGGGGCAGGAGGGGGGGGGAGGTGGGAGAGACGCTGAAATACTGGAAAATGTTTCATCCCCTCCTGATGTCCGTGGGGCTCCCTGCAAACTGCCCACATTCCTCATTCAGGCAGGTGGTCCATCTCCTGCACTGACTCAAGAGCCTTTTGGGGTGCTCTGCTCTTTCATCTGTCTTCCACTTTAGTCACCCATCTGTGAAACGAGCAATGCCAGACACCTAATAAGGGGCTATAAGGAAAGAAAATCCTGTAAGAGCTCCAGTTGGGCACTAATTATTGCTGGGGAGAGAGCCAAAGAGATATACAAAAAGCAAAAGGGAATAAATCTCCTAAGACATGATGCTCTGATGCATTCCTGTACACTTGACTATGTACGTGAACGGCGGTGTCTGTCAGTGACTGAAGAACTACATTTGGGAACACAGGACACATCGCACCCTAAATAAAATGAGGGTTTTTCCCCAGTTTCTTTCCAGGGGTTTCAAGAATGGCATTTGCCAAAGGGGGAGAAGACAAGAGTCCAAAATGCAGAGATCTGAGAAAAGAATGAAATTGGGCCGGAGGGATAACACTTTCAGAAGGAAAAACCATTTTTCAACTGGACACTCAGTCCAGGCTGGAGAAAACTGGTTGGTGGACAGAGATGCTCTGTAAGTCAAGAGGAAAATGATGAGCCCCAGGCAAATTTCTAGACACCTTGAAGATCAGTAAATTCTGAAAACTCCCAAAAGAAGTAACAAAGCTAAGATCGAGCATGGGATGAAAGCGCTTCTTCCCTTGAATGACCTGTGTATTTCATGACTAGTCTGAAGACAGATTCTGTTGAAACCCCCTTTGACAAAAGCACTGAGGGGAGCAAAAACTGAAATGGGAGATAGAGGTTATGCTAGATCCTCTTCAGAACCAAGAAATCCTTAGAAAATATGGGGATCAAAACAGCAGCTTCAGGGTCATCTGCCATGGACTGTCTTGTCTGGAGATTTCACAGGGCCCAGCTGATACATGGGATTTTCTGGGGCTGCAACAGACACCAAAACACAAGACCCCTCAGCACTCACATACCCTTCCCACTCTGCAATGTGAGACCTTACAGCCTAAAAAGTTTAAGGGAGAGGAGATGACAGAGCAACTCCAGCACCTGGACCTGCTCTCACCCCTGTAATTATGTATTCGTGTCTGAACTAATTTATTTCTTATTAGCCACAGGACCAGTATCCCCAGGGAGATGCCTATCTCTACTCCCCCCACTTCCTCCTCCTTCAGCGAAGCCCAAAGGTAGCAACAGCAGAATGTGCAAACTCAGGCTGTGCAAGGACATCTGCAGCCCCAAACAATACCCAGCCGAACAAATCACTCACTGTTGCTCTTTTAGGCACTGAGTGGGAAAGCGAAGTCTACAGGCTCAATCTGTGGGTGCCGCCCCTCCACTGCAAATGGCACAGCTGCTGAAATGCATTTGTTTTTAGAAAGAGAGTAGAAAGAGTTTTTTTGGTATCCAATTCATAGAGCTTTGCTTTTTCCTTTTTTTTTTTTTTTTTCCTAATGTGAAAAGTGCTTTGTGAATGGGCCAGCTAAAATTATTTATAATGATCTAATTTCCATAAAATTGGGCTAATTAATTTCCATGCTGCCTGATGAAAATTGCTAACATCGTCTTTTTACTGACAATCGAGGTCCTACAGGCAGTCTCACACCCATCTGACTGAGAGGAGGTCCAGGCTGGATCCTCAGCTAGTGTAAATCAGCAGATACCTACTAAAATAAACAGAGCAGTGTGCTCAGGAAAAAAAACACAGGAAAATATAGTTTGGGCCATTTTACAGTTTATGTGGGGGTAACTGTGTTATATTCAATTAAGTGCATATATAAACAAAGAGGCACAATGGAAAATTTATTCTTCAAGCTCCTGAAAGCCAAGCAAAGACTCAGCTCAAGTAAAATGCACTTACCCTCCACTGGATTTAGGGAAAATATCAGTCTTGGTGCAGCAGTCAACTGGGAAGCGACAGGAAGGGCAGCTCAAAGGGAAAATGAAAAATAACCTTATGGGAGCGCATCAGTGCCTTGAGGTTTTACAAACAGCCAAGGGATATGTGCCCTCCTAACTGATTTGCATAAGAAAATTGTCACTAAAAGGATTAATATTACCCTTTTTAAAACCATTTCACACAGTATTAGTGGACACAAGTCAAGCTATGGCTAGTCCTGCTGAGAATAGTTGACTTTGCAAAACAAAACGATGATGTCCTACATCAATGGGATTTCACAGGTATAATTAAAGGCAGGATTTGGCTAGTCTCAGAAGCAGGAAATTGCTCCTCATAGCATCTTTGTGTTGTGGGCTACACTTTGACAATATTTTCTAAATCACGTTAAGCTTTAAGTCCCTAAGCCCACACACCACCAAAGGCAACTACTGTTGGTATTTAGAAAGGTATTATCGAGTTGTAACATGGAGTTGAGATGCTTCTTGGACTCCTAAAATATATTCTATCTATGTTCTTGTATTATTCCTATCTGAAGGCTTTCCTCTAAGTGCAGAGATGTAAGTTTCTGACTGTCACACCTTCTGTAATGTCAACATCCATGTCTCTGGCCTCCCTGACAACACAGACCATCCTTCCCAGATAGAAAAATCTTTCAGATTAATGCTCTGGATCAACTTGTTTATTGTGCTATGGGAAGCCTAAGTAAAGCAAAACTAAACAACTTGTTTTTCATGTCTAAATACTGCTAAATGATACTGTATCAAGCTAATTTTGCCTTAGGCTTATTAACACAAATTGAATTTGGTTCTAATCAGATACCAAGTTGGTACGCAATATGGAAATGTGTGATTTGCATTGACTACTGTAAAAAACAGTAATTGTATTTGTGCAAGACATGTATCTTGTAAAAAAACCCCACAATTATAAGTAGTCACACAATAGCTGTAACTTATCGGATACTGCCTGAGCAATTTATCCATTCTTAGCCTCAGGCCTACACTTTCAAATGATCTACATAAATTAGAGGGCAGATGTATCGGCTTTTGAGCTTATTCTGTGCACCCTTACCTTGCAGACCTCAGGGTCTGCATGGGAATCTGTGGCTTCCAGGATACTTCTTTCCAGAAATATTGTGAGAAACATGGGTAGGTGTGACTGTGGGGCTACCATTATCACGTCTACAGTGAGGATCTCTGAAATACTCCACATTGGTTGGTGGGATCAAGCACGGCAAGTCTGCATGCTGAGGTGTACAGGACAGGATGATCTGCCCTTCTACAGAGGCACCATCCTGGGCAAAGGCCATGTACAGGACCAGCACTGCATGTCCACTACTGAACATCTGCCAGCAGCTGCAACATGGTGTCCACCTCCAAAATCCAGATGGGCAACCACGCAGGGCAGTGTTGCAGCAGGAGGAAGGGTGAGGGATGTTGTGGCGATTTCCTGGAGCCTCTATGAGCTCCTCTGTCTGAAACAGGCCAGCTATCCTGGTGCCTCCGAGGGAAATACTTTAACCTGTGTGCTCAAGACTGACCTCACTTCTTCACCTTAGCCTACCATAAATGTGGATACTTTTGTTATTGATATGAATGCCCAATCCTTTTTTGCAAAGAACAACCCTTTATAAGAGGACCACAGCTACCTACTGGACTGTGATACAACCATATACATATATTTAATAAATTGCATTTATAACATTTTTAATAGCATTGCATTAAACGCTCAGTTTGCAGATGTTTACAGTGTCCCCAACATAAGGAAATGCAACTCTATGACTCCTTCAACTTTGACATCCAAGACTTATCCCCATCTCTCACAACTGATGGAAACTCTTCAAGAACTCATTCAAAGGCTTCATTTCTATACTGCCTTCATGCTCCCTATTAGTCGAACATGCATACTAGGCACAACTGCACTATAGATTTATGGGAATATATATATCTCAATGTTTTAGCTAGATTACATGTGTCAAGCTAATATCTCTTTCTCCTTTTATTTCTACTCTTGTCCTTATAGAGACACTTTATTCTACTGAAATATTAATTATGATTTTTCTTTCCCTGGATGTGCCTATATTTGTCTTTTGCTTCTATTTACTGCTTCATGACAGCTCATGAAAAGACAGTCAATAACCCTGTTTTCTACTCACAGGCAATTTGAATGGATGACTTGCAAGAGAAAAAAAGAAATTAAAAAGGTGTATGGTGCTGGGAAGGAGGACACGAATATTAGGCCATGGTTGTGCTGGATGACATTTTCTGAAGGGGCTCCTCTAATTGCTTTTTGGTTTTTAATTCAGTGAGGCATAGTCTCAGCCTGGCTTTGGTGTCAATAGCAGAATGAATGCTCTTTTAGAGGGAAATAAGGCCCACTGATGTGTTTGTATTTCTGCCTCAACATAAAAACTCCTTAGCTGAGCTTTTAAACTCCATGTACGGATCAATGGGGAGGAAAACTGGCTGGAACGCAGCAGCACTGGGAAAAAGAAAACATTTTGATCGCTGTTACCTGAAAAGAAAATATCTGCGAATGCAGCCGTAACAGGCAAAACCCTCAAAGATTTTCAGTATGACTCCAGGTAAAGTTCTAAAAGTTTGCAGTATCTGTAATACCCTGCAGCGCAGGCTGCCTTGCAAGGCACCCGGCGTGGAGCTGTGCAGGTAGTGCAGCAGGCAAGCACGCACACAGCGCGAGTTGTGTCACCAACGCTTCCCATCCGCCTCAATATCTGACCTGGGGTTTTAATTCCCTTTTGCAAATGGTAATCAAGTACTTCTGAACAGGTCAGTCCTGCCTATTATAAAAGGTATAACCCCAGGTTTAAATGCACTAGCAATCAGAAAAGAATGTAAAATATTACGAGAATTAACGGGAGAGTGAATACCAGAGAGATACTTAATGTACTACGTGTATAGGCAGTGTGGGTCCACATAGACATCATGTTCCCAACTAGAAAGGACAAAGCTGAAATAAGGAAAGCCACAATAAAAGGGTGAGCACTGAAAGGAAGAGCAGAAATGATAAAAATATTCCCATGACTAAGTGGTGAGGAGGAGATGGATTGCAAAATTCTGTTCAGCCTCCCTCCAAACATATAAACATCACTGAAAAGGTGTGAAGGCCACCAAATTTAAACCTGATAAATGGACATAAAAAATTAATTCCAATGCCCAGTTAGCTGTGGCTCTTGCCACTCTAAGGTACAATTAAATTCATGCATTTAGAAAAGGATTTCAGTAAGGATCCCACAGCTGAAAAGACGACCAGGGTATTCTCAGGTATAACAGTAAATCTTTTAAAGGTGTAAACACAATCCCTCCAGGCCTGCAGCACAGAGCTGTGCCTGCAGCCAGGGCCGAGAAGGAGCTCTGTCTGCAGGGAAGGGCTCACTGCCTGCACCAGCCGATGGCAGAACTATGGGCTCCTGCCCGGCCCCAGCCTGTGGGCTCTGCTCCACTGGGTTGACATCTTGAAAGCCACCTTTCCTCAGCTGCTCCTGCTGCTGCCTGCAAGAAATAGCCTATGAACCACCTCTCTATTATCATTTCCACAGTTCAATTGCTAGGTTTGGCCCCAAACCTATGATGAATATTTTAAAAATAAAGAAGTTGAACCCTCCAGAAAGAATCCACTCGAGTTCTGGGAAACAACTCTGGGTGGATTTACAGGAATGCTCGTATCAGCTGAAGCAGCTGCAACGCAGCAGCCAGCTTCACCCCGTTAGGATTCTAGGACCCCAGACTAAGAGCAGATCCTCAAGTTGAGACAAGCGGTGGCAGTTCTCAAGGTGCCCCATCCTGATCAGAAAACTGGATTCCCTTGCTCGGCAACATTGTACTGGGTTAGTCCTGAGCTATTTGCACACCATCGGCTGCAATCCAGCAGAAGAGACTCTATGGCCATCTGTCATTACTGCACACTCACAGACCAAGCTTTCCTGTTTCACTTAAAAAAACTTTTCTAGAGTGCTATTGATATTACACATTGAAGCCTAAACAGACAGACTTGTTAAAATAACACATCTTCTATGCCTGCAACAGAGGCGCTCATGAAAATACAATGAAATCCTTACAAGACAGAGAAATGTGCTTTTTATCGGGGTACAAAATCCCCAAACTTCTACCTTGGAAAAGACCAACCAAAAGAATACATCATTCTGCTCAATAAAACATTTTTCTGCAGACCGAAGCAAATACATTCTAGAAAAATATGAAAGGGTATAAAAATCCTTTTTTTTTTTATGCAATAGCTTTATTCCGTTTTGTCTGTAATTTATTGCATATAGGATGTGTCATTTTAATTCTATTTTAAGGCTAATTTTTTCCACAGATATTCAAAAGATGTAGGCGTCTGATTTTCATTCATTTTTAAGAGTAACTGAAACTCCACTCAGCCATGCTGAAATGCTGTCAGAAAGCATGCTGCGCTGAGTTAGTATATATTCACTGAAACGCAGCATGCTGCTAACGTGAACTTAGTATACACTATGTTATTAAACAATAATGAATTGAGGTCCTAAATGATGGCATTTCAGATGAAGATATAAGAGACTTTAATCACATTTATTTACTTTGCTCCCAAGGCAGAATCACATTAACACACCCACACGTCCCAGTGCACAATCACTGCAAGCTGCAAGAGCTCCAGCTCCTCTCTCTTGCCCCATCAAAAAACCAAAAAAACGTTGCCTGCAGGGTGCATTTAGGTTGTTCTGGATCAAGGCGGAACAAGGTCCCTTGAATGCAGGACCTGAAGTAGCTTCCTCTTGCTGGCATTATAGCATGTAATCTTCCTTATAAATTTAACAACCTCCATCCTGAAACTCCGCTCGCCATTATGACCAGAAGGTTGCTCCAAAGCCTTTGCCCTCTGATACTCAGTCCATTCACTCTTATCTATCTGTCCTTTCAGCCATCATACTTCTTTTCCTTTTAGCCATCATACTTCTTTTTACTCTTCTGTGTTTCTTCCTTCCCCACCAGCAATCTTGTTTCCTTTCAGCCCTCTCTTTACTGCACTTAAGTAACTTCAACCCACCTAAATAGGTTCCCGGCTTGCAGCCAGCAAGTGCACTAAACTGGATATCTTTACAGCCAAATTCCTAGCAGCTCAGCTTATCCAAATCTCACTTGTTTACGCTAATCCTACCTTTCTGTTACCATACAGTATTATCTATTTCCGCATCTTTCACCAGAAGCACAACATCCTCCTTTCTGCTGCACAGCACTATTTGCCTTAACAGAACATTTTACCATTTCATTTGTTTCTTACCGACTAAACACTGAGCACTTTAGCTGGCTATAGTACTACAGCATTATGCCTCTAAAGCCTGCAAAAGGATGCAATACTTAAATAAAATGTAGTAAGGCATAAAACTGAACTGCAAATCAACACATTACTGAATGAGCTGACCACAACAGTCCCACTGTTGCCCTGATTTCATCAGAAATTATGCTGTTGATTATGACAATCAGTGTGAGGTAGTTTGATTTTTCAATAGAAAACTATCCTGAGGTGAAGGAGGGAAGTTAAGCCAGAAAATAAAAAAAACCTGCTGTCAACAATAATATCAGCTCTCCAAGGAGTGCAGATTATAGTTTTGCAAAAGGCATCAGTGCTGAGGGTGTCCTGATGTACCAAGGACGGGGGACAACACCCCCCCCCGTGCTATTGCATGTGCCATGGTTTAGATGCAGACTTCCCTGGGAGATACCTTTACAAAAATTATCGTTGTGTTAAAATTTGCACATTGAGATGGGAATAAGATTTTACAAGGTTAGTATAGACACACGTGTAAGTGTATGTTCATGGTTAAGTGCACCTACACATTTACAGCACTGGTCTATTAACTTAAAGCAGACCTTTGGGATGCGGGAGACAGCAAGAAACTCCTACTCTGTTGTTTTGAGGGGGGAGTAGAAACAAAGTTGGATATTTAAAAGTAATGTTTATGCTGCCATAACTTGCTACTCAAGATACAAGGGCTTCCTTATTAGTTTTGTATAAAGCTGAAACCAACACTCAGTCTGTTTCACCAGCAAATGAAAAATCAAACCCAGATGCACCAACCCCCCTCAGCACCGTTCATTCCTTAATCCCGAGCAGCTTTTCACTACAGCAGCGCAAGTCCAATTACACAGGAGGGCTAGATCTCACATCCCTCTTTGGGGCACATCAATATGAAATCACCGATTAGTTCTTAAGCTGTACGACAGCAGCAATTCCTTCCCCCAACTGTGGCCGCAGCCTTGCGGATCGCAGCGAGTTGCACTGTCAGCTGTGGATGGGGCTGTGCCAGGCGGCAGCCCAACACCTTTCCCCTTGGAGACCAGATTGCTGGGCATAGCGCGGATTTGATTGGCGTGGATTAAGGAAAATTCCAAGCCCTGGAGCTTTTTAGCAAGAGCCAACTAATGCTTTTCCCCAGGGTTTTGGGAGAGCAGGAGCGAGATGCAGGCACGGGAGTAGCAGAATTGCAGGGCACCAGCTCTGCATCTCCATTTGTGCCCTGGCAGGGATGCCCTCAGCATCCCCCAGCACTCCAAAGGATGTTACATGGGCAGACAGCAGAAACTCAAATGCACTTTGGGCAGTGGTTTTGCTCCAGGACTTCTCCTGTGAATCAGTTCTGCCCATGCTGAATAGGTGTCTTTGACTGGAGGTTAATTTGCAGGAGTTTCCACTGCTGTTTAGTCCCTGATACCCATCCACAAACCGACTGTCTCTGCAACAAGACAGATCAGGCAGGTCTTCAGGGTAAATGGCTTAAAATAACAATTGCCATGTGGCCGGTCTATTTTGCTGCACGCACCCCAACAGCTTTCCCCCACTCAATAAAATATGTACAAGGAAATAAGAAAATAACAGTATCAATACGGAGTATCACCTTCTGCGGCAAATGCAGGAACACGGCCCCAGAGTGGGGAAGGCATGTCCTTCAATATTTAACTTCTTCACTCTTTGTTCTCCGTCTCAAGTTGAACAATACGTTAATTACCTGATGAAGCGTTATAATTACTCTAACAGCTCTGCTCTTAGTTATAATTACTGCATCAACACTTTCTTTTTCATATGCTTCAATCTATACCTATTACATTGTCATGATGAAGACACATTAACATTATAATACCGTATAATTAGCTGATGAGCAATTAAATTATTCCACTGCTCTTGTTCCTCTTTGCCAAGAGGTTGCTTTCCAAGCGCTATTATCTTCTTTTTCTCTGGTTTGCTTCAGAGGTTGTTTTTATTCCCCTCCATTTTAAAAAAGGACCTCATATACTTTATTCAAACAATTTCATTTAAAATTCCAAGAGAGTACGGTAGTTAAGGTCCTAGGAGAAGCTAGTTTGTTTAAAATAGTTTAAACTTCTTTCCTCTCAAGTTCAAACTGGTTCTGTTTTCCACAAGTTTCCTAGAATAGGAAAGTTTCAGAGAAATACTTGTGTAAAAAATAAATGAATCATTAATTGCTCCTTTAAAACACTTCAAGCCACATCATGGGATTATGCTAATAGGAAGAAGAAAAAAAAACCCACCACGTTATTGTTTTTCTCCTCATATTTACATTACTTTATACCTCAAGGAAGAAATCAGAAGTATATTTTGCACCTTTTTTTTTAACACCCTAAAGAAAAACATTGATAATAAGTTCAGTGTAACTATTCAAGAAGCCGGACTCAATCTAGGCAGCAACATGGGCAAATTCTCATGGCATATAGGAAATCTCCTAACAAACACTGCACAGTACACAATAATGCTGTGCAGACTTTTTTATCTCTAGCACTTATCTTGATTATTAGCCTGCCTTGCAGGTCTCACCTGCTTTGTCTTCTCGCTTGATTTTTGTGGCTGAAAATTGCTCATTTGGTTTTCAATCAGTGCGATTCCTATGTTATTATACAGCCTTTCCCCTCTTGCTCTCCTGGCTAAACTCACTTTAATATGCGTGTAAAATATCTACAGCACTGCATTGGTGGAAATACTGGATGCATCAATTTTAGGTGGCACTGGGCTGCCTAGTTTCCATTCTGGGATTATTTCTTATTTCCCTTCAGCCACGCTTTGCTGTCATGGCTGTTGCTCTTCAACCAACGCTTTGTAATCAAACAGTTCTTTTGATGTAGTAACAGAAATGTGAGCAAAGCACCTTGGTACGATGACAAAGCGGACCCTGGTGATGCAGTTGGACCCCAGATGCTTAGGGAGCAGTCTATCACCAAACAGCACTGACTTTCCCCATCCACCTACCAAGCTTTCCCCAGGTGGTTTCTCCATCTTAATACCAGAAATCCTCCATTTCCATTTGAAGAGAATGACAACTGCTTAAAATCACACCCGTCATTTGCTATGTTGATTAAATTCCTCAATTTCAGACCTACCCACTGAGTCTTCTGACATCTACCCACAGCCAAGCCAAATTTCTCGTCTTCATGCTCAAGCTGTTACTGGGCAAAATTCCTCATCTGCTGTAGGCACCAGCCCTTGAAGTGCTCAAGCCTGTGCTTGCCTTCATCTCTACCCAAGAAAACCCTGAAGGATCTGACTAAATTTGTCCCAGTGAGGATTACTAAAAATGTATGGCATCTGAATAAACATCCAGAGGATGGAAAGTTGGCATGAAGGATTTTTTTTGACTGTTTCCTGAAGGCTCCCTGTCTGCAACACCTGCATCTACCTCATTTCTAATAACGCATTCAACGGTGTTCAGCAACCATCCCCTGAAGTCTGCCTTGATCTTTCTCGTGCCCAGCCCTGCTATCCCAGCTCTTCGCCCTCCAACGCAGGGACAGGTTTCCACGCAAGCGTTCTGCTCACATGAAGGGTTGGAGTTTGTTCGCCTCCTCCCTGTGTTAGTCCTAACGCTTCTGCGTGAGGTGTGAGACTTTGAAGGTTTTGTCAGATGGGAAAGCACCAGGAAAATCAACATTTATCCTCTCTGATGCTACTGCTGCTTCCCACAGTGCTCAGGATAAACTGTGTTAATCCTGGACAGAGGGACTGACAGCTCAGCTCTTGCAGCCATTCAAACCTGTGATCAGTTTTGGATGTTTCTTTCCATCTACTGGCAACTCTCCTCCGTTTAAGTTATTTTTAAAGCATACAGATGAAGGATGTGTTATTTGTTTTATCACCCTCTTATTTTCCCTGAAAACTCCTGTTTATTTTCTACATAGTTCTTTCCAGAGTTACCATGAAAACACAAGACAATGCTGCAAGACAGTAAACAGAGCTGAAAAGAATTGCACAGTGGCTGATGCCTTCCTGCCTTCTGATCCACCCCACAGCCCCATCTCTGCACGCACAGGTCACAGCATCGCTCACGTGCGGCCGCGTCTCTCGCACCACGGCCCCGAAGCAACTACAGGTTGTTGTGTTGCCGTCTGGGTGCCCGCAAGCTGCCTCACGCGTGAATAAGGGAGAACAGGAGCATCACGAACTGCCAGCAATCAGCGCGGCACTTTTTCTTTTTTGATATCTCTATCTGCTGGAGCCGGAACAGAAGTTCAGCATCTTGGCAACATGTTGTTGTTTCAGGCTTTTTTTGGCAGCGCTCTTTCCAAAAAAAGCCATTTGGCAGATGTGGCACACAAACACAGCCAGCCAGCTCATTTGTTTAGGATCCTTACACATCCTCCAAGGACTTTGCACGAGCAACGTTCGCACCTCAGACAGCCAGGCTTTATTGCCACAGTTTCATTTTTAGCAGGGCTTCCGAAGAGACTGCCCTGGCACATGGTGCTGGTACATCCTGAACCCCAGTGGACCTGGTGCCTTCAGGCGAAGGTCTCCCCACTATCTGCCTCCAGAAGAAAAGCTCAGCTTTTAAAAGTTTTCTAGTCTTCCCCCACAGCGAGCATCACCTCAGCAGTGCTGGGGTCTTACTCTCCCAAATGGCCAGGGATACACCTTTTTTTATAGTATCAACTAAATTCAGAAAGAGATTTATGGGCACATCCCAGTGCCTGGTGGGGTCACCACCCGCGGCTAAAGAGCTGAATTTTACACTTCATTTTTGGAAGAAGGGTCAGCTTCAGTCTCTACAGCTACACTGGGCTGATCTGACCTCTTTCTCCCTTCCCCCCCAACAACATGCTTTTTTTCAGTGCTCACAGCTTTTCAGCTTTAAAAAACATCTCATCATTTTTGCCCATGCTGTTTATTTCCCAATGTTGTTTTAAATTGTTTGCACATGGCCCCTGGTATCTCAGCGGGTGAGCACTTTGCAAATAAAATGATGAGGAGGGTTAAAAGAATGCAACTTGATAATTCACACTAGTAGCAGCCAGATGTCTTATTGCCTTAGAAAGGAACAAAAAGGAGAAAACAGATCATCCTCATGTGGGTTTAGTTGTACATAGAACACTTTAAAAATGAAAGCAAAATAATATAGCAGATGCAAAAACTGAAAAGCTTAACACAAGTGAGCTGAAAACCAAACATACAAAGAAACGACAAAACATGTGCTTCCTCATGCTATTCTCCATCATCAGCACCCACTCAGTCAGGTTTTGTAGCCTAAACCTCTCTTTAAGCAAACATACATAAACTTATGTATACATTTTGCTAAAACAGGATACATTTTTCTAGTTGCTAATGAAAAATAGGACATGCACACCTTTGTGGCATGGGTTACAGGGACACACCATTGGAAGGGCAGATCCTGCCTTAGTGCACTTCACTGATGCTCCTGCATTATGTTTAGTGTAAAAAGCTGAGTTTATGGCTTATCTTTGCAAAGAAGCAGCAAAAAGGGAAGAGAAAGCCACAGGCTGCATAACACAGCACTCTTCTTACAAAATAACACATTGCTGTACTACAGCGTTTAAAATCAAATTATCACACGTGGTATCAAGCTAAGTACAATTCAGAGCAGAAAAGGAGCTGCGGACCCCAGCTTTCCCACACCATGGCATGTAGGAGAAACAGCAGGCACCCACGCAAGGGCTCCAGGCTCCGAGGAGGGAACAAGAGGGTCCTTTGCATTTTTACATGATCCTCTGACACTGAACTGACCTGGAGCAGCAAAAAGTCTCATCTTAAGATCACATAATTCAGAATTATTTGATAAACCAAATGATTTAGAATTATCATTCCCCATTTCCAATTCCCAGCTGAGCTGCTGTTTGGGTATACCATATGATGCCTGATATTTGGGGTGTCTCAGCCCCTGCTGGCAGCTTGGGAGAACTGTGGCCTCACTGGACCTTGGAGGACAGGTGAAAAAATTCACCTCTCCGAAGACCCCACAGCAAAGTCAGACCAGGCTGCCGAGCTGGCCGTCGCCCCCCGTGCTGTCGAGACACGCATGCACGCCTGGGAAAAATTACACTGCTATCTCACACTGGAGGGGGGAAACCTGGTGGAGACAAAAATCATGCCAAAGGCTTTGCAGAAAAAGATCTTTTCCTTTATAGGAACTGTGAAATGCCATAAACCATTTCCAGGAGCACGCATCTGAGAGAGCAGGGTTTAGCTGTAAGGCATGGAGGGAGAAGCAGTCATGCACAAATCTCAGGTCTGTAAATGTGATCACCTTCTAAAAACCATCTGGAGCCTAGTATTAAACCTAAATCTAGTTCTGCCTCAGTAGCAATAAATAAAATAGTAAAATACTCCAGGTAGTGGGCAAGTTCAAACTTGTAGGGAAAATAAAAAACTGACTTTAGTATCTAAGGGTGCTCTTTTTCCTTTTTTCTTTTTTTTTCCCTCCCTCTCTTAATAAAGTACACAGACATTCACCAAGAACCTGAGTTAATGCTCCTTGAAGCCAATTTTCCACTGAATTTCACAAAGCTGTGGATTTTGCTCCTAGTGAACTTGGTGGTAGTTTCAAGAACAGTCTCTTCAAATATACAGGTTGCAAGCTTAAGTGTGTCCCTGTATTTACTTAACCCTTTGACACAACACAGGAAAATCTCAGGCGCAGCCTGTCGGTACTCACAATGCACAGGGACTATGTGCCCTCTGAAATCATACTGAAGGTTAAGTTTGTGGTGTCCCAACTCCAAGAAACCAGCTGCTTAGCAGATAAAACCTTGCTCAGCACCACTGGCAACAGTTGAGCTCAGCTAATTTATACTGTCAGCAAATCTGGCCTTCAGCACCTAAAGGTATTTACTGAAATTCTAGAAATCATTTAGTTTGGACAGAGTTTGTATGTCCAGTACTGATATTAGGATAGGGGTTGTAATTCATTCAAATAAAATCAGGATATGTATTTTTGTGGTTCTAGAAATTATTTAGATTGGACAGAGTTAATAAGGCTAGTATTTGGGTTGTTAGACACCCAAATAAGATTAGGAAACACTCAATCTTTGTGATTCATACTAAAAGGATCTTGATAAAATAGTAACTTTTTGGTTTATTGTGTGCTTCATCGCAGATGCAATACCTGCACCAGACCTGTCTGGGGCCCCCACAGCCAGCAAGGCACTACTGATTAATTTAAGACACAGACACAGCACTAGAGTTAGGTTTCAAGGCTTTTGTGCAGGTCACTGGAAGATCTCAGCGGGGCCATCTCTTGCCCTATAGCTCCAGAAAACCGATAGACCCAGAAGCTGGGTGTAGCCTGGAGCACTGCCAGGGCCACCCACCTGCCAAGGAGTGGCACCAGCAGCCCAGTGCATCCCCAAACCACCACACACCTCTTCTGCTCTCCGGGGGTTTCCACAGCAACCCAACCACACTCCAGCAACTTCACTACCTGTAATGAAGGTCTCAAGGGGCATGCATGAGCCAATGCAAGGACAAGAATGGGCTAATAATCACTGCTAGAATTTTGTGGCTCCATTTTGGGGCAGTAAGGCATGAGAAAGCACTCCACGCAGAGAGGTTCAGTGAAGAGCAGGGTAAGCAGCACTTCAGCTGCGTAGATGACAATTACACCAGGTGTAACAAGTGGCAAAATGAAATGGATCCTTATGCCAATCCTTTCTCCTTTTATGTCCCAGCTACAACTCCTTCCTTTATGTGGAAAGATGGTAAGCTGCTGGTTGGGTTTCTTGGTTGTGGCACCACTTCTCTGATGAAGGCAGTGGTCAAGCAAGAAAGTGCCACGCCAGACTCATTCCAAGATTAAATAATATAGTTTTCAAGAATGACACATATATATTCACATCCTCTGTTGTGAAAAAACAAAAGCAATGCTGAAATGGCTTTTACCTTTTCTTGTAAAGCTGTAACTGGGGATTAGGAGAAGTAAGCTAAATCATCAACAGAGACCCTGTTTACTTCTCCATGCATAACTCCTTCCAATAACCAACATGGGAAAAGGGGGAATTCCTCAGACCTGACATGCAAAAGGAATTTTCTTTACAGCATGACACCACTTCCTATAGTACTACTGGTTTTAAGCAGAAATCTCATCCTTTAGAGGGGGAAGAAAAAAAAAAAAAACAAACAGAAAAAATCTCAAGCATCTTGACACATACACCTATGCTGAGTGTTTAGCATCATTTTCATCAGAAGATCAAGGCCTCACCAGTGTGTCAGACATTGTTAAGGCAAAAGAATTCATTGCCCATTCAGTCTATGAGGTTGTGCAGAGAGCTGGAGAAAGAGGCAGCTGTCAGGCATTTCTTTCCATCTCCACCATTTAATGCATGGCAGAGTGCCTCGGCCAACGCCATACCTTCCAGCTCCCACCACAGGGGAGACAGGAGGCCTGGAGACATTAAATGCTGAAACCAGTGGGGACAGACGCTGCTCCTCCTTTGGGATAAACAGGAAAAGCAACTGGGGCTGGTGACCGGAGCATGGCAGATGTCACTGAAATAAAAGGCATGTCCATGTCCCAGATGCATGGGGGGAAGGTCTGCCAGTGGGGTGAGGGACAGCATGTGCGTGGGAATCTGAAGACCCCAGAGGAACCAAGGAAGAAGCAGAAATACAACGCAAGAGCCCCTGTAATTGGAGAAAGCCCAGCCCCATGCAAGGACAGCACGCGCTGGGCTGAGCAGTGACTGCTGGGTGAAGCTTGGAAGAGTAACTAAAGCAATTACCTCCTCTGATTTTTGAAATTCCTTCTGTGTTCACAGAAAAAGGGCTTTGGGCAGTGACAGATGGTCCCTCGTGAGTCTCGCTGCGTTGGTTTGAGGCTTTGGACGTGTCCAGCCAGCCCGTCTGTGCTACGGCCCTGCAGCAGTGGCGTCAGCAGAAGGTGACAAGGGGCCAGCACTTGCAACCCAGACATATCCCAGGTGGAGGATGCAGGCTCTTCACTTAAGCTGCCAATGGAGGTGGGCTTTCACTCAAATGTTGGCCAACAACACAGAGTAGCTACATCCTCAGCCTGAGGGAACTCTGCTGGTGGAACAGGCAGCTGGAGGCGGACATGTTTTAAACCAGCGCACACCATAACAAATTTTAAGCACACCATAACACCATAACAAAGCTGCTTAAATCCTCAGCAATTTCCATACAAATAAGTGTAACTGGGAAAATAAGAATTAAAAATACCTGTCTTCAAATTCCATCTCTCTTCTTGGACAAAAATATCGCTAGATAGAAGTCTGGGCAATGGTTTAGATTAGGAAGGGCAGCAAAACCGAGAATTCACTCTAGCGGGCATTGACACTGACCAGGCACAGAGGAAAACAGAAGTCCAGAGAGGAAAAATAACTGTACTGCCAGAATTGCATCAAAGTGCAGCAGGAATTGATTGCATCATACCCCAGACGTGCAAGTGAAACCAAAACAACAGGGCCACCTTTTTTCTGGCACCTCCAGACTTGAATTCCTACCTTTACCCAGATCTCCCGGAGCAAGCTCCACGTGTGCCTGGATGCACAGAGGTGCACACACACCACACCGCTTGCTTTAAATCTGGGAGCCTTTGGGCAACCTATAAGCAAAATATTCCACTTAATAGAGCTAATAACCAGGTGCTTAGCACCTATTTGAACCTGCCACATCACTCCCTAGCCAAACAGTGTGCTCCTAATCAGCATTCTTCCTGACAGGTTTATACTGTAATTGATAAAATTAGACTAAGTACTATTGTGCCAAACGGCAGTACAATTTAAATTCCCTCTATTTAAACAACTGCTAGCTCTTGCACAGAAAGTACTGTACTTGAGATAAGCACGTTACTTTTAATTCCCTACTTTCCTGTTGTGTCAAGTATTTTCTTGTGGCTAAGCTGACTCACAGATCTATTCTGTTCTGTAACCCTTCTTTCATTCACCACCATAAATCTGAAATGAGGCCCTTGAATATCATATTATTCAATACAGCATCTTCGTTTACACCTGCTTATGCATAACCCCCAGCAACCTAAAGAATGGCCCTCAAGCAGAATATACCAACATGCACCTGTAATTGAAAATGCAATAGTAGAAAACAAAGAGAGAACTGACAGCACCTGGTATCACAAAGCAATAGGCAGTATCTGTAAGGCTAAACTATCTCCAGAAGCACGGTAGAAATGCTGCCTCTGCCGTCAGTGTGGGGCTCGTAACAAAGGTTATGCTCATGCATTTCTGGGGACAAAGAAGAGCTCTGTAAGTAAAACTTTGCTATGACCATCAGCTCACCCATCGTGTGCGGAGCATAACAAAATCTGCACAGAAGCACGGACTAACCAATAAGAAATACATGACATTGAGAAACTGCAGTCCAGAAAACATGCTGTCTTATGGAATAGTGTAAAAGAATATATAGCTGTACGCTTTGAACACTCAAATTTAATACAAAGGGCTATGTTAAAAACTGCCCCAGATTTTAACTTTTCCCTCCTCCTTAGACATCCACTTTTGAGTCTTGCCTACAGTGAGAACTAGATGTATTTCACATCATGCACGCTAATAGCTTATAGTTAAAAAAAGCTACCCAGCATACCTCACTGAATTAACTTTTATAGCCTTTTCTTGCATTTCAACATCATTTACCATGATGTTAATGTTACTGTGTTCATACAAGCTAATGTGAATAGACCTGGCTGGAAAACAGTGTTTCTATTTTTCAGTCACTCAGAGTTCAGAAAAATGAGTTTTCAGTTTGCACTGGCACAAAATCCCCAGCCCATATTGACAGGTTTCTGTGAAAGATGCTGACCAGACAAAACCAGCATTTCCTAACAACAACAGAAGTTTAAAATATCCCTAATTCACTACTTCATGGAAAAAAACAGAAAAATCTAACTGGAATGGCAACAGCCTCCTGAGCTGTGCACTTGGCACCCCAGCATAGGGACTCCCAGCATGTGACCTGGATATAGGAAAAAAATGGGGGAAAGAAGGGGAAGACCTTCCAAGGAAAGAGAGAGGAGTCCCTCCCTGCGGAGGATCCACACTGACCAGTGGCACCAAACACGTTTGGTGCAGCAGGATAGGAAGGATAAAACTCTCCAATATGCGGATCGGCAGCTCTCAAGTTTCTGGTACGTGATGACTGAAGGAGTGATTTGCTGAGATGGGTGATCCTACAGCAATTGGATAGATACACTGCTTTTCAGCAGGATTCCACCAGCACATAAATATTCTCTTAGTATTGTTTTTCCAGGCAAACAATTGCTGTACATACCTCAGGCACGCATGGCCGTGATCACATATCAGTGGCACCAATCACAGGATATGGTCTAAATCTTCTGAAAGTCATACACCACATTTAGCAGGAAAGATTGGCAATCATTAGAAAATGCTCATTTTCAGTCTACTCACTGAAACAGCAATATTTTTTCTCAAAGGTATAGATAAAAAAAGAATTTAAAAATTAGCTCACAAAACTGTAATTAAACACACTGTTGGGCCTGTGCCTTTTACTATGCCTTAGCACCACCTCACTCAATTAAAAAAAACAGAACAAAACAGATTTTTGCACTATATCGTAGATGTGAAAAGACCCATTTGGCTGAAACAGCTGATTTTCTGTGATTTATTGCTCCTTACTTATTCATATCTAGCTGATCATTTATCTAAATGAAATCTCTTCAAGACACTTGGCACTAATGCCAGAAATCATGCATTACTGTACATCTTAAAAATATCTGTGAGTATAAAAATTTCAACGTGGGAACGATGGCCGAGGAAGGGTAATGCATCACTGGATTGCAAGTAGAGCTTTTGCCTATTATGTATCACAGAGCAAAGATGATCTAAATTACCACCTTTCATGAACCTGGGAGGAGCAGAGCCCGCAGATGATCAGCCACGGCAAATCCATGTGCTTTTGGGAAAACCAGGGGGCTGTGCTCACCCACGCCGGCTGAGGAGCTGCCCTGCTGACTTCACCTGGCAACTTGCTCGCGATAGCTACGTTTGAGCAAAGCTACCACACCTCTGGAAAGCAAAGTGAGATTTTAATTTTGAGACCAACCTGCGCCGGTGTTTGAAGGCTATGCTGCCGGGTCTCTGGGGAAGGAGCAGAGCAGAAACAGCAAGGCAAAACGCAAGGAGGGAGAAATGGATGAAACAATAGATTTACAATGAGGACAGTGTAAGAGAGAAGAGAATTAGCAATCTTAGCACAAATTAAAATCAGGACAACAAAGGTGACCTGGCTTTGGCCACAGCAAATGACATCAAACCGGAGTTTTGGAGCCATGGAAACACACAATTCTTTTCTTGACTCCCCGATGGTTATCAGCTCTTTCTTTAAGGGCTGTGTATGCTAAGCATGCACTACCTACACACACAACATTTCCCCCTACCTCTCTAATTGGTCTAATCATGCATTTCATTATTAAGGCAATTTCTAATGTCACACATTGCATTAACAAAGTCTTTCAATTTATTTTCTTCCCCACTTTTCTCAGCTAATAAAAAGAGAGCAAGGAGGAAGAGGAAAGAAACTGCCCATGTTCAACACTGTTAATATTTAAACAAGCTCTGCACAGGCTTTTGAAGTTCACACCTCCCAGAAGCAGGGCAACTTGATTTTATTTTTACTGTGGCTACAGATTGGAAACAATGTCTCTAGAGGTGGCTTTATAGGGCATTGGGACATTGGTTTCCAGCTGGAGGGCTGTAAATGGGTGGCTCAGAAATGCCTACAACCTGGCTAGCTATGGTCCCTCCCTTTTAAAGCCCACCAGAGGCAGATGAGTGACTCAGTTGTCACTCATCATCAAGGAGGGAGTTTCTAAGTCATGGGGCTGATCATTTCCATCTTGTAAATTCACTAAAGTCTCCCTTACCCTTACTCTTCTCACAAACTCCACAGTTTACTCCTTTTTTTTTTTTTTTTTTTTTTTTTTTTTATGGATTTGCCTGTTTATTTGCTGTCAACTTCTACTAGTCTTGCACCAGGACCTTAAATGAGCAGAGGACGTTGTCCCATTGGATCAGTTCAGTGAATCACTGCAAGTGATGGCTGCTTAATTTGGTTGGGAAAGCAGCAGCAATTGGCCTGCTAATCCAGACAAAAATAAATCCCTAGAGCAAAGTATCAAGGCGGGACCTATAACCAGCTCTGTCCCACTCTGAAATTGCTTGGAAAGTCCTTTAAATCATTGGCAAGCACCTCAAGTAGCATAGGGGCACGCTGCAACTGTAGGACCTAGTGCAGAGCAGCAGCCGCTAGCATGCAGAAGAGAACGAGATAAGCCCTTGAGATGTCCCAGCCCGAATCTCTGCATCAGTGTGCTGGCACCAGCACGGACAAAAAGCTCTCTGCATTGCTGTAGGTCTAGATAACCGTGCTTTATCCTTTCTTGTACGGTGGTGACATACAAGCACAGAAGAAAGCTGAAAAACAGCAAAGTGCTCTTTTGCAATCTTGCTGTCTTGCTAAGGACACTTCACTCTAAGTGATAAGACAAGATCAGTGGTGAAGGTATTCATAATTGAAACCAAACATCCATTATGTGACTTTCAGTGACTTCCTTGGCATGGCTGTTCTGTTTCCTAATACCTCTACAGAGCTCAGAGCAGTTGAAACTAAAGAGGGTATTTTAAGCAATTCCATGCTAAACGTGTTTTTACCATCAACAGGAATCTGTCTGACACCTCATGGCAGTTGTTATGAACGTTTGTCCCTGTCTACATTGACCATAAGACATACTGAATAGCAACTTAGTTAATATGATGAAAAACACTCCTAATTTTCAACTGAAGATAGAACTTCACTTACTGATCGTTAATAGAGCAGGTTGTTTTCCCACAGATCAGTGTCAGAAGAGATCATCAGCACTGGACAGCCAAAGCTTCTTTTCACCCGAGCCTTTGTGAGCATCAGCAGCTGGACCGCTCACAGCATTCACTTTCGCTCCACAGCCACGCAATAGCCACAGCTGTGGATTGTTTCATCCCTTTCCATCCCAACACCCCCACGGCAGCAATGTACCTTCCCACTGCCAGCCCGCAGGGCTTCCCCAGGGTGACGCTCTGCAGGTGAAATGCTGGGCTTAGTTTCCAATTAGTGCCTCACCACAGACAAAGGTGTATGCTTAAACACTAATTAGCTATTTTTTTCTGCAGCTCTGGAGAACAGCAGAGAGCAAGAGGCAGGGAAACACACACAGACAAAATGGCTGAGATAGCTAATAGCAACTGCACATCCAGTCCCAAGGCCAGCATCGAGGTCCTGGGCAGTGGAGACGCCCCTGCAAGCAGACAAGGCAGGCTAGGAAAGCTCCCAAATAGTAAAAACTAACTGATAGCCCCCGATGCTGAGCTGGAATAAAATTGTGTGCATGCTGTGAAATATAGCGAAAAGTAACTAGAAGTGTGTAACAGGATAAACTTATTAAATAAGCAGCTTACTAAGAAGATACAAGTCTCTCAAGAGTGTCATGCATGATACTGTGGTGCAACTCAGGCCACCTACATCCTCCCTGGCCCTTGGTGCAAAAGCCTTCCCAAATGCTAAATGTTGCCTAAACATGGATAAACTTAGGTGCTCGGATTGACTGCTCTTTGCCACAGCATGACTGACAGCTTACAGAAACTAGGGAGAGAATTAATGTGTTTAAAAGTGCCACAATAATCACAATATATTTACATTTTTCTGACACATTAGTCAAACATTTATCATTTCTTAAAATGTAGCTATGATACTTTGTCTAAACTGTCATGAGTCACAATGTAATTACATGGTAATCATATGGCAATTAATTTATATGATATTCATTTGAAACAGAGAAGAATTAGGCTTGTGATAGCGTGCAAAATTAACAGGCACACCAGACAAGGAATGGAAATTAAGCCACTGGAAAAAAAAAATCCAGTAGAAAAATAAATGTTAAAATCAATGTTTAAACAAATTGCTCCAAGCTTTAGGAAAAAGCTATGAGACTAAACCACCCAATTTTCTGTTTCTGAATTTCTTTCTGAAACAACCTCTCCAAGGTTTTCTTTTTTAACTTCAGATTAACCCCCTCGGTCCATCGTAAAGGATCATTTTAATCTTCCTACAACATGCATATTAACAGTTTTCAAACTGAACTACATAAAGAAAAGAAACACACACACACAAGGCCAACAGGCTAACACAAAGGACCCATGTGCTTTTCTGTGCCCTGTTTTAGGATTTCAGGTCTCCAGATCTCTGTCAGGACTTATGACAACAGATGCTACGATATGGTGTGCACCAGTGATGCTCACACACTAACAGAAAATCAGTGGCAATACTGAGCTCTCCTTGCTTCAGAGACCTCCAGCCTTGCAATCTTTCTCTAATTGATTGGATAGCTCCAGGTCAAAGCTAGCTGCCTTGTGCACTGAGCTCCAGCCACCAAGCTGAACCCTAAGGCAATAGGGAAGCTCTGAAAGGGACGAGACTGGAGAGAGGCAAAGATGGTTTGGGCACAATTATAATATTGTGTCTGTCCAAAACCCAGGAACAGGATGACAGGTGACAGGGGAACAAAAGAGACAAGCTAAAAAAACCAGGAGGGACCCACCAAAAAAGAAGTTCTGAACTTACGACAGGCTTATAACAGCAACAGAGAGTAAATAATAAAAAAATGAAAAGTACTTCACAGTGAAGAAAATTAAGATTCCATATATGGTGAATTATTCCATTTACAGCTTTCTTTTTAAAAGTCACACGCTAATTAATGACTTCAGCTAATCTCATTCTTATTCACAAGACAGCCTGTATTTATTTTACAAAGAAAATGTTTAACTGGAATAGCCTATTGAGGTCTTCCTAACTCATCTTCAGCAGTTGTCTTGGGAAACAGCACTGTAGTCATATTTAATACATGCACTGTGTACAGCAACTTTGATGAAAAGGGGAATAAAATTATACAATTATTGCATTAATTATACATTATACATTTTTGTTCAGTGGCCCTTAGTACTTTTCAGAATAGCTGGGTCACCTGGAGAAAAACCGCACCACAAGGCTTTCTCATTAACAGCGCGATAGGGATGCCTCAGGCACGGCAAGCAGCTGGTAAGAACGAAACCCAACATTTACTTGAAAATAAACCCCATAAAGTAGGTAAGGCAGGGTACAGGGATCACGCAGGCAGCTGCAGTGTCATCTTACCAGCAAGCCCCTTAGCCTGCATGGGTCAGCATCTTGGGAAAAACCAAACTCAACCTGGCCCCTCACCTTGGGATGTCTTGAAGCACATCTGGAACCGTTGCTTTTTGCACAGCAGTTTAAGTCGACCTGACACAGCACTGCTGTAATCTCCCCATCCCCTCATCCTCACCCGCTCTCATCCAATTGCAAGGTCTGGCCCAGGAGCTCCCCTGCACTGGGAAATAAGAAGCACCACGTTTTGGTGGCCCCATTCACTGGGGAGCTCCCTGTGCACCCAAGACAACCTCATCCTGCAGGAACATTTTTTTCTCCCTGTCACTGCAGATCAGGGAGTGGCAAATCCCAAACTACAGAAACCGCATGCTGATGTGGCAAATGTGGTACAGGGGTAGCACTGTCCCCACTGCTCCTGATCCCCAAGGCCAGTGGCCAGCAGGCCACCCACTACTGGGCTGTCCTTGGCAAAATCACCCAATGAGCCAGTCTGAACAAAAAAACACAAACCACTTTTTGAGGAAAGAGCAAAGGAATGGTGGCTGGTATTGCCCTGGGAAGTTCCAACCACAACCACCACCAGAAGATGGTAGAGGTGGGACTGGACGCCATGTGGGATAGGATGATAACAAAGATGCAGTGGACCCTGAGAAACAGAAGCAAGCTGGTGGGTCACAGCTGCACGGGGCCTTTCATATGTGTTTACTTATAACTTGTTGGTGCCTCGCTTACACACATGTGAAATGGGGTGCAAATCATCTCTGGCCATCCACCAGCACAGAGCAGAGGCGATCTCGTTCAGGCCACAGATGACAAATGACACTCAACAGCATCCCGTCACTTCTTATTTATCACTTCATTGCTAGATGTCACACTACACAGCTATTCCCAGGCTCCTCCTCTGCACTACAGGAAGGAAAATGGATATTTCAAGCTCCTGATCCCATTTACTAGTGGCTTTTCTATTTGTGTGGGGTAAATACACCAAGGCCTAGGCAAATAATAAAAAAATAATAATTACCTAATGAATTCTCTGATTGATTTGATAAATGCTCTCCAAACAGAGAGGAAAATGGAATCATAAATAATGTACTCCTCTGCTGATGGAAACAGTTTTGAATAAACTTGCACGCATCTGGCAGTGTTTGCTGAGACAGCTCCAGTACATCCACAGGTATTGTGCCTGCCAGGAACCACTGACATGAGTTTTGGTGTGCTGTTCGCCATCTGATGCAACGCCTGGTGTTTTAGGAGCACGGTGGAGGGGGTATAAAAAAGCTGAGGCAAAAGGATCTCCTGGTCCAGAGAGGTGAGGCAGTTGCACCTTGTATCTAACGACCTCCATGGGTACAGGATGCACATGTTAAATTGTGCTGTGTTTGTGTTTACAGACAGGCAAAGAAAGACTTCAAGTGGTTTGGCCTTTTCTAAAACCTGAAGTCCCATCTCGTTCAAGCTCAAACACAACAGAGAGCTGCCATGTCCAGGCACAGGCTGGTACCCCCGCACAGCACCGTGCACACACCTCTTACCCTAACAGGCCTCTCTGACACCCGAAGTTTTCTCCAGGCTCTGCAGAAAATCCATCCTCCTCTCCTTGGCACATGCCTGAGGCAGCCAAGCTCACAGGAAAGGCTTCAGCTGAACTTTGTGTTTGCTTCTTGCTGCCCTTCCTGTCTGCAACGCTAACCTCCAGGAAGCACACGTTCAGCTTTCGCATCGTACCTATGTGAGGTGCATACAGAGCAGGCTGGGAAAAGTGTCAGCAAATAAATTATTTATCATATTATTGAGCGGGTTTAGCTTGGATGATCAATATGAAGAAACCCCCAAATGCTCTGAAATGCCTAACAGGCAAAATCCTTGGATCCACCAGATCAGTACACCAGTCTTTGCAAGGACTGGATTCTTCTCCGGCATCTGGGGGATTTCCTCCCCTATTTTCTCCCATGCTTTCTGCCACCTTTCCTGCATGGGTGACTTCACAGCGTCAGTTCAGCCTCGCAAGGGCCAGACTCACCGCATGCCTTTGTGCCCGCAGGCTCATCTAGCAAAGCAACACCTCTCTGCTATGCTCCGCAGCTCCCAGCTCTTTCTCAGCTCTCCAAGAGAAACCATAAAACCTTCTGAAAGCAGAAACAAAATAGTGCACTTCCCAGGTTTTCTGGCGAAGGATTCTCAATGTGTGTGTGTGTATATATATATATATATGCATGTAAAAACAAACCCTAATGTTGCTGACTTCTTTTGCACAACTCCCCAGAGCTTCTCTGTGCTGGCTGGCCGCGGGCCAGAAGAACAGTACTTTCAAGACTTACCAAAACTACATTTATCTTGTTCCTGCTTTATGTGCCCAAAAGAGTTTTCACAGATGACACTTGATGGAAAATGCTTTAATGGACTATAAATTCTGCCATCTCTTCTATGCCTGCTCCAGGCTCCAGTTAAATATGGCAAAGAAGAACTATTTGTACGTAAATAAATTATTCTTATATGGATAAAACTAGTCAATGTGGGAGATCGGATCCAGTTCAATTAGTGCCTCCATGACAGTAATGAGAAAAATACTCTGCCATGACCTATGGTAAATCTAAGAGAAAAGGCTCCAGCAGGGACTTCGCAATTCCTGGGCTAATTGTACATAATTAAACAATGTAACAGCACCATTTACAATAATTTCAATGATACACACATTTACTGATTTTATTACAACATCTGTGATCTTCGTTTTGTTTCATTTATTATATTTCTTATGGAGGCAAGAGTTCTTTTTAGTACAACAAAAACTGACCCGCATTTTTATGAATAACTTGTTTCCATCGAATTTTAACCCAGCAAAAAGAAGGCAGATTTGATTTTTTTGAAAAAAAAAACCTATCCTTATTAGGTTAGAGAAAGTTTTCAAAGAATAAACATATCAGCACAGGGGGAAAATAGATCAATTTCTGGTTGATCAAAATAAACTGAATACTAATCTTGAATGTGGCAAATAGCTCCAGCTGGAAAGGGGAACGAAAAACACACTTTAAAAATCAAAGTGCTCATTGCTTTGCAGTTTACCAGCATGTATTCTTTAATAGAAATTAAGAACTCAAAAAGAATTCAATTGTTAAAAAGCAGTATTTCCCAGTATTTTTGTTTTGATGGAAAAAAAAAAAAAAAGAAATAAAAGAGAGATATCTCACTGGGGCCAACCCCAAATGACTTTTCTAATTCTTTCCCATTTCAGTCACCAAGCTGAAGTGTCAAATGTTTGCAAGGCTCTGACTTTTACAGAAGTTTGCTTCTCTTGATCACAAATCCTCCTTTCCCACCCCCCTTCCCAGGTGACTGCTGTCACTATTAGGTCTCTCACTTATAAAACATCATCCATTATCTTTTCTTCCTTATTGCAAAAGCTTTATTATCTACTGCAGGACAAATACTGATGAAACATCCTTTCAGTGTCACCAAGAAAGTACCCACACCTCAAGCTTCGCTGCAGCTTAACAAGATTAAATCACATCACAGAGATGCCATGAAGCCACGAGCAGAAGTGTTCATGCTCATCTCTCCAGCGTGTTTTTCCCCAAAGGTGCTGGGCTGGGTATCGCCTCAGTGATGACTTTCAGCTAACAGCCCTGACAGGGGACAGTCCCCCAAGGCTCTGGCGTGTGCATAAAGAGCTTAGTTTTAAAGCTAAAATGGCATAATTCATTTGACTTTTACCAGGGGAATAGGGTTCCCCTGTTCACTATAATAGCTGGTTGCTATATAGTGTATATGTTTCAGCCTGCATCAGTGGTCCTCAGAGGTGTTAAAGAAAAACAGCTGTCTGGTTTCAATTTGCTATTGCTCTAGTGAATAAGTTTTAGAGGTCTCCTGAGGAAGACTTAAAAAAAATAAATAAGGTGGAAATGCCTGAATAGAAACAATAAGAATTAAATTAGGAATCTTAGAGGCAAGGATGATGGCAGGCACCCAGAAGAGGAGAAGGAGCAGAAGTCTTAACATAAGATGAAACAACTGTGTGCTAAAGGTGAATGGGTGGCTTGTGTGCGAGCCAGAACAAGATGGGGAGACCTGGATTTCTGCTTCTAAAAAGGCTTTCCAGACCCCAGTCATAGGCAGGAGCAAAGCTGCCTGTTACACACAGTCAGATACCGGGTTTGCTGGGATCCCTGGGAGAAAAGTCTCTGCTCAGCCATCATTGCATGCAAACCATGGAGAGATCCTGTAAATGATCTTTGTCAGAAGGCAAAGGGGTTTAACACTGACAGCCTCAATATAAGGGATTGAGGTTTGTCCCGCCTTGTATTTAGGGAAACAGCACATATGTCCTACCTGTCCTACTGTTCCTCCCTATCAGTCTGGTTCCACAGCTTGCCCAGTTTATGACCTGTCTTTGAAGAAGGCAGACCTCTGGAGAAGTGTATCAAGAGCAAATAACAATCAGTCTTTATAAAAAATAACAACAATAAAGCAAAAAAGCAAGACTGCCCACAACAGCTGGCAGCTTTTCCTCCTACAGTTACCTCTATCGGCTGCACCAGGCAGCTCTTCCACTCTCCCTCCTTATCTTGCGAAGTAAGCCAGAAAAATGAGGAGATGTCAAACAGGAGGAAAGAGAAACTGAAGCTCGGAAATAATAGGCAATGAATCTGAAATTTAAAGAATAGCCTTTTTTTCCCTGGTAGTATTGTTCCAAGCAGAGTGGGCTTGTAAAAGTCTAATCACTTCCCATCCGGCTCATCAATCACACAAGGGAACCGGCCCCTCGCACAACAGAGTGAGCCTCAAATTGGCTCCCACCAATAATAAAAGGTAGCGGAGAAGGACAATCCCTTCAGAGGATGGTTTAATAAATCTTGTCTAGACAGGGAACACAAGAGAAATGGAAAAGATTTCCTGGAAGACTGTGGCCATTCAATCCCATCCTGCTTACATTATTGATACACGCTTGCTGCAACCGATACTTTAATGCGAATTTTCGTATTTTGATTCTTGTTATTCAGCGTCATCTGAAATTAAACATTAAACTTTAAATATTTAAAAACAGGTGAAAGTAGTAATTGAAGCTGATGGAAATTGCATGCTGGAACTATTCCTGCTGCGTGTGCTTGCCTGGCTGCAAAAATGCCAGACACTGTTGCTACTCCTCTATTTTCAGCAGTTGCTGACATTTTACTGTAATTTATTCTCATTTTCTCCTCTTCTTAAAAATAACAACACCACTACTATTCTAATAATAAACCGACAGCTCTCACGTCCGAAAAAACTTTCAGTAGAGGACTGTTTCTGTCAGCAAAGGGTGCCTAAGCTAAGTGCACACGGACGGCTTGCGGAGCATATACTGTATAAAACCCAACTGGCTGCTCACCACGTTACACTCAGCGCTACGTTACCCTTTGGTTTCTTAGTCATAAGTTTTACTTTCGGTAGTCTGTCCTTTCCAATGCAGGGGCCCAACTGTCAGCTACCAGCAAAAATCCCATTCCAGTCTGTATTTGGTGTATTTTTTGATGGCTTCCTCCTCCACTTTTATCTGTCAGAAGCGCTAAAGACTCCCACAAGCCATAAAGTGTTTCTGACATTCATGGCTTTTAGATGCCGGGTTTCAAAGAACCGCTGAAGGTTATGTTGATTAAGCCCAAAGACATATTTCTAGAAAGCTGTAGCTTAAATAAAAAAGGTGTTTTGCTGTCACAGTGATCAGCCAAAACTGTTACTGAACCAGAGCATATGGGAGTCGAAAGCCATCAGAGAAACGTGTGATGTTCCAGGCTGCTAAGATTTGCTCTCTCCAGCAGAGATCAAAGGCAGCAGGAAAGCAGAAGAGGCATTTAGCTCAATTAAAAAATAAACAAATAAAAACAAAAACTTGTATTGAGCGAGATGATGGCCGATTACCCGCCAGTTAAGCGAAGGCTAAGAAAAATCATTGCCTCTTAAAAGTGCTATCAGACAAGAACCCTTTTTGTTTTGTGAGAGCCCCAGAGGGGCACTCTGAGATGCCTCTGGAGGATGGAGCTGAAGACGTTTATTTAAGGAAACAAGAGGAGCCTTTACTGGGAGCTTTCCTGAAAGCCCAGATGAAGGCCTCCTTATTTTGCTTCTGAGAAGTCCCTGCTAATCAGACACAACGGGATTCATCCTTCTGGCAAATTAACATCCAATGGACGCTCTCTGAAGCAGATCTGATAAATATTTGCATCCACTATGAATTCATGGCATGATGCAGCATTAAAATTTCATGGGAGAAAAAAAAAAAATTAAATTGCTTAAGGAGCTGTAGGGATTGGGCTCCTCGCAGTTCTAGGAATAGTTACAGGCAGTAGACATTGTAAAACTGCCAGTTGGTTCACCTAACAAAATTTCAGCCCTTATTAGACATGAAAAGATATGTAATTTCCTTCCAGGGGTCAGAGTTAAAACCCAACACTTCAGGTACAGCAGTTCAGCAAGGGCTGTAATGAACAACTAAAACTTAAAAAGCAGCAAAAACTGGGACTAATCTCACAATCTGAACACAGATTTGGAGAAAGGAGACCTGGTATGGGAGGAGCTGAGGTGCAGAAACGTAATCAAAATTATTTCTTTTTAAACTGAAATCTCAGGGAGTGTGTGAACTCTATTCAAAGTCATTTAAATAAACAGTAATTTTATAACTCCTGGCTGCGGCCTTAGGTGGCTCAGACATGTTTGTGCAAGTGTGCACAAACTACCTTATAATTGAAATGGTTTCCATACAGTGCTGAACTTTTTGCATTCATCTCATCAGGCCAATCGAGCTGAGGACACCAGCCCCAGCACTTATGAGTGCCGTTAAGGTCTCATGGAAACAGCTGCTCCATACCTCCCACTGTGGGGCATAAGAAACCACCCTTACAGCATTGTCCTCTCCCACTGCTCTGCCTAAGGAGAGACGGAAAACTTCCTAACACAGGTTGCTCTAAATGATACCTGAAAAATCCTTTTTCAGAAAATAAGTATACCTGTGGGTAGTTTACTCCTCCCTGGTGCACAAAAGCACGCAGGCATTGGCAACAGATCCGCAGCGGGATTTCTACTGTGCAAATCAGGTATCTTGTGCCGTTGTGATGGAAATCTAACAACAAGAAACAATATAAAAACCATCAAACCAGGTGCAAAACAGTTGGATGAAAGGGGATTTTACCTGCCTGGAGCCGTTCACTCTCCATCCAGCCCCTGGGGTGTGGGTGCCTGCGTTGCAGGACACAACTCAGTCCCCCCGATGGAAGACAGACCCTGTATGCCCAGCACACCTCTTTGTTCCCAGCAGCACCCTTGGGTTTCCTCACACAATTTTCCCAAGCAGCATGTTTCTAACGGAAGCTGGAGAAGGAAAAGGTGCCCAAAAGCGCACAGAGCCGAGCACACAGAAAAGCACCCACTCTCACCAGGAACACAGGCTTTAAACCTCTGTGTACTGAAATCATAATACTCAGGTAAATGCCATAAACCCAGTATTTCCCATAGATGCTAAATAAGCATTTTACTCCATCTCAGGAACACCAGAGAACATGACGCGAGTAGGGGGTTGAATGCTTGCAACAGAAAGAACTGGGGAACCTTCCAATGGTAACTGGTATACGATACCTGCATGGCTGCAACCCGTTAAGAGAAAAGCATATTTATTACCTTTTCTATTAAATAAAAACAACGCATTTTGGTCAAACACCAGGATTACAAAGACAAAGCAAAATGATATTTTAACATTTTACTAAAATTTGCTTTTCGAATACTTCCAGCCTTATTTAGTCCCACATCGCTCAGCTACACCTCCACCGACACAAGCTGAATCAATCCCAAAGCAGGCAACGGCAGTGCTGCTGCAAAAGATGAAAACATATTGATGCTGGTATAGATTTAAATGTGCTGGACCTACTCTGCCCAAGGAAATGTTGTCTTACCTACTAGGAACACCTGTAGCGATGCCATTATTTCATGATTTGGGGACTTCGCCGTGTCATCAGCATAGTCTAAGCGTGCATTGGCTGAGCACGCACCAGATCAATTTGCAAGGTGAGGGGGTGTCATTGCAAATGAAGCAAAATTTCTCAATTTCACTGGCCAGTAATGGAGAAATTTTTGATCAAAAGGCCATAATAATGTCAAGGAAAAGGATCACACAAAAACGCTTGCTTTGCAATGAGTGGATTTCCTTGCGCGCAAGGCTTCCCAACAGGCTCTAACCATATGTATTTGATTTTACATTTGATCAGTTTGAGTGATTTTGGTGTCACCTGACCAGGGACACTTACAGGCAGTGCAAGAAATAAATGACCTTTTAACCGCATTTTTTTCTTATATATGCATTGTTCTGCTAAAATAATTCACTGTATCCTAATGAAATGAGCACGACTCGCTCCAGGAATGAATGAATACTCACTCCTGGGTGATGGGTATTTATGTGCAGGGACAAAGGGTCTGTAATGGAAGATTTATCGTTAGTGCCTGAACCCGTTTTATCTTCATTTCACATGATACGAATGAACTGAGTGTTGTTTTGGGAGTATAATTGATCTATAGCTGAAACAAATCAGCTCCGCAACTAAGTGAGGAGATGAAGTGGTGGATAATCTGTAGTTTAAAACCAGCTGTTCTGCCGAGATCAAATGATTACTTTGGCACTGAAATGATTAGCTGACATGGGAGCGTGTTTCAGCATCCGCCATCATTACTGGGCACCGCTGCCGTAACCTCCGGCCATGCTGATGCCAGACACCAGAGCTAATTGACAGCATGGCTGGGATCAGCTCACCGTTTGCTAAATTGATGGACCTCACCTGGCCTCAATTACAAATATCAGCATTTTCAGGAAACAAACAGGCAGAGAAGGAGGATACCCAGGCACTAGTCAGATAACTGTGACTGCAACAAATGCCAGCAAAATGTTTTAGGTTTAAGCTGAGCAGCAGTCTCTGCTCTCTACAGTAGTTTTAACACAGCATAAATATTTGCAAATATTTTCCTCTTATTTCTCTCTGCTTGCACATCTCTGACAATTACTGAAAACTGTAATTCGTCCCATCCCTTTCTGCAGTGCCCTTCCATAGAGATTCCTGCAATGGCTGTTAATAGGTTTCCTCATTTTAGGCAAGGTACCACCGGCTCATGGAACATCACATGAATGGGACGGAAATGCAGGGAGTACACAGGTTTGCAGTTGTTTTTTCTTTTTCCTTAATCATCATCTGTACTTTCAACTACAAGAACCTTTTCCAAATAACCTGCAGATAACTGAGGTTGCACAGCAGATGAAACATAAACATGTTCACATAACCAGGCTGCAAAGACCGGCTGCCACAGCAGCAGGGATGTTCTGCATTGAACTCGTCGGCTCAGCGAGCAGGAGGGTAACCCATCTGCAGAGTGCACTTCCTTTCTTCTTCCTTTTACCTAAAAATTCACCAGACTCCAAAGAAATTCAAAATAGTATTTTAAAAATGACAGCAATCTGTAAGATCTGTTAGGTCAGGTTTTCCACACCCATATCAAAGCAAAACAGCTCCTTACAACAGAAATATTTTCTTCTAGTTGATCACTCAGTGGGTTTGAAAGGAAACCAGTAATGTCTTCTGCTTCCCAAAGAGGTTACCCCATGCTTTTGCAGAGACAGCCATGAATTCCCTGATGTTCATAATGGATTTTCCTTTCTTAAGCCTTCACTCCACACCACACTTCTGAAGGATGAACTGTCATTATTATTCCGGAGGTATGCATTACACAGGGTTGTTGCTTTGGACTTACAGCAGCAATATGACACATGCCTCACCATTCCTTTAACTCTCCTCTGCCCTTTGGCCCTTTCTAGAGGGGAAGCCGGTGAGTACAGAGCTGGGAGGTTGTTTTCAGAATCTCCCTTCCAAACTCAAGGCACGAGGGGTCCTTCTGTATATAAATCAACAATGCTGGTATGAAAAGGATTTAAAGCAATGATGTTCCATATCGCAAGCTTCCTCGCTTCGAGGCAGCAATATGCCTGCAGGTAGCCATGGGTGTCTGTGCGTTTCCTTGTTGGTGTTTCACAGGTTGTTCCCTGTAGCAAGACGCAGATACTTCCACCATCACCATGATTATCCAGAATTATAAAACAATTTATAATATTTTACAGCTCCTTTGCTGGCACTTCAGGATCTGAATAAATCCCAAACCATCAGAAATCAGAACGAGTGGTGACATCAGGCTCTGGCCACCATTCAAGCTCTTGGACCATTTGGTTACATCCATCCTATTGAGACTGAATGGCATTTACTTTGAGGGTGTCATCTCCATCTTGGGCTCATTAAGGTTGTTTTCCTAAAGCATGAGCATAAACTTTCTTAGAAGATGTATTTTTGATATAACTTCTCTCTCCAGTGAGCAACACTAAGCTATCGCTATTATTTTTCCTGCACAAAACAGTGCAGGTTTGTCAAAATCCACATGATATTTCTACTTTGTCTTTTGACATTTTCAAGTTTATTATGTTCAGCCAGTACCTCAAAGCACTTCATTCTTTCTCTCTGGTAGGACTAATAACCACCAAAGGGGGAAAAGAAACACTATGTGCTATTCAATACAGCATGCAGACACTATTACCCTCCTACTTAACTTTCAACACGAGTATTAAAAGTCAATGAGACCAGTTGCACTTAACCAGCTGCAGAAATACTGCCTTAAACTAGGTCCTCACCACTTGAACCAAAACCTCACGATTCCACCTTTCCGTGATGATGTTTGACACTGGGCACATCTCACCTGAGAAGTCAGTGGTACTTGATTTCACACCCCGTAGGGTTCAGCACTCAGAGCACTGTACAGCAACACGCACAACATGCAGCTAACAGACATATCCCTGCTGGCTGCTCATCAGGTTGGGCAAACCCATCCTCGATCCCAGAAAGATACATCCGCTATCACCCCCTGGCCAGCTCCAGTCTCTCTGGCTCCTCAGACCAGCCCCACACAGCAGAGCAGCTTTCACTAGGACACATTCTTCTAACACCCCCTTGACATGCTATTTTTGAGGTGGATGCCTAGGAAGGCCAACTTCTCCCTCTGCCACAGCCTTCCTGGGCACCTACACAGGATGCCTGCAAAACACACGTGGGGCCCAGCGCTAGTATCCAGTTTGGGGTGGAAGTGTTGCTGTTGCTGAATGCTGCAATCTGTGCAATTGTGCTGACATTTCTGAACTATAAAAGCCCTCCGGCAGGCATCTACAGAGGAAACCTTTAAAATTGATCCAGTTTAGCACAAAAACTGTTGGCTAAGCCTCCATCCATCCCTCTGCTCCTCCACCTCTTGACACAGCTTACAGCAAAAGACTTTGCTTTCCCTTTCATACGGCTTTTAACAGCAATTCAAGCCCATTGATCCAGGACTCTGAGTCAGTGTATTACAATGCAAGATTATTCAGCTCTCTGACAGTCAGTTTGTTTAATATCATTTTATTCCATAGTAAAATGGGATTGGAGGGAGGGAGGGCTAGAGGAAAAATTGGCAACGTATTGCCTAAATGCTCAGGAAAACAGAAGAATGTCACTCAAAGGAAATAAAATACTTCCACTTGGCGCAGGCTGCTATACCACAATTACTTATGTATACCTTCTCTGTGCCTCCCAACTTCAATCTCTGTTCCACAGAAAGGTTTGAGAGGGCAGGTGGACAAAGAGGAGAATAAATAAGCCTTAACGACATCTGAGCAAAGCTTGTCAGCGAGCAGTGTGAAACGGTGGAGTTTATGCCATCTCCTAGCTAGGGTTAAGACTGGGCTTAAAAACTCATTACACTCACCATTTACACCAAATAACCTTTCTTTCTATGGTTGGAAGAAAACTACTCATTTGCTTTATAACCTAATAAATCCATTTATAACTTAAAAGCATTTGCAACTAGGTTTTTTTCCTGTTGGTTAGTCTAACTTTACTCCATTGTTTGCTTTAGTCCAACTTCAATTAGGTCAACATTTCTAATTGCATTGGTAGGGGAGAGCTTTACATTTACAAGAGTAAGATCATTAACAGCA
Source organism: Strix aluco (assembly GCF_031877795.1). Lineage (NCBI taxonomy): Eukaryota > Metazoa > Chordata > Aves > Strigiformes > Strigidae > Strix > Strix aluco. The sequence goes on from NC_133936.1 coordinate 39,395,178, forward strand.
TAAGGTGGTTGAAAGGAAGGGCGTAATTGGTTTCACACGCCTAGAGGGAAGATCAGCTTGTATAAGAAACAACACCTAATTAAGAAGGTTTGCACTGTTTTATTTTTAATAATGTCCTCCCTTCCACTACCAGTGGTTTTTTTAGTACCCATCACAGCAGCTTCTGGGTTCTGGCTTAGCCACATGTATTTTACCAACACGGAAGAGCTAACAGCATCAGACCCCTTCATGGACAGACAGAAGGAAGAGTCTGATGACACATTAAACAACAGGAAAATAAATAAATCAATAGGTTGTATTTAACAACAAAAAAAAAATAACAAGCCTAGACAGAGCCATGAAACTCAATAGCTGGTTTTGTTCACGTCAAGAATTTGACTCCTGATCTGTATTTTCGTTGGTGGCTAAGATTCAGTGCCCCAAGACCAGCTGGAAAGCACAACCAGTTTGTCAGACACTTGGCTGGCCGTGGACAGGTGAAGGTAGGTCATACAGTGGACAACACGAGGTGACAGCGCTGGCCCAGGAGCTACCCCAGACTGACATGGGGGAGGAGGTTCACCTGCACCTCAAAGATCCCCAGCAGATATTGCCCAAGGAGTAATGTGCTTCCACCAGCACATGCTGATCATGAAGGGAAGGGCTGGGGTCAGCATACGTCCCCAAACACAGCCCTGTATAGCAGGCTGCTAGGAAGGGAACAAGATCTGCGTCAGGAAGGAGGGGGAGAAAGGTCCTCCTGGCTATTACTGATGCTACATGACCAAAGTGCAGGAATATGTTCATTTTGCAGACTGCTCAACAGTTTTAGCAAAGAGCCCCCAGAGGTGTCCGTGATATTCCCAGGGTGATGGCAGACTTTGCCAGCTCCTCCAAATGCTTTCCCCTACCATTAAACATCCTCCACACACTAACCAGGCTGAACTGCCACCAATCAGTACCCATCCACTGCATTATCTCTGCCAAACCTGGAAAGCACTCCACCTGGAGCAGTGAACCCCGTGTGTCCTGGGCATATTTTTGGTACTGGGGCCTCTTACACCTCAAATGTCCCAGCAATGGGCCTGGGAAGGGGGTGGCAATACTGTTGAATGGCAAACATCACTTGCAGCCATGGATGGCACCCCATCACAAGCAGGAGTGCTCCCATGTTCACCTGGGCTTGCAGGCACCCCTGCAGCACCCAAAAGCTTCCAGAGGGGCTCGTGAGGTTCAGCAGGACCAGCAAGAAAGACAGACTGCTATCTCACGTTGTGGATGACCACCAGTGCAGCCCCCTGGGTGTGGGGGAGCCGCCCCACATCACCTCCCCAGCGCTCTTCTCAGCCTAATAAAGGGCAGCTTTGCTGCAACCACGAAAATGGGATAGCAAGCAAAAAGGGTATTACTGATCTTGAGCATGTGCATGGGTCTGGGTTACTCTGAATAATTTAGATCAGGCTTCTTTTATCTTTCTCCTGCTCCAGAGCTGCTACCGCTGCCATGCACATGAATCAGACAGGCTTCCCGGGAGGCTGGAGGTGGGTTGCCTCCCATACAATGGGAGCTGAAAGGGAAATACTAAGAGACAATTTTAAGAGACTCCTTAATCATCCTGGACTTCAAATCTTTACCTCTCATCTCCACGTGTGATACAGCTGAAGGAATCTTCCCACAACTGAAGGGGACACAGGCAGAGGCTGCGGGAGAGCTGGGGAAACTCTTGGCTGCTGCCAACACAATGGAGAGAGGAACGAAGCCCCAGGTTGGGGTCCATCCCCACATCCTCCTGGAGTCCCGGCAGGGGAGCCTCTCTGAACCACCTGTACGTGGGTGAGTGTGTGTCGGTGAAGGGCCTGTTGACACCACCTGCTAGTTGCTCCACACAGATGACAGCACTTGTTTTATACAGCAAATCGATCACAGGGATGTAGACACAAGGGAACGTGGCCGCTCCTGCCTCCAGCGGCTTTGGCAGCACTCCCGAGAGACAGCCCTGCGGCAGAGGGGACGTGAGGAGTGGCCTGGTGACATCCCCAGCAGGCCCAGGCTTCCCTGGAAAAGGGCATCATCTGCAGCCATCCTCTGTAACAACCTCCCGCCGCCCCGCCCCCCCCCCCCCCCCCCCCCCGCCAAAATGCTTTCGGGGGGGGGCGGGTCACACAGCACCTGGCACACAGAGAGGCAAAGGGCAGCTTTACAGTCCATCCCTGCACCAAAACAGAAACCTGCGTTTCTGCAGCACACAACTCTCCTCCTAAACACAAGTGGTTATTTCAGGCTGTATCTTTCATACGAAGCCACCAAAAATAATTGCTAAATTAATGGGGCAATAGCTAATGTACGTATATTTGGTTACAGCTTGGCAAACCCAGCTCGAGGATTAATTTAATTTAATTAAAAATTTAATTCAAGCAGAAGAGTATCAGCTTGCAGAGTCCTTAAGTTTTTCTCAGCTGAAAGCAAAGCCCCAACTCCATTGCAGAGCTGATCTGGGCTGCTTGCTGGTGTTGCATTGCTGTAGGGAAAGGGTGAAAGGGGAAAGAGGTTGCACAAGTGGGTTTTTCAGTTTATTCTAGGGAGAAGAGGTTGGTGTTGTGTATGGAAGAGAAAGGAGCCTCCTAGCCCAGTTATTCTGCCTGTTGCAATGCCCTGGACAGCTATAAAAATAAAAGAATAGGGCTGGGAAGAGTATAAAACCCAAGTCAAAAATGGCTGTGGGGAACTAGCAAAAGCATTAGCTGCTTGGAGAGATGAAGCTGCTGGGTTTGTAAACAACGTTTAAAAAAGGCCGTGCGAGAGCCAGACAGAAATAGCTGTGTGGCAAGTGAGGCCATGATGGCAGGGCAAGGAGAGGTGGGAGGTGGGCAGAGGGCTTGGGGTCACCCCGCACCGCTCTGCAGCTCCACCGAGGTCTGGAGAGAGGGAGCAGCCGCCGCAGCGCAGGGGCTGCACGGTGGGCGCAGGGCGGCTGACAGCTGCTCGGGATTATTTGCGTCCCCAAGTAGGCAAGCATGGCCGAGCGCAAGGGGGAAACCTTGGCAGAAAGACAGGGAGGCAGGCAGATGGGAGGCTGGCGGCTGTGCAGGCAGCTTTTCGCAGGGAAGAAAGGGGAGGTGTGAGCAGGGTCCCCATGCTGCCGCGTTGCATCTAGCAGAGGAGATGCACCAACAGCAGCTAGAGGCTTACACACCAGAGAAGCCTCGGCAGAGGTACGAATTGAGCAGGACCGTGACCTGTATCTACCAAAAATGGGTTGAAATCAGACATGCTGTTGAAAAGGGGGTTCTGAGCATCTGTGGAAGGGAAGCACAGAGGCTGCTAAGGGCATTCTGTGGAGCTCCAAGGACATACTTGCGTGTCAGACACCTGACTGGGACAGAACAGGAAAGCAGGCACTGCAAAGACATGGGTGCTGTCCTATCAGCATATCTCTGAAGTGCTAAGGCTTGGACAATAGGCCCAAGTCAGAGTTGACCTATAGATGAATCCTGAATATTTTATAATTGATAACCATTATGCTAATAGATATTTTACTAAGTTATACCAAACCACCTATTCTGATGTAAAAAGTGGAAGTATTGAAGCCTGAACAACAGGCCCTGAGCTGAAGCTGCTAACTCAGTATGCAACCATTAGTGAAATACGTATGGAAGATGTAGCTATCTTGAATGTATATTTATCTTTCTTTGTGTGTAGATGAAATAACAGGGTCATGGAGACAGTTGTCTGGCACTGTGGCCTGATGTGAGACCTTATGCATAATCCAACTAGATAAGCAGAGAAACTCCCTTAGCTTCTCCCCTGAGCCCTGGCCAGGCTCTGGGGGAATCTAATGTGAGATTGAAACCAGATATTTCCGCTTAAAACAAAGGTGCCAGCTATTCTGGCTTGCTGATTTTTGGTATATAAGGCTGGACCCACTTGCAGTGACTCTGGAAGCCTCACCTATGGGTGGACGCACCGCGTAGGATTTCCCACTTGCCAGGACTGGCTCTCCAAATCCTCGCTGTAACCGGGGCTCCCCAGCAACTGCGGATCTGGATGATGGTAACATATGCAAGTGGTGATGGATCTTTCTTAATTACTGTTCTCCCTCTCAGGTAGTAATGATTTGATGCATTACCCTGTATTTTCCTATTTGTTTAAGTGCACTGTTCTGTCTTTTCTTGCTGTATGTTTTCTGTATTATTCTATTAGATTATTTAGTTATTTCTACTAAAATACGCCTGCTCTTTTCACTCTGGTGTCTTGAGTTTAATTGGTATCCCTAATCAGCAAAACAATCTCAAAAGGAAAAAGCAACAGAAGCACAAAAATAACGTGATGCCTCTAAACATATTTATGCCAGAAAGCACAGGATACCTTTTACCTACCAGCCAGGAGGCTCTAGGAGTGGTGGGGTTGAGATGGAGCTGGGTGAGATTATGTTAGGGACTGCGTGGCATGCGATATTTGTCTTTGCTAGCAGGGACCAGGCATCAACCACCCAGGTACTGTCCCACACATCAAGGGATGAGGGCAACGTGAACATCAATTACCATAATAGTGCCTGGCACTTAGCTACTCACAGTGGCTGCAGCATGGGCTTCCCACTTCACTACCTGCTTCTCAACACAGGACAGGTCTGGAAGACCCTGCAAATCCATGCGTTCCTCACCTTGGCAATCAATAATCATGGTCATTCTAAAACCAGTTTAAACCGCTGGGATTATTTTAAGCTACTGACTCTGCAAAAGCAATGGGAAATGGCAGAAGCAGCTGTTCTCCTGAAGGAGAGCTGTATCACACATGCTTTTTGCAGTTAGCCTCTGCTCCCACTCCACCCTCTAAGTTTGGGATCTAACTCACTTTAGACATGGCTCGGGTTCATCCAACACAGTTGGCGGCTGATCACAGCCGGCCTAAAACAGTTTTGTCAATGCCAGAAGCATGGCCTGGCACGCTGTTGGCCTCTTATAACCCACCCAGAACAGCAGTTGCTTTTATTGCCATGGACACTCTAGCCAGGTTTATGCATCAAGCTGGAGGTAGCTTCTTTCCACCTGGATTTGTGTGGCACAAACAGTCCTGCTCCTCACACCGCTGCTGACACATCATTCGGCTCCATGTGCTTTGTTTTCTAATGGGTAAGGTGAAGGGTGAGGGTGGGGGGCAGGTGCCAATTACAAATAAATACATACATATATTTGATTTCCAGGTCTGTAATTACCTGGAGGTTGCTTTGCCTCTTGCCAGCCAAGGACATGTGCTGGCAAGGCTCTCCTGATGCAACCCACTGCAGGACAAATGCTACAGGGCAGCTTTGCATAGCGAACCCTTCCCAAATCCCCTTGCTGGTGTAGGGACGGATTGCAATGCTTTCCAAGCACTTCTGGGCAACCCCCCCTCCACATAGGCATAGCCACCCTGCAGCCTCTCTTTCTGGGGGACTCCCAACAGTCACTACTCCACATTTCACTCCCTTTTTGCTGAGCTGGGACCTTACTGAAGCCTGTCAGTTTTCAGGAATTAAGATACCATTCTGCGGCAGAAGAGGATGCAGGGCTATGCTGCCAGGCCTTCAGGAGCTATACGTATCATCAGAGTGATCTGCCGAGCAAACTGGACAAGGCAACACCTTCCTGTCTCTGTGCTCCCCTTCCTCACACAGCTGTTCAGACTGCAGGCTCTCTCCATGACCACGTCTCCACTGAGCTCTGCCTCTGGAGCTTTAAGAAGGGTCTGTTTAGACCCATTTTGCTATAAAAGCTTCAAAAAGTTACTTTTTTTCTAAACCAGAAACAGCTCCAAATGCCACGGGGACAGGCAGCATGGTTTGCAACCAACTCTTCCTGTGGCTGCTCTGGCAGTCCTCCCCCTTCAGAGGAATCTGTCGACCCAGTCTTCCTCCAAGACTATAACACAACCAGAAGCAAATACATATAAAACCTAAACCCCCAAATTCTATCCACCAAAGTATAAATGTGATTGTAAGGAAAGTGGTAAGTACAGGCTGGCTCAGGTTTTCACCGAGCACGCAGTTCTGCGCACTGACAAAGGGAAGATGGGGCTATACATCTTTGCAGTAACTGCAGCGGCTGTAAAGCTGCCCACCACAAAACGCCCACCCTGTTAAATGGCATGCAGATAGCTGCCAACATAACTGTGGCTGAGGGTGCTACAGAGGCACTATAGAGGTAAATGAAAAAAGAATTTATAAAGCAGTGTTAGATCATTTTCGAAGGCTGTTGATTGTGGTTAGAAATAAGTTTCATTATCATTTCAGAGAATTATTGCAGAGAAAAGCATAGAACTTTGGTCATGTCTTCAAAAATAAATAATCTGAATTGGTTAAATAAAATCCAAGCACGAGAAGACAATTTACTGACTGTGAATTGCTAAAAGCTTGGGGATTAGTCAAAGAAAACTCTCGTTTACCAAATGTGTTTAACAGAACAAGAGTGCTTGCAGAAGATTGTTTTGTGGTATACTAATTGTGTATTTTATTTTGAAAATTGAATACAGAGATGCTATTAAGAAATAAGAACTGTCCACAATATAAACTGTCAGCTTTGCCAAGTGAAACTAAAATTGGTTCCCATTTCTGAAATCAGGCGTTTGCAATATGAACTAGTGCACAATCTGAGCTTTTCTCAACCAGCTTATCTAGTTCCGCGGAGCAAGTCCTAGCACAAAATCCTGGCCCGTGTAATTAGTTGAAGTATGCCAGTGTGTTGGGAAGCAGTGGAATAAGGAACCTGACCTCTTCCCACCGTCACTGTCAACTTGCTGGGTGAGCCTGAACATGCAACAGGGACAAGGGAGCTCTCAGGGCCTGTTGTCCACCCAATTATTTGTCCTGCCCAGTTCAATTGTGCTCTTGGAAACCTTAAGTGCTTTTCCCTGCTGCAGCCTATGCCAGTGGAGAGTGTGCCTCAGCCGCAAAAGGGAGGTGCTACTCCAGCAGCAATGCGGTACGTTAACCTAAGCCTCGTTTCATTGCTGAAGCTTGCAATGGTGGGACTGAATTACCCCGGAGTACATTTTCTGTGGGAAGCTTGAGCCTCAGAAGAATAACAAAGAAAACCAGCTATCAGCCCACAGTCAGAAACATCTTGCCTTTTCCAGCACTCGGGCTTAGACACATTTTTTTCCTCCTACCAAGTGCTCCTTTCCTTTGCCAGGACTCACGGTGCAGGGAAGCACCAAGCAGCAGGAACAGAGCTAATGGAGCTGGAGGGTAGCACACACAGAGGACAACTTCACATTGCAATTGCTCACCCTTGTTTTGGTCACCTACGGGCAAGCAATAACACAACCAGAAGCAAAAATAAAATACATAAAACTATACCAGCAGATTGGCGGTACTGTTCCGCACACATATGAAAATGCTAGGAAAAAAACATTAGTATATGCAATCCCTTCTTAGATGAATGGAGCTCCTCATGACCCCAAAGCCATGCACTCGCTTGCAGGCCTGGAAGTTTAAGTGGTTGAGCATTTCATTCAGGTGATAGGCAGCCCTTTTTAGTCTTAATCAGCAGATATCCAGAGAGCTAACTCATAGACATAAAGCAAATCTACTTAGGGAATAAATGTCTAAATAAATATGAGAGATGAGATGCTGATCTTTTAATGTTCCTCTGCAGGGTAAATAGAATTATGGGGGTTTTTCACTTCAATTCATTTATGGTATTAGTTTATTATTGCATGATAAAAAGGCTCAGCCTGCCTAGCTCACTAGGTCTTCCCTCTGTTCTGGAGTGAGAGGCTGCCCAGCTAAGCTGAGCACTAACGAGAAGGCAGTCGGGTGGCACGCAAAGCCACAGTACTCATCAGCCGGGCATACAGGTAACGCAGGGGTACGTCAACTGCCTACCTGAAGTCCCTTTGGTGGAGAAAGTGGGCAATTATTGAAACAGAGAATAAGGAAAATTGGAGCAGGCTAGAGGAGCATCATCTTGCATGACGAGTTCACCATATTTAAGTCTGAGACAAATAGCCTTTCTTTTAGCTATCTCCCATCTGCCACCTTCATTCGGCCATTAAAACCATTTTTAAAATGATAAAACAAGTAATACTGCCTAACTAATGAATGTCGAATTATCAGCGTAAATATGCCAACATTTATTTATTTATTTGCCTCACCAAGAACATGTTCTCCTCTGTTTGGTTTTCTATTTTAATGACTACAATTTATCATATTAACTAGACTTCCAGTTTGCTGCGTTTTGTTTCAAGTTCTGTTTTTTGCTGAGACATCTGCGAGAGGGCAGTCTCAGGTAAGAGAAGTAATAAAACTAATAAAAAAGCAATAGTAACTGTCACCAGAAAGACAGAACCACCTTCGTTTACAGCACAGGGCCCTTCTTTCTTCCTCTCATTTGCTTATTTTACTGCCCACTTTCTGCCAATATTTTACTCTGCTTATAGCAGCTCTCCACAAGGAACGTTAATTCCCTAATCTCCAAATAATTTGCTTTCCCTACCTACCAGCAGCAGCGTAAGGAGGAAGGAAAGCCAAAGCGGGAGAACCATCCGTGATGAATTCAAGCCATGCATGATGGCCCAGTCGGGGGTTTCAGAAGGCATTTGAAACTCCAGCAATGCCCGAATTGATGCGGGGATCCTGCCCACGCAGGAGGTAACTATCTGCCGCCTGTCTCACACAGTGGGAAACGTTAGTCCAGCTGCACCAAGGCTATATATTTCACAGCACAAGCATATGTGTTTTTCCCACCTGTCACAACTGTGAAATGTATAGATAGCATTTACTTCCTAGGCATTCGTCAGTCAAATTAACAGGCAACCTGTTAGTCTGAGTGCAATTAGCACCCCAAACTTTACTCCAGGCATACTCGGTAGCTGAATTTTGCTTGCAGATCTTTTAGCAGCTTAGTGTAGGCTTTGAGTAAATATAAGCCAACGTATAGAGTGGAAATCCCGTGAAATCCCCAACAAATTTAACATGAAGCAAAGCTAAACACGCTCTTGGAGAATCTGCTTTGCCTTTGTTAGAACTTGTAATGGAAAGTTCACATTTTTACAAACTGAAATTGAGCACTAGGTTCACCCAAGACCCAGCAAACCAAACAACTGAGTGTAACACAACCTGCTGGGGCTGACTCCTGCCGCCCTCTTCCTGTTGCCGGATTTAAATTTCCCCGCTCCCGCTACGTGCTTTTTATGAAAATGCCAGTTAGATACAGACACACATCTTGAAACATGACATTAGCACTTCGCATACGTACATGCAAGCGATGCCATATGATACGGACAGTATAAACCCTATCTGTGTCATGGCTTGACTTCTTCTGTTGGAGAGTATGTCCAGCACAGCCTGCAACCACACCACCACGGGCTGCCTTTTCTACTATGCTCCTCACAGCTACATACCAGTTTCTTCCATGTTGCAGCCACATCATCTGCAGCATCCACAGGTGTCCACCTGAGTGCACTGGATCACTCCTTTACTGGGATATTTCTTCAAACATAATTAGTTTTAGAATGCCAAATAACGACAGGCATTCACCTTTCCCCTCCTTGTGGTTGCTAGCACGTTAACAGGAAATGTACAAACCACACTGACACGTTCCTTCACAAACCCAAAAGCACGATATTTACTCAAGGTGCAAGAAAGGCGGAGGGAGCGCACAACCCAGGCTCCACAGTGGCAGGACAGCCTTCATCTATCACAAACTTCCCCTGGATGCTGGAGGTTCAATTAGGCTCATAAGTCCAGTCTTGTACACGAAAGGGGGTTTACGTTCATTCAGAAATCACTTTTTTTTCCATTTTCTTAAATGCTCCACAAACATTGCCCAGAGTTCTTCCCTTGCTTAGTCTATCAATCAGTCCATGTATAGCATTTTACTAGAATTAGCTTCTCCAAGCCTCCGGTGCTTATCTGCACAATTCTCTGACCTTCCTAAACCCTACCTTACCTGATCCATACCTGCTGGCAACACACAGTGATAGAGACCTGCAAGGTATCGTTTTTCTGCGTAGTGACATGGCTTTCTCCCCGGAGTCCTGGATAAATCTAAACGACACATACTCAGAGCACCTGTCACTGCAATGACATTGCTCTTGTTTCTCTGCACATCTGTGACATTTTATTATCCTCTTATATTGCAGTGGAGCTGGTGGGAAAGAGACCTGCCCTTCTCAGCCCCACACCCGTAGCTACTCTCTTAAACACAGAAGACAGAGGGAAGGAAAAAGAAGATTGCTTACCCGCAGGAAGGAGAGGTCTCGGTTGTGCTCAATGCTGGTGATTTCCAGGTTGCCCATAACTACCTCACAGTTCTCATAGTACTTGCGCAGGGCCCGATACTGCTGCTCCAGGTCAGAGAGGGAGCTCAGCTTGTTCTCTGTGCCGGCACACACTGCAAGAAACCACAGGGCAAACAATCAGGATGAGTGTGGAAGAGGAGCATAGGAGCAAAGAAGGAAGTAAAGTTTGCATACAGGGATATGGGTAATTGTAACAAAAATCCTGAATTATTCACAGGATTGAGTCGTTCAAAAAAAACCCCAGCACAAGTTATTTGAATATCAGCAGTAGAGACAGGAAAGTACAAATACGATCCATGACCATCTCAGCAATTTAAACACATCTCACCAAACAGAATGAAGTGCTGGTTATTACCACCAGATGCAAAAAGGCTGAAAATGCAGAAATGCAGGAAAAATGCAAAACCAGTTGACCCCAGCACCTAAAGGGCCAAACCCAGGTCTCAGCGAAGTCCCTACTAGTTCTGCCAATGACAGAATCGGACACTGAACAGAGATGTGCCAATCACAGACTAAAGGTCGCAAGGCTGGAGAGACCTGTACATCCAAGCTGACCTGGGTAATCCAACATTACCCCTATTCAGCTGATGCTCAGAACAGTCTGTCGGACAAGGGAAGAACAACCTGACCAGAAGGCTTATACCCAACATTGTTTTCCCCATCACCTTCCTTAAGACCCCAGCTCTTCCCAGCTTTGCACAATTAGATAGGAGAAAGACAAAACCCACATCGTCTTTCCACAAGTCACCAGACTGAATGTACAGTGGAGATGTGTCAGATGAGTTAGGAAACACCATCCTAATACAGCTAGTTTTCAGAAGGTGCCCTTTAATATTATACTACTCTGTTCTAAATTTTGAAGTGTGTTTCAAAGCTACTGCACAATAACAGTTCAGCTCAGTCTATTAGCTTGCCGTGCATCAAGCAATGACAAAAACGAATGCGGGAAAGAAACACAGAAGCAGCGTTTTACAACAGCAGTTCTTCACGCAGCTCTGAGCCTGCCAGGACAGCAATGCTACTTAAATGGTCAAGTGTGAGTCTGGGCCTTTTTTTTTTTTTTGCATGCACTTACTTTTCCTCTTTACCAACAGTTTGTGGGTTGTTGTTATCTGTGAGAAAATGAATCTGAATATATCCAAACTTTTGAAATGGGCGTTATATTATGCAAAACATGAGCCAGACCAGAATGGCATTTCTGGAGCCATTCCCACTCCTGGATTAGATCAATACAAACAAAACTCTCCATTACTGGAGGCATAATCAGTAAAATTGGCTAAAATATGCTCTTTTGAATGATGCGGGTCCTTTTTATAAATATCAAAAGTAATTAGGTTTTTGAGTACTACTATTATTGACTGTTTACTTACTACATCTATTCCCCCCCCCCTCCTTTTTTTTTTTTTTAATAGAAATGGGAACAATTCTCATCTCTGTCTTCTGCTGCGGTCTCTCTGCTGCACAGCAATCTGCTCTTGTGCCAGGGCACTTCAAGCTTCAAGCAGCTTCTTGGTGTAGGGCTTCAGGAGGCAGACAGAAACCCATAAACTGCTCAAAGTTTTCTCCCAGGGAAACTCCCTCTGCCCTAAAAACAGCAACAGAAATCTGTTCCTCCTGAACCTTAACTCCCCACCAGGGAGGGATAGCAAGGGCTGGTTTCATTGCCAGCCATTCACAGGATGAAGGTTTTATCAGATCACTTTCAGGTTTTGTGTTTCCAGGGGCCAAAGAGCATGGACCTAAGATGAACAGGCACTACATAGGATTGCTTTTTCCAAATATGCATTTGGTCTAGTTACAAAATTTCTTTTGGTAAGGGATGTGATTTTTTTTTCTTTCTTTCTATGACCTGGTAAAGGTAAAATTTCAAGGTCTTTGCTAAGTTTAAAAACTTACTACCACCTCATTTCAAGGATGAACATTTTAAAGCATGAACATTCCCATTCTGAAACTTTTCTTGTAAACCCCTACCACTTAGAGTAAAACATATCTAAACAAGATTTTGTTTATAATATTTTTAATAGTAATTTTGGGGGTTTTCCAAGATGGAAAGACATGGTCCCACTGGGACCTGACGTACCTCTGCTGGACTGGGAACACCTGGAAGGATTAACCACTACTGCTAGGGGATGGCACATCTTTCTTTTTGAAATACAAAGCCCTGTCTTCGATCATATTTAGAGCTTTATTCAGAACAACCTCGAGATCTGCTGTACAAGCATCTCCACCCTTTAGGGAGATGCACGCCTGTCCCTGTCAGAAGATGTCTAAAAATGTTTGCTACCAATTACAAAATCAGTTAGTTTGCTTCTTCCTTAAACGCAGCAGCATCTATAACAAGATTGACTGTGTTTCCAGCTGAATAAGTATTATTCTGTCTTAAGGCTCCTGAGGACTAATAAATAATTTCTGTTCCATTTCACAATCGGTGCTAAGGATCAACATAGCTCAGAAAACAATTCCAGCAGCTCAGCTAATAAAGCTACATGCTGCAACACTGATATTTCATGTTGCACACCCATTAAATGTTTCCCAAAAGCTAATTTAGCCATTTGTTGCTGTAAGGAGGCAGAACACCTGGAGCCTGCTCTTGCAAGAGGATTCAACAGGAGCGAAGCCAGCCTAGACATAAGCCAGGGCTGCAGGTTTTCTTTGAGTAAGATTAATTTTGTACAATCAAACCACTGCAGTAACTACTCCCAGCTTTTGATATTGCTATGAAATCAATTCTGTCAGATGAATAAAATCTTAAAAGCAAATTTAGAAGAAATCATGTTGATCCTTTAAATTTATCTCATAGTAAGTCCAAGCATTTAATTTCTGTCTTAAAAAAAGAAATCCCCGTTTCTGCTACGCAAAACATCTCCTTGTCTCAGCTCACACCTGGGCCTCTACTGTATGCCTGATACATGGCAAAAGGTCAGTGCAAAGCAGCTCCTCCCAGCCTGCTCCGTCACAAAATTTGGGAAATCAGGGAAAGTCACTGCCCAGCATCAGTCCTCCCAATCACTGCATGGTCTGGCTTAGCTTTTGCAGCTCTGTACTGTCCTGACAGGTCATCTCCTCTCAACAGAAAATAAAAAAAAAAAAAAAAGAAATTGGTTACAGATTGCCTCAGATCAAGTCATATACCGAATGCAAGAGTACCCTACATCAATCAGGGGGTGCAGTAGTGCAGATTTTTTGCCATCGGTACCCAACAAGCAGTGCAGCCAATGCAGAAACAGTACTTGGAGCAGGAGAGAGACCCAACCTGCAGAATGAGTTGAAGTCCCAAAGCGAATGTGGGTATAACCATGGATCATTAATAATCCACTGTTACAATAAGCCATTAATCTCTCTGTATCTCAGTTTACAGCACGGGTTTTGAACATATAACTGTTGATGCACTCAATAATTATGCCAGATTCAAAATACAAAAGAGAAAAACTATGAAAGTATTTAAGAAAAGCAGATTAGATCAATCATCGCTTGCAGGAGGATAGAGCTGGGACAGTACCTCCATCCTTCACAGAGAATCCTTTAAGGCAGAGAGATTAGATATGATGTTGGCATTTTTTTTAAGGCAAAATACAAACTAATAGTGTAAAAAGCCATTCCCGTCACGAGGGAGAAATGCTGCTGCCATGTACAATTACAAAGGTGCTCCTGCTTTCCCACACATGCCAGGAACCAAACCTGGGAGGGACACAGACCAAAAAGCAGGCTGTGAACAGTAAGTTTTATCCTCCCACTTCGAGCCACAGGAGGCAATTCCCAGCTGCTCCAGGGCAAAAATAATCATTATGGGTCTGATTTGTTAAGAAGGACTAAAGTAACCCCACATGTGAGCTGGGAGCTGAGCAGGGTTTGCACGGGATCCCCAGTCCCTCTTGCACCCGAACTTGATACAGAGCACAAGTATACCCCTTTGCCTTCCTGCTCATCTCTTGGAAGGGCAACAGGCATTTATGCGTTGTAGCAGCTCTTTAAAATTAAGTGCCAAAATAATACATATTTTCAGGGATACTCCAGACATAGATAGGCATAAACATAAGCACAATAAAGTGCATTTCTTTCTCATGCCATGCAAAACCATCATAATCTGTATTTCATAAACCTTCTTCAAAGCACTTTGTTGTATATTGCTAGAAACATTGTTTTATATAGCCCCAGAAACCAATGAGCAGCAAGAAAATGAAGATTGGACATTAAAAGCAGTCCCTGCAGCAGAACCTATCCTGGTTAATAAAAAATACTAATTCCCCTGCCTCTAACAGAGGTCAAAAATTAGCAGCTTTTAAGATGTGCCTCCAGTCTGCAGCTTCTCTCACTGTTGAGCATGTCTGAGCACGTATACTCCCCACGTGCTCAGGAGGTCTTACAGAGGTGTTTCAATAAGGGAAACCCTTCAATGCCATTTTGATACATGCCCATGAAAATCTGACGTCCCTTATGTTCTCCCCGATGGAAATCCCAGTGAGCTGCTGACTGACAGCCTGTACCAGGTTACCAGTGTGCCACGCAGCTCTCAAGCACATCTATTCACCAACATGCACGTGGCCATTCTCTCTCTTTCCGTATTCTGGCAACACACCTCGCAGAGCATGCACGTGTACGTGTCCAGAGACACCCCCGACTAATGCTATCCTGAAGCTGAAGGATGTGCACCTTCGCATCTGGGAAGCCCCAAACCGCCAGTGACAGCAATAGGTCAGGCTACCAGCCCGTGGCTGCTTCTCATCTACACCCCAAAAGTGGGCAATTTTGGGTGGGCACTGGGGCACAGCGCCATCACAAACATGGATTTCAGTCATTACTCACACATTCACACTTCACATTCAGTTGTTTACTTATTACCAGCTACCTAAAGTGACAGAGTCTCAGCTCCTAATGGCCCCAATTACAGCAGTAATAATCGTCTGTATTGAATTGAATTTATGTTTTTCATCAATATTCATGCACATGACTTGGAAATTAATTTCCCATTGGCGTTTTTTTCATAACAAAGTCAAATCATTCGGATGCTCACTCAAAGGTAGCAAATAATGGAGGCATTTAAAAATGTTCTTTAGCTTCTGCTTTTTAGGCCATTATTTTGCTCTGCTCTGTTGATGATAAATCTATACATTAAATTAAGAAATTACTTTTGACTCCATCTAGTTCTGTTTCTTGTAATATTAATGGATTTTATAGTGCTCCCAGCTCAACAGATGAACTAACTTTAGGAAAGACTTGTTTCATTTCTTACTCAACCCCTCTCTGGATTTGCCTGCATGTAGAGTTACTCAGGAAGAGTGCATCCCATCATCTCCAGCATGGCCACCCCCACCTGAAGTAAGAGTGTCCAACTCCTCTCCCAAAGGACATTCAGAGAAACAGTGATGAGGCATCTTTGTTGCCAACACCAAGGCAGTTATCTCGAGCATCTGGATATATTCTTTTGAATCATAAAACATTTATTATTATCTCTTGGGCGAGGACGTGGGAGAGCAGCGTGTTTGCCCTGCACCAGCCTCTGCCTGAATGCAGCACAACCTCCCTTTGTCGACCAGTTTGAAGTGGGCCAAAAATGCAAGAGGAGGCTTAAACTCTTGGACTACTCATTTCAGGATCGTGTTTACGAAAAGAGAATCACACATTCCTTCATCCCAGACAGGACAAGCCCAACAACAGTCAGCATCTCCTTCTAACACACTCTTTTCCCATACTTCCCATTTATTTACTTAATTAGCTGTGTTGTTACAGACAGCACCATCATCGGTGTTTCTTGAAAGGCAGCTAACGTAACTGTTTATTAATAATTGCAAACACTCGTGGCAATTTGTTAAGACCCCCAGATGGGGGGAAATACTCAAGTCCCTTAAGGAACAACTAATTACCAGCAATGCCGCAGCAGTCTCCATTCATTTCATTATGCTGCGCGCTCTCAGCAACAGCCTGGGCACCCTGTCATGTACGCACACAGAAGAAGGGATAAACACACTTTTAATCCTTTCATTATTATTTTACAGCTCTCCCTGAATGAGCTGCAAAAGCCCTAAATTTTCATGCAATTATGCACGTCCTCACAAAGGGAGGAACTGCCTGCACTTACAGTCTTGCAGATGTCTTCTGGGAGAAGGCTAAACACTCCTTGAGGTCACTAGCCGTTTTCCTGTAAACCCAGTGGTTTTGGAGAATGTTTTAAAATTAGAGGCTTGCTTTCCCTAGGTGAGAGACTGTAATGAAGAAAAGCATAATTTTCTCTGTAATCCTAATTAAAAGCTCAGCTGGCACAAGTGTTTTCCTTCCGTGAGGTCTGCTCTACGCTAGAAAATTATCATCCCATTTGAATCCTGTTGCGTGCAATCAACCTGACTGCCATGAACCCCTGGACAGGCACAGAGCCATGCAAGGAGAAACTCAGCATTAGCATCCAGCCACCATTCAGTCCATCAGGGTGTCATCAGGATGAGGAGACACAGTACAGGCTGGCCCACAGCAGCTGTAAGCCACACCATCAAGTCTTTAATCCCTTCTATCTGCATGCAAACGTGCAAACAGCCCAGAAACACAAGCCTGGGAATGCTAGTATTTATTTTGATTTCCAAGTTGAGATCTCCACAACTGTTAAATAAAGTCAAATAAAAAAATTAACTATAATTTTCATCTAGATTTTAATCTACATGCTAGAAGGACACTCTGAAACAGCCTTTCTTCTCTTTGCATGGAGAAGAGGTCCCTGGGTTGATAGCACCAGTGACCAAAAGCATTAATTGCCTGAAATTTGTTTGCTGAACTCCTGAATATCATTTCATATGCATTGTAAAAGCTTCCCAGCACTTCCAGAAAATTGCAGGGAAGTGCGTTACCAGAGTGGTCTCACCTCCAGTGGAGGCTGATCAGATGCCACCTACAAAAGGAAACACAGGAACACAGATAGGCACGGTAAAGACTGACAGCGATTGAAACTTCATCAAGAAGGGTTAGTTACATGTGGTAACACTTTCCTGAGCTGATGGCACCCTCTCCTTGCACCAAGCTCTCCAAAATCTGTTTGGTGGATGCTACACAGCATATTTTACCAATGTAGCACCTCCGTTCACATCAAACAAAAAATGACATAAAAATATTGACTATATTTATACTGCAAGATGTCAAGGATAATTGCCTGTGCTGACCATGTCCAGCCACTGTCATCTGCTTGCTTTATGCCAGTATTTCCAGCATTGTTTCTCTTTTAGTTTCGTCATATATATATATTATGGTACAGAAACCAGAAAGGACAAAATGGGAAAAATGTACTGCAGGACCTATATCACACAGCTACCACTAAAAAAAAAGCAAAAATTAATATGAGAAGCTTTACCAATGGTTATTCCCAGCCCCCCCCCCCCCCCCCCCACACACACTTTCTTTCCTTATTTCATTCTATTTTGAGAGTAAATAGTTCCTTCTTAACTATAATGTAGGTACTGGACTTGACAAGCAATTAAAGCAAACAATTTCCACTCATCTAACTTTGCCAAATTAGTCATCTGCCATCTGCTCTATCATCTGGCTCTCCTTGAGGTCTTGCTGTGAATCTGGAAGCGCCTGCTCCGACGAGGAGGCAGCAGATAAGCCTCCAAGCTGGCGGGGAACCCAAGGGACAGAGGTGACATGGGGGTGACACGTGGCCCCACACTGCTCACCGCCACCCCCATCAGGCCAGCTCTGAGGAAGTGCTTGCTGGCTCTGGTGATCAAATTGGCAAATTACTGGCACGCAAGTTGTGACAGAAAAGCATTTAAAATTAAAGATTTCTTTTACAGCCACTTATACAGCATGGTAGCTTAGAATGAGTGTGGGATTTTCTTACTGGATGCAGGATGCAGAAAATAACTTACTTTACTGAAATGTCTTCAGCATTGGCAATTTAGTTCCCAATGAAATACATAGTGTCTATTAATTGCTTATTTAGGTTATCTAAGAAAGATCTGAGTGATTTCTGCTTCCACCACCTGCCTTAGTTCAAGTAAGACCTCATTTTGAGACAGTGAAAAGGTTTTCAAATAGCTCTGAAATACAACATCGGTCTCCTCTGCCCTCCAACTTCTGAGCACTGGCAGGACCTTTCTTTTTTACCAGGTTTCCAGTTTGGGCTCCTTACTGGGTCTCTCAGTATGATCAAGAGT
This sequence comes from Strix aluco, assembly GCF_031877795.1. Classification (NCBI taxonomy): domain Eukaryota; kingdom Metazoa; phylum Chordata; class Aves; order Strigiformes; family Strigidae; genus Strix; species Strix aluco. Next base: position 39,413,573 of record NC_133936.1, read on the forward strand.
ATCCCCAGCACCCCTTTCCAAGTGACCTAATGTTCTCTCCCCAAGAAAATTAAATACCACTTCAGAGTGCAAGTTAGTCCACACAAACGTTGCCGTTGCTCTGAACCACCATACGGAGGAATCGTTCTCTCTGCTGCTGGTGAAGACCATTACAGACTGCCTATTCCTGCACTAGTCCCCAGTTCAGCCACTTGATTTCAGCACTCGAGTTCAGCCACAATTTCAGCAGCAGCCAAAATTAAGCTTGTGAATCTAACTCTTTATGCCAAAGAACCAAAATCTTTCTCTACAGTACCAAAGTACAGACCATCACCAATGCCTTCTAAGATTAGTAAGTCTGTAGATAAATTATCATGAGTAATACAAGGCCACGTGTTCTTAGACAGCTAAACGCAGAATAAGTGCCAAGCACAGAATTGAAGTCCTGAGAGTTTGCAAACATTGCTCTCCCCGCCTTCCAATCCTCACCCTTCCCAAGTCCTGCTCCAGCAAAGCAGCAATGGGGCTCATGCGACCTGTTTCCCTCCATCACTACATCACAGTGTATCCTGGCTCCCTACCAGGGCAAAATGGTGTAAATCTCTACAGGTCTCAGCAGTGGGCAGGATTTGGGTTGCTTTTTCAATGCCAAGGGAAGGAGTGGGGGGAAGGCGATGGAGCACAATCCACAAGCACCAGGTGAACACATGCACGGGTGGGAGCGGGGGGAACAGAGGGGAGCCAGGCACTTGGTCTGAGGTTTTGTACATGTGCCATCAACAGAAATCAATTCAGCAAAGGATGCCAAAAGCATCTGCTGCGAGGTTGGCCCGAAATCATTTCCAAACCAGGCTGCTTTGCTGGGGACATGAAGGGCTCCCTGCCCCCCACAGTGCTCTCCTGGGGGCCCAGGGGTGCTCAGCTTGCACAGAGCATTACCATGGTGTTGGGGCAGTGGCCGCCTTCCCCAGCAGCTCCTGCCACTCCACCGGGACTCACGCAGCTCCACGACAGCCAGGGGCCTTTGCCTGTCTGCCTTTTTTTCCCCTTCCCCAGAGGGCCCCTGAATACTGCAAGCATTCACTCAACTTAAATGCATTTTAATTAACATTGTACAAACACACCAAGTTTGTGCGTGCACCAGGGAGCGCATTCATTCAGCTTCTCCCTGATTCTCAGCCCGAGAAATCCAGTGGGAGCGCTGGCAGTCGCTGCAATGGGAACAGGATTGCAGTCCTCGCTGCCTGTACAGTATTTAAAATACACTTAGCAAAACGCACACAAGCTCTCAGATCCTACTTACTAGTATTTAAGTACCATTCATGTAAAAGATATCGCTCAGACAGGGTAGGTGGGACAGGTACTTTTATATCTGTTAATGTAACTGCAGATAATTAGTCACCACTAAAACACACAGCAACCACCACGTTGTTACAGGGTAAGCACAAGCCACTTATGACATTAAAAAAAAAGGTATTTCCCCAAGATCTCCCACAGAAATTTTTCTTCCATTACTAATTATCACATAACCCAAAATACCACCTAATGAAATGATTAAAATACCTGTGAAATTTAAACACATACAGAAATGGACTGCTTTGGAGAGAACAACATGCCCAAATTCTGGCAACCCTGAAAGACAAAACTGCAGAGGGGATTAAACAAAAAGTCCCTGGAAAACCATTTGGGAAATAAAAAAACCCAGCATCTCATGGAGAGCACCTGAGATGGCCAAATCCTGGCTTGAGTGTCCCCACCAATCAGGCAAGAGCAAACCCAACATTTTGAGCTGCTTTGCCTAAGTGCTTCAAGACTGCGCAACACAGGAGAACGTGATTAAAAGAAACTACCCTATTTTAGCCAATATGCACAGGTCTATTAAGTTGAACCTGCATGCAGTTTATTTTTCATTGATGAAAACAACAGGCTCCCAAGCAACACAAAAATCTTGCCAATCAGACAGGAGAATTCAGCTCATTTAAGACAGCTGAAATGGTAATTATTTAGACTCAGAAGTACTTCAGATGTAGTTGCAGGGAGAGGCAGGGGCTGCGCTGAGCCTGGCCGGGACCATGGATGGACGCTGCACTTTGTTTGGAGCCAAAACATGCTGAACCTGGGAACAGGGGCCATGTCCTGGGGTCTGTGGTTGTCGTATCCGTTAAGGTCATCAAGTCAAAGAATTAATCGAATGTGCTCTTTTACACAAGCCTTCCTTAAACTGATGGTTCTATTCTCCTAATTGCCCACGGCTAAACTAAGTAATAAAACCCATATGTTATTAAAGCAAGTGCTTTCAGATATTATAGTCAGGAAAAACAAACTTTCAATAACTGAAGTCTGTGCAAGAACCTTTTTTACTTCTATACACTATGTATAAAAACAAACAGCCTAATCTTAAACTAGTACCTTCTGCCACAGATGATCCTTCATCTGCTGTAGTTCATGCATGTTTCACACGAACAGCTTCATACACGTTGCTGAGCATGTATGGCATTGCTGCCGGGCACGCTCAGGAGCAGAGGTGCAAGTGAACACCAAACTCCCACCTTCTCAAACCCGCATGTTTTGAACCAAGTCCTGGATCACACAATTTAAATTAAACATACTAAAAAGCTAAATAAAAGGCTGAGCACCCAGTAAATTCTTCCAAGGCCTCAGCTCTGGGGAACAGCAGCACTGTGGCCACTTCTGGATATGGTCATGGCGTATAAAACCATACCTCTATCACTGAGTCGTTTTTCCCATTGTTAAAAAAGTAAAGGGACTACTTTTTAACCTTACTGAGGCAGCTGGCATAAGCTGCTATTAAATCTAGATGCACAGAGAGGGCAGAGGCAGGACCTGCATTTGAATTGATAACCTCATTGTACAAGAGCAGTATATTCAGGGCAAACACCTGCAGTGCTGAAGCTTCTGCCTATTTTACCTGGGAGGTGAGGACTGTGTGTCTGCGTTTGATGAGCTGCTCAGTTTGTCTCATGGATTCTTTAAAAATGAGTGAGCTGGTGGCTGAAATCACAGACTGACTTGCTCCTCTTCATGCAATTCCTACTGAGCCTTTGTAAATGGTTTCACTTTCCAAGGCTGCAAGCGGGTGCGGAGGGAGTCAAGCTTGCTGCGAAATTGCTCTTCAAATGCACCTCCCCTGCAGTCAAATCTGGTAAAGCGACTTCAAAATCTCTAATTTTCCTTGCCCAACCTATTGCTGCATTGCACTAACCTAAGGCATGTTTATTTGCTATTTTTTGTTTCATGTACTTTCAGAAATCATCCCAAAAGGTAGGTTCTAAGTACTTATCAAAATCATGTATTATGAATTCTTTATAGATCAAGTTTGGCCAAATACGATCCCTGTTAATACTATCTGTTCTTTCTTTTGGGCTTTTTAAAATGCACTCCATATATATTTTATAAATGTTTGGGTTTATTCCTGCCCCCCCCCCACCCCAGAGACTGCCCTTAAACTTCTGTCCATTGATTGTGACGGTATCAATTTGTTAAAGGTCAACAGAAAGCTTCTGTGACAGCTGAACTCAGAAAGCAATTTTTAAATGAGCTGTTTCTCTTCCTCTACAAAGCAAGATGCCAACAAAATCAAAACTCAAGGTCTTTATTTCACTAGCTTGACCAGTGGCTTTGATAGGCTTTGGATCTTTGATGGCTGCTGAACACTCCTTGGAAATCCAAGCTTGTTTGAGGGTCTTAAAAAAAAACAACATGTGAAAAAGCAAGTTTATGAAGAGAAGATAAAGAGAAAGGTTTGTGAAAAGAAGAACATTAATTTGCTGCTCCTCTGAAAACCTCTGCAGACCTTGGGCAACAGTTCCCAGGGATTACCACACAAATGTTACCGCTGTGTGGGTTTGGCCTCATGCATCCTTTTATCGTACATCAATAACGTACATTTTGCACTAAAAAAAAATCCTACAACCAGCTGGTTAGTCAAGAAACAGACTATGCCAACTTTGATGCTTGCTTCAGATTTGTATTGAGAGAACAGTTTATTTTGCTTGGGGTTGTGATCAAAAGCCTCTTCAAAGGCTTCCGCCCTTTTCCCCCATCCCACAGTTTACTGAGTATCTCAAATTCATAACCATTGAAAGTAAGGCTGCACAATTTATGACACTGTTATACATGAAGAAAACCTGCCATAAATCAAAGAAAACAGTTATATAAATGAGCATAAAAGTGCAGGAAAATGTCACAAGATAGCAATAAAGTATCTTCCAAACAGTAAATCCCAGGAGTAGAAGCACCATTAGTTTTGAATCCTCCACTCGGCACTAGCAGGACAGGTTTATCACTGGAGTAATCAGTAGTGGAGCTTGTCTCCCTTAATAACTGCGGATTCAGGCAAAACTGCACACCCCCGGCAGGGAATCAGGGAAGGAAGGAGGAAGCAGAGACAGGGAATGCACGTCTGCGCTCGCACCATCACACAAAGTGGTCAGAAGTAACAGTGTGAACCCATGGGTTTTCCCCTGCTGCCAACTCTGTGTGGAACAGGAACACACCACATGTAGCTATTCCCATATATATACACACATATGTACATATATATACACACATATATACATATATAAAAATAAGGTGGTTGGTCTTTTTGGAGCCTGTATGGCTCTTTTCTTCTCTCTTTTTCACTGAAATACAGAAACCGTGGAGGACTGATTCTTGTTTTACCTGCAAGAAGAGACATGCCCACCCCAGGGTGGCCAGCCAGGTCTCCTCTGCACATGCTGCAAAGAAAGCTGCTTTAGCGAAAAGACAACGGTACGGAATGGGCACAAACCTTGCTGGGGGAACACACTGCTGAAAACCACCAACCAGACCTCCCCCAGGCATCGAGGAGGCAATGGCAAATATGGCACTCCTGGGAGGAAGTCATAAGAAACTCTGGAAGAGCAGGGTGAGGGGTTTAACTCTGCAAATGGCCATAAAGCCTTTCACTGACTTCCCAAGTCCCAACTCAGGCTGCTGTCTGGTATTTGGTCATTTTTCCACAAACGCTACCAGCAGAAGAATGGACATGTAACAGCAAAATGCCAAGGAATTTGCTGGGATGGAGGAAAGGGAATGCCTTGTACAACACTGGGGCTGTCCCGGGAGCAGCAGTGGCAGCACCGGGAGGATTCATGGACAGACTGAAGCTTCAGCCAGCAGCACACGGAGAGGATGGCAGGAGAAAATCGCTCCGAGACTGAGCATGGCACAGAAGACTCCCACTCCAACCACCTGTGATGCTTCTCCAAGGGATTCCCTTTCCGTGCTGCTTGCTCCAGCAAGGCTCCAGGTGAGCAATCCAGAGCAGCCACCAGCCTGTGCCCTTGGGCTTATTTCTTAGGCCTGTGCACAAGACATTCCCTGATCCTTTTCAACTGGGAAAACTCCCAAGACTATTCCTGACCTCTCAAGAGGACATTTACATGCACCTTTAACCTGCACATGGTAACCATTAGCTCACTGTTAAAATAACACATTTGAGACATGTGCCAAAATAATCTGTTTTCTGGTTCTTAACCCAAGGCAAGGGGGACAAAAGGAAAAGACGCAGCAGATGGCTGGTTGCTTTTTTTGAAGATGTGGATGACAGTTCCCACAGACCAAAAGCAGCGTCTTATTCCTGTCTCTTACAAGAAAATGACAGTGTTTCTGCCCGAAGACCTCCCCACCTGATTTTATTTTCATAAACAAACACTGATAAAGGCAGATGAATGACAGGTGTCTTGCTCCTCATCACAGGGTAGAAAGCAACAGGCACATTATTAGCAGCCTCATTAAGAAGAAAAGTCCAAGAAGCAATTTTCCCCATGCAAGCCCTCTGTGAGGAGGCTGCTCCTGGGGTCCCCATTTCATTAATACCTTCCTCTTGCTCCACTTGATGAACCGGTTCAGTTGAACCTGGGAAACGGGAGGGAGGTGGGAGGGGGAGTCCCGGCGGGGGGCACAGGGTGCCCGGCATGTGATCCCGGCTAAACCTTGTGCCGGGGGCCTTGGCCGCAGCCGCGAGCTTAAGTGATGCGGGAGCACGTGCGGTCAGAGCGGCTCAGTGCAAATTTACCCACTGCAAAATGTCCTTGAAGCTGCCTGCCTGTGACGGGTAAATGGCAGCGAAGGTCAGTGAAGCTAATTCAGTGGTAAGGAGCCTGGCTCTGCACCGCTTGCCCATATGGTGGGGCCCCATCCTTAAAAACATTCATACCCACCCCAAAACCATCTCGCAGGGCACAGAGAAGTTCCCAGGAGCAGGGCTTCCTTCTTTTCCCTCCTTAATACTGTGCTCACTAAATGCATTCACTTTTATTACAACCACAAAAAAAACCACAACCCAGCTAGGACTGCTAGGAACAGCTTAATTAATAACAATTAGCCGCAGCACAATTGTGATTCAGGTGGTGTTTTGGAGCATGAAGGAGAAACTTGACACTTTTGGTTGTGTGCACGGACATAAGAAATTCCAGGCAAAGTTAATGGAAACTGAGCGGCTGAGCGATGCTGAAATTCAAATGTACTGTAAAATTACTAAATGATTTCAATGTCACAGGAAGGCGTCGCGCTACTTCCAGGATTATTAGCCCTTGCAGAGTTTTAATAATATTTGGTCAAACACCTCAGGAGCACATCACTGGGATATTATAAAATCACTGAGATATTATAAAATATTTTCATATTTTTAGGAGGGGGAGAATAAAATGCCAGTTCACAGGAACGGTGGGTGACTGCCTTGAAAAGACCCCTGATGGGACCAAGATGCCAGCAGGTCAGAGGTGCCAGCCCCCCACTCCCTCAAGCCACTGGTCCCTGCCTGGCAGCGGGAGCCTTGGAGGGGGCCCGGCAGTTCCCTCCTCGTCGAGGAGAAGGGGAAGGACACTTTATGAAATTGCAGTTGTCTAAAGCGCTCGAAACACCTGCCAGTCACGGCAGGTTTATTGGCCGCGCTCCCCGCAAGGGGGGCTGCATCTGAGTGCCTCCGCCTTAATTAGTGTCACCGCAGTCAGATGCAATTTATGTTTAAATATACATGGGGAATATGAAGACAGTCCCAGTGACTACTTTCAAACAAGAGTAAAAAGGTGGAGTCTTCAAAGCTTTTTGTTGGAGAACAAGGGAAATTCTTAGCTGGAAAATGAGTGGACCTGGCTCCTTGGAGGGACAGCAGTGGCTGGTTTTGTCTTATTAAAAATAAAGAAACAAACAAAAAAAGGATAAAGTGACCCTACAGGATCAAGTTTTGAAAGCATGAAAAAGCACAGAAACATGCAACCAGTTTGCATGCTAAATGTGAGTGCACAAACAGCATTTGTGCAAGGCAAGCTAGGCAGCTCTGGGTACGCCTGTGAAACTCGGCATGAAAACTGCACACGTGTGCTTAGATTGGTTTTCACAAGGCTTCTTGTAGCTTTGCATGGAGCCATCGCCCTGATCTCAGGGAAATAAATGTCCTGTACAGACTAGTAAAGTACATGTAATTTCTGCCAAAAGAGAACATACTGTAGCCGTATTGCAGGCAGAGGGAATTCCAGGTGGCAATGCCTGGCCAGGAGGGAATATGTTTGGAGGTGGTTGGTATACAGATGTGATGCTACTAGAAAACCAAGTGTTTCAGGCTCCTTACCAACAGTAAAAATGGCATTTTCTAAAGTAGGTAGACCAAGAACATGTGGGCTAAAACTGGAAATGAAAGTGGGTGGCTCCCACCCCAAAGCTGTGCAACGAATTCTACCTCAGCAGAGCACTACCTCCCAGAGGAAAGCTATCATATGCTCAGCAACACACGCTTTCCTTATAATTTAAAAAATCTAAGCCATATTGTTGCAAAAATGTGTCTCAATGTATGAAAACTGTTCTAGGGCTTCTACCAGAGCCTGCAAAGAGATGGGGCGAAAATATGTCTCCCAGCAGACTGAATCCATCCTACTGGTCCCCAGCATCACCATCCTGAGAGCACACAGCTGGCTCGACGTCACCAGCACTACCTAATCCTCAGCAGCCATAGAAATAAGAAATCACCACGTCATGAATTTACCAGCTCACCTCCGCTCCTCCTTTTTGTCACGTACAGCTAGAGCATAGCACCAGATTTTTGTTTTCCCTTTAGCTTCTAGAAGATTCCTCATTTTGCCATGACAAGTTCCCATCAAACTTAAGTTTGACAAAATACATCATCAAGAGAACTGGTTGGGCATCACTCTCCTTCCTGCTGGCAATGCTGGACAAGAAAAAATGGTGTTTGATGAACAGCTTTGGATCCTATTGTGTTACCTACATCAAGGTTGAAAGGTCTGTGGCTCTCCACACCCAAAGGAAGGAGAAAGCAGAAGAAAAATAAACCTTACAGATCATTTGGACTTAGAGAAAACCTAAGAAAACCTCTCAGGCACCCTTCAAACTCAAACCAAGGCCTTCTGTGAACATACTACATGCATGTCTCTAGTCATTAATGCAGGTAATATTCCTGCTTAAGGAAAGCATTGCTTTTGGTTTGGCTGCCATGCTTGTCCTCAAGCATGTTCCTTCGCAAGGAAGGTAAGGTTGGGCTTGAACCTGAAACTAATTGCTGCTGTAGATCTGGTTCTTAACGCAACAAACGTAAGTTCAAAATCGGGTTTAATTCTTACTCAGTTTTAGGCTGATGTGCTTCTTCCCAACAGAGATTACAACTGTTTGACATTTAAAATATGGTGGCCCCGCTCCTGAAAGGTTGCAGAAATCACCCTATACAGACCCCATCACCCTCTGCAAATTTGTCATCAGGGAACTACAAGCACTTGCTGCAATTAACGGTTCTCTATTACCCTTGTCTCTAGATAAAAGGAGACAAATATCTTCCACTGAGCTTGGAGACAACGGGAAGCATCACCCAGGAAAATACAGGGTCTGGCAAACCCACTTGAGAGCAGCGCCTCAGCCCGGGGGTGCAGAGGATGCACCCAGCTCACCTGGGGACAGGATACTCATCCCCCTGCTTCAGCAGAAAACACCTCCCTAAGTCAGACACGTACTGTGCTGAACCCTTCCTCTCCCTCTCCCCTTTGCTCCCACTGGTGCTATATGATTAATATCACATCAAATTTGTCTTTGTACAATATTTCACCGATCTTTCTTTGTGTAATGTTCGTTTTACATCAGGTGACAGTTTTAGTGATTCCTCCTTTATTTGCATGTCCCCTTGAAGAAGCTTCATTTCTCCTTCTAATCAAGTCATTAATTTTCACGAAAATTGTTCCCACCCTGAGATGGCTGGATTCTAATTTGTCTCTGTCACACAAATGACAAGTATCACCTCATTGCCATGCTGTGATATTCCTCCACATACCTGTACTTGAGTAGGAGAAGCACCAAGATTATTTTTCCACAACCATAACTGCTTTTCTCCATAGCAGTTTGATTCTATCACGATCCTTTCTTCAGGTACTTTGTAGTAATATTATACAACTGCTTGCTTTTTATTTCAAAGCAGATCTTGTTCATGATTTTTTTGTAATGTGACAAGTGGAAATGACGGTGCCAAAATTACTTTTCCTTTTTATCTTCTCTGCATCCTGTCTACCAACAGTGCTGCCCACCTGGGATGTCAGTGCATATCACCTGCTGTCAGATTGATCATCTTTCTGAAACCTCTTCCCCTTCCCTGGTATTGTCAGCACATGGATTCTCACATGCTTTAGTCACACACCCAGCCCTGTAACAAAAGCTGAACGCATCACAGAGTTTATGCAATCTGAAATCCAACCTGGGCAGCTCCTCCCTTTCCTAGCCTTCTTCCAATTACATCCCTTGCTCCTCCTATGTTTTGCTTTGGGGGGGTTTTTGGTTTTTTTTTTTTTTTGATCCAGAACTGTCCTCCTTAATTCTGGGCCACCAGTCAGAAGAATCATAAAATGCTTTCTGAAAAACTACCATGAAGGATGGCTGTAAAGGACAATGAAGAGCTGTACAGTTTGCAACTCATTTCCTTTGGCACCTGTCTTCTGTTATCAAAATAGCAAAACTACTAACTAAATCTCTGATTTGCTACAGCACTTACACATCTCAATCTTGAATGTCAGAGTTGCCAGATGCCTGCGTCAAGGCCACTGGACCATCCTTACTCTCCTCCTGGTCCATGAAACTTGCTTCCAACAAACAGCACACTGCCACTACCGAGCCTGCCTGACTACAAACATGGACTTTTCCAGGGGAAAGATCCTGCAAAGCATATCTGTGATTTTCTCCTGCCATTTACTATAAGACACTAACTTGATACTAACATCAAAAAACTTGGCCTCTCAGATTTTAAGAACACTGATTGAATTATTTCTTATCTCACTCCTTCTCCTTGGGGAAATGTACTTGAGCCCCAGAACCACCCCCACAATTGTATTTGGAAAAAGGCTAGGGCTGCAACTCCTTCACTAGCTATTCCCAACACACAGGATATTAGATATCAACAAATTCCAGTCTAATATCATTGAATAAATCAAATCTTTCTCTTAAAGACAGATTACTTCTGCTTCATTAAAGCGTCAAGGGTTGTACGCACACCCTTGAGGATTGCCCTGCCTTTTTGATTTCCTTTCTGTTGTTGTGCTTGGTGTACCACCGTGTGGAGAACACCACCAAAAGTGATCTGAAAAGAAAATTAATCACAGAGGATGTGAAGACCTTGCAAGGTTTTTGTTTTAATTGTCAGTTCAGCAGATAATTTCCACTGATGGGCCTGGATTACCTGGTTATATATTCACATGGTGCCCAGGGTTCATGCTGTTGCTACACGGTAATACTAAGCGCAGCACTCCAGAGAGAGAGTTATTCACCAGAGCAGTTGCTGGTCCTTGCCCTCAAGGTTTTTTGCGGCAATGTTTCTCCTTCCTTATCTGGCCTTCTCCCTTATCACCTTTCCTTCTGCCTCTCCTCTCCCAGTGCTGCTCAAGTGCCAGGTTCATCTGCATCCTCCGCACAGCCCTCATCTGCAAGGCCACTGTGTTTGCTCACACATCTTCTATAAGCCCCCTCTCACATCAAGCCACAATCACTCCAGTGAGGTAAGAGAAACTTGTCAAACAACAGCAACTGACCCAACACATCCGAACTACACAATGCCACTGGGTGGGAGCACTCTGCCAGCAACCCCATTCCTTCGGAAGGGAATTCAGATACTGCACTGGGGCTAATTTTAGTGCTGGCAGGAGCAAGCTCCAAGGCACCAATTCAGCAAATTACAGAACCACATACTCAATTGCAAGTGTTCAAGACTCAGTTAATAGGAGTGAACTGTGACTGAAAGGATTGATTTGGGGGAATACCATCTCCCTCCCTCTCCTGCTCTTAGAGGCTGTTACTGTGTTGTGCGCAAACATTGGTCACATTTTTTGAACCTTGTAATTGCACAAATCAATGAAATTCTCAACCACAAAAAGGCAAAGCAGCAGAGGGTTTCCTAACATGTTTCATCGTTGCTGAAGAAATCACAGTAGATCAAATGAATCACTGTATTTGAGTACCTTTTCAAACCCCAACTTCAGGAAAGAAAGAAATTTTTTTTTTTTTAAACTCAGAATTAAACTGACAACAAAGGTTGTGTCTTGCACTTCTACTGTGAAATCCCCCAAATGCGTTTCAGTGTTTGATTCGAGATACAACACAATAGATGTAAAGCATGTTCGCAGGGGGAAAGCACATGTACTTTTTAATCATCCTGAAATAAAACCTCTACAAGTGACAGCTCGCAGAACAGCAGAAAAGGACCTATTTCTAGATCTGGAGGTAATGCCGTTATTTGTAAAAGTTCAGTCAGTCTTGAAAAAAAGTGAATGTATGAACTTCAGAAAATCTCTTTTTTCCCAGCTGGGAGAAATTGTTACAATTCTTATAAAGTCTTGTAAGAAATAATGTGAAACAATACAGAGCAACACTACCCAGGAAAAATTCAGATTCATTTTGTATGATGGATTTATCTTGTTGGTCCCCAGACTAAAAACTTTTCATTCAGTTCTAATTTACTCAAGCCGGGCTCCTGATTTTATAGACATGCAGGAAACTCGACACAGATAAATCACTTTGCAAAGAGCAGACCCGGAGTAAAAGCAGACATTAAGCCTCTGCTCTGGTGTAAAAGCAGACAGGAAGAGAGATTTCCATGGTTTGCAGGCCATTGCATTTAATAAAAAAGAAGTTTAATTGAAAACTTGAACATTTTCTTTTCCATTAGGTCATTGATATTGCTAGATCACTTGATTCTAAAAGAGTTTATAGCGTAGGGGAAATCACCTCTGACAACACTTTTTTTTTCATTTTAGGTGTATTCTGGGTGTAAGAATACCAGATGATTGTATTTTGCCTTCAGTCTTCAGGTATCTGCCTACAGGTTACTGTGATTTTATGCTGCGTGTCAGTGCAGAATTACTGTCTGACCAGGGATGTGAGAAGAGAGCATCTCACTGGGACCAAATTTTGTGCTGAATTCAAGCACTCTCCCCAGATGGCTCACACTTGTCCCGAGTGCTCAAATCCACCTCTGCTCCTAGACCGACCTTAGTGAAACCCCAATTTCAAGTGCTCTGAATTCAAGAGATCTCCAAAAAACTAGATGAGAGAGAAAGCTACTGCAAAGGGGAGACTCACAGATCCAAAATCATCATCTGGAACAGAGTTCAGAGGCACAGACATGGGATTCTCAATACCAAATCAAAGATGTGGGATCTGCCAAACCAAGGAGGAAAATAAAAGCCAGTGAAGGAATACCTGATAAAAAAGCAAGCAAGATGTCAACATGACTTTTAAGGTCGGGAAGGTGCAAGCCACCACCAAGTCTGAAATAAAAGCATTTTCGTTACTGTTTTTGAAGACTTTTATTCAGTGGCCTGGTGATCACAACAGGGTTTCTCTTCTTATTTTAAACAGCATCAATTAAATGAATCTCCCTGTAAGAATTCACATCTAATTTTAAAACTTCCAAGCCTTTCTTTGGGTACTTCAGGAGCAGTTCAGGCAGTTAATCACTGCCTGGATTTCAGGTAGTGCAAAGAGCTGTGTCCCACGGACTGAAGCACGGTTTATCTGAAAATACATATTGACAGAAGCAGGCCAAAATATAGATTTTTAGGTCCTATAATTAAAGTATCTGCTTCACAGTGCCATATCTTAAAAGAGTTTTACAGGTACAAGCATTTTCCAAATGTGATGGAAAAATCTCAGAGAAAGGAAGAACAACTTGGGCGTCAACACTTTCCTGAAACTAGAAAACTGCAAACCTTAAAATGTTGTCATACTCCATTTTAGGGAGGAGACAGAATTAGGTAAATGCTTGAAAATGTTCCATTTGCTGAAACTAGTGAAGAAGAAAAAATCCAAAATATATCACTCAAAAAAACCCTCCCTGATTAAAATACATAGCATCTTGTGTTCAGGTCTGCAAGACACTTCTTGGGGATTAATATTAGATTTTATTTTGTGTTATGTGAATTCCCTCTTGTATATCATATGCATAGCATTGTCACAAACATCAGATAAGTAGGATCCTCTCTATCTTATTTTAACTTCAGTTTGTCTGGTGAGTGGATAGAATAAGCAGTTTTTCCTCCACTGAGGATAATAATAGGAAGAATACAAAAATTTTCATCTTTGCTTGTGTCTGCATTTATGTTTTTTTACTTGCTTTTGGGATCCCACAGCAGTAATGTTCCCTGAGATTAACTTGCGAGCCCTTTGTTGTTGGTCGTGATTGATTTTTAACTCCACCGCCTTCGAAATTCCCACGCCCTAAAGCCGCTGCTTTTATGTTTTCTTCTCTTCCTCAGTAAAAGTTGTCTGGGTGAGAGAAGAAGGATGGGGCTGGATTGAGATTGATCATCTTCCCAGTGGCATTTGAAGATTCAAGCTGTGCCTTATCACCAGGCGCAGCAGGGAGGATGCAGCGGCGGCAGCTTTGCAGGCATCAGCAGGGGCTACCTGTTTGGCTATCGAGTTTCCAAGGGTTTTAAATGGCTTCTGAGCACTACTCATTAGCAGAACAGGTATCCTCCACTGTAGTCCCTCTGGAGTCAAATAAAACCAGCATCTCAAAGAGAGATGTAACAGCATCTGCCAACTTTCACCTGTTTAGGAGGGGATGTGATAAGGAAAAGAACAGACAACTGTGACTGCTTTATTCCTCAGACAAGGTTACGAAAATGACTGGGGGACACTGACAAAACTAGTATGATTGGGTCATATACCTTTGACCACAAGTCTCTCCGAGATAAGTTCTCCTTACCAGATATTGCTGGAAGTCTAAAGGGTGATGAACTGAGAACAAGAAGAATATGAAGTGCATAAAAACTTTCTACTGTCAGTTTGCTTCAGATTATTTCCTAGTCAATCACAGCTCCCACTGCCTGTCCCGTAACTTCATTAAGCAAGAGGCTATAACGAGCTGGAAGATGTCCATACTGAACTGCCAGATTCAGGGTTTCAACATTACTTTTGAATAAACTGCACATCTTCCAAACCTGATACTTTAAAACAAACCACGGCAGTACTGTTTATATCAAGGATATCGTTTACAGTCAGCAACAATAATTCTGTAGCATCCAAGTCAGAGACACGAGGAAATAATATCTCGCTCATCTCTGTATCAAGGACAGAAGTCATTTTTTTCCAGAACAGCATGCATTTTCATTTTGTGAACATAACAAAGGTGACTACCCTTGAACCACTGTGAGCAAAGCCTTTCCATTTTGAAATTTAGATTCAGACAAAAACTAAAGTGCAAGATCACTATATCTTCTGAACGATCCTAAAGTTCAAGCACACTTTTATGAGAGTATGAATGCCTCAGCCTGTGGTTCTTTAAGCTAGTACCTTGGTGAAATGAAGGAGAGAGGCACTCAGCACAAAGGTTAAAGAGACTGTTTGGGCGGACAGAGAGGTACACAGAAAGCAGTAAGACAAGCAAAACCAGGAATTTTTGCAACAAAATAACTTTCAGGAAACTTCATCACAGAATCAGAAGCACAGGTCTAAAAGGGGCCCTGATAGATCACAGAGCCCTTCCCTCTGCCCAGCCTCATAATCCTCCCTAATATAATTTAAAACTCTCTGTGTAGTCTCACATGCCACTAAAGACTAAGATGACTATTGGATATAGCTTGTTATAAGGCCGTACGACTTACCTGAGGCCACTGAGTCCACTGTTGAAATGAACATATATGTCCATGTGTCTCTGCTACAATCCTGCCACCTTTGGTTTCCGTCTCATTTGTCCCGATTTACTTGTTGTTGTCCTAATTGCTATGCTGCAAGACCTTGAGGACTTGAACTACCTTTACATTATTTGTACAGCACCTGTGACACCTATTCTCTCAATCAGTTCTTTAATGTACCATAGCATATGACAGTAAGAGGAACAGTAACCAAACTAATTCTCTTCCTTCTGTAGATGTGAGGGAGAACACACTGTTTGTTCTTCCCCTCCCCACCTGCATGGCTTTTCCACAGCTGACTTCTTACCAGTGTGAAAGGAACTTTCTCCTGCTTCTCTGATCACTGGATTTTGTAAAGGTGACTCATTACTGCAGCTCATACGCAGCAGCTAAGGACAAAAGGTGTCACACACTCTGCACTGATGGTGCACGTCAACACCCCTCACCTCTCTGCAGCAATCCCAACCGAACGCTTAGCATGGCAATCTCTACTACAGGCTCAAGTAGAGGAAAACACACACACACACAACAAAAATGAGTGACAGGCTACATCTGAGCAAATAACTTGGAGACAAAGGATGCAAAAGCACTGCTGGGACAACCTCCAGGAATTCCCTGACCGCTGCTGGGGGGAGCCAGCCTCCAGCCTGCAGTGCATCCATAAACACAGAGGATGAAGGCTGTGCTCTGACCAACGCAAACGCGAGTGGCCCCGTGCCTTCCCATGTGCATGGTAGCTGGCAGAGAGGGGGAACAGTGTAGCCGAGAGAGCAGAAAGGCGGCTGAAGTCTTTCCCAGATAGCCAGGGAGATAAAAGACGACAACTACAAAGCACACAGCCTCAACGGTGAAGGTTAAATATGGGCTCCCACTGCCATTATTTATCCCCTGAAACAGCTGGGAAACTTCCGAAGTAGTTAATATATCACAGGAGCAGAGCAAGCGAGACCGACTGTATAAACACACCTCGGGGCCTGCTACTGTTCCCATTAACCGCCTGTCTCTGAAAAGGTCTGCTATTAGACAGCCTCCTGCTGCAGCCGCTCTGATTGAACGCTGCAGGTAGGGCAGGGAATTAGAGTGAAACACATCTCTAAAGATGACTCACAAGAGGTTTTTCAGGGAAACAACATTTACGTGGCAATTTTGGGAGGGGCTGAGGCCTCTCGCATGCTTGAGCCACCATTCTCTGCCTGTCGCCCTGCAAAGCTGCCTCTGTCCCATCAGGTCTCATGCAGGGAGAGATGCAGAAGAGGATGCCGTTGTACATTAAACAGGGGGAAAAAAATGGCAGCCTATTCCAGTAAGGTTCAAGCTGCAAAGGCAACATGGATGAAATCAAATGGAAAGGACTGCATTTGAGCTCATGCATGATGCAGGCAAACCCTGAAAAATTACCAAGGGCTGATCTCCTAGGGGCCAAAATATATCAGGGAAAAGTGTACTGAGGCTAGAAGTCTATTAAAAAAAAAGTTTTACGGGTGCAAGAATCTGAGACAGCTGAAATACCTTTTCTTGGTGTTACCATCATTCTGCCTATAATAAAATGGGGGCAAAGCTGCAGAGCAGTTCTCCGTTCAGCTTTGCACGAGACGAGAGGTAACACAGTGCTGGAACTGTGGACTCAAACACAGAAGCAAGTTAAGGTGAAATAGCGAGTTTTATGTCCCTTGTGGAGGAAGCCAGGTAAGATTATTGAAAAGTGTCTATTTTATATCATAGCCTACAGGAGGCATTTAGTGTCAACAAAAATGCCCCTCCCAATCTCACATCTTTTTTTTTTTGGCACCCCAAGTACCGTAATCTTTCTATTGAGTAGTTCGAGAACAAATGAGTGTATAGGCTCACTTGACCAAAGCTCTTTACAGGGACAAAATGCATGGTGGCAACATATTTAAGAGAAGTAAAAGCAAATTGGATGATGTCTGGAGATGCCAGAGCTGTATGTCTGTCCAGTCCCTCGCCCTGGGGCAGTTCCCAAGCAGCACAAACCACACAGCCTGAAGCCATCAGGTCTGTATCTGCACCAGCTCTCTTGAGGGCAAACCAGCTATTTGACTTGCTCAGAAGAAAGCCTGAAACAATTCAAGCTAAAAGGAAAATGTTGTGGCAAGGTTCAAAGCACCTGAACTGAGCAGGAATCTTCCTGCAACCTTAACCATCTCTGTCACTGTGATTTTCAGGAACAAAATGTAATGCAAATGGTAATACAACGCATCACAATTAGGGTATGTCAGACAGATGCCTTTGAAATGAAGGAATGGTGATAATTACGGTGTATAAGCAAAAAATTTGGTTTTACTGTTCAGAAATCTTCTTCCCTTTTATATGGGGGAATGTAGCATCTGCTACTAATATAATGCACCAATAATTGAGGCATATAGTGTATACTCACGGGAACCATAAGGCTGTTTTATTTATTCTTGGCCAACTGCGAAAATAAACAGATTTCACCGAAAGCGGTACATATGGAATCCTATCTTCATGGAGAGCCTATATATTTCTGCAGGGAGGTAAGTACTGAAACACAATAGAGTCTCAGTTGTGAATGCTAATGGAACTAGCAGAAAATGAGGTAGTACCATCAAGTTTGACCTTGAATCATCCTCTTTGTGTGGAGGAGTGGCATCCAGATTAGCCAAGCACCCATGGAGGGAATGGTTTTAAGATTTCGGAGTTCAAGCTCACTGAAACAAAAAATCAAGCTGCAGAGTCCAAAACTACCATAGGTGCTTACTTAAAACACTAGCAGAGGGGTCTAGATTAAAGATAAATAAGCAGAGAGTAAATACAACTCCCATGCCCTGCCACAACACCTTGTGCACAAACAATATATTCATACACTGCTTTACCCTTACTACAGATGACTCAAAAAAAGAAAACCAAACATAAAAAGGTATTAAAATAAACATACCCACACACAAATAAATGCAAGTTCATAAAGCCTGGCAGGTGGTCAGTACCACAGATGACTAGCTAGCACTCATATCCATGAATTTATCTTGCACACAGGTGTTCCATTTTGGATTTGACAGCCAGCCAGAATTGGACATATTTTGGGGGTATCCCTCACAGTTGTTGCGCGGAGAGACTGGAAGGGAGAGCTCTCCATGTCAACCTGCACTCATTACAATAATCCTCCTTTCTGATGGCTTTAGCATTGCTGCCAGATCTCTCACTTTGCTCTCTTGCAACGTGGTTATAAACAAATCAGTCTGCCAAGGCGCACATAGCTTTCAGACAATAACCCTAACACAGTATTTGCTCTTTCTCCTCTCTCTACTAAGTTGCTGTCTTCATCCTTTAGGGAGAGCTGAAGATGATGACAGGAACTCCATTAGATTCAGCCTTTTGATTAACTCCAGCATGTAAGATTTAGCTTCTGGTGCAGTTTGTAAGCAGAGAGGGAAATGATGACTTTGCCTAGGAAGATGCTAGATAAAAAAGTCCTAAAAACAACATTTCCATTGACTCCATAAAAGAGCTGTTTGGCTTTGCACAACCACGAACTCCACTGAGTGCAGTGAATCAAAATCTGTGGTAGAAGCTTTCTAAGTACACACAGGAGAATATCCATTTCTCTTCCTGGGGTTGTAAGCAAAAGATATATATCAGCTTTAAAAAGAAGAAACTGCATCTGCTTATGAATGAGTACAGATTACAAGCAAAGTTTATTTAAAAAACCTAACCTAGTAACTCAGATTCTGTCACCAACTAGCTGAATAAGAAGCAAATCACATCTCGAAAAAATGATCATCGGCTACATTAGAACAATGTCAAAATTATTTTATTAACCTGTGGTGTCTCTTAAAAAACTTTTCAATGGTTACCGAGGACTGTACCTGAGGTGAGAGGCAGTCTTTTCTAACTCACACGTTGCTATGTATAGTGGGACCTAAATCCACCTTCATGCCCCACAGCTTTCTGACACAGACACCCTGTATCTCCAAGACAAACACACAACTCTGTTTAAACCATTTTTGTTCCTGACATTGTCCAATGATGAAGATCCCACAATTTCTCCAGTTAATCTATTGCAATGCTTTGCCATACTCAGTGTGAGAAAGATTCCCCCTAATACCTAACTTCTGTCCTTCTTGCTGGTATTTAAGACCATGACTCATCCAATGTCCTCCTCTGCAGCAACCTTTTATACACAAGACACTAGCTACCTCCCTCTGCCCCAGCTCTCTTCTACACCAAATTTTTCATCCTCCTTCCCCTTTTTCTTTCAATCTGTCCAAAACTGGGCACAATGTTACAGCCGATGGGTGACTTCACATTCGTTCATGAGATACTCTGTTTATAACACCACATATGATGCTAGCTTTCTTTGCTGGAGCTCATGCCTAGCTTCGGGCTTACAATACCCCATAACCTCCATATTAATAACTGCTATTACAGGGAAATTCTTGGCTTTCACATCCATTCCAACACAACATGCTAGATGTTTTACAGCAAGGTCTTGTCACACACAGGATTAGGCTCTAATTCTGAAATTTGCTCTATATAATGGCTTTTAGACCTGAATACATTCGCAGTAGCAGTACCCGAATGAACCACTTCCATTAATACAGTAAAGAACAGAAGATAAAGAGTTTACCAGGTGAATCCCCCTCATGAGTGCTCCAAAAAAATGAGTTAGAGCTACCGAGTTTAGAGAAGATGCATTCATTTCCTCCAGCCTCACCTAAAAGTCAACAAGCTCCCCCTTGCCCACCAGCTGACAGGCTCCCAGTGTCGGTGAGGGAAAAGAAAGCAGAGAGCAGCAGCGTGGCCACAGGGGCTCAGCGAGACACGGCTGCCATCACTCGCAGCCGCTGGCCTCCTCTCCTCTGCGCCACTCCCGCCTCAGCTCCATCCCTCTACCCCCCACCAGCAGGTCTTATCTGATTTACTGATCTATTACCCATTTATATTAGGAGCTTCTTCAGGACAAAATTGAAGCCTGCGTCTCCATGAAAGGCTATAAAGAAACCCACACACATTCAAGAATCATTACAGGGTGATATTTTACTCTGTTAGCCCATTAAACAACAGATGAAATACCAGGCTACTGAAATCATAGCAGCAGTGTGGTTTCTAAGACACAGCCCTTAAAAGACCTCATATCTCTTATTCTCAGGATTCTCAGAAACTATTTTTTTTTTATATTCCAGAAGCCATCATCTGCAGAAAAGATTTTATCTTATCACTTGGCAATGGCACATCTATTTTCAGTAAAGAATAGGTGTTCAGAGGCTACTAGTATCACTCACTACTGCTTGCAAATGTTGGTGTTACAACTGTAATTTCTTCTGAGTGGAAGGATGAATTATGCTTAGATTAATAACTGAGACTCCAAAAAACTTTAAAATGTATTTACCAGACGTTAGTTCCAAACTGGGTTTGCAGCTTGGATTTGTTCTCCGTTCCCTGGAGTTGTGCATCAAGGTCTGTCTATGCCAAGGAAGCGCTTCACACTAAAGTAGAAATAATTTAATGCAGCCTAATTGTTTCATAGAGGCATCTTTAAAATGATGCATAGTTTGTTTCCCAGAAGTCCCTGGAAAATAGCTCAAGATAAATTGCACGGCTCTTGTCAACGCAGACCAGGCAGGCTCTGCGCTCTTTAGTACCAGTCTCGCTTCCACTGCCACCACTGCAGGGACTGGTGAGTCCCCGAGCCCACAGTGCGCTACATTTGTACACCTTGTTGTGCCCCTCAACACAGAGGGCTCTCTAAGCAGCTTAGGGGCACCCACAGAAAACACAGAATTTGTACAGCCTGTGAAAAAGAGCAATTTTGGCTGCAAGCAGCCCCAGGTCTCAATGTTAACTGAATGTCCCTCTGCAGCCACCAGTATACACTGAGTCTTAGAGAAGCTGTATAGCTCTGCCATGCTTGTAAATCACCCTAAACAAGTAAACTTGGAAATTAGAAATATTTCCCATTGAGGCCAGGTTACATTCACAGTCAATCCAAACCATAAACACATCATGTTCTTCACCAAATTCCTGCCGGAGGTCCTGATGCTTTAGCAAAGCTTTTAAGCTGCTGGTTTTACATCCCAAACAAGGTACCTCCCAGGAATCCTTAAATACCTCCAGCAAGGATTTATTTAAAGAAGTTTTTATACAAGCGACCTTTCTGTATTTCCTCTCTCCCTGCCTCCTGGAAACTTTTGTCTGCTCAGATACATTACAGCAGTTATGTTTCGTGACTGACAATTATCTCATAATGAAAAACAAGTCACAATTAATAAAGCTCAAAACTAATACCTGCTAAACTCATTTAATGATTTAATGAAGTAGGAGAGAGTCTTATGAAAAGATTTTAAAAGCAAGGGACTCAATTTCCAATTAGAGCCAACAATCATCGAGAGCCTACATGCTCCCAAGGTGGGGAAGAAAAAAAGGGGGGAAAAAAAAACCCTCAAAGATTTTTCCGTTGTTTTTCTTTGTATACTTCTCAAAGGGAAGACTCTGTCTTCTATGCTATTCGCACTGAACTAGCCTCTCCAGGTGGGACCGCATTGGCCATCCATTTGTAAGGGCTCTATAAAAACATACAGCACACTGCCAGGGTTCACAACACTCCCGGCATGTCACACGTGTACTTGTGGCATCCAAAATGGGGACATCCGAACCCAACCCTCGCAGTAAGCACGGCCTGGTAACAATACAACATACTTCTCAAATGCAGTGAGTGCACTAGAGGAAAATAAAAATGGAAACCAAAAAAGCTCTGTGCTGGCAAGGGAACCGTACTGGTATTGGTAGGAGGCGAGCCCTGCCCTGGCAGGAGGAAGGTGACCACAGTGACCTGCTTCGGCATACAGCCAGGCCCATGTCCAGAACAACACACCCCAAGCTGCTCCCAGTGCAGACACCAGTGTTGGTCCGAGCCCATGCGGGATGCCACCCCCACTGCCAGGCTGCAAACGGACAGGGCGCTGCGTGGAGGACAGCTTCACATACACCAACAGGACCAAAGGGTGTCCTACCAGCTCTTAACCCCAAGGGCAGGTGCTGCAATGAGCAGATAATGACTCTGCAGGAGCTGGAAACGCTGCGCTAGCGAGTTAAAGGAAATTACTAGATCACACACAATTCCAAAGACAAAGCAAGTTCAATTTACAATCATAAATTTGATTCTTGAATGATGATACACCTTTAAATGTTTCTGCACTCCACCAGCTCTGCTAATAAGCCTAAAACTAATTTAATGTTGTGCTATTCATTAATCATGATTATGGAAGAGAAACGCTGAATGCCAGGAGCACCCTACAGAGAAGTTTTCGTGGTGCTAGACGTTTACCAAGCAGTAGGCCACACCACCCCAAGCACAACAGCCTAAACATCAAAAAAATCCATCATCATTTCTGAAAAAAAAAAAAGCAGGACTGAAGGAAAACACCAAATAGCAGGCTTTCAAGCAACAGACAAGAAAAATACTTAGGGAGAGCATTTATCCCATCTTCAAAATACTCAGATTTTACAGAAATTACATCAGACCCCAGTTTGGTTTATAAGGCACTTACAATTTTGGGGAAAAGAAATCCCAGAAACTTCAACAGGCTTTGCCAAAAACTGACAACTGCAGACAACAAAGTGGAGTGGAGACAGGGAGCTCAAAGTCAATGGATGTGGATAAGGAAGATCCATCTCAGCACCAAGATTTCCTGCAGAATGGAGGCAATTTTCTTTTCCAACCCATTAGATCTACAAGCACAGTCTATCTGGGATACCCCTTTTTCCAGCTGCAGTACTAACCCTAGTATTTATCTACATATTTTCCCCTAAAAAACTAGTGACTAAATAGTCCTAGTAATTAAGATTGTAACATCTCATTTCTAGACCTGTCAGGTGGCACCTCTGTTTGATGCCTCTAGCTCTACCAAGAGTGACAGTTTCCAGCCAGGCTCCAGAAAACTAACCTAAGGCTGTACACCCATGGGACTCCTCTGTGACTTCAGAGCAGCTTAGTAGCTGAATTCCTCTTAGTTATCCATGAAAGTCTACTGTGGTTATTTTTTTAGGGGAAAATTCTACACTTCATGCCCAGGAAACATAAATCTAAGTCCAGGAGGATCTACAGAGGAATTATACAGTTTTACAATGGGTGAAATAATGAATACACAAATTTGCAGGGAGTTGGATCAAATCTCACTTTTCATTCTGAATACGCTTACAAACATCTCTCTGTTTGCAGTTTACCATCACGCTTATGCTACTGTTAGCCATAACTTCCAAGGCCATTCTCACCCTCGCTCTGAATGTAGCGCCTGGACCTCACTAGGAGGTAACCACTCACTTGGGGCATAGGGACAGGTAGGACCAGTCGGACCAACCTGCAGGGATAACAACACTCATTTCTCCCCTCCTTACGATTTTCAGCAGGTTTATGTTATCTCCCTTGACCACTGGCTCCCCCCCACTACAGGGACACAAGAAGCAGCTGACAGCAGAGAGTGGCAAAATCCCCACAGAGCAGCTCTCAACTGGGAACATGCTCTTCACTTGCCTTGTGTCCAGATGAGCTCTCTGCCCGTCAGAGTATTATATTTATTAGCCATCTGTATTATCTATCTCATAAAATGAAAAATCATTCGATGCTCCTTCATTTTGAGGCTGCTAAAAGGTCACCCTGCCTTGAGGGCTGAGAAAATCCTGGAAAGTGAAATAGAAATGGCACATACAGTACAAGGTGATCCCTGTCCCCTCCTGCCCACCCCCATCCACCTTCTCGCTTAAAAAAAATAAATAAATAAAATTCACAACTCCTCTTCATGATGAATACTAGGACTCCAAGCCCAGAAAAAGAGCAGGCAAGCCACCTGCGTTCCTGCAGTTATTACCAAGCTGAAGGAACAACAGTGCTTCTTACAGATCTGAGGGTATCAACTGGCGATTGAACCGAGCTGTAAATTGCTGAAACTCCATTTACTTTGATGGCTCACGTCTGGCTCAAGAATGATTCACAGCAGCTCCCATCTTGTCAAGTCACACAGGATTTGTATTTTAGTTTTACTGGACCTACAGGAGTTTCGCATACATAAAAATAAAAATGCTCCCATGATTTAGGCTGGTGCCATGTATGTTCAACTCCTGTACCTATGTGTCTCCAAGGAAAAGACAGCCTGCTCCCAGAAAACCAGGTTTAATCTTTTTCAGCTTCTGAGCTCCAGAAATTTCACAGTGAAAGCTTGCAACCATGTACATAAAATTTATGTCTGTTAACAGCAAACCTCTTTCCTTCCTTGTGTTTTATGGACCTCCTAACAAAAAGGCACATAGGGCCCTAAGATGATAGATCACAATTTAAAAGTCCTGTTCTAGAGGGATACCGAGATGTTTACAGGGACACTGTCCCTACACATGTAACCTTGATATAAAAGTGCTTATTTCTCAGTATAAAGACCTGAACCCTGTTTTTCTCTCTGAAGCCAGATATTCTCCAGAAGAACAAGCAAAGGCAAAAATCTGTTTCCCAAAACCCCCATGGATTTTCTCAGATGGTTCAGGAGCTCAGCTCTGGGTGCTAGGTTGGATGGTGGCAACATCAGATGTCCTGAATCTCTCAGGCTCCACAAGAGAAATAATCTCACCCTGCTCAGACTATGACAAATAAAACTCATAAAAGACTCTACATGGCTAAACCACATCCTTACTCTACGCATAGGAGAAAAGAGCCACGAAACTATACTTTGCTAGCAGTCAGGCAGAGTCAAGAAACTGTGTCTCAGTTCTTTCTTGTGTAAGGAGCATCTTACGCTCCCTTCGCCAACAAAGGAGGGCAGGTGAGTTCAGCAAGTGGGAGCTCAAAGGGGTTTTCACCACAGCTGTCACTGAACACAGCAAGTCAGTGCCACAAGCCTCACATACAAGAGATCAGCATCACAAATACCCTTCTACCATGCTCCAAGCTGCGTGGACAGGGCAATACCACGATTTTAAACTTCACTGCTGCAAAATACAGGTGTAATTTATCTAGTCCTTAACTTTGCAGCTTCATTGAATTGCTGAACCAGGATGGATTTAAACCCTTACTTAAATGGTCTTACTTAATCAAAGTCTGTATTGGATTGGGATTATTATAAAAGCATTTCTGTGGTGCCCAAACTCCCTCAAACAGAAAGCACTGCCAAGATCTCCCTGTCTTCTCTTCCATAGCCTGCCTGAGGAACAACAGGAAATATTTTAAGAAGTTATGTCCTTCCCTTTTTAATAAAACATTCTCTCCCTCTACCCCCAAATCAAATTTAAATACACAACAATAAAACACGCATTAGTCTTCCTGTCAAAAATTGCAATCACATCTCAGATAAAGAACACCGACTCAGCCCCAAGGCTGTAGTTAGCCAGGTTTCATTTGACTATTATGTTCTCTGGGAAAAACAGAAAGAAATCTATCTATGCTGACACAATCAAGATTGCAATAGCCAAAACACCACAGCTGTTCTTTGAATATTTCAGATAATGCTCTGCCATCGTTGATAATATTAGGACCGCCTGTCTCTTCCAGTGTTCTGCTACAATAATCAGCGTGCCAATAGGAATATCTGCCACCCTCCCAGCTGCAGAGAAGCTTTTAAAGATTTAATTTTGGCTATTATTTCCTCCCTGCAACACTGTATTTTTGCATCACACGTGCTAGAAACAGAGGCTGCTCAAGAGAAATGAAAAATTTAGCTACTCTAATGTAACTATAACAAAGGGCAGCTCTTGGACTTGGTACATTGACCTCTCAAGACAGCAAGATGTTCCAGCATGTCCTTACATAAAAGCACCCAAGTAATTCCACCAAATTCAAAAGTGACTTATAACGTGCTTTAAACTAGGTACACATTTAGGTCCAAATCCCCAGATGCACTTAGTATTACGTCCCATGAAAAGCAGCTGAATATCCCAGGTGCCATGTTTGATCAGAGGACAAACGCACAAAGTATCAGTTCACACATTTGTGGTTCAGATGTCATTATTAAAACTGGTCATCTACCAAATATCAAGCTTTTGTTTTCTTTTTAACTAAAACTGCAAGCATTTTTACTTAAATTAAGAATTTTAACTAAATGCTTCCAGTTCAGGTTCCCCCCTCCCCCAGTTTATTGTGGAAAGTAATGGCATACGACTGAAATATCTTTTCTTTCTTTCTGTTAGCCAATAACTGCTGAGGCATAAAAAAGGCTTAAGATAGAGGGCTCTTTGTCATGTTTTTGTTGTTCCTTCTGCAAAACAATGGTCAAACTGAGAAAAGTGTAAACATTTTAGAACAAGAAAGGGAAAATTTTTAAGAAACAGTTTATTACATTGCCCTTCACTACCAAAGGAAAAGTTAGAGGAAAAGTAAGCATTTCATATTTTAAAATAACTCCATGAAAACTGATGTCAGGAAAACTAGATCTTCAGGATGAGATGTCCTTACATCAAGCATTTTCAAAACATCAGATCTTTGGGACATCACTGATATTTCACAGAATCGTCTAGGTTGGAAAAGACCTTGAAGATCATCCAGTCCAACCATTGACCTAAAACTGACAGTTCCCAACTACACCATATCCCTCAGCGCTAAGTCGACCTGACTCTTAAACACCTCCAGGGATGGGGACTCCACCACCTCCCTGGGCAGCCCATTCCAACACCGAACAACCCCTTCTGGAAAGAAATGCTTCCTAATATCTAGTCTAAACGTTCCCTGGCGCAACTTGAGGCCATTCCCTCTTATCACTTATTACTTGGCTGAAGAGACTCATCCCCAGCTCTCTGCACCCTCCCTTCAGGCAGTTGTAGAGGGTGATGAGGTCTCCCCCCAGCCTCCTCTTCTCCAGACTAAACCCCTCCAGTTCCCTCAGCCGCTCCCCATCAGACCTGTGCTCCAGACCCTGCACCAGCTCCGTTGCCCTCCTCTGGACACGCTCGAGTCCTTCAATGTCCTTTTTGGAGTGAGGGGCCCAAAACTGAACACAGTCATCAAGATGCGGCCTCACCAGTGCCGAGTACAGGGGTAAGATCCCTTCCCTGTCCCTGCTGGCCATGCTATTGCTGATGCAAGCCAGGATACCATTGGCCTTCTTGGCCACCTGGGCACACTGCTGGCTCATGTTCAGCCGGCTGTCAATCAACTCCCCCAGGTCCCTCTCTGACTGGCAGCTCTCCAGCCACTCCTCCCCAAGCCTGTAGCGCTGCTGGGGGTTGTTGTGGCCCAAGTGCAGCACCCGGCATTTGGCCTTATTGAAACTCCTACAGTTGGCCTTAGCCCATCGCTCCAGCCTGTCCAGGTCTCTCTGCAGAGCCTCCCTACCCTCGAGCCGATCAACACTCCCACCCAACTTGGAGTCATCTGCAAACTTACTGAGGGTGCACTTGATCCCCTCGTCTAGATCATCAATAAAGATGTTAAACAGGAGTGGCCCCAAAACCGAGCCCTGGGGGACACCGCTCGTGACCGGCCACCATATTTATGTAAGTCCTATCTGATCTACGGTATCTTTCCTAATGGCGTGCAAGACTTATCTGTGGAGCCTTCAGAGACTTAGAGAAGTCTGAGTTTTTTTCTTGAAATACCACACCATAGTATTTAGAAATGTGCTGACAGCATGGACTGAACACACATGACAAAAAAAAAAAAAAAGAGAGATTTAAAGAAACAGTTGCATAACATGTCTTCTTCAAATGTAAACCCTGGCAGCTTCCACCGAATGATACTAAATTGCAACATAAGACCATTTCCCTCAGCTATTCTCTATTGCACAAATGCCAATGAGTTCATTGAATACATAAACAGATTATGATATTTAAGCAAGCCTTGAGAAACCAGAGAAACCCCGTAATATATTATTATAATCTATATAAAGCCTTCAGTAAAGAGGTTAATTATGGATTAAACTGTCATGCTTGCTTGTGTATCTTTAGGCTAGTGATTCTTAAAATGCAATAATACAATCAGAGAGATCTTAATAATAGGAAGAGTGGGATTCCTTCTATGCATTTCTAGCCATCCAAATGTTCAACACAGTGCCACTAGTAAGTTTTGCCGATAGTCTGGGAGAGATCATGCTACTGAAAGGGGACAATTCAACTTCAAATGATTGTTTTGGTTGAAATAAAACCACCCTTACAGGCATCCACTGATGAGAGGGGGAGCCCTGCACACTATCTTAGTACTTAAGCAGAATTATATTTCATCATTTTTTAAACCTAATTCAAGTCACCCTTCCTAGTTTCTGAATATAGGTTTATTGAGATTTCAGTTCTCCCTTGAAAGGGATAGATCCAAACCATGAAGCCTGGCTGTGATGCCACAGCATCACCGTGCATCTTAGTCATTTTATTTCCCTCATCAATTTACAAAACCTTTCGTAGGGAGGAGCCAGGCTCAGCTGGAGGGAGGTTGTCCTGCCGGGAACACACCAGCCTGGAGCTGCATCCTGGGCTACTGAGTACCTGAACTGATCTGCACAGGGACATACTGTGGAAGTTTGGTTGCTTTAATGAGTTTATTAGGGTTTTATAGTAATTTGTAATTGATTTCATACTCACTGCAAACCATTAATTACTATCTTTCAAACAGAACTTTCCAAGTTGGACTAGCAGTTGAATAAAGGTAGTTTCCCCATAAGATGATTTTAATGCACTGATTTGATGTTCATTACCAGACCGGGAGGAATCCTGCATCCAGAGGACCGGCCACTGCTTCAGTAAATAAACTGTTTCAGACACGTGCTCAGCCCACAGAAATTTACTTTTTTAGTCCTGGGATGCCACAGTTTCTTTCCTGGTCAAGACAAAGATAGCTTTCATCACCCTGACATTTTAATTTGAGATTCTACTGGCAAGCTAAAATACCAGTTAAAATAAGTCGCAGACTCAGGACTGGCATGCTGAGATAGAAATAGAACAAGTCAAACAGTCAAAAATTCCTTCTTGCCTGGAAGTAACATGACACTTAATAGAGAAACTTTGGTTCAACTGAGTTACAGTCAAGAAAATACTGCAGCCCAGTGCCACCCAGGTTTCTTTAGACACCTAGAGCTTGTCACATTCATTCTCACAAGAGAAATTAATGCAGCAGTATCAGCGCTGCTGTTGTCCTACCCCCAATGCATTTTTTCTGAAAACTATCCCTGTGGGCTGGGAAGGAATGTAATACGATATGGAGTTAACGGTGGAGGACTAAGCGCTTGCCTTCATAAATCGCTCATTAATAAATACCAGAAAGAAAGTCTACAGACCTTAATCCCTGAAAAGCCCAGCGAATGACATAGCTGTGATCTTAGGAAGGCTCTTACCACACTGTGCATAAAGAGTGCATGCAACAAATGTTAACAGTAAACTGCATATTTGGATATCACAGACAGGTTCACAGGACTATTCCTTTAGGCCTTCTGCTGCTTTGCCACAGACAAACAGTCACGCTTCAAAATCACACCAAATTTCTAAACTCTTCTGCATACTGAAGTGTTGAGAATATGCTGATTGACACACTGAAGCCTACAGTCATTTTGGAGGCAGGTTTGCAAGGAGACAAGGGGAAACGTGTTTTGTAGCAGGATGTAAAAGTCTAACCTTGAAGAGTAAATAGAGATGAAACTCTGAGAGATTATTTCAGAAACCCCAAAGCAAATTACCCAGGGAACATTCTACTGAGCCCAATACAACTATTCCATGTATTTTAAACATTCAGAAGGTCATTGGTCCTCTTTTTTGCCTCAGCATTTTCCTTGACCTAGAGCTAGGCTATCGGTGTCATTTCAGTTGGGGTCTCTCTACTTCTTGTGACTTGTGCTGCATTCATGGGTGGATTTCTTAAAATTGGCTTGTGACTTACCTGAGAAACTGTTCTGATCTGAGAGTGGGAGATGAGAGGAAAACATTAATAGAAAGAGAAATACAACACCACTATGCGGGGAGAGGCATCCACTGCCTGGCATTAACTTCCTTGCTACTCCCCCAAAAGCAAACGACTGTCTCATTTACGGAGGACCTGTCGCTGGTTGCCCAAGAGGGCTAAGAACGACGTGGGGTACTGGCTTGCAGAGCAGCTCTATTTATATTCCCAGCTAGCTCACCTGTTTTCTGCAGATTTTGCAGTTACACTACAGACAGATCAATCCTGTGATTTGCTTTCAGCAGGGAGGTGGGAACCCCCTCTGGCACTTCCTATTTTTAAACAACTGAAGTTGTTTTGTATTTTCTAAACCACATTGATCCACAAGCCTAATGATAGTTTTTATTAAAGCTCCCTTTTGTACACTCTGTCACAGAGGAAGCCTTAGAAATTACTATTAGTGATATGGAAAATGTTTGAAATCTATTTTACTCCACAAGTCTGCTGCCAGCTCCTGCTATGTGCAAAACAGAACAATAACCACAGAAAGTGTCATTCCCACATGGAAGCACTGATGGATACAAGCAATGAAGAGAGCTTATATGGTGTGCAACAGTTACCATACACCTTTAATTTATACCATATTGTCCGTTATATGAATGAACAATAAAAATAACATGAACATAATCCTACAGTTCAAATATATTGAAATATATGCACAGCTCCTCCCCCAAAGTTATTTAAATTCCAGCTGCCAATGGAATGAGAAAATTAAATTTATTTTAAAAATAATTCCCCATCATCAGGGTGTGAAAAGTCAAGGTCAGTCAAAATGTCTTCTTAACGTAAAGGGCATTTGTCAAAATAAATGTATCATCTCTGACCTCATCTCTGACAGACCTATGAAAAAAAGAAAAACCCACCCAACCCATGTGTGAACATGGCCAATTCTGACAGAAAACAGAAGAGAATGAACAGGTTTCAGTCACCAAGTGGCTTTTTGTCATTCACATCCACTGCGCATGTAGTGTTCACACCTGCCCGGCGCTCAGTCATGTTTTGCTGCTGAAAAGGATAACTCTGGGTGTCCACTCCTCATCACCTTGTGTTGTCACCTTTATCTGTCAAAAGTACTTGAAATACTACAATAAAGCAGCCACTTTTGGGGAAGTAAAAATTAAGAATTACCCCCTCTCCCTGTAAAAAAAAAAAAACAAACAAAACAAAACCATACTTTCATCATCTGAATAGAAACCAGTTTCTCCCCTAGGAAAAAAAAAAAAAAGTAATACACATTTCCATAAAACGGTACTGCTGGGAATTAACAAGCTAATAAAAATGACTTTAAGGATGCATTAAACTTGGGTTGGGGAACTCTCTTGCGTTTGCAGCATAAATGCTAATAAAATTATAAATCTGTTATTAACTTTTTATATCCCTGCCAAGTGATAAAGACTTTAAAAAAAAAAGACATTAAAAAGACTACAGACATACATTTTAAGATGAAAAAAAAATTAGTAGTCCAGACAACGCAAAAATTACTTACACCATATGAATTCTTCATACAGCCCTGAAAAAAACCACACTTGTCTCCCCAGGGCAATCCAGGATTGAGATCTGATACATTGTGAGGGCAAGGGAGGGAGGAAAGAAAAAAAAAAAGGAAAAAAGGGATTTCACTTTTCCTTTGAGAGCTGACTAAAGAAAGATCCCACCAGCATGTGCCTGAGGGGTAGGGCTTCCCCAGGCATCGCTTACCCGACAATAAGCTGTTTATGTCAAGCCCTGGTTGACAACATGCACGTTCGCCTATTAGAGCCCTACAACTTCCTCGCTGTATTTAACACACCAACCTATTCAGTGCGCTCATTGTTTCAGCCAGTGACAACCCCTGGCTAATTGCTACACGTGGAAGGGAAATTAAAAGGAAGGTCCTTTGAGACTGCTACGTCTGCTTCCAAATTAATATAATTAGCAGAGGAGGGGAAAAGATTGTAATTGCTTCAGACTTAGTGGTATAGGAGGGATTTAGGGATTAATATTTCGGGGAACCACCAGTCTGCCAGCTGAGTATTTGGGAATGCAGAGCAAAGGGACCTTACACCCAAACTCCATGATTCTTCAGGATGGAGAAACAAGGCAAATCGGCCAGATGCGGGAGCAGAGAAGCTCACTGGGGAGATGACCTCCTCACACTTGCAAGGAGCTGACATAAATCACCAAACACATCAGAAGGAGGTCCCATCCTCTTGCAGAAGCAGGTCTTGAGGTGCCTTGTCCAATAACTGAAAATTCAGCTCTTCTTTAACTGAATTAATGGGTGCTGCGTAGCTGTTCAGTCTGAACTCAGTACTCTGTGCCAAGGTTTGCAGCTTCTGCCCAACAGTAGAAACAGTGATATCTTTAATAGACCAGCCGATAACAGAAGAACGTAGACAACCAGTTGGAAAAGGCAGGCATAACCCCAGAAAGTTGTGTCCATTTTCTCTATGCTAGCTACCTTGAAATGTGACCCTCTTCCACATGAAGTGCTTCATTCACAGCCCTCAAACATCACAATTTGCTTCATAATCTGCATTAAAAATAGCACTTCCATTAATTCATCACAAAAATTAGTTAAATGAGATTGTTTTACTCTGCATTTCCCCTCTCGGTGTCACTTGAACTAAGATCCAACCATAGTACGCTTCAGTTACTTCCTAGGTATCTGTCTCCGTATAAGCCATATGCCTATCACATAAATCTAGCTTAAAAACCAATTGTGCCTGAATCTAACTTATTTTTTACTAGCTCACAAAACCTATTTTTTGCCCAGCCCCTCACAGACAGAACAGGTACCATTTCACTGTGGATCTCAAGCCACACAGGGTATGTTGCCACGGAAACACGAAACCAACCAAAACAGGCAATAAATGCTCACATGGTTACAACTCCCCTGGTCCATCAGTCCTTCCTTCACCTTCCCCTCCTTTGGAAAAGAGGGGAAAATGTGCTGCTAGTATGATTCAGCCAAGCGTGGCTACCTAGAGCTGCTCCTCTCCCCCACCTGCTCTTCAGAAAGTCCCCAAATTTGCTTTGAGATAAGCCCATGACAAGAAGGCACAAGCAGCACCAATTAAGGACTTAATGAAATGCAGTCCGTCTGTCCCGGTGCACCTGCAGCCTTTCCTGAGGGCAGGACACACACCAAAGTCTGCAAAGCACCAGGCTCCAGCACCCCACCCTCCTCTCCCATGCAGCCACCACACGCCTAGATGGCTCTGCAGCATGTCCCATCAGATAGCATTCCTCCAAGTTTTTAGACTATTTCTATGTGAGAGGGGAAGTACTTTCTGTCCTTGAGTCTTCTTCAAATTATATGTATATAGTATCACTCTTACAGGAACATATATGTGCATGGAAACCTCTGGAAACAGAGCAGCACAAACAGAAGACACGGATCCTCTTCAGCACTCCTGTGTGTGTTTTTCATCACAGTATTTTAAAGACCTGCCATGGCACCAAACGGCTAAGGAATTAAAGGAAGACTACACTTCACTTATGTTAAATTTCCGTATGTAAATCACATAAGAAATTATGTAGCTACCAAGACCAACAGGACTTTCCCCAGCACCTTCAATGGGCCTCAGGTCACAGCAGTGCAAATTCCTACACCAACTACTGCTGTGCATTAAGACGTTTCAAACCTTCTGATTTTCTCCCTTTTGAGTGACACCACTGAAAAGTGCCAGTCAAACTACATTTCTTAATTCAAGATCTCCATATAAATGCACAGCTAAAGAATGCAACAAAAGTGGCATAATTAAGCCAATAAAAGATTGCTCGATCTGTTTTTACATTCTGTGATTCCAGGTAATATTAAATCACTGGTTTCTTAGAAAGAAAAAACAAAATCACCTCCCTCCTCCTGCCTACTCCCCACTAGCTGATTGCTCTATCTTGCTCTTTTTTTCAACAGGCTTTGAAGAAAGGAAGGCCCAGCCCAAGAGTGTTTGAATATCTAAAAATACTATTATTTTCCCTCAAGACTGAGTAAATGGCAAACTGAATAGCACTTCATAAAACCATACATTATGCATGCAGCAACAGTAGATTACTGTTTCACAGTGCCTCAAAAACATGAGTTACACAAACCTTGTAGACCTGTAGTAAATTAGGAGTTTGGATAGATACCCACTTCACAGTATCAAGCAGTTGAGCATGAAATACTACGCAGCTATGCAGCTGGATCAGCTGGTCTTAGGGGCAACTGCAGAACTGCAGTACAGCATCGCATCTCCTCCTTCCGAGCACCAACTCCCAACAACAACGCGGTCCCTGCTCTCCGCAACATCACCGTGGCTGATGCACAGGTCAGTGTCTCTGCACATCACCCGTACTTTAAGTTAGTGCATTTCTTTTCAGCGTCTTTTCTTCTAATTCACAATATTCTGCTAGGGATGTTTCCTCTCTGAATTCCTGGGAACTCGGGCTAAAAGGTAGTAGGGGTCACCGGCTCTCCATTTAAACAGGTGACTGCCTAACATGGTATCTTCTGTGCCACTCAGTGCTGTCCCAGTGAACACAAATGCAGAAATGGACAAAACCCACCTGCTTTCTGGATTTAAATTAACTGAAAAATCAGAGTTCCATGTTGGTAGTAAATATTAATTGCTCATATAGGCTTAGCGTCAAGAGGAATATTTTTCTCTAATAGGTGCAGAGTAAATTTTCAGGGTTGTATGTTTTTAATCCAATCTCATTTCATCTACAATGTTTGTTTTACCCTGAAATAAGCAACTACAGGAAGCCAGAATTAAAACAAAAAAAAAGGACAGAAAAGAGGACTCTTGACTTTCCTCCACAAGTTCCTCTTCAGTTATCATAATGTTTAAGTACCTAATGTCTGTTGATTAATTCCTCTCTCTTTATTGTCAGCTAATCAACATGCAGCTCCTACTATGTCAAACTACCTTAAAATGATAAAAATCAATGGACTGTGTTGTTTTTCCCCTTTACAGTATACAAAATCATACCTGAGGAGGATACCAGAATAACTTTGGAAGACACAGGAGATATTGAGCACAGAGGTTGATACTATTCATTTTGATTCTGGTCATGTTTTGAAAAGTCCTTCAACCAAACTTCTCAAGAACAAAAAAGTAGTTGGGATGAAGTTTTTCGGGCTGACCTCCT
This sequence comes from Strix aluco, assembly GCF_031877795.1. Taxonomy (NCBI): domain Eukaryota; kingdom Metazoa; phylum Chordata; class Aves; order Strigiformes; family Strigidae; genus Strix; species Strix aluco. The sequence continues at coordinate 39,448,697 of NC_133936.1, forward strand.
TCTCTCTTTTGCTAAGCTCTGAAGCAAGATGGGCTCTGTTATTACATATACCTTTCAGATTTAAGTAATTTCATAAAGTAAATGAGAAATAAATATATTGATGTTAGGAAACTCGCTGCAAACCACACAGCAACAAAATTTCCTGGTGTTCTTGCTGCAAAGCAGCTGCAGCATTGCAGACCTTGTTTTGGTATCAGATAAATTGACCATAACTAATTTAGTTGTTATGCTAACTCTTCTATTTTCACTAATTCACAGGAATAGAAAAGTAGAGTTTGTTGGCAGTATCTTCTATTAAAACAAACTGGAAAGGAGCGACATTCACATTAATGGGATTTTATGACAGATAAATATTCTCACACAGCTGACAAAAATACAGAGGAACATTTAAAATTACATTAAGATTATGACAACCAAAAACCAAAAAAGATTATACTCAAGACCCTTCAACACCATTGTGGGATTCAGCAAATGTAGTGCAAGTTCTGTTGTGATGAAGGGACAGCTCTAGAAAAACATTCTATCAATGATCTTTATGGCAAAAATGGAAGACACTAATCTATAAACATGCACTTTTCCTAAAATGCCACAGCTTTTTTCTCTCAAGAGAGGGGAAATGGTGGCATTGTGTCAGATGTTGCCAGCATGCAACTGGCTCTGCCTGGTGTTCGCCGCAGCATGAATGAGTCACAAGGCTGGTGTCAAACACATCCTAAGAGATAAACCCCTGAATTTTCTCATTCCTTCATTGCTTTTGTATTCCAGGACTAGTGAATGTACTTGATCAATAAATGGCATAGCATTTGATCACTGTTTTCCTTTAGAGCTTGCAGTTCAATATCAGATGATCTGGCTGATGTGCAGAAACATGCACAGATGTTTACCAAGCATTTTTCCAAGACTGCTGACAGTTAATCAGGACCAGAGGATAGTTATTGTCCCATATTACATGTTTCTAAGCAGATCTGATGAGAAGAATATAACGAAGGAGATATTTTAATATACTTCAACAGCATATATTGTATCCCATTGCCCCAACAAAGCCACAGAGATGTATTGTGGACATCACACAGCACACACTAGCACAGTCCTAAGGTCTTGGGGCCAGCTACCTATGCCTTTTCTTTAATAAACACTGATTATCTTAGGAGAAAATTTTAAATGAACCTAAGATGTTGTCTGCAGGCAGCCATTAGATTTTTATTTCCCCAGGCTTGTAGATTTAATCGACTGTCAGCCATGGACCTCATAGATAAAGCACGCAAACCTTCATCATCCAGTTCCTATATTGCAATGACACTTTGTCAACCCAAAGCTTAGTGTGTAAAGACTCATCCAGATCACTAAACCCAGTTTTGCATCCAAGCCAGGGTAGAGTTACAACAGATATATCATCAGAAGCGGTCTAGAAAGGCTGGACAAAACCTTTTCTAGGAGCTCTCCTGCTCCCAGACTTGCAGCTTGCTAAATCAGTCTGCCCTGTGTCTGGTCAGACATGAATTTCCCCAGTCCTCCTTGCCAAGTCCACCTCAGTCTCCACAACCACTTAGCCAAAAATTCAGAAGAAAACCAGAGTAATAGAAACAACTAAGAGCACAGATGACATAAGATCTATAAATCATTGCCAAAATGCTTTGCAATCACATAGTCCTCATCATTTCATCATCCTGACTCCAAGCTAGTCATTCTTTTCAGATATACTGCGGGCCTTGCCTTTGGTGTCCTAGCCAGGTTATTTTGGCAGGACTGGGTCTGGCTCAATGCCAAGGCATCACTCGGCCTTGAGATCAAGGCAGAATGATATTTGGTTTTTTGCCATGTAGTACTGGCTTAAAAAAAACCCACACAGGCATAATTTCTGCCTTTTTCTAATCACAGGAAAAGGAGCAAAACTCCCACATAGATCCCACATGAGTCTTCATAGGTTATTAAAGAGTTTTCCTTTTTTTGCTGGTTTTTTACACTTCTTTCTCTTTTCTGTATAAACAACATCACCTGTGTCAACTGACTTTGGCCAGAATCAACCAACTGCAAAAATCCTTACCAGTTTTGTTTTGTTTTTTAAAACAACATTCTTTAGATGTTACCTTGCTAAGTGTAACATTCGGACTTACTACAGTTAAAGAGCCACTGAACTCAAGGACCAGGGGTTAAATGTGAAGGTACTTCTTCTCAAGGATAAATAACTCTTCCCACGAACCCATCCAATGAAGGATGTTCTAACACATTGCAATTTGAAGACGAAAAGAGATAAGTAACATCAGATTACACACTGGCATCATCTGCCCAATAAAGAGGGAAGAAAAATTAGATGGAAAAATGGTAACAGCCATGGTCTGTTAGACACCAAAACAATTCCTGAAATGCTGGGACTGGTGTGCCAGCAAGGCAGAGAATGCCCTGTCAGCTCTCGTCCTCCCAGTTTGCAAGCCTGGAAATTAATCAATGAACTGGTGAAGGTCATTAAAGAAGTACCTATAAATTCTTTAAAAGACCTTAATAAACCTCCTGAAGCAGCAGCCAGAAACTGTAGAATGTGCTGCTGCTTTATTGGGATATAAAACCAGAGAGGAGTGAGGGCAGAAGGTGAAAGATGGCGTCAGGATAAACAACAGCAGGTGCTGTTATTTGGTATTTTAAAAATCCATCTCTAACTATTCCACTGATGAAGCTTTTGTGCACTTGAACTAAATACAGCAGTTAAATTTAATCTGTGGGACTGTGCAAAGCACTAGGCAGTCTAGAGGTCAGGGCTTAAGGCCTGCTCAGGTGCTACAGGCTTCCCATCAAAAGTCCAGAGCCCACTGCTTCCAACCTGGGTCTCTCCAGGGGGCCGTACACTCACCACTCTTTATTTCCTCCATATCCATCAATAAACCACTGTACAAAAATGCTGGGAGAATAACTACCCACTTGTAGACACTTTTGATTAGGGCTGGCCAGATTTACTTGAACAAAGACCTTTACACACCAAAGACCAAACATTTCATTTGAAACATCACAGGTTGGACTCCTGGGAATATCTTACAGAAATGGCAACCTGTGTAGTCCCAGGGAATAAAAACTCCATTTTAGCTGCCAAATCAGGCAAGCCAGAAACTGGAACTCTGGTCCCTTCTATCCCAGACCGTTATTCAGGTTATGAAAGCACATTTACTTCTGAAAAGTTTTGTGGAGAGTCTGATGTCTGGATGAAGTATTTAAGTTTAAACAAAATGACAGATAAACTACACTTGAGTTTGAGTAGCTTTTGAAGGGTTTATGAGAGTTTGTAACAGAAAGAAAGAAGAAAGCTATATGGCTCAGAGGGATGACATCTACAGTTTTTCTGATCTCTCAAGTACAAGACAACATGTCGTTTCAGAAGTGACCAGATCAGCAGCTTAGTTTAATCAATCAGCTGGAACCACCAGGTTTTTAACCTGACAAGTAGCAATGCTTTATTTGACTGACAACCTATTTACCTTTACCACCTAATTTTAGCAGAACACAGACTAAGTCTTGACTCTATTTTGAGTTCACTGCAGCTAATGACTTTGAACTTAAGGGTCTGATAACACTAAATGGCTATCATCAGGCAAGTATGCTAAATTACCATAGGAAGTAGAAGGTACCTTGAAAGAAGGAACTGCACCAATTTATGCCAAGAAAACTGGACATCAATGAATATTGTTGGACTGTTCTCTGCAACACCAGGTTTCTGGCCCAGACAAACATGTTTCTTCATCTACAGTATTTATCTCCTGCCAATATAAATCCAGCCAAGCTGGCTCCATCTAATTCTCACTCAATATGCCCTTGCAGAAACAAACACAGAAGAGAGAAGTCTTTATCAAGAAATAGTCCTGCATAATGCAGAGCAACTCTCCTCCTTGCTTGCTTGAGGTAATTATCTCACCATTTTAGATACTTCTCTTTCATCATCAATTTTAGAGGCACTGCTTATAGAAGAAGGACTGATGAAATAAGGACTGTAACCTAACAGATTCTCAAACACAGCCAAAATCACTTGACATTTGCTGGAAGCTCTGGGTCTTTGAAAGATAAGAGCATGAAACGTGGCCTCATTCAAGACAACAAGAATGTTGCCTTCTTTTCACTGAGATGAAGGTTTCATGCACAGCTCATAGAAGAGGTTGAAAATTTTGTGGATCAGGAGAGGGACACACCGTATTTTGCTCTCTGGTGACTTACAGTTGCAACTGCAGTTAGACAGACAGCACCACGTGTGCTATGCAAAGACAGACTTCATAAAAAGCAATGCCCAAAAGAAACGTGATTCCACTACACACAAAGGTGGAAAAGCTCAACCAATGTCTAAAATACATCTTCAGGACATTGGTTCAAATTGTACCTCAGTATTTACAAAACACTGAATAAAAGTAAATGCTTCAATCAGTTGCAAACCCATACAGTACATGACCATGCGTACATGGGAATGATGTGAAAGCTGAGCTTTAGGTCAGATGTCAGAATTATTCCCCTCCCCAGCTCAGCTGGGTTTTTCTCAATCTCTAGATTCTGAGAAATGAGAAAATACCGAAGCCCTGGCCATGCTACTGAATAACACAGTACTTATTTCTATTATACTTTGTTAAATAGAGTCCCGCAACCAAGTGGTTTCCAGCATAAAAAGAAGTAAAAACTTGTGCATAAACAACTCAGCCACAGGAAGAGGTAAACAGAAACTGCAAATTAAATAGAATTACTTCCTCCTGCTCTTTTAAACCTATTTTTCCTTTAAAGTGTAGAAAAAAAAAAATAGATTAGGCTTGGGTTTTACCGTCTTTGTCTTGTTAAATCCTCCCAGAGCAGGTGGAGGTGGCAGCACAGCAGTAATCTTACATGTAGCGACATTCCTTTGTCTTATGCCTTCAATTACCCTACACCTGAGATCATGCCAAGGATTTGGGGACTCAGCACCCTTTTTCTGAAACCACCATCCATGCTAGTAATACGAATTGACATGGCAACAAGGATCCCCCCAAGACTGTGTAAAGTTATTAAATATTTTCCTTCAAATTTCTTGGCAATTTCTTGTAGATAGGTGGGTGTTTGCCTCTTCCTACAGGGACACATTTAGTACACTCTTTGCTGTGTTCTCACTAGTGGGTCCCTGAGAGGCTTCAACACTCCAAAGGTTTGGGAAAGACTGGATTCACATCTGTCTTTCATCAATCATCCTTGCCAGCAAGCAGCGGTCCAACACTTCACTGGACATCTCTCAATAGAAAACATAGTTAGAGAGCTCGTACTTACATCACCTGTAATGTCATCACATTTTAATCGACTGAAACACGTCCCATGATTATATAACAGAGATCACTACTCACAGAGAAGTTCTCTGCTTGATAACTTTGCCACCACTTTCCAGCACCACGCTTTACCAGTGCTCTGACAGAGGTTAGCAGTGAAATTGTTAGTAAGTGGATGTAATACATTCTGGGACACGTACTATCACTGCTTCTCTTTGGGGAGAGGCATACACAATTTTTTCTGCTGGAGTAACGCTTGGAAGACTTCCTGAAAAATCTTACAGCAATTAAGCTAATTTACCCCTGCCAAGCAGATGCCAGAAATTAAAACTTGCAAGAATGACAGACTTGCATGATAGCTAAAGACAGAAGAAAATTGCAAGATCCAAGATTATCATTCTCTTGCCTGTATAGAAGTGATTGTAATTATTGTTTGGTTCTCAACTATTCTGGGGCAGGCACCAAGGAAAGACATCTATCAAGACATTTGGATTCGTTTAGGCACCCTGCTCAAAGGGGTAATAAATGCTGGGCTAAAAATACCATTGACATTTCAATATTAATAAAGATGTGTGCTCAAGTATCACTGTAGTGATCCTTCTGCAATAGCTTTGTGATGTCTCTGTTGACTGCTTGCGTTTACCTTCCAGCTTCCTGAAGGTGATCTGCACATTGTTGTAATCTGAGCCACTGGCTGTCCTAAAATCATCACTCCATCCAATTCCTGAGCACATAAGCATTTTAACTTGCCTGCTCCCAAAGTCTATACTTTACATTAGTAATGTACAAGATGATAAGAAATTAAAAACCAATACAAGAAATGAAAGTGGCTGGTAACAAGCCTGAGATGACTTAGTTTAACCTTATAAAGCAAAGTAAGAGAACGCAAAGATCCCAGTCCTATTTGGTGCTTAAAACGACTTCCAAAAGCATCTACGTTTTATTCAGCTTTCCCTGAGCTTATAGGAAGCATTTGGAGGACTCTACAGAAACTAATTTGAATATAGATTCCTTGAGCACTATGTGCAACTGTAGCCCCTATTTAAAAAAAAACAAACCTCTCCTAACAGTTTAATTTCATTAAGTCCTCACAATATTACCTAGCACTCAGCAAATAACAAACATAAAGATTATCCATCCTCAAAAGACCTGTCCTTCAAACCTCTGCAATCTGTGCGTTAAAAAAAAATCGCAAATATATTTTCCGACTTTTTGTCCTTTCCCATTCTACAAGGTCATCCTATCCACAAGAGAACAAGCCAGACCCACTCATGAGGGAGCACCTAGCAGTGCATCTCAGCACAAAGCATCTCCTCTCAAGGTGATGCTGAACTGCTGGAGGTTAAACCCTGACACTTCAAAGTCCCTCCTCCCCTCCCAGACCTGAGCACATTTGGTATGGTAATCGTTAGGAAATAATCAACATGGAGTTTGACGCTGCCACTGTCAGAGCATCACTTCTCCACGTACAACGGCGCCCTAATGAAGAAACCCCTGGACTTAACGTAGATTGAAGAGTTTCTAGAGTGGCACTGACAAAAGTGTATTTATTCACCGCTGCCTCATTGCAATCTCTGAATTTCGCAAATTCTTAGTAATTATGTATGCGGGTTGGTTTCAGCTATATCACCCTCTCCCAGAGTTGTAAGCATATTAATAAAAATAAATAAGCCTGGCTTGCTAAAAGAGCTTTAAAGAGGTGGATGTCCAATTAAATTCCCAGGCTCCTTTAAAAATCCTAGCATTTTTCACTGTCAGATGCCATTAGAATAAGAAAGGTCACAGCCAAAGAGGGATCTCTGTAATTCTCTGAAGAACACAGTCTGCAAGCAGACAGCATTAGGAGATGCAGCAATGAATGCTTCCCAGCAGAAATTCAAAGTTTGCTTTGCAAAAAATTTACTCCACTGCTAAATTTATTTTGGTTACAGATAGGTGAATAGAACAAGCAACTTTTTTGGAACATTTTCTGAAACTTTTTCCTAAATATTGTTCAAAAACCAGCAGAGGTTGTTACTTTAACTTTTGTATTAATAAGCAGAAAGACAGCATCAATTCAGCGCCTCTCAGCATAGCACATGCTTGAAAACCAGGACAATAAATTTAGATGGAAACAGAGACAGGAAGACAGATGTTTTGTGTTTTAACAACTCCAAGAAATGCTTCATGCAACCTGATCAACAAAGCCCTATGGGCTGTTTTTATAGCGTGGATCTATCTAGAAGGTTAAGTGAGAAAATTAGCTTTAGAAATATTACTTATCGGTGTACTGTCACAGAGCAGTTACCAAGGAGGATTATCCTAGCCAAACAAACAAAACAAGCACCAGGAGAGAATCCCATTAGCAATTGAAAACCCACGGCCATGTTGTGGGTGCCATTTGCATATATTACAATTGCACAACGTTTAAAAACTGCAAATTGGGTTTTGTTTTCCCCTGGCTACCTGCCCATTTTTCTTTAAATTGATTTATTAATGTCCACTGTTGCTTTGCAGTTTTATCCTTTTAGCAATAATAGATGTAATATATCACAAAAACAAATTTTTAAGAGTACATCATTAGAGTGATGTAGCACTGGTAATAAACCCCTTCACACTTGGATGAACTTAAATCAGTTTCTCTTTATTGATTTTTGGTCATAACATAATTTTAAAGTTCAACTCAGTTAATAAAAAAAAGATTTGCTCTGGTGTTGTGTGTAAAACACTCATGCTGTAGGTTTTCACGTTATCTGATGCAAAGACTCTTACGGATTTATATATTCTCTCAAACAGTGGCTCGTCATTATACAGCCTGTCTTATCTTCTCTGCTGACCTGCATTTATCTGCCTATCTTTATTGCTACATGACTTAGTGCACAATAGATCTTTACTGTGACCATCTATCCAAACACATGCAGCCATTTTATCTTTCCAGCAGCATTTTGAGTAATGGTCATTTGCATTTTACCAAATTCTCTTACTTTACAGAGTGTTCTGCGTTGACAAAACCATCTGCTCAACCATGCTTTTTATTTTCTTCCAGTGGAAAAGCAGTAATTCACCTTTTCCACTTAACTTTTTTGACAATGTATATTTTAAAATCTGGTAGAATATTTACATGCTTGGTTTTTTGGTTTTTTTTAATAAACTTTTTAATCTTTCAGAAGCATACAGTCACACAGGCAGAATAAGTTAACACCAGCTGATCTTAGGGATTTATTGGTTGAAACTGCTTGATAAGGAAGCATATGATTTAGAAAGGTATACAATCACTTATCTCCACTCTTCTTGCTCCCCTGAAAAGGTATAATGATTATGGCTCAGCTTCACTGTTAAACACAGTCTCCAAAGGACAGTGTAGATGCTTCCACTCCTTTGGCCTACTGGCAGATCTCTGTAGCATGAAGACCATGGAGAAAAGCAGTAGCCAAACCCAACAAACAGGGCAAAACTACCCCAGGCCAAGGTGACCCATCTCTGAAGAACATGAACTGCTCAAACTCTTACATTTTTTACAGGACTCATCAAATAATTTTAGAAATAAAAGACACTAAAATCTACCAGCACAATAGTGCTTATGAGACAGCTGTCTATCTGAATCTACTTCATTCTACTTTTTAGGCCACCATTTCCTAGGATATCAGAGAGTTAATTGCCTAGCTTGAAATCTTTAGGAAGGGACTGTGCTTTCATCCAGCATTTGTGCAGGACCCAGCCCATCACAGTCTCCAACCACAGCAAACTGCTGTAATAACACAAATAACTGGGCAATGGCAACTCTGAGCAAAACTTGTGGTTTGCTTTGCTCTTCCCCTTACCCCACTCATCAGCAGCTCTGATCTCTCAAGTGGGGACCTTAGAACCCTCCCAGAGCTTACTGTAAGACTAGAAAAGCAACCTGCAAGCCTGGGTGTTGCACAAAATATGACCCAAGCATTTTATTCAATTGCTTTTCATTTTCTCTCATTTAACAGGTCACAGAGCACCTCCAGAATGGTCTCCTACAGAGATAAAGCGAGGGTGATTGGTCCTGGAAAAGTTCATAAAATTGGTAAAGGCCGATAAGATACTAGTGGTTGGAAAGAAAGATAGGTCAGACTATGACCCCAGATCAGTTCTAACAGACGCTGTGCTACAAACTTATCCGTCCAACAGCTTACCTAATCCAACACTTAGCCTACAGATATCTTTATGTATTGGCTCACTCCAGAAACTTCAAAGTAGTGAACAAAAATGAGATCACTTGAAACTGGTGGCCCATAAGGAGACGATGACTAATGAAGAGAACTGTTTGCTTATACCCCAGACAGTGAATTAGTCACATATATATTCATTCAATAGGCAACTTAGGGCTAGTGAGTTCTGTATTTACTGGCACATCATTTACAAAATTTGTGTTCTTAAATCAAAGACATGAATAGGTCAATCATATCATAAATCTTATCTGCTACCCACCAAAACAAATTATTCTTGTAACAATAAGGAAATTCTTACTTCAATACATTATCACTGACTTCGACTCAGGAATAATTCATTCCCCAGCAAGCCCTTATTTCTGGTTTTCTTTCACTTAAAGGACTGTTTGTGTATGATCTTAATAAAAATATGCCCATGCATCCATACACACTGAACAGCTGTAGGTAGGATTCAGATTTGTACCATGTCTATGCAGTGACATACAGGGAAGCTCTGTGAAAGCAAAATAGATTGTTATGACTAAGTTGCCTTAACTGGTTAAACAAAGACAAGAAACAAAGGAAAAGGCTTTAAGTTTTATCATTTTAATTCCCAGTCTGCACTACTTATTTTTTTGAAACAGATTTAAGATTCATCCCTCTCTAGCTTTGTCCTGGAAGATTTGCATCAATAGCTACTTACAAGAAAAAAATTAATCCTTTACCTGACACATACTGTACAAGAAGAATAAGCAGTTCAGATTTGGCCTTACAAAAGAAATAACACAAGGCATCAACTCAGAGCGTGACTAATTTCCCAAAAGTAGAGCAGTGTGGTTTCCAAACCCCGTGCTCAGCACCATGCTGAACCCTAAGCACCAGCACAGCCCCAAGAGCGGTGTCCGCCTGCCAAGAGCCCCAGTCCTCCTCCTTCAGCTCTATTACAAGCAAGCTGCTAATGAGGAAATCCATAACCTTTTTACAACAGATGCTGTGAAATATTCTTTCTTGATACGTAATGGTGTATTGATTTTTAATTTCAAAATATGCAAACATGACATTTGCAATAGTGACTCCACACACACAAAAGCTGTATTTTTGGGCTTTTCGATCTGTATTGCATTTTGCAAGCATTTGCCATTAATAAGTAGGGAAAAGAAACACAACCCTAACCACAAGGGGTTGCTTGGCTGTAAAAATAGTACAACTATAGATTTGTCCCTGAATAAAAATTCTCTCATAAAAAGCTGATGTAAACAGCTGCATGTAATGAACTTGTCAAACCTCAAGGTTAATTTAACACCACAGTGATAGAGGTATTTTGGATGGGGCAGTACCTCTACCCTGACTCTGCGACCACTCTACATTTCCTGTTATAAAAGCGAATCCAATAGCATCGCTCAGGCTCCCACCTCCCTTGATGGATGCATGCCTCTTTTTCCTCCTTTGAAAGGGTGATGGTGCAAATACCAAAATAGATTCACCATTTGCACAAGTGACATTTAGGAAAAATATGTCTTGTGCCTGTAAAAATAATTCTTATGACTGACTCACTGAAAAGCTAAAAAAAAAAAAAAAAAAAAAAAGAGAGAGAGACTAATTAGCACCAGATCCATTTTCTGGCATAGGTCCTTAAAACTGGGGAAGAAGGAAGACCAGAGAGGTCACTGACACATCAGCAACACGTTTTCAACTTAAGAAAAATTAGTTCTGGTCATGCTGTGCAGTACAGCCTATGCCCACTGGAAAGATGTACCACAATCTGAAAGAAGCTACTGAGAGGGTCAGTCCATGCCACGCTTGCCCCGCTCCTTGCTGGAGACAGGCTCCATCCCTGAGGGCTGCCGGAGTGCGAAACCAGGAGCACTACAGCCACAGGGAGAAGGGCTGACCAGGGGCAGGGGACGGCAGCAGGAGCCGAGGCAAAGGACCACGTCAGGGAAGACAAATCAGAGGCACCTGGCTGGTAAGGCAGGGAATGAACAGTACCACTTGTGGAAGAAACGGTGGGTGTTTAAATCATTTGAAAAGGCTTGACTTGGCCACTTCGCTTGCACATACAAGCCTGGGTACAGCAGGAGAGGCACAGTCCCAAACCCATCCCCTCTCCCCAGCGGACGGCCAGCTGAATTAGAAACGGGTCACTTTTTCCATGGCTAGGTAAAACTTCTATATTGCTGGGAAACCACTGAGGAAATACCCAGTAATTCAAGTCATTAGATGATACCTTGATTTCTTATGAACAATCATTATTAGTTCAAAGACACATTGGGTAAAAAGAAACAGAAGCTATTCCTTAGTGGAGGCCTTGTCTCTGCCTACATTGGAGAGGCAAGCATTTAAATCACTTTTTGAATTCCCTTAAATTTTTAAATTACTGAGCCCTTCTTTTCCTCAGATACATACAAATTTTACCTATGGTAGCAAAACCAGCTCTGCCATACGGACAAATGGAAAAAATAACCAATAGGGCACATCTCCAGCTAGGATAAACTAGTATGGCTTTACTGACTTCAACAGAGTGACATTGATTTACACCAGTTGAGACTCTGGCCTTACATTTATTTTTCAATTCGTTCCTAATGTACTTAAAATATCTTCTTGGAATCAATGTCGTGTAATAAAATATCATCCCAAGAGTGCACACACTGAATGTCAAGGAGAGGAAAAAAATACATCTTGCATAGACTTATGCCATGTTCATAATCATTCTCTTAATTTTTAAGCAATTCAAAAGGGAAAAAAAGCTGAATATTTCTTGGGATGTACCCTATAATCTTAGAACATATTTAGAATAGGAAATCAAAGCTGAGCTAAACTACCAATTGTGTCAGCAAAAACAGCCTTTCATGGCAAAATGACAATTTTCTGTCTTTGAAAGCTGCCTCTTCCAGTTCAAAAAAAAAAAAAAAAAACACCACCACACACAGGCAGGAATGAAAAGTGGTTTGCCCTTTTATTGTGCAAACCAGCAAAAAATACAATCCTCCCTGCAAGACTTTTTCCAAATTAAGTATGTATTTTTTTTTACTGTAAGTCTCTTGGAGATCAGTCATTTGGTAGCAAAAGATTAAAAAAAACAGTGTTTAAGTAGACAAAGGCAAACAATCAAGCCATCAACATTTTGAACAGCTACAGGTTTATCCAAATATTCAGTGGGTTTATTTTTACCTTCTTCTAAACGCCCTCATTGTGTGCAATTTTGACCCCATTGTGTAAAATAGCATGAGTCCATCCAACTTTAGCCCAGCTTGCCTATCTGTAAGTCATGGTCTCTCACCATAGAGGAGATGTTTAAGGACTTCCTTGAACGCTACAAACTAAAAGGCATCAGCATGACACAAACAATTTAAAAGGAGCATCCTATTATGCGACCTAGTAAATCCCTAATTCTAATCTCTGCCCCAAGCTCCAGTGGCACTATGAACATTTCAGCACATGCCTTTAGGCTGTCATGATTTAGCAGGGAATTTAGTTTTCTTCTTCATTCCCAAGATAATGTGAGTTACTCTTTGTGAAAGGAGACCCCCTCAACCCCTACACTTCTCCAGGCACAGGACCCTCAACAGGAGCTACAGGAAGACCTTTCAGTAGGACAGGTTCCCAAAGCACCTCTTCGATTAGCTTTCTGTACAGCTGGATACTTAAATGATTCTCACTTTGGACTCAAAGTTTTTTCATTTATGTCTTAATACATAATACATACACTGTCTGAATCACAAAGCCTGTGAATCAGGTACTTATGAGCAAGATCTGATACCGGCTTTGCATCTGGTTGCACTCTTTAGGCACCAGAGGCTTTAAAGCACAGCCTGCATACAAGAAGTAAATGGGACATCCAGTTATTCATCCTGTGCAGCTGATACTGCGTTAGGCTCCTGTAAGACCTGAGAAACAACACTTCTACCCAAGTCATTAGTTGGTAACAATGGAGAGCAACTTGATAAAGCCAAGGCTGTAGGTATAAATAAAAATAAAGTGACCTTAAATAGCTAGCTCAGCACAAAAGGGCATAAAAATTGGGGAGAACCCAAGTGTTAGCCTCTGCCCAAAGAATAATAAGAAAAAGAAAAGGCAAAAATCAGCACTCAAATCTTGCTGGTCTGCCAGGGTCCCGGCAAGTAGCTCTGAGGGGCCAATTAAACCACAGCGGTGGGAGAGGCAGCGACCGTGGCAAGCACGCAGTTGGCCAGAGAGGTGTAATGAAAGGTGGCAGTGACAGATAGCCCACCTGCACGTGCCTTTGAGTAAGATGAAAAGCCATTAACAAAGCAGCAGTGGTAGAGGGTTCCCCTGATGTGCTACGCACTAGGTAGACTAAAAGCAAAGCACTGGGCTCTTCCCTTCCGCTTCTAACCCAAAATTTTAAGGTACACCAAAGTGCCACACTTCAGGAAATCATGACCTCCTGCACTTTATCGCAGGCTAGCGGGTTTGCTACCACGTCTGCCCCATGCCGGCAATGTTTCCGTGCCCAGCGGGCAAACCAGGAAGGGAATAAGCTTTATACCTAGCTCTGCATGGGTCCCCTTTGGCTTAATTCTGGGACAGGAAGGTAAGGCCCTAATAAAAGGAGATATTTCTTTAAATCGCGTTTACTCCTCTCCTTTATCACCACTTAGTGAACCACAATTGAGACTGTGAAGCATTACATGGGTCCTGAGTGCACACGTCCAAACTGCTGGAAACCATGAGGAACAGCAATATCACTTAATCACTGGGATAGGCTCTGCTCCCAGGGTTTTCCTCAGCTTCCCAACTGGGTGGGCACATGAGCGCTGTCTGTTCTGCCAGCTGCACTTCAAGATTCAAACATCAAAAATACCAGAGTGGCAGTCAACGGGAAAAAAAAAAAAAAAAAAAACCAAAAGAAAAGCAGTTTCAGGATGTTGTGTCAATACATGAATCCTGAGTTTATTTTAATGACATGCTGAAAACTATAACACTGGGGAGAAAGAGAGTCACATCAAGGAAAGAACTACCACCCCAAAATTGGAGAAGTGAGTTTGAGTATCATTCTGCATTTGTTAAAAAAAAAAAATCTCAGCTGAGCATAAGTGAAAATAGAGTTGTCAAAGTCATAGTGAAATTAGAAACTCAAATAAAAAAAACCCCAATATCTATGACACATCATCAACACTAGGGAAAAATACCACAAAAAAACCCACTTCATTGATATCCAATTGAGAGAAAGAAAACCCACCAAAATCTCTGTTCATGCTGAAACCTCCTCATCCAGCCAAGAACCCTCCTACAGGTTTACAAACTACAACGTCTCTCAAGCCTGCCCCTGCCAGCTGGGGAAGACAGCAGCTCTGCTGACCCTGCGCAGGCCATGCTGGCTGGGCTGTGCCAGAGGGAATACCGCTTCTGTAACCTTTTTCTGCCACACAACCAAGCACTCAATTTTCCACTAGCACTTGTAAAAGACCCCGAGGTTCAAGAGCAGTTCATAATGAGTATGCAGATAATCCAAGGACACATTTGCAATTGCAAGATAAACCAAATCAAGGGCAAGAGAGTACTCTCCTTTCCAGAAATCTCTGGCTCAACCGTGGTCTACTTTTTCTCCCCAGAAAGTCCTGTTAGCCATTGCCCCTCCATCAGTACCTTTCCCCATATCCAACAAATCCCTGATCTCCAAGTTTCCCCACCTCAGCCTTTGAGTTTGCTGAGCATTCCAATACTTCATTCCACGTCAACACTGTACATATGAAAACACAAGTTATACAGCAAAAGGTGACTTCTGCTCTATCAGATAGTATCGCAAAAATTAAACTCACTCCACTATGTTCCAGCCATCTTACTCAACAGCAAAATTTCTGAGAGTCCCTGTTCTGCTGAATATCCTGCATTTAAAGAGGGAGATTTGGTGCTGATTGGATTACAACATAAGTGAAAATTCATGCATATTAATGATAAAATCCATTATTAGGGGTAAAGATGGACATATAGTCATAGAGCATATTAGTAACTAACTTTTAAATGGAGATTATTTCTCCGAATGAAAAGGCAAAAATAATCCTCTCTAAACCTGCTTCATTTTTAATACTTGCTGCCAACAGCTAGATCTGCTTGCTTCCATTCCTGATATGCCATAAAACCTTACAGCTTGTAATATATCCTCTGTGTATGTGTTGCCTTACACACCCAACAACAACAAAGAGGACTAAATCTAAACCTGTAAAACCAAAAATTGGAAAATAAGCTGTGAAAACCTGGTGATCAGGTGAGGTCCCTGACATCTGGGGAAAGGCTGATGTTGCCCCCACGCTTAGGGAATGGAGGGCATGGGAAGCACTGTGTGAGTCCCCTGACAGACCATCTTCCTGGCATCTATTTCCAACCAGCAGAGGACAAGGAGGAAATTGGGTTAATATCTGGGCCACCATCAGCAACATGTGTGCCAACACCAAGCATGTCCTCTGAAAATCTGCACGTGACATTACACCGCAGGAGGTGACAACCTAAGAAACAGCTACAACTCCCAAGACTAGAGGGACCCTGATAAACCTGAGGATAGAGCCCATCAGAAACCTAGTGGAGTCCAATAAGGAGAAGGGCCAATTTCTACTTGGGGCTGCAGACAAACACCATGCAGTGACCAGTGGAGCAGTGGCCCTGCAGAGAAGGGCTGGAGAGCTACCAGGGACACCGAGCTGTCTATGGGGCTCCCTGTGCTGGTGGAGAGGAGGTAACCAGCTACCCACATGTATCTTACGAGCAGGAAGAACGACTCCATCCCTGGATGCAGCAAGGCTCCTTGAACCAGCATAAGTAACCCACTCCTGTGCTGGGGGCTCCCCTGGAGCAGGATCTTGAGCTGTGTGACCTCCAAAGGGCCCTTCTGGTGGCACTTGTGTCATTCCGCAGCCCAAAAACTACAGGTGAAGGCTTTAACAGCATCTCTGCAAACTACTTATCTTACTTACTCTAGGACTTACGCTATCACAGCCAGGCAATAGAACGAATAAATTTGCCTTCTGTCAGGCAGTATCGAAGATATGAATAAAGCATTACAAGGCAATTTCAGTAACGCAGATCTTTGAACTGTGCTCTGCTTTCCCATTGCTACGCTCCTAACCACAGCAGCAGAAGGAAAAATCCCTATTCATCACACTGGGACCTTCTTTTGATGTTGATTAGAGATGGAAGAGAGCGTACTCAGACCCTATGGATTATTGGTCAGTATATAAAAAACTGCTTATGAAAGCTGACTTCTGCCTGAAGACCCACGCACAGTGGTGCAGGATAAACAGCAGTGAGATTTACAGCAGTGAGCCACCATGTCCTTTGACATTGCACTGTCAAAGCAAAACCAAGTGAGATTCAGCGGCTCCCTGCCAGGTTGCTCCAGCTAAAGGCCATGCCACACCAACCGCGTTATTACACTGATGAAGAGCTTGTATAAAAATAGGGAAAACTGTCCATCACTTACTTCAATCTCTGTCTAAAACTATTTACTCCTACTAGCCTTTGCTCTCCTTCTTCCTGGCATTTGTCTCTTTTTCTTTCCGATCAAGTTTTTCTTTCCGTCACCATTTCCAGAAACAGATACTGACTTGCAGTCCTTAGGACAATACACATTAAAGAGGCTGAAGATCCAGTTCATAGTATGCTCAGGGGAGCTCTAGGGTGAGAGCCAACAGATGGGAATCACCCCAAATCAAATGCTACTTTTGAGCATACCAGTCTGACTCTTTTCCTCCTCTTTTTAGAGCCTCATCCTGCAATAATGTTCACAAAAAAAACTCCTACTTAATTTAACAGAATCCCTTACAGAAGTGGCAGCCTCAGATACTTGTTTCTTACTTAGACCAGGTTTTCTTTAAGGTCTCAGTCCTGTAAACACTCAAAGCACGTGAGCAATGCCCTTGATTTCTGGGAGCTACTCACATGTTTAAAGACATACAAATGCCTTGGAGCTGACAGGAGCCAGACGTGCATAGGCATAGAACTAGCTTTTAAAACTGGATAAAACTGTTCAGTTAATAAATTACTTGTTAACTGATCCTCCAGTTCCAAACAGAACAACTCGAGTGAAAACAACACAGAAGAAAACGTGCATTTAGAGTCCAGCCCTGTAGGACCCCCAGCACCTTCCTCTGCCAGTGACTTCCAAGCAGGCTGCACGAGGCACCCAGCCCAATGCACGAGCAGGCGTTTCATGTCAAATAGGATCATCCTTTTATTTTCTCAATTACCTCAGTAACCAAAAGCACACAGCTAGAGATCTGTCATATTTCTGACAGTAAGTAATGCTTTTTCTGCAGTAAATTCAGTTAGTTGTTCTTCACAAAGGAATTGTTTTTAAGGACATCCCACCACACCTCTATGTTTTATTTGTGAGAGGAAAAGAACTTCTGTCCTGGAATTGTACTCAGTGAAACATCTGTAGACATGCAAGAGAATATATTTTCTAATGTAAATAACATCTTTTTCAGTGAACAGTTGTACTGTATTTTATACATGACCTTGTTATGCTTTTAATTTGACCACATCAGCGTCCAAAAACCATGGAATAGACTTCCTCAGAATCATTTCTGTTATACACACATGCACACAGATATATATACATAGAAATAAAAGCTGGGGTTTTCCTTGGCTTGTTTTATACATTTAATGTTTACATTTTTCTGTTTCTCTGTGATTTTCTTTTTATCAAAGCTGAAATTCTCATAAATCACACAGTTCCTGAAGTTTGGCTTTTAGGAATGCAAAACATCACAACACTGATTTTAAGAGGAAATAAAACTCCAGCTGGAGTTAGGGGAGTCTGCAGATACTCAGCATCTGAATATTAGACCTGATGCTTTGGGATGACAGAGCACCAGTTTACCCATATTTGCATATGTGGTATCTTAGAAATAAATTTAAAATAAAAAAGCAGCCATTCTGCTTCATGGTGGTTTAAAATTACAGAAACTTTTATTATCACAACATCCAAACCTTTCCTCAAACAGTTAGGAGCTTTTCTGACTGTGAAGTGACAATGTCAGCTCTGCTCCTGTGATGGCAGGACCAGCAAACACCGCCTTTGGCAAAGCAACCTGACCATCTCTGGCAGTCAATATTTCTCCCGATCTTGACTTTCATCATCATCCTTCCTAAAATCCTACATTTCCAATGACAGCTTCACTCATCAATAACAGCCCAGGGCAAATTCCTTTTCATGGGAAAGTCATCCCTGTTTTTAATAGCAGTTTTGACAAGCTGAAAGGTTTTCCTGAGGGAAGGGAGTGGTGGGAAAAACAGCCCCACCAGCACCCATTATCTAAAAATAAAAGCATACATCAGCCACTGGGGGAAATGATAAGAAAATGCTATTGAGATTAAAGCCATGAACTCCAAGACACTGATTCCCCAACAGAAACCAGCGACAGAGCACAGCGTGGCATTATTCGGCCATTTGCCTGTCTTCTAAGCACATAGGGAAGCACCCGAGTGCCTGGCCCATGCAGCAGAGCCCTCCCTTATCTTCCAATTTTTACTGTATCAGATGAAACAGCCCTTCATGTCTGACCTCTTCGAAGAGCAGGGACTCATCCCCCAAGTTCTCACCTAATACTAGATTCTCTTCCCACTAGACAGCTTTAATGGGTGAGACCCCACACTGTCTGTCATTAGTGGCATCGTTCTGTGATGTCCTCTGTTTCTCAAGGGAGTGGGTTTAACGGAAAGCCCTAACACTTTCTATTTCTTATCGCTCACCTCAACCCCTACAGCTCTACAATACCTTGACAAAGGAGTAGAAGTATATTAATATTTTTCAGTAAAATCCCTACAATTTTCTTCCAAAACAATCCCCCAAAATTTTTTCTTGCTTTCAGTAATTTAATTTTTATTTTGATAAAAAGCTGAAAAATATCTATTTATACATGAAATTAAGTTTTTGAAGAAAAGTAAACTAAAACAAACAAAAGCAACTTTGCCACGTGGCATACAATAAACAGCATTAATCTTTCATGCCAACACACCAGCACTCCTGCAGCCCAGCACAAACCTGCCATAGGAGGGCTCGTGTTTTACCCATCCCACAACAAAGGGCCAAGGCTTCTGCAGCACTAACATGGCAACACAGCAGCACCACGCGTAGCCAAGAAACATCATAAAGTTTCTTGCTCTGGGACCAGGTCTTCTTAGGTTTCCTTTGTCAGAAAGAACAGGGGTTTCTGGCTGTATTTTTTTTTTTTTTTGTCCACCATGGCACCTCCCCAGCAGGGTAGTAAGGATGAAACTACTCCCAAACTCTGTCCCCATCACCTGAAGGACCAGAACCTGGCTCCTCTCATTCCCTCAATTAAATCTCAGTTCCTGATCACCAAGAACATAACATGCAGCCAAGCTCCATTTGCAAAAAACATTGCCAGCAATAAGCAGAAAGTTAAGTTTAGATTTCAGAGCAAGTATTCTTGGCAATTATTTATGGTAATTGTCTCAAGCTGGTATGATTTCATAAACAAGGAGATCTCATGCAGAGCTAGGAATAACACTTTTTTAAATGCCCCTCACACAAACAGAGTGAAGAATTAAAAACAACCTCTGAGGGCTAAACTAAGCAAAGATAATACAAAGATGTTGGAATGGTAAAATATCTGCAATTAAACTGAACATCATTTTTGGGAGTTACACAAAAGCCTCCAGTGACAAACCCCTAAGAGCATTAGGGTTTGTTTGCTGGGGGGTCAGCGCTTCTGTAAGATGTAATCAATGGCACAATTGCATAAACTTCTCAAAAAAACGTAAAATAAATTTGCAACCATAAAGACTATGCAGAAGATCTTGTCTGTCAGCAGTATATCTGATCCACCCATACACTTGAAGGTTGAAACCACAGTGAGAGCCTAAGGACCATACAGCAGCAGCATGTGAGTCTCCCTCCCTTCTTGTGCAGCCCCATTCCCTCTTTTTGATTTTGTGTTTTAGCTTACCTGCTAAAGATAAGGCAGAGCACCCAGCAAGTTTCCTGTGCCATCTGATGACTGGAAGAGTGGGGGCATCTCACCCTGTGGTCCCAGAGTCACTGGCAAGGCAGGATGCAGCACCCAGAGGGCTGTGCTGACTCACTGGGGAACAGGGCTAGCACACAGGGGACTCCCAGGACCTGCCTTGCCACCATGCTCACAGGACCTGGCATGGCCAAAAGATCATCCAAGCCAGCTGCTGTAGGGAGAGGAATACAGACTGTCCCCCCCAGCACAGACAAATATAGCTCATTTTGTACAGACTGGTGCTATATAACCTAACGAGCGTTCCTGCTCTGCTTCAACACCTATTTTCCATTTAGCTACTACATAAAAGTAAAGGGAGGCAGCATTGTACACAAAGTCCTTTAGCTGCTTACCAAGTTCCCAAAGGAGCAGGTCTTTTTCCACGCATCTTTAAAGTAATGCTAATTACATTATACACAGTGGCAAATATACACAGGGGACAAAAGTATATCTTTTAATTAAGTATTACTATTGCATCCACTGTCTCTTATCCTCATTCCCAACAGAGGATGAGGAAGCAAGGTACCCTCAGAGCTTGTCAAGTCTGCCCCCATGCTGTGCTGCAGCAGATGAGCCTCTGGGTCTGAGCACCCCCAGGAACCTGCCCCTGACAGTGGGCACCAACCTCTACATTGCTATTTTTTTAAAGAGGTTATTCTCCAATACTAAAAACAAAAAACCCCAAGCCATCTTAAAAAAGTTTCCTGGGAATGGTTGGCTGCAAGACCACAGTGCTGAAGAGGGACTGTCTTTCACCCAGTGCCCCTCATCTACCACCACTCATGGACGCATCCACCTTAACAAAACATACACCAAGTTCGCAGCCGACAGCCCCTCTCCTCTATGCTGAGCTCATGCACTCTCATTCAGCTGATGTGCCTTTAAATCATAAGCATATTTACTTACTCGGCATTAAGTTATAAGCGCAACTTAAAGGATGTTCACCACAGTTAATAACTAAATATTATAAATCCCACAGTGAACGTATGAAGTCTTATATAAATTATACATGATCATGAAAATTTATTTATACATGCACATATGCAAACAAATTTTTTCAGAGATTACTCTTGTAATTCCCTTATAAAACTGGAGAGTATATCTTTGCCATCATTGTTACTTTAAATTTATTAAATCAAATGCCTGCAACAGATCATAAGGATGGGTTATAAAACCAAACTGAGGTAATTTTTACTTAAAAAAAAAAAAAGAATACTTTCCCAGTTCCAGCGTAATTTCTGAGCTTTGACACTAGAGCCCAGTCCTACTCCAGGAGGAGAGGGGAAGGCACAGGAGTCCTACCGCACAGCGGTGCTCAGGACAGCAGCACGGGGGTGGATCCTGGTCACGGGGTGCCAGCAGCAGCAAGCCGTTTTGTAGGCACATGCCTGCATGCAGAAAGATCCCTCCATCCTGTGGCATTTACAGCTGAAAACAAAGCCAAGGGGAAAGCCCTGTACAACCACTCCTCCACAGAGAGACACCTCCGGCAGGGAGCCCCTGAGGCTCCTCCAGCCACCCAGGGCATGTGGGTGCAACCAGCGTGTCCTCTATGAGGACACAGTGACAATGTGGCTTGGAAAGTTCAGGTGATACCCAGGTGCACAGGTATCAGCATGTGGGGACATCTTAGATACTCTCACACATCTTGCCTGGCCTCCCCCTGTCACTGAACGGGACGTCCCCTATGGGTCCAGTGTCACATTTACTACCACTCAGCAAGCATCTGGGCCACCCTAAAGCATCTAACAGGCATCAGAAGCTTGTTTTAGCCTTTTGAGTCTCCCCACACCCAAAACCAAGATTTGCCCAGGGATGCTCCAAATCTCTGCAACTGCCGACATCAGCTGTGGCGAGCGGGGAAAGGGCTTGTTTTAACAGTGCACTCCTTGCATGGGGTCAAGCCACTCCGTAACTGTATTTCAGCTTCTCCCCTTCACATGCTGCAGTAAGAACACAGCCCTACAAGCACATTCCTCAATGATTTAGCTCTTCCACGCCAAGAAGCTTGAAAAATTGTTCTCCATGCTATTTATTTGAAACAGCTTTAGTCTGGACTACAGACATAACAGGGTGGTGAGTTCAAGTTAACCATCCTATTTGGAAAAAAAAAAAAAAAGTCTGGAAGAACAAAGGACCAAACCTCACTATCACAATCATGCTGGAGCTGAGCAGAATAAGCACTCTTCTTCCAAGTCAAACACTGTTTACCCTCCTTATTCAAGGTGTGCTTATGCAACCAATTCTGTGCGAGTCTATGACAGAGCGCTTCGCAGACCAAGACAAGAGGTACCGTAGGACTGATGATAATGGGCACCAGTGGGTGTGTTAGGCTCAACAAATCCAACTCGGTATCTCACCGAGGTCCAAGGGACCCAAGTAATTTAAAAACCAAAACAAAACAAATAAAAGTTCTTCTAAGCCAGCCTACCCACATCGGACAGTCTGTGCATGGGTGGAGGACTGCATGCACAACGGATAATTTAACTTAGGGTTAGCATGCTCAGATTGAGCATGTTTCTGCTTAGAGAGATAGCTTGGACCGGTTTTGTCACAGCATGCTGTTCTTCAACTAGTGAAAATATACACAAAACATGCAGAGTGCATCGTCATTCAATTTTCAGTGGAAATATTAAAACAAATTAGTATCAGTAGAAGTCAACTTACATTTTTATATTTCAAAAGAAAATACTAGCTAATTTATCTTCCTACTAATATAAAGGGAATCAAGCTTGCACGTAACTTGGTTAGCGTCTCTAGCTCTGCGCAGCAAACCCTAAGGTAGTCCATACAGCAAGCTCTGTCAGATCTAATTGATAGCAAGACGACAGGCACTACACGAGGTGCTATAACACAAGCTGGTGCTCCAACTTTTCTTCTCGCTTGCAATATGCATACGTAGTTTGGGGGCAGTAGAGCCTGTTACTGCAAGACAAATTCAGAGCTAAAAGGATATGGCAGCCCTCCACACTGTAGTCTGATTGCATTAGACTGAGCACAGCACAAGAAATAAATATTTAGACAGGGTAGATGGCACCCTGAACACATCGAAGTGTCAGTTCTGATCTCCGACAAGTGAAAAGCACCCTCCTCTTCCTGCGCTCACGTGAAGCTCGCCATCTCTTGCTGTCTCATCCAGATGGTGTGCAGGCAGTGCTCTTCTGCTTCATTCCTAGACAGCTAAAAACCACAGCCAATCTGCCATGTTATTTCTGTCTCTCTCTGCACTGGCTCATCTATCACTGCCAGTGCATCTACTGCAGTACACGCTCCCTCCCTGCCGCCGTTTACGATTAAAAAGGAAAGAAAAAGAAAAATCTCCAAGCCCTAAATTACAATTGAGCTTCAGCTGCACAGTAGCTAATTAAGAAATTCGGGAGCTTGCAACTTCTGAGGAAGTAGTGGACTTAATTAAAATTAAAGCAGTTCATTTGAAGAGGGTGGTGTGACCCTCTTTCTGCCAGACTTCAGGCCCATGGAAACCCCTCACTGGTAGCTATGCAAGCTCTAAGTATTAGGATAAATGTTTTCATATGTAAATTGAGCAAGCATTCCTCAGTGCCCTGCCTACAGAGCCGCTTTATTGCCTCTCCCATACAGTTGTGCCCAGCAAACAACAAAAGGCAACCTGTGTTTATAGGGCACTGGCCTGACATTCAAGAAATCTGCACTCAAAATACTCAGCTGTGCCAAATGTCAGCAATGTGATGTGGGCAGGTCAAACAGTGCTCTGTCTCATAGTTCTCCCACCAGGAAAAATGGAAACAATTTGTACTTCTCTCCCATTTAACCTGTACAAACCCATAAACTTTTCAGAACAGGAATGGCCTCTAATTACATAGAAGCACAGTAGTAAACAAGGCAGGAACCCTCTCCTCATTGTCAGTGCCATCTCACACAATGGAAAAGGCAAATAAAAACCACCAGACCAGGTGCTCCATCCTCTCCCTCCCATGTCTCGGGCTGTCATAAAACCAATTCACACTGGGTACGTCCGGTGCAGTCCCAGCCCTGTCTGGGCTCACCAGCCATCAGCTGCTTTACTGCGCGATGGCCAGCGGCATGGGGGCTTTGCCGAGTGGGATGTGGGGAACGGCGGTCCCCTCTGTACTGCAGCATTTGACCCAATTACAGCTGCTGACAGCAGAGATAGAGAAGAAGTAGTTAAGCTGCAGTTTGTGACAGCAGAGCTTCTGCTGGATTCAAACTAATTGCCCACCATTAGCTGTAATTGGTGCACATTCTCCAATGCAGGCAAAGCTTGTATCTGTTTTAAAAGAAGAAGCAACCATAGCTACAGGGGGTGAAGCAACCACAAGCACATTCCCCACAGTAACATCAGTCAGGGCAAGCGCAGTGTCCTCAAGGATGCCACATCAGTACCAGCCACGGTCCTCTTCCACTCACCCTGTGGCATGCTTCATCACCCACAGCAGAAGATGAAGCGATAAGTTGTATGTCCTAAAAATATCAACTGAGATACAGAACCAAACAGGTAAAGAGCTAAATGTATCATCCAGCAATGAAGGGGAAGCCCAGAGCACCTTGCAGCAGTGGATTGCCTAGGAAAGCATCAGAGAAAGATGGCCAAGTGACCCAATGACATCTTATGCTACAGGGTGAATTAAGAAGATGCAATCAAAAAAATCACAAGCTGTAAAGGAGGCTAACAAGGCACGTGGGCAAGGATTTTCATGAGGCGTCCTGTCTGCTTGAACATGACACTGCCTGAAATAGAAGTTGACAGCACAAAGGGAGGAAAAATGATCACAGTGACACAACCTGAGGTTGTGGTTGTCCAGCTCCTGTTCTGACATCTGAAAAAGCACTAGCCCACAACAGTGAACCAAGACTACTTAACTGCTGTTTCAAGATAATTACTATTGGTTGGCTGTTCTTCCTTCAATACACATTAGCCCATCTGAGCTGTTTAAGCTCCCCTTTGCAGTCTGTCTCCTGGGCTCTCTAGAACCATCCCGTTACAGCTTAGCTAGAACAGGGTCATCTAAAAAAAACATGGCAAAACACCAGGTTCAGCTGCTGCTGAAAACAGTGGAATGAAATACCCAGCATCCATAATTTCTTCTATGCAGCTTTTAACCATCACTCAACTTTCCTGGCAACTGTTCAAGCACTCTCACAGCTCAGCTATTGCTATGCAAGATGTTGAGGATAGTAAAGTTTAATTTAAGTACTCTAAGCATGAATAAAACAAACCCAACATGATTTGGAAACGTGAAGGAAAACTGTAACAGAAACAGGGTCTTCTCCTAAATTAACAACATTGGCTTCTCACATTTGTAGAGCTGACTGCAGAAACCCATCAGTTCATATCTGTTCCCAGTAGCAGCAGCATGACAATGCCAGCACACTATTTGCCTGTCAGGGAAATACCACCATTTTGGGTAACCCAATACATTCTCTCTTCCAGGAAATGGGGTGTTTGCTTCCCTCATCCATATACCCGCTTTTAAGTATTTTGGAGATGGGCAGAAAGGCTAGACAGATTCTTTGGTTTGACCCACTACAGCTGCTCTTACTCCACACAGCTAAAGCACAGAAAATTGGCACCACTAGTGGACATCTGTGTGATGAGGAGTTTCCAGACAGTCATTACTTCTGAGGGGTGCAGTTTCTGTGTATCATTACAGAAGCCAGTAAGCAAAGTTCTTGCTAGGAAAATAGGAAAGTTGCCCTCTCTTGGCCAACAAATTACAATTAATTGCTCAAGTTGCCAGGAATCCGTATCTTTAAATATCTTAAATACACAAGAATGTACAGGAGTTTGTGCATAAAACCATAACACAATAGTGGAAGAAACTGAAAGAAAAATGGTTAATTTCTACTAATAAAATCATTCAAACTAAGCAGTTCTTTTAAGCCAATTGCTCTGTTTAAAAAGCTCCTATTAAATGTGGCAATTTTTCATTTGAAGTGTTGGTTGTGAGTATGTACAAAGGCACCTGAATTTCTGCAAAGATGAAACTATTGATTTTGTCAGTCTGCGTGTGAGAAAGAAAAAGGGAAAAAACCCTTTCTTTCAGTCTATTCCTACTCAGCTAAGCACTTCACAAGTGTTTCAGAGCATTGAAGTCCTCTTCAGTCTTAATTAGGCCATTTATTCAGTGAAGTTCCCAAAATTTTTGCTAAGAACACTTTTCCTGCATCGCGTTCTGCTTTCGAAGGGTTGCACAACACTGACACTGTCTGAGAAAATTTTCCAGTGGCCCCTGTGAGCCACTGTATGTGACGTGATGCCACTTCACAGCAGGGATGGTTCAATCTCACATTTTCATGTGCTTAACTCAAGTAAGGTGTTTTCATGCGATGTTTTCCCTTACCAACGGAGGTTGGAACAAGCTCAAATCACAAAGCAAGGTGTCTGACAAGGCCCCACCTTCCATTTCAGTCTCAAAGCAATTCATATAAAGCAAATTTGACAAAATTACAACGGGAAATCTGAAACTCATCCCCCAGGTACATCATGGATGCAGGGAACCTTCAAGGATGAATTTCTGACAAAACAGCGCAGTTCTGCCCAGTGTTTGGCTGTAGATTTCAGCAGTTTCCAGCAGAACTGCTGTGGGCCTGCTGGAGCAAATTTTTAAGCTACCAAGCCAGAGGGAAGCCTGGATGAGTACCTGAACAGAGGGCAAGGATTTATTTCTTGCCTAAGGCCCGCTTGAGCCCTCCAGCTGCCTTGTTCATCCAGCTACTTGCCTTGTCTGAGGCACAGGAGTCAGTGCATGTCCCTGTAGGGCTACAAGCATATTAAAGAGCAAGAGACAAATTACTAACTAGCATTAATCCTCCTTACCTGCTTACAATTAGGAGAGTTTGCTTTAGAGTGATAAGAAGAGTTGCTTTAAGCACAGCTATGACTGAGATCTGGTGCCTCAGACTTGGTCTTGATGATCAAAGTCCCTAAAATGTAAGGACAGACTAGTGAGACAGAAATGTAAAACCTGGTCAGGGGCTCATTTATAAGGATGCTTACTTCAAATCACCAGTGGCCCCAATTAGCCTGCAGGCTGAGGAAATGTCTTCAGAGAGCAGATTTTGTTATCACCATCTCCAAAGGAGTATGATTAAAAGAGTTCAGGATATCTTTGCCACAGCAGGAGCATCAAGTCAAATGTGAAAAAATCAGGAAAGGCAAGTGGATCACTTATTTCCCCTGAGAAAAAATGATGCACTCTGACAGGCTGATAAAACTGCTAAAATCTGATCCTACTAGCCACATGGCAGGGCCAAACAAATCCCATGCAAATCTCTTCAGCATTTCCCACAGATGTGCAACAAGCAAAACAATGTCAGGTGGAGATTAAATGAAGAAATTAACTCAGACACCATAGGAGCTGAATAGTGTAACATTTTGGAAGTCTTTGAAACATACTACCCCACCCAGGTCTTTAAAGCCAAACACCCCTTCCCGGGAATTAAACTTTAAAATACCACACATAAATTCACATATTAGAGAAAGTCACCACACAGAAGGTCACCATAAAACAGTAAATAAAGATGCAGCTCTGCAGAGGGAGATGTTTCATTGACTGGACTGAGCTTTCCCACAGAGCCACCTTCATGGTGAGGAAGACAGAGCATATCAGCAGAGGTCTTTGCAGCCCATTTGAATGGAGACGGAGCCCATCCTCCTTGGTAATTTGTCATCTGCAGAAACAATATTTCTGCCCTGGTTCAGATTTTGACATTTACAGAGAGGCTGAGAGGCAGGTTGCCCACCTCTACCAACCACACTCAGCGGTTGCTTGCCTTGTTAAGGCACTTGGGTTTGGTCTCTATTTGCCCACGGGCCCCATCTGGACCACAGTGCAGGTCTGAACCACCTCAGCCTGTGGACACATGCCTCAGGCAAAGGTGTTTGTGACAAAACCCATAGTAGCAGCCTGCCTCACCTGCGCTGAGAGAGGACATCACCACACTGCCTCCCCACCCACCTGGGAGGTGCCAACCCAGACAGCCCATTTCATAGCTCAGTTTTGCCACTCAGCAAAGTGGTGGTAATTTTTGGTATTCCTCTTCATCTAAACCTCACCATATACAGCTTGTTCCCATGCTGTTGCTCTCCCAACTTTTCTGCTTTACAGTCAACTCATTAACTTCTTTCATAAAATCAATAGCAGCATCTCACAGTGTATTGGGTCTGGCTGAGATGGAGTTAATTTTCCCCACAGCAGCCCTCATAGCGCTGTGCACTGGTAGCTAGAAAGGTGTTGATAACACACCAGTGCGTTGGCTACTGCTGATCAGTGCTCACACAGCTCCAAGGCTGTCTCTCCAACATTCCCCTCTCATCAGTGAGCTTGGGGTGGGCAAAATCTCAGGAGGGGACATAGCCAGGACAGCTGAGACAAACTGACCAAAGGGATCTTTCAAACCATATGACCTCTGCTCAGCAATAAAAGCTAAGAAAAGGAGGATGGGGGGGCATTCGTTATTATGACATTTATCTTCCGGAGTAACTGCTATGCATACTGAAGCTCTACTTCCCGGGAAGCAGCTGGACATCGCCCACTGACGGGAAGTAGAGAATAAATCTTTTGTTTGCTTTTGCTTTTGCTTCATTAAACTGCTTTTATCTTGACCCACGAGTTTTTTCCATCTTATTTTCTCCCCCCCCACCCCATCCTGCTGAAAAGAGGAGTGACAGAGCAGCTTGGTGGGCACCTGGTGTCTAGCCAAGGTCAACCCACCACACACAGATGCCAGCACTGGATACTCAGCAGAAAAATCTTGCTCCTTGCTCGTTCTGCAAGACTCAGGAGCCATAAGATCTTCCCATTTGGGGCCTCTGCTAACCACAGCAAGGGAGTGAACACAAGTTTGGCACGTGTCTCGGGGACACTGAACCCCTGAGCCATGCACATGGGGGGTGAAGGGCAGGACAGTCCATGGGATGCTGGCAACCTCTGCAGAAACAGCTCTGTCTCCTCAGCACAGCTATAAGGCACCAACCATCATGTGACCATTTGCAGGGTGTCCAGAATCCAAAAACTCCATCCATGCATCAGCACCCAAAT
Source organism: Strix aluco (assembly GCF_031877795.1). Lineage (NCBI taxonomy): Eukaryota > Metazoa > Chordata > Aves > Strigiformes > Strigidae > Strix > Strix aluco. The sequence continues at coordinate 39,478,141 of NC_133936.1, forward strand.
ACTGAGGGCAAATTCTGCCTGTGCTGTTAGGCAAATTGCCTGGACCCTGTGCCTCTGGTTTTTGGTTCATTTTCTGACTAATCTGCCATGTGTTCAGGATGGAGATCATCTCCTCCTGTGCAAGGAGCTCACATCTCAGGGCACCCACATGTTATTTTTAAAACAGCTAATTTCAAATTCTGTGCATTTATCTTACCAGACTCCCAAAACCCACCCTTGACTTGCTAAGCTATCAGGTATGTGAATGCTACAGGCAAGTGTAGTCACTCCCGACCATCATTAGCCATTTGCAGGGCTTGCACATAGAATGAAGAAGAAACCCAGCCACAAGCTTTCAGGTTCCTGCTCTGCAAGGCTCAGCGAGTATTTATTTAACTTCTAGCACAGACCCCTGCAGCAAGCACACCTTGTCAGAAAGCAACCCTTGCAGTGGAAGTCGAACGCTTGCTCTGTTGAAGTCTGTGCTGTGAATGTGACACACACTCAATTTTCAAGAAACCAAATTGGCTGTGAAGGCTGAAAGCCAGGGCCTGCAGCTCAGCTGGAAGGGCTAGAGCTGAAGCACTCAGATGAGGAAGCCCATATGCATCTGAGATTTCCTTGGACTACTCTAATTTTTCATAGTCAGACTGCTGGGCAAACTGGACACCACGGCCTTCTGCTCAACTGCCAGGGGAGGCTGTGTACTTGGCCAGCTCCTCAGCACAAGCAAAATGGCACCGGCCAGCCGGGCGAGAATAAAAAAAACCCCCACAATTTAAATGGATTTTTTCCCTTCACTGCCCCGAGCACCCTAGCAGCCATGCCTGCCCCATCCCCAAGTCCACCAATGTGGTATGCTCATGCCTCTCCCTCTCAGCTGGCCTTACCATAAGGTATAAACAGGAGCATCCTTCTTTTAGGCAGATGCAAAGCTGCAGGGCAGGGCAAGAAAAAAAGACTCCCTTGAGCTTTCTAGCAGGTCTCATCGAATCCTTCGTACTTCACCTCACCTCCCTAAAAATCCAGACAGCCTTTTAATCCACACACCCAGTGCTCTGTGGCAACATAGCACAAAACTAATAAAAAAAAAAACCCCACAACATTTCAATTAACTTTTTACGACTTCTTGAAAACCATCTGTGTAATTTTGCAGCATTTCCTTTTAATCCCACTGACAGAATTATGTTCATCTGCCTGAAATACCACATTTGTTGTGACTATCACAAGACCTCATTTGGTGGACGTCACGGCCCATTACCTATTTTTAATAGCAGGCCAACGTCTCTCCAGTTTGTGTGTGTTGCAGCAGACGGTGCCCTCCTGCAATGGTTGGGACTGGCCCCAGCCCCACGGCTGTCCCACAACCTCTGCATGCCAGCACTGAGCAGCAGAGAATAAAGAGGATTTGCTTGTACAGCTGGGTACAGGTGCTCTTGAGCCACATACCTGTCTCCCCAGTGCTTCGTTACTTCAGGCAGCAGTTTATGCCCATGCAAAGGGAGTCTTCAGCATTTTACAAACGCTGAGGAGCACGATGGGACCACAGCAGCCTGGCACATATCTGAGGACACTTGGAGCCCTCTAAGTCTCACTAGCATCCCGTGGGACAGGGAAGGACCCCAAGGAAGGGTGGTAAGCAGGGAGTTTGCAAGCCCCCTCAGCCCTTTCCCACATGTGCCAGCACAGGGTCTCCTTGTCCTCCGCTACCCTGCTCCAAGGAGCCGGGGCACCCCCTTTCCCCTATCCCTGCTCTGCCTTTCCCTTTTGTTTACCGAGTGCACCAGTGCTCCAAGGCTGTATTTGCACAGCCCTTGGCACTATGTGTCCCTGTAGCACAAGTAATCTTGTCATAAAAGTTGGAGAATGGGGTTGCCTCCGCTCCCTTCAGCTCTCCTACTAAAAAGGCTTCACCCTCTGATTTAGCAGAGCTATCTTTAAGGGGCTGCGTTTAATTTTACAGTCTTCTGGTGGGTTTTTAGTCTTTATAAGAGACTAAGAGCAAGACAATAGTTTTGAAATTGTGTTAACGGGGCAATCACACAGAATCAGTCCCCTTGCTACTCCAGGAAGCATTGTGATCATCATTAAATAACAGGGATGGCAAAAGCACCACTGCTAAAAATCCAGCTATCAGCTAACAGAGTTAAGAGACTGATGTGGGCTTCAGCAGGTTACGCCTGTCCCCAGGCAGCTCCTCAAGAGTATCATTCTATCTGTCTGTCAGAGTAAATATTGGAATGATTTTTCCAAGTGTCTGTCTCCCCTGCTTGCATAATCACACAAGGGGCTTACCCACCAACAATTAGGTAGTAGTTGTTGCAGTGTGTAAACCTTTGAAATGCACATTTCTTGGGAAAGCGGGGGTGTGTTGTTTTTTTTCTTTCTACAAATTCAAATGCTGTCAAAATGGCATGTCATAAAAATCAGTGATAAAAAATTAATAACAACCCCTCCAGGCTAGAAAAGCGGCTGCTTATTGTATTTACTAAGCCACTGTCTAGGAGCCTGAAGCCTGATTTCACACCAATCCACTCATTAAACATCTAGCTCAACATTGTACAGATCATGGTGAAATGCAGACAGCAGCACTGGATCTGTCTGCAGAGATCACAGCACTAAAGAAACAAAAGCCCTATGTGGTTTTGGTTTTTTCCTTAAAAATCACCCTTTCAGCAGCACCAATAACCATCTTGCTCCTCCTTGCTGTGTTCTCCCTCACCTGCTCAGCTCTGCCGGGTTTTGCTGGCTCAGTAACCTCTGCTGAAGGATCAACAGCCCCAGCCAAAGCCTGCAGGTGACACTATCGGAGCCAGCTGAGGACACCGCTGCATGGCACGTGACACTGATTTTTCATGAATCCACAATCTCATTTATTCCATGGTGCTCTCACAGAAGAAATCGCAACATACTATTGACTGTTATTTAAGCTGTTTCTCTTGCTAAAGAGGAAGGACTTCTCACTGAAAGATGAAACCTGTGTGGTTTCCCCTGTCTGTTTTCTTCATCTTAATGAGCTTACACAGGAAAGGTTAAAGCTAATAATATCAGAGATACCAATAGCTCAAAATCACAATCTGATAGGGAGAGATTATCACCCTGAAATTGGTTGTTTAAAAGGAGGCAGATAATAGCTATGCTTAAACCCTGGAAATTCTTTCAGAATATACCCCTCCACTGACAATGTGCTGGTTTGTTTTTTTAAGAAAACAACAGCATCAGCTTGAAACTACTCAGTTTGAGGTACGAAGTGTGTCAGTGCTTTGACTTTTATGATCACGGTTCTGTGCTTTTGAAGTGTAATTTTTTCTTCCCTCCTCCGTGTTGCTGCCTGGACAACCACAAAAAGCATAAGGAAAACTAGCTTGGCCAAATTGCTTACAGAGAGAAGAGCAAAGCTTCCTACACCCAAGGACCCTGCTGTCCTACTTGGAGAAGAGGCTCTGCAAACCTCTTCTCCAAGAAAAAAAGAAAGGGAGCCTAAGAGCTAAAAACTGAGAAGGGTCAGTAAAATAAAATGATAGATCAAGAGCGTATTTTCTCATTAAAAGGCCCAGTTTTGTTCGGTAACCTAGTGTGTTCAGGGTGATGAAGCAGCCACAACAAATGGATTTCTGAATTACCCCCATCTCTAGTATTTCTTTCAGCTGCAAGACCTGCCAGTTCACGAGCAACTTTTTGCAAGATCCACACATCTTTGCAATGCTCCTAAGCCCCCATTCCCACAGCAGCTCAAGAGCTCAGTTCTTAAAGCACTGCTGTACCATCCCCTCCAGCACAGTACAGGGCTGCTTGTTCTTTGGGTAACCAAGGCCCAGAAAGGCTTTGCAGCTTTCCAAAAATAGTAGATCTGCCCTTCTGGCTTCCAAGCTGAAACCAGCTGAATGCTGGAAACATGTGCCAGGGCCAATCCTCAGCCACTCGCAACCATCCATGTGCTCTCTTGATCCACTTTAAGATGGAGTATTTAAACATTACAAGGATGGAGCACTAGGTGCCCAAGATGCAAATCAGGCCCCCCTTGCATAACTTCCTAGTCATGCAGGTCTTTGCTCGTGCAAGTGTGGTGTAGCTGGGAACCGTCAGTGTTAGGTTAATGGTTGGACTAGATGATCTTCAAGGGTTTTTCCAACCTCGATGATTCTGTGATTCGGTGAAGCAGAGAAAGGGAGCTGTTATTTCCATGCAGTAACAGCTACACACTCAACGCCAGATTATGGCTCTTATGTCAGGTACACCCCAAACACAGATACACATATATATATGTCCTTCCTCAAAGAGCTTTAAGTCTAACTATGGGATTAACAGTCTGTAAGAAAGACCTTGATATGAAGCGATTAGTCCCTTGAACAAAAATCTGCCGCATCAGGCATTAGCACCGAAACCTGCAGTACAGCCCAACAGAGACAATGCAACAGAAGTCTCCTGCCATAAAAATAAATAGATCAATGAACGCTTCAAAGAGCGCAATAAACGCAGAATGACAATCCAGGTTTCCTAGAAACCTATCTTGAAGCCCAGTGCTGGCAGAAACATTTCACATGGAGAGCCCCAATCCAAGCGCCCTCCCAGGGGAGAAACCTCCGAGGGGCCAAATCCCCCTCCCCTCATGGGAGAGGGGCTGGCAACGGCTCTCTGCAAAGCCTCCTCCTAGCAGTTCCTGCCATGAGCTTTGGTGCAGCTTTTGAAAGTGAAAAGGAGAGCATGTACCCTGAGTAAACAAGGCTTTGTTCCAGCCCTTCTTGCCACTCTCCCCCCCAACAAAATTTCTCTGAAAACCAGGAAGAGCAGCTGTCCTGGGGAGATCCTCAGCAGCAACCTGCCTCATTTTGCAAAAAAGCTCAAACCTTTTAATTTGCAGCACTTTCTGGGTATAGGCTAAACCATTTTACACAGAAGCGTTCTCTTTTTCAGATTTGGGTTTCTAAAATTCTCTACGCATAAAAAAAGGACCATGCCCACACTGCTTTAAACTTCACAACTGAGGCTGTAACTGGAGGGAGAAAAAGACACCACCTCTTGAGTGCCCATCTTGGGTACCACTCACACAACAGATGAGCTTTCGTAAAGAACACATCTACCCTTCCTACATGTTTCACAACCTTTGAGCTAGTGATGGACATCTGGTATTGTCTCAAAGAGCAGAAGAAAGACAAGTTGCATCTCCTCCTCGGTAGCAAGGACATCAGTTGCTTGCTAGGTATTAAAATGAAAGACTTCCATGTACTGCCAGAGGTAAAAACCCTATTTATCAGTTGGAGACTTCAGCCTCCAGATCCTCCTCCTTCCCTAATGGTATTTGTTTCCACATTTGTGCTTGTCTGAAGAGGTGTGAAACAGAACTCATTATCAAGATAAATGACCTAAAACACAAGCCTCCACAAGTAACAAAAGCAAAGGTTACATAGCACTGTACAGATCCAGAAACTCCAGTGCACATATCCAGGTTAATCTACCACATAAAATAACCTGGTGGCAAACAAAGTCCCAAATCATTACATCTCTGGTGCAGAAGAAAAGTTGACATGGGATCTTGCAAGCCAGCACACAAGAAGCAGCCCTGCAACATTTACAACCACCCCCTTCCGTACTATTACCAGAGTGAAAAGCAGACAAGACTTCTGCTGAGGTTCATATCCACCGTGCCCAGGTTCAGCAGAGGCAGCACTTAGCCATCCCAGCCCCAGGCTGTCTAATTAAGTGTGACCACGTGCTGCTCCAAGTCCCTGTTGTGCAGCTTCAAGAAATGGAGGACTGTCTGGTTTTTGAACATCTCACTTCTTAAAAATCAAGCTGCTCATATTTTTAGGACAGCAGAGATACTATTGATTCAGCAACCCAGGATTTCTGGAGCCACTGCTGAGGTTTACTTTTATTTGCCCCGAGAAAGAAAAAAAACAAATACAGCAACACCACCAGAAGGAAACAAGACAAGTTCTCCCAACTCCACAGTGAGGGAAACCTCAAGTGCAACATAAAGCTTTTTCAAAGTATCTGCAATTTTTCCCCCCAATCTTCCTGCTCCTACAATTGTATTTCAAGTCTGGAACGCACTCTCTCCAGCAAACTTCCATTTCCCCCTTTAGGCTTCCCAATTCATGCTTTTTGGTGCAGGTTAAAACCTCCTACCACACAGGCTTTGCCCCCTGCTGCATTTGAAGAAGGATATTTTCCTTAGACACAGAACAGGCCTGGCTTGCCTTCAAGCTTTGGGTAAAGACTGTGGTTGGGTTAAGGTAGTTCATATTTCCCCTGCACTGGCTCACCGCCCCTTAGTCATGGGAGGAATGAAATAAACTCAAATCACCGTTTTATCTTACAAGTCAATGGAGCTCTAAATTGCCTTTAAATCTGAGGTCTAGTCTACCCTTTGCACAGCAAACAGCCTTCTCTCACAGCATCTGCAGGGGCTGGAAAGAAACTCCTCTCCTGATTGCTTCCCAGGTCAGGCTACTAGTATTAATATCCCAACTACAACTCAGCTCAGCCCCCCTTCAAGGGTCTCTCTTACCTCCTACTCCTCATACAAGAGCTCAGAAATTTCCTCAATTGCGCTTCCTGAGGGCCCCCAAGCCCAGCAAGAGCAGAGAGAGTGAATAATTACTTCAGCTACAGCTCTCCATTGCTGAAGTACAAACCTTTGTGCTGATGTCCCCCAGGGGGTATTTTGACAGAGTGGAGAGGAAAGTTGGTTGTGCCTTGCACCAGGGCTGTAGCATGGTCAGCCTTGAAAATCAGGTATGCTCAACCTTGTTTCTTCCAGCAGCCTCCTCCCAGTGATGGGGCTACAGATAGGAGAGCATTTCAGACAGCTTTCATGCAAAGGAAGATCCATAAAACTGGTTGCCACAGCCAGAGACACGTAGAAAGTAGGTATGACTTGCACATATTTGGGATCTGCATGTTCCAGTGAAGCACACATTCAGGAGAAAATAACTTGTGACCAGTGACACATCACCTCCTGAATCCTGTATCCGAACAAAAAGAGGACTCGACTGGACTTTACTCTGAGGAAGTCACCCTTTGCCGGCACTCCCAGGAGTAGAGGTGGTGGCCCACCCTGGGATGGTGGGGAGTGCCATTTCTCTATGTCAAACTGCAGCAGCCACAGAGAGGGACCTCAGAGGACAGGTCTGCCCATCTTGACTAATTGCTGCAAACGTCTGCGTATTAAAAATGAGCACAAGCTCAGAGCAATTCAAAGCCCTGATCTACAAATACCAGTTCAACCGGATGCCACTGGGTGTGGTGGATGCAAGAAATAACTATGTATTTATGTGCCTTTTGGGCTAATGTTGTGGGAGAAAGGGGACATGGGCTGAACACCGGCTGCTGGGGAGCATCCAGAAGGATCCTGGGCTGATCCCTGTCTTCAAAGGGACACTGGACTGGATGGACTCAGCATGGAAAACGATCTGTAGAAGGCAGTCTGTAACTCATGAAAAAAAAAATATAGACATACGCCAGCCATTCTTCTGTTTTTTCTCTGTATGTCCCCTTGTTTGGCATAAAGGCAATGACATTCCCTTGTTCAAGTCCTGAAGGAATTAGGTAAATGCAAAGCTTTTGGTTCACTGGTTGTTCTAGTGAGTTGAAGCACCGATTATCACTGCTGGAACTCCATGCATTTCCCTGCCAGGTCTAGTTATTAAAGAAATTTTACACATTTGATGTAAGATTCCACACACACCCCCACCCCCCCCGAAAAGATTAAATCCTCTTTGCAGCTCATGTCGTTTACATGTCTAATCTGTTCAGCTCTGCCCATCAGCTCTGCCCAGCATGCCCATTATAGCTGAAACTCCTGGTCAGAGTAGCCAGACTAAATACACTATTTATGATTTAGAAAATTTCAGATTTCAAACCTATGGCTTTTCTTGTTTTTCTTGCTTCTTTGGATACACAGTAAGACACACAGCTTCAGTTTATATTTTGCTGTTTGCCATTTATGTTTTTATTGCAAGTTTAAAGAAAAAAGGCAGTAAGAAAAATGGTGCTCGGTCCTCTTGCTTCATATGTGATTAAAACATTGGCTAGAACAGTGCTGGGATGTGATTTTTTTTTTTTGTAATGAAACAGTACTATTGAAGGTAATCCATGGCATGTGTTTTGTTATTTTGCTTTGCTTTACCCACTGTGAAGAGTGCTTGTCATGGCAAAGTGACATGCAAAAATACCATGAAAAACAGCTCCCAGGTAACCTAATCAAGCCTTTCTGGTAACACTCAGGAGATGCCTAAAGTCTGGGCTCGATAGAGGATTAAGAATGATTATTGCAAAGTATTTGATGGAAGAATGGGAGAGTGTGTGTGTATGTATATAAAAAGCATGTGTAAATAAATAGGGAACCACGACCCTTATAACCATGTTCTCCATTACAGACCCAGTGTAAGCTGGCTGTGTGTCACCAGGATGTTCATGCACCTACTTAAGCAGACACATACATACAATGATGTCTAGCCAATGGGTTTGCCAATAACTTTAAATGCTTTGCTGAGTCGGAGCCTGCCCAAGAAAGAAGTTTCTCAGGAGAAAAGAATCATGCAGTTGAAGACCACCTCACACCGCACTTGAAAAAAGGCAAAATTAAAGCTCTGTGGTCAATACAGTTCTTCAAATACTTTCCCAGTGTTCACCACCGCAACCCTAGTGCTCTTTTAATAAGGTTTGTGGAGCGTATTTGTTCTATTACATATCCTCCACCCGTTCAAACAGAATAATGCAAAAAACTATCCCGGCATGATTTACTGATCCATCATCCCTGCTTCAAACTGTTCAATGAATACAGGACCAACCATATTAATACATCTCACATTTCTTTCTTCCTAGCAGGGATGCCCCCAGCGAGGCAGTATGTCCACATGAAGAGCAAGGGGGCCAGGGCAGCACCCTGCAGTCAAGTGCTTTTATCCCTGCAGCACGTCTTGGCACACCCAACAGCAAAGGCGGCACAGCTGCAGCACTATCTTACATTTAACAGGAGGTGAGACCATGCACAGGTCTCAGCTGCAATTGCCTCAAATCACCTCCCACACTCCACATCCAAACTCTCATTTACTTCAACAGCACAAAGCTCCTCATCCTGTCCCAAAACAAGGATGGTAGTACCAGTTTTCAGCACACAAAGGTCTCTCCCTCCATCTTCTGGATCAGAAGTTCGCAGGAAAATACATACCGTTTCCAGATCTACCTGTCGCAGCAAAGCACGGAGTCATTCTGGAAGGTAAGTGCAAAGGTTGTACCTCTAGGAAAAGAAGTACTGCCTTCTAGAAATAAAGCAAAAAATTCTGTTTACAGACTGACCGCTGCCAGCTTAGACCACCAAAAGAGCGAGTCATCCATTCTGGTCCCATCCCGAGGGAGGCTGCGACAGCAACTATCACCATTTTACTGGAACACAATGTTCCAAATATGACAGCAGCAAGGAGGCCTGGAGTCTTTTAATAAAATTTAAATATTGTTTGTTTTCAGGAATTGTGACTCAGCCAAACACCTCCTAAGTTATTAACATTTCTTAAGCCCTGGAGCTGTTTGTGGAGTTGTGGTATTGCAATCCTTTTGTTATTTCATTAATTTTATTAATAATTAGCCATTTTACTAAGAAGCAGAAGTGCAGAAAACAATGTCCAAAAACCTCAAAACTACCTTAAAACATGTAATTCTTTCTACAAAAGTATCTGCGGTGAGGAACGTGGACAAAGCTGAACTACAGAACATTCTGATGCGCCCTTCAGAAATAGGCACAAAACTTCTCCCAGAAATCCCACAACACGACGGCGCTCCCAACAACCCTCCTGCAGTATTTGCTAATGCCAGCAGCCTGACAGATCTCACGTTTTCACAGCATCGGCTTTTCTGTGGTTAAGTGGAGCACCTGGCAAACAGGCAGTGTGTGTGCAGAGCTGCAGCAGGGCAGGGAGGGGAGGGGAGCTGCTGCTGAACCCCACTTTCAGCTCCAGGAAGAGCCCAGCTCAGCATCCTCGGGCAAACACGCATCCAGGGAACATCAGACATGCAAGCAGCAAACGCCAGGCAAAACTTGTCCACACACCAGAGATGAACAGCAAAACTGAGTTATACTGCTTTGCATTAATAACACCTGCCCCCTCCTTTTTTTTTTTTTAATAACAAACAGAAATCAAGTGCCTGACTCCCACACACATGCAAAGGCTGACTACCCTCAACCCCATGAAGAGCTCAACATTTTCCACACATCAAAACCAACTTGGTAGCTATGGGGCTCATGCCATGTCCCATCACACACAACCGAGAAATGCTGTAGCTTTATGTTGCTTCCACTTCCTCACAGTATTAAAAAACATACACTGAAATTCAGCTTGCTCAATAGATAATTTTCTTTAATGACGAGACCGAGGTCTATAAATTACAGAATCACAACAAAAAGATCAATAGGTCCATCAAGGTAGGGGAGTGGGAAGACAAGGATTTCTCCCAACATGTTATCATTATTCAGACAAATTAGCATTGCATGCTTCAGTAGGACTGGCTCTATATACAAGAAGCCGATTGCGACCCATTGATTTTGAAGCTCCTAGTCAGGCACAAGAGAGGTCATGTTCACTTCTGGATGCATCTCTTCTCTACACAGTGCAATACCTTCTGAATGCAACAGGCAGAAAAAAGCATATATTGGTGCAATTAAATCAATTACAGCATTTGTGTAGCAGTATCACGACTTATTCTGGAAGGCTTGCAAAGGGCTAAATGTCAAAAACATCTCTGCTAGGAAATTAATATTCGAACAGGTATTAAAGCACGCATTAGCTGTATGCAGTAACTCCCCTTGCGCTTATCAGCGGTATTAATCACAAGACAGGGATGAGAAAAACTTCCCTGAAAATAAAGCAAAGCAAAGCAAGCCCGTGCCGCTCATGATTTGATTTGTTTTGACACAACTGCATTGTTCAACATTTGCCATTGTGCTTTTGTACGACAAGGCATTTAGCACACGGCACACTGGGCTTGTGTACCTCCGCCTCCTCTCCCCAACATTACACTGCTGTTCAACGGCAAGCGAGCATTCTGAACAAAATGTTTAATTTGCAGGCACGTGCGATTCCCTTTTTGATTATCCATCTCCCCACACAATAAAATCCAGCTGATGCAGAACTCTACAAGTGCTGCCAAGTCAAACTGCAGGCAAAGGTTCCTTTAGCGCACAGAAACACCTTTGAAATTCTCATTTATTGGATTCTGCTGCCAATCACATTAATTCCAACACAAATGTCAAAATAAGATTTTTAAAAAGTTGCCTGATTAAAGGAGTGAACAACAAGGAAGGCTCTCTACATACAGTTTAAAACAAAAGGTCTGTTTAACTGAAGTAACTCCCTTTTCTGCATCTGCAGCAAATGCAAACTCTTGAAAACAAGAGGCAATTACTTAGACTAGATAAATCAGCAAGAACTCAGTACCAAGATCAGCTGCTTTTAGTAACTCCAGTCCCAGACAAGAACTTTTCTGCAGCGTTTCATTCAGTCTTACTAAAATCAAAAGGAAACAAACATCTATCTTCCCAAGCAGATCCTCACCTTATACATCCTCCACACCCCAAGTCCACCATAGCGAAACCTTAAGCATTTAATGCTGAACTCTAGTTCTGACACACATGTGGCCAACCAAGCTCAAGCCGGAGACTTTGCCTCATCTGCAGCAATTGGACTCATTAGGTTGGTGGAACAGGCACCCACCATGTAACGCACTAAAACACAAGAGGAAGGAAATTGAAAGAGGATGAGTCTCTTTAGCTGGCAATTTACCAATTTCAGCATGCTCCAGACATCATTTTAGTTATACCATCATTTTACTTTGTAGAGGTTTTCGTTATTTTTAACATATATATGGGGTCAATGGCTTTGTGACCTGGAAAATGCAAGAAAATCTATTCCTGAGCAGAGACTGCTTGCCTCTATGCCAGTAAAATCTGCAAGAGACAGCCCATAAACATAGCCCACCACACATACACAGTGTAAATAAGCAGTAGAATCATTTTTTCAGATGCATAAATGTATACATTTGCTTTGTATTTTATTAGTCAGGTCTTTGTTTTTATGCACGTGTTAAAAGATATTCCCTACTGAAAAAGACATTTTACCAAGGTCAACCCAGGAAGCGCTACAATTAAGATAGCACATCCAGCCACGATCTCTTCCTCTTCCGTATATATGTTCTGATGCTCTCTCTGCTAATAATATCAGACACATTTATAGGATTCATTTTCTTCTTCTACAAGCAGGCTTTGCCCTAACCCAGGACTGCTCAAGGAAATGATCCACAGCTGCTCAGTTTTCTCAGATGCACATGATCTCGCTGCACGCACAGAAGTCCACTTCTCATCTGCCAGCCTACAGTCAAAAGCGGATGGACACAAATGTCTCTGGCATACAGAGTGCCTAACCGAGCACTTCTCCTGAAGTGACATCTCTTGGAGGCTCTGCAGGCCATCAATTGCAGGTCACATCCAAGATTTGGCTCCTGTTCCTTCTGTGCTTGCACCTCAGCTCAGGGATGTGAGAAGACAATGGAGGAGAAGAGGCTTGTTAGGCCATCTGAAACATCTGGAGCTTGGATACCTTGCACCAAAAATAACTTGCATTTGCATTAATAACTTGCACAAAATCAAACACAACCTTCCCAGCTCTGAATAGCTGGTTCGAATAGGACTGAAGGCCCTCCGGTCTCTGGACAAGTCCCTGGCACAGCAGATCATCAGGCTACACAATCTGCCTCACGTTTTTCTAGCTCACATGGACACCTGCCAGGACTCCTTTTCCCAGTGTTCCTAACGGGAAACCATTCCAGCACTTCACTCTCTAGCCAGTTAAAGGTCCTTCTGTATTTCCCAGCCTAAACTGAACCACAAGTACTTTGAAACAGGTTTTAATTCTCATAGGTATTTCTTATATAGCTCTTGCTTTACAATCACAAGTGAAATCAGATTTGTGTCACCAAATAAGATGACAAACTCTTCACAGAAAATACATAAGTGAAGCTTATATTTGAGTGCAAAATTCCCATCCAAGTCAAAGGTATGCTCAAGGCAGCTCTAAAAACAACCACCACTATTAAAAAAAAATGGTCTGAGGGCTTGCTCTCAGTACCAGGGTCAATTAAACTAGCCTCTGAAGACTATACAGGGCCATCCCTACCCATAACAGATGCAGCACCTTGCATCCACATCTAGAACCCTGCTGCCTCAGCTCTTCTTCAGCCTGTTCAAAATTAACCCCCTTCCCTCCCTCTCACCCATGTAAGGCAGGCCATCATCCAGACAGTTTTGACTAAATACATCTTATCAAGGGAAAATAAAACTTCCCATTTCATAGCTGCACAAAAATGCCTTATGACATTACAAGCAGTTCAAAAAAACCCTCTGCATTAAACTGTCCAATTGATCGATTGCTGTCTTTGCCAATTAAGTAAAACCAGAGCTCCTCTATCTTTTAATGTAATGATAACTGTGAACCACAGGGGCTCGAGCAACTCTTAACTTCTCTCACCTTCATATCCTATCTTACAGTAACCACTGAAGCAGCATTTACTATATAGGACATGCAGAGCCATTGTGCTAATCAGTCCCTGCAGACCTTATGGTGCACTTTGCTGCAAAAGCAATTTTCATTTTTTAACTCCAACACCCTCTAAGTGAACAAAGCATTTTCAAAATCATCTCGTGGCTCAAAAGACTCAGAGCTGGTAGCCTTTCCACTTCCTTCCTTTTTTCCCCCCACCCTTTTCCTCAAAACACTTAGCTTGGCACATCTTTCACTCCAAGAGCCAAAAAAGGCACCGTGGGCTGCAGCAAGCATTGTGGCAGCTTCTCCACTGATGTCTTCTCCCAGTCTCCCTTTTGAAATAAAGACATGGCACTAGAAGAAAGGTTAACTTTATCATTGGAGGCTTTGGGTAGCAGGGAAAAAAGTTTCCTTTTGTTAGGTCAAGGAGCTCTGAAAGACCTGGTCAACATGGGAACACAGAGGTAGGCAAAGAAAAGAGCCAAGCACATCTAGTTTGCTCACAAGCTTTTTGTCATAGAGACAAAATTTTAGCTTAAATTAAGCAATTTTCATCTTTTAAGCATGCAATTACTGCACTCAATCAAAGAAGTAAATTAGTTGGGTAAACACAGAACCCCCGCAAGACTGAAAATTTTCAGTGAAAAATAAAGCACATCTGTCCACACTGCATTTTGCACTTGATTTTTAAACATTTCAGCTTCTACCAAAACGAGGCACTGCACTATTTCCCTTTCATTTTACAACTACTTTTCCTAGCTTTTTTTCCTCCCCCTATCCCTTCACTTCCGAGAAATATGGGTAGGTCGGGCAATGCAGTAAATGTTTGTGCTTCAGTCTTCCTCCAAGGGCCATCAGGACGGATGTTGACATGCTTATCAATAGTCCTTGCAGTAAAGTCAAGAGTTATGACGAGAACAATATATCCAGCCTGAATTTCTGGTAGTAGGGCACAGGGGTCTGGCTTCTGTGGGAACACTTACCAGAATATGGTCATCTAAACCTGTCCCTGAGTGGTTTTGCAATAATGTTACTCACAGAAACAAGGAAGTGGCATTTCCCCTCATACAGCAGACAAACAAAAGAAAGCTGAAAATCAAGCTGTGTATGTGCTATTAATTTCACCTTAATAAATCACTTCTTAAAATAAATCTTTTTCTGCTAAAACCAGCTGATATCGCAAGACCTTCCATACTTTGAAATGTGCCATTAGGGCTGGATTTGTCATAGCCATGTTTATCTCATAGACATTTTAGAGGAAATCACAGATATGCTTCCTACTGTGGTGACAGGAGCTATTTTCACTATAATGCTGTGATAACATAACAGCACAGATCATTACTAGATATCCCATTTCCAGTTATCGTGTCTGGGAGCAACTAGTCAACTCTACAGTAGACATGGAATTACGCTGGCAGGAGACTGAACCTGAACAGAGGTGATAATATTATTTTCAAAACACTTTCAATTAAGCTGCCTCCATGCACACTGCAGTTGAATTTAAAACAATATTTAAGGGTTAAAATAAGTGTTCCTCAGACAGTCAGCTATAAGAAGTCTATTGGCTAAGCAAAACTTAAAGTATCTTTACTTTCTGTTAAAATGACAGCAGTAATTCCTGTGTTACTGGTAATTGCTAACATCCCATGCCTACCTTATTGACCCGACGCTTAGACGCCAAAGTGACAGATACCTGGTCTGTGCCTTAGAGCCACCGATAGTTGATGGAGTAACCGGTAAGTGATTCACAGTCTATAATGGGAAAGTCTTTAGCAATTTTAGTTTCAGAACAGATTAGCTTTGGTATCTTTTGAAAAACTAGAATTTTACACTTGATTTTTTTTAAAGAGTCAGACATGCACCACCAGCACGTTCCCTCCTAGTAGGAAAACACCCCATTCTACATGTGGCAGTTGCATTCATTCCCAACATCAGGGAAATCGAGGCAGGGATCCCCAGACCCTGGCAAGCCCTGTGATGCCTGTGCGTACAACTGTAGCAGGGGTAACTCAGGAAACCCTGACAGATGTTGGGACAGGACTACCTTCTCACGGCAGTAGCATCGACAGGGGAGAAGCCCCCATTAGCACACCACGCTTCCACACTCTCTCCCATTAGAACTTCAGTCACAGACTCTCTCTTCATCATGGAGGGGTTTGGCTGGCACCCCAAGAACACGGGTGCTATAAGTTAGCAGCTCTGTGTACAACACTGGAAGAAATTCAATTATTCTCATTACCTCTTCATCAGGTCTTTTGTCTTTGCTTCGTGGGCTTGGAAGAAAGTGGGCCCTGCATGTTATTCAGAGCATGACTGCTTTGCTCTGTCTGGCTTTCTGTGCCTCACAAAGAAAGGCATTATGAAGAACACTCTTTTTTTAAAAAAAAAAAAAAAAAAATTCTTACAAGTACTTAGAAGTAGAGGGAGCACAATCCTCCAATTTAGCCCTGGTTGCAGAAACCATTAAGACCCGACTGGTAGTCAGAGCATTCAACCAACAGATAAACTTGTCTCGTCTACAATACCCATGTTAATTTTCATATATCGCTGGTGAAAGTAAGAGTGACCCATCTTAGCGCATCAGGTAGCTGCTACCGAACTATACCAGATACCCGGTTTCTCTTCTCATGGTAAAGCTTTGAGATTCCCCTACTCCCAGTACAGCCAACAAGTCCAACTGCTCTGACACAAGCCTTGTTCAGTCCCTTTGGAAGCATTTATTTTTATCAGTGGGTAGAAATTAAAATTGGTACATCAATGAGTCCTATCTGATTACCTTGAAATTCTCCTCCCTGCAAAGCCAGCAGAGGATGCTCAGACAAGAAACAAAAGTCTCTTTCAGTGGGGCCATAAAGCACAAAATAAATAAAACAGAAATCAAGGTCAGCCTTTTCCAGGCTGCTAAACTGAGCCTGCAGATGAAAAGAAACAAATATCCAAGAAATATTTCTCATAATCTCCTAGATGTAGGAAGGAATGGTTCCCCACCCCAACAGGAGCTTTACCTTGGCAGGATGTAAAGCTGTCACTGGCACACTGCCATGGGACTCTGCTACCCTCTCTCCCCTTCCAAGAGCCGAGGAAAGAAACATCCAAGGTTGGTTTGAGCCTCAGGGAACTCACAGGAAGCCCCTTCTCAACAGATCCCCCAAACACTGACTCTGCAGTAGAGGATTTTTAACTTCCAAAGAAAAAAAAAAAAAAAAACACCAAACAAAAAACCCACACACCAGGAAAAAAGCCCAAGATTGCAGCCCTTTCCATTGCAGACCCTATGACACATACGAAGGCATGTGCATTTATGCCATTAAAAGGAAGCACCTGACAGCCATGCCCTGCAGAGCATCCCAAAAATGATGGTCCTGCCAGCAAACCCTGTCCCTCAAAGCCCACAGCACTGAAGAGCTACTCCAACCCTTTCCCCAGCCCTCTCAGCTCTCCCTTTCTGCCCTTGCCCCTGGGCAGGCTCCTTTTCTGCTTAATTTTTTTGTTTTCACTATTTATTTAATTTAATTTCTTAGAAAAGCTAGGTCATAAGCCATCTGATGACTTTGTAAATGCAAAGGGCCAATGTTGTGGAACAGACAATCTAATGACATAGTGTTTAGTGTTCCCTAAAGCGGGAGACAGATGAAGAGAAACGGTGAACCGGCAACCTTAGCATAATTAAGACAAGCCTGAGTGCTTGCTGTAGTGCCATTACATTAATCTCACATCGGTGGCACCTGGCTAAAATTTATGAGATATGTAAAAAGGGCCTTTCTGACTGACCTTGATAAGACAGTGTTATTTATCACGTGAGGGAGCAGGCAAGGATGCTAGGTGGGAGGGGGTGGACAAGAAACAAGTTAGGAGGGAGATGAGAAGCCATGGACTAAAATCTGCTTACACCTGCAATTTTAAACAAGAGTACGCCTGTACAGTAGTCGCATCTGGCAACTATAATCAATCAATACAATTCTGTATTATTAGAACACCACAGAAGATAACAGTGGAGCAAGCCAGGCATTCGGCACAGCTCAACCTTGTGAAATCAAAACTCAAAGCAGGCAGATTTTTCAAACTGGCAGATTTTTTACATCCAAGAGTTCACTCTTACTTTTCAAAATTCTCCTATCACGAAATAAAATTAAACTTGTCCATAAAATAGTGACCTCATGTTGGAAAAATATCTCTGCACTAAAATTATACAGTGTATATAACAGCACAAAATTAATAAAAAAATAATGTGATTTCATGCATTTCATGATATTCTAAAAGTACAAAAACCTAAGGAGGATGAAACTCTAGGGCAAATATTTACTTCCTAAAGAAGAAGTCCATATAAAACCTCAAACTGTTGTAGTGAACCAACCTGAGAGTCCCCAAGAGGCTGCAACAGCCAGTGGCTGTGACTGCAGACACCGACTGTATGCAAAGCTGGACCCAAGATCTCGGAGCACCTCCCTGCCAAAACAATACCTATCTTTCCATTTCACAGAGTGAACTGAACCAGAGGTTACTTCAGTCCTGAAGGGTGTCCATCCAGAGCAGAACAAAGATTAGACGTTATGTTTTTAAAGAAAACAATCTGTAAAACAGCTGAAGGGATCTTGGCCAAGCTTTCTCCTACCCAGTAAAACAGAGCTTTAAAGTTGGGTTCTGAAAGCCAGAAGTCTGCAAAAACACCTATTCTTCATTTTGACTAGTGCATTTTCAGATTTCAGAAAGGGCTGTTTAAGTAAAGCCTTTCAGACAAAGCATTTATAAATAACAGCGCATTAAGAAGCTTAAGTGCAAAGAGCAGGAGTTGCTCTTCATCTCTGGCCTGAAGAATTTGTGAGATCTGCAACATGCATGCTCTTGTTTGGGCACAGCATGGAGCAACCGATCCTACGTCAACACAGCAATGCTAGCAGAGGGCAAGCAAGACCAAGTATTCATCGCACCAAGTTCAGAGATGGTAATTTCTTCTAAGAAAACTGTCATTGGACAGCTCTGGCTCTTCCTAAAAACCAGAAATGAAAACCACCAAGCCATATTTCTTAAGCATTAATATTTTTATCCACATTTTTCCAGCAAACAATAGATGTATTTGCTGTTGTGGAAAATGTAATTGTAGTGAAATACCCTCAGACATTTTGAGTTGCTGCTTTGCATTCTTCAGCTGAAACCCAGGAAACAAGAAAATAATTTGTCAAAGGCTCTACTAGGACTGAAACAAAGTTAAAGGGCGTGTGATTTTTATCCTCCAGTCAATCACAAACTTGGTGACAAGTTACTAGCAAAGTAATAACATATGTTAAAGCTTCTGCCAAATTTACTCTGCATGACTAGTGTTGTCCACTTTTATAATCTATTATTATTACAGCAAGAGATCTGTCAGATTCACCACATAACAAGTTAACAGCTTCTTACTTGCAGACTCCTTCTTCCCTGCCATTGAAGCATGGGCGCCCTTCCTCAAACAAACTTTCTTCAGAGGATATTGACTGAGGACTTGAAAAAAAACTGAGTTCACATGACCACCATACCCCAGAGCCCTCCTCTTTTCACTAGTATCTTACCCTTGGTCACCAGACTTGCACCCAGCTGCTTCCTAATGAAAACCTAGGCCCATCAAAGCCTCTCTGAAACACAGAAGCTCACCTTTCTCTTTCCATTAGACACCAAAGAGAGGGGATCAGAAACATCCCTGTGCTTTTGTCAGTGCTGAAATGCAGACCTTTCATTTTTAAACTGTAATCAAACGTGAAAGTCAATAGTTTCCCACAGACCTTTTCAAACACAAGGATGCTGCTCTCATGCAGTAAAGGCAAAGAAACTACCTGTGACCCATACCTGTCAGAACATTAAGCTGGAAAAAAGAATAATGTAATCCATTTCTGATGGGTAACTACTACAGCCAGGCCAGGTTACTTTCCCCAGGGAATGCCTTTTGCACAGATGAAAAAAAGCCACATAATTTTGAGCCTTGCAGTAGTATTACTCCAGGGAAAGGAGAAGTTGTAAGATTTTGTGTAACTTGAACCTCTAAGCAGCGTGTGTTTTCAGCATCACAACAAAACCACTAAGTTACTTAAAAAAAAAAAAAAAAAAACAAACAAAAAAACTAACCAAAATCACCTCCTATAGACCAGTTCATTATGGAGCATATCATACTCTTGTATTCTTACCAATGCAAAGGTGGTATTGAGATGCAAGGAGCAGGGGAGAGAAATACGATTGACTACCTAGACCCTACAAAGCTAGCACTCTGCTCCAGACCATCTTCTGCGGGAACCTGTCATTCTCAGCGACCACAGAGGGAGACGAGGCACATCAGCTCATGGTGGTTGGGACTGGCCCCAGCAAATATCTTCTTCCCACTGTTCTCCACCCTTCAGTTTTATTCTGCATCAAAATGAAAGTGTTTGAAATCTTCAGAGAGGAAAAGAGCAGTATACAGTCAACCTTGCCAGGAAACCATACTAACAGCTGAAGCGTCTAGCTAACATCTAGAAGACACTGAAGCATCTACTTCACACTAGTGAGATCTGCTGGCTGGCTGAGAGCCTGTCTCCTCTGGGACCAAAGTCTGTTGTCCTCTGCTTTCTTCCCACCTGTTCTAAGGGTAAAGGGAGGAAAACGCAGGAGGATTTGCTGCAGTAGCTCTGTAGGTATAACCTGCACCAAGCTCACCACAGGCAGGAACTGGGAGCCCTGGCCTGAGCCAGGTCTGCAGCCAGAGAGCCATCTTCACTATCCCATAGATCTGGGAGCCAGCATGGGCTTCATCCTCCTGGCACAAATCCAGATGTCTTTCATCAAATAACACTTCCTGGGGGGAAAAAAAACCCCAATACTACCTACCAGAGTCAGCATCTCTGAGCAAACAAGAAAAGACTCTGTGGTGTATTTCTACTGAAACTATAGTTACGTTGTCAGACGCTTCACATGCTCAGAAAAACCCGCTCCTATCTGATCTGGCTTTCAGAGTCGGTGGATTTGGTTTCAGACAGAAATTTGTGCTCAAATTTCAGGGAAAGGCCCTGAGACATGGCACCCCCTTCTTCCTGCTTCACAAACCCCTCATAACAAGGCTTTATGGCTCCCTCTGAAAAGTGACACTTTCTGTCAGATAAACCAGCAAAGCACAAGCTTCTGGTTCCAACTCTTACATGCTTATAATCCTAGCTCTGCTGTCAAAAGAGAGAGGACAATTCTCCCATTTTAAATAAAACCCAAAAAGCACAAGGGTTTTTCTGATCCTCTCCAAGTATAAACATCATTGTGCAATACCCACCAGCAAAATTCAAAGCCCATCTATTCCCAGCACAAAGAAAGAAAAGCAACAAAAATAAACCCAAACAGGGATTTGCCAAAGACAGTAACAGAAATGCCACGGCCTGGCCTGAACTAGCTTTCTATAAATGTAAAATCACAACAAAGTTACGATGTTATTTCTCATCCAGAATTTCTTAATTCCAGAAAATTTCTTAAACTAGGTTTGAAGTTATGAAGACTAAACAAAAATTAAATACCTCAGCAATTGATTTGTTAATGATTTTACATGTTTCCTTATAACAAATTCATTTTAATCAAATCCCGTTCCCACTGAATTTAGGGACTGACCTTTGTCAACTAAACAGGAGGGTTTTTAATCAAACAGATATTGCTTCCTTCATCTGACAACAGGAGCCTACCAAAAGTTGTGCCAAATGCAGCATTTGATGCCAGAGATACCATAGTTGATTGCATGACAGGCAAACAGGATCCTTTAGTCTGCCCTTGTGCCAAAGGCATCATTTTCACCTGATCGCTCTCCACAGGGGTGCTGCTTTCCTCACATGCACATAGGTCTGCAGGGAACAGGAAAGACCTAAACCTTATCTTCCCTGTTGCCTCTCTCTAGGCTTCCTCCCGCTGCTAGAAATACTTTGGCTAAAGCCTGTTTTTAAACTGGTGTCTGAAAGAAAGGCTGAACAGCAAATGGAAACATTATACTGTGATGAAAAACTCTATCAGAAGAAGATACCGTGAATAGCAAACTGCAACAAAGAGGAACTATGTACACATAAAAGGGGTTATCAAAGTTGCCATTCAACTTGTGTTAATCAACAGGTTCGGATAAGACTAAGTCCTTCTCACGGGATAGGCTCCATCAGACCTTCCAATTTAAATAACCTTGTTTATAACTCCTTTTCATCGCAGCACAAAGACTCCATTTTCTCTCTTTCTTGCTCTCCTTCTCTCTTTGTTGGTGCTGTTTACTCCCAAGTCTGTCTCTGAACTCTCTAATTAGCTCTTGATAGATCTGCTGCCCTGTTTCCACAAACATTTAATTCTGCCGTCAGTCCCATTTACATTACAGCATGTTGCATTGTCTTTTACAAACCTAATTTTGTTTGAATGAATGTAAATCCCATTAAGCAGTCACTATGTACCTATTAGACTGTGGCATATAAACTCAAAAACCCTCCTTATTTACAAGAGCAAACATAAGGCCCAATTCATAAAGGATTTCTAGGACATTGCAATTTGTGCTTTCTCCCAAACTACAGAAAATTCTTTAAGGCTGCAAAACTCTTTTCAAGATAGTATTGTTGAACTGCCCAAAACTCAACATGTTCCAACCAGTGCATAACTGACAATAATGCTTTTATAATTCTAATGAGTCCCCAGGGAGCGTTCACTAATTAGAGTAGTGTTTTAAAGTTGTCATTATGAGTTGCTCTATGTCTACTCTGGATTTTACTACTTTTTTTTGGAGAAGAATACTTGGGTAAGCTGCCCAACTGTAATGAAACAAACCCTGACACATCACTCTCTTTCCTAAGCTAACTACTGTAGCACAAGGAAAGAAAACTCTGTATGAAACTCATGGAGGTGATCAATATGGTTTTGAAGTTTCACCTGGAGCGAACTTTCATTCAAAACACCATCTCCATTGTGCCAAAAGTCATAACAGCTCAGCTGGAGTCAACTCTTGCCCAATTCTTCCTCAGGAAGGGAAATGTTCCCCATTCTATTAACACAGGGCGTCCCAGGACATTCCCAAAGTGCCAGGCCCAACTGGTCATGCCCATTTCCTCTGGTAGAGGCCAAAACAGCAGCAATATTTTGCAATATGCCAGAGCCCACAACCTGTACAACCTCCGGCCACCGTGTCAGTCCTGACCATGCTGGCCTTGGGCAGAAAGGTGACATGCAGTCCCTTTCAGGATGGTACAAAGGTCCTTCCCAGCAAAGCCCTGAGCTTGGCTGCTGCACCAGTGTGTGTGTGATGTCAGCAGCCTAAAACTACATTCAGTAAGTGACAGGGTTTGAGCCCAGGTGGAAACTGAGCACCACGCAACCACTCGCTCATCCCGCTTCCCCCTCAAGGATGGGAAGAAAATAAAGCAAAAGGTTCAGGAACTGAGACAATGACAGGGAGGGAAGACTTACCCATTATGGTCATAGGCAAGACAGACTCCTTAGGGGAAGAAAAAGAACATTAATATAATTCCAACAGCACCAACAATGACACTTAACAGAGTAGGACAGTGAAAAGCATTAGCATGTCTTAAAAACACCTTCCCCCACCTCTCTCCCTTAACCCCAGGCTCAGTTTTGCTCCCAATTTCTCTACCTCCTCCCCTCCAGAGGCACAGGGGGGCAGGGGATGAGGGTTGCAGTCAGTCCCACTGCTCCTTCCTCCTCATGGGCAGGACTCCTCACATTCTTCCCCTGCTCCAGTGTGGGGTCCCTCCCACAGCAGACAGTCCTCCATGAACTTCTCCAATGTGAGTCCCTCCCATGGGTTGCAGCTCTTCCCAGACTGCTCCAGCGTGGGTGCCTCCTGTGGGTCCCAGTCCTCCCAGCGACGAACTGTAACAGCAGGGGCTTCCCGCAGAGTCCCGGCCTTCTTTGGGCACAGCCACCTGCTCCGGCGTAGGGTCCTCCATGGGCTGCAGGTCGGCATCTGCTCCACCAGTGACCTCCATGGGTGGCAGGGGGGTGGCCCTGCCCTCTCACCACAGGCTACAGGTGGGTCTCTCCTCTGGTGCACCTCCCCCCCATTCCCTCCTTTTCTGCCACTGACTTCAGTGTTTGCAGAGGTGTCTCCTTCACAGGTCTTCCTCACAACCTCCTCCCAGGTTCCCCTTCCTAAATACGTTATCACAGAGGCACAGCCACCGTCACTACTTGACCCAGCCATGGTGCAAAGGTGGGTCCAACTTGGAGCTGGGGGACCTTCGAGAAGCTTCTCACAGGGGCCACCACTGTAGCCCCCTCCCTCACTACCAAAAACCACACCACACACAAACCCAACACAGTAAGTAAACAAATGCTGCTTTTTAGTATCATATGGATGCTCAGTGCTGGATACCCACAGCAACCTTGAGCACTCCTCGATCAACAGTAAGGCACTGTATACTGCATAGCATACCTAGAATAGAGCAAAACCTTGTCTAAGGTGAGGAGAATGTGTTATGAAGCTGCCACTCTACAGTTGGAGAGAGTAGAAAGCACAGAAAATTATTAAACATAATGTTATTCAAAAATAAAGTCCTCTGCACAGACAGACTTATATAAAAGTCTTGCTCAGCAAGAGCCCAAAGAGAAATGGTATTCCTGACAGAGTAAACTAGGAGAACTGGTTTCATCAATTGACACTCTTCTCGCACTGCAGCAAAACCCCCAAATCAAAACTCAGAAGCAGCTAGAGATAAAAATATTTGCATAGGTAACTAACAAGTCCTAGGTACTAAGAAATTCAGTTCAGTCCCAAAGAAAGCACAAAGGTTTTTCCTTGAAGAAAGCACAAGGGTTTTTCCTTTGCAATTTTGTCCCATTTAAAAAAAACCAAAACAACAAAAAAACCTGTCCAATGCTAGTCAATTAAAATTGCAGAGTTTAATAAGAAAGTTTTCCTATGGCCAGTGAAATTGACAAAAAATTTCCCATTAGCTGCACCAAAAATTAGCTGAAAAGCACAATCTCAAGTTGAATTAATTGAACAGCTTTGAGAAAAAAAGAACTAAAATTGCCAATGTTTCAAGTAAATTATTTTTAATTTTCTAAATACTGAAGCTTTAAGGTATTTTTTTTAAGCTAAGCGTTGGGTTTGTTGGTGGGTTTGGTATTTTTGTTTGTTTTTCATTTTAAAGATACCATATTTAACAAAAAGGTAAGATAAAAGGATTAAATAACTTCAGAATGAAATGGCATCAGAAAATAACCCACTCCTAAAATTCAGTAAACTCTACCTTGGACACTGAATGGAAATTCCATTACTCATCCACTTGTGCTCAAAAAGCCAGAAAGGCAAGCGTTTAAGACATGGTATTTTCAGGTACATCACTTAGATGAAGGGTTCTTATCAACCTTCATTAAGAAGCACAAGTCCTTTCTGAACAGAAGCTTCGGACAAGTGCCTTCATTAACTCTGCCATCACCTAAATGATCTGAAAGGATGATGGTAAGAGTTGAAACAATAACTACATGCCAGTAAGTATAGGGAAAAGTGTATGCATTTGCTAATGATTTTGTCTATGGCTTGAGTGCAGTCAGAAGTACCATTATATAATATAGATAATATAGATAAAGTATTTCATTTCAGCATTAGAAATAAGCAAACAAGCTCAAAAAGATGTTTTGCATCCACATCCACACTTATTTCAGGCTACCCATTGCCTAATTTTGTAGCAGAGAACACAAAAGGCAGATAACACTTCCAGGTGTACAGTACAAACCCGCATTTCCATGGCAGACTGCTAATTTCTTTGCTACATATGCTTTAATTTTGGATAATGGCCTGAGTTGAAATTACAGCTCACATTTGATGGATCTAGCTGATCAGCATTTCCCCACTGTTTATACTGCGAGAAGCAGGCAGTAGTTAAACAAAAAAAACAAATGGGAGGGAAGGTCATTTCACTTCCAGGATTCCCAGGTGACTCAAACACACACTCCCCCCCACCCCCAGCCCTCATGCCCACCTGCTCAGCTTGGGAACAACTGAGTACTTATTAACTCCTACCTGTGGTTGACAACTCTCCCCACTTTACTGAGACTATGGCAGATTCTCATCCTCTGCCGCACAAAGGTCCTCATCTGCTAAATGAAATACCAGGACTCAGAAGCACATCATTGTCAATCCCAACACTAATTGATCATTAATGTCCAAACAGGCTGTTGCTTGGCACTAATTTGTTAGCTATAGATTACCCAAACCTTTGGGATATTAAATCAGTGTGATGTACTTTACTGTGCTAGAACAGCACAAAGTTTTGAAAAGGCTCCCAAACCCTGACACAGCCTTAGAAAATGTAATTCTTAGGAAACAGTTGATCAGTCAAGTAATATACACAAGAGTTGTATACTGGAAATCTTACAAAGAAATATATTTCAACACCTCTAAAAGCAGATTTAGAAGCTGGTTTTACATCTTATCTGCAGCTCCCTGAAAGTGACTCAAGTGGAAATGAAATATGATGCCATGGTCAAACCTATCTATACACATCCCATGTTGAAATATTCAAGAATCCGTAAAAATTGAAGTCTGCAACTTCTATAGCAGTGCTATAGAGGCACCGTAACATGCAATATAGCTCAGAGAGATGTCCTCAATCTGCTCCCCCCTACTGTAGAGAGGAATTTTAATGCTGATTTTACTTAGAATCGAACTACTGCTATCTGCTTCCACGTCATGCTAAATGAAGAACTCAGATTCAGTATATTCAGGCAGGAGTCTTCTCCACTAAACAGTTATCCAGCCCAAGGAGATCCTCATCTTTGGGGGTAAACCCTCATGAAAACAGCAGATAATATTGTAGAAAACATCCAAATCAAAAGCCTTTCTCTGTAGTCCCAATTTGGACAATAACTGAACTGGAATGGCTCTTCAGTCTAACCTTTGTTATTGCTAACCTCAAAAAACAGCACAAAAATTTTAAAAGTAACAGCTAAGTAGTTTGGCGCTTCAGTTAACCTAAATCCTGCTACATGGGACTGGGATCAGGACACCCTTCTCTGTCCTCCCTTGAATATCACGACCACTGTGTTGCATACAGACATCCACATCTTCCCTGCTCCAAGACAAAGTGAGCTACTCTCCAGATGCAGTAAAGCTTCGCTCACAGAAAAGACCAGGGATAAGGCAAGTGCCTGTTTCCTTCCTCCAAGTGCCCACATATCCCCCCTGGCTGGTTACCTCTCCACAATCCAAGAGCATTATTCTATAACAAACTGTATTCTACCTTATTTAAATTATGACTTTAAACACAAAACTCCAGTTTTTCTGGTCTAGTTGGTTGGCATCAATAAAAGCTAGTCCTAATCCCATCACTACTTCTTAGACTCTGTATCTGGTGTTGTAACCCAAAATACATTTTATAGGCTTTCTGCACAGCAGTTTTTTTGCAGCAAAGTCAGTGAAGCTCTGATAGAACAGTAAGAAATTATGGACCTCATATTTCCTATGCTTTGGAAAAATAAAACTGTTGTATTTTTATTGGGATCATACCTTGAAATACTAAGTTTCTGATGTGAAAAATGTGTTTCATCTACCAACAAACATAGCTTTCAGCTTTCCACCTCAGACCTTTCCTGCCTGACTGCATTCCAGAAAACACTTGGGTTTTTTTTCTTTCCAAAAAGCATTTGAAGTTCTACTTCATCCTCTGTTCTTTTATCCTTGCTATCATCTACGCGTAATTTATACTGTCACTATATATTGTCTCTCTACCATGTACTGAGTTTTTTTCTGTTAAGTATTAAAGATAAACCTTTCAAAATAGACACCTTTCCATGATCCCTACTCCTTCTCTAGCATTAAAGAAATGCATGCTACATAGGTGTGGTTTGCCTCTTGCCCTTTTTTTTTTTTTAAATCCACGTTGGTACAGATGTAAAGTAGAGGACACTACAAGGAGAACCACACTCTGTGGGGTGCACATGTGCACATCGCACAACTAGGAAGAAACTCTTTGGTTACACTCACACAGCTAAAAGAGAGAGGTCAGCAAGTGAACAGCCAGAAGGGCATAGTAGGGTGCTAAGCCTTGGAAATCTCTTAGAGGCAGTCTTTTAGCAGATTGATTTTCATGTGCCTTCAGGCTAACACAAAGCCACGCGTGAGAACCCCTCTCAGTTACCCAGTGAACTGGGTCGTGTGTGACAGTATTAGTTAGATGGTCCTAGGATGTGACAGCAGAGAGGGAACCAGCTGTCCAAAGCTAATGTGCCATCTGTGCCTAAAATATTCTGCCAATTGTGTTGGCAGAACATAAAAAGTGTGTCCCTTTATCGGGCTATAAATCACAAGCAGGTCTTGCACACTGTCAATTAAACACTGATATATTGAGGGGCCCGGATGCTTCATTGACTTCCAGCCTTTTGAGTGTGATATTTGGTAGTATGACCACTACGGAGGTCATTAGCTACAAACTTAAAGCACCAAAGCAGCCTGAACAGCTCCCCAAGTGACAAGTCTATGGCTTACTGCCATCCAGGAAAGCATTCAACAGTTCCCTTTGGTAATGGGTTTAACTATGTGGGACAAAGAAGCATCCATGACAGAACAAATTATCACAGATTTCATTATTACATTTGCCTTACTCCCAGGAGACTGGGTTGAGTATTTTTCCATCTTTCTAGTTACAACCACAGGCAAAGACACCCACCCCATCTTCTCATAATTGGCATTTTGGTGGAACAGCCCGCAGTCCTGCAATCAGAGCCTTGAGCCTGGACTCAGCTCCTGGATGACTGTGAAACTCAGGTAAGCAGAGTTTCACACACTCCATCACGTTCTTCTACAAAAGCCTTACCAGTCCTTAGTCCATGCAGGTCAATGTGCATGTTAGAAAACCCCGTGGTACAGCTGAGAAAGCAGTGAGAGCAGAGGTCAATCATCACTACCGCTTACCAAAATTACCATTACACAGCCGCCTCTGTACCAAGCGAGAAGAAAGGGCCTGCTGGCCTTTGCCTGGACTCCAACCACAGCTGAAGTAGATGCCCACAGAGGACTAAGAGCACGGCAAGCACAAAGATCTCTCCCTTCACAGCAGCCTTCCAACAAATCCCAGCCTCTGGAGCCAGATGTGGGTTTCTACATATCTTTCACAGCCATGTTATGCACCGTAAGAGCCATAAGAGCACCCAACTCTTAGCATGTAATTGGCATAATCTGTAATATGATGCACAGATCTTTCAGAACAGAGAAATGCTGTACCTATAGATTCAATTTGAGTTGCCAATGCAAACAAAAGGGAGGGAAGACCAAAAACTGCAGTCAGTTTCTACGAGACAGCCTCCTAATAAACAGCTACTGACTGGGATAGAAAAACAAAATATTGCTACCTCTTTGATTGCCAGATGTGGTACGTTAGATAGCTAACAAAATTATGCAATGGACAATGTTATAAAATATAGGACCAAAATCACTGATCCTCAGCTTGGAAGTACTGAATATGTGACTGGCTGGCTAATCTGTTGGTCGTTTTGTTGGGTTTTTTTAATCTGCTGATAGACAGTGCAATGTCATCTCTTTTCCCCTTTTTATATAAGGAAACAACACAAAGTAGTTCAAAAGTAAGTCTGCAGTATTACTTAAGTCTTGCTTTTAATAGCAAGAAATAGTTTGATATATTTTGTAATGGTTCCCTAATTTTCCTTGCCTTTCTGCACACAGAAGTAAGAAGTGATCAAACTCAAAGAAACACATTTTCTATAGACCCTTGGAAACTAAACACCTCTACTGCAGATTAATAGAAGATACCACTTTTATGTTGCTATGTCATGAGCTACCACTAAAGAGAATTAGCATCAGTAAGTGGAAGAAGCTTTGATATCTCCTGAGAGAAGCAATTTAGCACATATCGAAATAAAGGTAACATGCTAATACCTTTAAAAAAAGAAAATCAAACCTTCAGGTACAATATACACCTGATGATTCCAATCATGTTGCTTCTAGGAACTGAATCACCAGAGACTAGAGCCTCTGTTGCCTGAGCAGAGGGAAAAGCTCTTCACATTTACAACTTAAAGAAGATTTGGAATCATCAGGGAGGTGCTCTGCCATTCAGATGCACAGAAACTGCACAAACTCATTCAAACAGCTGCCAAATGCTGGGGTTTCATGGGGCAAGAGGGTGGAGTTGGGGGGAAGCACTCTGGGGGAACAATTTTCACATTGAAATCTCAATTTTTCACCACAAATCCATAAATCTACTTTTTATCATTTCGGTGATAAGAGAAGACAAAAGGAAGATTCCTTCAAGGCCCCATTCCAGCTCAACTGCATCTACATTCACCAACGTCTGAAATGCACAATTCTGAACAGAGATTTTTTTTTTCCCCTGGGAATTATTACACCAATATCAGGGAACATTTTGGAGTACTTGTATTGCAAGACACGAAGACAAAATCATTATTACACTTAACCGGTGCTTTTCAAAAGCCACTACATCATCACCACTAGGAGAAGCAGCTAGGGTAATTTTCCAGATATATATTGCATTTGTAATTCACTGTTGACCTCCACTGTCTATCTGTGAACAAAACAGCACTTTAAAGCCTATGTGAAACTCTCTTCCCCAGAACAAGAAAGTTATTTCTAAGTGAGCTAGCTTTTCCTGAGGATTTTTTAATAGTCATTTCTAAATTGTAGTGCCATGGAGGAAAAAAAAAAAAAAAAAAAAAACAGCTGGATGTCACAGACTTGGGAGTAAGAGTAGGAAATTCAGTAAACATCTAGCCTTCACAAGATTTTCTTGCCAAAAGGCAAGACTGAGGGAAATTCCTAGTAAGAAACATGAGTAGAACAAAATAAAGATCTGCTAACTATTTATGGAAATGTCATGGCATTTTTCTCTAACTTTATTCTCCATGTCTGTGCTTGATCTATCGGTATCAAAATCACAATAGGTTGGACTTCGTAGCAAACTACTGAACATGCACTTTCAATCCACCTATTTTCCTGTGTGCTTATTCTGCCAGCTTCCTGTGTTTTTCTCACAGGTTTAATTCCTAGTTCTCTGACAGCTAATATTAAAACTGCAAAAATGAAGAAAATTAAAAGATCAGGATTAAGGATGAGTTTGCAAAACATAATAGCTGTATGGGCTTACAATATCTACTGCCAAAAATCACTCCAGAGAACTAACATTACAATGCTGTCTGGTATTCCCTAGCTAGCCCCTAGGCTAAGTGCAGGGAAATCTGTGGTAACGTCATCTGCTGGCAAACAGAAAAACCACAAAGTTTTTAATTGAGAATTAAATGTCACTGAATACTCCAAAGGTTGCTGAGAGGTCATAGTCATCTTCTGTATGCCAGGAGGTGAAAGAAACCGGGTTCACCCTGAAGCAGAAGATTTTTCAAAGGCTCGCTCGCATGAGGTTAACACGTGCTTTCTGATTTTTCCTGTGTAGCTCAGCTAAGAGGAGGAAAAGAGGTGCGTTAAAGCTTTTGGCTTTTCTAACACCTAAGCAGAAACTGTAGTGCTTAATCCTGGGTAGCTTTATTCTTCTTTGTAAAGAAATATATACACATAATTTTTATACAGAAAATACATTTAACAATGGAAAACAAAAATACTAGTATAACTAGTTATAGCAGAGGATAGCATTACAAAGAATTCTGATTACAGTTATTAATAGCATTAGTCACTGCAAAGGAAATACTCACCAAAGAGCTAAGCAAGAGATACTGAAAGTCATTAAAGCAGATGTGTTTTTCTGAAACAGGTGATCATTTCAAATTAGCAGGTGTCACTGGAGGATAGTCAATAATCCCAGGGAGGTGTCTGCATTACTATGAATGGTACCTCTTGGCTTTATAACCAGTAGGCACAGTAGTTTCTAACGAAACACTGTGTTGAAGGGCTGAGTTCAGTACCTCCATCAGGAGGCTCAAGTGCATCAGATAACACTACACACACTGGTTTTAATCACTCAAGCCCAAGTCCAGTATTTAAAGAAATCAAAAATGTATGTCCAAATCATTTTGTAAGGATTTTTTAAGAGGACAAACTGGACTGCTCCTTCAGGGAAACCTTCAGTTGTCCAGATGAAAGTTAGATTCATTTATTATTAAGCACTGTTTCTATGGAAAGACTTCTTTTAAGAGAGGCAAATGGCAGCTGGGCACCAAGTTCCCACTGATACTCGAGCCTAACTCTCAGCATGGCATATGGAAATCTCCCATATGACTTTTTACGCTGGACTGCCAAATACTCCTTTCGAGTTAATTTTCAAATGAGCACATGTTCTTGCATTTGTTACTAACAAAAACCCCACCATGTAAAAAGAAAGAGGCCACTTACAGACAGTTCACAATCAGAGTTGGATAGAAATGCCATAATGTGCATCTCTCCTTTCACCAAGCATGAATAACCAATAGTATCTGCCTAAAACAGGCTATATGTTCACTTAATAATTGCAGGCCCTTCACAAGATATTGAGTGATTTCTTTGGAAAGCTCAAATCGCAGCTCATTACTGCCAGTTACGTGAAACAGTGTTTGAGATGCAGCAGTAATGACACTGCATTATTCAGAGATAACAACCCAATAATATCTGTGCCCGATCACTGTGGTAAAGCCACAAGGCCGAACAGTGGGCTGTAGAAATCCCAGACTCCAGGTACAAGTGAGCAGGGATAGCCGACAAACATTTTTGTTGTGTGAAGAGATCATGCAGTATCTGCAGTAATTCTTTTTCTTCCCCCAGGAAGTATGTTGCTCTTCCAGTTCAGCTAACTTTATTTACAGTAGTTTCTTTATACACAGTATAACGCGTTTGTTTTTAGCCTCACAATTTAGCTACAGTAGCTCCTAGATTAGATCAGCCTGGTTGCTACTCACATTTGATTTACAGATAACAGCTTTTCTCCTATGCATGCATGGACTCTGCATCTTCTACATCAGTTGCTGGAGCAAGCTGGGGGATGCCTTTACATCAGCAAATTGTTTCACCTAAGCAGCAGCCTCAAAAAGCAGGTTAATTTGCACTGTTCAAACATAATCGCTTTAAAAAAGGAAAGGACTCATTACTTTAGTGATGCTTCCTGGTCCATTGCACCATTGTTGGAAACTCTGTCAGTAAACAAATTACATCTAACACTGTGCCCTTCCGCTAAACAGATCTCCTGAGAATATCTTGTTATGCATAATGCTTTCTTTCACGCCTCTCTATCTGGCAGAAGAACACAAGTATCTCTCTACAAATGCTGGATACTTTCCTCCCATATTTTCCATCTTAAAAAAAAAGTAAATAACAGGGAATAAATAAAGCTCAATACTGAAACTTTCCTTTCAAGTAGCAATATCAAAGAAAATTAATTTTTCCTATAGTAGGAGCCACTTTTGGTACTTTAACCCACACAGAGAAAAAGGACCAATCTTCTGAAAGTGCTGAGGATCTCCTGCCTAAAAAACAAATACCACAGATACTTTGTAGATGTCTCCACATTTGGGTGTTGCAATACTTGGGAGTATTTGCACATTTCAAGCCACTAACTAGACCAAACTACCAGGTTCACCTGAAGCAGCAGCTAAGCCCCAACATTATGGGCAATTTTCCTGTTAACTGACAGCCAGGACCACAGAAACAGATACCTTTCTGGGAAGTCACCACTGCAACACTACTATTATAGTTTGAAGATGATTTTAAGGGACAGATGGAACTTGCAAAACATGCTGAAAGCTTTGTTGGCAAAACAACAATTATTGTGAATTAAATTCATCACCAAGTTGAAGGCTTCCCTCCCACCAGTAAGCCCCCCTCTCACCTCAAGGTTTCTTCAACAATTACGGAATTTGGATACTTCTTGATGTATCGAAATTAAAGCAGTTAGTGAGAATTATAAGGGACAAATTTAATTTCTTTTGACTCCCGTGGACTTACACCATCGCTGCACTTCTGGATCTTTAAATGGACTATCCCATGTGGAGTTTTACATCATATCGACCACGTCCCCAAACATCACTAGACAGATGTTACACTGAGAGGTTTACATACCCCATACCCAAGGTAACAACAGAAAGCCCTGGTGATCTTCCTGCCTAGCACAGCAGGGGTCACCCCCCATGACCACCGTTGTTCCCAAGAGGCGCTGCGGGAAGTCAAGTGCTTTTGGACGTTCAACTCAAACAACCATCTGTTAACCACAAGGCACTTAAAAACGTGAACCCTAAAGAGTCTGTAAAACAAATGCATGATAATAACACTTCTCAAGACAACCATATTTTTTCTAAAACAAACATATTGGAAAACTCCCCTCCCCTCGCCTTTGCACAGTATGCCTTGATTTCAAATTAATAGTATTTGCCTGCAGCCACTGCTAGCATCACACAAAATACAAAAACAGAGCGTATGCAAGCCAGGGATGGGGGGGGAGGGAGACATCTCGTGAGGAAGGATATTACACACTGGAAAACAAGATGATTAATGCAGGACCTTGGTAAGAAAGAACAAACTTACGAGGAAGAAAAAAAATATTGAACTACAGAATTTTCACTATATGATAGGAAAATACTCCCGTTATTTTACTCCCCCCACCCATCCTTTAATTTTGAGTGGTTGTACATCAGAAAACCATGTGGCACTACAGAAATCTCCAAGACCTGCAAGAAACAGGAATGAGTTTGGAAACAAGCAATTCTGGCCAGAACATCAGTGCAAGGAAAACTTTAATTTCATGTGAAGCCCTGCTCTGAGGGTTCAAGTAGGACTCAACACTAGGTCTAATGTATGGAGGAGAACTCTGTCCACATGTGCAGCCTACAGCAGTTAGCTGTCTGCATTAGTGGCAAAGGAAGATTTCAAGAGAAGAATCAGTCATGAAGGAAAAAAAAAAAGTCAAAGATTTGGAAAGGACAACCAGTAAAGGAATGGAAGAACAGCAAAGGGCTGGTTGTGGTGCAGAAAAGCTGCTTTGCCATCCTTATCAAGCACGACACTACTAGAGGAAGCATACAGAGTAACGAACACATCACTCGGCATCAAAATGCTCCTAGATAAAAAACCAAGAGGGACAAAGTAAAACTTCAGCACAGGCAGAAGAGCCTGATCAAAAAGAGCTGCACATATATTATTTTAAGTCATCAAGGATGTCAGTAAAATATTGGCAGGTCTTCATAGTTGGTTTGTTGGTTTTTTTGGGTTTTTTTCTTAAGCTGAAGCTGCCAGCTAGCAAAGCATTTTGAGTGACCCTTCAGTCTGATGAAGTCTCAGGGAGAGCTTGTTTTCCAGCTATGCTTCCATACAGAAAGGATAGCCCATGATAGACTTCACAAACGCTTGCACAAATTCTTACAACTTAACCAGGCCCAAAAAAACTGGAAAAATCAGCACCAGAGTGGCAGGAACTGCCAAGACCCTCCGGCTCAGATGCCAGCACAGAGCTGCTGAAATGAAAAGTGATGTTCACAAATCAGCGTGCAATCATCTGAGCACGATTTGCGCTTTGGTTTGAGAGGCAAGCCCAAGGCTTGGGAGAGAGCGAGCTGTTAAGCATTATTATATTGAACTCATGTAAAATTTAGAATAATCTGTTATAGGGCTTAGGAAAGAAAAAGAAATCAGACAGGGCTGAAACAGGAGGAAAGGTTGGAATTATACCCCAAACAGACCTTTTCACATGCACAGTTTTGCATCTAACTTTTGAAAAGGGTAGTTTAGTTAATTATCAAGTCTTATAGCAAGATCTATTCACGCAATGAGGAAGGGGTTTCCTACCCACTGTTTTCAACGGGTTGGTTACTGCATCAGAGGCTACACTCGAAGCCTGTAAGGATGTGATCCAGAACCTGGGAGCACTGGTCTGACCTCCCTTTCCATCCGCTCTTTCCTTTTCACTGACTCCAGCAAACCTTGGTGGACTGCTGATTTTGCTGACAAACTCCAGTTGGATGAACTTTTGGGAAAGACATCTTACCACATATTTAAAAAAAAAAAAACAAACAAAAAACCACCAAAAATGGGGAGTTGCCACAAATGCACATTTTGTAATGTCCGCAAGACAACATAGGAAATGAATGCAGCATCATGAAAGTGTGCCCCAGGGGATTCTTACACCACCATCACATCAGCTTTCTTCCAGGTACAAAAGGTGTGTTTTGGAGATGGCTATTTCAAGACAGGAGTCAATAATTTTTAATTGAGTCAGGCTTATTTACTTGACTTCGTACTTTGTATTCTTCGTGGGCAAGTACATCACTTGAAACAAGAAAAATTGAAAAATGCTGCCTTTCTGATATGGTGGGTAACACTGCATAAATTCATAATGTCTCCATCCGGTTTTTCTGACAAGACACATTGACGCAAGAGTAATCAAAACATACAACCATGTCCCTTAACCTCTTCGACACTGGTCCTCAGTTACATCTCAATATGTTATGAGCTAAAAACG
Source organism: Strix aluco (assembly GCF_031877795.1). Taxonomy (NCBI): domain Eukaryota; kingdom Metazoa; phylum Chordata; class Aves; order Strigiformes; family Strigidae; genus Strix; species Strix aluco. The sequence goes on from NC_133936.1 coordinate 39,514,019, forward strand.
ATGTATGCCAGAACTATGAATGTTAAACAGAATAACTAACGCTAGTAGTGAAAAGCAAAACACATCTGAATATGAATTGGTATTCTCAAATTAAATAGCTCTGATTTTGATAGCTAGTAAACATATTTATAATCATTCAGATGCTAAAATATGTGCTTCTAGTCCTTAGATGAATAAACATGAAAGCTGTGCCTGTTGATAAGTACTTACACATTCATTTCTTTAGTTGGAATACAAATCACACTTAACTTTTTTCTTTTTTTTTTTTTTAATTAAATGGGCTAGGACTCTTTCAGCAAGTCTCTATGTCATTGTAACACCACCACTGACTATGAATGGTGCACAAAACCCCTGTATACAATTCCACCAGTGTTCTGACAAAAGCCTTTCACACAGAGATAAACCCTCCTCAGCACATTTGCTACTTGGGTTGATCAATAGTCTGGTTAATTTCTTTATGGTTTATATTTTTTAATGAAGATGCATTCTCAATTCAGCATCTTGTTTATGTACAAATACCATATTTTGATTATATCCACAAAGAATAATACCTTAGTGTGGATCAAAGTGGGGGGGGGAAGGAACAACCAACCAACAAAGAGAAAAATGAAAGAGCAGTGAATTCTAATTTTTAAGGACATGTTTTCAATGGTTGAATGGCAGAGCAGGAAAAAAGGAAGAGGGCATGCAGCACCTTAAACCTACAAGCAGTTTGAAGAAGGATCACTTGGCATGAATCTGCCTTCCTCAGTCTGAGCAGGCTAAATTTTACCCCCTGTGAGTTTCAGAAGTGACAGGGCTGATCAGGGAGGCAAAATATGGCAATCCAAATACATATTTGGACACAATAATTTATCTAATGAACAGAGCATAGAAATGCAACTGCTCTTACAACTGCTCCAAGTTCCTCTGAGAAGGCAAGCAGAGAAAGCAAGATCTCCCCATGCGGACACCCATCTGCCCCACAGTGCTAACAAAGCTGATGGGCATCATCCGAGGCGCCGGACCCCTGCTCCCAGATCAGAATATCAGTACATGAAAGAAGAGTTGGTGAGCACTCACTGTCAAAAACTTAAGAGATAGAGAAGTGCTCTCATACTCAAGAGTCAATAGACAGGCACCTTACCAGAACAGAAAAAGGAAAGATTGTGGAAGAGCTAAAAACAAAAGGTAGTTTAACAGAGCAGTCAAATGATGTGCTAACCACTGAAACATCCTCTTCTTCATTCTCATGAGAGCTTACTTACTTTACCTTCCCCCTCAAGCAAATATTTAATTGGAATTATGGTACCTAAAAATCACCCCTCAATATCTAACCCTGTCTGTATTCCTAAATCTTTGGACGAAGTGTGGATGTTGCTTAGTATTACGCAATAATTACGGTACTAAATTCACAGTCTTAGAAATACACACAGTACACAAAGCAGGAGTCAGGCTGTTCAAAAATAAATAAAACAAACCATCAAATTGACCCTAAAATGATGAAATTAGGGGAAAAATAAAAGAAAAAAAATTGCTGAAAGTATTAGTTTAGCCCTTTCATAAATTTTTTTCTTTGACATATGGTTCTGGAGCCTTTCATTTTCACTTCTATTACATTTTCCCCATGAAAGTGAAGTCCAGAAATTACTTTCAAGAAATGAAAAGAAAAAAAAAAGCTGGCAGCAGAGATTGACATGTAGATAAATAAATCCAAGAGCAAAGATTCTCAAAGAAAACTAAAAATCATTAGATGTATAAAAAACCAGAATGGGAAACACTAACAATATGTATGACTAATATTTAGCTATAGCAATGGTAGCATGACACTGTGATTTTCTCAAGGATGCTTAAATGGTAATCTCCTCTTCACCCACCCCCAAGTATTAAACCAACAGTAAATCCAGAATCGATTCAGGCTTGCATCACTTCTCTTTAAAGTTCCTGGAGGACAGCAAACTTCATGACTACTTTTTTCCCCACACGTCACCCGAGCCGTTCGTGCACGTGTCTGCAGTTTAAAAGTACATGAACACATACAGTTCAAAAGGGATAAGCATTTCACAAATTTAAACTGACTTTGGTCTTCTGAAAACAGCCTCTTGCTCCCAGTCCTCATGCACACCACCAGCAGACCCCTCTGCCAGCACCACTCACATCAGCCTCAGATTTGGCCCTGACAGGGCTTCCTCCTTTAAACAAGAGGCTCAATCAGAACTGTAGCCTAGGTAGAGACAAGGATGCTTTGCAAACTCATTCTTCTTTCTTCAAGTGGCATGATTAATATGAACACAAATGCAAAACTTCACAATCTAAATTAAAATTCAAGAGGAAGAGGGAAAATGTGACACCCTGTATTTTAAAGCATAATGTTATGCAGACTGGACCACTTTTACCAACCAAGCAAGACATGACATGAAGTTTAATAAATATTCAATAAAAAAAGGAAAGAAATATGAATTTGATGAAGTTTGCAGGCAATTAGAGCAATTTATTTCACTATTAACATGACAGACTAAATGGAAGTCAGCTATGGGTGAAAATGCAGTTTTACTGCCCAGCATTCAGACTGCTGTGTAATTAAATAATGAAACGGGTGAGGGGCATCCACGACTGACTTCTCTAGCAAGGCAACCATCCATCACAGCCTTGCCTCCTGCCAGCGCAGTGCTGAGACAGTATTTGCGGGGATGTGTGCGCACCCGCCTGTGTGTAACGCTGCAGGGGGGATTTCTTTGCAAAGAACATTTCCCACACGGCTAGCTTATCCCGGCTTCTGCTGCACTGAAAATGCCAGCTGCGCTTATGGGGTACCAGGTCTAGTTTACTACTTGCTTTCTTTATTAAAATATTAATCAGATATTAAGCAAGTCAACATTTTATCTGATTCCAGAGTGAAACTAAAAAGCTATGCCATTCCTTCTCCCCCCCACAGACACTCCCCCTTAGGGAACCAGGACTCTCTTCTACCAGACCCTGTAAAAACAAGGAAAAATAGTCTGTGCTTAACACACCACATGCGGCTCTTCTATCTTCCAGGAGGGTTTGAGCAGGAGGGGTGCAGAAACACCAGAACATAAAGACTGCTGCTGTTCTAGATTTGAACATATGAACTCCAGTATTTCAAAATAAATTTCACTATTTATGTATGTTAACCAATGCCTAAATATTTCCCTACCCTTTCAATAGCAGGTACTAAGCTGAACAGATCTAGCAAGTTGGTCTCAGTCAGCAAGTTGCTGTTCCTGACAGACTCTCCAGCAACAGAACGAACAGTCAGTTTTGTTTGACAGGTTGTAGATCTGTTCGAGGTTAATAAAATGCTCCCTTTCTAAAATAGCTGCTTTGTCTGGCAGCACATACAGTGATAGATATGCAAAACACTTGCTCTAAATAATTCCTCCTTTTAACTAACTTCCCCCCAAAACTGCCTTTTTACAAGAGGATTTAAAAAAACACCTTCAAATATGTCTGCTTGCAAGCTTACATCATATACAAAAACAGGCAAGTTTGGAACATCTGATTTTTAAGAAGCTTTAAAAGAATTTCCTTTCAGGAAATCTGCACAGTATCTAGGACCCTGCAAATCTCTTTACAATGGCTCCAGCTGGTCACCCAAAAACTGCAGATAAATTTGAAAACCTACTGCAGCATATAACACACAACTTGGCTAATGCTACTTACAACTTCAAAGCTGGTCCATCCACTAATAGCCATCACCATGGGAACAAGGAAACAAGCACCAGTGAAAGGGAGAATATTTTCTTAATCCTTGAAAACCTACAGAGATATGCCTACCTTCCCTCAGTTGCATTTCAGCCATCAACTTACTGCTGAAGCAACTGGGACTTTGCAACACCAAAATCAATGGTATTCCATCTAAAATTAAGAACATTTTTATGGATCAAAATTTCTTTGAGTAAAGATACCCATCTTTGTTCCAATGATAGGAAACATACTTTATAGATCAATCTCAGACTTGGTTTCAAACGAAAAAGAGGGCCCCAAAAGCTTTGATCTGGTAGACCTCGAGAAAACAAGTATTCTGTAGTGTCAATATTCCTGTTTATTTCAGCATATGACCACAGATTTTCAGGAAAGAAACCAAGAGAAGGAAGGAAACAACAAAGCTATCCCAATTAAATCTACTCCAATTAGCTTAATTTCAGCTATGCATGTAACAAATTCACCTATACAGCAAATATTACAGCCAAGTCAATGCAGCATCAATTCATTGTTAGAGAAGACACAGTGATGTATCATTGATTTACAAGATATGACATGGTTGACTTAATACGTGTATCAGTACATACCATGGCAAAGAACGCACACATGATCAAAAAACGTGTCCGTTTTAACAGCAATGAGCTAGCATACTAGTTCGTACTAACAGGTTAGATAACCTCCTGGCCCTACTGAAATCAACAGAAAACTTGCAATGGTCTTCAGTGTGGCCAGAATTACAGCCCCGGACATTCTGCAGAGGCCAGCATGGTGCAAAAACCTCTATCATCTCCTGAAACTAGACAGGCTCCTCAGAAGGTCCACCTTAATTCAACCCACTAAAGGAGCAAGAAAAGGATTTGATGTACAAACCAACTCATGAAGGATCCATGACACTGCTATTAGATACAAAGTTGTATTCTAGTTTTAAAAGGATGTACAGCACTGATGCACTAATTAAATTAAAAAGAGAGCAAGATAGACAGCCATCATCACCTATATCGAGAGGAATACCTTGATCCTGACTTGCAGCTCCACTGCCTGTTAGCTAGTATGTTGTTCCCTTGTCAGGGCATCAGAAGGCTGTCTCCATAACTAGGAGCCTGTAGCTATTAATTTTTCATAGGAAGTATGTATCGCCGCAGCATTGTGAGAAGTTACTGATAAGGAGAAATGAGAAATCAAAAAGAAAGCACAGCACCTTTAATCATCAAGATTTACCCCCCTCTCCCAGACTGAAAACAGAGAGCACCTCATTAAGACAAAGGTGACAGGGCACAGGCACTGCCACAGGCAGGTTCCCCCGCCGACGCCCGGCAAACTCCACAGGCACAGCAGCAATAGTGACATTACAGACAACACAGCCCAGCACAACATCACAAGCCACTATTAGTGGGAGGGTAACGAAATGCTCTGCCTGTGGTAAAGCAATAGGCACCTGCTCTGTGCAATCTAAACAAATCCTTGGTCTGATTACCAAATATTTTAAAGGACTGCAAGGGTGTAGCACAGCAAAACTACACACACCATCCCCTTTCATATCAACTGCGTATGAGCAGAACTCATGAGAAATCTCAGTTGTCACCCCCTGCTATTAACCAAATGCATTAATAATGACATTATTTTAATGCTTTTTCAACTTTCATTTGCATTTATCCAAATGCCATCGTGTTAAGCAGCATTAATTACATGGTTTTGTCTGGGACATCGTGTTTACAGTAGCATCTGTTGAGCTACTGACATGTGAGACCTGCCACACTTGAATTTTTTCTGTCAACCATCATACTAAAGAGCTGGTGATGCTTCATTACAGCTTCCCCGAAGTTTCGGAGACACTGTGGTTTCTGCTCTGCATGCCGCCCATGTTTCCTGCAGCCACAGGAAGAACTACACAGAAACAGTTTCTTTTCTCCAAACCTCTTGGGATTTTTATATAGGTTTTTTTTTTTTTATATTTTCTCCATATATGCTCACCAGGCTGGATTCAAAGTTTCTTTCCTCAGTGGATAAACACGCACAGTTTTGTTACTAGGCTCCAGCTTTTTTTTTTTTTTTTCTGTTGCACACCCAGTCCCCAGGGCTGCCCTGTGCAGCCTCAGTACCATGCCCTCAGGTCAAAAATACCTCAAAAAAAAGCCCCAAAACCTCCCGGGCCCTTTGGGGGACACCAACACCCAACCACAGTGACGTTCCTTCCCCCAGGAGGAGGGGGCTGCAGGGTGACATTTTGTGCAGCCCATGACCCTGCTGAGCCCTTCAGAGCTGAAGTGGCGGGAAAGCTGGCTGAGGCGCGGCCGCCATTTCCTCCCTGCAGCCCCATTTTCCTGAGTGGCCCACTCACATGAAAAAACAGAAGAAAGGACCAGGGGACATACCTGAAGGAGATATGGGAGCATTTGCAGAGGTTTCCAAAGCCGGTGGAGGGTTCTGGCCTGCTTGATTATATACAAATATTTTCGTGGTTACCACTGAGGCAGCAGCAAGCACCTGCAGGAACTGTCTAGGTATCCAGCAGGAAACACAAATGTTACCCATGAGCCAGGCACCACCAGAGGATTCAACCCTCTCCCTCAGCATTTTGGGCTAGAAATGCTTCCTGAGGAGAACCAGGCGTCATCCCTGAGGCAGAGTACCTCTCCCTCCTGGATTGCAGCTCCTCGGTGAGGGCAGCGCCTTGCCGCGCATTGCCATCCCTTACAGCAGCCCCTAGAAGGCCCGGGGGCATCTTTGCAGCAGAAATATCAGAGAAGATAGGTATAGCCAAAACAAGTCTGCAGGCAACACAAGACCACACAAGCAGGGTGATATTCACCAGAGAGCGGTGGAGGAAATTCAGTGAGAAAATACAGATGAGCTGGCCAAGGCATGCGAGCTCAGCACAGCAGCCACTGTGCCAGATGATGGCAGCTGCCTGGAGTGACTCCACTTCCCAAAATGGTTCCCGAGGGGGCCTGGGAGCTGGAGACCACCAAGTCCAATTTCCAAGCCTGCTAAGACAGTGGAGTTTATTACAAAGAATAAAACCCCTCGTCACACAGATAAGCAAGACTGTGTTGCGAAAGAATCGGCATGTCTTCTATAAAAGGAAAGCCTGCCTTGATAACCTGGAGTCATATGAGGTTGTAAATTGGTATGTGAATGAAAGGGATTTGCAAAATAATTAGATTTTTCAAAAAGCCTTCAACAAAGTCCCACGCAAAAAATTCTTAAAGAAACTAAGCTGTCATGGGCCTGAAGGAAAGTCTCTTTTATGGACCAAAACCTGGTTAAGAAGCAAAAGGTTTTGGGATGAAGAAAAGCTAGCACTGAGGTTCCCCCCCGCCCCCCCCCCCCGGGATACATGTTCATGAGGATTTAATGCAATACCTTCATCACAGACCTGGAGAAGTGAGAAACCATGAAATCTCAGAGCCTGCAGATGAAACTAAACTATTTTGGCTAGCCAAATGGCACAGCAATGACAAAGAACACCAGCAGAAAGTCAAAAAGAGAAGTGAGTGGGCAAAGAGGAAGCAGCTGAGCCTCACTAGATAAGCTTAAAGTTAATACATGTAGGGATGATAACCTAAACCATGCCTATGTGATGCTGAACTCATGGGATTCACAACTTCAGATGTTGGAGTCAGTTACCTGAAATCATCAGCTCATTGTGCAGTGGCCTCCAAAAAAGAATCAACAAAATGCTGTGAATCATCTGGAGAGATACAGTGAAAGGGTCAGGTGTTGTTTTGCCACTTCACAGGCCCTCAACATGTCCCCAGCCTCTATGTAGTCCTGGTCTTGGGAAGGTTGCAGCAGTTAGACAAGGGCAACTGACATGATGAAGGGGATGGAGCTGCACCTTGCACAAGGAGAGAGCACAAGGGTCCAGACCACCCAGCCTGGGGAGGAGAAAGCTGAAGAGGGTTTGCTGTTTTAAGGTTTACAAAAACATGGATGCAGTGGATAAGTTTAAGGAACTGCAGTCTGCCAAGTGGTACAGAAGAAGAAGTAGGAGGAATTGGTAAAATTAAGAGATCGATTTAGAAGAGAGAAATCCAAGAATTTCTTTGCACAAGAGGTGGTGACTACCTGGGACTTGCTGCTGCACAAGGATGGGGAAACAGGTAGTGCCAGAGGACTCAAGAGAGGTTGAACAAATTCATGGACAATAGGTCCACAAACAGGTACTAGGATGGTATGCAGGGACCTCACAACCCCAAAACAACTGTGTGTGGTGGGGAGTGCTGTAGGAGAAGTCAGGCTACCTCCTCTCCCTAAACACCAGTCCCTTTTGCCATGCAGAGAGGCAGAAGACTGGGCTGGCTGAACCACTGATTTGATCCAACAGCTACAGTGACAGATACGCAGAATACTATACAGAAGGACCTCATAAGGTCCTTCAAAATGCTGAAAAAAATAAAAAATAAAAATTCTGTTTGAAAGATTTCCCTGCTAACCAAATCTTTGCAAAGCCCTGGAATACTTTCCAGTGTTGATGTGCGAACAGTACCCTAGTGTACTTGAAAAGGCTTTTGGGTCACTGGGTTGTGGGGGGTAAAGGAAAAACAAAAGAAGAAGAATCACATCCGAATCTGCCCAAACCATCAGACTGTTCCAAATGTTCAGCTGAAATCTCCAGCCAGGTCTTCAGCGCCCTGAGTGCTTTCCCCACCCTTGGTGTGTCAGTATAAATTATCATCAACATTAATTCTTTTGTTTCTTCCCTTTCCTAACAGATGTAGTAATCGCACATTTGGACACTGGCAATATTTCTAATTGTGTAGTGGGGGCAGAGATAGAATTAATTAATGATCCAAGTTAGATAGAAAATCTGAGTTAACGTCTTGCAGGTTTTTGAGGGGTTACTTATGGCTGGAGGTGTTCTTGCAGGCTTCCAGCTCTGTCACAGGACCCAGCTATGCATGCCAATGAGAAAACGAGCATTTCAGAAAGAGAATAGGCCAGATATTGAAGGACCCACTGCCACAAAAACTACTTTCTTAGTGGCAACAGGCCTCAGATAGTAGCTGGATTCAATGCAAAGCAGTACTGCCAGAAATTAAATTTCCCTGCTGGGAGCATGGTAGAGTGATTCCATTTGAGTGTTTCTTCATCTCCCCACCAACACACCCTGTTTTTCCTTGTCTGTTCACCTATCTGGTTGACTCTTGCATATCAAACAGCTGCTTTCCACCAAGGAGAACAACAGAACAAATCGCATGTGCACAAGAACACAGAATATTTCAAGGACAATGAAAACTATCAAGGCCACCCCCATCTTCAGGCAGCTGTATAAGTGAACTGCTAACTGGGAGAGATGAGCTCCAGATCCAATGTGGAACTGATGCCCTGGGCCTGTGCGGGATGAGTATATAGCACAAATTACACACTTTGCCAATGGGGAGACAGTCACATAACACCTAGCTAATATATACAAGCACACTGCTGGCCTTTACAGGCGGCCACTCACTGGAGGTATTGTAAACTGCCGCAAATGAGACTGACACAAAGGGAAGCAGAGCAAACATGAATAAAGCTTGTTTGCAGTCATGATTGCGACTCCTGTTCTACTCTGAACATTCTAAAACTTGTTAAATCAATCCACCATAAATTATATGTATATAAGGTTAAAAGTCTAGCAAAAACAACACTATTCACTAATAATGCAATCTTGGAGTTGTTAAGAGGCAGTAATTCTCAATGAGATGATTATGTTTAACAGCTTTCAAGATTAATAACAAGATTTACATTTTCAGTGTCTAGTTATTTTGGGTAGTTTCAGTTTGGGGTATGAAACTTACCTAGGAGACACACACTTTTCTGAAAAAGGCTGTGTCTCATCTCTGAGCTCCCAGTCTCTAGTATCCAAACTCACTACCAATTTAAAAAAAAAAAAATGCCTCCTGCTACATATTTGCATGTGTTTGCAAAAACAGCTACCCAAGCCCTACACAAGACACACATGTACATAAAATAATGCAGTGCAAATACATGACTCTATATCCACTGCAAGCCAAGAGAAGACTCTGTATGATCCATAATCATCACTGGAGCTATAATTATTTATCAGTCAAGAACATTCAAACAGCTATTGGGGCAGCGTAAGACCACCCAAATGCTATTTCTCCACATGACCAACACAAGAAAGGCCTATCCATAGTGCCTCGTGCTTGTACGACCTGCTTGCAAGGTACAGCCTTCATACAAGACAGACCAACCCCAAGGCCTCTCCAACATGCAGCTGGCACAAGAGCAGGGACCCTCTGGCTAAGCCAATCTCAGCTTCATGTCCTGGAGCTGAATTGAGCTCAGGTCTGTACCTAGCCCCAGGAAGTAACATTTAACCCTGCTAGTTGTGTACGCTAGCTAGCAACAAACTGATTCAGCTCTGAACATGCACAAACCAGCTGGACTCGGCTTCTACGAGAGATGCAAGGTCCCCTGAGGCCTCTAGGTATATTTTATTACTCAACTTCTCTAGTTTACTTCTCTAGTTCAGGTCCTGAATTCTTATTTTTACTGTCATGACAATTTTTAAATAAGAAAAAGCTGTTGACAAACACGGCACTCACAGTCTTGCTCAGCAAATTATTGCTCTTAAATAACTTTCATCATGTCTCAACTTTTGAGGAAAACACGACTCGGACACCAACACCACATCTCTTGATGGAAATCAACTGGCTGGCCTTTTGCTATGACAAACATTCAGGCTCTCCAAAGTTGCCCTTTCACCAGATTCAATGATTGCATACATGCAGCAATCAAATACTTAGTCTAATTCCCATTTCATGCTTTCTTTTATCATTAGATTTCTCCTACCCTGTGTACACAATCTGCATGGTAACTCTTGCTCATGCTGAAACAAGCTTTCAGGTGAATTTACCTTGGAGTCCCCAGCGACTGTGAGCAAGTTCCCCATCACTCTCTCTCAGAATTGCACCCACATTGCCTCCGGCATTCGGATAAAAGTGGTTTGTCAATAAAGCGCTGAAAGAAATTTCTTGCTTGGAGTATGTAGTGTCAGCTGATGGACAGGAACTGAGCAACTAGCTTATCCTTACAAAAATAGGATAATTTTTAAGTGTCAGAAAAGAATTCAGGCCCAGTTGGTTTATTTTTAAAAATAGCCCCAAAAAATTCATTTTTCATTCAGCATTCCAGCTTGGCCTCTCTCTAAAGAAGAGGAGGATATTTTTCTTTTTAGTTTGAAAGAGGATGTTGATGTTTAACAGGTTATATAGCTCCAGGCATTATTATTTTTCAAGCTATTAACGGCATGAATATGCCTTTTCTTTAACTGTGGCATTCCAGAAATTCCTAGCTCTAACCTTATAGACAGACACAAAAGCCCTGTGTCTTTGCATTTACTCTGAGTTACAACTGATTCGGATCTACAGAGTCAAGGAGTGTTAAAAATTAAGGTGACCGTGTCATCTGGCCTCAAATCTTATTAGGGACTGCTTATTGTCTCTTTATAATCAGAACTGCCTAGATCCCTTACAAGGCACATTACTTGCAATTTCATGGATTTTTTGGGTGGGTTTTTTTTTTAAATCATCATTTCGTATATCCTACATATATATACATACATTAAGTGTATGCTTATACACACACATATATGCAAAGGTCATCTTTTTATTGTCAAGATTGACACACCACAGCTAAGAGTCTTGTCAATACAGAATCTCACTGATTTTAGGTAGCTGCCACAGTGAGAAGGCGACTCCAATGTGAACGCTAGTTCTGAGGCAGACAAATGCTGGTAGAAATGACATATTATACCTCTTCAAACTAGAAAAAATGAATACACCTATTAAATGAACTACCTATCAAGAAAGACATGACGGAAAGCATCAGACCTCTAAGGAACAGCTTGTAAAACACAAGACAGGAAGTGGAAAAACTTAATACAAACAAAAACAACAAATCTGAAATTAACCAGATTTTAAAACCACTTGAGTTACCTCAGATAACTGAACAGGGTTAAGTTCACGTACTTCACGCTAGGCAGCACCATGAGGAAGAGCGCAGCTGCCAGGATTTATCTTCTTAAGTCCTGTAAGATTTATCCCACTAAACCCCACTTAGTCAAAGCAAAACAAGTGAATTTCTAAGAGTAATGAACACCCCTTTCCAACCCCCACCCCACTTTGTCCTTCACTTTTACTGCTGTATTTCTTTCCATCATGCTTATAGTGCTTACTGTTAAAATACAGAAAGTGAACAGTCAGCTAAATCAACATCTACCTGTTATTAGGGAGTTGGATAACATTCCCTGTCATACAAGTAGTAAGGGAAGGTATGTCTCAATGCCCATCCTTCACCCCAGCAGTTGCCAAAGTTGGCAGATGGCTAGAAGGATGGTGGCTCAATTCACTTTTGATCACCAACTTGAGGTTGGAAGAACAGCTACGCCCAGACACTCCTGCGTTCAGGTGCGGGAGCTCTGAACAGAAGAGGCACTTGGTGATTTGACAACACTCATCTCTCTCTGCTCTAAAAGATATGAAAAGATGGATTAAGACAAATCTTGTGCCAAGCTTTAGAATGCACTTCTAATGACATACAGTAGAAATCAATGCTTCTCCAATATCCTGCCATTTCCTTGGACTTGCCAGTGGAGTGGAAAGCAGATATTCAATACTTGACACATATTACTTCTGAATGTCAAAATATATTAACAAATATATTCTGTCGGTGTAGGGTACATATTCAGTTTCTGATGTTTGCTATAAAAACCACACCAGTGTGTTAAAAAAGAAAAAAGGAAGAAATGAAAATAACGAATCAAACACGCAGCTGAACTCCAGAGTCCATCACTAAGTTCAAGTGTTTCATGCAGAGGTCTGACACAACCATGCATGACACCAAGGAACCCTTGGCTAGCCTGATTCATCTTGTTAGTCCCTTTATTTCAGCACATGCAATTTGTTCTTTTTTTCCTCTCCCTCAATCATGCCCCTTCCTACATGACATATTTTATCTAGCTTCTAAGAACAAGACAGGATTTTTTCCTTTTAAAGAATGCTGCTGCCGGCCCTAAGGACACAGTTCACCTACTCTCTGGGGGTCAATACATTAGAGATAGGGTGGAAAGAATGTAAATTTTTCTTAACCTATCATGACCTCTAAGTCTAGAAATCCAAAACATGCAAACCTTTTGTTCCTCCCTTAATTTGGGGACAGAGTCACAGGAGTCCATCACATAAAATCAAAGCCAGTTTCTCCAAATAGGATTCCAACACAAGGGCTACACTTGGAGAACTGCTCCGCGCATGGGTTTTGAGACCGCTACTGCCAGTCTTAAAATGGTTATCCACCAGCCTGAGTCAAAACACACAAGTAGACGCATGTTGCACAGGCATGCGTGTTAGTGCAATCCATGCAGAAACAAAATTAAACCATCCAAAAGGTTAATTCTCGTAAAAGTAGTGATCAAGGAGCAGGCAAGGGTAGGGAAGCCATGGGGTGCTGCAGCGGGCAAGGGGTTGGTGGTGCAGGGTCAGGTCAGCAGCTGGTGCGGAGGAGAGTAGCCAAGCAGCCCAGATGTCTCCTGCTGTCGGAGAGGGAAGGCAACTGCAGGGAAGGAGCAAAGCCAGCTGCCTCAGATGTCTTGCACTGTCGGAGGGGAAGGTGTCTGGGTGTTTCAGCACAATACCCCCTTCCCAGGCTGGGCCGGCAAGGGGGAGAGGGCACAAGGAAACAGGAGAGACCTCAAGATCACTGTCACCTTCAAAGCCTTCTGCAGGCAAGTGATGCTACTGTCCAAGAAAATAAAGATTCCACTAAAAAAAACCTTGTACATCCTCCCACAAAGCCATTTTGTAAAGACTGGTAGCAATGGATCATATATATCAACAGGGAAGAGATGTGGCACATACCAAGAAAAACATCAGCATTGCTAATGGAGAGAACTAGGAAAAACCCACTGGCAAAAAAAGCAGCTTGGCTTTTGCAGCTTACCCTCTGCTTTACATAAAACGCTACCTTCGATATTAGTTAAATATTTATGATTCCACCTCTATACACATACCTGCACAGATACTCAGACATAGGGAGCTTGTTCTATCATCCAATAAAGTGAGGAAGGAAACAGAAAATAAATATGCCAGGGATAGGTTGGTTTTCTATATATAATAAATGTGATTTTGTCAAGGACATTTATGACTGGCGGAAGAGAAGCAATGCAGAAACTGAAAATGACTTCAATGTTAGAAGCAGAAGAAAAGTGCCTCAATATTCAGCCTCTCATCATTACATCACATTAAGCCAACCCAGCAAGTGGAAATGCAATCGCAAAGTTGTGGCTAGGTACGTACACTGTATTTTCCTTGGTTTTATTTATTCATATCTGACAAAGAATATTTGTTCTTTCATTTCAGCCTCTGGTCCTGCCACACCTCAGTACACCGTGGTACCTAGGGAGTATCAGGCAACAGCCTCAGGTATAGAGGCATATTTTTGCTATTGCATGCAGTCAAATTTGTACCTGAGTTAGTAACAGCGAGATCTCCTATTTCAGCATTTCCTGGGGGGTAAATTGACCCCTCTCAGCTACACAGCCTGACAACCCTGTTTGCTTTATTGCCATGCAAAATCCCACATTATCAGCAATCACACACAACCAGTCTCTATGTCACTACAAACATAGCTCAAGATAAACGCACATCTCTGAGTAAAGTACCATAGCAAAGGCAAACATCAACGAATTTTAAGAAAGCTGTTTTGTGTTACAGGACAAAGTGCTGTTATTCTTTATGCACAGACTCCAGATGTGGGGACCCAAATCCTACCTCCTCCATCCTAGGAATTACAGACAGCATTTTCCATAGAGAAATGGCAATACCCTTAATAACATGTTTTAACTTTTGGTCAGCCCTGAAGTGGTCAGGCAGTTGGACCAGACAATCACTGTAGGTCTCTTCCAACTGAAATATTCTATTCCACAGACCTCTGGTCAGTCCAGGGATCTGCTCGCCCATGCCCTAGGTGCCAGGGAGAGTGGTAAGGAAGATCTTTCTCTCGTGCTGCTTGAAATTTTTACTATGAAAGCAAGACTCTTTTCTGAAGTAGTTTCTGCTGATCAGTATTAGTGACAGAGCAAAGGAAAGGTCCTGAACGGAGTTCTGCATGTCCAGTTTTCCTTTGAAAATCTGATATCTGAAACGTGATTCATCTGATTGCCAGGAAGTAAAAGTTCTGTATGAAATGCTCCAGCTACTGGATTACTGTGCAAAACCTCTACCGCAGCTACTTGTAAATAATGAAAAGCTAACACCACTGTGCTACATAACCGTTGACATACACCGAATATTTATGGAGGCATTCATCTATATATTGTGCTATCTTTTATGGAAAGTGGGGGGTGCAGCAAGTCTGAAAAGGACAGATCTTTCATTCATAACTAGCGCCGCATCCCTAGAGTACTTAAGTTCCACTGTGGGCCATATTTCCAATGCCTTTTCACTTATGTTGATTCAAGTCATTTGACTTCTATTGCATCCTTGGGTCTCATTAAGTCCATCAAACTAACAAAACACACATAAAAGGAAAACAGGCCCAAAATGCATTTGGGATCTCAAGAGACATAGATTCACATAATCCACTGAACTTCAACAGGAATTGGCCACCCAGCTCTTCTGAAAGCACAAGACTATGCCATTTGACCTTGTTATGAGAGAAGCATCCTAGCTAGAAATGTAAGACAAGCACAAACTCCATTTCCCTATCAGGGACCTCTGCTAATTACCTCGCTTCACATCATTTGTTATTTAAACATTCAATTCACAGAAGACTCCAGTAGGTGAAACAACACAGGAACAGTAACCCCAAAAAAAATGAAAATAGGGAGAGTAATTCCAGCAGTGTGAAATGCAACAGGCCCGTTGTTCACCAACTGCAGGCCCAGAGCTCAACAGTGCTAATTAATAAGGCAGCACTCAAGGTTTGAAGACCATTCTCTAGACATATCTCACACAATAATGGCATCTGCTACTTGGTCTGAACATACACAGGTATTCCTCATAGGCACCCCCCAAGGAGAAAAAAAAGGTATTTGATATCACCCTAAACTGCTAAACTAGAACTAAATTACCTAGTCAAACCAGACTCTTACTGTAAACCAGACAGTATTATCACTAACATGATGGATCAAGGTCTATACTCACTGTTATCAAACACCAATAACAGGGACCAAGACAGCTGAGGCTCTGCCACCAGCCTGCTGGGTGACACTTCGTGTAGCTTCATGCCTCTGTACATCTGTTCTCTCCTCTCCTCTGTTGCTTTGCTGAGCTGTAAGCTCTTTGGAAAGGCTTCTGGTCTCTAACTAAGTGTTTGCTGTACATCTAGTAGAAGACAAGCTCAACTTCATTTGGAGACTGGAATGCAACATTTATTCCAATGAGTGTAAATGCATGCTATATATGCATAAATCTTGCAGGCAGAAGGTGTCACTTTTCCTCTCAGCTCCCTCCCCTTTCTCACCCAACAGCCATCATAAAAAGAAAGCTAGAATGGTAAATGGTTAAAAAATAGATCTTTAAAAGCTTGTAAAAAAATATAAAGAGATCTCAGAATGTTAAAATTCAACCAAGTTGCACATGCAGACACACACATGCACACCTTAGAGTTTGTATCATATTCATGGCATGCAGCATAACCATCAGGGAAAGCTTTATTAGATGAAAATAAGCCTGCTGTAAGAGATTTCCTTGCAATTATTCTGCTGCCATTATCCCGGCCAGGCATTCATGCAGCTTTTCAAATTAATATGCTTAGTTTTCAGAGCAGGAGATCAGAATAGTGGAATTCTATGGGGAACTCAATTACCAAAGAAAATAATTGCTTGAGCATTCAAGAAATTGGAACTACATCTAATTGTGAATAGTAGATTATTATCTGGATTATGGAAGACACTTTGAAATTAACTCAGACATATAGCTATATACGTCTTAAGGATGGTACCTGCTAAGATTTCTAGGGCTCCTCTCAGGCACAGGGGGGCTCACTCTCAAACAGAAAACTGAGACTACCAGTGTGGTTTTGTTGGCTTTCAGACAGGAATGCAAAAAGCCAATATCCATGCTGAGAAGTTAAAAAGCAGAGAACAACAACAACAAAATCACCAAGGGAATTTGCTTGGGACTTGTCCCTTTCCCATTTGTATTCCTTTGGCGTGGATGAACATTAGCATGTTGTGGTATGGTTGGCTTTTTTCTGCTTTAAGACTGTGCTGTCTGGTTGTAGATTGCCGGTGCGTTCAGGTGATGGCTACACACCAAGAGCAGCACAGTTCTAATAAATGAAGGTATCCTCCTGCTTGTGAGCTCTGCTGTAGTACAGAGGTGAACTTAAGTGGTGGAACAGGAGGGCAAGAGGAAAGGGGTTTAAACCCAAGAAGTCTGGGATTTTTCAGAGAGCAAAACAGGACACTTTGTAAGGGAAAGAGATTCAAGGATTTTGTTCAATTTCTCTCTGAAGATAAGCAAGCACTGTGGGGTAAAAAAGATCATAATTTTGAGAAAACATTTAGGAATTACAACAAACATGAAAGTATACAGATCTATAGGATGCACACCGAGTAAATACTTGGCAGAAATGACGCACAAAGTATACCTTGCAGATTGGCATCAAAATGGTACAAAGACTAGAGAAGGAGCTGGGAACAATGCCGAAGCTTAGACAGCAGGAATAAGGATATAAAAGCAGCAAGACAACGTGGACAATTTGAGACCTGCAGGTATTTATGTGCAGATTTCACACAAGAAGAATACATCTATGGCACCAAAAAGAATTAAAAAGCCACCCAGGAAATGAGAAGCTGAATTGAGGAGTAAATTTGCAGCACAGGAGAGCACACTGAGAAACCAAAGACCAAACTTCAAGGAAGAAGTGAAGAGGAAGCAGTTAGTTTTTTTTCACTAAAATATTATGAGGCAGCCAGGCGGTGTTGCAAGCAGGGTCTCTCCAGAGATGGAGAAGGATCTGTGTTAGCGCCTGATGAGAAAGCCACAGGAACTTCCTCCACAGAGATGATTTCAAACAGAAAGAGGCTGAGAGACAGGCATGCAGAGTAACCAGGAAACCCACTTTCAGAGGGCAGACTCAGAAACTGAACTTATTTAGATTCAGAGAATAAAGGTTAAGAGGGCATTTAGTTGTTTACTACACATGTTACCAAGGAGACAGAATATATTTCCACAAAACAAGCAAACCAAACTGAACTTGTTTAATACGATGCTGGCACCAGAACAAACATGGGTAGTGTAGGCAGAGTAGACTCAGGTTGACAATAAAGGTTTCTTAACATCCCAGGAATCCCAAAACTGCCCTCCCAGAGCAAGAGCAAAACCAAAAATGGCAACCTAGCACTCTAAGGCAAGGCATGATAAATTTTACAGAAGGGATTATACGATACAATGGTTTGTAAGGACTGAGGACTGAACTGGACAGCCTTCTGCTCCCAATCAGGTGACATCCCAGATTTTTCCAAATATAAGTACACTTTTACCACCAAAGCCCCAATTTTGTTCAAAGAAAAAGCTAAACACTGCCTCATAAAATGGAAACCTTCAATTTACTAATCAAAACCTAGCTGATTCTCCTTAAAAACGCCTTCAGGATGACTTTTTCTATATCGCACTTCCCCATATACAGCTGAGTACATGTTCATTCACAGCTGGTCAAAACACAAATGCATTTCAGTACAGACTCACTCTTCCTTCCAGAGACACTTTCCAGACTTGGTTTTGTAGTACCAAGACAACTTGTCAGTAACTCTCTCCACCAGCCTTTAAAACCCATCAGAGAGCGCTCCATTCTTTTTACACACCTATAAAACTTGAGTTGTGACCAAATGCATTTTGTCTGCACTCTGACTTTAGGTAGTTTGGCCAAGCTGTTTCAGCTATACGGCTTTCTGACAAAGAACTGGTGTTACTCATATGTTTTGAAGGTTACTGCATTTCCTGCCATTTCTTACTGCAGAAAAAAAATGACTTGAGCCTTGAGACTTCAAACCGAGTGCCAATGAGGGATCTTAGAGAAGTTTAATGCAGAGGCCAGTTCAGGAGAGAAAAACCTGTTCATGAAGTTATTTGACAGCAATTGTGTACTTTGAGACAAGCTGTTTTGATTTGCTGGGTTTTGTTTTCTATTTAATTGCTGATAGATAGCAAAGCTAGAGACCAAAACAGGATTCCTTAAGTTCTGCTTTCATTTCTACCACTGCTTACAGTTTCATCACCCATGAATTATACTCCAGAGCACAGGGGAATTTTCTGTAACTATACCATGAAACACATACAACTCTTTCTCAGGTTTGCAACTATCTCCTTCTTGCCCATAGCGCTCTTAACTCCACAGCTGTTAGGACTTACCTCCAATCCAAGAAAGTCTGCTTTCCATTTCAGCCTTCCCTGATTTCCAGGACAATTCTCCTTTGCTTCAAAGCACAGAGCAAAATAGCAAAGTCTTTCTATGCTTTTGGGAAACATCTACTAGCCTGCTCCCAACCTGAGAACTAAGACCTCCTAGTA
Organism: Strix aluco; assembly: GCF_031877795.1. Lineage (NCBI taxonomy): Eukaryota > Metazoa > Chordata > Aves > Strigiformes > Strigidae > Strix > Strix aluco. The sequence continues at coordinate 39,533,242 of NC_133936.1, forward strand.
TGATTGGCCGACTTATGTGCTCTCCAGCCCCACCAGCAATTAAAGAAACTGGCCTCAGCTGAGATAAGACACTTCAACCTGCTGCAGGTGCATTTGAGTACCAGTCCTCCTAAAGGGCCCACCACCTCTGTGACAAACACACAGGTTCTCCAGCCTTTTCCCTTACACGAGGAAGCTGAACTGGCTGCAAAAGGGAGCTGGGCATGGAGAATGCATCCCATTGACTACTCAGGATAAGTTAGAGGGGTCTGTTTGTTCAGCCCTGCTCTCGCTTCCATTTCTAGCCCCACAACAGCCACCCATTGCAAAAATACCAGCCAAACCCCACCCACATATGGCACTTTATAGACACCAGTGCTGGCCTCTTATTTGCCTTTGAAGAAGCATTAGCAAGTCCATAGGATGTGTGCACACAGATCTTGAATTCAGACTAAACAGAGCACTTTCCAGACCTTGCTAGCAGCATACTGAAGATGTACCATTAAATATTAATTTTAGAGTGGGTTTCAGACACACATGACTCCAACAACCAACATGCTGCCTCTTCCTCATGTTAGCCTTGTATCTCTTCATGAAAACACTGCAGTTTTCTCAATCCAGCTGCAGGAGGTTTGCATCAAATATGTATTTGTGCTAGTCAGCTCTCCACCTAACAATAAAGGGAAAAGACATAGTAACAAAGTGGAGACTAACTGTCCATAGTATATTATCATTATAGCAGAAATACAAGAAGGATCAAAGGCCAGAGATGAGACAGCTATCACATGGTTAGGAGTACATCATCTTTCTCAGATCTACAGATAGCATAAGATGATGCAGTGCTAACGCTGGCACATCAACTCCAAGCTACTGATGGTATTTTAAATTATAATCTTATAAGCCATTTCACTTCTGATTATTTTAGTGGAAAACATCCAGCTCATGCTGTGTCCCACAGTTGTGAGGGAAGGAGAAATGTAGCATGGTCACCGCATCAGCTCGTGTCTCAAGGTGGGCAAGACCAGTTCCCAGCTCACCCGACGCCGCCTTCACTGTCTGCGCAACCACTTGGCTTGTGCCTTGCTCCTCTGCCTGTAACAACGCTAGACTTATTAGCTCACATTTTAATTATTGGGAGATATTTAGATGTCTCTGGAAATATGTTTTCTTTCTGTTTAAGAGCCACAACCAAAGGCTTCTAACCAGGCAGTCATATGTGGACAGTGCAAAAATCTGTGGCTTACTGAAAATGCAAAGAGAAAATACGCTGACTTTAAACATATGAATTCAAATAAAACATAATGAATTCAGTATCAAATGGGATGGAATTAGGTCATTATGCAGGTTCTTCTGCTGAACCAAAATGTCTGTTTCTGGATTGAAGGACCTTTTTGCATACTTATATGAGCAGTCCCAAACTCCGACGGGAGAATTTGCAGCAGGCTTGCAGTGATGGTTAAGTCTAGCAACTACTGACTGCAAGCAGCCATGGCCACCACTGGTCCATGAAAGGGAATCACCAATAGTTTTTAAATGGGCATTTCTACTTCCAGGCTTATCCATTTTTCTTGGAAGGTGCAGAGCTGCTGTGCAGGGATCACTCATTTACACTGCCCTTTCCCAAGGAAATCAAGACATCCAGACAAAGAACGAAAGGAGGAAGAAAGGCTTTCAGTAGATGGGCAAGCAGCTGTATGACTTAGAAGCAATCCCACCAGAGCACCTCGCATCTCAAATCTAACATGGCTCTTTCTACTCTACATCTAATTTTAAAAAAATTATAAATGTGCCATTGCCTGGCTAGAGCTTTACGGAAACACAAAGAAACTCATAGGCAATAAAGCACCAGCTGCTTCCTTGTAGCTAAGTTTATCACAGTTTAACAACAAACACTTTTTATATAATTTATACCCTCTGTGTGTATAGTCTCTCCAAGTAGATACCTGCTGGAATGGACATTTCTAGTCCCTGTGCTCAGAAACATAAAGAAATGCTGTTCACCAAACAATGATACATACACATATAAGTATGTATACACATATATGTATATATACATACACATGTATGTTTATGTGCATGTTTACATATGAGTATGTGTAAACGAATATATGTATATCTATATCTTATATATACATGTCTATAAATATATATATATAAATTTTCACAGATAGTAGTCAAAACCAAAAGTCTGTGGGCAAAAGCCTTCCACACGTACCAGTGAGGGCTCCTCACTGGCATCAATAAGACCCAAGACTAAGGATAACCTTTCTCTTGAAAGACCATAGCCTATATAAGCTAAGAAAGAATAAGGTACACCTGGAATAAGAAGTCTGGTAGACCCGTATTGGGATATAGGGCATTTGTTGTAGATAGGAAACAATATCATCACAGCTGACGGCAGAGGAAAAACTTGTGGGTCGAAAAGGTTGTCCCCTGAACCAAGACCTCAGTTGAGAACAGCAGTTAAGCAATGTTTAATTCCCACAAGCTCAGTCAGGTTTGCAGATGCGTTCAAAGCTAAGCACAAGCCTAAGTGCATTCCTGAAAAAGAACAGTAGACGACTCATTATGAGACAGTTAATAAAATGTTTGAAGCAGATATAAATATGAGATGCAACAGTTAGACATCCTTTACTCTTCCAGCACCCACTGGCACTGTCGAGCCGTCTTTGCTAGCCATGTTACAAGGGTTTATACAAGATCTTACACTGAGCTCACTTGACAGTTACAATTGCTTAGGAATTACAAAATTAGAAACTGATGTTAAGGCCTGTTATATGGTGATCATCCCATGCCCAGAGCAAAATTATAGTTGTCACAGGTGCTAGCTTACACAAGTTGATTATTTTTATTTTCCGGTCTGTTACTGTTACTGAACACTGCAAAACTCCACATCCCACACACAAAATTTTCATTCAGCTCTACCCAGGGTTTGTTTTTCAGCCCCTCCTATTCAGTTATGTTGGGACTGTGAAGGCTGACTGAACTTTAATTTTTACTTAGACCCAGAAGTTCAGATAACACTGTGCATGGAGAAGTGCAGCTTCACCAGGGGAGAGAAAGAGTGAGGGGTGCCATCAGCTGCAGCTGCTGCCCCCCATGAGCAAAGTCCTTGATCCACAACAGGCTGAAGGCTAAGCTCCACTTCAAAGGCCGTTAAACTTTTGCCCCTCTTTTGACTCCTAGAAAGTTGTCTTCACAATTTCAAAACTGCTTTTCCCTCCTAAATGACTTGATCTTTGCTCTTACTCTTCTTGCAATCAAAGAGATAGAACAGGGATGGGAGATTTATAATGTGGGCTCCACAGAGACAGAAAATGTTGCTCCATAACACTCTATAACCTTCTTATTTTCTTTGACATATCCAGTGGGTCAGCAGAGCCTACGATAGGTAAAACATAGGCCCTTATTAAGGAAATTGTCTGCTGAGATCAAAAAATAAGGTCTGAAAGACAACCCAAAGACTCAACAACATGAATTTTCATGGCACCATTACATAACATGGAGAGCTGAGAGAAACTCTGCGTCCCCCAGAAATGAATTATGTAGCATCAACTAAAAGTAGTATAATTTTCCCCAGGTTTACTAATCCTGAGCAGGCTCTATTCAGTTTTTCTGGTGTTTCTAGCACACAGTAGCAGTGTGGTAGAAGTGAAGGAGGTTGGCCTCATCTCACTACAGCTGAGAGAGCATGAGAATTACTGCACTGAAGTAACTGCAATCTCTGTGATGCCATGAAACTTCCGGTTTCCAGCCTATAAGCACTGTAAACCCTCAAAGTGTCCCAAAGATAAAACAAGACACAGGATTTAGTTCCAAAGTCATGCTTAATGACAGCACATCTCGGAAGCGATATTAAGCTGTAAACCTTGGTGGCAAAGGCAGTCTCTTGCTATTAGAGATCAGGGTGAAGCCTATGGCCATATTATCTTACACGTCAGCTTCACGAGTTTAACACTTTCCTCCAAGCCTCTGGTATTCTGCTACTGAGAGATACAAGGTATACAGGGGATTTAATAGACTTAAATATGATACAAGCTGGCAAAAATCCCATATTCTAAATTTTTTTTAAATAAAAGAAAAATATCTAATAACAGAACCTTGACATCAATCTTCAAGGAAGAGGCTAACAATGCCAGGTTATTTCCACAGAAATGGACTGACTTTACAAACTCATGGAGATCCACATAACAGTACTCTTCTATATATAATCATTACTTCTTTAGCCTACTAAATTTATGCTTCTAAGCAGATTTCAAATCCAAGCAGAAGATTCAGGAGTCTCATCAGAGTATGCGGAGCGGCACAGGAACCACGTGGCTTCCAATAAGCTGGAAGAAAAACAACCAGAAATAACTGACTCTTGTTACTAACATTGCTGTTTGGAAAATGGTACAGACCATGGTTCATGCAGGAAGGGCTGGCTTTTCAGCTAGCTGCTTGTTCGTCTCCATTTTTCAGTCCTCCCACTCCAACAAATTTAAGTAGCAACCTTTATAAATCGGCCAATAAATTACTGTAAAAGGAGAATATACTTCCTGTCTAAATAAATGATAGCTTAAAAGTTCCGAATGGGCCTTGTACGTGGGAAGAGGCTGACTTTGTTCAACACACTGCATGGTTTTTTCATAAAAAACAGAGGCTTCATTCACTCAGCCTCCTTATCTGCACCTGTCGTCGCTGCAGCTTGGCAGCTTTTCCACGGTGGTGTGCCGTACGTTATTTTCTCTTGAAAACCAGAGGTCAAGCCTGCCTACAGGGTGTCAATGGGAGGTGGCCGTCGCTGCATCTCAGCATCACTCCCCTGATCTGGCACCACATCTCCCGGACCCCATCGAGCATGAGCAGCCGCCTGTCCCGCTTCACATGCCTGCGCTTTTCGGCGCTGGGCTCGTCTCGGTGTCAGTAATGCACAACACCGATCCCCTGGAGTCCCACAGCCACAGCTTGGCTCACCCTCCTCCCTCGGTGATGCAAGTTCTGCATCTATATTTTGACAGTTTGAAGATTTTCTATTTACACAGGTACATTACCTACTGCTTCTGCATCTTAGAAACAGCCCCAGTGGGCAAATATGCTTGAAAAACTAATGGGAGCGTACATGGTTGTTTTAACTTCCCCAACTCTCTTGAGAGTAAGTAGAAATTAATCTCGCTAATGCTTTCACACAAGTTACCTTATCCTGAAAGGGATACATTCACCAAGCTGAGCCAAGTCTTTGATGAGTAAGAGAGTAAGAAAATGAAAATGTTGGCAATTAGCTGCCTTTATTTTATCAGCAGACCAGACACTGCTCTAATTATACCACACGCGACTTTGTACCAGCATGGGCTCTTAAAAAGCCCTGCCTTTCCCACATCATTAATATCGCTCATGTCATGTGCCAATGCAGGGCTACCATCACAAGATAAACAACATTAATGCAATGCAACAGCTACACTTAAAATACACATTTATTGACAGATTAGCCCCGCTCTCCAGTTGAGTAGCATACACTCTAATCTACTACAGCAGTTGCAGGCAGTGCAAATGCCAAAGGAGCCTAAGTGAAGCATGTCACGGGGCACTGACTTTTAGACTTACGGCAGGTACAGACATTGAAAAGTCTACTCGAAAAGCAGTCAGAGACATTTGTGTGACTGACACAATGTATGGCTCCTTCAATTACATCACCAATCCCACACTCTCTGTAGTCACTGAACTAATCAACCTCCCATTTTCAACTAAGCTAGCAAGATTTAGCAGACCTTACAGAGTGCACAATGGCAGTAAAGGAAACCTACAATTTCAGAGCCTCCTACCAGGAGCAGATGTCACCCTCGGGAGGTTTGCAAAAATCTTCATCAAGATATCTCAAAAAGCATCTGCAATTAGGAGAAGGGATGAAAAGAATTACTATATCCCTCCTATTAATGTCAGCTGGAGCCAGCTTAATCTCCATGCACAATCTTCAAGAGCTACTCCCACAATTCCTACTGAGCTTATATTTTTCTGTTGCTTATAGTATGGGTATTTGTTCTCAAGTGATAGCAATTCTGGCTTTATATGCGTGCTGAGGTTACAAAACATGGGACATACTCACTCAGGCAGGGATGCTATCGCATCACCTTCTCTCACTTCCAAGTTACCTTGCATATGATCACAGACCTCCAAACTGAAACAATCATGTCCTAGTGCCAAGCACTCTCAGCACCTCATTTCAGCTCTGGGTAAGGTTTGAAAGCAGCATGTTACTATATCCCAAGCTCCTTTATTGTTCAGCGTATCGCCTGGTGTGAACAGCTTCTCCTCTCAACCTTGTTCTCAAGCCTTCACAAACGCTTCATTATCTTTTCTGAAATAGAAATTGTTACAGTAATACATCTGTTTGCCCAGTCATCAAGTTATGTCGACCTTCGACGGTACACGGCCAATGCTTGCAGCGCATTGTCTGCTAGCAGAGCACGTAACACACAACGTGATCTAAGCCGGGCTGTGAATTTTATTTCAGAGAAAAGAGGAAAACGTGGCTCAGACAACTCCACTTCTCCTCCACACCTTTGAGCCCGTTCTCCACTTTTTTCCCCCAATCTAATCTGCTTTGTTCCTGAGATGCCTCTTCTCTGACTTTCTACTCCCTTTGGTCCTTACCTAGCCCTTGGCACATTTGTGAGGTAACTATTCTCTTTTGAGGTGGGCTGCTAGAAAAAAAGATCAGAAAATAGGTTTTGGAAGGAAGAAATCCCTGCATACAACTATATCATCACTTAGCAAAGTACAGCAACAACCACAGACCACTGGGGAAGGAGAACAAACTCCTGCCAGATTCCCTAATACAATAGGAAACCCGTCTTTTCTTAGATGTAAAGACAAATAACTTGTCATAAACTGAAATTTCTGCCTAAAATCCTGGTTTGGAACTTAATGAACTAGAAATGCCAATACTCCCTGGGAAGAAACAGAAGTGAGCCCCATCCTGAGACAAGGTCAGTGCCTTCACTTTTCTGCCCTAGTCAGCACTGCCCAGGCTACATCTTCTCTTCAACCTTTCCTCTTCAGCACTGTTCTGAAATACAAATACATCTATAACGGGACACTCAGATTTCATGCTCTTTCATTAGTAGCCAGAAACTGACAACAATTAAAATTACCGTGCCATGAGTAATACTTAAAGGGTCTAAAAAGTTATTTCATTTTCTACTGAAAGAGACGGGTGAATTTCAAATCAAGCAAGAAGGATATTACGGTGCCTGCAGCCACTCCGCAAAATGACGTCTGCCTCCAAACCTCTTACCAAAATTCACCATTTAATCTGTTAATCGCCTCTGAAAATGGATGTGTGTGTCAAAAGGAAAGAAAACAACTGCCTCAATAGCATCTGGATAAGAAAAAAAGCCTTTCAGACATTGCTGTTTGACCCTGCAATCCAATTTATGCCATTAGAAACTGTTTGTACTAGGCTCTGCTTGGAGGATGGTGCAACTATGTGAGGAAGCAACCTGCATTAGAACAACAAATACACCTGGTGTGAAAGCAGTGAACTTTAAAAGCCTTTCAGAAATTCAGAGTATTATTTAGTCAATCATATACCACGGAGCTGCCCCCAGAGCTGTATGTCATTTTGATAAATTAACTTGAAAGACTTGGAGCATAATAAAGTCAAACCCAGACCCCAGACTACAGCAATCATGCCTGAATGCAGCGTAAAATACTTCCCACAATAAAAGTAACACTTGCTACTGTTTAATGTTTAAGATCATTTTGAACCTGATCAAGGTCAGCAGTTGCATAATGTGTTTGGGCTTTGTTGGTTTTCTGTGCGTTTGGGTGCTCATAATAGAAGTGACACTAAAATCATCAACCTCTGGGGAATACCTGCCTCACCCACAAACACTGCTTCGGATTCAGAGTCCCTGCAAGGTAGCTTGCCAAAAATAAGGGATAATTCATGAAACATACAGTTTTGTTCCCTTGAATTTCTCCGTAGACTAAAGTAATATTGCACAACACACGAGAGGGCAAGACATGCTGCAGATAGGATGGTACCAATTTAACATGGAGAACAAAGGAAGATTTCTGAGAGGAGAGCACATGCCTTATAAGTACAAATACCCATGGTGGTGGAAAGCTTGCCTGTACACAGCACCCTGTTTCTCTCCAGGAACTGATGAGTCCAGAACTTTTTGGGAGACCACAGCTCCACAAGCCCTCCAGACCTTGCTAGGGCACTGTGCCCTTGTTCTGACTTCATTTTTGGTAATTGTACCACTTGTCTTTCAACGGCCTTCCAAAAAATCCCTATTTTTAGCCCAGTTCTGATGCCACCCCTCATTTTGAGTATCCATTGAGCACAACTCACCAGATGTTGCTGGCACCTATCAACTTACGAGATAATTTTTCACATCTGAGCAGGGTTTTAGCTTTCAAAGCAGTACTGCATTGTGAACAGGGATCTGCCACCGTTCTTCAGAGAAGCTGAGGCAGAGCGTGGAGTGGGTGACCGTGCTGCGCTGGGCTGGGCTTGCTGGCTGGGAAGCCTCTCCTGGAGCACAGCTCGTTTCCCAGCCCCAGGTACAAGTGTCTCTATCTTTTTGGAAGAGAGTATTGCTTCTCCTGCTGTTTCTGACTATTTCTATATCAAAATTGGTAAATAAAGCATGTTACTCAAAGTCTAACCAGAGCCTTCATAGCCAGTAGTATCTCGTCCCATCATTATTTCCCCACTCTGCTGCTGGTGAGCTCAGCAGCAGGGTGATGGGTGGCCATCAGAGAGAAGTGCAGCCCCCATCTCCCCCAGCCATTTCTGCCAGTGTATTCAGGGGCCAGGAGCTGCTGAAGGACCGAGTAATGCTCACACCTTAGTTTTTGAAAAAGCATAACCTCAGGGAGGGGAAAAATGAGCATTACTTTTCAGGGGGAGTAAACACTGTGACTCAGGTTTTATTTCCCAGGCATCCTGACTAATTCAGTGCTGAGGAAGGAAAGAAATACAGGAAGTTTTTCCTAACAACATTTCTAAAAGAATCTAGTATTTGATCTGCCAATTTTTCTTCACCTAGGTAATACCTCTGACACCAGAACAGTTAATCTTATATGAGGCCCAGCAATTCTGGTAAGGAAAGAGCTTAGGACTCTGCCCATCGCCCTAACAAGCAGCTGAACTTTGGACACTTAAGGTACATTCAAAACAGCACAGCCACTCTTAAGTCTACAAAAAATTGAATTTTTCTGATCATCTTTCCTTGTTGGATGCTTCTGAGCATATCTCACTCAGGTCTCCTCCTGAAGGCAGCCCCGAGGGCTCCGCCACATGACCTGGAGCCAGGCTCCTCTTTAGTTTGGCTCAGATGTGCCTTAAACTGGAGTACCAGTTATCGAATTTTTCCACTTGACTGTGCGGCACAATCAAGAACTGCTCTATTTTGCATTAGACTTTGGGCATTGCCTTCCTACTTCTGGAATGACAAATAAAAAACAGAATGGGAAAATAACCATTACAGCTCTCTGCAGAGCACTTGTGGCAGGCAGCTGTTAATAGTTGTCAAGCTTTATAGTTCTAAGGCTTGCTTCTCTTTTCACCAACCCTCCCAAATATTGTGCATTGCTCTGCTATCCTGAAAGCCCTCCTGAGAGTGCTGCCTCCCCTCTCCTCACTCCGCCTCCCAAGTGTCTCCTTTAACCACCACCCCTGCCCAGGAGACCACAAAGGCTCTCTGGGCTGCCCTAGATGGAAACAACCCTACCCAGACTCCAAATTTTAATCACTGCTTTGTTCAAGGGTCCACACCACCCTGTTTGCTTCATTTATATCAGTGCTTACTCTCTTATCCTCTGGCCTTCAATGCTGTGTGCAGCAAGCAACATAAATCCCACTTTCCAGAGCTGGTCCTGTGCATCTTTTCTACTGGTGGAATCATGGTCAAAATATTCTTAAGATGGCAGCTCCTCTCCATTCCCCATCACTATCAGGCAGTGAAATGAAACCCTCCTTATGCATTTAGAGAAACTGTCCCCAGCCTCCGATTTATCTCTTCTTACACCAGAATTAATACCCGAGCACTGCAGCTTTGTGTTATCTACAAACTGTAGAAGACCATCTAAAATATTTCTATCATCTTCTTTTGTAAAGGTTTTCTTTTGGCTGTAAGAACCTTATGCATAAAGAATATTTACTTAATATAAATATGCAACCAAAGAAAGACAAGCTACAGTTTCTGAAATGCAACATGCACATGCAATTTCTTCTCCACCTTCTAGTCTGTAAAAGCACCTCAAGAAATGAGGGTGATGTTTCTTCTAAAGTTTCCTGATGTTGTTTATGATTAAAATAAACAACTAAGTGGGATTATTTTCTTGAAAATTACTACCCTTGGGAGATGCCCTTAGTCTCTGCATACAAAGGGTGCTTTACCCAGTTCAGATTTTTGCAGCTACTCTTGGTCACAACCGGGGCTGCCTGAAATATCTGACACAGCATGATCACATCCAGCAGCTTCTTGCATTGTTATTTAACTTTGCTAAATGCACTAGTAAGTGGGGAAGAAAAAAAAATAAAAAGCTGAAATTAATCTACCCAGAATCACAAAACCCCCTTCTTGCACACTTTTAAAACAGAAAAGCCCCAATACTCAGGTTTCTGTTTCCCTGCCCCTCAGCTGGGGTTTGATATACAAACGCCTTTGAAGTGGCCCATTTTTCCCAAGGGGAAGGATACCAACCCCGGGCGCTCCCGCACAATCCACAGCCATGTGTGCTGTTAGCCAGCCCCTTGCCTGTGAATCGGCATCTGTGCCGACCAAATCAATAGTGGTCTGTGCGCAGACAGAGCCTGTGTCAGTCCAAACACAGAGCCGGCGCCGGTGGCTCAATGCTGCGCTTCAATCGTAAAAGGTTTTTGCTCACTATTGAGCCCCAAGTAGGTTAAAATAAACCCTGGTTAAGGCAGGGAGGAGAGTGGAAGGCACTACACAAATATATGCATTGCCCCAAGCATCCTCACGCTATGACAAGGGATGCTTGTCTCCTCTCCCTGGGAGATCAGAGCTACAGGACAGTCTGTTTTTCCAGGTTTTATCTCAATTAGAGAAAACTGGTTTGCAAAGGTCTCAGACAGCATAATCAGCACGCTATGCCTGATATTACAGATCTGAATCTATATTTAAGAAAGGTTAGTGCTCTGTGGCATATCACAATGAGCTTATTGTTCTTGCTATTGAGTAGGGACCACGTTTCAATTTTGCTACTGATGAAATAATGAAAGGGCCATTTCCATAGGAAATCACAAGAATTAATTAACCAGAACACAAGGACCCTCGTATCCTGCTTTCAAGCAGGGATTTCACTTTGAACTCAAGGACATCCTAATTCCCATACCTTGAGCACCACGTCTCTGAAGAAACAACCCTATTTTGGGTTTGCATGCAGAGAAAGAGGCAGAGATGCTCGGCATGCAGATTGCTGTGTGTGAACTCACCTACTGAAATCATGTTTATTTATTAATACGCATCCCTTCCCAAAGCACGCTTGTTCAAGGTTTTCCAGCTACTCATTGTAGTTAACAGGTCTTATCTTTCCTACCTGCCTGGTCGACTAGGCACAAACTTTTCTGTAATACAGAAGCCAAGTAACCATGACTACATTTAAAAACAGCCTTCAGACTTTTCCACCAATCTTGAAAAGCTGCTCCAGTTTATAACTTTTAAATTATGTTGCACTTCACCTCTCAAGTGTAATTAATTTACAGAAACAACCTTGATTTAGTAGTTTAATAATTTTAAAAATGTTTCTAAGGTGGATGTCACTTGAGCTCTGCGATGCAAAGATGTCTTAGCCAGTTTCCCTGGAAAAGCAGGACTTTTCTCAAATACTTTTAAACATAACTCTCAATTTTGCTTTCAGAGATCACATTCCCCCAAGTCTCCTCTATGTTGGGAGATGGTGAGAAGAGCAGCAGGAACAGCCAGACTCCCTCAGCAGCATACAGAAATCCTCAAACCAGAAGTGAAGCCTTTGCAAGATCTGGAGGAAAAACACATTAATGCACATGAAAACAGTAATAAGATCGAGATCACTTCTGCTTGTTCCAAATAACGTAGAAGGCTGGGTGCAGGGGTGCTGGAGCTACCCACAAACTAAGGTGCATGACTCAGGATTTGAAGGCTGACTTTGCTTAAGCTTAGCTTAAGCTATCAAGTAGAAAATAATTATCTTTAATAGGCTTTATTGAATCCCAGCCACATTATTCACCCTTAGATTTTTGGGTTCTGAACAGCTCACAGCTCTAAACCTCTTTAACGGTGGCAAGATCCCTGTATTTGTGCAACAGCTTTAAAAAGCCAACATTTGTTTGAGCTTACAAACATACTTAAGTCTGTTCTTCAAACAACAGTTGATGAAAACAGCGCTTCTCAATTGAACTAGCATATATTAACATTTATTAATTTCCTCTCACGCCTTTGGTTTAGTCTCAGGGTGAGAAAAAGTCCACAAAGACATCGGCCAGCTCCCGACGCCATGGCTGTAGAGGAAGCCCAGGAGATGCACTCAAGCACCCATCTTCTGCCGGCGTCCTGGACATGGATGTTTTGCAGCACAGTTCTGCCAGGATGGAGGTGACTTTCTGCGTCCCCTGACAGCAGGACGCCATATGTCTTAGCTTGGGGTAGGACTCAGCTTTGGGGAAACTGTGGCAGGTTCAAATCAGAAGTTTCTTCTATGCTTGCGACGTGGCCCTGATTCTGCAGCGACGTACCCTGGGAGTAAATGCAGTAAATGGTGGGGCTGGGGCCGGACTCGGGCAGGGCTGCCGGATCACCTGTAGAAGTGGAGCAACACAGGCACCCGTGGCTGCAGCTCATTGCTCTTCCACCACAAAATAACCCCCTCTCAGCTGGCAAACCCCCTCTTCTGCAGCAGTTCAGTAGGCATTGTTTCCTGTGGGGACGCAGCATTTTCCTCGGCAAGAGAACCAATCTGTGTCATAGTTGCACACACCATTTCTTTTATATTCAGAATAGACTCAAGCAAAAACAAAGAACAGAGAGAAAAATATGTGTATTTTGGCAGCAAGAGCAACACCTTTGAATAATCGAAATGACTGCCCATAGTGCACTCTGAATCTACAGCACAGTAAGAGATACGTAGGTGCTTCCAAGCTCAGGTGTGCTGCCTGCCTGGTGGCTGCTGTGCCATGGGGTACCACCCCATACAGCTCATTTTAACTCCCCAAGGCAGCAAAGGCAAGCCTGGACTGACCCGTGATGCCCTGAAATCCAGAAAGCTGGTCAACACACTTGGAAAACCAGCAGTGGCACAAAAAGAGGTGCAAAGACATTCCTGGTAGGTGATGAGGTGCTACAGCAAAAGCCCTCCAGATACACAACAACTTCTTCATTTCTACTCCATCAGATCATGGGAACATGACAAAGTCAGGATGCATGATAGAAAAACAAACAAACAAAAATCCAGTCTGTGATGTGCTTTAGATCATGACTTCTGCACTAACATACAAGTGTAAAGTCTGCCCTTTCCTTTTTTCAATGAAAGGTTTCAAATCTAGCTTCAGTGTTGCCTTTAGTTCATAGTTGTTTGCAGAACAAAGATGCTGCAGTGTGTAGTGCCAGAAACACTTCTACAACAGTGACTGACTGAAAGGAAAAGGTGTTTCAGGAGAAAAAGTTCAAGAGAAAATAACACGTTTATTGTATAATGACATGGTGTATATGTCGAAGAGGAAAACAGAACTGAAGCGCTCTTTTATTTTTTTCTACTAAAGTCAAGAAGGACGGAAACCCTCTCTCTATCAAAATAAGTAGCCTTGCTTTCTAGACAGCACCAAAAATTGCAGTCACTGAAAAACGTACGCTTGTAGATAATCAGAATATATCTTGTCCTCCAGGAAAAGAGAGTGCCAGAGAGTTTTAAGGTCTTGTTGAGAGTCATGAGAGCATGTTCTCCTTTTCCTTTAAACTACCAGGAGAACTGTAAACCTGATGTATAGCATCATCTAAAAAAACGAAGGCTTCCAGCCATCAAAAGTAGTGCAATGTAAACTTAAATATTTGATTCCTAGGAGCAGCCATATAACAAGATAAGGGAACATACCTATGAGTGCAGAGTAAACTCATAACTGCATCATTTACAATTCTGCCCCCAAGCTCCTGTATTTCAATATATAAAACAGAAAGATAATCTCCATATGGCTTTCTCTTTAGAACTTAAACAAAAAAATGTCAGAGCCAAATGAATGCATTTTATACCCACTTGGTATGTTATTTCCTATCTCATATTGCAGAGTTTCTTTTGATTTCCCTCGATGGAGGTGGTACTTCCCTGTACCAGCTCAATCAAGGAGGTTGCTGGCCTATAGCCGTGAAACCTCCCTAACCATTATACCAACAAAGAGGGAAGGTTTTGGCCAACCAGAGCAACTGTTCGCTATACAAATTGGGAGACCCAAGTTATTAATGATAATAAGCAACGTGAAATTAGGGGGAGCAGTGCCTTGTTCCCAATTAAGTCAATAGCCATTTTATCACTGACTGTGGTGGGATGAGGACATGGGTCATTGTAATTAAATTCTTTTTTCCTTTTTTGAAGTTTGGGCTGCAATATATTAATTTACTATTCATCTGACAGGACATTCTGTCTGCAATTTATTTAATGAGGAGAATCAGAGGAAGAAACAAATGAGGCAGGACAGCAGCAGAAGATTCATAGTGGGTTGAAAAGAGAAGAGGAAAGCAAAGATTTGATTATCTACCTACATGTCTAAGAAGAACAAGACTTCACAAAGCTGGTGGAGCTGTAAGACGGGAAGCAGTTTGTTTTCCCCGAACAAAATCGAATCAGATGGATATAGTATGGAGGTTTTCTCAGTATCTGGTAGGAAAGCAGCAACGAGCAGAGAGGACAGCAAGCAGTAAAGGGCTGTCCAGAGTGAACAGATAGCATGTAAGGAGACCTCCTCCCTCATCCGACACTCTCACACCATAATGGATGGAAATATCCTGGTGCAGGAAAAGCAGAGAAAACTGGAGTCACTCCTTTCCCTGCACTGAACACACAATATGTCCTGGGGTGCACATACACCACCCAGCTCCATGCACCTTCCCCTAACGCAGCTCAGCAATGCCAGTGCACCTGCAGAACGAAACAAAGCAGCACGCAGGACCCAACACCCACAGCACATGCATTTTGGGAATTTTGATGCAGACTAAGTCCAACCCAATCCCATAGGCTCAATGACTGTGAGCAACTAGAGAGCCTTAACAGAGATTTGGAGTGCATCGTCCAGTGGAGTTTCACCCCAAGGAAATTCAGGATGGACACCCCAAGGCAGCTACACAGCATGAACCCAAGCACAGTAAGTGGGGACAGTCCAGAAATCCACTTCAAAAAACACACATGATCTCGACTAGTAACAAGAAGAAACTTTTCCCTAGGAAAAAATACAGAGGTACCACAAGGAGGCATAACTGCTGGGTGCTGCTCGAGGCTGGCCTGTCCCAAGACCGAATGCAGCCGCATCAAATTGGTTGTCATTTTTAATTACTATGAAGAATGCCCTATCCACAGTCATATAAATAGGGCCTGCCTGGGCAGATGATGGTACATACAGCTGCTCAGTAACCACTCAACAGATTACATGATCTCTGTACAAGCACTCACAGTAATTTACCAGCTTGGACACTGCAAGTGGCAAGAACCTTCCATTTTGGAGGAGTCCACAACATACCAAAATTTGTTCTTTTATACTGCAGTGTTGTGGTTACACTAACACCAGGCAGAGCCCTCTGCACCAACTGCTTTCACCCTCTGATAATGTGCACTGCTTTGTTGTATAAGAAATGGATGTGCTATTCAGCTCTTTGATTTATTCAGGTAATATCAATTCAAGCTGATTGTAGCCTACTGAAATGGCAAGTACTGGACACACATTTAAATTTAACTATCTATTGTGACACAGTGATAAATTTAGACAGGCTCCAGGATCAGTATTTTTCTCTATATGTCACTTCACAGCAAAGCTCTATGCCACTGAAAACCTCCAGCGGTCCTTAAATTGCTGCTGTGTCACTTTTTCCCAAATTTAGTCTTTTGAAAAGCCCTGGAAAGTCCTATGGAGATGAGAGAAAGTGCTGCTAACGCTGTCTGGACATGCACAGCCATCATGGCTGACTTCTCTCCCTGTTAGGCACCTACTTTGCCTGCACCACTCTGAACTATCTCCACCATTTTTCTGTAACACACACAAGGAAAAAGTAACTAAACCAAAAAAAGGCCATCTAATCCTACAAGCCAATATCTACAATAAGTCTACATGGCTTGCAAGGCTGCCCACTTAATAAAGTGGAGCTTGTGTAGCACTGGGGCCTCAGAGAGCTCCTTGCTTGGGGATTTGCAATGTGCTGCTTCTTCCCCTCCCGGAACCACTGGGGCTGGAAATTCCCCCCACGTGCCATCCTCAGGTTCAGAATGCACCAGCGTTTGCAATTTTTTCTCTGTTGTATCGCCCTTTACTCTGAGTTTTGTTCAAAAGGTATGGGGAGCCTGGAGGGACTGTCCAAAGACAGTCGACTTCACACGGGTAGTTTTTGGGGGCAGTGTACTGAATTTCCACTCCTCTGTGACTCAGGTATGAACACCATGAAAAACTGATTTATCTTTAGACATTTGCCCCCAAAGGCAAATTGTTTCCCCATGCAGCTCAAAGAGCTATCAGACCACCACATAAACAAATGTTCTCCATTACAAGGGCAACTAACGCTATTAAAAAAAACCCACAACAACAGAAAATGTACACCTTACATTTCTTGCATGTGTTTACACATATGCTACTGCTCTGCACGTTTAAGCAGGAAATAAATCAGTTCTTCACACAAAGGTTTCAATGCAGGAGCACACTAATAGAGAATTTACTCAGTATGTGGTCTGTGCAGTCAAAGATGTGTAAGAAAAACTTCTATTTCTCAGGTTTGCTCCTCTCGGGAACCAGCACTACGGCACGTACCACCTGGGAACACAAGGATGATATTTGGCAATGTAGTTATTGTGTTAGTAAGCTAAACACCGATACCTCTGCTTGCTCCTGCCCCACTCTGCCTGTTGCTCCCATGTCAGTCTGAGCATCCCTCTCATGTACAAAATCACATATGTATAGGAGGAAAATGAAAGACCTTATGAATTTTTCCATCTCATACTAACTCAAGAATAGTGGACAAAACTCAAAATATCTATAAAATGTTTTGGGTGATAGCTAGTTGGAAGTTTGGGTTTTATGGTTTGGTCATTTTGCCATTCGTACTAGAAGTTCACCTGAGAGTTTTACTGTAAAGATTTCTGTATGTGCTATTGCACTCCTGCACACTGCTGTTGAGGGGAACCCATACGTCAGTGCAATGCCCATGCACCAGCAGATCACTATATTCAACCACTCATACAAGAACTACAGTAACAGAAAATAGAGTCAGTAAAGAAATACATTATCTTAGGTTGCATTAAAAATGTATTTGGTAGTAAGGTATTAGATGGGAAAATCTTGCTTAGAGCAGAGTAGATGAAAGGTTTGTGTAGTAATGTATAAAAGGTAAGGACAGTTTTTGCCTGGTTTCCACAAAACCAGAGTCCTTGTTCTAGTAGTATCCTCTTGCCCAGCTTTTCCTCCCAGTTGGTAGATCACTTAAACCCCATGACGATTTCTCACAGAGGTCTGTAATAACGTAGCCACAGAACACTTTGAGGGAGATGCAGCTAGTAAGGGAATAGGGCCAAGCAGCATTCACGCTTTTATCTGCTGTAATTTGTGTGTAGTCGGTAAAGAAAATGGATGAGGATTCCCCCTGTGCTGCACCTCCCGCGGCAGCCCCGAGTGACAGCCTCTCTGTGCTTCCCTCTCCAAACCAACGTGATGCATCGTCCTTCAGCAGCGAGCTTGCACAAACAGCAAGCACGGTTCGTTCTGGGAACCTTAAGAGACATGCCAATGCCAGAGCAAGGTAAGTTACTGCTATCTTTAATTCCTACTGGGTACAATATTAGAGACAATGAGGATTGAACGGGCAGCGCAAGGCTTGCAAGCAAACAGACATAGGGTTTATTATCACAGCAGAGGTTCTCCAAACCATGCCTGAAAAATCACCCTCAGGGTAGTCTACCCTGCCAGGATCTCTCAAACATGTATTTCTGCCAAAATAACCCAGCTCTACAGTGGAGTGGGAAGAATATCCTTGGCTTGATGATTCCCCCAAAACTTTCTGGAAAAGCATGGATTTACCCTTACGCCTGAACAGTGTGCACCTTTAGTAATGCCAAAAAGTAATCACGTCTGAGTACATCTTCAAAATGATCACTCAGATGAGATGAGTTACCGAAGGAAAAGGACCCCACTGTAAGCACTGCAGCTGCCAAGCGAGAGAAAGCAAAGCTCGGAGACCAAAAGCAACACCCATCACACAACAGCAGGGCCGGGATATTCATACAGCCAAGCCCTGGGGATGAGACCCTACAGGAACACTCTCCCAAATGCCATGGTGGTTTTGTTATGGAGCAAAGGGGGAACCTTCT
Source organism: Strix aluco (assembly GCF_031877795.1). Classification (NCBI taxonomy): domain Eukaryota; kingdom Metazoa; phylum Chordata; class Aves; order Strigiformes; family Strigidae; genus Strix; species Strix aluco. Next base: position 39,551,764 of record NC_133936.1, read on the forward strand.
TTCTCTGGCATTAGACAACGGCAGTGCCTCAGTTTTGCCCATGGGAAAAGGTGATGACTCAAGGAGTTCATCAGGAGATGATTGCTCAAGGTTACCACTACCTCTGCCCTGATCCTTTGCTGGAAAAACTGGAGCTCCCCAAGTGGACTACTCAAACATTGTGGCTTGCAAAGAGCAGGTCAGCCAAGTCCAGCTAACTGGTTTCCACCTGTGAGCAGTTTGTCTCCGATAATGAAATAACACAACTTTGCACAGGTTTGTCAACAGTTGGCTTTTCACTCTCAAAAATTATTAAAACAGTAAAAGGTAAAAATCACTTAGGAAGAAAAATGCCCTTTATACTTATACACTTAGGGAGAAGAGCCTCTAAACTTTGAGCAACACAGCTAGATAACCTACAAGACAGTGCCCTACCAGTTTTGAGGGACCGCCTGGGTCTACTGTTATGATCATGGCCCCACTATCAGCTACCTCCACCACCACCATCTGCTTCTGGGCATCGTGTCGCTGCAGGCTCTGGCACAAAGGCACTACTCATCTCCTCTCTCTGGCACCCTCCTCTCCTCCATTTTCCCCCTTCTCTCTGGTTTCCTCCCATAGCTTTTCTTTGTTTTTTCCTTCTTCCTTCCCTCCACCAGCTAATGCATTTCCCTCACTGAAAACCTACTTTCTGCTCATTAGGAACATGGGAGTAGGTCCCTGTTATGCTGTATTTACTTTAATTATATTATTTAGCAACCAGATGTCTTTGTAAGCTGTGAATTCTTCCATGCAGAATATATTCCTCGATAATCAAGGGAGAAAAATTTGCAACTCCAGCTGTGACTCAAGGAACTCAATTTGTTTACATTGGTAGGTGCTTATTAAACACCTCTTTACTAAAGAAATCTCCAAATCAACATATCAGTACATTTATTTTCATTGCTTATGGGGGCGTCTCAGTGAAAACAGGATTTGGACAGCAAACTACAGCCCAAGATTTCAGTGTTGTACCAAGAGGATGCCACGGTAAATGATGCTAACAGCTACTGCGGGGCAGAAAGCTGCTACATGTAATCAAACACTACAACTGAATACTGAAATTTTAAGTTAACTGAATATTGATCACATTTTTTATCCTATCATTAAATCACTTGAAGATATTGTAATACCATCCCTCAGCTCCTGGAGAGCACCTACTGCCAGGGAGGTGATATGCAGCAGTGATTACCCACACAACAGCATGTAACAGGTTCAGACAGATGATTGCTCGCTTATCCCCTCCTGGTAGGAGCAAGGAGCTGCCGAGCACAGCGGGGGGAAGAGCCCCTCTTCTGCTAAGTGCTAATTTGAGTAATGGGTACAGGCACTGGAGGCTAAGGAAGCAGCTTCCACCTGATGCACTCTGTGTCTTCACACATGAGCTGACTTTTTGGATGCTCTGGTTGCATTATCGCTTTCAGAATAAATTGTCTTATTTTTATCCAGACGTCAGACCCTGATGGCCTTTGTTCAGTTTCTTTAATAGTTACTCCACATTTCCCAGGTTAAAAAACAAAGCCAGGCCCTAGGATCCAGCCTCGGACACAGCCAGGAGCAGTCACTCTGGTCTCCTGCCCGGAACAGCCAGGGCAAAAGCACACTGCCTGCACCAAGCACTGCTAGTACCATCGGGTTTCAAGGAGGCATCAGCCCATGCCACGGGCAGATGGAAGGTATCAGAGTGAGCCATCCTCCATGCATGGGCCATGAGACAGCTGCTGATGGGGCATCGCTGGGCTGCAGCTGCGTGGTGCTCAGGTGATGCTCGCTCGCCTGCAGAAACAGGCCATGCAGGACCATAAAACAGAGCCAGACTTTGAACAAGCTGGGAAGAGATGGGCCCAACTGAAGAGAATACAAAAGGAAAAGACAGCGAAGAGGACAACAGCAGCCGTGTGAATGCGCGAGCCCTCGGCAGCATCTCCCGGAGTACTTTGCTCCCAAACTGCCAGAGCCTCACCACATTGCACCGAGCCCCAGCTCCAGCACAGCAGTGAAGCTATCTGCAACTGCCTCACTGGGGCCTCCTGTCAGGAGGCTTATTTACTAAACCAGGGAATAATACATCTCGTGTAACGTAATTTACTGCACAATTTCACAGCACTTCTAGAAAAACTCGTCCTGGTGTCACTGTGATTACCAGCCACAATCTCTGTGTCTGCCTTTTTAGCTGGATGCTGTTTTCTGCGATTTCATCCATAATTGTAGCACAGGAAAAATCACTTGATTCATTATTTATTTATTACCCCAAAAGATAATATCCTACTACCCTTCCCCATCATTTCATAAATCAACATACAGGGGGTTATGTTGATTAAATTACATCATATAATGATGCACTTTTTTTCAGCACAGAAGGAAAAAAAAAAACGACCTACAACTGTCAGGCAATTCTCTCCCCTACCTGGAGGTTTTCACGAGCTAGGTACCTGCACCCAGCAGCGAGGATGTGCTAACAAGCCAAAGAAATAATACACATCAAATTGCTGAACATGGATTTCCAAGGTTTCTGTTGGCTGGCACAAAACCCTGTTTCCCCACTTCCCAGCAATTCAGTGAAGAGGAGCAGAGGGCTGAAAAGCACTACTTTAATTATAGCCATCAGTCTCTGAGACAAGGCACTTAAGAGCTTTAGCTGCTGTAAACACTCCCTTGATAGCAGATAAGGAATCTGCTGAAAGAGGGTTTTGTGTGGGGAAACCTCAGGGGCTAGGGGTGAGTCTGGGGAACAGGCAGCTCCAAATCTGGCACGAAAGGTGAGGAGAGGGCATGTGAAAAACCTTGTCTGGCTTCACCCTGTTGTGATGACTCTGAAGTCGATGAAGGTCCACCAGGGATGCATTTGGAACACGTACCATCATTCATCTCTCTGTATTTCTCAGAATCCTCCCCTGGTCCCCAGCGGCTGGGGGTGAGGGACCTCCCGAGCCACAGGTTGTTTCTCCGCATTTAATAACCCTCTATGGATTTTTCTTCTATGAATGTGATCCTTGCTGTATTTCAAAACATGTCATCGATTTGAGTGGTGTTTAAGTGAACTCGGGAACTCAGGCTTAAAGCTGTCACCACCATAAATAAGTGATTGATACCAGCGATGAGTAGTGCCTACTCCTGTTAGACATTAATTTGGCCCCTGCCATTCCCTGCAGACAGACAAGCTGGCTTTCCTAGAAGAGGCAGCTGGACTTTGTGTCCTCCCACATTTGGGGCCAATTCCTGCTTTTGGCATAAGCACCACAGCAGAGCCCAACCTCCTTCTGCTCCCCTCTTGCAGCTCTTGACCCCAGGAAAGCCACAGGGAGATGGCTTTCCCAGGGTGAGATGGGGAAGGAGCCCCATCCCCTGTGCCCGCTGCAGGTGCTCCCCTGAGAAGCCATTTTCTTGGACAGACCTGCATGGGTTCATCTGTGCACCTCTATATGTGGCTGATGCAAACAAACAATTACAAGATGAGGAAAAATGTACATACCACTGAGTCCCACCTTTATCTGTTTCAATACAACATGAGGACCACAGCACAAAACTCAAGAGCAAGTCACCAGGCTGAAGAAACCCATCTCTAAATCTCTGCTGCTCTGCCTGCTCCTCTCACTTTGCACCTTTGAGAAATTTATTTATTAAATTCCCTGGTTAAAAAGTTAAGCAAGAGAAATAGTCAAGCATCAACACCAGGGACATTTTACACAGATATCAATGTATCTTTAATCACAGTCTACAGCCTCCCAGTTTCTATGTGTCAACCATGAAGCAACTTTTTACTGGGTGAACACCACAGTGCTTAAGAGCTTCCAAACATTGCCGGTCTACCATCTACCACTGCGATTTTTATGCTGGTGAATCCTGCACTGAAGCTGTGTAAGCATTTATTTTTACCCCTCTCTCCAGCATAGTGACATGTATCTGCATGCCCATACACAGCATGTTTCAGTAAAGCAGCAGTAACATCTCAGAGGATAACTCAAAGCCCTTCATTTTCAAGACAAACAGGTGAAGATAAATGATGATAAACTGAAAAGGGGGAGCCACCAGTTCATGCTGCTGCCAAACTTCCCAGTGACCTGTTTTTAATGAGTAGGGCATCACACCCAGAGCTTCACCCTTTATATAGAAAACGCTTAAAACAGTTAAACCATGCAGGCAGACTCTAAAGCAAAGGAGTCAAAAAAATAGCACAGAACATTTTTAAGGAGGGTTAAGAAACCAGTTCCTGAGCTGGAGCTGCCATATCCCCAGAGGTCCCCCAAGGCCATCCCCAGCACTGCTGCCTCTGGTCTCTTCCCGGGTACACGAAGTTTTGCCCAAGATTTTTTACAAATGCTCAGAATGCTCTTTCCCAGGTGTTTCCAACTAGAGCTCCTACTTTTATCTGTTAAAAACAATAACACGCACTTCTGTCTCAAGCCTCTCAACTCCTGCTACTAAAGCAGCCTCACGCAGCATCCTCGCAGGCTGGAACAGCCTGCTTTTGTGGAGGCGGAGGGGAAAGAAACACTGCAGAGAGGAACTAAAAAGGCTGATGAACAAATTCACATTCTCCCCTGAGATTTCAGTTTTGTTCGTCCCTTAAAAAAAAATAAAAGAACCAACATAAACAATTTTTTTTTTGAAAAGTCAGCTGAATCAGCTCCTCCAGCACCAGTGCATCACCCCAACCTATTACAGCAAAATATGGTGTAGCCATTTAACAGGGGGCCAGAAGTGTTCTGTGGCATCTTCCAGGGCCAAGACCTCAAATGCAAGACTAGGAGCAGGCCATACAATCAGGACGCATTGGTCTAGGAAGGCCGTGAGAGGTCAGTCCTCCTGGGGCAGTTCAGTAACTATCAGCCTGGTTTCACACCTATACAGCTTCAGAAAACATAAATATGACACATAACTTACCAACACAGAACCCCACCTCCCTTTACCTTCCCCGCCATATAGATCAGCTGCGACACCAAACAGACACTGCAAGAGGTTCCCCAGTGAATCACTATGGCAGATGTACAGCACCTATGATTGGGTGCAATAGAGGATATAAATATTTTAGCATATTTTGAAAGGATTTACTGAAGGAAGTTGACCCCCAAAAAACCCAAGCTTGTTCTTGTGCCCTTCCACCACCCCCAATTTAACAATCTCTGACCAGTTGGCAAAAGAAAAAACATCCTCCAGGTGTGCTGGGATAAAATCGTCTTAGTGGTGACCTGGCCCACGAAAAATGCTTCTAACTCTGGCAGAAGGGATCAGAAACAAAAACGCATTTTCCTCTTCCCTTCAGCCTGAGACCCTGTGAGCAGCCAGGCGATTTCCATACCTTCTATAGTTGCTCTCACTTTGCTTAAAACGTGCCCAGCTGCTCCAGGGGGATAGTTTCACGGATGCAAGTTGCTCCATAAAACCACCATCACAAGCATGCTAAATCCCAGCCTCCTGCCTACAGCTCTGGCCCAGGCTCCAGCACGCTGCCAGGCACACGGCTTTGCCATAAACCTTTGAGAAAAGCAATTATTTATCTCTGATGTAAAACACCTTCCTTCCTCCACTTTCTCTGATAATTTGATGCCACATCATCAGGCGAAAGTGCCTCAGTATTTTATACAGCAGCATAAAAATTTATGAGTGGAAAAAAACCCCACCATGGTGGCAGAGAGAGACCTCCAGTTCAAGAAGACTGGTTTAACATTTCTGTGCTTCTCTACAACACTGCATCACCTTTTGTTGTCGTTTAAATACACCCAATATTACATGCTTTAAGTACTATGAAAAGGTGGAGAGCTCACCCCTTTCACAAGTGCCTTGACAGGCCACTGCTGCTCCGGGTGAGAAGGCTGCTGGTGCTACTTGCAGGAGTAATTTAATCGATTTTGTAAAGGTTAGGACAAAATTAAGATCAAACTTTAATGTTCTCTACACCTCCTTTTTTTCTTTTTTATTAAAGGTATTTTGAAGAAATTATTGCTATAATAAAGGAAAGGACAAATACATGTCAGTAGTAGAAAACAAATTTATATTCCTGCTGTGACAAATGGGCCGTGCCACGCTGCGCCCCTGGTCAGAGGAGACGCCCCAGCCCGGCCTTGCTTAATGGCAACTTCTTATCCTCTCCTGCCAGGCCAAGTTTCCACCTAGAGATTTGATATTTGCCTTCATGGCTGGTTCTTAATAAAATAGGGTACTTTCAGAATGAAATTACCATGGATGTATTACAGATATAAGACATCTCGCTTCAAGGGCATAAGCCAACCATTAAATGATGGACATTAGAAAGAAACTTTCCTTGTGAACAAGTTATTATGTCCCGATGGTGCCGCTTGTGTTTCTGCTCAGAGAACGACACTTTTGCACTGCATTGTCCATCTTCTCCCATGCACCTGCATCCTACCTGGCACATAAGCCTTGGTCTTTCTACATTGTCCCTTCCCAAGCACCTGACCACTGTGCAGTGCCTTTCTCCTTGCAGAAAAGCAAGTGGAGGTCACAACAGGGACCACAGTAGAGGACAGGACTATTTATATTTAGCAGATCAGACCCTGCTGCCCAAAGAGGCTGTGGTTCTCCAGCCCCAACCATGTACCAAGGAAGCCCCAAGAGCTTTGTCATTGTCTGAAGCCACATGAGGATGAAACTCCATGTTTGTTTCTGGCCCTCAGAGGCACCCAATTTCCATTCTCAGGGATGTGCTGTAATTTGGGAGGGCTCCCCTCCCTGGAGAACACTACTGTAGCCACGTGCCAAGGCTCTTCTTTGTTATAGTCACTTTTTAGGGCTGGGAAACCACCCAAAATTTGCACCACCAGCTGCCCATTAGTCCACCTGCCCACCATGGGTCAGATCTGCTATGCAGTACCCCGAATTGTTGTTTCTGGGGAAGATTTGCCAAGATCAGAGCAAGGAGGAAGAGTCCCTTTCCACAGCGCTAACGTCACTCAAACTACCTTTAAACCTCCACACTGTGGCAGGCTCCAGACAAATAAGGTCCTGTCGCATGCACAAGGTAAAGCTGAGAAGGCACAGACTGAGCTACACAAGATAAAGTTACAGGCCATCATTTTTAGCAGCACTGCTGTGTAGTTACTTCCAAATTATCCACTATCCTAAGTTTTCTTTTTCTCCCAGCTTGAAGATAATTCAAAAATAACTTGATTACACACACTTCCTATCAGTGGCAACAGTACTGAAGGAAAAAAAAAAAAGGTTTTCCTTGTTACTGTCTAGTGCTCAATTTTCTGATTTGATTTTTTCACGCATTTAATACAGCTTGTTAAGTAGCAATATAATCAAGAACGGCAAGTATGAAGACCAGTTTTACAGCGATTAAATCATCTCTACAGAAACCAGCAATAAAAAGTCAGAAAGAAAATCTGATCCTGCTGGAAATTCATTCATTTGAAAAAGGACAGACTTGCTAGCAAGGGCACTGATTAAATCAGCTGAGGCGCCGTATAAAATAATTGGGTTGCAGGGAAGGGGCTGGTTAATTATTATGCTATAAACATTATTATTGCAAATCTAAGTATTTGCAGAGATCACAGTTGGGTGTGTTTTTTTCCAGCGATGCATCTGTGAGATTTCTATCTGGAACAACAGGTGTATATAATATATATACACACACACACTGTATATAACATGAAGTAATTAAAAAAAAAAGAGGTAAACCCAAATCCAAGGCTAACACCTCCCAGCAGTTATTGCCATGAAGACAGATGCAACGCTTACAGAAAACATACTCTTGCTGCATGCATGCAGTGTCCTGGGACACAGAGCGCAGCTCACGCCAGAGCAGGGTGGCAGAGTTTCCTTTCTTTGACTCTCCCTGCAAAGAGGAGCCATGGGCTGAGGACACTGGTATTTCTTCTTCCTGGTGAAGCTCCTGGGGATCCATAAATAAGGAACCACACCTGAGCCACCAGCACCTGCAGGACCACCGATATTCTTTCTTCCACCCACATCACGATTTTTAACTAACAGTTGGAATATCTCTGCATTGTAAACACAAGGGATAACTGCATTATTTGTATAAAAATATTGCTTTCTAAAGGTTTAAAAGTAGACATTCTGGAGTCAGGCAAATAAATGCTTAATATGTATAGAGTTCTTAAATATTGCAAAGTTTGGACTCTTACAACCCACCTCTTGTATTACACCTTTCACTTTTTTTAATATATTACAGTACTGTTTTAATTTTTTTTTATAAATACTGCCTACATGCCATTGCTAGGCAGCATTTCAAATGACAGAGGTTAATCTGCGTACACATCCCCCTTACCCACTGCCATCTGTCAGCAATCAAAGTCACATAGCAGATTCCTGCATTTAAAGGAGTGAACTCAACTGCACATGGTTTTAGGGGTAGGTGGCACTTCTCAGGCAAGCCAAAGCTTTAAGATTCTCCTGCACTGCATTACATTATACCAGAGAAATCATACCTTCATTATTCTTTAAATATTCATATTAGCATCAACCACAGAAAGCCAGCAACAGCCAAAGCGACCGATACAGAGCATCTCTTCAGCAACAGATGTGTTGGGAAACTTGACTGAGCAGATTATGTATGAATATATACAAACATATAGAGACATGCACACACACACATATATATATATATATTTAGGCACACAGACACTGAATCGTTGCATTAATTTTAGGGATGTTAAAAAGAAGAAAACATAAAAGGATGCAGACTTTGAAAAGCCTAGATAACGCAGAAAAGGCTTACAAGAGAGGGGTGACATCCTTCCCCATGTTTTGCATGGAATTGCCAGTTCTGCAATCCCTTATCTAATGGTGCTGCTTTTGGCAAGGGAAGAGGAAAAGCTGGGAAGCAGGGAGGAGGAAAAAGCTGTCCCGATACGAAACACAGCAAACAGAGCAAGAAAAAAAATGTTTAGTATAGAACAGAATAGCAGGAGAATTGGGGAAACACTGAAAGGTTTCCCACGGTTCCCATAGCTTCCTACAGCCGCTCTTCTTTCTGGAATTCCTCTATAAAACACAAACCATCTTTTCATAACATTAGCACTGCTTTCACAGCATTGCATCCTACCCTGGTTTTCTGTAATCCAACCCCTTTCCCAAACAGAGGGGATCCCAAAGGCACTCCAGGACATTCACAACCTAGAATCTAATGAGAAAGAGGACAATGCACCAGGAGAGACCACTCTGAAGTGGTGAGATGTTCACCTACTGGGGATGGACACAGGTTTGCCGTTTCCATTAAACACATAGAAAATTGCAACAGTGATAGCAAAATAGTCACTTCTTTAATAATATTGTCCCCAAGTACCCCAGTTCTGGATAGTCCACATGTGACACCCTGTCCAGAGGTGTGGGGACCACACTGGCCCTCTGCATCCCTCCATGGGTGCCAGGCAGGGATGTTCCCCTGCTTGGGGCAGGGGGTGGTACTCAACCCATGGCTCAGAGCTGCCTTCTACAAGTTGTCATTAGCACCCTACTCCTGCTTTCCTCTGGTTTCTGACTACCTAGGTCATTAGCTCCAAAAATACTGCAGGGAAGATAGGAAAAACGCTTATAAGAAAAATAAACACATCTTTGTTTGCTCTGAAAATGGAAACTATAGGATTAAACGTATCTGTATAAAAACTAATATCACAGATGAGCTGGAAGCTGTTTTGTTTTTTAAATCAAGAGAGTGAAGACCCAAAGATATGCACTTAATCCACCAGCTATTTGAATACCCTAGTCCTTTACTTTGTTCACCCCCTTTCTTTTATTTTTGTATCCTGACTACTTATTGTCTCTTTGTAAGCAGCAGTCTTTACCTACAGCATAGATATCCTTCCCGTTGTCTGAAATATTTATCTTGCAACTTCATGCTGCCATGGTTAGCTGGAAAGATGCTTCTCAGCCTAAAATCTGGATAATTGCAGAAGACCAAAGTGAATGAGCAAACACTGCCTTGGATTACATGGACTGGCTCATCCTCAGACATACTGAAATCCAGCAGCGACTGGGAGCCTTAGGCAGAATTACTGAAGTCCCAATCACAATCTGACCAGCATAATGTTGTCTTCAAGGGCATTAAGCCCTGCTATCCATCCATGGAAAGGAAAGAAAAGAGACACAGGTTCAAAGGTACTGTGCTACGAAGTTGTTATTCCAATTTGGTGACTGCTGCCTTCTTTCTCCCTCCTTGTTATTTTGGTTATTCCCCCTTCAGTCATGTCACAGTGAGATGCTAACAGGCTGCCAAATAAACCCTTTGGAGAACATAAGGATGTTACATGCTTCATGATTCCTAAAGAGAACATCTAGTACTATATTAAGGATTTTACATCGTTCGATTTAACTCTTGTGTACTAGCATTAGGCTCCTGTGAACAACGACTCCCTGCAAAGCTGTGCCCTCTGCTTGCTTTCTGCACTCTCCACTCAACCTCCGCTTCTCCTTCTCTGCCCAGGGCAGCCGCGGGAGCACAGAGGCAAAGGGCATCTCAGGATGTCCACGGCAGACAAGTCGAGGGCTGCAGGGCTTGCCCTGCTCGCTCCTGCCAGCCACTGCCTGACCCTCTGAGGATGTTCAGGTTTCTGCCTCAGCAGCACATCACTCTGGGAGCTATGCGTGTAAAAGTCACAAAGATAGCCCTTCCCTGAACTCAGAAGCAATACTTTCAAACTGCTACTGTTATTTTTTTAATAAACGACACTTGTCCAAAATGGCAGGGTATTTAAGAGAAAATGACACTAATTTATGCAAAAGTAAATGATATAAATGCAATATTCATTTCCACCTCAAGTCAATTTTCAAGGTGGCGATGGAAACCAGTATCGCTTGAATGGGAAACATCTGGCAGGCAAACCCAAGGAAAGGGGCTCAGCACTCAGAAAACGTAACAACTGCGAAGACACTTGGCCAATTCTGCTGCAGAGGCAAAGGCACACACCATCACCACCCAGCCACACCTCTACGCACAGGCTGTCCAGACAGCAAGGCTTGTTTTCCCTATCCAAATTCAACCCAAGGAGGAGAGAAACTCAGAGTGCCGCAGGCATGGCACAGCGACCACCCCAAAACAAGTCCTCCAAGAGAGATACGTGACTTCGTAAGCACCACTGCTGGCAGTGGCAGGAGGAACAACCTTCCTGCAAGACATTTTGCAAACGTTAACCACCACTGCATTCACTCCCTCTTCCCGATCCCTTTTTGATACTGAACTACATCTTGCTGCCCTGGATAAAACCTCCTACCACAGAGCTGGCAACCATCTAAAAGTTCACTTGAAGCACTTACCAATTACTCGTTTGAAGCAGAGAAACAGAACAAATCAGTTTATGTGTGTTTCTGCTGTAAAAAACACAATTCCTTCAGTCGATAATGAAAACTTGTGTGGAATCATAGAACATTTTTGACCTAAACAAGTCTACTCAGTTACCTCCTTTTGCACTGCTGGATTTAAAGCCGAGAGCACACCTTGCATGAGAAAGCATGGGGTACCAGCCTAAAACCTGGAGTGGAATTGCTACCCTGCTTCAGGAAAAAAAAAACCTGCTTTCTCACTGTATCACTGCATCTCACAGGTGCAGTGTCAGAACATAAATAAATCTCACAATGTCCTGTGAGGATGCTCATCTCTTCTTGGGGGAAATTAATGAAAACAACTCTTTCTTCTATATAAAAAAATCTAATCTAAATGATAACAAAGTCCCATAATAGTTGCTATTATGGAGAAGAAAGATAACAACAAGTTACATTAGAGTTCCAGAATTTTCTTCTTTTTTTCTAAGAATCACCCTCCAAGGACCCCAGTAACCAAATAAACAGCACTAGACAGAACAGGGGCATAGAAAGGACCTCAAGCCTGCCCACAACAAAGGAAGATTTCTTCTACATTCATAGCTCTTTAATAAAAAAGGTTGCTAGAAAGAGAAGTCCTGATGCCTTTTGTTGAAGAAAAGCCAGTTTGTGATTAGTACATTGCAGAAAAGGTTGAAGAAAAGTTTGTCCATTTGAAATCCTGGACTCTATAGAATTTCATGACCAAGGTTAGCGAAAGCTTGGATGAATCAATATTCTTTGTGCGTCCACTGCACAGTTCAAAGCTGCCTGTCTGCTGATTTCATGGCTGCACACATGTCTGTCAAGAACTCTAAAAACTGTACAGAGAAAATAATATAAAAAGTTTTAAGTCCGCATCAGTTCATCTTTTCCTTCTCCCCTCCTTCCTGCTCCATTTTCTTCACCATCCTGAACATCCCTACAGCACCCTCTCCATGTATCTAACAGTTTCCATGTATCTAACAGTTTGCTTCCTTATAAAACAGAATATTGAGCACCTTTCATTCATTTCAGGCAGTAAAATCTATTTACTCTATAATGAAAATTGCCTGAAAGCCACCAAGAGTCTGTGAAGTCCCATACAGAGCTCCTCTGGCATCAACAGCAGCAAAAAGGTCTTTGCTGGCAGATTCCTTTGAATCATCAATATCTATTCTCCCTGTTACCTGATCTTGATCAGGAGCATCACCTCAAAGCCCTCTGACAGTAGGCTTGTTCTAAGTTACCTTCTCCAGGTTAAAAACTATTGAGGCATCGGGTTCATACAGGCATGGAAATTTTAGGTCAAGAATGACTGCACCTAACAAACAACATAAAATATGTGAACTTTTGGGATTCTCTATTATCTAAGAGCAAAGAGCAAATCTTGTGGATGACAACACAGTAAGATTAAGACACTTGCAGCAGTAACAAAATGGGCAATTAAATTAACTTTAATCCTTCCAAGATAGCTTAGTAGAATCTGTGGAAATGTCAGACTGGAATTCAGCAGCTACGGCAAAAAAACATGGTTTCAATTAATTATGGGAATGAGTTAATCAGTGTTGATCACGGGGAGAAAATGGACATGGAAACACAGAGGTATACTGTGACCTGCAGCATTACCAAGACAGCTCCACTCTACAACAGGCTCTTACAATGCAGTCTTGCAGGCAAAGTCAATGTTAGCCCAACATCCCTTATAAAGAGCTTCCTTTTCCTGCTCCTGAAGTACGTGGCAGAAGTCCCAACAACTTCCACATCTTGAAAATCATGACAGTTATGAACTTGCATCACAAAAAGTGTGTCAGTATTCAGAGTTTCTGACCTTCCCGTTTCCTTGGGAAAAGTCTGAACCTCAGACTCAGCCTTTCACCCAAGCTGAACTTAATTATATTAAAAAAAAAAAAAACAAGCAGAAAAAACACACTGGTTTACTCCATTTTCCTTAGCAAAGCACAGGAGCTAACGATTGTGCTTACAATACACTAAAAAGCAGCTGAATTGTTTAGGTAAACACAAGACCTAACTATGGAGAATTTAGAAAGGACATAATCAGCAGTTCACCATCTCAGACTGTTAGGAAAGCCCGATACTGATCACTGGGATATTACAGCAGAGGCTAGAGTTAGCACTACAGCATTTCTGTCTTCAGCTAGTTTTTAATTGCACAAATAGACACTGTAAACGTTTCATTACCTGAGCATGCCCTTGGTGAGCTATGTTGACGGTGGTGATGCGTCTTTGCTTATTAACAACACCGATGCATGATCTGGGACCACCCCAATGGTTCCCACTGCACATCTTGGCCAACAACCCTAAAGCCATCAATCAGTTATTATGGAGCATAAAAACCAGACCAATTTTTATCAGGAAACTATCCAGCACAACAACACAGGCATAATGTTCATGTTATGGTTTCTGATGAGTCATTTTGACCTGGACACATCCCCAAGTCTACCTTCAAGGCAGGGTTACCCAGTGATCAGCAGGGCCCTTAGCAACTTGATGCAAAGTCCACATGGGCCCTGATTTGGGCCAGGGTTGAAACAGATGATCTCCTGCAGTCCCATACAACCTAAGTTGACCAACTCACTAGAGGGGAGGAAGGATGGAGGCAATCCCTAGTTGAAGACCCACAGGCAGTCCAGGGAAAAGACAGAGACCAAATGGCTGTGACTTGAATACTGAGACTACTCTCCGTATCACACGGTGCTTGTGCTAACTGCAGCCTCAATCAAGTGCTGTTTTGACAGCTTAAAATGAGGGCGACTGTTCTTCATGAAGGAATTCAAACTGTACCTATTGAATCGAAAACTACCTCTTTCACACTCTGCATCTGCCAATCTTACCAGTCCGCCTAGGCCGTGAAAGTAAAGGAGAAAATGAAGGTAGAATGATAGAATATTTTTGAATATTAAAGTTATACCACATTGTTGATTCATTTATACTTCATTAGAAATTGCATTGCAAATATTTGGCTAAAGTGCCATGATGTTGGGAAAGAAAACTTTTTCTTTTCTTTTCCCTTAAACTGAGACCAGAAGTAACGCATCACACTCACTCCAGGAACGAGTACGCGCCGGGCAGACAGAAAGGACAGCCAACTCCCAGATCCTGTGGACTTGGGGTAAGAACTAGAGGGCAAGAAACTCTCACAAGTAGGGAGGATTCCTTCAGAAAACACATGTAACTCTGGTGCATGTCATTACAAATTGGCAAACACCTTCACACGTTCATGAATTTCATTAGAACAGAAGAATTAATTCACTGGAATATCCTACAAAATTGCTATATGGCTAAGCAAGGTAAAAAATACATCAGGTCAAACAAATATTTTATTTTTTTTATTTTTTCATTTATTTTTTTCCCCCACTATTTAATTCCCTCAAGTAAGTCATCCAGACATTTAGGCAGGCGATTTACCGGGAAGCTCAGGCTCGAATGAAGAGGGAAAGCTTGTCCGGAGTGTTGCTGAAAGCTATTTTCCAGACTACAGAGGCTCAAAGGTGCGCCGAGAGAGCTTGCTTTCTGTCTTGAGAGATCAACACCTGCCAGCAAAATTTGTGACATTATTATCTGCAGCCTACAGAGACCTCCAGAGACACCAGATACCAAGCCGAAACAGAACTAGTTATAATCCCTTGTCCCCTGGGGAACAGTATCCCTTGGTTTTTAAGCTCCTGTAAGTTAGATTGTGTTTAATTATGATTATTATCGCTGTCTATACGCTTTGGCTCTGTTGAGGTGATACAAAGAAAGAACAGGCATGACTTGGAAAAAAGATAACACCTAAAAAGGTCTGTCTTGGAGGTCTAGTGGTTTATTTGCAGGTCCAATTACACTGGGTGGGAAAATGCATGGAACAAAACAGAAGGCAAGCATATACAAATTTTTTCTTCTAAAAAAAAAAATAAAAACTTATATACACACCGCTCTTTTACCCTAAAGCATTTGTCACAGTTTGAAAGTCTTATGGCTGAGACAGAGAAGATATTTAGGGACATGTCTATTATTAAGCATTTGAAGAAATTACTAGGAAATGGCTAGACATCACTCACTCCCACTAAATTCTTATTTATAAACGTTTAATGGGAAGTGTCCCTCCATCGACAGGCTAAAGCAGACTCAGACAGTGTTAGCAAGAGACTGCCACAGCTAGAAGATTTCACTTGTGTGTCCTGAGACCGAAAGCACAAATTTATGGCCAACACAGAACAGCAGAGAGATGAAACCATCTGGGCTGAACGTGACCGTAGGAGCTGCTGTTTGTGTCGCTTCTGGACATCAGCGGGGTTTTGCCACTGAAACTCTGCCGACGGGAGGAAGCTCCTCCAACAGTGGCAAGAGAGAGCAGAGGGGAGCCCTTGCTGATTTTCAAAGCCACTCCCAGGTGCTCCAGCTCCCTCCAACAGGCATCACTCAGAGGAGTTTACACCAGCTGTAACCGCTGACACAGACCAAGAAGAAACCATCCCAATTTTGCTCCCAACTGTAAAATCACAATTTATTTTACCATGCACAGTTAAACAAACAAAACAAAACACTATTCTCTTGCTTCACAAAATCAGTTTCAGATGCTGAGGAAATACTCTTCTACTAAATGCTAAACCTAAGAGATGAAAGCTCCACTGACCTCATTGGAAAAAGCTCCCACGAATGTAAAGGGGCCAGGACTTCCCCCCCTCTATTTCAAACATTACCGTATTACTGTGGTGTGCAGAATGGATTACACCAGCCTTGCTAATTTGGGCAAGCTCTGAATAGCGGCAAAGCCGGCCACCGAGCCAGTGCCTTTTATTATTCCCCCATTGCTGCTTCCTTAGTATGCGACCGAGCGTGCGTGGCAGAAAGCATCGGCCTTTTCTTCGCGCTTCCGCGCGGGGCAGCGCTGTTGTGGTAACCTCAGTGGAATCCCTCCCAAAGTGAAGGCTGCCTTCATTCAGAGGGGCACGCAGGTGTCCTCCCTCCCCGCCAGCAAGGGCAGCAGCTGTACCAACGTCGGCCAAAAACCTGCTGTCCCAAATTGGGTATCCTCGGCCCAGCGGAGGCTGCTCAGCACAGCCAGAACCCAACGCCTCGTCAGACCCCAAAACTGCATCCAGCACTCAGGGATGTTCAGGAGAGCCCTGCCACCGGCTGGATGCTCACGGAGGACAATAATCTGTGTATATGCATGCATCTGCCACCCAGCTCATGCACCCCGTGCTTATGGGAGAGGCACTCAGTGCTGATTTTGGTTGTCTTGAGGATAGAAATACTTAAGTTAATCCAACCCATTCAATGGGTTCTCTGCTAAATAAGTTACAACATCATATAGGCTATCGCTGACTTATGGGTAGTTTTCTCAGGATGGACCAACAAACCAAAAATAACTGGATTCCTCTCATTTATTATCTAACCCATCTAAATGTCATTTGCATAAGCATCTTAGCTGGTGGAGCAAAATATCTCCTATTTCCCAAGTGCTCTTCAATGGTTTAGTCTTATGCATGGTCAAAGTCCACTTCTGGAAGATAAATGTATGTGCTGGTACACATGTGCTTAGACACGCTCAGGTGGTGTCTGTGCCCTCTGCTAAGAAGGTAAAGCATTTAATAGGTAATGGCCCTACAGTCCAGGTTATCTCCTGCAGAAACCATACAGAGCATAAACCTTGCACTACAGATTTTCTCAAAAAAAGCAGTGCTTTCTTTATACATATATATATATAAAATGCTTCTGGCTGTATAAATATTACTCTCATTTTTAAACTAAAGCTCAAATAAGGAATATTTGCTTTTGTCTACAATTATTTGGAGGTTTTGTTTTTTCCTACAGAATGACAGATGATACCGTCTTTTCAAACTGACAGAGCAAAAGAGATTACAGTGATAATCAGGTTACCTTAGATAGAAAGAAACGAGAGATTCAGAGATACTCTCCTGCCTAACAATCCTCAGACTTAATATTTTCATCTGCTGGGTAAGCACTATCTCTGTAAGGTTTATTTGAACATATCACTTTCTCACTAAAGCATTTTCTGGCTTCTTAGACTTTCTCTGAGGATTTTCAGCTAAAAATAGGCTATAGTTTCAAAGCGCAGTCCTAACAGAAATTGGAGAAGATATATCATGGTAACTGTGTTTACCTTATAATAAAAGAAAATGAGGAATATTCCACCTACTTGAACTGGAATTTAAAAAAAAAACCAACAACAAACCCCACTAAAAGGGAATAAAACAATGTCTATAACCAACCACTGCATTAATTACCCAGAGACAAAGCCAGCAGCAGAGATTTACATTCCTGAGGCACACACAGAGTCTGTGGACCTTTGAGCCACACAGAAGGGAACCTCTGAAACCCAAAAAGAACACTCTGGATAACCTATCTCCAATCCCACAGCTGCAGTCACAACTTGGTTTTCCTTTCTGACATTGCAGGTGATGAACTCCAAGCTCAAGCCTCCAAGTTTCACCCAGCTCAGCTTTTTTCCCCATGCGTTTTTAACGTTCAGCATGGAAGACAAACCATGTCTGGTGCCCCAAGTTCCTCTATAAGATGCATTTGAGGATAAGAAGGGGACGGTATTGGAGCAGCACCTATAGCCCTCTAGGATTGGGTTAAGCCACAGAGCACAGAGGGCTAAAATAAATACATGAACTCCCCACAGCCTACAAGTCTTTCAGTCAGTGTGTCTGACAAAATGCTTTCACAGATCCCAAAGAAAATCTAAAACAATGAGAAGATCCTAGTTCTCATTTCATCTTTCCAAGCTCAGCAACTCACATCTGAATTTAATACCAAACCAGCATCAATTTCAGCCTGAGGAAGATTTGGCTTTTTCAGATTTGATTTCTTCACCAGCTCCGCCACAACACCCAGCAGTTACCAAATGCATTGCTAAAATGAGAGCCCTTTGCTATCATCCAATTAAAACCACCATTAGGCAACCCAGGAGCCATCTGCATTCATCTTCAACTGGGACAATCTGCAAAGCCTTGGGTCCATTCTCAAGGAACACTGATAGACCTGGTGAGGCTTGCTCACCTGCTCAGTACCTTTGACTTTGAAAAGGACTCGTCCTCACAAGTGAATTCCTAGGGCATGTCAGACCATTTGCAGGATCAGGCGCTGTAATATGGCTTTGCAAATTCAAGATCCAAGATAAATTTGCATCTCAAAAGTACATTTGATCTGCAATACCAAAATTCACAAAAACAAAAGACTTTCTGGATATAACACCGGCTTAGGTTAACAAACAGGTAGCTTTACGTGACACACGCATAAATCTCAGTATTGTAGGGCTACTTTAAAACATTGGATAAGTTAATAAAAATAATCATTCAAATCACTAGCATTTAAAAATGGATACATTAAAAAATAATTTAAAAGTGGACAAGTATCAAGTTAGAGATCTTTAAAATGGTGTGGAAGCTATTTGATGGGAAAATACCAAGTCAGAGTCCTAATCCTACATTAAAACACCTGTGGATAAACCTCAGGGGATCACTCCATTGCCCATTAGGCAGCAGCTCCCAGGGAAGGGGCTTTCACCTGCAGGCACTGGGAGAGCCATGGAAATGGGCATAAGGAGACACGCAGCTCAGAGCTGGAGGAAAACCAAGTCTTCAGTTCACCTTTTATTCTCCTTTTTCTCTCTAAGACATACAACAGGCTCATCAGTTTCCATTTCCTTGTTTCCCTTTTGTTCAATTTATGAGCACGCTATTTGTACTCATAACAGCTGCGGGAATGTCAGCATTAGAAATGTAATTCTAAGTATTTATGGAAAGGTCTAGTCTAAAAAACACCTCCAAGGAAAGTGTCCCAGGACTGCCCAGCTTAAGCCTGCAGCTCTAAATCAGACCAAGCCAGGAATCTTTTTGGACAAAACATCTTCTCTTTCCTTTGCTGAAAATGCCAATTCCTCAAAACCCAACCATGCTGGGTTTCAGGAAACCTTTGGCAGAGAAAGCCCATAATTTCAATACTGCAATGTCTGGTCAAAACCAGAGCGAAGATGAAAAGGCCTTTGAAAGCCAAAAAACATGGTGGGGTAAGACAAGCACTGCCTGTTGCAGAGGAAACCCAGGCGGGGCTATGCGTGCAAGCCCCAGACCGAGGACAGGGCTGGCGAGACAAACCCACACGCTCCCCGTTCCGCTAGGGTGGTCATTCCCAAATCCTAGAGATTTAACGGATCACTACGAGCGCTGGAATTACAAGCACTCTTCTGGTTCCAGAGTTTGAACTTTCTGCCCTAATAAAACCTCTCCTCTTCACGCAGCATCTGCTTTTGAAGCCTTTGGTGAGTAAAGGTCAGAGTTACTCTAAAGGCAATCCAGTGATTTCCAAACAAAACATGCAACCAACATTGACTCCATCACCTGAGAAACACTGCATCAGATGAAGCCAAATGACCAAAAAAGTATTTCTTATTAAATTTCATTTTACATTTCCTCACATGGTAATTAAAAAGCTTATGGCCAAAGATATAGGAAGCACTAAAAATGATGCATACGGAAAGATCTTACTGAACTTAATGCAGCATGAAATTATTCAACAGGCCAGTTTAAATACTTTGCTGTAAAAATACACAGCATAAAAGCATGTTTTGCTGCTCTTTGTTTAATAGTTGAGATAATTAAAAAAAGACAGTAATTCCAAATATTAAAGAAAAAACAAAGTATCAAGTATTTATGTTCTCAGAGAGTTCACAGAAGTACAGCTCACTGACTGCAACAGCACTAGACACAAATGTAAAAGGCCAGGGACTTACTTCTCTTTTTAAGTTCTCTGAAACCATCCTTTTCAAAGCAATATAAAATACTACAGAAGTTATATATCTATTCTGATTGACTTTTCATTTTACCAGACTCAATGTGTTTAAACCACTATCTTGCCACGACCTGAAATATTTCAGGGTTATAGTTATTTTACAAATGATTATCAAAGAGCAAATTTACAAATTAATCCTAAAGTAGCAAAAAAAAAAAAAAAAGATTGCTGAATAATTTCAGCGATGCTCCCCAATGTTTGCACAGTTCTTTGCTTAATTCCCACTCGCCAAGCACGAAGAGCTGGAGACGTAGCACAGGCTGTGTCTACGCTGCATATTATGGCCAAATAAAGAGGTTTAACTTTTTTTTTTTTAAACCTAATCTTATTAACTCTTCCAGTGCTGACACAAAGACATATATTCCCATTAAACTTTCATTTTTAAAGGTTAATGGGACCTTCTTCAAACAACCCACTGGTGGCCCACTGGTAACCCACTGCATTCAGGGAAGGACTCGGAGCACCCACTGATGTGGGACTGCATATATTTTGACAGCAGTGATCATAATTCATCTCCTATCTCGCAGCGTGTCAGGTGGCTTGCACGGCCGCACGCTAATGCTCACTCCCTGCCATTTGAAATGCATCCCCTCCTGATGTGATCAGCCACAAGAGCATTCAAGATGAAGCGAACAACGTTTCTAAAATTCAGCAGAAGAGAAGTGGATGTAAAATAATGATTAAGAAACCAAATTAAGGAAGCAGAATGCGAGTTTTGCCCATCGAGCATTTCAGCAGCAATTTTAAATGTGGTAAAAGCTGTCAAACATTATGTTAATCTTAATTTCTTTTAAAAACCTTGCAGTTGGTAGAATACTAAAAAGGGAACATGTTAAATGTTGTTGGCATCATTCCCAACTCCACTGTATGCACAAACTACCTGGATTTTTTTTCTTTTAAAGTATGCTTCAACGTGTTTTCCTATTGTACTTTTTTTTTTTTTCACTAGGACAGGGAGAAAAAATAATGCTGAGGATACTTATTTTCCAAAATACTCTAATTAAGTCAGTGGAGACTCCAGGAGCTCAATACCATAAATAGAGAAAAGAAACGGAACATATCAATCAAACCAACCCAGCTTGAATTGCATCTATAACAAAAATCAGGAAGGAAACAACAACCTATTCAGCAGGGGAATAGCAGAGGAAATATTGACTTGTTAAAAAGAAGCTATGGACATATTTTGAGCTCTGAGGTAGATGTAATTGTTTCTAAATAAAACTAAAAGTCCAACTGCATAGTCAGCCTGCTCCTGAAAGGATCCGTACTGCTGAACTACAAACAACAGGTGGGATTTTTATCAACGTTTCTCCTCTGATTATTTTTGCTGCAACAAAAATATCAATACCTGCTAATTTTCAAAAGAAATACAAGATGTGCACACTGGTACTCTTCTATTGGCCACTGAAATACTTCTGTATTTATATTTCACTTAATTTCTACTTTTATTGATCTTTCGGGTGGCCTTAAATGAGTCTGAAGTGTAACTATAGTTGTGGCACAACCCCACAAGTGTTTCCAATGCTGCAAAGTCCCCCCCCAGGCCATACCTCAGTATGAGCTCAGGTAGAGGAGCACCATGAAGACCCCGCAGGCAGCATCCCTGGGCAGCACTGCGCTGCTGGAGAAGATAGATGCTCACTGCTAGAGTAATGTTTTCACGGTACTTGCACAGGAAACGATCACAACTGTGTCTCTAAATGAATCTGGTTTAGTTTTTGGCAGAGTCTGTACTAATTACTGGTAGGACAACTGCTATGGCCCTTCCTTCCCTTCCCAACTCTGTCCCTCCTGCTCGGTACTGGGCTCCAGTGGACGTGTGTGGGCTGAGAGGCGGAAAAACCTCTCCTTTTTCAAGTAGCAATTATAATTCTCCTTGTTACAATAAAATCCTTTCTGTGATTAAATTTCAATCTGAGCGGTCTCGTTTTCTCATTCACAGAGATTTTATTAGTTTGTGGGAACGTCTGCTTTCCCTCCTTTGAATTTATTCTTAAATTACTCTCCATTTTTTCTTTTTTTTTCTTCCAAAATCCCTCTCTTTCAAGTGACATTTGCCAACATTAGTCTGATTTAAGACCTTTTATCCAACCCATTGCCTTTTACTTAACTATATTGCTTCCAAGACCACTGGGACCTCCAGGCATTAATCATCAGCATTCATGCTGAAGCTGGCTTTAGGCAAGGAGTTACTGTTTCTTTGGGGAATGCTGTGCACCATCAGCTGAAATGCTCTGAACAGTTTGCTCTGGTAAATTAACTCTAAAAGTGAACTCTCTCCCCATGCCTGTCAGCGCCCCTCCTCTTAAAACGCCTGTTCTGTGGCACCACAGACCAACTCCATGGCTAAGACTGGCATACCCCATACCCAGTCTTATCTCATCCCTTCATTTAGGCTGAGCTTACCTACCTACCTACCCTTGGTCAAGGGAAGGGAGGCCCATGGTCCAAGCTCAACACTACATCTAGGAGCAACAAGCCAAACCCACTTGGCTTGGCCTGGTCTTGCATCCACCATCAGACCTAAAGCTGGATCATCTTGTTTAGAGCCCACCTTGAAGTCAGTGAGATGCAAAAGCCCAGACACCCTCGACTAAGAAGGGCAACACACTACTGACGTCTGATAAATTTGTAAAACGATGTTAGGAGCTCAACAAGGCCACTCAGCCTGGCAGCAAGAAGACCGGGACAGGGATCGGCATTGCCGAACAAGCATGAGGCAGATGGTGCAGCAGCTCTGAACGCAAAATAAACTCCAGCCACTACCGAGCACTCCAAATCAATAAAAAATTTAAAAAATAAAAAAAATAAAGCCCATAACACACCACAGAAAATCCATCCTGCATTCCGTGTTAGATTTGTCACCACAGAACAACCTCTGCACAGCAGGGATAGCAGGCCAAAGCTCTAGCCTTTACGAAATGCTCTGACCACCCTGACCAAAGCTGCATCTGAAGCCACTGCTTGCATCACAGCAGCTGCAACATGCCTATAAATTACTATCATCCAGAATCTGTAAAAAAAAAAAAAAATCAGAACAGTACCCTTCCATTGGTCTGAGCTCAAACCCATCTTCAATCATTGTGGTTAAGGGTTTTTCAGCATTTTGCAGAACTGACTCAACTCTGTCACCTTGTACAACTGGGTGCACCCAGTGAGTTGTAGAGACCACACATTAAAATACCTCATCATTGCTTTCTCCAAGCACATGGAAATTTTCTAGCTTCTTCTGCTGATTTTGGGGTGCACTGGGAAATAAAATGGGAATAACATACTTCAACATTACCCTCACTTAAATCGAACAATGTCCCCCCAAAGTATTTATGTCCCTGCTTTCACTTTTAAGTGGCATTTTGCATAAATCCCAACCACAGGGGTTGTGTAAGCCTACACCATTTTGGGTGTCCAGAAACACTCCAGGAGATTTCCAAGGTTCCCAGGGATGCATCAGGCTTCCAAAGATGTCCCCTGATCACAAAGGGCTTTGCATGAGAAGTGCTAGACTTCGTTCTTCTGAAAGTACACGAGACATCTTGCATTGTTTTGATTTGTTCTCTTGGTGTTTATAATTAGAGACCTGAGGTCACATTCCCAGTCAGAATAAACCAGTGGCAGCACACACATTTACAGGAGGCGAGCACCTAAGGACGTGTTTCCAAAGGCATCAGATACAGGGGGGTGCCGGCAGATGCCCAGCAAAGTTTTCCAAATGGCACAGGCAGGTCTGGCACCTGACCCCCATCGGCTTTTACTGAGATGGAGGGCTGCTCTACAAGGTGAAATTAATGCTGAGTAAGGCAGAGCATGAATTCAACATGCATTTGTAATTCCCTGTGAATTCCCCACATGAGCAGATTTAATCTGCATTACAAATGTCTTTTCATGGCTGAAGTCAACCCAGAGCTCTTCTTTCAAGGGTAGGGGAAAGCTGAGGCTCTGTTATTGTACATTTCAGCTTGAGTTTCTGCATATTTTTCTTGCTCTAGGAATGTGGACTCAAAAACATACTCCTGATTTCTGCAAGCCTAAGCCAATGCATAACTAATATTCTTAGGCATCTAATAATGCAACTCAGACACGCTACCTATAGGAGCATTTTTTCAAAACACCATTAGCAGGCTTTGAACTTAATAGCCATGTCTCTGTTAAGTTTTTGTGTCTTTTCACTGTGATTATAGAGTAAGGTTCAAAGCAGCTCTCAGCAAATTCAGCTACTTCAAGAAAATCAGCTGTACAGGCCAAATAGCCAAACACACATACACACACACACATGCAATTAAAATCAAATGCCTAGATGATCATTTCAGTTTTAATTAGATTTTACCAGGACTATGAGTTAAGTCAAGGCTGCAGGCTGAGATGTTGATTTAAAGCTGTAGCTAATGTGTTTTATTGCCAGATTTGCTCATAGTCAAAGCTAATTATCCCTATTATGCTTACATGATTTTTCAAACAACAACAAAAAAAAGCATTAAAAAGGCGAACGTGTAGAAAGCAGATTGGCATGCTAGTGTCTATGTGTGTCTGCGCATGCGTGTGTGTATTTACCAACTATTTAAAACCTAGATCTTCAGTCATACAGGAAAATAACCAAGCAATTAGCAAATGAAGTAAGTGTGGTATAGTTAAACAAACATCTGATTTCCAAGACCCATCACGAAACATTTAACACAGTGAGAAGATCTATGTTATTCCTAAATACAGCAATACTGTGGAAAGTATGACTGGGGCGGGGAGGGGGGTACTAAGAAATGCTGAGTAGTTTTTCACAATCATATCTTGGAAAGTAAGGGTGGGTTCAAGAGAATCTTCTGTGATTTTCTACATTGAAAAAAAATCAAATACTGTTTTGGTTTTGGGTTTCTTAACGCTTCTCACTATTAACATTTCTTTCTTAATTTTATGTCTGGGAAAATGAAGAATGGGAAACATTGAAGAAAAAGACAGTGCAAATTTGAAGCTTTTTACATTTTTAGTTCTTAAAAATACCAAGACATTTCAAAAGAAACAGCAATTGCTAAAGAAAGCACACCCTAACTACTCAACTTGAAGTAAAACCTTGCTTCTTTCTCAGAAAGAGTTCAGATATGTCTTGAAGAGGCCTTCACCATTGCTCTTCCGTCCTCCTTGAACAAGGACCCAAGAGTGTTTGCTCTTGGTTTCATCTCTCTATGCACTGCCTTCACCTTGAACAGGTGCTCGGGGTCTGCCATCCACTTCCACGTCTATCAGGGAGTCTCCTATGATGCACAGGGCTTCTAAGGAAACTCCCAGAAACTCATCTTCCATGAGTTAAATCAAAAATAGCATGCACACAGTCAGCCAATACTCCCCCCCCCCCCCCCCCCCCCCCTCCTCCTGTCAAAACAGATTTTGGTTTGCTTCTGTTTTGATTTTAAGAGGAAAACATTCTGGAGGGGGAAAAAAAAAAGTATGCTTCCCCACTGGAAAATGACAGGTTTCTTCAAAAAAAAAAAAAAAAAAAGAGCAAACACTCCCCAAAACCCAACTGTTGAGATTTTTTACACAGGGCTGCAATGCCTCATTGGTATCTTCTCAAGGAGAGTCCCCCACTGCAGGCAGGGCCATCAGGGAAGAACGGCCTGGGAGAGGGTGGGACACCCGCGCTGGTACTTTTGAGTCAAAAAGTGTTCAATTTTCCAGTCTTTTGTCTGACCGCTGGAGCTGCTGGTCAGTTCTCCCACAATATTGAAATTGTTTTCCTTAATGTTTTTGCAGGAATGCAGTGAGGATCTCCAACCTGCTGGAGGCATCTGCAATGGCTGTGAAGCTGAAAGGCAGCACTGTGGAGAGCCCACATAAACGGTGTGTTTTAAGGCAAAAAGCCAGAAAGAGAAGCTGTTTCCTCTTTTCTGAACATAATGCTGTACCACTAAATATGCAGATGGATTTTCACTACTCGCTTGCAGCCAGGATGTCTTCTATTTATAACTTTTACTTAGTAGTAGTTACTCCCTCACCACATACAGGGAAATTATTCTTTCCTAGTTCTTTCTGTTGAAGGAGACGCCATTGCAGCTAATACCCAGCCATGCCACAGAGCTCACTGCACAGCCCAGGAACATCAACCCCAACACAGGCAAGATCCATGCAAGGACTTCCTGAAGTAAGGAGACAACTGCAGATGGGCTGACTGCTCACCCCATAACCAAGTGGAGATGACCCTGTCACTTAAATGCTGCTCAAGTAGCAGTTTATTGTCATTAGATAAGCAAACCACTTTCTCAAAATAAATAATGGAGTAACAAAGTATAGGCTGTCTGTACCTCCTCACTACCTCACATATAGAGCATTAAAATATATCCAGAGAATATGACAATAATGGACTATGTAAAACCTTGTTGAAAGGTTAAAGAAAAAAAGAGAAAGATGGCTTTAATATTCTAAGTGCCACTATGTTTGACAATTTTAAGCTTTGGCTAGAAAGAGGACTCACCACACATTCCTGCTATTAATTGCTTTTGCATTTACTGTCATAAGCCTCAGAGGACAATTTTTATGAGCAATACTCTAAAATACTTCCAGATTTTCTGACTTACTTAGCCTTGTCAAAAAAAAAAAGTGAGG
The DNA here is from genome assembly GCF_031877795.1 of Strix aluco. Taxonomy (NCBI): domain Eukaryota; kingdom Metazoa; phylum Chordata; class Aves; order Strigiformes; family Strigidae; genus Strix; species Strix aluco. The sequence goes on from NC_133936.1 coordinate 39,578,452, forward strand.
GTAGGAAAGCACGTAAAAACTGTAGATGTTTTGCTAAAACCAACTCCTACATTGTTTCAGGTCAGCCATGCTGCTGTTTCAAACTCAACACCAGAACCGAGTCCAGCCCTGTTGCCAGAGCACCTGTAATGATAATGAACATGTGAGTACTCCCCCCTTGGACACACATGGCACAGCCCATCTGGCTTCGAGGCATGCCCAGAAAGTTATTTCTACTTCTTTCCCCAAGGGGTTAAAGCCTGCCCTATGGTCTCAGCAAATTTGGGGATGGCATGACCATCACTGGGAGGCTGCACAGGCACATTTGCAGGTGTGTGCTCATACCTGCATGCTGCAGACCGCCAGTTAGTGCTATTTTATCTTTGCTGCAGCAGCTGATCTTACTATCACTTCCTTTAAGGGAACAGATGGGCTTGCTTACTTTGTGTGCGTACTTCCAAGCAAATCAGCCGAGAGTGGCCTGTGAATACAGCAACGAAAGACCCCTCTTGGAGAGCCTTTCCTTGGGCATCCAACAAAAGAGAAAATGAAGAGCTAATACTGGATGAGACCCAAGAGCTCTTCATATGAATAACTGCTAATGGGAAAAAGATGCCCCTGAGAGACAGAGCTGGAGGCAAGTTGTGACAATTGCTAATAACTCCCGAGGCCATCAGGGCTGGGGATTATTTAACAACCCAGCATGCCTGTGGCATTGGATGGACACCATTGCCTACTCAAATCCTGGAGGATTTTGTTCAGTCTGCTTATAAATTACACCTGCAGATGAAGACAGAGCTTTTTATTTTTCCAGCGTCAAACAAAATGTCCTTTCAGCAACACCTGGCCTGGGTTTCTGCTTCTGTCTCACTCTCCTGGTACTTTCTTGGTCAAACTGAATCCCACAATCAATTTAGCTTTCAATCCGCAATGGGAAGGTTGGACACTGTGAACAGAGGCCAAAGCCTTTGTTTGCAGCCCCAAATAGGATTGCATTAGTTAAGCCTTAGCTGCCGTTCTCAATTTTCTTCATTCACACTACACACTAGCAGCCGATTTGGTTGAACGACATTTGGCAAATGCTCTTGGACCTTCATCTTCCACTGTGCCTTTTTCTTCAAACAGTTAAACCAAGTATTTTCCTTTGCTATTAATGACAGATACTAAAGCATCTCGCCAGTACCTAAGCAGAGCAAACAAATGCGTGCCTGTTCAGGAACGCCTTGGTTCAAACTGTGAGGATCTGATAACAATTAATGCCTACGTACAGAGACTTTTTTCTTCTTATTTAAGCATTTTCATATATATCACAAAGCAGATCACCATCCAGCATGCAAAGAGTAAGTGACAAGGTGCACAGGATTATATATCTATTAAACAAAATAGGAATTCAATCTCCAGAGAGCTGTGGAGGGATGCCAGCAGGAGGGCTTAATGACTGGCACTGCAAAAAAACATCAGTCCTCTGCTTGCATGGTGGATTTTCTGTACTGATCAAGTTGATACACACCTGTAATTTTTCATGCTATGGTTTCCAATATGTAGCACTATCAGTACTATTTCACAGAATCACAGAATCTCTAGGTTGTAAAAGACCTTGAAGATCATCTAGTCCAACCATTAACCTAACATTGACAGTTCCCAACTACACCAGATCCCTCAGCACTATGTCAGCCCGACTCTTAAACACCTCCAGGGATGGGGACTCCACCACCTCCCTGGGCAGCCCATTCCAATGCCTAACAACCCATTCTGGAAAGAAATGCTTCCTAATACCTAGTCTAAACCCTCCCTAGTGCAACTTGAGGCCATTACCTCTTGTCTTACACTTATTACTTGGTTAAAGGGGCTCATCCCCAGCTCTCTGCACCCTCCTTTCAGGTAGTTGTAGAGGGCGATGAGGTCTCCCCTCAGTCTCCTCTTCTCCAGACTAAACAACCCCAGTTCCCTCAGCTGCTCCCCATCAGACCTGTGCTCCAGACCCTGCACCAGCTTCGTTGACCTTCTCTGGACACACTCGAGTCATTCAATGTCCTTTTTGTAGTGAGGGGCCCAAAACTGAACACAGTCATCGAGGTGCGGCCTCACCAGTGCCGAGTCCAGGGGTAAGATCCCTTCCCTGTCCCTGCTGGCCACGCTATTGCTGATGCAAGCCAGGATACCATTGGCCTTCTTGGCCACCTGGGCATACTGCTGGCTCCTGTTCATCTGGCTGTCAATCAACACCCCCAGGTCCCTCTCTGACTGGCAGCTCTCCAGCCACTCCTCCCCAAGCCTGTAGCGCTGCTGGGGGTTGTTGTGGCCCAAGGGTAGCACCCGGCATTTGGCCTTATTGAAACTCCTACAGTTGGCCTTAGCCCATCGCTCCAGCCTGTCCAGGTCTCTCTGCAGAGCCTCCCTACCCTCGAGCAGATCAACACTCCCACCCAACTCGGTGTCGTCTGCAAACTTACTGAGGGTGCACTTGATCCCCTCGTCTAGATCATCAATAAAGATGTTAAACAGGAGTGGCCCCAAAACCGAGCCCTTGGGGACACCACTTGTGACCAGCTGTTGACAGGATTTAACTCCATTCACCACAACTCTTTGGGTCCGGCCATCCAGTCAGTTTTTTACCCAGCAAAGTGTGTGCCCAAGCCATGAGCAGCCAGTTTCGCCAGGAAGGGCTAAGAGCATTGAGACCTTAACACTTCAGAAGTAGCCTTGAAATATTGCTTTTCATGTAACACAGCCAAGCGGACCTTTTCTGATACTAAGCAGGATAAATCTGAACTCCAACATCACCAGATCTCCTGAACTAGGGAAGAAAGCACCGCTCTGAAGAGCTATTGCAGGTATTTATGGCACACTCACCTTGCAGTTACCGGTGCCTTTGTGCTGGCAGAAAGCTGGTCTGTATCACCCGCACCATGGCAGCGAGCTCAAGGAAAGCTAATAAAGGGCTTTAGAGATGGGTTATATTTAATGCAATTGTAGGAGCACAATTTAAAGGCTGCAGTGTGAAAATACACAGGTATAGATCCCCTTACGGACATTTTACACCACCACAGACCCTCCCTCTCCGAGAGAATGGGTATCAGTCTCCTGCTTACTACAGCCTCGCTGTTTTTACAGGACAAAAACCCTGCAGCACCAGTGAAGTGCCTTGATCAAGCACTGCTTGACCACTGAAACTCTCCCTCCAGACCTCAAAAGTCACACAGCTGAGGAAGCACTCTTAGGCAGTAAATTTCTGAGGTGATAAAGAGCTTTTCTCCCAGGCAGGTCACACATTTCCCTGGATAGATTCACTCGATGTCATACACCATCACGACATCCTGCAATGATCTGCAAGATGCAAGAGGCAATGGATGTGTCATCCCCCCAGACTGCACCACCAGCATGCATCTATTAGTAATATTTGTTTCTAATGAGTAAAACAGAACCTGTACAAACTGGCATACACACTTGTGTAGGTGGCAATGCCACGGAAATCAGCAGCATGAACAGTGCCTGTGTACAAACACCTTCGTGTGTCGGAGTCCTCCAACTGTTCTTTCCCAAAATGAGTGGCCATGAAAGGCAAATGGCATTGAATGCAATCAGAGCTTTAATTTATTATATTCCATTCAAAAGCTGCCTCGAGTTGGGTTAATCAAACTCACTCTGCCTGCATCATTTTGTACATTCACGATGTTTTATTTACACCTCTTTCATGTTAGGTGAAAAGATACTGGGTTATCTATGGGTCCCTGCTGCCAATAAACAGCAGGACTGGAAGCTGCGTTGTTTGCTCAGCCCAGTAATGAGAGGTTTGTAACAAAATCATTCAATGCTGGCACCATTTATTGACTTTGTAAAACAACCAGTTTTCTAACTCACTATCATTAATTGATCCCATGAAAGTCAAGCGTAAAAGAAAGACCCATCGTATTTGCATAGCAAGGTTTCCCACTGGCAGCTCACTGAGGAACTGTCAGTCGGATTATTTCCGGGCTTAACCACAGGAGCTCAGAAACCCTTTTGTTTCCAGAAGTGACAGGGAAGGTGAGCTGAAACATGTTGCGAACTGCTGTCCCTTCCCAGAGCTCATCCAGCACCACCTCTCCTGGGTGAGGATATGCCAGCACCGGGTGGATTTGGAAATTTAAAATGCAACCTGCTTTATTCATTTCAAAAAACTGTTTTCAGAATCAAGTATGAACTTTGGATCACATAAAGTTCAGATTTAAAGTAAAGTATGTCCAATATCACTGGGAGTCAGGAAAGCATCCCTTCTTCCATTTACAAGGACAAGATTTTAAAAACATTCAGATACCCAGGGATGCAGACATACCTAGAGCAAGTGCTGCTGCAAATCCTGATAACTGCTCCACCTTTACACAGCTAAGACAGACCCCGCAAAGAAACTACCACATCTTTAGGTAGCTAAGGCAGACTTTAAATGTCTCGTTACATTCTGTACTGAGAAAGCGTTGGACTTCACAACATGCTTAAACTTCTTCTGCAATTAAGGGCGTTATTAGACAGGTGAGAATCTTGATCCTTATCCAGATGTCTCCAAAACACAAAAATTTGGCCAAGTCTTAATTTAGGTGCAACACTTGTTGCTACCTGAGAAGATACTGATGGCATAGTGATAACTGTGTATCATGTTTTACAACAGCAGAGACTCACTGGTTATCCTGCACATTCATACCTACGGCAGAACTTCAACATGCCAAAAATAGTTAAAATCCCACTAGCATTTCTGAGGTTTTTTTCAACAAGTCTTGTATACACTGCAAAATCCGCCTTTACCAAAATAGGAGATTTTCAATGGAATATCTGTTTTTCAGCAGAAAACATAATGGGTAAAATTCCGAGATAATTGTTTCTGCTTTTTCATTTCAATACTGTCAAAACATGTCTGTTCAGTAAGAACAGAGTAGCTTTGTTTCAACTTTGTCATGTTATTTAGACATGTATATTAATTGAATTATATTTCTATTTATTTTACTCAATACTATTCTGTTTATACATACCCAATGATTATTTCAAGATTTTTTTTCCAATCCTAGTTATTCTGCACATTTTAAAATACAGCCTTCCCTTTCCAACTGTGAAACCTTGTTTAATGTCTCAAGACATCTTGCAGAGAAGAAACAAAATCCCTCTGCCAGTCCTAGCTCCTAAGCTTTATATGCTACTTATTTTTTTTAATAAATACAATGGACTGGGGGCTTGAGTCAGGAAACCTAGCCCCGTTCTGTATTTGACAAGCACTGAAGATATAGACTACTAGAAGGAAGAAATAAGTAAGGAAAAAAACAAGAGATCTAAAGACCTTTCTCAGGATCTAAAGAGAGTGAAACAGTGCAATGCTCTCCAGGTAGTGTCCTGCATCTGATGTACTTTGGCCAGCAGGCAGCCAGACTCGGTATCTGAAGACACATCCCAATGGGTTCCCCGAACCAGCAGTGCAACTGCAGCCTCACGCAAAAGGACCGCAGATTTATTCCTGTAATGCTTCCCAGCACCAGGCCAAGACCAAAATCCCCAGCCCAAGTGCATTTGCTCATTTGAAATATGTGCACTGTGCTCCTTCCTCTGCCCGCCCCAAAGGCTGGACATGAGATTTACGTTGAAGAAGTCCAATTAATGCATGAATGACTTCGCAAGGTCATTAGAGAATAAAACTTGATGGGGGCTAAATTCTCCTGAAATAAACAGAGGTGTAGGAGGGGGTTTGGGCCAACACTGGGACCTCCTGGACAAAAAAAAAAAACCCAACAGATAAATCAGACTCAGTAAAGTGAAAAGTGTTGGGTCACTCCCACTCCCAAACATCCCCAGGTGAGAGAAGGAGGAACATTGCTCACCCAATACCCATCATCTAAAATTTGTGTGTCTGCTCTTAACAAGTCAGGTGGGCTTCTCTACAGTCAGCACCATATCGGTGTGCCTGATCCCATCCCAAAATAAAAGTAGGTAGGATGGCTTAGTGTCAGGAGAGAGCTGTTCTTGCCCACAGATGGAGCCTTTCTGATGGCTTTAAGATCAGAGTCAGAGTTTTAGACTATGAAATGAGATAAATTTCACTTGAGACAAGCGATTCAAGCTAATCCTACCAGACTGTACTACGGGAGCTCAGAGTTACACCATGCAAGCAAAGAACATGGACTGTACTTAACACATCCTTCAGCCATTCCCACCAACACCTTGCTAGGACCCTCCACGCTTCACCAAAACTTTGCCAGCTGGTTTGCTCATTTTAAACAATGTTTTCCCAGGGAACCTGCCCTCAATTTGGAAAACACAAAAGATGCATGCTGGAACTCACCAAAACCTAGAAAGGGGGACTTTTTAATCTTTACAAAGCCAGAAAAATATCATTCTGATTACAAGGAGACACAGACTTCTGACCCTCAAGGGACAGGTATCTTAGCATTCAAAATCTGACATATACAGAAAAAGGCTTGGTATTTTTCTTGGAGAGGGAGGGTCAGAGTCAAGTACATTTTTCTTCTTTTTAAAAAGGCTTTACAAGTTCCTAGAGTCACTTATACTATAGAAATATATTCCTATCATTTTTCTTTGGCCACCAAAGCAAATTCTGTGTACAAAGGAAAAGAAGAGAGATGCACATAATATCAACCACAACACTGACGTGAAATAAAATACTTCAGAAATATTATGATGTGGTGAGGCACCTTCCTGTCTACTCTTAAAGATGTCAAGTGTAATTCAAACTCCACTTCCTCCACCATGGGTAACCCAGCCACCAGAAGTTTTCATCAATAAAAAAATTTAAACCACATGGCTTAAAAATCCCCATATATAAACATTAAGAGGATGTGTAAACTGGATTATAAATCTAGTGCTCTCAAATTCCAGTGCTGCAGTCAGCCAGCCAGCCAGCCAGACTCAGGGCGTATATCCTAGATCAAGACAGCAATGTCAAATTACTCTAATTATTTTCTTGGAACAAAAGTTCTGAAGAGTTTTGGTTATGAAATGTTAATATGTTTCATTTCCCTTTGGCAGCTTGTTGGCCCAATGCCGTCTGTGAGAGAGGGAAGGCTCTTCCAGCTAAAATCTTGCCCAATTCTAAACGCTTTGCTATATTTATCTTTGTAATAATATCCAGAAATTTGAACAGCACATATAGGGAGTCGCTTTTGCCTTATAAAATGGAGACGAGGCATGGCACATGCTGGGTTCCCGCCCACCTTTCTTTTTACTGTGCCACACATACAGTGTGGCAGGGACACACAGCAATCAGAAATTGGGAAGACCAACCTGCACAAGAGAGTTTATGCATACACGTGCAAGTAATTTGGTGCAACAGGAGGCACAGTTGGTCCATAGGTCAAAACCATCTAACACAACTGTTTCAAATTTTAGGGGGAGCATTCAGGGTGGTCCATGAGCCCATCAGCCTGACTCCATGGGTGGACTGAAGGTGCCTGCAGGACTGGTTCAGAGTATTTAGTCTCTTGGGGAGTGCATTTGCACACCTGAAGTGGAGTACCAGACTTTGTTTCCTGCAAAGGAAATTTAGGATACCTGCTCCAAGGACACGCTGTGATCCAAACCAGCATGCCAGAAGTGAGGTTGCATGAAGGATCTGCCCTAAAATCATGCTACTGCTCGGAACCAAAATGCTCCCCTACATGCTACAGGAATACAAACTCTGGGGAATGCATAACAGCATAATGTTTGCCAAAAGGTATGGCATAGCAGGAAAACCAAGCCTCCTAGTGGAGAACATTGAGGAGACAGATTTATAGCTACACATAGGCTTGCAAAGTCATCAGAGACCTAAATGCATTTACAAAACAAAGATAGAGTCAAAATGATCCTTTGGGTTGAGAGGGTATCTTTGCTTTTTTGCTTTATTAAAAACATATTTCAGCTGCTGATTCTTTCTCTCAGATTTGATTTTTGACTTTTTCATCCTGTACAGAAAAAAAAAATCCCTCTGGATACAAATACACCTGCGGAAGGGAACTCACACATGAGCCTGGGTCTTTGCTGCATTTATTTGCTGTTCTGTTCCCCATGAAGCCCAACCAAAGAATGTGACTGATGCATTTGATTCATTTGCTTTCTGCCAACAGATTTCATGGTGTTTTTTTCAATTTATGAAGATCTTAAATTATTGCAAGAAATATAAATGACAGCTGAATATGAAGTTTTTGTTTTGTGTTTACCCAAAGACATGAAGACATTCTTTGGTGCCAAGGTCTGCCCTGGTACTTTCCAGTTTCACCCTGGTACTTCCCAGTTTCAGTCCGCAGCACTGGGTTGGGTGCCCCAGTCAGGAGAAATGATTAGCAAGTAATAGTTTTCCATAAAAAAAAAAGTAATACCCATAAAAGAATCTAAGTGGTAACTTCCAGGGTGGGATAAGAAGAAGAATGAACATCCAGCTCCTCACACCCTGCTTTCCTACGGTCCTACCTAAGTAATAAGAGACGAAGATGTAAGGAGGAAAATGCCAACAATATCTGTGAAATTCAGTTCTACGTAGAACGTGGTGAGAGTTTTCCCCAAGCCACCAGCAGCCAAGTTCGCTAATGATATCTGCTCACATAAAATGTCACCAACACGACTCCCTTTCTTAAGGGGATGTTTTGTAAAACTTCAGAAGTGACAGGTTCATAGCCCTGTTCGCGAAAGGTCATAAAAACCTGTATTCTCATTTTCCGCTGCTCTAGCCAATAGCTGTGATTTAGAGCCCGCAGTTTGGCGGCATGATTGCTGCCGCACCGAGGAAGAGGCTCCATGCATACCGATACCGTGGCTCCAATTTGGCAGGCTAAAAGTCTCCTAAAATTGTGAAGTGCCACCATAACTTTATATGACTTCGTTCCAAAACCTCAGCTATTTCTAAAATAAAGTGCTTAAAGAAATTTCAGGGCTCCAATTACAGTAGTTAAAAAGGAAATGTACTGCTGGAGACCTTGCGGCACTCGTACTCAGATCCTCCTGCAAATGTGCACTCAAATGCTTCCAAATTGGTTCCCGCAGAGTAAAGTTACTAGAAATCAGTGCAGCATTTTTCACTTCATTTTCCAACGACTTTATAAGGCTGGGAAGCAAGAAGCATATTGAATGGATTTACATTGATGCCCAGGGATGCTGTGATGCCACTGCAAATGTCTACGATGCAGGGTTTTCTGTCCATGTGGCTGCCCTGCTGCAGGTAAACCTTCCCAATGCTTAGCCAATTCTGCCACAAACCTGTTTTCTTCCGGTTTAGAAAAATGAGTTAAAAAAAAAAAAAAGGGGGGGGGGGGGGGGGCAAGAAGCCATGGCATGAAAGAAGCTCTGCAAGCTGGGAGTGACCCCTGGCTCTGCCTGAACACAGTCAACTTTTCTGAGCAAAACCATCTGCTGAGGGTCAGGCTCCTGATGGACCCTCTGCCAAGGTAGCACTCCCCTTTAGCCTCAACCCCACAGTGAGTTTTAATCCCCAAGCAGAAATATCTACACGCACAAAGCTCAAAGCAGGAAAAATAGCCGAAATCCTTTGTTGATAGAGATTATATAAATACCTACAAGGAACATACAAGCAGGTATTCATTTACCATAAAATATAGGTACTTGATTGAAAAGAAAATTTCTATGAAGCCTTTCATCCTGGAAAAGAGGTCTCGTATCAAAAGAGATAAAAAAAGAATAGTTCCGGTTTTGTTGAAAATGCTTGGTTCCTAGAAAGAGAGCATAACAAGCCCTAAACCAAAGGCACTGAAAGGTCTGACATGGAAAACCCAAAAAATAGGAAAATACATTTGGAGAGGGGTTTCAATAGAATAGAAGGGAATATTTCTGTGGAATATTTGGTTTTCTAATTTACTACCTCTCAGATGCAGTCAGCAATCTTGATATTAGCTGTTATGTTGACAAATACAAACCCATCTAATGCTAGGAAAACACCTGCAGAATGCAACATGCAATGGACTTAAAAACATCCCACTAAACCCATTACCACGCTATTTTCCAGCGCTGGGCAAGCACTAACTTGTGTCCAAAGGCAAAGGGCCCAACAACTCACTCTGGTATTAGCACCTGAACTGAAATTGCAAAGTTTGGATAAATGCAACTCTGAATCAATGGCTGAAGAAAACTTGCCTTCGAGCAGCATTTCCTACTTTCTTTAATGGACAAGATAAAAATCGGCATATTGGCATTCTGTGCTTCGCTGACTCCGAACCACAAATGATAAGCTGGATTTGTTTCAGGTTCCTTTGGTTCACACAGTGCTTGGAATAGTCCCGATAAGATTTTATCGCAAATTATTTTTCCTGCAGGGAAAGCAAGGCTGCAGGAGGAAAATATAACATTGTTTGTGCTAACAGGAAAATTAAAAAAACTTGTAATTCTCACATGATAACATTGAAGGGACTTACTCGAAGCCACAAAGAGCTACTGCTTGCATTGGGAGCTCTGCATTTGTGGCTTAAAGGTTATCTAGACCCAGAATACCTCCAAGTGTACCTCCTTGTCTTCTTGCTTTTATCGCTCTGAAAAGGCAGATGCACAAATTGTAAATGGCCCTGCTTGCTGGCCTGCTTCTGAATCCATGAACCTGCCCCACACACGTCCCACAGCCCAGCGTCCAGCCTCACCTCCTGTAGCACGAACCGCTGCAAACAGCACGGCAGGCGATGCAAAGCACGTCCAACACTACAACTTAAACATTATTAAACCTGATTTAATGTCTTCTTGAGTATCTGCCACACAGTATGCTCATTCCCAAAGTCTGCAGAAGGGTTACAAAAGTAAAAGGCAATAATTTATATTAAATACACTTTTTGAAGGTGCTCCTATGAAATCCTATTAAACATGCACAGAAAAATCCAAGTCGGCCCATAACAAGGTCCACCAGGTTCCTCTCTTGTGTGCCTGATCACCTACATGGAAATTGAGGTGTCTTTGCAGAGCCCTGCATTTGGCTACTGCAGATGACAGTGGGGACAATGCACATGAAAGAGTGAGTCCTTACTGTCAGGCTGCTCCTGAGCGAGGGAGCTGAGAGAAGGGAAAGGAATAAATAGCTTTTATATACATGGACTGTGTTTTCCCGTTGAGATGCAGATGTTTTCCTCTCTTTCATTGCACATTTTCCATCATATAACCTGCATGTCTTGAGAACACAGACATCTGGGGTAGCACCTTGTTTGAAATATCATATCTTTAAATTATTTATAATCGGCCTCTTTTTACAAGGAGCTGCAGCTAACAATTTTTCCTAGAAAGGCAAGGTAAGTTTAGCAGTAATTATGGGAAAGTTTTTAGTAGCAGACTTGAGACAGGGATGAAGGTAATGTAAAAGCTGTCAGAGTAAATCCTAGGTGAGACACCTTAGTGCATCTTCATGCTGTAAGTTAGCACCGGCTTTGTATGGCAGTCTAGCTGTTCATGATTTCATTTTGGTCTCTCCCAACACTTGTCTTCATTTTTATTAAATGGTGCAATTTGCCCTTTGTTCTTTGGTGCAATAGTTAATTAATCTCGCTCCACCATACTGCCTACGACAGAGTGCCATTCAAATGTTCCTAGAACCAAATTTTCACCTGCCTTTTTTCTACTAAAACCAGTACACTAATGGGTGGGAAAAAATATTTCTTAGAAGATTTAATCAACTATCCCAGCTCCTTCTGATTAGGAAGTCTCTTATTTATTCAGCAACTTGTTTTAAGGAATGCGTTTCCTTCCCCCCCTCTGTTTTAAACCTCAAATTTACGGTGCAAGGCAGCAAGCAGCATTTGCAGGTTGGATGTTTACCTAATTAGCTGTAGTTAATGGAACCTTTTATACATAAAGTCCTTTCCCAACTCTGGTACTTCCCAACAACACCCTTCAAATTCAGCTGTTTAAGAGGAGATAAAACAGACACAGATAAGCTACAATGCGGTGCCCTAACTGCCAAACCTCAACCTTCACCACAAACTACGCTACAAAGATCAGTTTTACGTGACCTCTTTCAGTCTGACACCTTTCAGATCAGAGATGACAGCTCCTCAAAAGGTATCGTCCAAAACCAAAATGCATTAATGTCCAAAAAGATTGTGTTACACACTTCTGCACCTTGAGCTAAGTCTTCTACGAGCTTCACAAATGACAAGATCTTCTACTACAGAAAATTTGCTGATGGATGCTGCTCACCTTGGAGTGCTTCACAAAATAAAACTTGCTCCTGCATTTGCAATGCCAAGCAGCATTGCTGCACAGGTCTTCAAAAGTACACTCCTGTGTCATTATACCACAGGACGAATGTTTATTGATATTTCAACTGTACTCTATTGAGTTTTTTAATAACAAAGTGTCTTTATTCCATTCACAATAATATTCAGTCTGAGTCATTTTCTTCCATTCCTGAAAACACCTGTGAAGCCAAACGGGGAAGAAAAGGAAAAAGCTCTGCACAGCATGTTACGATAACTGTACTAGTTGTCCTGTAATACCTATTTGTTCTGTGTTATTTCTCTTCTAGATCATTTTAATTTCGAAATATAATGCGCCCATCACATTTGGAATATACATACCTAATTTCTATGTTTTGCATAAAAAGTACGTAACAAATATTAACCCATAGTAAAGGCAGTCCTGCGCTCTTCAGGAAACTAAGCGTACTGGAAAGTTGCAGCCACAAGCTGTCTCTTTTGTACCTTACCAATCTCCATTTTCTGCCAAGCAGTAGGTCTGCCCATTGTCTCTGGTTGAACGCTTTGAGCTGCATGTTCAGTTCGTGGTTTGGGGAGCTCACTTTGTCACTGTTTGCTTGTTTATTTCATTTGGAACCGATTGCTATTAAATAATCATGAGTTTTCCTGCACCACCAGCTTCACTGACTGACACATGAGTAGTTTCCTGCCCGGCAGCTCTTGCACAAGCAAGCACATGGTGTCCCATGCCCAAAGTGCTACAAAGCTCCACGTGGCTGTTTGCTCAGAGAAAACCCAGAACTTGTGTCACTCCTTGGCTCTATTCCTCTTTCATTACTGCTAATGTTGCGATCCCTTTCTTGGTCTGTTACCAACTCATCCTCCAGTCTGCTGTCTCACCTCTTCTCATCTGCTAGAGAAGCATCTGGATTGCTGTATAATAGAGTGCAATTGCAACACCAAAATCCTGGAAATCTCTCTGTTCTCACACCATTCCCTAACTCCCTAAAGATAAACCTTCACATTTCCAGGTGTTATTGCCTTCTAAGCCTAAGATAACAAGAACACATAAAATAATTTAAAATAGACCCGGAGGGGACACCAAGACAATGTCTACATTAACCACCCGACACTACAAAGAAGGACCATCAGGGCCTAAAAGCTTAATGTAAAATATCTGAAGGACCTAAGTAACATAGGATCTCCCATGTGTCAATATTCCTTTGGACAGAATGTATTTCCTAACATCTGACTTCATGGTCCCTTGTTACTGCTTCAGGCTGCCTGATGTGGATATCCTCCTCCCTGAAGTCATCTCACAGTTGTCATCAGGTCTACCTTCTATCTTCTCTGTAATCTAAACAACCAGCCTTCACCAAATATCTTGTTCCCCAGGCTCCCGATCATTCTTACTGCTCCCATTCACATGCTTCCGTGTTGCCCTTTCCCATTGGGACACTCCACGTCCATCTGAGGGCAGCGCTTGGGCTTAGACCTGCCACACATCTGACCAGGTCAGAAGAAAAAACCCACAAAAACCAACCAACCAACCAGTCTCATGAGCAGTACATCAGATGGCAATGTACAGTCCAACTGTTTATATTCAATGGCAGCCTGGGTGCACCTCTGCTGGCAGGCTATGCCCTGCAGTCACTGCCATTCTGATATTCGTCTGACTAATTCATGGGCTCAACACCTTTACTAACTCCACATGTCAAGGCATTCAAGGGAAAGGGTTGGATGGACTGATGTTGTCAACTGACAGCTGATCTTGACCTCTCTGAAGCACCTACTCTGACAAACTCAGCTCAGATGGCAGCATCAAATGTGATCTTCATGAGCCACCTAATCACTGCCAACTTCAGGTCCAGAACTCCTGCAATAAGCATAAAGCATCTATCATTCACCCATTCAAAAAAAAAAGCTATTTCTGTTTAGATGACAAACTCTTGCTGTCTACCAAGCACAGCAGGAGAATCTCAGCTACTCCTGGTATGGCTACAATACAAACAATTCATTAAAGTTGTGCAGATACTCAACTGGTATGAATCACTGTCACTCCAGGGAAGTCAAGAGGCCAGAACCCCTGTTCATATTAAAAATATATAGATCCCCAGAGTCCCCTACTGACTTTTATCTGCTAGTGATCTAGAACAGCATTTTCTGACTAATCCTTCAAAGTCATTCTTTTTTTGAGCCTCATCAAATTCCTCACATCCATTGTGCCTCCTGGGACTTTGTAACTCACCCTGAGTCTTCACTCCTTATACATGATTCATCTGTAACCGCCTTTTCTCCCTTTGTCTGGTTCCCCAACAGTTCAAAGTAGTACCCAAGATAAACACAATGCTTTTCCATTAACCGGTTTGGGTAAGTACTGTCCTGCCATAATTTTTTTGTTTCAAAGCATTGGTCTAGCAGGACCAATTGATATGGAAATGAGTGTAATTACCAGCGTAAACAATCTGTTATTTTCCATACAAGTCAGAGCACTAAATCACCGATGGTCCACTACATTACCATCTGAATAGAAGGAGGTAGCTAATGGTCCATATGTTAAAAAGCAGGTTACTTGCATCTTCATTTGCAAATGAAAAGCAAGAAGGACAGCTGGATAGTAAAGATATGACCATTGATCATACTGCCATTCCCTGGACTCCCACGCAGAAAAGCCAGGTATTAATCCACAAAACTTTCTCAGCTCTGAATGCCATCCACTTCATGACAAGGTTCCAAAAATTACTTGCGATACACCAAGTGTGTTACCCAGTCCACCTACAGCTCAAGATAGGAAACTTCCCAACTAAGTTTCATATATCACAAGGAAGTATTTGAGAAACTACACTACAAAAGCTATACATTTGCCTTCTCAAGTTGTGATATATACCCATAGCGCAAACTTTCCCAAGGAAGCTGCAGGAAGGAAGCAAAACGAGTCCCGTGCATCAGCAGGGGCTCATACAAACCACCACCAACACAACAGATATGCTCAACACTGCTCCACCTCCAGTTCAGTCCCAATCCCAGCCCACGAGCTACATGATGCCTTCAGAAGACCCCTTGGACACAGCTGATGGACTGAAAGCAGCACGGGGGGGCAGCAACTATGTACACTGACTTTGTACCAGGAAAACCACCATGGAGCCTTTGCCTAAGCAAGAATTAATCACCAAGTTCAGTTGTAAGAGGTAAGGTAGGCAGAAAAGTCTCCAGCTCCATGACGGGAGACATTTAATGGCAAAGTTGAATTAAGGAGTTATCCTTCCCTCCCTGAGCTGCTTGCTAACAACAACTGTGGCCAAAAAAAGGGGGGTGGGGAAATATTTTTAAGCCCTGTTAGTTCACCCACCAAGTTCCTGGAGCAGCCCTGTAAAGAGCTGCATGAACACAATGACAAAGGACATGCAAGAGATAACTGAAGACCCAAAATGCAACCAAACTAAAACATCAATCCTAAAACATAAAACAGTATCTTCTGATACTGCATGGAGTGAAATTTCTTTTTGTTCTGCCACACAAACACCAGGTATGACCAGGAGGCCAGTCCCCAGCTCCAACACCAGCAGCATGCCTCGCCTGTGAGCCAGCATTGCAGCAAGTCTGTTTGCTCAAGGAACATCCCCTCCAGCAAGGAGAAATGGCAGTACCTGCAACAGGGATGATGGGACAGTCATAAACTTCCCAGCTGATGTCCAGCAAGAGTGATAATAGCACTGTGTTCCGCCTCAACAGCGCTGCTGCTAATAGCAGGGTTTATATTTAATATATCCTTGCAAAGATGCTGCTGCTGCTTTGTTCTTTAAGAACAAGATTTCCTCCCTCAGCGTCCTGGTTTTCCCCTGTCCTCCTACATATATGGTCTTGACTCAGTGGTTAAAAAAAAATACATTGAGAGGAGGTCAAGCCACTTGTAAATGCATATGCATTAGAGCTCCCAGAAAGCAAACTAATTACACTGAAAATGATGAGCTAAACAGAACCAGTATGACACCAAAAATGACCATTCAAGATGTGCTAATAAGCTCCAATACATAATTTCTCACTCAAAATAAGACTGGGAAGCTTTAAAAAACAGGTTTCTTTTTGCAAAAATAATCCCGTCAGTGATGGCATTTATAATGCAAGATGTATGTGAAGTTTGGCAGCCCTGGCTTGGGGTGGCTCCCCCACACCTCCATCATCCCTACGGGAAACGGCATCTCTCCCCTCCCAGGGGGATGCACACACAGCACCGTGCTCTGCGGATGCTCCAGAGACCCTCCAGTCCCTCCCCAAAGGGAAACAACTGATAACCCTGGGAGAAAACGAAAACTATCTACATACTCGATATTTTTTTCCTACAAGAAGTTTTTCCTCATTCTTCACTGACTTCAAAAATTATCTAACACATCCTCTTTCAGTAAGGAAGAATGAGGCAACAAATCACAATACCCTGGCATTTGTAGCGACTAATGGATATAAACAGCATTTTCAAATCTGTCAAAATAATTTACAGTATCTCCCAAAGTTCCCTTTCAGTACATACAGTTACCAAGTTAAATGGTCTTACAATTGCAAAACATTTTTGGGAACAGTCTAAAAATGAGGGTATTTATCAATGGGTTTATTAATATGTGTAGAAAGAATAATGGATGCAATATCTGGTAAGGGGACATCACATTATGATACACACTTTAACTAATTTGCAATAAAAAATAAAATAAAATAAAAAAAGTATATTGTATCCCAGGGAGGCTCTTATCATTTGCCTACTGCTCTCTCTTTAGGCACTTTTAGCACCTGATTAATTAATAATTGTTGCTTGGGTTATGCTGCTTGGCAACTTCTGTACCCTGGCTGTGAATCATAATCTAGCACTAAAAATTTAATAGGTGCATTGCAACCCTATCTGAGATGCACCCTGTTGAGTGTTAAATAACTTTTTTTTTGTAAATATAGCCTTTTTTTTTAATCTGAAAGCAGCATTATGCTTCGATAACTCTACCTGTCACCAATAGCAGTAATTAGCACTTGTGTTGCTTCACTGAGAGATTACCTGATAGAATCCAATTAGGGATTTTTTTTCCCCGTTGTTTTTCTAAAGCCATCACCGCACTCTGCTGAGCTGCATTTTCATGCTGTGCAACCGAGTTCATTAAACACAAGTGGTCAGCTGGGGGGTGGTTTTTTGGTGCCATTTGTAAAGGCTGAGCCCCAGGAGGCTGGCGGCAGCGGCACTGCAGATCAGGCCAGACAAGAAAGCTTCAAAGGTTTTCCCCAAAAGAACCGTATGAAAAATTAGTTTCTGGGACAAACAACAGAGAGCGAGAGACCTGCTGTATCGCCACTACAAGTAAATAACAGCAGCAATAAAAGCAAAGCATCCATCCTTCCAACACCAAGCCCCCAGCAATCACCGGGATCCAAATAATGGGATGAACAACAGGTTATTTTGGTACTAAAACCTGGTCAAACTGTTCAGCGAGAGCCAGACTAACACAAGACGAGTGCAGGAGTACCAGATACATCATTAACACGAGCAAGGACATACACTGCAGCCCGTTTTGGGATGATCACCCAAGGCCACCTGTCCAGCAGAGTTATCTGCAGCCCACTGGGGCAGCGTCTCGGGGCCTGGGAAGGATCCATCCCACCACCGGGGCTGGGCAAGGGGACCGAGCAGGGGTGGCTAGCGAGCACACTTCAGCACTGTGGAGGACGACTGTGACAAACGAGGTAAATCCTGACCTTGCAGCAGCTCCCCCACCGAGCCCAGCAGCTTTCCGGTGGCTACGCAAGGACATCAGACAGTGTCTGCTGACTAACCCAAAACCAGCACAAAACCTCAAGCTGGAAATCTTGGCTAACAGGCAGGTAGAGCTGAGGGCCATGTCAGGCTCAGAAAAGTCATTTAAAACTCCATGTTTGTCCCTGCCCTCTGGGAAAAGCACCCATGATGCCCTCCAGCAATCACCACCAGCTCCTGGGCATGGTCATGGTCCCAGCCCTGCTGTTGGCAGCGGAGTCAGGAGTAACAGCTATTTGCAGCACTGAGTAAAAGCCACAGAGCTCCAGGAAAAGGGGCAAGCATTTGGAAGAACCTTACCAGAGGGGTTTCTAAAGGCCAGCTCAGCCTGGCTGAGCTCTCCAGAGCCAGTCCACCAAGCAGCATGGAACACCGTGTCCTGCAACTTAAAAAATAATTTCCTTTCCGAATTTGCACCCTATTTTTCTAGTACATGCAAATCAATTTCTGCATAAAATAACAGCAACAGGAGGTTTAAGCAGCTTGTCCCATGGAGGATGATTTTCAGTTCTGACCTCTTCGAAGTAGATGAAGAGCAGCAGCAAGTGGCTGAGCTCCCCAGTACTGCCCAAAGGGCTTGCAATCTCCCGTCCACATCCACCAGCGGAGCTTACAGCAACTGGGAGAGCACCAAAAATCTGTGTGCCACAGGACAGGCAGTGGTTACTCTTACTTTGGGTTGGTTTGAGTTTGTTTTGGTTTTTTTTTTTAATGCCTTCATTTTTGGATAAGAACTTCAAAGCCCTACAGATAACAGATACTGCTGATCTCCATGTAACAAGGTTCTCGAAGGGGAAAAAAGAAAAAAACAAAACACCCACCTACTAAAAAAAACATAACAACAAATTCTTTAATAACCTCAACCCACTCCCTCCACTGCCTGGCACAGATACTATTTGCCACTGCTTTTCCGGGCAGAGCTGAGCACTTCAGAAGTGCAGACTTTTGGGATCACAAAGAATTTTGGAGATGCTGACAAGCTGTCAGGAGATCTGAAAACCAGCACTTTCTTACAGCACTCAGGATCACAAACATTTGCCTTTACCTTACTATCTATCACTTTCATGAAAAAAGAATAGGAAAGAGTAATAAAGCTTTTACTAGAACTAATTAAAATTAAATTACTTACAATTTACAACCTGCTCCTTCTATATCCCTAAAAATAACACCAATAAAGAGACAGACAGCCTGAACTCTCTATTAAATAAAGTTCTGGCTTTCCCTTGCTTTTTAATATGTCACCCAAGAAATAAAATACTGACATTACACACGCATCTTCAACAATAAATCTAGACAAAACCATTAATCATAAAAAATTTATTCAACACATTTTGCCTTTTCTACTACGTGTGAATAATCCACAAATTAATAGGAGACCAACTAGGGTTACCACTGCAATGATTAAAAGCTTTGGAAGAAATACAAACGCTTGTGCTTCAGGGCATGCACTGACCTCTAGTTAAGAGCAGCAGGGAAGAACTGAACCAAAACTGCAGCAAGTGAAACCAAAAGTGCCTTCAGGAGGAAGGCTTCCCCAACCAGTCAGCACTGCGCCTAGCTGGAGACAGACCACAGGGCACAACAGCTGAGCTATCTGGGCACACCTGAAAACCCCTCGTGTATTATTTGTTATTTAATATACTACATTCCCCTAACACGAAAGAAGTACTCGGGCTCTCAGGATGGTAGGAAGCTTTAGAGCTAGCAAGTCTAGGAGGTATCACATACATTTCTAGACAGGCTTTTGCACAGGATCCCACAAACCTGCACACAGCCACCTATTTTGTACGTACACACCCATACACAACCACTGCTTGTATACACACATGAGCATGGGATTGTTTCGGTATGTTGGAGCCTGGCCCATCCATGGGGTTCTTCCCAGCCCAGGCAATTCCCCTCCCCAGCTTCAGTGTAGACCAGGTCTGTCACACAACATGGAGCAGCTCACACCAGGCACCAGAGATGCCTTGTCTACAGGTGACAGTGTAGGTGTGAATTCTGGGCAATTGCCATTTTTTTTAAAGCCAGAAAAGAGTGGGAGGATAGAATCAACTACTCTACAAAAAACACTTCTTGCTGCATTTGGGAGACAAGAAAATTGGTGAAAATGTGAACTCTCATCATCCCCAGGAACATTTTTCTGACTTACAACCAAAAAAACCATAGTCTGTGATGCATTAAAATCTCCTAGAACACAATTCAAAGAACAGTACGAAGCCAGAAAAATCCCTGTGATTTTGGGAGTGCATTTCAAATCGCTGACAGAGAAAGTAACAGGTACATGAAATGAGACAGCTAAAATAAGACAAATATTAAATATCAATGTAACAATTGAGGACCAAAGCAAAAGCAGGAGAAAAAAGGGCCCATGATTGAAAGTCCTACATTTCCTACTCAGCTAGACAATCCCATTAATGCTACAAACACTGTCATGTCCCTTGTGGACAATTAATAGACATACCATCTTTCTCAGGAAAGGTACAACCTCCTTTCTGCAGGCACAGCAGCAGTACGGAAATTGGGGTTACGTTTTCAAGAGGACATTAGCTCAACTCCCAAATGTTTCCCAGGTGCAATCAGATATCTCCTCAATCCTCACGGCAGCTTTTTATAAAAAGGATCTCAAAGGACATTTCAGGAAGAAGTCTGTATAATTTTACAGATAGGGAAACTGAGGCACTTCTGCTTGTAACAGTAAAAGCCAGATATCAAGCCATAGGCTTTTCTTTAAATGTTTCCCCTTGATAGAAAATATTAACATCGCCTTCTGTCATCACTAAGGGATGTTACATCTCTTCTCCTCTCCTGTCTCAGTTCTGTAGCTCATATACACTCTGTGTTGCATCCTGGGACAAACCAAGGACCCCACACCACCATTTCAGAAAATGAGGGATTGTTCATCATAGCTTTTAAAGCAAACACTGGCTGACCTCTTCAGCAGCACTGGAGTATTTTTCTTTTCTGTTGTATTTGCTGTACTGTTTATTAACTTTCCATTTATTTTAAGTCCTGCTAAGCCCAGTGGAGAGGGTTTGCAGTTTATATTGCACTACACTGATCCTCCTCCTGCTTGTTTTTTTGTAGCATATGGCCATTGAGGTTATAGTCTCTCTTTCAGTTCTGTGTCTAGCTTTATTACCTTAAATTTTTTTTAATACCAAAATCTATACGACACTTCTCTCTGCAGATGTCTCTTCTGTCCAAACTCCTCTTTTATCTCCACCTTTTCTCCCTTAACTACTCTGGGTGTCCACAATGTACCAGTGCAAAGCCTGTACCACCACCAGAGGGTTCAGATGCAAGGAGAAATTAGTGCTGGTGCTGAGATTTTTATTTGTGACTTAATAGCAATAACATTAGTCCTATGTGTTACCTGCTAACATTTAACTATTGCTAAACCTTAGTAATAGCAGCAGTCTTCTCTTCTGTTACCCCCTCTCCATATCTTGTCACAAAAAAAAAAATTTCCACCCAATTTTCCATTTTCCTTTCCTGTTCCAGGCAATTTTCCTCTTGGTTTCTCCACAAATAGTTCATGACAGGTCTTACTGTTGTGTCAGGCAGAGACCAGACAGCCCTCCTTGGAGAAAACCTATGTCTTCATGGAAAGAAGGATCGCCCGGTGATCTGTTCAGAACATTTTGACTAGGAAAGTTTCCTAACAAATCAGTCTTCCAAACTGAAATGTTGAGTTTCATCAGGAACTCAATCAGTTTTGCTACCAAGTGCTCTGATGTTTCTGCAAACACGTTCATACCGTTTTCATGGTTAGCCCCAAAGCACTGTGAACAGAGCGGTCCTTTGTGGCACAGTACCAACTGCGTACCTTGGACCTCAAGACAGTGATGGCTGGTTATTGTGATTAATACTAACCTTAAAGCCAGAGGAGCACTCTTCGGAGACTGTTTTGTGTGGCTCATCACACAACAGGATACACCACTTCTATTTAAATTTCTGCAATAACAACTCAACGCTTTCCACCTGTGTTAATTCCTTTCTCTTCCATCATTTGTATTTGATAAACATATTTCTTGTTCAATTACAATTACCCTACTAAAAATCCATCCTATTTATCATCTTACCACTATAAATTGAGGAGCTGATTTTGATATGCCTCCTGAGAAGCTGCCTCACACAAAGTGTTAGTCATCTGAATGGGTCTGCCAACACTCCCAAAGCCATATTCTAAATATACATATATCAAAACCCAGTCCTTACAGGCGAGGAAGGGACAAAAAGCCTTCTCAGGATGCTACCTGCAAGGCCAAGCACACCTCCCTTTCTGCTTCCTTTCACATAAGATAGTTGAAGAAAAAAATTTTAACCCCTGTTAAAGAAGTGAGGAATGATGCAGCTTCAAACCAGGAGAAAAAACAAACCCCTTTCTGTCTACAAAATGTCAAAGGTGGAAGGATGCTGTCCTTTTCATTTCCTTTCTTCTCTCTTCTAATGAATGGGAATTTATCACTGAGAGCTATTTTTTAACAAAAGTACCAGAGTTAAACAAACAGTGGAGGCCTAATCTTCAGGTAATGTAAATTAGAGCAGCTCCATCGAAGTAAAATCTATTTATACCAGCTGTGGTCCTTGCAATATAATTTCAAAGCATTCTTTGTCGCCTGCTACTGGCTTTACAAGGGGCAGAAGGCAGAAAATTTACCAAAAGCCAAAGTAATAGAGATCTCTTAGTGATGATTGCAGAATCGATACAACGACAGAGACTAAGTGGCTATGAATCATCCTGTTAAATCCAGCTGGTCTGCAGGATTGCCCCAAAACAGCAAACAAACAACAAACCCCCTCCAAAGTGACTCCGCTGAGCCCTGCAGCTACTAAACCTGTGCAGAGGATGCGGTGCCATCCCAAGAGCCACATCACTGGGACGCCGAGGGACACGACAGCCTTTGCAAGCCCCCGGCCAGCACGGCGTGCCATGCCCTCATGCCTGCCCTGCGTCCCCGGGACAGAGCCAGGTTTCCGGGGCCGGGAGAGCTGTGGATGCCCAAGAGGGAGAGCAGGACAAGGGTGACATTGTTCCCCATGCATCGCCTGGGTCACCAAAGTTCACATCGCTTTTTTTTCCCCAAAACTTGTTTATAAGAGGCAGTTATTATCATTCATTTCGACATTAAAAAAAAATAATAGTAGTAATACAACAGGAGGAGCAAGGGAGAGTGCCCAACGATGACATGGGCACAAAGGTATGCAGGGAATGAGGAGGAGGGAAGCGGCCCAGCTGCCCAGGGCCCATAAATCACACCGGTCAGACAATGACCTTTCGTGCGCTGCCCACTGTTAAAGGTTTCTGACATTCAAAGTCCTCCTCTCCACTTTGCAGGGACAGCAAGGGCTCATGAGTTATTAAAACAGGGCCTGATCACCAGTCAGAATGAATAAAGCTGTTTGAAAAAAGAGGGAAATAAAAGGTATGAAAACTTTACATAAGCAAGGATTCAGGTCAAAAGTCTCCTGAAGGGATGGGCGTTTTGGGGCACATTTATTTTTGTCTTCATGGGCAACGCTGCTGCAAAGGAGGGCTGTTAATATCAGTTGCAATGCTTATACCAAGACTCCGAGAGGGCAACAGCTCTTGGCCAGCTGGATACTGGTTTGCAAAAAACAAAGCAATGGGAATTTCATTGTCACTTTATAAGACAGTATCTCTGATCAGAAAGAGAGCTGAGGCAGTGACTTTATTCTCCTTGTATTTTGCCACCATGGCCCCCAGTCATTTTAACCTGTTTTGAAGAATATAAAACTCACAGACCACTGAACCATAAAGCCAATTGTGCTTTTTCTCTGCATAAATAAGTGAGCATCTTTGGTGTCAAAATGAAGTAACTCCAACAAGAGAAGCTAAAGTTCCTTGTGCATACTGTAAATTATATATAGCTTATAAACACAGGTAAATACAGGTATAGTCACAGTGTGTATATATATAGTCTAAAAAGTCACATTATCATTTCATTTCAGGACAAAACACTAGTTTCATGGTTTCTTAATTTTATTTTCACATAAGGAAAGTTTTCTGCAGAGACTTACATCTGGCTGATGACTTCTTGTAGGAAACTAAGCTTCTCAATGAGAAGGGTTGGTGGGGCTGGGTCCCTGCATAACAAAGAGATGGGCAAAATTTTCTGCTTGGACATTATTTTTAAATGTGACAGGATCATCAAGACATTATATAGTAATTGTCACACAATGAATTCTTTGTCTACCACAGATCAGGAACTGTAAATAAACTCCTAAGGAACAGATATCCTAGTGTGGACTTTAATCCATCAAATATGGTAATTGTTAGCACAATCTAACAACTCACTGGCTTGCAAATTAATCACTCAGTCTTAGCAGCAAGGTGCATCTTTTTATCACTAATACTTGGCATACAAAGTGTGGCTAATAAGATGCCTCTAATTTAAGAGTCTCACAACATCCCCCTCAAGGAGATAATTGCTCACATTGAAAGCCTTGATCCTGAAAAGGCTACAGAGAACAATACTCACCATGGCTAATCAACTGCTCTCTACCACTGGAGGGGAGGTCAGAGCAGACCACCTCTTGCTGGAGTGCCAAGAAGGACATCACAAGCTATAGGAAAAACAGTATGGGATTGCAACTCATCAATATATATGACCAAGTGGACCAGAAAGGTAATGTAAGCTCTGACCCAGAAATATGCAAAAATTCAAGAATTTTTAACAGCTTTGACCTAAGTTGAACAATACATTTTGAACAAGATAGCTTCAAAGTGTGTAGATTGAGCAATGCTTATAGTTCCTTCCTTCTAACATCACCTTACCCCTCTTGCTGTCCAGACCTAATCAACTATCAAAGCCTTCCCTCACACACAGTCCTCTTCTTCCCCTAAGCAGTGTTCAGCTCTGCCCACCTGCCTCCACCTGGTCGCCATTTACTTTTACCTCAAGGAGACAGCCAAGTTCTCATGGTCTTCAGCCTCAGGGCTTCTCCCCAGAGCTTTACCTGCATTATTGATCAGATTGACTAACCCCTTCCTGGTCTCTCCTTGTGATCGCTTTCAGACATGAATTTGTTTAAAAGACAACAAGTTTCAGGCAGGGAACTCCTCTTCTTGGTTGAAGGGTGAAGAATTCACCCATGCTCTAGGGCTCCGCAAGGTAGTAAGTGCTGAACAGAAGGGTTCATGCCTTTTCTACATGTCTTCACAGCCTGCAGTGATTTCAAACAGGATAGTGAAAAGTTTTAAGAAAACAGAGGAGCCAACCAGTTACAGAATATTAATGCAAAAGATATAGGTCCTGATAGACTTAGGGTATTTCCCAAAGAAAGCTGGGGAGAAAGGGAATTTACTGCATAACTCTAAAATGATGATTAGCTAGTAAATGCACCATCTCAGTGGATGTGATAATCAACTACATATTTGCATGAGTTCATTTTGTTAAAAAATGAATATATTTTGTTAAGAATAAATCCCCCCAAAACCACAAAGATATTACAGTGCATCCTGTAAGTCAGGGATGTAATAACAGACACCAGACTTCAGACACCAGACTTGCTGCCTCTCCATTATTTCTTAAAAATTGGACTTGAAGACCATGTGAAGATTAGCACAAGGCTCAGCTGGGTTCTGGATAAAACACCAAGTACCTGTGAAATCTGAAAGAAGGTAAAAACAAGCCCTTTTGCTCCAGATTTACCATGCCCAACAACATAACAAGCCTCATTCTCCACTTGTTTGAATTTTTGTGAATGCAGAGGCATCCAAACCTCAGCAGGGGGATGGCACATCCCTTCCACTCTCAGATCACACAAGTGGCAAGAAACCAGTGAACAACTTTGAGAGAAGTCTGCTGCATGTACAAGACAAAATTTAAGGAAACAAGAGGAGAATCATCCAAGGTTATGGTGGGTATCCAAAACTTTCCCCCCAGGGAAGATTGACCACTTTGAGAACTGCACTGTAAACCAAATTATACGGTAGCAGCCAGTAACACTAAAAATTCCCCGTACAGCACTGACTTTTTTCTGTTTTATTTTGTTTTCACTGGAAGTCGTCAAAATATCTACTTTGAGCATGATGGCAGATCATTGCCAATCTGGTGAGACTGAGCTACTTCTAAATTGGGAACTGTGACGGGAGAGTAGTGCAGCATTAAGGCTTAACTAAGGAAATGAGTCACTTCAATTAGAGAAGAAGCTGTAGAATTTAATAGAAGAAATTGCTATCAACTAATTAACGCTTATGATTATTATTATCAGTGGTTTTATAGAATTGTAACCTAGATATCACTATATAAACATAACGTTAAACAACTGACATACAGAATCAAACCCTGCTATACTTCCTTCTTTCAGAATATAACTGCTTATTTAAGAATAGTGGACTGATTAATCAACTAAAAGTTCAAGGGACCAGCACATTATCAGAAGGCTGACACTGTATCAAATTAATTGCCACTTGCATTTTTAATTTAGTATTCCATTTCTTAGTTAAACTTTATTGGCTACCCTATATATATATGCCTTTTATCTTCTTGAAAAGCAGGAGGTACTTCTTCAGTAATATTTATTGTTAGAATGACATGACCCTTACTTTTTCTTCACATCCTTCTTTCTGACATCAGTGTGGTCCAAACCTCTCTCCCTGCTGCAGCTGCTAAGTAATAGCACAAAAGAGGCATAACTGCTCTCCCCATACGTTCAAAAGTGGAAGGAGACCTGGCTGTTCCCATATGACAAATTCACTTTGCTCTTTTCAACCCCAATGTTACAAGGAGACCAGTGCAGTAGTTTCTCCTCTACGGCTGTAAGTCTTGTGGCTCAGAATGGCAGCACAGTAAATAAACTTAAAAGTAGGATATTCAGAAATTGCAACGTCTGAGTAAAAACAGCCAGACAAAATCTGCTCCAAGTCCTTGATCCTACAAATGCACAGATTCACACAGGTCTCCTCTGCATACCATTCTGCAAATATTTAGCTGAATGAGTTTCACACTCACCAATTTAAAAACTTCACACCTGTGTCTCTTTACCAGGAGTTAAATTTTATAGGCTCTGAGAGCAAGGGAAAAGGGAAGTGCAGGCAGAGTTTATGAGCTGAAGGATGATGGCAAGATTGCAGGCACTTGGTTTTACACCCTCTACAGTGGAGAGGCTGGGAAATAAGCTCCAAAAAGGCCACGCACTAATGACACCTCAAACTGGAGGCAACAGCAACGTGCGCCCTAAGAGGCAACTTCCAAACTGGTGGCAAAGCAGGTGAGACAGGGCACAATTCACCCCCAGGATGAGCACAGCCCCATGCCGCTTACTGGTATTGATAGGACCACGTAGCGTGTCACCCAAATGCCACACACCACCAAAACATCTTGTCTGACCTCCTTGTTCCAGAAACATTGCTCCAGGTAAATCTGAAAAAGGAAGGAGCTTTAGTTTCTGCAGGACCAGGATCCCACCAAGTCAGTGACCTTTCCAGAAGCACAGAGAAAAAAGCATGTCCCTCTCCTGCTTGCAGCCCAATCCCATAAAGCTTTTTACACACACTTAAGCTCATCCTTCCACATTAAAGTGCTTATGATGAACTTTAAGCACCCTCTTATGTACCATGGAAGCTTCACAAGGTGCTTTTGGAGAACCTGGTCCTTGACTGCTTGCTGAACGGGGTTGGTTTGGCGTTAAAAAGGACCATGTTCACCCCCAGAAGGATTGCCACAAGCCAAACCATCAAAAACAGGCTAAACACAGCAAATCCAATGCACTCTGATCTGAATAAAATTTTTCCCAAAATGAACTCAAGTCCCATCCCAACCCTTTCAGCCATCTTCTAGCATGACTGTAACAGAGTGCTCGACACAGGCTACTCTTAACCTAGTACATCCCAGTCCCATGCACAATGATGCAAAGTCCATCCACTGGAGAGGGTAGTACCATGGAGCAACCAACTGAAGACACCCCAATGCAGATTTCCATCAGGTACGTGCTTATCTCACACTCCAAAATCAGGTGCTCTCTCTCCACATGAGGTTGTGGCACACGCTTGTATATGAAAAAGCAATACATAGTCACTAATTGTGCTAATTTATTACTGTTACACTGTCTCATTCAAAACATCATTTAAACCCAAGTTAAGAGCTAGATTGCTAAATACACTTTAATCATAATATTCTTCAAAGAATGAAAGGCAGGCAGACAGCAGCCATTTTGCCTTCATCTGTCTTTTCTTGTTGCCAAAGCCCTTTCAGATGCTCACCCATTTATCACTTAGATAGCAATCGTTAGCTCTTTTCATCCCAACTCCTACAGACTGATGAGGGTTGTTACTTTTTTTTTTTATTTACTTTCTAACTATGCGCAGACTTAGTGCTGTAATAACTTCTGTCCTTTTGTAAGATTTCTCATTTAAAAGGGGAGCACTGAAAATCATATACAACCCTACACAGTCTGTATGGAGATGTGCCCCTGCATAATGAACAAACAAGGAGATTTTAAACAAAAGGTAAGCAGTCGAATACTGCAAGTCCACACTGTTGACAAAATCTGGATTTTTACTCTCGTGGCATTTTAATAATCTTATTAAATACACACCTCAAAACAAGTCCTTCTGGGTTAGAAGTGCAGTTGTTTGCTCAAATTTATGAAGCAATTAAATTTAAGCTCCAAACAATATACGAAATGTATGATCTGGACCACAGACTACATTGGCTATCCTTACTCGTCATGGGTCCTGATGTAGTTGTATTCACATTTTTACCCCAGATTTCATGGGACCAGCACCAGGTCCAGGCAGAACACAGATGGGACATGGCCAGGAGAGCCACCAGCAGTATTCCCACAGCAGTGTCTGTTGGAAAGACACTTATTAAGACTTTGCTCCCCAAAATTAAATTGCCTCAATGTACCTTGAAGGAGGAAGTGCTGTCAGCACCTCACCTTTTGTGCTTGGGGAGACACAAGCCAAGCAGAACAATCTCCTCCACACCTTTCAGCGATGCCATGGATGCAATCCTGCTCACTTATTCCCTTACTGTCAAACACAAACCAGCCAGAGATATTTGGGATTTTTTGCAGAATATTACCATGCATAAAAAGCAGAGAAAGAAGAAAGGATCCTTTTCCAAAGTTTGGTTTTCCACAAGGAATTTCCTTTTAGATACACAGATTTAATTGTTTTTTCCTCCCTTTTGAAAAGGTGTCTTCCCAGTTTCAGCTTACTTTCAAACAACACTTGCTTTCAATTTTGGAAAACATTTGGATGTCTATTTCAGGATGTCAAGATGTTTTACTTCAGTTTTGTTTAAGAAAGATACAAAGAAGTTGACTGAGAAGAGGGAAAATTAACAGTTTCCAGCTACTGAGCTAAGGCAGGCTGAAAACTCAACTGTTAGGGAAAAAAAATAAAAATAAACAAACCCAAGAGGAATAGTTTTCTTTTAGAAAACTTAAACCAAACAAGATATTCTTAGTGGGAAAGTTATTCATGTGAAAAAGTTTGACCAGCTCTAGAAATAACTGAGGTATCATAACAGGCCACTAAAGTGAATGAAGAACTCAGCCAGTGTTCTTTAAATTCAGATTTGTGGGCATTAATTTATTCAAGGCCATGAAAACACATGAGCTGAATGCTCATCACCTGTAGGATCCAACCCACCACCTCTCATCTCAGTTCCCCGTGTACACGCAATGGCAAATGGTCCTTCTTGGGTACGCCAGGGAGCCCAGTGCCTCATTTCTCACATCTCCATCTACAGCATCAGTTCCCCTATCCCACCACATGAGGCTCAGCCCCACAATGCACCGACTCACACGGCAATTTGGGCATTTATTGGGAACAGCAGGTACCTGCAGAGAGTCTTTTCTGGGGGTATTGACAAATGAAAGCAGATCAGAACAAGTTACCTACATCCCTCTACCAAAAAGCATCTCATCTATCAAAAGAAATAAGTGCTCTATAGGCTGGAAACTGCTGACTTACATTTGTTCAACTAATGTCCAATTATTATTACATGAAACTCTACATGGAAAAAAAAAGGAGTCTAATAAGAAAGCTAATGAAAATTAAGTATTTTACAGGAAAGTTACCTAAGCATAAAGTCAACTAGATATCACTTTGGTTTTCAAATCCAGGGGCACCAACATGGGAAAAGCTGGCATTCACATGGGAACAAGCTCTCAGCCATGGAGGAAACAGAGTAAGCCAAAACTCTTGCAGAAGTCCAATCTCATCACACAACCTTTATTTCTTTCCCTAAGCACACATTTTAATACAACACAGGGCTTTCCATACAGTATTTGAAAACAGTTCTCTGTGCAACATTTTGAACTGAAACTTTTGCAAATACGTTTTGGGGAGAGTAAGTAGAGGTTTGCAGTGTGTGTGTGGGGGGGGTGTCCAAAGGGAGCACAAGCTGCAGCCCCCTCCCTTGCATCCCCAAATTGCTGAGGATTAGAGATGCAAGACAAGCGATGACGTTCAACCTCTGCAGCCTGCTGTCCTGCATAAATGAAACGGGTAGCAAATTGTGATATTGCTTGCAATTCATTACCTTTTTCATTTTGATTTTTTCCTCGATTATAAGCTTAATAAAAGCCTCTTGCTGCACTTCAGTGCAGACAGATTTCACTGCTACTCTCTTCACTGACTTCAGCCATAAAGCCACGCTAATTACTTTGAAAGGTTAATGGGAGGAAAAAAGAAAGAGATACACACAAACACACACATATTCCTAGTGAGCCGTCATGGGTAAAAGAGGGCTACAGCCCCGGCTTGGCCAGCCCTATTGACAGAACAAAGGAGCTTCTGGCCTGGCAACAGAGAGCAAAAACTGTGGATGCAGAGAGCAGAACAGGGAGAGGGAAAATAAGGAAGAAAGAAAAGGAAGTAACACTCATTCTTGTGTTGTGAGGTCCTTACTATGCAAAGCTTTCATGCTGCAAAGAAAAGTGCTATTGAGAGAAGGTGGAGGGGACCAAAATGCTGGGACGCAAACGAGCAAACACGCTGCAGCGCCTGCTGTGAGGGGCCCAGGACACTTCAGCAGCACCAGCATGGCCTGCAAACGCAGAAATCATTTAGGAAGCCAGATGATACGATAGGTACCTATTTTAAAATGAATGAAATAACTACTTTCTTGACAGATTTGCTCTATTATGCTGCTAACAACCTGCAGGTGCACACCATCTCTGAGCATCTTGCACAGCGTAAACACACACTGCAAGCCACAAGATGGATCATGTATTCACTTTTCCTCTGTACACATGTAATGTTCAGGATAGTCACCTAAATTAGATCTACTTTTCTGTAAAAAGAGGAGAGAAATTGAATTATGAGCAAACACACTTCAGTTGGACAGGTAGAAATGCCAGGAGAGCCCCAAATTGTCAGGGCAGCCCTGGCTGCAGCCAGCTCCAGCTGAGCACCCCGCAGGCTTGCAACAAGAGGATTTACCTCCTCGCTGGCTCTGGCTCTTGCCATAGTGCTGCAAAACTGCACACTCCAAACACTGCAATTTACCATAGTCACTGATAATAACTACAGGGTACCCCATTTGCATGGAATAAGTTACCAGCAAGTTAAAAACTCACTCTCTCTCTCTCCTTGATCCTCCTCTTCTAAAGAAAAGTCCTCTGAACTTGTGTTTACAGCCCCACCGA
The DNA here is from genome assembly GCF_031877795.1 of Strix aluco. Lineage (NCBI taxonomy): Eukaryota > Metazoa > Chordata > Aves > Strigiformes > Strigidae > Strix > Strix aluco. The sequence continues at coordinate 39,609,982 of NC_133936.1, forward strand.
AACAGATGAACACGTTTCATGTGCTAGGGTGCTTTGCTCACTGAAATCTTGCCCTGCAGCAGTAAGCACCAGGACAGGGTCTGTATATACCAGGTGCCCCCACCCCGTTAAGAAAAAAAAAAAATCCCATTTTTGAGGTTTTCCACATCTTTTTCTATTGGATAAAACACTGGGAAACATGAGCCATAAATAGCAACATGCATTTTTTGCCTGGGTCCAGCTCCCAGCAAATCAAGGGCATTTTACTCAATTAAGGACCACGAGGCTTATATCTTAGATCACATTTCATTAATGAGTACTACTTGGGTTAGGATGATTTTCAACCACAATTCTCAAAATGCTTTGCAAAGAGAAGGAAACAAAATTTTTATCACTTTCCTGTTTTGCAGAAAACAGAAGAGAAAGTGCAAAAGATAGTTTCTTTTGGAGAGGGAAAATCCCTCACCAATGGCCAAGAAACGAGACAAAAGTGTAACCCAGGTCCCCCCCATCACCTCCCTAAGCCCTTGAGAAACGACACGCCTTCGGATCACTTCAGAAATGCATTTTGGAAGTCCTCCATGAAATGTGCAGTATTTATCTCCCAATTCCTGAAATCTTGTTATCTTGACAAGTGACAACTAGCCATTTTCAGCGTAAGAAAGAAAACATATTTTTTGGCTCTCCATGTTAATTATACTTTAAAAAATATGTAAACTGTAGTCATGGGAGAGAAAAGGGGGGAGAGAAACCCTGTTACAATAGCCACACATTGACAAACTAACAGACACAAACTAATTATTTTGTGTCTTTCCCAGCAAGTTTCATTCAATTAACTGCACCGCTGAGTTCAAAAGGTGATTAATTGAGGCCTATTCTGGTTTATGGAATTAGAGTCCCTCAATGATGTATGCAGAGACATGGGGAAAACTTAGATTTAAGCCCAGCTGCCTTGGCCAAATATTGAAAGAAGTGGAGAGGCGGGGGAAGAAGAAAGGCACTCAGCATTCAGATCTTGTCTGCAGTCGAGCAATTAATTTCCCACTCTGTGATGACCAACACAGCGGTGTAGCACACACATAAATACTTATCTATCAGCACTCAAAACCTAAAGCAGGAGAGCACCAAAACAGCTTCTCAATGATGTACTGTCAGTAACACCTGGAAGTCCCAGGATGGTCACCACTGCACCCAGAAGCTGATCATTTTAGCCACATTCTAAAACTACTATTAATTTTTTTCAGACTAATGGCTTTTTTCCTGCCCTTAATGCTTTTTTCATGAGTTTGTTAGGTTATTAAGCAACTTCTTTATCTTCTTCCTTTGGTCATCCATTCTGATAGAGGGAACATACACATCTGGTTGCTTTTCAACAAAGTCACTGCTTAGGATGCTCAGCCCCTTTGTCCTGGGCTGAGGAGCAGAAGGACAATAAAGAGAAATGTAAAACAAACTTAAGAGTGATGACCCCAATCTTTTTGCCCACCCCTTACAGGAAGCTTGCTCTGCAAGCCCACACAGCTCCTGACCCAGACAAACAAGGTGTACCAGCACCTGCTTGCAGCATCGCCCCGGGGGTCTCCAACTCTTTGCTTGCATTAGGACAGATTTCTGAGGACTGAGGAACCAGGCAGGTTCAAGGACTCCTTTGATCTGAAATCCCACCCCTGATTTTGCAGATTTTCAGTGAATCACCTTCCCCAGGAGTGGCAAGATGGATTTATCTGTTAGCAATGACAGCCGAAGCTGCAAAAGAATGAAAACAAGAAATAAAAACCGAAACCAAAACAAACAATCCTGACAATCTTGAAAAAGACAGGAACAAAGTAAATTTTCAAGTCTCCCAGGCTTCATGGACCTGCTCAGTGCCCATAGCCACATGTCTCCCTCTGTACCTCCCCAGCACCTTCCAGACTTTCTTTGACCAACAAAATCCAGACGTGCAGCCGCATTCAGACCTGCTGCAGAACACCTCTTGGGCACAAGAGTCCCGACTGCCAACAGCACCAGTCCCAGAGTAATACTCAAATCCCTGCCCCGATTTACAGCAGGCAGCTGGAATCTCACATCAGCCAAGAAGAGCACACCTCCTCGGCCAAAACTTGGTAGGAGCTTTATATGTTTCTTTATGCAGGATTAGCAATGAAGCTCCTTTTAACTTCGACTTTTGTGTATTACTGTCCTTGCCCGTGCTCCACAGCCCACGTAGTGCCTGGGGTTTTCAAGGTGACATTACAATCACCCCTGGAGACCACCAGGGCAAACTATCCACTGTAGACCTAAACAATCCAACCCATCCACTTTAGAAGGCGACATCTGTGTCCTCAATTTGGCATGTTCATGCATAAATGCTCATGGCTGCAGGATGGCACTGAGACCACACAACACCAAGTGGGCCGAGGAACCTGTTGGTCAACGCTCCTGTTGAAACTGTCTGATCATACAGGCATGACAACACACCACAGGCTGCCCTACACATCGCACCTCAGTGTGAGCAAGCACAGCCTCTCCCCTGCCACATATATCACCCCAGAACAGGGGTCCTGAGCCTCAGCTGCTCTGCACAACACAACCACTTTAAAAAAAAAATATCACCTAAAATAAGCTATAGTAGCAGCAGTGAGTTTTACTTTCATTGACTGTTATCTTGATTTTCTCACAAGAATGCATAGCGAGCACACAGATCCATAATGTATCAACTGCGTTTCAAATGGCTTCTGATTCAGAATATATAACTACTACTATAAGCTGCAGGAGTATCGCTTTAACAAATTATTTAAAATCCAAACAGCTCATAACAAACATAACAGTCTGACTCAATGGCAGATGCATTTTTCATTTATTCATTTCTGTTAAAGCACATGCAATGTTAAAAGCAACAGATAATTAAAACAGATGAGAGCAATACAATACTTGGTAAAAAGGTGCCACTTACTGTATCAGTAATTAGTGATATTTCCATTACTCTTCTTTTACAAGTATCATTTTCACCCTTGTAGTTTCTGCCTTCTGTAGCTTAATAACTTCTTGTTTCTACTTTCTTTGTTCAGGTATACGTAATTCAGCATCATGCAATCAGACAAAAAAAATAGCTTGGAAATATACCTGCAAGAATGATGCTTACAGACACTCTGACTCTAGTACCTAGGCCCACTTCTTTCCCCCTGCAATGTTTACACTCAAGTAAAATGGAATAAGCATATCTAAGTTTTGTTAGAAAAAGTATTCGTTACCTTATGATTAAAGAAAATCACCAAGATAACAGACACGTTGGGATTCTTATCATGGCAAATCTAGCACGTGTAATTCACACTGCATCCAAAATAGCCCTTCTAATTGTGTCAACCCTCATCTTTCTGTACAGCATGGTTTAAGTTTGATTAGTGAATTAGCACTGCACATTTGGGCTGGTGCATGCTCAGGATTGATTGAACTGGTCAACCTCAGTCCAAAAGTTTTCTTTCCATGCTTGTGCTTTAAAAATGGGAGGAAAACAGTAAAATGAAACTGGGAAGCAAGTAGGTAAAGGTCTTTATAAAACACCCCAAAACCAACAACAATAGCAATCTATTGAATAGGTATCTGTAACAAATACGGAAGGTGGAAAGCTTAGGAAAAGGGGAAAAAGCAGAAGAGATGCAGGGTAGGGCAAAGTCCACAGAGTGAAGTTGGTACTCCCTGAACACATTTCAGTGATCATCTTGCAGTCATAAATATGGAATTTTAGTCATTTAAAGAGAAAGTTTAATATCTCTAAATTTTTAGGTGTCAAAACCAAAGAATCCCTCCTCTGACAAACAGAAGGTGGCATGAATAATACTCACTTATGTCCTGATAGTATGCAACAGGGTACCATTACTATGCAAATCTGAGCAGCCCCTGTACATGCACCTACACTAACCTTTGAACACCCCAAAGTAGTTAAAATAGAAGTAGAAGCAGACTTGGTGGCAGCTTTCACTGAAGCACAGCATGGGGACAAATCAGTGGGACATACATGGTATGTGGGGAAGGCCAAGTTAGGTCAGAAGAGGAGGAGAAGAAATAGCTGCACCTTAAACATGCCTTAGGATCCCTTAGTATCTGCTAAGATACAGTGTCCCAGTGAAGGGGATGGCCACCACGACAGCTGTATAGAAACAATTTTCTTTTTGCAGAGCATTCACTGCAGAGAGTTGCAGGAGAAACCAGTTCTTGAAGGATTAAGACACAGTGAAAGAAATCTGGCCACAATGAGCTGGTAAATTCAGGGAATGACCATTCACCTGGACCAGATGACTTTCACTCTGAGGACCCAAGAAGCAGCTGCAGGCATAAACACACACAGCTATAAAAGACAAATTTCTTCTCAGCCTTTAAGGCTAGACTGCACTGTGCCAGACGCATCCTCTTTGTCCACATGGGAATTTTGGGAAGGTACAATGTGCATCTTTGCTGAGAGCTTCCCAGTGACCTCAAGAGCTGCAAGGAGGTGGCAGGATACAGCACCCACCCTAATGCCAGGGTGCACATCAGGCACCAGCTATACACAGTCATTAAGACCTCTCCTCAATCCCTTGTGTAGCACTTTTCAAAATGTACCCGTCTATATTTATTCTTTATATAACAGAAACAAAAGAAAACAAACAAAAAAGCTAACAGGGGAAAAAAAAAATCTGTATTTATATAAGCATAGGAAGAAATGACTAGGGAAAACAGGGGCAGCAGAGAAGCCCTGCGGCACGGCCAGTGCTCAGGCAAGAGCTCGGGGATGCAGGAGCGAGCCATTTCAGCTGCCAGTATGTGCAGCATGCCAGAAAAGGAATGTTTGCTGCCAAGGAACTGTAAAGAAATATTGGTGCAGTTAAGTATGCAAATATTGTGTTGTTGACAAAGGAAGTAATAGGGTATTTTTTCAACATTTTTCTTTGTGGTAAGGAGAGGCTCTGCACTTCTCTTTAAAGGCATTAAATAGCAACACCACAAGCGTCACCATCACCCTCACATTTGACACTTTAAATCCATAAGCATACACAAGTGCATGTATATATACACTTCCAACATACCTTCCTCCTTTTCAAAAATGGAGTGCCACTTTTAAATATTTCCACTTTACTTGCTTTGAATTGCCGGAGATCAAATGAGTCAATTAAGTGCTGTGTCTTTTTTGTTCAGAGGCAAGATGAAGGTAATTTGCTGCTCAGCGCATCTGTTTCCTCATCAGCACAGTAAGGACCGGGCTAATTAGGGGAGGAAAACAATATGGTCATATGGATAGGCCAGATTGCCTGTCACTCAGCTATTCAGCGGGCAGGTTGTGCTATAAGGACAGCAAACAGATGATGAGTCTTCATCTCCTTCCTCGCCATGCCTCGAGAAAAAAAAAAAGAAAGAAAAAAACCAACACGACTTCAAGTACTCAGATGGTTACCTGACTATTTTTAGCATTAATCTCAAAAGGTTCCTCTCCAAGTCCTGCCATTGCTGATGTGCCCGTGATGAACGTTGCTGCTCTTTGCTCTGGCGAGGAGCCCCATGCCAAGGTTTCTATTTTAGCAGCTCGCCCGCGCCGAGGCCAGTCACGCCGCTCTGTCTGCTCACCCAGGTGGGCAAGGGGCGACCCCTGCTCACACCATGGGAAGCACAGGCAAGCTGCAGCACTGGCACATGGAATTTATCAGCATTGCATGTTTAATTGGTAACGAAGTCATTTCAATTCCCTCTTCTATTGACTTTAATCTAGGCATCGCTCCACTTTACAGCGGACTTGGTGCAAGCAAATGTGGGGCTCTCCCTGCTCCAAGACCTCCCCACGCAGCAAACGGGAAGGCACCCATCTGGAGGATGACTCTTTTCGTAATGCATCAGAATGTTCACCATCTCTGCCTCCCACACCGTGATTTTTTTAATAAGTGTTTTGAAAACAATTGAAACTTGTAAGAAGCAGTGCATGATCAAGACCCATCTAAAAAGCTGTTGTTGCTACTCCCTTCGCTCTCCAACACTGAAAATTCCTAATTATTTTTCATCATTTTAGTTTCAATAGATTCAATCAGGCATATGATTTCAAATACCTCTGACTTAGCAGCACTGCAGAATCACAGACCCTGATGCAACAATCACGTGGGTGAGTGCCCTGATTCAGCTTTAAATCACCAATCCTAAGTCTGATGTCAAAAATTATTTTCTCGATAAACTGCAAACATGCAAGTGCATGAGAAAAACAACTTTAAGGAGACGAGCTAGAGATAAGTAATTCCCAGTCACTCACACGCAATCCCACTGCAGCATTTCTGTTTATTAGGAGAAGATATGGAATATCAGAGGAAGTTCATTTATTCACTGGCCTGTAAAATCAAGCAGCAGTAGACATTACATTTACTACATCTAAGCTTTATTTGCTACTACAAAATGAAATTGTATAAGGTACAAAAAACAAGTTAACTCATATTGAGCATATCATGAAGGCAATCAACCCAACCAAGGGCTTTCACATCTCCCTGTCAGCCACAAGACACAGACTGAGTGCTCGATACTGCAAATACAGCTTCTTTTTTTTTTTTAATTTATTTATTTTAATAGAGTATTCCCAGCAGATCTCTGGTTTTACATTGATCAGAAACATACCAATAAAGTCCGCTCTTCAAGCGGGGAACAGTTTTGCAGGGCTTGCTAAAAAACAAACCACAAAAAAAACCCCAAAGAGCCGCCAAACCCAGAACAGACTTTTAATGGGGGACCACCCTTCTTTGCACACCAGGGAGGACAGGTTCACTCACAAGCCATTTAAAAGTCTACCAGGGAGCATCTTAAAGACTCAGCTCAAAATGAGACAACTCTCATCCCAGATTTTGGCACACATCCCACAATGGCCTTGACCCAACAGCTTTGCTTAAACCAAAGCAGCTCTTTGCTCCCATTCTGAGGGCTGCAAAGTTTGGGATGAGTCACCGATTAATCTAGATCCATAAATAAACATCCAAAAACATGGATCAGATTGCAGAGCTCCCTCTGAACTTCAAGTCTTTACCCCTGCACCCTCACCAGATCTCAAAGAAATTGCATTTCCTCCTTACCAACTCTTCACATCATTATTTACTGACAGCCTACAACACATCCAGCCCCTCAAACAGGTGAATGTGAATCTGACAATACACATCAAGGGACAGAGGCCAATACAGGAGAGCAGCTATGATTATATACAGTAGCACAGGTGAAAATAAATAGGTAGTAAGTCAGTATGCCATGTATTCAGTAGGAGTACATAAACTCCTTTAACCACAGCTTTATTGCACCAGTATCACACAGAATTAATGGCAGAAACTACAATTCATATTTTTCTACTTCTTAAAGCCATTCAAACAGTTCCTTCTAACACTGTGTAAATACTAAAATTTGTCCAAATCGCATAATCAAATTTAGCAAACTATGCAGAAAATGTCAGTGGTAGGAATGGCAAACCAGGCTACTTGATTCATTAAGCAAATCCAGGCAATAAACTGTGTCCTCCCCATGAACAAACACTTGACAGGGTGGCTAGGAGTCAGATGAAAGTGGAGCACAGGGCAATGAGAAGGTCTGGCTTATGAGCACCAGTGACCTGTGTTCTGCTTGGGTGCCCCACCAAAGCTTTGCCACTAGTGCTTTGCAAAAAACCACTGTATGAGCTCCAGAAAATCTGTTTTGTGTAGTATACAAGCTATACTGACAACTACATGCTGGCAAGTTTATGGCCAATGTAAACACCAAGGCTTTAACAGCAATGGGCTAAGCTGCAATAGGTCTCAGAGGGCTGTGCAAAACCCCTCTAAAAAAAGTCTTAAAACAGTCAGAGCAAGGAGAGCACAGGGAAATCGCACGCAAAACACAATGCATGTGAAATGCCAGCTTGCTGTGTATGCCAAAGTTTGCATGGGTTCAAAAAAGCAAACAAATTCTCAGCTGAAAAACCTCCATCGAGCACAGTTCAACACAGATCTCCACCTCCTGCCCAGGGGTCTGAGCCAGAAATTTGTGGGAGCCCAGTAAAGTCTTCTGGGGAGAATTTTATATGTGTGTCTTGCTCTTATATCCTCCAAAGGATAAACGGTGTCCACTCAGAGCCAGGTTACTGGACCAGGAGGACCATGGTTTGACCCAGCCAAGTTGTATGTTCTCACATGGACCATTACACCTTGCTTTATGCTCTACATCCACACAGGCTGATCCCACCCCATAGCTCAATCTTTCCTCATTAAGTCCAAAAAAAAAAAGCCCACCCACTGCAAAGGAGCAGACACCCTATTCCCAGTAACACATGTTGAAGGGAGGTTAAACTGGGGGCTGGCACTTCAGCTTCGTCACGGTAATTATAACAGACTGGAAGCACCTAGACTGAGTGGAACTAGCCACAAAGTCACTACACTGCTTTTTTGGCTAGAAAATTAGAAAGTCGCCTCTGCAGTAAGTATAAAGAAATATCCAGCTCCAACCTGACAAACCACTGCATTTGAAAAAAGAGAAATGGACATGCCACTGCTATTCGGTAAATGAAACCGAGGGGTCTAAAAGACTGAGTGCAAACCTCGGAAATTTTAGCAGTGATGTGCATTAATCAAAAAACAACAAACCACAAATAGCAACCAACTGAAGGGAGCGCTTGAGTTTTAAGAGACGCCTTAAGTTCAGCCAACACTGAAAGCATTTAAATTCTGGCAGCTTCAGAAGTAAGTGCCAGCATGAATTTAGATACTTTGAATGTATCCAAGTCCTCCAGTTGCAGTTTCACTAGAAAATAATGAAACTATACACAATCAAATCATTATAAATAAAGTTTTTTGAGCTCAGTGGAAGACAACATTGATGGATTCGTGATCTGTACTGCTGCAATAAAGCTAGTAATAATTTTGATGTATTGATTTATTTTTTTCTTTAAAAAAAATAATCTGGATTGCTGTAAGGAATGCCTGCTCAGGAATTTCAGCCGAGCTGAACACTGTATGTTGCTGACATTGTCACTATGCTTTAAGTCAATTAGGGAGACTGGAGCCAGATGGCTGGAAACGACCAAAATTACACAGTACATTCTGTTTATTAGTTAGGATTATTATTCAGGCCATAATTGCTTTTAACAGATTATTTATCATTATTAAGATTACAATGATGTGCAAGAAAATTACAAACTTATGAAAAACATCATTTTTCAATTGCGTCTGTCCACACTGTTCAAAACTTTTCTTAAATGCCCGAACTAATGAATTAAAAAAATAAAAAAATTAAAATAAACCCATTTCACTAGCCAGATGCACTGATTTTGGGACACGACCAGAGCCTGCAGGAGAATGGCAGACACAAGGCATTTCCCAAGGCAGCTCTTACACTGCTGCTCACCTGAGCTGCAAGGATCCTCTGGCAGGGAGAGGAGGATGGATGCTCAACACCTGCAACTCCTCTGAAATCGCCTGAACCCCATTATAAACTTAACCAGGCCCCCCTTGAAAAGGACACCTTAAAGTCCTGCCTCTAAAAGATTCATTCCTCCTGCGCTCCAGCCAAACAAGAAAACATAGGAAAGGCAGGTTTCACAAGGACTAATAACAGAAAAATCAATTGGGAGAGGCATCCAGGACCTAATTTTAAAACAGTGGCAAGTACATTGCTCCAGCAAAGGCCACGGCTTGCCTGAGGGAGTAATCATTTGTTTACACTATCGATACCAACATATTTATCTCCTTCCTTCAACAGCTGAGATGGTCCCTCAGATGGGTTTTCCTACAGCCCTCATCTTCAATATATATTTTTTTAAATCACTCACTCATACAAACCATCATGTTGAAATAAAGATGGTTGAATGCTTCCACCCATGAGATATCCACCACTCCTCCAAACTGGCTCCAATATCAGCAGTTTTGGAAATTCTGGTCCTATAACTCTGAACCCTCAAAAGTATAAATCCAGGTGTCAGCAGCTGGGGACTGGGAGAAAAAGGCAAGTATTCCTATCAGAGCCTACCCTAGAAGGGAAAGGCACACAGAAAACACTGGTGGCCAACAGTCTCACACAGCCACAAGCCCTACTCCTTTGACGCTGGGAATATTAAGTTATGCAATATAGGTTTCTTTCTCTGCCAAAGATCCTAAGATCATAACTGAAGTCAAGCAACAATTGTGACAATTCAAGTTGTGTGAATCCAAGTCTCTTAAGCTTTTAACTTAACATATACATAGCAATTATCTGAAGATTTATCTTTATCCTACAGCCTTTGGGGAGCAGTTAGGTTTAGCTGTCCACCAAAATCCTGAAATGCAGTATGCCACATTGCAACTACAGTTCAGCTTTGAAACAAGTGCTTTAACACACCATTTGTGGTTTATCCTGAATTAGCACTTGGCCAATCTGTGGATTTTTCAACAGCACCACTCTTTTTCCTCCTATTCTTACAGGCAACTTCACATCTCATCCCACTGAGCCATGATACTCTTAATGCTTGTGGTTGCTGCTAGGTTGGGCTTTTAAGACATCCCCTAAAAGGGGAAAAAAAAGGCATTAGTAATATGCACGAAGTGTCCTCTAAGGTGGACAAAATATTAGCCACCATTAAGAAAAAGGGCACCAGACAAGAAAAGCAGCATCCTTGCTTGCTGTGATCCTGGCCATTAAGCTTTGGACAGAACAGTGAGGAATAGAAGGAAGAACTAGACTGGCTAATCAACAGGCACATCCTGCAGATACCCATTAAAACCATATTACATTTTTTCAAAATTCGTATACTTCCCATGTTACTTAATCTCCCCCCACACCTACCTCCTCATTGCCCTCAACTTCTAATAGTAGTAATGACCTTGGCACATGGCATTTTCTTAGAATTAATAGTTGGCTGGTGTTAATGGCCCTTGGCTACACCTTGGGCCATCAACTCCTCCCAGACAGTCATTAATCCCAAGGAAATACCCTGCACCTCAATAGTTATTGCTTAATTAGCTCCACATATAATCTGTGGAGCTCTAACACCACACCAAAGGGCTGACTTATAAATTATGAGCAAGAAAACTTTCAAGTCAAAAGATTCAAGATACTGCACCAAAATCTAATTAAAGGCATTTTAACATGCTAATAAATAAAGGATAATTATTTGGGGGCTGAATTAGCTACTTGAGTAAGCAAAGCAACTGCTTTTGACTCAGTGGAGAGTTAGAGGGGCTCCTTTACATTGCTATACTACAGCGCACGCTGCAGCAGCCAGCTAAAGCACAAACCCAAGCCTGCACTCCAGCAATAAAGTTCTGGTTTTTAATATGCCATAAACCGCACCAAGTTACAGCTGGGGGAGACTTTGAGGAGGATACACACAAAAGGGCTGCACACAACAACAGAGGATTTGGGACATTTGCAACAAAATCCTGTCCCTAAAGACTCCCCCGAGCACTGCTGAATACTCCTCACAGAAGTAGCCCGGGCTGCTGCAGGTCCTCTTTGCGTTTCATTGCTCCTCATGTACTCTTGCCACCTTTAGGGCAGGTGTTTTTCCCAGATTACATATCCACTGCAGAGCCAAATATGATTAATTATGTTCTTTCATTATCAGAGTCACCCAAAGTGAAGACAGACCTCACATTTCATGATGCTGCATTAATCTCTCCATCCCAAAGGAGACCCAACCTCATCACTGGCTAATTCAAGTCCAAAGCCTCTTCCATCTCCCTCTCCGCTCCTCGAGGACAACAGGGGAATGGGTTTTGGTAGCAGCAAAGCCAAGGGAAGATGAACGATCTTGTCAAAATAAAACAACAATAAAAGACTGATCCGCAGAGGAAGATAAGCTAGAGGAAACAATTCAGATGAAGAGGACGCCTGATGATTTAAATGTGGGGCTCAAAGAAAAAATGAGATGTCTATAATTATGAAAGAAGTATCTTCCCACTGCCTGGACTGTTATTAGCTAGGATAGGAAACAAGATGACAGCCAGAGACTTCATAAATCAGCCCACGCCGCATGTTGCCACTCCTTGGCAGTAGGCAAACATCTGCCCACACCTGCACCGGCACGGGGAGTCAGCAGGATCCCGCAGTTTGCTTGGGGGCTGGCTTTCCTTCCTGGCTTGTCTCCTTCAACTAGTGAACTCCATTGAGCTAAAAATAAGTGTATAACCAGCAGACTGCCAAACCACAGCATCTTCCAGACCTCACCTTTCCTCCCTTGTGCTACAACCACCTACATGCCACAACCTGCCAAACAGGCATTTTTAAAGCTATTTATCAGTAATCACACCAGCGGAAAGAGGACTCGTGCGCTGCACAACAGGGCAGCACATCTCCTCCTCTTTCCCCTTCATATAGCTTTTCCTTTTTGGTTTGTTTTTTTAATGGGTTTTCCTAATAAGGATTCACCCACGCCACTGAGCTCTCTCCTCCCCCCAGGCTGGCTACCTACCTGCCCTGATAGCTGCATAATTAAAAGGAAAACCACTCCAGGTAATTGGCAGGCTTTGCTAATTAAAAACTGGGGAGGTAATAATTTGGCCCAAGGAAAAGCCCCACTCGTATGCCATAATACAGACCACCATCTGCTTGCTAAATTAGCCGTGGTGAAATATTAACATAGAAATGACTGACACTGATTTTTTTTTTAATTTTTTTTTAAAGGAGTTTGCCTTAACACAGAGGACATTTCACCACCTCATTGAAGCTCTCCCTGCGACAGGAGGCAATTTCTCTTCCAGGGACAGATGTAGCCAAATTTTCCTCGAGCATAAAGCCAGTAGCTTCCTCGTGATGGACCTTCCCAGTACCATCAATTTAACAGGACCAGCATGCACAGCTCTCCCTGCCTCAGGCAAGCATCCACCCCTCCCACAGGGACACACGGGTCCTCTCCAGGGAGATTTATGGCCCCATACACGATGAGGGCAGCCCCACACCTAGGGTCACACTTCTTAATTCACTGTGATTAAGCAAACTTTAGGTGATTAAGGAGCTCTCACAACCTCTGGCTGGCTGGTTCATATAAGACAGGATAGAAATACCACCCCTGCTTTACCTCTGATCACAAGGCTGGATCAGGGATGATCACCTGCTTCTCTTTAAAATTCACACTCAAGCCAAATCCTCCCCATCTGGGGTAGAAACTTGGCCACTTCAGCAGCTAGCAGTCAAATGCCATGTTTTCATACCCTGCCTCTGGAAGCAAATACAGACGAGGAGCACCTCAGGTCAGGACCACCTTGGGCACACACGTCCTACTGCCCAGCAGAAAACAGCAAAAACTGCTCAACACAACATACAGATAACATAGTGGTCGAGCTCCTCAACTCCATCTGCATGAGATTTATCTTTTACCATCACAGCAATGGTCTCCATAATGCTCCCACCACAAGTCAAAATCCAGGTGGCCACTGTGCACAGCCAACTGGGAAAAAACAGTCCTTCCACCCAAAAAAACCTTAGCACAAGAAGAAGACAGAGAAAGGAGTAGGAACCAAAGCAGGGGAGAAGCAGCTGCCACAGGGGGATGCCAGGAAACCTGGGGCCCTGGACCAGCTCCTGAGCATTGTTGCAAAGCCCTGTTCAGAGCTGTAGTGAGAAACTCCAGCGAGGAGGAGTGGGGCCCTTCTTCCTCTCCAACCTTCACACACCAAGTGCAAGGCACACCACAGTAAATTAAAACAAGGATGCTATTCAAGCAAGGAATCTAATTTCGCTAATTAAAATTGTAACAACAGCTGTAAAACAAAACGACATTAAAGCACACAATATATTTGCCTTTTACAAGTTCCCATCGTATAGAGAAGACCTTCCTTCCCCAGCACTGCTTATTTATCTAGGGGAAGGAAAACCTTTAAATATGCTTATTTTTCTTCTAGGTTTGTACTTTTCCAGTGAATGCACAACCTCTGTAGTATAGCTGTATGGCCAGGGCTCTCTCAATACCATAAAGCATCCAAAATATGGACCTCCATCACCTGCCATACTGATACACAGCATCAGTATGTTGCTTAGACACAGACATGTGTTGTACATTGTATAGATGAATACAAAGCAGGACATGGGAAAATGCGGACACATTGTGTTATGCGTTTGCTAAGCCCAAGCAAAGCTGTGCCACTGGAGCAGCAGTCAGAGCAGCTCCTCCATGTGCCCACAGGTTCTTTTTGCTCTTAGCAGCAAACTGCAGGAGGTCCCAACGCTGCCTGTACCTCTGCTAGCCCACACAACCATCAGGGAATAGAAGACCAAAGGCACCAAAGCCTCTTCCCTGAACCACACACAGTCATCAAACTCACAGCAAGTGCACTTTTAGCAACTTGGAGTCACATTTTAATTCTTTACTTTGACACATGATAACATTAGCAATTAGTACTGTGGGCAAACTGCTTTCCTCCATCTCTTTGATGTTCGTTATTTTTGCAGTTATTGTTTTGCTGAGAGAGGAATTTGTGTTCTCCATTATCCTTCAGGGAGAACAGAGAAGTGCTTAATGTAAAAAACATTTAAAAAAATCACCCACAAAGCCTAACATGATACTGAGAGTTAAATCTGAAAGCCTTTGCATCAAATATGATAATTTCAAGGGTCACATCACCATCTCAAACATTCACTTCCCCCCACACCCCTTTTGCAAAAGATCTATTTTTATTTTCGCTTAAGCATCAGAACAAGTAATGGGGAAAAGTTTGAGGAGAGACCATATGAAGTTCCCCAGGCAAGAGCTCATTAGTGACTCACCGCGATAATTAACAGTTAAGCTGACCCCATCAGGAGTCAAAACGCATTTTTCTGATGGAAACGGAGCGCATCTCCAGAAACCTCACCGTGGCAGTTCAAAACACATACGGCACCCTCAAGAACCACAATTTATCATTACAGACTGCGTTTATATTAGGACATAAGTAAACAACAACAAATAAAATAATATTTGTACGATGCCTTGATACATTTCCCTCAGACATTTTCAGGTGTCAGCTGTAATAAATGAAGCATTTACTGGGTGCAGACGACACTTTAAACAAATCAGCGCAAGTCCCTAAAGGAAACAAGCAGCAGCATATTCGGTAGTATTTCATCATTTCAGAGCCGGCAGAACGAAGCTGACAAGTACACAAGATAAATACTTTGTTCTGTCACGCTGTGTCACGTCGGGGAAAACATAAAGTGTTATATGACCTTTGGAGACACAGCCCACGGAAGCCTTCCTTCTCGCTTCCACGACGCTCTTTGCAGGAGGGGAAAAAAGAAGATAAAATAGAAACAGCCCTTCAATGCGCTGCCTCGCAGCAGTTGTAACTCAAGGGAATTCACATCCACCTTTCTGGCAGAGGTTTTGCTGCTGAAGCCCAAAAAGGGGGCTGGGAGTGGTGGGAGCAGAAGGCAGCACTGCTGCACCTCCCATGGCTCTGCAAAAACAGCCGTAATGCACTCCTTGCAGAGGGGAAAGAAATAAAATGGTGCAATAAAATAGTTAATTACTATTGAACACTATTTTCCAACAGAATGAACATTCACTTTTTTTGCTTCTTTCTAAAAAAAAAAAAAATACACCCTTTTGCTCTTGGTGGGATTTAAAAGCACAAGCCAGGCTGAGCAGACCCAGCCCTGCTGCTCTCGGCAGAGCATGGCTGCGGCACAGCAGCACAACTCAAGGGCCTCGCCTTCTGCGCCAAAAATCATTTTACTGGGCCAGATGAAATCATGCTGGGACACCGCTCCTTCAACAGCCTCCGCCGGACCACGGCATGCCCCAACACCACGGTCAATTCAACTGTAAAGCACATTGACACAGAATTGTTGTAAAGCAAAGCATGAGATCCGTGATGACACACTGAAACCTAAACACTGTGCTGAATTCACATTAAGGCCCCTGATAACTTTTTGCATGTTCTAGCCATGTCGAAATTCCACTTACATTTTAATTTCATGCTCCCCCCCCACCCCATTCCCAGCAACATCCTCCAGACTCCCTGTCCCAGGCAGCCAGGGCAAGCAATGCTGAGGAAACACAAACATGACATCTCCATTAAATTTTTACATGGCAAATAGCCTCCTTGTCAGTACTTTGGGACCAGGGGAAGAAGAATACTGAAGCGCTTTGGAGCAAGTATTAATAAACACCTTTGAATCCTGAGGCACGGTGCAATGGGCATTTTTAAACAGTAAAAGCATTTGATGGGACACACTGCCCTGTCTCACCTTACCAGCGTGTGCCTGCCACCTCCCACCTGCCACTACTGTATCTCACTGACATTAGAACAATGATTTTCTTTTTTTTTTTTTAGAGTTCCCATTTTTAAAATGCCAGGTAAGCAAGAAAATTAATTCAAGAAAGTAAAGATGGTTGCAAAGCCACAGATACAAGCAAGACGAGTCAGACCAGGTTTAGCATGTCAAACTAATTTCAGGCATTTTTTATTAAATCTAAGAATCAAATATATAATTCTATTTAAAATAAATCACTTTGTGTTCCAAAATAACTGTAATAACTAAAGATAGGTATTGTATTAATCATAAGTGTGGGAATGTTTGACATTTTCCCCTCCCCTTTCTTCCATGAAAGATGGTAAGCAACAGACCATCCTCATTAATTACACTGTCACTTTTATGTAACAACCCGCAGTTACAGAATCTCCATAATAAATTATATACATTTACATCAACTTCCTAGTTTTCATGCCCGTGTATTTAATTATTGTGAAAGAGACAAATAGGTAATTAAGCTATTTGCAGCTATAGAAGGCTGGAATTATCAGTGTAAAAAGACAGGTACTGGAAAGCTGGCCCTCTAGTATACATAGTAAAAAGAAATAATATTAAAAGCAGATAAGGCAAAAGTGCATCTGTAATTATTAACAATATGCTTAACATTAGATTTTAAGTGTCACATTATTATGAATTAATTTAACATTCATTAGAGTTGCTGTGATCATAATGAATCCATTTGCCAATTGCTTTGCCTTCAGATAAGACTCCCTTAGTTCCATCATAACCCAGTCATTAAGCGTTAATTAACAAGCATCTAACAATGAAACACTGGAAAATGGAGTTAGATAACAAAACAAGTGTTTTGACCTGCCAAAACACTATATAGAAGAAAGAAAAAAAAAAGGCAGGGGTAAAGAACCTCTTCTACTCATTTTCAGCCAGGTTCTTTTAGAAAGTAGATTCTGGATGTTTGCAAAGAGTGTTGCATCTGTTCAAGTGCTCCAAATCTTTGCAATTCTGCCCCAACCCCAGTGATGCTGAAGTTACCACAGGTCTAACTAGGCAGAAGAGAAGAGCTACCCAGACAGGTTGCCCACCAGAGCCAGCTGCAAAGCCAAGGACAGACAAATACTCATCTTCACATCCAGATGAGTTCAGGTCAACACAGGCAACATCCTTCCAGGCCCCAAGGCAGGATGGAGAGTGAAGACCACCTCCCCACCCAAATCAGTTATGGAGATGGAACAGCTAGCAGGCAGAATCACTCCAGTAGCACACATGTGTTTATCCTTCTTTCTCTGTAAACTGCCGCCACATGATGTTTTAAGTGTCATATGAACTAAAACAGCATGGTACTCTATGTTAAAGAAGAAAAATACTCAGTGGAAAGAAAAGCGATGCAACCCAAGTGATAACAGTTTATTGTAAGCGTCCATTAGCTAATACTGAACCATAATAAAATACTTTCAGAAGTACACATGGCATCCCCAGGAATACTAAATGGCTTCATTATTTTTACTGCCTATAGACTGAATATCAAACAAATTCATAATAAAGAAACTGCTGCAAGAAAATTTTATCTCACCAAGAAATAGAAGCAGGGGGAAAAGTGCTTTTACTGCACATCTTCCCATCCCCTGGATCTGGGAAAACACGAGAAGAAAGGGTTAAGCGTCCTACTCTACTCATATTGAGACTTCACTAAGGACTCTCATTCTCCTCCTGGCATTTCCGTCCCAAAGCCTCCCCCTTTGGTCGTGCCACCAGCACGCCTCGCACCCCACTCCTCAGCTTTTTGCCGGACCATCCCATGCTGCTACTCTGCCCCGGTGAAGTTTGGGAAGGTGCCAACAACTCCCGTGGAGCATCTCTGCTCCGCACCGGTGGGAAAGGATGAGCCTGGGCAGCACATGCTAAACCCCAGAGGTTTTAGTGTGGGTTTTGGGGAAGTGGCACTGCTAAGTGAAAAGGATGCACTTCAGAGGGATGCAGCCACTGATGGGATGTGCTTATCTATCACTTCAAACAAGCTGTCAGGGATCAGAGCCTTTCCCAGCAGTGGGAAGCCAGGCTTTCCTGCTGCAAAACCTGCATTTTCTTGCCATGAGGAGCCTTGACCAGGCACACTGCTAGTGCAATTTCATGGACACCAGGCGGGCACACCTCCTCTGCTCAGCAAGGGGCAAGGCCAATAACTGTATTTACTTCAGGATGACCCCAGCTGATGATGATAAAAAAAACACCAAAACCCAGTAGTTTGTGTGTTTTCTTTCCCCTGTTGCTCTCTTCCCGCTGCATCCTTCCACCCTTCTCACCTTGCCAGGGGAAACCACATTTTTGCAGGCAAGAGCTATTCTCCCTTGTCTCCAACAGACGCCCGTGCAGTCATATATAGACAACAGACAGGCGGACACACACACACTAAAAATAACACCGGCACTGCGCTCAGAAGTAACCTGATGCTAAAACAATATGACAGCTGCCATTCGCCTTTCCCAGGCAAACCAAAGGAGGAGTTTAGTCATCCCAACTTGCTGGATACCACAGCAAGTGCTGGGCTATTACTGGGGGATTAGCAGCTCCCACTGAAAGTTACCAAAAGGGGGGACGTGGGGTGCCTGTGACGTCCCATGCAGTGGAGCAGGGGGGTGACGTCCCATGCAGTGGAGCAGTGGAGCAGGGGGGTGCAGATCCAGACCTGCAGGATCCCAAAGCCAGCAGAGCTTGTGAGGCCACGGGGTCTGGTCCACAGGGGACCAAGGGGAAATGTGAAAGCAACAGTGCTGGTGTTTCTTCTCCTTCTGTCTCCCCATTCCCAACCCCCCAAAACATGCTTGCTATCCCAGCAAAGAGAGGAAGAGATGGAGAGTCAGCACAGGGAAAAGGGAAGGCACCTGCTGGTATAAAACCATCTCATATTAACCCTAACAAAGTAAATTTTTTTTTTCAATGCCTCTTGCAAACTTCAAAAATCAAATACCACAATAAGAAAGCAATAAAGAAAACCATCCACAGATTTAACAGAAAGTGTTACAAACAGAAATATGTACAAAAGTACATTTCCATCAGTCTGTCTTTCACCAGATCTTATAGGCCTTTTACTTTTTCCCCCTTTAATTTGATATCTACCTTAATTTCAAGAAAGCCTCCAAACTACCTTAACTTCATAATAAACCGTGACAAATCAAGGACATAAAAAAAATAACAGATTGCAGAGAAGCAGTCTGACTACACTGCGCCTCATTATTGTATAAAACTTTCTTTCTTTCCTTTTTTTCCATTAAAATATTTAAGCCTTCCAAACCTCTGTCTTTTGCCAATTAAAAGTTCAGCTAACTACACTTTCAGGCAGCAAGAGAAAGACACGGACCGTACTTCATGCACTCTGGGCTGAATAGCTTGCAGTAACACAGGCAATACGCCGCCTGCAAGAATAGCCAGCAAAACTTCAATCTCTTGCTGGTAGACTGTTCCCTGGTAGTACGGCAGCGACTGCAAGCCAAGGTCAATTCTTTTCTTTAATTCCCTTCTTTCTCCTTTTTTTTTTTCCCTCCAAGGCATGGGAAGAGAGCTTAGTTATTTCTGCATGGATGCAAGGTGAATGAGGCTGTCGCTTCTCATTGCAGTGCTATTTATTACAGGTCGCTGACATAATACAGCTTCTCCCCCCCATCGCAAAAAAAAAAAAGTGGGAGAGTTCTTTAGCATTGCCTCACTTGTGTCTTTGAAGGGAATATATGAACAGGTTTTATTTATTTATATAGCGATCTGACAACAGAGATGCATCAGCTTGTTTTCAGCGGCTTCCTGCTGAAAAAGGCAAGTTACCCTGTTAGGAGTTTAAGAATACACACACACAATAGAAGAAAAAAGAGTACACATCAGGAAAAGAAACTGCAAAATTAACAAAATGTGCCGATGAAGATAAATTTATACTGAAATTAAGGGGGGGGGGGGAGAACAGGGGGAGTATTGTAGGCTTGCTCCTGCATAAGCCAGACTCACAGTAAGAAAAGAAATAGAGTAGTAAGAAATTAAGCTCCACATCCTCGGCTGGTGTAAATCAGCATCATCCCTCCAACTTCCCTTGCTGCAGCAGGAGACCCATTCCCGAAAGGCTGTCTGGTTTAAGGGTTGGTTCTGATCTCTCATCAGCAGTTCCTCCCAATTTAATTCATAGTTTCAGATGAAAAGATTTTATAGATCTCTGTTCTGTCTTGAGATGAGTTTGCCTAGAGCTCCAAGCAATAAATTGATGATAAATCAATTTTCCTGCACTGTGCTTTGTAGCCTGCTTTTTTTCATACAGCGCCGAAAGCTGTGTATAAAATACCACATTCCTTACTTGTTTTTTAAAGGTAGGCTAATGCCTCTGAAAATCAAGAATATCCACAGCCTATTTTTAGGTTGCTTAAAGTAAGCCAGAACTGCCTTAATAAAAAGATCTTTTAATTCACCTCTAATATATTATTTCACAGCCAGATTAAGAGATAAGCAAGTCTGTACCAAAGGCTGTGGAAGTTGCAGCTGTGACTCGGGAGAAGGCAAAGTGACCCAAACATGAATGCAAAAAGGCTTCCACAAGCTTCCCATGGGGCTGGCTTTCACCGGCCCCATGGGGTCAAGCCTGACAACCTGCAGACCCCACAGCGCTTGGAAGTCACACAGCCAACTCTCACCCACGGGACCAATACACACTCAGAAGAGATCATTCCTGTGTCCTCCTGTATATCCATTATCACTGGATAACACACTTTAACCCTTTCATCTGCATTTTCTCGCAGCAGTATCTGTAACAGAGCAGCAGTTGCTATGGAGCAAGGATAACTATTAGCTCTTCTGCAGATAATATAATTAGTATTGTAATTCATGCAGTGTATTTTTTAATCCTTTCCTATCCCAAAACACTTTATGGATTTATGCATTTACTCAAAAGGCTGTCCATCACATGAGCCTGAGCTGAGACCACAGACCAGAAATTCATGCCTTTGGAGAGCTTTCAAGTCTTCAAGACCGTATTTCCGAGTCCTCAGGGTGTCAACAGCAGAAAGGAGAGCTGATGGTCACCAACGGCTGCAAAAGCCTTTCCAGCAACGTCTAAATGCTCCAAGAGGCGCAGCAACACCAACCCCACAGCAACTGCTAAGGGGCCACCAGCTCCTGCCCACAAATTCCCTACCAAGGTCCCATCCTCCCCAAAGGCAGGAGGCTGATGGAGCTCTACACAGAAGAGTAATGAAAACACAAATCACCTGCACTGGAATTTGGAAGGACTGTCTACACATCCTGAAAAATGTCAAAGGATTTTTAGTTTATCAAAGTGGGCCAAGACAGAGCTCAAGAAGCCTCACATACTCTGACACTGCTCCCAGCTGCGTTGTTCAAACATCAGTTCAGGGGCAACCCTTCACCTGTATTTTTGGCTGGAGCTCAACTACAAACTGTACTTTTCCTGATGCCATCTTCTTCACCCTCTGTGGATGTGTAATCCTCAAAGCTATTGGGAAGGCATGATGAAGAGTTTTGCAAGTTCTGCATTATATGCATGGAAGACATGAAAGATGTAAATTTTGCATACAGCAACCTGCAACTCACTGTTCTTCCTCCCCTTAACCTCCCACAAATACCAGCCAAAATGAATTAAATGCCATACAGGCATAAACAAAAAGAAAATACAGCATTGGTCATTTTGGAGATTCAGGCTTGGATCTTTCCACGGTTTTTACAGCAGTCATGCTAATGCAGCGTGCAAGGGAAAAGCAGCTTGTTAGTCTGAGCTCGCTCTTCCAGTTCAATTGCCAAGGCTACCCAACACACTTGGACTCTTATTTGCTTTCCTTTCTACCGTGTCCCAAGCTGGGAAATTAATATGCACAGAGGACATAAACCTCTCGCTCAGAAATAAAAAGTGACCTTAATATGCTCCTGCTTAATCCCTCCCGGGCTCAGCATACCATTGCTTTGGGAAGACAACCCAGCGTGAAACCAGGGTGCCACTTGGCCCTCCAGTCAAAGCATCCATCCCGCGTGTGCACTGGGTGACTCCGTGTGGAAAATCCCTCACTGGGAGGAAGCACCGCAGCAGCAGAGGTACCAGGCAGGGCTCAGCCCCTCTCCTGCACAGCGGCAAAAGCACGCCAAAAAAAGGGAAGCTGCATCCACGCCTGGACAATACAGTGCTAGAAAGCACAGAACACAGATCTGATGTGCAGTAACTACTCAAGACAGCTGGTTCTCAGGGAAAGTCAGGGGGTTTGGGCTCAAAGGGTTGGGTTTTAATGAGGAAGTACACATGAGAAACTGCTTTTGCTTCTCAACTCCCCTATGCAGGAGCCATGGGCACTTTGCACAAGAGCACCCATCCTGCCACAGGCCAGCACAGGGGCACAGCTGCTGTTGAAGCTGCAAGGAAAAACTCCAAAGTGCTTTCTAAAAGACATATTTATAATCCCCACCTGTGCTCACCCCACTGCCCCAGGTCAGGCTTAAAGGCTTTGCTAGCCTGTGGCTTCTGTTTAGAGTTTCAAAACTCTGGGGTCCCAGACAACAAATCCTGAAAATTTCTGCCAAATATGCCTTCTCACAGATGAGAAACTGCCCCTAAAATAGGCACATGCTCTACAGATTTGCACAGGGAAGCACGGTGAAGTTGGGTGATGCCTTGGATAAGAACGTGGCTCCCACTCTGTGGGAACAATCTGGACATTATTTCCTTCATCCGTCTGGAAAGATGTGTAAGCACACGCCTTTCTCTAAAAGCCTAAACAAGTACTCCCTCCTTGGAAGCAGTACCAATTCTGAAAATCACCATCTCTGAGGGTTAGAGCCTACAAACAAGCTAGTTACACAATTATTATGGGGTTTTTTGGAGATGACATTAATTCTCCTTTTCCTAAAACACAGCACGGCCACAGCCATAGAGAGACAAAAAAACCTTGCTCGTGTGAGCACCCAAGGACCACGCCAGATGAACAAGAGCTTGTACTAACTGCAAAGTGGTGATTGCAAGTATTTCTTCAGCTATGGCTTTGAATGTTTTCATTGAAAAAGAGATATTTTGGCAGCACACCAGACAAAGACAAAGCAAAAAAACCACCTCTAAAGTATATGTGTGCATATGTGTAAATATATATATAAATATAGAAAGCAAACAATTGCTTTTGCCATTGCAAAAGCATCATATTACATGTTTTCAAAACAGCTAATTCCAGAGCAATGAGGTTGCATGCATGTTAATAGATCTTAAATTCAGTACACACGCACAGGTGTAACACGCACATACTCTTTACAGCTCTTTCAACAACTGTCACAGACCCAGAGCACAAAGCCACAGCGAAAGCAAAACCCAAACGCACTAGTCTTACTCAGGAGAGCCCAATGATGATTTTGGCTTAGCCCCCGACTTGTACAAGGGCGGGTATGTCACATCACTCCTCAGCATCACATCTTTTTTTTTTCCCCATCTTCGGCTTTAAATTAGTAAGCCTTTGGCACATGGGCTACCCACCATACTCCTCCCCACTGCTCTGCTTGCATGCATTACACCAACAACATTACCAACCTCAGCTTCAACGTTATTAAAATCCATTGTATGAGTAATATAGGAATCACACTTTGCGACCATGGGGGACAGGACTATCCCTAGCAGGAGGCAACGACAAACTGCTGATGGCTGAACAGAAAAGCACCTTCTGTGCTGGCTCACCTGCAGCTGAAAGAGCATCCACAGCTTTACAGTTCAACCTGCCGCCTGCTCACTAAACACCTCCACACAGCTGCAAGTAGCTTTCAGTTTTCTGTATTTTATTTACCCAGTGCTTCTCCGTACCAACTGGGCAAAGCCTCTAGCCCGCCTTTTGCACAGTAATGAACTACTGTGCTGCAATCTGTATTTCGGGAGCATTTCATCAGACACTTACCACTTTTTACCCATTGAAAGTGTACCAACACATGTTGAGTTTCAGAGGGAAAAAAACACTTTTTCCTTCACTTCCAGTGGCTTGTTACTAATGTTTAAGTGAAGACAAAATGCACAAGGCTCATAAAGGGAGAACACCAGTGGAAGGGGAAGGTGCAACACAACGCAGCCATCAATAGAAAGCTGTGTTTTCTACCATGATTATTCAAAGCCCAATTTGCAAAACTGGTTAATTTTGCATGCAAATGGACAGTTACACATCTAACTGACCATTTGTACAAGCAATTACACGCACGATTACCTGATTGCATAATTGTGTGGGCCTAATTTTGAAATTGGGTCTTACATTTTCTGTTGAATACAAGCGCTGTATTTAATAAATATTGACTCAAAACCAAATATTGACAAAACATGAAATGTGTGTCTTCCCAAGAAGAGCACCATGTAGCCCTGGTGTAAAGCAGCACATGCCCACCAAACTGAGGCACAAGTTTCCTTGCTGAAACTTCTAGTCCTTTAAATTACGATTGACAGCGAAATACATAATAAGCGTAGGCACACATATCTGTACAAACATGCCAGATATCTTAATCAGAAACACTGGCAAGGTCCTTACTGTAATTTTTTCAGAGGAAGACTTGTTCTGGGGCATTCTTGCTGCTTAGGTTGTATTCTAGGGAGGAGAAATCAAAGCGCGTTAAAAGAAACCTACTATTAGCAAGCCTGTCAGCAGCTCTTAAGTGTGGTTTTATCAGACAAACCCTGAACATCAAGCAAAATTCAGGCTCTGAATTATGAGGTGGCACAGGTTTTTTGCACGCGATCCAAGCGTTTAACGTCCCAGGCCTTCACACTACTGACCTCTAAAGTAGAGGTTTCCACATAAACTCAATCACCCTCAAGTATTTTCAGCCAATCGTAAGGAGTATTTTTCTTTTATGGAATAATCCTAAAGACCGTCAATTTTCCTGTGAATGTCATCCAGAAGTCTCTATTTTACATGTCAACCAAAAGCTCTTTAAGATTAACTGTCAGAGTCCTCGAGTTTTGGCCAAACATCAATTTTCTGTGTGGAAGATGCATTAAATTTAAGTTGCTTGTTGCTATTGCAGGCAAAGCAATATAGCAATTACCAAGCTATTTCTGACTTACAAATCCATAAGTAATCATATTGTTGGAAACCCAAACTTGGTGGAAAAGAAATGGAGTGTTAAAAACAAAGACTATTGCTGAGGTAGTAACTGCCAGCTCCCTCAGGGTGCATGTCAGTGGAGAGACCCAATATCACAGTCCCTGAGCCATACGTACATTTGCAGAGACCTGGGGAAAAGCAACTCCAATGCCCTCAAAGCCTGTATTTCATCCATTACACCTATACTTAGACCACAAAGACGATTTGAGGTAGCACTTGCTCCTCTCCCCAGCCTTCCCTGGTACTTTGGTACCTGCTGCTTATGTTTATTTCTATCACATCTCCACATGCCACTAAGGCCCTATATTACTTGGTGCCCAGATACACCCTTCTCAATATTACTAAGTCAGGTTTGTGTGATCTGAGAAGCAATCCTGTTCCACCACCTCATACTGTTGACTCCCAAGGAAAGCCTTATTTTACCTGGCAAAATAAGGCTCTGAGCCTGTGCCACCAGATAAACAGGGGGTTTATTCCAGATATTCCTAGAAACGCAGGCATGCTCCAATTCATATGAGTTCTCAAAGAATTTAATCAACAACTGGTTTAAGAAATACAACTAAGAGCAGCTTTGGTGATCTTAAACATGTTCTGCAAGAGTTAGCTGGGATCCCAAAAAAAACCTGTCACTTCGGCTCACATCAGCACCATCCAAATCAAGGAGCAACAACCCAGGCAGCAATGCATCCCTCCTCCTCGCCTGGCATTGCTCGAGTGCTCCATCCTCCAAAAACCCAAAGCAGCACTGCCTCAGTAAAGTGTTTAAACACCAACCATGCCCTGGGGGAGACACTGACATCATTAAGGCTCAGGACAAACAATAAAAGCCTTTTATTGGCCCCAGAAGGCAACACAAACAAATCTAAACAGGGGCTACCCTACCCTAGCCAAAGCTCCCTGTTGGAAGAAGGGCCCAGTCATCAGTGAGTGAAAAAGGATGCTCTGACAAACACTGATGTCACAAAGGTACTTGTAGTTGATATCATTTTATTGTATCACTGCAAAAAAAACAGTTGGGCTAGACCCAAAAACCCAAATGGAAACAAATATCACAGCAATTCTCCCACAGCCTAGAACAATTCAGAGACTTTTAACCCAGGAAAAGCATGGGGTACATAATGTTTGGAGCAGAAGCTTTCTGCCCAAATAGACAGGATCCATCTGGGACAGACAGGACCTACAGAAGTCACGCACCCTCGTATGGCCTTTACTTGGAGAAAGCTACTATTCACAATGCTTTTTTCTCATTTCTGTGGGCCTTCAGCGAGACTGAGATTATTCAAGTTGACAGCAAAAGTTTGGCAAGATCCTTTTTCAGTATCAGAGGACACCTACCTGGTAATTGCTCTACTGTAGCATGAGGCATAACCCATATATTTTAATGTCTTAACCACATGTCATGGCAGCAATTGGACTAGAGCTATTATGAGTCTTAATAAACCCATGTTTCCATCTCCAAAGTCACCAGAAATATTTGCCAGACATTGCAAAACCATAAGTCAACCAATCCCTGCATAAAATCTTACAAATGAGTTAAAAACCATGACTTATAAAAACAATTCTTGGACTTCCCCCCCCCGTTTCTTAAGCTACAGGGGTTTTAACTTTTCTCTGCACGCAGAGCAGCTAAAGATGCTTTTTCTTCTTTATGCAACGACTGAGATTCTTATGACTCCAAGATCTTGAGATAAAATTAACAGGAAGAAATTTGCGACCAATAACACTGCATGAATCTATTTGTAAATCTTCCAACAAAAGAAGAAAAACAAAAAAGCATTCTCCTGTCCCCAATCTTTAGTTACTACAAGAAAGTAAATGCTAATAAAAGGCTCTTCAAGAAGCTATTTTATTAAAGGTTTGAGCTACACACCGAAACCCTTGGGCAGACAGAAACATTCAGCACAGACCTGATTGTTTCTTTTCTGAGAAGTTAGACTGAGCCACAGAAAATGTAAAGCATCACTACAGTTGCCAGCAGCTCCAGAAAGACCCCCCACACACACCTGTGCTGCAGGCACCACATTATCAACACAGCAGCTGCTTGTTATATTGTGATATAACAAAGTTTCAGTCACACATGAAGCAACACTAGAAGCAAATCTAGCCTGGGACTTCAGTGTTATGCAGCACGAGGGTGATGTGAATACTGTAAAAGTTATCGCCACTATTTATGGACTCTAATAATTTTGCGTTTTTCTAATATGATCTTTCCAATACAAAGTACAGCCCCGGGTGATACCAGGGCTGCATGGCTGCATGAGCTGGCAGCAGTTTTAAACGTGTTACATGAGAGGATCCAAACATGAGTGATTTTAAGAGCAGCTCAACACTCTGAGATACAAAGATAATCCTCCGAAATTCAGGAAGAAACTCACAGCAACTGGGGGCACATCAGCACCGACACATCAGCGCCAGCACAAAAGCCCTCCTCTGGCTCAAGGAACAGACAAAAGGAGAGAGAAAAATCTGCGACAGCTTTACATTTGTTTTGAAAATTTCCATTTTCTCTTAATGGGATATTAATTCCCTTGTTCCCATGAGCTCCACTGGCTCTGGGGGAGAACAACTCCTGCCTTACACCACTGAAGCCCCCGGCAGAATCGGGTCCACAAGCATTTCACCGGGACGCTGCGACGAGCGACTGAGTCAGCTCACAGAGGGCGTGAAATAGCAGGGATCAGATCTCAATTTGCTAAACAAAATTAGCTGCACACCATTCTGTTTGCGTATCGGTTTCTCCCGCTCACAATGTGCTAATTCAGGCAGCAATCTCTGCGGTACATACAGATAGAGTAATAAAGGCAGCTTTCAAATAAAGCAGCCATATACATTTTTTTTGCCTCCTTCCTACACAATTCCATGGCTTTTTCCATACACTCCAATGCGTACGTCCTCTGAGCATTATTAATAGCTACTAAAGAATATTATCTGCCTACCAATCACTTCAGCTTCCTACTTAATGGCAAGTACATTTTTAGAGCATCAAATATATCAACAGGGACAATGGTTGCTAAATTTGAAGTCAACAACAACTGGAAAACATTAGCTACTTCACTGGTATTTTTACATGCTACAGAAATATCTCTTGAAATAAATGAGCCTTTTTTTATCCTTTCAAAGAGATAATAAAATAATACTTAATTCTAAATACTGTCACATATCCTCAGCAAACAGCAATTTAAATTTAGATATATACATTTTTACCGCCAAAGATAATGGGCAAAAATATCCACAATTCAACTTCACACAGTGGATTGGATCAAAAAAAATTCTTAGCTGGATGTCAGCCACAGTGCAGCCAATGAACAATCACCAGTATATGGACACTCTTGGAAAAGGGGTTAAAGCAAAATAACTCTTATGAACAAATGCTTATGGTTGCATCTGGCTGCAATGCTAACCTTAAAAGATTACTAAAATATTCCATTAGCATACTAACCATGGTACATAAACTTTTATGTTTAAAATGTTCAATATTTCAACGTAATTTCAATTAATGGAAATTGAACATTAGGATGTGTATCAAGTTAAGTGTGATGATTTTTCTTCCTGTCTGTGCACCAAAACAGCTCCATCCTGTCAGTGCCAACTCCTGTCACAGCAGCTACGTCCACAGGAGATGGTCCTCAGCAGCTCGCTGGGGTTCAAGTGAGCAAAACGCTGCCGCAAATCTCTTCCCGACACATTCAGCTCTGCACACTGAGCTGTCGAAGCGCGTGCTTAAACGTAAAGCGTGCAAGCAGGTCTGCAATATCTGCTCGGGCACCTCACCGAGCTGCAAGCACAAGCACAGGGTGCCTGCCCCATAGGAGATATTTTCTTAAGAAAACAGGTGAGGAAGCACCATTTGGAGAGACCCAGAGGGGCAGCGGGAGTCAAGCCATGCCAAAAGTCAGTAAGACAAGGACACGTTTCAAAGCTTTAACCAGTGTATCATCACCAACCCCAGACACAAGAGTAGCGTGCCCTCTTCCAGCAATGCTACAGCCAAGTCTGCATCACCATTTCACACAGCTTTGGGCTTTTTTAACTTACTCATAACATCACTTTGTTCAGAAGGGGTTTATTTTTTATGGCATGCGAGCTTCTTTCCTCAACCTCCCTCTGACTTGACCCATTTCCTTAATGAATCATGCCACAAAACTCGGGGGGGGGGGGGGGGGGGGGAGGAGAGGTCAGGTATCACAACCCTTAATAGACATTTATTAGACAGTTTAGTCAAGCAGCTGTGGACAAAGGGTCAGATAACATCCTGCACAGCCACAGTAGCCTCCCCACATGAATTTAAAACCTGTCAGCAGCATGTCCTGCAGTTCAGCATCCTCCCCAGCCATGCTAGGGGCACAGCCTGGGATGGAGACCTGCCTGCCACGGGGCAGCTCAGCCCCTGACCAGCACAGGGCTGAGCTCTGCCTCGGGGTCCATGTCCTCCCCAAGCCCTGCCAGGCCTCATTTCCCTGACTTTCTTACTTTCATGGTTGCACTGATGATTTGGTACACACTCCAAAAAAACGAGGCACCAAGTTTTACGGCAGGTAGGTGCCACCTCACGTACCGGCAGGGAGACAACCGGCTCCCCACATTCAGTGGAGTGGGTCAATGCTGCTGGAGGCAAGGGTGCATCAGCATCACCCTGGCACGGCTGGAAACCAGCCATGACTGCTGCGGAGGAAGGGTTCACCCCTCTCTGGTATCAGCTACGGGTGGGTCCCCAAGACCAGTGTCCTTTCAGACAGGTTTCTGAAAGATTTCTGTAAACTCTGTATTTCTGTAAGCTCAACACCAGGCTGGTGACGAGATACAGGAGTCATTTCACCATGTGAGAAGAGTCCACGCTGCAACGTTGATTTATTAGGAAAAGATTAAGAAAGATCAAGTTATAAATGCCCATTCAGTTACTCTATGTCTAGCTGCATAGACATCAGCAGAAAGAGGAACAAACCATGAAATTAGCGTATCTTAGAAATCCCTGAAACGGACTTTACAGAAACAGTATACAATGACTGATGGTTTTTATAGCTCTGAAAAGAACTGCATCCACTAAAAGTCTGGGGCTTACTTTCTCATTTGTTTATTTTCCCACCTCCTGCTTTGTAAGGAGCTAGAGTTTATAGGCTTCAGGCATGGAAACAAAAAGCAGCTACCACTAGAAAACAAAAATACTTCTCGATACTCTTACAGTATGAATTTCTGTTCCTTGTATGTATTTATATTCTTGGTATTCTTACAGTAGAAGTTTACAGTGTGACTAGTATGTGCTCCTGTAGTTTGAATTACAGACTTCGCTCTCCAAACACCTGCCAGTGTGAGACCCTCAGGTATCACTGATCGACAAGCAAATATTCATCTATCCTGGACTTTGCATCCCCCTTTATGCAAAGTGGGAAGAAGGACTAGTTTCCCTGGCAGGCTAAGAAAAAAAAAAAAAAGCTATATATATAGCAGCAGCTGTTCAAAGACTTCAGGAGGCTTGGCATGTGCCCATATGCCCAGCAGAGGTAGCGGACAGGGCAGAAATGAGACCATTTATCACATGGACACACAGCTCATCACAAGGAAGCTGCCACTGAGCAGGGCTTAAACTGTTCGTCCAAAGCAAGAAGTCGCTAAACAAACATTAACTAAAGTTGCTGAAATGATGAATCTTTCTGGCAGACTCAAGTACTCCCATGGGACAATTCAGCTTCAGCTACGTGGGCATACATAAAATCCACCAGCAGCCTGCGCTTGTTTGCAAAAGGAAAACCTTTAAGTCAGTGAAAACAAGAGCCTGTCACCCACCCCAAGGACTTGTCAGCACATGTGTGACACAGAGGAAACAGCCCAGCCACAGTCACCTCCTGCTGCCTTCGCCCATGCCACCGCAAAAAGTAAATCCCAGGAACAAGCCCCCGCTCCTTTCCCAGCAAAATTGCCTCAGCGCACTGAGAGCGGCCGAGTCCAAAGGGGCAGACCTGGCTTAGCTGTTCCTCCAGAGCTGCCATCACTTACCAGAAAGTAGTCTTAAGAGCATAACTGTCTGGCTGCACAGTGTTAAACCCCCATCTGCGCAGGCAGGACACAAAGCAAGTTCAGAAGCTTCCAGGGAGCCATTATATTGTCCCATATCAACCACCACGCACCAGCTCACCCTTACTGGCCTAAAGAAATAAGGAGAGGGGTCGTTGTGATGCCAAAGCACCTGCATTTTGAGAGGACCAGAATGAACATTTAAAAAAAGAAAAAAACACCCCTATGGGCTACACTGTCTTTTTAAGCAAGTGCATGTATTTTAGAAGGACCATCTGATCCGAGTTGGTGCTGAGTGACTTTCTTCTTTCCTAGCTTGCACAACAGTTACTATACTATTACGTGTACACTTCATTCCTAGATTGAACTTGTTCACCTTCAGTACCCAGTCATCACTCTGGTCCCAACTTACTGGCTAGCTTAAGTCCTCTAGAATATAAACCTAGAAATTCGCTCCCAGTTTTAAACACCTCTGAGTATTATCAATTCATCCTTAGCTCCTCCTTGAAGTCACCTGAGCAACTTTCGTTGCTCATTTGAAGCACTTCACAGTGAGTTACTCTTCCAGCACGTTATTACACCTCCCCTATCCTGCAAGCGAGGACACGGGAGGTGGGGACAGGAGTCCAGGGTCGGCCGATTCCCTGCCCTCCCCCTTCTCCTCCAGGCACCCAAAAAGCTGCTCCCCGGCGCGGGAGAGGGGTGCTGAGCAGCAGGACCAGAGCCTGGGAAATCACAACTCCAACTCCCGGCTTCGTGTCCTGCTGCCTGGGAGCTCCTGGGGGCTGCTGCCACCTAGAGATGCTCACACAGCAAGGCTGCAGGCACGCTGCCCCGTGCGCCCCATCGCACCCCATCGCACCCCACGCTCACAACCCACCCGAGCAGCTCACCAGCTCTGGCAGGGACTTGCACAAAGATCTTTTTCCATAAAGCCTTTGAACGTGTGCACGCTCTTGATGACGGGCTGCACTTTCATGCACAATGAGAGCAAACTTGCTGTGGTTTGCTTAAATCTACTTAATTAAAAAGAAGATAAAAATAACTCTAACATCCCCTGAAAACTAGAAGAAAACATTTAGTTAAATTAAGGGCTGTGGCTAATTCTCCGCTAGAAAACCGAGGGCACATTTCAGAACAACTCAGCATGACAAATTAAGGTCAGGAGAGCAAAGCAGCCCCCGCAGCTCAGCTCGATGCACCCGCAGGGTGTCGGGCCCTTGGCTGCCACGCTCGCAGGGGAACCACCGTGGCTTCCCCGGCTGCTCCTCCCGCTTCGCCACCGTACAGGTTCAGGAGAAGGGCTTCTCCTTTCATGAGCTGCTAATGCCAGAAGTCTCATTTGGTTTACTCATAGGCATGTATTTCAGGTCCTTATTATTACTGTTTCCACATTAATTACAAGCACAGCTCTTAGTGCCAGAATCCATACACACATACATCAATCTCTTTAAAAAAAAAAAAAAAGGGGCTAAGTCACTGGGGCACTCTGTGGTGCTGATACAGGGAGGGTGGGCGCACGCAGGTGGGCAGCAGGGTGCAGCCCCGTGCCAAAGCTGTCCCAGACTCCCTGGGGATGACCCCATCCTGTCTCCTCTGCCCTGCAGCAGCGCTGGCTGGCAGTGCCCTCAGGGGACACGCGGGGACAGTGGCAGCCTGCCCTGGCTACCATGCAGAGACCTTCCCTCAGATCCCCACAGCACAGCCCTGAAGCCAGACACGCGTGGGGGGAGCGGGACTTCCAAGAGGAACGTAGGGTCCGTAGCAGCGCCTGCTCCCCTTCGGTAAAAGGGCCGAGACGGGACGTCCCCTTTGCAGGGACTGAGTCATCTGATGGCAGCTACAGGCTGAAACTCCCAGTCAATATTTATCATGCCTTTGCAAAGGCACTCGAAGCTCAGCCTAATTTTAACCATCAAATAGACATCGTGGCGGAATAAACGGGAGAGGTGCCAAGGAGGGCTGCTGCAAAGGAGGGGAGCTGCATCTCTCCGAAGGCATGCGGCATGTCCCATCTGACATGGCCCAGAGAGGAGCAGCAACATGAAATTAAAGCCTGCCCATATATCAGCCTGAACATGCTCTTCACTGGAAAAAAAAAAAAAAAACAACCCACCAAAAAAAAAGCTGCAAAAATATCTGAAGTACAATTAATTTCTCAGAGCAGCTAAATACTCCAAACAGTGCTAAGTTAATTTGGCTGCAATTATTTAACAACTCAACATCCCCATATATCAGAAAAAGGAGTTAATTTATCAGCTATTTCCAAGCAGAACAAAGACTCGACAGCTTCCAGGTAACAGCCCAAGCTCACGTGACCCTGGCTGAGCTGTGCACTGCAAACATTAGATGCCCGAGCATGGAGGTAGAAGAAATCGAAAAACCCAACGTATTCACGCATTTGCATCTTAACCAACAGACATGGGATAATGAAATCAAAAGTTTGGCCAACAGCTCGCTTGCACGAGCAAAGGCACCGTCATCTCCCTTGACACGCTGAAAATGAAGGTGGCAGCCAGAGCCTCATCCTAATGCCCCCCAAAAGCCAGGAGAGCCCAAATTCCGGGGGGTCCTAAACACTTCCAAATCAAGGCTCACCTGTCCAGTCTGCCTCGCTATTTCAGCGAGTGGTGAGCAGCAAGAGTCAATCATTATCTGCTATTCCTTACAGCAGCACCCAAGCCCCTCCAAACAGAAACTACCACTCCAACCCCGTTATTTTAAACAAACAGATTTTCTTTTTTGCAGAGCGCAGAGGCTTTTCTGCTACACAGATCCAGGAGGCTTCCCCGGAGGCGGCAGGAAGGCAGGCGAGCAACCCTGGACCGATGCCTTTTATTTTCACTGGGGTCTAAATCCAGCAAGGGAGCATCTTTGTGATCATCCACTCCAACAGCCACGTCCGAGCGGTGGGGAAGGAGGGCTGGAGAGCGTGGGAGCAGCCCAGTGGGGACGGCTGCTGCCCCAAAGCAGGGCAGGCTACGGGCAAAGTCTGAGAGAGAAAAGTCCCAAGTCAGGGGAAGAGACAGGCTGCGTGTAAACAAGGAAGCAGGCAAAAAGGTACAGCAAAGCACAGCCTGAAACAAGGAATGCAATGCTCCGTCAGCTGGGATTTACCGCCTCAAACCGCAGGAAAAGAAAACGTCAGGGAAAGCAGCAGCAGCAGCTCAACGTTTCACCCCTCCCCATCTGAAGGATTAGGGAACTATCACACGCAGAAAAAGTAAACTGTGCACCAAGATCAAAACTGCCTGCGACGCCTAACCAGGCAAGCAAAGCCGGGACACGCTTCCTGCACTTCTCAAACATATCATCATCTCAGTTACATAAAGCTCCAAAATATAAACTGAATTGTGAGAATGAGGAGCTGTTGCACCAATACCGCCCAAACATCATAAATTTTGCATCACCGGGGAGGGGGGGGGGGGGGGGGGGGAAGTTACAAAGATTGAAGAGATTTCCTTTTAATGTTTTATTCACAGCAAAGGCTCCCGAGAAGCGCGATGACAGCGGGAGACGATCCCGGTGCCCTCCCCGGGAGACTACACCGGCACAGCCCCGCATGACAGCGGCGGAGAGCGCTGCTTCGATGCCAAAGGAAAAACGGGGGGGGGGGGAAATTTAAAAGAAAAAAAAAAAAGAAAAAAATCAAGCCAACGCTGCAAGTTTCCCTCCAGAAAGTTAAAAAAACGGGGCAGACCCTGCGGGAGGAAAACGCTCCTTTTCTGGCTTTAACTTCCAAGCCGCCTACTCGCTCTCCCCCCTGCACAAACCCCCTCGGACCCGTGTTTACGTTGCGGTGTTTGGACACACCTCACAGCGCCGATGGACGGGCTGGGGGGAGGAAAGCCTCTCCCCACCCGCCCGGCGCAGCGCGAAGTTCCGCCGGAGCGCGCAGCCCCGTCGGGGCGGCAGCGGCACCTGCGCGGCCACCGGCGGCGGGGACACGGTGCCCGGCCGGGGCTGTGGCGGGAGACGGCGGCCCCCGGCCCTCCCCTCCCCGGGCAGCCGCCGCCAGAGCGGGGACCCCCGAGAGCCGCCGCCGGGGAAGGGCGGATCTTTGCGGGGGGCTCCGAGGCATCCCCCCAGCCCGGAACACGCTATCATCTCGAGCGATAATGAATAAAAAAATAAATAAAGTAAGCCGGTGTCGCCACGGCGGGCCGCGCGGAAGATCCGCGGCCGCCGGCTCCGCTCCACCGTGCGGCGGCTCCCGCAAGGGCTTGTCGCCCTCTGGCCGCCGCCTCCTCTCCGCGGGACCCGAACAAACTCCCGCACCCCGCGCAAGCGACGGGGCCCCGCAGCCCCGCCGAGAAGTTGGCGGGAGGGCGCCGCTCCGCCGGCCCCGCCACCCTCCTCTCCGCCCCTCACCGCGCACCGGGCCGCTCACCCACCTGCCTGCGCCGCCGCGGCGGCCCGCGGGGCCCCGGCCGCCGCCGCCAGCACGCAGCAGCTCCACCACAGCAGCCCCCCGGCCGCCGCCGGCATCGCGCCGCCGCTGCCTCAGCGCCTCCGCCTCGCCGCCGCCGCCGCCGCCATCCCCCGCGCAGCCTCCGCGCTGCCGCCGCCACCGGCTCCCAAAAGTTGCCGCCGCCGAGCCGCCGCCCCCAGCGCCGCCCCTCCGCGGGCGCGCCGCGGCGCCGACGGGGCGGCCGCCGCTGCCGGCCGCGGGGCGCTGCGCCGCCAGCACGCGCGGAGCGGCGCGGAGCAGAGCGGAGGGAGCGCGAGCGGGAGGAGGAGGAGGAGGGAGGAGGAGCGGCGGGACGGAGCGAGGGGGCGGGCGGCGGGCGGGGGCCGGCGCCGTGCGGGACCGCCCCGCCCTGCGCCACCCCCCCCCCCGACTCCGCACCTGCGGAGCTGCGCGGGGCGGTGGGGGCTGCGCGCGCGCTCCCGCTCTCCCCCCCATCCCCCTTGCAAAAACGAGGGGCAGGTGCGCGGGCGCGGCGACGCGCGCTGTCACTTTTTCAGCTCAAAAAAAAAAAAAAAGAACCCACCAAACCGGGCACTGCCGCGCGCCTCCGCGAGCGCGCTGGTGCGCGCTTTCACTTTCCCCACCGAAAATTGGGGGTGTCAGGGCCGTGCGTGTGCAAAAAAAAAAGTAATAAAATGAGGGGTAGCTGCGTGTGTGCGTGTGCGAGAGGGTGCCTGCAACAACCGCGGCAGGGTGCGTGCCGGCGGGTGTGCAAAGGGACCCCTCCGCACACACACACCCCGCGCCGTCCCGGGGCGGCGAAGGGAGGGCCCGTGTCCCGGGGGGCCCGGGGGCACAGGGCCACCTCCCGCGGGGCCGAGGGGAGCCCCAGCAAACGGCGGGGTCAGGGGCTGGACGAGGCGATGGAGCGGCCGAGCGGGGCCGAGCCGGTCCCCGCCGCGGCGGCGAGGGGTCCGTGGGGCGCCCTTGGGGGCCCCTCGCCGCCTCGGGCTTCCCCCACCGCCGCCTGGCCCGGCCGGGGACGTGGCACATCCCTGGGTGCTCCCTGAGGGTTGTCCCCGCGCACCCCCCCGCCTCCCCGCGTGTCAAAGACCAAACCCCCCCCGCGCTGCGCTCACAACCGGGGTGCCACGGGCGACAGCCAGCCCCGCGAAATGTGGGGGCTGCAGGCACCCAGAGCTCCGGTGGGGCGACGGGACAGCTTTGGGGTGGCAGAGATGGAGAGGAGGGTGACGGGGGCGGGGTGGCGGCGCCCTGGCCCTCGCTGGTGGACTTTGCGCTGAAGCGGCTGATGAGCAGTCACGTTTTCCAGCCGTGGGGCACGGAGGCGCGGTGGCAGGTCCCACCCGTGGGGTATGTATCTGCCGTCTTGATGGCCCCCGCCAGCTTGGTGGCACCTCCTGGGTGCACCCAGGTGGGGACAGGTGCAGTACAGGGGCCCTGCGAGCACCAGCCACGCTGCCCCTGCATCCCCCCCCGGCATCGCCCACCCCGGCACAGGGGTGACATCCTCCCGAGCGAGTCCAGGGGACTGGCGTCTCGGCAAGGCTTGTCTCGGCACGACAGCGACCGAAAATCTCAGCGTCTCATCACAGGTTTGAGACAGTAGCTGCCATTTATCACTCTTGATGACTTGATTGGCATTCTCAGAGCCTCAGTCACAGCTTAACCAAACTCCACAAGCGTGCAAGAGAAGAACATAGAAGCATGTTCAATTCTTAATTTTATTTCCCAGAAATGTGTGCTCTGAGATAACTTTTTGCTGCCTCCTCACCCCAATCCAGCCCTTGTGGAGCTCCTCAACAGGAAGGAGCTCTCCTCACCCCTTTCTATCTGGTCTACACATCGCTTCTTGGAGCACTCCTCAGCGACCCCAACAGCTTTCCCCAGCACCCCTGAGCAGATTTAGTGGAAGAGCCTGGCAGCGAGTGTCTTCCCTCCGGCCAGCTCCAGCAGAAGAGTTTTCCCATAGGAATTAACTCAACCTCTGAGGATCATCCCCAAGCCCCTCCCGCCAAACTGCCTCTTTTCCAGTGAAGCCAGAGGCTGCTCGTATTTAAGAAAAAAAAAAAAAAAAAATCCCCAAATCAAGACAGTATTTCAAGTCGGATTACAGCTCTTTCTCCAAAGAGCTGAAAGTTTTAGCTGAAAAGAATTAGCTGGGGTCTGCAGAAAAGAGGCTGTAAAGAAGGAGGTTTTATTGCCCTCGGCGCTGCAGCTCACCGCCTCGCAACAGCTCAGCGTACATCAGCGGAGGCAAAGTGGCAATCCACCAGCCAGCGCAGCGATGGGAGAAAGAAAAGGCAGTGGGGAAACAGAGCCCTGACGTGCAGGGTCTTTGGCGTCTTGCTTTGGGGTTTTCCGTGAGAACGTCGCTTGGGTGAGGCCAGCCGGGAGAGGCCGGGAGCCAGCCCGCGCCCTTGCCGATGGGATTAGCAGCAATGCTAATTGTTCCTCCTCACCACCCCCAGAAAAAAAAAAGTGTAATTCCTTTCTGTCGCAGAAATGGATCCGACGGGAGGCTGTGGGATGAAACTCTCTCAAATATTGAACTAGAGAAATTTTACTCTATCTGCCTTTCAGTAAACAGTGACTAATTGCTCTGGCTGGAGCTGCCGTACCTTCAAGATTGGAAGGTGCAGATGGAGCAACGATAGCAAAGGCTCCTTACCTAACGTTGGCTGTACATTAATCACAAATGTTTGCTATGCAAATCTTGTCATACAAAGCAATTATTGCTGTTCCCATACTGACCTCATGTTTATTTATTACATGAGCTCTTTATTTGAACCTTGTCTGGTCTCTCTTCCCGTATAAGCGTATTAGCATGTAGCTTCCAAAGGCATCCAGCTGAGAAATTGTAGATTTATTTGTGGCGTGGGGGGACAGCGTGCGCCACGCCGACTGCAATGCAGAGCCGAGAGGCTCTGCTCTTATGCCAGTGGCTCTTCATGCAAAATATTCTCACCCCAAGGTCTTTGCTGGGACGAAGGATGCTTTCTAATAGCACAGGGCCGCGACACCGGGTTTGCTCTGACTCTGCAGTATTAGCTGATGGTTAATGGAGACTGTCAGCCCAAGGAGCTGCACAATAAAACTCCAGTTGGGCTTTTTAGGACCCACTTAGTAAAAGTAAAATTTTACGCAGTCCTTCATCCTTGGCTTTGCCACCTTTGCCTACCTCCGGGATGACGAATCACAAAAAGATTTAACTCCGCAACCAAATAAGTTGCAAGTGCGTTGCTGAAAGGGGTGGCGTTTGGGTGGCTGGGGTGCTGGGTGTCTTTAAGCACCAAATATTCTCTTGCCACAGGAGTTTTCTCCATGTGATTTAATGTTGAGCAACAGTGGCATCCGGTGGGCAGAGGGTTTCCTCCCTGACAGCTCGCGGCAGCTCGCTCCCTCGGTTTTGCCGTATGGTTTCTCTAGATTATCATTAAACATGATTTCTAAATTTATCTGGATTCAGGATTCTTGTTTCTCCCCCTTCCTTCAGTTTGGTTGTGTAGCAGGCAGAGCCATGTGTTAACTTTTGCAGCACTACAGTTTTCTTTTAAACACGCTAGATTACGCTCTGCTATATAATCTAATGGCAGGTAGGACTTCTGAAATCAGCCGCCCCTCCAAGCCAATTGATTTTGTTCTGCCTGGACCCTGCGTGGCCAGTACTTCAGGCATGGCTCCCCATGGGAGCCTTGAGCCAGACCCTCCTGCCTGACCTCTCATGGGCCCCCTCCACATCCACAAACACTATCAGTGCTCTTTTATGGGGGGGGGGGGAGAAACTAGAAAAGCTCCCGGAGCCTGAATCGAATCAAATCCCACTGTTGTATCCACCAGCCCTCTGCTCCCATCCACAGCCTCCCTGCATCTCTCGCTGCTTACTCTTTTGCTCTCACTGTTGGTTTCAGCTCTTCGCAATGTAATGTCATTTTCTGATTTAATTAACACAACGTTTCCCATTGCTACCAAATCATTAATAAAGTCAGTAATGAATGGCAGGCCTGACGATGAACCCAGAGATGCCATGCCACATACTTTCCCCTGCCCAAATCACCCCTTTCCAGCATCACCCTTTCGTTAGGATCTTGGCTGGCTTTCCATCTATCTGACAATTTTCATGCCCCAGTCGATTTGAAACATTTCTTTTCCCCCCAAGTATTTCTCTTTTATGGCACAGCTGTAGCTTTTGCTAATTGTTCATGAAATGACTTTTTTTTCCTAAAGTAATATTTTTTTTGAGAGGTTGAATTAAAAAGGGGCCATAAATGACTAATGATAATTAATAAAAATGAAGAAATAATTGGGCAATATCTTTAAATGTGTATGCCTGGAGTCAAACTCCTAAATCCCCGTTTCAGTTAGAGCAGCCTGAGGTTTTTTTTCAGAACAACAATTCCCATGACTGTCTCAGCAGGGTAAGACACAAACAGAAGGACAGGGAATACTCCAAGTGATGAAATAACCCTCCAAAAACCCCAGAAAGCTGAGGGATGGGAGAGCATGCTGGACCATGCCGCAGCAGACAGCTTGCTGCTGCCCTCCTTCCCTCTCTGAGAGGAGGAGGAGTGCCCATGCCAGGGCAAGCACAGATTTGGAGAGCTAGTGAACATCTTGGTCCTCTTAAAAAACAGCACATTTAACCCATGGAGAGCCCTGCCACTTCCACAGGACTGTTAGAAAGGGATTAGACATTGAAGGGCAAGACAGTTACATTAAAAAAAAATAGAAGCAATAAAAGTCTTTTTGTGGTTCAGAGCATAAATCAGCCTTTTACTGCTTCCCCTTGCAGGGAGTACAGCCACAAATGTCTAACTCAGGGATTTTTATATCTCGTTGTGAAATACCTGGAAGAGAGCTATGCCAGGGAGTGGGCACGGGAACATTCACCTGAGTCAGCGTTGCCAGTCCGAGGATGCCACGGCATCCCAGTGGCTTTGGGAGGGAGGCTGAGCGTGATGGCGTGGGGTTGAGCGTATGGTCCCGTCCTGCAGAGTGGGACTGGGCATTCACAGAGCCGGTTTCGATGGCAGCTTCACCCCTGCTCCCCTCTCCTGATGGCAATTTATCACCGGTGCTTTCTCTTTGCCAGTTCAGACTAGCAGAAACTGGGATCCAACCCCCAGATCTAAACCCAAGCTCATTAAAAGGTCACATTTTACAAAGCGGCGCAGCCACCCTAACCAAATGAGAGCCTGGCTAATTGCCTTCTGTCTGAAATGGGGTTTGTGGTTTCCGTGGGATCAAGTGTGGTTTCCTCCTCTCCTCCCTCAACTCTCTGGTTATGTTCACAGTCGCTGATGAGCATCTGATTTTCAGAAGATACTGCATTTTGCAGGGACAAGCGAGCTTTCCCAACCCCTGGATTTGCTTACGCCCAAGAAGGTGCAGAGGCGGGAGAGTTGCAGAAGCTGCAACATAGCAGGGCAAAAACTGCCACATTGGGCTGAACCTCAGCAGGCAGCCTGAGAGTGCAAAGCACCTCCCGAAATGTCGCGCAGAGTAGGTTTGAAGCACACACGTGAGACATTAGGTCAACACATCACTTT
Organism: Strix aluco; assembly: GCF_031877795.1. Lineage (NCBI taxonomy): Eukaryota > Metazoa > Chordata > Aves > Strigiformes > Strigidae > Strix > Strix aluco. The sequence goes on from NC_133936.1 coordinate 39,651,210, forward strand.
GTTTTCACTGCTTCTTGCCATGTCAAGTGGGACAGAGCTGGCCAAGCTGGCACATGTGTAACAAGCTCCAGGTTGCTCCCGCTTGCTGGGCTGGAGAAGGATGCATACATCATAGTAGTAAATTGTTTAGCTGAAAGCATGGCAGAACTTGTGCCTTGCACAGCAGCATCCTATGTCATTTAACAAAGCAAGTGGGTGTCAGCTGTGGTGACAGAGATGCTCCTTGTCAGCCGTGCTGAACGAGAAGCCCTGGTCATTAGTCAACACGTGCCGGAGCACATGAAGCTGAAAGTAGGCATCTTCGCACAGAGCAGGGCAGCAAAGTTGCCAGCAGCCCTGAAACAAATACAAACACATTGCATGAGAAAAATATTCACTCAGGTACCGCCACATCTGCCAGCACAGCCTTACTTACATGCGATGAGCCACCAAAACCTCATGCAAAAAGAAAGCTTGTGCAAGAAGAAGAGGGCTTCTCACCTCCGGACAACTGGGACCCTGGGAAATGCCAATGAGCCCACCTCAAACTGATGTTGAGACAGTTAAGTATGGAGGGTTTATTTATAGGTGCAGGCTTTTCCCTTCACGCATGGACAAACAGGACAATAAATACAGGATCCACATGCACACACTCACGTGAGCAGTGCTTTGAAAGTACATTGCCTTTGTGGATAACAGTGGTGAATGTCTGTGGGGGGAAAGAGAGTGGCACAGAGGCATCCCCACCTCCTCCATCTCCTGCAGAGAAGATGCGCTGCCACTTGGCTGAGATCCCCAGCTCCACGTTTAGAGAAGTGGGACCTACAATGGGAGCAGTGTGGAGCTCAGCTGTGTTTGCAGGACTTCAGAGATGATATCATAACCCCAGAGGCAGAGCAGAGTGGAGCTCCAAGCAGGCTGTGAGATGTGAGCTCAGCCATTCACTGGGGCCAGCTAATCCAGCATCAACAGTGGGCCCATTGTAGGGTGGTGCAATGCACTAGTTTGTCTTTTTTTTTTTTCAGAATTATTGTTTGGGGAATAACAAAAATTCCCCTGGAGCACAAAGAAGTGTATTCTGGGAACCTGAAGGAGGCCAGCCAATTAGATCATAGAAAAACTATGTTATAAACATGAAATTTCAGAAGTAAGAGGTAGTCAATACAACACAGACTTCATAACTGTATTTGCTGGAACTAAGGACTGATCTCAAGAAAGCATTTTAGACCACACTTGGTTTTTAGTGGTGTTTATGTCTCAGTCATAGCAAAATGATTTAAGTACCCCATCAATTTAAGGAGACCTCAAACAGGTCTACAAGGTCCTTTCTGAATTAGGGCATCATATTGTTTATTGTTTCTTTTTTTTGTTTGTTTGTTCTTTTTGTGGTTCTCCTGTATATATGTCCTTGTACCTCCTGTACCAATGTCCTTGGTAATTTGCCTTTTCAAGGGCTTCATTTACATTTCACAGCTCCTTCTCTTAAAGTGCTCTGGTTCTCACGCCCCTAGAAGATGAAGCCTTTTTTTTTGTCCCTCATCCACATGGAAAAAGGTGGGTGTGTTCGTGTTTTCCTCCTACCAGAGTCATATATGACATCCAAATACAGCATCCTCTTACCTAGACCTTTCTCACTCATCCTTCTTTCCCATCTCTCCCCTACCTTCTTCATGATCCTGGTGGTGGGTCTCACATCTGCAGCCAACTCCTCTCAGCTCAATGATTTCCTGCCACGTTTCATATCTTCCCTCTTTTTAAAAATAGGAAAGCCTCTTCCCAACTGGTGTTGAACAGAGTGCAGCAAAGACAGTATAGAGGTCACCCACTTGACATCAGAAGAGTTTCTTCTTGCAGCTGGTGGATTGTACTTCAGTCTGGTCCCAATATATCACTTCTCAAGCCATACGATGCAAGCATATCAACATACTAATAATGTTTGCATTTGCTCATGGGGGACTCAATTTTGCAAGACGACTAAAGGCAATACCAGCTGTGGTTCAGCATTTTGCCGATCTGGTGCTATCGACTGACAATAACAGGGCTGAGATTTCTCCTCTGGGGTCAAAGCACCCCACTGTTTTCACCACGTTCAGGGTTGCATCTGGAAAATTTTAAGGGGGACTAAAGGATATCCACCCATTCCCTGAAGCACGTTTGAAGCTCCCAGTCACAATTATTTATGAAGCAGTTTCTGCCGCCTTTTCTTGTACAAAGTTTTCCTATAAAAAATTCATTTATACAGCACAGAATGTGTCTATAAATAAAAGACACTCCAGCTCACCTGCCTCTTTACATTTCTATAGGCAATGCAAGCTCTACTTATAGCAAAATAGAGAAAATTAATGCCGCCGCCTTATCAGCACACATTCCCGGTCTGGCACAATTTGCTGGATGGTCCCATTTGCCCGGTAATTCATTGTTTCTATAGTAATCCCGCTGAGAAGAGTTTCCCATTGTGCTCAAGGAGAAGGGCACTCCCAGGACCGTGATAGCTTTATTAGTTCCAAATACCTTACAAATAGATCCTCGTTATCAAAATCAGCTTCCAAAAATCACCGTTATTTCAATCTTGGTCGTTAATGCGCCCAGGACAAAATGTTCGGTCGCTTCCAGGGGACCAGCCCCTTTGCTTATAAGCGGCTGAGTGCAGGCTCACACTGAGTTTGTTGGTAGGAATGACTGCACCAGTCAGGTCCTTTCAGGTTGTTGTTCCTAAATAGTTCTATTAATTCTTAATTTTCTGTATAGTTGTAAGAGTCATGAAGCTGCCGATGTGAGCAGAAGCACTCAATAACTCAGCAAACTGCACCAAAGAGGATTTAAACCCTGGCTTGTTATAAAGTTGCCGATTGAAATCACTTGTCCTCATCAAAGTGGCAAAAGCAGAGGCGACGGGGCTGTGCTGACCGATGCTGAGGTGGTACCTGGGGCTGCGGGCGCTGCTTGGCAGGCAGCTCACGCGCGGGTGCTTTCACACGCAGGGCCCCCCACCCGCCTCCTCCCAGGGCCGGAGCCCCCCAGGAACCGCAGCACAAAGCCGAGCAGGATTTCAGGGTGCTGCTGCCAAGGCAAGGGCAAAACTTCCGCTGGCAGGCCAGGAGCAGGCAGCAGGCCAGTGGGTCGCCTTGTCGGCAGGCAGCCGTGCAAATCTCCGCCCAAATTTTCCCTTTTTTGCCTTTTTTTTCTTTTTTCTTTTTTCCTGGAATCCAGCCATTTGCGAGGTGAATGCTCTCTTCTTGCACTGCTTTTTCTTTCTTTTTTTTTTTTTTTTAAAGAGCGTGCACTAGAAAATAAATTTTCAGCAAGTACCAAGTACTATATAAATCTTGTTACTTAATTTTTAAATTCATTTTCATATTTACTTTTAACCTCTGTTACTGATTCTCTGGATATTGGGCAGTCAGGAAAAAGAAAAAAAAGAATGCTACTGCAAGTTATGACAAAGGTCTCACCACCCTGACAACACTGAACGAGAGAACAGATTTGGCATCAACAGTCATGGGGATTAATTCTGCTGCTTTTTGGGTCTTATTTGGTGTGCAGAGGGTCTGGCACGTTCCTCAGACAGACGTCGCTTGATGCCTCTTATTACTGACAAAGCAAAAAGGAAGGTGTAGGAGAAATCACAACCAATTCATACTTCCCCACAACTTACCAGCTTGTAGAAGCACTTAAAGAAGGAAATATAAGGTCTTGTTTTAATTAATTTTTCTCCCTCCAGCTCCCCTCCCATCTCTAGTTTAGAAATTTATCTCAAGATCAATAATAGCAGTTTATTTTATCTCAATAGATAAACTAAAAATGATCCAAATTCAGAAATTTTCACCTTTTTTTTTTTTTTCCCTAGGTAAAACAAACAATGCCATTATTGAAAGATCACCCACAGGCAAAAAACCAAAAAAACCAAAAAAAACACCCCAAAACACCCCATCCTGATTTGGAGTAACCCTCATAGGAAGGGAAAACCCTTGCCTTTCAACCCATCAAGCCTTCCAGCCCTCCCATGCCACCCTCTTAATTTCCTAATCAGCCTGCTTTGATCATTCAAGAGGTGATTTGAGTCCAGATCTCGTCCCACCATCCATGATACAACCGCCTGATGACTTACTGGCTTAGGTGCAGTTTTTCTGAACTTTCCTCATTTGAGTAGTTTCCCTCTTCTGCTGTAAAAAACTGCCACAATTTGCATTGATCCCTACGAGCAGGGAATGGTTGCACTCTTCCCTCCTAAGGCTTAAATTAAGACTTAATGAAGACTCAGAATTTAAGACTAAATGTTTTGCCCCCGGCTAATTATGTCTGTGAGGTTCAATTTGCTTGGCAAGCATCTGAGTTAAAAAAACAAAATCAAAACAAGCCCCAAACAATATTTACATGTTCAAGAACACAGCAAATCCTCCCTTGAAATGGCACAAGAAATCCTCATAGAGCTCTGGCTTCCTTTCAGCCAGCCTCGTTTCATTTTAAAGTTGTTCAATTTCCTGAAAAAAAAGCAAGTTCACTATCTTTGTGATTTAAAAATAGTGAAATATCTCAAATATTTGTGCTTGTCTGTTCTGGCAGCTCTTGTGCGTTATAGCTACGTGTATAGTTACACATGTGTATAGCTATGCTTCTGTTCCACACCTCTACATGGGTGAAGATCTGAAGTACAGATCCCCTTTGCAGCTATTATGCATCACTTCCAAGAATTACATTTAAAGAATTACGTTAAGCTGGTGTTTACCTTCCACTTAGGTCTTTCATTACAATTCCAGCCATTGGCTGGATCAAGTTTTCATTTTTATAATATTTTTCCTCCGTGTAGCTATATCTTGTAAACAGCCTGCTTATTTATGACTATGAATGAGATGGAAAAGTCAGCGAATATCTTGCGGTATTAAGAAAAAATAGCTGGGGTTAGTGCCTTATAGAACGCACTTAATAAATTTGAATAATCTGAATTTCTATTGCAGCAGTCTTTAAAATAAAGAGCTACAATTTCCTTTTTTTTTTTTTTTTTTATTTTAAATAATGCACAAAAATTCTAATAAACAATTTAGTCTGAACCACAGGGAGAAATGAAAGGCTGTTCAGATGTAGTGACTCACTGGATTATTGAAAACAACTATGTGGCTGCAACTGCTTTGACTTGCCGCTTTTCCCTCTGTTTTTAATAACGGGACCACTGCAGAGCTTTTATGAAAAATGAAATTTCCTTCTTTTCCGATGGACAGAAATATTTATGTGAGTTGGAGAAATATAACTAAAATGGTGCGACCTTTAACACAGCTACTAGGCACAGATTTTTATGTATATGAGTTGTAGAAAGCTGTCTACGCATCTTAATTCTCGTGACTTACCCCTAGCATGCTTTTTCCCTTCTGTGGATCAGCTGATCAATTTTTCCTCCTTCGTTATGAATAAACCTCCCTCAGAAACGAAACACGAGGCTTACAAGATCTGGGAGAAGCTTTGCCACCACTCTGTATAAAAGAGATGTGAATTGAAAGGCTGTTCTGCTGTGGGACATTAAGTAGATTATGCCTCCCACTGTGCTGAAAAGCGCCACTGTCAACATTATACCAACTTGTTAATAGCCAGCTAGCTTTTTTTTTTTCCCCCTTTTTTAAAGTGTATCTATAGTTAACTGCAAGGAAAAAAAGAAAAACCCAGTGCCAAGAAGGGTTTCCCTCTTAACTGGTGGCACCTCTCTGGTAGATACCCTGAACATCTCCATCTCTCCACAGATGGAGATCCATGCAGAAGCATGGCTATGTCAACCCATCTCCGATACATTACTGACAACACATGATGTTTAAATAAGTGACTGATTAGCTGTGGGATTCGGGAGATTGTGTGTTTTGTTGGTGCTTGACGTGCTGACAAGCAGGTGAAAAATGTTGCCCTGTGAACATAGTTGTCTCTATTGACAGAGATGGGTTATGGAAAGATATTAGTCACTGTAAACCCCGAGATACCTAACAAAGATGGATTTCAATAAAAATAGTCATTAAACTAACCCATCCTCTCTTCACAGGCTCAGACGTAAAGATAAATGTTATATATTCACTTCTGTTGATGTCCATGATTAACAAAGCCATGAGCAAGTATCATTTCTGATACCACCATGTTTCTTTTAACTACCCTGGAAGAACTGTCCAGGGCCAAGCCCCTCTCACTGAAATGCCAGTTTAGCATCACTGGTACAGATAGATAGATATTTCCGCCATCATGTTTTGGGGTGGATATTTTTTTTTTACTATGCAGAACAGGTGGACTGCTTTCTTCTTAAGTATTTACTAGACTTATTAAAGATCAAAATGGCTAAGCCTTCCTTCCCTCTCTGCATTGGAGACTGGGTAAAAGAAACCACACTTGCCAGCCAGTCAGACCACTGTAAAACAGTGCTGGAAGGGGCTTCTTTCTGAGCAGCTTCATGATCTTCACAGGGCTTCACCTAATTTTTCCTGATGGCCTCTCAGTGCTGAGCTCCCTTGCAGGAGGAAGGCTTGGGGAGCCATCAAGAGTTGGCCATGCCTCCTGCTTTCCAGTGCACGAGAGCCACCTCACTGAAAGGTGATGTTACAAACGTCACTGCCTTTGTAGATGAATTATCTTAAACAACACGGGGCTGCCGCTGGTTAGTCTTCTGGTTCACACACATCTCCTGCTGTTGGGGGGAGCTGAGGGTGTGAAGGGAGTAGAGCCTGCAGTGCATCAGTGAACTCAAAAGCAAGATTCACTTCCAGAGGTAATCCTTATCCTCTCAAAACATTAACCTAAGGGAGCCCAAGGAAAAAAATGGCTAGCTTGTGTTGGTCATTCACTTTGCTTAGCCTGACAAACATTGCAGAAAAGGTGGCCTAGAGCAAGATATGCTTTAGATAAGGAATAACTCCTGTTCCAGTCATTGCTGGGGCTGTTTAGTCCTTCATTTTTTTGACATGTTAAGGAAAGCCTCCACAATGCAGACAACGGCAGTGAAATAAGATGTTGGCTTTAACATTAAGGACCCAGTTAGTCTGTATGAGCAGAGAGATGATCATACTGTCTGCCTTGGCAAGACCTGTTCTTCCACCCCACTTTGTAGACATCCCTTCTTCAACTGCAAGGTGCACAGCTGGTTCCTCAAAATTTTGTCTTTCCCTCTCACCCTGTCAATTGAAAATGAGCTGGTGGCTTTGCTACCATAGCAGAAGGTAAATCATCATCATCTCACTGTTTGACCTTGTGAAAGAAAGGTGAAGTACCTGAACTTCTGTTTTCCCATCCTGAGACGCCATTGATTCCAATAAGTAAATTTTCACAAAAGAAAGGTAATTATCTGCGAGCGCTCTGCTGTAGCATGGATTCACCTGTCCTACAGCATCAGATAAAGGTAAAGGCAGCTCACTACCACACGTGCTCAGGTGCAACAGTTTGCACCTATCAAAAGTTTTTGGTTCCAGGAAATGAAAGGAAAGCAAATAAGAGAAGCTCATTTGCAATCACTTAGCATTCAAAAAATGAAATAAAACAAAGCAACGTAGGGAAACGGTCAGCTTTGCACTGTGCAAGGCAAAATGACATGGCATGTTTTCTCCTGTTTAAATTGCTGTCACCAATGAGGCTTTTTATTCTTTTTAAACCAGTGAAAACTTGTGGCATAACCACTTCTCCAGGGCTTGGTGGCCAGAGGCTCACCCCAGCAGGCACGCAGCAGAGGTGGCCGTGATGCTGAGGTCTGGCTGACAGTCAGCTCAGGAGCACATGGGATGTGGTGGGGCATGGTGGGCATCTTGGCTGCCCACCCATGAGCCACTGATTCTGGGGATGTTCAGCTGATACACAGTCACCCTGCAGCCCTCAGAGTGCTCCGAAAGTGCCACTGGAAGGTCTGGGCGCTCCACCCAAAAAGAAAAGAAAAAAAAAAAAAAAAAGAAAAAGGAAAAGCTTTTACTTACAACTTTAATTCCTTTAAATGCAAAATTTAATTTTGCAAGAGGAAGTCTGTTGCAACTACTCCCTGTTGCAAAGTACCACGACTTGACACCACAAAAATACAGTCAAATTGCTCCTGGGGACCGCCCGGGATGCCGCAAGCGCTGCCCCCTCCCCGGCTCCCGCAGCGTCCTCCACCTGCAATACAACACTGCCCTCTCACGGCTCCTCTGCTGCCAAAAGACAGCATTTACGAGGACACACAGGCAACCTCGGCCTAAAATCCTGGGGTTCTACTCCCTATCGCCCTGGGAACGCTGGGGGATGCACCCCATTTTATATGGGGGCAGAGTGCTGCAGGGATCCAGCCTCCTGCATCCCTCATCTGCTCCCCAGGATGCGGGTGGGATGGGTGGGTTGGATTCCCACTCCTCAGCTGATACAGAGAGGGGTGAAACCAAGGGGACAGCTGAGGCACCAACGCCTGGTGTGGTGCAACACCCTGCTTTCATGCTGAACTGAGCGATGCTGCCTACTCCCCAGGTTTACATCCCCACAAAAACCAAACACAGAAACGCACATCACTGCATCGACTGCTGCTTGGCAGTTCTCCTTGCTTTGAGCTTGCCATGCAAACTGAAAAGAAACAGTTTTCCTTCTTAATGTGGAAAAACTTCCCTTGGTAACATCAAGTCAGCGCTAAGTCCGGGTAAAGGAGATGTTTGCCTGGAGCAGATGTCCTCAGTGGGTGACAAGGCAGCAGGATTTGCCGCTGCAATGCCTGGGAAAGCTGAGCTGGGTGCTACCCTGGGTCCCTGAAGGATGTCTCACAGTGTATGGGCAGTGGACACAGCTGGGATGGAGGGTAAAAAATGCAGTACAATCTCCCTGTCCCTTCACCCTGGCACCAGGATGGGGTAAGAGGCCCCTGTGGCATTGCCCAACTTTTTCCCTCTGTACAGCCTCTCCCCCACACTGACCACAGGGTCTAAACCCTGCTTTGTGCCATGAAGGCCTGGGAGGTTGCTCTTCTGCTCAGTCTCATTCCTGCCAGCTCGTGCACATTACTTTGGCCCAAGCACATCAATCGTGCCTGTACCAAATGGTGGGTTTTCAGTTTACATGTGCTGGAAATCAAACACTTGCATCCCTATCAGGTATCTGTGCCCCCTGAGCTCCAGTCCTGCAGCTCTCCTCTGTGTAAGCAATTCCTGGATACACTTTTCAAGCAAATAACTCCCATGGCACCTCAGGCACTTTTATAAAAAAAAAAAAAAGGTGCAATATGCTATTAAAGATTGACCATACGGCTATCTCTGTTGCACAGTTCAGACTCTTGAGCTAGAAATAAACCAGGAAGGTCTTACAGTGCGAGCTGCACTTGGATGCTGCCAGCATAACAGTAAGACATCCACAATAATGTTTCAGTCTCTCCAATTTTTTCCTGAACTGCAGAACTCACTGAAAAACTGAGCCTCAACTTTTACCTTCTGGTTGCAGACTTGCCGGCCTCCGGCTCCACGCTCCTCTGCTCATCAGCCATCGTCGCTGCCCTTCTCCACACTGTCTTTGACTTCATGGTGCTTAAACCACGATCTCAAAGGAGCATCACCAGTGAGCTGAGGATCAAGGCCTGCCAGAGCAGGAAAAACAACTGGCAGGGTTTTGCTGAGAGACCGAGCTCTCCTGGACTTATTCTTAGCTAGAGAATAAATGACAAGTGAAGAAGTCAAAAGGTGTTTCTGCACAAGTCAGAATTTTGTTCAGTATTAGCTGCAATGCACTACCGTGAAATGCGTTGGCAATGGAAAGTAAATAGATTATGGACTAAACTATGTAAAATATAAAGTCCATTACTGAATACATACTTCACAAATTAGTCACCGACACAAGCTAATGATGTAGTTTCAAGCCAAGAGGCTTGAAAAGGTTTTACAGAGGCAACTGATCTTGATCTCTGCTGGCTGCAGAGTCCTCCCACTCTTGTTTCTTCCAATAAAACCTATTTTGCAAGTGCAATTATTCAGTGGCTGGGGTTAACCCCATGCTCTGAAGGATGAAGGCAAGGTAATTGGCTGTATTCATCTTAGTATTTCTTTTGCAGTGCTCTGGGATTATAAATACAAGATAAAATATTATTGCAGGAGGCCAATATTTAACAAGGTATCAGCCAAAGGCAGAGGACCTCTAAATGCATGGGTATGCTATGCCAAGAGTAGGACTGTTGGGGAGCCCCAGGTAAGACATGAGAATCATGAACATCAAGGTTAATAACAGGTGATTTCATTATCTCTCCCAAAATGTGCCTCATCCCTGGCTGCCAACGTCATTCCCAGCACCACAGGGTTTTCCCTTCTCCTGAGGGCTGGAAAGAAGCCAGCCCTTCTCCTCTTCCCTCTATCATCCTGTCCTGGGGTCTCATCCAGAACCTGCGGGTCCTGCTAACAAGAGGGCTCATACGTCCTGTGGGAATACGGGCACTACCTGCAGGCTGGGATGCAGCTAGTCTGGGACAAGCCTGTGCATCCACACTGCAGGACTTCAGAGGATTTGTTTTCAGGCACCAAATTCCCTTTCGCCATCAAGAACAGAGGTTTGAAGAGTAGCATCCCAAGGGATGTTTTGTGTCTTGGTCCCCAGTAACACACAGGCACTGCATCCCCCTCAAATGAGCCCCCCTCATTAATCACACTGCCCCAAATCATCCCTCAGGTTGAATTTAGCGGCCTGCCCCGCTGCTTACCTTCTGCAATTGATATTGCCCTTTGCCTCCTGCACAAACAAGGCCAGGCAAGGTTTCTGACATCTCATGGCTCTCAGCCTAATTACATAGTGACGAGGGGCCACATCCCCACCAGGTGGTTTGGGACACAGCACTGGCACTGAGATCCACAGGGTCCGGCAGAACAAACGTCTGCACAGAGCCACAAGGCCAGAGTGGAAACCAAAAGCATTTGTAGGGTAGGGAAAAGCCTACACATGCAATATCTGCATTCATTGTGCATCATATGTCCCTCTACATAGTGTTGAATCGGACCTAAAGAAAAAAAATTTACTGCTTTTGGAGAAAAATGGTCTCTGAAACAGCTTCAGGTCAGAAAAGGAGTTTTTTGCAAACCGTAAGGCTTTTCAGCAAAGGTCTTAGACCAGCCCCGTGTGGGGTGCCCTCGTCTAGCACTGGGAGCCAGGGCGCCCATCCCCATGGCAGCAGGGAAGCGGTCTGGGGTAGATGGCAGCCCTGGACTTTCCTACTAGCAGGGGAAATTCACTGCACCCCTGCGAGATTTCCCACAGGGAAAGAAAGGTTTAGAAATGCTTTATAAGTACAAAAAGGGATTACAACATCCAATCCCTGCATTTAATGCAAGTAGCTCTTCAATTTATACTCATTGCCTACTCTTTATAAAATTCTTGGCATTGCCAGTGTCTTCTTTTTCCTACAGTTCCATTCAAAACCCATAAAAAGCTCAGAGGCCTTTCTAAACTGAGAGATAGCAGACCAAACTGTCTAATTGAAACCAATAAAGCGCTATGCTCCAAGGTTTCCTCAGCAGCTTCTCTCCTGGCAGACAAATCTCAGTCTTCAGCTAACCCAGAAAAAGGTCAGTCAAGCCATCAAACATTTCAAAGCACAGTTAAGACCCCAAATGAGAGAAGTTAAAGTTTAATGCTGAAACTTCACTGCCATTTGATGCTCACCAATTACAAGGGTCACTTGAAATACGATCTGCAGAACCACTGCATGTGTCAGAAGCCGGTCTCTGCTGATGGACATTAGGAAATTTTTTGGTGAGGCAAACAACCTTGCTATAATAATATGACTGCTGCTATTAAAAAAAAAAAAAAAAAAAAAAAAAAAAAAAGGGCAATTCAAGCTGTAGCTGACACTTAAGAGATCGAAGAAGATGCTTTGAGCCTGAAGAACTTGAAGAGTTTTGATGCCCTTAAAACAATTCAGCTCCTGTACAGATGTGGCTGTCCAGAAGAAGTCAGAAATGAACCCTCCATCCCAGCAATATAGCATTTAAGGATAAATCAAAGACCCAAGAGAAAAAAAAGTCCACAAAATAGTCTAATTAAAAAATACCAAAAAGCTAAAATTTTATACAGATAATCCCATTTCCCTACCTTAAGAATTCTTCAGTGCAACATCCTATACTTAAGTTTAAAACAGAAAGAAGCTCAAAATCAGAACTAAATTAAAGAAAGTTCAAGCAAAGCCTTTCATCATCAAAACGAACAGGTAACAAATAAAGATCTCGTGTTTGACATTCTTCTGTCCACTGCTGATTACAGCTGACACATTCTGCATTGTTTTATTTGAACAACCGTCATCTTTGCCAACAGCAAAGTGTTTCATGGGAAACTCTTCAATGCCATCCTACCCATGCCTGCCTAGACTTTATTTCAGAGGAGTGACACTGAATTACTGTGGTAATACCAGTGAAGTTATTACCAGCAAAAAAGGGAAAAAAAGTATGGATCTAATATCTCCAGTACCTTTCCTACCAAGCTGCCATAGCAAGGACTGTCTTCCATTAAAGAGACAAGGATTTGCCAAGAGAAGTCTTTCCCTGGATCAGCCAAGGAAGGTATTTCAGGATTAAACAAGATGTCCAGGCTTGCTCCAACTGTAGCTCCATTTTCCCTAAGTCTCTGAAGTTGAGGAAATCAAATAAGGAGTTGCACTTCTCATGTACCCCAAATAAATTAATGATTGGCCTGATTCTGGCCAGCTGAAGATCAGCCTGAGAGCAGAATCACTCACACCTCACTGAAAATGTGCCAGGAGACTATACTATTGCTATTTATGGCTGCCTACTTGCTGACCATTGCTATACCTCCATCTCCTTCATGCAAGAAGAGTCACCAGAGAAAAACTAGATCTATTTCTGCAGGGGAATGACCCAGATGCCAAGAGAGATGCCCATAAGCACTGTTTACTCCCAACACTGTTTCGGATAGTATGACTTCCGATCATGGGAAACCATCCCATGGGAAAGAGGCCTGGAAGGACTTCGTGGTAGTTTTTAACAAACCTCCTACTCAGAGAAGCTCAGACATCTGCTTATGCCTCCACAATGTTCACAAAAACCTCCACACCCTGGGGCAAGAGAGAGCTGGAACTCTGTAAATTTAGGATCAGCTGGAAACTCTGAGTCTTCCAGAGGTTTGATGGATCTTCCAGCAAGTCCCTAGTAAGGAAGTCCCTCATGCCTAGTAAGTGGAGCTGAGCACAGAGGAAAGCTGTTAACCTGTCCTGCCAGGATCAGGCTGAAATGGAGAGGTGCTGGTGTTATGCAAGTTTGTGTGTGCGCGTGTAAAGGTCTTACTCGCACAGGTCAGTGCTCTACCTACTATAAAACATACACTACAATGGGGCTGTTATTTGACATAGATCCAAGACATGTCAGATGCTGAGGAGCCCCTGGAGAGGGAGAGGTTGTAGCACGTGGTGCTCTTCTCCTTTGCATCCTCTCCAGTCTTTGTGGGGTTTTAGTGGGGGAATGAAGAAGGGTGAAGAAAAGGGTGAAGGGAGACTTTAAATCAGGGACAATCTGTCTGATAGTTGAAGCACAAAACCAACTTCAGGATTTTCTTCTTCTATCTAAAGAAATGGCAATTAAAAAAAAAAATCACCAGCAACCATGCTCAGAAAAAAAAACACTGAAGAACCAACAGTGAAGCCAAAAGCAAGTCTGAGATTTGCTGACACCATTTCTACTGATGGAAAATTGGCAGAACACTGCTGAAGACAATTGAGTTTGGCTCCTTTTTTGGCAAGACAAAAGCTAGCTAATTTATTTAATGTTCTCACATATGTATTTTAAAAAAAAAATATTTCTCAGCTCAAATGCCACCTTGACATGTTAGCTAGCTATCTACTTTCATTATATTAATCTCCATTTTTGGTGCACATTATGAATATATAATCTAAGTCATAACATAAAGGTTTCTCCATGGTAGTAAGAGGACACATTATAAGACATTATACCACAGTTTATGATGCCAGTGGAATAATTTTGCATCAAGGGTTACAACAAAATTCTTGATAAAGGTGCTATGGGAAGTAATTACTGCCCACCCCATCCCACCCCCCACCCCCCGCTATTAGCTATTAAACTTTAATAACTCAGATATGATTTCAGGTTTCCTAAAAGACAGGCTGGCATAGAAAGTTTCTGTAATGCCTATATTTTAGTGGCCAGAATGAAACAAAAGTATTTAGAACATATTCACTATTTCATTTAGACAACAAGAGATCCAAAATAAATAAACCAGGGTTTTTCAAAGCAGACTGAAAGAAATCCTTGCTCCATCTAAGATTCCAGATACCAAATCACATCTGATGGGCAGTTTGTCTGTTGGCTAATCCCATAAATATAGTTATTTAGACAAGAAACTGCAAATGACATATAATGGCAGAAATAGGAAGATAAATCTAGGATATACGTAATGGATTATATAAAAATGAGTGAGAAATACCTTATAATTATTTCAGGCTGTTGAGCTGCTTTCCTAGTTGATTTTAAAGACTTAGTTATCTCCTCTGGAGCAATAAGTCTAACCAGCTGTTGGTATATATAAATTTCTTTCAATGGCCCACTCAGTGTGGCTCCCAGCCTGTGCTATAGGCTTGCCTTTCTGCTTCTGTCAGCTCATCGGCACGGTAGAGCATGAGCAAAGCAAGGGACTTCTGTAACGTTGCGTCTGGGAAGTCTGATAAACCTTTTTTTTTTTTAGGAAAGCATCTACACAAAAGCAATTTGGCTTTATTCATTATCATACCTGGAAACACCAGAATTGCCCGTAGAAATAACAAGCAAGTTAATATTCACCTTGCTGGTTCCTGCACATGGAAACACATGACAAATATTTTTTGTTTGTTTGGGCTTTTTTGTTTGTTTTTAAAGACGTTTAAGTTGGTACATTATCAGCCTGAATGTGAATTTCAAATGCTCTTTTACCATCTGGGGTCTTGCAGGGGCAGAAGAACTTGTGTTTTTATGCGGTCTAGCCACTAAAGCCTGACCTACAAAAAATAGGCTTGCAAACCCCACTGCATTTTTGCTCTCCCATGGTGGACTTAGCTGTGCGTGTTTGCACTATTCATCTTGCAGAATGACTAAAAAAGTAATAAATCTTATTAAGCATAAAAAATGGAGAACGGGGTAAAGGCATGAGGGGACAGTGGTACCAAGGCAAAACAGAGCTTTCTTCTACCATTTTCACAATGGCCTTGAAATTACTATTAAGAAAAATAAATTAAAATACCAGTTAAAAATCAGGCAGCCCTGGTTTAAGAAGAGATTTGCTGACAGGCTGCCAGAAAAAGCTCATGGTGCCTGAGCCTTGGATGAGTTACATGCACTGCTGGTTATGGCAAGGGAAAGAGTGTGGGGAGGAGGAACTGGCTCTCAAGGAAAACGCAAAATTGTACCCACTTCAAAGACAGCACCTGAGACCCTGCCTGCGAGCTCTCTCTTGCTATTAATTGTCTCAACAGGACTCTCTTGTTTAGAACAACAAAACAATGAACATAAAGAATAATAATAAAAAAAAGCATAAGAAATGGGAAAGGAAGGCATTTTAATGATCCACTTGACAAGAAAAGCATTTTAAGCAGCCTTTGCACAGGCTTCTTTATTCGTGGTGGGAAAAAAAAATGATCAAATCGAGGGGTATAAGTGTAGTTTAAGGGGTCTGGTTTGTTGTGGTTTTTTGTTGTTGTTGTTAGGTGGGTTTTTTTGAAGGGCCGCTTAAGGAGTGAAGCTGGGGAGAGGACTTCTGCTGTCAGAATTGCTAATTCCTGAAAGTTTTGGTCCCTGACACTGTGGGTCTTTGAAATTCTCTGGAAACATTCGCTGGAAGTCATCATTAATACAGATCATCATAAACAGAAGAAAATAAATAATTCTAAGGATTTATATAATAATAAAGGCATAAAACGTTAAGTAACATATTTTGTAGTGAATAATGGATCTGCTGCTAGCAGAGCCCATCAGGGAGGGGGAAAGCCCTGGCTCAGAGATCTGCAGGCTGCCTCTGGACCATCAGCATGAGACTGCTACAGGAAAGGCAAAAGCAACTCCAAAAGGGATTGGGACACCCATTTTCGGAGGGGATGGGAACAAACTGAGTGCCCCAGTGAGACAGATCACTTCAAGGAGTTACTTCTATCAGCTGGTGTTTAGCTCAGCTTCTCATTCTTTCTCCTGTAGAAAAGGAAGATTAGCAATGGCACAAGAGCAAGTCAGTCTAGATGGCCACAAATATGTTAAGTTTGAACTTAGAAACAGGTTAGAGAACCATTAGCAACATCTATTTATGGAGCAGCCCTCTGAGAGGAATAATACAGGCCAGAAGAGAGCCACTTCTTGTATGGGTCTTGGCACAACTGTGCAAGGAGTTACTTGATAGAGACTGACTGCAAAGTCCTCAGCTCTGAGGAGTCCTGTCTTCCCAGGCTGGTTGGTGGCATGCGCTGTTTGCTTATTTTGAAACTAGCAAGACACTTAGGGATGTGCTAATCTTTCCACCTGGCAATAATAAATACAAATTAACATACTCCAATTTTAAGATAGGGTTAAGTATTTTGTGACTGGGTTCTGCATATCTTCACCCACCACTCAGATATGAAACCCGCTAAAGATATCCCCAGTTTTTACAAACTTTCCAAACCTTTTCCCACATACTCCCACACACTAAATAGCTGCTTTGGACTGCACGTCCAACACACATTTTTAATCAGTCGGGCACTATTGTAGGAGAAGCACCTGCTAGCCCTGTTGTCCTCCCGCTTTTCAAAAGGACTCCTATTTTCCTAGCTGCTTGAGCCAAGTTAGTGACATACCAGGGGCACCACAAAGCAGGTTTGTTCTCTTTTTTTTCATTCACATGGGAAAACAGCTAAGTCTTCTCTTGGCTGGTGTGTTCAGCCCTGAACGAAACAGCTGGAAGAGCTGATTGGCAAGACCAAACCAGTTTTAAGTCCTGTGTTGACCAACTGACATACAGGAACAAGGGTGTGAAACAGGAGCAAGTTTGTCTTTCTGTTGGACATCAGCTATTTCCAGTTAGAGCTGACTCCAGCCAGTTACAGTTTTTGAGCTGACGCACTGCATCAACCCAGATCAAAAGAACAACCCTTGAGGCCTGAGACTGCATGTCCTTACAGACATGCTGCCTTATGATGCTGCACTTCAGGTTCACAACCGTCCCACGTGCTGGCCTCCATGGGGATTTTACTTTGAATTTTGTGGTGTTTCAAAAAAAAGTCTCTGACACATGGGGCCACCAGCACACTGTGAGGCATTGTCTCCTGGGGGTCAGTAAACACTGGGCTGAAACAGAAGTGAGAAATCTCTGCAGTTTAAAAGAAATATATATATATATATATATATATATATAAACGAGTGAGAAGTGGAACATTATCAGTTGCTGTTGCTCAACAAATTTCAACTTTTCCCAGTACTTTGTTTACTGCCGCAATGGACAATGACAGACACCAGGTTGGTAACGGTATGGACTTGCCCAAGGTGTTGGATAAAGGGTATTGCTGACCCTTCAATGGCACTCCCCAAGCAATGGGAGGGTTTTCCAGCTCTCAGACCAGGCCCCCTATGGCCATTCGCTGGACTACAGCCATTTTTTGGTTAACAGCTTTGCCTCAGCAGGTCCAATGAACAACCTGAACCTGCAAGTCCCTTCCATGTGGATCAGTAAGGAAGGCACTCAAACTCATGGAAAAAACCCTTTTTTTTCCCCTTTACATCCTGTATTTAGATGTGCTATATTACTATATTGTAACATGAGGAATTTCAAAGGTAATATATTTTTAGAACAGTAAGAGATAACACATAGGTTTGGTTTTCCTGTTTAACCACCCCACTCTGCATCCCAGTACAACCAGCTCCCAGTGAACAGAGACCTTCATCTCCCAACCTGTCTCACCAGCCACCCTCCAGCTGCATATTGTGATACCAAGTGCACAAACCAATAGCTTCCTTTCACTGATCCAGAGCCAAACCATAGTATTTATATAATATCCATAATATTGTCCAGCCCATAATATTATGGGACAATGTCCAGCACAGAAGAGACAAGGCTGGAGTCTGGGAGCATGTTTGGCTGCTTTGTTTTAGTCACTAGATGTCAGTGTTTTACCTACGCTTAAGAAATTTCCAGTCATGGTGAGTGAAGAGTTACTAATATATAAATAAATAAAAGTATAAAGCATCTTCAGTACCGAGGCCCCATCGAAACAGCAGCAAATCTCTCCTTCTCTCAGGTAGTCCAAAGGTTGCCCAAAGAAAGTCGTACTTTCCCCTCTCCCCAGTTTGTTTCTGCATGGAAATAGAGTTTAAAGAAGAGGAGCTGAGTCAAACAGATGCATGACACAAAAGTTACCTGCCAGTATTATCTAGAGTAAAAAATATGCCTCTTTGCTAAGAGCTGCTTAACAGACCTAGCCAAGTACTTTCAATACAAGGAAGGAAACATAGCCATTTATTTGAAACTTTTTTTCTACATTGTACAACATTCATCAAGGTTTTGACCAGGAAAAATAAATTGTATAGTTTTTTAGCTATATGAAAAAGTTTCATAATTTTGTCGGAAGTAATTTTACCAAGATCCTAAATTGTTTAGGTTCAGGTAACAAAATAGGTTCAAACACATTGACAACATTAACTGAAGCTGGTATCTTCAACATTTGGTTATGCAACTAGGACAGCCACCTTTCATTTAGATTTGAATTAGAAAACCAAAAATTTCTCAGAACAAGTGATTAAGAAAAATTTCACTCAGGTATATATCCCATCGCCATCTCAGTATCAGATTAGCAATACATTACATGGTTTAAAATACAGTCCCATCCCTTCTCTTTGTGCACACACGGTCTGTTTGTGCAATGCACTTCTAAAGTAACTTGGATTTTAAAAATTTGGGGGAAAGTAGGGGAGGCTCTTAAATAAGCCTTTTGCTTCTGGCTCAGCACAAAAGGAAATACTCCACCTTTACCAAATTTGCACTGTTAGCTCAAAACCTGGTAAGTCCTTATACTTTTCCATTAATGTATCAGCACACCTGCTACCCTGCCTCCCATGTACTTGGTGGCATCTCTCATCTTTGCCTGGCTAAGGTGTCGTCTGGGATTTATAGTGGTGACAGGCAGGAGAGGGACTGCATTAACCCCGCTGCCTGCAGCTACATCCTCAGCCTGCATACAAACCCGGTGAAAGGAAACATCTTTTCTAGTTTTCTGGAAGTTCAAGTAGGATTTTGAAGCTGGATGTGAGCTCCTGTTCACAGACAAAACAGGAGCCCGTGCAACCATGAGCCACGCAGAGCTGAGATACGGATCTACCGAGATCTCTTCCTTTACAGTGAGGATCCCAGAGGGATTTTCACAGCTATGTATTTTCCACTAAGCATGTTGCTGTTAGTCAGCATCAGAGATGGTACCTGGGGTCCCAAAAGAGGGGTGGCTGCATATATTTTGGTTATGTTTTTTAAGTCCAAAGTTGAAAAGTCTTATTAAAATGAAGCCGTTAGCTACTGATGCACACTCACAGTGAGGTTACTACTTAATTACAGTTTCCTTGCAGATCATCCCATCCATGGTTGCCTTACACCAGTTAAAATTATGTCCTCCTGAAATAAAATATTTCAGTTCTTGAAGAGGAGCATTTCTGAAGCAAAGGTCGTAGCAAATGACTATGCAAACTGTTGGCTTGACTAGGGCTGGACTTCAACACAAATACAGTTTAAATTAACCCACACCACTTCCTGAGATCCCCATAACTGCAGGAATTAGCAGATCTCCTTGCCTTCCAGGTGGTCCTGTCTCTGTTGTATCACCTTTTAATTCCTCTCACCAAATCCTTTTCTGTCCCATTCTTTCCCCAACACAGGGCTGAAGGAGATTGATGTCTCAGCTCCCTCTTAGACCATCAAAGGTGCTCTGTGCTGGACAGCCACAACAGATCGTCATTTACTGTTCAGAGTAGTCGTATCTTAGAAAAAACGAAGCAGCTATAACAACTAGCAAACAAAAAAATGCTGAAAGGAAGATGAACACCATCTGCAAATTTTAAAGGTAAGTTTTCTGTTATCTTTTGTTGTCTGTCAGTATGTGTATGCTGTATCTCACTTTGCATATGTTGATTGAATGAGAAATTGTGTGCCATCAAGTAGATATGACAAAATAAGTAAATTCCCCCCCCCCCTTTTTTTTTTTTTTTTTACAGGCTACCTATGCATTAAGCTCACTACGGAATTTCACGTATGCGATGCTAGTTGTACTCGACAGCAGCCTATGGGCCTCAGGGGAAAGGTAGGGGAGTACCTTTGCTGCAGAAAGATCAATATTAATCTTGTTATGTCACTACTCATAAACGAAGTGTTGGAAAGGTTGTACAGATTCCAAGCAAGTACGGAAAATTGTAAAACTTTACTGAAAGGACAGGGATATACTTATATTTGAAATGATGTCTAAGGCTAAGCTGCCCTCTAGAAGAAAATATCAAGGACCTTTGCAGTTCAGATACAGCCAAATACAATGCTACATTTATGTTTTTAGACACGGCCTGGGCAAAAGAAAAAAAAAATTAAAATTCCAATTTTCTGGTCTACGTCCTGAAGAGTAAGGAAAAAACTAAAACCAAAATGAAACTATCAGTGACCATCTAATGATCCATCTCATCTCAAACGCCAAAAAGTTGTCAGTGTTCCTCCAGCCTGATGAATCCGGGCATTGAATCAGTGTGGTATGAACAAGTCAAAGCAAATCTAATTGCTCTGGGCTACATTATATCCCGACACATGCTGAGGAAGATTGGCATCCATTACTCATGCTTAGCAGAGGGGGTTTTCAGGGAGGAAAGCATATGCCAGGCAGACCCAGGACCAGCAGGATAGGGCATAAGCAAGGAAACAGTAATTGCTTCCCTTTTTAACATGGAGCATGGCTTTTGACTTAAAAAGTTTTTGACATAGTCAAGTGTTACAGAGTCTCTCAAACCACCAACCACCAAAAATTAAAAATTTATTATTAACACAATTAACTAGCTCTCTGTAAATTACAGGTTCGAATGTCTGTGAGAGGAGAACAGAACAACTTTCTACGGTTTAATGGCAACCCAAACCACAGAACTAAGAACTCTATAGGGTTTAATGGCAACCCAAAATGCTTTATCACTCACCTGACAAGTGAGGACTCTCAACCTCGAGGACCTGCTCAGGGCAGCGTTCCGACCCAAGGCCCCTCGACGAGTTTCCTTGGGCAGCGTCCTGACCCAAGGGGAGAGTCCTCGACCGCAGCTGCTGCTCCAGGGGACGAACTCAAAATGGCTGCCCCAGGGGACTCCATTTATACCCAGCCCGAATCTGACCTGCAGTCAATAGCGGCTCCCATTGGCCAAAGGCCCCAACTACCGTGAAGCCCTGAGAACAAAGGCAGTCAGGAGCTGCCACACCTCAGCAGCCAATAAGCTGTTTTCACTGGGCAGATGTAACTTCTGTCCCCCTAACTCCAAAACTCCACACTGCCGTGTGGTAAACACCACTGTTCACCTGCCAAAACATCAAACGCTAATATTTTTCCTTTGTTCTCGAGTTCTGCCCTCCAGCAATTGCACCAACTTCGAGATGTTACCAGCAGATTTCCCCAGTAATATTGCCCAGGGTATCCCCAGTGCCAACACCTTCCGCCAAAGAGGATTCCTTCCTGAATCATAAAATCGACCTGACTTATCCCGGGGCGGTTTAAACTCTCTACCAGGAGG
Source organism: Strix aluco (assembly GCF_031877795.1). Lineage (NCBI taxonomy): Eukaryota > Metazoa > Chordata > Aves > Strigiformes > Strigidae > Strix > Strix aluco. Next base: position 39,672,878 of record NC_133936.1, read on the forward strand.
CTGCTCAGGGGGGGGAGTCTCCAAATGACTTGCCAAACCCTCCGTTTTCCATCTTCACCCCCACCTGGGTCAGTCCAGCCCATTTCTTGCCCATAGGTAACCAGATCCTGTAACACTTCTGCCCACGTTAACACGTGCACGCGAGGGGCAGGGGGGTTTTGCTGGTTGCATTCCATAGCTCTTTGCACCTTTTCTCTGAGGGACTGGATATGGATCTTTAAGGCATCTGCCCTCTAATAAGAGCTCTAAGGGGGCTGGGATACACCAGCGCGGCAAGCGGTATTCTGCACAGCTCCCTTTCATACATCGCCTGAATGTCAGCCGTCTTTTGTCCTCCCTCCGCCAGCTCCGACAGTCCCTTTACTTTAATGGTAACAGGTTCTCCCCTCTCCTTAGGGTCCACACCCCCAGCCTAGTAAGCCACTCGAGATGTTATTGACTGGTTACCTGCTGGTCCATCACTTAAAAACACTCCGGGACCCTGAAACATTCTGCCTCGTCATCACTCAACAGAGTTCAATCCCCCCCCATTAAAGAAACTCTCCACAAACACTCGGTTTCAGTTTCACCTGGCTTATGCGAATATTTAACATGAAGTTCACTAAGCTCAGGTCCCATCCAGGGGGTTGTATGGACGGTGGTTCGGGGGTTCCCACCTTGTGGACCTGTATGCCTTTCTGTTTTAATGAGAGGTCGCACATTTCTTTCCTCCAATTCCTCTATTTCCTCCAAGCCACTTTCATCAGACTCTCCCCAAATATCTCCATCCCACTCCTCAAGATCTACACTGGTAATTAACTTTCGAATCTAAACAACACTATGCTGGAACGAGCAAAAAAGCCTCCTAATTTCAATTTTTTTTCTAATAACCGCCTTCTCTTTCTCAAAATAATTCTGTCTTTAAATGATCGATTTCCAGCCGCTCCTCTAAGGCATCTCTCTCCACTACTACAAAGTAATCCTGCACCTGAATCAAGCAGGCACCTAATATGGCACACATTTTTCCTTCACTTCCGCTATTCCACCAACTTCCCCGGCTTTGTTCCAACTTTCTCCCAACTTCCACCAGATCAAACCACTTCTCCTTCGCCCACTGTACATCTGGGGGAGAAGGGGCACAACTATACTTCTGTAATAACTCTTCTATTGACATCCTGCCGACTACACCAATTGTTATGGAGGCTCTCAAATAAACCACCAACCACCAAAAATAAAAAATTTATTATTAACACAATTAACTAGCTCTCCGTAAATTACAGGTTCGAATGACTGTGAGAGGAGAACAGAACAACTTTCTACGGTTTAATGGCAACCCAAACCACAGAACAAAGCCCCACTCCCTAGGGTTTAATGGCAACCCAAAATGCTTTATCACTCACCTGACAAGTGAGGACTCTCAACCTCGAGGACCTACTCAGGGCAGTGTCCTGACCCAAGGCCCCTCGACGAGTTTCCTTGGGCAGCGTCCTGACCCAAGGGGAGAGTCCTCGACCGCAGCTGCTGCTCCAGGGGACGAACTCAAAATGGCTGCCCCAGGGGACTCCATTTATACCCAGCCCGAATCTGACCTGTAGTCAATAGCGGCTCCCATTGGCCAAAGGCCCCAACTACTGCAAAGCCCTGAGAACAAAGGCAGTCAGGAGCTGCTACACTTCAGCAGCCAAGAAGCTCTGCTTTCATTGGGCGGAGGCACCTGCCACATGCAGTGGTTTCTCCAAATAAACAGATGGAAGGCATGCTGGATCGTGGCTTTTGGAGCCCAATATCCTCACTCTTACAGCAGGTGACCATATATCTCTCCCAGCTGCCTTTTGTTCTGCTGCTTTAACAATGGCTCAAACGGTCTCTATTGATATAGGTTTGAAGGAAAGATAATATAAATTGACATTTCTACTGTTGTATTGGCTGGAAACAATAAATCAAACAATCAACCATAAAACAACTTTATATCATAGGACAAAATGTCAATTTGTTTTGGTGAAATCCAATCTCCATTGAAAAGTCAAGTCAGCTTACCAGGAGAGAAAGGAGAGCTAACAGACAGTTACTGCAAGAGTTTAACAATCCACTGTGAGCTTATTTTTAAACCGTGTCAGGAACCACTTGTCAGCAGCTAGTATGTGGTTTGCTACGGCCACGATTCCCACTGACATCAAAAAAAGCACAATCAGAACAAAGTGCTGCTGAAGGAAAACTGTGACTCTGTCAACCTTTCACTTTTTAAAGCAAAGCACCCAAACCTCTGAAGTCTTATGAATAAGCCATCAGCCATGCACCTTTGGTTTTGTGGCCACTGCTATCAGGCAACACAGAACTAGCCCACATACTGCAGGCTACTCACTCATCATAAGCTGTTCCTTATAGTCAGGATAGTTTGGATGGGATAAAATTGATCAAGAGCCCTCAGCCATCACACTGCCGTCTAAAGACATTGTTCATAAAAGGGTGTCCTAGTTTGAAGACCACTAAGACATAGAAGAAGAAATCAGTGTTGTTTTGTGCACCTCAAGTTACACTTGTGTAAAAACATATGCGTATCAGCCCAGGTTTTATTTGCTCCTTTTAAAACGTTGCTCAGTTAAAAGTCTCTGACAAATAGAAAATATTTGCATTCTTGCCTGGTCTGTGGGAAATCAGCGACAGTTTTGTCACTGATTTGAATGCCAGAACAATTACTGTGAGACTCCATGGGCTGGTTGAGCAACGGGTTTTCGATCATTTCATATAAGGCCATTAACAGCTGTAATTTCAGCCAACTGCCACATATTTGCAAGTGTTTTATGTTTATATTTTAACTTTAAAGGTTCTCCCCCTTTCTATCACATTCAACAGCATCTCTCTTTATGGCAGTACTTCAGAAAAGGGCCACTTGCCACATAGCCACATCTAATTAACACTGGATGAGCAGCCAATTTTCCATCTGCACAATAGCAAGAGAAATAAATTCTCATGTCGTTACACATTTCTGCTGAAGAACCCCCCACTGACACCACAGAGAATACGGCAGGGGTAAAGGATGATGAGTCGGGAATGGCTGGTGTGGACTTAAAATTGGGTGGAAATGGGATAACTTTCAAGGCTGAGCTAAAAGCCAGTATTTGGAAAGTTGTTTTGACTTCATATTCAGTCACAAATTGACTGCAAGTGTCTAAGATTTTGCTATTGATTGGATTGAGTGAGCTGGGGGAATTTCTGCTCACTCTTATCACTCATCCACTATTGGACCTTCAAATATTCATATAATCACCTGCAGTTTAAGACTTCTTGGATATAGACAATTTTACTCTGAAGCAGTTCTAGGTTTGGCAAATTTTCAACCACTTGAATGGGACAAAATGAGGATGCAGACACAAAACTCTGTTCAGTATTTGCAGCAATATTGTTGTCCCATTCTCACATCCATATGCCCAAAGCAGCCCAGGAACCCCGCCACCTAGTTCTCCCTGGGAAGAATAAAAACCAGCTCCTTAGAACATTGTATTGTCATCCATCAATTTACTACCAACTATCATCCATCAACTCTAACAGAGCCATGAAGTTTCTCATTTCCATGTCTTAGGTATTAGCAATTTCAGAAACCAAATTCAGCATTTTCTGGATTCTCTACCTGGACCTGTAACTCTTCTGTTGAGCAGGGAGCATTTCCTCCCACTTGCCACACAGCCACCACAGGGCACGTTCACCAAAGCCACTCTGTGGCCATTGCCCCTTGCAGAAAACCCACGTGCTTTGATAAAAACACTTTATTCTTAGCAATCTTCCAAATGCCCTGCCCCCAAGGGCAATAAAGAGGAAAAAGAAGTTATAAAAGAATAACCAGGTGAACTTTACCAGGGAATGGTCTTTGGTCCCTTTTTGTGTCCAGGGCAGATAATCTTCTAACAGTCCTCAGAGCTACACATCAGAGTCCTACACTGAAGGCAAATGTTTTTGGGTTTCTTAGATGGGCAACCCTGACAGGGCTTCGTCAGCCATGGCAGACTATATTGTGAACTATGATTAACTTTGAAGAAAACAGAATGCATAATTTCATGACCCATTAAACTAATAACTTTTTTCTGCATTGCTGGACTTGGGCAACATTGTTCTCATCCCCACTCAGCTTTTCACAGCCTCGTACCCATTATTGTAGAGCAGTATTAATTAAGTACAAATGTTCTCCTCATCAAAGCATTGACTAAGGAATGTCAAATCTTGTCTCTTCAGATGCCATAAGGGGCCCATTAAGTGATCTAAACACTTCCAGAAAGCATTGCAACACACCACAAATTACAGCATTATGAACAGGCATTCAAGGTGCTCTTAGCCACAAGCTCCCAGCCCTGTTGGAAGCCCCGCCATGGTGTCTTTATAAGACCTGATACAGGCTTGCTTCCCCCAACAGCATCAAGCCACAAGACACTATTTCTGTCCACCTTTGAGGCTGACAAGAAACAGAAGAGAAACCTGTATTCCCACAGCATAAGACCTTGTACCAGGTAAGGAGATGTTTCCTCTTCCATAGCTGCACCTTCTGAGCAGGCTGCCAGGAAAAGCCAGGCCCAAAACAGCTCATCCTCCTCTGCCAGAGGTGCTCCTAGGGGAGGGCAGAAAAGAGGTGAAGGAACCACATTTCAGAAGGTACCTCTTCTTAGCTTTGAGGATCATATACAAAGAGACAGAAAGCCTTAGACCACAGCTAAGAAAAGGTACACAGCCAGGTCCCCCAGTTTAAAACTCACACAGACAGCCAAGAATGAATGAAGAGTCCCACCTTCCCCTTTTACCCACACGTGACATCTTTATTAATGATCTAGATGAGGGAATCGAGTGCACCCTCAGTAAGTTTGCAGATGACACCAAGTTGGGTGGGAGTGTTGATCTGTGACTTTCCCCCTCTTCTTCTACCGGAGAAGGTCTTCCATCATCTTAGAGTCACAGAATCATTTAGGTTGGAAAAGACCCTTGAGATCATCGAGTCCAACTGTTAAACTAACACTACCAACTCCACCACTAAAACATATCCCTGAGAGCCATGTCTACACGTCTTGTTGTGTGGAAGGGTGGTAAGGACCATGTGAAGTCTCCTGCAGCCAGGGATGCATACCACTGGGGCTTTTGTGGTCTCCTTGCCTCACCCTGGGGAGAACAGCACTCCAGGAGATTTAATAGGGCAGCAAACGTACCTCTGGGAGAGTAAGAAAAGCGCTGTTCAAAAGAGAAGGTAAAAAGAAGAAATCCTTAAGAATATCATTCACTGAAATAGCAGAGTTGATAAGGTGCAAACCCAGCTTCTTCAGCATAAAAAGTTTCAGTGGGAAGGCTGTCAGCCCTGCTTTGGGCTTCAAGAAACTCTCTAGCAGTTCTGAAAGGGGCTCAGGAGCACTCTTGGCAGGAGAGCATATGGTTTTTCTGAACGCCTGAAAGGGAAGGCAGCTGCAACCTATTTAAACCACATAAGCAGCTCTCAGCACCCTTGGCGGGGAGCCAGGAGTGCCTCTATAGCAGGTAACTGCACCTGAGAAATTTCTCAAGACTTGCAGGGAAGTGTCACAGAAAATTTAGGGTCTTGGTCCCAGGAAAATTAACCCATCCGTTTTGTTTGCCAGAACCATACACAGTGAAGGGGGTTTCCCATAAATCTTGTGCATTGCTACTGAGTCAGCCAATGTCAGCAAATATTACCAGTCTTTGCTCCTGAGCACACGTTGGGACCCAAACTCAGACAAAAATTCCTCCGGTCCCGCTTTGCACTCAGCTCCCTTGGAAAATGAGAGTAAGATTTCTAAAATGGGTTTACAGTTTCTTCCACAGTTGTCACTTTCACTTCATGCAAACAGCTTAAAACATGTTTCTGAGCATGTTTATAAGAACAGACATCACATGTCCTGAGAGCAAAAACAGGTTTCCTATTAAATAATGATGGCAACATCTCCCATACCAAAAGGCACATGCCAGTTTATTGCTACTTCACGCCAACTTTTATCTTCTTTTTTTTTTTTTTTCCCTCGTGTAGATGAGTGTTATTAAGTGCTTGTTTACAGACTTGGGAACCTCATCATGGTGTTTTGTCCTGTCACTTGTCACTGAGCTAGTTTTTAGATGAAAATATTAATCAAAAAATGCTTCCTTAATGTAGCCATATAGTTTCACACCTGAATAGCAAGTAGTTTCATGCCTGAAAGTTGTTTCAAGTTTCTTTTTCATTTTCAAAGGTGATTTTCTAGTTCTTTAGAATTATAAAAAGAAAATTAGGAAAATCTCCCTTCTTAAAAGTGTTTTAATGAAAAATTATTCCTGGTCTGATAGATGGGTCAGATGAGCAGTCATGCTGGCAGAGCAGTGAGGAAGCACTGACCCTTTGCTATTCTAGGCTCTCTCCAGCCACTGCTCACTGTTGGCATCTCCTTCCCTTTCTCCTGCTCCTGTAGTACTGCAACACGTTGGGGATGAGCCACCATGTCCCCTCCACACCCCATCACCATGCCCAGGCAGCTCTGTTCTTCTTGTTAGAAAGCTTTGCTTTGTCCTTCCAGCTTGTATTTCCCTCCCTCCAAGAAGATACGTGTGTAAGCTTCCCTGTCTCATCTCTTCATGTTCAACCAGAATTTCACATCTCAACCCTGACAGTCAATTTGAAAACCTCATGTCCTCTTACCACTCCCAAAGTCAATGTGCTCCTGTGAAACCTCGCAGGAGCCAAGCTGACTTGTCGCACAGTCAAGAAATGCTCTGGGAAGAGCTTCCAGAGGCAGAGAGCAACTGGGAATATAATTCTCCTTTGAGATCCTCTCCCTCCATTTGAAGTGGATAACCTATCTTGTCAGAGTCTGAGGACAAACATTTTTTCCTCCAAGAGCGTGGACATTCGTTGTCGGTAACAAATATATGGACCTGCTGGCAGGCAACCATACAAATGACTATTATAGCAGCATCCCATACATCCCTTGTAATAGAGGCTCTCAAAAAGGCTTTGTTTTTTACATCATTTCACACCATCTGACATAAGAGTCATTCCTGGTGCTATTTTTAGTAAACTAATCTGTGTTTGGAGGCAATTTTTCCCCTCAAATATTTCTGGGTGTTTGATAACTGACACAGCCCCCATAAGCGAATCATTTGTCATCCTTCACTAGAGAAGGTCACTTATGACCATTTTAGCATCTCCCAGTATTTAACTGTCATGAAGAAGTGATGGTTCTTTTTGAAGTTCAGCAAATAAGTCGGCATTCAGTTTCCGAGACCAATTATTCTAGACTATTGGCTTCATATTAGGCCACAGGAAAGCTCCTTGTTGGACTTTGGAGCATGCTGAGGTGCCAAGGTGCAGGATGACCCTACAGGAAACCAGGCTCTCCTGGATCCATGGCAGATAGAGCCATCTAGTTCATCTGCTAGGGTCTTTGTCACACCGCTAGGATTCATGCCTTGAAACATTTTCTTGTTTCTGTAAGTACTACAGCTAATGAAAACAGACTAATGCAGGAATTCAGCAGTACCTGGTTTATAGCAGGGAAATGGGGCATGGCTGGGTTGGGTCCATGTTTGTCCTCTCATCCAAAGTGTGCCACACTCTTAGAGTTTCTCGCTTGGCATCACTTGGTGGTCAAAAAGCTCTAGGAAGGTTACTGAGAATGCTTGTCATGGCTTCTATAAACATCTGTCCCTCGGGAGCAGAGCTTGTCCATTGGGTCATTACGTGGCACAAACTCCCAGGAGTATAAGGGTTTCTCCAAATGCAAAATCTTATGGTGACCCAAGGAGCTCCTCTCAGGGGAGATTTGTTACTCCATGAATTCAGGAGGTTTGCAATTATACGGGTTAATGCGTGAGAAGCAAAGTACAAACTTCCCCTGGAGCACAATGTTAGTAAACTACCTGGTCACCAGAGGTCCAGGTGTCCCGAGGAGGACTCATAGAGAGTCTATCTTTCTCTTCCACAGAGACCAGATCCTATTGCAACCCTGACACTGCAGGTGCTTTTAAAAGCAAACACAATCAGGCAACATAGTGGGAGGAAATACACCGATATATTCATAGAGAAAGGTTCACTTGGGGTGAGCTGGTTCCTGATCTGGAGAAGTTTTATGTCACTACCAAGAGTTTTAGAGCTACTTTGAGACCTATCTAGTCCTGGGGAGACAGAATCCAGATGGAGGATTTAAAAGTATCTGTAACAAAAATGCATGACACAAATGGTATGGCTGCCAAGGTGGGTACCAATGGGTGTGGATCTGCTTCATACCCAGACAGACAGGGAATACAGTAGGTAGCACATTCTGGTCTGCTGCATCAGCGTAGCTCTGCAGTCAGAGCACTGGCATTCGATTTTAAAAAGCAATCATTTAAACCTCTGCAAAGCTCCTATCATCATACTTCAGCCAGTCACAGTAACTGGAAAAAACTCCTAAGTTATAGCTCAGCTGCCTCAAAATGATGGCATAGGCCACCTTGATTTAAAGCCCTGGAGTGAGGAAAGAGCTTATCTGAAAGTTTGATATTCTTAAAATCATGTAATCATTTAGTTTGGAAAAGACTTTATGATCATCGAGTCCAACCATTAACAGAGCACTGCCAACTCCACCACTAAACCATGTCCCTGAGTGCCACATCTACACATCTTTGAAATACCTCCAGGGATGGTGACTCCACCGCTTCCCTGGGCAGCCTGTTCCAATGCTTGACAACCCTTTCGGTGAGGAAAGTTTTCCTAATATTCAATCTAAACCTTCTCTGGCACAACTTGAGGCAGTTTCCTCTTGTTCTATTGCTTGTTACTTGGGAGAAGAGACTGACACCCGCCTTGCTACAACCTCTTTTCAGGTAGTTGTAGAGAGTGGTAAGGTCTCCCCTCAACCTCCTTTTCTTCAGGCTAAACAACCCCAAATACTCCCGCTGCTCCTCATAAGACTTGTGCTCTAGACCCTTCACCAGTTTCATTGTCCTTCTTTGGACACACTCCAGCACCTCAATGACTGTCTTGTAGTGAGGGGCCCAAAACTGAACAGTAGTCGAGGTGCGGCCTCACCAGTGCTGAGTACAGGGGGATGATCACTTCTCCAGTACTGCTGACCACACTATTTCTGATACAAGCCAGGATGCTACTGCCCTTCTGGGCCACCTGGGCACACTGCTGGCTCACATTCAACCAACACCCCCAGGTCCTTTCCCGGGCAGCTTTCCAGCCACTCTTCCCCAAGCCTGTAGCATTGCAGGGGGGTGTTGAGACCCAAGCGCAGTCCTTCAAACACTCACCATTAGAGTGTACATCTTACTTATCCTCTGAGTTTGTCTAGCAATTGAAAGAAATACTTAGACTATTTCTGAGCATTATTTCACGTGGTGCAAGAGAAATTGGTCCTGTAACCATAATAAGATTACTTCTTAGCCGTGACCCTGTGTAAAATCTCTGACACTTGCTATTATCCCTAAGAGATGTCCATTTTACTTCTTACCCTGCATCCAAAACCATGGATCATTTTAAATATCCACGTTTAACTTGTATACATATTTTTTCAGGATTTTAATAGGATTTCTCATCATCTGTAAAGCACCATGAAATGTAATATTTTCTCCAGAATGAGCTGTGAAATTTGTCTACCTTATCAACAATTTGTGTAGAACTTGCTTCTTGGATTAAGTGTTTGACTCACTGAATGCCTCCTTCCCACATTCAGTCTATCGAATTGGCATGTTAGAAAATACATGGCTCACCCTCTTTTTTTTTTTTTTTTAATGGTAGTTGTAGCCTCAGAAGTGATACATGGCATTTTATTGTGCATGCATATGTTTAATTGCTGGAGCTTAAGGAAGAACATTATGTCTAATCCTCTGCTGGAGTGGCTTTATTGCACTTTATGCACAAGCACACAGCTACAATATCCAGACGTCTAGAAGCCTTGCATATTGCTCAAGATCCTGAAGCTATACAAACTGGGGGAACAAATGGTCCCTGCTCAAGCATTTCATGAACAAAGCAAAAATTAAGGTCACTGACTGGCACAGACTAGTAGTTTTAAACAGGACAACATCAGTATCTGTGATCAGGAGCAATGTCAGAGCACCACTGACCTATAAATAAGAGATTTCCCCCACCCAGAAGATCCCTAAAATGCAAAATACTGTGTTATTTGTAGATCTGGGGCTTATTCTTCTTCTGAAAGAGCAACCTCCAGGAAAAAAAAAAAAAAAAAAAGTATATTCTGATGATTGCCCCAGACTATAATTTAGTCTTGTATCTGCAAGTTTCAGGTTTTGTTCAAGTACATAATGGTGCAGTGGAATGCTTCCCAGCAGTCCCCCAATACACACTCCTTAATAACAGAGAGATCATTTACTGGAGAGAATGAGCAGTTTCTTGCATAAGCCTCTTTTGTATGAGAAGTTTCAAGGATATGAAAGCAGCAATTATCCTCACCTTGGCTAATACAATTAAGAAATTCTGAAGTACTGAGAAAACTCTGGAGCAATTAGACTTTGAAAATCGCCTAACTATGAATTGTCATTTGCCAGAGAGCTATAGTTAGATCAAATTAAATCAGAGATGCAGGGAATGATCTGAAAGCAGTCAGAGGCAGTGGGGTAGGATTTCCACTGCAGTTTGTTATGGAGCTCAATCTGAATCTTCTGTCAGTTATGACCATGAATTATAAGCACTTGGGAGTTTTTAGGGTACTAATCAGACATTTTTTGCTAACTTAGGCAGAAACATTACATTATTTTAGTGATAACTGTGCAACTAATTCTACTCCCAGTCCAAAGCAGAAATGTCTTAGGTAACAGAAAAAATACTGCTTAACTTAAATCTCTCATGCTGACTCTAGCTTTTGTGAAAGAGGTAGGCTGGTCCTTACAACAGGATCAATATTTGAACAATTTGTCTTTGAGATCAGGTAGAAGAAGACTTTGCAAGATTATTGCAGCTTAAACATCATCAGTAAGAAACAAAGCAGTCCTTGGATAAGCGCTGCATTGACTTTAAGGCGAAGACATGCATTGCAGAAGAGCACAGGCAAGAGCAGTCCTCCAGAAAACATGATCCAGGAGAAGAAAGTGGAAGATCAGGTCTGAAGAAGAGGAGACAATACAAAAATCCTTCCATGACTGCTATTGACAGGAAGGAAATGATTTCTTCAAGGTGCTCATGAATGGTGGAAGTATTGAGAGGTTTAAGTTTACATTAGGAAGATTTCTGACGATGAGAAGTGAGAAACACTGAGTGGCTGGGGATGGTGAGAAGCCTTCATCAAATCCATTTCTGGTAGATGTTTGATCTGACTGATTTTGCCTTAGCAGACAGGGAGTGGGTGACCCCTGTGAAGGTTGTGATTTCAGCATCCTATTTCTTGTGAGCATGATACTTTTGGGGGGCATTTCATCTGCAGATTGCGGCTGTTATAGCAGCATCCATGTCACCAAAGGGGAGAAATGTTAATATCAGCATTAAGCTCTAACTCTGACAAAGGTTTGGTTCAGACTTATTCCTCTAAACTAGAATATGAGTCCTAACTTATTGGTTCTCCTCAGTATTTAACCTTTTTGCTTCCAAAAAGGAAAGGTAATGGAAGGCATAGGAAAACTAATGTCATGTTTCAAGCTGATGCTTTCATGAAGTTGACACTTTCTGATATTGTATTAGTGCTTCTGAAAACAGGATTAAGCAATAGGCTCACCACTTCTTTGCCTGAACAGGCATGTTGACAATAGCTTTGTAACTAATTTTTTTAAGCTCCCTGTCCATCAATATCTCTCAGAAGCAGGACATGCTGTTAAGACTGAAGAGCATTCAGCTAATTCAGACTGTTTCTAAATCTGACAGTCCTTTTGTGCCCTTTGACCCTTTTACTCTCCCATGAAGTGGAGGAGTATTTTTATCTTCCCACCTTTGAAACTTTGAAAGAGGAAAAAATGTAAATAACAAGAATGGCTTTGCTTAACGTGTGGGAAAGGCCAGGAGTCTGGTTTAGTTATCACAGAAACACAGAATGGTTTGGGTTGGAAGTGACCTTAAAGATCATCTAGCTCCAACCCCCCTGCCATGGGCAGGGACACCTTCCACTAGACGAGGTTGCTCAAAGCCCCGTCCAACCTGGCCTTGAACACTGCCAGGGAGGGGGCAGCCACAGCTCCTCTGGGCAACCCATGCCAGTGTCTCACCACCCTCACAGGGAAGAATTTCTTCCTTATATCTTACCTAAATCTACCCTCTTTCAGTTTAACACCATTACCCCTCATCCTATCCCTACAATCCCTGATGCAGAGTCCCTCCCCATCTTTCCTGTAGCCCCTTTCAGTACTGGGAGGCCGCTATAAGGTCTCCCTGGAGCCTTCTCTTCTCCAGGCTGAACAACCCCAACTCTCTCAGCCTGTGCTCACAGGGGAGGTCCTCCAGCCCCCTGATCATCTTCTTGGCCTCCTCTGGACCTGCTCAAGCAAGTCCCTGTCCTTCTTATGTTGGTGCCCCCAGAGCTGGACACAGCACTGCAGGGCGGGGTTTTATGAGAGCAGAGTAGAGGGGCAGAATCCTCTCCCTTGACCTGCTGGCCACACTTCTCTTGATGCAGCCCAGGACACGGTTGGCTTTCTGGGCTGTGAGTGCACATTGCTGGCTCACAGTCAGTCTTCCATCCACCAATACCCCCAAGTCCTTCTCCTTAGGGCTGCTCTCAATCCACTCATCTCTCATCCTGGATTTGTGCTTGGGATCACCCTGACCCATGTGCAGGACCTTACACTTGGCCTTGTTGAACTCCATGAGGTTCACATGGTCCCACCTCTCCAGCCTGTTCAGGTCCCTCTGGGTGGCACATCCCTTCCCTCCAGTGTGCCAACCTCACCTTAGATTAGTTGTACTAATCTAAAGCTGGATGTGACATGCGGGGCAACAGGATTCAGCAGGATGCACAATGGAGGTTCACACAGCTGTGAAAAACACCTCACCCACAGCAATAGCAAAAACCCCTCTGTTGAATCAACTGGAAGATAAGAAATCAACTGAAATCTAGAGTTAAACTTTCAGCAGCTCTTCTGCATTAGGCAACTAAAGATCTCCTAAGACTGTGCCCTGAGACACGTACAAACGAGACAAGATCTTGTGGGACGTCAGGAATTTCCTCATCTTTGCAAATCCTGAAGAGGTCATTGCCAAACACCAGGTCAGTGACCAAATGAACTTCCCTTCCCACAGGGAGGATAAACTGCCTTAAACCGCCCAAAACCACACCTGCACAACACCTCTTATGTGTTGAACCTTGTTTGTAGTCTTGATGATCTAAGAGCCACTAAAGGGATTTTAGAAACATTTGAGTCCAAATATCTTTCTGGAGACACCCTTACATCCCAGCCAAGCCAGGCAACAAGCAGTTTATAAGATCTAAAGGAAAATGTCAATTTTGACCAATACCCCAAGAACCTGAACAAATATAATCTTCATGCAAATGAATTGCTAAGGAGAAGCAATGCTGCCAGGATTAGAGGTCCAAGCGCATGTGGCAACCATGGGTTCTGCTTCAGGACCAGTGATGCTGCAGACAGCACCACGACAGGGAAGGGGAGGGAAAGCACTCCAGTTTCCAGGAGCTGTGAGTGGTGCTAGGCTGCGCAGATTTAGAAAGCATCAGCTAGAGCTTGGTGGGTGTCAGACAACTTCTTCTCCCCAGAGAAATGTGGGTTTACCAGAAGCAGATATAAGCCATGGGAATACTGTATTTAGGCACTTTTCCCCTACTGTGGGAACCCACTCACCTGCAGGTTTCCCACAGAAGCCCTGAGACTTTCCACAAAGGAGCCCTGAGCCAGCACATTACGTGGGCATTGAGAACTGGCTTTCCACAGCTCTGCGGACACACGTAGGTGTTGTGTTGGAAAGGTTTCTTTGCTGTATTACTGACAACAGCTTCTGAATTTGGGCTGGGGAGGAAGGAGGTTTCAGCACCGGGTGATGACACTATGAAGTTCATATGCACTTGTGTATCAATGACATACAAGTATCTTTAATTACCAGCATGAGGCCCCCAAATCACATGACTTTAAGAGAATATATAACATCAGCTCTAAATCCTAGTTTCTAGAGGCTAAAGGCCTGTTTCATTGTGGTGGGAAACATTACCCTCAGCAGTGTTTCTGTACCACCATGACAGTCAATTTGAGCCACAGGGGGCCAGGAGAGCTCCGGCTGCAGGAATAAAACATGAACTTCTACTTCCATGACAGCCTGCTGCTCACAGTCATTTTCTGTTATCTTTGTTAGGACCCCATTAATACTTGACCAGTCAGAAACATCAGTGACTCCTGCAGCTGGCATTAGATAATCTTGCACTTGGCAGCCTGAGGGGCTCAACACTTGCTCTTCTTGCTAATAAGTTTCCCATCGCTAACTCTTCCTATCACATAGTCAAGTCTTGACAGGGCTTGATCCCCAGACCACGGGGATAAAACTCTCACCGTGCTTCAAACCCTTTGAAAAAGAATTGATATCCACTGTATTAAAAAACCAGTATTTCCAACTCATTTTGAAAGACAATTCAGTGGAAAATAGGATGAGTCCCATCCTTCTGTTGGCTTAGTTATATTTGATTGCATTTACTATGGTGTGCACGTAGTTTCAGATTTTACCAGGGAGGTTAATGAATGCGAAGCTCACTGTGCAGGGTTGCTTAACGCATCTTGTTGAAGGACACCCTGCCCTGGGCTCCGCCTCTGCTGCTGGAAGAGCCCAGCCAGGGGATGCTCCTGCTGGCCTCAGGAAAGCTGTCCACCTGCTCTAAGGTTTGCCTGCATTGACAACTTGATCCAATGCTAATCCTAAATTTCTTTTCAATGGGAACTTCCTTTTGCGCATGGAGAACTAGATAATACTTAAAACATGGGGATATCTCCCTGTCCAGATCCCACACACTGAGAGCAGCTGATGCTCTGCTCCTTCCCCAGCTTTCCTATTATCTCGGTGGTAACATAACTTGTGAAGAACATTACTTCATCATTAGCAAGAGAGACCCAAGAGGTCTGAAAGTTTGTCCTAGATAATCTCCCTCCTTATTAAGAGTAGACTTACACAGACATCAGTGGTTCACCTGTAGTTAAATGGGTAAACTACTTAATTTACAACAAGGGATCTGGGAAAGAAGGAAAATAATTTCATGCCTCATTGTTTTTCTGTGATCTCATTACACCAATGGATGATGCTTCCCTTATATCAGTCAAATATGAAAAAGGAGCTGAGGAGCAGAGAAAGGATTGCCCTGCCTAGAGAAGGATGGAGAATGTGGCCCAAGCTTAGTTTCAGTGCTAAATATCTTCTTCCCTCCCCCAGAAATCTGATGATCTACAGGCTATAGTCACTGCAGCTGACAAACCGATGGTACCTGAGCAAAATAAGGGCCTCTCCAAGCACCTTCTCTCTCCTGCACCACTGAAGGTGAGGGCTCCCAACATATCTAGGAGGTCTGCCTCCACTACGGGAGGGACACGCATGGGTGGGCAGGCAGGAGCTGAGCAGTGAGGAAGACAAAGGAAAGGCACTTCAGTAGCCTGAGCACTACTCACTTGCTAAAGCATCAAAGGCATGCTGCAGAGTGGAGGTGTGAGAGCTTTTCACAGGAGAGGTTGTCAAGATCTTTTTATAGACCGCAATCAGCACAGAAAGGTTTTGAGCAGGTTTTTCCTCCTGTACAGTTACACAAATAGTTTGCTAGCCGAGATGAGGAGTCAGTTCCACGAGCAGCAAAATGACTGAAGTCTCTTCTTTTCCGTTTTTGTGTGCTGCTGAATTTGTTGGAAACTAATAAAGGTGAGCCCGTACCAGGAGCCTGTCCCTCCCTCAGGAGCCGCTGTGGGGAGTGCTGCGTCACCCAACCTCTTCTCATAAGGCCTGGAGAAACCGTGAGACGTGACAGAAATCAGCCAAAGTGTTCAAGTCTTCCCAGGGAATGACTGAGTGGTTTCATAAGGACACAAGACCTCTTCGTTTACAAAAATCATAGCACCAGATGTTGCACAAACACTATAGTTTAATGGACAATCTCTCTTTGATATTAGCCGACATTTTAATACACCACCATTTTGTGCATCGATTAGCAGAAAACCTAGCACCTACACATCTATTTTAAGAGATTAAAAATCCACAAGGCGTTTCACACTTAAGTTATCTTCGTAAAATGAACAATGCCACAACCTTAAAATAGTTTACAAGCACTTCACTCTGCAAGTTTTTTCCACTGCACCGAGATAGGCATCTCCTTGACAAGTGTGCCAGGGTCAGCCGAGTCCCGTTTCGTTCCACAATGCCCTGTGCACTGAGGCTGATTCACAGCTTTATTTGTTGCTCTCCTGTCTTCATTCATTTATTTCTGCTGCCCCCATAGCCCCAAGAGCAAGCCTGAGCACTCGTGGACCTCTAAGTGCTGTTAAGAGGAGCTGGTGGCCTTTGAGCTGCTGCAAGCAACAACACCGCAGACACTCTGATCTGTAGGCGCAAAGGAAAAAGAAAAATAATTTTAAAAAAAAGAATCACACCTGCCACCCACCTCCACCCTCATCCACACAGGCATTGGAGATGACTAAGAACAATCCAACTGTCCTTCCCAATTTCAATGAAAAGGTTTGTCTTCAGTGTGGGCACCGTGAAGACACAGTATCCGCTTCTTCTTGGTGCAAGAGCCATTTCCACTATGAATCACTGTTTCCTGATTCATCAGCAGCTAGGCTTTCTGTCTGCAGGGATTAAGAAAGAGAAGGTGACATGGCCTACCTTTGACATACTGCACATCCCCGGTAGGAGGGAGCAGTCATGGCCATTGCTCTCCCTCTGTTTTGGCCAAGGCAGTAGGTCAGGCAGCCTCCAAAAAACATTTCCAAACCAGGATCTGATGCCAGTGGTGATTTACAGCTCCATTACACATGTCACCTTCAGGGCTGTGACAACCGTGCTGGGAAAGTCCCACAAAGCCCGACAGTCATCTCAAAGAGTTGATCTACAACCCGAGGTGCAGACAGGAGCCCCTGTCTGCAGCTGTGGCCTTGTCTTCTGCTCAGTGCCATTTACTCTGAGCTCCCCCCAAGATATTACAATTTAAATTATACAGACCTTTTCCAGTCCAGCAGAGGAAGACTCAGAGCACCAAACCACCTGGATATATTTTGGAATTTATATTTTACTGCACTACACACAGAGAGGACAACCTTGGTCTTCATTTTGAACATGCCTGTGGAGCTAGCTAGGCAGCTAAGGTTTTTCTGAAGTTTTCCTGTGAAATTTCAGCTGAATTGAGACATGCTGTCACAACAGTGCAAATTGCCTCTGACAGCTGAACTTTCCCATCAGACCCAGAGGACTCAGGCAGCTGTGCCTCTAGTCCAGCACCAAAGCCCAACACCACAATGAAAACTGAGGAGTCTGGTGGCCCCACAGGCCAGGTGCTGCACAAGCATCCAGATGAAGACACCAACCCTTGCCTACAATGTTTTGAGCTGTGACACTGTTTTCCAGACAAAACCAGTGACTTCTCTGCAAAAGACTGTTATCATCCCCCACCTCCTACCCTCAGTTCTTTACTGTTTCCTGCAGACCACGTTTTATCTATCTGACCTATATGACAAGATTATTTAATCTGCCTGAAGCCAACAGCCTCAGCCAGGCTCACTGGAGTCAACAAGCTGTTTCTGATCAGTATAGGTTGGAAAACCCAGTGATGAAGCAGACAAAACCTTGCTGCTGGTTCACTACCTGCAGCCAATTTCAGAAGTTTCTCCAAAGTGAATAACAGGTCAGATAGGAACCTGTCAGATTTTTATCTTATTTTTGGGGGGTACTTCTTCCTGATTATCTGTGAAGAACATGGGAAGGACTGATATTCCCTAAAAAAAACCCCAAACCAAAGTCAACAAGAAAACCCTCACAGGCATGTAATGGCATGATGGTCTGTAAGCAGGTGGCCTAGTTACAGTCCTTGCTGGCATTAATTTCAGTCTGAGTGCAACAGGGATCTCCATTTCCACACAAAAGAGAGCAGTTGGCATAACAAACTGTGCAAAACCACAGCTGCTCTCGTTTTCCTTGCAGCGGTGCCCTGCAAGTAGCAGTTTCTCAGCTGGAGGTGGCCTGGAGCATGACCACAGCTCAGCTGGCTTTATTTTGTTCCCAGCAGCTTGCATTGGATGAGTTTGGGTTCTTGTGGTGGAAGAGCACTGCCCCAGCTGCAGTATGCAGACCTGTCCCTTCAGGCTGGGGAATGTGACACAAGCAACATTTGTGACTCTCTTGTGCAGTTGAATGCAGGAGTTGCCACTCCTGAGCCCTGCCAAGCCTTCAATCTAGGCTGTCTAGGAGGAGGCCCCAGAAGCAGGATCCTAAGGAGGACAGGAATGTAATCCTGGGCTCTATCAACTAATACACCTAAGCCGTAGGAATTAACTATAATTTACAAGTCTTTAAAGCAACACACAAGAGGACAAGTCTTTCAAAAGCACCTGAGGCTGTTCTGAACAAAGTCTCATTGACTTTCAGTAGCACTTCTGCTGCTACCTGTTGTAGGTGTCTCCGAAAATCCTACCCAGAGACATAAAGCAACACAGGTCAGACAGGAGTGTGCAGCTCAGCCGTTTGGTTTCTGCTCATGATTACCGTAAGTGCAGCAACTGGATGCTACAGGGGCTTCATGCAGAGGCTTTCCTTTATTTCTGGCACACCTCAGAGCATGACCTCTGTCTTGCAAGGTCTGTAAGGAAGCACTGGTGTGAACAGAGTCTCAAAAAGAAACTCAGTCACCACAGTTCCAAAACTTGCTGATTTTGCATGAGTTCAGTATAAAAGTGGTCATAATTCAACTGAGGTTACAACTAAAGGGCCTCAAGAACTGTCCACTTGGAGGGTTGGGCTGGCACTTTAAAGAGGCTGCTCTTCAGCAGCTGGGTGATAGTGAGGCACCAGCTCAACCTGCTCTCAGTCTTTGCTGCTGCCTTTCCACTAGAAAACTTGAATTTTGAGTCCCAGGGTTCAAGTCTGGAGCAACTTTTGCCACTGTTCCCCTTTGGTGCAGTCAAAGTGGGAAGGGATGGGTAAAACCACCCTTACTGGGGATGAAACACCAGTCTGCATCTTTAGAAGTGGGTCTTCAGCCACAGTGATCCTCAGGTATAAGAGAGAATATTTGCACTTGCATACTTGCAGAAAGGAAATGAAATGTTACTGGTGTACCTATTTCAGCAGATACCTGCAGATGGGTGGAGTGCAGGTTTCCACAGAGCACTTGAGAAAGATTTCAGTGTTTTGCAGCCACGCCATACTAAAAGAAAAAAGAAAAAAGGGAATGCAATAAGCAAGACTTGACTTCGTAGCCTTTTCACTCCCACCTCCGCTTTGCTGTTGCTAAAGTCTTGCTTTGGCTCCGGCTCATCACAAAATGTTGGGGACAATGTCCCTCCCTGTCTCTTGGCTCCCCCCTCCCTGACCCACAGCCCCTGCCCTCCCAGCCAGGCCGCTGCCGAGTGCTCCAGCTGGCCGGGGAGACAAGGGGCTTCCCAGCCGGCAGCACTCGGCTCTCCCAGCAAGCACATGCAGCCGTCGCTGTGCATCACAAGATGTCGTTGCTGTGCCACTTTTGTCCCTCCTGCCCATCTCTGCTTCCCTCGCAGGGAAACGCATCCCCTTCCCTATCCAAACCCAAATTCGCACGCTCCAGGCCATTTCCTTGGGAGCACCCCACGCCTCTAGGGACATTTACGGACAGGCTTCCCCCAGCGCCCAACAAAACAACGTTTGCCAGAGTCACAGACCTGACCCTTGCTTGTCTGTTGCTAAAATACCAGCCTTGGAGAAAGGTAGCCACGTTTTCCTCTAGCCACTCATCCCCGTGTCTGAGCAAGCATCCACGGGTCTCCCCCCGTGTCATGGCCACAGTACGGACACGCAGGACTTGCAACAGCACCTTGAGACACGGGCTGGGTACCACGTGGACTTTGTCCTGGCAGGGTTTGTGCTTTGTCCTGGTGTGCAGGGCTGCCTTGGATAGGCATAGCAAGTGCAGAAAGACTGCTCAGACAGGATTGCTGAGATCCTGTCTTATATGGAAAGAAGGGTTTAGAAATAAAAAATCACCCCTCATTGTTGTAGCGTGGAAGCCCACACTTGTACAGCACCTGTGGAGAGGGGCACATGACTGCTCTTCCCAACACCATGCTGGAAATTGAGATTTTTGGAGCTGGAGCTAATTCTGGCTCTCTGTCAGCCCCCGAACTTCATCGAGCCAGGCTAACAAAAACCTGGAAGGAGAAGAGGTGCCTGAAAAGGTTAGCAGCTGGCCCGAGCTTGTAGAAGAGAAGAGAGGATTCACTGATTCTTAAGCAGAACTTAAAATCTCCTGTAGCTGCCACAAGACTTTTCTCATCCTACCTCTGGATAAAATCTTCAGTCTTTTTCCATACTGTAAATTTAAGACATGGAAGTTCCATTTGGCAATTCCTAATTTAGCACAAGCTCTTTTGGGGATGCAGTGCCATGGTGTAAGTCAAGACAGGTTCAGGCACCCCCAGTAAAAAGGTGCAGGTCCCCTGCATGTTTGGCAGTGACCATCCTTTCAAAATCCACTTGATTCCACTCTAGAACAAAAACTACACTGCTGAAACCACTGCAGATCTGACAATTTTTGGGATATCTATTACTCGGATTGATGTTTTTCCCTCTGTAATAGTCATATCTTTCAATATTAAATTTCTTTGCAAGGAGCACCTGGCAGATGGTATTATTTACTTTTGGATGAACTTGTGCAGAATCTACCCTAAAGCCTAGCAAGAATTTTTCCACGAAATGCATTTTAATTACAGAAAACCCCATTTACTCCTAGGATGCCACCAGCTTTAACTCAGGTCAGGGGAATTTTCCTGCATGGATCTAATCCACGGCCCTTCAACTCCAGCCCAAGGGCTGACCACACAATTGCATTGGACCTCTACCAAATTCACGCTAAGAGGTTTTAATCAGGTTTTTTAAAAATTAAATGCTACTTCTAGGATGTGACATATAGGGCCTTCCCTAAGGGCCTTCATGGTGGACAGCCCCTAAGGGCCAGCACAGTATTTGGTTGGTCTTTACATGTTACCTTAAAAATTAAAATTCAGGTATATTGGAGACATTTGACTATCTCAAGCACCCTTTAGTGAACTCCCTGACAAACCTTTAGTGATGTTGCAGCTCACTTATTTGCAAATCTTGTTTATACCTCGTGGATTAAAGAGTGTGAAACTTTAGCATGTTCACTTGTTCATGTTTCATGCAGAAATCCTTTACGCAGCAGGAGGAAGATCCTTACCCTTCTCACTCCTCTAAATCCACACTCAAAGGAAATAAGCAGCAATTCAGCATCCTTTTTCACAACCCGCCAAAATCCTAGAGGCACTTTATATCCTTGGTCCCCCTGCTTGGGCAAATGGCATGAAATAAAACAGCTCATAATCCCATCCATGGCCCAGCATGACAAGAAAGCCAGAGTCCCTTGCAGGTTCAGTGTTGCACTGCTGGCAGCAGCAGCTGTCTCTGAAAGCTTTTTTGAAAAGAAATGAGATTCCCTCACTCACTTTGCCAGAAGCAAGAGGTTTAAGACATTGAGCAGCAGAAGCACCTCTGCAAATCCACCCGAGCCTGCCCAGTGAAACGCAGGGGACCCCATGGCCATCCTGGAGGTGCTTTTTTTTTTTTTGAAATCTCATGTAGAAGTATGAAGTCACCCCAGTACTCATGTTACCATCTCCAGATCAGAGGAGAGCATGTTATAAACACTGCCAGCGCCTATTAAGGGGTTTTGCTTTACTGAATCTGGCAAACACAACTAGGCGTTTCAGAGCTGAACTAGCTCACAGAGCTTTAGCCTTTGGATTACTTACTAATGAACTCCCCATAGTCCAGCCATTTAATTTCATTAAATTGCCAAGACAGTTCCAGTTAAAGGCCTAGGTCAAGTGACATACTGCTGATTTCAGAGACCTCATCAGGAAAAAGCACATTCCTCTGTTTAAATAGATACAATTTTATAAATATCTGCATTGTGCAATAACCTAAACAGACAAACATCCTGGTTTTCCCCAGTGTATCATTGGAAAACCCAGCAGTAGTTACAAGCAAGGATCATGTTTTTGATTTTGGGGATTTTCTGCTTCTGAGGCCAGAAGGTCTGCTCAGACTGTGCCGACACAGCAGTATTCTCCCAGCTCCAGTTAACTGCTCACATTTTCCCCTTCCCTTCTCAGATGCAGGCACTTCAGCCCACTGAGGTAGGATATTGTAACAGTGATTTGCACCGTGGTTCAAGGAGAGATGCTTAACCCTGCAAGCGATTTCAGTCCCCTCTCACTGCTTTAAGCAAGATGATTTGGGCTCTTTGGTCCATTAGGTCAGTCCTTGTCAAGAGGTTTGAGGCTGGGATGGAGAAAAAGGGAAGCCAGGCAGGCTCTGGGGAAATACTGCCTGTCCCGTCCCACGCACAGCAGTGGGACAGCCAGGGTCAGTTCCTGCACCTCAAAACATCCAAAGGTTTATATGCTGATCTGCAGCCCACCAGCGGCAAAGGAGGGTCCCAGTTCCATCCCACCCCTCATGCCCACAGCTGGAGACAATGTGTGAGCTGAAACCCTCTCCTGGAGCACCTAGCTCACATCTCCCTGGGCTGCCGAAGCCTTTCTTGCTGATCTCATGGGTTTTGGACTCAGCCCATAATAATCTGCGCAATCAGCAATCCTTTGGCAAGTGAGCGGGGCCACGAGCTGAGGACAACTGAAGGGAGTGAAATTTAATTTACAGAATGGATGGCTGTCAGCGCTGCATCCTCCTGGCTGCATGCACGTGGGACCGCAAAGGCTCCAGCTCCAGGCGAGAGGCTGCCACAGCGCCGGCTAACCTCAGCTGGGCATGCGGCCCCAAATCCACTTACTCTTAATAATGCTGAATCGCCTCTTCTCACCTCCAGCTTTAGGACTTCTCCTTAAAACAGATTCATTTCTTCCTGACCTGCTTTGTTGACTGCAACGTTGCATCGCCCTTCAGAGAGGCAAGGAGGGAACAATTCAGCACAGCCACTTTGTCCCCCAGATTAACCCTCAGCCAGCAGTGACCCTTGCACCGTGTTGCCTACGAGGTGCAAGCTCATCTTGCTTGGATGCTGCTTCCCCCCGGCGGCTCTCACTGCGGAGCTGGTGTGACTCCCAGAGCCCGGAGCCAGACGGAATCACCCTGAGAAAAGGAGCACAGTCAGATTGATGCTGCAGCTCTCAGCAACACCAGGCCAGTGAAAAAGAGGGTTGAGACACTGTGGGGTATCACTACCACATGGCTATACATAGTAGAGAGGCATTTATCCCAGTGCAGTAAGGGAACCACTAAAAGACACGATTTAATAAAAGAAGTACAGGTGTGATTCCCCAATGTCTGATTTCCACATCGGGACCTGTAGGTCTCATACAAGCCCCACCAAAAAGTCAGAAAAATAGCCAGCAAAGCCAACATTGGCGACACCTAACCACTGACCCTATTGCCTTCAGATCAGGCCCCTTTCAGTTAACACTGCTGATACAGAAGACTGAGCTAGGTACCAAGCTCTCATAGTGCTTTAAGATGTGGGTATAGAAGGGAAATCTCTAAAACTGTTTGTTGGTTTTTTTTACCCAGACTACAACAAGGAGCACTTCCAGCCTTGTACATCATGATACCTCAATATTTTGTCCCTGGAAAAAGATGAACCCTTCCCCAAGGGCACCAGAAAGTCAGTGGATTGTGGTACATCAAGTTCAGCCCTGACTGCCCTGAGGGATGCAGGTTGTGTTCACAGCAATATGCAGAATGTGCATACCCACAGCTTTGTGAAAATGCAACATTTACAGCTGGCACAAGGAATTTTGTGGGGCAGTTTTCAGAAAAGCACAGAGGAGGAGGAGGTCATTTTGTGCTGCTGTGCCAAGGCAAAAGGCAACAGCAGCGTCACAGGCACACACCATCAGACATTTGCATCCCGGCTGCCTTAGAGGCTTCTTGGGGCGAGAAGGACTTCTTTGATGGACATTAATCTCGTACAATAACTTCATCTCATATGTTCAGGGGAGAGAGGGGAAAGGAAGAAGCTCCCCACCCTGACTTGCAACAGCAACCTTTGCTCACTGAGAAGAAAAACCATGAACATCTAAATTCACAGTAGACATTTCTATTAACCAGGATATGGTTTGGATTTAGGTTCAGAATCAGGACAATATCACTCTGAGAGAGCTCTTTGCAGATGTTAATCTTTCTCAGTTGCAGTCATTCCTGTGCAGAGCGCCGTGCATTGTGGAAATAGAAAATAAAGGATGGTCAAGAATAAATTACAACAAGATTGAGTGTGTCTTTCTCAAAGATATGCCCTAGTTCAGCCACAAGTTATTTGGCTCTGTGCAGGAATCACTGAGTAAAGCTTTACGTCCTGTGTTATGTAGGAGCTGGACACAGTGTTTCCTTCTGCCCTAACAAGATGAGGTCTCCATACTGCCTTGTCCTGGCACCAGGCTGCTGCTGGCAGCAGCAGAACACCTGCACAACTGGTGCCAAGTGTCCCAGATGGAGATCTGTCCCTTTCAATTACAAAAGTAGTGAAAAAAATGGAAATAAAAATAAAATAAAATTTTTAAAAGTC
This sequence comes from Strix aluco, assembly GCF_031877795.1. Classification (NCBI taxonomy): domain Eukaryota; kingdom Metazoa; phylum Chordata; class Aves; order Strigiformes; family Strigidae; genus Strix; species Strix aluco. The sequence continues at coordinate 39,697,501 of NC_133936.1, forward strand.
ACAACTGTTGCAGAGCCCTCTTGAAAGTGAAAAATCAATATCTGGCTTTTAAAAAATGAATAGAGGTGAGATACAGAAGCTGCCGCTGTCATGTCCAGCTTCCTTTCCAAGCCCCAGTGCAGGGATGCTCGCTCTTGTGGGATGTTGCTAGTGATTGCAGCAAAACTTCTCGAAAAGCATGACTTTGTACAAAGAGGCCCTTATGAGTCCGAGCACAGAAGGCTTGGGCTCATCATTCATTCAATATGTATTGCAAAGGTGTGTCTGGGATGAAAGTATTTTCCAGTCCCATTGAGGTGTGTGTCTGCATTACTTTCTTATTTACAGCTTTCAAATATTCATAAGAAATGTGCAAGTATTTGACATCTGAAAAAGACTATTCTACAGGCACAGTGTTTTCATGAAAAAAATTACTGAAGCTCTTGTGTGAGTCATGCTAATCCTCCTCCTAGTTAGTGAAACTTGGAAGGAAAACAGCAGGAAAAGGAGAAGTTTGGAGACTGCTGACAATAATTATCTGGGCATGGAAAGTCTTCCATACAGAGACATAGACAGGATCTCCTTTAGTGCAGTTAGAGAAGAGATTAATAGCCTGAGAGGGATATAATAAATGGTCAATACACTGGAACCTAGCTACTTGTACCAAAGGAAAAAGTACCTACTGGTCTTTTTTTCTCTCTTTCTCTTTTTTTTTTTTCCTTCAGAGAAGGCAGGATTTTTAGGAGGAGCATCCTGCACTCTGCAGCATCCCAGGGTGCCTGTATCCTAAGAATGAAGGGAAAAGCCTGGTTTAGCCACCCCAGTTTAACAGAGCTGTTTAAACAAGGTCTAGCCAGAGTAAAGAGATCTTCCTCTGACACATGTCTATACAGCAAGCAACTACTGTCCGTGAGTTACAAAAAGTCCCTAGTCCATTGTTCACCAATCTGGGATTGGATTTACTCCATTAAAAATAGTTAATGGAATGTTAATGGCACTTAATTGTATTCATTGCACTGGTTTTGCAGCGATTTTTTTCCTCGATTCACAAAGATGGGATTAAGTGTTAATGTATTGCAGGCTGCTGAAATGTATAACCTGCGGTCATGATTTTAAACACATGTAGAGGTGCTAATTGCATTCAGTTGACACAACTGTAGATGGGAAGATCATTTTTCGCACCTTATCAGCACTGGGGAGGCGCTAACTGCATTCAGAAGACACCACTGCTGTTACAAAGGTAATTTCTTGCACTTCATCAGAGTTTAACACATGCTTAGCAATGCAACTAGCCAAAAATACCATACCACCAGAGTTAATGAGGTTCTTGCATGTTTTTTAACAAATGGGAATTGTAAAAAAATTTCCTCCTTTTTTTTTTTTTTTTTTTAAATAAAGAGTAACAAATTCCTGCAGATGCCACATTGTTGGAGTTGGTGGTTGCCTGCCTCAATGCAATTTCTGAGCATGCTGCTAATGCTTTCTGGTGGATGGATGCCTATACCAGTCGTGTGCAGTTGTGCATCTGTGAACTGCCGAGAGTCCTGCAGCAGAGCAGAGCAGGTAATACAGGCCTCTTTTGTTTCACAGCCTGTGAGGGCAAAGACTGACACATCAGAAAATACTGCTGGGATTCTTTGAACCTCGGCAGAGATTCAGGCAAGGCTACTTTGCTTACCTTGTTTAGTTCTCTGTTGCTCCCAAATTTCGGGTAATCTCTTGGAGCTCTCCCACTTCCCCGACACCACGTCCGGTGGGCTGCTGGGCTGCTGGACCAAGCAGAGCTCTGTGCTTTGCAGCTTGAGGAAGGGCAACGAGATACCCTCCTGGCCTCACCCAAGTGTACCAAGAAGACTTGCATGGTGTCCAGTATCACCTCTATGGCAATAGCACACTCTTTTTCATCTCTTGTTCCTTTGCTCTCCTATCTCTAGCTTATCTCTAGGAAGTGCTGCTGGAGAAAAAGCTGAAGCTTTTTTGCCAGGTAGCCAAAGATAGTTTTGAGATCAGAACTCATAATTTTGTGCAATTTCAGTGTATTTTACTATGCTATCAATGGTTCTCTTCCTTCCTTCCATGCTTTGAAGACCCTTTGACTTTTCCCTGAATCCACCTGTGGTCTTTGAAAATCCCCTGTTTACAAGGTGCAACATGCTGAGGTCATTTAAGCTGTCCTGGGTAATTTGGACATGCAGCAGATGGGAGGCAGGTCTGGTCTGAAGCAAAAATTCCTACTGAAAGGAGTTTCTCTCTGCTTTAAACAAAGAAGCCTATGATAAACCATTCAGCTGGGAATAAAAATGGCTGGTGGGAGAGCATCACAAGGCTCCTCTGGCACAGGCAGGTGACTAAATAACATGACCTGGGACCTCCTGCTTCCTCCCCTCCAGTTTTGAAAGCACAGGTTTTCAGGTTCTGTTTCTCACATCACCCTCAAAATTAATGTTGGGCTACTCAAAATAGCAAGTGGCAAGACATGACCGTTTAGCCTTCACAGCCAGAAGACCACGCACTGCACTCCTATCCCGCTGTCGACTCCTGAGCAGAAGGATGCACGTCCGAGAAGTGCTTGCACGAAGATGAAGGGTGCACTATCAGCGGTGGTAGCAGAGAAAAGAGCACTGGACAGCAAAAGCACACCTACACAGGTGGTGCTGAGAGTTAATGTTTACATGTGTCCTTGGATGACTTTACTGTATGTACCAGGCTCAGCAGTTTTTCAGCTGCGCTGCTAAGCAGCACTCCCACCCAGCAAAAGCAGGAGCCAATGGTCAACCTGAGCTGTACTCACAGCAGAGTGCAGTGGAGACTTACCCACAATGGATTCAATAACTCAAGAGAAACTGTTTAAAAACAAACAAAAAAATGCATCTCTAATCCCCAAAATACCCACTTTAGGTGCTTGCCTTGAATGACATGCTGGTATGATGTCAACAAGAAGCAGAAACTTTAACTAATAGAAGTATGAATATTCCCCCACATTACCTCCAAAATCCTTGAGCAAATAAAGCTAATCTGAAGACAGAAACGTAGATTTGCAAAGCAAATTTACCCCGGTAATACACACGTGCCACTCCCAGGGAGAAGCGAGCAATCACCCCAAGCGCATTGCCTGGCTGACACTGAGGCACTGCAGCTCAGCAACATTGAACTGGATAACAATCACAGCCTCCAGCCTATGTCTTTCTCTTTTGCCTCATAAGACGTTCCTAAGTTCTCCTTACAGAGTCAGGCAGCATGTGTCTTGATCTCTCATTGTTTTCTGTGGTTTATTTTCTTTTTAATAGCTCTTTTCTTTGCAGAAAGAATCACAGTTTTCCCTCAACATAATAATACGAACATCACTAGCTGCATGTTAAAAGTTGGCTGCCAAACATGTTTTTGTAGCTGACCTACTGCAAACTGGAGGGTTGAGCCCCAATTCACACCAACAACGGCAGAAAATTAGCACTTGGAATAACTTTCTTACTCAGAGTGACAACTTCACCCCAGTTCCTTTCCCTACCAAAGCTCCCATTTGTCTTGGGTCCTCCCAGAAGACATCTTTGTGGAGCACCATCCAGTCCTCCAGCTGGTAGATGCAACAGTTTTCCTTCAAACAACAAAATAAGAAAAAATCCAGTGAATAGCTCCCATTGTTCAAGGAGGTTCTGAATCCCCCCCCCTCTCTCTTAGCTCCATCTGTTAAAGGTTCTCTCAAAATGTGCCCTAGATGAGAAAAGGTTATCTTGAAAAGCAACTGGGGCTCAACAAACCTCAGCACATTAATCCCAAGGCTCCGGGTGTAACATGTCCCAGCACAGACCATGCAATTACCTCCAAATGTATCAGCCTGTCCAGCCAGCTGGTTTGGTGGCCAGTGGACCCTCAACATCATGCCCTTGGCCGCTGCAGCTGCTGTGCAGAGCCCGGCTAGCAGACAGTATGAGGACTGGCCTGTTTGCCAGGCTCCGTGGGCTGGTGTTTTCCAAGCCCGTGGCTGCAATCGTAGCTCCCAGGTTCCCAACAGTGTGGTAGTAGCAGATTTACAAATGGGAAAGCAGTGGGTGGGATCCAGCATTTTGCTAAAGCCGAACACAATGGCTTCAAGAGAAACAAACCTCAGCTTTCCCAAGTTCTGGAAGAAACATTAACTTCCGGGGAAAAAAGGAGAAGAAAAAGGCCTTCAGAAGCTTCATTTTATCCCTCTCCGTGATGACTTCCCAGCTGGAGCTGATAGCCAACCCAAGCAATTTTGACGTTAAGGAGTAGCTCGCTCCCATGTACCTTCTGCTCTCCCAAGAGTCCCTGCATACCCTGAGCCGTTACAGCTAACAGTAATCACAGCATCCTTCCTGCACATCCCTCTTTGCTTCTCAAGTCTCCAGCATATTACTTGAATTGTATAGAATATAAAATAAATGGTCCCAAAGACACAGAGGTTTGAGTGTGGCCATGGGTAGGTCAATGTTCTTTTGGTTGTGTAGTGCATTAAGCAGAAGAGATTTGCTCTGTAACATAAATTAACATGATCTTAAGGCAGCATTAATTTGCATTCAATGACACACCTTCTTAGGGAAATGCTTTTCATATTAAGCATGTTTTGCGTGGCAAAGCTTGACTAGCACTGCGTTCGTGACTCTCGAATTCAGACGCAGATGGAAAGATGCCGTCATCCCAGGAACGAGCCGGGAAGCTCGTTGTTGAGCCTACCCACAGCGAGACACGTCTTGCGGCTGCTCATTTCTTCAGCACCGTAGGAGAGATCACGCTTATGTGGAACCTGTGAGTAATCGGATTCGACAGCTGGAGGGGTTTCCTTGTCTTCCGAAATTAAAGGTCATTCTTTTGTCGGACAGTTTTCACCCCTGTCAGCACACAACCTGGGAGGACCCCTCACCTCTTCCCTTTGCTCTGCTCCCATAGGTGACATTGCATCGCCCATCCAGGTGCAAAGAGCTTCCCCTCCCTGCCAGCAGTCTCTCTGCAGGTCAGTGTCTTCCCTGGCCTTGGGAGAAAAGGCATCTTCTGTGCTGGAGTTTGGTAATTACATGGTCCATTCCCACTTCTAACAGCAGCTGGGCTCTGGTTTTGGGACAGTTACATGACTGGACTACGGTTCTTTCCCCAGCTGTAAAATGGAAAGAAACCTACTTCTTTCCTCTATTATCTTTAGACACAGCTATCTCTTTATATCTAATCTTTATCTATTTACAGGTTAAAACAGAAAGCAGGATTATTTCTAAGGCACCTGCAGGCTGTCTGGGCAGTCTGACCTCTTTGGAATAATTAATGAGGCGATTGCAGAGATGTCCATGTCACCGGCTTTGCTTGGGGTCTGCCGGCATTTTGTTAGCACCAGTAGTAACTAATAACGCGGGGGGAGCTGAGGACTCTTCCTTCGGGGGAAGAAACACAACCCAGCTGACTGCAAGATGAAATTTACTGCAATATGAAGGGATCACCATGGAAACCTCTTTATTTTATTTCAGCCAATCTTTCTGTGCTGTCACTAGCAATATCACCTTCTCACTAGCCATAAAGAAAGGATTCCCAAAGAGGTTTGTAATCCTTGCTGGCTGGCCAAGACATCTGCCGGGAAGACATTTTTTCTCCAGGAAAACCATTTTCTCTCTGGTTCCTCTCCTCGCCAGGTGTGACTTCACCAGTAAAGGATAAGGCACCACTCCCATCCTGCATTGCTCCTCCTGTGAGGATGCTAGATTTTAACTTTGAGAAAAGAACAGGGACAAACAAGAAAACCTGCTATGTTACTGCCACCCTTTTCCTCTGTCCCCATACCTCCTCGCAAAGGAAATTGCTGCTTTGACATGCATTTGCCCTTGAGCACCAGCCCTTGAGAAGCTGCACATCTCAAAAGACAGCTCCATCCATCTGCCATGCCCTAGCGCTGAAATGATGACCTCTCAGAGAGCAGGGAAGCAGGATAAAACCAGCAGCTTCTCCATGGAAAACCTGAAGTGAGACCATTTGGAGGAGTCCGACCAAGTGAAGCTCCACTTGAATCTTCTTTGCAGGAACCTAATGCTTGAAAAAAGTGAAATAATCCGTTTTGGCTTCCAGCTGTGGTGACAAAGGTGAGGAAGGGAACTGCTGTCTCTTTGGAGAAACTACACCTCCCTACACAAATACTTAACAGAAAACAAGCTCTCTGCTTGACGCAGACCCATCCTGGTCCTGTGGCTGTAGACGAGCAGCAGTTTCAAACTCTGCATGTCAAAGTGAGAAGAGCTTCAGTTTTGGAAGATCAGCATGACCTGAATTGCAGAGGGAGCTAAATAGGTCAGGCTTTTCAGACACTTAGTGCGTCACATCTGGGTTTCCCTTATATCCTGTACAATGAAACTCTCCATTTACATTTGCAGTCATCAGGAAAAAGACTTCGGGCCACTATCCTGCTCATTCAGAGATGTTTCTAAAATGATCAGTGGTTTGGGGACCATCAGCATTGTCTGTGGGACCTGCGACAGCCTCACGCAGTTCTGTTTTCCCTCTGGGGGTGATTGGGATGTTGTGAAAGATCACCTCCCTTCAAGTGGAGCACAAGCTCTGCTCGCAAAGCCTCCCATTCTGAAGAAGGTATCAGCCATTCCCTTTCCAGGCTTGGATGAGCACAAGCACCTATTTGCAAATGAACACCCCGCCAGACCAGTTCCCATCTCCTAACTCTGCCAGGTGGACAGTTAATGATGGCCTCCACCTTGTAGGGCACCCACATTTACCCATAGCAAATGCCATCCTGAAGAGATGTCTCCTGTAGCTCCAACTTATTGCATTAGCTGCCGGGAAGCGTGCAGATCTCGGTGACCTGATTTGCCCCAGAAAACACAATTGCCTCCAGCAAGGAGGAGTTCATCAGCAAGTGCAGTGCTTGAGCAGGGAGAAGGCTGTGATTAGCGAGCACCCCCATGCCTTCCGCTGGAAAATTGCCTTGCCTCTAATTACTTCATGCCAAGAAATAGCCTCCGATATATCAGAGGAAGCAGAGCCCTGAAGAGAGCTTGCTTGCCGACAAAGCCCTCAGATAAGTTCAAAGAACAGCAGCCGCTAAAGAAGCATCACCTTGCCTTTTAGGCAAGGAAATATTATTTGCAAACTCTACATATTCCTCAGTAAATTCATGGCAGAGAGATTACAGCTGTGATATGACCCAGAGCAGACGAAACTGAAGTCCAGAGCACTCACATGGAGTGCATCCTGAAAAGAACACTAACGAAGAAATTAGAAACTTACTCCAATGCTTTGGAAAATCTGCAGATTTTCAGTTATTTTTTTTTCCCCAGAATAAATAAATTATAAAAGATACATTTAAATAAAATGAGCCTGTAAGCCAGCTTCCTTTCTGAGCTTCAGAATGGTCTTAAAGGCTCCTAAAAGACCAGGCTCACTAGCCATGCCTATGAAGAAGTCACTAAAGCAACTGCACCAGCAGGTGGGCCAGCTTGACCCCCACACCTTGCAAAGATGCATCATTTCAGATGTACAGGAGGTGTATCAGCTTATAATTGCTAAAGAGCAATTTAATAGCCCAACTTTTTCTAATGGATCAGTCATCGTGGTTTACAAGACAGGAATGTCCACCCACTGAATGAATAAATTTAGCCATCCTCACTCCCTATCAGCTCATCTTCAGCTGAGTTACAAGGTACAACCTGAGGCATTTCTAGATCTACTTCCTTAATAAGCTCATTTCTCAGTATAAACACCAAAGCTAAGCAGGAATTTTCTACCTCTTGGCACCAGAAGCACATCCCAGGCCCATCCTGGCTGCCAGAGAGAAAGGATGGGGAGGAGACATGAATAAACAGAAAATGGTGGGATACTTTGGAAAATGGCTTAGGTTTGCCACTTGTATTCCACCACTTCTGTGTGGCAGTTTTAGGATGTTCCATTTGCCGTCTTCTCCTTGTCTGTCTTGTTGACCTCGAGTGTTAGTTCTTCAGAGCAAAGACCATCTCCCACTGTAATTTGGTACTCTATTTGATGCTAGAACAGCCTGTTCTCAGGCAAGGCCATTCAGTAACAAAATAACGAGATCTCAAGTCTATTTTTGACATGATGTTATCATGAAGGAAGTCGAAGAATCGTTTTTCCCTATGAAGCACAGTGAAATAATTTAAAGAAAACATTATAATATCACACACAACGAACAACTGCTGAAAGAATTCCTACAGATGAGCCTTAAAAATTTGGCAGGCATAGGCTTATCGTAAAATCAGGTGGAGTTATCTCCCCTAAAATCTTTTTTTTCCAATAGAATACACCTTTTGGAGATAAAAATATTAACAAATAGTTTTTGATGAAGAAGCCCAAACAAGCCTTGACAAATCTGACATTTTGCAGAAACTGCACATTTCAATTTTTTGTATTATTTCAGAAATTTTGTTTGTGGAATTTTGCATTTTAGTATGCATATATATGCTAGATTTTACTGCAATGTCCTGTAGGAACTTTTGAAATGAAAAATAAATATTGCAAAACATGGGCTAACATAACCTTTCAGGAGATTCTGACATAAATATGGATCAACTTATCTTGGAAAACTTTAAAATAATGTTTTGACTCCCCAGTTTAATGTGTGTTAAATGGTTTTCATATACATCAGTCAATGTGTTAGAGACTTCAGAAAGAGAAATCAGTAGAAACAAATAGAGCCATATTATTCATTTACTTACTACTGTACTTACACCATGGATTTATAGTGCTGTTACTATAAGCTTATTTTGCCATAGGTTTCTTTCTGCCTCAGAGAGTGTAGATGTTCACTGGGAAACAACCTGAGGATAAAATCTATAATAAAGCAATCCATAATAAAAATAAAATATACAAAAACATGTTTTAAAATCAAAAAAGATTGCATATATTCATGAACCCTTCACAATTTTTTTAAGATGGAAAAATGGTGGAAATGTTATTTATTAAATGTTTTATTTAAAAATATTTGTTAAATTATGCCATCGTGGTTAATCTATCATCACTAATCTGGATGCTATAGATATTAATAATTATTCTTCAATAATTGAATTAGTGATTCAATAACTAATGAGAACCTTAATATGTATTAATATTTTCATCGTTTTTACCCATCTTTCTATCTGTCTAGCTGTCCTGCACAAAGCTACTGAAAAGCAGCTGAACAAGAGCCCAAAGTGATGCATTTTGCGAGGGCGGGTGCAGAGCGCACAATCTCCTATCTACTCCAAGGTCCCAACGCACTGAAGCATTCAATTGCACTCTTGGCTTTAAGAGCAAGAGTGGTTCACCGGTAACAGCAGAGCTACCTTTGTGCTTTTGGAAATACTCCTTCTGCTTTCGTTAACAGCAATAATTTGCCGGAAGTACTCTTTTTGAGTACAAGGGTCACAACTTCATACAACAACTTGTTCAGAAGTGTGGATGGGAGTGCAGAAACGCTGTGCATCCTTAGCAGACACGTCCTTACTTTTAGTCTTGCCTTTGATGTCTTCATTTGCCCATTTAAGGGCCAATCCTGAGATAACACTGCCAACAGCTCTCTGAGGGGCTCTTGGGTGGAGCTCTTGCTAAGGGGAGCTGTCACAGAGGGCTGCATTCAAATATTTGCCTGTTTCTCCTTTTTTTATCTCCTTGTGCATTCCAAATGTTGTAGCGAAGATCAAAGCCTGCAAATTGGTTGCTTTTCCCCCAAATGGCAACCCAATCGGTTTGGTTTCCTGGCTAAATTTATCTCAGGTAGTTATTACGGGAGATGGAGACTATGAGGGAGAAATCTGGCAACCTTCTTGTACTCTTCTACAAAAGAAAAGAAAGAGAGAAGGCAGCTCACCAAGTGCATTAGACCAGGGAGAGCACAGGAAAAGTTAACTCTGCCTCACCATGTTTCCAGCACCATCCCTTTCCAGCCTCCAAACAGCCTTTCCATTGATGCTAAACTTCATCAGAAACAAGCACAGAAGTCCAACACCCACCAAGTGGATCTAGACATTGCCTGAGAAATACACGTAACATTTATTAACTGCAAAACCAGTAAAAAGTTATCCAGACTGTAAATTGCTGGTACCTCTCACTTAAGAGAATGCCAGCTAATCACTTCTCCCACACTACCAAGAACTCCTCTCATCTACTTGTGCCCATCACATTTGCTTGCAGCTAACCTGATGTATATCTAACTAGACTTGGAGGAACTGTGCTCAGCTTGCATTTAGTATTGAAATTTGCTAGTTTTATTAACAAGCTGTTTCTACTCCATGTTTATGTGACCTGAGGCTTCTCTGTTTTCTCCTGCTAGATATGATAGTTTGTTCAATGTATTACTGATGCTTGCAGACCTTGTTTCACCCGTATCTTTAAACCAACACAGTCACCACACTATCATAGACTCATGCCTTGAAGTTACAGAGGTGCCTCACTCCTAAAGCATCAGCCCTCAGGCATCTTCATGTACCCAGGGGTATCCTGAATACCAGGTTGGCCAAGACACATCTGAGAACCCATCTCCAGAGGGCTTTGGAGGCAGCATGCACTGTGGTTCAGCCTGTCTACAGCTCCCATCTATCCTTGCAGTAAGTCATGTCCTCTCCAGAAAAGGCTAAGAATGTATTACCTGCCAAAGTCAGTCTTTTCTCCACAGAGATATGTGGGCTAGATAAAGGCAGCCAGACACAGAGCACTGGGGAAGGACAAAGCCAGGCAGAAAAAAAAGAAGGGAAAAATTATCACAGTGTGCAACTAGGCAGGAGACACTCACACAGAGGATATCAAAAACATTAGAGAGGATGCATGTCATCTCATCATATTTAGCCACTAAAGAGCTGTCTGTCTAGTGAAAGCTGATCAGTCAGACACTGCTGTAGAGTGCTGTCTACAGTCAAGAGTAAGAAATAAGCCTTCCTAGGAAAAGACTCACAGCATCCTATGACAAGGTGGGGTAAATCATCCTTAGTAGCTGCCTCTCCCTCTCTCTGCATTGCCCACAGGAGCCTAAGGACTGTGGCTTAACAGTTTTGTACAGCTGCCATTCCTAACGAAAGGTGAAGTCAGATAAGACTTCTCCAACTTGCATGCAAAGTCAGTATAGAGTTATTTGTAACTCTACTATCTCCCTCCCTATCTGAGTTTGATGTGCCAGACAGACAACCCAAGAGCTCTCCCCTTCTGGAAAGAGCTTACTGGTCCCTGCCACAGGACAGCTGCAGTCACCAGAAGGTGAGATAGACAACAACTTCATTAGCAGATGCTTGCCTTGCGCCAAGACCAACTCATTTTTATGCAGCATAAACCACTCTGCTTGCACCAGACAAGGCTGGATCAACCCAACATAGATGTCGATGCAGCATGTACATCTCCATCACCAGAGAAGGTATTTCTCTTTAAAATTCATCCCAAGTATTTAACTGCAAGATGACAACTTGAAACAAAGCTATGCCTTGCCTTACAAGAGATACACAGGTTAAAGAAGAAGGTGACAGTATTGCCCTAAGTAATGAGGAGAAAGCAGCCATGCTGGGTGCAGTGAACGTGCAGGAGGGAAAGGAGGAGAATGACCTCTGATGATCTGAACTTGGGCTCTTGCAGATCAGTAGGAGATGGCCATTCAGCTCACTGAAGAGTAAGTTTTCTCCTGATTTTAATTCTCTGTTGCCAAAGAGCATGTGAACCAGGCACAGCTCAAGTTAGATGATTGGAAATTCAAGGACTAGGAGTCATCTGACAAATTTATTAAAGTGTACCAACCTCTGTCACAATTTAATGAACAGATTATGCATTGGTTGGACATATAAATGGTAGCCATGGAGAAACAGTCCCATCTCTCTCCAGAATAAACAACATTTCACAGTTTTAATTGTGTCCTGATGTTATAACGATCACAACTAAACTGGGTAATCATTCATTAAACATGAGCTAATCCCATGTCCTGCTATAATTATTATTGTTTCCTGAAAATATAACGTGTAGTACAAGTACAATAAGTGCAAATTGAAATATTGCTTTTGGAAGGTTATTTATTACTACCTTCAGCTGTAAACATTTATAACTGAAATTTATTGGTCCACGGTCTCTTCATATAAATATTTTATGTTCAGCCTCAGGGATCTGCATCTTCTTGTTTAAATGTCTCAGTCCTGGTGTCTGCACCAGCAAAATAATCTCAGGAGAGAAAGTCTGCTGTCCTGTATTACTTGGCCATCCTGCTGTTAACGTAAGGCAGCATTATATGTGCTATATATTACCTGTCCATAGGTGCATGCAGATGTGAGGTAGCAGTAGGCTTGTTGCATTACTCTGGCTTATAAATTTGTTAGCATAGCACATGTAGCATTCCTACAGGCAACAGGGCAGCACAGAGGCATTACTTCTTTTATTGCAATATTTCTGCTGAGATTCTTCTACTGAGTTGAGGAAAATGGCTGGGGCAACTGGAAAAAAATCTGTAAATGTTGGTGAAGAGGAAGGATTCGTAGAGAAGATGCTGATGAGTCTTCAGTCTCTCTGTACTTATTTCTACTCCCATGCCAATAGAACAGCAAGTAGTGCCTCAAAGCAAAGAAGCAAGGGTTGATTAGATAATGGGAAACAAGTTTAAGATCTGGCCTTATACGTCAGTTTTACAGAAAAGGCTGTGAGCCAGCTAGACACGGGACACTGCGTGCACCTTGGTGTGACAGTGAAATGACTAATGCAGAGTAAAATTTTTCAGCAGCCCTGATGTGTGCCCAAATATATGAATACGTTCATACTGCAGCACGCAGGAGAGGCGTCTCTTGCCGCTACTCCTTCCAGTTCAGAAACCCAGTGCACCTAAGGAAGGCCTGAAGCAGACAGCAAGCTGGCTCTGCCTCCAGTTCAAGCTCAGCTTGCTGCCATTGCCACACAGCTGAGCAACTTCAGCAGCTGACACTGAACGTGCTCTCTATCCCCTTGCTGGATCCTATCATCCCTCCTGCAATGGGTGTTGGGGCTGGGTCGCTCTGCGCCATGCCCACAGCTGATAGAGATGTACAGATAGCGATAAAGAGGTACCTGTTCAGTCTCAACCACTAAATCGTAATAAATCATTTGGGTTTCCATGGCAGCTGTCCAGAAAAGTTGAAGGAACTGAGAATGAAGTAGCTGAACTGCTAACAAAAATAATGTATGTTTTTTAATGATAAATTACAATTTCTACAGTGGAGGGTCTGTAAGAAGGCCAGGTCCATATCAATCCTTCCTAAAGGAGCTAATGGTTCTCCCAGGACTCCCAGTCCCTCCCCACACTACCAGGAAAAATAGCAGCAAAGATCCTTAGGGAAAGCTGTAGAACCTCTTGATGAATATAATATGCAAAGGGTGAGCCAGCATTGGTTTTGCCAGGGAAACAAACACCACTCTGTCCTAAATAATAAGAACTTACTGAAAGGAGAAATAAAGTAATGGTTGAGGGATAGGCAGGAGATAGCATGTGGACTCTCAAAGGAGCTTCGTTTAAGTGCCCCAGAAGACTATTAACCCTTGGAGCATGAAACAGGAGCACACGCTTTCAGCGCTCACTTTCAATTATCTGCACCGAGGGACTGCTGAGCATGTTTGCCTCTGGATTCCCCATTTTCATAAATGGATAAACACACACGCGGGTGCCTCTCTCTCCGGCGCCTCTTCTCATCTCTGCCTGCTCACAGACTTTCCGTCTGATATTGTTTTTGTTGCTACCCGTATAAATCAGGAATAAAACCAGAGGAAAACCTGCCTGAAAGATTATCATCAGCACCCAGCTATGCAGATAAATCCCCCGTGCAATGGAATGGTACTAAGTCCCTGCAACCACCATGTGGGGTTTTTTTCCCCTCTCGTTTAATTTCTGAGCAGTCTTTTATTGCAGAATTTTTAACAGCCCTGGAGTACTCGGTACTACATCACTTATAGTATGTAAGGGGTATTGATCTCTTCAAGTTTATCCTTTTAAGTGGTTCCCATCAAGTGCCGGGAAGTCAACCAGTTTGAGCTGTGTGGCCCATCTACAAAACTCAGGATGAGACGATTGAGTCTGCTCAGAAAATGGGGATTCATTTGTTTTTTTCCCAGAGGGAACTCAAGTGCGTGTAATGCTGTTAACACACTATGTTTGCATGCCCTTAAAAATCATTTGATAGCCGTACTGAGTGCCTCCAAACATTAAATACGTTTTATAAGTAGTTGGCTAACTAGCTGGGTGTGCTGTAAATGCAGTAGTAAATAAAACAAGAAGTCTCTAAATATCAGCTCTACTTCATAGTCAGGGGTACTTTTTCAGCCATGCAGTAATTCCCAGTGTTAAAAACCTTGATTTTTACTTTTTATGCTACACTGTGACTAGAATTCACACCTAATCTTTTTAAGTTATGCTAAATATCTCTCACCTGTAATCCTCCCGTGAAGAGTGAACATGATTTATACTGAGCAGGTAGGAACGTTTTCTGAAGCTGGAAATTTGCTTCGCAGTCTTCTACATGCAGCAATAGCATTAAGTCTGATGCTACTTGGTTTAGGTCCAGGTGGCACTAGAAATTCAGTTTATGTTGTCACTTACTGTAGGATTGCAAATGTTGGGGCAGTCTTCCTATCAAAAAACTTTTCCTGGGCAGAGGTGATTTTCCTGGTGAACTCATCTCACTCAGCTGGAGAAATCTGTGCTTTGTAGTCAGTATAAAGGGCATCTGCAAGAAGAAGAGAAAAGAAATTGGTAAAGTGCTAAGGGCAGTTGTTCAGATTAACCTTTCCTAAAATTTTCTGTTTATGGCACAGCAGAGGTTGACAGAAAACAGATCTATGTCCCTCACCCCAAATCCATGCCTCTGAAATCTGTTGGCTTAAAACAAGTGTTCACAGGGAGTGGGAAAAAGAGAGAGAATAAAGAAAGATAATAAAAGAGAAAATGCCACCTATGAGAGTTTTATTTTTTTTTTTCCTGTAAGTATTTCAGGATTTTTCTTTTTGTTACCACAGGATGGGATGAGACATTGGCAGCCAGAGAAAAGGCACGCTCTTCAGGGAGCGAAGGCTGTATTTCTGCCTAACCTTGCAGTGCCCACGCTATGGAGTAGGACATCCAAATGGAGCAAACCCATCTGCAGGAGGTACCAGCAGGAGCCTTTCTGCCTGCCCGTGCCCACACCTACTTCTTCAGCAATCAGAGACACCTGGTAGCGACAGACCCCAGCCTGCCATGAAGAAATCCTAATCCAACTGACCAAAACAACTCAAAAACTAGAATGCAACCTTGGCGGTCCTTCTACAGACAAGTTTTCTTTAAAATAAAGGCTATCAACTATTTCTGCTTCTTCCAGTATCAAATGCATTCTTGCCCTCCCAACAATGCAGAATTTAGTTCATTTTACACTGCTGTAGGGACAAAAATATTGCTCAGATGAATATTTACTGGAAGTCAGGAGCGTAAGCTGGGGCAGGACAGCAGTAGATGACTGCTGGTCATCAAAGCACACACCGAATGTGACATATCCATTGCTCACACTGTTAAAATATTCCAGCTCCGCTATAGAGATGACTGCAATGAGCTTTGTGCTCTCAGGATGAGTGCTCGCACAGGGCTACTCAGCAGCCCTGTTACGTAGCTCCACTATTGCTAAACCAAATCCATAAATCAAAATGGGAGGATATAAACCAGGACGGAGACATGACTGCAGAGTGCCCAAGATCTGAGATCAATATTCATCTTACAAACCTCTCCAGAAGAGTTCCTTAATTAATTGTTGGAATTAAAGTAAAAATTGACCCCTCAATTTGTTCCTGTGGCCTTTAAATCAATTTTCTTTTCTTTACAAACCATCATTTTAGGACAGGCAAATGAAACAACACTTTTTTTCTTCATTAAGTATTAAAATAACCCTACCCACACTCTGAATGTATTCTAAACAGGACTCAAAGGGCAGGAAGCCAGCATCTCCCACTTCAATCTGAAAGAGGGGAAATATTTTCCCAATTACAGGCCAATACAGAGACTTCACCCAATTCGGTTTGCATCCTTGCATGCGTACACCGCTCCCTCCTTCTCCCCCACCAAGCAAAAGCTGGTCCCCAAGGCCCCATTTCTCGGTCCACTTATTAAGCTCTGATGACAGCACGGCAGGGAGCCTCCGATTGCAATGAGCAGAAATGTCTGTGCGCTGCCACAACCGTGGCTTCCTAACCAGCCTTTATTTTTGCTTTCTTTACCAAATCTTAAACAACAGCAGAACTGCATCACAGGTTACCGAGTGCAGATTCCCTTATTTTATGCAACTGTGTACCTGCTGTCACCTCACAGCCTTTTACTGAATTTGCCTCACGCTGCGATCTGCAAGGTAAGGAAGAGAGAAAATAGGATTCAAGAGATGAAGGAAGGGGTTTACTTAACGTCACTGAAGTCCCAGTTTATGCAGACCGCAATTTCCCAAGCTCTCAACGTGAGCTTCATAATCCGTGTGCTACCTTCCTCTGCATTTTTTCCTGGATTCCCTTACATCCATTATTTTGCCAATACTTTCAAAGAATTGCTAAAAATCCCAAATCAGACAAGGCTGGGACTTTTTCCTTATAGTTGGCACGCTGACTGCACCCTCCCAGTATTTTACAGCTTGATCCCTACACAACATTTTCCTCTGGGAGAGCAGGCAGCTCCCACCGACCAGCTAGGGATGCTTTCTCATTGATGATGCTCTATGTTGCAGACCCAAGACTGGATCAAGACCTATTATTTCCCACCCATTGAACCCCAACCATGGGAATTACCTGCAAAGCCCCACTCAGAGTGACCAGGATGGGTTTGGACAGTGATCTTGACAGCAAGAGCAGCCTCCACTGGATTACACATTGACAGCATCATGGGACTTCATTCCTGATCTTCAGAACCATATGTAGATGGATTGCAGGCTGTCTCCTCACACACGGGGCCAACACAACCAAAAGCCCTCTAAAACCTGGGACGAAAGACATGTGAGCTCAACATAAAACGTTCTCTGTGGGAGTGTAAATTGGCAGAAGGATCATTGTAAATCAATATCTCATGGATTTTTAAAATATTATTTAGAATACATTTATTTAGTTGCACTTCCTCACTTTAATTAAGAGAATTAGTAAGTAAATAAACACATAATCCACTGAGTCAGATTTTCCAGGGCTGTGGTGGAGACGCTGGGTGGCTCCGAAAGCACCTAGAGATGTTGGCAGGCAGAACCAAGTCACCTCTTACCTGCCCAGGCACCGCAAAGACGGGCAGTGAAAATGGGCAGATATTATGTCTGCATTTTAATGGTGCACTCCTGTGCAATTTTTTAAATTGATAGCTCTGCACAGCATTCACAGATGAATACCATCTGGTGTGGTGATTTATTGCCCCCGAATTTCTCAAGTTACTTTTTTTAAAAAATTTTTTTTACTTTTCTCATCTTACCTTTTCCTTATATTTTCTCTCTACAAAAACATTTTCTATAGAAATGCAGTTGAGAGAGGCATTTCCCTAACATGCTATTTTATCATAAGATAAACAGCGGCCTGTCACTAGACAGACCAACAAACAACTGATGTATGGGATCTATTTAATATCTCTGCGACTCCAGAGGCATTCTGGTCATATATGCTGTTCTTTTCCAATATTGTAAGAGATGCTCATAGCAGGTCATATGGAAAAATTAATATATGATGATGGCATTAAAGAATGTGTTTTAATGCACATACACAAAGGAAAAAAAAAGTGTGTTGTACAAGCATTCCTAACCCTGGTCTCTCCTAACTTTTAAATGACTGATCTGGAAGAACACAGTAAACTTATTTTGTAACTTTTTTCATTTTGGCTTTTGTTGTAATTTTAGTGTAACCTTCCAAACTTTGATGTACACTTTATTCCCAGCTCACATCTTACCTCTTTCAGTGTATGTGATATCCACTACCATAGCTTCCAAGATCTTTGTAATCCTTAACATATCTAGCCTTTTCGTGCTGGTCTGTAATGCCATTGCTCTCAGACCAGGGGCTGAGCAGGAGGAACGTGGACCACAGGGACCAAGATGCACGATGCTGCTGAGCATCGGCAGGACTGGGAAGGCAAGCCCATGTTTTGGAAAGGAAAAGCAGCTTCTTGATGAGATAGTGCAGCTTACTGCCCTCACAGCAAGGTACATCGCAAAGGCATTGATAACTCAGGCCTGTGGTGATCAAGTGATTTCTTATTTTTTAAATTCTGAATTAAAAGATTTTTTTCTTTTTCAACTACGGAGAGCAATTAGCTAGATTTGTGATAATGTGGGGAAGCAACTGCTGTTACATTGAGGAACCTTGAACATGTTTGGGATTAGGTGAGAAACCAAAAGCTCTACCAGACATTTTTCTCCCACCATGAAAATAAATTTGCCCTGAACTGGAGTCTCCAGAGAGAGCTCTGAAGCCCTCCTATAGCCTGGAACACGTGGGGACCCCCATACCTCTGCCGTGGCCAGCATGGAGCTGAGCCCCTCAGGGACCTCCTTGTGTCCCCATCTCCTCCTAGGAGTCCCCTCCCTGATGGGACACTGCCTGGCAATAGCACCCACAGCTGCACTCCAAACTCAAACCTCCATCAGCAAACACAGGCACAGCAGGGGCCAACCAGGTCCACGGCCAGGAGGAGAAGTCTTTCCCAGAAGCTCCAAAGGGGAGGAAAGCACTGATCCACCCTCTGTTCATACAAAGAACAAACTCTGAACTACTTGTGGGGTTTTTTTAAACATATCTACCAGATCAGACATCCAAATCACCCTTTTTACCCTGCTAGGGGGAAAAGTTTCCCTTATTGTTTAAATATGTTAGACTGAATGGAAACCATACTATAGATTGTCTGTCCTTTTACTCATATGAAAGTATAATTAAGTCATGCTAAAGTTGGGAGATCAAGAGAGTTTGTGATAGATAACAAGCTAGGAGCTGTCAAAACTGTCAGGCCATTAAGAAATGAAATAATTCACACCCCAGTAATTGCTTTTATGTGCATTTTCCTATAAAATCCAGGAGACATGAGTCACGGGTCCTTACAAAAGAGCCTTGTTTATCAGCCTTGAATATGCTATATTGCACTTTTACTTTCAGGGAGTGTTTGCCACAGGTATTGTCCTCTGAAGATTTAAAAAAGTGAACACAGCACTTGGTGCTCGTCCCGGCTCCTTCCTGTCCCCCTCCCATCCCTGGAACTGGGGACAGCTGCAGGCACCGTTTTGCCAACTCTGCCTGGGCATCTCACTGCTGGCAGCAGCAGATTTGGTCCTGAACACCTGTAGCACGCTAAGAAATTTTGGCTTTGCAAAACAGCACGTGATAATTTTTCTTCCTCCCTCCCAATTCTGTGATTTCTTTGGTCTTTTTAAGCTGAGACATGCCTGAGCTACATAAATCCTGCAACCAAAAATTTTGGAGTAATAGCAGGCTTCCTCCAAACTGATGTTTGCACCCAGGCTTCCTCATAGCAGCTCCTCGGTGTGCTTGGGGAAGCCACGGCGATGTATGAAGGGGTGTCACTGCCACTAAGTATGATTTCCACACATTCAACAGAAGGAGGATTGAAGCCACCTGCAAAGTTTTGCTTCTTATCCAAAACGGGCATTCTGGGAAGAAGCTGAGGAGAATGGTGAGAGGGATATCTTTTAAATCAGGTTATTGGCAACATTTCTGACCTCCAGGTGTTGAGCGTTATTTGTGTAATGAGGAATTCTGACCTGTTCAGGATGAGAGGGCTGACTGAAGAGGATATTAGGGGAGGGTATGAAATGCGTCGCAAAGCCCCAATCCCTTGATCACCACTAGATGCCCCTGCAAGCCACGCAGTCTGCTGGGCACCACCTGCCTTTCCCCGGGCAGATGAGACAAAGCTGAGGCTCAACTCAAGTAGAAGATTCATTTTTTTCTTTACCGGGGTTTTTGACAGTGAGGGTTACCTCTTTAACCATCCACCAAGCATCGCTCTGTTATAACAAGGGACTTGGGATGTGTGTGCAAAGGGACTTCAGAACCAATCCAAAACCTTAACGCCTTTGACCTTCCCCTGTGCTGTTGTACAAGTGAAGGCACATCTCCTTTTCCACCAG
Source organism: Strix aluco (assembly GCF_031877795.1). Classification (NCBI taxonomy): domain Eukaryota; kingdom Metazoa; phylum Chordata; class Aves; order Strigiformes; family Strigidae; genus Strix; species Strix aluco. The sequence continues at coordinate 39,717,519 of NC_133936.1, forward strand.
GCAGTCTGCACGGCACAGAAGAGCAATATAGGGAAATGCAAAAAGCCAGCAAATGCTGCAAAAGGCTCCAGATATCACTTACTTACTGTGCTGCACTATGTAGTGTCAACTCATTTCCACAGATGCTCTTGATGTTGCCTGTCCAGGGAGAAGGATGTTATCACACAGGCTGATTATTGCTTCCAGCTCAGTGGTTCTCAGGCCCCCATTTATTTTACATACCATTAACAGGGTAACAAAACCCCTCCAGCTTTCACATTCACCTTTCCTTTGTAAGGCACGATTGACTGCATGCTGCAGAGGAAAGAGAAAGAAAAAGTCAGCTTACGCCTATATGCACAGGTATTTAGGGACCTAGGTGCTGTCACCTTTAGGAGTGAGGCACTCAGGCTTGGCACATCCATGGCCACGACCAAGGTCAGACCAAAAGCTGGGACAGGACCTATTACTTTCCTAAAGCCTGTTTTTGGAGGTTGGTTGTTTTTGGTTTTGTTTTGTTTTGTTTTTTTCTGGTGGTGGTGTTTTCTCTTTCAATTCCTTTGAAGATCTCCATGCTCTTTGCAGAGATTGCCTAAGCCTTGTGTGCCCCCATGGGTGGGGCGAGCACTGGTTTCACTATGAATTTCAGCTACAAACCTGGCTATGCAGTTCTGAGCACTCAAAGAAACGGAGATCTGGGGGTTGGACCTGCAGCCTGATCTGTACCAACACGCACCTCCCGCGGATGGAGAGCCTGGGCCGGAAGCACCTCGTGACTCATATTTTGACTCTCGCTGGTCTGTCCAAGACGCTGCTGCTGGGATCATCTCTTATCAGTTGCTCGAGCTTTTCTCACGGTCCCACATTTTGAGCCGCTGTGTCAAAACTACTTGGCACCGTGCATGCATCGTCTCCTCGGCCCTAGCGCCCAGACCTCCTCCTCCGCTTTTGTGATAGCCCTCCCTTTCCCTCTCTTGTACCAGCCTGAGTCTTTTTCCCACCAGGACTGTAAAATCCCACCAGGCGCTGCTCGCCCAGCCTGCACACTGACTCTGCTCCAGGGACTTCAGCTTGCAACCTCCGCAGCAGCCCTGCCAAAACAGCTCCTACCCCACTGCCAAGTGAAAATATATTTATTTGTGGAAATAAACGCCCATGCAAACATCAGGGTAACCCATGCATGGGCTTGAATTTGTACCCTACCTTGGGGAGGGATCAATATCTCTTCTGCTGCTTGCTGTGTCCAGAGGATATCTTTTCTGGTCAACCCTCCATCCATTGCCCATGAGGCAGGAAAAATGCTGGATTTTGTTTTCTGATAGGTCTTAAAAAAAAAATTGAGAGCTGAAAATGGAGCTATCTGACCATTTAACTGCAAAGCTGTTGTGTCTCAGCAATAGCCTGTGGCTCCTCAGCACTTGGACCTGTCATCCCTAAACCTCGCCTCTTCTCAAGAAAAGCTGTTTGCCCTCTTCTGAGCAAAAAACGCATCTCCTCACCTCCAACGATGTTTCCTGTCACCAGGAGATCATCTCCTCCTGGGGGAGTCACCCCGACACTTGTTTTAAAGGTTTCCTGCTGGCAGCAGCGGTCACGATGCTGCAACCCAAGGGAGCACGGCCAGGTTTCCCCTACACAGGAGGGTGGCAGGGGATTGCCATGGCCCCACATGCTGCAGGGACCTTGCGGCCACACTGTGCCCCCCCCATCCTGTACCTGCCAGTGCCTCTCCTCCACGGTGTGGGCCCCCACCACCCGTCTTGGCTCACCACCATCCCCTGAAAAGCATTCTCTTGTAAATATTTGCCAAAGGGAGATCCTCACTGATAAGAGAGCTGGGAGGTTTCTCAGGGCGACCGTGGAGGGAGGATTAGGGCTGTCTGGGCAGGGATGGGCACTATGGGAGGCTGTTTCCATGGGGAGCAGGAATCCGGCTCTGCTGGCGGCCGTCCCACTGCACTGAGCCTGAGGGATCCTGCTGAAATGGAGACACGCGTTCACCTCCGTGATTCACCCTATCCCCAGCATGAGGGTTTGACAAGACCTCTGAGCAGAGCGGGAGCACTGGCCCCTTGGATGACACCTCCAAACCAAGTCGTTCACGCTAAGTCAGTGCTTTCAGGGCAAGGACAGCCTCTGCCCATGCGCTCGTACGGCACCTTGCACAACATGTCCCCTGAAGGATGATTTCCAGGGTGCACTTGGAAAGGACGTTTCCCTTCCTTGCTGCCTTGCATCAAAGATGGCCATGAAAAACACCTTTGGAAGAAGAAAACATAACTATCATTCCTTCCCCCACCCTTTTTTCTTTGTTTTCGTTTTTTTTTTTTTTTTTTAAATCTCACTCCCTGGCAGAAACTACCCTCTCCCATTTTCACGATCCGCCTTGTCCCCGGGCTGGCGTTGATGGCTACAGGGAACAATGTGGCTTTGAGGCTCCTGGTGCGTGCAGGGGAGGGGACGGGGTGCCGAGCAGCGGCTGTAATCCCCCTTTAATTGCTGTATAAACACAACCAGTGATTTCCATGGATTGGCATAGCTGAATGCGTTATTTTCCGACTCCAAGAGGAACTTTTTAACGGAAGAAAGCTCATTTTTTTCTCAGATTGGACTATCATACACCCAGATCTCAGTATTTCAGCAGAGGTGTCATAATTTACAAAACACAATTAATACCAGAAAATCAGTACCGTGGACACAGTTAAATTTAAAAAAAAAACCAAACCCACACAAAAAATTTGAAAAGCTTATCCCTTCATGGAAACAAGCACATTTATATAAACAGTTACAACCACATTATACCACTTTTTCCCATATCAATAAATGAAAACAGCACAAGGTGGGCATACGGAGCAGCCCCCAATTTTGATGGCTGTACATATGGCAAACTGCAAGCTCAAATCACTGAGCGACCCTCACTAGTGCTGTAAATCACTGTAGCACTAAAGTCAATGGAGTTAGATTGATTTCAGCCAGCTACACATCTGACTCGGTAATTCTGCAAATAAACTTTTCAGGTATCAAAATACTTCCCTGAATTTCAGCTGGACAAACATTATGAAACTCAAGAGAATTTTTCTGTGAAATACCTTGAAGGCTTTTGATGCATTCAGCTGGGTTGTTAAAATCCCACATAAACCAACTATAGTCAAAACTTCTTCTTGTTATAGGAGTAGACTAGACCGAAAATTGGAGGAAAAGGCATTTTCCTCTAGGAAATGCTGATATGCAATTTTGGTTTTATCAGAATTTTCCACAGGAGAAAAATATTTTTCAGTAAAATATCATGGCTCAGAAATGTGTCACTGAGCTTCAGGTTTTGTCCCTTAAGGCTTTTATTTTTCCACATTTTGTTTTGTAGCCTAAGTTTTTCCACCAAAATTCGTAAGACCTTGAAAGCTAAAGACTCTCTGAGTTTAGCACACACGTTCTCTCTGTCTACACACATCCTGGGAGCTGCAGGTTGCAACAAAACTTGGCCCGGAAAGGAGAGTGGAAGCAGAAGGTACTGAAAACCAAATTCCCATGAGACATGCTAATGCCATTTTGCACAAAAATATTTTGGTTTTCAGCCAGAACAGCTTGGTTGTCAGTAGTATGATATATAAATACGAAGATTTGGGGTGGAAAGCAGATGTGCACATGAAAAAGTTAATTTTTAGTGAAAAAAACCAACTTTGCACCAAAGGAAAAGAGGAAGCTGCACCATAAATCTGACAATCTGTATTTCTGGGAGAGTCCTGTGAAATCTCAGCCCCATGGGAACTTCGCTGTTCACCACGTTGGGGTCAGGACTTCTTCTTTAGGATGTTCAACACTGCACGGTGTTGACCGTAAGTGGCACTGATGTTCACATGTGCAAACTGGCTCTCCAGGTCACGATCTGCATGTTGAGTGAGAGACATTCCATCAAAACCATCTCATGACAGTAACTACAACTAGGACCAGCACATTTGCTCAGGCTAGGGTCAGTGGTCCTAAAAATGGCCTCAGTGGCCCCAAACTGGTACCCGATATTCAGACCACGTTTCTAGGGGTAGGTATACTTGTGGGTATGATAGCTGCAGCCCTTTGCAGGCTTGTGCCTGAGTGGGACATGTGCAATCTGAAGATGCTGTGTTTGAGCAAATACGCTGAGCAGTGCCGAGAGCATCGCCTGACAAAGCCACCCCCCAACTCCGGGTTGCAAACTTGCTCGGATACAGTCAGCTGGAAGGTGGGGTGGCCAGGTCAGTGCAGTTCTGCCTGCAAAAGCCCGTGCAGGTGCAGTATAGCCTTTCACTGGCATATAATATCTGCCCACCTGCCTTGGAGGAGCACCTTTCCTTTCCTTGAGGGAAAGGTCTTGATTCCAGCAGATTCAGTTAAAGATTTCATATTAACTTTACGAAAACCTACAAATTCATATGAATATGGAGACAAAGTAGAAGACAAACAAGTCCAAACCTCTGAGTTTCTTGTGCACATGCATCCCCAGTCATCTCAGCATTGTGGTGACCTGTTCAGGGCAACCAGCTCTGTTGGAGAGCCTTGTATTCATCCACTCTGACAAAATTTCGCTCTCAAAGTTACTGACATTTTCTGACTCATTACTGCAAGAGTTGGTAACAGTCCAGGTTGTGCACCTACTGTAGTAGCTCAGGGATTTTCTCAAGAAGAACTTTATATTGGTTACAAAATTAAGGCATTACAGGAAATTGCATAGAAAAAAGCTGAGTAAAACACTCATCAGGTTTGCACAGGTAAATTTTCAAAGGATAGAGATTTGACACCCAGGAATACGCATCCCTTGCAATCAATTTTAAAATAAAAAAGGACCAAAGACCTTATTTCCCATAAAACATAACTCCGTTTGAACAACTCCCCATGCAACCTTGTGCCCAGGATCTCTCTACGGCAGGCCTAAAACTCTGGGTCTTCACCAGTGCTGTGGCAAGACCAATACAAGCACACAAGGCAAGGTATAAGGCGTTCCCTTTCCCTTTGAGTTATTCCACTTAAATGCTCCAAAAGAAGTCGAGGGCACACCTATTTTCATGAGTCACTAAGAGGAAAGGCCATTGCATGTATGCCCTATATGACACCAAGCTGAGTTGATCCAAGATTTGGCCCTCGGTCTCTGCAGCAGCACTTGGCTTCTGAGCAGTCAAGAGGATGGATAAGACATACCAGGGATGGGATATTAGTTACTGAGAGGGAGGGATACGGCTCTCCAATAGTTAAGGATGTAGCTGGTATGTTATAAAAGGACAAATTTTTGCTACCTTGCAGAAAGTTTAAAAAAAAAGTAGTCATACTCTTCCTGTTGCTACACTGAAGTTTCACTGAAACACTTATTCTGAAAGGTTTAAGGAGATGGCTGGAAAAAAACTTCACTGAATTCCTATTCGTACGCATTTCGCATGCACACAAAGTCTGTCAAAAACTCCCAATAACAAGCAAGTAATTATGTACTGGGGAGTCACACTTCTGCCTTGCCATGCCCTGGCCGACAAGTCTGGGTACAGTCTTTGTCATATAGGCTATAAACATACAGACGTTATACCGTAAAACTTACAATGCTCAAAACTGAGAGAAAAATGTTATTTGCTGTCATCCCTGCATTTCATGGAAAATTGTTAAAAGTGAGGAGTATTAAATCATTATGTATCATTAAACTATAACCAAACCATAACCATTAAGCCATCAAATCATAAAGTTGGAGGGGTAAAGGCCTACGTCTGAATTTCTTAAAGCATCGCCCATGTAGGCACAGACTCCAAGCACTGCGGTGGTGCGAAGAACATCATTGATCCCCACCATTCAGCATGACAGAAAATATGTTAGCACTCCAAGGAGCTGCAGTGGGCAGAGAGTATCTACGTAATGAGTAGCTGCATATCTTTTGCTGTCCTCCAGGAGACAGGCTGTTTTGAAACACAAGGCACACACTGCTCCCAAGAAGTGAGACAAGATGGGATCTGGATTGTCTGCATCTTCCACAGCCACAGAGGACTGCTCTGGTGGGTTTGCTCTTTTCCCTTTTCTCTGGAGGTGAGGCTTTAAGGGATAAGCTGGAGACTACACTGATACAGGGTTCCCCTGCACATTTCCATTCATAAGCCACTGAGCCGGTAATTTTATAAGCCATAATTAGACGTTTTCTGACATCTAATCCGCTCATGTGTCTGTTTTAATTTTCCCCATTGAACGTGCAGAGGTAGACGACAGCAAAACAATACCCTCCTTCTTTGCTGCTCGTCGGCCTCGGGAGGAGAACCGCTCTCGAGAGCTGCGATGGCAGGTTTCCGAGCTCAGAGAAGTGATGCACCAGCAGTGCTGGGAAAAGAGACAAGAGCGATGGGTGTTGCAAGCCCAGGGCTTGAGCAGGGCACTTTCCCTCTGCTCCCCTGCACGGGCACACAGCCAGCTATTCCTGGCTTACCGTAAGGAGCAAAGTTTCCATTCTAACCCCAGGAACTGAAGAGGAGAGCGCTGCCATACAGTGCAAATTGCTGGACATAACCAAGAAGCAAAGGCCAGGGGAAAAACAAACAAAGTGAGCATTTCTGGACTACACTGTCCTCATGGCACAGGAATGCAGGCAGTGTCTAATGTTGCAGGAAGTTGGGAAACCCCTCCTTTCCAGCAGGTTCCTTCTTTTCTTTCTTTTTTTTTTTTTTTTAAAAAAAAAAAAACCAACCAAGCCCAAGCTTACAAAATGTACTTTGCTGAACTCAAACAGATTTTGTGTCATTTGTGTGTCGGAGACTTTGCTCCTCAGTGTTCCTGCAGCCCCATTCAGCCCACGGATTCACCTCTACATGCTGTGTCTCCAGTCCATCCCAGCAACTGGGGCACATCCTTAACCCCAGAGGCATTGCCTCAGATGTTGACAGCACATGCTTCAGCCTTGGGATGGTTCAGGACTGTGCAAGGTAAATACAACTGACAGTGTAATTGATGTGGTTTTTCTCCAAGCGAGTCGAGAGAATTTTGTTTGCCTGGGTTTGAATGTCAGATCGCTGCAGCTCATTTCATCGGCGCATTATCAAATTCCTTTCTTTCAGGTAAGAGGGTGCAACCAAATCATGGCTAAGAGGATTAATGAAGATGTGTGGCACCTGAGTCTGAATTAAGTTCAGGTGAGAGCAAACAAAAATTCATCATCTAATGACCAGATATCCACAAAAGGCTCACTATTACCAGAAGAGCAGCCAAAACCTGGTGCCAGATGCTATCAGCAGTCCATATGAATCATCCCTGTGGTGAAGCTGTAGAACAAAATGTTGGTTTGCTATGTTCTTGCTTGATAAATCACAGCTTTACAAACCCAGGGAAAGGCAGGAAAACGTCAAGATTTCTGAACATAGGGATCGTGAGCTGGGGCCTGCCCTACAAAACATCTCTCTTGAAGCACTAAACGGAAAGGATGGTCTGACTAGACAGGAATGGGGGTCCATGAGTTTGGTCTCACCTGCGATCTACCATGTAACCTGCACAATTGGTGTCTTTTAGCCTTTTTCTCTGAAAATAGAGGGAGGCAAATTCTCCAACATCTCAATGGTTAATAATAATACTAATCCAATACTAGGTCCAATACTGACCACAGGGAGTCTCGATATCATAGTGATGTGACTATGAAATACAGGACAGAAGGAAGATGCTAAATAAATAGATGAAAGATTCAGCCCAAAGAGAAACACAGTTATGGAAAACATTGAGAGAGGTCACTGAAGAAGCAGCAAAACTGTCAACCGATCTAAGCCAGTGGTGATGAGGGGACTGTCTCACTGGCTGCTAGGCAGACAACTTGACCCATGATTAGATAGCCATATGTGGAACTACGAAAAGGGAAAACGGCTGGGATTTTGAGAGGGTAAGACCCTTGTCCCCATGAAGAACTGCATTTGCAAACAAGGAAGCAGACTGGCTAGAGGTGCATGGGATTGGCACTGGCATTTAGTGTGATCAGAAAGGCAGAGAGCTGTGGATGAGGAAGATGTTAATTTACTCTGAGACTAGCAGGGACCCACCCATGAAGTATCGGGTTGGTTTTCTGAAGGGATTAAGGAGTCCTCACCCTTTTGGGAATTCTCTGTGCTGTTTTTGTTGCTGTCATCCAACAAAGGTGCGGCACCGGAGAGGTCACATGAGAGGTGAGCAACGTGTTGAGTGCTCTGCTTCCCTCAGGATGGAGCAATACACACCAACCAGAACAGGTGAGTCAGAAGAAGGGCAAAATAATAGGGAACACTGGGAACTTGCATCAGAGCTTCCCAATCAGGGCTCAGTCCCTTATAATCATTTATACTGATAATTGATGTTACTAGCTACTGAATTCTATACCTCTCTTTGATTTCAGTAGAATAAGTCATGGAAGAAAGAAAGTGAAGTCTTCTTCAAAGAAACGGTTTGTCCTATGGACTTTCATGGGTTGGACTTTCCCACCCTTCCCATAGGGCTTGGATCTGGCGCAGCTCTTCCCCAGCTGGGAAAGTCATGGACCCAGAAAACCACTTTCCCCTCGAGTAGCAAGGCCAAGGAGTATGAAGAGTCATCCTCAAACACAAAACCAATAAAAAAGGGAAATTGGTGTCACTTACAGTCAAGCTACTGCCCACAGGATTTGAAGGGGAGCTGCAATGACAGAGCCACTCTTCTTGGTAATGGCAGGTTGGGGCAATGGCCACATATCGTGTCTTATGAGGTTCAGATTGGAGATTAAGAAAAAAAATTGCACTAGGAGGGAAGCACAGACCTGGAACAGGTCACCCAGAAAGGTGGTGACATGTCCATCCACAGCAGTGATCAAACTTTTGATAGTCAAAGCCATGTCTGACCTGATCTGGTGTTGGAGACCGTCCTGCTCCAGATGGGAGGTTGCATTACAGACCTGCTGAGGTCCATTCCCGCCATCTATGAGACCTTGGGGGAAGGAATAAAGCAGAAAGAGCAGAAATGGAATAATCCTTCCTATTTTGAAGCCTTTTGTATTTTTGCAAGTCATCAGATATGTATTTTCATGCAAACGAGGGCAATGCCATACACCAGTGGGTAAGAACAGTACGGGCTGCCAGTTCTCTTGCATTCCCCCCATCCCATATTAGGAAGAAGTGGGGGCCAACTCTTCTCCAGTCCTTCCCAGTAGGCAGAGGGTCCTCCTTCAAGCAGTGGGTTGTGTCTTCCGGGGAACTGCTGAAAGGGACTGAGGGCTGAGCTGTGCAGGTAGCCCATTTCCACTACTGACGGGTCAGAGAAGTGGGTGTTTCGATTCCCAGATGTTATCCTTTTTTGACCACCTACAGGGAGCCTTTTATATGTGGCCCTCACTGTCAGAGGTCTCACCAGAAAACTGGGAACAACTGGATTAGAAGCACAAGATGACAACCCTGTCTCCACTGTGCTGCTGCTCCCACGTTGATACTCCGGATAGCACCATTATGTAACTTCTGAAGATGCTCTTGTGTTGATGCCACCAAAAGGCCACACTTGAAGCCTTGACATGACAGGAAGAGAATGGTTTTCAGTATGAGAAAACCAATACAGGCAGCAGCTAGTGACTGGGCACATGCTCAGCCATTAGCAGCTCTGTGGATGCAGCTGGAAATGACCGTGGGATTTTTTAAGGGCACATCAAATTGATTTGGATCTGTTAAAACCTAACGCCTTGAGCTCCATCTGTGTTTCAAGTGTCCCTGCTGGAGGAGCAGAGGGAAGAACAAACACAAGTAGAGAACAGGATTTTCCTTGCCTTATCCCCACCAAGTATGTTTGTTTAAACAAGATGGGTGGAACCGAAGCCATGCATGGGTGAAACTAAAAGGAGTCAATCTACGTGCTTGAATACTTCATACCAGCACACTTGCTCAAGTACATTTCCTTGCAGTGCAAAAGCCAATGGAGTCCTCACAGCTCATCCAAGTTAACACCTTCTCTCCTCTGAAAAATTTTGCTTACTACTCAGGCCTTTAAATTTAACCTTTTCCCCCCACTGCTAGTTTACTTCTTCCTGCCTCCAGTACTCCAGGCAGTGGGTTTACCTTCCTCACACCACACAGCACCTTTTAAAACAGATGGTATGGGGTGGGGATCACTACTCCGTGCCAGTGCTAGCAGGTAACACTCCAGCCCCGGCCTGATTTCTCAGCCCTTCCTTAACACTCTCCCCACAAAGAAGGTGAACAGGTAGTTCATCCCCTTCAAATCCATTATTCCACCACTTTCACAAATTCAATCTAGTAAATGGGGTTGGGTGGGTAGAAACCTTCACACAGTATTAATACACTTAATTTCAGCAGTAAAGTAATTCTTCAGGAATTCAGCCATGTGCAAAACATCCTCTGCATCCCTTTGCTGTCCGTGAGCACATCTCTGGGCCACATCAGATACCTGATTCACCCTTTCTGGAGTGAAGGCTGGAAAACATGCTCAACACCCCTTGCAAAGAGCATCTCAGACGTGTTATTTACAGTAAGAGGGAGATCTCTCCAGTGTTGCTGGATTGCAGCACTGTTAGACAGAAGCTACTGAAGAGCTTTGAGGGCACTGAGCCCAAGCCATGCCCATTGGACTATTGGTAAAGGAGCTGCTACACTGAACCGAGGCAGACGCAGATCTATTCAGCCTGGAGTGACTCTCCTGGAATAGTTTGCTAGTAAATGAGTGACACATGGCCATCAGGAGTCTGACAGCATTGCTCCAACATGGCCCAAAAATACTCCAGCGCTTGCATGTGCCCCCATGGCATGTCCTACTCCACTGCTGAGCAACCTTGCTCCCACCAACAGCACCATGTAGAGCTTAGCAGTAATACGCACAGTGAGATATCAGAAAACCAGAACTAGAGTGGATGAAGAGTTTGGAAACATGTCCTTGGTGAGTAAACACTCTTTTCCTTAAAACAAAACCAAACCTAAAACAACAACAAAACAATTTATTCACACTCTTCGGAAGATGCTAATTAAAGTTTACTTTAAAATACTAGCAGACACGAGTGTGGGCTGTAACAGGAACATACTGTGAAGTGACAGGTCTGCAATAATCCCATGCCTCAGCCAAGTCTAATTCATTCTGATCACACACAGGTCCGAAATCCAGGGAGGCTCTTGGAGCAAAAGCATGTGCACTTGTGGGAGGTGCAAGAAGTGGCTCCGGAGCTCCGGAGGTGCGAGAGCGAGAACAGGTGTGAGAGCAAGGGTTAATAAATGGGGGGTGCCAAAGAGCCCAGCTCTGCGGCAAGCAGAAGGAAAGCTCTCCCCACTTCGCTACAGCAGCTTTGCAGAGCTCTCCCTCGTTCATCGGCTCAGGGAAGGCACCTCCTTGCAAGGTTTGCTGTAGTCTAGAGCAACCTGGCTGTGGAGAACAGGAAGGAGTCATGGGAAAGGCTGAGCGTGGCCTGGTACTAGAGGATGAGACGTCATGACTGCTTTGCCTCTAAGAAGGTGAGCACACACACCAAACGGAATAACTCCCTTAGCTTTCAAGAGCTGACAAACCACTTGCTCCTCACTGAATCCTAACACTGCCTTGAAACCCATGAACTGGGGAAGAAAGGTTACTTGTCTCTTGCTTTCTCAAGATTTTCACTCATGCACAGTGATTTAGGGACATGCCCTGACTGCACCTAGGTGCCCAGAAGAGATCCAGGTGCATCTCAGGAGGCATTAGGAGGGCCAAGATGAGTGACTAGTGAGGAGCAGAGCCAGGGGTGATGCAGAGCGCTGGGCTGGGAGCTGTAGCTGCAGCTACCTGAACAGGGTCCATGCTTTCCAACAGGAGCAGAAGTCCTCCGTGTCTCATCAGTTATCTGAAGCCAGGCGTTAGGTGAAACACCAAACACTAACAGAATAGCAAAAAACCACCATGAGAGCAATACTGAAATAAAAATGAGTTTGTTCTAGTGATGCATGTTACAACCAGTTCCCCTATTGCCAGAGCAACACCATGGCATTTGGGCCCAGACGGTTATAGGATGTTGAGGAAAAGGCTGATGGAGATGGGCTCCATGTCCCTGAGCATGGTTCCACTGCTTATTTAAACTCTATAGTATGGTCCAGGTTGAGTAGCAAAAGCTACAGAACGGAATGCATGTGATTTCTTTTTAATGATGCCACTTCCTAACTTACATGAGTCTATTTCTAAAGGACTCAGGAGTTACCTTCATTTAAAGGTCCTTCAGTCAAAGAGGTCAAGAACACCAATACTGCAGCACACAGAGGTCATTGCATCTTGAGCAGACAGGCTACCTTACTCTAAGTCAGCTTGCACAGGCAGTGATGGCAGCATGGCCTCCAGCAACCAGATTTCAGTGGACATGACCTGACACTACTCAGTGCCCAACAGCTTACTCAGGTTGCAAAGACAGCGTGCACCATGACCACCACTGCAAGGTTTAGAGCTGCTTCTAAACTGCTGCCAGCTGCCTCCCCTCCTAAGGAAGGCGCCTGGTTTCACAATTCCCACACATGCCCCAGCCATGCACAGAGGGACGTGCCGTGCTCCCTGTCCCTGCACGGGGAAAAATCAGCATCAACACATCTGACTTCTGGGCATGTTTTAACCTGCCAAACACCAACGCCGAGCAAAAGTGCCGGAGAGATTGCCTCCAATTTACAAAGGACCGACTGAGCTTTCTGAAATCACAAGAATATAACTGAAACACTATCAGCGACAGGGCAAGAGGCAAACAGCTACTTGGGGCCTCTGCAGTGCAGAAGGATGATAAAAACTCATTACGAGTTTTCCAGCTCTGAGTACAGCTTGGGGATTACCTCATGTGTGCAGCACTGCCCCGCTCCTGCCTCTGTTCACTGGGGATGGCAGTGGAGAAGCATGCTAGATCTAACAGGAAAACATTTCACCTGTTTCCTGCAGACAGCATTATTTATTTTTATTCCATCTTTCTTTCCCCTGGTCTGCACATGCCCTGGGAAGGCATTTCAGGTGTAGGATTTCACTGGGATCCCACCTGCATTTGCTGCAACACTTCTCTTCCAGGCAGACTTTAATTAGATGGGGCCAATAAACCATATGTCAAATGGGTGATTTCACTTTTAATTACATTTTCCAGAAGGTAATAAATAGTTCCATTAAAGTGAACAGGAACCGCCAGGCGCTTGCTCCTCAAGCCTGGTGTCACATCACCTCTCACAAGAAGCCCCACTTACTGCTGTGCCAGATCTGGGGAGCCCAGGTTGCTTCTCACAGGCTTCTGCCCAGCCAGTGCTTGTTGGGACCTGGCTCACACCCCCACCGTGGCTGCATGCATGTGACACTCTGTGTTTCAGACGTGGTGGCTTCTCCTCCTTTAACCCACTGAAAATTTCACCGGGCACTGAAAAGGGAATAGGGCAACATATCTCCTTAAGTTATCATAGGACTTGAAGTGGACATGACGAGTCTCTTAAGTGCTTGGGAAAATCACACCCTTTATTCAGGCTTAGGGCTTGCTCTCACTATTATAGCATCAGACTACTTACTGCCTGTCTCAACCATTCAAGAGAATCACAACCTTATATGATGTCTTTAGGAAATTATCATCACAGACACCAAGGGGATAGGTTACCTCACCTCTCTTTCCTCTTGTAACCCAAAGGCTTTGATTTCTTTGCATGTAAGCCTGAGGTCCCACTTCACACCCCCCCATCCATCCGTGGTTCTGGATGCAGCAGTTCCAGGTTACAGTCTCTGAGATATAGCATGGAACTAACCTGAGCCTGCCCGCATGCCAGCAACCCACCCACTCACCTGGCATTAAGTTCGTGTCCATATGATACATGAAGGAGCTCTTAGACCCTTCACTGATGAAGTTTCATTCATGTATTTTCTTGCCTGTGAAATCCCCATTGCTCCCCGAGACATGAATACATATAGATCTTAAAAACTAACCCAACAGATGGGAAGCAGTATAATGAAGGAGCCTAACTTCTTACAGATTCTCAAGCTTTCTCCTTGGGCCTCTGAAGAGTTGGAAAACAAGGTCAGTATAAATAATTTTGTATCCCAAAGCTGTTTGATAAAAACATCCCTATGTTTACCAGACTGCTGCTTAGCTGTGCGCTTGCTGACATCTCCCTAATTGGAGAGCAAGAACTTCAGAGGAGCAACTTCACACTGATCAGAGTTTCTGGCCAGAAATCTGGGTCAGATCCAGTGTCATACTCAACTGGAATTTGACTTTTTCCATATTACGAGTCTCCTCTTTGAGCTGACATGTTGCATTTGAAAAGAAATATTAGTAAGTAATGTCAAGTGTGAACTGTAGCCCCCAGGGGAATTCTTAAAAGCGTTGTTAGATCCATATCAAACACACACATAACTTGTGGTCTTTGGGTAACATGGACTGTCACCTACAAAACCTAAATGAGCTTATTTAATTTCTGCCATGAGAGAGTAGTATTGAGGGATGAACACTGTGGCCACTCAGTCCAGAGTGCAGCCAGATCATATGGCCTGACTGTGCTGATTTTGCCAAAAAAGAAATAGCATTTGCACCGTGATCCCTGAGCAATGTGAGTCACAGACCTAAAAAGCTTGAGAAGAACTCAATCTTTAAGTTTAACATACAGGTGTAGTGTCTAGAAACTGAACAAGAATGTCTGCATCCTATAGGCAGATAGCAGAGAGAGCTGCCATCAGCATCCATGGATGCTTCCCACTAAAACACCTTTAAACAGTAGCTTCTATTCAGTATCCTACAGGAGAAAACATAGCTATAGTATCTTAATATAAGGGGATTTTGTTTTGATTCAAAGTAGCATCTTAATTTCAGATTTAGCAAGTGTCAAGCTGCGTGTCAGAAACTGCCCAGATCAAACTTAGCTTAATTTAGAGTTGAAGCCACTGTTGACAAAATGTGACCTTTGACCTCAGGAAAACCAAAATCTTCTCAATTACTACCAAACTGCATTTTCAAGATCAATGACAAGCATGTGGCAGGGTCCGTGAAGGACCTAAGCTTGCACACCTGTTGGCACAGCCTCAGGAGAGGATGCTACGCCTGTCTGGACTGTGTTTCTAAGGACACAGATGAGCCAAAAGCTGTAACAGAGAACTGGACAGTCCATGTGTCTCTTCCCACGGGCCTTTTTCTGACATATAAAATAATGACTGTGACTATGCTGACTTCCCTGGCTGCTTTTGGGCTGTCAGAGAGCAAGGGAGCTACTCCCAGCTTTGGAAGAGACGGCTTGCACATACCAAGGAGTTACATTTTCAGATGTACTCTGGAGCCCCGTGGCACTCACTGTTCACCAAGAACAGCATTTTTGTGACTCATTTATCATCTCTCCCTCCCCTCCACCCTGCATGCCAGCAAAGTGGGGCGCTCCGGGGAGAACTCAGATTTGCCAGAATTTGACCCATGCTGACTGGGCTCACCTTGCCACAGGGGCACGAGCTCACCCTCCCTCTCTGCCAAATTCGATGCCACCCCAGGCTCCAGGGCTGGATTAGGATGAATCCACCAAAGGAAAGGAGGGGAGGGGAAGAGACCTGCATCTCAAGTCTGAAGCCCCTCGGAAAGGTGTGGAGAAAGGGGCTGGCAAGTAACAAAGCTGCATGCCTGGCATTAAACAGGTAAGTGGAGCACAAGGATTTCTGGAGGGGGAAGGAGCTTGGGACCGATGGATTTTGCTGCGGATATGACAGGTTTCTTCTCTGGGTGAGAAGGGAAGAAATCCCCCCTATCCACACACTAAACACTGGCTGTAAAGCTACAGAAACTGCTGCCTGAGGTACAATAGCCTTGAAAAGGTTCATCATCTAAACTTATACATCTTGTCCTTCTCCCTCTTTGCCCAGAGATCCAGTTGACGTCAGCTGATGGACACACACACACTGCTCTTCTCCTTACAAGCGCAAAGCAGCAGCCCTTACACTCTGTACTGATGTTAAAAATTCACTCCAAAGCAGACCCAAACCTTCAAATAATAGCAAAAGGGTGGACAACCATTAGAGCTGGACACTACCACCAGGGCCATGGCTGTGGCACCCAGAGGCTCCCTGCCTTACACCTTGCGGGGGCTGCTCTCCAAGTCCAGGAGAGGAACTCCTGCACGTCTGTGTGTAACAGGGGAGACGTGTCCCTAAGCATGGGCTCCTATTTCTGCCCAAGCTCTCCTGAAATATTTCATCCTTTCGACCTCCACAGTTTTTAGGGTATCCAAGTAGCTTATAGCTAGTTATACCTATATATAGTTTATAGTTATTATACAGCTTATGACTCTAAGGGCAGTTATTACACACACCTTCAGATGCATCTACCAATGAGGAGATATAATTTCAAGGCAAGGTTATCTTCAGTTTCCCCAACCAATATTACTGCACTTCAGTGTGGCATTTTGGAGTCTTAGTCCACGAAGAAACACGTGGAGAAATGCCTTTGGGTACAAAAGTACTAAGTTACACACCTGCGTAGATTTCTGAAAGACAGATATCACTACTATGGGCTTTAAAATTGTTATGAACTTATCCAGTTCAAGATCAAATTTCTCAAACAACTCAAAAACCCCTCATCTTCTTCAAAACCATGGACTGCATGTTCAGAGTTTTAACAGAAGCCTTCCCATAAAGGTGATCTCCAGCATACACGAGCCACACACCCTACACTCTTACTGCAGTACTATTTACTACTTAAAAGTTATTTTTCTTCAGGAGAGCCTTTAATCCCCAATATCCTGTCAAAGAATGGAAATTCACAGGACAGAGCAAAAGCTGCAGCCAATAAAGTATTTGAAGTGAAGTGCTCCAAATTGTGGCTTTCTTCAGCATCTTTACTCTCAAAGAATGACCTGAAACCTCCTCCATATTTCATAATCATTAGCTACATGTCTGACTAGCTTCAAATCTACGACATTGTTCAAAATCCAATTATTTCACATATTAGAAGAAAAAAAATGTGTACAGCTCAAATTATGCACGAAAACTCATAGTCTAAACGAATTTCTTAGCAGGTTTAAACTGCCTGATGGGGAAAAAAGGCATAAAATAGACATTTTGCTTAAGCTGTGGCTAGGGGTAAATATTATTAGCCAATTTTTAACCATTTGTTTCCAAGTTACATCAAAGGACTGTGAAAGTGCCCAAATGCCTGAAGTTTATATTTTTCCGATTAGAATATGATATTTTTCATCCTTGATTTATACGTCACCTTACCTGGTTGGTCATCCAAACACACAGTGTCCTCTACCTGTCTGGGAAGGTGTTCCTCCCAGAACAAGAGGAAAAGCACCATAAAATTCCAGTTGCATTGCTATGTGAGCATGCAAAACAAAACACTGTGACTGCACAGCATGCACATAATCCCTGTCGTAAACAGTTGCAAAGACACATTCATTTTCAGTGTCAGCAAACCTCAAACACTCAGGCTCTGCGTTTATTTCAGACCAGAATCCCGTAGCCTAACATTGCACACCTTCTAGTATCTACTCAGTCCACATGTACCAATTTCCCCAGCACAGATATTTTCTTACCAAGGGGTGGTGAAGGCTTACCTGGCCTCTCACTGTAATTTTCAGGGAGAAGGGGAGAAAAGAGTTGGTCTGGTATTTCCAGCTGCTGTAGTCAGGAGCAGGGGACAATGTTCCTTCAGTAACTTCTAATGGCAAATCTTTTTCTTTGAAAATGCCTTTCTGAATATTGTCTTAGATGTGTTGCTGCTGTCTGCTGGCATACTCTGAACCTTAGAGGTCAAGCCTCTTTCCATCCCATGTGTCCTCCATGCTCGGTACCCAGCATTTCTTGCCCTTGCTGATGAAGCAGAGGAAGGCAGAGGAGTTTTCTTTCCAAGGCTCTTCATATCCTACAGAGAAAGCACAGTTAATGCTGATAGAAATAAAAGCTACTCTCAAAGGGAAATTCTGTCCTCGGCTCCATCAGAAAGGAACAAGAGAGCAGGGTTTGACAGAGCACGTAGAAAATCAGGATCATCTGAATTAGACAGGACTGTTGGCAGCTATTTTCTTCCTAGTTCTGATGGCTCTTAGCTATTGTCATACCTGGAACCAAGTCAAATGCATGCTTATCCCACTGTGCAAAGCTAGTTCTTTCAGCTTCTAATAATAAATCAGGGGCATTAGCAAACTCTTACACAGGTTGCAATAAAGAACCATCCCGTATTTAAAATGCACCAACTTCCAGCTGAGATCGATAGTGTTCCCTTTGAATTTTCACTGCTTAATTTTAAGCCAGCTGAACTCTCACTTCTTCCAAGACTGCTCTTTCCTTGACCACCTTCTGGCCACAGTGGGATGGAGAGGGTCCTCGGCTCCCTGAGCATCAGGCCCTGAATACCTCTAGGATCCCACCTGAGCACCTGCTTCCCGAGGTACTGGTCTCACCTAGGTTGCTCATACCCATTTTTACTACTCATATGGTGAAGTGAATCTGTAGGTTTAGGTATTTGAAGCTACATCCCCCAGCTGATTCTCAAACCCCTCACGGTGACCCTGAAGCACTTCTCTCCATCAGTACAGTTTGCACCTGCACGTGCTGCCACCCCATAGGACCTCCTGCATTCCCACCAGCCTTGTGGCTCTGCTTCTGTTTTGTCAGGAGTGGATGAGTATCCACACTGCCGAGGATGCTCTCTGGGATTCTCACTGCACATCAGTGTTTTCACAGCAATGCCATGATGCCCCTCACTGTAACATCAGAGAGAGATTTAAACAGGAGCAGTGTCTACAAGACACAGGTGGTAAATCTTCCTGTCCATTGATGGGGCCTCAATGGAACACCGTGCTTCATTTTTTTATATATTTGAAACAATACTGTAAACCAATTTCCAGCCACACCAGCTGTTTATACATGTTTATTCCTCCCTACAAGTCATGCCTTCTGGAGTTAAAATAGTTCATCGGGGCTTCCAGTCAAATTAGTTTGGAAAGTCTGAGCAAACCCTTTCAGAGAGTTATGAGAATAATTAGTTCAGCGTAAATTGAAAAAAGCCAGAGAAACAAAAACAAATCCTGAAGTTTGCCATTTCTGCAACAGAGAAAAATGTTTCATTAGTGATCTAACATTAGCTAATAATAGCCATGAAAATACCGTGCAATTCTGAAAAATGGTGACTGATACACCTTTAGCTGCTGCTGCAAGAGGATGATGAACATTTCCCCTCCAGGATGATGGCAACCATCCTATATTATTGCTCAGACCTGAGTATTTTAAGTGAGTAGAGAAATCTATTGCTCGAAACAAAATTAGACGTGAATGTCTGAGGAGAATCTTGACCTTTTTATGTCCGTTTTTCTGTGAAATTTTGTAAACTTTATTGGAGGCCACTTCCTGCATTCACAGAAAGCTACTTTTCTTTGTTAATACCCCAATAAGTCTGCAGAACAGTGTCAGAGCCAGAACTGCTAAGAACTGCTTTTAACCATTTCCTTTCAGATAAATGTAATCATCTGCTCAAACGCAGTTGTCAGAAATCAGCTGAAATCTTTCGCCATTCCTTCAAGGGCTTTATCCCCCCTGAGGGGCAGCACGATGAACAGTCACGTAACCAACTGCTGGCAGTGGGAGATGTGAACTTTGAATAGATTGAATATGTCATTCCAAGTCCTAGCTCCATAGCACTAACTTTAATTGCCAGCTAATGTCCACCTGCTCCTCTAAAATTTTGTATGAATATACAGGAGATTTCCACTATGAAGTAGCTTTCAACACCATATGGGAGACTAAGTTATTCCCATTTCAAAGATGAGTTTGTGAGACCAAGAAAAAACAGCTTGTTGACACTTGAAAATTGACTAAAAGAGCTTTTCTGGATGCTCTTAAGCTAGAATAAGAAAATGTATTAAGTCAAGTTAAAATAAATCAACTCTTATTCCAGAACGAGTGCTATTATATTTCGCATTCAGTGCATCAATCCTTATGGATGTGCTTCTAGCTATATGTGAGTCCAAAGGCTCTCTGGGGCCATGGTTACACTTTCATTGACTTTACTGGGTCAAGATCTTGAGAAAGGGGCCGAAGTGCTGCAGCCTTGAGACTTACAGAACTCCCAAGAGGCTGGTCCCCATAGAAACCTGAGCCTGGAGTGGATGGAGATGTTCCCTGGGCTGTGAATGGGTAGGAAGAGACACATGTCTCAAGACAAGATCCTTTTAAGCATCACACCAAGGGGCGGTTGCCCCAGCTCAAGAAGAGGACTAGGAAACCTTCAGTGAGGGAATGATGAGGATGGAGGTACCTTTCATCTCACCTCCCCATAACTGCACTCCTGGGATTTCATCATGCTTGAAATTCACTCCTCAGATGTGTCACTTCAATCTTTCAGATTAAGAATTGGAGCAGGACAATTCTCCTTCCAAAAAAGGAAAAAGGAGAAGGAAAAAACAAAAAAGCAAAAGCTCTCATTCAATATCTCATTGGTTAAAATATTTCTCCCAAACCCAAGACCTAATTTCAACATCTGTCTGAAGATCAGATGAATCTTTTCTGCAGAGTAGAAGAGTGGACTTGTCACTCAAGATTAACTCATCTAAGAGAAAAGGTAACTTTTACTACGGAGCCACCATCACTCAGTGAGACTCGAAGTTATCTGATGATAACAACTTGAACATAAGCATTCATCATCCAGACAAATTATGTTAATGTTTGCAGAAGGCTGAGAAGCCCAAAGCTGTCAGACAAAATGAGTGAGACTCTGGTGCCCAAGTCCCTTAGACACTTTTGTACATCCCAGTCACAGCTTGTCAGAGAAATACCCTACGGATGCTTCAAGTGCTGTCTAGTTGTCATACTTTAGACCTGACCAGCAGCCAAACACCATGCAGTCACTTGCTCACCATTCCCTGTCTTGGGGCATGGGGGAGAGAATTGGAGGGGTAAGGGTAAGGAGACTCATATGTTGAGATAAAAACAATTTATTGACATAAAATAAAATAAAAATAATAATAATAGTAACAGCAGAAAATACAAATGAGTAATGCACAATGCGATTGCTCACCACCTGCTGACTGATGCCCAGCCTGTTCCCAGCTAGTGATCCCAGACAAGAGAGAATGCTGAAACCCCAATCCCAGAAGTGAGAGTGAGCTTCCTGATCCACCCCCATCTACATACTGAGCATGGCATTAGATGATATGAAATATTCCACTGGACAATTTGGGTCCAGTGTTTTGGCTGTGCTTCCCCCACAGCTTCCTCTGTACCTGCACATGGGAAGTTGAAAAGTCCTTGACACCTGGACATGGGAAGTTGAAAAGTCCTTGATTTCTTAGCAACAACTAAAAACATCACTAGATTATCAATATCCTTCTCATATCAAATCCCATACTGAATCCAAAACACAGTACTATTCTATCTAAGAAGGGGAAAAAAAATAGCTCTAACCCAGCCAAAACCAGGACACTAGTTTTTCTGGTATTAACACTCTCCATTTTAACCACCTGCTTAACCATAAGCATTGAGGACAATCCCCTCAGACCTCATTTGTGTGTTCTTTGACCATCCAGCAGAGTCCTTCTTGATGGACTTGAGATCTTCCCCTTTCTACAAGAGAAAAATGCAATGGGTTTTATCCCAAGAGACTTAAAGCCAGATGCTCCACATAAGGCAGAATCCCCAATCACACCCACCAAGACTGATTAGCTTTTCTTCAATTGGTGCTATTTTTTTGGCCAGCATGACATTTACCCAGGCGTGGTTTTCTGCAGACTCCTGGATCAAAGCTTTGCCTCTTCGGCATGGCCACAGCCAGAGCCCCAGGGGAGGCAGAAGTGGGCAGTGCCTGCTTCCCTGCTTCATCCACCTACTCTGTGTCCAGCCCAATCCTCAGCATCCAAAAACTCAGTGAAGACCCCCTCAGCTCTTCTCCTCGCAAGGGATCTTGGAGAAAAGCTCTCCCTTGGTTCAAAGCGATGTACAACACCTCAAGCCCTCTTCTCTGCTTCTTCCCTGCTGCCAACCCTTGCCGATGCTCTTCTGCAGTCGTGTCCCCCAGCATCCCTTGGGAAGCCTCCAGCCTCAGCAGGGAGCATCACACTACATTTTACCTTCAAACGTCTGCCTGAAGTCAGACCCCAGCCTTTGCCACACACATCTGCAAACACTCCTGTCACAAGATGAGACTTCTTCAAATCTTGCCAAGTCCAAACATGACGACTCTAATAAAATGCTAACATTAGAAACGAGGGACTCTGTTTGGAGCCCGGCTCCTAGATAAGCACCTAACACGTTAGCTCCCTTGCAGGGTCTGTTCTGCATTTCATCCACCCAGTGCAGCTGACGAGGTGATTTCATAGCTGTCAGAGCTGGGATCCGATGCCTTCGATAAGGCATATCCCCTGGGCACTGTCTCAGCGGACACCTCTCGTCACAGCCATTCTCATGCTTGCTGACAGCCTGCTTACATGGGTCAGCTCAGTGGACACCTCAACTTCACAGGTACAATTTTTGAGGGGAAGAACCTGTTCTGGGTACCTAAGGCTTGTTTATCCCCGAGAATCAAACTTCAGAACAAAACCATCTTTCTCTCTAAATGAACCTTTTCTCTAAGTGCATGGGATGCAAACAGGTTGGGGAAACTCATATTGCCCCCAGTGCTATGCCAGATTTTCAGCCTTGGCCCGTCTATTCTGCCTGGAGAGAGCAGAGAGTTATCAGCACCCTGATCTTCCTCTGTCCTGTCAGCCTGGTGATATTTTCTCATAGTTTAGCACTACACCACTGCTGACATATTTCACATGACACTCTACTGCCAGATGCCTCAGTTTCCCATTTGCTGTCACACATAGATAATCCCCTGAGTGCCAAAAGAAGCTGGGGGAGAAATTAGCAAAGCCTGAAGAAAATGAAGGGGAGGATGCCTGGGAGGAGCAGAGGACAGCAGAGGGGACCACAGCTTGGAAAAACAGAGGAAACTCAGGTGGAGCAGGACCTCTGGGATGGCTCCATCACTATCCCTCATACAGCTGCAGCCCACTGCTCCCCCACCACGGTCATCAGTGCCTTTTGTGCAGGGAGATGCCATTTATAAAGCCATCCTGGGCTTTGGCACAAGCTCTCCCAGCCAACACTGGCAAGAGGAGCAGCAGGGGTGCCGCAGGTTAAGCGCCACCCGCGCTTGCCAAATCAAGCTGGGGAAATTCATACGGCAACTGCTTTCCACTTTGCTTGGCTCCAGGCAGTGCTATTAGTCTCTCCGCTTAATGAGCATTAACCACCGGCACACAAACAAACACGCCAAGCATTTACATACGGCTGCGGAGTCTGACGGAGCAATAAACAGATGAGCTAAGCTGCTCTTTACATAAGGATACATTTCACGCATCAGCGCGGGAGGGAATGTGATTTTTCTGCCACAAAGCATATTCCGTGAGAAATTACAGGTGTGTTTCTCATGCCCAGAGAGAATAATAATCATTTTAGAATTCCTGAATTAGGCCAATCACTCATCCATGGGGCAAAAAAAACCCTACAATAAAATCCTGCCTGACAAGCTGCCACCTGAAACCAGAGGCAGGTTCTTGACCTAAAACCAGCCCTCGCCAGAAAGGCTTCTAAGGAGGTAAAACAAAGATTTTTGGTTTTGGAAAGTTTTTTGGTTTTTTTTTTTTTGAGAAGATAAATCACATGGATCTTCAAACCAGCTGCATGATGGGTGGGACAGCATAATGTATTCTCATAGTACTATCAGAAAAGGATTGTCTCTTTACTATCTACACAGATAGCAAGACAGTTTCTGTCCTAAAGTGCTTGCAGGAGGGTGTTGTGGCTTGTTGTAGGGTTAGAAAATTATTTGGAGGCCTGAAACTGAAACATCTCAGGGTTGGATTTGAGTTTTTCATCTCCACGCAGCAAAATGTAGATGTATCTGGAAAATATTGCATTGCCAGAGTTTAATTTCCCCTTTTGCTTCTTTGCTAGCGTCTCCAGAGGCAGGGAAAACACTATGTAGCAAGCAACAAGGAGAAATAAAAGCATGGAAGGAAGCAAAACAACAGGCACCAATTAGGCTTTTGTTCAGATTTTTTTTCTTCCGTGGTGAATTAGAAGGGAAGAAAGAAATGAAAAAAACCCCTTATGTCAACATGTTTCAGAAGTCCAGGCCTTTAAAAATGCTGCATGTTTCAGTCCCCGCAGAATGAAGCACCAGTTCAAGACAACCACAAACTACTTTGATACAATCTGCAAAATTATTTTTCTAGTTGTTTTGAGGAGGGCTGACTAATTAGCAACACAGCACCTGAAAGTACCCATTTCTGTTATCCCACGCCTTTGCATTCTGGCTCTCCCAGGGGCCAGGCAGGTGATTTCAACCCTTTTGCCCTGCAGCAGCAATGTTTGCTGAGGTGCGATGGGAAAACACAAACCACAGGACCAGAGCACCCTTCATGGCACTGGGAAGATCAACCACACACTGCCAGGATTTACTGTCTCCACCTGCTAAGGTGGCCTCAGCAGGTATAGGGTGAAGATAAGCCTTATCCCCCTTGCACAGTAAATGTCTCCTGCAGACAGACTGCACAAAGGCTTGAAAAAATATTATCCTGATTTAATTTTTTTACCATGAGAGGTAAACTTGTTCTTGTCTCTGTGTGGTGGTGGTAGACTGCTTGGTCTCCTACAGTCCATTTCAGCTCTACATTTCTGTGCTTCTAACTTCTTATTGGAGTGAGATAAAAACTTGTGTGGGGAGGGAAGGTGGTGGAGTTGCTTTTTTCACCTTTTATTACTTCGTCAACCAAGTTTTAGAATGACTTTATTCATGTCAAAAACTCCCTTACACCAACATGGGTTCCTGGCTTGTGCCTGCATCTCTGTGCATATACCAGCATTTTCCAGATGCAATAGAGGAGGTGATTCCTCTCCTCTCCGAGCGCTGAGCAGGTTTTTCCCCTCTCTCCTTGCTTTCCCCAATGCCTTTCATGACATATTGCCACGCCATTGCCTCTTCTCACCCTGCAGTGAAATTGCATGCATGGGTGGATTAGCCAGCCCCACCCAGTCTGCCCTGAGTAACTCTCAGCCATTAATCACCCACGGCTGTTTGGTGAGCTTTGTGAAATTTGACCGTTTTCCTCCTCTCCTCAATTCACTTTTTTGTGTCCTTGTGCCTACATCTGAGCTAAAAAATGAGAAACACCAATGCCCCCAACTGCTGCTCTGCAATTCAGCAGGGCTGCAAAACCCAACACCCGCTGGTGTGAGGAAGACCATCCTGCTTCTGATCTGGTCGGTGTCCTCATCAGAGGAGGAAATTCAGCTATCCACTCACCCGCAGAGCTGAGCCCAGGTCCAGTCTGAAGCAGAGTATCTGAAGAGGATGGTACCCTCAGAGATCATACTATCTCACTCCATCCTCTGAGACTCGGCATCTGTGCGTTACTGGATGAACTACAGCTACAGTACAGATGGACATAGGTGGACCTCTACCACCCTCGCCTTGTTCGTCAGGTTTGCCTGTGGGTAAAAGCAGAGACTAATCATTAAGTGACACAGAAAACAAGCCTCCATTCTGGAGGTACACAGCAGATTGTACTGAGAGGAATAATAATTTATTTCCTTATATTTGAAGTAATTTAACCAACTTTTGCTTATCCCTTAAATGATGTGTCTAAATGTTGCAAACCCGCTCAAGCCTTACAATAACAAACAGGGTCTTTAAAACTTTAAAAGCGTTTCACAAAGAGGGCTTAAATGGAGTTTTTGTAGCCGTGCTTGTCACCAGCCCTGGCAATTGGGTACTGACCTTTTTTGGTGCCAAAATGGGACGGTGCTAGTAGTCCCATTCCAGGTCTCGGAGAATAGGTGTCTGAGTTACACATGAGGCATGGTACAGAGACGGTGATCCTGGAGAGATGTGGCACCGACTCCTTCCAGGTCAGGTCCGAGATGCACTGGGGGCCAGAGGAGAAGAGGATGCTTTATTGGGATTGGACAACTTCAGCCTCAGATGCCTTTCTGTAACTGTAAAAACAAAGGTTCCCATTCACTTGATAAAATAAACAAAAAGGTAACATTATTTCGGAGTTTAACCAAATTCCAGCATATTTCAGCCAAAGCCCCGAGCACACCACCTGACAGGGAGGAGGAGGAGGGCCATGTCCTGTAACAGGAATCATCACACATGCTCCACTTCCTCTGCTCTTCTCTGCTCACCAGATCTTTATCATGAGAGATCACTCATGCTGTGCTGTTTCCTCTTCTTGTTACGATCTCCTGCACAACAGGGACTTCTCAGAATTTTAATGTTTAATATTATGTTTGACCTTTTCATTAGTCCAGCTTTTGGTTGGCTTTCACATTAACTTAATCTTTTTTTGGGGTGGCACACATTGCAAACTGGGCAGAAACATGCACTGACACCAATTCACATTAGAAAACACTGTAAAAACCAGATTAACGAACTCCGCAATTGGGTTTCAAAGAATTCAGGAGTCATTACAATTTTGGAAACGATACCACCTTTTTCAAAACAGAAGTGGTGCCAGGTGTGACAGAGATGACTACGTTTTGAAGAAAAACAAGACACACTTCTCACTTATTGGTAAAATTCAAAAAGTTAAATAAAATAGTATTATTTGGCATTGCTGAAGACTGAGCTCTCTCTTATTGCTGTAGAAGCATACGGCAAACAGCAGCAATACAAGTATCAGCTGGTGCCGGGACTCAAATACCACCACTTCTCACATCACCCTTTTTGACATTTCCCAAGAAATCAGCACTAACAGTTTCTCTGCTTTTATATCTCTGCTGACTGTTTTTATTCTGTGTTATAATACCCTTATCTGGGATAATCTGAATTTCTCTGGCAGCAGTATTTCACTCATCGGTATATTAAAATGCTTTCCGAGAGCCTACCTCTGGTTCTCTTTTGAAATAGATTTTAAACTAGCCTAAATTGAGATACATTTATTGATTCCATTAGCATTGATTCATACTGATTCAGGTGCTTATTTGGGAGTAAATAAAGTGAATCACTTTTATTTGGAATACTGCAGCTTTTTATATGATACCATTCCACCTGTGGGTGATTTTCTGGCTTCCCTTCCCTCACTTTTCCACAGAGATTTGATACTTGGTCCATTATTTTAATGAGGACAGCAGTGACAGCTATCAATTACCCGATGACAATTGCCAGATCAACCCAAGTTTTCTTATGAACTCTTCCTGAATCACACTTTGTCCCCTCTGGACAGTTTCCCCTGTCCATATGTTTCTAGAACTCCTCCACAAGCGTAAGGCATCCTTCGAGCAGAGAAAGGTACTGCCTTTGGTCAAAATTTAATTCTGTGAATTTGGCTTGAGGTCACGTGTTAAACAAGTCCAGCAAAGCCTTCAGTACCATGCCTCCAGGCTCTGAGTAGTACCCGAGATGCTCCACACAGCACAGCAGGAATCCTTCTTTTGACTTTTATGGTTGTGTTTCCTGAAACTCCATACTAACGAGCACCATTTTAGCACATCCCACTTCTCTGGATGTGCATATAGACCCCCCCGCCTCCTACATATCTATATATACATTAAAAAATAGGTGTACACATACATACATACGGAAACAAAATAGTGACAGCTGAGACAGAGAAATGTCCCTGTTTCTTGCCACCCTGAAATAAAGGGATTAAAATTAGTTGCTGTTGCACTATTAGATACGTACAAAGCGCGAGTTGAGTGCCTTTATCTTGTCATCACTGGTTTACAGCTACAAGGGCCTGTTATTCCCCTATGATATTTCCTCTGGGGTGACAAAAATCTGTTTCAAAATGTTCCCAGCTGTGGTTTGAGGCTTCCTTGCTCAGGGCCGGTAGATAAGGCAGCTCCCTGTCGCTACATGTGCTGTAAGCAGGGAGCGGAGCCCAGCAACTGGCGCCAACCGAAAAAGGAGCTCTGCCCTGATCTTATCCGTCCGGCGCGTGCAACACCCCGCCTTGCTCCACGCGGGCATCCTGTTTCCCAACGCTGCCGTGATCTTCGCACAAGAAAAAACACATTTGCAACTGTGAGGGTGGTCAAACACGGGCATGGGTTGCTCAGAGAGGCTGTGGGGACTCCGTGCTTGGTGATATTCAAAACCCAGCTGGGCACAGCCCTGGGCAACCTGCTCTAGGTGACCCTGCTTGAGGAGGGGGTTGGACCAGGTGATCTTTTGAGGTCCCTGCCAACCTCAACCGTTTGTTCTGTGATTCAGAAAACTCCAGCCTGACTCAGAGCACAGCTACCAAAAGCAACTCCCGCAATGAAACAGAGAAGATGGTTACTCTTTAGTATAACTGTGATTTGCATGGTGTTAATGCCAAATTGCCCCAGTCATCCACCAAGAGCTGGGAATGCTAGATCCTGTACAAACTCAGAAAGGAAGATATGACTCCTTCCCTCTCTCTGCTCCCTTCCATAGACAAAATTACACTGCAGTATCTGAAACAGCAATGCTCTGACCAAAGAGCTAGCTTCATTATTAATACTGTTTAAATTAAATGTCACATATGGGATATATTAATTATATTGGTTCACAGCGCAACTGTCAGGTTTTGTTTTACCCTCTCTTCATCCTCCCCAAATGAAGCATCAGGTGGTGCCTTGTGAGTAGAAGAATATGGCTATCATCTGGGTGGTGTAAGTGATTAGCAATGAATTAAAGTGACATGGAATAGTAAGAACACAGGAGGTGACAAGCAAAAGATCTGTGACACATGACTGCAACTCAATACGCCAGCATAGTGAAATCAGAGCTCCACACTGGCTAAGTAAGGCAGGTTTCATTCTTCCTCTCCACCTATGAATGAATTAATGGGAAAAAAAATCTAAAAATCAAGGGTGACGTGGTGAAATTGTCCTTGAGAAGCAGTGGATATAACGCTGACACTTCATATGATTAATGGAAGCAATGATGGCAAATGCAAGAATGCAAAAGGCTGTGTGCCATGTGAAGATATTCATTAACTGATTTGCTTCCTTGTTTTGCCATTTCCCAAAAGCAGAACCTGGCGACAACCCTTACAAGTTGGATGTGCACATGATCACCCTCCTCCTTTGCTCTCCTTCGAGCTGAAACTGAAGTCAGCCAAGGGTCTTGTCACCTGCACCTTGGTAGCCCTCTAACCAGTCCCTTAAACTGGTTTGGGAAGGAAGGGGAAAACCCTTACATTAGTCCCACTTCATAACCATGTCTTCAACTGCAGTGTCCATGGCTTCCTCTCCAGCAGTCTACCCTGGAGGGTCCAGAATCCTAATATTTCATAATCCTACTGACAACAGACAGAATTTCTATCCTTCCTTGTTTTGCCAGGCCATCCAGTGGCAATGTATGAACAGGATCATCTCTATCACACCACTGAATTTGTCTGCACACAGATTCAGGGAGAAGGGCATTTTCTGAGCAGTCCCTGCCACGCTGTGTAGAATGGAGGCATTTGCAAAAATTAACATTCAAATAGGAACCTGGCTGAATTCTGCTTGACTACACATGTGCTGGCTCTCCAGTAAGCTATCTGAATTAACACCAGTCAGCTCCAGCTGATAAAAATGTTTTGATAGGTAATCATTCACTAGGAAATGGCTTTAAAGTACCGGTTTAATTCCAAATAAAGTAACAAACAAGCCTGCATTGGCTGTACCTGCCACTGGGCTGAAACTGAAATTTAAGAGACAACACATCCATTGCCTTGACTACCTATATTCAGTCCTTATCTATTTCTTGAAGCTCAAAAGGTGCGCACTAGTAGATTGCTATGCTTGCTAAAACACTGATTTCATAGAAATTGCTTTGGATATGGAAAAGAGATAACACAGTTTTGTTTTGTTTTTAAACAGGCAAAGAAAACAAGGTGACGTGTCAAATGATATTATTAAAGTTATTTCCTTTGTTAGTAGATTCCTAAAAAGGCTTAAAACCCAATAATTATTATGAATCAAATGCACCAGAAACACATTCTTAAAGCTTTGCCCATAGATAATTTATCAGCTGATTAAGAATAGAGATTTCTCTCCTAATTATGTGAGCATGGAGCAATTGAAGAGTTTTTCCCATTAAAAGTGAATATTATTCATTAATCAAGTCTCCCTGCCCCCACCTGAGCTCTGCTAAAAGCAGCAAGTTAAGTGGGTCAGGAGAAGGGTTACAAGTGATGCTGCAAGACCAGAGATAAGCCATCAGGCAGTTGGAGGGGAAAGCATTTTATCTAGAAGAACAGGCCTGGCTTTCGTTCCATCGAGATAAGCACTAGAGCTTCTCTGTGTGGGGAAATAGCCCAAAATAGCTGTTGTGGAATACCCCTGCCTAAATACCTCCCGAGATAGATACACTGTGCTTTGCACTAAACCCTCTTTTTGGTCCAGTGAGGAATGGGATGAGCCAAGTGGTGCAAAGGCTCTGAGAATGATGAATTAGAGGGCACCCTGAGAGAGCAGCAGTGGGAAAACTATTGTGATACAAAATCACCATTTGGCTTATTCCACCATCATTTCCCCCTAAAAAGAAACTTCAGGGTGGGGATTCTGGTGGTGTGTAAGCTTGGTAGCAGAATAGGGCAAACAACTAAAGATAAAATTGCATCAGAGGTCATCCATGGTTTATTCAGCCTAGCGTAGATGTGCACAGATCAGCCTGAAATAACATCAAAGGTTTGCCTATTAACAGCCTGGGGCTCAAAGAAGCCTCAGCAATGCCGCAGTACATACAAAGAAATAAAGTACATGAGCAGTATTGCGGTCATCTGAATTTGTCAGGACAGGAGAGCCAGAGGCCACTAAAATATCGGCAGTTACACATAAACCTGAATGAACCGGCTAGCAATGTTATCTTCAAATCACTCCTTCCTTAAGAGCCTAAGTTTTCTTTTATAACTGTCTATACCAAACCCAGAAAGTCCTTCACCTTTCATCTGTTACATAAAGTTGTCTCCTAAGAGCAGCTGAAGTGTCTTGTACAAGGTGCATCACACACTGGCTTAATCTTAAAAACTTCCTTTCCAGCAGATATTACCAGCATAAAAATGGTATCCTATTGATACTGTTATCACTTTCCCCCTCTCTGGAGAAAACAAAAAGTCAATGCTCACATATTAAATGGATCACAGCCCATTTATGTACTGGAGAGTTTTCAGTCAGAACTGCGAATAGGACATCATCCAGCTGCAGTGTTTCTAGCAAGGTCCCGTGTAGATCTGGTTTTGACCCAGATCATGTAATATCTTATCAAAAGATCTAACAAAAAAACCCAGAGAAATAGAGCTGGTAATGTTCACAGATGCGGCAGATGTGTGAGAGCACGATAAAGATTAGCATGTCAGTTATCCAAAGCCATCCGGATCTGTTGGGTGGCTGGACTCGTTTGACCAACATGTGTTTTAGTACATCTCAGCTTCAGATCGGACATCCAGGGACCAGCGATGCTGGTCACATTTCTAAGGAGGGGACTGTATTCTGAAAAGCAGTGATTCAGCCGAAGCTTAGAGGTCAGCTGAACACAGGGTAAAAGTGCAATGCACAACTGTAAGCACAGCTCACTGCTCTACAACTACTGAAAAGCCATTCATCAGAACACAAGGGTATATATCTCTGTATGCACCCATATATAAGTACATGGGGCATAGTCTCAAGAAGCAGCAAGATGTTAGAGGGACAGTTACTGGAATATTGTATCCAAGTCTGGTATCCATGCTTTGACAAATAAAAGAGTCAGAATAGAATTACAAAAATATCTTTGGACTTTTGAAAATGAGAAGAAGCTTGGTTTCTTTTTATAATTAGATGATAAAACCGTTAGTGCTAGCTAGGACCTATTTTTGCTCTGTGCTAGAACACCACCTAGCTCTGAAGGGCTTCTAAGACTAACATAATGCAAATAATCAACATCAACCTGGACTGATTTAAACCTTACCGTACTCTAATGTCTACTGACAACTTCTGTTTTCTTACTGGAAGAAAGGGGGAAAAAGTTGAAGGGACATAAAGAGAATATTTGACTGAAGAAATTAATTTTTTTAAAGAACTCCCAAGAAAAAGCCCTTTAAATGCCCTATCATGGCCACACAGCAGCAGCATAACACTCAGTATGTACTGCAGGCATCTGAACCCTGCATTCACTGCTCAGGAAATGCAACCATCGCCCAAACACTACATATTTCTGCCACTTCAGTGAAAGCAGAAGCTTTTCAAGCTGGTAGGACTTGGGTTGTTTTCAGGTCAGCCATTGAAACATCTCTTTGATAGACAATGATATACAGAGGTATCCAAAGACAACTGTATTCCATACTTTTCATAGTACACCGGCCAAAACAGTCAAGTGTGCCATCGGTTCTGGGTATGCAGCGTGCAACACCAAAACCTCAGTTTTCATGGAGACCAATGACTGATACTGCCTACAACCTCACGCACGAGGACTGTACATGTCTCAAGCTAACTGTAAAAAAAAAAATAAAAATCCGCAATGACTGTACTCCTAGATTCCTGGATTTATCCATAAATGACATACAGACTGAACTGACAACTAGAAGTCAAGTTGCACTAACACAGGCAGATGCTGTCTCGAAATCACCCATTTTGGGGGTTATAATGGCTATCACCAGAACAGGTACACACAAGAGGATATGCACAGATGAGAGCATACCCATAAAAGTACACACAACAGCCCAGAGAGCTCAGAGCCGCACTCACATCTTGCAGAGAGAGAGGGTGAATCAGCTTAGCTCCAGTAAGGCTGCTCAGGCCACGCAGATTTGTAGCAGCTGAGGATCTGGTCCTACAGGTGACGGACCCCCTTGCACCTTATACAGCAGCTCATCCTTCCTAAGGTGGGACTGGTTCAGGAAAGGGTTTTTGAGAGCCAGAGCATCTGTGGTACCGCTAACAGCAGGCTGCCAAAATGCCTCTTCACAGCTTGTGTGAAATACAGCTGTGTTTCAGGCACGTCTGCTATGGCTTGCCTGGAACTGAAAACAGTTTGACAACTTTACTCGAGTCCAACAGCAACTGCAGAGCTCCCTTTTGTAGATTAGTCCTGTTTCTTCACTGTCATGAATCGCATTCAGAGGCAAACCTTTAAACTTGTTTTTTTAAAGTCAGTTACCAAGAGACAGCCGGTGGCAGGCTATCATGGGAGATGAATTTGAAAAGGGAGGCCGGTCAGATTTTGCAACTAACTGATAAAAACAAATCAACCACAGAAACAAATTCCTCTACTCATTTCAAAGAGGGGAAAAAAAAAAAAAAGAAAAGAGAAAGGCTTCAAGCACGATCTCTTTTTTTCCATCTCGGAGATTTCTGGGAGTGCTTTGAATGCTTTATTTTAGCAAGGAATAAAAGTCCCTGCTCCTGACAGATTGCAGCATTCTCTGCCCTGAGAACAGATCAATATTACAGATCACAAATAAAATAGTCAGAAGGATTGAAAACAGGATTTACAACTGAATAGCTACCACACCTACATGAAAATAATAATTTACATTCCTCACCACGCCCTATAAACTACACACAGGCAGTCTGAAACAGGAAAAGTAACAAAAATAATGGGAAAGAGCAGCAAATAGTGTCTTGACATTATTTGAACTGATATGAAAACAGGAGTTGAGGGCAGGGAAGTATTTCCTCTTGAAACCAAACAAAATAACCCAGAAACCTTTGGAGGGTTTAGAGTTTCAGGCTTTCTTATTGAGAAAAAAAATCCCCAAATCCTCCCAAATCTATGAAAAGCAGACACTTTCCATAGAGAATGGGTTCATTGAAAAGCAATTTTCTGTTAAAAATCAGTTTTGACAGGGTAGTTTCATCCAGGCTCAGATGCTGGATGCCACAGGAGTGTTTGCCAGGAATAAAAACAGGCATTTAGCTCTGAAGGGCCGGGTTGCCAGGGTTAAAGAATTCTTCTTGCCTAGGGGAGAGGTTCCTCCATCCCAGGGACGGCCGGTGACAGATCAGAAGGGATAGAGGTTCACGATTTGTGTGGGAGTCTTGAATAATCTGTTCCTATTTTAATGTGAACATGGGTGGTAACATGGAATTACAGCGTGTGGAGGCGGGCTGGTGTGTGCGGATTAATGAAAAATAATGAGATAATATTGAGCATTTATATAGTCTCATTAGAAGGGCTCGGTTTCTCCACTGACAGAAATCCCTGGGAAATGTCGTGTTCTGGGACTCCATCCCTAATCTCTGTACCACGAATTAATAAGACACACAGAGGCTATTTCACAAGTATATTCCTTTGAAAAGAGCTTTCATTCTTAGCCTTAAATTTTAAGCGACCTAAGTACTTACACAGTAATCCTTTCAACTCATATTTCATTGAATCCAGAAGTCATTGTGGCTCCTAAGGTACTCCGCTGTGAAAAAAGATAAACACTGATAATTGCATGCTGGAAATTATGACATGCTTATACGATACACCAAGACAAAAATAAGCACTGAAGGGCAGAAGGATAAAGCTGGGTTTATTGAGGACTAACTACATTCGGGTTGACTAAAAAGAAAAAAAAAAATAAAATCAAGCATGTTCAAACTGCCATCCAAGCAAAATTTATTTTTAGTCCCTCGATTATTGTGAGTTTCATAATGTGATTTTGAGGGCCTACCGTTGCCTCCCATTAACACGGTTCTGTTATATATTCTGTGGTGTCTTGGTGGGAAATGATTCATTGGAGAGCTGGGATTTGACATTCGAGCACAGGGATGGAGAGAAACATACTCTGATTCACCACGTTTTAAAAACACAAATTCACCCTCAGATGAAGCTTTAGTAATTTCTTGAAAGTACTAAAAATAGAAATACTAGCGCCATAGAGGCGAAAGCCAGGAACCAACACTTAAATCTTTATTAACAGGGAGAATTACATTGGTTTTGGTAAAGTTGCAGAAGGCACTTGTCAGAATGCACCGCTCAAAATTCACTTGTGCTGTTGTGGCCTGTTGGTGACAAGGGGAATTTTGGTTTAATGCCAAGGCACTGGGCAGGCAGGTCAGAAATACGTTGCTTACCTGGCTACTAGATTGATCCAGTCGATCAACATGAATGGTGATGCTGCAGATTAAGACCCGCTGCAATTACATCACTTGATCCAGTAACAGAGAAAATGACGTATTTTGAAACCAGTTGCCTCCCACAGACCAAACTGAGACTCCATGATGATGGCATATGCAGGCACTGGTCACTGGAGGAATTTTTAAGCCTGTTACTATAAAGCAGGAAAAGGCTATTTTCAATTGAGTAAGAGTTTCCCAGCAAAACTGATGCGGGGAAGGATTAGCCATGATTCCCTGTTGCCTAGATTGAGTTGAACGGGTGAGGTCAACCTGCCCTTTGCTTGCAGCTGCTGGCAGGGTGATCTAGAGAAAAAGGCAATGGTACACCATGGTGTGTGACTCTCACCCAGACACTTAAACAAGCACAAACACCACGCCGGCCCTGAGTTGAGGCCAGGAGATTTCTAAGACTGTCTTCGTTAATAACACGAGGCCATGCACAGAATTTCACTCCTGCAAATGACTCAGCAGCCTTAATGATTATTAGTCAATTTAGTTCCTGCCTATGAGCTCTCCTCTCATCTTCTCAGACCCTTATCTGAAGTCAACGAAAAGAGCGTCACCATCTCCAGTAAGTTTTGGGACAGGACCTTGAGTTTGTCAAGCCAGTCATTTCTGTCTTAATATGGCACAACGTGGTTTCTCCTCCACGCATTAAATATTTGGACTATCCCATTAGCTGAATCTTGGGTCTTTTTGAAGCAAAATCAGTAATCTGGCAACCCTTAGCGAAAGAAAATGGGAAATTCTGCTCGTTGGACAAAAGCATTCCTTGGAGACAACATACATCAAACATGACTTAAGGGAAGATTAAGTTTTATTCAGATGGTATCTTAAGGAGTTTCCATTCTCATGTCAGTGGTGAACACTTTTATTGTGGGGAGAGGCTGGTTAATCTTTAACCAAGACTTTACAAGAGATTCTTAAAACAACAACAAACAACTTACGAAGCTTCACGAGCTCTTCCTTTTATTCTGAAGAGTGTGTTCTGTGAATGCTACCAGATTGATAGCTGCATTATGAAAGAAAGAACAGGTTAAGCGATATGAACTACCCAATAAATCCCTACTGGGAAGATCACCTCTGGATACAAGAGAGGAACTCAGCCAAAAACCCATGCTGAGGGAAGGGTCCAAAAGAATTGTTTATGCAGTCCGAATGTTTTCCAGAAAAAGTTGGACCTTGGGCCACTAACTCATTTCAAAAACATGGTAGACCAAGTGGCAGGTGACCGATGCCACCATTTTACGTAGTAGGACCTTAGGGTGAATACTTCTCTAGCTCAAGCTGAAGCTGATGATTGTTATTAATGTCATTAGCTTCAATGAATACCAAAAGTGGACCTGCGCCCAACTCACCAGTCTCATAACCCATACTCAAAACCCCAACTCATAATGCATTCAGTCTCTCTAGTTAATTAATAGGATTTGTTATCAGGTAGAAATGCAATTCCTTTGAGGTGCCAAATTGCTGTGTGTTTCCTGCTGCAAGAAAGAGATGTTTCCAGAAAGCTTAAATGGAAAACCCTTTTGTGTCAGAAGTTTATTTTTATTGGTAAAATATTAAATAATATACAGAATTAAAAACTGCACTTACACTTCTGAGAAGAAATAATTCTTGGACAAATTATATGCTTGTTCCTGAGATTCCCTACATTTATTCCAGTAGCTGTGCACTCAAGACAGTACAAACCTTTATAATATAATCCTTTTCACAAAGTATTACAAAGTTTCTGCAGCTTCTTTTATTTATACACACATACAGACTCACACTCTCACATGGCTGTACAACACTCACACATGTACAGAGTACACACATACAGATGTGGAACCATATGTATGCATGTATACTAAGAAAGAAAAAAATAATAACAAGTCCCATAGTTCAGTCTATAGCGGCAAAACTTTTTTAGCAGGGGGATACAGGTTTACATTAGGGTTGCTCACATGCACCACTGTCATAGTGATAATTTCTGAACTCCTTTTATAAGAGCATGTTCCAATGACCATGTAAAGCAATGGGACAATTCCCAGTGTCTTCACTGGCTTTTGAAATAAACTCTGATTTTTTTTTTTTAATTTTTTTAAATTTAAAAGTTTCCTCAATTTGAGCTCAGAACATCTGTCACAGAACTAAAAAAAAAATGTAACCTGGGAGAAAAGTGGTCATTTGCCAGATTACTCACCTGGCTTGTTTCAGGAAAACAGCACTAAAGTGGGCAGAGTGCAACTCCGTATGAGGCAGGGAAGATGCCGTGACAAATGGGTCAGACCTGATAGCCCAAAATTACGCTCACAAAAAGGTGCGTGCTTTGCTATAATCCCACTGCTTCAGGGCGGTCCCCGTTTGTGCGAGGACCTCAACAACCTATGTGAGGTTACCAGAATTTGGCCCAAGGAGCATGAACCCGTGGGCAACCGTGACAGTCGCCCACTGAATGCAATTTTCTTCTTGAACTCAAATGCAAGAGTCTGGGAAATAATTTGGCAATCAATCAGAACAGGATACAGTCTCCTCACTTTTGTTATTATTAAAAACAAACATCTTAAATACAAATTTAAAAGACAAAAGTGGCTACTGTGCATGCGCAGTAACTGCCTTTCAAAGAAATCTCAACGGGATTTTTTTTTTTATTACGTACCTAAATACATATTTACAGAACAGCGGCTTCAGTCTACTGGGGGAAAAAAAGGCATTAAAAATACACTATATATAAATATGTATGATATGTAAAACAAGTCCCATCTAAACTTATATAAGACAAGGACAACTCTAAAGAAGCTTTTCTGGTCTCTCAGGTAGATAAAGGACACGAGTCCTGTAATTCTTATGCAGGCAAATCTCTCCCATTAGAGTAAATGGCAGTTTTGCCCTAGCTAAGAGATTAGGCCTAATCCAAAATCCATCAAAGTCAACAGGAGTCTCCACTGAGTGGGTTTCGGATCAGACCAAAAGATTAATTTTTTTTTTGTTATTTTTAATAAACATCAATATTAAGTGCTTTTCTTAAAAAGAAAGCTGCAGTTATAGAAGAAAGGGAAGGAAGAGGCAAGAACAGGTATGTCCTTAATTCATACACTGGATGTGTTTCAATGTCAAATAAAAGCAGGAGTTAAGGTACGGGCTTTCGCCTTAACTTATAGTTTCTCACCTTTTGTCAGTCACAATCTTAATTTACATAGTTAGTTGAACCTTATCTTTGAACGTATTTAAGACAGAGCATTTTGTTTCACTGATTTGTGTGGACTGAGGAAAGAAAAACCATTGTACATTAATAAGACGTCAGGGGAAGTATTGCACATGAACAGAAAAATAACCCAAAAAGGTGGTTTTGTTGGTGATTTTTTTTTTAAACCAATATAAGCAAATCATCCATTTCTGCAATGAGCACGTTTAGAAAGCAGGATCCAAGAATGAAGCATAAGAAGCAAATTTGGGGTTGGTAACCCCCACCCTGGAATACAACAGTAGTAAAACTTTTTTAAAGCATTTTCTTCCAACAGGAAAAAAAATTATATGACTTTTTTACTTTACAATTTTAAATCTTTCTAAACATTTGCATTAAAAGTTTCCAGTTTCTCATAGAAAGATATACATTTTAGGAAAAAAAATACAACCAGAAAATAAAACCAACTAAAAAGGAAGGCAAATATACAGTATTATAATTACATCACTGTGGAGTCATCTCGGAAGGTACCCTAGATCTTTAAAGTGTTACAAAGTGTACGTACCTTATTTTTTTTCCTCAAATCAACTATCTTTTTTTCTTTTTCCTGTTTTTAATATAAAACTACACTTGAGTACAAAAATATGTAAACAGACTGTACAGCCAATGAACAAAAAAAAAAAAACAACAAACAACAAAAAACAAACCCCAGAACCCCTAGACAGCCCAAAGCTACAGGAGATAAGAGCAGGCCCAGACTTAAAGCTCAGAGAAGGAAAAGGGGGAGAGAGAAGGAGAAAACCACTGAAAGCCAGAGGAGACTGCTACATGGCAGAGGAAGTGAACATGTTCAAGCTCTGAGGACACTTGACAATTCGTCAAATAATTGATCACAGTTTCAGAATCTGAACGATTACAAAAATAACCAAAAAGTCCTTCCCTTGTTACAGTGTGTTCAGGAACGAACATCCATTTCCAGTAAGCAATGTCAAATCCCAGTAAGTGCATAGTAGGGGATTCAGTGACCTCTACCCTTCAAGAAGCTTTTCTTATTCGATGTCACTTGAGGTAAAACTAAATGGCCCAATTTACTGCAAACTGGCCTCGTTGTGCCAATAACGGAGTCATGCTCTCCACCATGCCTTGCGGGAGGTGTCTGTATTTTATCCATGATTGATAATACAGACTAGAGGCTACCGGTATTCACGTACCGCCGAGTGCGAGGGATTAA
This sequence comes from Strix aluco, assembly GCF_031877795.1. Lineage (NCBI taxonomy): Eukaryota > Metazoa > Chordata > Aves > Strigiformes > Strigidae > Strix > Strix aluco. The sequence continues at coordinate 39,756,839 of NC_133936.1, forward strand.
GGCTACTACACAAATGTAAGTGAATGTGTCTTCACTGCAGAGCCCTGCCACTCAGTGCTGATGACTGAGACCTAACCAGAGCTGCTGCGCTGCACCAATTAGCAAGTAAGGCCCTGATCTCACAAATAATGGTAATTATTAAGCACACGGTTAACTGCAAAGCTCCTGTGCACTTCCAGATCTAATCGAAGGGATGGCAGTAGGCTAATCATGTGCTCAAATGTTTTCTTGGGCTGCAGTGCAGTCACCGAAATCAATACCTGCTGCAGGAAGGAAGCATCAGCCCAAGCTTCGGGTCAAGCTGCTCCCTTTCTCCCAACAGAGTACACATCATACGAGCCCCTCTTAAGACATGATCTGATTAACTTCATCATCATTCACTCTATTAAATACTTCACATACTGCTAGTAAACACATAGCAGTATTTTTTTTGCAACTCTAAATAATACTAGGTTTTACTACAGCAATGTCATTGTTGAAATGGTCATTTCTGTCCACGGATTAATTAGGTCCCATGATTTGTTTGTGAAGGAAAAGTTTTTACAGAAGCAGAGAGCATGGGCAGTTATCCTCCCAAACGAGGAGCCACGCGAGCATACTGATAACCACCTTTCTGAAGGCTGGAAGCGAACAGGAACCAGGAATGCTTGTCTGCATGATCAACCGAAAAGCTAGGTGACTTAAACAGATATAAGTTTTATTGTTATCTTGGCCTGTTAAGCGTGCAGCATGGCAAAATGTCAGCACACCACCTCCTCCTGACTGCCCTCTATTCACTTCAGAGCCTCAGTGGAAGGAGAAAGACAGAAATCAGACGCTTCCAAGCATGGCTGTAGGATGCTAAATTAGAAACTGGTGATGTTCTCCTTGGCCTGCACTTCAGGACAACTCTTAATGGGATAGAAGGGAATATATTTACTATGAAGCAAATTCTGCCTTTTTTCTACCTAATTCCTGCTCCCACATATGCTCTGTGACTGCCGTGGGCCCAGACGCAAGTGGAGAGGTGCTGAGGAGCTGGCACCGGGCTGCCCCTGGGCTCAGAGTCTGAACAAAAGCATGCTGGCCTAGTCACCTCCCCCTACCCACAGGCTTCACTCCATGTCCGTGCTGGCATGCTTAGGTGCTGCACCCGTCCGGGCAGGGTAAATAACTAGATCTGAAACTAGGTCACCAACCAGCCAGGAAAGTACCGAAACAAACACTGTGCTTTTCACCAAGTGTTCCAGCTAACAAACCCCAATAACATCTTCTACAGATGCGCTTCCCTCATCTCTATGTTAATTATTAGGGCGGCAGCAGCGCAACGGTCAAACTTGCAAACCATTTCCACAGAACTTTTGTTCTTGCTGGATTTCTTTTTCCAGGTTGAAGCAAGTGGCGGATACTTTAAAGTCTGCTCCCGTTCCTAAGAGGGAACTTAAAAGCACAGCAAAGTCCACTGTCAAGCATGCTTTACTTAAAGCTCTGGAGAGGGAGAAGCAGGAGATGGCTGCCCTGGCACTCCGTAGGGCACGTGCAGCTGGGGGCTTTGCAGTGAGTCTTGGCGCCGCTCTGGGGACACCATGTTGGTTGGGACCAGCTCTGAGACCAGCTCTGGCTGGACAGGTGGAATGCACTTTGCTAGGGTAATTTTCAGCCTTTCCCACTCCTAAAAGCCAGCTGACTCCAGGAAATCTCACAGCAAAGGACAAGGATGGTCCTCTCTCCCGGTCAAGCTGCCGAGGAGGGTGCGGAAGGGGAGAGGGATCTGCCTCGCTACGCCATAGGAGAAGGGATGTTCACTTTGGGTTGGTTTTTGTCGTGCATTCTGAAAGGGTATGGTAGGATATCATGAATGACATCACAAACTTCCAAAATGCATCTGAAAAAGGCACATATACAATAAAGCATATATCTAATTATATGATACCATATATATATAAATATACTTTCTCAAATCTCCAGCTGCTCTAGGCCACAGGCCATCACTACCATCCATTTTTGTTTTTAAATGATACTAAGCAAAGCTAAGATGCAAATTTCTAAAGTCAAAGCCAATTTCATCACGCTTTTCCTAAAATCCCACACTGAGTTTAGGCGACTCAGGTATCAGTGCAGCCTCCCTTCTCCCTCCTCATTACATTAATAATGCACAGCTAAGAGTTAAGGAAAGGAGTATTATGTAGCAAAGGAACTGTATTACTGCGGCTCTTGTCCTTGGCTGAAATAAGCACCTTTCCCTAAATTATCAACAAAGTTTCTTTCTGGAAGAAGGAGTGTCTGTTGTCTGGCTTCTTTCAAATATGAAAAAGCTAGCTCTGGACCTAGACAACAAGAATAATGTCCTTTTAAAGGCCAGTTTTGAAGGGTTTGGTTTAATTCCTGGCCTCCTCTTCTGCCTGACAGCCCCAATTTAGGAATACCCTTGTAAACAGAAAGAAATTTGGAAACTCCTAAAATTGAGACTTTCTTCACCTTTTACTAAATATATTTTAGTTCCACATGGCTATTTTGTGAGCTCCGTCCTTACATTGTAGAAACCACCACCATTAAAAAAATCAGGCCAATTAACAAATTTAGATTCCTTCTCTCTAATACAGACCAACAGAGGTTAATGCCTAGACACCTTTCACGTCATGTCATAGATGGAAGCACTTTTTAAGGAGGATAAAATTGTTTTAATCCTATAAGTTACTGAGTAAAGAGCTGGCTTTACTGAAAAATGCTATATATTTTGATGTGCACTCCTAACTGATTGCAAAGAGAGGTGGCTGTAAAATTAATTGGCCATAACAGCAGATATATAGATAATGCCCTTTGCTCCAAGAGTATGGATCATACCAAGAGCAGAATAAGGAGTCACACTTCTATTTCAATTAATAGGCTTGTAATACTCTAAATTGAGTCAGATTTTTGTGATTTTTGATGTAAAAAGAGGTGAAAGGGTTTACTGGCAGGGATGTGTACAGAAATGGCTTTTTTTTTTTTCCCCTCATGAAAATGGGGAATGCTCACAGGAAGCCAATTCTAAATTTGCAAATGCATGTTTTTAACTGGAAACCCGATTCCAAGAATTTCAAGAGAGTCCAATAAAAATCAGCCAGGTTCGATTTCCAACACTAAATACTTAGAACAAATGGATCTGCAGGCCAAGGATTATCTCCTGAAATTCCTAGTACACTGTGAATGACTAATGAACTTGACAAAACTCAAGAGCTTTTCTTAGAAGTCTGCAGAGAACAAGCAAGAAAAAAAAAAATTTCTGAGGCCCCATATTGCACACTTCCGTGTAGGGGCAAATTGCTTTATCTAAAACCCTCCAATAATTTTCAGTAGGAAGTGAATGCTAACATAAATGCTAATCCAAAACTTGTTCAAAATTTGAACAGGAATTTAATCTTTCTCCTTTCCCTAGCTCTAGGATGAAAAACTTCAGAGAGTGTTCAGAAAAGGACATGGATAATAAAAATTAATGCAACCCCTCAGCTTCTTGCTCTGCAAAAAATGCAGTTTTTGGAAGATAACGAAACCAGGGTGTCTCTCCACTGCCTCCCCAGTTTTCTGTGCCTGTGATACTGGGACACGGTAGCGCTCACATTCAGATTTGCATGCTACCATTGGAACAAGAAGTTGGGCTTAACTGAAGCCAGCTATAAAACCGCTGAGCCTCCTCATCTGATCTTTTAAGCATCTACAGAGTATACACTACAGGAGGTATCAACGAATCACCAACGAATGAAAGTGCACGCTAATGAACTGCAGATATAATTGCAGCCAACTTACTTGTGGATACACAAGAGATTCTCTGCCTTCCCCATACTATGGTCCTTTCCCAAACACAGGCAGAATTTTTTAACACTTTTTCTCTAGTGCTAAGTATTCCAAGAAACTACAGCCCATGTTCTTTCCACTGACCACAGAGGGGAGAACGGAGTGTTGTGCCCCAGAGACTGAAAAGGGATTGCTGGCAACCCTCTTCTCAGGTTCAGGCGCGTGTCTTTCTGGAGGCCCACACAGCCTACTGACCTTTGGGCCCAGCACCTTTCCCTTTGCACATTGTTCTTGAAAGACCTTTCCTGCCTCAGCAGAAATCACAACCACTTTTTTTTTTTTCGGTGGCATGCTGTAAAAGCAACCCCCCTTTTCTGAATTTCCAAGCACATCCTGATGCAGAACATGGCTGGCCGCCTCCTAAGCCAACCTTCATAGCTGCAGAGAATCAGCCATATGGAATAAAAGTGATGCCCTCCAGCATCTCCTTGTTTTATTCCTGTACAGAGTCCTTTGATTGCACCAAGCACAAGAAAATGAGAATGGTCTGGAGGATGGCAGTAGTTCATTTGCCTGAGTTGCCTCTACATTAGGATGAAGAAAGAAGGAGGGGGAGGAACGCAACGACATTAAGAACAATGTTGGGAATAGGTCTTTAAATCTGTCTCTCCAAAGCCCGCATATTCCCAGCCTTGATAGGTCTCACGTTACACAAGATGACATTTCTCTCCATATTGTATTATAATTAATAGGCTACTGCAAGACTTTACCAGCTCCTACTTAATAGCATTTCAGTGCTGGGAAGCAGTCATCAGGTAATCTGGCCATGATCTACTGTATCCTTTCTAAACACAGGTTCTAGCTGCCAAGAATGTCACCATAAAAAGATTTCAATCAATACCACTCAGCTCCTTACTTTCAAATGCTCCAGGTCTAGGAAGAGAAGAAGAAAAAAACCAGTACCCTCAAAACGAACAGCAAACTGGCATATGCATCAAGTACGCAGATTGAAGTGAGCAGATGGGAATTCATTATGGCCTGATCTTGCTCTCTCTTTTATACTTTAGTAACTTTATACTTTGGAAAAGGTCTCACCAAGCGCATGGAGACCGTGTGCACAGAGGGGGTTAAACCCATGCAGATCTTTCCATTCTCAAGCTGCGCTCTTGTTGCCAAACAACAACATTTCAATTGTGATTGGTACAAACAGTTGGGTTTCAATGGCAATCTGTCACATAGGTTTAAGCCCAGTTTTTACTGATGCAACCTGCAACTTGCTGGGTGGTTGCTGGCTTTGTTATTTATTGGGAGAGAAAGAAAGGAAACAAAACAGATTGGTGTGTTTTTTTTTTTTTTTCTTGTCCAGTCTGTAGTTCAAGGACTTGCTCTGGAGTTTGTTTCTCCATTTGTTTTCCCTACAGTGAAATTAATAAATTGGGAATAAAAATGAAATCTGCAAATCCAAATCAAAGCACAGCACCTGCATCTCCTTGTATCACTTTCTGAAGAAGGAAGGAAGGTCATATGCGATCTGTTCATTTGCAGGGCTTCTGTGCTCTCTAAGAGCAAGGGCTATCCAGCAAAACCTGCAAACACTTCCACCTCTAAATTAAAGCAGAATTGATGACTTAAAAACAAAAGGAAATCACTGGTTCAGCAAATTAGCAAATAAGATGTCAACAGGAGAAAAAACGGTCAAGGCTCGGATCCTGATGTAGCTGAAGTAGTTGGAGTAGTTCCATTAAATTCAATGGAGCTAAGAGGATTAATGCTGGCCAAGGATCTGGCTCCTAGCGTTTTCCCAACTGCAAGTCTTAGTTTAGGCTGTTGCCAAGAGGTTAACACTGTGATAGTAGAAGGAGAAAGTATTTATATAATTATATATCTATATATACCTATATTTAAAGAACACTTTGCTACTAGTACTTTTGTCATTTTAAAATCCGTAATTTTAAAACAAAATTATTTCAGAAGAGCAGCAGAACCTCTTGAGTAAACTACAGACTCTCTCACCCACTCCTAGGCCACTTACCGTCCCAGGAGCAAGAAATGTTATTTCTAAATGCTGTTTCTTAAAACATAGGGTGCAACTACATAAGAAAGGCTCCCAAGGGTCTCTAAGAAGCCAATGAGTCAACACATAGGCATGAAGTAACAGCAAATCAACAATTCTAAAAAAGGTGCTTCATAAGTTAAGGAAAATAAAAATACAAAGCCTCAGACTTACCACAGAAGGCCCTCAGACTTATGAAACTAAACTGCTGTAATGTGGTACAGTGTTAAGACATACATTTCTTTTTTTTGTTTTGTTTTTTTAGCATTCTAGAGGGGCAATACACACTGAACCCAGGAAAAAGCTCACCCTAAAAAGTAACATCAACTTTGATTCGTGCTCCTAAATCCCTAACAGTTTTGCTTTAAAAATAATTGTTCATTCTGCAGAATAAAGTTCCCCCCCCTCCAGCCACCAAAACCCCGCACCGTATCTACATGTTTGACAAAGGCTCTCCTCCAAAACGTTTCTACCTATTCGTCTGAAATTGTACATGAGTGGCATCTCGTCGGGACTTTAAAGCACCTAGCAGGGTTGAGCGATATCCCAAAACAGGACGTGATGTACAGCTGAGTGAGACAGAAACAGACTGCCTTTCAATTCCCACAGGAAGCGAGGCGGGTCACTCACCAAAAAGTGACGGCAACAACAATCCCCTCTTTTATCCCTTCCCTTCCTTCTTTCCATTCTTAAGCTGGGCAGAGCAAATGAGGTTGGGTCCACAAAAAATAAGGTTAATAATAATAATTAAACAACAGCAACAACAACAACAGCAACAACAACAAAATAGGCGTCTCAATGTCTGAGGAAAAGTGGGATTGTAAGTGCAGTATTTCTTCATGTGCAGTTCTTCTACTTCATACGAGTCCCCTTTGGATGAGAAGGCCTAGTGGAATGTGTGCTCCCCTCGGACTATGTGCGACGAGAACTCATAGCGGTCCTGGCTTCGGTAGCCACAGATGTTGCACTCTAGCGGGTCCCGGTAGCCGTGGCAGCCCATGTGGATGGTGTACATGACATGGTCCAGGAAAAGGACGCGACAGTGCTCGCACTTGAAAGCCCTAATCTGCTCCCCTTCTCCATTGATGACCTTGTAGATATCCTTTAAAGAGCCCTTAGAAGCTTTTGTGGCATCCAAAGCCTTGGCGTCCTCCTTCATGTAAGCCGGGCTTGGCTTTCTCTTGGGATTTAAGGCAGAGTTTCCTTGGTAGGACTGGCGGTCTTCGTGGCTGCTCTCTGAGTCAGTAGAATCCAGGCAGCTATTGCTGGGGGAGCCCTCTCTATCCTGGGTTCGACTCTTTGGTCTGATGAGGGAGATCGGGCCATCCATGTTGTTCTCGTGACTGTCAGCTGTTTCCCTGCTAATGGGCCTTTCTATCCTGTTAGGATGATAGACCTGAGCATAAGCTGAGCTGATGACCGGGGACACCTCTGCAATTGTGCTTGGTGTGTGCTGCATCAGGGGGTGAAGCGCCTCAGCTCCAAGGTAGGTGATTGCATTGTTGATGGCTTGGTCCATCATGTGAGACTGCATCAGCTCGGCCTCCTTCTCATAGGTTAGGTTCATATCAAAGGGAATATCTGGATAGCCAAATCTCATGAGCTTTTCACCTAAGGGACAAGAGCAAATCAATGAGAAAAATCAATGTAATCACTCCAAGGTTTCACTGTAAAAGGGGTAGGGAGGGACAGAAAACGCCTGACTTGGGGTGAAATTTATTCCAGAGTCCAAAGTTAGCTTCCTTCTACTTGTTTACTGACCTATAAAGTTTCTGTCCTGAGATGGGTAGAACAGCAACCTCACCAACAGCTTTTTTTTTTTTTTTTATTCCAGGTGAAACATGTGGCTCCAGTGACCTCCAGGCTGATTCCTGTCGGGGTTACCATTAGCCGGGGTCCTTATTTCTCCATGCGGGAACAGGAACGACACAACACCAATGTGATGATCAGATTGTCCATCTTTATTTTTTCCAGTCCTAGTTACATTTATATCCTACTAAGTTCCGTACACGCACTCATCTATCTTCTAATAGGCTACAGGTTATCTACACGCGCTGTTCATGTGCCTCTACAAGCATTTGCATTGGTTAATTGCAATTAGCATGTAAAGCCCAAAACTTGCCAAAAACTCCCCTGTCTCATACCCTGTTTTGCTCAGACTTGTGTGCTTTTGCTGACCAGAGGTGTTTCTCACTTATCTGCTATCTTGTGTGTTTGTGCCAGCCTTATTTTGCTGGCCTTGTCTTCGTCCTTGCATTCTTCTGCCTGCACTAACTTTCCCTCAGTGTGGCCCAGACTCCTACAGATTCCAAACCTTCCACTGGGCCGACTGTGCCCATGCTTCAAGTTAGGAAACACACGGTAACTGGTAGAAAATGGGATTGAACCACTGAGGTCAATGAGGCTCCAACGGTTTATACCATTAGACAGACTCTCCCAAAATTAAAGGAGGCAGTACCACATGTCCCCCACACTCTGAGGTGCCTCATACCCACCTTACAACAGGGCTGCGTAGTGAGAAACCTAAGCGACAGTACAGGGGGCTGGTACGGTGGCACCTTTAGAGCCACGTACGTAAATCCTTCAACCAGAAGAAAAAAATATGAAATGACTGTATGCAGCCACAGAACGGAGGAAGTAACGGGAACACTGGGGGCTGACCTGCCATCTCACATTCAGGCTATAGTATCTTTGTAGTTCTTACCCTCAAAAAAAAAAAAAAAATCCTATCCCAACGTTTTGGGCTGAGGAAAAAAGATGCACACCCTTCAGTGTCTATTTATGCAAGAAAACAAAACAGAGAAACCACATGTATAGCTTAGTTTCAGTTGGTAAAAGGCAAAACCAACTTTCATTGACACAGGATAAATAAATACATAGTGATGATGAAGCCGGCTGATTCATCACTATGTGAATCCAATTACACATCCTTGTAACCTTTTAAAATCAATGGCACTACAAATATGCAAAACCAGAACCACATGCTGGTAGATTATGCTAGTCACAGGGTATGTTACGTATCACAGCTCTCCTTTGAAGTTAACAAATTTACCACTACTTACATCAGGGCTCAGCTCAGCAACACTGCTTTTCCAGTGATGGCTTTAGAGTGTCAGTACAAGGGAAGTTCATATAACAACTCTTCTTTTTAAATAGAAAAGGTTGTATGTGTAACGATGTATAAGATACAAGACATACATGCTCATATGTGTTCACACACACAAATATCAGCTAGTTGCTGACAGATAATTTTTAAGCTGATTTTAGAAAGTATGATAAATAATTTTGGTTGGTTTTCAGTGTCTTTGTTACTTTTCACTGCCTGAGTACATAAAACCAGACTTTTCTTCAATAGTGTAAGCTAATAAATTCAAGGAGTCACTACATACGACTGGTTTGGCTATCCAAGAATTAAAGAACTCAAGAATCTTCTATCACCTTTTGCCAAAACTGCTTGGAACAAAATGTGTATAAACCACCATAAGAAAGAAACAGAACTGTAATCCTAAATCTCTTCCAAATAACATTAGTACATTTCAACATAGCTATCACTCAGCATTTTATTTTTGACTGTAACAATTCATTCCACTTAGTGTGGCTTATCTTAAAGTGATGCATAAAGAGAAATAATTTTACATTACCCATGGAACAATCAGGTTATCCTTGGAGATGATGCATCACTCTTGGTTGGGAACTTAGCCCTGATTAGCAAGGTAATTAAATGCAAGTCTAAAGTGAAGCATGTGAATATTCCTACTCTCTTCAGCAGTACTGCTCACATGCTTCTGATTAGACACCATGTTCATGTACCTCACAACCTTTCCCTACAGCTGGCTGTGTTACAGCTTACCGAAAGGAAGCATGATGTAGAAAACTGTTCCTTTGTTACACATTAGACATTTGGAGAAAAATAGGGAAGGAAGAAGTAAATGGTGCTACAGCAATAGCCTCTGTAATCTAACGTGACCTAAGGATGATTCTTGCCATCAAATATCCTCTTTTCAGCGTTTCTGCCGAGGGCTGGCAGTCTCGCTGTCTGTGATGGCTGTCCCGCTGCTGATAGGATGGACAACTCTTTAATGGGAGGTGGCTCCTGCCTCACTTGAAACTGAGCAGCCCTTCCCAGGTTGGGCCAAAGTGGGACTGGGGGACAGCTCCAGGAGGCATGTGATCTCTTTGGCACGGTGGAAAGAAAGAAATGAAAATGGAAAAGGCCATTGGTCTCTGTCACCTGCTCTGGCCACCTGTGTTGTTCCTGTGTTTGAATAAAGAACTGGATCTAGTAGGAGTCTGATCCAGCCATCAAACACGCTGTCAGTCCTCTGTAGGCTATACAGATCAAGAAATAATACCTATCCTTTATGGACTACTTGGATGAATGATACAAACCTTATTTTGATTTCTTTTATCTTCCACATTTAGTTACTCCACCACAGACAGCAGAGTAGAGAAAACTGTAAATTGCCAGTAACCTGAATTATTCATTCTTTTAATTATGAACCGGTTCCAAAGATGTCAGAGCCTTAGAAATGAAGCATGACATAAAAAAGTAAAATAAATGATAACACGGGGAGGAGAGGGCATAAACCACACAACTCAGAAGAAACATTAACAAACCAGCCTGACGTGGTTCTCAATTTGAATTCCTCTTTAGCCAAATCTGTACTTAAAACTAATCAGATTCATAATTTTGAATTTTCATGCAAAATAATGCTCAAATTCTACTTATTCTTGCCATATATTAGTGAAGTAGAAGAAGAAACATTCTTCACTGTGGTCATCTTATCGTATGACATTCAAAAAACCTCAAAACAGGTATTTGAAGCTAGATCAAAGCACACAGACACAGTTGTCCTGTGATACCTGTAGTCCATCTCATCAAGTATCTAAAGCGACTGCAATGCCAGACACTTAGAAGAAAGCTGCAAGGAATCTTGGAGAAAGCGGTTACAGAATCTACCACCGGGTAGATTGCTTCCTTAACCCCATTAACTAGAAGCTGACTAATTCTGAAGCCAGTTGATCTTTACCTATTCTGAGATGCCTGTGTATTTTTAATTCTTACTATAACAACCGTGGTCTTATCGTAAGCCACACAAAAGTCTCCTTTTGTATCCTGTCAGTTCTTAATGCCAGTGACACTCTGTGAGAGTAAGCACTACATTCAAACCGAAAATACATGAATCTGCTTCATGTGATCAGCTTGAAGATGGTTGCTTTCAATTTCACTAGTGTCTGCTTCTTCCTTCATTGAAGGAGAGGCAAAAAGAACTACTCAGACTCCTGCGCATCAGAAGTTATGCTTTCTGCCTCCACTATTTCAACAGGTTTGGTAAGACTAGTACCTCCATAGCAGATATATAACCAAGTCTCTCACTCAGAAATTAACAGAAATTTGCTGTATGCTGCTTCTTTTCCTCCCGAACTTTCAGCCAGAGTAGAGACTGTGGTCCATAACCAAGGTCCCTTGGAGATTGCTGATCAGAAGAGCAGTAAAGCATTGATAGATGTAGCATGCAAAGATTTTAGCTTATGCTTACATGACCTTCTCATAAACACCATTAAGTTGTTTTGGACAGGTGCCACACTTGCAGTATGCACAGGAAAATTTCCTGCAAGCAAGAGAACCATTACAAGTTCTTCCTGATAGAGTTGAACAATATTTCATTGGGGAGAAAATGGGAAGAAAAGTAACATCATGGTGAAAAATGAAAAGTGGCAAAGTGGAGACTGCTGTTTTTCAATTCAAACACTGTGATGCCATGAAAGATCAGAAAAGGCAGAAATAAAAGATACAGTAAATATGAAAGAGGACACTTTTTCCCTGCAGCTGGATCTGGATAAAAAGCTGCACGTCACATGAAACCCTGAATTCCTAGCCCCAGGAAAACTGAATACCAAAATGATCTGTTACACCTATAGAAGAAACAACAGTTAGAGTTTCTCTAACAACAAAGTAGCATGCCCTACTGAAGAGAATAATAATCTGCTACAGCGTATCTCAGGCAAGGATTTCCAATCAGTAAATTTGCCTTTGAAGACAGTAACAACATATGGTCAATTCCACCCGAGTGGACAAGTAGCATAACCTTCCTGGTCTGAAAAGACCATAATCTACGGATTCCAAAAATGGATTCAATTTATACCATCCAAAATGGTATAAATTTTGGATGGTTGCCTCAGTTGCGAGGTACACTTACAATCAGTAAACTATACTGCTTTGGGAGCAGGCATGGGTACACCAGAATTTAAGGGAAGGGAGCAAGGTCTCCAGCCCTCTCAGATAAACTCTCTAGCCCCTGCGCAGATAACCTCTGAGAGGTATTGCAAACACAATTCTGTTCAAGTCAGTGGACAACCTGGGGGAAAAAAAGAGCAAGAGGTTTGAACTGCCCTTCTTTCTTTTGAGGCTGTAATGTTTCTGACAACACTAGGGAAACCTGCTATGATGGGTCCATGTTTACAATCTCATAAAGCTCTATTTGGCTTGTCAGTGCTCCCATTTCCACCCTCTTCAACCCCAGCTGTTGTCACAGCAGTAAATTAAATCAGAGTATAAATCCTCCAAGTTCTTATCAGCTATACAGCAATTCATTTCAGACCACTCTTAAAGACAACAGTTTTAAGAACTAAGCTTTTGTCTCAGAAGGACTAATAACAACAACGTTGGAAATACTGATGCCTCCTGGTGTTCATCCTGTGGGATGGATTGTTCCTGACCTAACCTCGGCTTAGCACTGATATCTGGGAATGGTCAGATGACTGAGAGCAGCCAGGTCAGTGTGTCAGTGCCCTCCAGGTGAGCTGCTGCATGCTGCTAGCTCCCTACTATTCAAAACCATGTGGGTTAGCTTAAAAAGCCCTTCAGTGGTGATTTAACATATCCATCTGAATCTGCATTTAGCTGAGGGGCAATGACTTTCCTAAATGGCTGTGTTAATTGCTTACAGTCCTCTGATCCTCTCTCCTAATTGTCCTTGGTGTAGGCAGAATGAGTATGTGACATCCTTAAATTCTGTACGACTGTCCATCCGGGGACTGTGTGGAAAACATGTATTACATGACTTCAGAGTCTAGCAGCATACACTTACCCCAAGTAATTCTCTGTCCCAACTCTACTCCTAAGTTCAGCACTGCCTCAGTAGCAGTAAAAAGAAGCTTTAAGCTACAGCTCAAACCCATACTGTCTCCTGTTAGAAGCTGAACAATTTTAAGATGTCAAGACACAAAGCAAAATATGAATTCTGGGCCTAGGATTCTAAATTTGGTAACCAAAAGTAAGCCAGTGCTGTTTTATATTCATGCGTTAATAAGGTTATTGTGTGCAGAACGCTACACTTGGAGCAAGCACTTCTTCCAACAGAAGTGATGTGATTTTACTTCCTCATGCCGGTATTATCAGGCCAGTTGTTGCCAACTCTCAAGAATTTAATACAAGTCTTGAGATACTTGTTGTTTGTTTTTTTAACACACACACACATACAGAGCCAGATAATTATACGAGTCTTAGGTTTTTTTTGCTGGGGCAATGAGAGGGAAGATGACAAGTTTAAATCTCAAAAGGCCAGAGAAAAGTTAAAAAAAAAAAACAAACCAGCCTTAAGGCACAGTAAAAAGCTCAAGATTTTCTAAGCCATTTTCATGATCCTGGGGATCTCACTTTTGAATTCTCTGGGTTGGTAAAATTAATTAAATAATTTTCATGATTTCTTGCTTTGATTTAACCATCTCCATTGTTGTCCCTCCCCATCACAACCAAGTTCTGAGTGCGCTACTTTTCCCTTTGTTCTTTTGGCTATTACAAATGACAAGTAACCTACCTACGCACTAAAAATAATAAAAGGCGTATTGCAAGCTTACCCACAAACTTCTGTGGGGTGGAGCTTTTACGCTTTCCCATGTTGCTTGTCAGCTTCTCTATAACAGCAGGTCTCTCAAAAGGCACCAGAGAAATATTGTTGTCCATCACAGGCTCTTGTTCCTTACAATCTTCCATAGGAGGTACTACATAAAACCAAAAAATCGTATCAGACAAGTCTGGTCTACACTTCACAGACAACACAAATCATTTGAGCCCTGCTGATTGCGCAACAAGTGCAACACAAAATAAAGCAAGGTGCAAGAACACACTGGCCATCAAGATAGCAATCACCTTTAAGCAGAGCCACGTTTACAAAATGCCTCTCTTTAGGAGCCTCTTACTTAGCAGAAGTCCAACTTTAAGCATGTATTAAAGGACTTGTTTTGTTCTGAATGCTCAAGATCCCCAGTGAGAAGGGGACACTTCTGAAAACTCAATCTGTAGATGACATTTTCTGTTATTCTCCCTTGTCACCTGTTGTCAATGTAACTTTTTAGTTAGCATTCTGTGTGTATTCCCTTAACTTCACGCTTATCATACAGCATGTTATTTTCTTTTCATGCTAACCTTAATGACTAAAAAACATACAAGGCATTGATGACCTGTGTTTCCTGGGCCTGGCTGTGCGTTCCCCAAGACAAAGGCTTCCTGAATGAAGGATCTGTTTGTTCAAGCATGTTTCCTCTCTATACACGAGACTGTAAAATCAACAAACACTGTACTGGAATTACAGGATTAACATTGCATGGAAATTCCCTTCAGAATCAGTCGCAGAAACTATAAATTTTTTGATTAATATTTTATTCCTTCAAACACAGACCTAAAACCAACCTGTGAATGCAAGTCTTCTGTGTCTATCCTCCCACTTCTTGGGATCAGCAGGGAGCATTCCTGTGCTAAATAGGTTAGGGGAATGCTCATCCACTGTCTCTGAGATGATAAAAAGAAATCAGTGACCCCTTCTGTCTTTACTCATTTCACTCTTCATTGCTTGTCGGGTTAAGGACTAAGGTGCTAGAGCAAAAGAAGTATAGGAATTCCCCAGGCTCCTGACCAGGATAGCGACAGACTTGCACAGGGTTTTATGACTTGCACAGGGTTTTATGTCACTTGCTGACATAGTGATTCACTAAATGCCTACAGAGCACTCTGATTTTGTCCAGCGCCCTCTTATAAACACCAAGAAGAGTCAGTGGTACCGTGCTGCAGATCAGGCCCAGAGAGTCTGAGTCATTTGCAATATATGTCAAGTGTGACTCCACCTGTAGCTCTGCTGCCATGAATTTAATACATGGCTTAATTGTCCTGCAATCATCTTCAGACGGTAGTAAGAGACACTTGAGAAGGATCAGCCACTAGTTCATGTGCTAATGGGATGGTAAGGTGTAAAAGATTTTTTGAGAAGAATGGATGGCCAGAGAAATAGAAGCTAGGATGATCTTGCACAGAGTTCCTACAATTTGTAAAGCGAGCAACCCTTTGTATACTCTGTATTAGATAAATCTTCCAGTGAAGTGCAGGTGGTATTACAGAGGTAGCAGAGAAGGGCTGAAACCCTTATCTTCTGCTAGTCCTCCTCTGGTCTCCCACTATAGCAGCCTTCCGTGTCACAGACACCTTCTCCCATTATGTGCCATAAATGAACACCACCAGCCTACTTTCCTCCCAGGTAACTTTACTACCTTTAGGATCCTAATATGGAGTAATCACTCCCCTGTTCTTAAACATGCAGCTGTTTGCTAGCACATAATATATGAAAAATGGGGTGATAAAAGCCTTGTCTTTGCCATCTTTCTAGTAAGGAAGAGCAAATACCAGGCAATTACAAGAAAGAGTATCTGCTCAGGTGAACTTCTAAATCCAGACATTCATAATAAGAAAACATGGCAATTTATTCATTTGATTCCATTTGTGCCTCTGCTGCTATGGAAAGCTGAGTACTTTGAGGCTCAGAACCTACCATATGCTATAAAAT
Organism: Strix aluco; assembly: GCF_031877795.1. Classification (NCBI taxonomy): domain Eukaryota; kingdom Metazoa; phylum Chordata; class Aves; order Strigiformes; family Strigidae; genus Strix; species Strix aluco. Next base: position 39,772,481 of record NC_133936.1, read on the forward strand.
GATTTACTCTGCTGCTTTTTTATTTGTACAGGATGCTCCCCCTGAGAAACACAATGGTTTCTCATTTACAAGGCAGTCCTGCTGGCATCAGTGAAAGAGAGGAAGAAAAAGCGTAAATATGAAATGAATCTAATGTTGCAACAAAATGGGATGCAGTGTTCAAGTGACCTAATTAATGCCCAGTGCAGACTAGGAGGTCTGGAATACTTTAATAACTAAGGCTAAATTTTTACGGTTATTTAAATACTGTGGTTGGTCAGGAGCTATCTTTACTAGTTCTACTCAAGTATTTACTGAGGAGATTTTTGGGAGAAAGGAAAGATTATGTCTGTTGATTTTCACTGGGAACTGGCATCTGACTGTCCTTTTGGTTTACCAAAAACGAGTGTATGCACGCACACTCTGTGTGAAACCCTGGATCCCTGCTCCAAGGCGACAGCCATCCTCACTGCGATGGGCCTGGTTTGCACACAAGTGCTACTTCAAGAATTTCCAGCCGTTGGTGTACAGAACACACGAGGCTGGTGGTGGGGACCTAGGGAGGTGCAGAGGGCTCTAAATCCCTCCTAGGAAGACTTCCTAAAGGTATGCTAGCTTTGTAGATCTGTACTTACCCATAAAATCAGTTGAAAACCTCCTGATTACTTCCATAGCCATCTGAATAAGCCCCAAATGCAGTGACATTTGTATGTCTTATAACAATTAAGTAATAATTAAATAATTCTACTGTTGGGCATATGCATATAAAATTTCCTAGACGGAATTTGAAACCTTTCTTCCATGAAAAATGAATAGTGCTAAAAAAGACATCTGCTCTTCTCTAAGTCAGGCAAAAATTCTGCTTGGACTCCTTTTAAAAGAAGTACAATCATCACCAATAAAAACATTTTCTTTTCTATCTTTCCTGCTGCAAGCTCTTTTTCCCACCTCAGAACTCAACTCTATAATCCAGACCATGGCTCTTCTGCAACAGAATCACTGAATCATGCCAATATTTGTGTTGTGATGGGAATAAGTTACCGGAATGTGTTTTGTTATGCAGATTTCCTGGGAGAAGGGAGAGAGAGAAGTAGTCTAGTTTCTGGAACCATTTAAATTGCATGCAAAACCAGACCAAACAGGTGAGATGTCACATCTTAGAAACCCAAGGAGTTACGCTAAAGATCACATTATCAATTCTAGATACACTAATTTTCATTTCAATTTAAAAAATGTACAACTAAAGGGCAATCAGCCCAGCCTGCATAATTTCTTTTTGGGGAAAAACAAAATAAAAAAGAGGAAAAGCAAACCGATCACACACAACCAACAGTTATCACAAATCAGCTGCTCTGTGGTAGAAGCTCATGTGTACACATTTACTCTGCGGTAAATGCAATTCCTTTTTTGTTGTATTTCATTGTACTTCATTCCCTTGGTAGTGGGAGCTACCGAAGAACAGCTGACATGTTATAACTAGCTTTGATACAGCAACTCATTTTAGGCTGTGAACCTATGGCCTCAGCTCAGAAAGGCTTTTTACTTCTAAAAGCTCACATTTTAGTAGGCTTCTGTTCAGGGATATTCTTAACCAGCTATCAGGGTGTGCTCCTGGATTGCCCATGCAAACATTCACCACTTCTAACACTGTTAATGTCCTCAATTGCAGTTAACACCAAATGTTGTTTCTAAACCCAAACTCTCAATGCACAAACACAGATGATCTTCAGAACAAAGACTTTATTTTCCTGAAGAGACACTGGTCTTTCAATCACACTGCTCAAAGTGGCTATCTTTTCATTTCTGCTTCTTAATTTGTAAGAAACGACACATACTATTAGAAAAGTTTATGCTGTTTCAGTGAGGAAAGAATAGGGAAAAAAAGAAGTAAAAAAAATCACCCAGTGTGCATTTTGCTGATAAATACTTTTGTGTGCAGACGACAGACACTGGGCTAAGTCTCAGCTGGTATAAATTAGTATTACTCCATCAACCTCAATTTCCTTTCTTAAGCTCACAATATTGCTATTTTAAAAAAGTGTGTGTGCGCAGAAAAATGACAGGAAATATTCCCATGTACCCTGGTGTGAAGTCTCCTGTGGGACCAGCATTTTAATGATGTTTTAAGCAACTATGTAAGAGGGAAGGACACAAGTCCATTGTGTCTTTTCTGTGGAGCTGGCCTTTGAGCCTTGCACTGCCTAGGGCTAGGCTTCTTTCTCCTTCTAAAAAGAGTATCCTTCTGCACCCCAATTTAGGAATGTCCCTAGACTTTTTTGCTTTGTGGAGATGGAGAAGAACATATAACTGGGTGTAAACCATAGCTAGTCTTCAACACTTCTCCCTGTTTCTTCCCACCAAGGTCACGTTCTTGGCATTTGGAGTCTGCCACTTTTGCCACCCCCAACACACTGTGCTAACTAGGAGACCGCAGACTAATTTCTACCTCCAGGGCCAGCGCTGCTTAGCCGAAAATTGCCAACAACAAAGTCACTGGAGCTGTCTTGCAGCAGCCGTCGTGCTGAGCAGGGAACAGGAGCTAGCCACAAGGAGGGGCAGCTCAGCAAGCAACCGGCACCCTGCGAGATGATGCAGAGGGACCCAGAGACTTGTACATTCCTACCCACACACCGAAACTAGCCCTTCTTCCCCTCCTCTCGCTTCCCCTTACAACTTTAGTCAGGTGATCTAGCCATCTGCAAGACAAAGATAATTGAAATTAAAGGCCTCATCAGGCCACTGCGTAAGCATCCAAGTAGATGTCTGTAGCGTGCCTATAAAAACTGATCAACTTGAGCACAATGCTTGAAAAAATTCCAAACTCTCCAGGGGCTGCCTCCAGTTTTCCAGAACAATTCATGTCTGCAGAAATAATTTAGACTGATATTAAGTGTTGGCCATATTGGTGGAGACCCAGCACAGCTGCCTGCATCCTTAAAGCAGGATGCTGGTAGGGATAAGAAAATCCCCACCTCTATCTATTCTGTGCATACTGGTGAAGTTGTGACCAGGAGTCACACCAAAATGCATTCAGAGGCTTCAAAACACTCAGCAAGGAGAAAATACTGAACAAGTATTTGGAAAGAGAGTCAGAAAAACTTAACCCCAGTGTGATGCAAAATAAACCAATGATCAAAATCTCCAAAGCATACACTCACTCATCCTCAGGAGTACCTTTTCCATGTGTGACATGGGAGAGAAGGAAACAAATACATTTTTCAGGGTTAGACTAAGACCTAACTTTAAGCTGAGTAATCATTTCTATGGTCTTCCCTGGTGTCTTTATAGTCCCAGGAGAAAGGACTTTGCTGCAGACCTCTACAGGTTGGTGCTGATGACCCTCACACTCCCATGCTGAACTTCACGGGTGGGAGTGACGCTGGGATGTGAAGTGATATTTATTGCTGGTCCCAGTTGAATTTGGAGCTCCCTGTCGCTGCCTGTCCTTGCTGTGCCCTCGCTAAACAGCTAAATGAAGACAGAAACAGCTAAACAAAGACAGTGGATCAAACATCCCCTTAAACATTCACCAGGGGAGATTTAGACATATTTGCCCAGAGGAGAAAGAGGCACTAGTTGAATTCAAAGTGCTGTTTTAAGCTAATTTTGTTGAGAAAAGTGAAGTGGTTGTGTGAACATTTCTATTTTAAGCCCAAGTAAAGTCAGTCAGGCTGTAAATAAAAGAACTGTCCACATGGGGTTTTTACTGGTTTAACTTCCGTTGGTAGAAAAATCAATGCAAGGTCAACCATTCCAGCTTCTTTGGGTAGACAAGGTTAAGGACTTACTCTTCCTGTCATAGCATTAAGCAGCTTAGAAAAAGCTTTACATTTCCACAAAAGTTCACTACCAACAAGAGTAAACCTAATTTTAATAAATAACTGAATAATAAACCCAGAAGTTGAGTAGAATTTGGGTAGATCCTCCACAACGTGACCTCTGAAACCTCCTGGCTGTCATAACTCTATCAGTCTACTGTTATTTCCCTAGGGAAAGGCTGACTGAAATCACCATCCAGCTGGTTAATAAGACAGGCACACCCTCATAGAGTGAAGAGGGTGTATTTTGTTGGGAATGGAGTCAGTGGTTAAAATCCTACTATCAACTACGTGCTCCATCTAGCAGAGAAGCACACAACAGGTACCTGCAAATAGCAAAGCCCTGAGATCAGTCTTTCTGCTGACTTTTACAAGTGTAAAGTCAGGTCTAAAGCTGATAATCACTAACTTTAAAGACATTGAAGTCATCCATTACATTTTAAATGTTGATTGTAGTCTCCAGGGTGTCTACAGAGATAGTAATTACTTAATAGAGCTGTATGAACATTTTGGCAATACATATCAGATATATTTAAATGCCTTTATAGGATTAAATTGTTCATGGAAAAGTACTCTTCAAAATTTTTTGGTAATTTCTTTCACCAAAAAATAGCCCATATTAGAAACACCGAATAGATTTTATTTCAGCTTGTATTTTTAGGTTTTTAGAAATGACCTTTCAGAACTTATACGTAATTAATTTGTAAATGAAGCCATATGACTCCACTCAACACGGTAAAACAAAATGGAAAAAAAGAGGAAATGTTCTTTCACCTTTTCATCTACCTACAATCTAACTTTCTGGTATTTTTAGATATATGGCAGTTTTTAATCAAAATGGAAAACATTTAATTTTTATATTTTCTGATTAGTAAGAAATTTTAAATCAAGTACCAAACATCTAAAGACAACTTTTAAAAGTTAAGAGATACTCGGTTTTAGAAGAGTTTCCGAAAGACTAGTTTTGAATAAAATTGTAACAATTTTTGGACAGCTACCATTTAGTATTTAGTGCTACAGATAAGCTTACAACCCTCCAGTCCAAGACATTATGCTCACTATCCATACTAATAGCTACAGAAATTTTTGAAAACAAATTCATGGAGTTTGACATTTCTTGCTTTCAACAATCTTTTTGGCAATCTTCAGTCTTTATGTATATTAACACATGCAGTGTTAGTTAACATATTAATACTAACACATGTAAATGCATATAAACATTTTTTTTTGGTTATAATGACTTTCATCAACACTGTTGAATTCCATTCTGCTCTGGTGATTTTTATATCTATCCCTTCCTTTTTTTTGGATAAAAGAAATATTACAGGGAGTAGAAATAATGACTTCTGAATACGTCCACCATTCTTATCTCTTGTAATTACCAGTCACTATCAGAAAGGAAGGGGAGGGGAATCATACATTTCATACATGGCTTAGTTAATTTTTAGGGTAACTTCGCACAGATGACTTCGCTTTATTTTCATGACTGCATATTTATACATACTAAAAAGTGAAATACTGACTTAATAAATAAATAAAATCAGCAAAACCATTGCTGTTAAATTGGACAGAGTGAGGATTTTACCCATCTTTTCTCCTCCTGCCTATCCGAGTATAAGCAATCTATAAGATGGAAGTGATGCAAAGCTGAAAGGAAGGAAGAGAAAGAGATGGAAAAAAATCCGCAAGAGATGCTGCAAATCCAAGAGACCTCAAGAGGCAGTTTCCACCCACCATGGTGACTCATGACCTGCCCGGCAGCCTCCATACTGACATTCTGCAGATAGTTGTGGCAGCGTTCCTTGTGCTCCTCCAGCGAACTGCGCTGCTTGTAGCTCCGGCCGCAGTAGTTGCACTTGTGAGGCTTCCCCACTGCGGAAAGAACAAGAGCATCAGGTCAAATCCACTGCAACCCACTTTTGCTATCAAAATCACACCTTTGCAACAAACAACTCTTGCGATGGAAAGACACCCAAGAAAGGTTACTCAAGTCCCAGACCTTTTTCCCAGCCCCATTTTCCCACCACACACACCTCCTCCCACCCACCGGGTACTTCGCCCCATCCGTTTTTCACACTAACGCGCAGATTCATCAGAAGGAAAAAGAGGCGGACTTGTTGGTCGCAAAGCAAATAAACAGACGACGAGAGAGGAAAACAAACCAAACAGCTGAATCACACCCCAGCACTGCCTGTGTGTCACCAAGTCTCGTGGGAAAGAAACTTCTGAGACATTTTGCCCATGGCACGAACAGTTGCCTTCACAAAAACGAGTTGCCCCAGTGGCCTAATTCTGCTCCCAACTGTGGGGAAACCCATTACATGGCCCAGAGGAGTTGTTCTTTCATTGAGAAAACTTTGCCAAAATTACTAAAGGGAAAGTTGGAAAATAAAAGACAACAGAAAGTAACTTTGGTAACAGCACTGTTACAAGCCAGAACCAAGCTGTCAACAGTAATTCAGAGATCAGCTAATATTAAAATATATATAATATAAATATATAAAAAATATAAAAGGCCATAGGTACAATGAAAATCAAGCCAGACAAATGCAAGACGTAACTCCAATTTTTTAGGTTTTTTTGTTTCACTCAGCAGCATTATGAACAAATGGCAAATGCCTCTTAATACATGCAAAACCTGGCACCAGATTCTCATAAAGTATATCCTTTTCATAGCATGTCATTAAGAAACCACAAGAATGGCCTAACCCAAGGCCAGAAAGCTAGCCAGAAGTGTATTTTGCCAAGCTGTGATAATAAAGGCTTTTAATATAATTTAAACTTGTAGAACACGAACATTTATTCTCTAATAACTAAAGAGCTATTAAGTCAGTACTGCAAGTCTAGTAAAACACCATCGGCTGTGATTTTCAGAGCTGGCTAAGGGATGGGGAAGGCCAAACTTCTTCCAGAATTTTGAAAATCTTAGGTAAGAATTTTAGTTTCCGGCCAAAGAAATTAAGAACATCCTCTGTTGGATACTATACATGTTTCTATTGGGTTTGTCCCAATACAGAAAGCTTTTCATGGTCATTTATTTAATGAAATCCAAGCTGCACTAATTGCAGCCAAAATGCACCGTCACTACTCGGATGGGAAAATGCAGGGGAAACTGGGGAGGACACCTGTAGCCCATAGGAAGCTGGTCAGAGGGCTCCTTGCATTGGGGCTGAAGACCCAGAGTCAGGGAAATTCTCTGGGGCTCTGCAGGACTAGCACATACCACAGTGTGTGCCCCACATCACCCATATAATGGAAGATGAAAAAGCCTGAGTCTCCAGTATCAGAGCTGGTCAAAAAATTTCAAATGTTTTTGTCCCAGAAAAGATGGATTTGATGAAATGAACACACTTGCAGAAAGTTTCTGTTTTTCTCAAAAAGTTTGTGTGTAAAGTTCAGTGACACAACCAAGTCTTCCACTGGGGGAAAAAAAGCTGCTTTTAATAAGCATCCAAACTGTGGATTTATTTCTCTTTACTTAGAGATAAGGCTCATCCTCAGGAAAGTATTGTGTCTTTATTTTATTTTGCTCACTAACTTACACTGTTGCCATAACTGGTGCCGATACTGGAAATCTCAGTGGAGGCCAAGCATGAGGCTCATTACCATTCCCAGAGTAATTGCCCTTGATGTGAACGATCTGTATCAAGTCTCAGCTCTTAAACATAAACCAGCCATCTCATTCTGGAAGCACCTTTAGGAAAACACACTGGCGGCTCCCTAGGGTGGAAAGACTTTTATCATCACCATTACGCTGCTTCATCATGCATCTAGATGGCATCCATGTCTGCCAGACTGACACCTTTATTAGAAGCTAAGTGAGTCAAAAAAAAATGAGTCCAGTTAACTGGATCAAAAAAATCAAATACAGTTGAAGGGATTAAGTTAACCGAGCTGAAGCAGGGCTGAATTAGCCCACCCAGTTTTGCTACACAAGTTTATCGAGATAAAGTGTAAGACAGAAGGGAAAGGGATGACTGCTTTCAGCTATTCAAGGGGCAGCTACAATTAATTAAATATGTTATCATTTAGCACAGAGAAACATATTCTGCTACAAGCTCACTGTACAAAATCAACAATCAAAAAAAAGTTTGTATTACACTTCTTCAAATGGTTGCTCCCTGCATTGCAAAAATTTCAGAAACACAAGGCTGAGCTTTTCCAATGATATCTAGGATAGTCAGCTACACAAATTCCATCAAATTTCAAGGTTCATAGAGATGATAAAAGCTAATGATAAAGGTACCATTTCTACAGGCAATATGGGATTGGAGGAACATAACTCCCCAAGGAAAGAAATACTCCAGCACACACGCTCCTTCCTCTGGGGAGAAGATAAGAGAATAAACAACACGTGACAAATGTTAGTCATGTTGCCTAATACACAACGGGAAGCTGCTCAGACACAACCATGAAGAACGAAGTTTATGAGCTCCAGTTGAGTAGGATCGAATACAACTCCCTTGGGTTCATTTCCAAATTCTGTTCCCCCTGCTCTACAGATGCAATCACATCATCGCCCCACATGTGAAAAATCTGATTTATACTACAAAATCACACAAAGTGACGGTGACTTGGGTTGCAATGCAATTGATAAGGTCAGACCACAACGGAATCAGTTCTGATAGCAGCAGTTTGTGTCACCAGCAATTCTCACAACCCATTTGGTAAGAGGTGCAGCTAGCTGAGGTAGCAATTACAGTCTGGATTTTAGAAACCTTGTTGTTGTGACAAATGTCACGTCATTGAAATAGCTGCAAATTTCCCCTCATATTCTCAAAGTAACTAATGTCAAAAAATATATATATTTTTGGATGTGAGCGTTGCCAGTGGGTGTACATTTTTCCATATTTTGTATTACGCAATAAAAAGCTGTAAAAGTGTATTAGCGAATTCAATTCTGGTGATCTCCTCAACAGCAGACTTTTTTCCACATAAACCACTGTATGAAACCACATGACTGCCAAGAGAGATTTCAGCCTTTATCAAATACTGTATAGGAGGTAAACATTAATAGCCAAAATTTGCCCCTAAAACATGTGGCTTGCACTACTGGGCATGAGCAGTCTTGGTCTATAGACCACTGACTTGAAGGCAAACAGTCTAACAGTGCTATGGCCTTCCAAAACCCTCTCCAAGCACCCACTAAAGGCAGCTCTTTCCACCATGGAGCCATTTCCACTGTGAAGTCACTCAAAAGTTTGGCTCAGGTTGCTTGGTACGAAGCTGCCTTCTCAGAGATCCTCACTGAAGACCATGGTACACAGACATCACATTCAGCGTTGTATGCAGCCGCCACTGCCAACGGTAGCGGGACCCAAGCAAAGTCAGTTTGGAAATCCCTGGTTTGGGGTAATTATTCCTTCATCACCTTCTCAAGGTAAGCAATCAGATAAAAAATTACCATCACTCATTCTCATAGAAATGACACAATACAGTGAATGCAAACAAGCCCAAAATCTTGAGAAATCTTCAATCTGTTGTTGAACTGGGAAAGACCAAGGCACTGGGCAAAACCCAGCAGCCATACCTATGAAACAGCTAACTTGAAGAACATAAAACCCCACTTTATATTTCTTGCTGAAATGTCAGAATTTCCACGCGTTTAAGCTCAGATTCGTACGGATGACAACGTGGCACAGAAAACCCACAGTGGAGTCTCAGCCTCAAATGGAAAATATTATGACAGTCACAGTGAAAAAGACATTTAAATTTGAAGTACAATTTTTACCATGAAACAGGTAAACCGCTCGTCGAGATTCACAGAGAAACGGAGTTTCCTTACGAAATTAAAATGCTCATGTGGAGGGAGGAGGGGGAAGAGGAGGAGGAGGGCATAAAAGGCAAGGTGTTTCTGAGTTAGGAATACTTTGAGTCCTGTGGGTGAACTTTGATAGCTGAGAAGTCTGCGTGCAGTGACAATGAGATGGTGTAACTCTAAGGTCAATATTCAAGACAGAAAGCAGACTTGGGCCTAGGGAAACTTCTTTAAAGTCATAAAATAAGGTCAGTGAAAGAGAAAGAGCCCGTAAGGCATTCACGCAGCATTTTGTTCTCAAAAGACATGGGAGTGCATAGCAGAATATAAAGTAAGTCAAAGGGAAATAACAAGGCATCCCAGGTAATACCTTGCCATAAGCATATAACAGCTTACAGAACAGGTTAAGAGCAACGATACACTTTGCTGAGCCAAAATCCTGTCTCCATTAAGACCAATGACAAAACATTCACCGATTTCAGCAGTCAGGATTAACTACTCCCACTATTTTGGGTACCACGTTCTCCTCTGCAGCAGCACAGAGCACAACTCCTTGCCAGCCACCTGCCCGTGTCCCGAGTCCCTGCGACAGCTCAACCGCTAACGTGACCAACTCATCCAGGAAAGTGCATTACTACGGCCGTGTGACGTAGGTCAGCACAATCCAAGGACTAGAGACTTTGCACTGAGCTTTGTACCAGACTTTTATTACTTTTGCATTATTGCCCCATCAGGACCTTGGAAGGGAAGCCAGCCAGGATTTCTGAACTAAGTGGCCATCTGACGTAGCTACTTTCAGTCTGAGAAAGTTCCTCTGATAGTAGTGCACTGAGCACAACTTATTTCTATAATATCTGAAGTCCTACTTGGCCCCTATCACCCCGGAGTTGGAGGGAACCCCAGCACTCTCCAACTGAAGCTTTCTGAAGCTGCATTGAGGAAGTTAAAATGTTCTTTTGGGCTGATACTCACCCCTATTAGTGAGGTTGCAGAATTCTCTGTCACAGTCATAACACCAGTATTAATTCATTATTTCTACTTTCTTCCCTAAAACTGGAAGCTGCCTGGGAGAGGGGAGCTGTTCTGCAGTCACACAGTGCCTACCACAAAGCAGCCCTTTGCCTTGAACAGGACTTATCACAGTAAGATCAGTTCTAACACAGAGGTAGGACATATTATTAAGGTGCTGGGTTGAGACTAGGGAGCATAGGGTTCAACTCTTAGTAATGCTACAAATTTTGTGACTGCAGGCAAGTTATTCTGATTTCCTGTGCTTCAATTATTCATATGTATGATTAAGGTAATAATTCCCTTCTTCACAGCATGTAAATGAATTCATGCACTTTGTGAGATGCAGAGGCTAATTTGGTGAAGCTCACACAAGAAGGTAGACACAGAAAAATACGGCCCATATCTCCACTGAGAAATTAAGGACTTAATAATACACTGTGATTTTATTAGATATGGGAGTGAACATTAAAGAGCAGGAGGAGATATTTGGGATGGCACAGAGTGGAGGATCAAGCAGGAATAAGAAAATCAAATCAGAAAAAAAATAAGTGGCATATGAGGCAATTTGCAGGCATGGTGTCCTTTCAGGCCGTGAAACAGTCAGCCCAGGGAAATGTAAAATGCCCCTGAGCCTGGTGACATTTAACACCATACAGGACAAAAAAAGAGAGTGTGCAATAGTCACAAAAAGGTGGATATAATAGCTGCTGCGGTCCTTCCCACCTCCAGCTTCCCCAAGCCAAGGAAGCAATTGTCAGAGCCAAGGAGGGCCAAGGCGGGCCAAGGCAGCACTGAGGTTTCGGCAGGAGGGCTGAGGCTGCAAAGAGGTGACACACAGTCCCTCCAGTTCACTGCTGTAATTAAACAGCGCACTTTGGCTTTTCTAGAGCTGTCTAGCTCAAAGCTTCACACACAAAAATATTTACATGAATAATAGACCCCTAAACGAATTAATCACCAAAAAAATTAAAGTGAGACCTAAGCCCATGCTGGCTCTGAGCAGCACGTAGCTTTGCAAAGGAAACTGCCTCCTACTCCGATGCTGTATCTCGCTGCTGTGCTTAATGACTGTAAATGTGTTCATTGAAATTCATGGGGGCTCTTTGATTTGTTGCCTTTTTTTTTTTTTTTGCCTGGGAGATTACACACACACAAACACACAATAATCAGTATATACGGGAGTTCAGAAATAACAGCAAGTCCCACAGCTAACCTGAGATTGTCTGAGACAAGCTGCATGCAGAAGTCACAACACATAAACGTCTAAAATAAGGCTCCAGGCTGCTGGAGGACACAAGCACACAGACTTGCGACACACAGTGTCAAGTACCTCCACTTCTGAGCGCCCAACCTGTGACATCTTAAAGCAGTCTGATTTTCAGAAAGAACCAAATCTTTAATCACATTAAGAAAACTTTGCCTTCACCTTGTCATGCTTGCCAGTCCAAGCAGAGGCAGCAATACCTGAGGTACGTTTCATGAGATATAGCTACGTTTCCGGACCTCATGGAGTTCTGATGTCTCCATTCTACAAGCACTTTTTAGATTACTGTATTTTGGGCCAAGTCTTAAGGTTTGTGAAGTCATGTGGTAAAAGATGGGGTCACTAGATCATGCAGTAGAGGAACCATACAGCTAGATCTGTGCTTAAAGAGGTTTCTGAACACCTCAAAAGGTTCAAAAATCAAAATGCAGCATTACAACAGGTGAAGCCTACATACATGCCATTAAGCAACTAGTATTTTCTTGACTTGGAGCTTGAAATAGAGCACTTGACTCAGTTTGGGCCTCATGGTCCAATGCCTCCTAGTAAAGATTATTATCAATTGCCTATTGATATATACGTGGCTGTTCAACATTTTGTGAGCCTCCCAGCAAATCAAAACCAGCTTGTCCTGACTTTCTGTACAGTGGCAGTCAATGATAAGTTATTTCTGTCGACAACTACACTGCTATTACTAGCAGTGAAACACCACTAGATACTTGAGGTACATCAGCATGCAGTAAAACAATGGCAAAACATTGCACCTACACACCCTTTGTTTTCTAGACACGCCTGCCTTCCCTATAAACATCTCCAGGGCATGAAACAGCAGCTTGACACCTGCATCTACCTGCCAGTTTTTTACCGTAGTGTAAAATAAGCGGCTAGCAGTGAAATACTGTACTAATGTTCTGTTCTCCCTCGATCTTCTGCAGCAAGCAGTATTAAACATCAGATTTTCAGGACGTCATCCGTCCTACATTTTGGCTAGAACCGACCACAAAAACACGCGCACATGGAAAACAAGTAAAAACTCTAGTCAGGAGAAACTTTCAAGTATCTATACAGGCTAGAATCTGGTGTAAATCAGCAAACATTAGTGTTCATGTACAACAGCTCAAGGGTTGGGGTCCTTACTTGTACCTTTGAGGCAGTTCTGCCTGCAGCCTTTTATTACTTTAGTAGTTTACTATGATTTATCTTGCAGCTGCTGGTGGCTCTGTTATTTAATCTGATTCATCAGATTGTGTTTATTTATTAACTGATCTGCAGGATTTTACAGATAAAACAATGTTCCAATCTGCCACAAGGGTTATAAATAAGTAGGTGGCATTTTTGTGCCAGAAGTTTAGCAAACAAACAAACAAACTCCTGTTTCATTGGCACAGTCACAGAATTACTGAACTCTCCCTAACCACCCAGATACTTGCAGGGCTCCTGCCACAGTCTTGCAGCACCCATTAAATAATTAAAAACAGAAAAGCGAGAATCTTATACTCCATTTTCTTTCCTTGCAGCACAGAAGACACACAGTTTACTTTGTAGGTTTGTATGTTGTATCTTAAATATGTGTGAAAAACAAAGGAAAACGTACCTGTCTATGTGAAACCATGAAAATAGATTACATACGCCATCAAGGAAAACACAGATAAGGACACTAACATTGTATTTAGTTCTGAAAAAGATGAAATTCGTGGTTACTTGCTCCAATTCCACATCCCAAGAAACATACATCCTACCACACAGAAGCTCCCCTCATGGTACCTTCATCTCCTTCAGTGAAGAGCTTCAAAGCTGGCAAAAGGCACCTGACACTCATTTTTTAGTTAATACGAATGTCAGTGGAGCTTTCAGATTCTCCACCACATATATTTGAAAATTTCAAATGCAAATTCTGCTGTGAGGCCACTGAACCGGGCACAGTGCCTTTGTGCCATACCAACATGTCCCAGTCCTCCAGGCACCCCTGGCACTGGTGGGGTTCCCAGGGACTTTACACTGACTCTGAAATGGTTAAACACTATTAAAAAGGGACTCTGTTTAAATAGCACTCTGGTGGTGAGATAAACTAACAAAAACCAGGAAGTCCACAAAATAACTGGGTATTTTATCACCTGGCTAGCTTCAAAATTGCTTAAAGGCAGCCAGGTTTATGGCAACTTTCTTTTAAAGGAGGAGAGGCCCTGCTATGAATACGAGAGGTGACTTCAGAAAGGAGCCTCCTCCTGCAATGCCCTCACACTATCTGGATGTGGGTGGGAAGTGGCTTAAGACAGAGGTTAAACCTTAACTGTATGTACTGACTCTGTACTTTCCACTCCACTTCAGACCTTTAACATTATATTAAAGTTGACTTGATAAACAGAGCGTTAATTGGTTCACAGGACAAACCTTCCAAAATACACTCGTTGGCATCTCTTCATTTTAACCCTGCTCCTGGGACACAGTAAGTAGGAAAAACGAAAACAAGTTTAGGTTGGTCTGTTGTTCTTCTCTGCCCTGTCCTGTCTGCTCACCGTCAGTGCCACAGCTCAGCAGGAATTTAAGGAGGTGACTGGAGATCCACACGCCATCGCAAGCCGACGTCCGACTGCAGGTGAAGAGGAACAGCTCACACAGGCAGCGCAGGGTGTAGGTACCTTGGTGCAGAGCAGGAATGCTGCTGGACAAACACTCCCTTGAGAAGTGCTTTTGTTTGTCTTGGGGTTTTTTTTCCCTCTTTGGGTAAAACAAGTGTAGATGTTGGGCCAGATTCGTAGGTAGTATTAATGGAAGTAATACCCTGAAGTCAATTTACCTCAGCTGCTTACAGTTTATATTTATTCCAAGTGCTGCCCCTTTGCAAATTTTGCAGAAGCTCTTTAGCATTATAAAGCCAACAGAACCTATGAGTTATTTGAAGCGAGCAGTGCCAAACATAGTGTTACCAGTTATTTTATACTATATAAGCAGAGACAGACAGAATACATGACATTTAACTTATAGCACTTAACTACAGCACTAGATAGTTTTCTTCTGCATAAAATCACTGAACAAGCCCTTAAACTCTAGCTCAAGTCTTCTCATCCCGTGGCAGTGAGTCCCACTGTTCCAGCTACATGCTCCTGCACAAGAAAAACCATTTCTTTCAGCACCTGACACCTTTTAATTCTTTGTCTCATATTAGGAGATAGGAGGAAGGTGCTTCAGTTTCCCTTTAAGTAAGGAAGTTTTCCCTTTTCTTGTCACTGTCAGAAACAAAGTTTTGGAAACAGACAATTAATAGCAAGCTGTCATGAAGATAATAGCAACATGGGGGGAATAATATTGACAGCTCCTCTTCTTTTCCCAACCACTTTAGTTGGGAGTTTTCACTTACTTTGATTAAGGCTAGCAGCGAAGGAAACCTTGCTTCCAAAAACAGGTCAGGCTGTGAAACTAATGGGCTCCTTTGGGACATGAAAATTTTTATTCATACTTTCCTTAGTGCCCAAGAACGTGCGTGGCCCATGCCTTTGTGTTACCCTCGTAAAGATTTGCTGTTCAAGCATGCGGTTTTGTCATCTCTTGCACAGATGTCAAATGAGGTCAAACAGAAAAAGAGCTGACTGACTCCTTTTACCTACGCAGTTTTCCTATCTGCTCCTGTTGCTCTCTGCCAACACGCCTGACAACATATATATTTATCACCAATGTTACAGAGGAGCTTGAAATATGGGTGGGACTTTTCTCAAGCAGACAGTGCTGAGCCACGCTGTGCTGTGTACTTTGGAAACCCTCATGTGAACGGCTACTCCAGGAAGAGACTTTTTGGTGCAGCTCACTGCTCCCAAAAGCTCATCCCAGCTCCCATCACATTTACTCCAGCTTCAACAGAGCAAATGAATCTGCTACCACCAGGGCTGGACAGATGCCTCCTTTCCACACCATGCTCGTCATCAACACCTGTGTTGCTCAGTGCTCCATGTTCAAAGTTAGCCATAGTACTTGGCAGGAGGAAGCCAAGATGATTTTTTATGGAAACAATGCTTAGCACAGAAAAAAATTAACAGTAAAGATATCTTTTGAAGGATGATGGGATCCTTTAACTCCCCGAGAGATGAATCTGGGATACTGGACAGCTTTTGTTCTAGCACAAAACTCTGCATCAAGTGTCTATGTCTGCCACTGAAGCTACATTAAGCTTTTCTGTGTAATAAAATTCAGCAATTCCTGTTAGCCCCAATATCTTTCCTAGTTGTATTTTTTTTTTTTTTTGTAACACAAAAAATAAACGACAGCTCCAGAGCACTTGCTAAAATGCAGGATTTTTTAGGTTTGCTCAGTGGAGAGAATGAGAAGGGAGGGAGGGAGGGAGGGAGGGAGGGAAGATTTTGGGTTTTTAGGATGTTTCTTTTTTGGTGCGATTAGTTTTGCACTACAAACCCTGGATAGATTCAAAAACTGTTATCGTGACTGAAAGGAAGGCAGACAAAATGAAAGGAAATTAAATATGGGTGTGAAATTAATCCAAAAGAAAGAAAAAGAAAAGAAGGAAAGAAAAAGAAGTGCTTGGGCTGAAAGTAAAGACAGAAAAGCTTGAGAACACAAAACAAAGCTCTCCAGACATCCAGAAGTACTTTGAAAAGGTTTCCTGTAAAAACGGGGAATTTAGGAAACTCCGAATGTACTTATCTGCATTCGTTGACAGAAAAACATCCAAACAAAAATTCACACTGAAGGTTCTACTAGGCTATTAAAAAGAGGTGTTTTCTCTGAGAAGTCTGAATCAAGAGTGAAAGAGCATAAAACTTCTC
Organism: Strix aluco; assembly: GCF_031877795.1. Taxonomy (NCBI): domain Eukaryota; kingdom Metazoa; phylum Chordata; class Aves; order Strigiformes; family Strigidae; genus Strix; species Strix aluco. The sequence goes on from NC_133936.1 coordinate 39,789,086, forward strand.
ACTTCACCTGGGAGAAGAAAAATCTCCCTTTCTCATTTTCTTACTTTTTTTGTGTGTGTGTATAGTCTTGTAACTGGGTCAGCAGACAGGGCTTTAGGACATCTGGGTTCATTTCTGTATGTGACACTGATGTCTTGAATGCCTTTGGCAAGTCCCTTTTTGTCTGTATTCTAGATTCAACCTCTGTAGAGGGTGGTTGGGCAGTAAACCTTGTTGCCTTCTTGTCTCGGACTTGAACTCTCTGAGAAACAACTGTCTCTTGCTATAAGTTATATGTTACCTGACACAAAATGGCCTTTCCCTTCTCTTCACCAATGGTACAATCCTACCCCAGGGACTGTACACCAGCCAGGTCAAATTCATCCCAGACTTCATGCTGATCAAGGCAGGAACCTCATGCATCTCAACCAAAACTGTACTTGCAGTCTCCTGAATTTGGCTCATCATTAGCCCTTGGGACAAACTCATTGCTTGTAGAAGACTAATGATATGAACATAATGGATACATTTTTCACAATATAGCTAACGTGGACATTTTACTGTGGCACATAAAAGTCAAACAAAGCACTTTTCCTGGTGGATGATCTATTCTTTGAAGCTGAGCAGCTTCATTCCAACAAAACATGCCAAAAATCAATTCTTTGATGGTACTTGATGGAAATGTAGCTATGGATACTGAGACACACCTGATCCTACAGCATTACCAACACCTGCAGTCAGCTGACCAAAAAGAAAAGTTAGCTCACAATATTTTCTCACTCCCTCCCCACTCATGAAATAAATATTGTAAGGTAAATAAAAAGGCCAGTTTATCACCTTTCACTCTCATTTGTAAGTGTCTACGATCTGCAGGATCTAGATTAATGGTTTTTTAATTCCTGGGGTTCAAAATACATCAATAGTGTAAACTCTGAGGAACTGTGCCATATCAGTGGAGTTTCTTCAGATTAGTACAACTACAATTGCTATCAAAAGTTCAGTCATTTTGTTCAAAAACACTTTTGTGAACCACCTATTTTCCTACTGGAAATTTTCTACTCTCCTGTTGTTTTAAAATCCAGTGGAGTAAAGATGGCTTTTTTCCCTAAATGTGCTCTTACTTATGCCTTAAATCATTTCCCTGTTCCATCCTGGTGTTTTACAGGAAGGAAATTAATACTATACATGAATCACAGAATAAAGTGCCTCCTACAAAAGACATCACTCTATTAGGAACACATTGTAAGTGGCACATTCACTATGCATTTAATTTTCATTTACAGTATGCACTCTATACTCAGTATGCTGCCAGTATCAGTTTTTGTTTTCATAACCTATTCCTGACACCTAACAAGAACTGGGAGTGCTGCTCCAGGATTTGGCAAGAAGGAACAGGTTGTGGATGAGCAGGTTTCTCTGACTCACCTACACGGATCAACAAGGAAAAATAAAAGGGAGAGGGTGGAGATTGCAAAGGGGAAAAAAAAAATGAGAGAGAGAGAGAGAGAGAGAGAGAGAGGAGTGACGTGTTCCTTTGGATGTGGTGTGTAATGCAGCTGGCAGACTGCCTGCTCGCGGTGCCACAGAGTTCCAGACATGCCAGTCCAGCTGACTCAGCTCTTCGGAAGAAGGAAAGGGAAGGGAGAAATTTCTGAAACGTTTCTGCTATCCGAGGGATGGGGATTGTGAGGCTCTCCTTGAAGATCTTTGAACCCATCTTTCACACCAGGGACTTGAGTGGTGTCCCCGGAGAGGTATTAGAGAAAGATGCTCACATTATAATCTTGTACAGAACTGCTTATGCTTGTATCAAATCATGTCTCTGTGGTTGTTGGAAAATTCAGCAGCACAGCTTGATCCCACAAACCAGAAATGTCAGGCCTTTCCTAGCCAAGGCTAGCTGCTCTCAGACAAGCCACTGTCTCCAAGGAGACGAGCAAAATGCATGCACATGAAGGGTATCCAAGTGAGAGAGAGTCTATGGCCCATGTCGCTTTTCTATATAAAAATTTCATCATCAGATTTTCAGCAGTGTATCCCTTGCATATGATTTATTTTCTAGGAAGAGCTTGAAGCCCTTAAGTAGTCTGGGCTCTGCCTACCTGTGAGACCAGCTCTAACCCATGATACAGCACTGTGCTACAGGCAGCTCAGAACAGTCCCGGTCCTGTTCAGCTCGGCGGAGACTCTGTGCTGTCCTAGCCTTCCACTCCAAACTGAAGAGGCAGGGGGAAGAAAGTACCTACTTCCCAGCAAAAGGAACTGAAACACAGGCTAATGCCCAGACTGTCAAATCCCCTAATTCTTGTCAAAATCAAGCAGACCTCAGTGCTTTTGAAGATAAGAACCACGGTGAACTGGCCCCAAAACCAGCACTAGGATGAGCTTGTCTTAATTTTCTGGTCAAGATCCTCACTACGGGCCCTCGACCATCTCGGAGCACGTGAGAGCATTCACGCCTGTCTCACTGGAAGGGAGGAAAAGGACACATGTTTGGGGAGCACATTCCCCATCCTTAATACAGGATAGCTGGCTCTCTGAGCAGGAGGAATTTCAGGGCAGCAGCAGCATCCCAGGGAACTCTGTCGCCTGACGTTGAAAATCCTACTGAATTACACTGCCCCACCGACCACTTGCAGCACTTCCCACAGAGGTACAGTGACACTTGCATATTTAATAGAAAAAGCCCAAACAACCTTTAAGTAGAGGCTTTTCCAAAAGTGAGTGCTTTGCAGTGGACAGATAACTGTGTGGATGGGGAGCGTCCCAGCCAGGTGCTCTTTGTCAAAGTTTCAATAGGCAGGGCCTCAACAGCATTTCTCCAGCTTCAGGAATGAAGATAGAGATCTCGTGTCTCTGTTGCAAGGCACGGAGGGAACTTGGGCACCCTGTCTGAAATCAACACAGCACAGTTATGCAAAACATGTATGCAACTGGCATCTCTTGTGTAATCCTGGCTGTAATCAACCTCTCTAACCACTCCAGAAAGGAAGGAGGGGCAGAGGGTGGAGAAAGTTCACACTTAGATCAAATAAAAAATGGGAAGATATCCAGAGAGCTTTAGTCAGGTAAAAACACAGTTCCCTCTCATGGGAAACCTCCAGGACAAGTTTCCTTGAACTTCACACAGGGTTATAAATAGGAGGAGAGTCACACAGAGTTCAGTACAGGTTGACTGTAAAAAATCTAGACAATCTCATTTTCCTTCTTGAGTGATATCCATCAATATCTTTGCTGTAAGCCAATTCATAATTACAGGTTGCTGAGAGCTCAGGAGAACATATCAGTAGCAGCTTTCTGCAGCTCTGCTATGGCGTGGTGTTAACTGGGTTATTTTTTCCCCCCTTTAGTTTCTCTTGGGTTTCTTTCCAGATAGCAAAAAAACCCTCTCTGACACCTTAAAGCACTCATATATTATCAAAAATGTCAGTGGCTATTCTCCATTTCACACTGCCCCATAAAATAGCTCTGAGATAGCAGTGAAAGATGGCCTCAAACCACCGTTTGACTCCAAGCTCAAACTTTCTCAAGCTGAAAGGTTTCACAAACTCCTTCAAGAACTGACAAAGGCCAGCTCCAAATGCTGGATCTCCTTTCCTCAGAGGCAATATGCAAAAGCTTTTTGCCCTTGAAAATAATTTTCTCAGGGGAAAAAGAAATTACTTTTTTCCTCCTTAGAGCTGCTGTGGTATTTTGCTGCTCAAACAGAGTATGTGCAAGAAGTGGTCTTGGTTTTGCTGAGATGTGGCTTTGTCAAGTCAAAACCATTTTCTCCTCTCAAGTGCACAAGAAAGCTCTCAGTCACCTCTTGGATCTGTTCTACAGAAACCACTGCAGCTACCTCAGAAGGCTGCCTCTGGAGCAGGAGGACTCCTCATGCACCGGATCACGTCCCCCAAGCTTATTCTAATGCAAGGAGACACCCAGCTCCCAAAGACCGTCTGGAGCCTGGCTGTGCAATGCCTGTGTTTACAGCTGCACCTTGAACTCTGATTTTGTATGTACATATGCAAACTTGAGCATAAAAATAGTGGATCTGTGAAACAACCCCTGATGACAAGGAAAACAAGGCCAAGAGAGGCCTCTATAGTTTGAACTTAAAGGAGCAAAGGGCTACACATCTTTAAATACCTAAGCTACTAGACCCTCCCCTGCCAGCCTGTCCACAGTAGTTCTGGAGCAGAAAGACAAGTAATTCACATGAAGTTCCCTTGGTGCTTAGGTACCTGAATTTGCAAATTGGGTCTCATGGGTTTTTTTCTATTTCATTTTCCCATCACTGAAAAATGGATAACAACCAGGCAACAACACATACCCACTTCACATATGCTTTGGGCTGATGAAATAGATAGGGTTCATAAAAGAAAAAAAGACACAAAAATTGCAGGCTAAGTAGTAAGTCCTTTAGCATTATTAATAATCACCTTACTATTGTGTCTAAGATAATCATGCTGGTATCAGGGTATAATACCTCAGTGGTTATGGTAACAATACAATGTTATTATTCCTTCCACTTTGTAATTATCTCATTTCACTATTGCACAAAGGCTAAGTAAAACTAAGGAGATAATACGCAATGCTATGCAGCAGGGGCACCAGCAGCACGGGAATACTCTGCTACGTACTTACATGACCTTCATTGCAGCAATATGCATGCGCCTTGCAATCATTTGTGCATGCTGCCCTCTCACCATCATGACAAAGTTGAGAAGTGCTCTTTATTTTGATTTCACTGACAGGCAACTGAGGCAGAGACGAGGTTAAGGGGTCTGCATCTGTACTGGCCCATGTTTCAAAAGTGTAAAATGACTTTACAATTTAAGTCCTTCATAAATGAGTGAATAACAGTAGCAAAAAAATTCAAAATTAGCAATAAAAAAAGAGATTAGAGGATTGGAAGATAAAGAGAGACTAGAACAGAATTAATGCCAGACATATGACTACAGCCTATCACAGTGTAAACTGAGCACAAGAATTACTCACAGTCACAGAAGATAGTGTTAGGAAGAGCAATAATCTGCAGCAAAAGAAAGTATAGTTTAGGTTAAGTATCAGGATAAGAGTCACAGCTATAAAAAGCAGATGGGAAGTGGAATTGTCTCCCTAGGGAGGCGATAGAAACAGTCTCTCTGGATGTTTAAAAAACAGGTTAGGCAATGCTGTTTAGAAGGACTGCTGCTCTATATGCAGAAGTCTTATCACATTCATCTCCTGTTTTGATGCCAGTGAAATCCCACATATAGCACTGTGGCAGAATAAAAGCCCAGAGGAAAAAGAAAGTCACTGTCTCATTTGCTCCTCCAAAGCAGGATGGCTGGTGTAAGAACTGGCATCACCCAGCAGTGAAGAAGTGTCCGTTTTCTCTCCAAATAGCAGCCCAATAGGGCAGGACCAGGTGCTTCGTTCTAGTTGTACATGGTCTGAGGCAACACAAAGAGGTACAGAATCTGGCTGATGATGCCAGGATGTGAATTGCTAATGTGGAGGGGAGACAGAAACCACACAGCAAACTGGACATCAGCAGTCCTGTCCCAAACACACACTTCCATCTTGGCACAGGCATTCCATCAGGAAGAAAGGAACTGGTCAAAATTAATGAGGCATGATCCCACATGAATCTTACACCACAGTGATGCTGTCTAAATAAGGACCTTGTTACCCCTAAGTATTACAGGGCTGTTTGACCTTCTGGATGAGGTGACAGCAGGTTCAGGAGGTCTGAAGAAACGGGCAAAGGACAACCCGTCCCCTCTTTGTAATAAGCACCTTGTTGCACTGCAGAGCTGAAATCTGCCCTGAGGAAACTCCCTCATGGTGCAGCTGCAGTGTTGGGGCATTCGTACTCTTCCCCATTTTGTGGTGCAGGACCTCCTGCCAAACATAAAACTCTTCCTTGCGAAGGGTCTAGAGACTTAACCTGACACCAAACACAATTCTGCCACCTTGTCACATTAAGGAGAAGAAACTTGGATGATCAGGGAAAGGAGAAGACGACGCAACCTCCCTCCAGATCTGCTCTCCCCATTCTCTCTGCTGAAGAATAGAGGACTCACTGGTAGACCTGCAGGAGGCAGAGACATAGCAAGGCCACATTCCACCAAGAGATACAGCAGGAGGCACGAGACTTGTCTCACAGATACCATGATAAATCTTAGCACCTACTAATCTTGCTGTGAATTGATATTTAGAACAAGGATACTCCCATAGTGTTGGTGTCTCTCATTGCTGGCGGAGTGGGTGAGTCTTTCTCTATTCCGCCAATTTACAGGCAGCCCCCAAGCACTAAAGGAACAGGCCACCTCCTGCTTACACTAGGGCACCACGAGAAGCAGGGAGCCACACAGCATCTGTTCCCCTGTCATCTCAATCACACACCCTGGAGAGAGGGGGAAGGTAATAAAAAAAAAAAAAAAAAAAAAAAAAAAAGAAAGAAAAAAAAGGAAAAAAGCTGATACCCAGTCCTAAAAGAGAGAGATATTCATGAGGCTGGCACACAGCACATCTACCTTTGTTCACCACGACCACTTCTCCTGTTTCTCTGTCTTATCTGTCGGAAACAGATCTCTTGGGTTGAAGAGTCAAAGATTGATCCATAACTACCACAGATAAGAGGGAATCTTTATGGAATTTCAATACTTTTAAAAGTGAACACTTCTTGCTCTAGGTAGAACCATACCTTTTCAGAAGTGCCCCCCAAAACCAAAGCCTACATGTATCTTTTCTGGAAAGATCATGATCCCACAGCATCTTTAAATCAAAGATGATTTCTCAGTGATAATTATGCTCTGTAGAAAAGGCTTAGCATGACCAAGCTTGTACACTGAGATAATTCTGGGCACATAAAAGATGATCTTTTTATATAACTGATACTAATACTTATCACAGTAGTGCTCTGGAGGTGAAGAGGACCCCACCACTTCAAGGATCAGGTTCAGATGGGGCTTTAGTGAAGTATGGGATCCAAATTGGCTCTACAGAGGATTAAACTTTAAATAAGGATGCCTGGGGGATGAAAGACCTGGCATACCAAACTCCTAACCCTGTACACATTTTGATCTTACCTTCCAAAAATGCACATACAAACAATATGGAAAGCAGAATACCAGAGATTTTAGACACTCTACAACACAGACCGAAGGCCTCTGGGTACTGGAAGCATTAATGAGAAAGCAGAGACGGTGCAGTATTGTGTACATGCTAATAACAGTTTGGGACCTGGCATCCGATAAGAAAAACACAAAATGGTTTTGTGACGAGGTTAATTCCACTGAGTTTAACTGAAATAGCACAAGAAAACCTGAGAGGAAGAGTAGCTCTGCCTGATTAAATAGAGCTTTAAGTATCAGATCAACAGAATAAATGCCCACTGGCTCATCACAACTGAGGGAAGATGCTGTTTGCTAACCTATTTGTGGAACTGGGATTTGCATGCAAAATATCCCCTCGCCTCTTCACATACTTGCTTCATTTTTCACAGATAGTATCCTACTTGTTCACATTTAATTCTTTTTTGCCATTCACAACATGTTTGAGTCAGTCCAGCGCAGAGAGTAAGGAGAATTTCAGGTCCCAAGATTCTTTTAATTATGATGTTCCCAACCTCAAAGACATAGTTACACAGTAGATACTGGGCCTTTTGAGACTGGAGATGTTAATAGTGGTAAAAGTCTCTTCAAGATGAAAAAAGCAGTTTAAAACATTGACTCTTCATTACTCTTAATAACTGTCCTTGCCACTGTTTCAATAATTCTCACTGGCTTTTGACAGGCAGGACTTCATGCACAGCATTGTGTCTTTCAGCACTGTGCTTGTTCACCCAATTTTTCAGCTGGACTGAGACACTCACAGGTGGAATGACTCTCCCAAATATGTATTGAGTCAGGCACATTGTCAGAACTAGGAACCAGGTTCCTTCTGCCTCTGAGCACAGTTGCACACACAGATATCACTTGTCAGTTCTGCCGACAACAGCCATGCAATTGCAGGCGTGTAGGACATCTCGAATGGCTCACTACCACACAGGAGGAGCTGAGAAGAAAGTCCTTATGGAGAAGACGAGATGAGAAAGATAGACTTGCAAACCAAGAAGCGTAGACGGAGTTACTATCTTTCCATGAACGAGGCATTTACCTTTTTAATTATACATGCCTTTTATCTTCCACACTGTACATAGTTTGCTAAGATTGTGCTTTTGGGAGTTTTTGCCTGAGCCTTTCTTTTCAAAACAAATGCTTCACTGCTTTTCTTTTGCAAATAAAATGATACCATTAGTTCAGTGCTACTGAAGAGCTGGGCAGTAACAAACAACGTGCAGCAGCAACGCAGGAAGAAGAGGGGGAGGAAAAAGCAAATATTCGTTAAAAGCGGAGAAGGGGAAAAAAAGCATTTTCTAAACAGGAAAAAAGTAGCTTGGAAGCAAATTTTAAAATGTATTGCAAGGAAAAGCTTCTGTGACAGGAAAAAATAATGATCTGACTACCTGCTTTTAGGAAGAAATAAACACTAAAACTGCTTTCATATACGAATAACACTTACATACTCCCACAGTAAGGGAATGTGATTGAAGTTGCTAAGATAAAGAGAAAAATCAGGAAATTCCATAATTAAGGTTGCCTGAGAAGGGTTCATGTGGTCAGTGTGTGTGCATGCATGACAGGACAGTCTTTTAATCACAAAAATCACAAAATAATTTGCCCACGGGACCATCCTTGCTTAGTGCAAAGGATGGATGGATGGCTCTCACTTAATCTGCGTTTTGTTTTCCCCTTAGCAAGTGATCCCATCCCTCATTTACGGCTTACTGCCCAAGCCCTGCTCTGAAAACTAATGCACTAATGTTTTCTATGGGGTCTTCCAGATTGCTCATCATTGCAACCTTGACTTTTTAAAGAATTATCAAAGCATTTATATTGACAATAGCATTATGAGGGGAAGGCTGACTTGGCTCCATTTTAGACAGAAAAGAAATTAATGTCAAAACATGACTGCTAATTTTACGTGCCCATTTGAAGATGCCTGGCTTTTTAGGGTAAAACAGCATCAGGTTGTATGTCATATCTTTCAAAGCACGGAGGTTAACATATTAGGTGCTTTAACCATCAGACTGATCTGTTGGATCAACTGTCTTCCTTAAAATTTCTGGGTTTTGTTCATTAAATTGCCTACAGTAGAATTCATCTCATCTGTTTTGCATCTGCCTTTGTCTCGATGTGCAATTCTAAAGATGAGAGAGAAGATGGGCACATCTCAGGGTGAGATAGCAGGTACTCTGTGCCTGCCATCAGGAGATTGGCTTTGCCTGGGTGTTTTCCTCTTTAAAAACAGCAAAACCTAGGCAAGGTGAAGCCAATCCCTGCTGGTCTGTCAAGGACATCCTGCAGGAGGGGGCTACCAACTTCTGCCCCAGCCCTCCACAGCCTGTCCTTACACTCACATCCTGGAAGCCCACTCAGTCACCTCTCCTGTATTATCTGTGTTGTGGAACTATGGAGTTAATTCTGAAAACAACATCTGAAAGTCCCGTAAGTACCTTGAGGCTCATGCCCACTCTTAGTGTAATTCTGTGCATGAATCTCTCCCCAGGCGTTATCCTACTGATGTCCTGAAGGCATCATTATATTCCTGAAATCAAAGAAGCTGCATGTGGGAGGAAAATACACACACAAAGTTCATCAGAACTCCATATGTCAGTAAAAGGTAAATAATTGCAGGGGTAAATCACTGCAAGATAAGTTCTTAATTATTTAGGGTTAAAGAGCAGCAGTGTTACAGATGCGAAGTAATATTCTGTTAACCACTCATCCTGGGAATATTTATATAGTAAAATATTATTCTGCACAAGAAGGGGAGGCACAATGTGGATTGTGATGCTTAGAAACATTTTCAAATAAATAGGAAATAATATTAAAAATCATGAATTAAAAATCCATCCAAAGTGCAAAAAAAAAAAAGCTGTCATAAATTAATTTTTTTCCAGGTTAATAGTAGCTTCAGCTATTTGAAATATCTCTGAGATGCTTCTGCTAATTTCTGTTTGCAATTACATTTCCTTATTTTTTCACCTTTCCTGTCTTACTGCATGAAAATCCTGCACTAAGCACAGGAAAAATTGACTAAATGGCAGTAGCGAGAGGGTGTAGCTGACTAAGTGGTGACACAAACAAAGTGCTTTCAAAATCACAGATCAAACTAGCTGGGAGAAAAATAAAGATATAAAAAATTCTTTAATTCCTTTCTTGCATACTCTACCTTCCATAAAAAACAAGTAGTTTAAAACCTTCTTGGGAAGGAAAAAAGAATGCGTTTTTTTTGATTAATAGCACTTTTTTATTTAAGAAGGAAAAGGACATACAACAGAAAAAAGGAAATTGGTCTTGCATTTTTGAAATCATGTACCAGATCCTCAGCTGGTGCAAAATAGCAGTACTTTCTTTGCTTAGGGGATGTAATTCCAACCTGTATCAGCTGAGGATCTGATCTAAAGAGCTTTCCTCTTCTAAATAAAAAACATATTCAGACTCACCTCAATTTAGTGTACCAGATTGAAACTGGATTGAAGTCTCATATTTCAAAACAGTTTTCAACCTCTTCTTTCTATATTTTATCTGATATCCTCTTTTCTGGTCAGAAATAGCAGAAAAGGTAAACATTTATAGAATCATAGAATCATTTAGGTTGGAAAAGACCTTCGATGAAGTTTACTAGATTTTCTACACCTTCAAGGTCTACGTACTTTGATGTGTGCTTTATTAAAGCAGAAAGAGCTTGTATAGCAAGTACACTAATACGAAACCGCTTAAAACAGTTTCATATCAGTGTACTATACAAGCACTTTTTTAAAGCGAACATCTACCCACCTTCTCCATGAACCAGGTTCCACAAATACATATGCATAAACCAAGCAAGCTTGCCTGTGTAACAGGGACAGAAAGACACCTTAATTTCCATGCTCACACTCAGACTGGCATTTCACCTTTGTGTAGGCGGGTGCCAGGTTTTAGGGCAATATCTCAGGTTTCTAACTCTTCATCTGTGAGTGCTACTCTAAGAATTGTCTTGGAGAGTGTTGTGGGAGCACTTGTTTGTTCCTGCTGGCCCTCTGCTGAAAACTGTCCTAGCTGACTACTTAAGAGGGGTGACACTTTCTCCACTGAAAACAAACCATAAAATTACAAATTGAGCACACCTGAACACAGATAAGTCAGTTAGGGAAGGAGCTCCAGGGGAACTTGTATGCCTAAATAGCTTAGGTGCCTTCTGAAAATCCCACACCTTTACATTTCATCCTCATGCAAAAAGCAGAAACATCAGCCATGCACTTTTCACACAGGAAGAACGAACAATCTCTATCAATGGCTGTATCTAGGTAACAAAACCTATATTCATATTATGAAAACAATCTTCAACCGCAATGTTCATGTTTTGTAATGTGGGCTATTTTATGTCACAACTCCCTTTTTTATTTTAATGGTGAATATTTTTATCGTGTTTTCTTTTTTACTAAATTTCAAGTTGAAACTACAGTTATGGTCAGATGTGTGAAAATTGCACCTCACAGCTCCACAGACATTTTCCCTTTTGACTTTCAGATCAAATCCTCACGGCTGACAACTCTCAAGAAATTCTCTCTCAGTCTAATCCCACACTTGCACTCCCTTGGAAGCTCATGCTTTCTGTCAGCAGTACGTTTGCATCAATACAGCCTCCTGCATACTCCAAAGTCTACCTGGAGAAGCTTACTAGCTTATCTTTCTGATTCTTGGAAATGTCAAGGCAACTCTGTATCCTAAGACCAGCCTAATGCTCACAAACCAGAAACCTCTACTGAAGTGATGCTGACCCTGCAGAAGAAATGCATATAAAGAGTCAGGAAGCTCCATGATTACATTTTTACATGCAGAGTTTCTGTCTGTGGCTGCACTTCAACCACTGTGTTTCAGTAGTCACACATTTGCTAACACCCAGAAAAGTTCATCTATAATGCTGTCACTTGTAACCAGTCCAATTATCTCTGCTCATTCAACAATGAAAAACACAGTCTCCTATAAATGGCCTGGACACAAAAGTTGAACATCCTAGGAGATAAAAAACACAGCAAGATCTCACTCAGGAGTCCTACACAAATGACTAAGTGGGCAGAATGCAGCCCCTTGGTGTAGCATACAGGGACTAGAAACACATCCGATCCTGATCATCAGGGCTACCAATATAACGACTAACACGCAGTTACATGACAGGTATTTCTTTAGAACTTATCAAGAAACTGTATCAAGTAGGCTTGATATAGACACGATACTATCAGGTAGCAAGGCAAGACAAACCCAATCTCTCTTGGCCACCATCTAGGGTGAGTGCTGTGGCTGCCATGAATTGGGACTAGAGCAAGATGTAACTGAATCAGAAATGCAATTAGGAGGTTTTTGAAAGATGAACAAGTATGAACTCCACCAGCATATGGCATTTATTAGATGAAGAAATGGGTATGAACTGCAAAGCAGGCTTCCAAGAGCCCACAGTTATTCTTTTGGATCTCTGGAATTTCACAGCCACTTTGGGGCTGAGAATGTCAAAACAATCTGCCAGCGAAGCCTGGATACACCCAAGGAGACATTCAAAGGGAAATGCGATAGCATCAGCAGAGGAGCTCAGTTACACAAAAGGAGAGGTGTGGCTGAACCACAACTTTTCTGATTCACATCAAGGCTTTCCCAAAGTTCAGAGCTGCCCTATCTGAAGAGGATAGTACAGACCCAGAGACACCAGGAACACACAGTTATTTTCACAAATCTACTTCACTTGAACGGTAAAGGAAAAAACAAGAGGGAAGAGAAGACAAGGTGGGCTCACCAGAGTGCGTCCTGAGGTGTCCTGTGAGGGCGTCCCTCCGTCGGCAGGCATAGCTGCAGAAGGGACATTTGAACGGTTTCTCCCCAGAGTGCAACTTGATGTGCCTCAGCAGGTTCCCCTTCTGGGTAAAAGAAGCTCCACATTGGTTACAGTGGAAGGGGCGTTCACCTGGAAGGGAATTGGAAGGGAGAGAGCTGTCAAGAAACATCACAAGACGCATGGAGCCAGTTATCCTGCTCTTTGTAACAGTGCCATCTTACATAGGTACAGTCCCCACCACCACCATCACACGGCACTTGCTAAAGTCAGAGGCTGTTTCTTTTGCACAACAGACAAAGCCTCAAATAGTGATTTGAGGCTCTTTCCTTGAGGTGATTAATGTAGCCCAATTTTCTCCAAGTTCTCCACCTCAGAGGTTTTATCCTTCATAAAAGATGAGCTCTGCTCAAAATTTAAATCCATAACCGTGGTTTTGTAGTATTTATCTCTATGGTTTTGCACTTATTTTTAATATAGGTCCAATCCATATGAGTTTTTAGAACTGACTAACAATTGGACTTGGACAGATGTTAAGGTCTTAGCTTCAAACCAAATCTTTTGCTTACATTATACTTTAATTGAAATCCCCTTTTAAAGACTGCTTTGCAATGCTAGAATGGTATGAAGAGAATCAATGCCAGTGAGGATGAAGCCCACAAGCTCTGGGCAGTAGCAAACACTGATAAAAATCTTAGACCATTAAACTGTGAAATAAGCAAATTCGTGCTCTAAGTAAAACTAATTGAAAAGACTCATTTGATGAAAAAAAAAATTAACAGAAACTCTACACCTTACCCTCTCCCTTCACCCCATGCATTCACACACATCCAAAACTTATTTTGATGTTAATCCTTCATATTTGCCCTAGATAGTGGCACTGGATCCATAAAAACAAACAACCTTTAAAAAATATTATTATTATTATTACTATTATTATTATTTAGAGGAAAAAACCTGACAAACTCACACAGGTTTTGTGAAATATTATCAAAACCATACTCTTATGTCAACATTTGTTGAGGACACTAAGTCTCTGCTCCAGCATTCTTGGGCAGACAGTCAGCTCAAATCATCCACTTGTGTCCCTCTGTGCAAACCAATAGGGCACAAGCATATACTTGTGCTGGCCACTTGCCTAAACGCTTTACTGCAGCTGGGCTTTAGATGCAGAAATGTTTTCACCAAGTAGGGCTCCAGTGCAACAAGGTCCTGAACATCAGATTTCAGACGTAAGCAACCTCATTAATTTTTTCAGTGCATCACAGAGTCTGGTGGGACTTTCTGATGTTGAATTCAGTGGCCTGAAGCACAGATCTCATGAAATACAAACACATTCCGTGATCTGTCACATCTCTCCAAAGCCTTTTTCAATTGCTTTAAATTGATTACTCCCTTGCTGGACAAAATTAATGCTATGTTTTTACAAAAGGAGTTCACGTGTCTAGTGCAAAGTCCAAAATAAGTCTGTAGATTCAAATGGAAAGAGGAAGACGAGAGCTCTTACAGATGCCCACAAGCAATTCTTGCTTCAGTGGTTTAAATCACTGCCAGCACTATGGTCCTACCAGGAGGGTAGCAGAAGACAGGTGCACCATATATATGCCATACCTCTGCAATTTCACTTCACCTGCGTGAGCTGGAAATTACATCTGAAACAGCTTCAGATGCACTGAGGAAGATACTAAGGTTTCTACAATCTTACCAAGAACATTATAGAGTAATGATAAAAAAAAAAAAAAAATCAGGGCATAAAGCTCTTCTTCCAATACACCGAACACGAGCTCATTGGAATTGATAGAGTTTGTGGTCTCCCTTTCGAACTCCCACACTATACTTAAAGGATCTGATTAGCCATTATCTTCTTTCATATCATTTCAAAATGTCCATAAGAGAGATATGTAAAGAGCCTGCAGTAGAAAAACATAAGGGTTTTTTTTTTTCTTTTCTGTTTTGCTTTCACTGTCTGAGAAAACAGGCAAAACCCCTTCCTTTAACACGTTTCTCAGTATTCAGGAATGATAGCTTCAGTTTCAGGATGACAACATTAAAGAAGGTAGCGAGTTTCTTACCAAGTCTAAAGTCTTTCCTTTTACTCCTGCTGTATTTAAAACTATGCAGTTAATATGTTTTACCCACTACATCACCCACTTATCTTTGATATTTTGGAGGCCATGTAAAAGCAGGTATTATTCCTTGATAAACTGGCAGCTGAAGCCTCTGGTCAGGAATTCAAATAGTCACTGCACCTCAGTTTAGGGGCACAGATGACATGAAAACACCCACCACAAAGACACCAATACTCTGCTCTTCTCTTGCAACAGACAGAATCTGCCACAATAGCACATTTTACCTTAAATAACCTTTTTATCTATTTAAAGCCAGCACAAATTCATTTTTCCTACTGGCTTAATTCCGGGTAAATAGCTGCTTTGATCTGTTTGTTATACTTTTGTCTAATCATTTGATTCCTTCTCCTTGTTTAAGCTGCAGGCTTGTGGGATGACTGTTAATTTTGGTCACACCTTTGCACTATTGATTAGTGGCTTTTACAATTAGTACAGTTAATCTGAGAGACCATTCTCCAATAGAAGGGTACAAAAAAAGTGAAGACTTAATAATAAGAATATTTTGCTGGTTTTTAAGAACTGTGCTGATGCCTGCTTCAGATACTAGCAAACCAGATTTCTTTGTCACTTCAGTGCCTTGAGAAGACAATCATTTATCCTGCTGCCTTTTCCTAGTAGGTCTGTAAGCAGTTCTCCAGTATTACTATTTCCTAATAACAAAATAACAACCTTGACATCCTTTCTCCTCTTACTCTTCTGTGAAAACTCGAAGTTTTTATTCATAGGCTCAAATTAATCACACTTCAAACTAAACATCCACTCACAAAAAGTCTTTAAATAAGTTTCTTCTCTACATGACAGTCCTTGATGATGTTTCAAACGTTTTCGTATCTTTGGGGGTGATGGCAGCACAGACATACCAGAAACTATAGACCTGTTAAACAGGTGGCATACACAACTACAAGAGAGTAATGACGATTACAAGCATGGTACGTTTTTCACTATTTATAGCTATGTATTTACCATTTCACTCTACATACTTACACTGCTTTATTAAAGTAAAAACTCCTTATAAGAAGAACATGTACTGAAAGGCAACTTAAGCAAGCGTTTTGCTTTTCAGCACTGGGAACTATGTGACAACAACGCAACTGCAAATATTTTTAGTCTACTCTAAGTATTAAACCTTTTCTCTATTTTAGAGCTAAACCATGGCAGAAAAACCTCAAAGCTTAGTGATTTAAAAAAACCAAAACAAACTGACTTTCTGAGTGGGGAGAGGGGGAGGAACAGCTAGCCAAACAAAAATGATGTTTCTTTTCAACTCCAGTTTTAAGATCTAAAGCCAGACAAAACCAAGAATGTCTAAAAAGCCTTGTTCTGCAGCTCAGGGAATTTAATTATCTAAAGTTACTTCAGGAATGGACACGGCAAGGTGAGCTAGAGCTGCCAAGTATTACCTTTCCTAAGGCTTAGTAAGAGGGGCTTGTGCCAGGGAACAGCCCTGATAATTAATTAAATACATAAATCCACAGGTTTTTATCATTTTACAGTTAAATAAAGTAGTAATTAAAAGGTACGATTTCAAATATTTACCTCCAAATTACAGTAAAATACTGCTGAAACTTCACAGTTTGTTGTTTAACATGCATCCGTTACAGCTATGTCTCCTCCAGGAAATGTAATAATGAAATATTACTGCTCTTTAACTACACCAGTATCTAAAGCACACAAGTTAACTTGCTGTTGCGCAAACAAATACTGAGATGAAAGGTGAAGTGGACCAAGGGAGTCAGGGTTATTAGCAAGACACTGTCCCTTCATAAGTATCTTTAATATTTGGCAGCTGGCTGGAGACTTCATAGAACAAGCTACGAACGCCGTCTAGCTGATACAACCTGAAACCAAGCGAATGAACTGATTAACTTCCCACTAATAGCATTCATATTTTACCACTTATATGTCAAATGTTATTTCAAAAAGCAAACCAACTCCTTTTTCTGCTTAATTGGAAGCTTCCCTGCACAATAACTCTCCTTTACCGCCTCAGCACGGAAGTGCTGCGCAGAAGTTTCAGTATGAGTTATCCTTCTTCGAATCTCATACTGGTGCAAAATAATACATCAGTGATATTTTCTGTATCAAAACAGAAATTTGACTGAGGACAAAGAGCCTGCAGACCTCGCAGCCAAGGAGAGTTAGATTTTCACAACCCTTGGCTGGTAACTTTTGTGCCTTTGAAATCAAACGGAGCAGCTCACAAAATAATGCACTGGTTCTCATTAACAGTGAGGCCTAGTTATTTCTACAGCAGTGCTCAAGTCCCTTCCTGTGAATGTTTTAATTACCTTTTTTTTAAAAAAATGTTGGTTTTAAAGTCTCTTCATTGTAACAAGGAAAGCCAGGATAGAGTCCTTCTACATAGAACCGGGTCCAGTGGGACTACATTTAACATCCGTCCTGGCTAAATGTGTATCTAAGATCTCAGCCTTTTTTGTTTGGCACATACTTTTGATATGCAAAGGATAGCTTAGGTACTTCTCAAACACATTTATTTTAACCTCTTAATGCAAAATTACTGTGTCCATGCTGCCATCAGAAAGTATTTGCTCATACTAACAATACTGATTTTCACCCTTCTGTAGTAGGCTTTTTGTTAATATTCAGTTAAAATGAAACATTTCTCCTGATTCATCAGATGCCGCAACTGCTCTGATTCTGCTCTGTCCCAGGAGCACAAATGAAATATCAGCTGTGCTACTGACAGAGTGACAGGCAGTGAGTTGCAACCTGCCTTTACCCAAGCGAGATACAGAGCAGCAGACTTCGCTCCAATTCTGTATTTGTTATTCTGGGGACAATCTAGTCTGCATACCTACTTACTGTTCTATCAGATTCACTTAACAGGCTGCACATCACCTGAAATCAGTGATTTTACTAGGGCTTTTTGTTGGAAAAACCTACTTTCAGAAAGGGCAATTTATTATAAAACAGTAGAGACAACTCTCTCATGAAAAATTCTGGGAAATCCTGGGTGATTTCCAAGTGTCCTCTGTACACAAATTTATGACCATATTCTTAAGAGAGAACTGTGAACTGGCAAAAATACCAGAAGAGTTTAGCTACTGAGTACTGCAAGTAAAACGCATCCTTAGGCAGAGAGCAGTTTTGAAAATCTAAGCTCCCTTTCTTTATGCTTAAGTAGAAAATGAGACTTCTGGAAATGTTAGATTTAAGAACCTAAGTAGAAAATATCACTTTTAAAAATTTGCCTCTGCAGTTTTTGATTCAGTGCCAAATCAATTCATATTGCAAGAGGCAGGAAGCCTGCACTAGGTTACAAATTACAAATTAAACCAAATAAAACCTTTCTACTAGAAAATAAAACAAGCAGTCCCACGGAGTAAATCGTAATATGTTAATATGACCATTTGTTTAAATTTGTTCTTGGTTAGCTTCTTTAGGCACAAAAGTCTTTTATACTGAACAGCACAACTGGGTTTTTCCTCATTTATTAGTGGTGTCCCAAAAACTTGAACTCTGCATGAAAAAAAGTTAAATAGCATTCGGAGTTCCAGTGTTGCATATGTTCAGTTATAACACTATGGATGCTAAAGCAGAACTTGAGGATTTTCCTCATGGGCACATAACATATCTCATTTCACTGAATTTATGGTACTAAAACGCACGTGGAGTGCAAGCAAAGATCTGAGACCCTCCTGTAGTTAGCACCCAAAAAAAGCCTAAAAATAACCTATGAGCAGCCCAAAGTGAGAGTGGGTCAAGACTGCTATCCCTGCTGACTGCTGTGCCCTGTACCCGGGGACCCAGATTTGACCTGTCACTGTCCCACTATGTCCACACAGAGAAAGCATTTAATCTCTGGGTGTTCTTATAACAATGAGGACAATCCCAACCCTCCTTTAGAAATAAAAAGCAGTGGACTTAATAAAGGACTGGATGTTACAGTGGAGAAAAAAACCCCCACAAATTCACAGTGCAAGGGAGAACAATGCATGGACCTTGCAGATTACAGAGGCAGCAGCAGGGCTGTATCAGCAAATGGTTTCTGCTTTACCAAAAATGAGGAGCAAGAAAATTTTAATTCAGGCCCGCTAGCAGAAAGCCTAAAGAGGTGAGAAATCACTGGAGTTCCTTTTCATTACCTCAGACAAATTGGATTATTGACCTTATCTTCTTCTTCTCCCCTTCCCTCAACATCCCCAAGCATAAGCCCCCGGAGTATCCAGTGGCAATATTATGTGACCAGTCATCTCCTGAAGTAACAAAAAACTCTGATAAAGATGTTGCTATTCAGGGCATGTGCTGTGGAATATGAAATCTGGACCAAAAGAAGATAGTATGAGAAAGGAGGAAAATAAATCAAACCTGACACATGCTATTCTTCTGACACAAGGATGTAGCACGTGCAGGAGGGGGTGGGGGGGTACCCTGCTCACTAAAGTAGGGAGTGCATCATGCTTAATTCCCACATTAAGTGTTTTATTTATTTTCTGTCAGCGATGACAAATAAATAGAAAGGGCCTTCTCCTGATGCCCATGCAGATTACAAAAACGCTTCACCTAAATTATCAGTCTTTTCAGAGAAATGTGTTTGGCAGTATCAGATGAGCAGTGCCATGGGCTCCGTGACAGAGGTGCCGTGGACCAAAGCATCGCTTCCACCACGTGCACAAGGCAGCGCTTGTGCAGATCTGAAGGATGAATGGGAAATCCCTGGCTTGGTCTATCACGGGAAGGGGTGACTGCAGACATCAGAGGAAATGGATGCTCCAGCACATGAGGATGAGAGATCAGACACTGAGTTCATCTACTCCAGCATCACTCACAGCACAGATTAATTTTCTCTGTCCCTATATCTGTGTGACTGAACTACCATAACGTGGCAGGGAAGACAAGTGCTCCTCAGGAACAGATGAATAATGGCTGAAGAAAACTGTGACTCCACATGTTTAACGCAGCCAAAGCCATATGGCACAGCTTCTCGCAAAGCCTAGGTCCCTGGTGTAAGGAAAGCCACATTCTCGTCCCAGCATACATGCAAATTACAGCCTCTACTATGGACCACAGCTTTTTGTGTGATTTACATAGAATGCTGACAGGTTTTTTGGGAAGGGAGAGAGACTTTAGTTTTTGCCAATGCAAACAACTGGCCAGACCATGCTCTGGTTGTGTACAGATAAAGAGAAGAGTACGGCAGGATTCAGCTCCCAAAACATACTTAAACTGGCTTTGAGAGGTAAGGATTTACATGCCAGTTGCATTAGCTGATAAAGAATATCATCCTTTTGCACTCACTAGGGACAACCTCCCTTCCCTCCACCATTCTCCCTTAGGCTGCAAAACCAGACTACCCACAGGTCAGGGCTCATTCCAGAGCTGGGGCCAGCCCATCGCGCCCGGCTGCTGAGGAAGTGGCACTGCACTTTAAGAGATAGATACCAGTATGTTAAAAATACTCCTTAAAATCAAGGATGTGGAAATCCAAGCAAACTTTTCCTTCTGTTGTGGACAGTGAGGCAGCAGCATGTATTAAAAAACAAACCAAGTGGGGGGGGAAAAAAAGAAAATTCCCCCACAAAATTTGCCAATTGGTTTACTGAGAGTAGGCCACTGAGCTGCACATTAAAAGGAATGCCATTTCTATATGCTTGAAATCATCTGTATAGAGCAATACATCACATCTCCTCTGCTCAGATGGGAAAAGAGTCAGAGCTCTAAAAGGAACCAGCCCAAAGGAAAAAGCTACCAGTTATGCAATTCCTACCCCTGCACCCGCATACAGCTGTCTTGCCTGCACACAGATGAGATTTGGTTCTGTTCGCTTTGAATTTGCATGTCGTCTTCAACATGAAAAAGGCAGCTTGTTTGTATTTAAAAGATGCGCTAGCTATTCAGTATCTCAAAAAAATGCAGACCATTTAATTAAGTACCTAAATCTAAATTTAGCAGGTCTAATTTAGCTGCTCAAGTTCAAATACGTGGACTCTGATGCACCTACAACACATATGCTCAGATACACGCAAGTGCCAATGAAAACTTTTGGGGAGGTTGAAAGCTGGGGACTCAGTCTGTTACATTCTCTATTCTCTTTCCCTTTCCTAGTAATAGCATGTCAAATTGTTAATCAAGATTTTGGTACTCCAGCTAATGCTTTTCCCCCGTCATAATTGCTGTCTAAAATCATGACTACATCGTAAACGACACTGCAATGTTTTGCATTATACATTTATGTTAAGTTATTATCAATACAACTTATATACAGGGCATTAACTATGTAATATATATTTGTTATTCCTCTGTACAGAAATTCTATTGATTTCTTTCCCATCAAGAGCACACTACTTGACTGCAAACTACCAGGTTTACAAAGGGATTACCTAAAGTCTTTCTTACCCTACCTTAAAACCCCACTTTTCTTTTTGTATCTTAGCAGATATCTCATAGTCAGTGTGAGTCTCTCACCCCATTAAATATTAGCAGAGAAAGATAAAAAACCAAAATATCTTTCATTTTGTCCATAAAATATGAAGAACAAACACCCACTGAGGCTCCAACACAGGAATCTGCTTAACCTTAATAAGATTTAAGTGTGTATCTTAAGGTAAGCATATATTGTAGCACTTCAGGTGACTTACACATGCTTATAGCTCATAAAAGTTAAGCACAAGTTTACATGCTTTTTTGAATCAAAGGCTGTGCTAGGTAGACCTCTGCAAGACCAGAGAGTGTTGTCTTCTGGCACCATCTATACTTTTATCCTGTTGGAGGTAACTGTCACTCCCCTCCCCGAGGAGCAGCAGCAACGAAGTGAGTACCAGCCTCCTGGGCACCCTAGTTTGTCATATTAGCCAAAACTCCCCTGAAATTCCCTGTTTTGAACTTGAGGCCTCATCTTTCAGGCCTCACAGACCTGCTCAATCAGCATATCGCAAAGGTTTTGTCTGCCTCTTGAATTCTCAAATCCCTAAGCCTAGTAAGCTGTTTTGGTCTCCAAACAGTAGTAGTACTAATAGTAATAAATTATAGGAGAATGCAAGAATTGAAAGGCTGTAAAAATGGTATCTGGATGGTGAGGGGGAGCCAAGTGCTAGTCCGTGACAGCGGTTCAGGTGAGGTTCCCCTGATGGAGCTGTCACACAATGAGCAGCAAGCCCACCCTGGCATCAGGATCACTAGGTAGTGAGTGTCCCCTGTGGGGTTTGCTAATCCCAGGTTTGCCAGGCCACCGGCATCATGTCCAGCCACTTGCAAAGAAAGTGTGAGATCCCTGGGAACCTGGCTGGCATTGTCTGCCTGTGAGCGCCTCTAAGACCATCTAAGACTGACCTTAAAGGCTCAAAAGCCTTGCACATGCACACACACGAGCACACACACCCCCCTCATGCCAGAGGATGACTCTCACCATCTTGCCCCTGGCCAAAAACAGTAAAAAAGGCAATTTCCAGACTCTGTGCTGTTTTTAAGAACCAAAGGCTGGAAATCAATGTCAAGGAAGCACCATGATTGCCAGAAACACAGCATCACCGGAATTTGGGGAGTAGGAAGAGAACCAAACCAATGAAGCCCGTCTCACCCCTCCCCAGCCTCCTGCTACCCCATGAATGAAAAGGGAAGAGAGAAGAGTTGTCAGGTAATATCAACATCAGACGCCACAGGCAGTCATCAGATTTTCTTTCAGCTGCTTACCAGTGTGGCTCCTTTTATGTACCATTAGCACATTGGGCCCAATGCAAACCATGCCACAGACGTCACATTTCAGTTTACCATTCGGAAGCCGGATTCCTCCCTCGCTCGATAGCTCCTGGATCTTTCTGTTATCCGCCATCTCGTTACTCTCAGTGAGGGGCTCTTCCAGGCTGCTTCCTTCATCATGAGCCCTGATCTCATCCTCCTGACTCAGGGGCTTCCTGTCACATTCCTCATCACTTTGCATTTCTAGCTTTACTGAATTTGCTGAAATAAAAAAAAAAAAAAAATTAAAAGTGTGTATTTTCTATGTTCCAAATTGATATCATGACAAATTCCTAGTACTGTCAATATTAAAGCACAGCCCTGAAGCTCACACCAACATGAGGGCCTCGTGGTGGTGATGGCACCACAAGTTACAACTGCATATTTCTTCAGGGCCTTGTTTGTTTTTTTTTTTAAAAATCCTAATTTCTACCCCTACTTTACAGAATAGGAACTAAGGCACAGCATGATTCAGAGACCTACCAGAAGTTGCAGAGATGCAGCAGGCTTAAGAACTGACCTCCTGCTTCTCAGCTTGAAACACAGGAGCTCCCTTCCTTTCAAGGAGCCTGAGTTACAAGAGCAAAGGACATAGCCAGAGCTGCTTCCTTCAGGTCTCTCCTGCCTTGAGCTACTGCACCAACACATAATGTTTCCAAAGAGAGGATGCTGCACTGCCACAGCTCGTGGAAACACCCTTTGCAGGCAGGATTGTTCAAAACACAGGAACCTAGCGAAGCCAGGCTTGTGGACTGTGTTGGTAATCTCCAAATGCACGGGCAGGTTTCCTGACAGAGGGGAGACCAATCTCTGGAGGAGCCTCCAGTGCTTTTTTGCTACCATCTTCTGATTCACATAAATGGGGCACTGCCAAGGCAAACAGGTCTGAAGCAAGACCTATGCTGCTGGCTTATTTATATTTGCAAGTGAAATAAGTGCAGTTGAAGACCTTTCATATCTGCCTAGTTAGGCTGGTGGGCTCATCACTGATTTCTGTGATCCTCAGGTCACAGGATAAACCTCCTCTAACTATCAAGAGCTTGTGGGATCAGCAAATCTTTAAAGAAAATGAATGCATCACGCTTTTTCATGTAGGGGTGTCGGTGCAGGGGTGTTTTAATCACCAGACACCCCCATTTCAATGCCTCAATGCTTGGTCAAAACTGTTGAAAGGCCTGTCCCAGCGTCACACTCTCCAGCCACACTGCCAGCCAGAAGGCAAGCCCACGTGCCTGCTTCCCTAAGCCTTGATCCTGCTGAGAGGTTTAAAAAGAAGGTGATTCAGCCTTCATATCTAAGCAGTCTTTGACCTCTGTACTAAGGCCCTTGGCACGAGTGTCAGTGACAGCAGTGGACCTGGCTGATGTCTCCTAACCCTGGCCAGGTGTGCTCCAGAGCAGCCACAAAAGGGGCACCTCACTGGGAACCCAACAAGGGAGTTAGGAGTAAATGTGTCTGATTGCTGTGAGGCTTCAAACAGCCGGCCTGGAAATGTCAGAACAAACCCTACCACTTAGACTTCCTCCTTCATCATGCTTTCTCCTCCTTTCCCAGAATTTATAGTTAAAGAAAACCCAAGGTTCAGACACTGGCGTTGATGTTGCAACTCTAAATCACTGCTGTTACTTCTAGGCAAAGCATAACAGGCTAAAGGCACCAGAGACCAAACAACAGTAAGATGTTGCTTTTCAATCATAAAATTGTTGAAACGCATCTTCCACTATTCATCACGGCACTAATGGGAGCTAAGGAATGAAAGTACTATTACAGCAAAGCACATCCAGAGCAAGGACACAGCCAGATCAGATCACAGCAGGCTAATATCAGCACAGGCACTGTCATTGAAAAGGTCTATAACTACAAAATATTTGAGCTCTTCATTTATAGAAGGGAATTGATATTTTTGTTGCCACAGAGATGCATTTATTGTTTAAAAAAAGAAACAATGGCACAGACTGAGAGCTTGACCATGACCTGGCCCCAGCCAGTGCCCGGGGGCAGTGCTTGGCTGTGCTGGCCTGGGCGCAGGATGGCCGTCCCCACCTACACCCAGCGTGGTGGAAGAGCACAGCCCCCCGGGGACAGCTCTCTGCTCCACAGTGCTAATCCTGGTACCAACAGCACGCACAGGGAAACGTGTGGATGAAAGCAACCTCTTGCTGGCCAGACCCTAAACTTCTACGTAATTGCAAATCACCTCCCCCTAAGGTCAAGATATAGTTGTTTTCTTAATAGCTTTTTTTGCAAGGCCACCACCACCTCAACAAAGGGAGGAAGAAAGGCAGAAACAGGTCAACAGGAGACTGTTTGCACAGCAAGAGCAAGGCAGCCTGCCCCACCACGGCAGCAAGAGAAGCAATCGGAAGCCATCCAATGCTTGTGTGGAGCCCAAGGTATGGGGGCTGGCACAACCATCACCAGCCTCGTGACCAGAAGGATGCACCCTCAGTGGAGGGGCTGGAAGAGCGGGAGCTTTGCCAGCTCCACGGGCTGGCAGGGAGGAAGCTGAGGTTCTACTCCCACCTCCCCGTGGAAAGCACGCGTTGGTGATTTATGGACAGCCCACTTTCAGAGCTAAGGAATGGCAGTTCCCTCTAATAATAGCAGCCTTTTGGGGTATTCAGCAAGTCTGAGAATGAAGCCCGAATAAACAGTTTGCTGTCTTCAGGAGCAGGATTTAATACACTTGGCCACACAAGTAGCTAGGGTAGAGCCAGAAATAGTGCCCTGCACTCCTCACCTAAAACCCCAGCCGCTGCCACGAGCCTGCACACTCTCCACGCACAGTAATGCACAAAATAACCAAAAAAACCTCATACCAATTGCGTATATTTATACGTACTCACAAGAGAGATAGAAAGCCTTGTATCTTACCTATGGAAGTTTTTGTCTCTATTTCTCTGACATGGAATAATAAACACTTGACTGTAATAAGTGCTGAACACCACGAGTTCCCACTCACGTCTGTGGACCTCTGCCTGCTCAGCACGTATGAAAGCAACGCTGCAAGAGCTTACAAACTGGAAGATCACTTACTTTATCTTGCCCTAGCGTTTCTTTCTGCTAAATGATGGCTTTCATCCAACAGGATAAACAGCACAACAAAACGGAGCGAGCCGTTTGCTGAAATGCAACCTCCCCAAACACACAGTGCTCCACAACTCCTGCAAACGTAGCTCACAAAGCCCAAGTAATTCACATTGCATCTCTCATAACATGCCAGCTATTCTGCAAAGTTGTGCAGGCTGTTCACTCTTCTTCCCTCACCTTCACACACACACACAGAGCACCGTCACTGACATTTTCAGAAACCTTCCGCTAGCTCTTGTTGCTGCGGGAAGGTTTCCTTCAGCTGGGACTAGTCGCAGGTCTCCAAGGAGGGGTGCACTGGTGCAGCAGGGATCTCCTCAGCTCATTGCGAGGGCTTTGCTAATCAGGTCATCTCCGCTGCCTTACATCATACTGGTGTGTATATTAGGCTTGAGTGGTAGCCTGCATACAAACAGGCGCTTAAATTGCATATAGTTTGTTTTCTCTGTTCTCAGTCAGTCTTTGAAACTACAATCATTTTGTATCACTGTCTTTGTTTTCACCTACAGCCACAAACTCAGAGAGCATAATGAACTCCGCTGCAAAGAAAAAAGGGATTCAAGGGATGTTTATGGCTATTCTGCATCGTACACAAGTCTCCACATCAAATTTTACCCTGGGTTCCCTTGCCTTTCTTGTTCACACGCTTGCTAAAAGTGGCAGGCTTTCTCATTCCTTGGCAAAGCAAAGCATAAATAAGTAAATGGAAAAAATTTTTAAAGTTTTTGGCACTTTTCCTAAAAATTACAGCAAAAGAGATAGCAGGGATAAACTGTAATCCAGCTCACTGCAAAAGCATGAAGTCAAACCATTTCCCTCCAGTTAATACAAGTTCCTTCCACCTTTTCCCAGTCCAGCACAACACCTCATGGAGAAAAAAGAAAAGAAAAAAAAAAAAAGAAAAAAAGAAAGTCAAGCACCCGCAAAAGCTTCTACCTATGAACACAAAGCTAATGGCATATAATCACCAGACCACATAGCAATGGGTTTTTTTCTTCTTTTTTTCCCCTCTTTTTTTTTTTTTTTTCAGAGCACCATCCAGCTGATCCTGAATCACACTTTATCCTGAGTGGCCAAGTTGAATACAATTATTGCTAATGTCTCATAAGTGCTAATTAAACTGTAATTCCCTGTTAAACAGCATTTTGGCAAGTTTTCAGTACCAAAATATTTCCTTCACCCACAAATTAGTGTAGCTACAAACCAGAAGTTGGAAGATCCACCTAAGAAAAATATTCCTACTATTTCATCCTCTGTCATGGAGATTTGTTCCCCTCAAAAGTGAGATCTGGGAGGAAAAAAAAAACCCTCCTGTCTTGTTGAGACATTTGATCCCCAGGTGGGATGTAAATTAAAGCACTGGCCATCTTGTCCTTCAGCGAGCAAGCTCGAGTGCAATTCCCACCACAGAACAAAAAATCCTTCTGCCCAACACAACAGGGAACAAGCAGCAGGACTGTGCCCCTCTGTCTCCTCCACTGTCTGCTGTCCTAGGTCGTTGCTTATTTTATCTGTGGCCGTGGAAAACCAGGCTGGCCACTGTCACCAAGGGTTTGTGGTCTCCGGCTAGAGGTTAGCCTTTCCTGGCAGCAGCTGCACACCACCAGCCTCTTCCTGCTGCCCCCGGAGCAGCAGAAAAAGCAAGCCTGACTCCTCAAGCCCTCCCGTGCCTCTTCCCCCATCCCTCTTCTCGCGCCAGCAGGAAACAAAGCTTTGGCCCAGCTTCAGATACTCATCCTTGAGGAGGCAAAATTCAAATCTGCCGCCCCCGAAGAGCCTTGGGGTGGCTCTGTGGGCAAGCACAGCGAAGGACACTTGCAGCTAATGCAGACACAATGCGTTCTCTAACCAAACTTGTCTGATAGCCGGGGGCAGGTGGCACATTAGCTCTCCCGGGGTCTGCTGCAGATTCCCTGTCCAGAACACAATATAACGCAATAGTCAAAGCCTGGATAATGTGTCTTGTCTTTACCCCAGAACACAAAGAAATTAAGAAATTGTTACTTCCCTCTGGAAAATGAGACCGAGCTCTAACTACCACAACACAGTGACAGGCAGCTACAGCACAACCTTCCGCGTATCATCTTGTCAATGGTCAGTGACACCACCTATTTTAATCATGAACTTCTCCTAGGCAGTGGATTAGTAACATTGCTAATTGGCAGCTAAAGACAAATAGAAAATGACCCAGCTTCTCGCATGTTTTAAACCTGGGTACCTAGTTCTTACACATTGCAAGACTCAGATGTGGAGTGTTTCTGTACTATTAAATGCCCTGTTTCTATACAATTAAAAGCCCTCAGTAATGGTGAGTGGAATACAGTTAATATGGGATGGCAAACTGCTAAGTGTTTTGTAAAGCAAAAATTAAGCAGGGAGAGAGGGAGAACTCTTCTGTCTTGACAGATTTTGAAAATTCAAGGTAAGGAATGCCAAAAGCTGGAAACAATGAGCCCTGACTCTTTGTTCAGTCTAAGAGCACTCTGGTAGCAAAAAGCGTCCTTAAAGAGAGTGTTTACACCACTCCAGAAGTGTAGTGAGACTTTAATGCATGTTTAAACATACTTTCCTCCTGGAACAGTATAAAGGGGTCTTAGTGAAAAGAAAACTTCATCTTTGAGTTTCTTATTGCTGGTAGAAGTTGGCTCTTAATTAACGAGGCTTTTCAAGCCCCATTTTAGCTTAATTGTGAGCTATCAAATGTGTAAACAGGGGACCACCAAGACAAATCTTCCCTTTTGAAAAAGGCACCCATACAAAGGGTGAGAATGCCAGCTGAACAGCGGCAGAACCAGGCAAGGAATCTGCTCTGTTTTTGCCTCATAGCCACAAAGTACTTGGCAAACAGGTTGACACTAAAAAGCAAATTAGCTAGAAATTATATTCAGTTCCTGAGAAAGGAACAGGCCTCCCCTTCTCCTTGTGCTGTGCTGGTGCAAAGCAGGTATCGCTGCAAAGCTACGTAAGCGTGATGCTGAGGAATAAGGAGAGTCAGGTCTGCTCAAGGCACTGGCAGCGCATCTGCTGCTTCGGGTTAGATAACCGTGATCTCCGGGAGAAAAGAAGACGTCTCGAACGACACCTGTGGGCAATGCTGCCCTAACGACACTGTAATGGAAAATGTTTCAGTTGGGGGTTAGAAAGGTGTATTTCAAGGGAGTCAGTTCTGCTTTCACAGTAGATTGAGGCTTTCTGGAGGCTTAGAGAGAAGTGAAGCTGTATCTGGATGGAACAAATGAGGGTGAATGTCACCTGCAAAGAACGGGGAATTACCCAGCTCCTTTCTCAAGTCAAGCAACAAAAGCCCAAGCAGGGCCTCTTACGTTACACATGGACATCCCCGATGCTGGGTGTCAAATTTGTTTATCACAAGCTGCCAAAGATTTAGCTTTTTGGCCACTGAATAAGTGGGAATCTTAGATGGTGACACCATGTTGTCACGGTGACCTCAGCAGGCTTATGTCCATTTGTAACTGTTAAATCAAACCAAATATTTCGTAACTAATATAAAGGAGGGAAAGGAAAGATTTTAGAAGCTTTGTGCAGAGTCCTTTTCTGCATGCTACAAACGGGATTCTTCAAGCCCACATGGAGGTAGTTAATACGCCAGAAATTCAGTGAGAAATGATCAGCTTATTTAGGCATCCTTAGAAATTTTTAGTTTTCACATTGAAGAATCTCAGTTTAAGCCTGTTACCTCTGAAGTCAATTTAAACTCTCACTAAATGCAACAGAATACTTATTTCATATCTTCCGGAGGTGGTGTGTGCAGTAAGTGTAGACTAACAGGTCTGTTACACCCAAGTTTAGTTTAAATTAGGATGTGATTGCATAGCTAAGCCAAGCTTCAGTCAGGTTTTAGCTGACACAAACTGTGGTTGCCATCCTCTCCTTCCCCACCCCTTCCATCTTTTATACTGGCACCAGCGCTCATGGAACTGGATGGTAAGCCAATCTGGTTGAAAACTAACCTTCCTGAGAAAAAACAACCATTTTCAGCTGGATCTGGCATACTGTGCCATCGCAAGAACCAGCTTTGGCTGATGTGGAGCAGCACCCTAGATGTCACTGCAAGCTTTCAGTAGCAATGGTTTTAAAACACCAGACAGCTTCTCCCAACCCAGCTGTCCACGGTCAGACACAAGGAATGAAGACTGCAGCAGTGAAACCTGTGGAACAACTTTTATGCTCAAACAGCTATGCAAGCTTATACAAATATTAAACTGAAAAGACCACAGTTACAGTTGGACAGGCTCCGATCTAAACACACGGCATCCCAGCAAGTGCAGCATTAAGACCTGAAATTTATTTTCTATCACAGGACCAAATTCTGATGGTTCCAATGATTTTTGAGTTGCATTCAGTGAGAACCCTGCTGAAGTCCAAAGACTGAGACACTGAGTAAAGAGTACTTTGGTATAAGTAAGGATGGCAGTATCTAGACCAGAATTTGCCCCAGATGCCCAGCCTTTAGACATGACTGTTTGCTCACCACAAGTCACCCATGCTGCATACCTCCATCTGGCAAGAGTCAGAACTCCTAACTGAATATATATGATTGCTCAGTGTCGCAAGATTCCTCTCCAGAAGGACCTCAGGCCAAATTTCACCCACAAATGCATCTATGCAACTTGTACTTACACAAGTGAGAGTCTTGTATTCATATCCCAGGGTAGTACTCCTGATGACCCATCCTCCCCCTCCTTTTTTGACTATACTTACAAAGTAATTACAGTGCAACAAGTATTGTGCTTAACATTATACAAGGTTTCTGCTGATTCCCTATAGGTGCAAGGAAGAGCTTCCTCACCCCCATGCCCCCCTATCTACTTGCAATGTCAGAACCTGGCTCCTGCAAAAGGCGAATGGAATGCAGTGGTGCTCGGCTCCTAGCCGCTGTCCCCTCTATTGATGCTCAAGCTAGGCCAGTTATCAGGCTTGGACTCATGGATTTTTCCCTACAGTCAAATTAGGAGCAATTGTGGGATACCTGTTTATTCGTTCTACTTTCTGGGCTCTTTTGATGGGGTGAGAGGGAGTAGGATTTTTCTTTTTCCTCTCCTTTTTCTGTGGCATGAAACATGCTTTACTGAGCAAATGTCGAGCAAACTTTCTGCCTTTATGCTACACCTGGTCAGCACTTGCGCTCCCCTGCCCTCTCCTGCCACATACTGTAACCACTAAGACTTTCTGCCTTTGTCTTAATGACTTTACGCTCGTTACAGACGGGCAGGTGATGTTGAGGGAGCTGTGGTGCATGGCAGGTGTTCGCCAGGGCCCCTTTTCATTGTAAACTTTTATTTCACAGTTACTGTGAGCTGCAGGAGGCAGGGTTCGGTGACGTGGGTGGTCTTTCACAGCCCTTTCCCTTGCCGATCTAAAGCAAGTCTCTTACTGTCTGCAACATGTACATTAAATACTGTCAGTCTCCTCTCCTACCACAGCTCTTTTTTACTTCAGTGGAGTTATTTCTGATGCACACTGGAAAGCAGAGAGAGGAAGAAAAATAAAATCGGGCTCAGTCCTGTAGTGAAACACTCTGTCTCTCAAAACATTAAACCATGAACACCTTTTTATTTTTAAGATCAATTCTAATTCTAATAAGGGAGCAGAACAACATACTCATTGAGCAATGACACAACATTCACCTCTAAGTGGATTTTCTAAGAGGCTGCTGAGAGCTCTATATGGTACCCAAAACTAGAAATCTGTAATGGAAAATGCTGACAAACTACAGCTATATATGGATCATCTCTTATAAACAAAAATAAAGTGATTTATAAAACATCCATTTAAAGTGACCAAAACCTCATTGCTCACTCATTGTCATCTCTGCTTCTTAAAAAGTGCATGACTTCCTAAAATGCTTTCCAAAGTGCGCAAAGAGTAGTAATTAGAACAGTAATGATTATTTCATTTATAAGGAACTTTCCATTAGGGATCTGCACTATATTTGAAAATACACCTGAAAAAGTTGTTTGAAGCCAGTGGAGTGACTTCTCTGGGTCCGGACCAGGTACTTTGCTTCATTTTCTGGCATTTTTACCACTAGAGACATTATTTTAAATACGTGAAAAGCTTTCACCACAAAGTTACACCTTTGGATCATTCACAGCTTTCAAGAAAAGATGTATTTATTTTTAATTATATAAACTCTAAATCATCTTAATGCAACCTGATCTAGCCATGTCCTCCTCCTCTAAAGGAGGCACCTCCCCTGACTCATCAACCCATGGAAAATTATAGGATAAGCACCTGCCACAAAAATATTTTCTGTCTTTGTCACTACATTGTAAAAAGGAGATTAACAACAAAATCTGTTTCATTTATTTGAGTCAAAGCCTTGTCTGCAACCTTGTAGGCAGGTGGCTGATGCAAAGCAATGGGCAGATCCCTGGATCGCTGCAAACGTCTAAGCCTAGGGACTTCTCACCATGCACTTCACAGTCCTTGGTGTGTTGGACTCCACCATGATTACAAGAAAAAAACGGAAAGCAGTTTTGCCTAACCACAGACTGCATATCGTTGAAGGAAAACTCTTAAAAGCCAGTGTCTTCGTAAATGCTGAGTTCTGTCAGCACGGTGCTGCTTTGAGACATGTATTTTTACTTGAGACAGTTGAAAAAGTATATTCCCCTCACTTTTTTTTTTCTTTACTGATTTCAGATAGCCAGTGGGGACAGAGATTTGGGGATCTGGGATCTAGAGAGACCTGCTCACAGTTCAGAGACCCCAGTAGTATTGAATTCAGCACATTAAGGCAGGATTTAGAGCTCAAAAATCTACCTACATCTAAAGATTCACATGAAAGTGCTGCTCTGAGAACCAGACATTGATGGTGTGTTATAAGGATGGCAGAATCTGGTTTAGTCCTTTAACTTCTCCAATTTAAAGGCCAGAACAGTCTATAACCATTTTCTACTTTCAGAAGTTACTTCAAGAATTTAAATCTGTTTAAACCCCAAATTTAATATACTAAAAATGGGGAGGGAGGGTATCTCTGTTGCTTCCTTCCCACAATTTAAAACACACCAGCTATTAAAACAGCAAGATATTTAAATGACTATTCATTCTGATTTTTTTTTTAAAGCAGTGCTAGGCTTTCACCTGTATCATTATTATGTAGGCAGTGACAGATGGCAATGGAAAAATATAAAATAACTCTTGGAGTATTAACTTTTTTTCAGTACCGTATGTGTCAGATTCTTTAGCATAAATAAATGGCATTACACAGTCTCATTAAATCTATACATCTGTGTAGTAACTTGCAATTTATGGATATTTTCTGACACAATGTTCAAACCAACAGGTTTAGCTCACATGTTTCTTTTCTCACCATGCCATCTCCAAGTCACCAGAAAAGCAAACAAAAGCAAAACCCTACAGTAAATATTCCTGAAAAATTCTATGATAAGATTTGCTATTCATCATCTACACATATTTAAGGGAAAGAGAAGGGAAGAGGGTGGTGGGATCATGGAAGAAAGGGGCTGGAGGGAGTTGGCAAGTCAAACAGATAATTAGGCACCTAAAAATTTACATATCTAACAAGTAAGGAATGATTCCTCAAGTTAGATTAAAACAATAAGAATGCGGGGGCACATGCACATTTTCTTGTATCAACCACTTAAACACCGAAAGCACCCCCCACATTTTCACTGCAGTACCCAAGAGCACTGAGCGGATGCCCCCATCGACAGCTCAGACAAGAAAGGACTGGGGATTGCAGGACCAAACCCCAAGCTGAAACATTTCAGCGTGCCGAGGAGGTCATACGATGCACCATCACCAAACAAGTTAAAAGATGCTGCAAGTGGTTTTGAGTACTACTTGGTATTATTCTGGAAGAGTCAAGAAGTTGGAGACGTAACAGATTCATAGACTGAAGCATCTGATACTTCCTCAGGAGATACACGCAGCCCTCTCTCGAACACGTCTCAAACTCAGCTACTCCTTGGAAACCGCACATTCAACCACCACGTACAGCCATGCACACAGCTTCTCTGATGGACAGCAGAACTATTTCATTTGTTTGTCCTCAGCTAGCTGTAAAGCAGTGTGTGTCCTTTGTTTTATTAAGGGGCTGAGGCTGGGCAGCATCAAGGAAGGTCCTTGTTTGCCTTGTTCTGGCTTCTTCAGCCCGGGTTACACAGGGAGAGCAGGGACACTGCTCCTCCTGGGAGCACTCCCAGGCCCATCTTCATTCATCCTTGAGCAGGAACAGGGCAGCTGTGGAGACCTTGCAGCTGCTACAGCCTGTCCCAGTTAGAGTCTCTTCGAGAGCAACAAGTTGTCTTTGGGAGCCCTCCCTTTAACACAACAGCCCGCTGGTCCAGGCTGGTGGAAGGGGATGCAGCACCACTCACTATTACTAAACATTCATTAAAGATAAAAATCCATAAACATAGCTGCAAAGAACAAGCACCCACCAGAGAGGAGTACAGCAGCCCTGCAACTACATTCCCGATTGCTGTGTTTCAAGAGGTACCTCCTTTTCCAAGTGCCGTGAGAGTACCTCTGGAGATGTTCTCCAAAGAGCTCCAACGGGTCTGGAGAGCTGTTAATACCTCCAAAATATCACAGAGTATCAAGAAACACTCCTGCCTGAACATCAAGTCACATCTTACAGACAAACTCAGACCTCATGTACGTGACACATTCCCATTGGAAAGCTTAAATTTGGCATTAGCAGCAACTTCTGCACATCACCCTTTTGTCTCCTTGGGTAAAGGATCTGTTGGGAGCTATTTACGTACTGGCTCTTTTCCTCTAGGAGGAGCTGGTATCTCTGCCTAAAATTAAGATTGCTTGACACTTCCTACGATGAGGCCCTGTTTTTTACTTGCTTATCACTTTGCCAAAAACAATTTAGGCTGAAATTTATAGGCAATATTTTAAATTTTTTATGTGAAACTGCAAATCAAAACAGTTCAACTGGCTCTGACAAAGAGGTCGGAGAAACCACCACCACTGGTTCTTAGAGTTCAAGTAAGGTGATCCATGACTGGCCAAACTAACGAAGCCTGCTTTTCTACAGATTTGTACCCACGGTCTCTTTCAAGCCCTCTTTCCTTGCAGTAATCCTAATTGGGGTACCTGCTGCCAAACAGAACAAGTAACATCTGAGTTCCACTTGCCTTCCCCCTCACTAACGAAGGCCAGCAATCCCAAGAGATCCTCTGACCATGCCCCAAATTTCATCTCATGGGTACACTTCTACTGTGTCAGTTCAAGAAAAGTGAGATCCAGAGACATGAAACATCACTGACATGCCTTACTTTGTTTTTGGGGATGGGTCATATGCATTTAAAAATCATTACTCACTGCAATGAAAAGAAGAAAGAAAAAAAAAAAAGGAAATAATTTGGCATCCTAAGAGCCTCACTAAAGCTCTTTAAAGTGCATAATTCCATCACCGTACTGTACATAGCACACAATCTCTGAGGGGTAATTATCCATGGATTGGAAGCCAGTGTGAATATACACACAGTCAGTCAATATGATGTTGTGCTTGCTGCTGCTGCTGCTTCTCTTTTTTTTTTTTCTTTTTTTCTTTTTTTTTTTTTTTTTAAATCAATTTTAATTGTTGTAGATCTATTTCTGCTAATAAAAGAGAGTGAACTGATTCTGGTCGGATAGATTTCTGGATACGGAAAATGAGTGAGCAAAACATGTGAGAGTACTTACTGTATTACCAGAAATATTTATAAATGGCTCTTCCCTCCCTCAGCTGGCAGAATATCAAAGCACTGAGGAAGCAGCACGGATGGCTTCTGAAGGGATGGAGAAAGCAAAAGTCCACTCCTTCCCCATCAACCTGGGAAGGCAATGCCACAGAGCTCTGGCAGAAGCCCAGACTAGAACTGCTCTAACAGCAACATCTCCCCTCTTGTCAAAGGGCTAACGCTATTCTGAGTGCAAACTGTATTAAGAAAGGATCACAAATGAGCCTCTACAGGGAATAATGTGTCTACTGGGTTATGACAACATATGGAGACCCAAGGTTTTTTGTAATTCAGATGTGATTCCTGGGACTGTCGGCCATTCCATCTGATGACAATCTCTGAAGGCTTGATGCCTACATACATCAAGACCAACCTAGACTCTTTGGGCTTGACAGTAGTGCAGCTGTCCCTATAAAACACAGCACTATCACAGTGTATTAGGTGTATTTATATCAGCAAAATAAAAACGTGGAGACAAGCACATTTTCAAGAGGCACATAGAGAATCAGCCGTATCCCTGCGTGAGAACTTGGCTGAGAAAGAAAGGACTCTGCACTACGAGCTCCTGCAAGAGGGTTTCTGCAGAGGTACACACACACAGAGTGCTATAACTGGGATGCAGATTCCTGTGCTTTTGCATAACTCATACCTGTACACAGACTAATGAGGCTTTCTAGAATTGGATTAACCAAATACACACTCTGAACTCTGATCATGGTTTGCTTCCACGTATCCCACTTGTGTTAATGCAAAGGCAGACAGGCCAGTCGTGGTCTGCAGATTTACCTGGGAGGAGACAAGCACCCCGTTGGGCTGCTGTGCTCCCAGCTGTCCCCATGCACACCCAGGGGCTGGCAGTGATGCCCAGGCTGCAGAATTGTCCCGAGCCTGCTGTTTGTTCTCGTCGGTGGAGAACTACAACAAGGTGCACCAATTCCCAAGTTAGCTTGTGCATGTGAAAACGCCTGGGGGTCCTGATTCAGTGCAATACTTAAGCAATCACTGGTCTTTAACATTAAAGTCAACAGGACTTCGGTACATACATCGGTAATTACATGAATTCATCACTGGGCTGAGCAAGCATGTTCCAGCTCACAAAAGCAATGAAAGGACAACGTGCAGGAAGAACGAAAAGCCTTCAGGAAAGGATTAGTAGTGTCACAAGTTAAACATCTCCTCCCTGATGACATACAGGATTGGGTCAACTGTGCAGACAAGCGAGAATGCTGTAGCATTAAGTTAGAAATGGTAATAGCCTGCTTAAACTACTGCCTGTAGTAGCATTTCAGATAACAAACACAGAATACTAATGTACAATAAGCAATAGTTTAATAGCTCTCCTGTATAGAGGAGGTAGAGATTTTTCAATGTTTAACTGCACGTCGTTTCTATTCCAGATCTCCTATTTGGCTGTTTTAACTTACCTAGCGGATTTGAGTATAAGAAATAACAATAAACTTCTCTCTGTAATCAACCTCTGAAACCCTGCAACTCTTGCTTTACGGTTCTAAAAATCATAACCTAGGAGGGCTATAACCTAATAGCGATATACTGTCATTAACAGTCTACTGAATTACAACAAATAATGTAGAAGGACCTGAGCAACAACTCCGCCCCACTATTTTAAAAATAGCTAACAGAGGTTTGGTGACAGTATGAACACATTTCAGTTTTATAGTACTAAGTAACCTACCACTGCTTATGACCAATCTTGCTTTTTTTTTTTTTAAAAAAAAAAGCATTCTTTAAAAAATTGTCTTAATCCACACTAAATATACAAGTTCCTCAGATGATTATGTCTTCTCATAAGTACAGGAAATATCAAGAATTTACAGTAGGTCATTCGAGTACCCTTGCTCACAGCAAGCAGAAAGTAGTTCAGCACCTACTGAAATAATTGCCAAGCAAGGAAAAGATAAAGATATAAAACAAATTTATTGGCTGTCTAGCGGACTTTACATTCAATTTTCTCTTGTCACATTCTCATCAGGTGTATGTACCCGCACAATTCCAGTTGCAAAGGTTATCATCAGAACTGTGTCAGATTCAACTACCCTGGTGCCAAATTTGATCTGAGGGGTTCAGGGAGGCAGTGTGCATACTCCCAGGTAGGACATATAATTTTATATATCACATGCAATGCTTCATTTATCTGCTTTCGTATGCATTGCGGATCCATTGATTTCCTTTAATGTTCCCAAACATTCATAACCACCATTATTCATGCATATATGCTAAACAGTCTTTGCAGAAAGTGACTTGTTCATATAAGCAATGCCTCGTTACTACTCTGTTGTCAAGTTTCTGGCCTGGGGCTTTGGGATCATTGGCTTCCTTAAAGACATCATCAACAGGGGATTCTCACTCTAGGGTAAGAATAAAGCATCTACCATGAGGCAGAGCCTGAGATGCTTAAAGCTTGATTTATTTTAGGCAGCTGCACCCCGCACACATGGAGGTGGAATATTCCAGTCTCCAACTTTCAGTTCTGGTGGGAGACATAAGGAAAATAGAGTTTTTTTGCAGTGACTACTGAAAACAAAAAGAAAGAAATAATCATATGGGTCAAACAAACAGAAACATTTCATTTACTATGAAAATAATTTGAGCTGACTCGAGACGTTTATTTGAGCAAAAATAAAACATTTCTGAAGTTGTATAACCTCCCCCTTTCAAGTGCTGGCCCTTTTGAGCTGAAATACATCATTTTGAAACAAACATGGAAATGTTTTCTACTTTCAAACATCAAAAGCCATTTCAATGTTGCTGAAGTGTTTTCTCCCCCAACATTTTCATCTAACTTGACTCAAATTTCATTCTGGTCCCGCTCACAAGCTGCCTTTTTTGACAAATTTATTACTTGTCATTTCCACCTAGCAGTTTCCACAGCAAGCTCGTTCCCAGCAGGCTGTAAGGATGCAAACCAGTCTCGAGCTAGTCTTTTGCATCAGGAACTAAGGAAGCATTGAACTTGTTTAAATCAAGGAATTTCTGAAACAGGCATGGTTTAAAACTAAATAAATGGAAAAAATAAAAAAGCAAACATTTGAAACCTCTGTATGTCCTTAACTGTACGATGGCATAGTTACATCATATTTTGGAGAGCGAAACAGCTGTCCCTCCTATCCCCTTCTTCAGCACAGATGGTTAATTCAGAAGCCTTCACTGTGCTCCTGGCTGCCCAGCCACGACAGGGATAGAGGACCTTTGCAGTCACTCATCTCCATGGGGCCTGGAGCCGTACCCTCTGCTATGGCTGGAATGGATCCAGCTGAAAAGTAAGCTGAGGTGGGAAAGGGGTTGCTGATAGAAGTACAAGGCTGGGAATAAACAGAAAGGGGGAACAGTGGCTGGGTATGCCTGTGTGAGTAGTGCTGTCCCCAGACACCAGGCGTGGGCTCCTCGAGGTCCCAGCTTTCATCTCCTGCATGCACTTTCTGCCTGTCACAAGGTGCAAGTCTGGGTTCGGCTCTAGGTCTGCTCCCAAACACAGGTGAGACCAGGGAAGTCAGCACAAGGCTGCTATAGATCCTACAGTGCCTAGCTGAATTTATAAAAGCCCCTCACTTCTTTGGGCCCTAAACTTTCACTCAAAATCAGTTAAGGCACTTTCATAAATCTTACTCGGCATCTAGTTGCATCCTTAGGTGCCTAAACACATGTTTAAACAGGAATCTAAATCTACAACTCAGTTCATCTACAAAATAGAGGCTGTAATTCTTTATCTTATGGGGGTTCAGCGACGATAAATTGATTAATGTTGGAGATTAACGTTCATGCGCTGAAGTCAATGAAAGTAGAAACAAATCCTAATTCAGCGTGACATACACTGCTTACAGGAATCCCAGCATTTGTAAAGCCAGTGCCTTCTCTATCAGGGACAAGATACATCTGCTTGCAAAGAATCTTGAACAATTTTCACTCCATATATTTTGGCTCAAGCTAGTAGTAGCAGCCTGCCTCTTTTATGAGCCCTTCAGAAAAAATATCTCTGTACATCCTTTAAGTTCTCTACTGTTGGGTTCAATGAGATTAATGCAGAAAAACTTGGAACATAAATTCAAGCGACAACTGAAGTTTAACACAGGCTGCAAGAAAAAGAAAGGCAGGCAGGACTTTGCATATGTTTGCACAAAAGAGAAATTGTTCAAGCGAGTGGGAGGAAATTTCTAACACTAATGTCTTATAACATGACCCCATGCCAGTTGAGATGTCTTTCAAAGACCGCATCACGTGCTGTTGATTCCATGACGCATTATTTCCAATGTTAAAAGAAAAGTATGGCTGGATACTGTGCTAAGAAGGAAAATTAATTTGTGTCACTATTGTAAGTTTTTCTTATATTGCAAACGGAATACACTGATTAAAAAAAAAAAAAACCAGAATCTGGATGTTAATTTAAGGCAAAATAGGTCATTAATAATAATTTGGAAAGAAACAGTAACTACATCTGCTAAAATAGTATCTGCTTGAAGAGACACGGAACAAAATCCTAATATTTACTACATTTTATTCTCTCCCTCTATAAACAGAGCACATGACTAGCGCTGGCTTTAAAGAGGGTTTGCATTATACAGAAAATGTCAAGGCTGTCATTGAGAAAGTCATGAAGACGATACAGACCCCAACTCAAACAGAGGGAAGAACCCTACCCCTTTGGGGTCTACAGCGACACTGAGCACTTGCTCAGGTTGACTGAGCCCAAGCTCTCTGTGGCACTGCTACAGACTCTACCTTCTAAGCTAGAAAGGGTGTTGATCACACATCTGTTTTCATCAGAAATTCCATCTGGATTTTAGAAATCTTCTCAATTTAGATCTCATCAAGACTTGCACACATCTGCAGAGAGCTTTGATTTCTAGACACCAAAGGCTTCCAAGCAGGAAAAAAGCTTCTCTGAATAGTTTCCCACCCACTCTTGCAGCAAGACTGATAACAGTACATTTGTGCCTGTGCTTTTGGATAGAAAAGGTACACGCGTATATAGATATGTACACACATGTGCTTCTGCTGGTGAAGCTATGCTCTTTTCTTAGCTTGGGTTTGGATGTCCTCACTCAAAAAACATCGCAGCATCCTGAACTCATCAGGGCACTGTCTGCCCTAGAGTCCAGCACCACCGGTTTTAATGAGGAAATGCCTGTGCTCATAGGTTTTGTTTCTACCGTATCTTTATCTGCTGCCTGGAGAATTTAGGTGCAGGAAAGAATGTGGATATCAGCTGGATACCAAACATCATCGGCCACTGGTGAGTCAAGCAAACGGCAGGACTGAATGGAATGGATTTGACCCAGAGGTTACCAACTTTTCAAAACATTGCACGTGACCATTCCTTAAATAGATTAGATGACACATTCTCAGCCAAACGCAAACCAGAAAATGAGATTGTTATCCTCCTATTTGCCCGCTTTTTGGAAAAAAGGGAGGGCAAACTTTCAACCTTCTTAAAAAGGCAGTGAGCTTTCTGCATTCCTGACCTTTCACTTGCAGAGGGAACGCTTATTTCTTGCTGAGCTATGGCTCTGATCATCCTTGCCAAAGCTAAGATGTACACGAGCTGGCTTACCCTTGTTTCCACTGGCTGCTGGAGCACGCCAAAGAGACTGTGTGCCCTACTGCCTTAAGCACCGAGCCAAGCAATGTGATACTTTTCAGAACCTTATATAGCACTTTAAGAGCTGTATAGAGGAGCTCGAAACAGGATGACATAGAGGGCAGTGGTGCAGGGAAGTTGAGAAATGTCTTCTACTCTGGCTGTGAAGCAGATCAAATGGTCAGTTCTAAAGTGGGGCATGATAAACTCCCTAAATTTTTGGAGTCAAAAGTTAGTTGAAAGACTAGAATAACACAGAGTAGGAGGGGAAAGTGGATGTGATCACCCACAGACAAAAAAAGAAGGTTTATTCAAGCATTGCAGTATGACAATCATGCATTGCAAATGCCCCTGTGAAGTGAAAATTTGCAGTCAGTACTGGAGGCCTGGGGTTTCAGCATTCACAAGGAAGGTCAGCTAACCGAAGCACTTTGGGAACTGCATTTGGCTTTGTCATTTCTCCCAGTAAGCCCAACAGGAAACATTTGTGCTGAACTACTACTTCTAAATACCTGAGTTACTGTTTGAACAGACTTACTACTACCCCTTCCATCAGAGCTGTGCCTACAGATCCTAAACAATGCCAGGATCCCTTCCTGCCCAGTGCTCTGTTTTACCCAGCGTTAGAAAAAAGTGCAGAAAGTCAGGAGGTCCGTACCTGCAGTGCCCATTTATCTATCCTGTTATCTAGGGTAGCGCCTAATACGTGCCGCAGTCCTACAATTCTACTCCTAAATGAAAAAAAAGGGATCAGGGTTTCATTTTTCAATCACTGCAGCATATATCTGGGGTGCTCTCTACCAATATCAGCACAGGCAGAGTCTATCTTCAGGCCTGAGGAGAAGAGAATTTGGCCCAAGATGTTAAAGGGTTATTTTAAGGAATGCTTTTTTTTTTTCTCTCTCTCTCTCTCTCCATTTGTTTGTTTTGGAATTGATACCAGGAAAAAAAAAATGTAACTAGGAAACAGAATACATAACCGCCTGAGGTGATGTACAAGAAGTTTCTTCGCATTCTCTGACTTTTTCCTGGTTAAAACCAGTTTGCCTGGGGATGGGCCAGCTTGGTTTCGGCTTCTCCTGCTTTCCCAGCATTCCACAGACCAACATGACCTTCATTAACTCAACACAGCAACTGGATCCAGCTAACAAAATCCAACACATGTAGGCACTTGTCCCCCTCGTCCTCAAGGGTAGAGAAACAAGGATACAGTTGTTCCAAAACTGGCCTTGCCATTTCCAATCCTTATCCTCACACAGCAGATGCTATCAAGACTGCTTGTTGCTGGTCAAAGGCTGCAGCAGCTTCTCTGCACCCTTTCTGCTCGCTGGATTAACACCCAGTT
The DNA here is from genome assembly GCF_031877795.1 of Strix aluco. Taxonomy (NCBI): domain Eukaryota; kingdom Metazoa; phylum Chordata; class Aves; order Strigiformes; family Strigidae; genus Strix; species Strix aluco. Next base: position 39,831,524 of record NC_133936.1, read on the forward strand.
GCTCTCTTAAGGAACTGTGGATCTAGTGAGAGAGCTTCATGAAAAATAGTTTACAACAAATGATAAATAACTAGTAGTCAGCTCTATACTTGTCTTGGCTGAGTGTCAGGGTATTTGTTACTGAGAACATGGACTTATCCCAATTTAAAAAAAAAAAAAACAAAAAACAAAAAAACGAAGCAACAACAGAAAACCTCAGAATTGTAGCAATCTGGACACAGTTTGATGGATTAGGGGGCGTGGGTGAGGAAAAGATCTAGTCAGCCTGCAAAACTACGTATCTGGAGATGCAACAGAGATAGTGGGGAGTGAACTGAAGATAACAGCCTGGCCTCATATTTCATTATTTATTCAAACTTTTCATGTTTTCAGCAGAAATTCCACTACAAAAAAACCCCAAAAAACAGTCCAGTAGCTATCAGCAGCAGAAAACAGGACACTATCATGAGCTAAAAAAAAAAAAAAAAAAAAAATCTCTCTCTGTACCATTTACACTCAGGACCAACACTGACGAGCCCAGACTTGGCAGCAGCAGGTCTTATATGCTGCCTACATCCTGCTGCCTTCAGTAAAACTATTTTTCTGAATTTACAGGTTAGTGAACAAGTGAAGTTTCAGACCCAATAACTCCAAAATTGGACTCTGCACCTCATCTAGGGCAGAGAACTACAGTACATAGAGGGACTGCATTATTTTATCGACTGTGCTTTTTGTCATGCTGTACCACTACTTGTGACAGCCTTACAAATGCTAAAGCGGATATTAATCCACAAAGGCTCTTTCAGTGAAACCAACCCTTTGCAAAGCTACAGATCCAGAAGCAGAAGCTGAAGCCTTGCTCTAGATGAAGCCTAAAGCCATTCTGAATCAATTCAGTAAAGGGTTATTTGCTTTAACTGAGACAGGAACCAAAGGCAACTGGGTGTGATGCTGGTCTGGCCACTTCCTCGAGGAGATGAAAACTGGCACACCTCCTATGCAGGGGCCACATAAGAACAAGGAAGACCCTTGACATATTTCTGACCGTGATTTAAGTGTAAGACCTTTCCAGACTGGGACCCTTTCCCTCATTCTTTTTTAAAAATCACAAAAAAGTCCATAAAGTCCACAGACTAACCAGAATGGAAATGGGCAATGGGAAATGGTGGAGGAATAAGCCTGAGTGAAGTGTTACATAAGGAGTGTTAGGGTTTTAGGGGGGATGGTTAGTTTAGTTTGTCATACCAGCAAAGTAAGAAAGTGAAAGTGTTTCATATTTAGAAAGTTCAATAAATACTTCTCAGGACTTTGCTGCTCGGTCAAGATTCCAGGTACCAGAAGGAATAAAAAGTATCATCAAGCTTGCACAGCAGTTGCTATGTCTCTGTTATTTGTGCAAACGGAGAAGTCTGTCATTTTTATCCCCAGTTTAATCTCAGATGTAATCATCTGGTGGTGCGTGTACTTAACCAAACTTCTCATTATAGTGCATATAAGTTCCACTAGCAGAAGGTACCCTGGATGATGCTACAAAGATCATTACTGTTATGAGCATATAGTATATCAAAACAACCACTGTATTTAAAGTAACCAACATGAGAGATGTCCTCGCCATAATCAAATTCCAGAATGGTTTTGTGCACGCATTCCCATCTGTCTTCGTCCTTCCCCATAGTGAGTTTAACTATCACCTCACCATTTACTGCTGCAAGGGCAAATTTATGCCACCTAGTTTTACACATCTAACAGCTAGTTAGCCAAGTCCCAGCTAGCACTGTCTAGGTTCCCTGTGAAGTCAATCCAAATAAATAAGCATCTCCAGAGGGCAAATAATTTCATCCCACCTGTTCTGTGAGATGATGATTTTTGGAAGAGCCTACAGAATAAGATGAAATGACTAGTTTGGACTAGATATCTAGCTTCTGCAAGGCTCAAGTTCCTAAAATGAACCTCTCGTGGACAGGACTATTCAGTGCAGAACTTCACAGATCCTTCCACAGAAGTTGGAAAATATTTTAATCAGCTATTTCAGCTGAAACCATTTATTACTAAGACAACAGTCCCAAATCATCTTCAGAGCAAGTCACCCTCACTAGATATCAAGCAAAGCTGGACCATACTGCTATGCCTTCCCAACTTTGGTAGGGATGCTCAGATTCACCATCACCGTTCTACTTTTTCGCCTTCAAAAATCCTAAAAGGACACGGCTTGTCCATGTTTTCCACGTGATGCTGAAGTCAAGTTCTCACAATATTATAAGCCCTGTCTGGATTTGAGAAAGTTATAGTCAGAGTATTTTACGTTACTGGAATTTCTTATATCAAACTCCCTTTTACAGATCATGGACTAATTTATGCCAGAAGAAAATCTTGTACTTATTTTAATTATTTTATTGGTTCTTCGAAGAAGAAATACAAACTTAAACTAGGAAGCGGGAAAGATAATGTGCACTTGTCTTCCACATACAGTCAAAGTCCTTCCAATGATACTGGTGTTAATAATGCCCAAGATCTACTCTTTTGCTTTAAGTGGTAAAAACCAGACCCTTTTCTCTCCCCTATTCCCATGGGAGAAACAACTGCAGAGAAATAGCAGGAGTGAAAAGACATGGGGAGACACACTCACCTATGAAAGCTTTCACATACTACAACTTTGCAACAAGGTTACAAGCATTCACCCAAAGCACGGTATGTTGAGATACCACTACTGTTAAGTCACTGTGAAACAATGAAAGGAAAACTACCAATAATGAAGGGGGTGGGATGGTTTGAGAAGTCCAGAGTCAGGTAGGATTCGGACACATTAAGATAAGAGGGGTTGTTATGAGCTTCTAGTCTGACCTCTCTGCCCACAGAGCTTTGCCTATCAATGTCTGCACAGATGCCACAGCTTGTTGGCTGTTACCTTTCCCTAAACCACTGACACTCTTTCTCTGCGGGTGCCAGTGGCAGGTTGTTCAAAGGTTTCTATCAACTTGTTTCACTCCCTTGTACACAACAAGCACATTACATACACAGCTCTTCTGAGGACAGTCCTGAACTCTAATGGTGTGACCAATGTAATTAACTCAGGATTCATTACAGGTGTGCTGTGATCCACTCTGAAAATACCTGGACACGTGGCTGCCCACCATGCTAAGTCTTCCTTCCCGTCAAGCTTCCAGCCAGGACACTGAGCAAAATCAGGTTTAATCCCAGGTTATGAGTGTGTATGAGAGCATACTGCTGGAAAAGTGCAGATTAATAGAAGCTGGAGTTCCTCCTAACTCCATGAGTATTGCTAGGGCAGAAGTCCTGCAAGCTGACTCACACAGTTCCCCACCCTCTCTGAAAGAAGCAATCTTGTTGAAGAGACCTATAAACTTAAACAGAAAAGAAACCCTACGGGTTTTCTCAAAGGGGAAAAAAAAAGAAAGAGACAGACAGAAAAAAAGGTCCTAAAGAAACACACAGAGAATTTAGCTACGCTCGGTATTTTCTAGGACATTAAAAAAAAAAAAAAAAAAAAGAGTAATGGAGAAAAAGAACTACTTTCCTAAATTTCTAAAAATTCTTATTTTCTAAAGTAACTTTTATAAAGCTAGTTAGTACTCAAGAGAGTTGTACCATCTACATTCTAAATCAGATCTGCGACATAAAAATTAGAAATTAAAAAATCCTCTCACAGAAAACACTGTGTTCTGGTTTTTAAACTCTGGCTTTTCACAGCTCCAGGTTTTCTCCCGATTTTCAAAGCAGAGCCTGGTCACACATAACTCAACCAGAAGAACAGGCAGTGCCTAGCCTGCAGTAGCATGGATATGAGAACAAGCAGGCAAGGGATGAGGGTCTTATCCTCTACCTGTTGCCAGCACTCTGCTGGGGGAACAACAGCACGGCAACACCTCACGAGCCTGAGTCCTGGTCTGAGGGATGGAAAAAATAATTGCTTTTTCCTACAGTGAAACTGCAAAGGACTAACAGGTTTTCTGTGCTATTTAAGGGGAGGAGGGGGAAGGACTATTTGACTTTTATTAAGAATGGCTGCTCTCACGTTAGAGATTATTCTAAGAGGCATTATCACCAGTTAGTCTGAGTTCTTTGGTTGTTGCCTGAGCAGAGCTGGAAAACAGACTTGTACTCCCTGCAATAAATTATTGACTGCTATGATTTTCAGGAAGCCCAAGGTGTGGTCCTTGCTGGCAGGTGTGAGGGTGTTTGTTTGCCAGCCTTTCCCCCAACTGGAGGAAAGGTACTCATAAAGTAGAACTGCAGAAGAAAAGCAAAAAGTGAGAGCCAGGATTCCCTTAAGTGACTTTTTGGTGTTCAGTGGACATGCACATTTTGACTATGTTGAACAACCAAAGTGTACATCAAAGCACAAACGCACCCCACACCAGAAAACAGGTCTATGTACGGGGATGTCCGACCTTTGCTACGTCTCCTTCTTCAGAGCCACAGGTAACCATTATCAGGAACACAGAAAGCACAGATCACACATGCACTACACAGACCAACCACAGAGCAAATACGGACAGACCACTGCTGTGTATCAGACCACTGCTAATAGCCACTAAAGGATATTCATGCCCTCTGTGGTGATCTTTCCAAAGATTCAGATGGGATTTAATTAACTATTCTGCCCAACACCCATCCTGGGAGGCAGGCAGGGAAATGTCCTTACCCCTTTCCTTGCAGAGAGGAGAAAAATGAAACAGAAAGGCGAATCAGCTTGCTCAAGTCTGCCCCATGAGCCAGAACTAGATTTCACCACCTCCTTCCTCCCAACCCAGTTTTCATTCCTACAGACCAGACCACCTCTCAGATCTGCTCCAGGTGAGCAGATAACACACATGTACTTCATACCACAGAAGGAGGAAGAGTCATAGTGAAAAATGACTCGAGGACTCAAAGATTTGGTGTGATTTATAACTAAGCACCCTGGGAACAGCAGAGGCTGATGATATTTGAAAGCGAGAAGGTAAAAGCATAAAATTAGGACTGGAGCTAAGGTGCTGTGCTAAGCATGACAACCTGACTGCAAGCAGCAACCCCTGTTGCACTTCTTCAATGCCCTCAGAAGACTTCAGACACAAGACAATTCATATTTCATTCATGAATCCCTGGTACTACACCCAGTTAATATCTCAGCACTCTTTCCCCACATTTTTCCTCTTTGTGCAGCAAAAGATTTAAGTTTCAGGGGAAAAATATCTTTATCAATGGTAGCATTCCTTAGGGCACTGCCAGTACAAAAACCCAAGGGATGTAAAATTAAATGCCTTGTGTCCTTAAATCTTGTAAAGTGTATTTCCTTGGGGTTTTGGTTGCTGAAAGGTTCAAATGACACCAGGCTCTTCAGAGTTGTCCTTCGTGGGTGTTTTCATCATTCTGACCTCCTACTCTAAAACACAACTGCTAATTCCTCCTAGTTAGAAATACAAAATTTTAATAAACCAGCCAGCTCTACCTCATACCATAATAAAGTAATGCCCCTTGCTCCTATTTGTAAAAAGCTGGCCTTTATAATAAATCTTAGGCTCTGGAAATAGAAAGATATCATGCCTAGATGTACAGCCATCGGAACAGTACAAATATTCCAAGGTGAAATGTTCTATGGCCAGAGGCTCTGAAAAAGAGCACACTTAAGAGCCCTGAAGTTACAGGCTAATTTCAGTACTTGGTGAATCTTAAAATAAAGCCTTTATGTAAGCCTTTTTAGGATTGTGGCCCTCATTTGTTTTTAACTGAAGAAATGAAAACTATCATTATATAGCTCTGGAAAAGACTTATTCCCAAATAGATCCTGTTTAGAGGCCAAATTCTACCCTCCCATGTTTATATGCAACTCCCATATAAAAATTAAATACCGCCCCCTGAAGATCATGAGATCGTGTAAATACACACAGGCTCCCAAGCATGCTCGGCCTGGCTAGAGCCAACTTTACAAAGGTTCCTCTAAGGCAGCATCTGTCGGTCCCTTGCTGTCGTGGTACTGGTGCCCCGGCCACAGGGCCCTCGGGCTCCCCTGGGCTGCAGTCAGGGTCGATACCCAAAGCATGCTAAGCCTCTGCTGCTGGGGTGCAGCGCTGGCCCTGCCCACACGTACACACGAGCTAATTTAGAGCCTGCCCAGGTAAATCCACAGAAGCTCTGTTCACACCTCTGACCACACTGTAGATGTGCTTTGAGGGGAGTAGAGTGACCCTGAATTCTTTTGAAAAACAAGCCCTTAAAGGTCTGATTTCAAAACCAAACTTTTTCACCTATCACAGACCTGACAAATTCACAGTTGCAGAAAAATGGGTTTCCTTAGACCTAAGAAAGGTGCTGTTTTTCAGCTTATTTAAGAATTAAGAGTTTCAAGATCACAACCATGTGCCCTGTCTCCCTGAAAGCATCGCCTCAGCCATACCTTGGTGGCTAACATAGGTGAAACCAAAAGGTTGTGTCAAATATTTTACCAAAATCAAGATCACTACCTTTTGGGATGACTGACTGCAGCATTTCTTGCCGAAAATAAATTTCAGTTTCTTTTGATAAAAAATACATTTGGGGTTTTTTTATGCTCTTTGTGAGTAAGCAAATCTGCCTGGCAGCCCCCTCTCCACTGTGCTGCTGAATTCTGATTGCGTGGGGAAGACGGGATGGCTGTTAACCTCTGTATCGTCGCGTCAGCATCACAACAACATGCTCCTCCAACAATCCTACACCTCCTGTCAGAACATTCCTCTACCTCCGCTTGTTTTTCCAAGTTTAATTAAAGTCCACCACAATTTTTTCCCATCTGCTCCGAGGGGTTGAGTGCCTCTGCCTCACTTCTGCTTCTGGAAAGCAGCAGGAACAGAGGGGTTAATGCTCTGTATTCAGAACAAAAACCACAACGCTGAGGCAGACCTGCACTCATCCAATCCATTCCCTGACAAAACTTGTTGCTAGTCCTGTCTGCACCATCCTAGATCTCCCAGGTTTCGCTGGCCTCTAGCCAAAAGTGTCGTTTTACTCTCATAATGAAGGGGGCCAGAAGGATTTATCTTTCCCAACCTCTCCCTACATTATGTCCATCCCTGCAGAGCAATCTTCTTGTTTTTCCACATTTTCTTGCAGTCTGAAACCCTCCCAAGGGCATATCCCCAAGGATCTTCTGAGATGGAGGGCTTCTCAGTTTACAGCTTCTGCCTACAATGCTGTATTTAGCCCATTAAAAATCCCAATAAGGTTACACATAAAAGCTCCTTCAAAGTTTTGGCCCTGACACTTTACTCCTTGCCTTCTAAATCAAGTTATGCCTTATTTGAAAATCTTTAGAAATTGTTTGGAGGAGTGAATGACCTATTCTGAGGCTTTAAAATTAGATCAAAAGTATAAAGTTGCTTCCTCCCAAGCCACTGTATTACTAAACAAGGAAACGGTCACACAATAAAATTTCCACAAGAAGAATGGAGTCTGTAAACTGAAGCTGTCACAGGTAAAATAGTGTAAAAAAAAAAAAAAAAAGGAAAAAAAAAACCCTGAAGGCTGATGCTTTAGAATTTGTTAAACTCCTGAAAGCTAAATTAATAACATACAGAATACAGTTCCCATCTTCCAACTTGCATCAAGAACTGCCTCCCCAAAACTGCTGCCCCTCCAGAAAACCAAACCTCTGGGGTCAAACATTTTCCCTAGAAACTAAGTGCAGGCTGAGAGACACGGGTTAATGGGGCAGATGCCAAGTTTACCTTTATCTGCTCAAGTAGTCTGCTACTCTGGTGGAGTCAGGGGATTACAGACAAGTACAAATAACAAAGTCTGCCCACTGGATCCCTCCTTTCCCTTTTCAGTCTCTTTCCTCCCTACAATGTTATCATGGCCGAGTTAGTCACAATATTCCCACTGAGTTGTGAAAACCCTCAAAAAGCACTGAAAGCACAGCTGAAAAGCAACCAAAAAAAATCCAGCTCCGTGCAAGGATATATTAGCTTTCTCTGAAAGGATTTATTTTCTTGGGCCTGGAAGACTAATTCAAGATTGAAATTGTTCTCCTCCTGGCCCGTGAAGAAAACTCAACAGTAAAAGTTCTGCAGCTGGAATTTAGCAAATAATCCCATTGACGAGGCACAAATACCTGTTCTAACGTGGCAGTTACGACTCTATTGGGTCCGTCAATACTACAGTTGGAGTAGAAACCTCCCTTATTTTTAAGCAAAGTGAGCAAATAAAAGTCCGAAAGCAGGGGGAAGGATCCTGAAGCCAGTAAGTGCTATTTTTACACACTAATTGCCGATAAAATCACACTTAAGGAAAGAATGAACTTTAGCAGCACATCCATTGTTCCCCATTGCCATGGTCTACTGAAGGGAATCTCAACTAGATCGAGCCTGCCTTGAGTTTTACTTTGTGTTTTGATTCCAGCTTTGATAAGGTCACACCTTAGAAGAGCCATGCACAGTGTAACAGATGGGAATAAAGCTTTCAGCTACTCCTAGACTCTGCTAATAGCATTTCTAAGAGAAGAAAAATCATAATTTTTTTATATCTATATAAATAGGTACGGGTTTTCAAGTTACTTTTGCTCCCACCTCATCCCACCAACCCACACGGGGATGATTTCTGCTGCAGTGGAGGCTGTAACAGCTGAGAGCACAGAGGCAAATACCCACTCAGGCAGGCGGAGAGCCTGCAACTGCCTCCCCCCAAGGACCATGGTCGCTCCTGGCCTCCTCTCTGCCGAGCCATAGTCCTCAGGGAAGGAACTCCTACCACGAGCTCTGGAAAACCACCCAGATCCCCAAACCCATGAAGGTAAAGACCAGTTTATGTTCGGACCTTCCTTCCCAAATAAGCCAGCCATCCTCCACTGCTGCTCCGCTCCTGGCACTGATTTCACTCCGAATCCACCCTTCTGAAGCCTCAGAGCCTTCCTTTGGTCTCCCTCCTGCTGCCAGCTTGGGATCCAATCCATCTTGGATGTCATTGGTAAGACACCAACAGTGTCAACTACAGGATATACTACGGAATTTAAAAAAATAAAACATATTAAAAAAAAAGTGAGGTAATGGTGACCTAATTTCCTAGACTGGCTGTCTGCTAACCACAACTTTAAGGTTTCAGAGACTTTGGCTCACTATCAGCTCTAAAAATGCCTTCTCTGCAAACTAGAAATAAGCATATTACATTGTTTTCAGATAATACCATCCAAAAAAAATGAAGGAAGGCCACAGACTTGCATCCCATGAGTAACAAGCCAAGAAACTTTTTTATTCATATCAAACTTTTAAAAGAAATATGAGCTTTTATACACAAAGGAGCTTAACTCTGGTCCATCACAAGAATGATGCTGCCACACAAACGATCCCATACCAAGATTTCTACAATGCAGGCTTAATCTTCAGTGAATTATGTTAGAAAGGCCTTCAGTTTAGTATCACTTTATATCAGGTCAGGAGATAAGCGGTAACATTATTAGCTGTAATGCTGAAAATAGACTGTGGAAAGAAAGTTTTGGAAACTGCATGCCATAGGAATTAAATGCTAGGAAAATGTGGAAAGCAATTTGCTTAAGACTGTGGCGGCTGGACCGAGGCAGAAGAGGTCACGCTTAGCAAAGCCTCTGGAATTCCCAGGGACGGTACTGCAGTGTCGTGAAGGAATTTCGGGGGATGTTGTATACTCAGAGTGCTAAAAAGCATTTCATGAGATTCTGCACCAGACAGCAACAGCTAAGGTGAAGAGTTTTGAAATAAGATCTGAAGTGGGAGCCTATACAGTAAATAGAGTTAAGAGCAGGAGCCAAAGGGTACCAAAAGTGTACTTCAGGTTGGAATGAAATCAAAAGATCACTCCAGAGGTCAGTTTAAACCTCTTTCACAAAATACGTAGGTACTCATTTATACAGGCTCTTCTTGCCTATTTATGTGTTTGACAGAAGTATAGTAAGTCCATAATGTGGTTTTGGTTCGCTCTCCCCTTGCGTGTTTCAGTGTATTACATTTGCGCATCATTTTACAGTTGCTAAAAAGCAAGGTAATGAAAATAAATTGAAACAGGACTAGATCAGTGAAGGAACAGAGCCATTGTACATCAAGTGATGTTTGATAGACATGAGCCTGAAGTAGCTTCATCAGTATACAGCCATGTGTGCCTAAATAGTTCATACTTGGAGGTTAGTATACACAAGTACGCAAAACCACAACTCAGCACACTGGTCAAGGGAAAAAAAAAAAAAGATTAGGCTGCATTTACATGGGTCACAAAGACTTTTGGTCTGGACACTAGAAAAGGTCTAGAAAAACTGTGGAAGATAAGAGGCAAAAAGCCTAGCCAAATTCAAGATGGAGCTTAGGGGAACTGAGACAGTTGCCTCTACCACAGCTAAAGATAGTAAGGCTCCTCCATTCTTAACTAGGGATCACGGCAGAAACACGTCTCAGAAATTCCAGTACCATACACAGGAGCTAGTGAACAAGCAAAGTACATGGTTATTCTTCTAAAAGGCTTCATTCAGCAAGGCTCTTAGGAGCACGCTCAAATCTTGTACAAGCCAAAGGGGCTTGCTAGTGTCTTCAGACCCATGGTGAATGGGGAGAGGACTACTCAAAGGTAAACAAGCACATAACTGTTAAGCTAAATAGTATGCTACCGAAGTCAGATCTGAAACATTTGCTAAAAACCCATATTGATCAAGTTGCATAAATACAAATTCAGTTCCTCAAGGACATATTATTATTATCCCAGAAACAGTTCAATGAAAAGCAATCAGGAAAACGCCAAATACCAAAAACCGTACATGTTGAAGAACAACTGGAAGAGACAGGTTGATTCCCAGCAGAAGAGACAATTTCTAGGAGACCTTTTTGAAATTTTTTATCAGTACAGGAGGGACAGACATTGTTCACATGCCAACTGTTTTACAGTGGTAAAAGGTCCAGAAAAGTAGGAGCAGTGTAAAAAGAACAGAAGTAAACATATTTGCTTCAATGCCTGGTTAACTCGGGCAAATGTAACTTGCAGAAAAAACCTCAAATTTTTAACTAAGCTTAGAAGAGACTTACTCAATAGCAGTTCTGGACAAATCCACCTAAGCTCCCGGATCAACTGGTTTGTGTTGGACCAGTCTTTGCTGAAAAGCCAGCCAACAGCAAAAATCCAGCTCCAGGAGCTCAGAAAGAATAAAAGACAGTGAGCACAGGCCACCTGATACTTTTTTCAGGAAAGAAAAGTGAAAAATAAAATTATTCCAAAGACTGTCTCCATTCCCTAAAGTGTCCTCAATTTTGCTAATTCCACCACCATCAAGCAGACAAAAACATCAGCTTTGCTCATTTGGACTGAGCTAAGTACCTCAGATTCTGCAGATCACTGACATGGTTTAAGAAAAAGAGGAAATTTAGCATTCTTATCACACAGCATTTCCTACAACCAGCTAAATGTTAGCAAAGCCTCTGGCCTCTCAAAGTATCCTATACCTAAACTGCAACTGTGAGCTTCTCTAACGTGTCATGGCTGTTTGCCAAGTGATTATTCAGCAGAACTACCATGAGAACAGAGGAAGATGCTTCTCTACTTCCTGGCTTTTAGACACAGATATTTCTCAAGTCAACTGTTTTGCTTTTTTCCAGCTTTACTGCAGGCTGTGGGCATAGAAAAATCCTGCACCTGTCAGGTCTTACCAATATTGCTAACTCAGTATTTAAAGGATGCTCTATGACACTGAGGTCTATTTGCAACCATAGACCCCTGGTGCCATTTTTCAGCTTGCCTCTAGCAAACAAATTCCTTGATAAAAAAAGAGATACATTATGTTCACTCTTCCAGTTAAAGGAAACAGGTAAATAAACTCAGTGATAGTTTTCAACCAAAATGTACCTCTCCTTCCTCTTGTCAAGCAGCCCTTGTAGAGATAGTAACCCAGCAGCGGAAACAGGTGTAGACACGGAAACAAATTTGCAAGAACTGATCCCTGTTTGTCACGTTGTCCATGAGATAATGAAGTATCACACTCCAAGAACTAACCTCAGGGCGAGAAGGTACTAATCTGTGGTGACTCTTACTCCCCCCCAAAACCCATCAAAACACCAAATTATATTCAATGCATATACATGCACGATTTCTTATTGTTCAGGTTTGACAGAGAAGATATCTTGAGGTAAGGGTGGTTAGAATAGTCTTTCGCCTGAATAGCACTATATATTCTCCTACATAAATATAATGAATGTATTTATCTCCTAGAAAAGCCCAGCCTCTTTCATTGTCACATCAGGCAGCAGAAACATGAAAATTCTGCATTAAAAGATAATTTTGAGGTAGTCCTTTTTTTTTTTTTTTTTTTTAAGAATCACTTGTAGTAGTTTCTTCCAGTATGTACTTCAGATACGATAAAAGCTGAGAGCATTGGGAAATTCCTATTCTTAGTCTTTAAAGAATACAGTAAGTCTTAAACGTGCGTCCAAAAAACTTCTGACACTTATGGATATGTTTTCAAAGCAGCTCATGGGAGGTACATGCACAAATCCTGTTATTTGTTAACAGGATTAGTGAACACTGCTTAGAAAATATATCCCAGACTGTTTTGGCATTAACATGCACATTTACAAATCTCAAAGACATTATAATTTATTCTTTGTAAGGAAACATTGGCCTACCAACTATTGCCCAAGAATTCCAGTTAGCCAGCCCCAATTAATCTCTTGTCTCATTTACTATCTGGGCAGCATACCTTGTTTGTCTGACAGCAGTGACATTACACCATCCTATTTCATAGCAGAAGCGCAGTAGTTCGTAGAATTGAATTTTGACCATTAGAGTGAATTAATGATTTCAACCATACTACAGAAGAATGGCATTCCTTCTCTTCTTACGATAAATATATGGGAAAGAAAACCAAACAATGTTTTATTATGGAGCTTTATGTTAAATAAAAATGATGGCACATTTTTAAAACTAAATAAACGATAGATAGTAAACTAGAACATCAGATACTCTAAATCAGAAGCCCTTATATTAGATCTATACTTACGGCACTTCACACCAACTGAAAATTTGGCACCAGCTGAGGATTTTCGTTCTGTATGAATGTCTTCCATAAAAATCAAAGCAAATTTGCCAGAATATTTATACACAACTTACAGTAGGTTTTATAAAAAAATTATAGATAGTTCAGCCAAAATTTTCATAACCATTAGAATTTCAGTTAGTCAAGGGAGAGTTAAATCTCCAGTGCTCCAGACACAGGCCTGCGCTTTGATTTCTGCCACTACTCATTCATCTAAAATTGAAGATGGGCCTAACCTTGCCCTGAACAAAGTGAGTGGAAAAAGGAATGCACTAGGTTTTCAGACTCCACACCTACTGTCACCTGTCGCTGATGAGGAACACTGAATCCTTGGACTTACTCTCTCAATTGAATTTTACCCTTGTACTCAAGATTAGGTTCTGAGTATAGGGGTATAGAAAATAACATAGAAGTAACTTGAAATGCACGTAAGAAGTATGAAACACTGTTTTCAAGGGAAAAATATCAGATTAAAAGCTATGTATTTTAATGATATTTATTTGGAATGGGGACATATTGTTTAAAATATTCTTTATCTCTACTTGTTCTTCCCCTCCTCAAAATATTTAGCCTGCTGCATAGCTGGCCTCAAGTTTGGACAGCAAGATTTACTATAGAGAAGTGAAGTCACCTTGCTCCCAACAGCTAATGAAAGAGCAACACTGAACAGGACCAAAACGTCACATCATTTAGACTCCTTCCACAGCTGCTCAGTGAGATGACTTTCCTTCTTTCACTGTCCTCTCATAAGGAGAGGAGGAAAAGCCAAATGCCTGAAGACTTTCATTTTTGCAGCACAGCAAACAAAAAAGAAACATACTCTTAGTTCTCACCTTAGTTCTCACCTACTCCAAGCTCCCCCTCAAATACAGAACACCCCATCCCACTAAAGGGAGTTCATGCTGGAGTTGCAGAAAGTCATGAAAAGTACATGGAAATGACGTTTGTGCTGCTGCACAGTTGAACTGTGGCCCATGAAAACCCAGGCCTTGTGTATGTGCACAGACATTGAAGGCCTTGGCTTGGACTTCAGCGTAGAGAGGGACTGCCACCAGCCTTTGAGTGAGAATTTGAGAAGATGAGGAAGGCTCCAGGCAGGCCACACAATTAGTGACCTCTATAAAGTGAAAAGGTGCCTCGTTGCTCTACGTGACTTCCAGCCCTTCACTGTCAGGCCATCGTGCCATATGATCCCATTCAGAAATGTGTCAGACTCCTGCCCACATTCTGGCAGAAGCAAAAGGGTAACTTTGCTTTATTCGTTGTCTGCTGCTTCTCGTGACAATTTTCTAAGTTTAAATAGCTTGCCACCCCACCTGATACTTGCCTCTTCCTGTACCTTTCAATGGGCCAAATCCCTTGCCCTTTCAAAAGGTTTAATTTACCAGGCTGACTAGAAATGGCAGAATACACCTTCATTTCTTGACAGAGCAGAGAGATTCCCGAAATAGTTTAAAAAGGGAGTTCATGAAACGGAAGACGTCTAGTCGCTGAAGCGCAGACCTCTGCGTGGGCTAAGCTACCCTGGTTCTCAGGCTTGTAAAACAGCGTCAACATTTCCCTTCTCCACTGGAAACGCTTTACCTGCAATATCACATCATGGCATATGCCTTTTTCATAACTTTATGATGTCGGTGCCTGACAGACATCTGGTGTCGCCTAAAAACGTTCAGATATTTTTCAGGTATGCAGGTTACAACAGAAGTTCTTATTAGTTCCCGTATGTCTGACCTTGTACCGTGCACTATTGTGCTTCATCTCATTTTCACTGCTCTAGCTGAAGTGTGTCAACTTTCCGTGATTCTCTTTCACGTTGATATTGCCTTCTCATTTGACTTTGAAGATACATCAGTACCTCCTCATTTTTAATGGCAATTCATTAACAGGTATTTGAAACAAATTCGTTTTGAGACTGAACCAGAAGCTTGCAACCTTCTTGTAGCCTGATAATTCCCATCTATTATAGCCTGCCATGATCTTCCATTTAGACATTTTCTCATGTGCTTTATAACAGCATATCAATTTCTATCTTCTTAGTTTAACTAACAACTTTCTCAGTAATAGCATATCAGCTGCCCTACCAAAATGCAGATAGATTAGGTATACTGTGTTTCTCGTTTCTAAGATAAATGTATTTTATTAAAGAGAAAGACATGCTGAAATAATTCATAATCAAGTGATTTAATCACCTTTCAAAGTTGAGGTTTAAAAAAAGCAACCAGGAAACTTCAGTTTAAATACTGTAGCTGAACCTTGTCTCGCATTTGGACTCAGCTGTTTTCTAAACAAAAACTATCAGCCACAGAGACCAGTGATTTTGCAAATAAATGTAAGCTTTATAGTAGATCAGGCACTTTTTATTACCTCAGGGGATATACCATGCACTTATTTAAAAAGCTTAACATTCATTTATTCATACATTTGTTTTACATGTTAAGATATTAAAGGTAATTAACAGCTTCATTTCCTAGATTATTTTTAAATTAATGATTTATGTCAACCTTATCCTAAACGCAAATTGGAATTGGCCTCAACTTCTCAAACCAGTTTTTATTCATCAGCTTGCAGAGGAGAACAAATCTCTCTGCTTTTTCACCTCCTAGCCATCTTACCCATTTTGATTGAACTCTGAATAAACTGAAAAAAATATCCCTGTACCAACACAAAAAGCAGCAACTACAGTAATAAAGCACTTTCAGCAACAAGCTCTGCTTTTAGGTGCTGATTTTGTGACATCCCCAATTTTAGTAGCTAGACATTCTTTAAAATTTCAGCAGCAAATATTTAAGCAGCACTTTCGCTGTTATTTAAGTGATCTTTCTGTTACTGTCGATTTATGTTTTAAAATAGGCTCTTACGAATAGGCTCTTCAAACTTAAGCAGGGGTTTGAAAAGTTATTGAATCGAACCTGAAAATCCAATCAATGTTTTAAAACCTCCTTTTTAAACTGTTGGATATTTATGTACTCTGCTGTTCAGCTTGCTCAGCCTGCCTTTGGAAACTTCGGTTGCACATGTTCCTGAAGGCATCTTAAAGCGTTTTCCCCTGCATCCTCTCTCTCTCTCTCTCTCCTTTCCTCAATTCTTTGTACTATTGAGGTCACACTAATCCAGCTATAGTTGTTCACATGACTTTTGTCCTGAGATATGCCAGTGGCTACTATGTCATCTCTGTGAGTGATATTTATTAAATTATGCCTTTGTGGACATTTATTTATTTAAAAACCCCAGGTTTTTGTGCAAAATAGTGTTAGCTAAGAGGAAGTGCACAGAGTTTAATAGACAGGGATGGGCATGTTTTGCTAACTAGCTAATCAGACTCAGAAAAGCATAAACCCATTTAAAACTTCCTGGTAAAACCTGGTGCTGTCACAACCAGCCAGTTACCGAAGTACAGAGGAATCGCTCTCCATATTGTCCTCCTCCCTTCATTTTCTGCTCCGTTCACTCTGTGGGTTCCTCCTTTGAGCAAACCAGTATTTAAGCCAGCGCAAGCTGCACTTGTCTGCAGCGGCTGGCCAGGTCAAATAGCTTCACAGGGACACTTAACATCTACAAGTGCTATAGGATAATCCTGGAGTCCTGCCCAGCATTCCTTCTCTTGCTTTCATAATCATACGTAAATTAACTGGCACAAATTGAAAGTTCAGAACTGTGTGTGGAATATTGTTGCATGCCTAATGCCTATCTTCAGGTGCATAATTAATTGTTTTGTGAGGCATTTTCAGGCAGGGGGAATAAAAGCTCAGCATAAATGCCGATACAACAGTCTGTAAAGCCAGTGGACTAGAACAGAAAGGCCTCCGAGATCAGTAGCTTTCAGCTAAGACTCCCGCTATCATTATGTGGAGGACTAATTAGGATATTATTTGTTACCATTTGGAGGAGCAGCTTCTCAGTTTGGTTAGAGGTGAGCACTAATCAGCTGCTGAAATCTAAACTGATTATGTCTGAAGTGTCGACAGATGCAGAACTCCCCGAGTGAAGAATGAACATGTGTCAGCTTTTTGTGACAAGCTAAGGGAATACTTGTTTAACAGAAAAAAAAAAAAAAAAATTGTACATTATTTAATACTGTGCAACAGTCATGTACAAATAGAATAAAATCATATGGAGAACAGTGGAATTGAATGTACCAGTCTAACACATAAAAATAATTATAGAAAATGTCCTATTTCTTCTCAACATAACCAAACTCTTTCCCCACCGATGCTTTCCCTTAATAGAGTTGTCGAGGGTAAGAGAGGGCAGAAAAAAAGGAAAACCTCTCAGACTTGTCAGCAAAGCATTGCTCTGTAGACTGTGCATTAACGCTGTTGTTTAAACAAGTGTTATAAATAAGTTTTCCATTCCTCAAAGACTAAGCTCAAATCCTTCCCCCTATCCTAAAGTCACCTGTGCACTTACATTTTTACACAGTAACCTACGCCGCCTGATATATCTACACACAACAAAACAGCAATCTTTGCCCTAAGGAATTTAGAAGGGAATTTAATAGCGATACTCCCATCCCTGCTTCACAGCAGTTCAGAAGTAGCAGAAAGATCCTAGTTCTAACCAGGACAGTCCTGTGGGCAGCCAGGGAGGACTGCCTAACTTGGCAGGTCCTAAAATTTTTTTAAATTTTGCCAGAGGAAAACTCCATCCTGTTTTCAAAACGCCATGAGACTGAAAGGGAGTACAACCCAACCAATTTCCTTTGATCTTCTCCTCTGTAGAGTCTGGACCGAACAGCTCAACACCTAGCAGGAATAAACATCAACACTCCACTTGACACAAGTTATGCAAACGCATTAGTATTTGCGGGATTGGGGCTTCAAAGACAAGGTTTGAAAAGTGAAAAGAACAGAGGGATACAGCATCAAAAATGGCATGTTTCAGCATAATCACCTGTTCACACAATTGCCAGATACAAGACAAAGCAGTTGCAGTTTATCATGCTCATTGCATTAAGCGAGGCAACAACTTGCACACTTATCCTGTCTGCACTTTGCTGGACCAGGTATACAGGTAAAAATATGAAAGAGCAGTTTGAACTGTTGCACAAGTAATATGATGAATTATAAAGACACTGCAAAAGCATCTAAACTACATAAGGTGCTGAGCATATATATGGAAAGAGACAGCCCATATCCCAAAAAGCTTTAATCCTCCTGAAAATTAAAATCCAAACGAACGTGTGGGTTTGAAATGTCATTGTTCAGCACCAGCCAATGAGATATTCCAGTTTGAGTTTCTGAACCATCTGGTAAAGCATCACAACAGCTTTAAGCATCCAAGGATCTGTCAGGGGCTTTAGTTTAGAAATACTAATAATCCCATCATGTGCAGCTCCTGCTGAATGGAAGATATACCTACTCAATGATTTACTCCCCCCTCCCTTTCCCAAGTGAGCTAGGGAGAACTAGCCTGAACAAGATTTGTTAACATTTCTCCATTTGAATACAGCATTGCTCAAATGATTCGAGAACTATTACCCTCCTTCAGCTTATGAGCCTTTGTGAGGAGCTTTGGTGGGCCAAAAGGAAAGAACAATACCCAGGACGAGCATTTAAGGAAGAGAAAGTATTTTTCATTGAACCACTTAATTCTACTGATTTTATGCTAGGGATTTCTTTCTTTTTTACAGTTTACCTTGACTTTTAGAGGCGACATTTAAAAAAAAAAAAAAAGACAAAAAAAAAAAGAGGGAGGGAGCTTCATTAAACACATTTAACACTTCTACACAACCCACAGAGCAAGAAACACTGGTCTGGTGAAGTGAACTCATAGCTGGAAGACAGGCATTTCAGCTTGTTTGTGGCTTGGTCGCTGACTCACTGCATATGATGGACCACCTCACTTAGTCCAACTTCATGTATCCTTGACCCATTTTCAAATGGTCTAGCAATCCACGCCATCTCTAAAAGTCAGGCCTACAGTATCCCAAGTGGAGCATCCCAAAGACAGGTGGCTCTTGCTGAAAAAGAGGGTAAGCTCTTCTCCCACCTCCGTTCTCTGAAAGTACAAAGGATGCTGCTTGTTCATCGTTAAAGAGGACTTTGAAACCTTTGGATGAAATACCCTTTCTGAACCTTATTCATGGCCTGCCAAAACCAATAAGGGGGCTTGGGATTCTTTTTCCCTTTTAATTCCAACAGGGTTTAAGCCATGTCTACAAGTATAAAGTTGAACTAGCAGCTCAGGACTGTTGGCCCCAACACGTGGCTTGTGGTCAACGTGTTGCACTTGGGAGATTTTGATGATGCTCACAGCAACAGAAAAACAAGGTGACACAGAGACCTGAATACAATACATTTGCAGCACTGTTATTGCCCATGGGCTGAGAGGGGCTGGTGACTGTTTTCTAGAGTAGCAGTTTGCAGTCACTAGGATACTCCTAGCGGGGGACCCACACAAAAAAGGAGAAATGCAAAGCTGTTATTAAACAGTCTTAAATTGTGAAATCCATAGCTACAATGCAAAATGGTTTTGGGTCTGGAAATCAGAAAAAAAAAATTAAAATAAGCACTTTTTAGAAGAAACTGGCCTTTGAAAGTAACCTCACAGCCTAGCCTCACTAGAAAGGCACTCTAAGCCTAATATGCAGGCTCTTCAGGGAAGTTGTTTAAAAATACTTTGTGCACAGCCAATTAATTTTAACTTATCGATTGAGATGGCATCTCTTAATTGTTCAATTTGTTAAATACTTCTTTGAAGAATTTTCTTTCCAAAGAGCCACTTAACACCAATTTCTGTAACTTGCCATTTAAGCTGTTGGTGGACACATATACATTCATAAGCATTATATACGTGGTGAAGGTATATACATTCATAAGCGTTATCTACATGGTGAAGACTTTTTAGTAGTTCAAAAAACCAGCAGCAACAACAAAAATAAAAAAAAAAAAAAAAAAGGGTTTGTCTTAGAAAACCACACTGGAAAATAACCACTCACAGGTAATTCTAAATAGAGACTTGTGAAGTAAAGACAAATGCAACTGAGAGCTAATAAAGCCCTATCTGTTAAACTCAGCATCCTGTGAGCTGATATTGGGCTTTTAGCACTCACCATTCTGCAAACCACTGGAAAAAAATGGTAATGGGTAAAACCCAAGAAGATGTGATAAAGTCTTCCTATTTCGCTGAAAAGCCACACGTCATTTGCATGAACACTTCAGCAAATAATTGCCGAAAAATCAGCTGTCAATCAGCTGCTGCTTCTATACGACAAGTTGACTGGAGGAAAAAAAAAGTTATTTTCAAAATTAAGAATTGTGTTGACGTATAGAAGCCATTGATCAGTACGTGGGCCAACGCAGAACTGACGCAAATTACAAGGTACTGAATTAAGAAGAGTCAAAACCCAAAAAGTTTTAGGTAAATGAAGAAGTATTCTTTATTGATGGGAAAGCAACCCAGTAAAGGGGTTCACAGCCTTAAAGAACAAAAAAAGCAATTCACCAGACAAAAACTCCATGCTGAATGGAAACCTACTGAACACAACTGACAAGATCCAACTTCTTTGCTGGCATCTGGGCCTTTTCCTATTAGTATCACAACTTCACAGTTTCCAGTGCAAACCAGTGCAAGTCAAGTTGCCCCACAATCAAGCCATGCGTGAAAGCTCTCCCCGTGCAGGATTACAGTGAGGGAATTTATCATGACAGTAGCCTTAAATTGTTTCAGAGCAATAACATAGATAAGATATGGTGTTTGGCTTCTAAGTGTCCAGTTTTGTTCACCACCAACTCTTCCACACCCCCTGCCTAAGACACAAGCCTGTCAACACTGAAATACATTAATAATTCTACCCATGTTGGTATTCCCATGGCCTGCTCTAGGCCAGGGTATGCATGTACCAAATCACAAGCAAAACTCACGTTTTACACTTGCTAGACATCTGGACATAACTTGAGATTCTCAAAAGGAATGATGTGATGAACACTCTGGTCTTTCTCTGCCTCTCAAAACTGAAAAGGCTCGTGAGCACCCATGCACTAGATGACAATGTTCTCAGAAGATTAAAAAACAGATCCTTTTACCCATCCCAAGCCAAGCATGCCTTTTATTGGGGCAGATGAGAAAACAGAGTGAAACTAGGCCTGGACAACAAATATCACAGATGTAAGATACAACTCTACCATTAAAGAATGCCCCATTTTTCAATCAACAGCAGAACTGCCTAAAAATAATAGTAATTTAAACTCAATCAGAAAATTGAGGTATTTTTCATTAAAACTGATTTTTCAACCAGCTCTAACAAAAAGGAAGTAGAGGAAGAATGAAAATAAAAGGCATGAAAATGTAATATTAAAAGTACTCCATGTTTTGTGGCTCTTACTACAGTAATAGCACCTCCCTGCCCCATCCACAATTTTCTTTGCAAGATCAAAACCAGACTGACCCAGCACCTCGCTCCGTATAATTTAGCCTTCCACCGAGAAACATAAATAATACTCTCAGTCTCCCTCATACAGTCTACTATTTATCAGCTACAAACATCTTTACTCTGAGATAAAGTAGGTTTCCAGCTGTCTAGATCAGGGGATAACTTACAGCAGCATTTCAAAAACATGTTTGCCCAACTGGGGAGAATTCAGAGCAAAAAGGGAAGTCCTGCAGGACATGCTGTCCTCTGATAGTCAAACCTCTGTACTGTTACATGAAGAACGAGGAGGAGGAGTGAGGAAAAGGAAATGTACACATATCACAACTTTGTACTTATACAACACTTTCTCTCCACAGTCCTCTACAGAGAAACAAGGCATGAATCTTCACCAACCCCATCTACCAGGGATGAAACTGAGGCACAAGAGAGGGGGAATTTCCCCGAGATTGAAAGAGTACTGGAGGGAAAGCAAAACTCATGCTAAAAATTTTTACTGGCTCTGAGGATTACGCTAGTACTACCACCTTGGTTTTTTTCCAACAGAAGAGTCCTACCACATAATTGCTTCTCCAACACAGCAATGGACATTGAACTTGGAGTTCAGGGAAGAAGGAGGAGGGGGGCAGAGAAGGGGAAACAAGCAGAGTTTCAAATCTTTGGTGTGTATTTATAATGTTGTAGAGAAACTGCATTTCAGGATGGAATGATTATTGATTTCTTAATGGATTACTGCTGCACAAATTTACACTCCCCCCCAAAAACATCAATCTTAGGATAATAATTATAAACCTATCACAGTGTATAGAGCATTCTGACTGAGTAGAAACGTATCACTATCTGCCGGGAAATGGCCAGTTTTCTATTTCTCCCACTCCAACCACATTACAGCATGGCAAGGAGCTACTAAAAAATACATGCTATTATAAAACAAAGTTTGTAATAGCCACAGGACATACCTCTAGTCAACTTTCATTAAACGGACTCTTTTAAACTGCTGCCTTTAAGACAATGCTTGATCCATTAGTGAACAATTAGTTATTAGAATCCTTTTACATTATTTTTATCATAGTAATGAAGCAGCCCCAGCATAGAGTGAGACTCCTTAATGGGCAACATACATTCACAAACCCACACACCCTCACTTTTTCTGCTTACCAGCCTACAGTCAAATGTTTCTGTAGCTAAGTAATTTTTTAGCGAAGGCATCCATAGAACAGCTTTGCTACAAGCAGCATCACATTGCAAAAATGACTGAATTACCACAAGGACTTCCCTTGACTTCAAGAAGCGCCAGACCAAATCACTGGAAACGGGGCACTACGGCAATTTAAAAATCATTCTAAAACAAAAACCTCAATATCCCAAAGTTTGTGCAAGGTGCAGGAATGTGGAAGATTCAAGTCTGGCTCTGCTCAGTGGTTCCCACCCATAACACCACCTATCTTCTGCCCACTGTTTAACTAGAGACATTATATGAGGTTATAGTCCAACATGAGCTAAAAGCGACCTGCAAAAGGGCTGGTTGTGAAGCCAGCACCTCTCAGCTGCTGGCCCCACCTCTCTGCAAGAGACCACCCTTTGCACTGGGGCAGAGGCAGCAGAAAAGCCAATCTGCTGCCTCCTTGACCAACACAATTTACAGATCTGTTAGCTCCAGGCGTTAGCACGGTTCAGCATACCTTTGACTCTGCAGAAACATCAGCACCAGGACACCCTACTTAAGACACCACCCTCTCACTGTGTGAGACCGTGCAGTAAACTGGATCAGTGAATCGATCCAAGCTAAAAATATCCCATTTTGTTGTTTGGTTTTTCTTTTTTAGAAAAACTGCTGGCATTGCCACAGAGAACAAGGCACATTGAACTCTACTTTGAACGCTTGCCTTAGGAACAGTCATCTCTGCTAGAAGGGCATGTGGGGCACTTGCCAGTCATAACATCTTTAAAGAGTCCTAACTAATGACAGCCCACACATCCACTGCAGGTTAAAACCTGGCACACAACAGATTTTCAAGCTCCTGCAGCACTGTTTGACTGCAGTTTGCTCTGGAGCAGAGTTGCAGTTACACCCTGCTCAACACCAGTCCCACTGTACCCAGTGCTGAGCCTCGCCGTAAGCAGCACTTAACAGAATAGCTCGTAGAAGCCAAGTGCTAGAATTTAAATGGAAAGATGACATATAACTTGATTGTAACCTGGCTGTTCCCTTCCATGCCTAAAACAATTTCATATACAAATGCAGCCAGTTGATGTTCCCCCAGACTAAGGTTGTCATTACCTACAACTTGCCCCCATGAAAAGGGTCTGCTCCAAAAGCACGTGGAACTACATGAAGAACCTTCCACGAAGTGCAGTGGCTTTGGATAGGGCCTAAATTACGCCTGAGGAAGCTCTCCAGCTACACAGCACAGGATCAGCACTCTAACTCTCATTTTCCAAGAGCCTACAATTCAATTAGTGCAGCAACTTCCCTTTCTCATAAACTGTCATTCCTCCCCTAGACCAGGAACTAGTCATAGCTGCTGTGGGACAGCAAGAGCATCCCCAAAAAAACCTCATCTACTCAAAAGGTGGTTAACAAAAGAAGAAAACAGCCAAAGAAAGCAGCATTCTCCAAGGTACACAGGCCACATAAAATAAAAGCAAAAGGCCCAAAGCGCAACACTTGCCATCAGCTTCAATTAGCAGCAAAGTGGGGTTTGGGAAAACAAGGGCCTCTTCAGAGCTGCTATAGGGCAAAGATGAAATCCCAGAATTAAAAACAAAATCCCCACATGCATATTAATATTCAGAGGCAATTACCTTTCAGCTTAAAGTCAGCCAACATGCATCTTACTACAGCAGCTCTTAAAGCAATCTTGTTTACAATTGGAAATGGATTACATTATCTCAGCTCCACCTATCCTCATAATGCAGAGCAAACTGTCAAACATAAAATTACAAAATGGTTATTGTAAGGTATCCCCTTCAGCATAAGAATTAATTTGACCTATTTTATTACTAAATTATTACTCCCACACAAATTTTCTATCATAGATATCTATCAGCGCTGACATTTATATTCCAGAGAGGCGCTCTCAGATGCATATTTTCTTCTTTTCCATCTCAAAGGTGTATTGAGCAGATTTGATGTAAACAGCCTCCTGCCAAGCTAGTTAAAATCTTTAAACTTTATACATACAATTAGACTGTGACAATAACCATTTGCTGGGGAAAAAAAAAAAAAAAGAGAAAGAGATCTACACAGAGTTTCAGATTCTGAAACAAAATGCTTCACAAGTTAAAGAAATGATTAATCTAAATTTAAGGAGGACCTACAGATATTTTTACTATGGCTCCGGCAGGTAGTTCTGATTGTCACCAAGAGACACGATTTGACACAATGGCCCTGATTAAGAATGTGCTTAAGTCCTATTAAAGCCAATGGAAGTTAATCATCTGTTTAAGAGCTTTGCTAAATCAGGACCAGAACAGGAGACATTTCCAAAAAATCTGGGCCTAAATTGAACACACACTAATTAGCTGCACACACCAATTACATGATTATGGATGAAACACAGTTGTTTAGCATTTACAACAGCACACTTTGTGTGGAATCACTTAGAAATAAGGTCTAATTATCATTCCGTAACAGGTCCCACAATGCATTATAACCCCCATATACCATGTTAATTTGAGTTGAAGGAATAGCTTAAAGAGAAGAAAAAGGAAAAAAAAAAAAAAAAAAAAAAAAAGAAAAAAATCCTTCCAGTAATATTTGTCCAGATTCTCAAGTGGATCAAGATCTGACCCTTCTGGAACTTCACTGTGTTCACAGTAAGAACATCTGAGCACTCCAGCTCAGCTCTGTTTTCTTATTGCTACATTTTGCTTACAGAAAATATTCACTCTTGCATTTCAAAATGTAACATTTGTACTCTATGCCGCCTAATGACTTAAGCCCTGCACTCAGGAAACAAATTGACACAGATTTGCATATCCAGGATTACAGATATCAGAAAATTATTTCTAGCAAATTACTGTGCGTACAAACCAGGAGTTGCTGAAAGTGTAATTGTGAATGATCTCAACCATCTGAACTACTCGACATTAGCCAGGATTGCCAAGTCTCACTTTTATGTCCCTTAGACCGATATTTACTGTTTTTTTCTTAGCAGCAAGACTTTCAGATAAGTGACCTCAGAAGTCTCCACTTTCATTAAATTAAGAAAAAAAGACATTCCCAACCCCAGAGACTGCTGAAAAGCCATGCTTCAGTGCAAAACACGACTCAGAAATGAGAAGGTAATTGAGAATTACATTTATTAAACAAACACACACACACACAAAAATTTCATGGCATGTAAGGCAATCTTGCGATTTAAAACTTGACTCATGATTGTGAAAGTTTGGAGTTGGCATGCCAACTTGGTGAGCCATCTGCTCACCAACAATTTATAAACGAGACTGCTGCCAAAGCCACCCGATTACTCAGTTCTAATATTAGTGATGTAACTAAAACACGCTTGTAAGGTTTTTCTCCCCATGAACCAGGAAGCACAAGAAAAAAATCCTCACAGAGGAAAAGTTAAAAATAAAATAGGTAAAATGTATTTATGCTCAATATTCCCTTCAAGGCTGATTAGTAGGAGCATTCAAGATTAATTCAATGCTTCAGTTCTGTAATTCCCTCTAAACCAAGTCAGAAGGAAAAAAATCAGTAGTGATTACAAATGATGAGACAAGGTGAATCATATATTCTGTATCCAATACCCATTTCTTTGTTAATGATTCAAACGGTACTTTGTTAAAATAAAACACACTACGCTAAAAAAGCCCAACACCTCATAAGAGCATTTAATATATTTTGACAACAGATTTAAAAAAAAAAAAAAATCAAGAAATTGTGCATACACGCTAGCAGGTACAACTGCTAATTTTACTAGTGATGCTAGAACCAGGCAATTTGGGATAAAAACACTATCCTATTTAAACAATTCCTTTCTTATTAAAATTCCAGATTTCATATAGCAGTGAAAAACTGCTGGAAATTAACCTACAGTAAATAATCCTTGGGGCAAAAGATACTGTAATGAAACTGCATGGAAAATTACTCACTCAATCATTTTTAAAACGTTGAGTCACAATTCAGTTTTGTTGGCCTGAAACTCCAGATCTATCTCCATGGCAAGTCAGTAGCAAATCCCAAAGCACAGTCAGTATTCCCAGAGCTCAGACATGTGGATGTGCTGCTACAGTAGTAAACCCAGGAGCCTGCAATGTCTTGCACTAGCACTTCCACGTAGCACCTCTTCCCACTGAAGTAAAGAAACAGTTTAACCACTGGCTTCAATGTGAGCAGAATTAGGACATTCTGGAGTGCTCTATAGGGGACACTAATAAGACTGAAAACACAGGCAATCCTGGTGGTATTAATTAGAGGACAATGACAGCGATAAACATCCCACTTCATTTCAGAACACCTTGCTCTATCACTGCCAAAAGAAGGAGCTTTTAAATCTGCATTTTGAAATTAAATGCATCATCATTACACAATTACTGTTCTAATTAGCCTCCTCAACAACAGATCGGCTTTATTTATGATTAATTTTAGTTAATGAGTTAGTTGTAGTTTTATCTGACAGATAATGGGAGAGAATTAATAATTGCTTAATCCACACAAAATTCTGTTGTTCACATAGTGCACAAAATTTTGACAAATTATTCTGAACCCTAGCCAACAACCACCAGCACATTTTCACTATCTGAAAGCAGCCAAAGCTCAGCAAATGTTACCATATTACATTACAGTAGATTAAACTGTTTATATATATAGTTAGAATTATTATTATAAACTACAGTCATAATTATAAATTGAAATTTTGTCGCCAGCACATAAGGAAGCATTCCCCCTTCCAAAACACCTGGCCAGAGCAATTAATTCAGGTCATCTCTTTGATGGTCTACCAAAATCTATTCCATTCACAGTCACACAAGAAAATGATGCTGAGACCCAAGCTGGAGAAGAAACTGTCGTGTCCCCATGTCAGGCATCCCATATCTCTCATACCTTTGTCCATACCTCTCCAATGAGCTCTAGCCTGCCTCTGAAGCCAATTCAGCATCACAGTTCTAGTTTTTTAACTAGGCATTGGTTTTAAATGGTTTTAAACCATCATCTTCAGTTGCCACATCGCCACCTTCTCTCAAAAACACTTTCCCCTTCCCAAACGCAGGGCTGGTTTTGCCTCCACCCAGACCCGAGTACTGACCTCACAACAGGAGACACGTCAGGAATTCCTCAAAGGGACTCTCACACACCACTAGTTTCATAAGGGCGTTTGGATGCCACAGCAAAGGCGAGGAAAACATGACAAGCTGGGGCACCGAATGACATTCACGTGTTTGAGAAAACAGAACAGATGATAGCGATCAGCATAAGCAAAGCAGAACCGATATCCTAGTGCAATTCTCTTCTTCTAGCACAGTAGTCTGTTGCTGGAGTGCTGTCTATCAGATGCAACATAAAACTTAAGGATCTCCCCGTATACAGTCACTAAGGAACCTTGGATAATTATACTGCAATTATCATTCACGTTTCTACAATGAAAACACTATTTTTACTCTTTTCCCAAGGCACTGTACTTTGCTGTTCTAGGCTGTTAAAAAACAAACAAACAAACAAACAAACAGGGTTCCACTGCAGGAATGGCAGCAGCTGGGACACAGATAAAGCATCCTGACATGAAGATGAGCAAGTACTTCACAGAGCGTCATTATAGATTATTTCCTGGAATGCACTGCAGTTTGCTTTGGTTTTGAATACATATGTGATATATATTTACTAGAGCAAAATTCTCACTACTATCGATTTTTCTATAAATATTTAATGGTTACCAGTCAGAAGCTAAATTTAAGTAACAATAGCGCTAATGACATTAAATAAATGAAGCACTTTAAAAGTGTGAGAAAAAAGCAAATACCTCTCTACAGCATTTTAGCACAAGAGCAGTAAGACAGCAACCTCCAACCATGTTACGTGCTGATAGCCTGAGTCATGTCTGGTCTCACAGTCCAACCAGCGAGGTGATTTTGCACAAACATCTAACAAAAAAGTAAGTTCTCCGAGCAGCAGATTTAGCAGAGACTGGCTTCCAACAACTTTTTCCCATGCATCTGATGTTTGAAAAGGGTAGCGCTTAATAGCTTTTCCTTCAGCAGAGGCACAATTCACATACCTCTCCTCTTTCTGCCTTCCTAATTTCATGAGACCTACATGATTCTAGTATTTTTCAAGCCTGTACATCTCTATCGTATGTGACCGAAACTCTCTATAAGTGCCTTCAATTTGTATTTACACACATCGCACATGTACAGGCTTGTCATAAACCAGGGCTGGACACATTTTCATATTTTTTTCTCCAGCTGCCAACCTTCTCTACTTGGTATTAGCTAATCTGGGGGCAGCTGACTGGTGATAGCATTTATACTCTGAGAACACTCTGGTTTGGGATTCACATATAAGTGCATAGGATTTTAGAGAAATAAAGAAATTGTGCAACTGATAGAATACAAATTTAAAAGAACACAAGAATCAACTCACAGAGCTCTCACAGCCTGTTAATGTCATATACTACTTGACCCTTAGATACACAACTAGCACATTACTCTTCCGAACTCTTGAGTCTGACTTCAAAATCTGACATTTTGAAGTCACATACACAAATGATGAAGCTGACTGCCTCCCACCTATAGGAGCTGAATTCATACACTAATTTCTCTAATTTTTCTCCACCTCTTCAGCCTATAATTTTATTCACCCATTTGTATCTCTTCAACTGGCATCCTTTGTGAAGCTCTTAAAGATTTATTGTTGAAAAAGCATGATATAACAAGGAGATATTATTACATTACACTCTAGAAGAATAGATTATTCAAAGGATAATACCTAACAGTGATGGAGAGAGGCCTGTGTATTTAAGCTAGAGGAAATTTTCAAACAGGGGGCTCAGTAAAGCTGATACACTTGATTGTTCCACACAGCTGCATGGAGATGTATTAAAACTCATTGGGGAACCACCTGTGCTGGTTACAGGGTCAAAACAACTGCTAAAGTTGACTCAATTTTGGGAGATAAAACCATAAAACTGTTACACACATGTATGTCTAGGACATGCCTACATCTGAAAGAGGATGAGGATTAAGGCATGGTGTGACTTTAAGGCCCAATAGGTGTATTCTAAAATACTAAACTCTGCACGGGTACCAGATCATTGCAGGCTCTCCAGAGATGCAGGGGGAGGAGCCCCTCATCACGATACTACACATGCGATACAAAGGCTGTACCTAGGAACAGAAAATTAAAAGCAGTAGAAAAAACTGCTAATTAAGAAGATTTGTTCCCCTTCAGGGGCCATTATCTGGACAAGGCAAAACAGATGCTGCAGGATATCAATTTCTCAAGAAATAAGATTAAAAACCACCAAAACCAAACCCCGTTTTCTTCTTTTGCCTGAGCCTTCTCCCCCTATTACAGACTTGGCTGCTAACCAAAACAAGGTCTTCAATCTACTGCAACTCTTTCCTGGAAACTTTTAAACCATCCATGACTTAAAGAGAATAGCTACTCTTCCTCAAATGAATAGACCTCATATCTCTTCTGTGTAAAGACTTGCTGTTTTCATACAGAAAGAGGAAACTTCTTTCACTTTCAAAAGAAGGGAATTCACACCAGCCTGTTTGCTGCTCTCTGGGCAGAAGTGAGTGTTCTAATTCATGCTGCTGGAGTCTAAAGGATGCACAGATATATGTAACAAAAAATGTCTCAGTTTGTGTTTTATGGCTAGGCCATTATGTAAGAGAGCACATTTCCTTGCAGAGGGAATCATAAAATGTCCGAAGGCTGGGCTGGGGACTAGGAGAGTAGCTGTGAATTCTTGTATGACTGCACGCACACACATTCCCAAATCAAAGAGTAATTATGAGAAAAATTAACATGGATTTGGGCATATTACAGGCTTCTCCAGCCACCTTTCTGGGCCACTCACCAACATAACTTTCATAGACTGAGGGAACACTTGTCCCTTGAGAAAAACCAGGACAACACCACTGTCTCCTGATGGAATTAGGGGTTTTTGGAGGTTGAGGGGAATGCAAGGCAAGCATGACTAATAAGAGAGAGGCTGGAGAAGTCTCCAGCCTACTGTTGAAGGTCACAGCATCATTATCTTTAGGACAACACTTGTTTTGTGCAAGTGGAGGAACAAAGGGGATCAACAAGAAAATATCCCACATCAGAAACTCAAGGTTTGTCACATATGTGGTTTAACCGCAAATGGAGCACCTCTATTATAATCCCTGCCCAGATCTTCCATTAGCTGGAGATGAAACACGGACTGTCTTACCTCCTCACGTAAGAGGAAACTTCACAAGAAAAAAGGTGATAGACAGGACAGGCAGACAAGGTGAACGGATTTTTCTGTGCTTCAGTATGTCCTACCTTCTTTGGAAACTCCTCCAGACTTCCACCCCCCAGGACAAAGGACCTGACACCAACAGCACCAAGATGTAGCTGGGTCTTCTATCCCTATCACTGCATGAAGCTTCGGGGTAGACAGCAGAGCTGAGTCCTCAGAAGGCCTTCTCCAGCCCAGCGATAGGGCAAGGACTTCAATACTCCCACTAATCTTCCCTTTCTTGATCCCCTACTGCAGTGACTACACCTGTGCCCAGAACAGCCCCACAGGTGGTTCCCATATCTCGGCAGAAAGAGTGCGTGAAAATAAAGTCTTTGCAGCTTCTCCAGGTAGTATGAAATATGTTGGGGAGAGGGGAGGTAAGTCTGGAGTGAATCAGATTCCTTGGCTCATGACTTGCGTAAAGCCCACAGCCTGCTTAGAAGAGGGGCTCCTGCCTACGTAGTGAGACGATGCACTTAAACTCTGCTGTCTTTTTCATTCACCACCAGCTGGCAGCTGCAGTTATTCACACCCTCTACACCAGGGCTGGGAGTGCAGTTTGGCCCTAGGACTGACCTCCAACCGCCTACAGGTGTTCCCCCATTCCTGAGGGGGCACAGGGATCCCACCAGCAATCTTAGCTTCACCGCAGGAGAGGCCAGGAGCCCCGTGACTTCTGGACAGGCCGAATGCAGAGCAACGGTGAGCTAAAAGAGCGGGTATAATGCGCAGGGAGCCCACCACCTCTGTGATGCTATGCTATGGGAATAAACCCCAAAATTGGAAAGCAAAAATAAAAGGTGCGGAGAAAGCAAAACTCAGTTTAAGGAAAAAAAAAAAAGAAAAAAGAGGTTTAATTCATGGATGTTTACATGACCTATCAGCACAGAAATGGGGGGGGAATCAATCAACCCCACGCTTTTCCAGGAACGGTGTCTGCTGTTTTACGGTACGCTCCAGTGTAACACCTGTAACACCGCTTGCAGGTGACCCTGCCAGCCAGGGCTGTGCTCACAGCAGGAGCTTCTGCCAACATCGCTCCGCCTGTGAGGGATTACAGTTCTTCAAAGCCACAGGCTGACACAGCAGTGCCAGCAGAAGCCGGTAATGTAGACCTGGCTCCGGATCAAGGGCACATTTTGCTGGGTAGTGTAAATAGGGGTTTGTCCACACAGATTTGGTAATGCTCAGCTGCACGGGAAGAGTTAAAATGCTGTGGTTGTTCTAAGGTAATCACAACATAACAGGGTGCTTTAGCACTATGTGGGACAGGAAATAAGCTACACTGGTATTAAGGTACTTCTGAGTGTGTCTCATTGTGGGGCTGCAAAAATTAAATGTAAAACAACCCTGAAGTTGTTCTGTAGATATTGTAATAAAATTCCTACTTTTGTCAACGCCTAACACGTGTCATTCAAACCACCATCGTAAGTGATCTACAGCCTCTGTGATTCAGAGAAAAAGGCAAGAGAGGGAAAAAAAGCAGCACAAAAACATGAAGGGACTCCCCTATGATGACAAGAGTTGGGAGAAAACCTGGACCTCTGGTCACCTAGCCCAGAGCCATACCTGTCAAGCCTCATCGCTTCTTGGTGATAATCACAGCTCTGCTTCCTTCCGTTTGGATGCAGCAGTCAGCCGCCTGGACTCCAAACAAGTGTTCACCGCTCTAGGCAAGGGACAACATGCCGTGGCACAGGCTCTGCACCCGGGCTGGCAACAGGTCTTGTTACACAGAGAGCAGTGGCACAGCCTTCTCTTGAAATTTTCTACAGAGCTGCTTCAAGGTGGATCCCCTGAGGAGTTTGATTCACTGGGATTATTGAGGAAAAAGCAGAAGAGGGCTATCCCTTTTCTCCCAGGTAGAACAGCATCGCTTCGTTAAGGTGCCCTCTTGGCACTGGAAAGAGGTCACGCACCACTCACCCTCAGTAATGCACAAAGATGACACCGGTAGCTGCATTTCCACCTGTAAAACCTAGTCTTGCAGACCAGCACTTAGCTGGAGGACCAGACAGAGCCTGTGGCCCACAGGAACGGGAAACAAGCCCTCGATCCAATTTCTCAGGGGAAAATACCCACTGATTTCAACAGGAATGGCACCTTCCCCTGGGTTCAGGGATGGGAAAGACAGAGCGCTCTCTAATGGGTATCTCATTTCCATTGCTATCAAAGTGCCACATTTCAAGGAAGATGAGGATTGCTCTTTTCGTTGACATGTCTGAAAAAGAACTGAAATTCCAGAAGCAAACACTGAAAACTTGCTGACTACCAAGCTAGCAAGATCACTGAGTGTTGTAACAGGGTGTGTACCAAGGAAAGTTAACCGAACCTGACACTCCAAGAGAATAACAGAAGCTCCCTAAGAAAGGTGTGTGCTGCAACAAAGCCCTGGCAGATGACCTCTCAAAAGACTTCCATCAGAATGAATAAAAACCTATTTAATGAGATTAACTGATCATTTCGCTCCACCCTCATTATAACACTCACCGAGAGAGAGGAATGTTTTTTCAGCCGAGTATCTGACTCCATAGGGAATGCCAGAGAGACTGTGACAGAAGATATTTAAAATACACAGGGGAACTCTCCGCCACTGGAGTGTGGTAGTAACTTAAACTAACTTAGTAAATAACTTAAACACCTACTCAAACACCTTAGATAACAACTTACTTAAACAAACAGCAAGTAGCCACTGAAACTAGTAGGTGTTCACGCAGAGTTCATATCAGAGGAACTATTTAATGATTTTAAACATACCAGTGTGAAAAATCTACGCTGATGTGGATGAAGCTACAACAATCCAAGGTGCATCCCAGCAAGTATGTCACTTCCAAGTAACCCTTTTTTCTTTTCTTAAAAAAAAAATATATATATATATATACACAAACAGTGTACACTGCTCTGCAGAGCTTCAGTTTCTTAGGTGTGGACAAAAACCTAGCTTTCTGTTTAAAGCCTGATCATCACCTTTTTATTTATTATTTTTCCTCCTTAAACTTCAAGAAAACTAAACCCATTGGCTAAAACTTTGATGAGTATTATTCCCCCGGGAACTCTCAGGGAGTCTGAGGTTAAAAGACTGAGGCAAAGTCAGTGCTCCTGAAAGCGTCAAAGGAGCTCACTTCTTCCAGTTCCCCGCCACACTTTCTTGAGCTCATCCCTTACATCTAAGCTCATTTTGGCATAGTGCATCTTCACTGCCCTTCACCCTGTAAGACCACAGGTACGTCTGTATCGGGCATCATCGTGAAATTCCACAGCTGAGCTCTCTAAACATCAAACTGTCAAGGTTGGGAAGTCAGACACAAAGGACTGGAGGACATCTCAAGGGACTGCCAAAAGTCCACCTTCCTGCACTGAGGCAGGATCAAAGATACCCAGACCAATAGATGTTGCCTACCCTACTCCTTAAAGGCTGCTGGGGAAAGAGATTCATCGGCATCTCGAGGTTATCCAGTCCAAGTTTTTCGCACCATATGCAGTGTTTCACACTTTCCAAGATATTTGGAAGAACTAGAGACCTGATTCCCTACTTCAGAGCACAGCAGTTTGGCTGCCAGAATTCTTCATGCCCCAGTGCACGTGTCAGGGGAGTGACTGCCTCAAAGCACTAATTCAGTCCTCCCAATGCAGCCCAGCCCAGCCAGCTTCAACCACCCTCCCTACAGAAAAGTCTCCTGCAGAGGCTCAGCCTCCGTTTCCTCATCCTACTGAAAAAACACATACTGAGCCAAAAAGAATCCCAGTGCAAGGTCCAGCCTCACGTGCCTGGGCAGCAGACTCTGGCGATGGCAAGACTTGCTTGCTGTGTAGCTGAGGCACGAAGCAACCTCTAATTTCATGCAGTTTCATTCCAAAAGGCACGCTCCACAGTTACGTTTCTTTATCCATACAGATGTGGTGCTGATACAGCTGTGGTACATGAAACTTTCTGCTCGAGGCAACACAACTGTGGCGAAACAGGATTTGCATGACAACTTAGAGCTGAAAAACTAAAGTAACCAAGAAAGATTTGGGGCTTTGAAGTTACAAAAAAAAAAAAAAAAAAAAAAAAAAAAAGAGGGTGCAACTGATGGTCCACCCCAGTCTTCTCTCATCACTGGGAATACAGTATCGGCTACATGATACTAAGACCTTGCCTAAGTTCTCTTTAAATACTGCTGCTGAAATCACTCACACTTAACCCTGTTGTCCCAATAGCTATCTTGTCAGACAGCACGATCATTCCCCACCATGGAGAAAATGCAATCACCTCGTTATTTTCAACAGAGTCAGCTCATAATGCTTATTTTCTTAATAAACTATTTCTCATAACTTAGTAACACTTTAAGCTACTATAAAAACATCTTGAAAGCACACCACAATTTTAATCAGTTTCAAACATCAGATGTTGGGTTTGATATTTATGATTGTTCTGACTGTTTCATTTAAGGGCTCCTTTTGTCTATGAAAGCAAAGATAAGAAAATTATCTGGGACACCCACTGTAAAGTCTCCAATCTAAGAGGAAGTTTTCTCTGTCACTGACTGTCAGATGCTAATAGCTGCTGTTACTATTTTCTGTATGATATCAGGCAAGCAGTCTTAGAGAAGTATCCTTCATCCTATACAAAGTAGTCATCAAGTCAACAAATTGAACAACTGTGCCCCTGCAGTTTATAAAGGGCACATTCTTCTAAATCCATTTTAATCTACAGGCGGGAAAAAAAAATCTCTAATAACTATAGTAAGAACTCAGTGTGGTATTATGAGGAGGTGACTGGGAATTATTTCTTTTTAAAGCCTCTTTTATAAGGATTCCCCATCAGCCTTTAATTAGCGTACTGGTTCCTATTGGGAGGTTCCTGGTTACTTACAGCCCAGTTCAGCACTCACCGAAAGCAACAAGACAGATGCCCTTGAACTTGGTGGGGTCTATAGGAGGGCTCAGAGCCACGCAGGGAACGCTCTAGTACCAACACGAAGTTAATTGAGCAGGCCTTTGATGCCCAGCTCTGGGTGTCAGCCTTTGGAAGAGTCTTCCTATGGAAGATCAGAAGAAAATCTGGATTTCCCAATTTGGGGCTATGTAAACATATCCTAGGTACTCGGCAGGTATAGCACTAATTTGTCTTGCTGTAGAGGAAAGTGAGATGATCTATCAACCTATTCAATTTGACTATTTACACATAGTTTAAATCTTTGCTTACATAGAACTACAATAAGGTACTTTAGAACAGAGCATCTGCCAAAATACATACAGTATTCTGCTAAAGGCAGATACATACCGTCAGGTATATGTAAGATCATTAGTTAGCTATGACAGGCGATTTACTGTGATTTATCTTTCAGGATCATCTCATTCACAAGGAAAATTGAGTGTCAACCCCATCCATAACCTATACATACCGTCTAAATACTTGAAAACGGTAATAGGTTAAAGGATGCTGTAGACAACTCTCCAACACAAGCCAAAATATTTAACCCAAAACCTTTTGGAAAAGAACCTGAAAACACCAGTAGCCCAGCCAGAACTCCTGCTAACACCGATTGCCAGGGGCTAACGAACACAGAAAACTCTTTACCTAGCACATAATTTTACTGTTGCTGGGAGAGCACAGCTCAGTCGTTTCGGTACAGATCCAAGAAATTTGCTTCTCATGGTTTTCTGTCTGAGCCAGACACAAATTAACCCTAAATTAAGAGCTGTGGTTCAAAACGATTCAATGGAATGCAAGAACAAAGGTCAAAACTTAGATCTCTGGCCTGCAGGTGCACATCCTGAGCGTACAGCTAAATAAGGCCATCCACCTTCTCGGGATGATTGGCAACAAAACCAGGAGTGAAACATCTGAGGTCTGATCCATGTGCCACCTTACGTACCAGCTCCTCCATTAGCAAACCCTACCCAGCCAGAATGACATGCCCTGGGCTTCACTGTAATGGCAGGCCAACAGTAGATCAGTCTCCAATGGCTCCACTAGAAATTAAACCATACTGAAACACTTACAATGAAGGATGATGGATTGATCCAACAGGAGCAACTAAATTCATA
This sequence comes from Strix aluco, assembly GCF_031877795.1. NCBI lineage: Eukaryota > Metazoa > Chordata > Aves > Strigiformes > Strigidae > Strix > Strix aluco. Next base: position 39,868,356 of record NC_133936.1, read on the forward strand.
CAAAATATTTCAAACAGACATTCCTCCTTACCATCTCCACCTCGCCTAAAAAAATATATTTAAAAAAAAAAAGAGGTCACAGGCCTGTGGGTTACTGAACCTTTCCTATACCCTGCAGAACAGGTGGAAAGCTCTAAAGCACAGCCTGGCAATTTAGTCTACACATGCCAGATTCAAGATTTGGCCAAAAACCTTAAATGAACCAACGTAACAGCTGCCACAAAAGCCGACAACCTCTAATCAATACCTTCCATGCTTAAGACAGAACAAACCACCTCTCTGCAAGACATTCTTACGCCTGCAAAGAGTAAATAAATTACAACAAATTTAAGAAGTTCAAGTTTCGCTTGGCTTAAGAACCTCAGGCAGAGCCCCTAATTTTTCAATAGCAGCACATGCTTAATGCAGAGCAGCAGTGATGAAAGCAGTTGAGACACCTGTGAGATACCACAAAACACATTTTAAAAAATAAGATATTCACCAAGGCTGCAGATACATGTGTGTTGCAAGAACTAATGAAGCTTAAAAACCACTGAAAATGTTAACACAATGAACAGGAAAATATTGAATGTGTTAAAGTATTTTTGCATGACTTCATTCTAGATCTTTTTATTCCCTAATTTGACTCTGGTTTTTAGTCTAGATTATAAAGAAGATTTAAAACAGGGAGCTTTTTTTCCCTTCCAATGAAGGCTTCCCATTAATAAAAAGGAAACAAAGAAAATGAAGAAAGTGAGTAGTAAAACTTTTACAACATAATAAAATATATCAGAATCCCAGTGCAGCAGGATTGGAATTGTCTAAAGATGCTGAATTATGATCGGTTGTCATATAAAGTTCAGTCCAGAGTATTAGCAATCATATTCTCTAGCAACATGTATATAATTGGGAGATCTTCATAATAACCCTCAGTTTTAAAGGCTCATAAAAACTGCGTTTTACTCGTAATTTGCAGGAGGAAGGAAGAATTCTTAAAGGAAAGTAACATCTTTCTCTCAGTAAGAAAGACTCTGAAGGCAATACACTGTGTATTTTAAAGCAGGCAACCCTAAAAGCTCTCTCTTCCTTTCACAGTTTTCAGTGGGGTTATTAGACAAACACTCAGTTTAAAAATATAAATATGTATCTATAGTACACACACTAGAAAGAAAATCAGTATCACATAGAGAGAAACCTTCTGAAGGCATACTGGAAGCAAAGCATGTTAAATTGTTTTTGAATACAAGTACAGAGTTACTTTAAGGTAAATATCTTGATGTAGCATTGTAACCAACACTAAAACGAGCTGTGGCACTCATGCACAGAGAAAAGAAAGGATGTTGGGTTTATGAAATGTGTGTAAAGAACATTTATCGACTTCCAAAATACAGCATGAAAATAATTATAAAAATATTATCAGCACTTGACACTCTGGGTAGACTCCCAAATGTCTCTATGTTTTCTCAATTTCTCCGCTGACATTCTAAAACAAAATCCTTTCAGTTTGTTAGAGAGTCAACTACCGAGTGCCATAAACTTCCAATTATCCCAGCCACTTTTGGACTTGCCAAGGCAAAGCTGAAGTAATGAATAGGATGCTGAAGTTTCTGTATGGAATACTAAAATACAACCTGTCACCAAGCCCAGATATTTTAACTTTATACTTTTGCCAGAGTAAAGCCTTTTTGTAAATAAAATGTGTTTGTTTTCAAATAAAGCTACTTCAAGCTGTTTTGGGAAGCACAGTAAGTAATAATAATAATAACAACAACAACAACAATTTCCATTTGGATTTCAAAACCTGATGAAAAAAACCCAGCACATGTCAAGCCTAGTGTTTTCCTACCTGCAACAGGTAAGGACCAGCTCTCAAATGCCACCTTGGGATAGTTCAGACTAGTAATCCCGTTCATGTTTAGATGAGACACCAGCATGAACAAGAAAGGAAAAAAAAAACCAACAAACCAAACCAAAAAGATCTACCCTGTCCTCCTCTTCTTTTATTAGCAATGCCCACAGCAGTGGTTAAGACCCAGTAAGCAAGCTGAGGACCTGGAGGACCAGACTAACCCGAACCCGCTGCTAGAGAGAACCAGGTTTAAGAGGAGACTTACTGCTTGCCATGTGACTGGGGGAGGTATGCTGCCCATTGGGTGTGCTGGAGGTGAGGTCAATGGCCATGCCGGAGTGCTCCCTTTCGGGCGAAAGCTCATTGTCACCTGCTTTCACAAAACAAGTCCCCCGTAAGTTTCCATCCCCTTCATCAGCAGAGCAACACAACAGTTAAAAAAGTACGACTCGCTCGCTCCCTTTGCCCTTCCCTCCTTTACCAGTGGGGTCTTCCACAGCCTGCAAAAACTGAACTCTCAGTGGCCACAAGTAAACATTTGACTGATTTTAAGAGCCCCCCCCAGACCTACTGTCACCAGTCTTCTACGCACACACCTGTGACAAACCTTGCCCCAGATGCTTTCTCTCAAGAGAAGTTAGGATTACTTTTCATTTGCAGACACCGAGAACCCAGGCTGGGCAGGAGAAGTCTGAAACAGTACTTCACCATACGGACGTTCCCCCCTACAGCTCTGGGTTAACTGACAGTTAAACAAAGCACTTACACAAACCCTGACACAGAAAACAGGAGAAATGCATAGTGAAAGGGAAAAAAAGTTTTTGACTGCAATTTGAATTTCTGCAGATGAACTCTCTCTCATTTGCAAAGTTCATTCATCCTCAGCAAATATTTAAACCCAGAGGTACTCACTCATGCACCCCTCCCCACGCATTTTTCAGTCATATACAAAGTTTGTGTTTAAATGCTATTAATTCAGTGTCATCTCAATGCAAAGTTCATACACAAGGAAGCTAAAGTTTCAGGTGTCTGCATTATAGAAAGGACAGTGGGAAAAGTAATTCAGAATAATCAAATGAAATGACTACTTACATGTTATATATCCATCAGCAGCCTCTGCTTCCATAGTCAAAGTGCAGTGCTGCAAGGCAGAAAAGTACACCCTCAAAGATGCCTGTCAGTATCAACCATTAAATGATTAAACTTACTTAAAGCCCTAAGTAGTTGCCCATTTTACTGCTGTTGCAACCATTGCCTAGAGAAACACACAAGTGTACTGTATGTGCTCATTTGCAAAGCACTGAACTCTTCCTGCAAATTACGTGAGTAGAGAAATTCAGCTGCCTCCTGGGCAGGCAGCACTGGGATCATCTTCGTCTGACTGAACCCCTGTCTCCCACTTGCATTTTTACCTGATCTGAGAGTTTTCTCCCTGACTTTCCGCTTGTTTTGTTCAAGCTGGGACGGTAATGATTTATCAATTACCAGCTCTCACAGCCAGAACAGACTTTGAGGAGATGGATACTATTAACAATTGCTCTTTTCACACGCACTCCAAGAGACTCCATCCTGATCTAAACAAAATAAAGCCCTCCCGTGTCTGTTCCCCTCTGAGAGTTACTACAACTCTTTGTCTCACACTACCGTACACGGACGCACACACCTGTACACGCACCTGTTCACTCTAACCCTTATTTATCTGCCACAGCATGGGGCCGAACATCACACTTAATACTCCCAGATCATGCATTTTGTGGTGTGAAGCAATCTTAAAGTTTCTGGAAGCACTTTGCTGACACAGAACAAGCTATTACTTTCCAGAAACCCAAGTAACTGTATAGAATGACACCCCCTAGCTATCATTTGATATATATTGAGGGAAGAAAAAAAAAAAAAAAAGAGAGATCAATAATCATAACTATGTTCTTTTAAGTGGAAAAGTTAAGAATCTGACATGACCAGAGGAGAATTTTATTTCCTCTCTCCCTCCACGGCCTCTTTTTTGCCTTTAGTTTCAAAACTCTCACTGCACCAGGCAGCTAAATTATTCACAATGAGCCATTTCTGTATTGATCGCCAAGTATATTTAGCCCTGGCTCCTGGAATTTCTCCATTACTTACTGGAAAACAGGCAGCTTCACTTCTTGTCTCCAAAACCACTTCCCTCCCCCTCCCTTAACCCGCTTTCCTCCCACCACCACCCCCCCCCGCCGCCTTTCCCCCAATAAATAAATACTTTTCTCTGTGCTCTTCTTTGGTATAAAGCAGATCAAATTCCCAAGGCATTCAGCACATAACACTTAAATTTCAACCTGCCCAGCTGCTACCAAACTCTCTTCAATTACTGATTTTCACATGACTCTTAAAAAAAGAAATCTCAAAAAAAAAGTTTTCAAAACAGGTAAGCCGCTTCCTCAAGCCCTTCAAAATTACCTTATCTTCCCCCTAGTCCAGGTAGGCAGGCACACACTGAGAAAAAGAAAGAAACATCAGAAGCAACAGGGAAAGATCATCCCAGCCAATGAAGTGGAAGGAAAGAGAGGGGAGGAAGGGAGGAGGAAGAGAAAGAAAGACAAAAAGAAACACAGAAACATCCATAACCGAAATTAAAACACGGTTTGATTTTTATTTTTTATTTCTTCAACAGGGGGGGAGGAGGAGGAAGAGGAGGGGGGGAAGAAAAAAGTTTGGTCACCATTTTTAGGCTGGTGATGGCAAATCCCAGCTGCTAAGCCTCTCTCTACACAACGAATGGGGAGAGAGAGAGTTTTGCCCGGGCTGAAGACACAGCAAGATGGGGAAAGTTAAAAAATAATTTTTAGAAGAAAGGGGGAGAGAGAGGGAGAAGGGGGGGGGGGAAGAGGGAAAGGGGAGAGAAACCCGCCCCCGGCACTTACAGGTGGGGCATGCGGAGCCGGGGAGCCGGGCAGCCCCGGGGATGAGCCGGCGGGGAAACTCGCTCAGGAATGGCACATACTTTGAAGGAAGATGAAGAACAAAAAAAAAAAGAGAGGGAGAGGGAGGGAGGGAGGTCAGCCGGTGCTACAGCAATGCGATTAACCAGCGGGGAGAGAGAGAGAGAGAGAGAGGAGAGAGAGGAAAACTTGATCCACCGGTTCGTTACGAATCGGCACGAAAACGGGGGGAGAGGAGGGGATGTGGGGAAGGATGGGGTGAGGGGATGTGGGGAGGGATGGGGTGAGGTGGGGCCCGGCAGACGCACTCACACCCCGCGCAGGAAACCTAGGCCAACTTCCCCGGAGTGCCGCTCCGGCCCTGGGCGACACCGGGCTCCGCGCCTCATCCCTGCCGCTCCCCACCCATACCACAACCTGTCAAAGTCACGGTCCTGCCTCGTTTTTCATTTTATTTTATTTTCTCGCTTTCCCTTGCACACACACGCGCACCCCCCCGCTCGCCGCCGTCTTTCCCCCCCTCCCGCCGCCGCGTCAGGCCGCAGCCCCCCGGGGGCCCGCAGGTGGCGGCGGGCGCTGAGGGAAATGGCAGTTGGGGCCGGCGCTGACTAACGGACCGGGCGAGCCCCGCCGCCCCCCGCCACACGCACGCCCACCCCCGCCGCCCCTCTCCGCCCGCTTGGGATGGATTGGGGGGGGGGGGGGGGCGCTTTTTCTTTTTTTTTTTTTTTGTGGGGCTAACAGCAACAAGTCATCGGAGCCCACCGCCGTGCGGGAGATGCAGCACAACCGCACTTTACTCGGGGTCCCCTCCGCACACCCCGCCGTCCCCCCGCCGCCTCGCACACCGGACGGAGCTGTCCTCCCCGCCAGGGAAAGAAAGACCGGGGTGAGGGGGGAGAAGGGGGGGAGAGGGAAGAAAAAAAAAAAGAGAAAGAAATAAAAAGAAGCCAGGCGCAGATTTACCTCAGCCGCGCAGGCAGTGAATCACTTCCATCACCCTTTTGTTTGTGTTTTTATTAGTGTCGGCTCTCTCTGCCTAGTGGAGGTGTGTTTGTGCACGGCAGTTGGCTATGGAAACTAAGGCAGTGGAGCTGTAGCTAAGGGTAATCCTGTTTTTACTTCCTCCATCTTCAGAGAGCAGGGTTAGCCTGGGACAGCTGGTCAAACCCCGAGAAACCGATCCGGCGGCGGCAGCCGCCCGCCCGCCCGCACTCCCTCTCACACACACACACACACACACACACACACACACACGGACACGGACACGGACACGCTCGCGCACACACACACACACGGACACGCGCGGCCGCCGGCGCCCCCGCGCGCGCAGCCCCGCGGGCGGGCGCGGGAGCGCGCGCGCGCGCTCTCGGGCCCCAACAACCGCCCCGCGGCGCCTTCTCCCGGGAGTGGTGAAGGGTGCGGGGGGGGTGCGGGGGGAGGCGGTGGCGGGGAGCGGGGGGGCGCGGGGGGCGGGTGCCCGCGCCGGCAGGGCCGCTCAGCACGCTCGGCAATCGATTAGAGGACAAGTGCCGCCGCCGCCGTGTGCGCTCCGCGCCTCACGCGGACGGAGACACACACGCGCGCGCGCGCGCGCCGCCCCCTCAGGGCACCGCCGCGTCCCCGTGTCCCCTTCCCCGCTCCGGGCACCGGGCTACCCCGTGTCCCCCCCTCCACACACCCACCCCCCACCCCCCCGCCCCCCCCGCTCCCGCTCCTTCTCTCCTCCCCTCAGGAGCGGCGACCGCTGGGCCGCCGCCGCCGCCGGGCGGGTGAAGTTGCCGGCGGAGTCATGATTCAGCACTTCTATTTTTAACCGCCGGGCGGCCGCGGGTGCGCAGCGCCCGCCGCCCCTCGCCGCGGCCCGTCCCGCCTGCGCTGGCGGTGCTCTAATTACCGCCGCGGTGGCAGCCCGGGGGGCAGCCGGATGACGGCGTAAAACCGGAGGGGAAGGGTTCAGAGCTGTCGTGCTTGTTATCTAATTGAACATTCAAAGTAAATATGAGGTAATTTCTTTCCTTTCTTGTAAGTGTTACGCTTAGAGAGAAAGCCCGGGTAAAATAAAAGCCTTGCCACACTATTTTCCCCCTCTCCTGAGAAGCCGGTGTGGTGCGAAAGGGGGAAAAGCCAGCACTATTCTTCTGAGGAAAACCCTTGCTCTGCTTCACAGCCGAGGCTGAAGCAACACCTCCGAGCGCCACAGTCCCACCTCAGGGCCCCGACCCAAACCCACGGCAGCCGGTGGGCGCGTCTGCAGCAGGGCAGCACCCCGTGTCTTCGGGGCCGAGCGCGAAGGCTTGACGTGCTCTCTGACAGCAGCTTTCCCTTGCCTTCGACAGGTCTTCGGTCAGGTGCAACAGCATCATCCCTTTTTCTTCTTCGAGCATCTCTTCATCGAAGCTGAGCTGCTGGGTGCTGGTGACTGTGGCAATGCCATTATTAGGCACCAGAGTTAACGGTCCATTAAGAAGCCGTGGTTGTGTATGTCATGCATTATATACACAGATACTAAATTTAAATTTGCAAAGTTAAGCGCACACAAACACTAGGAAGCACCGGAATTCAGGCTGCCCACACACCCTTGAGGCTTTTCACCCAACAGAGCAGCCGACAGGAGTAGCAGGGAGTTATTATTTTCACTGGTACCAAAGGGGAATAACACACACATTTTGCCAGCGAGTTTCAAACGTGCACTGATGAGAGCACCTTCATCGCTACATACCCACGTTCTTCGTGTATGAAAAGCCTGCAAAGGCTCCAGGTACCTGTAAATTTTTTTGCTGTCAAGCAAAATCTTAACTACAGCCTTATCTCTTGCTCCAGCTACATGCGAGCGCAATACTGTGGTTAGGGACAGTAAAGTAAAACCCAGGTTTTATTAGCTCAGCCACTTCACATCAAATGACGTTCTGCTTTGTAGTGGCAGAGCCGCCCTATCCTGAGAGAGGGAGACAAACTCCACTTTTAAAAACATATTAAGTTATTCAGCCAGCCAAAGACACTGAAGTTAATAGACAGCTCTCTCCCTCCCCAGTGCTACAAATTTTAGCCAATTAGTCATTGCGCCACCTCTGTGAAGTGGGTTAATTTAACTCTTCTCATTTTGCATAGGAAGGAGGCAGAAAGGTTAGGGGACTGGCCCAAGGCCACAAAGAGCACGCAGAGCTGAGCCTAGAAAGCAGACTTCTTGTTTCCCACGCCTACGTTTCAACAACTAGACTTGGCTTGCCTACATCAGAAAATAGACTGGCATAGCTATAGCTGTGTAATTATACCGTAACAGTTTATGCCGGAATAACTCTCCTCGTGGACATTCTCCTCCAGATGGAAAGTGGCTTCCCAAAAGCTGTCCAAATGAATTCACTCAACAGCCCACACTTTGGGTTTTGCCTTTTTCCCTGCCCCCCTCTTCATTTTGGGGGGTCAAAATTCCTGAGGTGCGGGCCTCGGTAGCATTTTGAAGCCTTTGATCACTTCCACAGACCATTGAAAAGCAGGGACAAATGCAAAACATGTCATTGAAATGCTACAAGTCTAGTTGTCAAGATTTTTATGGTGCTTTTCATCAAAAATGTTGAAAACTGAAAGCTTCCAGCTGGCTCTCTTTACAGGTAATAATTTAATAGCTAACAGCTTTTCTCCCAAAACTGCTGGAACCTGCTTGAACCATGGAAGCTGATGGGAAAAGCCAGACCCATCCTCTACAGTAATTATTTCTGATTTTTTTAATCCTGCAGCTTTCAAAGCCAAATGAATCTGTGAAAACAAGGAGGAGTGACCAAAGGAAAAGTAAGGGACAGGGAATAAAGCGAAAGGGTTTGCCTTTAAAAATCAGCTTGTTCACTCCAAGGACTGCAGAGATGAGCGCATCTTCACTACAGCAACATGGGGGTGAGTCACTGGTTTCAATGCAAAACGCAGCTCGGGGGCTGCAGCAAGAGCTCGGTGGTGACTTACATCCAGCACACACCTGTCCCCAAACGAGCCTCAGCAGAGCGGCTGGGATGAGCTTCAGGACCCAGCAATGGTTTGGGGATCAGGAGACCCGGGTTCCCATCCAACCACACTCAGAGGTCCTCCGCGTAATTTCAGCCAAGTCGTTGTTTCCCTGCGTTTCAGTTTTCCATTTCTGAAATGCGGGGAATAATGCCATGAGAGTTTTTCTTCTGCTGAGCAACACCCCAAGAGCGTTCTCAGCTTTGCCATGGTCTTGTGTCGCATTGTAGAGGTCACTTCAGTGCACCTCCGCAAGAGCCATTGCTGGAGCTCCTGTGGGGCTGGTGGGCAGCCCCTGCCCCTTCCATTTCCACTGGCAAGACCGAAGCAGCCTTCGCCTGCCACACAAGCCCCGCTGCCTGGGGATCACAGCCTGTGCTGACAGCCACTTACTCTTGAGACCCGCGTTGTCCTTCCGGGCATTCGCTCAGTCTCCCCGGGCCTGAGCTCTCCTGCCGTGTGCTGGAGACAGTAGAGCTCTCCCATCTCACAGGGACTCTGGGAGGAGAATTTAATTCCTCATCGCTTGTCAGTAATGTGCTTTGATAAGTCAGGGATGGCCTCAGCCTATTTTCAGCAAAATATTCAAACATTTAACCCATATATACGTGTGTGTATGCACATGCATATGTGTGAGAATTATTACTCAAAACGACCATGATGCTTTCATGTAAATTCTGGCTTACATTGTCTAATCCTCCTTTTTTATATGCCTGGATAAGGTCAAGGTATTCCAGGAGTTCACTCCCAAAACACTTGTATTAGGTATTCACATAGATAGTAGCTCATCACAGCAAAAGCTCCAGCTTTATTTAGATTTATCTGACACACTGCTGCCTTGGACAGCTATGAACACCACAGAGCGGCAGACCCCTGCATCAGCTTTCTTGCCTTTAGACTGAACACTCTCTTTTCTCCCCACAGAAGGGGCACTTTGAAGACAACCTGGATCAAATCCCAACATACTTTGGGGAGGACAAATGTAGACCTTTCTTTACTTAGCTCTGCGTTGGGCAATCTAAAAACCATATAAGCACTAATCTATTCGTTATTCCATCTCCTCCTCTTTACTACAATAAAGCACTGTTTTATGCTTATATGCATCAATAAAGAGACCTATAAAGAAAATAATGAACATCCTTTAATATCTTCAGAGTATACCCTATTAATTTTAAAAGGGACACAACATACTGTACCCCTTGTATTTCACCAAGATAAAAGCCTATAGATTAATTCCTATTAAAACAGTTGGTATTTTCAGGACATGCAGATGTAATTTATGGAGAGGCACAATACTCATAATAGCTCAAAGGCCACAGAAACTGTAGATCTGTGTCTGTTACTGTAGTTGTACAGGCATTCATTGTACAGAGAGCAGTTGAAAAGGCAGCGTATGTAATCTGAATACTAAATTTGTGAATAGTTTCTCACTTGGGCTGGTTAGGCTTTTCAAGAGCAGCGGATGCTTTGTGGGGGACTTTGTAAAACATTCTGCTAATATATCACACGGTTGCTGTATTTTCTTCTCTTATCTTTACTGTTAGAGCTTTATTCATGAAGACACAATATTTGATTCTTAAAAGGGCACCAGCTCCTGCTCTGTACTCTCCACCTGAATTCAGTGTGCTCCATGAGAGACAATTTTCACAACAAATACTTCTTCTTTCTTCTGTAAAGTGGACAACTTTAGGTATATATAACCCAAAAGTGTACAAGAAACAAAGATCCTTGTCCTCACCCCTGTGCATTCCAATTGCTATATCCAACTTACTTGGAAAATAGTATTATATTTTCTGGTTTATTATCAATAATAAAAGTGTACAGGCTTTCTCTTTTATTATGGAGATATAAATGTATATGGATATATCATTTGTGAGGAAGGGAAATTCTAAAGTGTCCTAACAAAATTTAATTATGATACAAGCTACTAACAGAGAAGCCTTCAGCCCGGGATCATTTTAATTCTTTGCTTGTACAGCACCTAGCACAATGAGGATTTATGCATGACCTAGCTTCTCACTTAGTACTTCAACAAAATTAAGAATTAACTCTTGCTTTGCTTATGGCTGGAAGTCACAGTACCAACAGAATGATATACATCCAGTAGGGAACAGTGAACAGCACAGACTTGTGAAGTTCGTTAGCAGCTGATACAAAAGCATGCTAGACCGATTTAAATTACTGGAGTTGCTGGAGGCATTTAGGCAGATAGATAGTTGTTACTTGAGCTGAAATTTGGCAAAATTATAGGTGTCAATCATGTTGAGTATTGCAAAGTGCCGGGAAACGTTCAGTGACAAGCGACCAGGCTCATGGCTTTGCAACATCTGAAAATTTGGTGGGAATGATGTTCCTCCATTTCTCTATGACAGGATTAATGTGAAGGCTGAACCTCAAAAGGCCAAAGGTCACCACTTGGGTTTGAAGGGGCTTCTACAATACAGAAGACTTCTACCGAATTAGGCTGCAAACATCATGGGAGCAGGTCTTGTAAGGCTTCTGACACTGACCTCTGGGTTCAGCCTGATACACTGCAGATGCATTCACAGTTCTCATCCTGGGTGAAATACAGACTAGACAAGGCCACCCTATGTATACATTTCTGAACACTACAGCTCTTTAATGCTTGGCAAAGAATTAAGGAATAAGGACATTTTCTCTTTGAATCCAACCTACCTATGAGTGCACAGCATGAGCCAGTGGCTTCCTGGGGGCCAGAAGCCACAGGGGTGTCCCAGGCCAGCATGGCAAGAATCTCACCAGCCAGGGTCCATCCCACAGCCTTGGCCTGGTTTAACCCCAGCTGGCAACTAAGCCCCACCCAGCCACTCACTCACTCCCCCCACAGTGGGATGGGAAAGAGAATCAGAAGGGTAAAAGTGAGAAAACTCCTGGGTTGAGACAAAGACAGGTTAATAGGTAAAGCAAGAGCCGTGCACACAAGCAAAGCAAACCAAGGGATTCATTCACCCTTCCCACGGGCAGGCGGGTGCTCAGCCATCCCCAGGGCAGCCGGGCTCCGTCACGCGTAACGGTGACTTGGGAAGACAAACGCCATCACTCCAAACGTCCCCCCCTTCCTCCTTCTTCCCCCAGCTGTATGTGCCGAGCATGACGCCACACGGTCTGGGATATCCCTGGGGTCGGTTGGGGTCAGCTGTCCCGGCTGTGTCCCCTCCCGACGTCCTGTGCACCCCCAGCCCCCTCGCTGGTGGGGTGGGGTGAGGAGCAGAAAAGGCCTTGGCTCTGTGTGAGCACTGCTCAATAACAACTAAAATGTCCCTGTGTTATCAACACTGTTGCCAGCACAAACCCAAAACACAGCCTCATACCAGCTACTATGAAAAAAATTAACTCTATCCCAGCCAAAACCAGCACAAACCCTGAGCAAGGGAGTAGGGCAGGCCAGAGATGAAGGCCAGGTCTAACCAAGACCCTCCAGGCAGGTCTGCAGGGATGAGGCAGGTCAGACATTGTGCCAAGAAGTAAATCTGCAGGTCAGGATCAGCAAGGTCCAGGGCTAGGCAGGGGCACAACCATGGCCAAGCAAGAGACCAGCACTCCCCAAGCACAGCCCAAACAAAGAGCAAAGCACGGGCTGAGCTTAAACAGGCTCCTGGCCCAATGGCAGGTGTGTGGATGGAGGTCCCATCTGAGGCTGATCAGGGTCATTAAGGTCTGTTAGTGCCTTCGGGGTCCTCACACTGCCAACCCAGCTTCGACTCTGGACAGCTATGGGTAGGAGTTTTCAAACAATGAAACAAATTGCTGACCTTATCATAAAGTTAGGTAGTCTAATTGACTGTGCATGTTCTTGCTCAGCAGGAGTATTTAGGCATCTCACTCCTCCTTTGCTGAGGAGCGACGCTGTGCATGAGGGAAGTAACTGGCAAGTTTTAAGCTCATGTCTCACCTTACCTTGCAGGAGCTTGCAGATCTCCCTGGTAAGCAGGTCGTTTCCCCTGATTCTACCTGGCTGGTTGCATGATTTCCCTCAGTGTCCCAGGGTCTTTCTTCAAAACATCTGAAGGATGTCCTGTTTATTCATTTCGCTCCTCGCTTGACACATTTCCAAAAACAACACCACCCCTGTTCAGTGTGCATTGCTACAAAGAAGTCAGCATGGATTTACTGGCATGTACTTTACCCTCATTAGTCCTTGTCCCTCTTTCTTCACCATCCTTCCAGCATCATGCTGATGCTTGTAGGGAGCTGGGGAGAGGTGGTGGTGCTGGGTGGAAAACCAGTTGCTGTAGTTGTCAGGGTCTAAACAGCTAAAGCATCTTTCAGGCTGACAGCAGCTCCTGCAGGTGTGGGGCTCTGTAGCATGACCTGAACCAGAGGGCAGGCACGGCTGTCCCAGGCCAGGGGAGCAGGGCAGGGGTTAGTGCCCTCTGTGCTGCTCCATGCAACGTGTGGACTCAAGTGTGAAGTGCCACCACCACAGTGAGTGCTGGGGGTGAAAAGCTGCCCTCCGAACCAGTCTTTTGATCATTGCAGAAATGGTAAGTCATCAGAGTCTCATGAGTAATGAAGTCAGAATGTAAAATTGTCTTAGAAAACAAAAACACCAAGTTCTTCACCTCCAGAAGTGGCACAGCTGAGCCAAAGGCTGTCATCTCAGAGGTGAAGGACAGCCTGGGAACTAAGCTCGCTTTCCATGCCTTGCTTTGGAGGAGGATGTACATTCCCTGCCCCCCCCCCCCCCCTCCCCATTTACAAGCGGTATTCTGATATAGGCACCTTGTTTAGCCTCCTGTTCCTCAGCTGCTTCTGGAGTTCATGGAGAGGACTGATGCATCCAGATTGCAACTCCAAGCACCAAAATTAGATTCCTGCTTGTAGTCACTCTCCAGAGGAGCATTTCTTTCTGTGGTGACCGCATAGGGAGGCTGGAGATACCAGCCAGCTAAATCAGGTACTTACAGTGGGTGCATATTCCTGTTCATATTTCCGTTCTTCACCTAGAAAGTAAACTTGATAGTATTTATTCTCCTCTGTTAACTGTGCTGAGAATCAGGAACACCTCAGCAAGGGACTTGGATACAGCTGCGATAGAGGCCGTGCGAATGTGCAAGAGAGAGCCATTTAAAAACCAGGGTGTTTGTATGCCTCTTTTGTGCCCATAACCAGTGTCATCATAGGAGTGTCCTGGGGTTTGATTGTGAAAATACAGTCACCTTAAATTAACTGGCCACATAATCAGTTTTAAAGTGAAGCCAGGTTAACTTTGATTAACCACAAGCAACAATTTAGATCGTAAAAATAAAACATTAGCATCTTTTTACGCTCCTCTCAGTGTTACATGAAACAATGTTTGACCACAGCCTTTTAAAGCTGCATGTTAATTTTTATTGCAAAGCATTCCTCTGTATTGCTCCAGCAGCAGAGCTGATGGAGTGCTCCACAGACTTTTTTTAGGATACTGATTCATTTAGTGGTAGAGGTTTTCTTCATTTTTCCAAGTTTTATTTATTATTCTTATTTTACTCCAGGAAAGGAATAACATTTCTCTACATCCAGACATTACCCACACATAACTGTGCAAGCAGAGAAAACATAACTTCATTCTTGTGGTTTGAAAATGCCTCCTTTTTCCTGTTTGTTTGTTTTTAAGAGGGAAGCGTTTCCATTTCTTAGGTCTCCTTTGGGGATTTAAATCAATGAAGACATCATTTGGTCTCTATATTAAAAAGACAATCTTTTATTCCCAGCTACTGCCAATACACTATCATTTTTTTCTGAGATCTGGAAGAACAAGTGTTAGTTTCGGTTTATTAGCAACATGAGGGAATCTTCTAATTAAGATTTTGGGTGGTGGAACGACATCTAAAGAAGATGTCATTTTATCAGTTATCTTTTCTTCACTGCACAGACCTGAGCTTATACCACTAATATCAATAGAAATTCTCCTACTGACTTCAGCTGAAAAGACCTCATCTAAAATCTACAAAAGTGGAAAAAAAAATTCAATTTTTACAGCATTATGAATGAGGACATAAATAGAAAAAAACTGCAGATATTATCATCATCTTTTCCTTAAAAATCCTTCTCTGAATTGCTTTTGCCAGTTTATTGCATCAGTACACTGCTAAAGAGTGTTCTTCTCATAACAAAACTTTCCTCATTCAAAACACAGAATTTATTATGACGTCCTATAGAAGTACCAGGTCTCAGCTTACTCATTGCATTAGAAAGGCAAATGCTTTTCATAGTGGCTTGCTGCTGGTTAGGTTTTGTTGGGATGGTTTTTAATTCAACAAGGGTATAATTTTACATTCAACTCTGAAGTCTGGTTAAAAATAGCAATTGAAAACGATCCTTAAAATCTGAAGATGTTTTCCATGGAAATTGTATCCAAAGCAGCTAAAGGTCTTTAGCATTGACTTGATCCTAAAGTGATTTCCACAATATATTGAGTTGTCTTAATGGCTGACAGGAAAATCATGACCCTCCAGCGAGGTTATCCTAGATGGCTCATACAAGACCTTTGCACATTTGCACATATGACCCTTTGAAATAAAGTGTTGTCTGACTGTAGATGGTGGCTTCATCTTTTGTAAGACAAAAGAGCTCTGTTGAAAACCTTCACTTGTCATCGCCCTAAAATCAGACATACTGAAAGACGAAAAACTAAGACAACGACTTCTCTAAGAATTACTATCTGTGACTGCTCTTAAAGTAGACAGAGCTATGAAAAAAACAAAATGCCAAACTGTGGGGCTGACCTCACATTTCTCCATGGGAATGTTTTTTTCCACGGCCTCCTTTAAGAGGTAGTTTCTTACTTTAGATAAGGGAAACTCCATCAGCTGCTTCATAGAGCAAAACTGACACCCACTGGCCACCCCCAGTACTTGACACACTTTGAGCTGTTGAGCAATCCTGACTTCAGGGCAGAGCAGGAGAAAGGAGAGGTGATCACCCTTCTAGCTCATCTCAGTCCTTCTTCTTTACAGTCCATGACCTCAACTTTGTCAGTGGTAGCCCCAGAACCCTGCTGCCATGGAGTGGGATGATGCATGACGTAACACCCGGGCTCCCTTTTGCTCCTTAGGGAACCAGTCATATAAAGTCCTTTTACATGACAAATGGCAGGGCTCCTACCCCTTTCTGTAGGAAGATAGAGCAGCTTTACTGACCATTTTTGCCTCGAAATTCAAGAAGACATGTCATTTGATCAATCTCGGGCTTGCTGTGCCCATGGTCCACCACACTTCCCTGCATCAGCTATTTGGAGGCAGCCATCCATGTGCTGGTTGCCACTCAGCCAGACTTACTCAATTCTGCTCCAGTGGAGGTCCGTATCTTCTGCATCCCACATTTCTCTGCGGGATCCTCGTTTCTCGTCACGCTGTCACCTCTGATCGCTGGAGCTTTATTATCAAGGCTCCCAAAGATAATGTTTCCTACCAGGTACTGTCGCCTGTGTGTTGTGTGAAGAAGTGTCCCCTTCTGCCTCCCTGTCACAGCACAGGCCAGAGTTACATTGGCATTTATACATTTATTTTTCAATCGCATTGCATGCTCATATCTAATTTGCTATCCACTTAGGCACTTCCAACATGATTGCCTTGTAAGTAGCTCCTTCCTACCAAATATCTTTGTTTTAGATTATATTTATCTCCTCATGGAGAACTTCAATCTTCCCTGAGATTCAATCTAATTCTCTTATTTCCTCCACATGTCGTATATCATCATGTGCTACCCTCTGGTAGTATCCCTTGCTCCCGTCTGGTCTTTGAAACTCTTCTCCGCTCTCTTATATGTTACTGATTTCATAGAATACATTATATTCTACATGGAACATGTCACTTTGCTGAAAGGTACATTATTACATTTTATGTAACCAGCATGCCCTTTTATGCCTGCGTGATCAGTTTGCACTTTAGCTATTTTAAACATCCCAGTAGTACATTATTCAAAATCTAAAGCATGGTGTCTATAAAGCACTGTCCTGTTTCTTATCACAGTTTCCAGGCAGCGTAGAGTAACTTATGTTGTTAAACGGGGAAGAATGTTTTTTGACACGGAGCAGCTTCATCCACGCACACTGTCCCTGCCTGTGCCCCTGCCTGAGCTGGCTCAGCCTCAAGTGAAAAAGGAAACTGGGGTAAACTGTGCTCTCCCTTTCTGAACACTCATACATTCAGATCATCTCACAAGGGTTTTCAAGAATAGGCAAGCCACTCTAGTATTTTAAATAATTGTCTTTTAAGACCACCAACAGAAATGAATACTCTGACTTCATTTTACAGTTCTTTTAGCTTTTAACTTCTCCAAGTGAGCAAAGCATCACCTTGCGTTGCTTTAGAGGAACCTGATGAAGTTACAAGATTATTTGATGATTTCAATAGCTGGTTAATTAATAAGTTGAGGGCAACATGTGACACACAGCCTCTCTAAGATGAACAGAGGCCACAGTGTTTCTCTGTATTTCCCTAACACTATTTATATCCACTTCAGCCTCAACAAATTCCTCTCGCCCATAGCCTGACTTCACAACAGGCTGCATTGCAGGCTGCTGGGTCCTTAGGGGGACACGAGCACAAATACCTCTGGCAGTGCCATCAGGGGAAGATATTAGGGCCACTCATTGCCACATACCCAGCATCAATATTGCAAGGGAGGAAGATCCCACCTTGACTTTCCAAGTCCAGGGTCCAAGTGCTTCGGCTTAGCCTGGTTGTTAGTCCAGCCCCAGCTCTGAAGCGTGAGCCTTTCACAGGTGTCAGTGGGGGACAAGCCATGGGTCTGGGTTAACAAGACAAAACTACTTGGCCCACGGCTGTACAATGTTATTTGTGAGCATGCAGAGATGCCCTGTCTGCCCAGGCATTTGGGAGCAGCGGGGAAAGAGCTGGAGGGAAAGTCCCATCCGAGCACAGACGTACCGGGAAGGGATGCCAGCTTCAGCACAGTTATTACAGAAGGCGCCAACCAGGAACCTGTCCCTCGCAGTACAAATATACTTTATTGCATCTCACTTTGGTTTCTAGTCTTGCCTGAATTACAGTTTCTCCCAAGCTACAGTGTGCAGCCTTGTGGCCAGAGGATGAGGAGTTTACTTGGAGAATATGGAGTCTGTTCGTCCCCAGATGTCACCACGTCCCAGAGGCAGTGGTGCTGGTAGGATGGTGGGGACACCCTGCTGCCTCACTGCGGGGGCTGGGCTCCCTGAGCTCCCTCTGCAGAGAGGGGGGGTCATGCTGAACGCTGAACTGAAGCAGCAGATACCTCTCTCCTGCTTTCCTTCTGCAGTGATAACATTATTAAAATAATACTAAGCTGCCGTACACATGGCTGATGGCTACACATCATTTATTGATTTTTCTTGCTTAAAGCTTAGCCATGATCTCAGGCATGCAAAAATCCGTTACATCAGAATGATTTGTCAGTAAATTGCTTTTTATGTTAAAAAGGAGAGGAAAAAAGATGTTCAATAAAGAATCCTGAGATTTTCAGGCTATGCCTTAGGTAATGGCGGGGTTATGAAAATACAGGTAAGTCCCCACCTTGATTCATGCCCACACAAATTATATGCTTTATCTGCGGGCTTTCGTTTGAATATTCTTTTCCATATTCAGACTAGATTTGTCTCTATATAGTGGGATTCCTGGGGGAGAGAATTGTTTATATAGACAAACCTCAGATTGTTTAGCTTTCAAATTTCATTTTTCAAAGCAATTTCTGAAAAATGACCCACCCCATCGCCCTCCTAAGTATTTGCTTTCTCAAGGTCTGCAAAGAGGGATAATTTGCTGCAGCTGTCAGTGTAGGGGCACAAGAAGGGGCTGTATATTTGCAGTGGCAAAGGACTCGGTTTGGTTGTGCAATTTTGTGGAAGTGTTTGAACACAGAGTCCCTGTGCTTTCCCATGCTATCAGGTCATCGTTCTGAAAGCCCAGTCCTGTTTGGGTGCAAGTTATAGCAGCGTGTCTCTTCTGTGCAGTTTCCCAAGTCCATATTAATGTATGGTGTTGATGTACAACCCTGATCTTATTACTGTTTGACTTTTTAAAACTAGACATCACATCCACTCTACTGCATCCTGTTGAGACCTCTTCACTGTGCCATAAACTGTGAGGTTAGTATCTTACTATCCGTGTTTCCACCTTCTCATATTAATACCAAGCGATATATCTGCAGCCACGGACACAGTAGTCTTTCCTACATAGCAACAAATGATTCGAAGACACTTCTGAAACATGTGCAGGAGCCCTTTGTGAACTGACACCAACACATTTGAAAGTTTGGATGCTGAGAAATCCCTCAGAGACAGACAACATGGAGACCATTTGAAGTCATCTATGCATATATTTTGCTGTGATCATACACAGGTGGAAACACTGCCCGGCAAGTCTGTGCTGCTGGGTAAAGACTAATCACATACCCCATGTTTATATGTGCTTATTTGTCAGCTGAGGGTTTCGTATGAAATGAGAGGAACTTCAAGACACTGAAACCCTGAAAAAAATGAAGGGCTAACAGCCTTCTGATTTGCCATACTTTCACTGAGATGTATCAAAATCTATACAGAGATCCAGACATCCAGTATAAACATGCAATCCAGACACTTTCTGTAAGTGATGTGAATTCAGGGAGGAAATCCCAAGAGCCAGTTTTAACAGTGTTTTGAGTGCAAACTTGTTTATAGACTCACAACCAGTATTTCCATGATTTTACCAGCTATGTTTCTGTTGTGAGACTGAGACTATTGCTCATTTTTTACTTTGATAACTAAGAACTGCAGATGTGGTTGGGTTTTTTTCCTGGTCTTTCAGCCTTCCTCTCAGCTGCTTGAAAACATGCAGACTTTTTCCTTTCAATTTTCAGGTTTAGGTCTCAATCCAACAAAACACTTAAACTAATATCTTCATTTGAAGTTAGCCTTTTTTTTTTTTTTTTTCATCAGGAGGATGAATTAGATGAGCTCTACTGGTGTCCTTTCCAACCTAAATTACACAACCCCCCCCCCCCCATTAATAGTCATAGTACTTAATATTTTCTGTAAGATTCTCTCATGGCCATTACAGATCAAAAAGACTCAAAGATGTTATAATCCACATATATAAGAAGCAAGGACAGAGAAAGAAAGGGCACTATAAGGTGCAGGAAGAGAGTTGGTTTCCAGTAGTCTAATAATTTTTTGCAGTATCATGGATATGATGTGGAGGTTTCTCATCCCATTTTTTTTGCCCTTCATGCATGTTTAAAATCCATAGCCAATTTCCAGCCTTTGACTCTTCTGGTTTGGGTTTTTTAACATTATTTGTAAAGGTATTTGAGAAATAAATACACTGATCAAAGGGTTTTCTGGAATTGTAGCTTGCTTTCTACCTTTCCATAAATAATGGCAATACACAGCCAAGGCGTAGTAAGCATGTGGCTGTAATATTTATTGCTTTCCTCTGGGGAGCCATTTATCTTACAACTACTACAGTTTAGTTTCGGAAACATGTCTGATTGTAACACTTGCAAATGCATATTTCGAAAGCTGGCTCTGATAATTTATGCACTCACGCTTCCAGATCACACGTTATTTTTAAAGCTTCCCTTTTCATGATGTTCCCCATTTTCACTAAAACAAAGGGGAAGAAAAAAAGCCCACCTGTGATATACCTAAAGGGAAACCCATGTAGATGAAGAATAAAATTTCCATCACGTTGCTCTCTATATCACATTAGTCCTGTTGGGCCACAACATACACCATGTATGCTAAGATCAAAAAAATAGGGGAAAGCTAGAATTTAGTACAAATTACTCTAAATTTGTCAAGATCATTAGTTCAGAGTAGGAGAAATAGAAAAAAAAAAAAAAAAAAAAAAAAGCTGTGCAAGTTTACTGTACCTGCAGACTTGTCCCCTACAATTTACCTCAACAGATAGAAAAATGTGCAATTTGGTGGAATGTTTTCCATCAAAAACCCAAACTGTTGGTTTTTTAACTCTATTTTCATTTCTGCCAGTCAAAGTTCAAAAATGTCCACCCTAAACTTAAGTTTTCTACTTTTGGAAACATATTTCTGAATTTGGGGTCTTCAGTTTTCTCAAGAAAAAAACAGCACCATGAATGGAAATTATTTCACTCTCAATTTTTTTAAGTTAAAATTTTCTGTTAAAAATCTTTTGATTAAAAAATTTCAGCTAGTTTTAATCTTGATTCTTGCTTTTTGACCATAGCTGCAGGCATGGCAAAAGACTGAAGAGAGGACAGAAACAAGAAGTCCCCGGCAAAAGTTCTGTGAAAGGAAAACATGTGAAGAATAAGTAAGGAATAATATTATTTGCCTTATTCTGATCAAGTTTCCAATATTCAGTGATTTCTTGCCACTATATTTAACAAATGAAATAAAAGCCAGAGTCACAAATATCAGGGTGTTCCATATAATTATTTTGCTGTGTATTTTACCCCACACGCAAACTGAAGTTCATGTTGCCGAGAGTGAGCAGTTCCTAACAAACAGCCCTTACACAAAAGGAACTGTAATATTTCTGGCCATTTTTATGATTGCCAGTAAGAAAACCAAAGTGATATATAATCTCCTACCCCTGCGTATACCTATTTGTTTTAGGGCACTATAAGCCAATTTTGTCATGGCAAAGGCCATATTATCATATTTTGTCTAATACCAGCTACTTTTCAGTGAGTGAATATACTTTATCGTTTACAGTAGTCTGGCTACCCAAAGCTAATGACAGATATTTTTAGGTGTGAATTTTTGAAGCACTGAGAGCAGATGATGAAACATTGCACCTCAGAGTTTGCCTTTGGAGTTGCACGCATTTGCAGGGAATCTCTTTGAACGTCCCTGCCAGAGCAAAACACGTGCTGCGTCTTTCCGCTAACTTAGCTTCTAGTGCTCTCCAGATCCACCTGTATAGGGTGTTATAAATCCCTTATCCCTGTCCTTCCCAAACTCTTCACCACCCTCATGAGTGTATCCTGATAAAATCCCTGTGCAAGAGGAAAGCAGGGTCACAAGTGCCTCTCTCAAAAACAGAATTAGGGAGCATGTGGGCTGCTTGCTGTCTTCTCCAGCCTGAAAACTTTCCCCGGTGAAAGGTTTTAGAGCAAGAAAGCAAGGGGTAATTTACAAAACAACCCCCAAAACTTTCCACTATACATAAACTTTTTTTTTTTTTTTTTTCCTGTGGTAAAAGGCAGATGAGTTTGATGTTTATTATCAGTTTTTCCTGGTGTCATTGTGCAGAGTTAATGTAACTGCCATGCTATAGTAATATACATCTGCACTTTGAAATGCACTGGTGAATGTCAGTTAGGCAGTATTTATGCTTTTCATGGTGTCAGAGTAATTAACATCCCCTTCGTTTTAAGTATGCCATGAAACAATACATTAAAAGTCCCCGCAGAACATACCAGAAAGGGTTTAAACAGTAGAGAGAAAAATATAATCATAAAGATCAGGGCTGCATTTCAGCCCCTCACTTTGGGTATGGTAAAGTTTAAACCCAGGGCAAAATCCTACTAATGGGAATTAAGCAAGAGGTGCCTGGGCTACACGCTGGCACGGAGATGAGGGTGGAGGAGTGTCATTTGCTGAGGTTCTGGACTAGAGACACCTGCGCTGCTTGGATTCCCTTTTGTTCTCCATTTGTCCACCCTAAAGCCTCTTTCTCTCTTTTTTTTATTCATACAGCATTGAGTTTCATTAAATGTTTATGACCCTATTACAGGATACAGTTTTAGATTACTATAATAAAAGGGAGTTGATAAAACTTCATTATCTGTGGTGGCAGAGGAAGAATAAAATCTTACACCTTCAAGTTTGTCCATAACATTGGTTGTAATAACTTTTTTAAAAGCCAAAGCACACACACACACACACAAAAAAAAACCACCCTGAAAAGCCAAATTCAATGTTCCTGGATTCAATGTCACAGTGTCACTGTTGGAAATTAGTAAATCAAGCATATCAGGAGAACTTTACTAAAGCCACAATTTCTTTGTCACTGCATATATTATTTCAGGGCAACACCTTTTTGTTCCCTGTGTTATAGGGTGGGAAGTATATGATGGTTAAAGTACAGGAGTATCACCTCAGCAAGGACAAATTTATACCTGAGTCAGGGTGTGGAGCTCAGAAATTCCTGTGATCTTTTCCTTTAAAAAATAAATTGCTGGTACTTTAATCATTTATCAGAAGGAAGAGAGTGTTTGTTTCAAAGGCGCAGAACGAGGGCTTTAAAATTAAACTCTGCTCATCTTTGGCTTTTGAGTGAATGCAGGAGTAATAAGGATTTTAAGATCTGCAGAGATGTTTTAATTCCTTTACATTCTGCAGGTAAAAAAACCCACCTCTTTTCCTCCCTCTTACTAGGTGTGCAAAAAGAGACATTTTGATAAAATCTAGTTCTCAGTTTTGAGTTTTATAAAATAAGAGAAAAATGTTACCAATGCAAAAATGCCTCTCTAACAGCCCCGCAAAATACTCGCCTCTTCCCCTCCCACGGCATTTTAAGACTAATTGTGTTTAGCGTATGGATTCGGCTGGGCCATGCAGAGGTGATGCTTAGTAACCTACTGCTGGGCTGAAACACAAGCAGCCCTGAGAGGTACCTCACGTCCCAGTGGTCTGGGGGAGCCCACGGAGGGGTCCAAGATGCACAGTCTGAAATGCCTGTGGGGTTTGGGCTCTGACACCCCTGAGAGGGGTTCAAGAGCTGCAGCCTCAAAGGGGCATGACCGAGGGTGGGCAGGGAGAAGGAAGGAATTGTGCAGCTGGGGTTTGGGAAAGGTTTCTGCAGGGGAACCTGCTGTCCAGGTTCCTGCAAGTCTGCCCAAGAATGGTCTCAGAGGAGCATATTGGATACAGCGTGAAAAACTGGTCTCAAAGGATCCTTCAGAAGCAGAGGGCTGGGCAAGCTACCTGAGCTGGGGGGCAACCAGCCTGACTGCAAAGGGTTGAAAAGAAACAGGAGGTAGTTCCCCAGGTGCCCTGCTCTAGCTACACCGCCCCAGCACTGCCCCCTCCAAGCCTGCATGTATTTCTGGTGCTTTCTCTGTTTCTCACCCTTTCTTCAAAAAAAGTTCCTCTGAATGGGAGAGCCACCGCCATTTGATGGCAGGGCAAGCTGCAGCCCCGTTGGCCAGCTGTGGGCTCCAGATGTGCTGGCAGAGAGCAGGCACCCACCTGGGTGTCTCTGCTCTCCTCACCTGCTCCCAGCCACAAAAACTGAGGGTGCTACTTGTTCTGACCCTCCATCAAACCTGGTTGAAACGCCTCCGGGGGCAGACAGAGGGTTGGGGGCCGGTGGAGAGAGGGAAAAGGAGACACCACATGGTTGGGGTGTCCCTTGGGCCCCAGCACTGCACTGCTGGCATCTCCCCGCAGGCAGAGGAAGGAAGCCCACCAACAAAAGACAAAGGCAGGTGTGCAGGGGGAAGGGTGAGGAGATGAGAGATATGGGGCAGGGTGAGGCCCTGGATGGGAAAAGCTGCATTTAAGGAGCCGTTTTCATATCTGAGACTGGCAGAAAGAGCACACAGCCCTTCCTTACTGATGGCCCGTGGACTGGTGTGGCCTCTGCTTGGGAAGCCTTGGTCACATCTCCTCTCCAGTGTGCCAGCAGGGATGAGAGGACCTCTACCCAGTATTCAATGCTGGTTTGATTGCATTTGGACTAGCAGCAATCTGCATCGCCAGGGGTGGGGAGAGCTGGTTCTCCCTTCACCCACCTGAAAACACATCTTCAGTTTGTGGTCCTGGTCCTTGCTACCACTCCACTTTTGGGCTTTCGGCACTCACAAAGGTTCCACGCTCGGCCTTATGGCTAGAAGCACGAGGGGTAGAAACAGCTCTCATTTAAACTCTCTTCATATATAAGCAGAAATGCTGTGAGATTTGGCAAAATCAGGAGCTTCTTGGCTGCTCCATTTTTTGTAGAAGTTAAAAGGGAAACGGAGCATTCCTGATCCTGAAAGACCCAATAACCAACTTCTTGTACTAAAAAAGCTCTGTTGCACACACGGAAAATGTGTAAAGTGTAAATGTGTAAAGTTTAGACACAGGATCATGGGTGTGTGTGCTAGAGCCAACAGCCCCGTATTGTAAAACTCAAGCAGGTCCAGGCTTTGGCTCTCCAAACTGGCATGTGTGCAGACGTCCCACTGAGGCATCTGGTGCTAGAAATGCAGCAAGTCAGCAAACAAACTTTCATTCCTACCTGTGAAAAAGATCAGGAGGTGGAAGGAGGAGGTTGGGGGGAGAAGGGAGATGCTTAAGTGGTCTTTGAGTAAGATCTGTTTTCTGAAAGTGGAAGCAACCATCTCATGGTTGCTTCTTGATGGTTGGAAGCAACCACCTCCTGCCCTATAAGAAACTAACCTCAGGTACACTTCGTACGTCAAAATAAAATTTTAGTTCAGTGTCTTGGATGGAAACTGCTTGACATGAAAGAGGCAGTTTCATATAGATGTCATTAGGATTCGGGGTTTCTGCCCACATGCAAGAGAGTGGAAAGCTGCTTTTAAGACGTTGTTGGAGCAGCCCCGTTTGTTACATCGGTTTGTGGGACGGACTATGCCTCTGAGGGTTTAACTAAGGTTTTAACTTGCTGTGGCTTGAGCCCTGGGGGAAAGAGGGGGTTCAGTGAGTATGTGCCAAAGCTCCTCAAAGGTAAAAATGAAGTTGGTGCCTATTAGTCAGAAACCACCACAAAGCTGCGGAGCTGCAGGATGCTGAAGCCCTGGGTGTGCTATTTAACACCTGCCAGCTTTCAGCACAACTGTATCCTATGAGGCTGTTTCCACTTGCATTTGTGGTTAGCAAAACCAAACCCCAAATCTTTAGCAATTAACACTTTTTCTCTAAGGTTTCTGCTGAAGTGGACTGTCATTGCACGTCTGAATCTCAGTGAGGAAAACCCAGGTTGAATGCTTGAACTGTATTTTTTTATGGAGGCTTTGGTTTCAGGAAAGGCAGATGTGGCTCAGCAATGGGGAGAAAGGGATCAGGGAGATGAAAAGACGGCAAAAGAAAAGGAGACCGCTGAGAGCACATGGCCTCTGCAGAGTAAAAATCTTTCTGGATACTCAAATTCCTTTGAAAATCCAAAGCCATTGGGATAAAGCAGCGAAGTGCCTGCTTTTTAGCTTCTTTTAAAATACCCTCCAGCCTGTGACCATTTAAACAAGGGTTAAAGAGGGGGAT
The DNA here is from genome assembly GCF_031877795.1 of Strix aluco. Lineage (NCBI taxonomy): Eukaryota > Metazoa > Chordata > Aves > Strigiformes > Strigidae > Strix > Strix aluco. The sequence goes on from NC_133936.1 coordinate 39,894,268, forward strand.
TAATTCACACCCCCCTAAAGCAGCCTGCTGCCTGAAGCCCTGCCTGCTCCATCCTGTTTCAGCTCCCGCAGCCCAGTTCGTAGGCACGCAAAGAGCTGTAGCCTGAGCTCTGGCCTTCGGCTCACCCTTGCTGCGGCAGGGCAGCCTGGAAATACGCTCACAGCTCCAGAGATGCGATTTCACTGCGCTCCTCCATGAATTTTTGCTGCCCTGAGAATGGGGTGGGTCTGCTCCCAAAGTCGGGGGGAAAACCTTACAGACCTCGACTTGCTGCCAGGTCCGGGCGAAGGGAGGAGAAGAAAGCAGGTAACAACTTTTTGGTGGGAGGAGGGGTGTGCTCTGCTCCCCTGCCCAGGGAATGGGAGGGCTGTTGAAGAGCTGCTTCTGCAAGAGCAGGTCCCTTCTGGCCCCTCTCCCTGCCCCCGAGCAATACACACTGTGTGGACATAAGGTCCTTAAAAAGCTTTGGAAACAGGAACAGTTTTAAACTTGAGTGTCCCGTGGGTATTCGTCTTTAACGAAAGAAACTAGAGGAATCAGCCACTTGGGAGCAGAAGCAAATATTTATGTATGAGCTGCATTTATTAAATTCTCTTTCATGGTTGACCTCTTTTTTTTTTTTTTTTTTTTTTTTTTTACTTTTAAGGGGTAAACCAGCTTAAAAACAAACCCTCTTTGGATCAGCGTCTCAGGCCGCTCTAGACCAGGCGTCTCCAGTAATCCTGCTGTTTTAACTGCAAACACAGCTCATTGCAGACCTGCTCCCCACCAAACATCTCAAACTTCCTAAGCGGGAAGCCCTGGCTTTGCCTTCCTGTTAAGTCAACAGAATAAAATGGGAGGAGAGACGACACTACCCAGCAGTGTCAGCCTCAGAGCTGTGGGGCCGTTCAGGAACAGCATAGCCCTCCTCAGTCATTAGCATGTAGCAGAGGTGGGAAGGGAGAGGATGACTAACAACATGGGGGAAGAAAAGAAGAAAAAAAAAATCTATGCACAGCATTCACAGCAGCTGAGTCTGTCCCCTTCTCCTCTCTGAAAATGGTAGGGCTCGGACGAGACACCTGCATGCTCGGGAAGAGGTGAAAGTAAATAAAACACATTAGTTAAGCAAAAAAACAAATGCAAGCTCACACAAATATAGGATTTTCAAGGACTGGTGTGTTGCAAGTGATGTGATGGTCTAAATTGAGTCTCTGGTGTGATTCTGTTCTGCCTGAATTAAACTGGCGCTTCCCCTTGGCTGCTGTGGGACACAGTGGTGCCGCAGGTCAGTGGGTACATGGCTGGTATCTATACATTATCAGTGTGAACAGTCATATATATTTGCATAAGGACTTCCAGATGGAATGAATCATTGGGGAAAGGAAACCAAAACACTGGGTAAAAGCAGTGATGAACAGATTCAGATACTTTAGGCCTGCTTTGACTCCTGAGAGCAATTAATTGGTGGTCCCTAAGGAATTTTGATGGTGGCATCTAACCTTCATCAGCAGCACCTCGCTGACCGAGCAGGCTGGGGCTTGCGTACGCGTCCATGTGGGTGCCTATGGAACAACGTTTTGATGTGATCTGGGATTATCCCATGGGACTTCACGCTATCCCGTAACCGTGGAGGTGACTCCAGTGCTATACTGGGAAAGCTTTTCCAGAAAGCCTCCCTGCTCTGCTTTTGTTATCCAGGCAGCCTGCGGGTGCTGTACCTAGACATGACACATGCGCACAAGAAATAAGTCCTGTAATATTCTTGCACAACTAACATGGTAAGTTAGACTGCATTCCTGTCTTTCAGTTGTCAGGAGAGTGTGGAAAGAAGATATTTATCGCATTAGCCCTGCATGATCAAGGAGAAGCCTGGCTGTTTAAGGATGCTTTATTAATGAATGCTAGAGGACATCTACCCCTCCTAACGTACAAGTGGCTTGTTACTGAAAAATGCAGGGAGATAAACAGCCAAGTCCTCTGTCTTCTGTGGCTGTTCAGTAGGTGTGTTACACTTGACATGGGTTATTTATGAGTCTCAGATAGTGCCCAAGGCTAAACCTACCATTGCCATTAAAAAATAAAAGCAGATGTAACTGACAGTGTTCTTCTGCTGCTGTTTTAATAACACGAATGTCTTTCACATGACTTAAAAGGCCCAATCCAAAGTGTATCAAAGTCGAGGATAATTTTTCTATTGACTTCAAAGGGTTTGGGATCAGGCTTAATAATGCAGCTGGTACCTTGCCCCCTCTCTCCCGCCCTCCTCCCCCTGCGCTTGCTCTGGCTGGAGGCATATCAATACCTCAGACAAAACCAGCGCTGTGTGTGCGACTGCTGCCGCTTACCTGCTCCATGCAAAATGTGTACTTAACCGCTGCTGGAGCACTCCCCCAGATCACCCCGTGCTTCCAGCAAGGCGCCGGAGCCCCACTGGGGGTGCTGATGGGAGAGCGGGGAGCCAGGGGCACCTTCTTCCCTGGTTGACTCTTTCTTAGCAGCGCATTGACAGCTCGTGTGAAGCTTAGAGAGGGTCAGCTGGCCCACCCTGGGTGTTGGAAACGTGTCCCTCTCCAAAATGTAAACGTGAAGGGGTGCTGCTATAAGGGAAACCCTTCCCAGGTCTTCACCTGCCTGCTTTTCTCCCTCTCCCTGAAATCTGCACGCACCTACTAAATTCAACCCACGAATAGTAGGGGAGAAAAAACCCACAACTCTTCAGTAAATCACACTTCGTGTTAAATAATGAGATGTATTTACATCCATGGCATTCCCTATGGCTCGTTCAACCCTGCTACAACTGGACAAAGGTCAGTCTTGTCATTAGAAGACATATAGCAACCCTATAGCCTTTGTATACCATCCTGTAGCAACCTTTTCCACTCCAGCAAAGGGAAGCAGAGCAGGCAGGGTTGGCAGGCAGTGTATGGTTCCATACCTTACCATCATGCTGCTCACACCCTCTTGCGCCAAGCACCTGAATTTTTACCAGCCAACCTTAATTTCCATAGCAAACCACAACGTGGAGGCCCTTGTGACCTCATGGCTCTGCGAGCTGGACAGTTAAGTCTTTTAATTAAAACTGAAGGAGCTGATGGCTCCAAGTGTCTCATAATGCCTGCTGGCAGCCTGGCTGTGGGAGGGAGCTCTGCTGTCCCCCCTGACCCGCACAGCTCTTCAAAGGCTCGGGAAGGCGCCCAGAAACACCCTGGCTGGTGGGGACGGGGATGCTGCAAGAAGCCAGGCACACGATTAGCCTCACTGGAGACTGCAAAACCAATAACACCAGGTACACACGCAAACGCATGGCTGGAGTGGAGCCTTTTAAAACACAAAGTTAATGAAACTTCAGCTCCTGATGAGCTGTTAGTATTTTAACCCTCCTAACATGAAGGAAGGTGTAAGGGCACTGATGTATGGAGAGTTGTCCCCAAACCAGAGGGGCCGAGGTGCTGATGGTAAAATGCCCTGGTTGCAGAGAGCTTACTGGGGCGGGGAGCTGCAGCAGGGGCGACTCAAAGAGCATGGGGTACCCAACGGCGGTGGCTTCAACACAAAACTGCTTTTAAAATGAAATGACTGAAAGAGCTTCCCCCTCCCTCCCAGCGCGTGCTCGCTGCTTGCTGCCAACACATTGCAAGCGCTCTGGAAAATGCTGCTCACTTGCTCTGTGGTTGCTCATGACAGCTTGATTTGGATGAGAAGAGAGAATTAAAACAGTCTTCTGAAGAAGATGAACGACCTGCATCCAATGCTACCTTTTTTTCCTTTTTTTCTTTCTCATTTTTTCTTTCAAAGCAGTGCTGTCCTTCCAAAGGCCACGTCCTCAGGACACCAAAAGCACCAGTGCATTTTCAGGGAGGCAGTCGCTGCTCCTTAGCTCCCCTTTTATTGCACACACTGCACACAGGCAACACGACACCAAAATAAATTTACCTATGACTTCTACCAGCTCTAGACCCTGTGGGCACATCACCCCCTTACGAACGCCTCCGTGCAGAAAGGATAAATTTGCCCTCCAGCAAGCGATGCCAGCAGCACCACGCTCGGGTGAACCGCACCGGATTTATCCCGCTGCGCGGGATTGATCCTGCCGTGCTGGATTGATCCCGCCATGCCAGGTACCAGCCCAGGGACGGGTTAAACCAAGCCCTCCCTCAAAACAGGAGAGCGCCTTGGTCCCGAGAACGAAACTCCTGCAGCACACACAGACACTCATTTTAATGACTATACTTTGTTGTAATGTTACCAGATATTTTAAAGAGCATATCACTCTAGCAGAAGCCACTGCCATCTGTGCTTCCCCAATTAGGAATGCAAGCAAATATGTATTTTACAGTAACATCAATAAAATGTAATGCGCAAGTGATGTATCTTTGGTTTTGTTTTTTTTTAAAGACACAAATTAGGGAACCAGTCAGTCTTGAAACTGCGGAATTCCCTCGCAGAAAGAATGGGGGTTTTGTAACCAAAAGAACAATCCAGGCAGGGCCTCTGTCGCAAGGATTTTAGTTTTCAAAGCAGAATAAATGGGCTTTAATATCTTTTTTTTTAAATGTATCATCACTTTGAGAACATATCCTACACTTTTTTTAAAAAAACCCCAAAACCCTGCTTGCCAGGCTATTCATTAGTGAGCATCCCATACGATATGCCTGAAACCTGCCTCCTGTCAGAAGACAGGTGTTGAACGTTTTCAAAAATCTCGGCTCTTTTTTTTTCCACTGCTGGCTCAGATCGGTCACCCGCACTGTAAATCAGCAATTCAGGGAGGAAAATGCTTTCTTTTCCCCATTACTTGCAACAAGGAGATCTGGGTGCTCTGCAAATATTTTTGGTTATTTCCAGAAGGTCCTTTCCCTAACGGAACTGGGCCATTGCCCTCCCCATTACCCCACAGTACCCAGCTCCCTGGGAAAAGAAATAAAAGCTTTCAGAGGGCAGGGGAAGAAAATACCAGGGGAGAAAAAACACATTGCAGAGGAATAGAGAGGGTGGAGATCCCTGGTGCAGGGCTGGAGAGCCCACCTCCTCAGGGGACGAGGGGTGAGGCTGGGTACCGCGGGGGGGATGCTGGGTACCCCAGGGTGTTGCCAGGTAGCACGGGGGGATGCTGGGTACTGCGAGGTCTCTCGCTGGTGATGCTTATCAGGCTGCAAAGTTGCACAGCAAGGGCTCACTGCAGGCTGGGGAGGTGTTTGAAGTCAAAGGGGAGCCGTTAGAAACCTCCAGCCTGCTGAAACAGCGCTCTGCACTGCGGTCACTTGCCTCTTTCTGCCTTTCTTCTTCTTTTTTTTTTTTTTTTTCCATCCTACTGTGTCTTAAACTGTTTCTCTAGAGCATGCGGTCCCCAAAGGGGAGGGGGGACCAACCCAAACAAAGTAAAAAAGCAGCATATTGTCTGCGACTGCCAGCAAGGCATCCCCTCCCTATCTCATGCTTAATGTGATAATGAATCTTCCCGTAGGAGCTTTTGTGGTTTAGGGCTTACTGAATAATAATGTAACACAGAATACATGCAAAGCCACATTTCTCTCTCTCCTCCTCTTTTTTTTTTTCTTTCCAAAATACACATCTGATCAAAAGCCAGGCTGCAATTAAAACGTAGCATAGTTTGAGGTTTTGGTTTTGGTTGTTTTTCTTTCTTTTTAATGCCACTAGATGGTATTTCATCAGCAAACGAAAGCTAAGACAGCGTAAATATTTTCTCCACAATGGTAATGATAAAGGTTATACTTTGTAACTCTGCTTTGTGCTTTAGCACTTAGCCCTTTTAAAAATATTTTAAGTTTAGCACGCAAATAACTAAGAATTGTGCTTTGTGACAAAGGGAGACGAGCACAGAACTTGCTTTGCTCTGTGCAAGTTTCCCATTTCAGCATTCCCTGACCCCATCTGTAACTGTGTTGCATTCACGTGTGCGTCTCCTCCACCAGCTTAACCATGAATAACTTCTGTCTGACAAAGATCTCGGAGCATCCCTGCGTGATGCTGCGGAGACCCAGAAACGATGTCCCTTTTAACAGCGGGGAAAGCCGTCAAACTGCTGCCATCTTTGCCCAGGTTTTTCACCAACTTTATGCCAGAGAGAAGAAGAGAATCAAGTCTTTCCATGGCCTCTTCTCCTCCCTATGCTGTAACTTGCTCTCTGTGTGTATATTAATGTACTTGAGAGACTCCTTGATGTGCCTGGAGGCTTCACACCACCTATAGGAGCAGATATTGGGTAATAAACCCCAACTAATCAAAGTGAGGGGAACATGAATAAGAGTGGGATGTGAGGACCTCACAGGTGTTCACCATGGAGTAGATGGTGTCAGTCATGGCATTTGAGAAAATACTTGCAGGACCAGAGCATTAATTCTGTTCTCAGTCTCTTCTTGTGTAAATCCAAGTATAAAACATTAAGCTCCATATTGATGTGCAGAGATCCCTTCTTCAGTCCATCGGTGAAGAGGGACATTCTCAGGAGGAGCTTCTCTATTTTTATCAGCTTGAAAATTTTCAAACAGGAAAGGATAACAGGTCACCAAATCTTCCCTCTCCATATACCTTCCTTTACACTAATAGTTATGGTCTTCCTTGTAGGATACAGATGCAGTATCTTACTTGAAACCCTGATAGGAGTCACTCATATGCACAATTAAAATTAATTACATATCTGTAGAAATGTCCCTGAGCCTTGCTAATAAAGAAATAATTCAATTTGACGGTCATCCTCATTTCTATCTTAACCACAGCATGTAAGATTCGAAATACATGTGTTTCATTTCAGTTAATTACTCTGGGCACGCACACAAATACACGTGCTCCACAATTAATTACTCAGAGCTCAGTGAACTTTGCAGGCACTCCAACCACATTCATCAAAGACCTTTTCTCCCCAGTTTGGCCCTTGATTTCCCTGTGTCTCTCTGGAAGCCTATTCCAGGGAGAGGTGGGCACAGGGTTTTTTGGTGCTCCGGGAGCCACAGCCAAGCAATGTGTGGCCGGCAAGGAGGTTAGGTGAGGGAAAGCGCTTGCCTTCCCTCCTCACAGCCACCTCTGATCTCAGACAAAGACAAAATACTGGGCGAGAGGGAGCTTGGGTCTGGCCAAGTGCAGCTGCTCTTATCTCCTTGGGTAAGAGAAGAAAGTCTTGGCACAGGTGAGCCGCTTGAATCAAAGTCTCTTAAGTTCCTCCAGAAAACGTTTTGCGTGGGAGCCAGCCCAGAGGAGCTCCAGCCCTAGAGAAATGCCTGTGCCGCCTCTCTGGGCTGCCCTCTGCTCCTGCCCTCCAGAAACAACCCCATTTAGCCAGGACAGTTTTATATAGGTTGAGAATGACATTTGCATGGTTTCCTTTGGCTATTTCTCTGTCGTGTGCAGCCTGCCAGATCTCCTGGGGAGAGCTGCCTCCCACCCTGGGCTTGCTCCATGCAGGACAGAGCAAGCAGGAGGTGCCACCTGCAGCAAAGATGAACTAGGAAAGGCATTAAAGAAAAACTTTCTAGCGGCAGGGGGACACAGGCATGGGAGTAGATGAATTGCCCAGGGAGGCTGTGGTGTCTTTGTTATTAGTGTTTTCTAAGGTTGAAGAAACTTCTCAGGGGCAACCTAAGCAGCATCTGCAAGTCTCAGGACAGACGCAGTCATCTTAGGAGTCTCTTCTGGCCAAGCTTCCTGCAATTTCCAGCACCCTCGTACCTCACAGGGACTTGGACACCCCCCTGCAGCACCAATAACCAATACACGAATTTCTGACCCATTCAGGAATTTATTTTACATGCTGATGAAATTTGAGTTGCAATTAAGTCCCGTTCATCAGGACTTTACAATATCTGCGATGGAAATTCGGCAGATCCCATTCAGAAGACGCTAGCTGCTGCATTATGTTTATTTTGAATTTAGAGGCTTGTGCTTAGCGACAGGTTGCCAGTGTCCATCTGTAGCTTGTTTTTTGTTTTCATCCGTGCTGCACATTTGTGTGACAAGACGTGGGCATGTTCAGCGTGGAACAAACCTGCTTGTTTTTCACCTCCAGTCTACCCACAGGGAAGGCTTGGCAGATCCCAAGCCTGGCAGCTTTTTCCCCAAAGGCACCTTTAGAAGCTCAGCAATCCCATCCACTGCCCCAGGCATGCCAGGGTCAGGCAGGAACAGGCTCTGTCCAGTGCAGGAGGCCTCTTCTGGCCAGGAGCAGAAAATCCCCTAAGCCCTGATGCTCTAAAAGAGTTGGGATGGCTTCTTCCTAGTATTTCAGCTATAAAAGACATTAGTCCTACACTTCTCATAACCTCACCAATGGAGCAGAGGATAACTTCACCACTGTTATTTAACAGCTGGATCCACAGGCCAGGGACATCTGGACATCAGACCCAATCAGTCTCCCCCAAGCTTGCAAAACCTTAACCAGTGCTTTACACCCCACATGCATCCTCATCCCAGCACCCATTCAGCAGGCAAAGCATCTGCCAATCCTCACAGGGCTTTTCGCTTTGACTCTGGTACCCTCCCTGCAGGCCTGAAGCTGGCCATGTATTATTTATCTTGGTCAGTTAATTAAGCTCCCAATTTTTTTTTTTCCCCTACTAAGGCCTTTCCTAGCATTTAGGAGAAGCATTTAAATGTGCTAATGGCCCATCCCCGAGCGCCCCCAGCTATTTAAACTTCAGGCTGCCACAAGCAGCTCACAGGAGAGAGGATGGGGAGACCAGGCTGCCTTTTGTAGGAGATTTGGGGATTATCATAGCTCTCTGAGCAAATTCAGAAGTACACATGCACACAATTAACCAACGAGTATGTTTCAGTAACAGAAGAGCCTCCTTTTGCCATTAGTTGAAAGAAAAAAAAGTTGATGATTTTTAAAGCAACTTCTTTAAGGGAGGAAGGGAAATGATGCATGTTATGCAATTGCAATGACAAATAAGGATGAAGTTCTGCCTGGTCTCAAAAATAAGCAAGAGGTAAAACGGTGCTGATATCCCTCCTAAATCACTGAAAGCAAGCTAGCTAATGCACAGTACATCTTGCAAAAGCCTGAATTTTGGTTTTCCTTTTTCTGCTCTCTCTCCTGCAGAGAGGAGCTCCCTGTTAGGGTGCTGGGGGAAAAAGCCCCCAGGAGGAAATCGCACACATGAACCCAGGGCTGGCTGCATGCTGCCACACCCCAGCCCTAACACAGGGCAGAGACTTCACCGTTCCTCACTAAAAGCTGTGCCTGAACCGCCCTTCTGCGGGTGCCAACCATCGTGCAAGGCACGCGCTGCAGTCAGATGGCAACGTAGGAGATCCAGAAGTTGTGCCAAGGCTCTGGCTGGGGCGGGGGAAAGAGAAAAGAAAAGAAAAGAAAATAGTCACCCACACAGAGCAGCCTTTCTTTGCAGGCTCGCCGGCGATGGAAAGCTCATTGATGTGCCCTGAAAGAGCACCTGAGAATCCCAAAAACGGCGAAGAGAGGAGCCAAGCAGGCGGTTGCACAGGTTCTCTTTCTGCAACATGCACTTTTTCGGAAAACCTTAAAAGAAGCAGCAGTCTCTCTCCCTGAGCACAGAAGCCAAGACTTTTGAGGCTCTTCTCTTACTAGATTTAAATCTTCACAATAATTCAGCTAAGGGAAAACAAAGAAAACCTCAACGGCAGCAGACTCATGTGCAAGACTTTGGCAAAGCCCTTTCAGGCAGCACAGCTGGAGGAGGTTGCAGCCTGCACTCCCCGGGAAGGCGGCAGGAGGAGAGCAGGGGAAGCAGCCAACACACGAGGTGGGTTCAGCGGGATGAGACCAAACGTTAGAGGAAGCCTGGCCCACGTGCACAAATGCTACAGGTCCACTATTGTCAGAAGAAGTCCCCTGGGAAATAGACACCTGAGCAGGAATAGGTGAAAAGAAAAACTGTTGACTATTGTTACAAGCTTTCCCTCCCCTGCATGGGCAATACAGGAGCTGACGGCCTGCTCCTGTTGCAGGAACTATGTGCAAGCTCTGCTAGGACAACAACTGGCAAAGCCCATGTCTATCCTTAGCTCTGCCCTAAGCTGTCATGTAACCTGGAGCAATTCCCTTCCTCCCCATGTAACCCTGCTTAAGCAGTAAGATCTTCAAGGCAGAGACCTTTTGTGTGTATAGCACCTGGGGGAACAAGGTCAGGGGGATATCATCTCAGGTATGATATTTTCCATCATCATAATAATAATGCCTGGCTGTCACCCACCCTGCGTTCAGTCACAGGCTCTGACAGTTTGGCCAGAAATCCAATTTATTTGTTGATGTCCTCATAGCTCCTGCCTTTATCACAGAGAGCTGCTCCCTTTGATCTACACACAGTGGGAGACTCCAGCAATTTCAGAGGCTCCAGGCAAACTCCTTGGAAGGGCAATCAGCCCAGTATGGGACTGGAGAATATTTATGACCTTGTTAGTACAAGTGAGGCTTTTCTACCCAGACTATGACTGGGCTGAGACCGGGCTCTGCAAGTGCTCTGCTTCAGAAAGCTGGGCACACAGGTCAGCTTATCTCTTTACAAGCAAGCAGGTAAGACAAAAAAGCCAAACTAGAACAAACAAGGAATATTATTGTCTTTGTTTATGCTCTGCTCACTCCTGGAAGAACAAGTTAGGACTCAGGCCACATCGTAAGAAACACACTCCATGGTGCTGCAGGCAGCAGCCACCAGCTACACCCAGGACTGGGCTTACAAAACCATCTCAGGCACAGAGGGCCAGCTGGAGAACAGACCTCCAAATTCCCCGAAGGGCAAATACAACAGAACTGACTGAGCAGCTTCACAAACACACACAACGAAAAGCTCAAACTCCTCCCTCCTTCACTCAGGGCACTCCTAAGTGGGGTGTAAGGGACTTTCAAACCAAAAATACTCCTCCCTTAACAAGCTCCAGACCTCAGGCTGTAGCTGATGGTAATTGAAAGCTGTTAATGTGACTGCTTCCAGCTGTGGCCAAATCCCAAAGATGCTCCGTCGCCAGACTCTGTCAGTACCCCAAGTGACTTCATAGTTTTTCAAAGGCAAATGTGTAGCTCTCATGGTTATGGAAAACCCTGGTTCAGAGACACTTAATGGGCTCAAAAACACAGAAAGAAAATAAACAGATCAATGAAAAATCCTGGTTTGGGGTGCTTTTCTTTAAAACCACTGACTTAGTTTCTGCAGGATTTAGCTCATAATTTTTGAATACAGGGGAAAAGCCAAATACTGAGAGTTCTGGAATCCAAACAGGGGCAAGATGTTGGCAGCACCCCTCAACCTCAGGTGCTTCACCAGTCCTGTGTCCCTTCTTGTGCCCCCCGAGCTCCTTCGAGCTATGGCCGTGCTGCGGGGCTGCAGTCATTGCTCCCACTGCAGGAACAGGAATAGCCAGTGGGACTCAAGTATGCTTGCTGTTCATGACCTGTATTAACTAGAGGATTTTCTTTTGAGGGTTTGTGCCTTTTTTTGTGTCTCAATAATGATGAGGGAGATACAAATATGTTGGGTGTTCTTGTAATGGTCTGTTTTGTTTTGTCCCTGTTCTGTTCAATGTGTTAGCATTGCTTGTGTTTGTGACTTCAGCCTCACTCTTGGGACATCACCTTGTTTTATAGATGTCCCATTGCAGTTATAAATCTTTTTTTGTGAGTAAAAGCTCATGGTAGTGGTGGAGGTAGAAAAAAGTGAAAGCTGAGCACCTTCAGCTGGGAAAAGTGAGAATGTGAGCCCTAATGCTGACATTGTCAAAAAGAGAGGCAGGGATTATGATGGACTGTAATGTCTTTTTCTGTTTAATCTCTTGCTGCTTGGTCAGTTATACTTTGGCTTTGTTGTGGGGTTTTGGTGGTTTTTTTTTAACACCTGGGCTTGATTGTACGCATTGGTTTTTTATTTTTCTTGGTAGAGGGTGGGACAAAATATGCTACTTGTTTTGCTTCTGTGCATAGTCTGACACTGGCTATAGCCTGAACCACTCAGCAAATAGCAGCCCTACCAACATGATGTTTTATTGCCTACAAACAGACAGGACTCCCCACTTCAGTACTGGTTTAGAAGGAACAGCCATCACTCATGCATTTCTCCTCCTGATTTTGATAGGAGCACCACCAAGTAGCTTGAGATTTTGGAAGCAGCACTCAGGAGGCTGCAGAGCCTTACTTCATGGCCTTGCTCTGACGAAGGAAATCCTGAAATAATTCTTAAAGATTTTGGAGGTTGTTTTGTTTGTTGGGTTTTTTTTTTTTTTTTCCCCCCTAAGGATCGTAGACTGAACTCTGAGTTTTAAGAGGTTTCAAACAACATTAACCTTTATTTGCAAATGGTATGAGCTGAGAGAGACTTGCTGCAGGCATTGGGTTTCCATTCCCGCAGGCTCAGAGCTTTTCCTGGTAGGTTTACGGTGCAAGGACGGATGGACTTTTTAAAGGCTTTCAGCACTGTAACTTTGGCTTTTATTATCCCCAAAAATCCACATTCAAATGTAATGAGTTGGCTATTAGAAAAAGTAAGACATGCAAACAACACGTTTGTAAAATCTGCCATCCTGCTCGTGGGAGAAACCCATGCAAGGATGCATCTCGCACTGACAGGCATCCATGCTGTCCTGGGCATCTTTTTCAGTCCTAGGAAATAAAAAAAAAAATTTAAAAATCACAAATTGTGCTTTAGAAATGCCATGCTCAGGCTGCAGGGAGACAGCAGAAGTTGTGTGTTAGCAGTGTCCCTGTGCACTACTAAGCTGCCGTGGTAGGACTCCCGGGGCACTACACCAAGGACGGGGGTACATGCAAAATAACCCTGGTGATTTTATTTCATTTTCTGTGAGGTGCAGGGTTGCTCAGGCTCTACAAGGTTGGGGTATCATGCCCAGCAGAGTCCAGCTCACTGCTGAAATGGGTTTTGTTCACTCCTTCCCATGAAAAGGGGGGAGCGAACACCAGCCCGTGATAACCCTCTTGTTCATCGAGCACCATTTGACAGCAGCTGTGTTCTGGCATGTTTCAATTATACTGCACCCATTACGATATCCAGCAGTTTGATTACTACAGTTAACTGTTATTTGAAAAATCTGACCAAGCTGAAGAGATGTGAACAGGTCTCCTGGTTAACATTTCTATGATAGCTTGGCAAAAAAAAAAAATCCCTTCCCACCTTTCACCTAACCTGTTCCACTTGTCAGGATGCTCTCCCCACTCATCCCATGCCCAACCCACTATTCTTCAGTTCACGCTTCAAAGGCTGCTCTTTCTGAGCCCACTCCCAGAATTATACATGCTTTGAAGTACCTGGGCTTCATCTTCCTCACCAGAAAGGTGCTTATAAAAGGAGCCCGAGGAGAGAAAACTGCTTTGTTGGCAGTTCTGCCTCCAGAGCCACTGCCCTTGCCCCATTTTCCTGCCACACCTTGTTAAATACCTGCAGGAAATTGCCTGCTTCCCTGGGGTCCGGTCTCCCGTGCCTTATACAAGTGCAGAACAAGGATTAAAAAGTTATTAGTCTAACCTGGCTGTGTTTTCCACCTGCCTGCTCTGGTATAAGGGACTGCAGGACGTGTAGGGCAACAGACCCAAGGTACAGCTCACTTCACATGGTTTCAATCAACGAGAGGCAGAAACCTCTTAAAAAGGTAACCCTGGCTGAGGCCCTGAGCAAAACCCCACTGAAATAGGCATTAAGATTCATTACCGACCTCTGACATTGCTCCTGTAGCAATGCTGAATGACAGAGCAATGTTTTATAGGTAGTAATTTTGCAAACATTTCTTCTTCTGCCTACAGAAGTAGCACATCCCTCATCCTCCCGCACAATCCAATGGCTGGTGTAATTAAAATGAAGCCAGACTCAACTAATTTGACACTCAAGCAGTTCAGATTTAAAATATTCTCTTGAAAAAATGCACTTTGCTGTTAAGAAGCAGCACATATGTTTATGTATGGATAATGAGCCTTGCTGGCAAGGACAATTAAGTCTCCTGTAAGCATCTGTGGTCATTCTCCACCCGCATTTCAGAGGGAGGCTGCCTGTAAAATATTTGCCATTCTCTAAGGTAATTGTACCATCCCTTGTACTTGGCTCTCATGGTTGCTGCAGTGATTCTATAGAAGACTGTTCCTTGCCATTTTCCTGATGCGCCTTCCTAATCTCAAAGGAAGTCTGCACTCATCGCCTAAAGTTAAGTGTATTTTATCTTTATTCTCCTTTTACATCGTTTTTCTGCCTTGGACCTGGTCTTGCAGTTAATTATAAAATAAGCACAACCGAAAAGATTGGGTTGCCAAGTACAATGACAATATATCTAGCAGCAATTTCTTTCACCCAGGTTTTTCCAGTTTCTTGCTTTGGCCCTATCACATGTCCCAGCTGCTAGTGAAATAGCTCATGGGGTTTTGCAGGTGTGGAAATTCAGGGAGAGCCTGATGGGAGCTTTTTCCATGCCAAGAGGGGGTGGATGGGGCCAGATCTGCTCAGGGACAAGACAAGAGGTCCAAAGCAGATCAGGTGATATCACCCATCTTCGCTGCCAAAAATGACCACATTTCTGGGTATTTATGAGATTTTTCAGCCCTCCCAGGAAGGAAGCTCTTTTCCCTACCCCTGGAAAAGAGTTATATCATACTTGTTTCCAGAATCCAACTTAGAAGCAGCCCAAGCATGATGTTTTTTGCTGGCTCTGTGCCAGGCGGGCCAGGCTTCTCGCAGGCAGTGTGCATGCCATCACAGGCACAGCGGAACAGGCAGGGGCAGGGCTTCCCCTGTCCCTGCAGCCACATGCAGCATGTGCAGGGAGGAAACATGTGCAGCTCTGCAGGAGAAGGGAGCCACCGTGCCCGGTTTCCCTACTGCTCCTCCCAGGGGAGGATAGAAGCCTTGTTGCATTTAGGCCCACAGGATGCATTAGCTGCTTCTGACTTCTTAAATACAACTTTCCCTGCAGCTAGATGGAGTCAGGGCAGTATGAGTGTACACTGGGGCTTTGCTCAGGCCAGAGTTATTTCTGGCACCTTTCTCCACGCAGGGAGTTTGCTGAGCTCTTTGCCTTCCCAGTAATTCCCACTTGCTCTAACACTAGGAATGCCACAGGACTATACTGAAATAACTCATGTTGCAAAGATGGTGCACAGGTAGAAAGTTTTATACTGGGTTGTATTCTTGTGACAGGAGCCCACAGGGGAAGGCATTATCTTAGGAGCTAGCCCTGTCTTTGCAGGGCTAGCAGTCCTGAGTTATCAAGCTATACCCATACCTTACCTAATCATTTAAAGAACAGCTGAACAGGGGACTAGCAAAGGTAGCCCTGTGCATATCAACTCTCTTGCTTTTTAAAATTTATATACATGCACATGTTTTTGGGGCAACGAATAATCCAGTGTGGTCCTGAGGAGTCCCCTTCTGAAAGTGCCTTTTCCCCACTCACAGCTATTTCACAGTAATACACTTTTAGTGTTTGTTATAAGTAGATTTCTCAAATTGCTGTGAGTCAGAGCCAATCAAAATTTCAGTTGTTTACTTAGCAAGCGGCAACAAGCAAAACAGCGCTGGGTGGCCGGGGAGTCCCTGCTCCACCAACGGTGCGCACTCACTTCCCAAGGGTCCGTCTTTTTTATATCCTCCGCCTTCTGGTATCGGGTCTCCCTGAGAGGTGTACCCTGCGTCCGCGCACTTTGCAGCTAGGGGGTCGCTCCATCCGGGTCTTCCTCGCGTCACCAATTCCTCGTATTTCCTGCTTTCCTGAGAGTGGCTCACAAAGCTTTTGTTTATATCTTACAGAGTACAGACACTTCCCCTTTGTCCTTCTCCCCTTTGTCTTTCTCCCCTTTGTCCTTCTTCCCTTCTCCCTCTTTTCAATCTTTTGTACAATAGGAGTCCTTGCTTCAGCATTTCAACTTAGATAAGCACTTGCAGTCAGTTAGTCGTTACACAATGTAATAGTTAAGATTAAGCTTAGGCTTATATAGTTTATGGAATAACATGTCACAAGCTCCCAGTATCTTTAATGGAATTTGATGAACAAACAGTTTACTGTCTATCACAATCCCCCCTTTTTCTTTTTATCATTTTGTTCATCAAATTGTTGCAATTTTTGTTGAGTTAACAGGAGAGTTGTTTTTTTGTTGGGTTTTTTTTGGTTTTTTTTTTAAAGTCGTCATCTAATTGGTCGTTTTTGGTTTTAATGAGTATTGGACGGGTGACAGACATCAGATATGTTACCCGCTGCATCATTTTCCAAGTTATGACATATAATATTATTGACAAAGTTAAACTGATCAAAATTAATATCAAGAGAACCACAATGGGGTGACACAACTTATTCAAGATGTCTGTAGCAGTAGGTGACCATCCAAAAAGGGTGTCCCACCAGTTATGTTCTGCATTCTTTTTGCTCTTTCCAAGACTCGGTGTATTTCCTCCACATTGTGATGAACAGTTATTAGTTTTTGGGGGTTTTTTTGTCCGTTTTCTCAAACTTTCTCTAAAATTTTAACTAAGTCTTTGTGTTGAAGTAACTGCTTAACCAAAGTGAGATTCATTCCAATGGGTGTAGGTTGTAGATTATGTATTAACGTATAATTGGATTGCAGGAGTTGGTGAGACATGACCGGGGCTAAATAGGAAAAGTCACATTCGATTATCTTTGTGAAATTGTAAAATCAGAGATTTGAATAATTTTTAGTCTCTACTATGACCTTATCTACGGTTAAGAATTCACAAACCGTCCTCAAACATACACAACCTTTGCCGATATATATGAGTACTGTTTTAGGACTTCCATTGGGATGGACCTCAAAGTGGTAAATATTTTGTTCGATATCTAAACAAATATCTTGTGCCTCAATTGCATTGCCTTCACAAATAATTCCTTGTTGTCCTCGTACAATGCAAGGTTCTAAATTGACGGTTTGTCATTTTTCGTTTACTTTTCGGGCCCATACTCTATGCTCAGAAGGATAGAGTATGGTCCCATTGTGATTTAGTTTTAATGAAATGACAGGGTAAATTTGGTATATGGTGGTATTATGAACAGTGAGTACAAAGGCAGTAGCTGTATTTGTGATGGGGGTCATAGGTAAAGTTTACCAGATTCCACCAGGATTGGAGTTTCCTTTCAAAATCAGTGGTACTGTCCCAAATTATTCTCCGAATTTCAGTAGGGTGGGTTCCTTCTTCATCTTCTTTTATAATTGAAGTAGCTACCGACTGCATCCATATTTGGGCCTGGACGCAGCTGAGAGCCAAAGATAGGTTATTTTGGAGTATACCGAGTGTACCTGTAATCAATTCGTGATCTTTTATATTTACCTTTTCCCCTTTTGGTAATATATTTGACAACAGCTACTGATTTGTCCCCAAAGCCAATAAGGAAGATTACGAAGGTTGTTGTAAATCAGTTAAATTATTAACTGAGGTTGTCAATTTGTTCATTATTACCTCCGAGTCAATATTATTTAAAACTCCTAATCCTGTTTCCAAAACGCCGGTTAAGTTTCTCTGTATTCTTTTCATAGGAGGAGTTCGTTTTTGTAGCCACGTTGTCCAACCTTTATAAGAGGTTTTTAGGAAAGGTGAACAGGTTGGTTGAATATTTGAAACATTATTTTGTATCAGCAATTCAACTTATTTGAGAGACCACGCCGGGTTAAATAACATTTGTTGTTGACCTGTATTTCTAATTGCATATGGTCCAATTCCAAAGATTCTTGGGTTAAACACGGCAGTTGGTTGTGTTGGAACAGTATGAGTAGGAGTAGTTATAGTTTCCTCCTGTATGTTCAGTGGGAATCGGAAAGATACAACCTGGTCTCCTGACCTGGTTCCCCCCAAACAAACTATGGACACTGGTTGGGTTGCAGTAAACGCATACCAACAGATCTCAGTCTCACAATGGGTTTGAGTTATTTTAGATCCTGTCTTGTCTCTTATAACGATTTGAGTCAAAGGGGGCTGACGGGTTATCACACTTACATTGAATGTTCTGCAGTCTATTTGTATCTCATCTCCTTTTTTAGTTGTCCAGGTATGGGATGAATTTTCCTATTTATATGTTTGGAGTGTTCGGTTATTATTTAATATGGTGGTTGTCAACCTCATCCCATACAAATTTGTACCCATACTTCCTGTATGTCCATAATAAGTGTCTGACCAGGGTCATGGTATTAGGTTAGTTAGGGTATGTTCAAAAGGCTGGTGGGATTCTATAGATTTATGTAGTTTCTCTTATATTTTTTTTTTTTTTTTTAATCAGGTTGTTTGGCACTCCTATCTGGCCCTTCCCTCTCAGAGGTCTTTTTCTCCTCAGAGTAGGGTAGCAAAGTTTTCCCCACTTCAGTACGTCTCTACCTCTGCCTACTCTGTTGCTTAGAGCAGCAGGGTGCTCCATCTTCTCGGCAGCAGCCGTATTCTTCAGGGGTACGCTTATCTCTGCTCCGGGACACGTAGGCCTCCTAGTTTTTAATTTTGACTTCGGGTCCACGGCAGGGGACCCAGGGGATCTGCTTTCTACAGATCACCCTTAGGATCTGAGGGTGATATTCAGTAGGCCAATTAGGGTGAGTGCACTCTATTTCGGGATTTATCCCTTTGGTAAATATTTCCCACCAAATTTTCGAATCCTCAATTATTTTTCCCGTTTTTACTCCAATTTTTAGGGCCTGATTACTTAATCTTCGTTCTCGTTGATAACACTGTTCGCAACTAGACCGAAGATTTATTCCATGTGCATTATGAACCCACCAGTCTTCTTTACATACATTACACTTTATGTAGATAAAGGGAAAACAAATACAAGTTTCAATTGGACAAAATATCAGGGTCTCACTCATCGAGTCCTTCGTAGGTTCTTTCAAGTTTTCCGAAGGGTGACTCGTAGATCCCTAGGAGGGCTGGTTACTTTCCAGGTCGGATCCTGTATAAGTCCCTTTATGCGACTTGCGTGTGTCCACCCCTTCTCAGCAGTCCTAACAGCAGTTTCTGTAGTGATAAGAGTAACATAGGGTCCTTCCCAACGGGGGGGTCAAAGAAGATTCTTTCCATGATTTGATTAGTACTTTATCTCCTGGTTGGATTTAATGCATGGCCACATCCAATGGAGGCCTTTGTACTACCATCCCCCGGGCCTGCAGTTGTTTTCCCCTTGCCATTAGCTGTATCAGATAGGATTTTATCTTTAATTCTTCAAGTTGGGGGTGATCTGGTGGTATTTCTAAATCATAGGGCATCCCATATAACATTTCGAAGGGAGAAATACTTACATCGGTTCGGGGTTGAGTTTTGATATTTAACAATGCTAAAGGGAGACACTTGATCCATGACATTTTGGTTTCTAACATCAATTTGGTAAGGGTTTTTTTTGGTTTGGGGTTTTTTTAAAATTTTTTTTATTTTTATTTTTTTTTTCTCCATTCATACGTTCAACTTTTCCTGAGCTCTGCGAGTGCCACGGGGTATGGTATTGCCACTGTGTACCTAGGGCAGCCAAAGTCTCTTTGGCTACTCTAGATACAAAATGTGGACCCCTATCTGAGTCTATTGTTTCTATTGTTCCATACCGAGTTATAATTTCTTCAAGTAGTATCCTTGTTACTGTGTGAGCTGTGGCTCGAGCTGTGGGAAAGGCTTCTATGAATTGGGTTAAATGATCTATAATTACTAATAAGTATTTATACCTCCCCACCTTTGGTAATTCGGTAAAGTCTATTTGTATTCTTGCAAAAGGTCTATGAGCCAATTCTCACCCTCCATATACTTGTTTTCTTATTTGATGTTTATTTACTTTTTGACAAACGAGACATTCTCCTATCACTCTTTTGGCTATATCATATATCCCAATGCACATGTATTTAGTTGCAAATTGATCCAGTAATGCCTGAGTTCCCCAATGAGTGTTTTTATGGAATTGCTGCATTATCTTGGTAGCTATGGGTTTTGGGAGAACTTCTCGGCTATCCGGGAGTTCCCATTTTCCATTAGCTTTCTGTTTAATCCCCATTTGATTTAATTTTGCTTGTTCTTGAACAGTAAAGCTTAAAATTTCATAGGATTTTCCATGGAAAAAGCACTACTTAAACCCTGGTCTTTCACATACACATTCTATGCCGTCTACCCCGAAATCGTCCCAGCAAGCATAACAGGGGAGGTAATTATCTCCATAATTAACACACCGCTTTCTGGCCTCTATCGGATCATCCAAGTGCAGTGCTAATAGCGCTGCTCTCTTTGCCTCTTGATCAGTAAGGTTATTCCCCCGTACTAAAGGATTTAGCCCCCTCTAGTGTCCCTTTAAGTGTACTACCGCAATTTCGCTGGGCCCTCGTATAGCTTGCAAAATTTGTGGTATTAACTCCTGATGTACTAGGCCCTTCCCCCGAGAATTGATTAAGCCTCTCTCTTCCCGTATTTTTCCAAAGGTATGTACTACTCCGAAGGCATATCTAGAATCGGTATATATAGTTCCCACTTTTTCTTTTAGTAATTGTAAAGCCTTTAATACTGCATATCATTCGCATGCCTGTGCATATTCACTTTCCTCCAAACTAAAGGGTTCCTTTGAATTGACATAAATGTTTAAGGCTTGACAGACCCACTCTTCAAAGGATGCAAAAAAACCAGGCCAATAGAGATGGTCGCCCCTGATTTGTTTCCCTCCCCAAACCTCCATACAATAATAAATCATTTCTACTTTGTCCTTACCCCCTCTAGAGGGGTAATTTTCCCAATGGTTTAACATTAAGCCTAAAGGGCTATCTGGTGGTATTTGGGGGTACCTCACCTTGGGTCCCACACCACCCATGGGATCAGAAGGCTTGCTCTTCTTCTGTCCCATCTTCTGGAGCGCCTTCACAAACTCACACAATTCGTTTTTCCCCCTTTTCGTGACCCAGTCCCTTGCGGGATATGGGAAATGCACTACCGAGGGGTCCGCACTCGCTTCACCCTGCTGGGCGTCTCACACACCACGCTCCGGGAAACCCAACCCCAACCGAACGGATAACCGGCCTATACTCACACAACCCTGCGTCTTCGTCCGGGGCTTCGTGCACAAAGATTACGGGGTTACCAGTATTCTTTTGCTTGTTGCCGAGTTTTGGAGTTCGTCAGTAGAGGGTGTGATGTGATAGCACTCAGCCGGGGCCGCTGAACTCAGCGGGGCGCGCCTCCTCGTATGGGGCTTCCCACCAGATTGCCTCTATCCGAGTCACGGCACCAATTTTGTTATAAGTAGATTTCTCAAATTGATGTGAGTCAGAGCCAATCAAAATTTCAGTTGTTTACTTAGCAAGCGGCAACAAGCAAAACAGCGCTGGGTGGCCGGGGAGTCCCTGCTCCACCAACGGCGCGCACTCACTTCCCAAGGGTCCGTCTTTTTTATATCCTCCGCCTTCCGGTATCGGGTCTCCCTGAGAGGTGTACCCTGCGTCCGCGCACTTTGCACCTAGGGGGTCGCTCCATCCGGGTCTTCCTCGCGTCACCAATTCCTCGTATTTCCTGCTTTCCTGAGAGTGGCTCACAAAGCTTTTGTTTATATCTTACAGAGTACAGACACTTCCCCTTTGTCCTTCTTCCCTTTGTCTTTCTCCCCTTTGTCCTTCTTCCCTTCTCCCTCTTTTCAATCTTTTGTACAATAGGAGTCCTTGCTTCAGCATTTCAACTTAGATAAGCACTTGCAGTCAGTTAGTCGTTACACAATGTAATAGTTAAGATTAAGCTTAGGCTTACATAGTTTATGGAATAACATGTCACAAGCTCCCAGTATCTTTAATGGAATTTGATGAACAAACAGTTTACTGTCTATCACAGTGTTAAATACAGGGTGGTTTTTCAAAGAAGCACACTTGGGAACAATTACTTAGCTCTGGACCCATCCATCTACTTACACCCATCTCCACCCCTTTTCCCCTGTTATATTTTTGGCATCTCTAATACGTGTCAAAGTCTCAACAGAAGAATAATAGTCCTGAATGAGAGGCCTGGGAACAGCAAGCAGAGCATGTTATTAAGGGACCAACTCTGCAGCGTTGCACAATAAGGAGCTGCACTCTGGAACAGGGCTGTTTGGGGCTTTAATACCAAGCAGTGCAGTTGTCTCCTTTTTTTCTTAAATTCCTTCTTTTATAAAAAGGATTCTATTATTTATTCACATTAGGAAAGTTGAGGCTACCCTAAGCTCAGGTGAAAGCAAAAGGCAGCACTAAAATATCATTAAAAATGATAGAAGGTTCCAGGTCAAGTTGGCTATTGCAGATAAAGCTACTATCATCTCCCGTTAGTGACTGGGACTGAGCGCCAAGTGTTTTCATTACACACCAAGTAAGAAGTACTTTATAAATCACAATAACTCCTGACACGCAATAACATCCAGTCTTATTAATATAAACTGCAGGGATTTTTTTTAAGTCTGCTGGCAGTAAAACCACCCCTTCCATAAAATGTTGGCATTCACACATGCCCTCCAGCTCCTCACAGCACCTTTAAGCACTAAAGATGTTCATTACCTCATACACTGAAAAAATAGAGTGGGATTATATTATTGCTTCAAAATACTTTCCCCCACCTCTCCCTAAGTTGGAAGGTGCCAGTTGTAGGCACACCAAAAACCCATGGAGGTACCTGACTTGCAGCAGCCAGCCCTGCTCCAGCACCAGGTTGACTCTGCTCTACTGATGCACCACTGGATTTAGCACCCTGGCACGCAGGTAGGGCTGAACGCTCTGAATTAGGGCAGAAGAGCATTGCACTCAATGCTTTCTTCTTCTTTCCATTTAGAGACAGCTAGGTTTTATTTTATTATTGTGTTGGGAAGCACTGCATCTCCCTCAAAGCAGCTTGTCCACATAGGCCATAGTCTCCCCTGATTTAGGGGTTGCAGGTGGGACCTCCCATGCTGCAGGGAAAGGGCTGGAGGTTCCTGGAAAATGTCCAGACCCCTTCTTTCTCCAAGGAGCTTCAGACAAAATGACAGTGTGTTAGCTCAGGTCCTCACTGCTGTGGCAGGGGGGGGTCCTGTAGCCACCAGGATCCCACAGACTCCTAGCCCCTACCTTGCTGGGTCCTGCAGCCCTTCCTCCTCCTCCTCCCTGCCACTTCCCTGGGAGCTCTTCTGTGCTCAGTGCCCACAGCACAAAGTTCTCCTCTCTGTTGAGGGTCTGCAAATGTTTTCCTAACACAAATAAGCATCATCACAGGAGACACTGCATTCTTGTGCAAGGAGGGACATGTGAGCTCCTGCAAGGAGAAAATCAGAACTAACCACAAAGAGACAACTGGGATAGAGGCAGCACCATGACCTTGCTGGTCTTCCTGCATCCATCCACCAAATAAGTAACTCTTTCTACCTGTGTACAGCAAACGTGTTGCAAGAGGAAGATGTTGTTGCAATATAAATACTAGGATAGAGAACAGCTCAGTGAGATGATACCTTTTTTCTATCTAGGAAAAAGGGGACTTTTCCTGAGATACCCCTCTTTCTGATTCAGGAGAACACACGTCGTTGAAGCAGGGAGAAAAGACACTGCTCCTCCGGATTAGCCAACCCCAAAGGAAGCAGCAAAGAGATCTGAGCCCAAATTGAGCAACAGAGGGACTTGGCTCAAGCTCTCCAGCATACCACAGAGCCCCACCATTACCAACCTGTCTGGGAAGTTTTATCTTCTTGATGAAGTCTTTCATCAGACAATTTCTGACCAGCCCAGCTGCTGCCTTCCTCCCAAGAGCCTCACCAAAACCATCACTCCAGCTTAAATACACCTTGTATTATAGTTAAAATGCTCGTCAGGTGTTGGTCTTACATAGTTTCATGCCAATGCACCACAGCAGGGCCTCATGTATACCTGCTCTGAATATTGACAAGGATGCGAGAGGAAAGACAAGCCCCAAGTTTCTGTTATTTTCAAGTGACTTTTGATGAGATATGTCAGAAATGGCAGGATCATTTCAGAAGTTGGTTGTACTTTGTACCAATAGCTGCTTTTTGTGCATAATGTGTTGAGGAGTTGCTAGCGGGAATGACTGGAGCACCAGTTAATAAATAAATTAATTGCTTATAATTGGGAATGCTCCAATAAGGGCACTTTAAAAAAGTGTAATTAGGAATAACTCATCTTACAATAAACTTTTGCAACTTTTTGACTCACAAGTGAAAGCCACTTTGCCTGCTTTGCTGTGTGTGGAAGCGGTGGATGCTGCTAATGTATGCACAGCCATGCACAGTTTTTCTGTTTCTATTAATTGCCAGTGCCTCTCAGTACTGCATTTGGTTTGTGGCTTCAAGGTTTATTCCTCCCCCCGCTGATGGTTCCTATAATGTACACAACAAGGGGCTCCTGAATGTCACTTAAATGTTACTAGAGATGCAGCATTGAAACGCCGCAGCAGAGGCACAAACACTGTTATAAGCTTCATTTGTAATCTTTAAGGCTTTTTTTTGGCAGTTTATTCTTTCTTGCTGCAGGAAATAAAACATGTTTCCTAGCTGCACCGTGATGAAAAAAAGAAGATTTTAGTACTAATTGGATGAAAGGAACAGTGTAAAACTTAATAGAGAAAATAAATCTAGAAGGGGGAGAGAATTAATGTGTAAAAGTCCTGTGGGTCTCCTAAAGAAAGCAAATGTTTACCTGCCCTGAGTATGTATATTTTGAAGGTACCTTAGCCCAGTAACAAAACCGAGATCAGTGCAATACACCCTTGTATCAATATTTGCACTTCAGCTCGTTCTCTGGGGTTGTAACATTATGGCATGAATTTTATTTCCTTGGTTTCTTGGTATGTGTGCTTGCCCTCAGCTAGACTCGGTATTTAAGGCACCTGGCCCAGGGAGAAGCCGTCTGAGGGCAGCTGGTGGAGGCGATTCCGGGCTGCCGACAGCAGATGTCAGCATTGCCATTTTCCTGAGAGGAGCAAGCCCACCCAGCGGCCCCCCCGGCTGCCTCCGCCAGGAAATTTTCATTGGAGGAGAAATTAGTGAAATAGTCACATCGAGAAAATATTAAACTAATAGGCAAGAGCATTTATTTTTGCTCTTCTGCACATTTCTAGGCGTTTTAAAAATATTCATGTTACCTAATGTCTTAGGATGGATAAAAAAGACAGCGCTGTCTTTTTCCATCAGTTTAATGCTTTGCCGGATACTCTTTTAAGGTTTCTCTTTAACGATTTTTCACATCATATGACTGTGAGAAAGAGCATATAACAAATTATTATTCCTTTGTTTGACCACGCAGGGTCTGAGAAGGGCAAGTGGCCTCTCTTCTCCCTACTCTCCATCAGCAAGTGCCGCACCTATAGCGCTGTGCATCAGTTTTACCAGCCTGGGATGGCTTTCCGATAAACTCCGGTGCCTTGCAGGAGGCTGATTGCTCCTATTCTTGAATCTCTGAAAATCAGGGGCTAAAGCATCCCCCAGGTCCATGCCCCCAGCTTGGTTCTGTGACGGGCTCCGCTCGTACACCGCAGGGCTGCGTGGCAGGGTGCAGGGACGGGGCCGAAACTTCTCTGCCTGGTGCAGATATATTCTTTGCTTTGCATTAGGGTGGCAGCATTGGCCGCGCAATGGGGACTTGCAGCAGCCCTGGCTGTGCTGGCAGGAGCTGTGCATCCTACGCGAGCTATAGGTGCTGAGCTATACGGGCTGTGCAAGCAGGGGAGCGAAGAGCCGGCTGTGCATGGGGACACAAAGCAGTCCAGTAGCGTATGCACCACCAGGCCCTGCAAAACTCCTCCAGAGTTGAGGTTTCGCCCAGCTGAAATTAGAAGCTTTACTCTCTGACAGCTCTGGGATATTTTATGGCATGAAGTAGCCCCAGGCAGCCCACGCGTGGCCAGCTGGTATTCAGCGAGCTGAATCTAAGCGTGGTATTTGCCATAGCGAGGACACATGTGAGCAACCAGCCCTTCTTGTCCCTGCTGTCCCCTCCTGCTTTCAGCATTTTGGAAAGGGAGACGGATGGAGTTTGGGGACAGAAAGTTCCCACTGGGGTGGGGGGCAGTGATGCTAATGAAAGGGACTTCATCTGGAGGGCACTCGAGTGAGAGCAAAAGAGACCAGTTGTCTGCCAGCGCCGTGTCCCCATAAGCTGCCCTGTGCCTTCCAGGTGTGGTGGGAAAAAGGGGATGTCTGGCAGGAGGAGGGGAGCCAGGGAAATGGAGGAGAATCAGAGAGAGGAGATAGTGGTGCATTTATTTACATGGGAAGTTTTAAAATGATGATGGAGTGCAATCACCGGTAAAGATGAGAAAGGATCATTCACCTTGGAAAATTTCTACACTCTACCACAGCTTCTACCACAGCCCCATTCGCAGAAAATGTGTTTTCAGGAAGGCATTCATCTGCTTGTGGGATTTCAGGCTTTTGGATATCTAAAATTAATGCTATATTGGAGATACTGACACACCCAAAGTCTTGCAGTCTTTCTCCACCAGTCCTCCTGTTATCCTGAAGTGGCATGAACTATTCTGCCAGAGCCGCGCAGTGCCGTAACATACTTAAAATTTCATTTTAATTTGCACAGGGCTTTGAAGGCCTGGAGCAGCACCATTTATGAGCAGTGTAGTCTCCTTTCTCTTGCCCCACAGTGGTTCACTGGTGGGAAATACCATTTGAAGATTGTCATCATCACCTTAAAAATATACTCGCTGGCTACAGTTTTTGGAGCAGCTGACACTTTCTTTTTGCTCTTTTTGAACTTCAAACTCACAGAAACCAGAAGCCTTTGAATGATGTGAGTCTTCAGATGGTGCATGCGGTATGAAAACCACAGCAAGATCAGAATTTTCCATTATAATTACACACAATTGTTTGGACTGATCACAGCATCCTTCATTTCTGTGGTAATTACACTGGCCTTGAACGCCATGTACTGACATCCCAATGTCTCCCTGATATTCAGTAACTACTTCTGATCAATGCTGATGTGAACGAATTAAAGTTAATAATATTGCCTCCTACTAGGGCAATGGTTGCTGGGCTCTAATTCAATCCTGCCAGCTGGGAGCCAGCCTGAGCAGGTGCTTTCACTTTGGATGTGAAAAGAGACATGATTTAAGGCCCTGGTGAGAAGGCTGAGATGTTTTTTCTCCTGGAAAGGAGGGAGAATAGGTAGGTAGTGATTGCATATTGGAGAAACACTTTATTAAATGTGGTTTTTAATAGATGTTTTAGGCCTTTTTGTTACCATGATAAATATTAAAGAAAGGGTATTAAGACTGAAAGGTTTCAATTGGTTTTGCTTTTCTGCAACTGAAAGAGAAAAAATGCTTATTTTAATTTGCTTCTATGTTATAAATGGGTCATGTTAGGATAGGTAGCTTTATAATGAAAAATATATTTATATGGTGCATGGAGCCAGCACCAGAATGCTTTTAAACTCATATATATATACACTTATATTACTCTTGAAGCCTGGGGCCTGAGTTTACTGTTGTCCTGAACTTTGTTCACCTCATTACAAAGCAGATGCAAAATCTAATTTGTCTTTGCTCTAGATGGCTGAAATTAAAAGCCAAGGTACTAGTGAAAATGACAGCACAAGACAGCTGGCAATGGCTCCTATTTCTTGCTAGTACTTTCCTTTTGGTTAGGTCCCCTTGCAAACTGACAAAAGATATATCTTTGCAAATCATTTTCCAGCCTGCACATGTGTTTAATTAGTCTCCAGACTGCATAAGGAACTGCAAGGAGGAAGATAATTATGCAGCCTTCATGCTGTTTTGAGCTCCTGTGCTTTGCAATTTCTTTTCCACTGTTCAATTAAAAGCTAAGCACTTTTTGAGGCTATCCAAGTAGACAGCTATTGATTCTTCACTCGGTAGCAGAAGCTCTTCTTATAATTTGTCAATTTGTAAAGTTGCTGGCTGGGAGAGAAACTGGGTAGCACAACATCCTTGGGGAAATAACACAATGAATTCAAGGTGTGAGCTACAAGATGGTCTCACACTTAAAGCCCAAATATCTGATAATTTAGAAGCACCTTGCTTTTTTAAAGCATTAACCAATAATTTTCTGGTTAAATAAAAGGACAGTTGGTGATGTGTGGAGTTTTGAAAAGATCTTACTATGTGAGCCAGTGGAAGCTGAGGGATTTTTAGGTGTGTCTATGTTTGGAGAAGAGGATCCATGGGCTGTTCAGAAAAAACTATGTCAAGACCCTTTACCTATATTG
The DNA here is from genome assembly GCF_031877795.1 of Strix aluco. NCBI lineage: Eukaryota > Metazoa > Chordata > Aves > Strigiformes > Strigidae > Strix > Strix aluco. The sequence goes on from NC_133936.1 coordinate 39,922,364, forward strand.
ACGAGACACTAGTAAGATAGTGCTTTGTATAGTTGTAAGGTAATCACCCTGACAGCTCCCTGGGACAGACGAGAAATGTGAGTAAAAGCAGTGCTTGGACTGTGTGGTTCTGCTTGGTGGGGATCCTGGATCTGCCAGTGATGTGTTTTTTTCTGTATAGAATGAAGTGCCGCGGGGTGGGGGGGGCGGTACTGTGTGCCTTAATGCACAATTTAACTACCATGTACATCTTTACTATGTGCACTGCTTATCTGCTTTGGAGGAAAGAAATATGTTGTTAGAGATTCACTGTCTCTCCTTCACTTGTGGACAACATACACATGTCCTCAGTGGCCATGGTCTACCACTGCCACAGGAGACAAGTTGATGTGACAACACCGGAGGTGAGAAAGGAAGAAAATTGAAAATGTTTGATCTTTTTGCTATTAATGGGTTGCCTTGGTAATGTTTGGTCTGTGGAAATTTACTCGTTTTTTTCATGAGTAAAAAAGTTTCCATAAGTACCTAATGCAAAGAACATTCACCCCCATGGGATCTTTTCCTTTATTTTAAGAGATTTTGAATGTTACCTCTAATAAAGCAACAGCCAATACACTATTAGAGGAACTGACACAGCTAAAATAGAAATTCCCCATGCAGAAGTAAAGATCTTTATGCAATAATGGCTAAGGAGTAAAGAGGATGGTTCAGATGAAGATTATAAATATCCCCATTAAGGGCCCTCATTTTCACTGATATAATTACAGAAAAAGCAGGGAAATTTTATGGGCAAAGCTGACAGTCCTCATATAGGCTTTCAGCATTTATACTGGCACATAGCTTAATGGTGACCAAGTCAAACAGTGCCTTCTGTAAGTGTTCAGTTGTGGAGATCCTCTGCGCTACCACTTTTTCACATCTGATCCACTGGATATGGGCTGTGCTTCACAGCAGCTGGGTACAAGCTTTGGCATTGAAAGCACCTGAGCCTGGTCCAAGTTTTGCTTAGTCTTTTCTCCTAGGCAGCTTTAAGGGGGCTGCAGAAAATGGTGGCTATGGCTGGGAGAGCAAGGAGGCTGCAAATGGAGGGTCCTACTTCTCCAGGAGATTCCTCTCACCCTCCTGTGTTGGGGACATAGGCAGGAGAGGGCTATGAACTGCTTACAACAACAACATTTTAGATCTACAACAGCATAGCTCACTCAGTCCTAATTAGCTGTGACCAGTGGAAGCATAAAGCTGACACAGTACAGTGAAAGAAACATATCTGAAAATGTGCCTAGGAGGAAGGCTGTTATAGAAATACTATAGTAGAAGATGAGTCTTTCTTTAATTAACAGATTTATGGTACAGTGAGTGCGTGATGAATTGAGATGGTATGGTTAACTGTGGTGAACAAAGCTGTATCCTAACAACCGGTGGCTCTATAAAACTACGTTTGCAATGAAATGTCATCATGCTTGATAACCCCAGGGCAGACTAAGCTGCAAAGCTGAGAAACATGTGCAAGAAGAAATGTTCAGGCATGGAGACTTTGGCCGGGCTGACTTTACAAAGTCCATCTGTGAAACCTGAACCCAGAGCTGGTTTCCAGGTTTCCATGCCAGTTCAGACTGGATTTTCAGAATGAAGCTTTTGGTCTGTATGTATTGGTACTGTTGTTGTACCCAGACATAGCCACCAATTTCATCAACATTTTCTCAATGTTGAGAATCTGTTACTTGTTAATATTAATTTGCACTAATGGTAGTGTTAATCAAATGCCAATTAAGACATGGTGTTCTGTGTAATGATGAAACAGGCAAAGTGCTTTAATGGTCACAATTTTTTTTTTTTTTCATGTAGGGACTGCACTCTTCACTGGAGGGTATTGGGGAATGGCCGAAGTTGTCTAGAGGGCACTCACCTTCCTTGTACAGGTGGAGGGCGAGACCACTGGCAGGACTGTAGCTGGAGATGCCTGCAGTTTTTATTCAGGTGCCATCATGCTATGAGCCCAATTTCATACAGGGTGTCTCGTGGTGGACCCTGGAAACTGAGACAGGTGAGATGTCAGGTCTGCAAATGTTCAATTAAACATCTTGGAGTTGTACAGAAAACCAGTGCCCTGTTATGCTACTTGCCATAAAGCCAAAATCTTTAGGGCTATTTTGCCTGTTATATAATTTAGTGTGCAAAGTTTTGAGGTTATTCCTGCATTCCTCCTGTGTTTAAAACTGCTGTTCATTAGGCACACTTTGGGAGGAATGATAATATTTTTGAATTAGACTAGTTAAGAAAAAAATGGATTGTGTTTGGTCCTACCTGTCTTCCTTCAGATATAAAAGGATTTGGGCTAAACATCACAATTACACTGATCTTGCTGGCCATTTAGTATGAAAAAAGATGGGGGTGGGGAAAAGTTATGTTTTTACACCTCTTCATCAGAGTTGCTATTTAACACAAATTATCTTTTTCCTGTGTAATCTAATTGCCAAAACTTCAGCCATTTCATTTGCACAAAGTAAGGTAACCCATGGGATATTATACAGATGTAAGAAATAGGTTCTCTGCACTGTCTTAATATATTTATAATAGAGATTCATGCACAAATTAGGTGAAAACAGACTTAACCACGTGTTTATGAAGTATGGCAAATCTAATTTAGAAAATGCAGGGATGAAGAAAACATTGCTGACATCAACTTTACCTTCCTCAGCCTTAGATTTGCTGGGCAACAGCATATTGTAGCTATTTCTATTTTTATAAGCTTTGTGCAAATTAATGTGCCCTGTGGCTCTTGAAAAGGAAATAACAAGTAGCTTCCAAAAAGCTGGTGATTTAACTTGTGACGATGAGAGCCTATGAACGATGACATGATGGGTTCAGTTCATTAGCTCCGGTCTTAAGTTGATTGGAAAACCTCATCTGATTTTGCTGAGGGTTGGGCCAACAGGTTGCTTTTTGCCTTTAGCAGTAAGTAAAATCACTGTGCGATGTCTGCATGCTTGGTATACACAGTGATTTTTAAATTGTTAATTCTGTAGTCAACATGTCTCACTAGGTTCAGTGGGTGCTTGTTAGAGACAGAGCCTTGAGTTGGAAAAATGGACCGTGAAGGTGATTATTTCTTTCTGAATTATTCATTGGGGAATCTTTGGCTTGTAAATGAGATAAATGTCTTTGACACAGGACCTGACCACATGCCAGTCTGAGTAATTGCTGGCTCACTGTGAAATCACCTGGCAAGGGCTAAGGAGGGTGAAGACGTGGCAAGAGGCTCTGCCTTGCCAATTGGAGTGCAAAAGGCAGGCTGTCCACGTTTAGAAGTGTTCCAGCTGATAGGACAAAAGGTGTCTGACACTGTGTGATGTCTACCAGGACAGCTGAAGGCAGGCATACACTTTGCATTGTGCCACGCATGCACGCTCCCTCCTGCACAGAGAGAGATGGAGAGAGGGAGGAGGAACTTGGGTCTGGACAGCTATGTATGCCTGCAACAACTCCAGCTCGCTCAGAACCTGACTTCATGTTTTTGTCCACAAGGTTGTTTTTTTTTTTAAAGCAGGTGATCTTGCCTTCTGTAAGAGTGGGAATTACAACTGCAGTCACTTGTCATATGTTCAAAAATACTGATTTGCAGCCCCTAGCTTGTGAAAACTAATGTTTCCTTCTGCTTTAAAAACACTTTATAAAAAGTGTAGAAAGCGAAAATTGCAGATCTGTGATGGAAATGTCAAAAGGGATCTGTATGGGCTACTTGGCCTACTTTCTTTTTCTTTCCACACTTTGTTTCACATTTCCCACTATTATATGGAAAGGACTATACAGAGCTATGCTCTGATGTGGGGTTTGACTTGATTCTGGCCCTGGGAAAGGGTAGTGGATATGGAAGTGCACATTGATCTGGTACTGGACAGAACCATTTCAATACCAAGCGCAGCAAGGTGAGTTGTGGGTCTGTAAGGGAGAAGATAGGCAGACACTGGCCTATGATGATACTTGTATTATGTCCCAGTAAAGCACAAATACGTGTTCAGAAGTTGAGGTGAATTTAGGTGAGGGAGTTCTGATCCTTCTCTTCTGACCCAGCTGACTATTTTGAAGCGTCAGAAATGCCTTTACAGGGAGGTATCTGTTAAATCTGGTTAATTTGAACAGATAAATTTGTAGTCCTTAAACAGTTGTATCATCTTAACTTCCACTGCAACAAACTGCTATTAAAGGTAAGGCTACATTTCTCTCTATTCCAAACCAGTGGAGAGGAATCAGCAGCCCTCAGACTGCCTTGTAGATGCATGTTTTAGACAGCTGGCTGCCTCAGGATGGTAGCATAGTAATCAACACCCAGGGTATGGAACTATCTCATCTGGTCAAAACAGCACTGGGAAGAGTCGGATCTGAAATGACATACTTCTCGAGGGCTTGGGTACCTCATCCCTGGCTTCAGGGAGTGGACTGGAGGAGGGTGGGGGCCCATATACAGCAAGCCTCTCCTGGACACTGGCACTGCAATTGCTCTTTCCAGAAAGGTGACAAAGCTGGCAGAGTCAATTTTAAGGATTTGCAGTCAGTGAAAACCTGGAGGATCTTCCTCTTGGTTTCAGGTGCCTGGATCCCTTTAGGCCTCTCTAGATTCTCAGCTTATCTTAGGGATTTGGCTCTAAATTACCAGGAACATATCTGAAGTATAAAGTGGCATGAAATATAGTAAGTGTTTATATTAAGTTAAGCTTCTGGTGTGTGAGCTAGCACATTTTAAACCAGTTTGGGCATCTTCAAACGCAATTCAGGGTGCTCAAGATTTAGGTGTAGTTTGAGAAGCTGAATTATCAATATTTGCTCATTCTATTCTATACCAAAAGGATCAAATGGCTTGATAGCAGAAGTTATGGCTGTGCTGTAAGCAATACGAAGGTAAAAGCAAAGAACTTAAACATAACATTTTCAGACTTCAATTTTGTGGCACTTCAATATTTAAACAAAATATTACAAAAACCACAAAGCAAAGCATTGACATTTAAGTATAGGGTGTCAATATTGTACTATTGCTTTCATCAGACATACATGAAAATGAAAACCATAAAATGCTTCATTCACACCACAAGCTGCATTCAGTATTGTATATAAAAGACATTTAAAGAAATAATCTTTTATCCAAATGTTGGATTTTTACAGAATTGTTGCCTGAAGTCCTATATCTCTGTTAATAATAAAACAAAAAGATGGACATAAAGACTGTGCAGTCTCCGTTATATATTAATATAAGGAAACTAGCGTACACTGCCATCCTTAGCTGAGTTAAGACAGATTAGAGGTAGATGACTTCTAATTATTTATATCTTCACATTCTGTATGTGAGAAAATGACGCTGCACTAAGAAGAAACAAAATAATAGAGGAAATTAAAATTCCATGCTTGGTCTTGATCAATGTGACTGACTTCAGGCAGTTAGTGAAATGTTTGGCTAAATACCCTGATAGAAAACATTGCTTTTGGCTACAAATCCCCTGCTCGTCCTTGCCTATCTGTGACCTCTCAGACCAATTTTTTTTAATAATTTCCTGGCTGTTTTCTTGGAACAGGAACACATAACATCTTCTAGGTGTATCTCTGAAAGCATACGTGTTGAATACCCAAGGATTGTCAAACTTCTAAAAGCACAAATGGAAATGGTCAGATTTCAAAGGAGATTGGTCAGAACAGGGAAAACCCAAGCAAAAAGGAAGCAATAAGTCCAAGTAAGGAAAGCAGCAAAGAGCAGGCGAACGTGTTTTGGCGCAAGAAGGGTGAAAAGAAGTGAAGTTGCCTGTGCTCTGTCTGATTAAGATAGAGATAACAGAGAGGATTGGGTGCAGGGAGCAAACTTAATTTTGGTGAAGCACCCAACAGTTTTTAAATCACTTATATTTTTGCTAGATATATTCCTTTATGTATATTTTTAATCAGACTTTGACAGAGAAAATTTGGTTATGTCAGGTCTTAATGTGTGCATATATATACTCAAAAAAAAAATTGAGCAGGAAATGAGCTAAAATGATTCTGGCATGTGTTAATTAATATGAGACTCAGACTTCCAATGGGAAGATGCATTACCTGGGTAACAAGTAGTAGATTACTTGGAAGCATGATAAAATAAGTAGTAATTTCTGCTAGCTTTTCTGTTGTTTGTCCTTTAGTTTTGTGTGTTTTCTGACATGATGGCATCTTAATTCTTGCCTGTATTACTAAGCACAGATTATAGTAATACAGCACTTTGTTTTCTCTGGTCTTTTGTTTTTAAGGATGGTGGCTTTCCTTTTTAAAACTGTCACAAACATTTTTTTAGCTTGTAGCAGGAGTGTATTATCTGCTTTGTGGTCAGTTACCTAAATCTGAAAAGCATATGAAGTAAACTCATTTTCAAAGAGGAGAAGAGCATATGAAATGAAAAGCCTCTAATTATCAGGAACAGATGATCAGTAGTTCCTGTAAGCTGTATAAATAACTTTGTGTTCATAAAGCTGTAGTTTAGAGAGAACGTGGATCACAGTTCTAAAATAAAAAAATTACTGTATGTCACCTGTCTTCTCTCTCTCAGCAGAATTTATTCTTGTCTGTGATGCAGAAATACTCCCAAATTTAGTACATGGAGAGCCAAAAGGTACCATCTGTCCAATGCTCCTGAGAATTTTCAAAAGCAACAACAGCAGAAGACGTGGAGGCTGTAGTTCTTGGGAACAGCAGCATCTGTGTGATAGAATAACTCTTTTATTATACATTACAGTGTACAGGCTAGACTATATACAATTACAGGTCCAGTGTCTGCAGTGGGAAACCTGCACTTCACAGTACTGTGCCCTGTGCAACCTGTGCTGTGGGGTCACACTGTACTGATGTCAATCTGCATTATCGACAAAATACTTGACCGTTCACTCCCAAATTCTTCCATAAGGGCAGTCAAACCTTCTCATACTTCTGTTTGCACTCATACTGTTGGGTTTTGAGCAGAGCATTGTCTCATTCTTTCCTGAGAAAGAGCTGTGCAAAATTGAGGCCAGACTAAATTTTAGAAACTTATCAAAGAAAAACAGCTTTTGGATTAGGTGATTGAATAGTATAATTAGTATTTCAGCTAATGCTAGTTATGCTTTTAATAAAATCCTTAGGAGAATGAACAGCAGCAGAAGTGCTGAACTATTGGGAAACGGAGTTTCTTGTTTTCACACCATCTCAGCCCAAACCCTTCTTTTTGGAGACTTAGTATATTCTAGATCTAGTTTATAGAAATAACTGGAAATGTAGTAGAAGCTTATAAACTGAATGTTCTTCTATAGAGATAAAATAGTACTACATTTAATAACTTCAGCTTACCTCTGAATGCCAAACCTCTAGCTTTTTAGTATTGCTTTCCTAGCACGCAAAAAACCCCCCAAACTAAGCCTCTCTTTTTTTTTTTTTTTTTTCTGGATTAGCTTTTTTTAGGTTTAAAATACTTGAGAATCATATGAGCACCAGCACAGGAGTGAGGAAAGAGGCAGGAATGCACAGCAGGAGGCAGAATAGAAACTTTACTGATTTAAACTGTCACAGGATCATATTTACTGAAAATCCTACTCCATTTTTTAAAGCACCCCATTCCATTATGTTTACAGTCCTGCAAGACCCCTCAGCTTTGCAAATGTGACCTTTATAAATATGAAGACCTGTCATTACAGCTATTACACTGTACTTCATACTGTAGTTACACTGCATTTGGCAATCCTTACATCTTTAGATTAAATTTTTGTTCAAGTACCATATTTCTGAGACTGTTGTTTGTACTAATCAATTACTTTGCTTCCTTTATCAAAACTACCTTTGGCATACGTTGTTACAGGAAAAAAAAAATCCTGCTCCTCTAATTTTGGAAAAGTGAATGTATTTCCATAGCATGGTAAAAATGTTGATACTTTCCAAGAACAAACGTTTCATTGGATACAATGTTCACATCCTTTGGAAACCTGTATGTGCCACCTCCTTAGAAACTTCTATGGGAAGTCTGTAAAATAAATACATGCAAAACATAAGGATGTATAACTTCCCACTCCCTTTTCCCTACCTTCAATACTCTGCATGTAATGCCATCAGTTAAAGAAACTTCCTCTGTAAGCTTTTTTTTTTTTCATTTCGGAGTCTGTGTCGCAAGTATCCTTGATGTGATTCTTAGGATAACTGTTAGCCAAATTCTGTGTGTTACTCTGTTGTTGTACAAGCAGCTGCCAGATGGTAATATGGAGAAAATACATTTAACGTCAGTCACCTAACTGGAAGCCAGATGGCACAGCAGAAGTTGGAACAAGATGTCTGCCAACTCAGTCTGGCTTCCAGCTGTGGTTCCATGCTCCACCATGACCATGTGGACAATGGCCTCGACTCACCATGATACTGCCTTCATAGTGTTCCTGGCCACACTATGTGCTCATTCAAAAAGCTGAGTTGATGACATTCACTCGTCCTTTTTCCCCAAAAGCTGCACTGAAGAACAATCAGAAATGGGTGTATAAAAGTCAGTGGGGCGGATAATTCTTTGCTGGCTGCTTGTCTGTCGTGATGAAGTGTATAAACTGGACTTTTTGGATGCCTTCCTGCAGGGGAGGGAAAGTCACTGAAAGTAGCTTCCATGGACGTTCTGGATTTTTAACTCAACTTGTCAGGATTGTAGTCAGTTTGCTTGTTTGAATTGAGTAGGAGGGGATATTTTGCTCTGAATGAGAGGACAGTCTCACAGTCCTTCAGTTGGTGGTATAAAGCTGGAAGAGTATCTGGCCATTAGGGCTTGGGAGCATGTGCAACACTTCTGGAGCATTCCAGTTTACCCAGTTCTCATGAATGATCTTTTTCAAATACTATGACTTGTCTGGCTAAGGTGCATGGCTTAGTCTTTGCTGTGTGAGAAAAGTAAACTGTCTAATGAAACGCTCAAGCTACAGCAGATGCTGCTTCTGTGTCTTTCCCACGAGAAGTTATGGGCTATAGTAACAACACTGCTTATTGCCATTTGGGAGACGATAATAATTTATAACTCAGACTGTTATGAGGCTATAAAGCAGGGTGAATTGGCTGTTTGGAATTCAGCTTCGCAATAACCAAATATAATGTATTTATGGTAGGTGGCTTTCAACAAGGTAGAGAGAAACACATTGGCTTGTTATGCCTTCTGAAGGGAAATTATTCTATCAGGTCACTTATATAGTCACGATGGGATGACATAAATAGTTTAGAAGTTGCCAATGAAACACTTTCCAAACAAAGCTTTACACCTTTGGAGAATAACAATCAGTGACCAGCCAATTCTTCTTTAAAAGCAAACAAATAATGGGTCCTTTAGGATAATGACAAATCGCCACATATGGTAGAACTTGTTATCTTCTCATTTCAACTTTTTTTTTCATAGTAAGTACTATTGCAATAACTGTATCTGACTTTTTGAAAATGCAAGCCACAGGACGTCCTGAGCTACCTGGTGTCTGAATGTAGAATGTAACTTTTATGAGGAACTCTGTTGTTGCTAAAACCCTCCAGGAACAGTTTCCATTATACTTGGAAATGGGCCAAATAATTGTTTGTTAAAAATGTGCTATTTGGTTTTAGTTGTAATTTATTTTTATATAATTCTTGACATGGTTGGATATGTTTGTATCTTTGCCTAGCCTTTTTTATCAAATCTATTAACCATGCACTTCGATCAAGCTGTTTAAATATTCCTTTAATAAACCAAGAAGACTGGGATCCTTTTGTCCTTCACTATTAATAGTTGTCCAAACTTAATCTTCTCTGAAGCACTTCTCTGAGCCCTTTTTAAGCTTTCATCAGCCGCCTTCAGTTGTGAATACCATACATTTCCATATTTTAGTGAGATAGACAAGTCCTGTGAAAGATTTGTAGGGAGAAGTTAGGCCTGTAGAGGCAGAGAAAACTCACAGAAGTGGTGAAGGGTACTGCTTAGCATTTTATTTGTTCAACTCTGTAAAGGCTAACAGCAAGCCTGTTGCTGAGAGAAGTGAATGGTGTTAACTTTTGGATATTAATCATCTGTGCTTGCCTGTATGACCAAAGTACAGCTACGCTTACTCTGTGATTTGTGGTGAATTTGGGAACTTCCCTAAGAGAATGAGGCCTTTATTTGAAGCCATCCCAACTGCATTATGACTTTTTTTAATCCTGCAGTTTTGGAAGTACTGACTCATGGATGTGCTTTATGATGCCTCTTCTGCTTCCTTGTTATTTTTTTGAGGCGCTCTCCTGGAGTTCAGGATTGGTCTTTTGGGTTGGATGTGGACAAAAGAACGTTGTTCTGATCACATCACTTTTCTCTGAAGAAGACAACCCTACAAGATAAAAAGAAAGCTATGTCAGCATTTGCCCTCCATCTCTTGAACCCAGATGAGTTCAAGCTCTGACATGTATCAAACTCAACACAATGGTGAAGCTGACAATTGAGAATTTATGAAGGAATGCAACAGTTCTTTTTGCCTTAGCAGAGCTGTGACGATCTTGTGTGAAAACACTGTTCTTCCATTACAGTTTGGAGACTTTGACAGTGCCCAAGTCCTCATCATTTCTCAAGAATGTGTCTACAATGGGAGAGGAATGGCAATCCTGTGTGACAATCTCTGGAAAGAAAATGCTAAAATAATAGTTTCACAGGTAACAGGCCTTCTTGCATGACTGCATCTTTTTTTCAGGCTAAAGACTGAATTGAATCATATAATTCAATTTCACCCACTTCTAGCTTCTCTGATCTTCAAATTATAGTTCAATTGTTAGATTTTTTTTTTTTTTTTTCAAAGCTTCAAGTGAAACTGGTGCCTCTCTTTCAGGCCAGCTACTATCACTTCTTTTTTGATCCCTCCCCTGAGACTTTGGACATTTATTTTCAGTTACTTTACATGAATTCAAGCACTGATTCTGAATTCCTACTGCATGCAAAGCCCATTAACTCAAGGGAAATTTAGGACTGGGACCTCTAAGCTTATTTTAAAATAAAAAAATGGAACAGAAGGTTTTGTGTTGACTCCTGCAACCTATCTCAAACTCCTAGGAGTCATAACATGTATTCTCCACAATGTGGTGTAATAAAACATATATGGTATTTGTTATTCAAATCTCAAGGGGAAAAAGAAGTTGTAGTCAGGATGTTGTGGCCGAGCAGTTTTGTAATTCTCTTATGTAAATAAGAAATAAGATATATGTATATAGTTTCTATTGTTAAAATCAGTTGTTAGAAGGGAGCTAAAATGGCCCCCATCTTCAAGCCACTACAAAAACACTTGTGCTGAGTCATCCCCCCTTCTGTGACGGAAACCTGAGACAAGCCCGCCGAAACCTGAGAAAAGCCCGCGAAAACCTGAGAAAAGCCCGGGAAAACTTGTTTACAACTTTGCAGACCCCTCGGGGTACGCCCATCATGAATATGGATGAAGCCTACACTATAAAGGGACTCGGTTCTGCCGGGTCAGGTGTGTGTCCTGGTAGAGCAGAGACTCCCGGCACACCCAGCGCTGTTTTGCTCACTCGCTGCTTGCTAATAAATTTATTATTGATCACTAAAAATTGAGAAGTGGCTATTTCCCGCTAAATTACTTTTAATCTATAACATGTGGTATGCATCTTTCTCAAACTTTTGCCTGGGAAAACTCCTGCTTTTAATTAAACTAGAACATACTGCAGGAACTTAATTAAGCAATCAGTCCCACAGGACTGAGCTCAGGTGGACCAGCAAACACCTGTTTCAGCTACAAAAATGTTTCTGCTGAAGAATAAATTAGCCCCTTCTTATGAGATTGGAGTTTTTTCCTCCCTTCTACTGTTGTTTTCTTTCCATTTAAGAAAATGAGCATTTCCTAGCCAGAAAAGTCGCAGAAGCTAGTGGGGACGACCCTGAGGGGACACGGAGGCCCGCCCCGGCTTCGCCCGCGACCACCCTGGCAGCCTCCACGGCTCCCCTCAGGGTGCCTCGGCTTAAAGGCAGCACCCTTTGCTACCTCCGGGGGCCAGAAAGTGAACTGTGAGTAACGCTAAATTAAATGAATTAAATCAAATCGCCGCCGGGGGTCTGTTACCGCCACCGCCCCGCGGCGGCCCTTCCCGTGGAACGGCGGCGGGCGCCTCCTCTCGCGAGAGGCCGCCTCTGGCAACGGCACGACGCGACGGCGGGGAGGCAACGGCTATGGAGGAGGGGGCGGCGGCGGGCTCTGAGGCGGCCTTCTGCCTGCAGAGTATCCTTCCTCTTCCTCATCCTCGTCTGAGGCGGGCGGCTGGGGGGTGCGGGGCGCCCTGGGGTGCCGCCGGTTCCCCCCTCAGGGGGCGAGCGGCGCGGGCGGGCCCGTCTCCTCAGCGCTCCCGCCCTCCGGGCTTGTCCGGCCCAGGCGGGGGAGGGCAGCGGCAGGAGACCCGTGGGCTGCCAAGTTGTTTCTGAGGAAGGGGGGAAAAAGCCCTCAAAGCCCACCACCTTATTGCTTGTTTTTGTGGAGCTAAACAGGGACAATATGCGCGGTTGGGTTTCGGTTTTTTGTTTTTTTTTTGTTTTTTTTTTTTTCTCTTTTGAGACAGTAGGGTCTTGCTCACTTTAACGGGGCGTTTTCATTGCTGATGGTAAGAGCCCTTGAGTGACCCACAGCCTAATTTTATTCTCTGCTGATGGGGCAGTCTAAGCAAGAGTTAAAATTCTGAAGTGGAAGACTGTTGTCGCCTCTCTTGTGCTAGGTGCTGATCAGTAAATGCAAAATATCTACGGAGGGGTGACAAGACTTGTTACTAAGACTCACAGTCCCACAATATGCTGCTGTAAAAGGTGCTCTAATTTCCCAGTGCCAGCCACACTGAGTAACTGGCTAGGTAGTCGTGGTTTTGTTTGGTAATGTATATGAACAGCTTATAAAGATCATGATACAATAGCCTAGACATAATTTTATTTGCTGTGGCTTTTAGAGGAAAAAAAAAATATCAGTCTGAATTCTTTTCACAATTGAGTTGTAGCAAATTGTTATGGCTTTTAAATGTGTAATTTTTGGTCAGATGACCCAAATTCTAGTTTTGTCACTAAGTCAGACTAGCTCTATCTGTTCTTTTTTGTAGTTGTGAGCTGCTAAATCAAGATCTTTCAAGCTTTGTTTTAGAGGCTAAACAATCAGAGCTTAAGTGTTAGTCCCACCAGTACCTTAGTTTTTCCTGCTTTGCTAGTACTAAGATATAAGCCAATATAAAAGCAATTAAAAAAAAAAAAGTGAAAGGTTGTCCTTTGCAAGCTTGTGCCTCAGTTTGTACCTTCCTGAAACTGCACAGCTGTTTTCACACTACATGGGGTGCTTAAATAAGCACTGCATCAGGATGTGTTAAAAAAAATTTTGACAGTGTTTGTTGGGAAAATACAGTTGCTCTAAAAATTAATTGACATGTTTTATTGTGCACCTGGCTATGATTTTTGAAAAAAGGAGGAGAAAAAAATCAGTATTTTTAATATTTTATTCTGTGCACAGTGTTTGCAATGACGCATTAGTTTAGACCGTAGTGAATCGCAAGGACGGTCAGGTCAGTAGAAAATTCAGGAGCAAAACAGTGTTTGAAAGTGTTTTACTTATCAAGGGTATACTGCGGTGATGTTTCTGTCTGCATTGAAAGATGTGATAAATGCAGAAAGTAGTTGAGATGGGGGAAGGATCATTCAAAAGATAGCTTTGGACAAAATAGTCTCTGATCAGATCACTAAATGTGGTGTGAAAAAATGCAGGGTACAGTATTTTATTTAAATGTACTCTATTTAAATTTTAAATTGATAGATACTGTGCTATAAAGTAATGAAGAGGCTTAGGGGTTTCAGAGAAGCATGCAGATACTTAGTTTGTACGTAGAATTACTACATATATGCGGATATTGTCCCCTGCTTCATACCAAAAATGTTGTACCTGGGTATTCATGCCATATAAACACGACCACACTTTTTAAAGTCTCATTCTTTAAAGAGAGAATGTGTAGTCAGCTAGCTAGTGCTAGGATACCTTAATCTAATTTTTAAAAAGGGCCTTTTTAGAATATTACCCTAACTAGTCAGTCAATATTACTGTGTCTTTTATCTTGGCTTGCCTGCTGCAAGCATCCTGGCTTTTTTGAACAATAAAGGAAACCTATTCCTCCTGCTTTGCACTTGTGCCTTGCTGCTGTTCCCTTTTTCTGGTGTAGTCAGCTGTTCAGATGAACTTTTCTCCCTCTGAGTTGAAGGAACAATGCCCAGGAATCAGGAGCTGTTTCATTAGGACGTGGTCAGACACTGATGTGAGGACCAAAGCTTTCCTGCCACAGAATCACAGAATCATCTAGGTTGGAAAGACCTTGTACTGGGTAGCAGGCAGGCAATTGAAAGCTAGCCCAATGCTGAGTCCCTGGTCACTATCTGAAGTCTGTTGGTTCAACTCTCAAAAGTCATGTCTCAGCGTGAGCTATTTTCATCTTGGTTCTCTTCACTTACCTTGGTGAACCCACATATGGTCCTGGAGTACCATCCTGAGAAAAGATGCATATGTTGAACTGCACAATTTCTTTGCCCTCCCGTTAAAGTCAGAAGAGTTGATCCAGATTTTTTCTGGTCTGACAGAGACAGACTTAAGCCTGATAAATCTAATAGTTTGGGGGTTCCTTCCTTTTTTCTCCCCACTTGTGAAAGAAAGCACAGTAAACATTTTTTGGAGATGAGTTTCTGCATAGTTCAGGTTTTAGAATGAACCATTCCAGAATCAGTCAAGTTAGAAAATTGGGCTTTTGCAGAGAGCAAAATTTGAGCTGCAGAAAGGAAGTGACTTGAATTCAAGTCCTGTGTTCAACATCTGCAGTCTGTGATGCAGTAACTGAGGAAGTAAATTTGGGGGCACATGTATTACAGGCATTTGTTTTCATGTACTAAGCCTAGATGGGAGATTCTTAAGAAGCGTTCATACCAGTTTGCTCTTTATGTATACAGTTTTTATAGTAAGCATGTAGTGTTGTCATGCAGTTGGAGGTACACAGATGTGCTTCAACTTGATTACCGAAAATTATGCCTTCATACATTCAATGACTTCCCTATTTGTCTTTTGTTGTTGCTTACAAGAGAAAATGATCTCTCTCCATTTTTTATCTCAAACTTCTAGAAAGTGGTGGTTATCCTGTTTTGGGATGTGATCCTCAGCTGTTAGCCTTTCAGATAGTTACAATTTAACTGATAGTTTTGCTGATGCTGTGATGCTGGGGTCTTGAATGCAATGAGACTTTTACACATATATTGTACTGTGAGAACTGTAGCAAAAGGCCTGTTTTTTAGGAGAATAATTCAGATTTTGGAAACTTGATGCAAAGCTGGAAAATCATGTATCTTCCCCCCCCCCCCCCGGTGTGTGTGTGTGAAGTACTGAATTGCTAGGCATATCTTTATTTTTCAAGGGAAGGCTTTTCCTTGGAAGTTAATTTCTGGTTTATTTACATGGGTCGTTTGTAGGCTTACTGATTTCCTAGGCAAACTGTCAACAGAGCATCTTGCTAAAAACATTCATTCTTGTTATACTTTCATGGGCTGTGAGGCTAGTGGATGAAAAAAATGTTTACTTGTGTTTCATTTTACACCATTTGTACTTATTTTTAATGAAAACTCTAAAGCATTTGGAGGAACTGTAGATAATTTCCAAATTTTTTACATTTTGAAAGTTCCTTATCTTTTTATTGTAGTTGTGTTGTAATTATTAAGGCATTTGTATCAGCTTCAGTAAATGGTCCTCTGATATTCAGTGTGTGATCTCAGATGTTCATGTTTGAACTCATACATCTGAATTTTATAAAAATGCCATTCTCTGAGAGTGTGAAGCTAGTTATGCTTAGAAGCATAAAGTCTGTGAAAGTTTCAGAGCAGTAAGACTCCTATGCAAACCGATGATTGGGTAAGTGAGGGCAGCATTTAGCTAGTATTTAATTCAGAACAGTGCTTGATTTCTAACTTTGATAGATCTGATGAGGCAAATTTTAATGGTGTTTAAACCTGCTATAAAAACTTTGTAAATTCTGTTTCTGTGCACATAGTTTTCACTGGAGCTGGGCTTATTCACCTAAAGGCTGAAAGAAGCCTTGAAAGTGAAAAGTCTTGTGTCAAAAAGAACAAGGGCGAAGGTGGTGGTAACAGATTTATAAATGGTTGGTTTAAGTTGGAACTCATCACAGACATCAGCTGTTTCAGACTTAACAAAATCTGCAGAATTTACTATAACAGATGAGACTGAAGATGATTATCAGTATGAAGAGGTAATTTACTAAATTGATAATCTTCTGATATATGTGGTAGAGTATTCATGTTTCATTCTTTTGTTTTATTTCATCAATCACAAAAACATCCTAGGACAAATGACAGGAATCTCTTTTTAGTGTGCTGATGCTAGGCATATCTTTATTTTTCAAGGGAAGATTTAGTGTCAGTTGATTTGTTATGTTTCACTTTTATTTGAACATTAAATACATTTTAAAGATACAGGTATTTCTATTTAGACATTTCAGCTTATAATTAATATTTCGGTGATATAAATTCTAATTAAATATGGCAAAATATTCTTTTAACAAGAATGATATTCTTTTCAGTAGTCATACTGGGAGTGGAAATGGTATTCTGAAAGAAAGATGTATAAAATATGTTGATACCTAACTTTAAATCATTTAATTTAGGTTCCAACAGATGATGAATTTAGTCTTCAGGAAGATGATGAGGATCTGTCAAAGGCTTTGCAGACTATTCAAGAGCAGGCTGAAGATGCCCAAATTTTAGTAAGAACTTCCTAAACATTCCAAGAGTCTATCTGTAATTCAGTTGGCATTAGTGGCTGAAAATTTACACATCGTAATTTATTTTAATTATGAAATATTTGTGTGGAAAAGATTGTCTCTTATTTTTTAGAAGTTTCTAGGAGTAAATATATGCCACAGTGAAAAAGGCAACTTATGTTTGCCGGGTTTCATCTTCCTTTAACTTTTGTTCATGTTCCATAAACAACCTGATATAGCAAATACATGTAACAAATATATAGATAGATTATTTAAAATATATTAATGTTATTACAGTGTATCAGTATTTTAGGGTTTGTTTCTTTATCTGAGCAGATTTAATGAGAGCATGATCCCTGACACAGTAAAGAAACTTCATGCCACAGAAACTTGTGTTTGAATACTTTGCTAAAAAAGATTATTCATATATTGAAAATAAAGAATGGGCTGTTACACTGTGTTAAATCAAAATAGTAGTGAAATTATCAATCATTTCACACCATTAGTTTTTGACATTTTTTACATTTACAGTTTGATTTCAAACCAGTCATGTAATAGTTCAGAGTGACACAATGGGATTGTTATATTGCATTTTCCAAAATATGATTTTACCTGAATTTACTTGTTTATAGCAATCTAATGTGAAAGTGCTTTTCCTTGCTGTGTTTCTAATATCACCACTGTCTTACAGCCTCATCAGTAAGTTGTCATCATAGTGTTTGTTTTGCAAAAGTGAATGATTAATAATGAAAAGATAAAATTATGAGAATGAGTCTTAATATCAAAATGGAGAAAAGATGTGCATTTTCTTCTGTACCAGTGCATATCAATGGATCAGTTTTGTATTTTAGATCAAACTTTGAATGAAAACTGATAATACTGGAATTTTATGTGTTTTGAAACTGAATATGCCTGAAAATTAAGGGAAAGATGGCAGAAGGTTTTAAGACTGAACATGCTTAATGTTAACCAAGTAGTGGAAGTTCTTAATGTTCTTTAGGGATAACTGAAGTTATGTCTGTTTTACTGTGTGAGTTGACATTCAAATAAAAAGTGAGACAAGGATGAATATTTTTAATCTATTGATCTTCTCACAGTGCTATATTTAATATTTTACCATTTTATTGATTTGTTGAACTTTGAGTGGTAGGAAACAATATGCTAATATCTACCCCATTTAATCAAACTGAAGAAAGTGTTACCTTAAAACAAAAGAAGAATGTGTGTGCTTAAACTCAAATTCTCTTTGATTTGGTGCTTATGCTGATAGATGTCTGCCTTCTTGCTTCTTCACTCATTATTTGGGGGGGCCTCATTTTTTCCATAACTTTGAAACTGAAATAATATTTTCATACTTTAGACAGAAAGACGTGAATAGAAAAATGTTTTAATACGCTTGCTAGTTCCTTGACAGCTTTCATAACGTCTTGCTGTACGTTTTGTGAGGCTCAGTGACTAGATTGTTTGATGCTAATTCACTTGGAAAAACCAAGTGCTGCAGCAAATGCTTTTGGTGGCCAAAGTCAGAAGCACTGTTTCCTGTGAGTTAATATTGATTCAATATCCAAAATCTGAGCTAAGAAGCACAGTAGAAGCTGTTGTCTTCATGTGATAAATAATGGGTAGACTTTTTCAATTATTAGCTTCTAATCATGTCTAAACCAGGTTAAATTAGGTAACAACCATATCCTGGAATAGCTACTCCATGATGAAGTTTTAAGTGATTCTGTATATTTGCTGTTCATAGTAATTTGTATACCTAATCCCATATTAAAGATTGCATTTCAATACTAGATGCAAATCTTTTTGTGAAAGGAAAGAAATTATATAGAGAAAGCACAGATCAAGTGAGCATCCAAAAATACTCAAGTGATTTGCCAAATGCAGATATTATAAATATCCATGGTTTCTAAATTGAGTAACTACAGCTTCTTTTACGCTCTGTTAAAAAGGTCAAGTATAACCAGGAAAATCTAAGAAAAATGCTTATTTTCAAACTTCCTTCCAAAGTAATTCACACTAATTACTAAATCAAGAAGAGCAAACATAAGCAAATAAGAGATGGTGCTAGAGATGGTGTAGGAATTAAAGCTATGTTTCTACAAGCGATATTGAGACATGTTTTCCTTCCTTCTGTATCTCTGCATGCATACAGTGAAACTGCTGGTCTTTAAAGAGTATGGTGAGGCTCCCTCACAGTTCATGTTTTTGTTTGGATCCCAACAGGGAAATGAGGGTGATGGAGCTCTAATCTCTAAATATTGTTTCCCCCTAGTCTGGTGGTAAAATGGCAGCTGATTCAAAATACAGCTGTGCTGGGCAGCACATGCGCTGGATGGCAGTGATTCCGCCTGCTGTTCCTGTTCTAGTCATCATTTGTCCTTTTCAGTCACAACTCTTTTTTTTTTTTTTTTTCTGTTGTCCTTGTTTTGAGACATTGTAAAGTAATATAAATTATTTTTAAACACAAGTAACAGAATATTTTGCATATGAAAGAAAATCTTCAGCTGATAGGGACCCTAGGAAAAGGATACAGAATTTCTGGAAAACCACACACACAAAGCTTGCTGAAATACTTTATTCAGTAGTTACAGCTGTTTCACTTCAATTCTAGGATCTTTATTTTCTTAATATCCCAAATGATACTCAGAAGTCACATTACCCTTCATTAACCTTATATTTTATGTAGGTTTGATTTATCATTTGTTTGACCGTTTTAAAAATCTTTGAATTCTCTTTTTTATTCTTTTTCAGTTTAAGTTTTGCAAGAGCATCTCATTTTATTTTCCAGAGGAATTATTAATTTATTTGGTGTTAATCTTTCTTCACTGGACAGAATTTTTTGCTAGTATTATGGAAGTCCTTAAGGTTAAGCTTTTAGCAATTATTTTACTGGCCATATTTGCAATGCTTACAGTCAAAATGTTTTAAAGATTTTAATTCAAAAGTAAATATTTAACCAAGAAACATTTAACAAAGCAAATATTTAGTTTGTTTATTTTGATTAAATGGTCAGAATCCTTTAATAAGTTGTTTTAGTCTGTGTAGCTTCTATAGGGTGTGTTTGCACCACATTAATAGATTGTATTTTCCTTATTTCTAAATAGGTAAATATATACAAAAAATTAGTTATGCCATTCTGTGGGTAGTCATCCAAGGTTAAGATTAAATTACAGAAGTCATTAGCCTAATATCACTCACAAAATCTGCAGAAGAGCCAGGAATTTAATTCTGGTTTCCTGAGGCCCTGTTCCAATACTGTGCCTGTTAGACTGCATTCATTTTCCCCTATATTGTTCCCTGCTCGAGCTTTGGTTCCTGAAATGATTCTCAGTGCTAGTATCTAGCTAATAAATTCTCTTCTGCACAGATGAAATGAATTCTTATCATATTTCCCTTTATTAAGGGAATCAAGCTGTGTCATTTCTTCCACAGCCTGGCTTTATAGATGTGTTTGGGAAACTACAAGCAACAATATTAGACATTTGCCTCACTTAGAATAAAGAAAGAAAAGAAGCAAGAAAAGGGATGCAACTGCATGTCTGCAGATGTACTCTCTTTGGTTCTTGTATTACCACAATTAGAAAATAGACCTGTCTGATGTACTGTATCTCTAGTAATAAAATATGCTAAATATTACATTGCACTTGGCATGTTGTATTAGTCATAATACAGTGTTACATGGCCGTGATCGTACATGTACAATTCTTTCTGTTTATATTAGGTAGGTTGCTTGGATTAAACACAACATTTTCTGTATTATACAAAATGGCTGTGAGATTTTTCCAGTGTTTTTATTTTATCAAGAGAAATGCCTTTATCTCCAGGTAATTTATGCAGTCATGTTGATAGAGCTCCCACTAAGGACATCAATAAGCCATAAATGAATGGAGTTATCACAAATACCTGGCCTATAGATTCTTTTTTAAATGGATGGAGGAAATAATTTGTAGTCACAGCCATCAGCATGTCTTGATGAATATCTCACTGGAATTTTTTCGTTTTCTTAGTATTGAAATGAAGGAAAGAAGGTAGGCATGTGTGGAAGCTGTTTCTGCTTCTCATCTCTACAGTGGGTTTTTTTTGGGTTTTTGTTGTTTTTTTGTTTTGTTTTTTTTTTTTAACGATATATAGCACATGTTATCATAGAATCTGAGTTTTCGTCAAGTGATAGTTGTCACGCCCAGGTTTGTTAAGTCATTCTCTCACCAGGAGGCAGGCATGTGCAGTGCAGTACCTTGTCTTAGTAGATTGCATTGTTGAGCAAATCCATTGTAGCGTTATGCCCATGTGGAGTTCCCAAATGCTGAGACCCTCATATTTAGGTATGTCAAGTCACTGTAATCTATTTGAAGTCTGAATGAATTAAAGCCACATCTTTGGCTGCCAAGTTGTGGCAGTCTCTCTCATCTGGTTATCTTTAAATGTATTTTGCGGGGGAGCAGGCTCAGACTGGGTCATATTTTACTTTTTCCATACCTCCTTGGAACATGAAATCCCTCTAGGAGAGTTTAATATTAAGCTGTACACTGAGTGGGCTGAATGGGGTTGGGTGAATGAAAGAAATTTGCATTGCAACAGAAAGCTGTGAAAGGGATTTCTTTCCTTTTTTTTTTTTTTTTTTTTTTTTTTCCTCTTCTCTGTAGTAGGATTGCTCTGTTTTGTTTTGATTCTGCTTTTGGCAACTGTGCTTGACCCATGAGCTGATCTTATCTGAGTAGCTGTCTGTCTTGGTGGCACTGGAGGAGCTGCCTATGAAGCCTCGGTGTACCATCTGCATTCTGCTAGCACTTGTAACAATGTTGTCTGGCAGCTTCGCTCAGTGCCTGCATATGGATGTTGAGAAGAAAAGGGAGAATTGACCTTCGTGAGACTTCCTAAGAGATCTGATGATGGAGATGCAGTTCTTTCAGTCTCTGTATTGCATGCATCATTACAAAAATAATAAGCCTTTTTACTACCACCTTGGACTTCTGCATTTTTTATTAGATGAAGCACTGATTTTTCTCATCAGTAGTTTTTAAGGTTGCTGAAGGGTGCAGGAGTATGAGAACTAACGTTTTCTCTCTGGCCAGTGACAGAAGATCATCCATCAGTTTAAACAGTTTCGAGTCCATATTGGATTATGTCAGGTTCAGAATACTTGCTTAAATTGGGTGATTTTTGAGTTATTTCTCTATAACCTTTCACAGACCTTGACATTAGAAGGATCAGTGGTTACAGATCTGATCAATAAAGACAAGGGAAACACTCAGCTGTACTCCAGTAGATCTGTGACTTTAGATAAGTTCAGAAATAGAAGGTATGATAATTACATTTATCTTGTAGGTTTAATAACAATTATCAAATTTTAATTTCAGGCTTTGCAATCAGTTCTGACTTCAGAGAAATCAGTGTCTGAAATACCTGAAGCAATGGATGACTACTTCTGCAATTTTCTGGTCAGATTGGGAATGTCCAGAACCCTTGACTGCTTCCAAACAGAATGGTAAAGTATTTTAAGTGACCATGTTACTCTGAGAATTAGGAAGTAGATGCTCAGGATTCAAATATTTCCAGTATTTCAGGATATATTTCCAGTAAACTCTTCTGAGGACAAGTTGTTCTTAAATATGTAGTGTTTTACCAAATAAATATATTCATGTTGAGAATGAGGATGCAGAAAAGGACGGACTTTCAGGAAAGCTGACTGCAGGTACCTTTGAAGGACTGTATGCATTTCAACTAACATTTACAAGCCTGAACTGGTCACCTGAGGCCTCTTTTGTGACCAGTGAAGATAAATACTCATTTTCAGGATGCAACTTATCTGAGTTAAGCCATCTCCTTTAAGATGAAATGAATTCAATTATATTTTTTCAAGTGTATTCGACTCTTCACTGACTACCAGTGAAAACTAAATCCAGCTACAGTGCTGAAGTTGTCATGGGATCAAATTAGTCCAGTGCAAAATGACCAGCATTTCACTTCAGCAGTGCTGAGAAATCACGTGGTTTTGTTATTGTCTTGCTTTCCAGAACATGGGTGCCTGCTTAAAAACTGAATATTTTGTAGTATGCTATAGTATTTGCACCTTAATTGTTTGGGTGGGTTTGGATATTCATCATAGCTACCTTGTATTTTAAGTAGAATAATCAAAATTTTTGATACTTGGTAATTTTTTGTACATTAATGGAAATAATATGGTTGGTTTGGTTTTTTTCTTTTTAAAATTTAATTCATCTAGTAATCAGAAGAGTAAACTCTTGAGCTGTTGCTATCTTTTTTTTCACAGCTTTTATAGATTGCAGGGATTTTTGTCCATACTTTGTGCAGAAGTTTAAACATGCAGCTTTGTCTAAATACTCCCACTTCCTCCACCACTGTCTTCATTTATGAAATCCCACAGGATATATACTTTTTTTAATATTGATTAAGAATGATATGACAGGAATGCTGCAAAGCTAGAGAGGAGGACTGAATTATTTGGAGCAAAAGATGACTTTGTAATACTTCCAGTTACAAGCTTGCTTTGAAGCTGCAAGTTACATTGGAAAGATTCTGAGAAGTGGAAACACCTTCTTGAATTATCTTGTAGGCAGTCTTTAAACATGAGAGGTTCAGATATTTTTTAATAAGGTCTTCTGAAATAGTTTGTTTTGAAAATTAGTGAAATTGAAAAGTTAGAAACATCTTATTTTTTCCTGCAAAAGCCTTGAAGCTTTTAAATTTTCTTAGAAATATTTTCTTAATAGGGAATCATTGCTGTCATTTGCAAGGCTCTGGTCTTATTAGTGTAGAGCTCACCAATCAGGTGTTGTCTTTGGAATTAATAATGATCCACTTTTTGATAGCATAACAATGCGACTTAAATGATTCCTTAGAGAAGGAACACTATGGTTCTGTATTCTTTTTCAACAAAAGAACTGATATGAATAGCATTAAGTTTGAAGTTTAACAGTTTTTGTGCTAAAAGAGAATTAATACTAGACAGGTATAAATAGTGACCTTTTTATGAAACTGCAGCTTTCTTTGAAGCACTTAGACTCTGAATTCATATCAATGGCAAAATTCAAATTGCTTTTTTAACAGAGCAAGTGCAGGTCTTAGCAGGCCCTATCTTGTAAATCCTTAGCTCTATACATATATTTTTTTCTCTATAAATAATATTTTTAATTTCAGTAGCATTACAATTGAGGATCTAATCTTACTGTATTGAGACTTTTGCTGCATTAATACCTTATTTCAAAATGTTTCATGTTGGTTTGAAATAGATAATTTACAATATTAATGAAAGTGAGAACAGATTAGTGTACTCAGGTTCCTCATTATGTATTGGGATGACACTCTTGCTCTCATGCTGTGGTGATCAAGTACTAATGGAATTTAAAATGAGAAATTAATTAACGTAGAGAAAATTTATCAAAAGGCTTGCTTTGAAATAATTGTCTGCCTGAGATCTAAAGGTCACTTAAATTGGACCAAATTATCTGTGTTTATTTCAGAGTTTGAGAAAACATTCTGTTATTCTATCCAGCTGTATAACATGTTATGATTTGATTATGTTTTATTTTAAGCCAAAACCACTACTTTTCTATGATGTAATGAATAATTTTAGTACACTTGTAGTGATTTTTTTATTTATGTAGTTTTTTGCACATACGCTTTTTTTTTCTTCCAGTTATACTTTAAGGGACTTAAAATTAGACTTAAATAATTTTTAGAATATTTAATTTACCATTAAATTTTCTATTCCTTTGATATACAAGACTTTATAGTGCTTTTGTTGCTTATTAAACATACTGGATTGACAGCTTTGGCGTATGAAGTACAAGGGCTGATCAACTGTAAATTCATGCATCTGACAGTCTATACCTCCGAATCCCAGAGAGCCCACTGCTGCTGGCAGCATGTCGTGAGTCTGATGAGCAGATGAATCATTTGCTGTTCTCACATACGCACGGAGCTATCACTGTGATTAGTTAGTACACTCATCGGACTGGTAATCTCTGACTAAGTGTTCCTAGAGACCTGGCAGTGTTTCAGCTTGTGAGTAAAAGGAGAGCTGCAGACTAATTACGGAAACACGATTTGAAAATTCTTTTTTGTTTGATGTGGTTAAAACTATGAATAAAATTACGGGACCAAGCCAGGTTAAAAGCTATGTCTCTTGTGTATGCCTTGCAGAGATTGCCTGGGCTATGTGTTAATGGAGGAAATGCAACAAAGCTACTATATCTTCTCTGAGCATAAAGGTAGACTCATTACAAAGCAGTTCCTTTTTGCAGAATGAAGAAAATGGATATAGGTTGTGATTCTCCATGTCACAACTCCCTGAAGACAGTGGAAACAATCTACTTATTTCAGGCAGACCAAAGTTTCCTCTGCTCTGTGTCCAATTTGACCTGGAAATCATATGACCACATTAGTGTGCGTTGTGCTCTGAGTTCGTAAATCTGGAGAGAAACGAGCGTTATCAGTTCCAGAACAGCATCAAACTAAAACAGATACAGTTTTTGGATTAGAACTGGCTCAGAACACAAGTGAAGTAACCTCAAGTTTGATTTGCAAAAAGTCTTGTGGACATACCTACTTTCTTGCTTACATAACAAGCATAACATGATAATATAAATGTTCTAGTTATATGCCATAATAGATTGGGGGAGTGTACCAGGGCAAAAAGGTCCTTTATTTTTCTGTGCTCGTTTCTTTCTTAGCCTTCTATTTGAAACTGTTTAAGAGGTTATCCGTTGGAATGATAGTTTTTAGTAAGAAGTTCTTGTAAAAGCTAAAACTTGAAATTTTAATCCCTGAATGCATCTCTAGGTGAGTTGTTCCTTGGTAAAGGATTATCCTGAGCTACATATCAGTTTATTGCAGGGTCTATCTGCAACCTGATTTCTTTAGAACTCTTAGAAACTTGAATTCCATGTAATGTATATAGTAATAATGTATTTTTCTTAGTCAGTCTGCACCGGACTTTGATCCTAAAATCATAGTTGACCATCTGTTCCTTAGGTTTCCAGATTCTTGGTTAATTTTAAATAGCAATTCAAGAATAATAACAACTCAGTTGTTCTGAAAAGCTTAGAAAAATACCTGTGTGTTCACGGAACTAACTAATTTAATTTGGATCATAGTTCCCCTCTATAAAAGTGAGAACAATAGCTATTTGGCAGTTGGCTAGGTAGGTAGGAGTTCTATGAGTTTTACAGGACTAGGTTGATGAAAGATAATGAGAATTCACAATGCAATGTTGTTGTGTGGTTTCCATTTCTGCTACATGCACAGAAACCTTCATTTTTAGTAGTGTTCTTGGACAAGGGCATAGTGAATTTATTGGCATTAATTGTATTTCATTAAAATTGTCTTTCAGAGTTCTTAGCTCTGCTGGAGGCTAAGTTCATCAATTATCCATCGCTGATGTGTCTGTGCAGAAATTTGATGGTTTTCATGAGGTACAGTTAGGGCATTCAGTGGAGAAATTTTTCTGGCAAATAAAGGAGTGTGTAGAGTTGTGATCATCTGCAATGAGAAGTGCCCTTATTTGCAGTATTTTCAATAGGAATTGTAACCTGCTCATCAGTCAATGTTTGGTTTTGGGTGTTTTTTCAAATAAAAGACTAAGGTTCTTAGTATTAAAATCTGTTGCTACTGTAATTTGCTTAAGAAGACGAAGTGATGATAGAATTAATTTTGCTTTGGACATGTTCAGTTTAACTTTTCAAAGATCTTTCATCTACTGATGGTGAATGTGGGTGACAGCTTAATTCATAGGGGTGAGCACTCCTAGAAGTATCCACAGAATGCAGGTAAGTGGCTGACCGTAGGAAGTTTTTTGGACATAAGAGTTTCTAACATTTGCCTTAATTTTTTTGAGGAAGTTAAGTAAAAGTTGCTTGTCAAGTAAGAATCCCTTATTCTACAGACACTTTTTGTTTCTGTAACATGTTTTATTGATCTATGAATGCTGTGCTTACTGTCTTCAAGCTTCAAATCTGCTGTTTGTGTCCAAGTCCAGGAGATAGCATTTAGTATAATTTTCATCTCTAATTACTGGTGTTCTTTTCATACTTCCTTATTACTTGGAAAAAAAATAATGTGTGGATACAATATATTTTCCACCTGAAAAGGCAAATAATGTTCATATTACTCCTTCTAGTGAGTTCCTACCCAAAACATCTTCCATCAAAGTGGGAAGATTATGGGGCTATAATCTTTGTCTAATATAAATAATTTATAGCTCCGTTGAACCTATGCCGAACTGATATCATGGCTGCAGTGGTGCACAATGTCTTTGTCTTCAGTGGGTCTATAAAAATTTGTACCAACTGAAGGTCTTGCTCTTCTGTCTTCCAGGGCAGAAGTAGATGAAGAAATAGATGTTTTATACATGCGTGTACTGGATTCTGGAATCGCCTCTCCAATGTCTGTTTGCACAGAAGCATCTTACGCTTGTATATGTAGACTTGAATCTTGCAGTCATTTGAAATACTTTGACAAATACTGATAGCTTATAATCATTCCTTGAACAAGCATGATTCTGCAGAAGCATTTATTTTGTGTAGTGAGAGTCACATGTTTTGGATCAAATTTAGCTTTTCTGAATCCTTTCTAATATCACCACTCTCTCTTTTTGTGTAGAAGATACTTAAGTACTTTCAGTTGCTCTGTATTGAAATGCCTTCAAATTAAGCCTAAAATGAATAGTGTCAATGCCTACATCCTTTTTACTGCCTGTTAAGAGTATTCTTAGCTTTCATTGACATCCTACCAAAAGAGGTAGTCCTGAGATGGACTGAGCAGACTTTATTGCCAGGGGCTGTAGAGATTCCTAGGTTGCTACACAGCATTACATACTGTGCCAGACCCTCTTTACTTCTCAAAATGCAAGTTAGTCTGTATAAGTAACTAAAGCAGCCTTCAGGCTTCTGCATCACAGAATCATGTTTTCTTGGGGGCTGGTAAAGTAGGTAAATAGTGGTAAATATAATCAAATAAATAAAAATAAGTAATCTGCAGAGAGACCTGGACAGGCTGGAGCGATGGGCTAAGGCCAACTGTAGGAGTTTCAATAAGGCCAAATGCCGGGTGCTGCACTTGGGCCACAACAACCCCCAGCAGCTCTACAGGCTTGGGGAGGAGTGGCTGGAGAGCTGCCAGTCAGAGAGGGACCTGGGGGTGTTGATTGACAGTCGGCTGAACAGGAGCCAGCAGTGTTCCCAGGTGGCCAAGAAGGCCAATGGCATCCTGGCCTGTATCAGAAATAGCGTGGCCAGCAGGGACAGGGAAGGGATCTTACCCCTGGACTCGGCACTGGTAAGGCCGCACCTCGATGACTGTGTTCAGTTTTGGGCCCCTCACTACTAAAAGGACATTGAATGACTTGAGTGTGTCCAAAGAAGGGCAACGAAGCTGGTGCAGGGTCTGGAGCACAGGTCTTATGAGGATTAGCTGAGGGAACTGGGGTTGTTTAGTTTGGAGAAGAGGAGGCTGAGGGGAGAACTCATTGCCCTCTACAGCTACCTGAAAGGAGGGTGCAGAGAGCTGGGGATGAGTCTCTTGAACCAAGTAATGAGTGATAAGACAAGAGGGAATGGCCTCAAGTTGCGCCAGGGAAGGTTTAGACTAGATATTAGGAAGCATTTCTTTACAGAACGAATTGTTAGGCGTTGGAATGGGCTGCCCAGGGAGGTGGTGGAGTCCCCATCCCTGGAGGTGTTTAAGAGTCGGGTCGACATAGCGCTGAGTGATATGGTGTAGTTGGAAACTGCCAATGTTAGATTAAAGGTTGGACTAGATGATCTTCAAGGTCCTTTCCAACCTAGATGATTCTGTGATCCTGTAAATAAGGAGAGGGCAACATAAGTAAACAGGAAGGAATGAAGACATTTCCGTAGGTGAACTCTGTATTCCATGTTGAAGATAGCTCATAGAATAATTCATCCAGGTTATCTGCAGCTTTGTCATCTTATTTGAGTCCTCAAAAAAAAAAAATCTTGCATATATTTGAGCATATGAGATAACATTTGTAAAAAACTCACAGTCCTTTTTATTTAAACAAGAAATTTTTTTCTCTCTTGTATTTAAGCTATTTGGAAGAAAGGAAGGGAAAGAACAATTGTTTAAATGGAAGTACTCTGTTGTACAGGATATGTCTTTTGACTATTATGAACAATAATACATTTCAGAATGAAAAGCAGTAAAACAGGAACACAGTGTGGTGGGATAGTACTGTTACTAATTGTTTATGATCATAAAAGGTAAATGCCTTGAGATGATAAATGTATTTGTGATTCTGGTTTAGGTAAATTCTAGCATAAGAAGGGAGACATCAGTGAAGTGAGAAAAAGGAAACACGGAATAAATATCTCTCCATTTCTCTTCTACTAGGTATGAACTCATAGAGAGAGGTGTGTTCACAGCTGAAGACGCTGGACTGGTTCCAACTGCCTATACCCGCAACCAGCAACTTGAGGCTGAGAATATGCGTTTGAGGAAAGATTTGGAAAACTATAAACTTGCTGCGAAGTATGTTATTTGGTCTTCATGAAACTTTGATATACAGTAATAAATGGCCAGATAAAGTAAACCCAAGTACTTAATGGAAATAATAAGTTCCTGTTTGTTATGCTGGCTGCACATATTTTTACATCTAGGTGACATTTATAATTAAAGTTCAAGTTTCTCTGAGCTCTATTAGAAACCTAAATGTTAATTTCTTTTATTTGTATTTACTGGGCTATAGAAAATAATTTTCAATATCCAGTAATCACAACAAATTACTGCAAGGAGTCATGAGAGTATAATATGTAGAACTAAAAAATAAATGGTTATGTGCAATTTGTATTGAAATACAGTACTATAAATTACATCTACCACAAACATCAACATAGGAGAAAATCACTATACATTTATTCTTCATTTTTTTTAATTGCAAAAAATCTATCACTCTGGCCCTAGTGGTAAATGGTTGTCAGTGTAAATTACCATCACTAAATATACTTGTGTGTACATTGTAGTAGGTGATTTTACAAGTCAGTTGTACTTTGGTCATAAGAGAGTTAAAATATTTAGCCTATAATGGAGAGATGCAATAATGAACTTACATTAACAGCCTTTTCTGAAGAATGGTACATCTGCACATGTATGTGCTTACTGAGAATTTACCTGGGACCTAATAATGTACTCACTTCAATTTTGCCAGTGCATAATTTTAAAATACGGAGCTGTAAAAAAATGTTAACTCCATATCTCTGATTTTCCTCAAGATTGCTCAAGCAAGATTTTCCTTTATATGAAAAATAGCTACTTAAATAATCATTGCTGTGATAATAATGATAATCAGATTATTTTCCAATGATAATGATTTATTACATTTTAAATTAATAAACTAATTGGCCATAGTCTAATAATTTAAGTAAATAGCTTTAATAATCAAGTCAAATATTGTGTAGTCTAAATATACTTTTGCAATGGGAGTTGGGCCACATAGAAAACATTCCTTTATTTTAATCTGCAGCTTCTTTTGGACAATGGATAGTTAGGGGTTGTGTGTCTCACTTCAGTGAGGGAGTAAGAAGCAGTAATGCATAGTAAAAGAAGGAAAGACAAAATCCGTCCCTTCTGAAATTTATTATTGTCGCTAGTAATTCTAACAGACTTTCCTTTCTGTTTTCCTCCCCCCCTGCCCCCCCCTTTTTTGTTTTCCCCCCCCACCCCGTATGAAGCAGAGCATGCTATAACAAGATAATCTGAGTGGATTATGACTTGATAAGAGTTTTCCTGGGTTTGTGGGATTGCTACATGATTGTTTAAGAACATAAAGCTCAAAACCATGTCACCGTGGTCATGAATGAGTTGGGTTTTCCCATAAGAATGTCTATATCCTCTGTGGGGTGCCAGAAAATTTTTTTATAGCAGAAGTCTAGTTAAAAGGCTGGAAGATGACATGGTAATGTGCAACAGCAAGAAAGCAGGGGAGGGAAAAGACGTTGCCAATATGCTAAATTCCTACAGGCTCTCTTAAATAAAATTCCCAACACTCACTTAAGTGAACTGTGCTAAAAAAAATAAAATCCATGAACTGAAACTGTGCCTTCCCTTTTCACATTCTAGTGTTTGATGAAACCTAAACCAGCAGTGCTGTGATGGTAAACAAATGGGTCATGTCACCCATTTGGTATTCCAGAGAGGGCAGTGAGAGATAGGGCAATTCTGTATGACACAAATTAGAAGTGTTCATTGGCATTTACCATTGAATACTGCACTTATTCTGCATGCACCTTGTTAAAACACTATTAAAATTAGTCCTCCTTTCTCCTCTTGCAGGAAGAGCTTTATTTTCATAGTCTTTCTGCTAACGTTAGAATGGAGTATATGTAGATGTGAAACGGTTTGTGCTAATGGTCACTTCATTTTTCAACCTTTCTATTTCAAGTAACTTTCAAAGTTTTCATTGTTACTAATGTTCAGCACTTCTGTGACATTCATTTCACTTATTTTGTTTTGAATAATTTATGAATTAAAACAGTACTGTTTCTGGAATAACGGGTGAAATTGAGCATTTCTGCTGTACATACCATGAGTTAGTGTTCCTTTATGTCTTTTGGATAAACCCTGATCATAATACTCTGTACTAAATCCATTTACAGTAGTGACTGTTAACAGCATTTTTTCTTGTTCATACATTCAATAACTGGAGTCAGTACCTTTGCTATGATAAAGCAAATATTCCAGCAGGAGCCAAAATCATCTGGAGGACAATTTGAGTTTTCAAGTATTGAGAGAGAATTCACCAGCTTGCACTGAAAACAGAATGCCTAAGAGCACTGAAGAAGTGCTGATTTGACTGGTTAGAAACTAAGCATTTGTGTGAGCAAAGAAAGCCTCATATTTTGCTCTGTGGATTAGTTGGAAAACTTTCATTGTGAGATACAGTGCTGTGAAGAAAGCTTTTAATTACATTTCATATTTTTCAGCTTGGTACTCTTGACAGCCATCCTGCAGAAAAGAGATTCTGTTTGGGATTTAGGCAGGTTTGGGGGCCCAGGATAAATAACTGTAAACCAATTACCTCCTGCTTTAATGTTGTTTAGCAACTGGTGGAAGAGATTCCGTGTCTAGAAGCTAGCTGCAATTGTATTTTGGGTATTTTAATATACTATTTACATGATTGCATGGCAAGCAGGTGGGCAAATAGAGTAGACTGCAGGCTCTTGGTTACATTTCACTGGGGCGTTTCATTATTTAAAGAGAAAAATCACAATCAGCTTCACTTCCTGTGTACAATGAGTATGTATTTTTAGTAGGCTGTCCAATGTCTGAAGGCATCTTGAGATGTAACAAAATCCCTGAATGCATACATTAAAAGAAATAAATATTAGCATAGTTCTTTTAGTCGGCAGCTAGTGATAGTTATTACCTTAAGGTTTAGATACACTACTAACCTTCTAAAACCAGACATTGTGTTGCGATAGAAATCAAAACTAATTTTATGTTGGTTTGCCATGTGACAGTAGTTAAAGTATACCTTAAGTGTACTCCCTTTCTCTTTCTTTTATCTTGAAGGCTACAGTTGAGCCCTGATTGATTTACTGGTAAGGGATGTTGTTATCTGCTGCAGTATTTCTCTAATGGAAGCATAGGTATTCTTTCCAATATGCAAGAAAATTTTGAAACTAACATCTCTGAAAATTGTTAACTCTTACAGGAGACTAGTTGATTTTAATTCATTGTCTTCAGTGATGATTTGTCATTCAAGCATTTAATATTCTAGTAATAGTTGCTTGAGTTGAATAATAGATTGTAATTTCATGGCAACATTGAACTCTGCCTATCTGATGATTTAAAATAACTTGAACCCTATCTATTTTGGTGTTTTCCTATGGCCTGACCCTTTGCATTGCTTTTGTATTTAAACATGTAGGTAGACAACATAATGGTGTATCAGGTTTAAGATTGTGTTAATCACAGGGACTGCTGTCATATTTCTAAGTTCTTTAAACATTGAGGAGTTTATTAGGGAGATGGAATGAAAGTTGTGTACAGCTTTTGCCTGAGGTTTGTAATGGAGTTCTCAAACATCATTTAGAAAGTTTGAACGTTTGCAGATATCTTCCTGTCCTGATTTTTGGAAGCACGCTCACAAATACATGCCCAGTTTACAGACACAGTAACTGTCAAAATATAAAGCAATCCTGGGAATCATATTTATTATTACTGTTAGTGCTATCACCAGCAATAAAATCCTCAGCTGATCTCCTATTTCTGTGCCAAAATCTAACCATTCCTGCGCATATTTCTCCACTTATACCATGAAAACAATAAAGTGCACACTTTTTGTATTGTGCACTATATTTAAATGCATCTGTTTAATTATGTGGTACATTTAGCATCCTTGCTGCTAAATGCTATATAAACTAGATACAGTAAAAACACGAGACTATATGTTTTCTAAAACTGTCTTTATTTCAGTTAAAATTTTAGAGCTACATCTTACAGCATCTTGGGGAATAAAGTCCCACCTATATTCAATGGGAACAGGACACACAACTCACCTTTGAAAATCCCTGCTTGGATTTATTGAACCCTGTCCTCTTCTGCTATTTTTATGAAACTACTTGCTTCAGAAAAGTTTAAATGGGGATAGCTGCAGTCTTTGACATATATCTTAGCTAAAAGAAATGGATATTGGTTTTGCTATGGCTGTAGCAACCTCTTTTAGAACAAGCCATCTGCTTAGCTCTGAAGGGGCAGGTTTTATATTCAAGATCTTATGGCAAGTCACATTTTGTAAGTGGTGTCATGATGGAGTTCTTTCACAGAACTATCGTGAGACCACCGATTGATTTACCTCTCAAATGTTTCGCTGTTCACAGGAACTGGAGCAGAATCATTAATCTGTACTTTGTATCCCATTCCAATTTCCTAAGTTACTCAGTTCCACAACTTCTGGTATTTGTCCACAGGTGTACACAAAGCTATGTGCATCCCCACGGCTCCTTTGAGCTATTCACAGTGTTACTGTAGGGGCAGCCCTGCCTGCTTTTTCTCAGGTTTGACTGATACATAGTGGCATTAATTCACTGTGCTCTTCTTCAGGTCTTTCTGACTGTTCCTGCTACAAGCAACCATTCATATATAAATGTATACATATAAATATGGTAGTTTGTATAGGTAATAAATATAGTAAATGCATATATAGTAAATATAAATTATTTGTACAATTAAATATAATGCACTGGTGGTTATGGGTCTTCTTCCTGGACCTGTGATTTTACCATACTGCACTGTCGTAGTGGTTTTCCTAACTCTTCAACTCTTTTTGGAGAGGAAACAAGCTTTCTTTTTGTGAAGAGCAAATATCTAAATTCTATGTAAGGTAATTTCAAGCTTCCTTTCCAATTAAACAATCCATCTGCTAATCTTTCCTGCCAAACCCGTTTCAGTAAAGGCAAGGAGAAAATGTATGAAATATATACAGAGTATTTTCATTTACGTTTATGGAGCGGAGCATCTCAGGGTGTCCCATGGCTGTGTGTAGAATGTGCTTAGAAAATAACAGGTTATCAGTATGTTTGTAATTAACTTTGAAATGGATTCCTTTTGCTTCCTGCTGTCACATACAGGGGACTCTTGGGGACAGGCTGCAAATATGATTGAATAGAGCCTAGAACTTTTTTAGCACTGTTTATTCCAGAAGGTCTCTAAATGCATATATTTGCAAGGCAACAATACAGTTATTCTTTTGTGTGTGCCCTTCTAGCGTGTAACAGATGTGATGTAGGTATTAGAAAATCATATTGCAATACACGTTCATGTAGAATTTTAAACCCACAACAAGACTTTTGTTTTCTAATCACCTGTAATTTGAATACGTACCTCCACAAGACCCCTTGTGCTTAAAGTAAGGCTGACCACAACTCTGAGATTTATAATGCCAGAATCCTTATGGATCCTATCTAGAGGAACTGAGGGAAGGTGAAGAGTACCCACGTTTTTGTACATCAGCTGGCAGCAAAAAGACCTCAGAAGTCCATGTTCTCCACCACAGGTCATACTACCAAAAGTTTCCAACTTGGATACAGTAGGCATGTGCATATCTGAAAATTAATTCTATATGTTTTCAGCATACCTTGATGAGCAATTAATAGGAGACTTCTCTCTTTTGTCTTCTGTTTACATATAGCAAAGCAAAAGAGGCTTTCCTAAAAATGCAGAAAGAACGTGACTTCCATCGAATGCATCATAGGCGAGTGGTCCAGGAGAAAAACAGGCTTATTTGTGACATTAAAAGGTAAAAAATTATTTTAATTACTATACACGTAGCATTGAAGAGAATATCTTCAATTATTCCTTGGTAATGAGATAACATTGTGGAATTTAAAGTGCTAAAGTAAAGCTGACTGCGTTTAGTTAGTGTCCTGATAAATAGCAGTTCTATCTGAGCATTCTGCCATGTCTCTTAAACAATTTCTAATGATTTTGTGATATATTTTCCATGGTCTGATGTGGCATTAATATATGCATAGTATTTCTGATAGTTGAAAATATAAGTAAGATTTTCTTTTAACCAGATCTTTTTCCATAAATAAATAGTGATTTCAGGCTTTAGATCCTTTGTCCATTTTAAGGGTAATTGGTATCACACTGAGTTCAGAATCTTTGCATTCATGATTCTCACAGCTGCTATTTTCTGTCCTTTTACATCTTGAACTTCCTATATGAAATTTGCTGTGTTGCTTTGTTTGAAATAAGCCCAAACTAGTCCATTGATACTGAGTTACAATAGTTTATTTTATAGTATTTAATTCCATAATTTTGTCATTCTGGAATTCTGTGAGTTTTCTATTAACTGTTGTGCTACTTTGCCTCTATGAGTAGAACTTTTATATTGTTTATCTGAAGATCAGTGGGCCAGGTGAAAGACTTGAGTTTAGAATCTCTTCTTTGCGTGTGTTTATGCCAGCACTTTTTTTAAAATAACATTGGGGAGTGGCCTACATCTGCAGCTCCAAACAATTTACAGAATTTTGTTGATATTGTTATCAATCAGTGCATGTAATAGCAGCTACATGTTCTACATCTTCAATCTTGAAATACTTACATACTAATGCAAGAGAGTATTATTCATTGACTTATCCTCTGTGTATCAGCTTTT
The DNA here is from genome assembly GCF_031877795.1 of Strix aluco. Classification (NCBI taxonomy): domain Eukaryota; kingdom Metazoa; phylum Chordata; class Aves; order Strigiformes; family Strigidae; genus Strix; species Strix aluco. Next base: position 39,958,254 of record NC_133936.1, read on the forward strand.
TGTAAAATGCAGTATTTTTGAAGCTGTTAGTGTCATGTGTTTGTCTTGAGAGATTATATATCTGACTTGTAGTTGGTCTGAAGAATTGAAGTGATTAAGTATTCTAGATGTAATGTGCAGTGAAGAAAGAAATAGTAATCATATTATGACTGTTTTGTCTAGATTAGGATCTTGCTTGGTAGTCAGATAATAGCTGTAATTCTCTTTCTTCCAATGAAATATCATCCGTCTTCAAGAAAACGAGAATTATGAAAAACTCATGTGTAGTATGTGTATGAAGAATTAAGGACAGGTCAAAACTGGATGGATTGTTTTAAAAGATATGAATAAACAAACTATGAATCCCCTTATTGATCTGACTTCTTATTTTTGGTTGTTTTTTTTTTTTTTTTTTTTCTTGTAGTATTCCAGGTGGGTGGTTACATACTAAATATCTTTGCTGTCTCCTCTGTGTTGACCTTTTGGCACTTTTATCATTTTATTTGGGGAGGGGTAAAGTTACCTGGACATAAATCTCTGATTTAACTCGTCTTTGAGGAGTCATTTTCCTCTTCTTGTTCACAGGCTGAAGGCACATTATGCATCGTATGAACCAGTGCTGAAGCAGCTGACAGAAAAATACCAGACTGCACTGAGACAGAAAATGTTAACTAGTTTGGAGAGAGACAGAGCAGTTGAGCAGGTAAAACTATGGTGAACACCACTTGCAAAGCTGTAAGGAATGCTTTTGGTTTTTACTTTGGTAAACACAGAATATTTCTGTTAAAGCAACTCACTTATGCAGTAGTTTGAAGCAGAATATTTTGGTGAGTTTCATGATATTTGGTGAAAGTATGTGAAACTTACCACTTGTTACCATTTGTGCTACAAAGTAGTTCTGAGTCTGTACTTGCTCAGTGCTGCTCTACACAAGTCAGCAGTGTGCAGACCCTGTTACACTCTGTGTTGACAGCCTAAGGAAAGGTGTGATGTTCCCACTGATTCACATGCTTCCATCTATGCCTTTAGAAATCTCTTATTTTAACTTCCTTTATCTACTATTTTATTTTTTCCTAAATATACCCAGGAATGACCTACTAGTTTAGGAAAAAATACATTAAGATATCAGAGACCATTTTTCTGTCTTGTGAGTGGAATAATAGAGTAGTATTTTCCTCCTATAATCTTATCTGATGTATAGGTTGGTATACAAGATTGACTGCTCCTTTAGCTGGAAGTGCTATAAGCACAGGTAGAACAGATGAAGAACAGAAAATTATCTGGCATGTGTTTAACCAATAGGCTGTTAAAAAAAAAAAAAAAAAAAAAAAGAAGGAAAAAAAGAAAGAAAAAACTCCCCAAATGCATTGCATTTCAGCAGTAGCATCAATTACATGTGGGTAACATGAAAGAAAATTACCATGCTTGCACTCTCTTCTAATAGTCTTCATCTCTCATTTCCTCCTTTCCTCTGCCTCCAATTTTTCTCAGGTCGCCTGAGGGCTTACCTCTAAATGACTGAGGGTTATATGTTTGAGATTTCAATAAGTGAAAGAAAATGTCCTATAGAAAAGAAAGGTTGCTGTCCCTATACCGTTATGCTGAATCAGGAGTACAAAACACGAAACGGTTACAATGCTGTGAAATTTCAGGAACATATGTAACACTTATGCAGTTATGAACTGTATGCATTCTGGAGGGATGACTTCTTTGGTAACACCTAACACTGTATTTTGTGGCATTTTCTTATGGCAAAGCTGTATGTCATACTGTGGCTTTAAGTTAAAGATCAGTACAGTGATAGCGGCTAAAAGTTGACGGTGCAGTAAGAGCCCTAGTATTCTATATGTCTGCATTGTTTTAATAGAGCTGTAAAAGTATTTTGAGAGATTCTGAATGACTTGTATTTTATCACATTGTTTCACTGTGCCTTTCCAAAATCTTGAATTAGGCATAATGTTTATAACCTAGAGACAATAATCAGAAAAGTAAAAATTTATAGATGGAATTTATTACTTATGCAGGCATAAATGCTGTGTGTTGTGAACAGCAGTTCAAAAACAATGTTTTCACATCACCTCCTCTTGTTCTCTCCTCTTTTAAAACTAGGTTACAGGGTTGCAAGCCGCATTACAAAATCTAGAGTCTGGATGTGTTATTCAGATTCCTGTCACAAAAGGTAAAATATCCTCATCACCAAGCTCAGACTGGTTATGGGGTTTTTGTTGTTGTGATGCATTTCAAAATCCGGTGTAACAGTAAATCAAAAATTCTTGCTCTGTAAACATTTTATCAGCTGTCCTGGTGACAGAGCAGCAGTTTTATCATTTGAATATTTATTCTAAAATGTATCCACTAAGGACAGTGAGACTGCTGATGGCAACATGGAATATGTGAGTAACTGTAGAAAGGCTTTGTTCTAGAAATCTATTTTGTGACTCATTTTGTTATTTTATTCACTAATACTCTTTTTTTTTTAATGCAAGTGTTCTTTTTTAGCTAACTCTTAAGAAAATATATATGATGGTCTGGAAACATTTTGAAAATACTGGTGTTATGAAATCCAACCTCTTATTTTAGCATGTCTCATTTTTACAAGAGGTTGCTAAGGTTATATAATACCTGCTGGAATAATACCTTATCTGTATGGTACTACACTACTTCCGTGGTGTTTTGGGTAAATGCAGAATTATTAAATTATTTTTCTAGCTCCATCAGAAAAAAACCTAGCACCTCTGGTTTCCGAAGTAAATGAAGCTCATGCTATGACATTCTTTGTGAGCATCACTCCTACTAATAATTTTGAACCTATTTTCCAATTTCAGCTACATTTGACAGTGAGATAAGTCTCAAAGAAGACAGGTTTTTAAAAGACTCCTGAGAATAGATGAGATGATGAAAAAGGGAAACAGTGAGCTCTGCCCTCTTTGACAACAAAGTATTCACATGAGAAGGGGATGTTGATTCTGCCTTAGTCATGAGCAGGACTCCAATCAGAGATTGCAGTTTATTTGACATTAGAGAACCCCAAATTTCTCAGCTGCATAGGTGACCAATATAGCAAATATTATACAACTTCCGGGTGAAGCTGTTGCAGTTAGGACATTTTTTTATATCTGTTTATTTTGCGTTTTTTTCCAGTGTGTTAAAGGCCTAAACTTCCTTTTGCACTGGTAATATACCCCAGGTTAAAAGCCAGTGAGTTACCCCAGCCTTTGACAATCAAGCTTCATTAGTTCCTATGTTCATGGAGTTACTTCCATTGTATAAAATTCCTGTAGAAAAGACAAGGCTGAGGAGAATAGTAGCCACATAAAATTTTTTGGTTTCTTTTTGGATTTGTAGCTGAGTGAAGAGGCTAGCAAGCATTTCCTTGACTATTAAGATGGCTTACTTACTATTAATGCAGGCATTTCAACTACCATCCCGATCTTTGCCTCCCTATTATGAGCGTAGCACATTCAGTTTAATTTTTTCCTTTGAATCCTGTCTAATGTAGGTTGAAGCAGCTGGTCTCCTGAATTGTCGTGAATTGCTGTGAGCACGGGACTGAGATCGAATTGCCTGAAAGATGCCCTCATCCTAGTTCAGTTCTTGGTTTCCATGCAGCGGTGGGAGGCTTGTATTGCTGAGAGAGACCCTTGGAGCACACGCTATTCCTTTTCTAAACTACTGTTTAGTTAAGAGCGTAGCTGCTTCCATTTCTGGCAAAACTTGGAAGGGTTCTGTAGTCTTACCCAGCATAAATTAAGCTATGATTTTATTTTGTATACAAACAAATAGCTACTAAACTAATAACTTCTGTAAAGACAGACTTCAGATGTGTTAACACGGTGGAATACTGAAGTACTGGTGGCAAACCTCTTCAGTGTTCTTTCTGTGATAGATAATTATCTATTCCTAGATAATGGATTAGAATCCATTCGAATTTGGATTCTAATGCCTTTTTTTGTATGTGCCTCCTAAGCAAGGCACATTTCAGGCTCCCAGAATACCTTTCTGTGGCTGTATGTACTGGATACGCTCTGCTGTAGTCTTTAAATCTTGTTACAACTAAAAGTATAAGCCTCTGCCTCACTCCAGAGCACTGTGCTCATTTTCATCCCACTTCAGATAGGGAGGTAGAGAACGGGCTTTTTATTTTATGTTAGTTTAGGGTATATACCATTCAACTTTTCATTATACTCTGGCTTGAGGATATATAGTGTGGGTTCTTCCCTCATGCTAGTGTTTTACAGTATAGATGCCCCATCTGTCTCTTTTTCTTATTACACATACTTTTATTTGTTGTTTGAGTGATTCTAAAAACCACTCTCTGGCTGTTCACAGTACTTGTTTATTCTCCAAAACTCTTGAGAGCCCTTTATAATACCAGAAAGTGACAAGCAGGGGAGCACTTCAAAAATAATAATATCAAGAAAAAAAAAAAAGTCACTTAGTCTCCAACACAAATTATTTAGCTCATCAGCCACCCATGTGCTTGTACAAGCCTTAATTTGCTACATACCTTGTGTATCATAAATTAAGCAGTATTTCAGATCATTTCTTTTCAGTGCTTTGTCCTCTAGTACTACGTAATTTTTATTACCCTTTGTAGGTCATACTCATGTCTCAGTGGGCGATAGTGTCTCTTACTCAGATACTTTCTGCTGCCTCTTGAAGGATGGTCGTGTTCTGTTGCCTCCTGAATTCTTATTCCTGAGACAGTATAAATGCAACCTTGAGAAACAAGCAGTGCGTAGATACTGGAGAAATGTTTGCTGCATTTTTCTCTGAATTTAAGTTCTTAGTTTGGAAGAAATGAGTGCTGTTGGACTTGCAGATCTCTGCTGTAAGGAGACCTACAGGTGCATTTTTTCAGTTGCCATCTCTTCGGGGCTCACTTTTATGCCTTAGTACATTGGTATGTTTTAGTTAGAAGATAATAAACATTCAGACTGGCAAGGTAAGATGCCTTTTGCCAAGGTAAGATGCCTTTTCTGGCCAGCTGTCTGCTCTCACTGCAGTGCAGAGCATGAAGGAAGGAGAATGGCTCTGCCCGGCAGCAGGAGATTGTCCGTCACTGCTCCAGATGCTACTTCTGTCCCACAACTGAGTTGACTGTGCAACACCTGGAATGCTGGCTTTCACTAGAGGGCACTGAGAGTGGCTTTTAAGTAGTTTTGGATTTGCTGAATTGTTTGGGGTTTTGAATAGTGGCAATGAGGTCCTGCATGTGCAATCAGGTTGTAGGTTTGTTTTTTGGGGTTTGTTTGTTTGTTTGTTTTTGGTGGTTTTGTGGTGATGTTTTTTTTTTCCTGAGTGAGTCATGTGCATAATGAAGAACAAAGGGAAGCTTCGTAGCCTTCACAATGACTTTGCATTGTAAATTTGTATCTGATGGCTAGGTAGAAAAAAAATTAACAGTAGTTAATTTTATAACTATTCTGGACTTAGTACATAGGCATTTGATGTAGCAGCTTTCAGCCCTTTTCAAACAATTAAAGAGGATACCATCTACAATACAGAGCATGTAATTTATTTACTAGGGTTATTTTGCTGTCCCACTGGCAGACTGCTGTTCAGCTTTGCAAACAGCACTTTGTACACAAATCCTTCAAGAGAAAGTTTTCTTTAGGTGTCTTAAAAATTATTAGAAGGTTAAGGTTTTATTTCCTATTTACTTACCTTGCTTGTTTAGTTGATAGGAAGGACATTCAATAGTTGGAGAGGAACTAGTTAACAGTTAGGATTAGGACTTGGAGATCTTGTAGACTGCTTCTCTGTCCCTGCTGTGCTCACTCAGAAGCCAGCTCTGAAAGAAGAGTTGTATTTTGAGTTCAGGTTATTTTTTAAAATGATTGGATGTTTTGTATAAGAAGATTTGCATTAAAAACCAGTTTTGTTTTAAATCTGGTCCTCCCTGATGTGGTATCAAGATCATACATAGAGGGATCTAATTATCAAAGAGAAATAAGTAAATTTTTTTTTTAAGGTTATTGGTGTATATTAACAGAACACTCACACCCTTACTTACGGATCAAGACACAGGGTTAAGTGGTGCTCTGAAAAAAGACCACTTTTGCCTGAAGGAATTAAACAGTGTTGATTGTGGCTTTCTTATAAACCTAAGTGAATGCTGCTATAACAGCTGGTTCTAAAATCATGTTATAAAGCTGTTACTTGCTCAGTACGTTTCTTGTATTTTCTAAAAGCAACAGCTGCTTATTTATTACCCAATTATATTCAGAAGTTGAATTCAATGAGTTTCTCTACTCATGGTTGAATTAACTCATTGCTAAGCCTGTTAACTGTGCTTTTCCTTTCCTTGATCTAATGTAATTGCTGTTAGAAGGTCATGCAAAAAGAAATTTAAAATGCATCAGTTAAAGTACTTAAACCTTGTTGTCCCTGTTCCATCTACAATTGAATCAGAATAGAAAATCTGTAAACACAAGCTGTTGACATCTTAATGCAATCCCAACAGTTCTTTAGAATTTGTTCAGGGTTTTTTTAATGGTTACTGACTTTTTAAGCCCTTTAACTGTCATAACTCTGTTGGTTTATAAGTATGTGTATTTCAAAACCCAACAAACCAAATGCTCCGTGAGGAACCTGCTAGTGGGTAGAAGTTACTAAGTGTGTAGAAAGTGTTTGACATATAAACCAATCTTGCAGCATACAGTTCCTCAGAGAAAGGTATTATTCAGGATATCTGTGACAGTAGCTTTAACTTTTAAAGTAGGGAGAATACAGATATTTTGTTAGAACAGGCATGGTTCTTTATCAGCTACAGTTTTAGTTGGATTGGGGGTTTTGTGTTTGCTTGATCCACTTTTTTTGCCTCAAGAGTGGAGAGGGTGGTGGGGTTTTTTCCCTTTAAGTCAGAAAGTTTGCATCTTGGTGTCAAGGTCTTAATAAAACTATTTTTACAAGAGCAAGTATTTAGAAATGCATAGTGTCAAATACTTTGGTTCAGTCTGGATTTTAGCTATATAATATATTTTTCAATCTGAGATTTTTTTTGAAGAACTGGAGGGGTGTAAGTGCCCAAATACTGTTAGAATTCAGTATTCCAGTCTTCTTCCTGTAGACCCATGTACATACTGCAACAAGGTGCAGGGGTCACAAGGGACTGTATTCAGGTACGTGAGCTGCCAATACAAAGACTGTCAGAGAATAGTATCCTTTCTGCTGGATCGTGGCAGATGCATTGTACTGTAGCCCACATGTGCTGTACTGTTCCTCATATTCCTTTCAGCCTATTCTGATGATTTACAGCTATGCTACCTGCTTAGGATTTCTTTGCTGAGTTACCTATTCATAAGTAATCCTTGTTTGAAAGGTGGGTTGGGAGAAAGTGCAGAGAAGCAAAAGGGAATGCAGGCTGTAAATCAGAATAATGCATTGGTGGTAGATATTGGGTAGGATGCAGGGAGATGATGTTTCTTCTCGCTCTGAGGAAAAAGAAGAATTGCATCCATTTTACTGGGACTCTCCTGTACTGCAGGATTTAAAATCTTTGCTGCATTTTGGGGGCAGAATTTAGGATACTGTTAGGTAAGCTGAAATAGATCACATCAAAATGATTTGTGGAGCAGAGTTATATATAGTCTTGGAATACTTCATATGGATGGCACGATAATCTGAATATCTTTTTATAAAGTGGTGTTTCCTTTATAATTTCACATATCTAGCTAATATTAAGTAAAGAGATATCTTCCAGAAGACTAAGTAAAAAATGCATTCTGATGATATTTTTGTTGATTTTATGTTATAGCAGGCCATGATTGTCAAAGGAAGAAAGGGTTGGGTCCCACCCAGAAAGCTCTGAGGGAAGTCAGGCAGCAAAAATTCCTTGATGCTGAAAGCTCTTCCTATGATCCCGTCAAAGATGTGGAGAAGAAGATAGGCAAGACACCCAAAGGTATGCAGCAGGGGAGGTCCAGACTGGACACTAGGAAAAAATGTTTCACAGAAAGAGTGGTCAGACAGTGGAATAGGCTGCCCAGGGAGGGGGTGGAGTCACCATCCCTGGATGTGTTTAAGGGTCGTTTGGATGAGATGTTGGGGGATGTGGTGTAGGGGAGAACTTTGTAGAGTAGGGCTGATGGTTGGACTCAATGATCCCAAGGGTCTTTTCCAACCTGAATGATTCTGTGATTCTTTCCAGTCACTCAGTATCTAATCCAAAGTATACTTTAAACTTTTACTAAGCTGTGGTGAAAGATACTTGTCCAACATGACTGAAAGAAGTCATACTTAGTAAAAGTAAATAGGATAGGTAGGTAACAAGCCTTTTATTTTTAATTGTTAAATTTTTATTGTAATTAATTTTTCAGGGAATAATAGGAACTCAGAGTAGTTGAAGCTAGCAAGCTACTTTTCGAGTGTCTGATATAATTACCCTGCAGAGGAAGAGCACTGGCTGTAAATGCTTGTTGCTCTGTTAAGTTTCTTTTGTAACTGGAGAAATCCTGACCTATTCTGTAGTGCTTGCAAACTTTTCAAGCATTTCAACCTATCTGTTTCAGCTGGATCTAAAAGGTATAACATCTGGGAGACTAAGGGCAAAAACTTGGTGATTTCTTAATAATCAGTGAAAGTTTCTAAACTTGAGTATACCAAAGCTGTGTTGCTGTTTCAGTTTGGAAGTTGTGCAAAATCAAAATTAATTCTTTGTTGATTTTTTTTTTTATTGTTGAAAGGAATTTTTGTTTACTTACTGTATTCTACTTGGTTTATTTATTGAGATTGCATTTTTGGGACTATATAACAGTGCTTTTTATTTTTCCAAATCAAGGTAAACATTTTAATACCTAAAATGTCTTGATCTCTTAAAACTGTTATACTGGCCTATTTTTATTTGAGAACCACAGAGTTTAAACTGTGCTTTTTGAGAAGAAAAAAAGCTTTAGTTTACAGTGATGTAGACGGAATCAGCTTCAGTCTTTTCTTTCCCTGTCTTCACAAGAATATATCTATGGTGACTTATTTTTTGTATGTTTCTATCAGGTTTTGCAAGGGCATTTCTTCTGTCTGACACTGGTAATGCACCTCTCCTCTGACAAACACCATTTTATTTCTGTTTTCATCACTTTTCATTCTCCTGAACCTCCAAATAAAATTAGAAAAAATATATATATTCTATTGCTTTCTGAAATGCTTCTCACCACATATTGGAAATGATTCTCTATACTGTCTCGCCACCTATTAGTACCTGAGTCATACTGAAGCACCTGCCAGTTAGTCCATCTCCACCTTCCCTGCTTTTCATTTGGTGGTTGGAAACTTTCATCTTAAACTCTTATTGGTATCTCTTCTTTTCATTTTGACTTGTGAACAGATGAGTATTTCTTGGCTTATGAAATCTTATTTTTTGTTCCTGTTTCTACTGAAGTCATCAGGATTTTTATAGTAAACTTCAGTGAAGGTATACTTCACTCCTAGAATATATAAACCCTACACAGGTAGTATGCCTGTCTGGCTCTTTCTTGTTCTTTAAATTCATGAGCACTGTTAGTTGACTAGTTCTGGCAAGCATCTGTGTTTCTGCAGATCTTATGTTTCCCAAATGAGTCCTACCAGAGGCCCTGATGTCTTTATTTAATCAATGGATTAGAAGACTGGAGTGGCTCCAGAAATAAGACATCAGAAAATATGGGCATGTTTGAATGTACTAGATTTTACCATGGCTAAGCAATAATCTGAAACTCTAGGTGCACATCAAACATCTTTTTCCAACACTAGAACAATACCTTTTCTTCACATTTCATGGATCTATTATTTCTAAATATTTCCTTTCGCCTATCAAAGGAATACTACCTTAGATACCGCATGTGAATTGTCTTCTCAGGCTGTTAGAAATAAATGGCAGAGAGAATGATGAGTTTGTAGAGGGTGAAGGGGTGAGTTAAAATTGTGTTTAAAACAAAGATACTCACAGAACTCTGTCCCTTAATGCACATTTATTGAAACTACAGTTTTAATCTAAGCTATTTTATTAAAACAGTGCCTTCTTACTCAACAGTTTAGTTGTCTGAGTAGTTGTTCCAGTCAAAAGGATTAGGTATAAAGGAGTGCCTTGCCTTCCTTAGATCATTTTATGTGATACTTGGAATCAAACTTGTGTGGTGCCTCATCTCCTTTGACCTATATCAAAAGACCTTTTAAATTGTGCTGTGCCTTATGTGTATCTTTATTGAAGAGTGTACCATAAATAATAGTCTTGTTCTCATTTACAATATTGAAAATAACTCTTTAAATGTTTTTTGGGGGGTAAAATTGACTTACACATATTCAGATTACACTTCATTTAAGTTGTCCTTAATACCACAAAGGAAGTAAGAGTCAGGGCATAAATAGTTCAGTTCCATGGAATTCAGGTGAGGAATATATAGAAGAAATAAATGAAATTAAAAACCCTATATTCAAACAGTGCATTTATGACAAAATAGAGTAAAAGATAACAGAAAGTTATGGGAAATCTAGGTAAAATTCACCGTCAAATATTGTTTAGCTCTCTTCAGTAAATGTAACTGAACATTTAAAGTTTACGAAAGTTCAGAGTGAACAGTTTATTCAATTTTAAAATTTAGGCATTTGGATCATATTACGTTCAGTAAAAAGCAAATACTTTGTCATGAAATTGTATCCTTGAGACAAAATTATAAATGTTTGTATTAACTGTACTGTTACATAGGAGTGAACTATGATTTAAAATCTTTTCTGTGTCTTATAGCTAAATAGTGATCTAACAAATGTCTGTGCTTACTTTTAAGTAGATGCAAATATGACTCATAGCTGAGCTAGAAGGTTTACTTCAAGGACAGACATATATTGTGTTATTGTAATATCCTGTAAAAGCTGATGTGTAATTTAAAACCTAAGGTCCCTTTGATATGAAGTTTATCACTGAAACAGTGAAGAAGCAACTGGAATTTTTCTGAGAGAATGTATTCTGATTTTAAAGTCTTTGTTACAAAACTCAATTAAATTATACAGTAACAGGCTATTAGGCTAAACTGTTTACATATCTAGCCCTTAATAAGCCAGTATCAATAGCATAAATATTCTTAGATTAAGAATGTGCATAGAGTACTGCTTTAAACATTTAAATTAATTAAAATGCACTCACAGGTCATTAAAAGTGTAGAGAACCTTTGATAATGTGATTTTCATTATCCTGATGAAATATACTTTTCCTGTTTTTATATTTTCATTCTCCCAGGTTCCTCACAGAGTACATTCTATGTTTGATTGCTTTCATTAGTTATTAGCAGGGCAATTGCAACTTCTTTATGTTCAGTAAATCCTATTTCCACATATAATGTATTACAATTCAATTTCATTTTCTGAAGTTTTATTTGGTGTACAACTTGATCAAAAGGTGCATTGGACATTTCTGGAGTTAACACATTATCTGTTTCTGTGGAACAGATTTTGAAATTATGGACAATCGTATATTAAAAAAATGCAGAAGTAAAATCCAATGATCATACAAACATAGCTTTTGTAATTAACAAGACTTTTGGTTGAAATATCACATATATACATGTATAATACCCAAGTTTCTCCTCAATTCTATGGAAGAAGGCATACAAAATTTAGAACTGCTGTTTCTGTGCTCTCAAACAGAAGGGAAGTGTCATGTCCCGCTCAGGTGAGGGAGACAAGTGACTCAGATTCGCAAATCCCCAACGGAGCGGACAACGGTGAGACAAGTCTCAAAGTCCAAGCATTTATTAACTACCCACAATGTACTAACTGAACACACGATAACTGGCTAAGTGTATAGCAAGTTGTGGTAAGCAGTACAGTATGCCTTGCCTTTCTTAATGGTAGTGAAGGAAAAAGGGGGAAAAGGAAAGAGAGGGAGATGGAGGGAATAGAGGAATAGAGATCACCAGTCTGAGTTCCTCCATCAATCCCACCAGTGAGGGTTCCAGGAGGCATCCATCTTTTTCGCTTGCATCCGTCTTCTTCACTTCACTGCACTCTCCAGGCCCCCCGCCCTCTTCCCCCCCGCCTCGATTTATACCCACTTTCCTTGGGTCCGTCCCCTAGGTTGACCCACATACCTACATATCCCATGTACAGGGAGGGGTAAGGTGTTTCATGGGATGATGTAATTATCATGATCATGTTAGTCTTCGATAGCATATTGAGGGATGTCAACTTTAATATGCATTTTGTGGATAATGAAGCAAAGGTCATTCACCGGACAGATGGCCCTTGAAGTTTGTCCAGGTGCACCAGAGCAGAACTGTCCTGTCTCCACAGGGCTCCTCCCTCCAGCTGCATCCTGTTATTGGGGCAGCCTTATCAGCTTTGACCTCCACACCATCCACCCTGTGACTATAGTTTCGTCTTGCAACTGTTTGAGGCATTCCTTAGCTCGGAGGGCCTCAACTTTTATGTCTTTCTCAGGTTGTTTTTCTCAGTCCATGTTTCTCACAGGCCTGGTTTTTCATCTCTCACAGGAAAGTAAAACCAAATGATTGCTTAATCAGATTATTGAGTTTGAATATAAATTAGCACAGCCGTATTGGGACAGAATTGGAAAGATGAGGTCCCAAAATACAGTGAGGAAGGTTTGTAAATGAAATAGGCAATCATTTTGTGTTTGTAGTAAGGTTACTAAGAAAGCACTGATTTGATATTCAGTAGAGAGAAGAGGACTGACAGATAATACTGGGAATACTTATTTCTACAGTCCTTCACTGGTATAATAAAACTCCAGACAGATAGCTAAGAAAATTAATACCAGTTACAAAGATAGAAGATCGCAGTCTAGAGAAGGGGAAAGAAAATACAATGTCTGTATTTCAAATGAGATAAAAAGTAAAAGCTAATAAATTATAGACTAGACAGTGTAACTTCAATTCCCAAGGAAATTTGTAATGAACAAATGAAATTTTACTGAACATCTGGAAGAAACCAGGAACAGAAGTAACCGTGAAAATGGATTTGCAAGGAAAAAGTGTTTCAATCCAGTCTAAATTAGATCCATAACAGGATAAGAGGTCTCATGGATAGAAGAGGAGCAGTAAATGTTGTAACTTTATCTTATTCTCAAAATATGAGTGTCTTATGTTTTTAATAAGGTTTTGGACACTGTGCCACAGATCATTCTGATTAGCAGCTGTGGATGTCACATGTCCATGTCTGGCCTGACAGAATTTTCCTAAATTAATGGAAAACAGGTTGGAAACATGCAAATATTGAATAGGCTTTTGCTGGGATATGTTGTTAATGGTGATCTGGAAAATGAAACAGAAAATATGCTGACTAAACTTGCAGACCAAATGAACTGGGTTTGGTGGGGGTGGAACAGCAAGCACAATTGAGGACAGGAGTACAGTTCAAAACTTGACCTGTTGGAGAATTGATTTAAAGAAATAACATGTAATGTAAGAAAAGGTGCAAAGCTCTACCTTTAAAAAAAGATCAAATGTACAAATACAGAATAAGAAAAGAAAGAGTCAAATAGCTTTTTTTTTTTTTAGAATAGACTCTAGGGTTTGTTGTATAAAACAAGCTTAGCATGAGTCAACAATGACATAATATTGCAGAATAGCAGAACAGCATACTGCAGTGTAAACCAGGACTATTGTACAGAGGATGTGGAATATTCGTCTTGCTTTGTTCAGTTGGCATGTATCTTTGGCTGGAGCATTGTGTTCAGTTTGATCACAGCTCTTCAGGAGACAAGTGAAGCATCTACAATAGAGCAATAAGTATGATTAGAAGTCTGTGAAATATAACTGTCAAAGCAAAGGTGAAAAGTAAAATTGCGTAGCCTACAGAAAAGAACACTAAGGGGAGGCAGGATACATCCTTAAAATCTAAAAGAAATCTGTTAAAAAAACCCAAAACCAACAAAACAACCTCTTAGAACAAGAAATAATAAAGTAGAAATGCAATAAGAATGATTCAGATTACATCTTGCACAATTTATGGTGATAAATATAGTGAAGCCCTGGAATAGATTGCCTATGGAGTTTATGTTACTGGAATAGGACAGACAGATTTTTCTGAGGAATAACATAGGTGCAGTGTCCCCTTGGGAAAAAGGATTTTTTTTAGCTGTCTAGCTGTCATTATTAGTTTGATTTTCCCCCAAAAATTGTACTTAAGGGAAGATTATTTCTGCCTTACCTTAAAATAGCAGGCCACTTCTAACTTTCTATTAAAGAATAGCAACATCAAAATATGTTTTTATAATTCCCATTTGACTTGATGGCTGGGGAAAGGGGAAAGACTCACATTAGTGCCAGCAGATGGGAAAGCATTCAGAAGATATGCCAGCTAGCAAATGTGTATTTGTGAACTGATGAGCATGACTGTAGCTGTACAACACGTACAGCATGTGCAGCTTCTTGTCCAGTGGGACTGTCATCAGGTACACAGGGAGCTGGAGTTATTGTGGTGATAGTGGATATTAAGCATCAAAGAATACGTATCTTTAGAATGTGATGCCTCTTCTAGTTATGGAATTGATGTTTCATGACTCAAATGTTAAGAATATGATCCAAGATTAACTGGATGTAAGCTAAGAAGTGTTCTTTGGTTGATTCTGCTGGAATTTAGTTTAAAAGAATCACATATTTTGTTAGGCAATACTTCAGTTTTTTAAAACCTCCTACTATAGACTTGAAAATGGTAAAAAAACCCCCACCTTTTTGGATAAAATCCATGCTTTTAATTTGTGTATGATATTCTGTATGTAATAGATGATGTGATGATGGCTTTAGTTTTAGGCTTTGCCTAAAAGTCTTTTTAAATATGACAGGCCTACATGGAGAAAATAAGAAAATGTTTAAGAATGTTAGCTACAAATAAAGCTGTATAGAAAAAAGAAAATTCATACATCTGCAAGAAAAATTTATGAAAGACAACATAGATATAATTTTCCATCCATCATTGCAGCTTTGTTAACTCAAGACACCCAAAGCCATGCATTTCTAGAAATAGATTGTTTGATATTTGAAGCCATTGGTACTTGATAAAATTACCTTGCAGAGCATCCAAAGGGTTTCTTTGTGCTAAAGAACATTGCTTATTTTGAGTCATTACATGCTGCTAAGAATAATAAAATAACAGGCCCCCAAGACTGAAAACAAATACAGAAGAATGTTGGAAAGTAAGATGCATTTGATCCTAATTTTAATTGTAGATATGCTTTGCATATTCATATATTTCTTTCTGTAGTTGAGTGTAAATAGTGACAGATTTTAGAATAATAGCCTGTCTTCTGTGAGACTCTGAATTTCACTCTTGCTGTAATTATTTGCAAAAACTGCTGATAATAAAATTGCTAATATTATATATGCAAATGGTTTGATTTCCTGGAAAAGGGACCTACTGAAATTGTATTTAATTTAAGAAAAAACCTTTGAATGTTACTGAGAAAATGTTAAAAAAAAAAAAAAAATTATATAAATATAAAAAATACAAAGACTTTAAAATGTTTATTTTTATTGATCGCTGTTGCCATTGCTACATTCCTCAGGACAGACAACCCTGACAAATGGAAAGAGCTGGGAATTGTGTTGTGCATAAGGGTTTCCTTTATCCCACAGGAGTTCCTGCAATGCTTTCCCTCCTTCCCTTTGGGCTTCATGATAGGATTTGACTTTGCATGATTTAAGAGGGAACTTGACAGCAGGACAAGAGCCTCCACACAAAGCACACACAGCAGGTGGCAGAATGATGCTTGTACAACTCTCAGTAATGTCAGCATTGTTTGGCCTTTGAGACCATAATTGAGTAATTTCATTAACTCTGGAATAATGCTTTGTGTTCCCTTTTAATTAAAGTGTCAAGACCTTAACATTTCTCTTGGAAATAGTTTGGGAATTTTGGAGGGGTCAAGGAGGAGAATGATTTAGTTGTGCTTGTTCCTTCACTAACAAATGTACGGTGCTTACAGCACACTTTTTGAAACATGCTAGGTGAAATGCCACCGAATGGGATCCTGCCAGTACAACTTCTCTCTGTAATTGTAATGCTCTTCTCAATGTTTAACTTTTGCCAGGGTCTCTGTTCTCTTAAAGAAAAGAGATATTGCTATCATTAGAATGCACTACACAAGACATACAGCAGTGCACCCCTGGTTGGGTACCTTGGTTATGATGTTATTGATGCAAACTTCATTACACTTGAAAAATGTCGATTGTTTTTAAGAAGGGTTATTTTGTGTGAGAGGAAAAATATAAATTCCACAGAAGTCTATTTCCAGTTACAATTCTTCTGTTTTTTTAAGGTCTGTTTCATAATAAAAATTTTATAATGCAAGAAGTGTGAAAAGTTATGTAATAATTTTGGAACCCTATATACATAGTTTTATCTTTCAATACAACAAAACTATGATCTGCTTTGGCATTTCTGGGTATTGATAAAATACATATAAAAATGTTAATTACTTAATTGTAATTGATATACAGTTGCAGGTCAAAATGTTCAGAATGGTAAATGTATTTAACTGGGGGAATAATCACCACTATATTTTTAAAGAAATATTTTCCCAGAAGAAACATTTGCAATATAAAATTCAGCAGTTAACTTACATTGGTGTTCAGAGATGTGGTTAAAAGGGACAATATGTGAACTACTGCAATATGTACTTACACAAAAAAAGTAGATTGAATGAGGCCAAGGTTAACAATACTAATTGGTTTTTGTTTTTCTATTTTAATGTAGTTTAGCTTAAATTATTCATGCATAAAACTAGATCCCTTTCAAATTACTGAAATGTGATTGAAATATGAAATAAGCACTCAGACCCCAAAATCTGGAAGGAAGGGCTCAGGTGCTCACTAACTGTGGTATTTGTATTTCAAATTAACTATTCTATACTAAGTTACGGATTTTGGTGTTTTGGTCTTTTTTTCCAATATTTAAACAAAGCCTTTGCATATGTAAACATCACTTTAAGGAAAATGAAATTCAACATTAGCATTTCGTTTTCATGGTAACAAATCTCTCTAACATACCATAAGTACTCTAGCAGGAACGTGCACTGCTCATCATGTTCAGGGTTGTTTGTCTTGTATATTCCAACAGTACTTCTGGGAGTAGAAAGTAAAGTCTTAATTGTTTTTGTTTGAATACAATTAAATGAAATAAAATGCTAAGGTTGTATTCCAAACAGTTTATGAATTAATAATCAGACAATTTTCTCCAGAAAATTTAATTATTTTTCATTGTAGTGTTGCATACTATGAAGATAATGTTAATGGGTCACAGGACTTTTCATAATTGTATTTCCAGTTCAAATCTAGGCCTGACAGGTTTGATCATGATTAAAACTAGTTGTTGTATAATCATGCATTTGTTGATCTTACCTTTTCTTGCATGCAATAACCAAAGTGAAATCTCTGTCAGCAGGGAGATTGAGTTCTGACAGAATACTGAAAATTTATCATCTTCTCAGTCTTCAGGAGGAAACATCACTGGAACGGAGAGAAGCTCTTATTGGCCTTTCTGTGTAGTCTGTGAAAGATCCATTGAGGTTGCTGCCTTCCCCCCCCATTCAGTTTATTTGTCCTTAACCAGCTTGTTTTATACAGATCACTGAACAATTGTCAAATGGTAGCACCTTCACTCCTATCAAGTAAGGGGTTTGATTTCTTGAGGAAAGGTTCCTTGGTGAAGGATTTCTGCTGGCTACTAACCTGTAACGATCTATATACAGGTGGGTTTTGTCTGCCAGTGGAACAGAAATAATTTCACAGAGTGACATTTAGACGGTAAAGGTGGATCAAATCTGCTGCTGCTAAATGCAACCACGTGTGTAAAGCACAACTGCTAAACAGCATACACTCTGCAACAGGAAACAATTTTGTAGATATGTTAAGAATGTTTTCAAACAAGTGCAGTCTGATGTCTTACTGTGGAGTTTGGCCATGATCTCTCGGAGCCTTGTCTTTGAGGGGAAAAAGCACAGTGTATTCTTTTGTACTCAAGTGGTTTCAAATTCCATTTAAAAGAATGCTCTTTTTTCTGTTACAGTCCTCCTTTCTTCTCCCTAACAGCCACCCTCTTCTTTCCTACTTCTATTCTCTTTGTAAATACTTGAAATTCTTTCAACTAAGGTGCTGAATTAAAAAGTTATTTACATGAGTTTGAAAGTCTAGTATAGAACTCTGTTATGCAAAACACAGGACAAAACATGCTAATGTGATAGCAGTAGTATTATACACTCAGCCAGTGGTTTCAGTTTACATCTCTTATATATTTTGTGACGTTTTTCTGTATTCATGTTTACAAGTTTTTATCATCTCGTGTATATACAGTTCAGATAGTGTGCTAAGTATTGTAAACCATCGAAAGCAGATCAGTCAATCAGACATTCAATTTACCACACATCTGCAACTGCTTTTATTTTTGCAGGAATGCTTCACTCATGGTAGAAGGCAAAGCTGTCCGATGTTTCTGTAGCACCTGTAGAGAAATTGTTCTCTTCAAGCAATACAGAAAAACTGAGATCGCTTGCTGTGATTTAAATCTGTCAAGAACAATTTCCACAACTTTTTACAGGTTAAAAAGTAAAAGAACAAACAAACAAAAAAGTTTTTAAAGATTTAGTCACATGTACCAGTGGTATTTGTTAATGTGAGAATTCTTTGTGTACATTATATTTCCACACTTCTGTTGTATACTGATTATTATTTTTTAAATTTTGTTTAGAATACTTAGATCTTGTAGCTAATTTGGGAACAATGCATATAGCTGTAACATCTGTCTCAGCTGTTTGTATATACATTTTTCATGCCTATTGCCTAAGGAAATGGCTATAAAAGGGTATTCATAATAGTAAAGAAATTCACAAGCCTCCTTCGCACTTCATGTAAAAATGGTTGCAATGCTGGTATGGTGTACATGCCCTGGCTTGAACCCAGCAGATAAAATAATCAGAAAGAGCAGCATGTATCCATGTTAACGTAGTAGTTTGGGAGAATACCCCAATTATGTGTTTCAGATCACTGAGTTGGTTAGCGTGACGATATTGTCCTTGCATTATTGCAAATAAGAAAGATAATAATGAAGATAGAGTTGAAATAGTAGCTATTTTAACTTTTAAAGATTATCCTTTGGAAATAAAAAAAATCTTATTTTGAGTATATTGTACATGGAATTTTTGATATACATTCAGTTGTTAAGTGATTGGTTTTGTCCAAACATAATAGTAATTTGAAAGAGATGTTCTCTTGATTTCCAGGATATAAGGCTTTGGCAGCTTTTTCTTCTGCTGCTTCTGTTCTGTTGTTGACTAAACTTCACTTGTTCTGATTTTGACTCTCCAGCTTCTCTTCTGTTTTGCAAACTAATAGTTCATGGCCAACCTTTGCCTGCCACCAAAGCTTTGAACAAGCAGTGTATGTAGACTTGCTTTTGATCTCAAAAATCCACCCAGGCTAAAATACTTTTGGAAATAACAATGAAGAGAAGCTGAAGGGGCTTTGTTGGCACTACTGTTTAATTATAGAGTTTTGTTTTATTTTAATGGAAGACAGCCTATTAGGCACTAATTAAGTGTTTTAGAAACTGTGTAAACATGAGAATGAGAGGGGAAGGCTGACAATACTCGGAACATGTTTAAGTTTAATTGGATATGTCCTGTGTCGTATTCTGTAACTCCTGTATTCTTTCTAAAAACACAACCAATCTAATATATTCGTGTACATTCTTAACCTTGGTGCTACTTTAACTGATTTTTGGTCTGAGAATCATAGCAAGGATCTCTTCACAGTCTGTGTGTAGTTTATTTCCATTTTTGTCAGGATACACACACAGTAAGCTTCTAGCCACCATCTGGTAAGCTGTACGAGTAGACAGGCTCAGTGGCAGTAAAACAGGCTGTATGTGCCAAAGCCGTGGCTAGGAGCTTAGTCAGGACACGCCAACACCTGTGCAGGAGACTATTCTTATTCAGCTATAGCAGCTACTCAGCGATGCTTTAGATTGTCTTAAATTTTATACTTTTGAAACAATCCTTTTCTAGTTTTTTGGAATAAAAAGTTTATTTTCTTAAATAATTTATGAATGTCAGGAAAGCTTTTAAATTGGAGATTTGGAGCTATAAATATTGTTCCTAATATCACAAATCCTGTTTTTATTACTTCTAAAAATTTTTACTAATTGAATTGATTCATCATGAATTTCATGTCTGAAGTAAGTTACTGTGATAAAAGTAATGAGAAGAAACAAGAAAAGGGTGACCTTTTTGATTCTCTTCCCAGCCAATTGTATTTGAATGTCATTTAGTATGTCATTGGATTGTTCTAGTCAATATATTAATGTCACAGCTGAGGTTTGATTTTATTAGTGCTGTCTTTTTGGTGAGTCTGCATCAACTCTAATTTGGATATTATTTTTAGCTACACAGGTATGTGCCTGTGTTTTATGAATTAGAGGTTGTTCTACTTGTAGTTAATATCATCTTGATATACTTTAGCTGCACACCCTATACATGTAAACCAATGGGGTTTAAGGTTTTCAATTTTTCTTCTCAAAAGAGTCTATACATTTAACAGCAATTAGTATTTAAAGCTCTGCAAAGGTGTTTAGGTTCCCTGTCATAGAAGTTATTAGGAGTAGATGCCAGTGTGATTCCAGCAGATTTCTGAGTCTGATCTGGAAGCAGAGTATTATAGAATTTTTCATCAGTTAGGGGCTGGAAGTTGGAGACTTTATTAGGATTTCCTTCAGGGCAGATACAAAGGGAGTCCAGAGGTACAGCTGATGGCTGAAACATTATAGGCCTTTTATCTAATGTGTAACAATGGCTGTGATCACATAGAAAACATCTTTAAAAACATATTAAATGCCTTTAGTAACTGCAGTTTATTTGAGTAAAAATTTTGTTGGGTTTTCTTCCAGTTTTACTGTGTGAAAGCTCTTGCCAAATATTGCCTTCAGTGCCTGCAGATTGAAGGCAGAAGCACAACAAAAAATGAAACAATTTAAGGTGTTGGTGTGACAGCTGAGGGTAGAAATGAAAGATAAAAGAATGAAATGACAGGTGACGAAGACAAGGCAGTTGTATGAGGAAGATGACTGGATCTTTGGGGAGTTTGAAATAAAAAGGCAATTTACAGTGTAGTGCAGAAATTAATGTAAGCATGGGGAAGCATAGAGGAAAACGTGATTGTGAATCTTGTGTTGCAGGTGAAAAGTGAACTGTAGCAATTCTATGTTTGCTTGAATACCAACAAGTAGAAGTTTGCAATCAGGCACTCTAGATCAGAAATGAGAAACTGAAGAAGACCTGCCAGCAGAAATAGATTTTATACCCAGATCCAAAAGGCATTTTCCACAAACGCTCTTTTTCTGAAACTACTGCTGTCCTTACGTGTTTTCACTGTAAGAACGCTGAAATACCTGCCAATTAGAGTAGGACTTAAAATGGGAAAGGTGGCAGTGCAGGTCTGTCTCTTTCTGCATAAGTGGAAGAATTATGTTTCATATCATTTTCTACATACCATGTCTTACATACCTAGGAATAAATGGAAGCTAGAAAAAGAATAATAGACTGAAAGGTTGGTAAGAGCATGGCAGATGACTATGAACTGCAAATAAACAAAGAGTAAGGCAATGATAAAAATGATACGTGATAAAAAATAAGGGGATAACAGATTATTATGGTTTAGAATTTCAGAGGATAAAAGTAGGACAGAAAAGCTACAGTTAAATTTGTGTGTGGAAGGGCCTAGTGGAATTTTTGTCTTGTGAAATCAACAGAGAATGAGGACATCTGATACAGATAGAATATTGGCAAAGGAAATCTAGTTTGCCTACTCCTGTCCACTTGGCTTTACTGTAAAGAGGAATGTGTCAAGGTGGGTTGCTCTCCTAAGCTTTTACTAAAGTCATAGAGAAAGATGCCAAGAAGATGAGGTAGAAGGTTGACATTTACAAACCCAATTTATTTCATAATACAAGTGGGAGTGAAATTCAGATTTAGAATGGATTACATTTTTGTGGGGGTTATTACTGTGGATAAGGGAGAGTCGTACCTGCTCAGGCACATTCAAAGGGCATTTAGACATAATTTTATGACCAGTGAATCAGGGCTCAAGGGAGAGTCTGAACGTCTATAGATTCTCAAGAATTGGGAAAGTTACAAGAAAAAGCTTTTGCTAGAGGAGTAGATGGAGGAAGCAAAGGCAATAGTATAAGGATAGTCAAAATAACTTGAGAGGGTACTTTCCTAAAAAGCCGGGTGGTATGCCGGTTTGCACAATTTCCTTATTTTGTATGCTGCTAGGTTCTGTATGCTCTATGGCAGAATTCTTTGGAGTGTCCACTTCTCAGCCTGTTTTTTCCCACTAGGGTCTCACTCACCTTATATCCAGGCTGTCTTTTTAGTTTTTCTAAAACACTTTTTTATCCAGAGTTTATCTCTAGAAATGTCCTGTGAATTAAAACAAGCTGATGCAACCTGTGATCAGACAATTTTTTAATTTTTCCTGGGTAGCGTTGGGTTTTATCGCTCTCTCCGTTGTACATTTCTGGTACTGTCTCAATGCCTAGATTTAGAATGAAATTGCAAATTGTCTTGGTTCTGTCTATGGATGAGCAGTTGTGGAGAGTTGGTTTCAGATATTCCCTCTGATTTTGTTAGAGTGGACAGAACAGAAAGCTGCTGCATATGAAAGGGTATTCTACACTTTGAAGAGGGAGACCAAGAAAGACAAATAGAATCTAGTTCAATTTCAGAATTGAGTTGGTTTTGAGGGGCTAATGGCAACAAAAAGCAGTACAAACTGTTACTTGCATTCTCACTAAGGATATATGATTTTGAATACAAAAAAAGAACAGGTCTATTGGGTAAACCATTGCTGGTTTTTAGATTAAAACTAATTTTGGGTCTCCATGCCATCTGTCCTAACCCACATAAACCAATTACTTTTCTATTGAGAGTACACAGACTAGGTTCAAGAATTGAATAAGATCTTGCAGTTTCTGATATCCCATACGAACGCTCAGTCTTTCAGTTTTCTAACTTAGGAATCAAGTGGTAATTTCATTCCTTCATCTCCTCCTGTAGTAAGAAATTGTCTCAGTGAGATTGTGCCAGCAATCTATGGATACTTCCAGAACTATCTTTAAGGTGTAAAAAGTGACTCAGGAAATGGAGAACTATAATACAGAAAACTAAAAAGTGTATATGATTAGTAGTAATATTAATACAAATTATCCCATGATTGTAGAACATAGATTTACCCACAATTAGCAGTACAAAATCACCATAAGTAATGTTACTAATGTGGTAAAGTCTGACATGAAGCCTTAAATGGAGACTCACCAAATGTTTTCAGAGTTTTTTTGTTTTTTTTTTTTTTTTTCTCATAAGCTATTTAGCATTTTTATGTGTGACTCAGAAAAAAAGAATCTCAAAAATCTGACTGGGATTTGATTCAGAGCTACTGAAGTAGAACAGATGACACACTGCAGAGGTCTTATTTCATGAAGAGACCAGGTAAATGAGGAGGGAAAAGTCTGGATCACTTGGTAAACAAAGTAGAAATAAAACTCTACTTTTTTACTTTAGTGTCTGTTAAGGTTCAAAGAATCATAGGATAGTGTGGGTTGGAAGGGACCTTTAAAGATTGTCTAGCCCAACCCCCCCTGCAAGGAGCAGGGACATCTTCAACTAGATCAGGTTTAATTAAGGAGTTCTTCATCATTGACTGTGACAAAGGGAGCAAAATATTTTCTTAATAGGACTGTTTACTTAGCAGACAAAAGTAGAATAGGATTTAGTAGATGAAAATTGAATCTTTTTCTAATCCAGAATGTCCTTAAACTGTTGTTTTTTAACAGGGAATGTAGTTAGGCATTTCACAAATGTACTGGCAGTTACAGTAAGTTCTTCAGTCTTGAAAAAACAGACAATTTCTAAATAATGTTTTTTAAGTTATGTGTAGCTCAAGTAGAAATTAATTCAAGAAAGTGCAATGGCCTGTGTTTTATGTGGTCCAAAATCAATTACAGGTGTAGTCTGGTCTGGCTTTATAATCTATGTCTTGATTAATTTAGAACAGACTGACTTCCTTGCACCTTAAGGCAGTTTTTAGCAGGTTCAGTTTTACTGCTGGCATGTTTGTGAATTCAATCTGGCAGTACCTCACTTACGTATTCTGTAGTATCCACTTCCTGCAGTGCTGAAAATATTTATGCTGAGTTACGGTGATAGATAATCAACATTATCCCTATTTGATATAGTACTTATTGCTAACAACTATAGTAATCAATTAATTAGCGCTTTATTATAAAGAATCCGTTACTCTCCAGTATTGGCAAGTTGAGTGCTTTGTATCTGCATGTCAAAGTACTCTTACAGCTTTGTTTTCGTTATTTATTGTTATGTGGAGCTTGGAATAATGGTTGCTACCTGTCCTAAAACTGAACTGGTATGATTAAATGCAAAGGGGAGTAATACGGACAGCATCTGTAAAGGATAATTGCAAATAAATCAATAACTAATGGTCCCTGAATGTGTTTACTAGTTCATTGTAGTGAAATATGGGCCTCTGTAAACCCTATGTGCCTTATAACAGTTACTGAGATGATTACAATACGTACTTTAGTCATGCGAAAAATTAGTGTATACTGAGAATATAAATACAATTTTTGAGGTTCCTGACAATGCCTTAGAAGTGGAGTATTAATCTGAAAAAAAAAAATGAAACTTGTTTGTTAATGTTTGGAAAGTTAATAACAAAATGGCAAAATTAAAAACTTATTTGAACCTCTAGCATCAATATTTGGATATTACTAATGGTAGGAGAATTTTTAGAAGATATATTTTTCTCTTATTAGAAGTGCAAGATAGGATCACATCAAACTAAATAATCCAAAAAAAAGTAGCATTTTTCCAGACTGTTTTTACAGTGCATGTATTAGAAATAAAATCAAAATTAATTCAGATGAACTGTACTTTGAAACATCTGTGAATGAATGTATGATCTTCTATTAGCTTCTAAGGAATTTTGTCCCCCATTTCAGCAGTGCTGTTTCTGTGAAGTTTTCCACTTGAACCCATGTGATGTTTTGGGGCGTTCTTGCTGGCACTATTTCATCCTCTCATTTTGCACAGAATTTGTAGGGACAGTCCTTACAGTTCTGGGACTCTAACCACGTGTACTTGCTGCTGCTTATCTTAAATAGACAGTTTATGTAAAAAGTCTCTCTAAAATTGCTGGTAACCCTGGGAAAACTGCATGTAAAGTAGAATAATATAGCAATTTTTGTTTGGATGGGGTCTGAGTTTCAAGGCAAATCTGTCCAATAGCTTATGTTCTAAGAAAATTATTCTGATAAAGCCATGACTGTTATTTCGGAACTCTTAGGCTTGTGATTTTGCCATCTTGATCAATGGGAAGATACTTCTTACAAAAGACATGACACACATGCTGGAGGAAGGAATTAGTGAAGAAACATTTGGCAGTATTTTGTAGCATCTAAACATTTTGATAGCTGATAAAACTGATGCTCGTTTTAATTATGATCTTTTGGACTAAACTTCATAATGATTTAACAAGCCTATGTTGGGAAAATATTATAAATCAGTTTTAGTAATTATAAATCAGTATTTGACATACCAGTCTTAAGCATGACAAGGCCTGTATGAGTAGGAGTATTTTCATTTTCTATTTCTTTTAATCAGCGCTTATGTCAAGTAGCAACTTTTTTTTTCAAAGAATAATTATTTTTGGTTTTCTAGTTTGAAGAAAAACAATATCCATTACATGCAGTCGTACTTAAAATTTGTAAATTCAGACTCTTCCTCTTGCTTCAGATCTTGCGCACTGGTTTTATATATGGACACATGTGTGTATAAAATTTGTATATATATTCTGTATATATGCAATATATAGCCTTTACATATAATAGCTATTATATATTAAAACATTTTATGTTTATTGTAAAACGATGCATTAGTCCTACTGCTACAACAAATAAGCCTATTTCTATAAACTGCATTTAGGATATTTTAGTGTGTTCTTGCTATATTTAAAGAACCAGTGCTGTCTATGTAAATCTCTCATTTTCTCAACCTACTGTGCAATTACAGTATTATTTCTCTAATGTGCATTAGGATTCTGTAGACATGGAGGTAGATTTTTATATTATCAGGTATGCAGAGGTCCTGTATATTCCTCAATGGATAGAAAGGGGAAAAAAAACCCAAACCAAACCAACCAACCAACCAAAAACCAGAACTGGTACCAGTCGGGATGAACTTTTCAAAATTAAATATTTGAGTGGAAAAACAATATGGAAGAAATAACACGATAATTCCACAGAAATGTAAGACTGACATTTATATTGTGTAAAAATAGTAATTTTATGTCTTTAAACAGTTAAAAGTTTGAAATTACTTTGTGTGGCAGGTACACCCACCCGGTGAAAATAGGGCTCCTTGGCTGCTGAAGTGTAGTGGCTATTGATTTCCTTTTTCTGTGCCCTTGTTCTCAGGGCTCTGCTGTACTCGGTGCCCTTGGCCAATATATCGGAGCCGATGCTGACCACAGATCAGATTCGGCTGGGCATAAATGGAGTCCCTTGGGGGAGCCATTTTGAGCTAGTCCCCCCTGGAGCAGTGCGCTGCAGTCAAGGACTCTCCCCTTGTGTCTGGACGCAGCCCAGGAAAACTCCCTGAGGTTCCTGTGGGTTACAATGCTGCCCTAAGAAGGTTGAGCCCTCATTTTTTTAAGTGAGTGACAGAGTGGTTTGCGTTGTCGTTAAACCCTAGGAAGTTTGTGGTGATAGTTTTGTTCTCCTGTCACGAACATTCAAATCTGCTGTTGTATGTTTGTGGAGTGCTACTTAGTTGTGTCAAAAAATAAATTTTTATTTTTGGTTGTTATTAATTGAGAGCTTCTGCAACACTGTTGCTTATTACTTTTGGTAGAAGTAGATGCAAGCTAAACACTTAAAACTTGTTTAGAAGCACCTAGTTTAATTAAAAATCATTAAGGCAAACTTTAGGCCAGAAGTTTCTCCCCTGAAGGTAGTTCAAGGGGGGTGAAGTCCTCATCCGTGTTGGATCACCTTTACATACTATACTCCATGGCCATGAAACTGCAGTAGTGCATTTTGGCACCATAACCAGTCAAGCTTCCTTGCCTTCCTGGCAGAGGCAAAGGAGTCTCTGACACAGTGTCAGCACAGAGACAGGTACGCAATGATGATCCTGCCCGCAGGGCAGAAACACAAAGATGCACAGGGTGTGGTTGTGCCATGTAAGTGTGTGCCAGGCGGCAGACTGGCAAGTAGGCAGCGTCTGCGTGGAGAGGTTCGCAGCCCCTCATGTTGCTGCCTTGTCCAGAGCTTCCCACAGGGCCTGGTGCTGACATCAGGAGTGTTTGATTGCAGACAAAGCAGCCCGTAGAGCTTACAACTTGACCCATTCCCAGGGAAGGCAAAGGATGGGGATGCCTTGGGGATGACATGAATACATCTTGTTTTCACAGCAAAACTACACTGTGCTAGAGTGACATGCAAAAAAGTGTTTTTCAAATACAGAGCTTGGATGAAATACAATTTTATTAAGCACGTCAGAAAGTTGGTTTTGTTAGGTATGTTTTCTTCTTCACTCTGACCTCGGGTTATCAATACAAGTATTTCATGGTAACTTATTGCATAACGTGTACTGAATTTAAGAGTGTTTTATTCACATTTGTTGAACGTATTTGTTCTTTTCACGCTAGGTTCCCAAACAGTGGACAGGAAGCTAGCTGTTACTAGCTCTAACCCTAGGGTCTTGAAATCAGTTTGAGTACTAGAATGGGAATAATCATACATGAAGCATGTATTTGATATAGGTTGTGATTTAATAAAAATGATACTGTGGTATCTATGATACCATACCATACAGCAATAGGTATGACCTAGGGGACTTTTTATAAGTTTATATCGGAACATGTGATGTTTAATAACTAATTTCTTGATTTCTATGGCTGTTCCAAGGAAGCAAACAGAAATTAGACAACTTGTTTGAAGAAAGCATCGAGATTTGTTAATTGACTCTACTATAGGATACATCTGTAGTAAATTCATATTATTCACAATGAACAATTTTTAAAATATATCTAAAAGAAGACAATACTGCAGCATATTTTGGAGTATGTCAGAAAACTGAAGTAACTTGATGTCTGTCATATAATCAGCATTACCTCTTTAACATACCTAATTGAATTGTACGACATATGCAGCATGTGCTGCTGTAACTTAAAATATTGCTGAATTTTAATTGCACCGTAATCAAAATTTAAAGCTACAAAATAAAATTATAATTGGAAGATGTTTCTGTATTTTATTGCACCATTGTTTATTTTAACATCGATCATAAATATAGCAGCTTTTTCAAGCATAAGCCTTTTAAAGGAAGGGATAGAGAACATCTTTGGGAATAGCACATGGTTATTCATGACTTACAAAATCCAGGCAACCAAACGCATGCCTTGTATAATCATAATTTATTGCAACATTTTCATTAATGTTATTTTGCTTCTCCTGGGCAAACGATCAAGCTGAATTTTGTAACTGTTTTCACTTGTTTATGCAAGATTGTTATATATGTAGTTGTGCTATACATCTACATTGTATGAACATAGATGTTTTGTGCCTTGTAAGAGGTTGATTATCTGTATGACATATAATACTATATTGAAAAACAGGAGCATATTCTATTGTTATGATGTGGTGATGCTATAATGACAAGAATCGGGTCAACGCATTCAGAGTCGCTACCAGTAAAATAGTACTGAATTTATTCTTTCACGTGTGATGATTTTACATTCATAATTCCTGTTAATGGCAATCAGACGTAGATGTTTAAAATCCAGAAATATCAGTACCAGTATAGACTTTGTATCTTAGAGTTGTAATATTGGATTTCATAATTTTAAATGAAGAAATTTATTTTAACTGCATGTATTGCAATGGATGGGGATGGATGAGGAGCAGACTAAAAGCTTATGAGTCAGGATTAAAGGGAAGACTGGGACAGAAGAAATTATAGTGAGCACCTGCTACAGGCTGTCAAGTCCCACTCAGATGAGGGAGACAAGTGACTTAGATCCATAAATCCCCAATGGAGTGGACAACGGTGAGATGAGTCTCAAAGTCCAGACATTTATTAAATTTCCACAATGTACTATTTGGATACACAATAGTTAGCTAAGTATGTAATGAGCTATGGCAATCGATATAGTATGCCTTTTGTTACTTAATGGTAGTGAGGGAAAAGGGGATAAAAGAAAAGGAGGGAGATAGAATAGAGCAATAGAATTCACTGGTCCGGGTTCCTGTGTTTGTCCTGTCTGCGTTTGTCAGGGATGAATCAGTCTTCTTCACTTCTTCGTGCCTTCCTTTTTCTTTTCTCCCTTTCGCTCCTCGCTCTACCCTCAATTTATACACACTTCCCTTGGGTCCATCCCCTAGGTCGACCCACATAGCTACGTATCCTGCGTGTGGGGAGGGGTAATGTATGGGATGATGTAATTAGCATTATCTTGTTAATCTTTATTAGCATATTCAGGGGTGTCAACTTTAATAGGCATTTTGTGGATAGTGAAGCAAAGGTCATTCATTGGACAGATGGCCCTTGAAACTTTACAAGATGCACCAGAGCAGAACCATCCTGCCTTTACAGGGCTCCTTCCTCCAGATGCATCCTGTGCTATCCAGGCAGCCTTATCAGCTCCAAACTCCACAGTATCCACACTGTGACTTTCGCTACTTATGAGTGTTTGAGACATTCCTCAGCTTGGAGGGCCTCTGCTCCCCCCCCCCATCCCTTATCTCTCCCAGGCTGTTTTTTTCTTGCAGGCCTGTTTCTCTCAGGCCCTGTTCTTGGGGAGTTACAAGTTGTTTCTCACACAGGCCCCTGACCAGGAAGCTTCTATAGGTATGTCAGTGATAACGGGAAGACTAGGGAAAATGTGGGCTCTCTCTGGAAGGAAACGAGAGACCTGGTTACCTGGGATATGGAGAAGGCTTAAGTACTCAATAACTTTTTTACCTTAGTCTTCACTGGCAAGTGCTCCAGTCACACTACCCAGGGGACAGAAGGCAAAGGCAGGGACTGGGAGAATGAAGAACCTCCCACTGTAGGAGAAGATCAGGTTCGAGACCACCTATGGAACCTGAAGGTGCACAGGTCTGTGGGACCTGATGTGGTGCATCCTCAGGGCCTGAGGGAACTGGTGGATGTAGTGGCTCAACCACTGGCCATCTGCCAGCCGCTGTATATATTTGAGAATTTATGGCAGTCTGGTGAACTTCCTGCTGACTGGAAAAGGGGAAACATAACCCCCATTTTAAAAAAGAAAAAAAAAGAGACTTGGGGAGATACAGGCCAGTCAGTCTCACTTCTTTGTCTGGCAAGGTGTAGAGTGGATCCTCCTTGAAACTGTGCTATGGCACATGGAAAATAAGGAGATGACTGGTGACAGCCAACATGGCTTCACTAAGGGCAAATCATGCCTGACAAATTTGGTGGCCTTCTACAATGGGGTTACAGCATTGGTGGATAAGGGAAGAGCAACTGACATCATCTACTTGGACTTGTGCAAAGCATTTGACACTGTCCATGTGACATCCTTGTCTCTACATTGGAGAGACATGGATTTGATGGATGGACCACCTGATGGATAAGGAATTGGCTGGGTGGTCACACTCAAAGAGTTGCAGTCGGTGGCTTGATGTCTGAGTGGAGAGCGGTGACGAGTGGTGTCCTCAGGGGTGGGTGTTGGCACTGGTGCTGTTTAACATCATTGTTGGTGACATGGACAGTGGGATCGAGTGCACCCTCAGCAAGTTCTCCAACGACACCGAGCTGTGTGGTGCGGCAGACACGCTGGAGGGAAGGGATGTGCCATCCAGAGGGACCTGGACAGGCTGGAGAGGTAAGCCCGTGTGAACGTCATGAAGTTCAACAAGGCCAAGTGTTATGTCCTGCACATGGATTGGGGCAAATACAAGCACAAATACAGGCTGAGTGATGAGTGGATTGAGAGCAGCCCTAAGGAGAAGGACTTGGGGATACTGGTGGATGGAAAACACTACGAGCCAGCAACGGGCGCTCGCAGACCAGAACGCCGTATCTTGGGCTGCACCAAGAGAAGTGTGGGCAGCAGGTCGAGGCAGGGGATTCTCCCCCTCTACTCTGCTGTTGTGAGAACCCCCCTGCAGTGCTGTGTCCAGCTCTGGGGGCACCAACATGACATGGATGTGCTCAAGCAGGTCCAGAGGAGGCTACCAGAGGGGCTGGAGCACCTCCCCTATGAGGACAGGCTGAGACAGTTGGGGGTGTTCAGCCTGGAGAAGAGAAGGCTCCAGGGAGACCTTGTAGCGGCCTCCCAGTACTGAAAGGGGCTACAGGAAAGATGGGGAGGGACTCTGCATCAGGGAGGGTAGGGATGGGAGAAGGGGTAATGGTGTTAAACTGACAGAGGGTAGATTTAGATTAGATACAAGGAAGAAATTCTTCCCTGTGAGGGTGGTGAGGCACTGGCACAGGTTGCCCAGAGAAGCTGTGGCTGCCCCCTCCCTGGCAGTGTTCAAGGCCAGGTTGGACGGGGCTTTGAGCAACCTGGTCTAGTGGAAGGTGTCCCTGCCCATGGCAGGGGGTTGGAACTAGACAATCTTTAAGGTCTCTTCCAACCCAAACCATTCTGTGATTCTATTAAATTAAATTTCCACCATCAAGGAGTAGTAAATTAAGAGTTTGATGATTTATCACTTCATTGAGACTGTAATTGATCTTAGTACTCATAATTATAAGCATGTTTGTGTACTAGAATAATTTCACTGTGACTCCTCACCCACCTTATTGACTCTACAGAGATTGTTGGTCATGCTATATCCAGTAACAGACTAGATTAATCAAAGGAGCTAAAAATACATTTGATGAGGTAGCTGGGATGGTGAAAGTGATGGAAGAAGCTGCATGTATTATTTCCACCCAGCATAGATGTCCTTTCTATGATAGAACAGATCTTCAATGTTCTTTCTTTGAAAAATTTGTTCATCTTTATAAAACTTAAGTATTTGTTTTCCATTCAGTGTGGGTGCAGAGCATCTTAAATCTACTAATTGTTCTGTGGTCAATCTTGAGCAAGCTCAGGGATCCATTCTGGTTTTCAGCTCTTGGTCCTAAGACTCCAAGCTCTCCGTCCTCTGAGCAACTGTGCAATTCATTGGGCATTTGTCTCTAGTGTACAAATTACACTACAGTCCCCACATTTGAGTGGTGTGTTTAACAGCATCATCCACAATCATGTTGCTTTAAACTGAGAAATGTGATTTACTTGGGTATTTGCTAAGAAGCTAAAATGTTACAGTTGTTTTATTTCTGTAGGGTTGGGCAATATGTTTTGCATCGAGTACGTTTTTTCCTTTTAGACTGTTACTTTCTGAAATAGTGGCAATAAAAGTTAAACAAGCTGTAGTGCTAAAAATAGGAAGAAAGTTATTGCATTTCAGTGATGGATCTTTTTATAATTGTTAGCTTTCCCTTATTCTTCAAATCTCTTAGGTTGTTAATCATTGAAAGATATGGTTTTAATAGCCACAAGAAAGGAAAGAAAACACTAGTGAAGTGCAGCAGCTTTCGATCTCCAAGTTTATATTTTTATAGTAGAAAATAATTGCTGTAAATTTATCAATGAGTGTTAATAAGAGCTCTAGTCAAAAAGGTATCAAGCATCTGTGGTATAGTTATACATTTATAGTAGTAGTGCTTTCTAGTTTATTGCATAGGCAACGGCTGTAGGAAGACTTGATTTGGCACATCCTTAAAAGTGAAATTGTCAGGAGCAGTTTCAAGTTTAAATTTACTGTTAACACCTGTTTACAAACTGTCTGAAGAGCTGCATGAAGACACTAGCCCTGAACATGAAGACAGAATAGTCTTACTATTGCTTTTTTAATTAATCTGACTTTTACTACCTATTACGTATTATCTTCATGTTTATTTTATTTAAAAAAAGGAAAAATTGTCAGGGTTATAAACTGAATAAGGAGGATTTATGTGGCCACAACCTTTGTAGGTGATTTTTATGTTTTTTGTTAGCAAGCCAAGCAAGATGTAGTATGCAGTAAAAGTTTTACTATGCTCTCCTGCTATTGCTTTCAGCTTCCTTTACTTACATTTCAGATGTTTGTAAAATAATTGTGGTCATGATTAAAATAGTAAAATAAAGTGCAGATGTGTTGTAGTACAGATGCTATAGACACTGGAACGTTTTGAAATTGAGTTGTTTCAATATTAAGAATCATACAGCACTGGCGACTGAATATTTTACTGATGGCATTCTGTTCAGTGAGTGCACTAAATATCTTCATTTTTTTCATAGCCTGCTAGAAAAGGATACCTTATTCCTTCAATTGCAAAAAAAAAAAATATGAAAAAGATGTAAGAATGTCTTTGTTTCCACTATTTGAATGTATCAGTTCTTAGTAATCCTTAGGTTGTTTTGAAAGCTGTGATAGTTTGGGCAACAACTGAGATATTGTAAAACTAAAGTCCTATTGTGAAAACTATATATTTAATAAGGAGTTTCTGAGTGGGACTACTCATTTCCATGGGACTGCTTTGATAGTTAAGAACTAAAATATGGAAATTTCAATATATTGAAATTTGTTTAATCTAAAGTAAAAGAAAAAACACAAAATATGCCCTCCATAATATAAGCATACCATATTTTGGGGGAAAATTAAGCAAACAATTATTAAAATTATTTTTCCCCTATATTTTTAACTTTGAGTAAAAAGATAACTTCAATGGTATAGAAGTGTAGCTATCAGTGATTAATGCAGCACTTTCCCAAGTACAGAGAAGCAGAGATAATCCTGACTTTTGAGTGAGAACCGAGAATAGAATATTTCCTTGAAAGTATTTAATGATACAAGTCAGGATATCTTGCTGAATCTTAGACATAGACAGTAGCTATGCCCTAAGAAGAATTCCATTTTCATGACTTTATTCTCATTTCTGAACAAAATATCTAGTATTTGCTTTTTAAATTGAATGTATGGATACACAAGCATGTGTGACTATGACTGTGCCCCTTGTGCGTGTCTTGACTGCAGTCTTAGAATGACCTTGATAGTTTTCAAATTGGAACTATTGATGATGATAGTCATCAATTTTTCCATAAAAATAAAAATAATTGCTCCTCCTCCTCCTTCACTGAAGGTCTTTGAATCACCAAATTGCTGTCCAATGATCTCAATGATCTTTGCCTCAGTTAAGCTTGCATTTTTTTTAGAAATAAAGTAACAAGGCTTGATCTTGCTCGCAATTGCATGGTGAAGCTACTTCTTTTCAACTTCAGTTTTTAACCTCTGAGAAAGGAGAAGCTTAGAACTATGTGTAATAATGATATAGACAAGGCCGAGCTGTGATTTAGATGAACTGATTTGGATGTTTTGTTTTGTATTAAACTATACTACATTTTTCTCAGCTGTGGGATGATTTGATCAGTTCCACTTATTTATTAATTGCCTTCTGTATGTTTTGACAAATGAGTCTCTTGTATCTTCATCAAGGAAAACAAAACCTGTAGACTTGCTCTGAAGAGCCCTGCTATGAGAAGTGAAAAGGCAGTCTTACTGTAAGAATTCAGGACAGGAAAGAAAAAGAAGATTTCTAAGAGCTTTAAGGGTAAATTGTCTTACTTGCATAACAATTTCCATCAAGACAAGATTTGTATTTTATTAGGGAGAATTAAGTAATGGTTTGAGACTGAAGATAAGAGTATGGTTTACTAGCCCTCCTAGAGAATTTCAGCTTGATCTGGAGTAAATCACTAAATCCTCATATGGTTCAGGCTCTTAACTTTAAAAGAAAAAAAATAACCCGCAAGCTATTCCTCTTCTGGTTTGTTCTTGTATATGAACCTCTGAGCTCTTAGGGCAGGGTATGCTTTTATGAGTTCATGCAATCCTAATTTCTATAGGTCTCTCTAGGTAAATCTTGAGAATTGGTAATAGATCCTTTTATTACCTGGGGGTGTAGATGGGTTTGTATTACTACCTTTGCCAACGTCTAATGTTGGGATGTCTTCCTTGTGCCTACAGAACAAATGGAGATAATGATGCTTACTCTCTTCTGCTAATATTTTTGAGAGCTATGGAAATAATACATGTAAATGGACTAAAAGCCATGGCTAACTTACGAGCGGCTGATAGTCTGTTACGCCTGTAGCTTTAGATAACAATGATAGTGTAGTTTCTAAATGACAGTTTGGGCACATACAATGCACCATTTGCTTTTACCATTGTCAGGAATTGAGGACATGCATTCAGAATGGTTCACAGAGATTCTTTCTAGGATGCTATTTTGAATGTAATGTTCCTTGCCTTTGATGATAAAGTAATAGGATGTTTAATTTCACAGGCAGGAAATGCATTACTTTCTCTTTTATACTGATGTAAGAGAAAAGCTTAATAGCTTTTCATGTTCATCATAGTACAAATGTCTAGTACATTGCAGATACAAGAGTGAACAAAACCGTAATATATTGCTTTGGCTCCTTAGCACTCAGTACATGCGTTTCTTGCATCTTGGCATGCACATTATCCTTGCCAATGCTGAAGTAGCATCAGGTTTTCCAATCAATGCTTGTAATAAATATGTTTCACAAAGCCTTGTTATGAAAAATCTCAACTTGTGTAATGGATTCTCTGTTACCCTTAGGCTTCGGCAATAGAAAATAATAGAATAAGGATTACATAATAACACTTTATTGCCAAAATTTACTGGGGGAGGGGAGCTATCTTCATATTAGCATTCTTGAGCATTTTTATTGTAGGAAGTTTTTAGGATAAAGATACCACATTTATTTCAAAGTGATAAATATTTGTATCTGGGAAAAAAAAAATCTATATTGACCTTTGCAATTTCATAGGTAGCTTGTTTGTGTTCCTTTTGAGGAGCTCAGAACCTACATACTGAGCTATGCCTCACATAAATTGAAGTTCCAATTGAAGCTTTGATAAATCAATACAGTAATAATATATTTTGGAAATAACTGTGAGAGAACACCTTAAGCTGGTATTGCTTCTAAACTCCTTGGTAGCTTTGTCAGGCAGGAAATCAACTTGGCAACAGACTTGATATGTTTGAACTGTGACTTCCACCTGGTGTGTACTGGGGAGCTACTGAAATCAACATTTCACCTGGCCATGACAAGTGATACCACTGTTTGTGCCATTCAGACCCCGAACTATGAACCATAGGTATGAATTATCTCAACAACTGAGGCCAAATCTCATGTTCTAGTAAAATAAAGGATTATTACACCAAAGGAGGTAAAAACTTCAGATATTCAGTAAGGAATTCTAATAATATTTTTGTATTATCCTCTTCTTCTTCCTATATTTGTGAAGTCTACAGCGATAATTTACAACAGTATCTCCTGAAGTAGTATCTGCGTTTTTTTCTACTGAAAAATGTGACTTTCGATAATTTCTGTTCAGAGTGCTTAAGCTTTCCTAGAATTGTTTCACTCTGAAATGAGTAAGTCTGGTTACATTTTGTAATTCTTTTTGTTCCAGAAATTGAATGAGACACAGTTTACAAAAAACATGTTGATTGTATGCTTTTTTTATGTTCTAATTCTCGTTTAGTTCAAATTTGTTATTCTCGAAAGGTAAAACTTTGTAAAACAAGGAGCACATAAAGCTTCTAAGATTTGCATGAAGGCAGTGGCACATATTGGGACTATATTCACTTTTAGTTAACCTTTTTGCCCTTTAGTCTGTGGGTAATAAATACTGCAGACTCATTTTAATCACTCCTACATTTGGAAAACATATGGATTTTTCTTGAAACTGGCTTCAGAGATCTGCAGGAATATTATGGCTGAAACACAATCAGAACTTGATATATATATCTATTAAAATGTGTAACTTCAGCCACAAGCATATTATGATTCCTTCCTGCAATAACAATGCAAGATTAAAGTAATCTTTAATCTTTACTTATTTATACCTTACATATTTATTTCCTAATTCTGAATGTTTCTGCTTTTGTTTAGTTTTTTTCCCCACATAGTTAGCCTTTCCCTCCAAAACTGTTCCTATCTGTGAGATAGGAAGAATTTTTAATTCTATTAACATTTATCTTCCACAAGTTTCAAATAGAATTTTAAAAATTCAGGTGTTCATTTGAGGTTGATTTTCTTTCTAAGATCCTCTTTCCTTCTTAGTACAACCCTAAGTACACATAAGTAAGAGGAAATATAGAAAACTGTATTTAGACAGACAGCTAATCTATGTGAAGTGGCTAGTTCAAGACATAGATGTCTAGTTGGCACCTTAGTACAAGATGCAGGTATCTTGTTAATACCTGAGTTAAGACAACAAAGGATGATTTTTATCATTTGCTCTTCATGATTCCCAGATTCTGTCTTCCTCTCCAGTCAGAGAAGAAAGATAAGACTGATGTCCTATGTCAGTCCCCATTCTAAGTCCCTACCATTCCATGGAAATGGAGTCCAGCGCTCTGGAAATGTGATTTCTGAGCCTCATTAAGGCAGTTTGAAGCTGAAGTTTTGCATATAGTCATGGTTTAACCCCAGCTGGCAACTAAACTATCATGCAGCTGCTTGCTCCCTCCTCCAATCCAGTGGGATGGGGGAGAGAATCAAAAAAAAAAAAAAAAAAGTAAAACACGTGGGTTGTGTAATAGGACAGAAAAGGAAGAAAATAATAGTAATATGAACAATAATAATACAAAAATAATAAAATAATTAGAATATACAAAACAAGTGATACACAGTGCAGTTGCTCAATACTGGGCATGATGTTATATGGTATGGAATGTTCCTTTGGTCATTTGGGGTCGGCTGTCCCAGCTGTGTCCCCTCCCAACTTCTTGTGCCCCCCTCCAGCCTTTTAGCTGGCAGAACATGGAAAGCTGAAAAATCCTTGGCTCAGTATAAATGCTACTTAGAAACAACTAACTTCAGTGTGTTGTCAACATTATTCTCATGCTAAATCCAAAGCACAGCATATATGTAGCTATACCAGCTACTAGGAAGAAAATTAACTCTATCTCTGCTGATACCAGGACATATATCTATAAAAGCTTAGAAAATAATTGCATAGGAAAACAGTATTGAGAAGTTTTTCTGCAAACAAAACTCTGTATGTAGCTTCTTAGTTTCAAAGAGGAAACATAATTATGGTTTAGATGGAACAAAACTTAGCAGTGAACATCTACAGCTTCCATCAGACCCAGTCTTACTTCTTTTTATAATCAAGTACACAAAAATAAATAAATGAAAAACTAGATTTTGCAGTGGTTTGTTAGGCTATGTATGTGATTGAAGCCACAGTCCACTGAAAAATATCTTCCAGGTCTTCAGTCTGTAGTAGATGTGCTTGCACTGATCATTAAGTCATTAGCTTAATTATTTTCATAATAATTTTAAAAGTTCGACTCAGGTTAACATCCTTATGGAACATGCAGTGTAGAGAGCTTCTGAAATGGGAGACAGAATAATATTCTTTTGATAGTCTGTATTTCTGAAATTTGCTGTACACTTATTCCTACAAATTAACAGGATGGCTACCATCAAGTTAAGTGCAAACAAATTCTAAAAAAAGGTTCGTGGTTATTCCTGCTGTGTATGTACATTTTTAGATTAAAATACATTGATTTTATTCCAGTCTTCATCTTAGTGGTTGATGGGTATTTTAAGGAGTGCGGTACTTTCAGTCTTTCCTTTAAAAGCTTCTCACAGCAGGATGTCCTGAAAATGTTGCAAACACGAATGATCGGCTAAGTCTTCAGAAAACTGTATAGTCTTTGTAAGTGGTTTTGTAATGAGTAGTGTAGTCCTTAAAATATATTGTGCACAGTTACCCTCCTTACATTCTGTAATGACAATCTATTTTTAATAAAGCTATTTAGCTTGGTTAATTAGTTAGTAATAAATCTCCTAGTCTGCTGACTAATCTTAGAAAAAATTTTAGACCACATTGATTGAAAATGAGGCTGCAAGATTAACTATATATGTATATGTATTCTGACTTTTTATCAGCATTATACTTGCAAGAAAAGTCTTTTGAAGAATACAGAAGATCTGCCTCTCGATGCAAGTCATGGAGCTCACCTTTATAGAAAATAGTGGTAGAAATAAAATAGGCCATGGAAAAATGGAGAATAGCCCCTGCCAGTAATCTCACAGAGGAAGACTGATATAAACCTTCATTCCCAGTTCTAGTCCAGTGCTTTATGTCAGTAGTATGCTATTTATCTTATCCAGTTTTTTCCTTGATGCTTCTTGCAACCTTTGAAGCTTCTTTCTCTACAATTCAGCCCCATGTTGTGATACAGCTTCTCTTCACTGCCTGGTGTATCTGGAAGCTTTCTCATCCTTGTCCTCAGCTTCTGAAGTCTCTGACCAAAGTAGATCATTGTTAATCCCACCTAAACTGGTACATTCCTACTACATTGTTCTAAGCAAATGTAATTTACTCCTGGAATTTACAAGAGATTTTTTCCAGCTTTTCTAAGGATATCAGTGGAGCGGACTGTAAAGCCAGCAGAGATTCACAAATATTCTCAACTTAATATTACTTGATCATACTTGTATAATCCCCTTTTTGGGACATGTCAGCTTTGTATAGGTGAGGCCAAGTGTACTGTATAGTCGTGACCTCAGACTATGATCTGCTTCTGATCGGACTGTACAGTGACCTGCGATAGGTCAGAGACTTACTCCGTGTCCAATACTAAAAATACATGCATTTAATTCTATCAGTTTAACTCTGTCACTCAGTTCCATAGTAACAGGTTTTTCTGTTGGTGGTCTGGAGAATCTATTTGTTATTTTAAAGCACATAGTTAACCATTAATTATACTTGATGCTCAAATGTAGTTAATATCCTCACATTCAGATACTGACAACAAAAAATAACTATATTCTGTATCAAGAAGTAACATCAACTCTCTTCAGCAGAGCTGATCTTTTTGAAGTCATGCTATGAGTTTTGAGTACCATTGTATGCCGATAACCTGCCCAAAACCCTGGACAGTTATTTTGAGCTGATTATAAATGATAAGTGCAGATTATGATGTCCAAATAGCTATTTGAAAGTATTCTCAA
Organism: Strix aluco; assembly: GCF_031877795.1. Classification (NCBI taxonomy): domain Eukaryota; kingdom Metazoa; phylum Chordata; class Aves; order Strigiformes; family Strigidae; genus Strix; species Strix aluco. The sequence goes on from NC_133936.1 coordinate 39,998,354, forward strand.
GTATTTTTCTTTGACTTGAATGTCTTTATGAAGGACTGCTCTCTCTAATCAAGGGCAAGTTTCTTTCCGGGGCCCATGCTGGATAATTTTTTAGTTCCTTGTTTGGGAAAGCTGATGTGTGTGCTTCCTTCTATCCACAATCCTTCTCATGCTGCAATCCCTTCTGCCCCTTATCTGGCACAGTCAGTCCTGGCTCCAGGCAATCTGTATTCTTTTTGGTGAAGAGCCTGAAAACTCAAGTCTGCTCATGTCTGACTCGAGGTCAGTTTGAGAAGGTTTCTTGTGGAAATAGCCCTCTCTATCTGATGACATGAGTGCTGAATATTAAGTCTACAGTAAGGTTCTTGATTAATAGCAAGAACATCTCTGCTATGTCCAGGGGACCAGATTTTCTGCTCCTAAGATGGTACAGTCCAGCAACAATTCTGTGATTCTTATCCCTCTAGGTTAACTGCTGGAGCTGAAGAAAACTGAGCTAACAGTTCAGAGTATCTTAGTATTCTGCTGGTGTTCAGTATTTTTGTATTCTCGTGTCTCTATCAGAAAGATTTGGACCCTTTTGGGAATCCAGTCCTGCAGTGGATCTTAAGCATGTTATCCATGAATCTTTGCTGAGCAATCCACTTCAATCAACATCTGATTTGCCTTCCATTATCTGATGATGAGGATGTTTTTCTTGATGATTGTCACTTCTACGAAATGAGAGAAGTCTCTATAGCATATTCTTAAGATGTCCTATTCCATGTAGGTAAATTTGTCTTCAGAGTTCATTCTAAATTCATATCTAATGTATAATTAGTTTCATTTGAATTGAGTCTTGAAGGAAGGACATTGCTTCAGGTCTGTAACTGAATATTACAGAGGCAGATACTGTCTCCCTGGGTTGCTGCTTTGGAGAGGCTCTTAAAAAGCTGCAAATCTGGAACTCCCTGCTGGTGTAGTCAATGCTGTTGAACATCAGCAGCAGCTGACTTGGAAAATGTCTCCTCTGAACTACAGCCCAGAGTTCCTGTTCCCTCTTCAAGAAGTGTTACTGTTTTGGTGAATTTTATTGGGGATTATGTGGCATGTGTGAAACTGGTCCTTCAGTCTTTATTCAAGTAGAGAAAAGGATGTTCTTATCCAAGTAATGGTGATCTTTGGGAAATACTGACTGGAGTTACTCACAGTCTAGATAGATATAGATATACAGATATATGTATTTGAAGTCAAAGGAGAAAAAAGGTTATTTACCTGTAGCTGCTCTCTTTTGCATTGTACTGTTTATATGTGCATACACAGCCTTCCTCTCTTTGTAGGATTTTTCCATTTATAATCATAGTAGAAACTTTCATTTAGCTGATAAATCAGTAATTACACCACAGACCATGCTGCGCTGAGCTTGGTAGTAGGACTAAACTTTATTCTTTTCATCTCCAGTACGAGAGGTATGCATAAGAAAAATAAAGAGAAGGAAGTAAAATATAAATGGAGTGATTTGGACAATGAGAATAGTTCTTTCATTCCAAACTGAAGGAGCTTTCTGGCTGCCAGTTGATGAACTGGAAAGGTTTCTAGAAGTTAACTTCTTTTAATCATGACATGGTCCAGTGCAGGGTAGATCACTGTATCTTAAATTTGTAGTTTTAAACTTACTGTTAAAGAATTTTAAAACTTTTTTTGTTCTGTTTAATTAATTTACCTGAATTTTGACTTTAACTTTTGACTGTCTTCCACAAAATACCTACTAAAACCAGAGATTGTCCTGAATTTAATATAGGGGATTTTATCTAACAACTTAAAAGCCTTCCTTTCCAAACATCATTCTCTTCTTCCAGTAGCAGGTACATAAATGACATTAACAATAAACATATCAAGGCTGAGTTTTTGTCACTTACACCCACATCATTACACAATTTTTTTTATGAGTATGAATGACAGCAAAATTTTATTTGCCATTTTTTGCTACATCTCACCATATCCACAGTGCCAAGTTGCTTCTTTCCCACTACTGTTATGTTGAACTACATATGTGGGGTTTTTTTCTCTTTTGGGGGAAGAAGGAATTTTGCTGGTATACAGTGAATTTATATTTGGTTACAGATAATGATTAATATTGATGGCTGATCTCTTTCTAGAGCAATGCTATATTGATAAAACTGTCCAGAAGTTAACTCATAGGAATATAATTTTAAAAGGACAAATTAATAAATCTCATAGTATTCAGTTGTTCACTACAGACCCCAGTCTTTCAGGTATGCCTGCAATCAGCTTTAACAAGATGTATCAAAATTAATAAAATCAGGACAACGGTGATTTAAAAAATTGAAAATCGAACAGAGGAGAAAAATAGAGTGGAAAAATGAGGCAAAATTGTGTTTTCAAAATAGTAACATAATAAATAGTATATTGTATGAACTTAAGCAACATTTCTAAGAAATAATGATTTTATTTTTTTCTCCGGGATTCAGAGCTCCCTGTTAATACTCAAGTGAACCCATACCTTGTGCATGCCAAAGAATGTACTCAACCTCTGAAATCTGGAGAGTATAAACTGAGCAACATTTTAAAAGTGCACGACTTAGCAGTGAGCTGGTAGGAACCATTAACAGTACATTAATTTTATTGTTATGTACACATTGAGCTTTATTTTTCAACAGGACATTTAGAAGCATTTGCTTTAAGTAAATTTCGGAAAAACTACTGGCAGCAGTCAGGGGGACATTCCTTCTGAGGCATGTGAAAGTGGAAAAAACATGAAATTTAGTGGGAGAGTAGATACAGTAAAACATTTGGGCAGAACTGCTTACAGATTATGAGATTCATCTTTTATGTAAGAAGGGTTAGATTTGGTTAGTAGATATAAAAATGGCAACCAGAGATGACTATAAACTCAGGTTCCAGAAAACTGAATTATAATGCTGAATATTTTTTGCAATTTGTATTTGATTGCAGTTTATTCCCGTGGGTCAAAAATCAGGAGAGTTTAAATTTAGATTATCTTGAGCGTGCAAATAGCCTGTAAGCAATGACATTTCAGGGCTTGCTTGCTGCCGCTCAGGAAGAATAAACATAAAAATATTTTTAAAAAAAATGTTAGAGCTAGTAGCAAAGTTCAGACAATTCTGACATATTGTCTAATTATGAATATATTTTAAAATTAATTTTTAAATTAATCAATAGTTTTGTCATTCAAATAAACTTTATGTAGCTTGGTGCTGGTTTTACTGCACTCAGACTGCTAGTAGATTCCTTCTGAAGGTACCTCTGTAAAGAAAAACTGTATTCCTACAATTCATTTCAGAAACTTAATTTCTTGTTGCATCTAAGAAACATAATCCAATGTAGGCATTTTAAAGATCAAAAAACTCAGGCAATGTATTTCTCATGCAGATTAAGTGTTTGACAATTGACTGACTTGTTAAAAAAAAATCAGTGTTATGAAGAAATATAGTACACCATATAAACAGTACACAAAACCAGAGCCATGAAAGCAGTGGCACAAATTAGAATATGCTGATGTGAGTATAAGGTAAACCTTGTCTGTGAAAATGGAAACAATATTTACACATTTAATAATTACAATGCAAAGGTCACAGATACTTTTGTTAGGTGGCTGCTCCTATTTTGTAATAAATGTCCAATTTTGTAATGAATAATTGGCCTAGCTTGGGTAGTCTTCTGCTTAGTCTCTCAGATGCTCAATTCTGGTTTTCTGCCTGGCTAATCCCAAACCTATATTTGTAAAGAAATATTTTGAAAATTTTTCTCCTGTATCATATAGTCATATTGGTCCGATCACAAAAGAAAGCTTGAAACTGGTGTCTCTGTGCTGCTCCTCTGAGGAGGCTGTAGTAAATCCATCCAAAATGTTAGTGGGTTTATCTGAAGAACAGTAGGTGCAAGAATGGTGTGTGGTTAAAAAAAAAAAAAAAAAAAAATCTGGAGGAGGAGGAAGACACTTCCACAGCTGGCAAGATTTTCAGTGAGTCAGGTGGAATAATGATCAAGATGTAACCTCTACAGACTACATCATCACAGATGTACGTGCATGACAGGCTGCAGGGGGACAAGTCTAAAGTTTGCCATGTTAAATGTTTGCCTTTATCTATAGTAGGAAGCCAGATTTGAGTTGCAAATTATGTTTGAATGTTGTTGAAAACCACTTGTGAATGTTAAAACATATATTATGTAATTGAAAATAGTATAAGCTCATAGGCTAGTCAAGAAAGGACACGTCTACCTAAATTTTTTGGTTATCTTATACTTGAACAATAACAGATAAATATCATACATGTTCATGTAAAACTATTTCTTATATTCCTTATCTTTCGTCAATTATATTTTTATATCTTACTGAAAGCATTATTCTAGATCCTTATATCCAGTGCTTCTAGTTTTTGCTAGAAATGATACTTGTATACTGGGGAATTCAAAGTGTTTTCTTCAATTAGTAACTGGATATCACACCTTTAAGAATACGATGCCACTTTAGAAAGCAATTTACTAGAATAAAAATAAATTGGATGTCTTTAAACTTATGTGGAAACACTAGAACTGGCTTGGAGAAACAACAACTGAACTGAAAAAAACTAGTGAGGATGTGTATTTAATTTCATATACTGGCAGTAAGATGTTGACTTTCATGTAACGATAATGCTGTAAAGAAAGTAAGAGCCTGGGACAGTGCTCTAAAATTAACTGAAATGCTTATTTAAAAAATGTAAAAGTACAAAAGTATGTAAAGAACAAAAGAAGAATTTTAAAGTGTTCTTGAAAACCTGTAAACAATGTAATAGAACTTTTCATTTGCTTAAAAATATCTGTGTACGTGGTGGATTGTAGTTTCTATACTGTGTTTGAAAAAAGCATTTAAAGTTTATAGTCATTTCAATTAACAAAGAGTTTTTCCAATCTGAATGCCACTACTTAAAATCTTTTTAAGTGATTGCAAAGAAAGACTGTCTTTTGTTTCTCTTGTTAATGCTAAAGGCTATATTGCAGTCTTTTGCTAAAGGTAGGCCTTTTTTTGACAGCATGTCCCAGTATGACAGTATATTTTTTTATACACCCTGCCCAATTTCAAAGAAATTTGACAGAGGAATAACAGACTGAGAAGTACTGAGATACCCGTGTGTTTCAAGGAAACGGATCTCCATGTTGAAGAAAGGGTCACTTTAGCACCCTGTTGGCTGCAGGTGGCCAAGAATTCAGAGAGGGGAGAGAAATTGCGAATACTCTATTTTTTGGGGGAAGAGCTTCAAATGGAGCTCATACCTTATTAGATGCTATAGAATCCAATCTCAAGTCGCACAGCTAGTTCACACAGAGCTTGGGTTATCATTTTTAGTTTGACACACCAGCTACTCAGTCCTGAATCTGGCTTTCTTTGAAAGTCCAAGAGGTTATTAAATGCATAAATCGAGATTTTTCAGAGAAGAAGGACTTAGATTAAATTACCTGTATGGGAAATTAGATAAAAATGGCCCATTTAAAGAAATTCTGAACTTCCACTAAATGCATTTATAGTAATTGTGATTGTCTATTTGATTTCATAGACAGAAGGTGGAAATCTGTATCCACTAGATGAGAATTCTTTCTTGTAGTTCATAAGATAGATGGAAAACATTCTATTGACTTAGGAAACCAAATTTGCTTTTTTATGATTTAGGTTTTTCTCACCAGAACCAGTGTATTAAAAAGACAGAACAGAATATGGTTCATGTATGTATATTACTAGATTCCTTTGCATATCTCTAGAAATTGGAGCACCTGCAAATCCAAACTCACAGTTTTTACATGCCTTAAAGCTGATGTAGATTAATTCCTTACACGTTCATCAGTATTCACTGAAACTTGTATTTGCGGAGGGGGAAAAAATAATCCCGTGGGAAACCATGTTTGTTTTCAGCTAAGCTGAAAGTTTCCAGCTTTTCAAATCATCACATATACACTCCTCTTCTGCATTAAACTCGCATTTCTCCAGTGTCCTTGTAAATATCCTGGTAAATCTTACTCTGCCTGCAAGAATCACTGTAAGATCTATAATGCCTAAATGATCTTCCCAATTTTACTTGCTTACTGTTCACTTTCTCCTCACCTGCTGTCTGCATCTTTCATGTTACCCCAAGGGGTTTGCATGGCTTTCCATGGAAGGTACTTCTACAGTCACCATATGCAATATTACATCTGTCATGGTGTATGTTGTCTTCACTTGGGAGAAGAAAATTGCTTATGCAAACATTACTCAGTACATTTTTAATGGTTAGTACAGTGTTGGAAAACAGGAAAATGTCATGTATTACTTTGGAGAGATGCTTATCTGAGATGCAGATAAAAAATAGCACTGATTTACAATGCTATATTTAGCATACAGTTTAATGTATTTTGTAGGTAGAAAATGGTTCTATTTTTCTTGCTTAAATCTCATATCAGAAAATTAGTGTTGTGAAAATACTGGCTATTTGCAGTTTAATTATGACCTTTTTAATATCCCGTAACGCAAGCAGAATGACAAGTGAAGGCTCCATTGCCTTTTCTTGCCTTTTTTGTTAATTTTTTAAGATGTTGTCATCTTCTCCTCCTTCTTCCCTCCCATACCTCACACACAGATGTTACTGTTCTCCATTCAAAGCTTATTTGATGTTTATCTTATATAGTAACTGCTGTAAAAATGCCATTTGTGATTGTGGGTAGAATTTGTAAAGTATATGGCCTAATGTTTTAAATGGATGCTTTACCTAGTAAGTATACCTGCATAAATAGAAAATATATATTATTCTTGTTTACATGTAACCTGATGTTCCCAAATCCTTTATCCTTGTTTGATATTTTGTAAAAGAAAAAAGATAGAGAATCGCAAATGCTCTGCCGAAGCACAGTCAAAATATGAAGCTGGAGGTAATAAAGAAAAGCAAATACAAAATGTTTTGTGATTATCTAGGCTTTCCTGATGGGCTCAGTAAAAGATAACTTTTCTATAGGGACTAATTCATCATTATATCTTATTATACTGGTTTCCCCCATTTTTTATCAGTGACTTCCAGAGAAGATTTTAAAAAACTTATCTCCTTGGGAACCATGCAAATTGACTTGCAACATAAAAATTGGTAGGTGATTATACGAGACTTATTCACAAATTAAAATTAAAGTTACAGTCTTGTAGTGCCTTGTGCAAAGTTATGGAGGTAAAACTGCACAGAAATTATTGCAAAACCCTGTAATCCCTCTACTACTTTTTCTCCTTCTTAACATATAAATACATATGTACACACAGATACACATGCACACAGAGGAATGATCTTTGCAGGAAAGAGAATTCTTTGAGAGTGTTGACATGAGGAACTTCTGAAAGAGATTATAGTCTTAAATTTGCTGTAAAATGAGATGATACTGATCTGCATTGTTTTTTTAGAGTCTCAAGTTTTCCATTTATATAGCAAGGTGGTGAGGCAGAGAGAATTTGGCAGTAGTGTGAAGAACCATGCATTTTGTCGTGTCAGTCAAACTTTGGTATCTGGGCTGTACTGTTTTAGTCCCTTTCAGACATACCTCCCAGTTTTCTATTTCATTCCCAAACCTTTTTTTTCATGGAGTTGCTTATGGGAAGAGTAGGCCATTAAGATTGTGTTGTGTATAAACAAAGTAACAGAAGTAGTGCAGACTATTTTTAAGCAAACATCTTGGTAGTTCTTTTCTGTTGCTGCACCCATTTGGAAAAAGCTCTGTATTAATATCTCAAAGCAACTTTCTCATAGTCTTTCTTGTCACTCCTTGATATTCTTCTTTATTGTGGTGCCTGTGGAGTTCTGACAACGGTTATCCCGATGGTTTGCTGAGACTGCTGCCTGTCATACTGATGAATGTTGTCTCCCTTTTTTCTGTGTTCTGCCCATTTGTTTCCATCTCTCTGTTGTCTTAGAGATGGTGAAGTAATGTCATTTTGTTCCATGTCTGAATGATGCCAAGCAAAATAGGGTTCATCTACCCAAGAAGTGATCAGTCATATGAATCTTATTGTGTCCTCATATAACACAAGATAGAAAACAGAGGATTCTAAGTCCAAAATTCATGTGGTGAAATTTCCCATTGAAGAAGAAAAACTTAGGGAGGTAGAAAAATCTTTATTAATTATTTAAACTCTCTTATTGCGTCCCTAGGGCATTAGAAAAGATTTTTTTTTTTTATTAAACTACATTTTTCCATTAACAGTAAAACTTTTTAATTGTGCCACCATGTGCTGATTTCTTGCATGAGTAGCCACAGTGAATTGGAGTTTTACATTAGCAACATTAGCTGCTGCTTAATTTTCCTATGGAAATTATACCTGTTTTTAAAGGAATGTGATATACAAGGGAGCTACTGCATATCCTAACCTCTCATGCTGTAGCCATTTTGATCAATTTAGCTCCAGCATAGAAGATTTTGAAGCTTTTTGGAGCATGTCTTGCATGGATTGCTGGGACAGTATGATACTCCCTGCCTTCCAACTTCTGTGATTCAGAAACCACCTGGGCTTTTTCTGCTCACTTTGCTTTGTATCTTACTCATTATCATTTCCATTGTACGCTTCAGACTCCATGACTGTTAAAAGGAAATCTGGGGAGTTTTAAAGTGTGGATTTCAAAAGGGTATCTCTGACAGCTAAGATTTAGCTCCAGAATGGAATTGTTTTCCCTATCAAACAGTTCTGGAACCCTGAGGTATGTGTATTTCCCTGCAACTAGCCATCCCAGCATGTGATCTTTCATGTTAGCACTTTCAAAACATTTGACTGAGACATAAGAGCACATTTCTAGAAATATATATAGGAGACAAGGTCCTTGTTTTTAGATCTCAGACGTTCCATTAAAACCAATGTATGTCCTTGTAATTCTGTAAGCAAATAATTTACAACATTGAACCTTTCAAAAACTGATTATATAAGGAATTAACTTTTTTTTAGAACTGCAGATATCCCTTTTCAATTATTGCTGTTCAAAAGTGAAAGCTTTAATTATTTCTCCAACTTATATATATAACTCTGAGGTCAAAGATGAATAACATCAATCTCACCTGCATATAAAAGTACTCAGTCCCTTACTATCTAGGTATGACTTTTATTTACAGACTGTGAGGAGCATTGAAAACTGGCTGAATGGCCAGATGTAGAGGGTGGTGATCAGTGGCACAAAGTCCAGTTGGAGGCCACTAACTAGCAGTGTATCCCAGGGGTCAGTACTGGGTCCAGTCCTGCTTCAGCTCTTTGTTAATGATCTGGACAATGGGGCAGAGCGTACTCTCAGCAAGTTTGCAGATGATGCCAGACTGGGAGGAGTGGGTGACACACCAGAGGGTCTGCTCCCATCCAGAGGGATCTCAACAGGCTGGAGAAATGGACCTACAGGAACTTCATGAAGTTCAACAAGGAGTACTATAAAGTCCTGCACCTGGAGAGGAACAGCCTCAGGCACCCGTATATGCTGGGGACTGTCCAGCTGAAAAGCAGCTTGTCAGAAAAGGACCTGGGGGCCCTTGCCGCAAAGAAGGTGAGTGGTATCCGGGGCTGCATTAGGAGGAGTGTTTCCAGCAGGTCGAGGGAGGTGATCCTTCCCCTCTGCTCAGCGCTGGTGAGGCCACCCCTGGAGTGCTGGGTCCAGTTCTGGGCTCCCTAGTGCAAGAGAGACATGGGTCTACTGGAGAGAGTCCAGTGAAGGACCATGAGGCTGAGGAAGGGACTGGAGCATCTGAGGCTGAGAGAGCTGTGGCTGTTCAGCCTGGAGAAAAAAAGGCACAGGGGCAGATCTCATCAATCAATGTTTGCAAATAACTGAAGGGAGGGTGCAAAAAGATGGAGCCAGGCTCTTTTCAGCGGTGCCCAGTGACAGGACCAGAGGCGATGGTCACAAACTGAAGTACAGGCAGGACCCTCTGAACAACAGGAAACACTTTTTCACTATGAGGGTGACTGAGCACTGACACAGGTTGCCCAGGGAGGTTTTGGAGTCTCCATCCTTGGCAATATTCAAAAACTATCTGGACATGGTCATGAGCAACCAGCTCTAGGTGGCCCTGCTTGAGCAGTGGGGTTGGACCAGATGACCTCCAGAGGTCCTTTCCAAACTCAAGCCTCTGTGATTTAATTATATATAAAAATGCACATAAATACATATGTAACGTATAAATTTCTATATATATATAATAATACTTTTAGATGTATGTGCTATTAATTTTAATGTCTGCTGAATAAGTGACATCGGTGCAGTTGCAGGATTGGATTTTTGTGTCTGCTGAAATATTCAAATACTCAATTCTGCCTCTCTTGAAATATTCAAATTCTGTCTTTCTTCAAAAGTAGAAGTGAGTGGAAGCTTGGGTTGATCCTTATCTCCATGTATATATGCAAAGAAATTCCTATTTCTCCTGTTTAATTTCCCCTCTCCCCATTTTAAGAATGTTTGAATATGTTTGAGAGAGCTAATGTAAAAGAGACAGTTAAATGCAGAATTAACAAGAGTCACTCAGTGCATCTTCCTGACAAGGGAGAAACAAGAGCAACTCCGCCTGTGTCACTCTGGACATATCGGTCTGTACACTTGCAGCAAGGGGTTTTTTGTGGTGTTTTAGACTGTTAATTTTACCTGAAACATCCCATCAAGTATTTTAGCATTAAATTAATGTTAATAATAAATCTGCTGTATCTATCTTTAAAATGTAGGAATTTCAAGTAGTTTCCTTTCACAAATGCTTGCATTGATGTCTTTTTTTCCCCTTGACTGAAAAGTCATTTCGCTGGTCTTGATGAGAAGTATAAAGGTGTGTTTACACTGCAAATAAATGAAGCTCTTATCCTCCTGCTGAAGAACAAGTAACTAACCCTAAAGCCTCAAAGTGTGGTGGGTACACCTAACACCTACAGTGGGCTGGGAAGAATATGCTATGTCTGGCCTGTTGCCCCAGCTGCGCCTCTGTCCTCGTGGAAGCACGTGTGGCTGATGCCAGGCACACAGGCTGGCACTGAGGTCCTTTCCCCAAGGCCCTGGTGCCACCTCTGACACGGCTGGATGAGATCTGTGCGAGCAGCCTGGGCTTAAGCACCTCTCAGAAATGTGGATGCCTGCAGCCTAAGCTCCAAGAGCCAGCATGGAAACTCAAAAGCTGAGTCAGGGAGTGAAAAGTGCCAGGTTGCAGTGGGCAGCACAGATTTAATTTAGATCTAATGCGCAGTAAAGACAGAGTAGGCATATATATATGGGTATGTGCTCATACAGCTCTGACTATCCTGCTAGCTGAGACCTCAGGCACGCACTTATCTCCCCAACAGTCCTCAGAGGCAATATTATCCTCCTGTGAACTAATTCCTGCAAGATTAGCTAAGTGGAAGATCCAGAAATTAAATTCATGTCTTCCAAGTCACAGTTCAGTGCTTTAACCTTCGATTTCAGAGTATCACTGTTTCCTATACAAATTAAGTTCTTAATTTTTTTCTGCATTAAAGCCCACGTTGTAATGGAGAGATTATTTCATGGACTTCAGTCTGTTCATTATCGTACAGTCTCTTTAACAGCTTTAATGCAGTTTATGTGGAAGAAGTAGTCATAGGAAAATGTCAAATGTAGTTTAGCTCCCTGTAATGCAGTTTAATAAGGAGTAAAAGTGAGCTCTCCATGAATAATCAGTGAGACCTGTGTGGATCACACTTTGATAAGCTCTGTGAGGGCTCGCTGTAGTGATGATACGAATGCACAGCTCCTGGCTACAACCCTTTCAACCTCATTTGTAGCTTTTGCTACCTAACACGGTAATAATAAGAGAAGGAAATGGTTCCCTTAGCCCTGCATTTGTCTCTTCTCCCCACTTGCTTTTTCCTGGTAAATGTTCCTTCCTGTTCCTCTCTATAAGCTTTTGGCTATCATAGTCTTAAGAAGTCTTTTTATTTCTCATTAGCTTTGTCTGCAGCTTTGGCCACAAGTGATTACTCCTGTGGGAAGGAATTGGCCATCACTTTAATAGGCAGCTTGAAACTGTAGCAGTAATAATTTGGTCATATTGTGCTCTTTTATGGTGCACACATGAAATGAGCTGGGTATCTCTGTAATTTTGTTAGTGAACAAGCATCTTTATCAGAAAAACAAAATTTTCAGGAAAGGTCAACGGAGGGAAAGCATATAGTTTTGTGGGGCTTTTTTTGTTACTAGTTACCTTCAGATTTTTTGAAGCAGGCTTTGCAGAAAAATGTGGAAGTACTTGTTTACAAAAACATGATTGTAAAAAGTTACTGTCTTACCTTTATTAAGGCTCTTGCATATTCTCCATAGACCGAAAGGTATGATGCCTGATAACTGTCAGCTCTACTAAATTTGTTTTATTTTCTTTTCATTCCCAATAGTCTGTGGACAAGAAAGGGGTTGAATAGATTGGGTTAGTAATTTTCTGATAAGTGTTTAACTGAAAACAGTCAGCCTGTGGTGATCCAACTATTCTGAATACCAAACACACTAATAACTAAATATTTAGTTGAAGAGTGCTTATTTTGAACAAACGTAATTTATAAAAAATAAAAGAAATTGTTTTGACACTTGCCATATGGGATGAAGTGCTAAATTTTAAAGTTATTTTGAAAATAAGTTTATTTATAAACATATAAAGTGTGAAAAAGATGTTGAGATTTTATTGAAATTAAATATATTGGTGACCTTAAAAAAGATGCTGATTTACATAAGGGAGATCACATTGTGGAAATGTGTTTTGTTGTTGGTTTGGTTTGGGTTTTTTTAGAAGTGCTCAATCTATTTTAGAATAGAAAAATGCTAAACTCCAGGATTTCCAAAAGGTGAATAATATCTGTCTTGACACTTAGTTGACTTTGATACAATTCTAAATAGTTATCTGCAAAAAGGTCCTCAATTAATGTACAATACTGAAATTTTCTTGAAAACTGAAAAGCCATTTACATTTTTATTATATTTTTAGCACCCATTCAGAAATACTCTTTGTCAAGAAATGTGGAAGGAACTGTTTATCTAGGAAGCTTTGTTTAGATTCCATATGTCACTTTTTAAGTTTTCTGGTATTTGGTAATAAATTGCTCCATGTAAAGAAGTATATATCTTTGGAAAAAGTACATTTTTTAAAAAAGTAAAATTTTTAGGCAGTCACAGCAAGACTTTATAAATATCTGAGTCAGCAACATATATACAATTAGCCTATAGATAAGTCATTTGTCTTCTGGGAAAGTAAAGAGCATTGCTGAGTGATGTTTCTGAGAACCAGAGAGTGTTCAATGCATAATATATTGTGGTAGAGAAAAAGGAAGAGGAACATAATAAAAATATAATGCCAAATTAAAATTTATATATTCTAAATAGACAGAAGTGACTTACATCAATATAAGAATAAGGCATAATGTTCAAAAATCAGTTGCTACTCTGGAATAGTGTGTGGGGTTGCACATGCTGTGTTTTAATGAGGAATTCTATTTGCCAAAACATCTAATGCATTTCAATTAATACCATAAAGCACTTTTCACTCTCTGATTGATACTATCTTGTAGAAATTGTAAATTGATCTAGTAATACTTCTGATCTTTTGTATTCTTAATCTGACCTATGAAAAGATGTTGTGCGTGTATTAGCAACCTACTGTACTAAGGATTCCTTTTTTATTGGCTGAGGTAATAGAAACTGAAATCACATACCATTCATTTGTAGGCCAGTTGCATAACCTGAATGTAAAATCACCAAAGGTTGTGGGTATTTATGGTTGCGATGATTTAGAGATACAACACTAACACAGAGGTACATAAAGATGGCAGTTTCTATTTGCATAACTCTACCTCCTAATCGCTTTGGATTGGAAAATCTCATATGGGTGTTTTATCTTGTAGAATGTTAATATCTGAAGTTTTTTTTTTTTAAATCTTCATTTGCTTTTTCACTATCTAAATATTTTTAGAGGAGATTTTTAATTATTAAAATGAAGGTGGTACTTGAACTATAGTACCTGCAGTGTATCTAAAGAAAAGCAACACAAATATAAGAAATTTAAAGAGGAAAATAGGTGTATTTACTCTTGTGTTTGAGTGAGTAAATATCCGGCAGGCCAAAAAAAAAAAAAAAATTGGATTGTGGATAAACTTGCTGCATTGTTGAATGAAAGTTCATAAGTACAAAAGAGCAATAAGGGGAAATATCTGTGAAAACTGAACTGATGGAATCACTACAAGAATGTTATGAAGTGTTTCCTCAGGGCATTCACATCCTTTGTGCTTCAGTATGGTTAAGATGAAGCTTAACTTTTAATAGCCATTGTAGAGTTTTTTGAGATACTATTTTTTTTGTATGTCATGGAATAATCTTTAAATTATCACAAAATAGTTGGGATTATTCCACATAGGCCCAGGACAGTGGAAAAAAAAAGCATGAAGAATGGTCTTAGCCAATTTTGTACACTCCATGGGAAGACGAGACAGGACACAGGACAAAGTTCTGTGCTAAAAATAACGAGGGGTTGCCTTTTCTTTACACTTACAGGTGTGCCTGCCTAAAAGATAAGGGAAGACAGCACTCCCTTGTGGTTTCACACTATGGGGTGATCTGAACTGCCTAGAAAAAGGTATTTTGGGCTTTGGTATTTTGGGCTTCGGTATTTTGGGCTCTGAATTCTTCAACAAATGCCAGTTCTCTTGCACTTAAAAATACATTGTATTACAAAGCTGTACTTTCAAGACAGAATTATAATTGAATGAAATTTAAGATACCATATTTTAGAAATGTCTGGTATGCTTGCTGAATGCTGACCTTTTGATTTCCTTATAAATCAGATTATGAGAATTACTCCATGCTTCCGCCACTGTCCCATTTGCAGGTGTGCCTGTGTATTTTCACATTTAATCTTTTTAATATACAAAAGCGTACATACTGAACATGCTCATAAAATATACATATTACTCCCTTTATTTTACCACTCCTAGTGATGATTTTCTTTTTATTCCATTTTAATTTCAATATTTTCTTCATGGTAAATTCTGAAAATGTCAATATTGACACAATTCGACCTATGCAACTGGTAAGATTAACAGAAAAAGTAAGTGCTGAACTCAGTTTGAAAGGTGAAGTTTTAAAAATGTTGAAAAGCATGTTCAAGTTCCATGGGAGGAGACTAAGCTCCCCTGGGTTTATGACTCAAAATGCTGAAACTGACTTTTAAAGGTTTGTTTCACCTGTTGGCCTGTTCTTGACACAATTCCTTCCATGTTCCTCTACTTTGGATTTTCATTCTTAACATTTCAGAACTGTCTCCCTGGAGAATTTCCAACATTGTATCTTAAAATGTCCAAATACAATCGGTTGGAAAATCAAGTGGTAGAGAATCCTTTATATTTGGAATACTTTACCAAAGTCTGCCTTTTTTAAAATAAAAACCTTTTCAGTAGTTTCACTTCTGTAGTCAATGCCAATTTTTATAGCGGTATTTTAGGTCAAGAATTTACATATTTCTTGCTATAGTTAACAGAGCTTGAAATAACATACCACTGCCCGGAATTCAGTGATGGATTTTAAAACATGGTTTTGAAGGAGATGCCATAAACTGAAGAGGCTGTGCACTGTCTGTAATGGGTGCTTTTGTTTTGTTTCTTCCAGGTACAAGAATGATGGTATGTCCTTGTACTGAAACAAGTCTTACAAGCAAGTGAAAGATTCATGACAGTGATGAGTTATGGTTATGGGTTTATTTACTGAATAGGCTTTAATTGCTGCTGATATAATTAATTAGGACTGGCATAAAACTGGAACATTTCTTGAGCATCATAATCAAATCAAATTGGTTTGTGTTTCTTACCTTCACTAGATTCTGTGCAGATCTGCTAGGAGTAAGGGCTCCCTAGCTAGGGATTTGGAAACTGTGAAATGAAGCAGATGTATGGCAGTAATAATCTTACTTGAATATATTCACTAATGTGGAAATTTTCAGGGGCTGTGCTCAGCTTCAGGGACAAACTTCCTATATCACTTAAGTGCTCAAATTCTAATTCAGATCCAGCTTTCAGCAGCTGCTATGCAGGTGTATAAACAAGCATCCAGAAGAGGCCAATTCCCATGTAGAGATTTGGACAAAATGACTAAATTTCCTTGGGGGTGCTCAGCATATTCTGCAAATCTCATCCCAATTGTAGATGTTACTAAAATTTGAAAATCTATAGAGTTTTTAGCTCAGTCTTAAATTACATCATTAAATTCATGTCAAGATTTTTCAATCACCGATGTAGGACAGAGTGTCTACTGAGGTAAGCAAGTAACAAACTGCTTCTGTCAAACCAGACAAAAGAACATCTTGATTTTCATTTTACGCTAATTGATACTAAATGCTAGAATAGTACTTGCCAGATTTTCTTGTATCTTTCTTTTCTTGTTTCAAAACAATTAGACTTATAGCTCTAACTTATAATCAAAACAAAATTGATGGAGATTTCAATTTCCAGTCCCTGGGACATAGAAATTTGCATTTGAAAATAAAAATGTCAACCAGGTGAATGTCTGTCTGAGGCTACGATCATCCTTGGTTCCTTATGAGTGTTCATAGTCATGAAAGTTAATGGACTGCAACACTGGAAACAGAAGTTTCTACATTTATCAGGGCTATTTCCAGGCTGAGCTTCTGTACTGTTGATATTTATTTGTTTATTGTTTTTTTTTCTAGAAAATAAAACCATCTGTATGTGAAATGGCATGTTTTAGTCAGAGGCTGTCCAAAACAAAGCAAGTTTGCTTTATTAAAATTTATAGCTTACAGTTGTCCATGTAGCTGCAGACAGGTTTTTTTAGCCTGCTTTATTTTTATATTTTGATTTTTAAATTATTTCAGAAACAGAGGTAATTTAAAATCCTTTCCATTAATTTCTTGTATTGAAAAGAGCAAGCTGGTGCTTTATTATGAAGGAAAACATCTTGGATGGGTTCCTAGCTGATATTCAAAAACATCTTCCTTGTAAAATAGTCTTTGAAATGGCAGAGGTTTGAGAACAACAAAATAAAGAGAAAAGAAACCTTATTATCTAGAACGGTATGACAAATTATTCCACATCCTAGAAGTAGCGGTTAAGGAGGAGAGTGAGCTCTCCACACACATACTGGTCAGTCTTTTCCATCTTATTGTGACCAGTCAACCCCCACACCAGGCTGTGGCTGGAGCCTGTGGCCCAGGCACCTCGCCTGCCTTGGAAGGGGCTGGCTTTAAAAAGCTCCTTTCTTTCCGGTGCAGAGCTCAAAGAGGTTTTTTACTAAACGTCAATATCACTTGGAACATTACAGGCCCATGCACCTAAAATGATCTTCTGACACAGACACATATAAGCCTTACTATTGTGGGGTTTTGTTGGCTGTTTTCTCCCTGCTGGCCAAGAATCCTGCCAAAACTACCCCAGTTATTCCAGGATGGATTTGCAAAGGAGGTAGCAGGGGGTATTTGTTTACTTATTTCACTTTTCCCAAGCTTTCCCACCCCTTTTTATGCCAGATTAATTAACTGATTGTCTAATTAACCAACTGCTTCCATTCACTGGCTCAGTCCTCTGGCAGGGCTTCACTGGGTGGGGTGCAGCCCCAGTGTGGGCAGAACAGTAGGGATGAGTGGCTGTAATACTTCAGTGCACAACTGGCCATGAAAAGTGTGGCCTTTTTTGCTAAGGCTGACCTAGAAAAAACAAAGCAAAAATCTCCACACACACAAAATACTGGTTTATTGAATGTAGACGTGGTTAACTGGGCAGGAATACTTTAGTTTCTACTTGATAAATTGTTTTCCTCAGCAGATGAATGCTGATTATTTTCTAACACCAATTTCTGCTTAGTAACTGATGTTTTGCTACCAATGGAACTTTTCTCCTTTGTTCTTGGTGTTTGGGTGATGTAGGTTAGGGTCTGCATGTTGCTTTTGTTGTTTTCATGCTCATTGTGTCATTACTAGATCTTAATATCATTAAATGGCTATTGAAGAGTGTCTTATTGTTGATATGCTCTTGTATGCTTTGTAGTTTGCTGTATTAGTTACTTACCGCAACAGAACACTCTTTTACCTTTTTACCTGATATTATGGAGATGTACTCTGACACCAAATGCTTGGTAAGCAAACCCAACCTCAAGACCACGCGAGATAACAGGAGCAGTTTCTGTAGCTTCTGAAGACCATAGAAGTCTGAGGTAAGTGGCTGCCACTTCTCTGGTGTAGCTGTGTGGTATCCCTGGTATAGGCACACAACTCATTCGGATTAATTTATTGGTCTCATTTGTAGAGTACTTACAGTTTCTTTTCGCATTTCTTTGAATTAGAATATGTTTGGTTTTTTTAAACTTAAAATCAATAAAGTCCCCATGCTTCTGTTTGATGTTTGTTTTTTTTCCATGTGTTTCAGAGTTATGGATTGAAAGTACTGGGGAACCAGACCTCATAATTCTGCTGTCTAAACAACTGTAAATCAACTTTTAAGACATCTTTAAGGTGTCGGTAAAATTTTACAGGAATTGATGGCTACCAAATACTACAGTGCTTTCCCAAACACTGTTATTTTAATGTATACCTCCTTATAAAAATGTCTTAGTAAAATATGTGCATATTTATATAGCTGCTCTCAAAAGCAGAGGTACCATCAGCCAGAAAATGAGTAGCACTTGTTTCACCCAATCAGAAATATTTCTGGTGCAGTTCCATGGAGTTCTTCAAACTTTGTGATGTAGCATCGTTTAATTGCTGCAAAATACGGTATTAACTGCAGTGTTAGTGGCTGACTTTAGGGGGAGTTAGGGAGGCAAGGATACATTTTCTGTGCTTTGAGCAGTGTTTAAATGGATCGGTTACCTTTCAGAAGATAGATAGTGGCAGGGAAAGGACAAACAAGACAACAGTAAATGAAGAAAGATTGATGGCCACTGAGACCAGTGAGAGTTTTCTGTCTAAAAATAACTTTCCTAGGTTTCTGAATAGTCGGGGGAAAAGTAGAAAAAAAAATGTTGTTTTAATGCCCTTTTCTGATGTACTCACAAGCAGTTAAACATGCATGGAACTCAGTGTGCCTCAGAAAATGAAACAATAATGCTTGATTCAATAGTTTTGGGGGTCTGATTGTAATTCGCTAGCTATATAATGACCTGGGTTTGCAGTGCTTGTATGAGAACTGGTACCTTTTATACTGAAATGTCCTTCAACCCCATTTTGTGTTGCATGTTGTTATAGTATAAAGCAAAACACTGCAGTATATGTTTCAGGTATTTAAAGTATTCTCTATCTTATAGTGCAATGCATGCCATATCTTGACGTAACGGTGCACTTCAACATACGTGTACTTTAAACTTACTGTATGATAGAGAACTTGAATGTGCCTTTCATGTGAATATCTGTGACAAACTCTGCACTATTGCAGTTATTTATAATTCCATTATACAAGTTTAAGCGTGTATTTGTGGAAATGACCAACCCAAAACCTTTTTATTCAAATGCAGGCAAAGAGGTACTGTAAATACATTCTCTTAAGTGTGTAAAGTCAAGACAGAGTCCACGAAGTAGAAAACTTGAAAGCAAGAGGTGATGGGGATAAACAAGGTTTTTAAGTCATCTCGGTTTTGGTTTTGTTTTTTTTTTTTTGTTGTTGTTTGTTTGTTTTTCTTAAAAATAAGACATGTTAAAGCATGTAAACCACTTGGTTTAATGCCTGAATTTTGTAATGAGGTTAGAATCATGTGACCTGCAGTTGGGAACTTTGGACACAGGTTAAACTGAGTTGTGCACAGTCATGCTTGAGGGTGTGGGGGGAAGGAGAAGGAAGGAGAAGACAAGAAAATACAGCACTTGGTAAAGTTTAAATACAATAAAGTTGGGACTATGGTGGCATAACTTTGGATAGTCATTGAAATTTTCCAACTGCATTCTTTTGATAAGCGTTCTCAGAGCCATCTGAATTGAATAGTAGGTGCTAAGTACTTAAAAATAATTTCTAATCCATGGGCATCCTTCTCAGCCTGTTCTTGTGTTTAAATGATATCCTACTTGGCCTTGTTTGCTTCCTCCTCCCTTTAGCACTGGTTACTGTCATATTTTAGTATCACTTCTTGAGCTCTTCATCCTTTTTAGACTTCATATCAATTATGGTGTAAGGTGGAGTTTGTTTCTGTAGTAATTTAGGAATGCTTTTTGTGATTGGACTGATGAGGGAAAGTTGAATTTTTATATTTTTTCACCCTGGAAAGTATAACTACCTACTGTATACTTCTGTTTTTGGTGATAAATAAAAATACAGTCAGATGAAGGCAGTAACCTCCAATGAGAGAACTGGGACCCTTTCAAGTACATTTGTGAAATTTGGCATAGCTAAACAGATAACTGTGGCCATTGATTGGCCACAAAGGTTGGATTGAGAGAAGGATCAACAACAGAAAAGAACTTTAAGGTTTTTCTGTATTGTCATTTTCCAGGTAACTGTAACTGTTTAATAACACACATGCTGTGACCTCCTCAGTATCACAAATCTTGAAAGGAAAGCTTCATTAGGGTGCAAGGAGTGACTTTGGTAGCTACTGAAATTCAAGGAGAAACAACTTTTGTTCTATATTGTTTCATTTCTTTGACAATCCCTTCTTTGGGACAGATTGAACCAGGAGGGAGAATGGGAGCACAAAATCCATATGGAAAGGACATACCAATGAAGCACATTGTCACATGGTAGCACTTATAACTTTAGTTAGTTCTGGAAGGCTTATTATGTGTAATTGTGATAATAAATCATAGTAAATTTCCCAGCATTTAAAACAATTTTTAAATATTGGACTTGTGTAAGCTTTTTGAAAAGTCCTGTGGGAATTATTTAATGTTAAACTGAGGATTTTGGTATTTTTAATGAGCAGGGAGTAAGTTCAGAGTGGTTTGGCAGTATTTCAGTTTTTGTAGATTACTTGAATCTGCTAATTCATACAGCCCTTTGAGACCTTTTTGTGAAGATTAATGGCTTCCCTGAAGAATAACATTCCAAATGCTGGAGATCTGCAAGACTTTAGAGACCAGTTCTATTTCAAATTATGCCAGAGTTTACTAGATTAAGCATTATCTATTGTTGGGAGAAGGACAGAAATTCACAAGAGGCATGGTAAAGATAAACCACCCATTTGTACTAATTTTATTTTCCCTATCTACACAAAATATATAAATTAAAGAATTTTTAGATAACATTAATATTTAGAAATAACTAAGTGGGAGGGAAACATTTCAAAATAAAGCCTAAGAGGAACAACTTGCCCAAGAAGAGAAGCACTCCATACATACTTGGAGGGTTAGCTTACCTTCTACACATCTGGGAGTCTTCATAATTTAGATATGAGGATTGAACCTGCAGTAGTCTTGAGCAGGCTCACAGACTGAGTAATACGGGAGACAGTCTGAGCAAGAAACTGGACCTGTGCTAACTCGGGTGAACTGGTTTTGTTTTCTCACTTTTAGGAAATTTAATGATCTAGACTTCTTTGACCTCCGTGTCGAATCAGCATCTTTGCAGGAAGATTACCACTTTGAACCACAGCACAAATTATTATTCTTTACCAGTCATAAACTAAGCACTCTTCCAATCCTTAATTTACTATTAAATAGACTGTGAATTGTTGATGTGATCTTTACATTCATCCACATTACTGTAATCATGCCTTGATCTGTACTCTTATCACTTCCAATCAGTCATCACTGTTGTCTTTGGAAAAATTGTGTAGTATAGTATAATGTCTGGCTTTCTGACATACAGAGAATACCTAAACAATGCTTACAGTCATGTCTTCCAACATCTTTCAGAGTTTATATTCTTTATTTTTGCTGCTCATCATCAAAGTCTTTAATATATTAAATTCTTCTGGTCTTCAACTTTGTGTATCATATTTAAGTTTTTAGCTGAATCTTGCTGTGTGGTCGTCTGTAAAGGTGGTTTATTTTTCATTTTTGATGACTCAAGTTTTCCTATGGAATACGTGTCAGGCACTTAATTTTATTCTAGTCTAATTTAGAATGAAGTTTGATGAAGATACTAATCCCTCTTCTTTTTGCCTTTCTACCTGCTGATGATTTTTCTGTTGTGTCAAACCTCTTTGTAACTCATTCTATAGCCCCTTTTTGTTTGTTTGGGGTTTTTTTTGTTGGTTCTGTCCTGTTTGAGGGAAGCTACAGATAAACTGAAGAATAGTTTCATTTACATGTGCTTCCTTTATGACAGATTTCTTCTCTCATGTTGAGGTCAGGCCAGTTCTGAGACAGGTATCACACTGTCCTGCAGAGAAGAACAAGGAGCACATATACTTACGGCTCTAACAAGTGTAAGCACCTTATTAAGATCAGAGTCAGGTTTATGAGGTTTCTGAGCACCTCAGCATTAATTTTGCACTGGGAGCTGGTCTTTGCTGTCCTTTCTGCCTTTGAAATGATTTTATTTTTTTATACTTTGGAGCACTCATTGACGGATGCATGGACGCTTATCAGTTTGAAAGTCATCTCTTCTAGATAAGAGATAGCCCTTTGCTGAGATGTGCTACATTTGCTGAAATGAAGTCATACAAGGCTCTTTTCTCAGGTGCTGTCAGTAACTTTCATACTCTTTTAATTTTGAACTATGGTTTAACTTTTATCACCAAATTTAGAATTTAATTTTTGTGTTAACTTTGATTTTGTGACCCATCTGTACCATCAGCAGAACCTTTCAGTTGAGTGAAGGATTTGAAAATAATGAACCCAGTTTAAGCTTGATTTCAGATGCTAATTTACCGTGAAATTCACATGTTTCCAAACCTTTTGCAAGTCTTAAATATCTGCTGCTTCCTGAGTGATTTGCTCTTTTGCTGAGCAGACTGACTGACAGTTCTTACCCTGAATGAAAGGTACAATCAGGGAGTACTTTTTTCTGGGTCAAGAGACACTAGTTTTAATACAGTTCTCATTCCATGCTGTTACGAGCCCCACGAAGTGTTTTATACTTCTTATTACATTTGAAAGTAATAGAATAGTGTTAGTGGAAGGTTATTGGATGATAAATGAAAGATCTTTCATTATAAAAATTGGATGTTCAAGGCATTTAGGAACTTCTGTGAATTAAATGACAAAAAAAGGTATATGAGTTGAGAGATCTCAGCTTCTTATTCCGAGAAAATGGAAAACCTTACAAAATTCAGGTGATGAAATACCTGTTAACAAGATAGTTTAGGCTATATAGACTTTAGTTTTTGCTTTCTGAAGATTTATACAAATTTTCTGTAAGGCATATCACGCCTGTGTAATAGGGTTGTGTGTTTGGAGGGAAAGAATGTTTGATAAAGGCATTATAATGCTTATTGATATGAAAGTTCTGCTTAATTTAATTTCATTAAAATGGAAGTCCTCCAAAGTCTCATATATGGAGACTTGCTCTTGCATTTGAAAGGTACCTCCTGCTTTTGAAATGGTGACAGGGGCTATAAGAAGTAGAATAGTTTGTTCTGTCATTCAGTAGCATGCGTAGGGAATATTCAGTCCTAAATCAATTGATCTCCTACTTATCATCTATAAAATCTTTAAACACCAGAGATTGTTTGCAGTAAGCCAGTTCTAGTGTTAGTGATTCTTATAATTATATGACAAGTTTTGTGGAATTGGCTTGGGTTTTGCCTTTTTTCTGTTGGTTTAGGTGTTATTTTGTGTGACTGAGTATGTGACCAAACACATGAGAATCCTTTCCTCTACCACAACCAATAAAAGCAAGCTGCTATGGAGAGCAATGCAAAACCAGGGGAATGTTTTTTTTGTTCCCTGTTTGCTTTTAATATCTATTACTTTAATTCTAAGTTTATGACTGTAGAACCAGACAGCATTTCTGCCAGCAATTCACTTTAGCTAAGGACTCTTCACTGTGTTTGAAATTCAAACCTATGTTTTCCAGTTCAGAAGTCTTCTGTGTTTCGATGATGTACCTTTTGGCTTTTGCTTTTTTTGTTCTATTGATGCCTTTAAGAGTTTTATGTATTTCTTCTTCTTTTTCCCCACATGAGTAAACATTTTTTACTTTCTTATGAGTTCATGTTATATTTTAACCTATGGGAGGGTTTTTTTTTTTTTTGGGGGGGGTGGGGGGGGTGGGGTGTTGGTTTTTTTGTTACCTTTCATAGGTTGGAGGCTTTTGAGTTTTATAAGGTTCTCTTGCTGTCTTGATAAGTTTCATAAAGGCCACTGAATATAAACCACAGCAGTTTTCCTTGGCACTACAGAAGTCAGCTTAATTACAGTTTGGAGCAGATAGCCAGAACACTGGTATGTTGTTAACCCTGTGACTTCTCAGGAAGCAATCCAGTCCCATGGCTCTATTGTAGCAGTGTTACCTTAGGCTTAATTTGGCTTGAATAAAATGTCATGTAGTGTGATGAGTTGTCATATGCTAATAAGTGGATATGTGAAAATTTATTTCACTTTTAACTCTATATTTTTTTTCACCTGTTTTCATTGAAAGGTCCTGCCTTTATAGAACTTGGATAAAGGTCTGTTAGAACTTGGCAGTGTGACCTTTTCCTTCATTAATTGTTCTTTACATCACTGATGTTGAAATAGTAGTAGTACAAAATATAATGTAATCTAGTTTTTTACAGAATCATCACTTAATTTTTCATTTCTCTTATAAACCTCCATGCATTCAAGTTTTTGAACATGTTTAGAATAAGTGTTTTAAGCAGCTGTTGTTGGATTAAACAGTAAGAGCTTGACTGTATGCATTACAGTCAAGTTAAGTAAATTAAATGGAATTTAGAATGCTTCACTAATGGAAAAATTATCTAATTCTTGTTGAAAATTGAAGATAGGCTTTCAGTAATGCCATGCTTTCACTTAACAACTTAATGCCTTTCTGCTTACCCAAAAGGCAAAAACTCAATGACAAATGATGGAACTGCAGCCTCTTCTTTGTCATGCCATTATCAGTATTTTATTCTAACACACTGACATTTCTTGCATGGTGCAATAACCTCAGTCAGCAGGAAATGCACAAAATAAATAATTGCAACTTCTCCATTAGCTTCTCCATATAGTTCAGTACACTACAAGCTGAATAAAATGAGAAGAATTAATGGAGTTACAGGCGAAAGCTTCAGAGCAATAATCATTTGGGGATATTAAATTAACAAGTGATTGCATTAAAATAAAGTCACAGTCCTGACTTACTTCACAATACTTTTTTTATTGCTGTTTTTCTTATTCTTGGGGAATGGAGCCTGATTAGAAGATCTCCTACTACTCTGTAGTGTGTCCTTACTTTCAGTTTGTTACCATCTGTAATTGTAACACTGACAGCAAAGTAATACTGTAATGCCAAAACGGTACCTAGGGCAAAATCTTAGTTTGGACAAGAATATTTCAGGATTCGATACCCAGTAACTGGGATTATGTTTCCTAACTTCAGTGAGGTGACAGGTCCAAGCCGTCTTTTTAGGCTAGCACGGGACAGAAAGAGGTAGTCTCTGAAGACACCTGCTGCTTTGAAATGAGATGTGGTCAGTGCTCTGCCATGCATCGCTGGGCTGTAGTTCTCTGCAAAGGCAAGTAGCTCAGAGACACAAGAGGGCAGAAAGAATGCAGCCTACAGCTTCTCAAAAGCAGACATAATGAGTCTGCTCATGTCTTCTGCTGCACCAACATTGGGACTGTGGACAGACTGTGGATGGATCATCTCTTCCATCTGTTTTAACACCACTGTTTAATAGAGGACAATGTCCTGCATCCTTTCTACTAATATAGCAGCATACCCAGATGACAAAATTTATTTTGTCAGATATTAAATTTCTGGGATTAATGAGCTGTTACTAGAAGATTTTTTTACAATTGAATTAGGGCTTCATTTCTCTTCTTAGCAAGAGTTTGCAGGAGTAAGCAAGCAGAGGAGGAAAGAAATTGGGAAGGAAGGTGAAATAAACTTGTGTATGATAAGTAATATGATTCTGTTGACAGTATCATACTACTTTTATTTCCTGAAGAAAATGAGATTTATGAAATTATTTGATGTGTGTGAGAGTATGTATGTGTGTTGATTACTGCACTCAGTTTAGAAATCAGTGGCCACATAAAAATGAGATTAGAGAGAAAACAGAGATCATGTGAAGTGCACAAATGAGAGATTGCCCTGTGATCCCACATTTGAGAATCCGTGTGATTAAGACATTTTTATTAATGTCAGAAAAGTTGGAAGGAACTAGAGTCAGTTTTCATTCAATGATGAAATGGTTATTTGTAGGGAATGGGGCTTTGTAAATTACTTTGCTCCTGAAAATGCATTTGTTTTCACATGTAACATTCTTACTGAAGTATTTCAATAATTGTATCTTTATTTTTCAAATACTGGAATTTTTATAAGCTTTCTTTTTGATGTAGAACTTTAAAGTAAAAGAAAGGAAACAATTTACTAAAATTCAGCAAGTAAAGGTGACCTACCTTGAAGAAATCTAACAGTTTCTGACCTGAACCTGTGTATGATTCTATTGATGTATTTTGATGAAAAGCATGTCGTGTTGGCTTTTTAGATTTTTGCCAGAACATACCAGGTTGGCCTATGCAAGGTTATTTTTTAAAAATCAGGTGTTTGTTTCCTGTGCTACATAAAAATTGTGCTGCTGTACTAGTCAAGTCCAATAATACCTCATGGTAGTGTAGTTTTCAGACTTTGAAAATAATTTCCATATGGTTCCCTTTAGTGTTTCATGTATAGGATGAAGAACTATTCAAGGTTGCAGACTAAAATCTACAGTATGTGTGGTTGAATCTTGGATGCCTTCTTCAAACTTTACATCGTTTCAGCTATAAATGTGCAAACAAGAGATGAGGAAGTGCAGTTTTGGTACCATGCTATTTCTTGCATGTTCAACTGATCTAATTTCCAGTTACTTCAGGGACTGTAACTAGAATTTTCTGAGGCTTGCATTTTATATCTCATAGCAGTTGAAATGGATATGTTTGGATTTATGTGCACTCATTTATGAAAATGATGTGGTTTCCTTTCCATACCCGCACATGGTGTAACATCTTTTAAATTTTATGCAGTAAGTAAAAACTGCAGGAACAATATATGCTGAAACTTATGAAGACATATTTGATGGGTTTTGTATGTGACATTGTACTATAACATAAATGCAGTATCTATGCCACTAGTATTTTGTTTAATAAATTTGAATTCAATTATCTTGCTGGGTTTTTTTCAGCTGCTAAATGTAATTATTTTCATCTGCCTTTAGGGAATTTGAACTACTTGATTTTGTTTTGAACAAAAATAAAGGGAAGAAAAATAAGCCAAAGATGATTTGTTCTTCGAGCTGTTAGCCATTTTATAGTCTTCTGGTAGCAAAGAGCCAGGGAAGAAAAAGTTGTATGCTAAAACTGAGGGTACAGTAAGGGGTGTGTGGCGTGAAACATCTAGAACTGTCACCACTGCAGGGCTTCCCTGTTACAGACACTGACAACCAGAGCAGCAGGCAAACATTGCACATGACAGGAAGATATTGTGGGTACCATAGCCCTGTTTCTTCCATGAATCTTGTGTTATATGTTCAGTGGCATGGACTTTGTATAGGATAGCCATTAAAAAGGCCTTCTGTGGGATTAAAAGAGCAGACTGCTGCTGCAAAGATGAATGATTAAAATGTGTCTTAAGCGTGCTTTACATTCAAAGGCTTAAGGGAATAATGACCTAACCGCATCTGCTAAGGTCATGTAAAAGATGAAATTTCTGGTTTTGAATGATCCAAACTGTGAAAAGCACATGGAAAGTAATTACTTAACAGCAGATGATAAAGCTATGTACAATGTCTCTGAAGGGCCAGAGATTAAATGTTCTGACCACAAAGGCACCAATTAAAGAAGGAAGAGAACATGAACGTTCCTTAGAAATAGGCATATTAATCGGTAATAACTCTACCAAAGTCACTGCTCTTACTCCAGACCTAGTTCTGCATCTGAAGCATTTTAAGATCTCTGGGGAATAAAGGTGGCAAAATCAGGTGTATGCTGTAGGATAATAAGAAGCTGGGAGATGACTGGTTAACAAACCACCTTTAAGCTGATTTTGTTCTCATATTGAAGCTTGGTTTTCCAAGGAGGTGGGGGAATAAGCTTTCATCTTTCCTCCATTGACTTTTGGTATGACTGCTGATGTTCAGAAGGCTATAAAGTGTTTTGGGAGGGGTTTTCAGGTGGTTTTCTTTTTTGGTGTATCTACATTTATGGTTTCTTTCAATGGATTTTTAAGGCAGCCTTTCTGTTTACAATAATATGTCTGTTCAGACTATGTAATCTATCAAATATTGAAATTTTCAGTGTCACTATTTTTGTTTCTGTAAGATTCAGTTGAGTTAGATCTAAATGTTAGGCTGCTGTTACAATTGTATAGATTAGGTGATAAAATTCACAGACACAAAGGCACTTGTGAATCTGGCATTGTATACAAATACTCCTTCAAGAGTAAAGGCCAACTTTTGAAAAAGTGATCATTACTAAATGTGTTAAAACATATATTTGTGCTTTAATGTTACTTACATTGTTGACTTAAAGTAGTTTTTCAAATATCACTTCAGAAATTCTTCCACTCATCAGGATTAAGCAAACCAATGGAAATCCTTATGCACAAGTTTTCAGAATTTTTCCAGAATTTTGTTTCAAACTTTTTTTTCCTGTTGCTCCTTTAGAGATGAGAACCGGTGAGGCAAGATGTGTATGCACCTTCAACATGGCCTGAGATAACTTGGGAGTCACTGGTGATGATGAGCCTAAGGTCTGAACACCAGCTAGGGAATTGATTTTTGTAGTGAAAGTGAATGGTGTTTTTGCTGAGCTGATGTTACAGTTATCTATAGTTAAAAAGCCTGACTACCTGCAAAATTACTCCAAGGAATGGAATGTCGTCTTGAAACAGTGTCTCTCTTCAGTAAGCATGAAGAACATAGCTTGAGGAATGTAGCTTTCTGGCCAAGTGTGAAAGCCAAAGGTAGTAGAAACTTTCTTACAAGAAAGGTTTCTTTAATAAGTTGGATTTTTTTTTCTTGAGTTGCAATCCAATAGTCACTGCAAACCACGTTGCTGAAATGTGTAGTTTTAAGTCTTAGTATTTTGTTTCTTTTGTGCTTATGTGTATAAGTTAAAACATTGTCCAGAAGTTTTGTGTGTAGACTCGAGTCACTCCTGGAGTCCTGAAGTAACATTGTGTGGTGTTCTTTAAGTATGCTTTTGTTATAGTAGTCTTTTTGTTGTTGGTGGTGAGATGGCTCAAATATTTCAAGGATTAGGTGCAACATGCAGCAATTTGATATTTTGTCTTTGGGCTACTGGTATTTTAGTATGAGACCTGGTTTGCAGAAACCCTAAGTCATTGAATCATCATTGGATTTTTGTCAAATTTCATGAATCGGTCAGTGATAGAACTTGTGTGTTCTTTAGTCTTACTG
Organism: Strix aluco; assembly: GCF_031877795.1. Lineage (NCBI taxonomy): Eukaryota > Metazoa > Chordata > Aves > Strigiformes > Strigidae > Strix > Strix aluco. Next base: position 40,027,771 of record NC_133936.1, read on the forward strand.
AAGTGAGTGTTTTATTTTCAAGAGGTACTACTGGTAACTGTTTCTTAACATGATTATATCACTTCAGCATGGTCATGAGAAAATTAAGGACGTGTTTAGGTGGAAATCAGTTCTAAAATAGTAGACCATCTAGATCTGCTAAACATTGCCCTTGATACTACATTTAGGTAGTACGTGAACTGCAGTCTAGTAGTGTTGCTCCAGCAACGCTGGAGCAGTTTGTGGACAGCTTCTTCCTTGAAAAAATGTAGCACAGATTGCCAGTGACAAATTCTGCATAACAACCAACTGCCCTCTTTCCTTTTTATTTTTGTTGTTGCTACAAAGCCCTGGGACTAGTCTATCCAAGCCTATTTGTTTGCTCGTAATGGTGCTGCTGTTAATGGCTGTAAGGGACAGATATGTATTTTATTTCTGAATAAATAAAATGACGTTGTCTGTCTTTTCAATGTCTAAATTGACAGTCTGCACCGGAGAAGAATAGAGTGTTAAATGGAAAAATGGGCCATCCTGTCTATTGAGATGAGCTTTGCATAAGGAACTTCTCAGCTAGCCCGATGCCTGCATCTCCACCCACGCTACCTCCTCTATTACTTTTGTGACAGGATAGATGTGCAGTCTCTTGAATGAAGTGCAAACACATGTGTGCATGCACTTCTGTTCAGAAAAGCCCCCTGCCGTCTCTGGACAATGCTCCACTGTATGCTGAAGAAAAAAACCAATCATTTTGTAGTTGGAAGTCATCTTCTGTAGTATCTCTGTAGGCTATCCAGGGCCTGTATTTTTGCAGAGTACAGTGCTATATCAATAACAAATTTAGCCTATGTAAATCATGCCAGATTTATTCGTTTATATAACTGCTATAAGTTAAGTCTCTTATTTAAATGTGTGAACTGAGATTTTCAGCAATGTGTTTGAGGTCAACACTGGCTTCTTGTAGGAAGAAAGGTAAGTTGATATCATCAGTGTTTGCAATACCTGACAGGATTTCAACCAGTATTGCTGGTCAGTTCCAGAAATAGGCCTGCTGGGGACTGTGGAATGCATGGCTATTTCTGCTGTGGTGAGGTTGACAGTATGACCTGATATAACTAATTTTAAGTAAAGGCTTGTTTGATTAGAGAACACTTGTTTAAAGGGAAAAAAAAAAAAAAAAGTGTGATGAGTGTTCAACCCTATGTTGAGCATGCAAGTACACTAAATTGAATTTCATAACTCTGTGTGATAATTACGAGCAAATTACCATACTTCAGAGTAATTTTTGACAAAAGGATAATGACCTTAACTCAGAACAGAACATTTAGGCTGTTCTCTATTGACAGAAAATCAATTAGAATCTTGAATTACTTTTGTGCAGCTTCTGAATGTGTGCAACAAAACTAGGTGGTGTACTGGATCGTGTGGTACAATGATGCCTTCGTGGCAGAGGTAAATGTTATAGTTGGGCAAACTCATGCATGTATCTTACGAGAGTTTGACCTGTGAATGGCAACTGTAGCCAAAATCCAGAAATGTGAGGATTCCTGGGGTAATAGACAACAGTTTAAAGCAGTGTCTCCATCTCCTGTCTGGTGCAAAACCAGGTGGACCAAGGGCAAGCCAGCCCTAAGCAATGCCTGGGTACCAGCACAGCCCTTGGGGTGCTGCCTCTGGCCAAAGAGGCCATGGGGAGCCGTAAGGGTGTGCATGTAGGCACAGACAGCACTAGGTACCTATCACCTCTCCTGCTCTTTCTGGCCTTGAAGAGTAAATATGTAGCTTGGCGGGCAGAGATGGCTTTTTCTTTTGTTAGAGTAACAATTGCTGTAACTATAGCAGTGCTTGTAACTGTTACCATTGCACAAACCTACTCCTGCAGTTTCAACAGCTGTATTATGTAAATTGTGTTGTAAAACTTTACTGTTAAAAATAGTTTTTATCGGTTATTATTCTCCATGGGGATTTTGTTGCTTTCTCACAGAAGAAAAATGGGAGTATAGAGGAGAGTTTCTCTTTAGAAACTAGGCTCAAAGATTTTTTTGTTCTTTACAGTAGTATAGCTGCATCTTCTTTTTCTGTTTCTTCATCACCAGTGTTTTTCCAACCTTAAAAATGGGGCCAGGAAGCTAAGTTTCTAATATGGCAAAGCTTATTTCAAGTCTAGGTGTGTTCCTTTGCGCTGTCGTTGGTGATAGACTACCCTACAAACAGTTATGGTTTAAAAATTGCATCTCTGTCCTGCTTTAAATGCCATCCGTATCTACTGTATCCTCTCTTCTGTAGCTCATCTTTTCTGGGTGGAATGAATTGAAGTGTCTCGAATTCTGAAATGTTATTATCGCATTTTCAATTTTCTTCTTGTGTTTTATTCAATCAGGCCAATTCCCTTTTTCTTTTCATAGCCGTTCCATCTGATAAGCAAATTATAGCAGGTGAGATCATTGATTTCAAAGTACAGTGCTATAACCAACGTACACGGCACAGCAGTCTGCGCCTGTAGAAGTGCAGGAGATACAGTGCCTGCTCACAGGTTGGCTTGCAAAATATGAATTGTATATTGATCAGATCTAAATCCTGACAGAATAACAGGTGAATTTGTAATACTTTTCAGCTAAGAAAATGGCTTATATACTGATCCTATAGTTTCAATTCTAGCAGCATCTCTCTCCTCCCTTCCCCCCCACCCCTCCTTTTTTTTTTTTTTTTTTTTTTTTTAAAAAAATGTCCATTAGTGCTGGCAAAATTTTCTTGTTCAAAACCCAGGTTTCAAGGCTTTATTTTTTTCACGTTCAAAATCTGGAGTCCCAGTCTAAAGGTAGCAGGAGATGTAATGCTGGGGAAGTAAGGTAGGGCAGAAATAATTTGGTTCATACAAGATGGATTTTTGCCATATTTTAGGGAAGCTTTTGAATTTGCTGTCATGTCCAGAAGCAAGCATTTTTATCATGCTGTTACTCTTACCCAGTTGTCAGTATCAATTCTTTCAGTGTAGAAGCTTTGTAGTTTTCAGTGCATGTACAGTTTGGTATCATTAGAGCTGAGTAACTTTAAAAGGAAGCAAAATGAGTAAATATTTTTAAATTGTAAAATGAAATTCTTTCCTGTTAGTCCTTGCACAAGTGTCTGAGTTGAGAATAAATGTGTGATAAAGACTGAGAAATGCTGTAGTTGAATAACAAGTATTTATAGTGGCCACAATTTATAGGTTTAATTTGGGACACTATGGATTAATGAGCTGAAAAATGTCACTTCAGTCAATACTGAGAAGATAATCAGTCTTTGCTTTGATGTGTATTTTCTGTTTAAATTTTGTTTAAATCCATGACTCTCATTTTCAGCTAAACAGTAAGAATTTGGTGTATGAAGAGGCTCAAGATTATTTTTATATATATAAAAACGTATAAACCATTATACACTCTTGAAATAGTTTTAACATTAAAATGAATGCTAGGGTTGTGCATTTGGCTTGTATTAGTCACACCTATTATAAGTCTTTCTACTGTGGCAGAAGAGATTTTATTGCAATTAAAGGAACAGTTTCAGAGTTTCAAATTAAAAAAAAAAAGGTAAATGGGATACATTTACCTCTGTGTCACTAATGTGTAGCTATTAACATCCTGTAGTTAATAGCAACAAGTCAGCATTGGATATTTTGTAAGCATTGTATTATGATATAGTAGTGAAGGATAGACAATAAAAGGGCAGCAAACACTCACACATAATGTTTTAGCCTTAAGAGAGCAAGTGCAAGTTGGAGTAGAAATTGTGTTTTCATCATTGGCACTGATTTGCCATTAGTCTTGAATCTGTTAGTCTGAGACTCAATTTAATTTACACTTCAGGATTCAGTATTTTCTCCTGTTTTGTAATCTCTAACTTCAATTAGAGGAATTGAATAATCATATTTGGTGAGTCAAAGGCTGAGGATTTTCCCTGCTGTAGTTCCTGGAGCTGGTTTTGCATCTGTCTCTCCCAATAGATATTTATGAATATTATATTTCTTATTTTGGCAGGGAGATTCTTATGAATGGAATATAAAAGTTCAGTGATGAGATACCCGTGTGGAGCTATGTCATACTCTAAATACCATCTCATTCCAAGATGTGCGACTAAAACATGAGAAGTAAGCTGAAAGGCTTCTTCTCTAGGTTCCCCTTAGAATTGCATCTGAATGGGCTCTTACAAGTGTCAGCATCTTTTTAGAGTCTCTCTTAAGTAATTAGTAACTGGATCAAATAATAAAGTATCTGCATTTTCTTTAAAAGTGTATTTCAAAGTTTTATGGAGAATTCATTGCAGAAGTTTTATTGTTAGAGGGTACTGTGGCCACCTTTGAAAAGGATAGTGTTCGGATTATAATAAATGAAATCACAGTCTAGGCAAAGTAAAATGTCCTTTTACAACTCAATAAATTCTTTTTTTAAGTATTCTTGCATAAGTTTGATTTCCACTAATCATCAGCTGAAATGCCATATTGGCAGGAAAGATATGCTTATTGCTGTCTTTTCTGAAAATGAAACTCCACAAAACAAGATTAAAACACTGATTTTTGGCAAAATTATATCTATGTGTGTGTGCAACTGTAAGCAGATTAGCAAACCACCTATAGAATATATTACATTTCTTAATGAGTACTTTTTTAATAAATCCGTGTTCGGTCATGTTATAGACCTTAGGGATCACTTAGTATTTTTATTAAGTGCCAACTTTTAAAATCCATTCATTCAGTCCTGCAATCATTAAAACTGTTAAGCAAAGTATATTTGTGACTGTGAATAGAAATTTCACTAATGAAGTCATTTGAAGGATATGCAAAGGTAGCAAGTTTCAGATAACGTGTGCTTTTATGATCCCACAGCTTTGCTGCTTTTAATCATGAAATGGGTCAGAAGAAAAGGAGCAAATCAGTCTCTTAGGAAATTTGTTTTAAATCATGAACTTCGTGTACTTTATGAAATAGAGAGTTTAAAATAAGTACCACATTGAATGCATCAAAATGGCACACAAGTGATTTAAAAGACCTTCAGTTATTTCATTTCCTCTTTTTATCCTTTAATAGACCATTTATGTGTCTTCCACTACTTATCATCAAAGGGATGGCTTCCTCATAGTAATATAATGCTTGTTTAACAGGAAATTGAATGTAACCTATCAAAATGTAGACCTATGCTAACATTTATTAACTGTGCTATTTGGACAGTTTGAAAGCTTTTAATGTTATTTTTGCAGAGATGTGCTGTCCTCATCCAACATTCATGAAGGCTTTATATAATAAAATTCAGAGGTGCGAAAAGATGACATTGTGGTAATGCTTTCTATTTTTTCCTGTATTCCATTTGAACAGTTAAGCTTACAGAATCACTTGTCACAAAGCTTATTATCAAAAGTACTTTTATTATGCAAAGAGCATTCATAATATGTTACATGGCTGAACAGTATGTGTATGAGAGCGTCACTGATTCCCATTTGAGTGGGAAAACCCAGTAAACCTGAATGACTGAATTCGGGGGGATTGGTAAGGTGACAAACAGAGTAACAAACAAAAGCGGTATGTGTGTTATCCTTGTTTCACTTACGGACAAGTGGTGATCTCACTATACAGCAGTACTTAATTATAGGACGTGCGAGAGCTGTCTTTTTTGTTCCTGTACTGGCTATTCATGTTACCCTTTAAGACACTGGTTCCTGCAAGTGTGAGGAGCCTGCATGTGACTGTTAAATCCTGGTCGCTGAAGGAGTGGATGGGGAGAAATTAGTCTAAGCTCTGTGTTCGTTGAAGCGTAGGTAATATGGATAAGAGAGCAAGACAAATTTACCTTGCACTGTGTGTAGACTCATTTCAGGACATTTATTTTTTGGAGGCATTTTGGAAGTGCTCCAGTGATTCTGTAAGGAGATAACATACATCCCTTATTTAATGTCTAGCACTTCTTCATACAAATATGTAAAATTGGTATTTCCTAAAACTAATAAAATTTGAGGGCTGTGTGTGATACCCTACTTAAGTCTTCCGTGTATTACAGCTTTGTTAAGAAGAGAGTAAAGTTCATCATTGAATGTGTGTCTGAATTTTAAGGTGTAACAACTGCAGATGGTGGCTTGGAAAGATTTTGGTTTTCTTGATTACTAGAATCAAATATTTTATTTCAAGGTGCTTTTAATGTTGTTTTTAGTCCATTAAGTAGATAGCCTGTTTTAAGAAAGCACGGAGAAATAATAAAGAGCAGATGTGCATGCAATAAAATTAATAATGCTTACCTGTGTAAGAAAATAACAATGTTTGTAATCTTCCATTTTATCCAGTTTATGTAGCCGATACAATTATTGCTATCAGAAGGCCCTCTGTTGTGGCCAGGATGATGTTATTGAATCACGGAATAATTTAGGCTAGAAAGGACTGTAAGAGGTTCTCCAGTCCAACCTGTTCTAGAAGATCTAGTTTTAAAGTTATATCAGGTTGCTCAGGCTCCTTCTTGACAAAACACATATAAAAGGACTTAAAAATGAGCTCTGACATATCAAAATCTCAGTCTGGAGACTGGAAACTGTACTGTCTACAGGTTATTGGAAGCTTTATATTGCATTGCTTATTGAATACAAAAATAAAATCCTGATGCCTACACTAGCTATAGTTATGCGCCTTGTTGGGTATACTCTGGTATGAAATGTAAATAGTTTTGAGATCACAAAGTGTAAATGTTGTAGTATTTAGTATTAGTAAATATTAAAAGCCCATTGAAACAATTGCTTGTTACATTTCCAGCATGGGTTTCTTTCTCCAATACTAGATTCCAGTAAATTTTTCTTCTCTTGCATGAGATTATGGCAGGTGGGTGCGTGCCCTCATCTTTGCCCTCTGAAACAGCAGGATTTGTTGTGAGCTGAAGCTAGCAATGCTGGAAGGGCAGAAATTGTACAGCTGTGGAGTTTACTTTCTCCAGAACTTACATCTTTTCACCTTTCCACCATGGTAATGAACTGCACAGGGTGTTTTTATTTCTTATATTGATTGTAATGCATTGATGCCAAAAACTGCACTATCAAAAGAAGAGAGTGCAACCCTATTTGTTTAATGGAAGAGGTATGGTTACTATGACTGGACATTGCTCACAACTTTAAGATGCTCAGAAGGGAGTACATCGGCTAAAACTGTCCGAAATTAGAACTGCCATTTTGTGGGAAGTCCCAAGATAGCAAAATTAAATGAGGAAATTGCCATGGAACCACAATTTCAAAATATTGTTTAAAAACATGAAAAATATTTTTCCTATTTTTTTTTTCCTGATTTTTCCTAAATTCATAAATTTTCCTGGCATTTTTCCTAGACATTACCTGCTTGCCATGTGTACACTGCAATTTACTAGTTTTTTAATGAAAAGTTTATTTAACTAAAAGTGGAAACTCTGGGAATCCTGACTGGGAACTGGTGGGTAGTATGTGCAGAAACCTTCTCCTGGAATGTATCCTTAACTTTGTCATTTCCAGCTCTGTTTGCAGTGAGTAATAAAATCAGTAAGAGAAGATAGCTGTCCCTATTAGGTACCTCTTAGCCTTGAGTTTTGTGCTTCCTGTCTGATCAGCGTAATATTTCTGCCATAAATGATATATTCAAAAGAAAATTAGGAAGACATAGTTTAAAAAAATCAGTTCTCTGCAGTTTTATATCATTTCATCAAAATAAGAGATTCTGCCTCATGAGTAATCCTGCTAACTTCTGCAAGGGTATGAAGATACTTAGTAGCAAGTTTTTGTGGGGGATTTACCAAGCATTAGCTGAGAATGAAAGCATTACTTTTGGAGATGTGAAGCTGGGACACCATTAGATGACTTTCCTGAATTCATATGCAAAACTGTGGTTCACATATAGCGGCAATAAGCAGCTCTTGGCACTTACAGACTGACTGGACTGCAGTCCATTACTTTGCTAAGAGCTGCTCATGTAACCTCTGTGTGTGTGTGAGTGTTCCTATGGGTCTCTAAAAGTAGAGAGTGAAATAAAAAATTGACAACTGTTGACTGTTGAGCATGCAAAGAGACCTTTCTTTTTCTAGACTCCATCCATGGTTTAAATATTTTAACACATTCAGTATTTTAAGGCATTCTTCAAATATTTTCTTAAGAACTCTTGAAGGCTTCAGTCTGAAATTTCTTTTCCTTAATACAGGATCAGCCAACTGCTCACTGCTAGTGGAGACAGAGTTGCCAGTTTGAGAATTAGCCACTGAAACATTTAGTTGATGGTTGGTTTTTGCAGGGTTAACTAAAACTAATTGAACTTCACTATGTACTACCCAAGGCACAGTAATTAATACAACTGCATAAATACGTATGATAGCAAAAGAATTGTTGTACAGAACTGTGACCCACTGCTTTGTATCTGTTCATAAAAATAGATTAGGATCAATGAAAATGAAGGATGGAAATGAGAGAACAGCAAATGAGTTAAGTAGGAAACCCAGGAGAGAACAGAATTTTACATCTGAACATACTTGTGATAATACCCCCTTTTCAGCAAGACCATAATGAAAATCAGTACAAAGGATAAAAGGCCTTCTCAAAGTGGGACGAACGTTAAAAGGTATAGAGAAAGAAAGCAAGACTTAATGACTTGCTCACACAAGTAGTTTGGGACAGAAGCTCTATCTATCAAGAAATTGTTCAGGGCCTGAAATGCTCAGTAAAAGGTAATACTGATGTAAAAATCATCTAATAGTACCAAATAGAAGATGGTCTGAGGCCATTGCAAGATCTTATGGGATGAGATCATACTAGAAGAGAAAGCAAAATTCAACTGGAGTCTTCTGAATTAGAAAAACCTGCAAGTAAGGTTAAGTGAAGGAAGGAATAGCACTTTTCAGAAGCTATTGAAGCCTCACTGCTTTAATTAAGAGACAATTGCATTTAATGTTTGTAGGAATGGGATGGGGTAACTGAAGCACTTGTTATGAAGGATGGAGTCCCTGACCCAAGAAATAACTTTAATTTCTTCAGCCTTTACCTAAATTTGTGCTGAAAGAGAGCAAGATATTAGATGTGAGGAACTGCTTGTAAAGGAATATCACTCCTTGTGCTGGGAAATCTGTGTTTTCCCTTAGGTACCTTTTGATAAGTCTCAAAGCTGGGGTAGAAGTCCATCCATTTTAAAGTGCAGTTGGGTTTGGATGTGTCAGTAATGAAGAGTCTCTAATGAAGTGCAACAGTTAATTCCATTTATATGTCTGTATTAATTGCTGATGTAGATGTTAATAGCACAAAGCTTAGTGTATGGAAAGCATTCATAGGAAATATCCGTGCTGCCTTCCTGGGTGAGAAAGCCGACTTAAAATGTGAATTATTAATAAAGTACGAACTGCTCAGTCAAGCACCACTCTCGTTTGCATCTCTACTGCTAATGAGGTATTTGCAGTTTCAGATGAAGAGAAAGTAGTCAGAAAGCCACCAGGAGGGAGTATATTCCTTGAGAGTGCTAGGGAATATTTTACCTAGGCTATACAGGCTGGTTCTGCATGCTGCTAAACTGAAGGTTTGTGTGGATGGAGTGCCTTTGGGTGACCAGGGGGAGCATCCTGGAAATAGCAGGGCAGGAGAAAGGTTCCCTAAGAATGCAGTGGGTTGTGACGGCATTGTTTTTTCTGTATTCTAGTCAGAAATGCTTTGTATAAAATAAAATCTCTTGACGAAATACAGTATCATTGGAGACTGGTTATAAACCTTCTTTGTATCAGAAGCTGTCTAAATAGTTGGCAAATACAGACATGTAATTTAATATAGGTTGTGCTTAGAAGAAGAAAAGATATAGTTAATCTAAAGAGGGATTTTCTGAAGCAATATTTTATTTACAACAGAGGAAGAAAATGATGGATTAAACACCCTACTTAAAGCAAAAAGTTAAAAATACCTACTTTCCCCCGCCCCCCAGTTGTCTTTTCATCTGCAGCCTTTTTAGGCATAGCAGCCATGCAATTAATTGAAGCTCACTAGGAGCCTGTAATGAAAAGTCTAACATCATGTAGCTAGTTTCATTAATAATATTATTGTTTTTTGTCAACTTTAATAGCAATTGGGTTTATCCAGCTGGAAAAAGTTAGACAAAGACAGATAGACAGGCAAGCCTGTTTACTGTCAACTGACTTAAAAAGAAATGCAGCTTTGCTTTTTAAATACATCAAACCTGACATGTTATTCACTTTTTGGGTTCACTTTAAGAACTTTGTATGTGGATGCTGTTTGGCTAATGGAATGAAAAGGTAGTTGTGGAGGACTGTGGTTGTGACTTAATGGGAGCTACTGTTTTTTCTTGCTGGAAATATAAATACTTTGGCAACCCAAAAGAGCTAGAAATTGAAGGGAAAATTGAAATCACCATTAGTATTTGGCAAAATCTTTAAGCCAGTATTGTCTTATTTTATTGGGTTAACGATTCTGTAAAATGTATCTCTCCAACAGGACTTTGAACTACATACTGTTAATTAGTGTGTTAATATGGTTCTAATTTTGTAGCTGTGAAGGGCTAAATAATGTCAACACGCATGTCAGTGCATCCCTTGACAATCAAAACTTCCCAGTGAAGCGTGTTTATGAGTTACTGGTGGATGAGGAGTGCTGGTTAAGCACTGATCGCTGAAGCAAAAACAATCCATCATTATTATGCCACAAACAGACATTGTGTTATTGAAAGTCCTAGTTACCTTTATTTTCCCATGCTGAAATCATACTGTAAGTTATCTTAACATTAATTATTCAGTAATATGCTACTGAAAATGTACTCTGCAATCATCCTTGTGTGTTTCATCATTGTGGTTTTGTGCTTCATTAAATAGTAATTGACTGGAAGTAAATGATCATCAGATGTCAATCTCCACAAGATGCATTGGTTTGCTATTCACTGCCAGATTAGAAACTGATTGGAAATTATTTTCATTATTTCTTCATTCTTTTGGCTTATAGCAGACTGATTAAGTTAAATGATAGCCGTTTAATAGCAGCGTTTAGTTATAATCTGGAAAGTAACAAGGGAGTGATTGCTTTATTGATGGCTACAGTGTGGTGGCTAGTATAACAATGTTGATAGAAACATAAAAATATGGTTCTGTTTCCTTATGTTCAACATTTTATGTAAGTGATGTTTGTATATGGGACGAGGGTAATACACACTCTTCTCAGATTGCTGGCGGTGGTGGTGAGCAATTTCAGCTCTTCAAAGGGAGAGAATATTCTTGAAAGAAGCCTGCCTTCTCCAAGAGGATTCAGTCCTTTAAACACGAGCTTGTATGGCACAGTTTCTCAGTAGCAGTTGTGGGCACAAATCAGAGGCAGATAACAGTGATCTGAATAATCATAATGTCTTTGGTGAAAATTAATACTAATTCAGCAGTGCTGGTGATCTGGAAGCGGACACACTGATGGACCCAAATTATTTTGAGGTAAAGCTGTGGAATGTGCATCAAACAAATCATTAACTAAAATAGCTCAGGATGGGATCTTGTTGGTTGTATCTAGAATGACACACACCTGTGAATGGTGAATTTTAACTCTTTGAGGCCAAGGAGGTGGTCCTGACCCATGTAATTGCATTTAGATATATGCCTGCATTATTAGGAAAATGGTGGGTTTATTATTGGTTTAAAAAAAACTGTTAGCATTTTCTTTTGGAAAAGCATTATACCAAGAATTCTTAGGTGGTTAATTCTGTCAAGATACCTATTTCAAGAGGGAGAGGTGAGAAGTTGGAGGTGATATTTGACATCCTTAGTGTTCCTGAAACTCTCTTCTTCCAGCAACATTAATGATAAATTATTGATATTATTCTAGCAGTACTGAAAGTCTGATACATATTTGTGAAGGAAGGATGAAGCAAAGCTGGGCCATGTAGTATATAATTTGGCATTAATTAAGATTTAATTAGGCATTTTTGAGTTGTGCGGTATAGAGGATAGCCAGGAGTCATGAAGGCCTGTTTGTCTCTTGCATACTGGGCAGATGTTTTGTGCACTTAAGGAAGGGCTTGTGGAAAAGTTTCCTTTTAACTGTTGATAGTTTTACAGTGCCTGGACAAAATTACTGCCTTGCTTGTTGCATTCATACTTAGGCAAGAAATCAACCTGAAATTGGTGCGACTACTCTCTTGTAGGTGCAGTCATGCTTCCACTGCTTTTGAGTTCAGTCTTCAGTAGCTTTTCTTTGTCTCATAGTTTACTTGGGTTTGAGTGCGTAGTGTGTGGAATTGGTAGAGAGAGTAAAAAAACCCCACAGATTCTTGTCTCTGTGGAGCTGTGACAACTGTCACTATATTACCTCTAAGTAGAGATAATTCTCAGTTCAAAATATGCAAATGATCACTGTCACTTTCCAAGTGGGCACAGTGGCAGCTGACAACATTTTTTTTTTTCTTGCTCACTGAATAGTTTTCAAACATGTCGTAGTAAAAAAAAATAATGTTTATTAATGGTATGGTGAGTGAAATGGCATTGACTAGGAAGCAATAGGGACTGTGAGATCATCACTGGAGTGTATAATGCTGGCTGTCTTGTCTTAATATGTATTGGGAGGAATACCAAAAAAAATTAAAATATTTGACCCAGTGGAGGTGTGCAGTAGAGGTAAAATCTGAAAGAACTGATGAAGCTGATGTCCATCTTGATAAAGATTTTTTTTTTTTTTTTTGTTCCAGCATTACTTAGCTTTAGAATTGCACTAAGGGAAGGATGTCTCAGCTCCAAAAGCATACAGTGCTAAATGTGCTTTTGTCTTGTCATTGATTTGTTTTTTCAGTGTAGTATATTGCCTATAGTAAATGCAAATTGTATTTGAAAAATAACATAAACAATGACCAAGTTTTGTAAACCAAAAATGTACACTCGGGTTTTTGCTTGAGAGTTAAGGAGCATATACTAAATTATGATAGCTGTGTTGTACTATCCAGAGTACCTCACTGGAAAATCCCTCATTTTCATCTGAATAGGTGTATTACAAGCAAATGTTAAGCTTTACACTGTTGACATTCATCCTTGTTATCTAGTACTGCTCTTAAGAAAAACAGTGAAAATAATAGACTGTTATGGTTAAGAACAACCCAATCGGAGTTTTTCTTTGATACTTAATTACAGTAATATCACATGAATACACAGAAATGAAAACATTTGTGATTCCTCTCTTTTGGAGTATTGGAAAGAGTTAGGACTAAAGATTATCTATGTGTGGCCTTTATGTAGGAGTTTGCTTTTGGCAGTTCCTGTGCAATGCAAACTATTTCACTTCCTTCAAAATACACGCTCCATATTTAGTTGATGTTCAGTTTTAAGACCATGGCATGCACAGAAGGTAAGTCCTCAGTGGGAGTGGATGTCAGTTGGAGCTGTGTTTGAATATTCTGTGATGGTGAGTATTTTGTCAAGTTGGGTCCTATGGTTCCTGACTTAGACACTTTTAAATCTTTTTGCAACCGTTTTAAAATGTAAATACTTTTGCTCACGAGATTGGGCTGAGAATATTAATTAGTAGCTTTGAAGGACTTCAGTGCTGTTAGTAAAAAGCTCTGTAAAAAATAAACCAAACCCACAACTGAAGACATGAATTTTTTCTTCGCTGTAAGGTGCCACTGGATTTTATTAATAGGACCTAAAAATAATAATAGTAGTAACTCGCATGCCTGGCAGCATAAGGCCGCAGATTAAATACTGATTAATCACTCAATGATTGAGCAGTGTCCACCTTGAAGAACCATGTGGTCATGTTATTGAAAGCTGTCAGGATGTACATAAAACTTGAAAGGACATTGCAGGCGCATTTATCTTTTGATGCTCAATTTGGCCCCTTTAATAATTTCAATTCTAGATTGTTTTGAGTTAACAATTTTTATTTTTCTTTGCACTTTGCAATATGAATCTCGTTCTACTTCCAGATTTCACAGCACAATGACAAGGTATTAGAAAATGGGAGTTAAAAAAACTAGCAGAGAACAGTTACATATTATTTCATAGATATATGTTGCCTCAACAGTTATCTAATAGGATTCTCTACTAAGGATTGTTCTTTTGGTTTTTTTCTTAGACCCTGATGACTTTTTTATGTGTTATCAAGATAATATGTATTTAATACCGTGTTGCTACTGTTAGTGATGACTCCATGCAGGCTACCCATTGATGTTTCATTCTCTGCACTATATAAAAATACACTAGTTACAGCCCCTGTATTGCTGTAGTTATGTGTTCATGTTTTGATACTCACTGTGCCTAATGTAGAGGTTTCTAAAATTCAGTTGTGAAATGTAGTATCTAGACAGCAGTGTTCCAGGTTGTTGCTGGACAAGCGTTGTGGGTATGAACGTGTACTTAGAGTGATACTAGAACACCCTTGTAAGCAAAAATACCCACGCATGGTATGTGTGACCAAACTGATTTAGTTCTAAGTATTCCTGCATAACACACTTCCAAATTATTTAAAGGGTATAGTGAACGGTTCAGAGGTGCACCGAACTGCTCAAAGTAATTGCTGTAATTGTAGCTACTGATCAATGGCATTTATTGATGTACTTTGCTGATTTTTTTTTTTCCTCATATCAGCAAGGCTGGGTGATGAATCAACTATCTGAATTCACAGCTGTCCGCTAAAAATGGTTGGAGTTTTTTTGCGGAGGTTGACAAAAATAATTTCTATGACAAAAGTAGAAAGAGCTTATGCTATGTTTCTGTTTGGGGGAAGCATTTTATCGGTTTTTTCTTATGTACATTTTAACTACATCTTTATACAACCCATTTAACAAACAAGTGAAAATACTACTAGTATTTTCCTAGCCACATTAACAAATGTTCAAAGGAGATGATTGTTGCACTTCTGTTGATACTCTGTAGTCTGAACTCATCAGTGTTTCACATTTTAATGTTTCTGGCACCTTAAAGTAAAGGCTGAGATTTTCAGTAAAATCAATACAGACTGAAATACCAAATCTGTCTTAGTAATAAAACAAGTTTATTGCACCAGTACAGTTCTTTCACCAATATATTTTTTAACATTTTGCTCTTCTCAAACCGAGGCTGACACTGGAAAAAAAAATTCTCTTTCAGAAAGATTTCTAGAAGTTGTTCCTGTCCTTCCCTGAAATGCCTTTAAAATAGAATGCATCAGTATCTCATATAAACAAGTGTTTGTTGTGTTTAGTTCAAAGAACTCTCCAGAAGGCTAGGATGGTGAGAGCATAACAGCAGTAATGATTAAAATACATGCAAGTTACTTAACTGAAACTTACAGACGCTTTTAATCTAATATTTTCCATTTTTTTTTTTTTGTGAAATCATCAAAAAATTTTAATCCCAGTTGAAAGCAAAAAGACTTAGGGGGTTGTAGACTTCTTAAAAAATATGGGGAGAGAGCACTAAGTGCTAATTTAGACTTTATGTATGTAATTACAGCAGATCTTTGTTTTATAAGGTTGCACGGTAAGACTCTGTCATCTACTGTTTTCCACTTCTGTGTCCCATTCAGGACAGGACATAAAGGGAAGTTAAGATTCCGATGGGAGTAGAGATGGTAAGTGGACAAGGACAAAAGGGATTAATTTACCTTTTTCCCTTTGTGTCAGGTTTTCCCATTTCGCTGTATCTTTTTTCAACAAAGAAGAAATGCTTGTAATAACAAAAGAAAACAAAAGCTAGTAGGATATTTGCTGTCTGAAGTTACTCAGCTTTTTTTTTTTAGTTGCTTAGATTTTAAGTCCACTTTGACCTTTCAAGTGGGTTTTCTTAAGCAAGGTGTTGAGTCAGATTTAGCTCCATATTTGGGATTATAGTTTAGGAATCCGCTTTTCAAAAATGATAGCAACATACTAATTACTCAGACAAGTATGAAAGACGCATGTAATTCAGGTATTGCTTGTCAGTAGGGATTATTGTGGATCTAGTGCATTTACATTTTGTGCTGTATGTAAATAAGAGTCAAAACATATTTGTGTATTCAACTTTTTCATGTCTATTAAGTTGTTAAATGGAGCATTACTGAAAAAACAAAAGCTTAAACCACCAGCAAAATTTGACAGCAGATCTTTGAAAGAATGTCAAGATTTATATTTAAGATACATGATATAGTTTATTAGCACAAAAATAAGATGCTGTTTAACCTTCTGTAACTCTTGGTCTTAAGTGAACTGTTGATTTTAAGATGTATCTTTACACAAATAAGCTGTTCTTCTCTCTTAAAACCAAACAATTTGGCCTTCTTGATGTACATCAATCCTGTGCTCCATTAGATGTCACTTTTTGTAGGAAAGGTTACATAAATCCTGAGTGTCTTCCCCTGAAGAAATTCAAATATGAAATTTTATTGCTTTTTTATTACTAAGCACATCACAGTATTATACTGTTTAATGAAATGTGACAGGCTTTGCTACAAGAGGTATAATGAATACAACAGCTTTTTTGCATTTAACAAGATAAGGTGCCAACATTTTATTTTCAGGATGCAAAGTGATTGTTTAGATTGGAGACAGATATAGGACTTCAACATAATGTATATATGTATATTTTTGCAGACATCTGGTAACTATCATTATTTCCTTGATAGATCTTCAGAGCAATAGTTTCCAACTTACAAAAAAAAAAAAAAAAACCCCAATTAGAAAAAGATCCATTCTAAAGTTTGAATGTAAACCGGGAATAAGACTTTAGCTGATTTTGTTTTATTTTCTCCTCGCTCTCACCTCGCACACCCCCCCACCTTTCTGCTCCCGCTCCAGGAAAGTACTTTTGGTTTCCTAGACCACAAAACATTGCCAGATAGCTTTTCCTTTTCTCAAGCTTTTAAAATCTTTATTAAAGATGCGTTAATAAGTAATAGGCTTTAAATATTAGCAGGAATCAATGCTTTCTACTTAAAAAAGATATATCATAGTAACCGTGTTTAGTAATTTAACAACCTTCATTTGTTTATGTTTTTTTCCATTTTTAATTTGAAGAATGTATTCTGTTCAGCTAATAGTTTTGTCAACCCCTTGTACAAAATTCACTTTTCTGTAGTTAATTAATTGATCACTTTTTAACTGCAGATGTTCATACTGGGGCAAATTTGAAATACAGCTGAAATACCGAAGGGATGTTGAGGATCCCATAATTTTTGAACAGATAGTGCAAAGTGTAGTAGCCATAGTGCTGTAACTGTAATGTAACAAATATTCCAGTCATACTACATTGCTGGAATGATATTTAAAATACAAAATTATTTTTCTTAGTAGTTTTAGAATTTACTTATCAGTCAGTACTTTTGACTGAATTGAACTTTCCGCAGAGTCCTATCTGTTAAGGTACTTCAAGATAGCACATAATTTGCTATGCTATTTATGTCTGCAAAATACAAATGATTATGAATTTCCTAGTGCATTTAGTAATTCTCTGCATGATTGGTGGTATAAAGTTAACTTAATGGAAAGTTCTGGTATTAATACCTATGTGCACTATGTATAAGAACTTCAAGTGCATACAACTGCTTACTGTACTTAAAGTAATAAACTTGCATTATTTTAATTGGGAAGGTCTGAAATGATGAAGTTTGGCCATTGACTTCTAAATTGTCAATTGTTATTCTGATGAAAGAATATTGAGAAATTAGTGCATAGTTTATGTTGAACATTCCAGGTTCTTGCATAGGTTTAGTAACTTGGAAAAAAATGGGAAGTTACTATGTTCATCAGTTGAAAGGAACTGTTTTTGTTGATGAACAGATGCTTATTTTCTGATGTGAAGTCAGACTCTCTAATGAACAGAAAACTCCTATCTGGGCAGATGCTCTTCTTGAAGAAAGTAGGATTGCTGCTCTGAAATGTGGTTATGCACCCATACCTACATATATCCAGATATAGTTTAGGTTATTCTTGATACTACTTCTGTGAAATATTAACCATATTCTAGCCAACTGTGTGAACTGTAGTACATTTACAAACAGCTTGCTTTTTCCACAGGATGTTTTTATTGCTTTATGAGACTGCTGATGTTTTTTTTTTCTACAGTCAATTACATTCTTTAAATAACAAAATGCCAATGTGCTTACAGCAGGAGTAGGATCTCTTTAAAATGGTAACATTAAGAAAAATACCTCTCACTTTTTTTCTTGTTCAGTCTCCTTCTCTGTCTATCCAAGCTCATAATTTTTAATGCCATTTTCATCTGCTACAAAATATAGATCTCTGGGCATGAAAAAGAAGAGTAAGAAAACCAAACCCAAACCAAAAGACTCAGTGATGAGGACAGTATTCTTTCAGCTTTAATTATATAACTGTGACTTAAGAACTGAACAGACTTTCTCAGTAGCATTTGGAAGTGATTTCATCTTCTGGCCTTTTTTACAATTCGTGTCCAGATGTGCAGGATGGAATAAGAGCAATGTGCTGTCACCTTTCACGTAATCCAGCTAAGGGAAGTCAGGGTAATAGATGTTTTCATTAAGTACCTCTGACCAGTGAGACTCAACTTCATTGATGGTTTATAGTGATACTGTGTAGTTCACCTGATTAAATCCTAACACCCTTAAGTGTGGAGATTATTTAAATAAGTGGATATTATTTCCTCATCTCAGTTTCTGAGTATCTTTGCTAATGGGAATACCGTTGCTCATGTATGTCTGATGTTAGTGATTGTGTCAATGATTTAAAAATATGGTCACACTTCCTACAGTATTTTACATTTTATTTAATTTTGTATCTTTTCTTTGACCTTCTGTGTGGTAAGGATGAAGAATATATAGTATTTTAGGCTTTGTTGTATCATTTTGTATGGCTTCAGTAGTTGTGCTTCTCACCCGTTGAAGTTCATCGGTTTTGCAGTTATCAATGTGCAATATAAATATAACTGTTGTTACTTTATAACTAAGCCTCTCAGACACTGTTCTGTTTCAGTAACCCTCTGCAGGGAGTAATAGTCACAAAGGGGCCTTATTTCCCAGTACAACTTACAAAATAAGTAAGGTATTAGGCTGGAAAGCCTCCAGGCAAGGAGAAATTGTCATTGTTGGCTGTATTCATCTATTACATGTATGAGGTCTCAGGCAGCTACTTTGATCACTCTTAAGTTGTTGGGGGTTTTTTGTTTTGTTTTTTGTTTTGGTTGGTTTTTTTGAAGTCTGAATGGTCTCAGTGATTTGAGATTTCCTTTACATTTAACATAGAATGCTGAAGGAGTTTAACTTCTAGATGGCAGAACGAGAATTACCACAGGACTTTGCACTCTTTATGGCATTACTTGCACTTCATTTCCTCTTCTTCTTCATATAATGCCTAACATCTACTGGGTGGGAAAGAATGCAGAATAGGAAACTTCTTCCCTTTCTTAATATCTTAATATTTTATGTTTCTTCATTTGTACTTTCAAAGCAGCACATTTGCTTGAGAGTTAGGAGGTAAGAGTTAAGGAAATGCTTGGACTGCTTTGCTTTAATGTGAAGTATTTGCTACAAAGCAACTGTCAAGTTCTCTGAAACATAGCTCCTTTTCCTTTTGAAATTTGGAGAAGGTATTCTGTGAGCTTCTTGGCTAATTGTCCCATGTCCCTGTAATAAGTTGTGGGTTTTTTTAAATTCTGCATAAAGGCCTGATGTTTCTGCTTTGTTAATTGAGACATAAGTTTAATAAAATTAACTTAATCTAAATGTAGTAATAATTTTCTTAAAGTATGAATGTTTATGCTTAATTCTGTATTAAAAACCAAATTACTACCTTTTAAAAAAAGGACCACAACCCACTAATTTGCTATTGTAAGGAAGATTAGTTTATCTTTTTCTTGAAGCCAAAATGTGTTTTGTAAATCTCTACATCTCTCCCTTTCACTGGTGAGACTGGTCCTACATCACATTGTGGATACAGTGACTATGTATTATGATCCAAACTTGGGTATCAAATATTTAATATTCTTCAAGTCGGAGTAGTTGGTGTACGTTGGTGTGTGGCCATATGGAAGCCTCACATTACAGTTGTGTAACAATCCTTTTGATTTTAAGCTGTTTAGTTTACTTGCTTAGAGATAAAAATAATCATCCTGCCTTCTAGTTGGCTGTCATCTTTTTACTTTTCTCTGTCAGTGATGGTAGTTTAGTGGTTGGGGTTTGGGTGTTTTGATTTGAGTTTTTTTTGGTACTGGGATGTCTTTTTTTTTAGTGAAAGAATATTACCATGATGATATTTGCCCAAATTATTCTTAATTGCAACTGGAATACAATAGCTTTTGCTTTCCGTTAGCATGTGTCTATTTAATAAAAACAGTTCTCTCCAGAAAGAGTTACAAATTCTGTTTATTATTAGGCTATAATATATATCTCTTTACAGAACATGTGAGCAAGCAAAATGTATAGGCTGAATTGCTCTCTGCATAAATGGGCAATAAGGGAGACTTTGCAGGGCTCTTGCTTCGTTTACTTATGAAAGTTTGAAGGCATTTACCTGTCAGGAAAAAAGACTCATACTGAGGAGTTTTCATCTGAGCCAGGATTGTTGCCTTTATAATACAAATACATTTATTTTTAATGTTGACTGCAATATGTCTAGGGAGAAATACATAGCTAGCAGGAGAGGTTTAAAAATAGGATTGTCAACCTTCTAATGTGTCCTTACTTCCGAGCTTTCAACATCTGACCTAAGTATGCTGTGAATCAAATGAAAATCAAATTATAGCAGTGTAACTATTGTCTCACATCTTGATGTACTGCAAGGAAACAAAGTAAAGGAGAAATAAAATTTCTTTTTATTGCGGGAAAGTCAGCACTTGAAGGACAGTGCTTCTAGTTGACTGCAAGTAGTGGAGACTGGAAGAATATTTCTGTAGACAAATTCAATATGTTGAGACGTTTAAGTGTAATGAAATTTGAGATAAAGTTCTGTGATTTTTTTTATTGATGAAATACTTAGCTTGGTACAGGAATACAGTATTATCATGGGATATTTACACTGCTGTACAAAACATTCTGAAAATTTGAATATGTGATTTATAAGAAAAAAGTGTTTCATTTGACAGATTGGCTTTTTTAATAAGCAGTGAAAGCATATTAGGAATTAGGATTTCAGATTCTTCATTAGTTACTGCATTGGAAGCTGTATTCACCAACTTATCTAAATTTTCATGAAAATTAGAGCTACTTGTCCAATTCCTCATGCTTTATAGTGACTATCAAAATATTATATGTGAACTACAAAACTTGATGTCCCCAAGGGAAACTTATAAGAACATTTAATAGTGAACCAAGAGATTTCATTGAATACTTTGCAGTTCAGAAGCTGAAAGAGGACTTATGTTTAATCCAGATGGTGGTAATAGGTATGGTAAAATCTTGAGATGATTTATTTTTTAAAGATGATTCATAAATAAGTTCTCTGAAATTTTTGGCTTGGTCTCTAACACATTGAGCTGGAGGAGAGGCAGAAAATCTTAAATTACTTTGAGTAGCCATTTTAATTGACTAAGGTTTAGACAGAGATTGCATTAATAGGGGTGGATACTATTTTTATTTTGTGTATGTAAGTTCATGTATTCTTTACTTCATGTGCTCCATGAAGGTGTAAAAGAAAGAACTCTACCTCTAGGGTTTTTAAGGTGGAGGAGGGGAAAATATGAGCTCATAAGGTCAGCGGGTGTTTTAAAACCTTTCCATTTGGTTGTCAGCTACATTGAAATAAGGGCTCTGACAATGCTCATGATTACAGCTTGAAATATTTTTGCTAATTAACTGGTGTTTCCAAGATATGGAAATTTCTACATCATCACTGATGATAAATACCATCAGTCTTAGGCTGAGTATATATGTAAGATTTATCAATATGATCTCAAAATACTCTCATTTCAAAAGTACTGTAGAAGAAACTTTGACTAAAAGTTACCTTACTGCATTGGAAATCAGCTATGAGCCATGAAATAAGTTGTGTAGAAATTTTTTTTAAAAGGTGGCTGAATTGAATTACAGTCAGACTTGGGAATCTGGCTGCAATGGAAATACAAGTCTTTGAATTTAAATATCAGAACAAATCTTTTTATGTTGAGGGTGGTCAAGCACTGGAACAGGTTGCCCATAGAGGCTGCGGAGTCCCCATGGTGTGGATATTCAAAATCTGACTGGAACTGGTACTGAGCAACCTGGTCTAGATGACTCTACTTTCAGCAAAGACTTGGGCTTGGACAGTCTCCAAAGTCCCCTTCCAAGCTCATTTATTATGTCATTCTGTGAATCAAAGATACATCTGAACTTGACCATAAAAATAAAAATGTATTATTAATCAGTCCAGAAACACTTCTGCAAGATCTTTATTCAAATTTGAAAGTGAGCTTGAGGCTATATTTAAAAACTACATGAGTTCAGTTCAGGCACTTGATGGTTTTCCATCAGAATGCATTAATGCATCAGAGTACATTAATACATTAATAAAGATGTTGTTAATTCTCCTATACTATAATTGATACTGACTGCAAGTCTTAAACATACTAATTTGACACTATGCTTTTGCTGTGGAACATGCTCATATTTTAAATTCTCAAACCAAGCGGAAAAAGTAATTAATACATGGAAAGTATGCAAGCTTAACTAACTTGGTAATTTTCCTGATTTCTCATAATTATGAAATAAATGAAGCTGAGAAATCTTTCAGTGTCTAAAAACAGGACACAAAATATTGTAAGGGAAAGCATTTGCCCTAAAATACCCAAACTGCAATTCTCTTTTGGAAGAGCAGAAAATGAGGGACATTAATTTTATTTTTTTGCTTTGCAAGTACTGTGCAGATGAAGTCATTAAGGTATCTGCAATAACAGCTTTATTTTAAGTTAATAGAAGTTATCCTGCAAGTGGAAATTAATGAACAAATATTTTATTAGGATTCAGCCTCTGATTCTTTCCCTTCTGTTAGTATGAAAAAGGTAAACCTTTGACAATCTTCCAGTTTGTTGCTATGATTTAGTAAGGAGAAAAATGGGTATTTAACTTAGGCAGGATGAGGAGGCATCTGGTTAGCTCTGCAAATACATTTTGGATACAAAGTACTAGATGAAATATTTCATCTCTCTTTTAATGGTGGGTTATTATAATGAAAAAGAAATTTGTCAGCTAACTGGCTACACAGATGGTGTTCCCAGGTGACAGTTTTGCTTCAGATTCAGAAAAATGAGGTATGCTGCAATTCAATGTTGAGTCCCACAGAATTAGTCACTACTGACTAAGACAGGTTTTAAAAAAAAAGTAATGAAATATGCAGGGCTTATTGTAAAAGCAAGAACTATTCTATTCCATGACATATTCAGCAGGTTCAGTCATGGACAAACAGATAAGCTTTTACAGCTTACCAAAAAATGGTACAAGAAAAATCAATTAGGAATTTAAATTGATTCAAAGAACTATTTAATGTTTCCGTGAAGGCATGTTTTTGGTAAATGGGAATGAGGTATCAAGCCATTCTTTGTTGAATGGGAAATGTTCATTTCCTGTCAAGCTACCACAGTTGCAGAAACATTTCATTTGAATAATGTGTAATCTTTTTTTTTTTTTAGTCTTGGGAGGAGAAGATATCTGAGATCAAAATTTTGTGTTGATGAGATTATCACATCATCCATAAATTCTGTGATAGATGCACTTTTTCCTTTCAAAAGGATGCCAATTCTGTTTCAGCAGAACCTAACTTCTGTCAGGATGTTGCCAAAGGATGGAGTCAGGTTTTCTTGAAGTTCTTCTGCATCAGAACTTCATATATCGTGCAGCAGTAAGAATGAGACAAGAAGATGAAAGCTAGCCATGCAAAACTGCAGCATCAGCCAGGCACAATTTTAGCTGTTGAATGTCTAAGCTTCTGGTAGAGTTAGGATTAAATAGGGCTTACATGATGCATCAGTTCTGCTTGACCAGCCTTTGGAAGTCCATTATGTAGCTGGTGTACTTGATGAGAGTGCTCTTCTGAATGCTTTTATTGTGTTGATAAAAATGTCTCAAGGATTTGTGGAAGTTCGTTAGTACAAATCTCTAACCAACGCAAAAATTGATGTGGTGGTGGTATCTAAACACTAGGATTTCACTCTCCTTTTACGATGAAAGGAACCACAAAAGAATATTTGCAAGTGAGTGCTAAATTTCTTGATTTGTTGGTTCCTGCTTTTATTTTTTTTTTAAAAAAAAGGCAATTTGCAAGCTAAATGAAATTTGAGAAGTTTCCCTTGGAAAATTTATCTCATTAACTGTATATCGTATAATGATTAAATATCTTCTAAAGAATTACTTAGGTATATGCTTGTGAGAGTAAGCTGTCTAATATTTCTCAGCAATTGCTGAAGGTTTGACTTACAAAGGGAATACATTTCTTTGTATTCAATAATAGTAGATAAAATGAACTTGAACTCAATGTCAGTTGTGTAAATCTTTTTTTCTTTTGAAAATTTTAGGGGATGCTATGGAGTTACTTTCATTTCTACTAGTTAAACCTTTTTAGGACATGATGATGGTGAATCTTCAATATTTCTATGTTCGTACAAATATTTGTATTCTTGAAGCTGATTGGATTTTTTTTTTTTTTTTGTGTCAAGGCTACAGCTTGAAGCAATATTGGGAAGCAGTACCATTTCAGATTTCTGACATCTGCATTTTATTGTGCAGGTAGAGTTAATAAAATGTGTCCAGAAGAGTTACTGACCCATTAAAAATAAAAATTAGAAAATGTGTTTAAAAACACCAAATACACACCACCACCCACCCACCAGCCGCTGGCTGGACTATCTGCTGCTTGTGACTTTAGACAGACACACAATTTCAAGTAGCTTGTGCACCATAAACAAAAACAATATGAGGTATCTCCAACTTTCAGATAGCAAATGCATCTCATGCAGAGTTTGTGACTTAGCTGCTGACAGAGATTGTTCGAGGAGCGCTCTTCCTTTCCTCTTGCACCCCACATGGATTGGGGACAGATGAAGTTGTCCTACTGTATAGATTAATGGGAGTAACTTTTACTGTGCTTTGCTTCTACTGCTTTGATTGCAGCCTTTTCTTAATCATGAGTAGCAAACAGCATGGTTGCCTTCTCCATGTTAGAAGGTACAGTCCTGTTAGCCCCTTCTGAATAACCCTATATGAAAGTTGTATAAGTGTAATACATAAGGTTTGATAACAGGCATATTTGAGAAGAAAAAAAAGTTCCTGCGTGTGTCCAAAACTAAACAAGTATAATAGCTAAAAATACTTTCAGAAATTCACTGTGATGATGCTACTTAAATTATTGAAAATAGTTGGATCACAGTCAGAAAGAAAACTGTCACAATCATGTTACCTTCTTAGACCAACAAGTTTGAAGTTCTTAAGTGCCTATGGACAAGTGATCAGTATTCCACACAAGCACTGGTCTGTTCCCTGAAATTTAAGGGTTGATTATATGTGCTGCACATATTTCTCTCAGGCACACCAAAGAAATGTAAGAAAACTAACTTAGGTTGAGCTAGAAAGTCTTAGGTTTGTGCTCCTCTGTGCTAATCTGATGGTTTCTACCAATAATGTACAGGCCTATCATGCTAATGGAAAAGTTTTATATTTGTATAGCTCAGTTCACCTAGGAATTTAGCATTCTTTACAGCACATCAGGTCTGTAACTCTACTGCAGAATACACCCATTTACAAAAGATAAACTGAGCCATGAAGTTCACAACCTGAAGGAAATTCCAACTCTCTCCTTTTCTGAAAAGAAACTGCTTCACAGCCCCACATTTTCCCTTGCTGCTTCTCCTGCAACTGCTGTTGTGTGGAGAGGAGATTAATATGTTGGAGAGAAGCCTGAGCTCCAGTGCTTTTTCTTCTTGGTAATTGGATGCTGAGTTTTGTGGAAGGTGTATCTGATCTCATCTGCCCAGAGTGCATCAAGAATGCTTTGTTCACCAAGGAGGGAAAGAGCAGTGTCTCTAACTGAATGTTTCGCTTAGCTTTTTCAGGCATTCAGGACTGCAGCCTTCCCTGGAATGGTAATCAGATTCAAAATGCTCTCTTTTATGGTGAGTAACAGTGGAGGTAGAGAAAGGAGCAAAACCAAAAGAAAAAGCAGGAAAGGAGGGGAAAACCTCCCCAAATTCTTGAGGTCATGAACAGGTAGTTCAGATCTTTGTGTACAGAGAATGAATAGATGCTTCAATAGCAGAAACTGTTATAATGTATTCTGCAAGATTATAGCAGTCCCTGGAAAATGTCTGTTGCAAGGATATGTGAGGTAGCTCGCGTTCTGTTTGCAATTTTATATAGCCGTTCACTTATTTTATTAGCACAGTATACTGCAAGTTCAGGAATACAGAAGAGGTGTTCATGTTGCATTTCAGTATTGGTACAGGCAACCACAGAGTTTGATGCTTTTAAATTGCATCTTAACAATTAATTTCTTTTTAAAACCAGGGGTTTATATTTTTTAATTTTTAATCAAATTAATTTCTAAAAGCTTTCATGTCCATTATTCACTAATTTTCAGATTTCAGGTTTAATCATGAGAGATACCCATTATTAATTTTACAATGTTATCATCTTGCTTTTATAATTTAATCAAAATAACACTGTAAGCATTAATGTGCTTTGGTTTATCAAGCTACATAAGTCAGTCTCCTCTCGTAACTTAAGCTATCCACTTCATTGTGCATTTTGTCATTTGTACCCCTTCCGATTTGGGTTCATCCTTCTTGAACTTAAGTAACCAGAATTTTACATATATTTTTGAAGAGGTTTTGGTGCTTCATAAGTGATAGCTTCCTTCTCAACTGATACATTTCCAGGCTTTATTTTCACAGATGGGATGAGCCAATTCAGTAGCTCTCTGCTGCTGAAAGAGGAAGGTCCTACTTCTTTCCCTCTGCTAAGCTTCCATTGATCCTGTTTGTGTGAGACTGTTTAATGTGTTAACCCTGGATAAGGGGTAACCCCTTAAGGAAATGCTTTTTCATTGTGAGTGTGACCAAGCACTGGTACAGGTTGCCCACAGAGATTGTGTACTCTCCATCCTTAAAGATTTTCAAAAGCCATCCGGACATGGTCCTGTGTAGCCAGCCCTGCTTGAGCAGGGAAGTTGGACCAGATGATCTTCAGAAGTTCTTGTCCAACCTCAAGCGGTCTATGATTGTGGTATGTTGCCAAAAAAAAAAAAAAAGCGCCACTGCACTAGTGTGTTGAACTGAGTCACAGATGGACCTGAGACACCTGTGAGGGAAGAGGCACGACTGTATGGCCTGGAGCTGGCAAGGGAAGAACGGGGATCATGGAAAGTAGAAACAGGGTTAAGATAAACCGTTACTTTGATTCAGCTGTTCATGAAACAATGGTCAAAGACTGTGGCAGCCTTTTGTATGGCCACAATAAGCAGTTTTGTTCATATAAAATATGTCGCTCACTTCCAACTGTTAGCGTCTCCAGAATTTAGCAGAAATTATAGGCAGTTGCATAATCTCTTGATTCGTAGTGCTGACCTACATCCTATTTCTCTTGCTCTGATCCACAGTGACATCCAGTTTTATTCCTCCAGTTTGCCTATGTAAGAACAGTGGAGTCTCATCTTCTTGTTATGACCTTCATTAGTATTTGTATAAGAGTTGCTCATGGAAATACTATATACTACTTGTCTCAGTTGATCTTTGACCAGCTTTGCCTTGAACACTGGCTGCCTTGTTGAATTAGTTCAGAACAGTGTGTTTAGTAAAATTGGTGGGGTTTGTTCAAACACTTCTGTATTTTGATTATTGTTTTCTGTGGAATGGCTGGAAAATAACGGACATATTATGAGCGATCCAAACCGAGGGACCTCACTGTAACAGCAAGCTGCAGCTGTGTTCAAGGACAAAAACAAGGCTGAGACGGCCTGAGAAACTACATTCCTTCCCAAGGATAAAGGTGTTGGAATGTCGAAAACAGGGGTTCTACCTGGGGGGAGAGCATCGCGTGGACACCACACTGGGACCAATCATAGGGGGCAAATGGGCACGTGAACAAGTAGCTTTAGCCTATTAGCAATAAGATAGTGGCGCGTGAAGCTTGAGATAGAGTATAAATTGCTGTGTAACCTTTAATAAAGGGGCATCAACTTGATCAAATTGGTCGTCTAAGCTGTGTCCGAGACTTCCGCTTCGGCAACTGGCGCCCAACATGGGGCACGAGGGAGCCTCATTGAAGATACGCGGGACTCAAACCCTGGGGAATCGGGACCCTCCCGTCGGTGCTCGCCTGAGCAAGAGAAGACGGCTCAGAGGGGGCAGAAGCAGCTGTAGCAGGCGCTGCCCCGGCGCCTGGGAAGACGCGTGTGCAATCGTCGGGAATCTCGCCCTGATCAGGTGAGCGGCTGGGGAGGAGATGGGGTCCACGCTGAGTAAAGAAGAAGCGGCAGTGGTTAAGCTCCTCCAACACATACTCTCTAAGAGAGGAGTTTCTTATGATGAGGGGAACCTGAGGAGGTTGCTGTTGTGGGCTCGGCAGCACGAACTAATTGCTTCAGAGACCGCAGCCTTCGAATTAACTACTTGGGAAAAGATCGGCGCGGCACTGTGGGATGACATTAGTTCAGGTTCTAAAGACTGTAGGAAACTTTCCACCATGTGGAGAGTGGTCCTAGACACTCTGAAAGAAATGAAAGCGGAACGGCAGACCACCGCCTCCGCTTTCGCTGCCTTGTCAGCAGAGGCAGAAAGCGCTAGTGCCAAGGATTCCGCTACTGCTATGACGTTCGCGGGATCCCTCTTTCCTAAGGCGGCTCCTAGAAGGAGGGACGGGGACGCTGCACGCGCGGCACCCGTACGCCACGAGCAAAAATCAACCGATTTACTCCAGCTCGACTCCCCTCCCTCAAGCCCAAAAGATCAATCACCGGAGCGCACGGGCCGGCCCCGCTCTCGCCGGCCCCCGCCCGACCACCCGCCGCCGCCGCCGCTGCTTCCTCTTTAGAGGACGGCGTCTACCCACCCCTGCCCCCGTCCTCGCCCCCGACACCTCGGTCGCCGCAAGAACAATCTCGTTATGGTTTACAAGATCAGCACTTGCAAGAATTAACGAGAAAGAGCAACTTGAAATCCGAATGCAGCAAGCGGCTCAGCCCACCCCCACAGCACCGCCGCCTCTTCCTTTTAACCCCTTCTTCTGTGACACGGGGGGGGGGCGTTGGTCAGAGGGAAACGGTGGCTATCGGGTCGCTACCACCGTCGGCCCAAATGGGAGGGGGGGCACTGGTTCAAAGGGGAGGGGGGGCAGTGGGACGCGCGAGTGGTAATGATAACCCGGCAAGCCGTTGGCGGGGAGTTATTTGGGATGCTATAATAGAGGGGCAGTTTAACGAACTTGGGCCAATGACGTTCCCGGTAATAGTGACCCCACAGGGCAATGAGTGGGAAGCCTTAGATTGGAAAATGATTAAAGAAGCAAAATTAGCCGTAACACAATATGGATTGAAATCACCATATACAAATTCGGTAATTCAGCACATCTTTACAGCACATTTATTGACTCCATATGATGTGCGCGTGATTGTACAAACCTTACTAACAGCTTCATAACAATTGCAGTTTTTCCAACGCTGGCAAGTGGCCTGCGACGCTGCCGCAGCCACACCCCGTCAGCAAGGAGATCCTCTATATGGGGTGCAAGCTCAGATGCTGATGGGGGCAGGTCCTTTTGCTAGCCCAGACTGGCAAGTGGGATTTCAACCAGAAGTGTTACGGTTAACCCAGGAATTGGCTCTAAAAACCATCCTAGCCGTACATGATGAAAAAGCGGCGCCAGCATTTACAGGAGTGAGACAGGGGCCCACGGAGCCCTACCCAAAATTCATTGACAGATTGCATGCCGCTATTAATAGCAATCCTGATTTAAGTGATGAAATGAAAGTTAAATTCCTTGATATGCTTGCTTATGACAATGCTAACGACAAAACTAAGAAAGCTTTAAGCCTTCTCCCACGACAATCTACTGCAGGTCAGCTGCTGGAGGCAGCAGAGCAAATGCTTGATCAGGAGAAAGCTGCCTTTATGGCTGCTGTGGTAGGCGCTGCAGTAACACCAATTGTCAGAGGCAAACACATCAAAGGCAAGCGAGATAAGAAGTGCTTTAACTGTGGACAACTGGGTCATTTTAAATCAGAATGTCGTGCTCGTGTGTCTCGTAAGAGGGGAAACGGGAGGCAGAGCGTGCCCCGCCCTCGCGCGGCGACACAAGTCCAGGGTGCTTGGACCGCTGCTCCGCTGCCACCTCCAGGAGTGCAGGAGTGGACTTGGCAACAGCAGTAGCTATTACACTAACAGACACTACAATACATCTGATTGATTCTAACCTGGTGGGACCTCTGGGACATGGTTTAAGTGCCTTGTTAATTGGACGTTCCTCAGCATCTACAAAAGGTATTTTTGTCATCCCAGGACTTATTGATGCTGACTTTGAGGGAACAATTAAAATCATGGTATACACACTTACTCCTCTGACTATCATGGAGGGATTGAAAATTGCTCCGTTAATTCCATTTGAATCAAAAGTGCCTAATGCAGAACAAAAGAAGAGAGGTGAAAAAGGCTTTGGGTCCACCGGACAACCAGATGTTTTGTTAGCCCTGGACATTAGTCGGGGAAAGCCAGAGGAGACACCCTAATGGACAGACGAGTACATTATGAATGCTCATTGACACTGGAGCAGATGTCACAATTGTACCACTTTATCTATGGCCTAGTCAGTGGCCTTTACTGCCTGCTAATACAGGAATTCTAGGGGTTGGAGGAACTCAAGTCACATCCATCAGCAGAGACACAATAGCATTTATGTTTCCGGATGGCAAGCTAGTAACCACACGTCCCTATGTGATGCACTCACCTGTGGCACTGGTGGGCAGAGATCTGCTCAGTCAAATGGGAGCTTGATTGATTACTTCGCCTTTTTAGGCGCGGCCACGGTAGAGCAACCAATCCTAAAATTAACCTGGAAAACCGATGATCCCATATGGATCGACCAGTGGCCGCTGAAACTGGACTGGCTGCAAATTATTAATGATTTGGTACAGGAACAGCTAGATGCCGGACATATCCTGCCTTCAACTAGCCCATGGAACACACCAATTTTTACAATTCAGGAAGAGTCTGGGAAATGGCGTCTGTTACATGATTTGAGAGTGATTAATGCTGTTATCTGTGACATGGGCACCTTACAACCTGGTTTGCCTTCCCCAGTAATGTTACCTGAAGGCTGGGATCTGGTAGTTATCGATCTAAAAGATTGCTTCTTTACAATCCCCTTACATCCAGAGGATGCTGAAAGGTTTGCCTTTACAGTGCCATCGATTAATAAGGCCGAACCAGCAAAGAGGTATCACTGGGTGGTGCTACCACAAGGGATGAAAAATTCACTCACGATCTGTCAGTCTTTCGTCGTGTGGGCTCTGGAACCCATCCGAAAACAGTATCCTTATTTACTCATTTATCATTACATGGATGATATCTTAGTGGCAGAAAAACAACTGGACTGCGAGATAATACTGGACCACCTAACATGCAGTCTCAGGGAGAGGGGATTAGAGATAGCACCAGAGAAAATTCAGAAACAGGGACCATGGCTGTATCTGGGCTGGATTATTACAAATGCAATGATTCGTCCTCAAAAGGTTAAAATCAACACAAAAATAGAAACATTGTCTGATGTGCAGAGATTAATTGGGGATATCCAGTGGGTTCATAATATCTGTGGAATTACGAACGATGATCTGAAACCTTTGATGCCACTCCTGGGCACATCTGTACAAGCTCAGGAGCGCCGTCAACTGGATGAGGATCAACAGCAAGCTTTACAAGTAATTAGCAATAAAATCATGACAACTTATACTCACAGGCGACTGGATGATAAAGCTCTTTCTTTTATGTTAGTTAACTCTGGGGGTAAACGTGAACACCCATTGGGGCTTATTATTCAGTTGAGTGAAACAAAACCAAATTTACGAATTTTGGAATGGATTTTTCTCCCTTTTCAGCCCAGAAACACAGTTGTTACACGTCCTGAATTATTTTCACAGCTTGTCATAAAAGGGAGGCAGCGAATTTTAGATATTTCAGGCACCGAACCAGAAGTCATCTACATACCTGTATCTCAGTTTTATTTAGGTTGGTTATTATCTGCTTCAACTGTCTTTCAAATAGCAATTGCTGATTTCTTAGGTACTATCACCAATAGTTATCCATCGGATAAGCTTTTGTCACTATCATGCCATCAGCGGTTTGTACATTTACCCCTGCAATCAGAGGTTCCAGTAGAAGGGATAAATGTCTTCACTGATGCTGGACGAAAATCTCGAAGGGCTGCAGTCACCTGGAAGGAAGGGGACACCTGGGAACATCAAATACTCGCTGGAGTGCCTGGTGACTCTTTACAGACTTTAGAACTTCGAGCTGTTATCTGGGCATTTCAACGCTGGTCTCAAGAACCTCTCAATATAGTATCAGACTCATTGTATGTAGTAGGTACAGTACAACGTCTAGAAAACAGCATGGTGAAACCTGTGTGAAATCCTGTATTACATACTTTGTTATTACAATTGCTAACACTTTTGAACCAACATCAGGATGAATATTTTATTATGCACATCCGCAGTCATCAACAATGTGGAGGCCTTGCGTTGGGAAACGCTCGAGCCGATCAGCTTGTCGCTCCAGCCTGGACGGGCCCTGCCGTTAACCCCTTTAAACAGGCTAGGCTGTCACACCAGTTTTTTCACCAGTCAGCAAAAATGTTAGCCAGACAATTTCACATTCCTGTGGCTGATGCTAGAGGAATTGTGCAATCCTGTCCCGATTGCCAGAAGGTAGGACTAGGCCTCGGTTTGGGAGTGAACCCCCGAGGACTCCAACGTTTACAACTCTGGCAAATGGACGTGACCCATATCCCAGAATTTGGCAGGCTTAAATATGTGCATGTCTCTATTGATACCTTTTCTCTAGCACTCTGGGCAACAGCAGAAACAGGAGAAACAGCACGGCATGTCATCAAACATATGCATGCTGCAATCATGGCACTGGGTGTGCCTGCAGAGATCAAAACTGACAATGGTCCGGCCTACACTTCTTGGAAATTTACTCTTTTTTGTCAACTCTGGGGTATATGTCACATCACAGGAATACCGCATTCCCCCACGGGACAAGCCATTGTGGAGAGAGCGCATCAAACATTGAAAGCGCTTTTACAAAAACAAAAAGGGGGAGAAGTCTTGGCTGCTGCAGAGCGACTTGCAAAAGCAGTGTATGTGTTAAATTTTTTACGGTTCACAGGTGATAGAAATGAACCACCAGTAATAATACATAGTTTGGGTTTGAAATCTGGTACAAACCAATGTGACAATAATGTTTTTGTTCAATACAGGGATGTTGTTACAGGAGAATGGAAAGGACCCGCAGAACTAAGAATGACCGGTCGTGGATATGCTTGTGTTGTTACAGATACCGGCGTCAGATGGGTACCGAGTCGATGGGTGCGGCCCTGGAAAGGGGAAGTCAGAAAGAACGACGCAGAGCACTAGGCTCACTCACAGGTCCTAGGCAGGGGTTTATGCTTGTGTCTTTACAGGTAACAATTCATCTACGTAGGCCTCTGCGAACTGGACGAAGGACCCTGTGTTTTGAGGCACTTCAGAGACATCAACATCGACTGAACCTGGTTCTGACCTCGTTGCTAACAGCACTACATCCAGCAAACAGAGAAGCTTTTTGTCTTTTACTGGGCTTGCAGTCGTTTTGCACGGCTGTTCGAATACAGCCGCTTATCACAGTTCAGAAGTTTATATTGAAGGAAGTTGGTTGTCTGAATTTGCCAACGAGCCAACATATCAGCAATCCGCTTTTAGTTACAGAAAGGCAGGCTTAGTTTTTTAGAAAACAGCAGTAGTTTGTTAAAGTTATAGGCTTAATTGAAAACCTTAGATAAAGGATTTTAGCAGAAATTGATTTTGAAGCTTTGTAGACGCTTGGCTTTGCAGTGTGTTAATTAGAACAATAAGATAGTAGATAAGAGTTGTGGTGTTGGGAAAGAACGGTTCTCGAAGCTGGCAGGTGTACCAGGACACCTGAGAAAGGAAGGTGAAATGATGACTACATGTCAGATGTGGACCACATTTGTTCTGGTTTGGCTTGTATTAAGCAATGAAGGGATTCTTGACATCGAACCCAGAGCAAACATTTGGGTAACCTGGGCAAACGCATCTGGGATAAAGGATTTCTGTTTGAGTCTACAACAAGCAGATGATCCTTTTAGAACCTGTTTAATTGGCATTCCGTTGCGGGAAAATGAAACTGATTTTGAAGGAAACAACAGAGAGTGGACCTAATTGGCAGACCAGATGATGATAGTTGTTTCATTTTAAATTGGCCCTCCATGCGTAATGCAGCTTGGCAAAAGACAGTCATTGAGAATCTAAACCAGCTAACTTCTTTACCTTGCAAGAATTGGATTTGTTGGCCAGTGTTACACCTATTAAGTATGTTGATGTTACTTGGATGCCAAACTGCCATAATGTGGTTCCCCAGCTGCAGGCAGTGAATGGCACAGGGGTGGTTTGGTTTGGTGACCCATGGCATATTTGGTTAGCTCAGAATGGTCGCCGAGATTTGTTTGTAGGTTATCAAAATGTGACAGGGCATTCTTCTTGGAATAATTTGAAAACAGGAGGATTCTCCGTAGAAACCACAGGGGGCTTTAAACTTCCACCCGGAGTGTTTCTGATTTGTGGGGATAGAGCATGGCCTGGTATTCCTGTACGACCTGTCGGTGGTCCTTGTTATCTTGGACGACTAACATTGTTTGCTCCCCACATGAGAGATTTGCTAAATCCCAGTCAGAGTCAGGGGCAAAGATCACGCAGATCTATTTGAAACTTTGATGAAACATGCAATGATGAGGTGCAGCTACCATCGCTAGCCACAATTATACTCACATCCTTTTTCCTCCCAGGAGGAATGGCTGCCATGAATGCAAAAAATATACAGCGATTGGCTTGTTGGGGTGAAAAACAATCTAATTTGACTTCGCAAATGATAAGCGCATTACTCACTGATGTTGATAGTGTTAGGCATGCTACTCTACAAAATCGAGCAGCTATAGATATTTTACTATTAGCACACGGACACGGATGTAAATATTTTGAAGGAATGTGTTGCTTTAATTTGTCTGACCATTCACAGAGCATACACCAGCAATTAGCAAAACTGCGTGAGAATATGAAACATATTACTGAAGGACATGACCCCTTTTCCGATTGGCTCACTAGACTCGGAATGGGGGGCTGGTTGCAGACCGTGGTCGAAGGAGTATTGATAGTGCTAGTAGGTTTACTAATCTTGATGTTGCTTCTTCCCTGTCTGTTTCAGTGTTTGCGACGGATGTTGAATAGTCTGGTTGAACCAATGTTTAAGAAAAGAGGAGTCTGGATCGCTCAAAAACAAAAAGGGGGATTTGTGGAATGGCTGGAAAATAATGGACATATTATGAGCGATCCAAACCAAGGGGCCTCACTGTAACAGCAAGCTGCAGCTGTGTTCAAGGACAAAAACAAGGCCGAGATGGCCTGAGAAACTACATTCCTTCCCAAGAGATAAACATGTTGGAATGTCGAAAACAGGGGTTCTACCTGGGGGGAGAGTATCGCGTGGACACCACACTGGGACCAATCATAGGGGGCAAATGGGCACGTGAACAAGTAGCTTTAGCCTATTAGCAATAAGATAGTGGCGCGTGAAGCTTGAGATAGAGTATAAATTGCTGTGTAACCTTTAATAAAGGGGCATCAACTTGATCAAATTGGTCGTCTAAGTTGTGTCCGAGACTTCCGCGTCGGCAGTTTTCTGCAAAAATTATTTTAAAGCTTTGCATGCTTTCAAGGTCACATCAAGTTCTCTGCGTAACTATAGCTGCAGGCATTATTTGTGCTGCTGTTCTGAGTTGCTGTTTTCCGGTCAGACAGGACCAAGGTTAATGTTATTTAAAATCCTAGTTAATGGATTTGCCTTTTCTTTTCCAGCTCCCTTATTATTCTAGACTGAACTCAAAGCTGTTAAACAGTTTTTTCCTCAGCCTTGCTTCTTTTAATGGGTCACACTCCACTGTGAATGAGAATTTATATAGCTAGGGCTCAAGGAAGGAAGAAAAAATTATTCTTATGATGATCTTTTTTGTTTACAAGATGAATGACTTGTACAAACCAGTGCCTGTCTTCTCTCATCCACTTTCTTTGAAATTTCTCTGACTAGCAGACGCTGGTTTAAGTTTCTTATGTAGTGTGGCATTCAAGCACATCCTGCAGTTGTTTAATAAAATGTTTACTTTAAGTGTGTATTTAATTGTACTCACTTAGATAAGAGCCCATCAGAATGGGGCTGAATGCCTCTAATCCTGTTTAAATAAAAACTGGATGGGGACGTTGCTGCCTGCCGTGGCTGTCTCTGTTCTGATGGAACCGGTGGCCCAACTGGCCATTGGATTCCTGTGAATACACCAGCTGGCACTCAGCACTCAGGCAATCTTTAATGCACAGCTACACCACAAATGTGCATGAAAAAGCAGTATAGTAATAACTGTCGTTTTGATAAAATGTTTTCAAAAGCTAAGGGCCTTAGGAATTGCATAATGTAAGTGGTTTCAGATTTTAGCTTGATATTTTTTGCTTGACAGTTGGATTTTTTTACACGCTTCAGAAGTGTAAGTGGCCTGTTGTATTACAAATTAGTATTACAAATAGACACAAGTATAGGAACATATATGGATTTAAGATATTGATGCCAGATTTGTATTAATATTGTGCCAGTATGAAGTGCCTTCAACACCGAAAAAAATGCATTATTATAACTCTTCCATTTTTAAAAAAAGGATACTCATTCTGAAGTTCAAATTACAACCATTTATCTGGGTCTCTGTAAAAGTGAAGAAGGAATATATTGTCTTACCAAGATTTTTCTTGTTCACTCTCTAGCTCACACACACAAACTCTTCATCATATTTGTTGCATGCTTTTTAGTAAATCAAGTTGACTGAAAATAAACAACAAAGAAAGGTAGAAGAGAAGTTTATTACTGAAATGCAATTCAAAGAAGATGAAACTCTTGGTGAGTCCTGCATCTCACTGCTTACCAGAGTAAAAGGTCATAAATAGTATATTTAGGTGCAGCTCAAATTAATTTGATGCTCATACCTGGCCTGTTGTTTCTGGGCAAACTTAGAGTTCAAAGGGTCATCTTTTGCAGGACTTTACTAAAACCTCTGCAAGTGCAAGTTCCCAGGTTTGGTGCTGTAAATTAAATACTGTAAAACTTAATTTGAATATGCTGCCTTTTTCCTCTCTTCATAGTGGACCACTGTAAATCTTCCAATGTGAGAAAAGTGAATAATATTCTTCAGCTTTCCAGAAAGTAGTATCAAAATTAATTAAACTTCTCTATAGAATAGCCATATATTAAAAATACACGTACAGAGAAGTGCGACAGTAGATTTTGAAGTATGGGTTTTAACCTGTGTGGTTGTGACCTGGGCTGAACATAGCTCAGTTTACTGGGGCTACGTGACTAGGTTGGAACCTTGCGTTTCGTTTGTGTTTGTATTCTTCATGATTCTGACATTTGCTTTTTTACCTCTCAGCAAACTTGTTCAAGGCATTTTTTGAAACAAAGGAACTTTTTGTTTACTTATATGAAATCAAATTGGAAAAAATCAATGCCATATGCATATCTTTGAAGTTTACTTTTAACATGAAGGTAACTTTTTGGCATCTAGATATATTTGGTTTTGGCATAGAAGAGAAAATTAATGCACCTCTCTTTTTCAGAGAATCATAGAATGGTTTGGGTTGGAAGGGACCTTAAAAATCATCTAATTCCCATCCCCCTGCCATGGACAGGGACAACTTCCACTAGACCAGGTTGCTTAAAGCCCCGTCCAACCTGGCCTTGAACACTGCCAGGGAGGGGGCAGATATAACCTCTCTGGACAACCTGTGCCAGTGTCTCACCACCCTCACAGTATGTATAAGACCTAATCTAAACCTATCCTCTTTCAGTTTAAAACTGTTACCTCTCGTCCTATCCCTACACTCCCTGATGAAGAGTCCCTCCCCATCTTTCCTGTAGCCTCTTTAAGTACTGGAAGACTGCTACAAGGTCTCCCTGGAGCCTTCTCTTCTCCAGCTGAACACCCCCAACTGTCTCAGCCTGTCCTCACAGGGGAGGTGCTCCAGCCCCCTCATCATCTTCATGGCCTCCTCTGGACCTGCTTGAGCAGGTCCA
Organism: Strix aluco; assembly: GCF_031877795.1. NCBI lineage: Eukaryota > Metazoa > Chordata > Aves > Strigiformes > Strigidae > Strix > Strix aluco. The sequence continues at coordinate 40,065,981 of NC_133936.1, forward strand.
TGTCTTATGTTGGTGCCCCCAGAGCTGGACACAGCACTGCAGGGGGGTTCTCACAACAGCAGAGTAGAGGGGGAGAATCCCCTGCCTCGACCTGCTGCCCACACTTCTCTTGATGCAGCCCAGGATGCGGTTGGCTTTCTGGGCTGCAAGCTCACATTGCTGGCTCACAGTCATTTCCATCCACCAGTATCCCCAAGTCCTTCTCCTTGGGCTACTCTCAAACCACTCATCGCCCAGCCTGTATTTATGCTTGGGATTGCCCTGACCCATGTGCAGGACCTTGCACTTGGCCTTGTTGAACTCCAGGAGTTTCACACCATCCCACCTCTCCAGCCTGTCCAGGTCCCTCTGGATGGCACATCCCTTCCCTCCAGCGTGTCGGCCGCACCACACAGCTCGGTGTCGTTGGAGAACTTGCTGAGGGTGCACTCGATCCCACTGTCCATGTCACCAGCAAAGATGTTAAACAGCACCAGTTCCAACACCAACCCCTGAGGAACACCACTTGTCACTGCTCTCCAACTGGACATCAAGCCACTGAGTGCAACTCTTTGAGTGCGACTGTCCAGCCAGTTTCTTATCCAGCAAGTGGTCCTTCCATCAAATCCATGTCCCTCAAATTTAGAAACAAGGATGTCATGCGAGACAGTGTCAAATGCTTTGCACAAGTCCAGGTAGATGACGTCAGTTCTCTTCCCTTACCCATCAGCACTGTAACCCCATTGTAGAAGGCCACCAAATTTGTCAGGCATGATTTGCCCTTAGTGAAGCCATGCTGGCTGTCACCAGTCACTCCTTATTTTCCATGTCCCCTAGCATAGTTTCCAGGAGGATCTGCTCCACGATCTGGCCAGGCACAGAGGTGAGACTGACTGTCCTGCAGTCCCCTGGGTCATCTTTTTTTCCCATTTTAAAAATGGGTGTTATGTTACTTCATTTTCCAGTCAGTGGGAACTTCACTGAACTGCCATGACTTCTCTAATATGATGGATAGTGTCTGAGCCACTTCATCCTCCAGTTCCCTCAGGACCTGAGGATACAACCTCATAAGGTCCCATGGACTTGTGCACCTTCAGGTTCCATAGGTGGTCTTGAACCTGATCTTCCCCTACAGTGGGCGGTTCATTATTATCCCAGTCCCTGCCTTTGCCTTCTGTCCCTTGGCTGGTGGAGCTGGAGCACTCGCTGGTGAAGAACAAGGGAAAAAAGTCATTGAGTACCTCAGCCTCCTCCATATCTTGAATAACTAGGTCTACCGTTTCCTTCTGGAGAGGGCCCACATTTTCCCTAGTCTTTCTGTTATCACCAATGTATCTATAGAAGCTTTTCTTGTTGCCCTTGATGTCCCTGGCCAGATTTAATTCTATCAGGGCTTTGGCCTTCTTAACTTGATCCCTGGCTGCTCAGACAATTTTTCTGTATTCCTCCCAGGCTATGTGTCTCTGCTTCCACCCTCTGTGGGATTCCTTTTTGTGTTTGATCTTGTCTAGGAGCTCCTTGTTCATCCCTGCAGGCCTTCTGGCATTTTTGCCTGACTTCCTATTTGTTGGGATGCATCATTTCTGAGGTTGGAAGAGGTGATCCTTGACTATCAACCAGCTTTCTTGGGCCCCTCTTCCCTCCAGGGCTTTATCCGATGCTACTCTGCCAAGCAGATCCCTGAAGAGGCCAAAGTCTGCTCTCCTGAAGTCCAGGGTATGGAGCTTGCTGTGCTCCCTCCTCACTGTCCTAAGGATCTAGAACTCCACCATTTCATGGGCACTGCAGCCAAGGCTGCCTTTGAGCTTCACTCATCTCTCACTCCTCACCAGCCCCTCCTTGTTGGTGAGAACAAGGTCCAGCACAGCACCTCTCCTCGTTGAGTCTTCTATCACTTTTTAAATCTATTCTGCTAAGTAGACAATGCAGTTAAAAAAACCAAAACCAAAACAAAAAACAAACAACAAAAAACTATTGAAGATAAAAGGAACCAAGGAAGGAACTCATAGAGTTTAATTTTCTGCAAAATACATTTGCTATGAACATGAATAGTCACAAAGCTTTCTTATCAAGACTTACATGTGGTAGAAGAAAACTGTCCTATAAGACAGGATCTACTGATCACAGATTGCAATCCAAGGTATACTTTAAGCCAACATAGCTCACCAGGCCTTCCCTTTCTGGCATTTGCAGAACTGCAGTTTAAATTTTCAAATGTAATGATATATCCTGATCACAGGATTAGTTTTACTTATTTTGTGTTTTGCTAAACTAATAATCCATCCCCTCCCTCCAGGTGTCCACTGGGATATCCTAAAAATTACATACTCAATTAGGTCCTCATAAACATATGAGGTAAGGACTCTTAGAGCTATGTATAACTGCATAAATAGTTGTATTGCTTAGATTATGTTAACGCTAAAATGATTATGTGTACTTTAGCTGAATAGTGGTCTAATTCTTCCAGCTGTGCCTTGATGAATTGCCATAGAAAAAGCCATTAATTATCTGATCTATAAAGGGAGAAATCATTTGATCTTTTTCCAATTATTACTGAGTAATTAAATTATAAATTACCCACATGTAAACTAAGCAGCATATAACAAAACAGTACCTAAGATTGCAAGGCTCTTCTGATGTGAAGAAATTAAGTAAAAATTAATTAGAAATCCAGTAGAAATTAAGTGGGGGCTAGTATTAAAGAATTCTAACTCACAAGCATAGTGAAAAATGTGGGGCGTATAGTCTACTGGAAAAGTGAGGAACAGGGAAACATAGAGATTTATTTCTGCTTTTTATAATGCTCAACTAGATTTGCAGTTCCTATGAAAAATTATGCTTGACTTAAAGGCTTTTATTAATAGCTTTCATTTTATTAGCTACCTGTTATATAACTATACGGACATCTGTTTCTCTAAGAACATGATATTATTCTAGATTAGGGGATTGTTGCATTCCTACAAGCAATGCTTTGAGCCTGTTTCCTTTACTTCAGTAAAGCAAAGAACAATATTCTTCTTCGATGTATCACAGTTTAGGAAAAAAAAAAGGGTTTTTTTGTCTTTTACAGATAAGAGAAACACATTGAATTTGGTTTTATTTTTTTGAAAAATCATGTGTGAACAGACTGTACAGATTAGCAGTGACTTCAATACAAAACCTAGGCTGAGTTCAGTTTAATTCTAATTCTTCTGTTTAGCTAGCATCTGTTTCCCCTGTAAATAGCTTTACTTATACATGTAGGTTCTTGTCTGGTATTACTAGCTGATAGTGCTCTATTTAGAGTTTTACGAATTTTATTTTCAGTTTGGCAAAGTCCAGAAAAACTTGTTTTGGTTGACCACAAATAATATTGTCGTATTCTTCAGATAAGGAATACAATTGGGAAAAAATGGCTTTAAGTAAATAAACATGTTTTGTTTGAAACCAGACTATATAGTTCATCTTGGTTTGATGCTTTTGAACTTTTTATTATTACATTTGGGAGCGTTTCTGTGTTGAACATCTAAACGTTTCCTACAGAGTGTGTCAAAGTTGACCTTTCTGACTTTGTGGGGAAAAAAATCCAAGCGAAGCTGTGCATAGAAATTCAGCACGAATGGAATATTTCAAATTGAACCAGAATTGCACTTGTCGGGGCGGGGGGGACACACACACCTCCTCTAAATCAGCCAACTCTTTTCCTGACTTAATGAGTTTTCTGCAACCCAGAACTTGAGTATCCTTTTCATGGGGAAGTTATTGGATTTTTTCTCCGTAGTGTGCTTCATCAATTTCAATGAGCAATTTAGTCGACCCTTTATCTAGACGCTCATTCTAAATTATCAGCCATTGCCATCTCTTTGAAGGACGAACACCATTGTTAAGAATTTGCCTTGGAGTTAACTTGAAGAAGGAAAAAACATGGATAATAAGAAACATTTTTCTGCCCCTTTTTCTTTTAGTTTTTTTGTTTTTCTGGAAGACATTTTATTGAGAAAGGGAGGAATTGCCTGATTTGAGTCTTTTCAGCCCATTTCCTACTGTGATTCAAAGTCCAGTGGAAGGCTAGACAACAAAATCCTTGCTAAAATTATATGCATTCATAATACCTTGGAAATTTTGTTATCATCTATACTTTTAATGAAACATCTTTCAAATATTATGATCTAACAATCAGTTCTTGCTGCATGTGGGTTTAGTTTCCTATAAAAAAAAATATTATTGATTCAACAATTAAAGTCACTATAAAGTTGAACCGCATTGTGGCATGACATCTCTCCTACAGTTTACTGTTCCTGATGATCATTTTGTAACAACCTGAAAGTAATGGAAGCACTGAGAACACCACTGTGATTTTGGTGTGTAATAGACTTCAGATCTGAGGCTCACAACAAGAGTTCTTCATAAAACTGCTTTTTCTGCTGAGGATTCTTCCTGCTGATGATTCCTAGTACTCAGAAGAATTGCAGTAGTTCTTAATTTTTCCCATTTTTAAGTGCTGAAAACAACATGAGAAATTCATTAATGATGTGTTCTTAGAGCTTGATTTAGCACTATAACTTTTCTTCAACTTCTGTTCACTTGTATTTTCTAAAATCATGAAAATGTAGAATATCAGAAAGCCTTTCACTTTGCATGTTAGTGGAGAGAATGGAAGTGTTATTTACCTGTCTTTCAAATGGGAAAATATACGTTTGGGAAGAAAACAAACTTCAGAAAGTCAGCAGTTCTGTTGCCATGATGAGTTTGAATTTTTTTCAGGTGAATGATGGTACTCAAATGCTTTTTTTCCCCCATTTATCTAAACAAATGATACCCTTTCAAGCTAGGTTTTAGAGGTATGAAATTAAGTACAGTGAAAATTCCAGTTCCTTCCTTTTAATGTTAGTATGGGAGTCAAGCACAGTATTGCTGTCACATAATGAGATGATTACTACCTATGGAAAGGCCTTATTAAATTAAAAATCACTTAGTAAAGCAGCCTCACTTTGATAATTAGAGGCATCACTTGCAAGAATTAGTCTATAATCAATCTTTTCAGCTAGTAAATGGAGATGCATAAAACTTGTGAAATTTAAAAGCTAATCAAAATGTTGAGGAGGCACAGTACTCCTAGAATGGCACTAGCTTCAGAGAAACCTTTTGAGTCTTTCTCAGCTGCTACTGACTCCTTCTAGCATTGGAAGGGCTGGCTGGTCTTGTGTTCCTGCTGGGGAAAGCTATTCTAACAGCTGATGATCTTCAAAACTGACTTTTCTTCACTGGGTGGATCTGTGACAATGTAGATATCCTACTTACTGTTTTCATGAGGAGATACTCATTTTCCAAAAGGACATACTCAAAGATGGTATATAAATGCATTTTTAAATTGCAGGCATTAGGATTGAAGAGAAATTCATGAAAGTTAGCAGTCCATAACCTTTTAGTGATATTATGTATTCTTTTTTGATGTATCTGCCTGGAAGTGCCTTTGTAAATTTTTTTAATGTGCTTTCTTTTACCTGTGGTTTACAGAAACAGTACTGGATAATTTTGTTAGGTAGGTGACTGTGAACATTGGGAAGAGAATTTTTATTTTTCTGTTTATATTATCAATACAGATAATATTGCTAGGTATCTATGATTAATTTAGAATTGAAACCCTCAAGGAATCTGAGACTGCGAGCCTACTTTCTGTGCAGAGTATGGTGAGTGTTGGATTACTGATCCAGTTTCTGTTTAGGCACAGCAGTCATGTCAAGGTTCCATCTGCTCTTGCAATTCTCTTGTTGGCAATATAAGTCTTGTTTCATAAGTTTCAATAAAGAGATATTTATTTTTAAAATTGTAAAGCTCTTAATTATATCAGTAATAATGATTCTGAAGTAAGTCAACTTCATGAATCAGAGGTAAGGCAATATCAAGTGTAGACAGTGCAACTAGTGCAGAATTTTTGGAGGGGCACACCTAACCATTATCAATCCAGCAGTGACATACTCCTTTGAGCATTGACAGGTAAAGAACTAGATGCCTGCTCACCTTGTGTTGTCTTAAATTGAGGTAATATCTTATAAAATTGCTACATTAGTAGAAGAAATTGAGAAGTAGAGCACACCCCCTCCTTTTTTTTTTTTTTTCATTTCAAGCAAGGATATTTTAGGAAATAATGCAATTGAATAATGATTCTATAATTAAAAACGTGGAGGAATCGGAAGTTGAATTTGCAGGTCTACTTCCAGTCTAGGAATTGTGATGACATTTTTGGTTTATCTGCTGTTCAACTACAAAAGAACACTGGATAAACAAGTAAAGATGATCCTTATCTGGTAGACAGCATGATACAGGGGTTGGGGAGAGAGAGGCAATGAAGAGAGCTTGTAATTGTGGTTCTTTAGACAATAGCATGTATTTGTTTTAGGGAAACAGTCCTTATGTTTTTCTCTTAAGAGGATTATTCCTTTGTCTTAGGGGAAGCTTCTAGGCAGAAGCAATAGGTACACTTGAAAAAAATACCCTTTTTCCCCTCAAATGCCTTTGCTTGAAGGATTCTGGAGCATCCTTCTTGCTAGTAGCCTTCTTGCTTGCCTTCAAAACTTTTTGCAGAAGTATGTGATGCTCCCTAAAGTTTGAAAACAATAAAACCACTTAACTAAGTGAAAGTAAATTCAGTTTGAGATGGTCAAGGATTTTAGGATTGTCATTTAATATCGTAGCCCAAAAGTTATTCTTCCCAAGAAATTGGCCATATTCACACAAACATAATTTTTGCTGAAGCTTAAACTGCCCAAAAAATATCTGTGATCCTGCAGATGAACACACTGAATGTATTACAAAGTTCCTGTGTCCCATATGTCAGATGTTTTATAACTGTGATACATAAAGTTAATGTTGTTTCATATTCTTTAAGTCTTTACTTATGTTTAACAACTAGGTTTTTAAATAAAGTGGGGTTTTTTTTAATGTGGGAATAAAACTGGGAGTAAGCTGTACTTTAGGATTTTTAAAACTGGGATTCAAGCTCCTTAAAGAACTTCTTACGGGCACAAAAAGTGTGGTGGGTAAGTCTTACATCTGTTATGAGACAGACACAGGGAACAAGATGTGCTTCAGAGACCAGCAGTAACTTGGAGAAGTCTGACATACAGCAAGGCGATGGAGTACACAGCTTGGCATATACTGAGTGAGCTGACATAACTAAGAGTAGAAGAGGTGGAAGAACTATTCAGTTCATCTTACAGTCCACACTCCTGGCAGTCTTTTAAAAAACATCATCTTTGTAGCTAATACTTTCATATTTGCATGAAGTGTTATTTTGTAAACTAGAGTAAAGGCAGGAAGCACAGACAACCTTGCACTTGCTTTGGTTTCTTTCCTTGCATCCTCTTGCAGTCAGCTCGTGTAAGAGGATGGTTATATCTGCTGCTACTGTGCCTTTGAAGACAGCAGAATTCATGGTCCAGTGCTGAGTGGGAGACTTCCGCTCACGCTGTTTACATCTTTGTTTTTGCCTATGTGTATGAATATATATTATATGTACGACTTAGTGCAATACACATAGGTATGTAATGATAGCAGTCTATTATATATATAATATTGAGGAGTTTTGTACTGTAATTCTTGCTAGCTTTCTTTTGAAATAGTAATAATGTGAATAATGGCTGTTTAATCACCTACTTCTCTTGGCAGCTGTTTCAACAGAAGACTTAACAGCATACTGTATTCCTTTAAGATCCTGTCATACTTGCTTTGCAGGTGTTAAAGAAACTGATGTCATATTTTACCAACAGTGCCAACTGACATACAGCTGTCTCTGCTTGAATGTATGTAAAACTCTTCAGAAACTGGAAAAATGATGTATTTTGAAGCATAAGGAGTGACTCAAAAGACTTGAGCCTGTCATATCAGTAGTATTTGCAAAGCCTGGAGTTTAGACATTTTGGTAGCTAAATAAGAAAAGGTCTGCGATGGTGATATTCTCAAGGGGCTTAGAAAAAAAGACTTTAAGTTCTGTTAAACTTCTCTCTTCAGAGTTGTTTTTTTTGTAGAAGTAGCTTCTATGTCCACTTTTCTTTTACCTCTGATGGGAGGTGGCTTTTTTTGTTAATATGATATTGCCTGTGAGGAACCAATACACATGCTAAATTCTATTAAAAGTAATTCCAGGGCTTGCCCATTCATTCAGTAATGATGATTGTGAGCATCCAGTGAAAATGAGTGTATAATATCTTAATTAAAGCAGGGTAATACAATTTTAGTTACAGATTAGATAATTTTAAGACTTTGGAATGTTAAATTTCCTTTTTATTTTCATGTAATTAATATCAGTATAGCTATTTTGGTCATACATTGTCTTGTAATGTGAGTTTTTTGGGGGTAGGAAAATGTAGAAAATCTGAAAGTCTAATCGATTAGAAAAAATCTGTTTATTCTGGTAGACTGTGTTTACTTGGAAGTCACTTAGTTACTTGCCCAAGAAAAAAATCTGCATGCATGGGAGTGAAGAAAATAGTTTCTGTAGTACACCATATAACCTTGGTTTCATCTTTCTCATTAACTTCAGTGGTATACTGAAGTTTGTTGTCTGAATCTCTAGTTTGTTTTTTTATGGTAAATTTGAGCTCATGTACATGTTAATGTTATCTTGAAGCGGACCTGTGCTCTGAATCTTAATGACGCTGAACTGTTTTTGCAGTAAAATAACTGAGTTGCGCAGGCTGTTCTGTTTAGACATCTGTGTGATCACTCTGGAGAAATCAGTAGCAATTTTTGTGTATTTTGATGTATAGTTTAGAATAACTCCACTTTTGCCAATTAAATGTATGGCTAGAAATTACAGATAACTAAAAATATGTCTGCACCGCCTCTAGTGATTACTATATTGTTAACTTGAATACCGACAGCATGAAGTTTAGCTCAGGATGAGTGTTTGATTGTGAAGTGCTAAGGCTTGGACAACAGGCCCAAGCCTGAGTTGACCTATAGATGAATCCTGTATATTTTATAACTGATATATATTGTGCTAGTAGGTATTGTACTAAGTTATAACAACCCACTTATGCTGGTGTAAAAAGTGCTAAAGTATTGAAATACTGCAGCCTGAACAACAGGCCCCAAGCTGAAGCTGCTAACTTAGCATGTAGTCATTAGTAAAATATGTAAACTTGCTAGTGAAAGACAAAATATAATCAGTAGAGAGGAGAGAATGTATCCAACTTTCCTTTCGCAGCCTTCTTCAAGGCTGAGAACCTAAGTATTTGGCCTTGTTAGAAACTCCCTTGGTCTCCCCCCCCCGAGCCCTGGCCAAGCTTTGGGTGGAATCCAACAGGAGAATGAAACCAGAAACTTTCCGCTCAAAACAAAGATGCCAGCTATTCTGGCTTGTCGATCTCCGGTATATAAGGCTGGACCCATTCACAGCGACTTTGGAAGCCTCACCTATGGGTGGACGCACCGCGTAGGATTTCCCACTTGCCGGGACTGGCTCTCCAAATCCTCCCTGTAACCGGGGCTCCCCAGCGTCTGCGGATCTGGATGATGATGATTATATATGCAAGTGGTGATGTATTTCTCTTAATTACTATTCTCTCTCTCTCTCGTGTAGTAATGATTTGATGCATTACTCTGTTTGTTGCTTTAAGTGCACTATTCTTCTTCTTCTTACTGTATGTTCTCTGTATTACGCTGTTACATTACTTGGTTATTACCAGTAAAGTACGCCTACTCTTTTCACTCTGGTGTCTGAGTCTAATTGGTATCCTTAATCAGCAAAACAGATTGTTACCCATTTTCTTGGGTAACCTACCATGAATCTCTTTACACTGCAGCTATACTGATCTCTCAAGTGCCAAAGCAAAATTACTGGTTGTACAATCAAGTTTAAAACTAGCCCCAGTATTTTCATATAGCACTGCCATCATAAAAATCTTTTTACAGGATCCTGGCTCCTGACTGCTACCCAGTATTGAAAGATACAGTATCAGGCTCACTTCATCAGGCAGAACTATTGTTTCCAGTCTGCTGGATGATTATCTAGATGTTGTTGCTATCTTTCTGAATTTCAGTATAGTGGGATTTAATCATAGTCCACAGAAGAAAATCCTCTCATCATTTTTAGAAGAGCACAAGTCAAGACCTCTGTTTTTAGCAGAACAAAAGACAGGCCCATCTGTGCACACTGCCTCCATGCTCTGACACTGGCACTGCTGAATGCTCCCTTCCTGCTCTCTGCCAGCTGCCTCTTTTCTCCTGCTACCTGGAGTTTCCATCTTGATATGTTCATCTTGCTTCTGTCTCTCCTAATATGCCTTAAACACTTGCAATACTTTCGGCTCCTGTCATGCCATCTTCAGCCTGGGCTAATCAGCATTTCCTTGGGGAATTTACAGCTGTTGTTTCCCTCACTGGACAGCAATCAGGTCTGTCCTTAACAGCTTTCACATGGAAGCTGTTAGAAGGGTTTGACGTAGAAATGGCTATAGAAGGGCAGAAGTTACTCCAGCTGGATGCCCTAGCTCTTTGTCATTCCAAGATGTGTGCAAGTGATTGGTTTGTTTTGCAGAACCAATCATCTAACAGTCTTGAGTTAGCAGAAGCAGCTGCAGTTTGGATTGAATTTGAGGGTTTTTGCAAGAAGTGTCTGCGTTGGGGTGCCTCCAAACCAATCCCATCAGACTTCTAGACAGGTTGGTAGAGATGTAAGAACTTTTGCACTGGAATGCCCTATCCCAGACAGAAACCATCATGACTGTGAGTACATGCCAACATACATATACCAGCAAGTATGTATTTTAGAAAATTTGACACCAAGCCTTCTAAGCTGACAGCATTTAGGTCCCGATAAATCAAATTGTATGGGAACCATAATTTTGTAAATAACATGCGCAGCTCTAGCTATCACAGTTATCTATTTAAGGGAGATTTATGCCAGTCTGCCAGGCTCTCGTATTCGGTTTCCACAAATGTATAATCCATCTTTAATTTCAGTGGGTACTTCTCACAATAATTACCAGAACTCTCAATGTATAAGAAGTATTAATCAGGAAAATGCAGGTATTGGATTTTGCTGAATTAAGGTAATCTGTTAATTGATTGAAGATGATTCACTGCAGGTTGCGGTACTGAACTCTAGAGATACTTTGTCGGGTATGACTTGAAGGACTCAGACAGAACGGCCTGTACTGCTCAGTTGTTAGAGGGGGACGTACTGGAACTTGTAGGCTACAAACCTTGGGAGGCCTGATAAAGGGAAGAGAAAAGCGCTGAGAAAAGTGCTGATACAGTGAAGAATTGCTAACCTGTGAGTCATGCTTGATAAAGGGCCAAAGACGGTGCAGACAGCAAAGAATTTAGAGTTTTTTACAGGAGCAGCTTAGTTGCTATTTGTCCAATTGCTAAAGTTTAAGTAGCTACCAATTAGCGTGCGCTGACAAGAATTCTGAAGCATAGCAACCAATCAATTTAGCACACGCATCTTCTGTTTTTCTATAAAAATGAGTGTTACATGTAATAAAGTGAGAACTTTGCTTGCATCAAGCCTGTCTCCTGTCTCTCAATCGCGGCAAATTGGTGACCCCGACGTGATTCGAGTCCAGGACGTGATCAGGTCCAGGAACCGCCTATCTGCGCGGCAGGCTGTGAGTCCCACAGAACGTTGAATGAGCTGCTGAAAGGAAGCAGGAGCCGGCCGGCCTGAAATCCCTCCGGAGTAGAGAGGTGAGCTGTGGGAAACATGGGGAATCAAGCGTCTTCCCCGGAGAGAGACGTATATGAGCTTATGAAAGCTCTTCTTCAAAAGCATGGGAAAGTTATCTCTGGGCACGACCTTAAAGCCATGCTTAAATGGGTACAAATGAAGATACCCACTGTAACTGCTTCTAGTATTTTTATGCAGGAACTTTGGGATGATGTGGGGGTGAAGTTGTGGGATTCTGCCACATTGGGGAATGTAGAAGCACAGCATATGCTCCCGTGGTGGAGGATCATTTTTGAAGCTTTAAAAGCTCAAGAGGAGAGTAATAATGGTGACGTAAAGACTAAAAGGAATACCCCTGCCGCCCCGACTATTACCCCCACGGTCCCTTCTCCGCCTTCGGAAAGTCAAAGTTGCCGAGGACCCCCAGAGATCTGCACCGCAAATTATCCTGCGGGGGAGGACTCCTTTGATTCGGGGCCAGTAGATCCCGAGAAGGAGCTGGACTTATGTCCCCCTGACCCACACGACGCATGGGCTAATATAAAACGCCAAGCCTTAAAGGAAGGGGATCTCGAGATTGCCAAAATGATAGTTGCTCCTGTGATTTATCAGGGCCGGGGGGCACAATGGGAAGCCTTATCTTTTTCTGTAATTAAGGAGTTGCGCCGTACCGTCACTGAGCATGGGCTTTCCTCTCCTTATTTCGCGTGCCTGTTAGCTTCGGTTTTTGATACCTATGTCATGACTCCTCATGATTTAAAATCCTTAACGCAATTACTGTTAACTCCGACTCAGTTTTCGTTGTGGGAGTCGCAGTGGAGGGGAGGGCTCCAAGTACTTCTCCGCACGTTTGCGGGTCATGCTAATCAAGCTGTGGCTGCTTTAACTATAGAGCATCTTACCGGCACGGGTCAGCACACTGATCCAGTAGCCCAGGCTCGGGATATCCCTCAGGAGGCTCTTGAAGCGATCCGTGATGAAGTGAAAAAATGCCTTTTTTAAGGTCCCGGCCACACAGAAGCCACAGAAAGCTTTTACAACTATTACTCAAGAACCTCGAGAGCCCTATATGCAATTTATTGATAGATTAAAGCAGGCTCTGGAGCGTCAGATAGATAATGTGGAAGCGCGGGACATTCTGTTGCTGAAACTGGCTGTTGAAAATGCTAATGTGGATTGTAAAAAGCTCCTGAAATCCCTTCCTAATCCGAATCCTACACTGGTTGAAATGGTGGAGGCTTGTAATAGAATTGGCACTGTGGATCATAAATTTGAGGCCATGGCTGCTGCCTTTGCAGCCATGCGTGGTCCGTCAGGCTTGGGAAATTGCTATGGCTGTGGTAAACCAGGGCATTTTAAAAAGAATTGCCTGACTATGAATGCGGGGGCTAGGCACCAATCCCCTGGGGTTTGCCCTAGATGCCGAAAAGGGCGTCATTATGCTAATCAATGTCGGTCTAAGTATGATTTTCAGGGTCAACTGATACAGGGAAACCGGTCGTGGAGCGCGGGGCAGCGACGCACGCAGACACAAGTGCCGCAGCTGACATTCCAGTCCTCATGGAGGGAAGCAGCAGTGCCTCAAGTCTTTGTCCAGCAACAGCCGGGAGTGCAGGATTGGACCTGGCAACCACCCACACAGTAACGTGACTTGATTGCTCAGTTCACTTGCTGTCGACAGATATCTCGGGACCCTTACCCCCTAAAACACAAGCGCTGTTGTTAGGAAGATCATCTACTACATTGTCAGGGCTTTTTGTATTACCAGGGGTCGTTGACTCTGACAGTACTGACAAAATTAAAATTATGGCATGGACCCCATTTCCTCCCTGCACGATACCTAAAGGTAGTCGTGTAGCGCAATTAATATTGATTCCTGCAGGGACGAACTACCCGCTCCTAGACAATCTCATCAAAGGCAGGGAGGATTTGGGTCTACAGGGAACCCACAAATTCTATGGGTGCAATCTATTTCTCAGAAGTGACCCGTATGTCAATGTACCCTTATTCATGGAGGGCAGCAAGTAGTACTAAATGGAATTATTGATACTGGAGCTGATGTCACGATAATATCTCTGGCTAAGTGGCCTCCACAATGGCCTCTGGCTAATGTTTCCCACACGTTAGCTGGAATTGGAGGAACTGGTAACAGCCGTCAAAGTGTGGAATTAATTCAGATTCAAGGTCCAGAGGGGCATATAGCCTCTGTTAAACCTTTTGTGTTACCTGTCCCTCTGATCCTGTGGGGGCGTGATGTGCTGTCCCAGGGGAATGTCCATTCGGACCCATTTTTAGAAGGGGCCCTTGAAGCGCGCGACACCCTTAAATTGACATGGAAGACCGATACCCCTATTTGGGTAGATCAATGGCCCCTACCACTGGAAAAGCTTTGTGCCCTCCAAGAATTGGTTACAGAGCAATTAACAAAAGGGCATATTGTGCCTTCTACCAGTCCTTGGAACTCGCCTATTTTTGTCATTAAAAAACAAACCGGCAGGTGGCGCTTGCTCCACGACCTCAGAAAAATTAACGACGCTGTGGAAGACATGGGGGCCCTCCAACCAGGACTCCCGTCCCCTACTATGATTCCTCGAAATTGGTATTTGACTGTCATTGATCTTAAAGATTGCTTTTTCAATATCCCACTGCACCTTGATGATGTTCCTAAATTTGCCTTTTCAGTTCCAAGCGTCAACATGCAAGCCCCGTTGCAAAGATACCAGTGGGTTGTGCTGCCACAAGGAATGAAGAATAGTCCTACAATTTGTCAGTTGTATGTAGCTAAAGTACTTAGTCCTGTTAGGGCCACGATGCCTAATGTTTTGTTATATCATTGTATGGATGACATCTTGGTGGCTGCACAACATCACGAGGTCATGGAGGAAGGTATAGCCCTTGTCACGGCTGCTGTCAACTCAGCAGGCCTCTGTGTTGCGCCGGAAAAAATTCAAAAAATATCACCATGGAAGTACTTAGGTTGGCGCATCAGGGCTCAGACTATAGTTCCTCAACCCTTACAGATACAGACAGACATTAGAAACTTGCATGATGTACAGAAATTTTTGGGAACAATCAATTGGGTCCGACCGCTGTTGGGAATTTCTAATGCAGACTTAAGTCCTTTATTTGAACTGCTTAAAGGGGATACTGACTTGTGTTCCCCCCGCAGTCTCGGCTCTGAGGCTGTTGCCTCTTTGCAAAAGGTTGCCACAGCGATTGCCAACAGGCAAGTTCACCGGTGGGCTCCTGAATTACCCTTTCATGTCATTATTTTAAATCCTACTCGACAGCTTCATGCACTGATTTTTCAATGGGACTCTCAGAAGCCAGACCCACTGTTAATTATTGAATGGATTTTTTTGCCAAATCAATCTACAAAAACTATTTCAACACAGCATGAGATGTTTGCTTCTTTAATAATTAAAGCCAGACAATGCTTACTAACATTATCAGGGGTAGACTTTACTTGTATCTGCCTACCTGTGACAAGCATGTATCTACAATGGCTTTATCAGCAATCAGACATTTTTAGTATGGCACTGGCAGACTATATGGGTCAACTCACATCCCACCCACCTTCGCACAAACTGCTTAATGCCAATATTCACTTGATATCCAGGCCGAAAAGAAGTGACCAGCCGTTGCAAGCCCTTACTGTATTTACAGATGGGTCTGGGAAATCGCACAAATCAGTCATCTTATGGTGGGACGACCAGCACGGACGATGGGACTCAGACATAGAGACCGTTCCTGGTTCTCCCCAGGTAATGGAACTGGCTGCAGTTGTTCGAGTTTTTCGGAGGTGGTCTACACCACTTAACCTTATTACTGATTCAGCTTATGTTGCAGGGATTGTTGAGCGAGCTGAAGCATCTGTATTACGTGATATCTCACATTCTGAGCTGTTTGTTTTATTACAAGAGCTTATCCTTCTTTTGGATTCTCGCCCTTATCCCTATTTTGTTATGCATGTCAGATCGCATAATTCTTTACCTGGTTTTATTGCAGAAGGGAACCGGTGAGCAGATATGCTGACATTACCAGTACAGGTATTGCCGGATCGCCTAGCACAAGCTAAACTCAGCCATTCCTTTTTTCACCAGAATGCTGGAGGTCTCAAATGACAGTTTGGGCTTACCTCCCAAGAAGCATCTAATATTATCGTCGTGTGTCCTGACTGCCAAAGGCATTCTTTCCCATTGATAGGAGGAGGGGTTAATCCTAGAGGTCTACAAAGCTTACAACTATGGCAAACAGACGTTACGCATTATCCAGAATTTGGTAAATTGAAATATGTCCGTTCTTCTATTGACACCTTTTCAGGCGCTTTGTTTTCTTCTTGCCACACAGGAGAGAAGGCGCGTGACGTTCGTAAACATTTAATGCGTGCTTTTGCCACCTTGGGCATACTTTCTCAGATAAAAACGGACAATGGTCCTGCATATGTCTCAACTGCAACAAAAACCTTTCTTGACTCCTGGGGTGTAATTCACATTACTGGCATCCCTCATTCCCCTACAGGTCAATCTCTAATTGAACGCTCTCACCAGTCTTTAAAGCGCTTACTACAACAACAAAAAGGGGGAGTAGGGGCTGCCACCCCTTAGGAACGACTACAGAAAGCTTTGTATGTTTTTAATTTCTTGAATTGTTCTTTGCTAGATAAAAATCCTCCCATAGTTCGACATTTCAACGCGAATACTTCATTCAAGACACAAGTTAAAGCCCCAGTGTTGGTTCGTGACCCAGAAACAGGTAAAATAATGGGACCATGTCCTCTTGTCACGTGGGGAAGAGGTTATGCTTGTGTCTCTACAGAAAAAGGCCCCAGGTGGATTCCAGCAAAAAACGTGCATCCTTTCTGTGAATCCTTGCCTCGAGTACCCGATGAGCCCAGCAGGGACTCTGCTCAACCTCCAAATCATCCTCCGGAACAACTTCCTGACCTTCTTGAGACTACGGAGGACACCTACGGAGCTTCATAAACTGGGGATCGTTAGATGGGCCAAAGCAAAGAAGTATTTGTGGTGGACATTGTCTGCACTGTATGTGGGTATTGTAAACCCTGGGTCCTGTGTGTATGTTATAGCTGTGAAAAGGAGTGGTGGCGCAAAGCAACCCTAGCCTGCCGTTGGTGTGACGAATGCCTGGAAAAGGAGGTGGACGTTGGTAAAATTGTACTTATCACCGGACATGTGGAACTAGGCAGTGATGAGTATTGGGAGTGTTGTCAGAATTGGGCACAGCTAGTGTCCCAGCGAGCGAAGGAAGCTTTGATCCGTAATATTGAGTGCAATAAGCAAAACTCTGTACCCTCTATCTGGGCTGTTCCTAAACAGGCCTGGGAGGGGACCAAAGAAAAATGCAGGAAGTGATTTGCTTGCAAGAGAAAAGGGGGCAAAAAGAATTCTTTAAAATAATATTGGTTTTCCTGGCGCTCATGACAATAGCGCAGGGCTATTTATTTCCCCCTGCACTCCCTAAGGTCAATGTATGGGTCATGCTAGCAAATATAACTGGACAAGACACTTTGTGTCTTGCCACCGCCTCACCTAACAACCCCTTTTCCACATGCCTCGTGGGTCTGCCGCTAGGTAAGTGGCCAATACCTGAAAGTGTAAAACATGCTTTTCCAGCTCTGTCACCAAATTTAACGAATGAATGGGATGCATGGGTCTCCTTTCTTCCAGAGGCTACTCTGGAACCACAAGAAATTGAGCTCCTTGGATCAGTAAAAATGGATTTTTGTGTTAAGTTTAACTATACCGGAAAGAATCAGTCTAAAACATGGGATGTTTCTCCTGCTCATCCTATTTTTAAAAATGCTAGTGCCTGGTGTAATTACACAGCAACAAACCTGTCTAAATCTAGCAATGCTCCTTTTTTGTTACTGTTGGGGATATTCTTTATTTGTGGGGACAGAGAGTGGCTTGTTATTCCTTCTCATATAAAGGGAGGTCCATGTAGCCTCGGACACCTCTCTGTCCTGACTCCTAATACATCTATGATTTTACAACATCGCTTACCCTACAGGGCAAAGCATGGCATTCATGCATATACCCCCAACTGTGATGATGATAATACAGAATTTTGGTCTTTTAGTCACCGCTTTTTTGCTTCTTCTTTGCTACCAGGAGCCGCTGCTGGGAAAGCATCAGCAACATTAGATAAGCTTGGCTGCTGGCTTGCTAAACAGATGAATGCCACTAGCAAGGCATTGTCTGGTCTTCTGTTAGATGTAGATAGTGTTCGCCATGCCATGTTGCAAAATAGAGCTGCTATAAATTTTTTGCTTTTAGCACAAGGCCATGGTTGTGAAGATTTTGAAGGTATGTGTTGTATGAATCTCTCTAACCACTCGGAATCGATTCATGCCAGTATTCAACAACTTAAAAAGGGAGTCTCTAAACTCTGACAAGATGATCGCTGGGATTGGTTAGACAAACTCTTTGGAGAGTGGGGGCTATCAGGGTGGATAAGAAGCTTAGTGAAGACTATTGTTTATGCTTTAACTGTTTTTATTCTCTTATTGCCTTTTTTACCCTGTTTGTTACAATGTTTGCAACGATTGATGGAACGCTCCATGAAAAAGATTCTTTTTGTACAAAAGGAAAGGGGAGATGTTGGGTACGACTTGAAGGACTCAGACAGAACGGCCTGTACTGCTCAGTTGTTAGAGGGGGACGTACTGGAACTTGTAGGCTACAAACCTTGGGAGGCCTGATAAAGGGAAGAGAAAAGCGCTGAGAAAAGTGCTGATACAGTGAAGAATTGCTAACCTGTGAGTCATGCTTGATAAAGGGCCAAAGACGGTGCAGACAGCAAAGAATTTAGAGTTTTTTACAGGAGCGGCTTAGTTGCTATTAGTCCAATTGCTAAAGTTTAAGTAGCTACCAATTAGCGCGCGCTGATAAGAATTCTGAAGCATAGCAACCAATCAATTTAGCACACGCATCTTCTGTTTTTCTATAAAAATGAGTGTTACATGTAATAAAGTGAGAACTTTGCTTGCATCAAGCCTGTCTCCCATCTCTCAATCGTGGCAGTCGCCTCCAAAGGCTGAGGGTTTGAGCCTGTTTCCCTATTGCCTTGTCAATACCAGCCTGCTTGGCTAAAGGTCCCAGCTGCTTGGCCTCTCTCCCCTCCAATTCCAAACCAGCAGCTCCACTATCCCAGCACCGGAGCAGCCAGGTGCAAATTTGCTCGCCTGGACTGTGGCCGAAATCCTTCCGCATAACTCGCAACTCACCGAGGGATAGAGATCGGATGATTACCTCCAGCTCTTCCTCCTGCTCTCGTGATGGGCCTGGTTCATTATCACCCTGTACATTGCGAGGGGATTTTTTGGTATATTTGGTTTTCTGTATCGGGGCGACTGATATTGGTACTGCTTGTCCCTCTGGCCCAGCTGCTGTGCTGGTGGAAGTGACTGGTACTGGCACTGCCTGTCCCCCTGGCCCAGCTGCTGCACCAGTAAGTTCACTTTCAGATTCTGCAGCCCCTTCTCCCCCTTGAGGGCAGTGAACAGTGTTAAAAATGACACGGTAAGCATGGGCAAGCCCTCAGCACATTGCAAGGATTTGTGTTTCCTGGGGTTTGTCAGATTGGCAGCACACCTTTTCCAAATGCTCCACCACTTTATCAGGACTCTCCATTTGTTCGGGAGTAAAATCCCAAAGCATTGGGGGTGACCACTGACTCATGCACTTGCCCATCTTTTCCCACACACCTTGCCATTTACAACTATCTGCCCTTGGGGCAGGTTTCCGGGTGGTGCTATTGTTGGAGAAGTACCGCATGGCCCAAAACAAGATCAGGCAGATATTCAGAAAGCATTCTACCGCAAACACAGTGGCCAGGAGGCTCCAGGGATACCTGAAACTCTCAAAAACCGAGAGACTCTCTTCCCCTGGCTCACCCATAGAGGGGGCGAGACCCTTAACAAAAGCCCAGGCAGCAAACAGATATCGGTTCACCCCCACAAGCAGCGCTACAAGCATATTATAAGCAGTTTGCAGCCAATACAGCAAAACAAGACCCTTGATACATTTTCCACCGAGAACAAACATCAGCACTGGGAATGCACAATGGATATAAGGATTAATCCAGCCCCACTATGCAAGCAAATTGGTCAGCATTGCAAACGTTTCTTATCAAACAAATACAAATAAAACCAGAAAAATTACACGTAACAGATGGCTCTAACACACTTTCTCCTTTTGTCCTTATCTCAGTCTTCTCCAGCCCCACGTTGGAGCGCCAAAGTTGTGATGGTTTAATCCCTGCCGGGGTCTGAGACCACGCGGCCGCTGCCCCTCCCCCACAAAGGGAGTGAAATACAAAACCCCGTGACTGAGATAAGGAGAGGTTTAGTACAACAATGCAACAGCAACACAACAAACAACAACAATAACAATAACAGTAACAGTAATAACAATGAACAGAGCAAGATATCTACCAATACAGCAGTGAGAGAAAACCCGGCTGCGCCAACCCCACGCGATCACCGATTCTTCCCGCTCTCTGGCGCCTGGATGTGAGGTCAGCATGGCATATGAATAACCCGGCTAGAGCTTCCTCCCCCACTGCTGGGGAAACTTAACCCTATCCTGGCTAAACCAGGACAAGTTAAAAGCAATCCCTTACTTGAAAACTTGTTTCATTTTAAACTTTATTGGACATCCCATTGGCAGGAAGGAATTGCAGTAGTGCACTAATACAAGTATTGCAATACCATTTGGCTCCTTTTCACGCTGAATAGCACCTTACTTCATAAGCAGGATTATTGATTTTGATGGGGATATTCTTTAAGAAAGTTTGTAGGTAACTTGGTAAGGATGCAGTCTGGCCCAATGTGCTTTAGGATTTTTGACTAATAAGTCACAAAAGGCATTCAAGAAATGCCTGAAGGATTTTAAACTTCAGGCTTTCTCATTTGCAATGCTACATTCCCTTTCTAAGACTCGTTAATGAAGTGCTATTTTAATAACTCTTGCTTAAGCGATGAGAAAATACATTGACTACAGGGATTGGAAAACACCTGTAAATTATAAGCTCATTATTATTAGCAAACTGTTTTTGTGACAAACTGTAGATTTCATGCTGAAGGAGGAAGAGGTCTAGTTCTGCAGTCCGAGAGAGGAAACATGATTTGAGTGTGGGAAGGTAAATGGCTGAATCACAGGACAATGAGCTAGGAGCCAAGGAATGGGATATCGCCTTATGTAAACTGCATAGCTTTCCTAATTTCAGTATCTAACAGGACTAACACACATGAGTTCTTACATATTCCTAACGATCATGTCATCTTGCCTCTTGTAACCTGATAAAGTGAGAGCCACACTGACTTTTGGCTGTTCCTGGGCTCTTCCCTTTTCTGATGTAGCACATGGCATCACCATGGGCCACTGGTACAAGTCTTGATGTAAATCTCCAGAGGACATCTGGGATATCTTCTGAGGGCCCACACAGTTTTTGGCTTCACGATGAGTCCTTAATCTCTCATCTTCATTTACTTGACAATTTAGCCCTTTTCTCCAGCCTTCCTTGTTTGATGTCATAATTTGGATTTCTTACATGCACCAAATTCTCTCTTGGTTTCACCTGTTTGCACTAATAGTCTTTTATTCTCTCCATGAATTCAAATTTTTTCATAATTATTTCTCTCCCTAATTTATAATGAATATAGTATCTTTTAATGACCCACTGATTTTTTTCATTTCAAGGCATCTCTTAGTTCCTTCTTCCTCACCTTGCCTGGTACAATTAATAATTTTGCAGTCAATACTGTTAACTCCCTTTTCTCCAAGTTTCCTGCTACTGCATAAGCCTTCTCAACTACCCTCCTAACTCATACTATACAGCTGCTTTCAGTGCTGCTGTTCCAGTGCCACTATGTTTTTCTTATATAGGTACATTAAAAATACATTTGTATTTTTAACATACCGACTTCCTAATCCCTTTATTTAAATTTTGTTATTCTTCCTTCACAGTCAAGTACTTCATTTATAGTTTATACATTTCTATCAGACTGCCAAACCCAGCTGAATGCTAGTGTCTCCCTCTGCTTCTGCATCTATTTTCTTTTACAACTCACTGGGGGAGATTCTTTCTCCTGTCTGTCCTCAGGAACAACTATTGCTACTACTGTTCTTTAGGGTTTAGCCACTCTCACTACTCCAATCTATCTCCTCATCCTATACAGCTACCTTCTTTTCTCACTTAGTCCTCATTTCTCCTCCTTTTTGTCCTGCCCCCCACATTAATATGTTCTAAAAGGTGCTGTGTTCCTCACATGTACTCTGAAGTATACCCTAGTCTAGTTTCCATCTGTTTTTAACAACAGAAATTGTTTCAGCAAGCCTAAAATGATGGTTTCTTGATCAAAGATCACAGCTTTTGCCTCATACTTTCTCAGAGAAAAGCTGTTCACTCATTCACCCTTCTATCATAACTTCTACTCCTTCCATTATTGTACAGTTCTCTTGACTCTGCAGTTACTGCTCCAGCTTCTTGAATCATTTTTGTAGATATTTTCCTTGTTCCTTCCGTTAGTTTGTAGGAATGCTGTGTTGCTTTTGACTGTCTTCTCTCTGTGACTCTTATCACCAGATGACCTCTTCTTCTCATACATGGTCAGGTACTATTTTTATGCAGATGATTTGCAAATCTGTCAGCCCACAGTTTGTTTGCCTTTGTGCAGGCATGCATTTCATCTAGCATCTTCAGCATTTCTGGCTTGACAGCTTGCTGATAACAAAGGTAAAGCAGAGCTCTGTATCTCCCCCTACAAAACTCTCTTGTGTCCCTTGCTTTTTATCCCACCCTCATCACATTACCATGTGCAGTCAGTTGATGTTTGTTATCTAGACACATTCAGTTATGAATTCTTCTGCTCAAGCTTTAACGTCACTATTATCTCTTCCATCACCTCAAATATGTCCCTGGTGTCATTTTTTTCCCTCTTAAACCTTCCGTTTAGATTCTTACTAGTTCTTACTACCTTTGGCTGTGGACAAAAAGGCATCCTCTATTTTCAAATTCACACTTCTATTGTTTTAATTGCCTGCCTTACCATCAGTGTTTTTAGTCTAGTGCATTCTAGCCACTCCTGCTGGGATCATCTTTATTTGAGACAGTTCAGCTCAGTGGAACAAAAGCAGAAATTCTACTCCAGGTTATCAGTGAATGATTTCATGCTCTTTTCATCTATCTACAAAGCTGTTGAGATATCTCTTACATAGCTAGGAGCTGCAGTAATTTCATCTACTTCTCTAGAATGTTTTCCTAACTATTGTGTTCTCAGTATTTCTTTCTTTGTGCTTTCATGCTTTCTCAAATACCCTTGCCCTCTCCCTTCAAATTTAATTTCTTAATCTTGTGGCTTTAAGACTTTTTCACATGTTCTTGCATAAATATCTCTTTTGTTTTCCATCTGTGCAGCATTTGTCTAATCTTTTTAATAAGATAATGCCAAGAACTTAGTTTTTACTCTGTCCTCTTTTATTGTGATTTTTATACTATTAAGACACTGTAGATATTTAAACCATTATCAGTAATACTTCATAGGTTTTCTTTTCTCCACAAATACACTTCAATGGGTTTTAGGCATAATGTCATGATTTAACCCCAGCTGGCACCTAAACACCACGCAGCCGCTCACTCACTTCTCCCCCCAGCCCTGAGTGGGATGGGGGGCGATAATTGGACACAAAAGTAAAACTCATGGGTTGAGATAAGAACAGTTTGATAATTGAAATAAAATAAAATATAACAACAATAGTAATGGAAAGGGAGATAACAAAGAGAAAAAAAATCCAGACCAGACGAGTGATGCACAATGCAGTTGCTCACCACTACTGATGCCCAGCCAGTCCCCAAGCAGCGATTAACCCCCCCAGCCAACACCCCCCAGTTTATAAATTGAACATGACAACCTATGGTGGAATATCCCTTTGGCTAGTCCAGATCAGCTGTCCCGGCCATGCTTCCTTCCAGCTTCTTGTGCACATCTTTGCTGGCAGAGCATGGAAAGCTGAAAAATCCTTGACTCAGTATAAATGCTACTCAGCAACAACTAAAACATCAGTGTGTTATCAACATTATTCTCATACTAAATCCAAAACACAGCACTGTACCAGCTACTAGGAAGAAAATTAACTTTATCCCAGACAAAAGCAGGACACTGTCGTCATCGAAAACTTTGTCGTCGTCGTCGACGTCGAAAACTTTGTTGTCATCGTCGAAAACTTTGTCGTCGTCGTCGACGTGGCAACTGAGGCACGGACTCTCCATTGAAGCGCAGAAGGAAAATCCTTTATTATTACAATAATACATACTTACCCTCTCGCTATGCTCTTGCTTCCTTAGCTCTTCCTTCATGATAAGCAAAGCAGCAGCTAGACGGTCATCAACACTCTTATCCCACAAACAGTTCCATACCACACAGGCAGTCTCGGTGCTGCCGTTTTCTTCACCACACTAACACAGTTGACGACGACGAAGTTTTCGACGACGACGAAGTTTTTGAGAATGACGAAGTTGTGGACGACGACAAAGTTTTCAACGACGACGAAGTCGTCGACAACGACGAAGTCTTCGACGACGACGAAGTTGTCGACGATGACGAAGTAGTCGATGACGAAGTCTTTGACGACGACGAAGTTTTCGACGACGACGAAGTTGTTGACGACAAAGTCTTCAACGACGACGAAGTCGACGACGACGACGAGGTCTTCGACGACGACGAGGTCTTCGACGACGACGAAGTTTTTGACGACGACGAAGTTTTTGACGATGACGATGTTTTCGACGTCAACGAAGTTTTCGATGACGACAAAGTAGCGATGACGACGAAGTTTTCGACGACGACGAAGTCTTCGAAGACGATGAAGTTTTCGACGACAACGAAGTCTTCGACGACAACGAAGTTATCGACAACGACGGAGTCTTCGACGACGACGAAGTTTTCGACGACGACGAAGTTGTTGATGACGAAGAAGTTTTCGACGACGACGAAGTTTTCGACGATGGCGAAGTTTTCGAAGACGAAGTTTTCAACGACGATGAAGTCTTCGACGACGACGAAGTCATCGACGATGACGAAGTTTTCGACGATGACGAAGTCTTCGACGACGACGAAGTATTCGACGACGACGATGTCTTCGATGACGACGAAGTTTTTGACGATGACGAAGTCTTCGACGACGACTAAGTTTTCGACGTCGACGATGTTTACAACGAAGACGACGTTTTCGACGTCGACGAAGTTGTCGACGAAGACAAAGTTGTCGACGACAACGAAGTTTTCGACGACGTCGAAGTCTTCGATGACAACGAAGTTTTCGACAACGACGACGTTTTCGACGTCGACGAAGTTTTCGACGACGACAAAGTAGTCGACAATGACGAAGTTTTCGACGACGCCGAAGTTTTCGACGATGACAAAGTTGTCGACGACGAAGTCTTTGACGACGACGAAGTTTTCGACGACAACGACGTTTTCGATGTCGACAAAGTTTTTGACGACGACAAAGTAGTTGACGACGACGAAGTTTTCGACGACGACGAAGTTTTCGATGACGACGAAGTTTTCGACGACGACGAAGTCATCGACAACGACGAAGTTTTCGACGACGACGAAGTCTTCGACGACGATGAGGTTTTCGACGACGAGGAAGTCTTCGACGATGACGAAGTTTTTGAAGACGAAGTTTTCGACGACGACGAAGTTTTCAACGAAGATGATGTTTTCGACGTTGACGAAGTTGTCGACGAAGACGAAGTTGTCGACGACGACGAAGTTTTCGACGACGACGAAGTCTTTGATGATGACGAAGTCTTCGACGACGACTAAGTTTTCGACGACGACGAAGTCGTCGATGACGATGAATTTTTCGACGACGACAAAGTTGTCGACGACGACGAAGTTTTTGATGACAACAAAGTAGTCGACGACGATGAAGTTTTCGATGACGACGAAGTTTTCGACGATTACAAAGTTGACGACGACGACGTTTTCGATGACGACGAAGTTTTCGACAATGACAAAGTTTTCGACGACGACGAAGTTTTCGACGACGACGAAGTCATCGACGATGACGAAGTTTTCGATGACGATGAAGTTTTCGACGACGACAATGAAGTTTACGACGACGACGAAGTCTTCGACGATGACGAAGATTTCAACGACGAAGAAGTTTTCGACGACGACGAAGTTTTTGACGATGATGGTTTTCGACAACGACGAAGTTTTCGATGACGACGAAGTCTTCGACAATGACGAAGTTTTCGACAACGACGAAGTCTTCGACGACGACGATGTCTTTGACGACGACTAAGTTTTCGACGACGACGAAGTTTTTGACGAAGACGACGTTTTCAACGTCGACGAAGTTGTCGATGACAAATTTTTCGACGACGACAAAGTTGTCTTCAACAACGAAGTTTTTGACGACGACAAAGTAGTCGACGACGACGAAGTTTTCGACAATGACAAAGTTTTCGACGATGACAAAGTTGTCGACGACAAAGTCTTCGACGTCGACGAAGTTTTCGACGACGACGAAGTAGTCGACGACGACGAAGTTTTCGACGACGACGAAGTTTTCAATGACGACGAAGTTTTCGATGACGACGAAGTCTTCGACGATGACGAAGTTTTCTAAGACAAAGTTTTCGACGACGACGAAGTTTTCAACGACGACGAAGTATTCGACGACGACGATGTCTTCAACGACGACTAAGTTTTCGAAGACGACGAAGTTGTCTTTGACAACGAAGTTTTCAATGATGACGAAGTCTTCGATGACGATGAA